>NC_087349.1:124982512-127482512 GCF_030014295.1 Loxodonta africana
TGACCTGATTTGTAAACTTTCATTCAAAGCACAATAAAAATTTTTTTTTTTTAAATTGAGGTCACTCCAGTCCTTCTGACCACATTCCTCCTGATGTTCAGCTCCTTGTCCCACCTCATCCATGCCACTCATGGGCCTCCTGTGCAGCCTCACCCACTGACTTCCCCAGAGGATCGTTTTGTAAAAGCTCATGAACTATGAACCAAAGGCCCCACTCAGTTAATCTCCTCAAGGAGGCCTTGGGTAGTAAACTACCTAAGAGTAGTAATATTGCCTTTCTTACCCAACTTACTCAGAGTTCCTGGGTGGTGCGAATGGTTACCACACTCAGCTGCTAACCAAAAGGTGGAGGTTAAAATTTCCAAGAGATGCCTTGGAATAAAGGTCTGGAGATCTACTCCCAAAAAATCAGCTGTGGAAAACCCTATGCATCACAGGTCTACTCTGGGAACTCATGGAGTCACTGTGAGTCAGAGCCCATTCTGATGGCAACTGGCATACTCAACTTGCTACTCCATGTTTTTATTAATCAGCCTCCACATCCATTTAAGTACAAATATTTTGGATAAAATAATGAAATATTTTAGGGAAAAAGGAAATTTAATCTCATTTGTGATTGGGATCTCCTTTGCTCCCAAGTTTGCAACAAATGAGTGAAGCTTCAATAGTGCCCATAAAGAGTAGAAGGCCCTTACTCTATGTCATCATGGTTGCTACGGACCCCTTCACTGCTTAAGGCCACAGTGGGCCCTTGGCAACCAGTGATACTCACTTCCATGGCACTTGGAAAGGCACAGGAGCTTGTGCTAAGGATGAGAATTCCAGGACAAAAGGAAATTGTATGCTATCCTCCCTGTATATGTCACTTCCCCTGATATCTTGCTCCTTCTACAGGGCTGCCATTAGCAGTGTGGGGGTCCCTACTCTTACCAATGCTCCCACCCTTTCCTGACCTCTGACCTCTTTTCTTGGGTTGCAAAAAACCACTTCCTTTCTTCTCGTTGCTCTGAAAGTTCCTTCAAATATTTTCAGTGATTGAGGCTTCAGGGAAATTAAAGCCAGGAATGAAAATGTCTTAAAAGCCACTTCTGCTTTGGATGCTGTAACACACTATCTCACCTTCTTCCCTTATCCTTCAACCAAGGCAGGGGACATAAGAGACTGTCTACCTTCATGGACTGGTATGCAAAGGTCAAGACATAAAGTGAGAAACTCTGAAATTAATGTCCCTCCCAGGATCAAAGAAAAATAGGGTAGATGTGCCTCAGATGAGTACATGCAACATATACACATATAGAAAAAAAAAAACATATACATATATAGACACAACTTAAAAGAAACAAAACAAAATCCATTGCCATTGGGTCGATTCAGACTCATAGCGACCCTACAGGACAGAGTAGAAAGGCCCCATAGGTTTTCCAAGGAGCAGCTGATGCATTTGAACTGCCAACCTTTTGGTTAGCAGCCAAGCTCTTAACCACTGCACCACCAAGGCTTCAGATACAACTTAAAATCCAAAAACCAAATCCGTTACCATCATTTCCGACTCATAGCAACCCTATAGGACAGAGTAGAACTGCCCCATAGGGTTTTCAAGGAGCGCCTGGTGAATTTGAACTGCCAGCCTTTTGGTTAGCAGCCATATCTTTTAACCACTGCACCACCAGCATTTCCCGACACAACTTAGGGACCCATATAAATAAGCATCAGAGAGTAAAGCACAGATAATTCGCACCTACAATGTTCAAGCACAATCAAATCCAGGCAGAAGCCCTTGAAGATTTCTTATGAATTTTCACAAAGAATTTAAGTGCTCAGCAGATTATATGGAGGATTCAGAACATCTAACAGTCACCTCTCATAAGTGGTTCTAGAAGCCACTGTCCCTTTGCCTAAAGCAGTTATTTCCCTGGATCGAATCCCATTCCCAGGGTGTAAAGTACAAAGCCAACTACGTAAAATGTGCCTGCAAAGTGAAGTGAAAAAGGTTTACTCAGGGACTTCTGAGCCCAATTGTCTGTAATGAAGTGCTCATTTCTGTCTCTCCGTGAACTTCACCCCAGCTCCAGAACATCACCACCACGACAGCACTCTCTCTGCACTTAGGGCCATCATTAGTTACAGCCATTTTGCCTCAACTCCAGCATTTGTGGGCTTCCTGTATTTCTCAGTGAATGACTTCAAGAAAAAACATTTTGCAAATTACTACTCTGTAGGTCAAAATTGTCAATTCATCCTTAAAAACAACTGCAGCACCCGATTTTGAAAATTACTGTTGTTATATAGCACTGTAAGGAAAAGACCAACATTATTGAATAGAGCCATCAAGAGCAATTTGGACCCATTTCATGTCTGCCATATTTATCCCCGCTCCTTGGCAGAACTGCAGTGTGTGAGTATTTAACACTCTTGATGTCCATGGGTGTTGGGTTGGCTATGCATTCTTAATGGGCCTGCCTGTAGAGTCAGGAATTGAATGAGAAACCTAGTTTGTAGCGCAAGCATTGTCTTTGACACACACAAGATGAGCTTCTGCAAAGCTGAGCAGGACCTAGTGTGTGCGTGTGTAAAAGTATACACTGATGCACAAAACTGACTCTGTACGAAAGCGGGAACAACTGGGCAGGTGTGATGGCTGCTGTGTGGGATGGAGCCTACCATACAGGAGAAACAGAGTGATACAGAACTATCCTGGGGTCACACTTTAAGAGCGGCATGTTCAACATCACAGAGGGTTGCATATATGTGACTGGTGTGCAAACCACCAAGCTTTGGTACAGACACTCTACAAAAAGTAGATTAAAAGGACACCCATCTTTGGAATCTGAGAAGGTGAGGAAGCCTGCCCAACAGCCAGACTCTAGAACGGCAGGTGAGGAAAACCCCAGTCATTTTCTAACTTTAGGAAGGAACACATCATGCATTTGGAGTCAGACAGCAGGTGGGCTGACGGCCTCACTCACAGGGCTGCCAGTTGTGGCCATCTGGTTGGGCTCTTCAATTCGCTTTCTCTAGCCAGCTGGACCTCTTCACAAGCTGGATTCTGAAGGGCAAGCCCTGAGGCCCATATACTGATCAAGCCCCTGCTTACATCACAGTTGTTAGTGTCCCATTGACCAAAGCAAGTCATTGTCCTGGCACAGTCAACATGAGAGGGATGTGTAGAGGGCATGGCGATGGGAAGGTGTGACTCATCTGAGGGCATTAATGTAACAGCCTGTACAATGCTGTGTCTCTGCTGGCCGGGAAGCCCCTTGAAAACAGGCCTGATCCCTCCTCGATCCCTCAACACTAGGCTTGTTACCCAGCTGTCTGCGGATAGACAAGAGGTGCTTCGGAAACCAGTCCTTTTCAAGGGGCCATAAGGAAAAGGCTTTCAGTAACAGTGCTTTCCTGAGTCCCCTGCCACAGCCACTTGGATAATTATTATGATAAACAAAGAGAGACATTTCCATGGCATTTGTCCAGGGTTGCCTAGAGCAGAAGCACAAGTAGCCTGGGAGAGTAACTCTTCACTAAGTCTCTGTCCCCAAAGAAGCTTCATCTGCATCCTAACAGCTGGCATTGATTGAGCCTTCATGATGAAAGCTCCAGGTACCATGCTTGGTGTTTATAATTTCATTGAACTCCACACACAACAACTCTGCAGGGTTGTTGCTGTTGTTGTTAGGCGCCGTCACGTGGGTTCCAACTCATAGAGACCCTATGCACAACAGAACGAAACACTGCCCGGTCCTGCATCATCTTCACATTGTTGCTATGCTTGAGCCCATTGTTGCAGCCACAGTGTCAATCCATCTCTTTGAGGGTCTTCCACTTTTTCAATGAACCTCTATTTTACCAAGCATAATGCCCTTCTGCAGGGACTGATCCCTCCTGATAATATGCCCAAAGTATGTGAGATGTAGTCTCACCATCCTTGCTTCTAAGGAGCATTCTGGCTGTACTTCCTCCAAGACAGTTTTGTTTGTACTTTTGGCACCCCATGGTATATTCAATATTTTCGCCAACACCACAATTAAAAGGTGTCAATTCTTCTTCAGTCTTCCTTATTCTTGTCCAGATTTCATATGCATATGAGGTGATTGAAAACACCATGGGTTGGGTCAGGTGCACCTTAGTCCTCAAGGTGACATCTTTGCTTTTAACACTTTAAAGAGGTCTTTTGCAGCTGATTTGCCCAATGCAATGCGTCTTTTGATTTCTTGACTGCTGCTTCCATGGGTGTTGATTGCGGATCCAAGTAAAATGAAATCCTTGACAATCCCAATCTTTTCTCCATTTATTATGATGTTGCTTATAGGTCCAGTTGTGAGGATTTTTTTTTTCTTTATGTTGAGGTGCAATCCATACTGAAGGCTGTGGTCTTTGATCTTCATCAGTAAGCGCTTCAAGTCCTCTTCACTTTCAGCAAGCAAGATTGTGTCATCTGCATAACACAGGTTGTTAATGAGTTTTCCTCCAATCCTGATGCCCCATTCTTCTTCAGAGAGTTCAGCTTCTCGGATTATTTGCTCAGTATACAGATGGAATAGGTATGGGATACAACCCTGGCATACACCTTTCCTGACTTTAAACCATGCGGTATTCCCTTGTTATGGCCTCTTGATCCATGTACAAATTCCTCATGAGCATAATAGCAGTTATTAAGTCCATTTTATGGATGGGCAAACCAAGGTTCAAGTGGATCAACTTGCCCAAAGTCATGAGGCTGGTGATTCCAAAGTATGTCCATCTCAGTCCAAAGCCCATGTTCTAGACCATACTTCTCCTTACCTTTGAAAGGCTGCTCTGGATCAGGGCTCCCATCCAAACTCCAAGAATGCTGGATGTTCTGACCCATGGTCTTGCCTGCATTTGGATTGATGTGCAGGGTAATGGAACAGTAAAAAGTGTTGGCTGATCTTAGCTGGATGAACTTGGGCGGTTTTCTCATCTGTAAAATAGGGGTCATCATAGTCCTACCTCAAAGAGTTGTTTTGAGGCTTAAATTACTTAAATGATAGGAAGAGCTCAGGAAAGAGTTCTGGGCACTCAAGGAGTACTTGATAAACGTTAATTATGATGACTCTTATAGTCTGGGCTCTATCCTGTCCCACAAGGGCAGATGAAGAGTACCTTATCCCAGGACACAGCTGGGTATGGCAAGATCAGCAGCACAAGAAGTGGTGCAGACCATGGAGGTGTTATTGAAAAGAGTCCACACATACCTCCCAGGCCTGGAGGCAGATGCCCAAGGCAGAGACCCTTCCCACGGACAGGATGGAGGTCTCTGAACAAGACAGGATCCACTGACCCGGTGCTGGTCTCTGGTGGGTCTGGGACAGGGAACATGGCTGGGACATGCCAAAGGAGAGCCAGGGATGGTGGCTACTTTAGCCTCCTTGGCTGTGGTCTGGACCTGCTCAGGAGCATGGGGCTAGCTGAGCCTACAGGCAGTCAGGATTTGGGGGGAGGGACAGGGGTGGGCTCCAAGGGTTGGAAATCCACACAGGAAACAAGCATGTGAGAACCTACTTGGACCCTCTGAGGAGTCACCTGGGGTGACCAACCCTAAGAAAGGTGGGAACCCTATTGACTCAGCATAGCAAGGGCAGGACCTATGATGTCCTTCCCTTCCTCCTCTGGACTAATGAGCGTGATCTTCCCTAGGGGAAAGTATGCTGTGAGGGATAAAAGAACAGAAGCTGTCTGCACTGCAGATGCAGGTTTAATCCGGTTCATTTCCCCTCTCCGTCTCTGACCTTTCCTTCTCCCTCCATCAACCTTCAACTCCCATTATCACCTGTCATTATTGTTGTTACTGTTAGCTGCTGTAGAGTTGGCTCCAACTCATAGTGACCCCACGTTCAATGGAACAAAATGCTGACCAATGCTGCACATTTAATGTTCATATTCAAATTCACTGTTGCGGCCACTGTACATTTTGAGTGCCTTCCATCCTGCAGGCTCATCTCCCAGCACTATATCTGACAATATTCTGTTGTGATCCCTAGGATATTCACTGGCTAATTTTCAGAAGTAGATCACCAGACCTTTCATCCTAGTCTATCTTAGTCTGGAAGCTCCAGTGAAACCTGTTCAGCATCAAAGCAACACACAAGTCTCCACTGATAGATGAGTAGTGGCTGTCCATGAGGTGCATTGGCAAGGAATCAAACCTGGGTCTCCTGCATAAAACTCATTGCTGTCCAGTCAATTCCAACTCATAGCAACACAGTAGGACACAGTAGAAAGGCTATAAGTTTTCCAAGACTGTAATCTTTATGGGAGCAGACTGCCTCTACTTTCTCCTGCACAGCACCTGGTAAGTTTGAACCACAAACCATTCTGTTAGCAGCCGAGCATCCCTCATCTCATTAGCACCTAGTCCCACCTAATGGATGACTCTTCTCAGACTCTTTGGTCTTTCCCTTTAGGGCAAGACTATGCACACTGCTCTGTCCCTCAATTCTACGAGACTCTCACATTAAGACAATGGGGTCAGAGACCCTCTGATGACTCAGTGGGGCCTGCCTTCTGAGGCCAACAGACTGACCAGCATCATGCCAGGAGGAGTACCCAAGTGCTCCTTTAGTATGAGGTTGGGCAAAATTCTCCTTTTTAGGAATAATTCACTCAACAATGCCCTAGTCCCAGGCCCTTGCTTCTACTCCCTTCCCCTTCACTCTTCTACTTTATAGTTCCATGTATTTGGGTAGGAAAAGGGATCTGCCAAAGAGGGAGGAACACAAAGGTGGGTCTTCGCATTTTTCTCTGGATGTGTTGAGTTGAATCTGTCCTGGCTGAGCTCCTGCTGCTGGGCCCTGTTGATGCTGCTGCTGCTGATGATGATAATAAATGACCCTGGGGCAAGAGCTCCTGAAGCTCATTAGGCCAGTATCTCTAACAGATAATTTGAAGAGCCTAGCCAGGAGCAGAGCCCTAGGAGCAGAAACTCAGCCCAGCCCTCAGCAAAAGCAAAGGAGCCAAGCTTGCTTCCTCAGCCGGTGGAGTGAAATTTGGAGTCATACAGCCATGGGTTCCAGGCCCAAACGTATGACCTTAAGTGTGTTACTTAGCTTCACTGAGCCTGTACCTTCATCAGAAAATGGATATAAAATGCTACCCCCCACGGATTCAGGGAGGATTAAATAAGGTAGCCTAGGTGAAGTGCCTGTCCTGCAGTTGGTGCCCAAGATAGGTTCCTTCCCTCCCCTCTGTCTTCTCTTCTCTTCCCCCATTGCAGGGACAAGAAATCCTTTTCTTTTCCTCTGAATGAGGCCATGGAGCTGGAATTTTAAGCAGCACCTCAGGCTCATGCTGCCTGGTGTTTCACTGCCCAAGCTATCCATCTGGCTCAAGAGAGGCTCCCCACCCCCCTTGTCCCCTTCCCCCTCCCTGCCATTATTTAGCACAGGTTTTGTCACCATCCAGGCAATTTATGCAGTGATCTGTGAGCACATCTAATCTCACCACTCCCTCCTAAGCCCCAGACTAAACAGAATTGTTTCCGTTCTCACTTTCCCTAACCACCTCTGGATGTACAGGTCAGTTTGCACTGGGAGAAATAATGAATTTTCTCCTGCTCTGCTGAGGTTACCCACTATGGGCCATTAAAAGATACTCATTCTTAAAATGGACTTGACAGTCTGAAAGACATATCTGAGATATCAGAAAACTGAGTCCATGATGTGACATTTAGAACAATATAGTGTGGTGATATATTTCTGAAATGTGCAATATACCTTATGAAATTATATTGCATAGATGGCACTTAGATATTTGTACTATTTTCCCTCTGTGCATTCAAAATTTCTGAATGATATTCCTGTTTGAGCTTTCCTGCCTTATGATTTGGACCCTGGCCAAGATAGCAGGAAAAAAGGCATGAATTCAGAGTTCAAGGTCAGCTGATTGTTGATTTCACTCCAAAGACTGGCCAATAACAGTGGGAGCCCCTTAGGCACACACAGAGGGGAGGTGCTTTCGTCTGCCAGGAACACTCACTTAGATGTCACCAAGAGCCATGCTGTGTTGCTGTTACCTGCCATCAAGTCAGCTTCATCTCATGGCAACCTCATGTGCAACAGAATGAAATGCTGTTTGGCCTTGTACCATCTTCAAAAGCATTGGTATGCACAAGTCTATTGTGCAGCCACAGTGTATTTTGAGTGTCTTCCACCTAGGGGGCTCATCTTCTAGAACTATACTGAACAATATTCTTTTGAGATCCACAGAGTTTATCCTTGGTTAATTTCTGGAAATAGATTACCAGGCCTTTCTTCCTAGTCTATCTTAGTCTAGAAGCTCTGCTGAAATGTGTCTACCATGGGTGACCCTATTCATATTTGAAATACCGGTGGTATAGCTTCCAGTGTCATGGTAACACACAAGCCACCGCAGTACAACAGACTGATGGGTGGTTGAAATATGTTGTAGTTAGGTGCTAATTTCTCATTTTGAAGATGAGAAAACTGAGGTGGGGACAGTGAAGACACTTGCTTAAGGTCTAGAAGCTAATGAGGGCCAGAGGGGTCTGGGTCAACCAGACTCACAAACTGCTCAGAGTGCCCTGCTGCCTTCAAGGAAGAACCCAAGATCTGAACACCATTGCCTTGAAGGGAAGAGGTTGAAAAAGGGATAATACTGCAGTCAGAGACACAAGAGGCATGAAGGTCCCTCTTCAGCATATCTGGGGCTGGAAACCACCTCCCAGTATGAGTAGGTAGGAGAAAGATGACACAGTAGCTGAAGATAAAACATACACTCATTCATGTGGCTTGCAAGGCCCTCTTCATCTGGCCCCAAATTTCCTGTTCTACCTCCTCTCTCTTTCCCATCTGTTGTGCTGAACAGGTCCTATTATCCCCAGAAATGCTGTGTCAAGTCCTCTGCTGAGACTCCCTGGTGTTATTTCTGCTCCTGAAAGCCTCTTCTACTCTCTCCCTAGTAGAGTTGTGTCCATCATCCTCACTCCTCCACCAATCTTTTGCTAACCCTCCACTCACCATCCTGATGTCTGTCCATTAAGGCAGCATCTAAAACATGTTCCCACTGCCATCGCTTAGCTTTCGCTTATCAATGCTTCGTACTTCTGAGCTCCCCATCACCTGCTGAAGAACCACGCCTGCAGCATGTGCTCAACAGGTGCTTAGCCACTAAAATGAGCCAACATCTGGAAATTAGGAGCCTCTTCTTCACAGTTGGGGTTTCTCTATTTTTTCCTGATTGTTCAGAGTAATTCTCTAGTGCTGCCCAGAGAAAGTAGACTTTTAAGAAAGGTCTTTGCCTCTGGGTCGTATATTCAGCTCTGTCTTCTTCCCTGGATGCCACATAGACAGACACTCTCCTGCTATTCCCCAGGGACTAGAATCCAAAGTTAATAGAAGCATGAGATCGAAGAGATGGACTGTAGTGGGCAGCTTGGTTCTGCTGCTTCAGAAGCTGCCTTGCCCTGCAGAACCAAAATTTAACCTCAAGTCCCACAGCTAAGAGCCAGCCTCTGTCTCCCCAATTGTTCATTCTATTGCTTTGTGCTGTGTGTTGGACTCCCCTTCATTGATCCAGCTGCTTCTTCCCTATAGGCACTTGCTGTGGAAGTTTCAGGATGCATCTAACCCTGCCTATCTGAGTTGTGACAATGATTGTTTTGTGATGTAGTGAACTCCCTGTCATGGTGGCTCTGGAGAGTTTATTACAGGATATAGACAGATAGAGAAGTGCAGCTGTGATTAGTTCACCTTCAAGCTCCCAGAGATTCTTCCTGGAACAGAATCAAGAGTGATATCCTGAATTCTCCACTAGAATGTAAGCTCTATAAGGGCAGGGACTTCAGTGTTTTGCACAATTCTCTTCTCCAGTACGAGGGACAGTGTCTGGCACATAATATCCCACTTCCCCATCCCCAACCCCATTGTTGTCAAGTTTGATTTCAACTCATAGTGACCCTATAGGACAGAGTAGAACTATCCCATAAAGTTTCCAAGGAGCGACTGGTAGATTCAAACTGCCAACCTAATAGGAGTTCAATAAATGCTCTTACTGAATGAATGAATGGGTAGGTGGAGGAAGGAAGGAAGGAAGGAAGGAAGGAAGGAAGGAAGGAAGGAAGGAAGGAAGGAAGGAAGGAAGGAAGGGAGGGAGGGAGGGAGGGAGGGAGGGAGGGAGGGAGGGAGGGAGGGAGGGAGGGAAGAATTATTTATTGTTTTAGATGGGAGATTTTGAATTTAGGCTAAGGAAGAGACAGGAACGGGCAAGACCCCTCTGTGAAAGGAGAGAGATGACCTTCTTGATAACCTGAGCTCAAGTACTGCTGATGAAAGGGCTTGGGGCCAAAAGCTGGCCCAGTCATAGCCATAACACCACCCCCAGACTTGTTTCCAGGAGGAATGTGTACACTCATTTACCGTGCATGTGTTGGGTACATGTCATGGTGAGTGGTTTTTCTCTCACAACCAACAACTCTGCAAGCTATCAATGAGTAAACTCATTTTGCAGATGTGAAGAGTAAATCCCAGTGGTTTCCTTGAACTTATCCAAGGTCCACACTAATAGCTTTGGAGCTGAAACAAGGCTGAGCTGTCTGTAACTGTAGGCCTGCTCTTTGCACAGCACATTTCTGCATCTCCCATAACCTGAGTCTTGGGCTGGGACCCTGCCAGGAACGCAGGGCAGCTTTAGACAAGAAAAAACCACTTCTTGCCCACCTCTCCTTCTTCCTGCATGGTATTTGGGCTTCTGTTAGCATCCCCTCTTGTCTTCTGCACCCCACTGTGGGCAGCCCCATCCTGTTTATCCCTCCATTGGCTGTCTTCTCATTCATATTTGATAGACCCTACTTTCTGCTCCTAGCAGCCACTCTGCTAAATCCATTAGTTCAAGTAATCTCCTGATCCCCTCACCTCCTCTAGCTTCAGACATCCACTTCCCTTGTTTCCTAGAGCAATTAACCTGTAACAGTCCGAGGAAGATCAGTCCAAGGCCATACTCTCCCACTCTGATGGCAGGCTCGAGCCAGGTCCTTCAAATTCAACTATTAGATACGATATGGCCACAACTTGCCTACAAACTCAATCTTCTCTCTCTCACCTAGTTTCTCTTTTCTTAGCCCAACTTTCTGCAAGAGCAGCCTCCTCTTAGCTCTTTCTCTGAGGTCCATGCCTACAATGGACAAAAAAACAGCTAGAGATGCTCAGGCCACAGTCATTCTCAGGAAGGCTGCTATGTGACCCAGAATGCACCATCCTAAAAATGTTCCAGGGCTTCAGTCTGATTGCACTGGGATCTAACCAGGTGACCTTCCACTTGGTTTTCTGTAAGCATAGAGAAAGCAGTAGATTTGAGATAAGGCACTACAGTGGCCCATAGCACCCCAGTTCAGATAGACTGAGACAGCACCATATAAGAGATATCTGCTGCTCCCAGCCACAGAGACAGCTGTCATTCTTGATGGTTCTGAGGACGTCGCAATCTTCCATGTACAGTATAAACTTGAGACCATATCCAAAGCTGGACATTTCTAGAAGATTCCAAACCCCCAAAATAATAGGGTAAAGTCAATCCTAAAATGATAAAAACAGACATTATTTACTAATTCCACCATCGGAATCGGCTCGACGGCACAGCATATGTCAGTTTGTCATACCGTGGTGGCTTGTATGTTTCTAAGATGCTGCAAGATATGCCACCAGTATTTCAAACACCAGCAGGGTCACCCATTGTGGACAAGTTTCAGTGGAGCTTCCAAACTAAGAAAGGCCTGGCAATCCATTTCCAAACATCAATCAATGAAAACCCTATGGATCAGAATGCTGCAATCCACAACCAGTCATGGAGATAGTGCAGGACGGAGCAGTATTTCATTTGGTTGTGCATAGGGTCACCATGAATCTGGAGCCAACTTGATGGCAGCTAACATCAATGAGAAGTTGGAATCATGCTAAAGCCAGCCAGGCAGGGCCTTGTAAACAGACAGAGTGGTGTCTGCCCAGAAGAGCACAATACACATCTGCAAGAAAAGATGAAAGACGTTAAGTGTGCAAGTACGGGGCAATAATCCATAAAGCATAAAGCTGTGAAACCATCAGGAGCTGCTGAAGACTATCAACAAAAGGGAAATACTCAGAGTTGTCCTCCTGGTGCTCAAGCTGGTGAACATATTACTGCCCACAAAATCTATATTCTCTGTGCACAAACACCAGGGACAACCCACTTGTTAACCCTGGATTTGTGAATGGTTTTTCATGAAGGATTTTAGTGAAACATTGGGGAGGTCTAATTAGTGCACAAAGTCTGCATGTGTTTGACTTTGGGAACACATTTTTACATCAATCTCTACTGTCATTCTCAGAGATTTTGCCCATATGAATACAGACTTGCTGATACCATGCCTAGGAACCAGTCCTATGAGATTAGTGTTGTCTGGGCCTCTGTGTCCTCTTACTCATCACCTTCTAGTCCTCCCTCTGATTTCCATGGATATGGAAAAGGAACCCAAGGTGCTTCTTGAGCAATTCACAGTCTGGATTAAGTCAAAGAGGTTACGGGGTCATACTGATAAGTTCCATCTCTGCATTTCTTCCACAGTTCACCAAAAAGAGAAATCAGGCTATTGGGAAGTAAATGGCTGAGAATTTGGGTGGTCCAATAGACTGGATTTGGTTCTCAAGACCTGAATTAAAATGTTGAAACAAGGGGAACATGATGCTTTGGGAAGAGCATATTTCTCAGAGACGCTCCAAGCGGATTGAGGGGCAACCAGCTGAAATATGCAGGGGTTGGACAAAAATTCCGTTTAGACAAATCAAAATACAGATACTCGGGAGGACAAAAATTTTACCAGGGAATGAGACACCCACAGGTGTCTTCAGTCAAATTAGTAATGTTTGATTCCTTAAGCTTGGCACTACCCTACAGGTGTTCATTATATAACTTTGTATTACTTTGTGAATATTGAAAATATTTCAAAATGAATTTTAAAAGAAAAAATAATTTAAAAGAGAGAAAATAGAAGAAAGAAAGGAATAAAGAAAAACCAAAGTTTCCAGGAAAATACCACTGAGCAGAAGTTTGTGAACATCACATGAGGTAGGAATGCTCATAAAACACCATGCCCCTGTTATTTTCAAAACAGCTTTAATGAGACATAATACACAAGCCATAAAATTCACCTGTTTAAAGCGTAGAATTCAATGGTCTTCAGTATATTCAGTGAGTTGCAAAATTTTTATCAGAATCTAATTTCAGTACTTTTTCATCACCCCAAAAAGAAACTCCATACCTATTAAACAGTCTTTCTCCATTCCCACCCACCCCCACGCCAAAGCAACCAATAATAAACTTTCTATCTCCTTAGATTTGCCTGTTGTGAACAGTTTATGCAAGATGTGATATGGTCTTCTGTGACTGGCTTCTTTCACTTAGCACAATTTTTTTAAAGGTTCATCCATATTGTAACATTTGTCGGTTCTTCATTGTTTTTTATTGCCAAATAACATTCCATTGTGTGTGTTTGTGTGTGTGTGTGCGTGTGTGTGTACCACATTTTTTTCGTCCATTCATCAGTTGATAGATATTTGAGTTGTTTTCACCTTTTGGTTATTATGAATAATACTACTATGAACATTGGGGTAGAAATTTTAGTGTGGACGTATGTTTTTATTTCTCTTGTGGACTGGAATTGCCGGGTCATATGATAATTCTATGTACCGTATAACATTTTGAAGAACTGACAAACTTCTTTTCCAAAGTGGATGCACCACTTTACATTCTCACCAGCAACATATGAGGGTTTCATTGTCTCCACATCCTTGACAACATCTGTTATTTTCTGTCTTTTCTATTTTAACAATTCTAGAGGGTATGATGTGGTATCCCATTGTGGTTTTGATATTCATTTCCCTAGTATGTAATGACGTTGAGCATCTTTTCTTGTGCTGATTGAGCATTCGTATATCTTCTTTGGGTAAATGTCCATTTAAAACCTCGCCCGCTTTTTTAATTGGGTTATGTGTCTTTTTATTGTTGAGCTGTAAGAGTTTCTATATGCTCTGGGTACTAGTTGCCATTGAATCAGTTTTGACTCATGAACAGCATATGTGTGTCAGAGTATAACTGTGCTTCCTAGGGTTTTAAATGGCTGATTTTTCAGTAGATCACCAGGCCTTTCTTTTGCGGTTCTTCTGGATGGAATTTAACGTCCAAGTTCCAGGTAGCAGCTGAGTGCGTGAACAATTTATGCCACCCAGGGACCCCATATAGTCTGGATACTAGGCCCTTATCACATATATGATTTGCCAATTTTTTTTCATTCTATATATTAGCTTTTCACTATCTTAATGGTATCATTTTCATAACAAGACTTTTTTGTTTTAATGAGGTCCTATTTTTCTATCTATCTGAAAGGAGCCCTGGTGGCACAATGTTTAAGTGCTCAGCTGCTAACCAAAGGTCGGCGATTCAAACCCACCAGCTGCTCCTCAGGAGAAAGACGTGGTGGTTTGCTTCCTTAAATATTATAGCCTTGGAAACCCTATGAGTCATGTCTGACACCATGACAAGAGGTTTATTTATCTGTATTTCTCTTTTGTTGCTTGTACTTTCAGTGCCATAGTTAAGAAACCATTGCCGAATTCAGACTATAAAAACTTGCTCTCATGTTTTCATCTCAGAGCTTTGTAGTTTTATCTCTTACATTTAAGTCTATGGTTCACTTTGAGTTAAGTTTTGTGTATGTTGTGAGATAAAGATCCAGCCTCCTTGTTTTGCATGTGATTATCCAGTTGTTGAAAAGACTACCCTTTCCCTATTGAATTGTCTTGACATATTTGTCAAAAATAATCTGATCGTAGATATATAAGTTTATTTCTGGACTCTCAATTCTATTCCAATTATTTATATGTCTTTTTATCCTTATGCCAACACCAACTCTCCTGATTACTACAGTATTGCAGTAATTTTTGAAACTGGGAAATGTAAATCCTTCAACTTTGCTCTTCTTTTTCAAGATTGCGTTTTGTTTGGAATCCCCTTGAATTTTCATATAAAGTTAACAATCAATTTGAATATTTCTGCTAAACAAGGCAGTTATATGTTTGGTAGGTATTGCATTGAATCTATAGATCACTTTGGAAGTGTTCCCAATATTATGCCTTCTGATCCATGAACATGGGATGTCTTTACATTTATTTAGATCTGTTTAATTTTCTTTCTATAATGTTTTGTAGCTTTTAGTGTACAAGTCTTCCACCTTTTTCAACTTTATTCTTATTCACGTTATTATTCTCTATGTAATGTGAATAAAATTGTTTTCTTAATTTCACTTTCAGATTGCCCGTTGCTATTGTATAGAAATAAACTATTATTAATTTTGTATATTGATCTTGTACCCTGCAACCTTGCTGAACTTATCTTTGGCTCCCAGTAGTCTGAATATGTTGTGTCTAAGTTTGGATCTCTTTGTGTTTAACTTGGAGTTTGTTGAGTTTCTCAGTTGCATAGATTAATGTTCTTCATCAAATTCAGGTAATTTTTAGCAATTGTTTTTCAAATATTCTTTCTGCCCCTTTTCCTTTCTCCTTGCCTTCTGGGACTTCCATTATGCATATTTTGGTATGCTTGATAGTGTCCTACTGGTTTCTGAGGATTCGTTCATTTTTCATCACTATTTTTTCTTTACATTTCTCAGATTAGATAATCTGATTTGATCTATCTTCAAGACTGCTAATTCTTTCTTATGCCAGCTCAAATATGCTGTTGAATCTCTGTAGTAAATTTTTTATTTCAGTTATTATGCTTTTCAACTGAATAATTTCTAACTGATTCTTTTTTATAATATCTTCCTCTTTGTTGATATTCTCTATTTATTGAGGCAGCATGCTCATGCTTTCCTCTAATTTTTAGACATGGTTTGTATTGGGACAGTTCATGGAACAATTCCCATTGACTGTTTTTCCCTCATGTATGGACCATACTTTCCCGTCTCAAAAATTTTTGTTGAACACTGGACATTTTAGGTAATACGATGTGGAAACTCTGGAAAATAAATCCATTCTGATGTCACCATTCCCCCATGGTTTGCTGTTATTGCTGGTTTTGTTGTTGTTGTAGCTGTTTGTTTAGTGATTTTCCTGGACTAATTCTGTGAAGTCACTATTCCCTGTAGCCTATGTCCACTGAAGTCTCCACTTGGTTATCTAAGTTGTCAACTAATGATTGGACAGAGGTTTCCTCAAATGGCTTGAACCAGTAAGTCTTCTACCCTTTGCTAAGAAGTAGTGTGTGTGTCTAGGGGCATGCCTTCAAAACCCCAGCTATTTACAACTCTAGTTTAACATCCACTTCCTGCCTGCATAGAGCTTAGCGGTAGCTAGAGGTGAAAGATTGTGGCCATCTCACAGGTTTCCAGGGTATGTGAACAGCCTTGTACATGCACATGGTCTTCTAGATCCTCAGAGATATGTTAGAGCTTTCAAAGTTCCCTATGGCCATATAATTCCCCAGACTTTTCTTTTAAGTTTTTTGGTTAGCCACTTAATACAACTGGCATCACTACTACAGGCAGCTGCAGTGTTAAACAATTGCCACTGATTGTTTTTCACAAACATCCTGAAGATATGGCCTGACTCAGTGAGCAAGTTTTGAATTAGGCTAAATCACAACAAGTTATGTGGATGGGTGTTTGTTTTTCCAGAGAGCTGCCAGACAGTGACAATTCTCTGTGGGTGGGACTTTTTGAGGAGCTCCAAACCCAGCTAACCATTTCCGGTGACTGTTAGGCTGCTGGTTTTCACAACTGCCATGGTTGCAAGGCCTCTTGCAAGTATACTATGGAACTAGGGAAAGGGGTACAGAATAGGAAAAGATACAATGCCACAAAGCTCACTGTTTTTATTGAAATTCCACCATTTTTCTTGAATAAACATCTCTTAGATCCTTGGTAACCTCAGATGAGCTTCTGGAATTCTTTCGAAGTTGATTTTGATCATTTTTACCAGTGTCTTTATTCTCTTTATAAAGGAGTGGATTTATGGGGGTTCTCATTCCACCTTTCCAGAAGTTGTGCCTCCTCTTCCTTAAGGCACTTATCATTGTTGAATTTCACAACTATCTGTGTGGTTGCATTATGAATGCCTGTCTCCTCCACTGATTTTTAAGTACCATGAGGGCAAAGTCTACTATTTGGTTACATTTTATCCCTCCTACATTCTGTCATACTGACACAAAGTAGGAACTCAAAAAAAAAAATCTGTTACTCCCTTGAGGGACCAAATTACTGGGCTGAGTGCTGTGGGGACCATGATCTTGGGGAACATCTACCTCAGTTGGCATAACGTAGTTTATAAAGAAAATGTTCTACATTCTACTTTGGTGAGTAGTGTCTGGGGTCTTAAACACTTGTGAACAGCCATCTAAGACACTCCACCGGTCTCACCCCATCAGGGGCAAGGGAGAAGGAAGAAAACTAAAGACACAAGGGAAAGATTAGTCCAAAGGACTAATGGGCCACAACTATCACATCCTCCACCAGGTTTAGTCCAGTACAGGTAGATGGTGTCCAGCTACCACCACTAACTGCTCTGACAGGGATCACAATAGATGGCCCTGGAGAGAGATGGAGAAAAATGTAGAACAAAATTCTAATTCACAAAAAAAGACCAGGCTTATTGGCCCAACAGAGACTGAGGAAACCCTGAGAGTATGGTCCCCAGACACCCTTTTAGCTCAGTAATAAAGTCACTCCTGAAGTTCACTCTTCAGCCAAAGGTTAGACAGACTCATAAAACAAAACAAGACTAAAGGGGCACACTGCCCAGGGACAAGGAATAGAAGGCAGAAGGGGACAGAAAAGCTGGTAATAGGGAACCTAAGGTCAAAAAGGAAGACTTTTGACAAGTCGTGGGGTTGTTAACCAATGTCAGAAAGCAATACGTGTAGTAACTGTTTGATGAGAAGCTAGTTTGTTCTGTAAACCTTCATCTAAAGTAAAATAAAAAATTTTTTTCTAAGAGAATTTAAAAAAATCTGTTGAATGAGTGATCATTATCAAAGGGTGGTGAATAGAATCTTCACAAATTGGTATCTTGATAAATAATTGTTCACCAACATTAGGGGGCCCTCAATCCTGTTAGACCAACCTCTTTACACTTCTCAGAGAATTCACATTCTCACTGTCCTGAAAACTCTGATGTTCCTCTCCCCACCACATACCTTCACTGAAGGCATCAGACCAAAGCTCCATCCACTTTCCATCTCCAAAGATACCAATATACACACATTGGTTCCCATCTTTACCTTCCTCCCTCTATTGCAATTGTACTGTGACATTGGAAAGACAGTCCCTCTTCCTGGCAAATGCCAGACCATATGCATACCCTACATACCACAATTTCTGCCTCCTCTAGAACTTCACTCCAATTATTATCCCCCTTTTCATCTGCATTTTCACTTGATTAAGCTCTATTGGATTGTTTACAATGGCTTTAGAATGTATTTTAATCCTTTTTTTTTTTTAATATACCCATCCTAGACCTCACTTTTCCCTTCTAGCTAACACCTCATTTCTTTATTTCTAAGCCAAAGTTTTTTGAAGATGTGTCTACAAACTCTAGTTCCATTTCCTTACCTCTTATGTAACACATAAACCATTTGTATCTGTGTTTATTAGACCACTAAAATGACTCTGATTTTATTTTACTTTATTCTTTTAACAAGTAATTATTGATTACCCAATATTAGTGCCAGACACTGTTCCAGGAAGATAACAGTAAATAAGGCAAACAAAGTCTCTGTTCTCAGTTTTATAAAAAGTGAGTGGATTTAAACAAGAGGCTTTTCTAGAGTGTCAGTGGACACTTTCTAGTCTTCATCTTAACTTGTTTCCCATCAGTATTAGGCACAAATGTTCTCTTTCCTTGATTTCCAGGACACGCAGCTCCCATTTCATTAGCCAATCCTTTTCAGTCTTTCTTTTCTAGATCCTTCTCATTGTTGATATTGTTGGCTGCCATTGTGTTGCCCCCAAATCATGGACAGCCCATACACAACCAAACAAAACATTGTCTAGTCCTGCACCATCCCCATGGTTGGTTGAGGATGGGACCGTTGTAATCCATGGGGTTTTCATTAGCCGACTTTGTTTTCCGGAAGTAGATTGTGAGGCCTTTCTTTCTGGGCCGTCTTTGTCTAGAAGCTCCACTGAAACCCGTTCAGCATCATAGCAACACTCAAGCCTCCACTGACAGACAAGTCGTGGCTGTGAATGAGATGTATTGAATGGGAATTGAACCCTGATCTCCTGCATGGAAGGTGAGAATTCTACCACTGAACCACAGCTATCCTAGATCCTTCCCATTGCTCCCTCTGTAAATGTTAGACTTCCTCTGAACTTTCCTAAGCCCTCTGCTCTTCTCCCTCCGTACTTCCTCCATAGAGGTCTTCATCTGATCGTTTGACTTAAACATCTATTTGTGTACCCTCATTTATAGCTCCAGCCTGAAATTCTCTAGTTCTAGGCTCAAATAAACAGCTTATCTCCAGTTGCTTATTTCACTGGCACCTCAAACACATTATTTTTCCCTGAAGTCTCCTCCTCCAGTATCCCTATGGCACCAACAGCCATCCATCTGCTCCTGCAAAAAACTTTAGAGAAATTCTTAACACTTCCTTTTTCCTCGCGATTTATGTCAACTTTGAAAACCAAATATCTCTCCAATTCTTACACTTCTCTCCATTTCTACCAATGACACCCTGGACTCTCACCCTGTAATATATTCCTAACTATTCTCCCTAGATCCAGTTTCCTCATCTCCAGCAAATTCACTCTCCACATAGCAAAGTGAACATTATCCTCCCTGACCAAGTCAGACCTCCAAGTATAGGTGTTCATAGTTTCATTGACTTCCTGCTGTATTTTTTACCATTGAAATAAATTATTTCATGATTAGCTTTTAATTCTCCTTTCCCCCAAAGAGTATAAGCATAACAATAGCAGAAAGAGTGCCAGCCTTGTTCTCGGTTGTTTTCACAACGCTGAGTAAAATTTCTTATAGTAAGTGCTGATTAAATATTTTCTGAAAATTGTTGTCTTAGTTTGGGTTCTCTAAAGAAGCAAAACCAGTAAAGTATATATATATATATATATATCAACTCGACAGCAATGGGTTTGGTTTGGTTTATACATATTGCACTCGAGTCAATTCCAACTCATAACAACCCTGTAGGACAGAATAGAACTGCCCCATAGGGTTTCCAAGGAACATCTGGTGGATTCAAACTGCTGACCTTTAGGTTAGCATTTGCAGCTCTTAACAACTGCACCACCAGGGCTCCAATATATACGCAGAGAGATTTATATTAAGAAAATGGCTCATATGCTTGTAGAGGCTGGAACGTCCCAAGTCTGTGTGTCAGGCTGGAGGCTTCTCCTGAGTCACATAATCACAGGGGCTGGTGAACCCAAGACTGGCAGGTCAGAGAGCAGAGCTCTGGTTCACAGGCTGCAAAGACCAGTGAATCCCAAGACCAGCAGGCAAGACAGCAGGTAAAATGCTAGCTCAAGTCCCAAGAACTGGAGGTCAGATGAACCAGAGCCAGCTACAGGATCCAGAGTAACCAAAAGCCCACAAGCATTGTCAGAAAATCCACCTATATTGGATGCAGGCCACACCACCAACAAAACTCCCTTTGGACTGATTGGCTACTCACAGCAGTTCTTACCATGGAGGTAATTATTTCATATCAAATTTCATCATGGAGGTGATCACATCATTAAACGACTTCCAAACTACATCTTAACTACAAAACCACTGAGAATCATAGCCCAACCAAGTTGACACAAAACCTTAAAGACCACAGCTGTTGAATTAATGCACCTTAAATCTATTTCACAACTTAGCAAACGGCACCAATCACAAGTAGCCTGTTTCAAAAGAAAAAGCCACCAAGTCATCCTTGACACAACTTTCTACCTTATACCTTATCTCTGAGCCATCATCAAGGCTTCCATATTCTACCCTAAAATAATAATAATATATAATGCCTAACTACAGTTGACCAAATCCCCAATCATTACTGTAGTTCAAACCATCACTGTCTCTTGCCTGGACTCCAGGAATTGCTACCTAACCCACATTCTTGTCACCCACCATGTCACCCTCTATTCAACATCCAATGTGTTTTGCCCCCTCCCAACTCATCAATGGTCCCCATTGCTCCTAGAAGAAAATCCGAAAGTCTCAGAAGGCATATTAGGTTCAGCCTCTCCAGCCTCATTTGGTAGGAACTTCCTTTGTTCCTTCTGCTCTGTCTGAGTACTTTGGTTGAGTTGCTGCCTCAGGATCCTTAAAATCCTCAGGATCCTCAAACATGCTGTGTTTCTGCCTGGAATACTCCCCTCCTGACTTCTTCACCTGATCATTTCCTGCTCATCCCTCATGTCACAGCCCAAATGCCACTTCCCCTGGGGAGCCTTTCTCATACCTCTTAGGCCAGGTCAATGGGACTGCCAGACAGCATAACACCTTGTACTTTTCTTCACTGCATTTAGTACAACTCTTCTAAAATAGTGTCCAATGAGGCACTATATTGGAGTGGGTAAGAACACCAGGCTCGAGAACCAGACTTCTGAGTTTGGAAACCAGCTCTGGCACTTACTAGCAATGTGATCTTTACCGAAGTATTTAAATTCTCTGTGTCACTTTTCTTATCTGTAAGATTGGTGAAAATATAATGATACTTTGCTCATAGTGTCATATGGATTCAGTGAGCTTCTCCATATAAAGCTATTAGGATATGTCTGACACATAGTAAATGCTCAAGAATCTTAGCTATTATCAATTTTTCCTGTGGTATCAGAGTAAATATAGAGGCTATGGCTTTTAGCATATAGTAGCCACTCACTGAATATGGAGAATGTAGAGAATGGTGACTTAAAGAATAAATCACCTTGTCTCTGTGTAACCAATAAAATCGAATGGCAGAAACAACATGTGCAAGGATAAATGAGGAAATTAATAATAAACTTATCTATATGGACTGGATTTTGTGTTGGGGTATAGGAAGGATACCACAAAACTTAAGAGATATAAAATAAAAGGAGAGTTGAATAAATGGAGAGACATGCCACATTAGATGGTTCAATGTGGTATGGATGCCAATTAATAGGAAAGAAAACAATGTATACAGGCAACTACACAAACTAGGTGGTAGGTTACCAAAGTAAAGAACATTTCTATCAGTGGTGATTACAGAAGTCTTCATGAAAAAGGTATCTCTTGAAAAGCGGGAAGAATTCCAATAGGTAGAGCTGGGCCAAAATGGCATTTGGAATACAACCAGAGAGGGAGCAGAAATGAAGAAGCACCCAGAGTTTCTAGATTGGAAGGGACTTTAGAGGTTATTAATTTAGCCAGCGTATTTTCAGCTCTGTGTAATAGAATACCCAAATATATGTGGTTTAAACACAATGAATATTTCCTCTCTCACATACCAAGAAAAGAAGGAAGTCCCAGCAGCTAAACACTATCAGGGCTGTGAAAGGCTTCGCTACTGTTCTCTTGACTTTGCCTTCATGGACTCATGGTGGCTGCAGTACTTTCAAACATCGAACACTCACAACATCATCAAAGGTGAGAAGAAAGGGACATTTTTCTTCACACCACTCTTACTTCTTTTCAGGGAAGAAAATCCTCTTATGTCCCATTGCTTAGAACTGGTCTCATGCTATTCTAATGTCTGACACATAATCAACCACCACAAAACCATTTTTCTACTCATGGATTCTGTGGATTGTGAACTGTGACAGGGCATTTCTCCATGATATATGGAGCCTCAACTTGGAAGACTTCATTGGCTGGGAGTGGCTCGAGCAGCTGGGGGCTGGAATTACCTGGAAGCTTCTTCACACACATGTCTGGAATCTAGATTGGGAGGACTCAAAGCTTGGGATCAGCTGTGAATGTTGACCAGAGAACTCACATGTACCCACTCCATGTGACTTGAGCTTCCTCACAGCTTGGTGGCAGGTTACTGAAAGGGAGCATTCAGAGAAAATGTTACAAGAGAAACAGGTACATGTTGCACAGTCTATTATGACCTAATTTCAGAAGTCACATAATGTTACTGCCTTCGTATTCTATTAGTCAAAGTCCTCGCAAGCTCCCCAGAGCCAAGAGGAAGGAACAGAAACCTTACCACTTCATGGGAGGAGTAAAAGAATGGAAGTTCTAAATGTTTTAAATCCACCCCTAAACTAATTCCTGATAAAAGAAAAGAATGGGAGTACCCTTTATAGGTGGGCCAAGGACTGAAAAAAGTAAACGTTCTACATCAACGAAGAAGAGGAAAATGGCTGTTGGGACTGCAACGAAGAGGATGAGCCACAGTTATCTAATCCATTTTCCTGCTGCCAACAACTGAAGGTGTTGACCCCTTTATAAATATCCTTGTTGTTAGTTGCCATGGAGTTGATTCTAACTCATGGTGACCCCATGTGTGCAGAGAACTATTCCATAGAGTTTTCAAGGCTATGACCTTTCAGAAGCAGATCACCAATCCTGTCTTGTGCGTGGGTTCAAACCACCAACATTTTAGATAGTAGTCGAGCTCTGAATTGTTTGCGCCATTCAAGGACTCCTGTTTACAAATACCTCTGCCAAAATGGCCAACCAGCCTCTAATGACAGGGAGCTCCCTCCTTTCCTAATACAACCATTCTGCATTTGGAAAATTGTTTAACAAAATTGGTCCTTATCCCAGTCAAAATATTTTGCCTCTTGTTGGGCCATTCTGGTCTGAACTGAGGCTGGGAAATGGGAAAATAAGATACAATGACAGGAGGGTTGATCAGTGTCATCTGATCCACAAAGCATATGGACATTTAAGAGTCGCACTTTGGTGGATTCTAAGGCCCTGTGTTTCTGTCAAAAAAAAAAAAAAAAAAAAAACTTTCTTCAGTGACCAGATGTACTTAATTAAATTAGTCTGGATTTTATTTGCTTATCACCAATACTGCATTTACAATTTAGCCTTTAAAGAGGACATCAGTGCCTCCTGGAATCCTCTCAATGCAAGGAGCAATCTGATTTTCTAGCACAGTCTGGAGTATGCAGGGGAGACTCGTCAGGTGTAAACCTCACTCCTTCTCAATTTTCCTTCTAAGTGATTCCTCAGGCATTTGAAGATGTAGAAGTAAGAGCAAAGTCTTGCCCAGCTGTCCCAAGCAGAATTCATTATCCCCATCGTTGAAACCTGCTCAGACTCCTGTGTTTATAATCTCAGTGAGCGGTATCTCCTTCTTCCCTAATAGCCAAGCAAGAAATTCTGGAGTGGTTTGTGTATTCTTCCTCCCTCCTTACTTGACAATATTTAATCTCACACTAAGTCCTATCCAGGTTGCCTCAGCAGTGCTTCTTCTCCAATCCCATATTCACTGGTTTGCTCAGGGTGCCATTGTCCTCTTCCAGAGTTCTTGCTGTAGACTTCTCACTGCCTGGCCTCCTGCCTCCAGGGCCTGCCCTCCATACTGCTGCTGGTGGAATCTTACACCATCACTTCCCCACAAACATAAGTAATCTTTACTTACCCTTGTGTCTACAAGATGAAGTCCCAATTCCCTAGCTCTGCACAGAGACTCTTCATGGTCTGGCCACAATCCACTCTAGTCTCAACTCCCGACATCCCAGCCATGGACCTTCTCCCAATCTCTTCAATATGCCAGGTGTCATGAATTGAACTGTGTCCTCCAAAAACGTGTATCAACTTGGATAGGCCATGATTCCCAGTATTGTGTGGTTGTCCACCATTTTGTCATCTGATGTGATTATCCTATTGTTCTAAATCCTAACCCCTATGATGTAAATGAGGCAGGATTAGAGGCAGTTATGTTAATGAGGCAGGAGTCAACCTACAGGATTAGGGTATATTTTGAGTCAGTCTCTTTTGAGATATAAAACAGAAGCAAGCAGAGAGACAGGGGACTTCCTACCACCAAGAATGAAGAACCAAGAGGGGAGCAGACCTGGGGTCCCTGCACTGAGAAGCCACTAAGCCAGGGACAGGTTGATAACAAGGACCTCCCCCAGAACTGACAGAGAAAGAAAACCTTCTCCTGGAGATAGCACCCCGAATTCAGGCCTTTAGCCTCCTAGCTTGTGAGAGAATAAATTTCTCTTTGTTAAAGCAATCCACTTTTGGTATTTCTGTTACAGCAGCACTAGATAATTAAGACACCAGGTTTCCAATTCTTGCCTTTATGCAAAGCTGTGAATTGCTTCTGTTTAGAATACACTTCACTTCCTCCTTACCTTACACAAGATTTAAATGCACACTTAAGTGTTTAAATTAAAGGTCACCTTCTTCATTTTTATTGTTGTTATTATAATTACATTTAAAATTTATCGATCACTTAACTGAAGCTCAGCCTATGGGCTATGCACCATATATGCATTATCCCATTTAATATTTACAACAACGCTCTGAGCTGTGCAGACAAGGAACTGAGACAGGGAGAGGGTTAATTGCACAGGTTCACACCAGTGGAATTCCAAAGCCTATGCCCATAACCACAAGGAAACCTACTGGAGAGAAATCCAGGGAGATTTCCTGATGCTCTTCAGGATAAAGGTTCATGCCCATGCCCCCAACCATACCTCTGCTTCAACACCCAGCATGTAGTAAAATTTGGCTGTTTAATCTTGTTTGGATCCTGATTCAAAAAACCAACAGTAAAAAATATACATGTATTCATAGGATGGTTGCAACAGTATATTAACAGAAACTGCCAGAAATTCAAGCCAGATTCAGAAGAGGATGTGGAACAAGGGATATCATTGCTGATATCAGATGGATTACGGCTGAAAGCAGAGAATACCACAAAGATGTTTACCTGTGTTTCATTGACTATGCAATATGTGGATCATAACAAATTATGGATAACATTGGGAAGAAGGAGAATTCCAGGACACTAAACTGTGCTCATGAGCGACCTGTACATAGAAAAAGAGGCAGTTGTTTCCACAGAACAAAGAGATACTGCATGATTTAAAGCCAGGAAAGGTGTGCATCAGGGTTGTATCCTTTCACGACACTTACTCAATCTATATGCTGAGCAAATAATCTGAGAAGCTGGACTATATGAAGAACGGGACATCAGGACTGAGGAGACTCAATAACAACCTGCATTATGCAGATGGCACAACTTTGCTTGCTGAAAGTGAAAAGGACTTGAAGTACTTACTGATGAAGATCAAAGACCACAGCCTTCAGTATGGATTACACCTCAACATAAAGAAAACAAAAATCCTCACAACTGGACCAAAAAGCAATATCACAATAAACAGAGAAAAGACTGAAGTTGTCAAAGATTTCATTTTACTTGGATCCACAATCAATACCTATGGAAGCAGCAGTCAAGAAATCAAACGACGTATTGCATTGGGTAAATCTCCTGCAAAGGACGTCTTTAAAGTGTTAAAAGCAAAGATGTCACCTTGAGGACCAAGGTGCACCTGACCCAAGCCATGTTATTTTCAATCTCCTTATATGCATGTGAAAGATGGACAATGAATAAGGAAGACCAAAGAAGAATTGAAGCCTTTGAATTATGGTGTTGGTGAAAAATATTGAATATACCATGGACTGCCAGAAGAAAGAATAAATTCATCTGGCAAGAAGTACAGCCAGAATACTCCTTAGAAACAAGGATGACAAGACTGCATCTCATACATTTTGGACATGTTATCAGGAGGGACCATTTCCTGGAGAAGGACATCATGCTTGGTAAGGTAGAGGGTCAGCAAAAAAGAGGGAGACTCTGAAGGTGATGGATTGACACAATGGCTGCAACAATGGGCTCAAAAATAGCAACAATTGTGAGGATGGCACAGGACTCGGCAGTATTTTGTTCTATTATACACGGGGCTGCTATGAGTTGGAACAAACTTGACAGTACCTAACAACATTCATAGGACAATCACAAAAATCTGAGTAGTAACTGGATACTTGATGATACTAAGGAATTAGCGTTAATTATTGGTTTTGTGCTTATATTTGTAAAAACTTATCATTTCGAAATATACTACGCTATTGACAGATAATATGGTATGAAATCAGGATCTGCTTCAAAATATTCCAAGGTAGTAAAAAAAAAAAAAACCCAAACCTATTACTGTCAAGTTGATTCCGACTCATAGCAACCCTGTGTATAACAGAACAAAATACCGCTGGGTCCAATGTAGTAGGGGGGCACAAAAGGGAGGAGCAATATGTAGGGTAAGGATGAGGAAGTTCTGGACATTATATTAATAAAAAAAAAATTTTTATTAACATAATGTCCAGAACTGAGCTATTAAAAATGGGAGATGGGTACATGGAAGTTTGTTCTATTATTTTCTCTACATTTGTGTATGTTTGAAGTTATCTATATGATAATACTTTGTAGACTCACCTAAAAAATGAGTTTGTGTCATTATCTCTCCCCCTGCTTTTGGGTTGTTTGAGGACTTTTGAGTCTTTGTCAGCTTTGAATCTACACCAGCAGCACAGAAGGTGGCAAGGAGTAGGAACTCAATAAATGTCTCTTGAGTGATGAACTAGTAATGACGAAGGTCACTCCCCAGTAACTAACTCTCCCAAGCCCAGGGCATGACCTTTTCCAAAGACTGAGGATAATGCTGCCTTTCTTCTCCACTGTCCTGCAGGCCAATGACCCCATGATGTTATACATCCAAAACTTCAAGTATGTCAAGGAAAAAATAAAGGAAGATTACTTCTATCTGGGAAGAAGAAGAAGAAGAAGAAGAGGAGGAGGAGGAGGGGGAGGGGGAGGGGAGGGGGAGGGGGAGGGGAGGGGGAGGGGGAGGGGAGGGGGAGGGGGAGGGGAGGGGGAGGGGAGGGGAGGGGAGGGGGGAGGGGGAGGGGAGGGGGGAGGGGGAGGGGAGGGGGGAGGGGGAGGGGAGGGGGAGGGGGGAGGGGAGGGGGAGGGGGAGGGGAGGGGAGGGGGGGAGGGGGGGAGGGGGGGGAGGGGGGGAGGGGGAGGGGGAGGGGAGGGGGAGAAGAAGAAGAAAGGCTTCTCAGAGGTGAGGAGGCCTGGCCTGGGAAATGAAGGACAAGTGTTGTGTACAGAATTGTGTCTCCAAAAGAGATAGGCTGAAGTCCTAATCCCTAGTATCTGTGAATGCAGCCTTGTTTGGAAATAGGATATTTGAAGATGCTATCAGTTAATATGAGGTTATATTGGAGTAGGGTGGGTCCTAATCCAATCTGAATGTTGCCTTATAAAAGAGGAGAGGCACAAAGACAGAGGAAGGATGGCCACGTGAAAAGAGTGACATCTACAAGGCAAGGAATGCCAGGGGTTACCAGAAGCTATGAGAGACAAGAAAGGATCTTCCCTTAGAGCCTTCAGAGTTAGCATGATCTGGCCAACATCTTTATTTGGACTGCTAGCCTCCAGAACTGTGAGACAATGAAGTTCTGTTCTTACATGCCACCAGTTTCTGGCATTTTGTTATGGCAGCCATTGGGAATCAATACAAACCAGTAGGAGACGCAGACAAGTAGCGGAAGGCAAGACAGGACTCCTGTGACAAAAAGCCATTAGCTTGTCCATGGCACCACCTCTTTCAATTTACCATTAAAAACCTTGACAGTACAGGAAAATCATAGAAGCACATCACAGGGAATATTAGCGCCTGACCTCAAGAGTCTGAGAAGAGCCCCTCATTCAGTGTCAGTGAGGCGCAGGCTCGAGCACCATCAGAGGCCCCTGTGCCCGCTACGTTCTTGCAGCTTGAAAACCAACCCACATGTATGAAAAATGGGACTATCATAAAATGGTACGTGAGTTAAGAGGTGTCTGGCTGCAAGTGACTGAAAGCCCCACTCAACCAGCCCCAAGGATAAGGAGATATATCTCCATGATGGCAATCCCCTGTTCTATGGCACTCCAGGCTTTGCCCTTCTCCCGATGCCAGCTGTACCCTAGTAAGTCTCCTCTTGACCCCACAACAGTGCAGCAGTTTCAAGCAGCATGACCAGACCCGATGAAGCCCAGAGACAGAAAAGAGGGCTATCTCTTCCTTGTGTCTCTTTTAAGAATGAAGGAATTTTCCCACAAGTCCTCACATCTCACTGGCCAGAATCAAGTCAATCACCAATGAGGAGTAACTTAGCATGTCTATATGTAGCACTTTCCCCTTAATGCTCCGCAGTTTCATTTACCAAGCTTGCTTACTTTTTGAACAGGTGCCAAGTACTCCATTAGGGAAGTGAAACCAAAATGAGGAGCAGAGACAAGTTGGAATTCACCTCCTGGGGCCGAGGGTGGAATCCTTAAACACAGACCCGTTACAGAGCGGAGCAGATACCTGGGCCACGTCGTTTGTACCAGGAACAAAGATGTTAAAATGAAGTAGCTCAATATGTGAAAACACGGAAAGTGAAGGTGAAAAACTCACATGAGACATAGAGTGTGTTACCATTTATGTAAAATACAAACAAAACTATCTATCCTATGGATATATATGTGTGCGTATATATAGACATAGGAAACCCTGGTGGTGTACTGGTTAAGTGCACTGGGTCACTGGGTTATATAGACATAGTTAAGGATGAAGTAAAGCCTTGGATGCCAGGCAAGGGAGTTTGGACTTGATGAATCATACAATAGGAAGGGTAGAGAGTGTCATATGCAGATAGCCCATAAAACCAAACTCGCCGTCAAGTCAATTGAGACTCTTAGCAACCCCGTAGGACAGAGTAGAACTGCCCCATAAGGTTTCCAAGGCTGCAAATCTTTACAGAAGCAGACTGTCACAGCTTTCGGCCATGGAGCAGCTGGTGGATTCAAACTGCCAACCTTCACTTAACCCAGCACTTAACCACTGCACCCCCAGGGCTCCTAATAATAATAACCAACACACATTGAAAGTGCTTACTTTGTGCCTGATAATGTTGGAAGATGCTAGATTGTTGTTGCTGTTAGTTGCCTCTGAGTCAGCTCCAACTCATGGCAACTCCACGTACAGCAGAATGAAATGTTGCCTGGTCCTGTGCCATCTTCACGGTTACTGACATACTCCAGCCCATTGTTACAGCCAGTCTATATTTTGAGTACCTTCCAACATAGGCGGCTTATCTTCTAGCACTATATGGGACATCATTTTATTGTGATTCATAGGGTTTTACTGGCTAATTTTCAGAAGCAGATCAACAGGCTTTTCTTCCTAGTCTTAGTCTGTGAGTTCTGCTAAAACCTGTCATCACGGGTGACCCTGCTGGTATTTGAACTACCAGCGTCATAGCAACACCCAAGCCACCACAGTATGACAAACTGACAGACTGGTGGTGAATGGATAGATAGATAGATAGATAGATAGATAGATAGATAGATAGATAGATAGATAGATAGATAGATAGATAGATAATCATTTAAACCTTACCTGTATTCCTAATGCAGTAGGTACTATTTTAGTCACATTTTACAGATAAGGAAACTGAAGCACGGACAGATTATAGCAACTTTGTAAGGTTATAGCTAAGAAATGGGGCTGGGACCTGACAGGGAACACAACAGAAAGTCCCAGGCAGAGCGGGAGAAAATTGTGGAGCAGAACTCAAATTCTCTCAAAAAGACCAGACTTAGTCTGACTGAGCCTGGAGGAAGCCCTGAAACTATGGCGCGCAGATACTCTATTAACCCAGAACTGAAACCATTCCCAAAGCCCACTCTTCAGACAAAGATTAGACAGGACTATAAAACAACAAATAATACACATGAGGAACACATGAGACCAAATGGGCGGCTCCTGTCCAGAGGCAGGATGAGAAGGCGGGAAGGGACAGGAACTGGCTGAATGGACACAGGAAACCCAGGGTGGAAAGGGGGAGTGTGCTGTCAATTGTGGGATTACAACTAATGTCACATAACACTGTGTGGATAAATTTTTGTATGAGAAATTAACGTGAGCTATAAACTTTCACCTAAAAAGCACAGTGTAAAAAAAGAAATGGGCTGGGGGTTTGAATCCACACAGTCTGCCATTTGAGCCTGGGTATTTGCATGAACACGTTAAAGAACTCGTCCTTGAAGGTTAGAGGGAGATAGCAAGCCTACCTCTCTCTGTGTGATATTTGTTCATTCATTTATGTATTCATTCTTTACAGCCTAAATATTCTCAAAAACAGTATCCTGCTGCCTGGCAGTCCCTCCTTCTGGAACACATGCAGTGCTGACTTCAGAGTGAATTCTCAAGTGTGATCCTTTTTTGGGCTGATCAAGCAGCAATATGTCACAGGCAACTCAGTCTCTCGTGTGTTCTAAATCTGTGCCTCCTTCTCCCCCAAGCCAGTCTCTCACTGAACAATCGCTGTGCTGCAGGCCTGCTGGGATGCTTTTGCTTCCCTTGGATGGATGCTGTTTCTCTTGGGCTCTGCCATGCCTCTTTAGGGAGCCATCTACTCTCTCCCAAGGCCATCCAACGACCTCTTACCAGCATCAAGGTGACTTGCAGCACCCACCCCCACCCTGGGCTTGGTCTGACCCAGTCCAATTTTAGAGGTGCTATAACAGAAACTGCACCCCACCTCACACCCCTTACCCCCCTCTTCCCAACCCCACTCCTTCACTCCCCACCTCCCACCTCCCAGCCCCACTATCCATGCCCCACAATGCCCTACCCCCCTGTTCCCCCCACTCCTGCCCCTACTCTCCACCCCCACCTCTCACACCCCCCCACTCCTTCCTCTCTCCCCACTCCCCTCCCCACGCTCACTGCCCAGGGTCTCAGAGCAGAGGCAGTGGTAGAGCCTCCAAAGGCAGGCTCCATGGTCCTAATTTCAGCCATCTCTTTACTCATGACCTCTTACCTAGACCTAGGCCAACGTCTAGCCTGGTCCTCTCTCTGCCTATCCCAACAGGGGTCTGAATGCTCCAGAAGGAATCACAGGGACACACAGAGCTGACAAGTCCAAACTGATGGTCCTGCCTCTGTGGGGGCTTCCTGGAAACCCTTTTTCCATGTCATGTCAAAACATAGGGAGAAGGCCAAAGCAAAACTCAGTGGAATTCCTTAAATGCAAATATTCCTAGTATTTTAAACAAAAGATATAACTAAATTAATTAATTAATAACTTCAATGAGATTTTAAAGGAATCAAAGGAAATCAAGAAAATATGCAATAAATCCAAAGGAAGAAAAAAATTACTAACCATTCAGAGGGAAAGGGAGGAAACAGAAACAAAGCCAAGAGATTACACTTGGAAATAGTACTAAAAGAGATAAATTTAAGGACAACCAAATCAAGACAAAAAATTATAAGTAACAAAGATCACAAATGATAACAACATATGTATAGATAGCAGCTGTCCAATTGACTTCAGCAGATGGTGGCCCCATGCACAGCAGAACCAAACGTTGCCTGGTCCTCCATTATCCTCACAAGCGCTGGTACGTTGCGGCTCGTCTTTGTGGCTGTTGTGCCAAGCCATCTCACCAAGGTCTCCCTTGCCGGGCCTGTACTTCACCGAAAGTGGTGTTTTCCTCCAGCAACTGATCCCTCCAACGGAGCCCAGGTGGCGCAGTAGTTAAGGGCTCAGCTTGGTTGACGGTTTGAACTTACCAGCCACTCCCCGGAAACAGTGTGGGGCAATTGTGCTCTGTCCTGTAGGGTTTGGGCTTTTTTTTTTTAATGACTTGTTCAAAGCAAGCAAGTCAGACAACGTTTTTTTGTGATTCATAGTGTTTTCATTGCATAATTTTTGCAAGTAGATCAGCAGGCCTTTCTCCCTAGTCTGTGTTAGTCTGGAAGCTCCACTGAAAACTGTCCACCATGAGTGACCTGCTGGTATTCGCAGTACCAGTGACATAGCTTCCAGTATCACAGTAACGTGCAAACCACCGCTGTACTGGAGCCAGCAGACAGGTGGTAGGCCGTATAAACCCACCCAGTGCCCTCGAGTCGATTCCCGCATATATATATATATATATATATAAATATATAAAATCAATTGCCATCAAGTCGGTTTTGACTCCGGGCAACCCCATGTGTGTCAGAGTAGAACTGTGTTTCATAGGGTTCTCCATGGCTGATTTTTCAGAAGTGGGCTGCCAGGCCTTTCTTCTGAGGCACCTCTGGGTGGGTTCAAACGGCCAGACTTTCTGTTAGCAGCTGATACTTAACCACTTGTGCCACTCAGGGACTCCAGGTATGTGTATATATCATATTTTTATGCAAATAATGCATGCTTAGAATTTTTCTGCCAACTGCACAACCCCCATCCCCCCACCCCACCACTGGCTATTTTAATAAGTACAGCTCTGCCACATGTTATTGTGTGAGTGCGTTATTTTCATGGGCATGTTATTTGAGTGTATATGCACTCACACACACACACACATATACGTATACGTATGTATACATATCCCCCTGCCCAGCCACTATCTGACTGCAAACCCACGAGTTATCCCCAAGCTAGAACTGCCTAGCCGAGCCCAGTCAGCTTACAGATTCACGAGCAAAATAAATCATGGTTATTTTTTAAGCAAAGGAGCCCTGGTGACGCAATGGTTAGGTGCTTGGCTGCTAACCGAAAGATCAGCAGTTGGAACCCTCCAGTGGCTCCAAGGAAGAAAAGACCTGGTGATCTGCTCTCGTAAAGCAAAGGTGGTCTGTTCTCTAGGAAGCCCTGTGGGGCAGTTCTACTCTGCCCAATGGGGTTGTAATGAGTTGGAATGGACTCAACAGCACACAACGACAACATTGTTTTAAGCTAAACTGCTTTAAAGAAATTTGTTACCCAGCAGCAGATAACCAGATGATATGTAATTATCAAACACACCAATCAATTAATGTAACATGTATAATATGCATATGTGATGCCTCAAAAAGACATTTAATAAAACAAAACTTCCATTTTTCATTAAGGACTCTTCTTAAGTGATGGAAAGGAGAGCTCTGGACATGACCACAGATCTCTGCTCAGAACCATCAGCCAACTCCAGACCAGGCACTCTGTGTATCACTGTCAGCATTCATTCCATTAAGTCTGAAGCAGGAAAGAGAACACCAGAATTATGACAGTATTCTGGAAGCCCAAGCCAATGTGCTAAAAGGGGGAAAATAAATAAGAGGTATAATATCATAAAAGATATCAAATTATCATTATTTATAGAGTATATGGTTGTCTACCTCAAAAACTTAAGAAAACTGGATGGGAAATTCTATCAGAACCAACAAAAATTTAAGTTGAGATGGCTGGTACAAAATATATTTTTAAAAACTAATAGCTTTCATATATACATTAGATAAAGAGTTATGGGAAAACAACCAAATTAACAATTAGCAAAAGCCATGTCCTTTTGGGCCCGCCAAAATGAAGTAGGTGATCTGTTGCTGAGCCACATGCATCTTAAGGGCCATTGCCTAAAACATGAAACAAACTAGACAAAGATTTGAAATTACTATTAAGAACTGGCTTAGCATGACTGGTGACACAGCAGGTGTCTAACTGCTTAGGGTCTGAGCTATACTGCCTGAGCGCAGACCCTCGCTCCCCGGTCACTACCCTGATGGCGTTAGGCATTGCTCGGTGTACAAGTAGCTTTGCCTGTCTAGTTGCTAATGGACACGACAGCTACTGCCTTAGGTGCCCAGTGCTGCCAAACCAGAAACACCACAGGTGGATGGCTTAACGAACAGAGATTTATTTTTCTCACTGTTTAGGAGGCTCGAAGTCCAAATTCCGGGCACCGGCTCTAGGGGACGGCTTCCTCTCTCTGTTGGCTCTGGAGGAAGGTCCTTGCCTCTTCTGAGCGTGTGTTCCTGGGCAGTCTTCATGTGGGTTTGCATCTCTCTTCCCCATTCTCTGCTTCTCTTGCTTGCTTGTTTAATCTCTTTTATATCTCAAATGAAATTGACTCAAGAAACGCCCTACACTGACACTGTCTCGTTAGCAGCAAAGACAACCCATTCCCAAGTGGGGTTATAACCACAGGCACAGAGGTTAGGGTTTACAACACTGATTTTGGGGGGACACAATTCAATCCTAACAGCTACAATGAATATAAAGTGATATGCTTTATGGAGAAATAATTGCCCTCTGAAGAAACCCGGAACTCTGTTAAGCTACTTCAGGAGGAAGGGCTGTTCTCTGCACCAGTCAATCTAGAATAGCTTGAACACGGACAATAAATGCTGTCCAGTCCCTGCAGGGGCTTTCCACTTTTATTACCCCTTTTACCCTTTACTGCTCTCTGTCATTGCTCCTTCCCTTACCTGCTCTCTGTACCTGCTATTTGGCATGTTGACATAGCTGTCTGATCAGTATTTAATCCCAGGAGAGAGGAATTTAGACGTACTCCTCCCAAGACGTGAACTGGGGCGTGCCTGGATGCACTGTAACCCTGTGAATGGGAGCCTAATTTGGGGGAAACCTAGGCTAATGGTGGTGCGCGCTGTTCTACTCATTCCTGCCCTGTTTATTCTGTGAGTAATAAACACCTGTTGGTCACACCGCTAGGACACGTCTGGTCTGTGCCCTGCTGCAAACGGTCCTTCACTAAGAACTTGCGAATACAGGGACATTGCAGGCATGTTACTTAAACTCTTGTGCCTCAGTTTCCCAACAGCAAAGTGGAGACATTAATAATGATACCAAACATATATGGTTGTAGTAACAAATACTTTTCTACAGGCAAGATGCTTAGAATAGTGGTTACCAGATACTAAGCACTGTTGTTGTTAGTTGCTGTCAAGTTGGCTCTGACTCCTGGTGACCCCAGTACAATAGAAAGACATGTTGCCCAATCCTGTGCCGTCTTCACAATAGTTGGCATGCTTTAGTCCGTTGTTGTGGCCACTGTGTGTTTTGACTGCCCTCCAGCCTAGGGACTCATCTCCCAGCACTCTATCGAACAGTGCTCAGCTGTGATCCATAGGGTGTTAACTGGCTAATTATTGGAAGTAGATCACCAGGCCTTTCTTCCTAGTCTGCCTTAGTCTGGAATTTCTGCTGAAATCTGTCCACCTTGGAGAACTTTGCTGGTATTTGAAATACCAGTAACATAGCTTCCAGCATTATAGCAACATGCACGCCACCACGATACAACCAACTGACAAACAGGAAATGGATAGTAAGCCTTAAAAAAAAAAAAAGCCTTAGCCATTATTATTAGATTCAGTTCTTAAGCTAGGGCACCCATGAGGCTCAAGGAAGAACTATGTGGTTTCTTCCAATAACAAACACTAGTGACTTTACAATTAAACTAAAAATAAATGTGCACGTATTTATTAAAATTTAAAATTCATGTTTAAAAAAAAAAACAAAACAAGCCTGTTACGTCAAGTCAGTTCTGACTCACATGCTTATTTACTTCTAATTCTAGGAATTTGTGCTTGAGATACACACGTAGCTCTGCAAAATGTGCAGACACAAAGTTATTTATTATGGCATCATTTATAATAATCAAAAGCAACCTAAAATTTCCATCAATAGGGGTTTGCTTAAATGAATTATTTGACATGCTAAAATAGAATATGTTATAGCCATTACAGAGAATGAGAAATATCTTTATGTGCTAACATATGAAAAGAATTCTAAGTTACATTAATAGAAAAAAAATTTAGAATGTCTTGCCTAATATTCTACTGCTTGGCAAAATCACAAACATGTGTATGTGTATTCATATATATTCACACACACATAGGCGCACACACACACACAGACACACATATACATGCTCACACACACGTACATATTTTCGTTTTCACAAATGTGTACAACTCTGGAGAATACATTACAAATAAGAAAATGGTTGCTTCCTGGGAGGTAAACTGATTGGCTAGAGCAGAAGCATGGAAAGGAATCTTATTTTTCACCATGTCATTTTGTTCATTTTGAATTTTGTACCTTGAGCTTATATTACCTACACAATATTAAGTCTTTTTAAAGATATGTGGAGGACCTAAATAAAGAAAATTACGTAATTCAACTCCATTAATAAAACCAAAGAAATGCAAAATTATTGCAGTGCAATGAATTACTTAATATAGCCCTTCTAAAAAAAAAAATTTTTTTTTTTTTTTTTTAGCCATGGTCTTTGTGACTCACACACAGTGACTGAGTGGGACTATGCAAATAAGTCATATGGAACCTGTGATGGTTGGGGTTATGTGCCAACTTTGCTAGGCCATGATTCCCAATATTGTGTGGCTGTCCTCCGTCTTATGCATTGTGATTCCTGACCTCTACATGTTGATGAGGCAGAATCAGTGTAGGGTGTGTCTTGGGTCAAAGCCTTGCAAGAAGGCATGACTCCAGTCCCACCCTTACTCAAGTTATGCCCTTTGCTGGGTTTGGCCTGCATCTAAGATATATGTGTGTCTCCTGGCGAGGCGCTCTCTCTCTGCATTTAAATCCTACAACTGGTTTGTGATCCATTGACCTCAGATTCTTGGGACTTGAGCCAGAGGTCTGCTGTCTGACCTGCCAATTCTGGGATTCACCGGTCTCTATCATCTGACCTGATTCGCCACCTTCCACAGTCTTGTGAGCCAGCAGCCTGTGGTCTGAACTGTCGGTTTGGGTTTGTCAGCCCCTGCAGTCACATGGATCAGGAGAAGTCTACGCTTGACCCAGGACTTGGAACTTGCCAGCCTCTACAACCACATGAGCCATTTCCTGCATACAGTTTGTGACTTCTGTGAGGTGTTGTGGTAAATTCAGGAACCCAAAGACAGGAGGGAGTAGTTGATGTGAGAGATGAGGGAGTAGAACAGCAGTTTGGAAAGGTTGGACATTTGGGACATCTTTAACTGCCACCTCATGGGAACCAGCTTTGTGCTGATCCCCATAAAAGAAAGTATTTGTTTAATTATACAACAATATGTTGGCCTATAAAAATGGCAAAGTCTTCCTGTTTTGTTTTAAGACAAACATTTTGATCTTAGTGCTCACAACATGGAAAAAAAAATGGGAAATCTCACATGCCCTTCCTGATAACTAATCACCACAGACATTTGGTAAAGCAATTGATTCACATTTTAAGTAAGTAACCCCCTTCTAGAAACCTATCCTAAGGAGTTAACTAACGTTAGGGGACAAAGATTTGTGTACAAATGTTACATCCACATAATTGAATAATGTAAAGCCTTTAAAATAATGGTTTTGAAATATATATAACACAATGCATATCTTGGTTTTGGTTTTTGTAACAGCAGTAATACTTCTTCAAGTTTATTAAGCTTGTTATTCATGATAAAAGTCATACTCGAACATTTGAAAAATGGATACTAGGAGGAAAACCTCATGAGCTAACGTCAAATAAATGAATAGGGTATGAAACTATACACGCAGTATCATCCTAATTTTTCATGTATTTTTATGCAAGTACAGTTTTGTCTGTCTTGTTGCCACCAGGAACCTTCATCCCTCCCACATCCCATGGCTACAGCCTCTATAGTCCCTAATAACATACAAAATATGGCGACTAACTTAGAAGATCTGAAGGTTATTTTATCACTACAGCCTCACCGGCATAGGCTATGCCCCTTTTGAAATCTAATGCTGAACAGGACACTTAAATAAACAACCCCTGCCATATCACAGTATCCTCTCAATAGTCTCAAACACATCCCTGACCTTCTCATATCCCGCCCGTTTTGCAGGGGCTGAAAGCCTGGAGACTGCATTTCCAAGACCAGCATATGTTGAAAGGCATTTAGGTGATCCGGAAGGCAGAAGAGAAGGGCGAGCTGTTATTTTGTCCCCCAGCAGCTACAGACAGGCCCACGGGTGTCAGCAGATGGCAGATCTGTGGATGCGCCAGCAACTTCCACGTTCCTTCCTAAAGAGTACTCACTTTGCAGCTGCGAGCACTTGAGAGAGCAGTAGCAAATCCTCTGGGGCTCCTGCAGCCTTCTGATGTCCTAGAAAGCTCCCTAGGAGTTGTGCTTTCTGCATTCCTTGAAAGCCAGCAGCACTCCGCCTGACTTTCGATCTCCTGCCCAGCTCTTCTAAGGGTTCTGTGAGCACCGAGTTCCCTACATTAACTCCCTTTCTGATTAAAATACCTAGAGTGGTTTGTCTGTCCCTGACTAGACCGTGACTGATACAACTCCCAAATCCAGGCTGCCATGTCACTTTATTTCAAATGCCAGCAGGGTCATTCATGGTGGACCGGTTTCAGGTGAGCTTCCAGAATAAGACAAACTAGGAAGAAAGGGCTGGTGATATAGTTCTGAAAATTAGCCAGTGAAAACCCTATAGATCACAGAATATTGTCCGAGACTTCAACTTGATCACTCTGGATGTATCATCAGGAGAAACCTACCAGTGGACAAAGACATAATGTTTGGTAAAGTGGAGGGTTAGTGAAGGCACGATTAACCCTCAATGGAATGAATGGACGCAATGGACAAAACAATGGGCTCAGACATGCCAGCGATCATGAAGACAGCCAGGCAATGTTTCGTTCTGTTATACATGGGGTCACCATGAGTAGGAGCCAACTCGATGGCAGCTAACAACAACAATGTCACCTTAACAATCACATCTCATCAAAAAAAGCTACTGGCCAGATAAAGAGGTAGGAACATAAGCTTTTGATGTTTGTGCTTTTAGAGGTTCCATCAAAATATTTATCTTTCTGACATTTCATAATCTAAAACATGACCAATTAAGAGTCCATAAATCCTGGCATTCCCAAATTCTGGGTGAAACAATAGGACTTGTTAAGACAGTGGTTCTCAACCAGAGACTATTTTGCCCCCAGGGACATTTGGCAATGTCTGGAGGTGCCACATGTCACAACTGGGGGTGAGGGGTGCTACTGGAAGCTAGTAGGTAGAAGCCAGGGATGCTGCTAAACATGCACAGAACAGTCCCCACAACAAAGATTTGTTGTTGTTGGTTGTCACCAAGTCAGCCCCTGGCTGATGGCAACCTGTGTACAACTGAACTAAACATTGCCTGGACCTGTGCCATTCCCATGATGGGTTATGGATTGGACTATTGTGATCCATAGGGTTATCACTGGCTGATTTCCAGAAATAGATTGCCAGGCATTTCTTTCTAGTTTATCTTGTTCTGAAAGCTCCAGTGAAACGTGTTCAGCATCATAGCAACATGCAAGCTTCCACTGACAAATGGATGGCATCTGCACGTGAGATACATTGGCCAGGAACTGAATTCAGGTCTCCTACATAGAAGGCAAGAATTCTGCCAGAACTGTCCCAACAAAGAATTACCCAGCCCAAATTGTCAATAGTGCCAAGGCTGAGAAAAGTTGTCTTAAATCTTTTCCATCAATCTTCTAGGATCGTTACATTAAAAGCTGAATTTACACCAATTTTATTTTCTGTTTGAAAGGGAGAGAGAAATCTTTGTAATTAATTCCCCAAGTATGCCATAGTCAAGACCTGTGACATAGCTGAGGGAGGAATGCAAGCTGTAGAAGAAAGGACCTTCTTTCCTAACTGCTTTAAACCTAGGTAACAAAGGAGCCAGGGGAGGGACAGAGAATAAATAGGAGAAAAAGAGAAGAGAAAAGGCTCTTAAGCAATCAAAATTAGGCTCCCTCCTTCTCCCTCAAATAAACAGCAATGGTTATGTCTGTGTAATCAATTACAGATGCTTTTTCCTCTCCCTTCATACTTTTCCGTATTTTCTGAATTTTATGTAATGATCATACATTACTTCTATAAATGTAAGAAAAAAATCAATAAGCATTATATTTTAAAAGAGACAGAATGAGAATAAACAGCCGTGTTGAGGAAATATTCTAGTCACACTGCATGTACTTTACATCAACTCTGAAACCCTCATGGGAAACAGAGACAAATGGAGAAATGATGTGACTCTCAGACCTCACTGTTCTGCCTTAAAACTATACACCCTCCCACCAATTTTTTTTTTTTTTTTTAACAAGTTTTCTCAGATTTTTGCAAGACAATCAGGATCAAGTTGTAAATTTCCTTCCCAGAGACAATGGTGTGCTGGGAACAGGACTCCTGCCCATGTTTGCATCAGAGGATTGTTTTTCTCACGAGGTTTCACGAAAGAAGGAATAGGGCAACCCCTTCAGCACCCCACACAAGGACATCACCTTGATTTCTAAGGCCCCTAAGAGTGAAATGCTGCAAGCTCTGAATTATGCATGTCCACTATTAGCAACATTTTACTGTGCAGTGGTATTTGTGACCAAAGTCTAGCTTGTAATACTTGGGTTTCAAGGGTGTAGCTCATTCCTGAAATTTAAAGACCCATAAAATATTTATTTTGCTATTTTAAATATATGAATTATTTAGTCACCATTGGGCTGTACCTAGAACTAGGCCAGCTGACTTTCTGTCCTCTCTCCCAACAACTTCCTTCCAGCTCTGAGAGGGACAGGGGAGCCAGAGCAAGAGCGCTCCTTAGTCATGAGACATCCCATAGAACCCCTTGTTGCACTATTGAAACCATCTTCAGACCCCCTAAAGACTCATGAGGTACAGGTAACCTGTGCCCAGAGGGGTAACTTCACAGACTCCTGGGGTTGCTGTGCCCACTACACCACACCAAACTTCGGGTAGCCAGAGATCCAGGGAGACCGATGCCTCCAATTAGGTGTCCTCCCCTTGTGCACACCTGTAACAGGACAGAGCACATGCTGTTGCCCAAAACCCATAGCTGTTGAGTCAATTCCAACTCATAGTGACCCTATAGACAGGGTAGAACTGCCCCAGAGGGTGTCCTAGGCTGTAATCCTTACAAATGCAGAATGCCACATCTTTCTCCCTCAGGTTGGCTGGTGAGTTCAAACCACCAACCTTAGCAGTGGAGCACTTAACCACTGCACCACCAGGGCTTCTGAAGTGCTGTGGCAGGGAAGCATAATTTTTTTACAATCCCTCTACTGCCTTCTTAGGAAAGTAAATTCTAAATGACACTTTCGTTTGCTGAAGGAGGTGTTGGGTATGAGACGCAAGCCTAGAGAAATCAGGAAAATGATAAATGGCTCCCTTAAGAAAGAAGGGGTATAAGGAGATGGGGAATGCCTGGAGGAGAGAAAGGTGAGGCTGGACTGGCAAGGTTGAAGACAGTTTGAAGAGCTCTTAAAAGAGGAACTTTGTGAGGGGAGACACGGTGGTTGAAGATATCGCTAACTAAAATGTTCTGTGTGATGGATAATGTAACCCCATCTTCCATTTCCCTTTAAAATCTTTATTGAAACCTAAACTTCTTGTTAATGAGCAGAGCCTGGTACAATGTCAGTGTTCAGTAAATATCTGTTGAACGAATGAACGAACAAGTGATTGCTTCATGGAATTGGATTTTCTCCTGGGGCTACACACGAAGTGCTGAGTCCTTCCTCTTTGCCGCAGTTCCACTGTCTTCATAATCATAGCTTTTAAGGACAGTGTAAACTCCAGCTTCCTGACGTGATATAATTTACTTAGTCATTATAATTTGATGGCTTCTTCTGTTGATCTTATAAAGGCAACGCTGCAACATTCTGGTACACACAGCCTTTTTCTGCACACATATGGAAAAATTGCTTTTCTAAAGGTGTGAGTCACTGCATAAGGTGGCTGAGCCATGAGGCATTTGGTGAATCACAGTTTGAACCAGATAGAAAGCTCCAGGCAAGCGGGGTTGGGCTTGAACAACGGCCTCCACTCTAAGGTTGTATGACCACCAGTTCCAGCTGATGGTGTCATAGGGCTGGGCGGGCCCAGGCATGGGTCATTCCATAAACTTTTCTGAGGCCCAGCCCAGGCCCAGCTGAGTGCTGTGTCCTTCAAGAACCTCATGGTCTCATAGGGGTGGCAAACAGGTAAACAGGTGATTGAAATGTAGTGACGAGAGCGCTACTATAGCAGTACACTTGGAGTGCTTCAGAGGACTCAAGATCCCAGCACCTAACCCAACCTGAAAGGAAGAGAATGTCAGGGAAGATTCCTGGAGGAGGCAATGGCCACACTCCTTCTTGAAGGAAAAATACAGGTAATCTAGTTGAGGAATGGGAAGGGTAGCAACTTGCAGGCAAGGAGATAACCACAAAAAGCCCCAGACAAGACAGAAAGTTTCTTGGTGCAGAGAGCATGAAACCTCCCATGTGTAATAGGGTCTGCGGGCAGAGGAGAGGAGCGGCTGAAAAGATAAGCAGCAGATAAGCTACAAAGGTTCCTGAGTACACTGCTGGGATTTGGACATCACACCACAAGCAAAATGGGTCCCAGCGGGGTACTAATTGGCATGATCAGATTCACCTCCTGTGAAAACCACTGGAGGGTCGGGGTAAGGCCAGAGGCAGGGAGGCCGGCCAGGGTGATGAGTGCTAAACGCTGAAGGACGGACTCAGTAACAAAAGCATTATGGAAGTAGTGGCTCTCTGACACTTCATGGGGTAGGCACACCCCAGTTTCAACAGAACCACCAAGCACAGCCACACCACACCCATAGAAATGGCCCTTGATTCATTGTCTCAATTTCCGCAAGCAGGCAACTTGCTCCCACTTTTCTGGCTCGGTTCTAGTATGATTTGTCATATTTCTGGTTTTCTGTATTTCTGCCTCCTTCCTCAGATTCCACCCTTCTGCTGCCAGCTCCTCGATGCCACCTTCTTACATGGGTCACCCTTCATAATCACCCATGAATTTCTCCCTGGATCCTGACCCCGGTTAGCTCTTAACTTTGCTTTTGCCACTCTTCCACATCCCCCAAGCTTTAGCGTGGGAAGGTAGGATCCACCAGCCGTATCTCCAAGGCACATTAGGAAGTCACATCATAGCTCCATGTGCTCAGTCTATGGGGGATTATCAGGACTTCAGCCAGGATTCAGAAGCCTTGGGGAGGCCAGCCTTCAAAGCTGTGTGGTTCAGCATGGTAGCCATGAGCCACACGCCTGAAACGTGGCTGGTTTGGGTTGAAAACAGCTGTACTCACAAAATACCAGATTCCAAACTTGTTTTTTAATTCCCCCCAAAAGTTAAAATATCTCAGTCATAATTTTTTATTGTACTTTAAATGAAAGTCCGCAGCTCAAGTTAATCTCTCATTCAAAAATTTATATACACGTTGCTTTGTGACTCTGGTTGCAATCCCCACAATGCGACAGCACCCTCCCTTTTTCTACCCCAGGCTCCCTGAGTCCCTTCCTGCCATCCTGACCTGCCCCTGGGCAGGAGCTGCCCATTTGGTCTTCCATATTTGCTTGAACTAAGAAGTACATTCCTCACATGTATTATTTTTTTTGTTTTATAGGCCTGTCTAATCTTTGTCCGAAAAGTGGGCTTCAGGAATGGTTTCAGTTCTGGGTTAGCAGAGCGTCCAGGGGCCGCAGTCGTCGGGGTTCCTCCAGTCTCTGTCTGATCAAGTCTGGTCTTTTCACTTGAATTTGAATTCTGTTCTACATTCTTCTCCTGCTCTGTCGGGGACTCTCTGTTTTGTTCCCTGTCAGGGCGGTCATTGGTGGTAGCCAGGCACCATCTAGTTCTTCTGGTCTCTGGCTGGTGGAGTCTCTGATTCATGTGGTCCTTTAGTCCTTTGGGCTAGTATTTGCCTTGTGTCTTTGGTTTTCTTTATTCTCCCTTGCTCCAAGTAGGATAGGACCAATAGATGCATCTTAGATGGAAGGCTTGCAAGCTTTTAAGACCCCAAACGCTACCCACCAAAGTCGGATGTAGACATTTTCTTTATAAACTATGTTATGTCAATTGACCTAGATGTCCCCCAAGACCATGGTCCCCAGGCTACAGCCCTAGCTACTCAGTCCCTTAAAATGTCTGGATGTATCTAGGAAACTTCTATGTTTTTGCTTCGGTCCAGTTGTGCTGACTTCTCCTGTATTGTGTGTCGTCCTTCCCTTCACTGAAGTTGACACTTGTCTGCTATCTAGTGATTTCTCCTCCCCTCCCTCACCCTTGTAACCATTAAAGAATGCTTTTTTCTGTGTGTAAACTCTTTCTTGAGTTCTTATAATAGTGGTCTCATACAATATTTGTCCTTTTGTGACTGACTTTTTTCACTCAGCGTAATGTACTCCAGGTTCATCCACGTTGCAAGATGTTTTACAGATTCATCATCGTTCTTTGTGTGCGTGTGGCATAATTTGATACTGATTACATGTAGAATGACAATATTCGGAAATACTGGGTTAAATAAAATATACAAATTAATTTTACTTTGTTTCATTTTGCTTTTTCACTGAGGCTACTAGAAGGTCTGAAATCACATTTGTGGCTTGTATTCAATTTCTACTAGACAGCAGTGCTTGAAAGGGGTAGGTGCAGGTATCAGTTGCCAAGGGTTAGATGTAGCACCTGGTGTCCAGATAAAACATTAAAAATTCAGGACACAGTTTAAATCTTAATAAGGCGTAGCTAGTATATCTGGGAAACTGAGGCGCTGGCCTCTGATATGGGTTGAGCTCATACTATTGGGGCCAGGGCTTACTGTGGCTCCTTGGGCCCAGGACTTCACCAGTGCAGGCCACCTAGGTTTCAACTTCCCAACTAAGACCAGGCCCCATTCCAGTGGAATGGATGTTGGGCTGTTCAGGAGCTGAACTGGCTAAACTTCCTTAAGGTGGGTCTCGGTGACACCATCCATGCCCTGACACCCCAGCAGCAAGGCTGAGCTCCTACTGCCTCCCTTGTTGCTTCTTTGAGTCGGGTAAATTCGACTCAGGAAGAACAAAGGCCCTCTCTGAAGCAACTCTTTTTCCTGCCAATCAAATGCATATCAGAGTATGTGTTTTGAGTTGGATTTGAGCTGGATAACAGCCAAAGGCTGCTTGCTGTGGGCTGCAAGCCACATTGCCTGTATCACTGGACAAATAACAACCCTTGCTTCTATTGTGTTTGCTTTCCCAGGCACTGAGAAGTAACAGATAGAATTAATTTCCTTTACCAAGAAAATCTCAAATCCATTTGTAAATAGTAGTTTGGTTCTTAAATGGTTCTTGGGAGGTGATATATAATTAAAGACTGTTTAAATTTCACTTAAGCAAGAAGCTTCTGAGGCGGCGAGAGTGAAGCTGCTGGAAAGTGTCTGTTTGCAGATCTTATTATCTTATTAAGGCCTCTGAGGCTCTCCCAGGCCCTCCAGGCCTAGGTTGGCAAATGCCCGGAGCATGAGGGCAGGAAGTTGCAAGGGAAAGGCAGGCCAAGGTTGAGTGTCTTCCCAGAAGACTAGGAAGAAAGGAAGGAATGTACAAATCCTTGTTAGCTGCCATTGAGTTGGCAACAGAATAAAACACTCCCCGTCCTGTGTTATGCTCACGACCTCCACCGTGTTTGAGTCCCTCTTTGAGGCTATTGTGCCAACCCATGTCACCAAGGTGCTCCCTTTCCCTTGCGCTCCTCTACTTCACCAGGCATGATGTTCTCCTCCAGAGGATGATCCCTCCTGACGACACGTCCAAAGCAGGAGTCGGACGACGTTCTGTTGTAATCCAAAGGGTTTTCGCCAGCTTTTAGAATTAGATCAGCAGGACTTTCTTCCTAGCTCGTGTCAGTCTGGAAGTTTTCCTAAAACCTCCACAATGGGTGACCCTGCTGGCATTTGAAAAGCTGGTGGCACGCCTTTCAGCATCATAGCAACATAGCAGCCACCACAGTACAACAAACCGATGGAAGGGTGGTGGCATGCACAAATGGCAGGTGAGGATGTAAACAGCTATAACAAACCCTGGGTTGAGCCCCTCCCTGCTGTCATGACTTCAAGGAGAGGCAGATCCATGGTGCACTGCTGGGCCTGGGTCCTACAGGGGCCCGGAGAGTTCTCAGTGAAGCCCTCAGACGTCCTTACACTCTGTCTTCCCCATCTCGCACTTGTCACCTGGGAAGACACCTCCTCAGCCTCTCCAGGGACTCCCTGACCCCGCTGGCCCTTCCCTAACTTCTGTCCCCTTTCTCAATATTTCCCTGGGCCACTACTGAGCTTCTTTGGTGAAATAAGCACGATGAGTTTGCACCTCTTAATAAGGGAGCATTTCTAGCTTTCCCCTCCCCGTGTTTGCTAGAGATTTGGTCTCTTTTCCTCCCCACTGGCTACCCTACAAAGAAGGTCCCGCTTCACCAGCCCATCCTGTGCTTCTGTGATGGGAGGCACATGGAGCGAGAGCTGGAGGAGGACCTGAGAAGATGGTGATGAGAGGGGAGCGATGGGAAATGAAGAGGGCAGCTGGGAGGGAGGATCCAATATTAAAAAGTCTCACTGGGGGATCTGTTACAATATTTTATAATATTATGTTATGATACTTTATTGATGGGCCAGGGAGGGCTGAGGGGCCTGTTGGGATTTTTGAACGTAGGATGCACAGAGCTGACCAGCAGACTAAGAATCTCAAACTACATACGGCCTGAAAGCTCCTGCTCCCCCTAAGTGAACAAAGGGTACCGTCGAGGTGTGAAGCCCTGAGGCGAAAGTAGCTCAGCATCAGCTGTGAGGGCCCCTGGAGAACCACCAAAGGCCAAGAAGACACCGAGACCTCACTGAGGCTGGAGGAAAACTTTGGGAGCGGCGGAAATGCTCAACCAACAGTTGTCACCTGGAACATCAGAAGTGCATGTTGAGACAGACCCTGCTGTTTGCCACACCATATCCACTATTCCCTGCACTCTTACTACCAGAATCACGCGGGGTACAGAGTTCCCAGTGAGAAAACACATTTTGCAATTTCCTTGCAGCTAAGAGGCCCTGTGTGCCACAATTCTGATCACAGAGCCACTTCCTTTTGCTTCCTGCCTGGGACATGGGCAGGAGGCTGGAAAGAGTGCATCCATTCTGCCTCCAAACAGTGGCCATGAGAAAGAAAGCCGTAAGCCCAGGAGGGCAAGACAGAAGAAGTAGCCTAGGGTACAGATGCCATCATGCAAGATCTGTGCCAGATCTGGTCTCTTCCCTAGATTTCTGGTTCCATGAAAAATAAATAAGTAAGCACGCTCCTTCTCTGCTTTAAAGGTCCCTAGACGGCATGATGGTTTGCACTTGACTAGGCAGTTTGAACCCATCCAGTGGTGCCACAGAAGAAAGGCCTGGTGATCTGCTTTCCTAAAGATTATAGCCAAGAAAACCCTGCGGACCAGCTCTGTTCTGTAACACATGGGGTCACCATGAGCTAGGATCAATTCGATGGCCATGAGTTTTCCCTGCTTTAGTTACATCCCTACAGATACACATTATGTGAATTCATGAGATAGAGGAAGTCTGAAACACACACTTTTTAAGTTACCAGCTCCAAAACAGCCAGGCTTTTGAGAGCTCAGAGTTGTTTTTGGCAGCATGGAGTTGGTCACTAGCAGGCTGGTCCCACTCAGCGTGGAGTCTGTCAAGTCTGCAGTACGTGGAGGTGTGGCTGGGGCTGTGCTCCTTACTGCCGAGACACTGGCAGGAAATGTCAGAAGCCAGTGGGAAAGGGCGTACCAGGCTTTGCAGAAAAGAACTGACAGTCATGTTTAGAATGTGTCACAGAGACACTGCAGGGTGAAGTGACACGGAGAGCTGAAGTGGCCTAGCACACAATGATGCTCATGGACAGGAAGCGTGAAGACTGAACTTCCCGCAGAGGACGCCTAGCTGCCCTGGAATGAAGGACGCTCAGGGTAGGCAGGGCCTGAGGCTCATATGCAAATCAGTGTCTGGCACAGGGTCCCACAGGAAGACAGAAACCACATCAGTTATTGGAGCAGAGATAATTTAATATAAAGAATTGTTAAGTAGGTGTAGAGTCGTTTACCGGGTGAGTGAAAAGGTTACGAGAGCTCTAAGGCATCACAGAGGTGGTAACTGGAGGCAGCAGCTACTGCTCCTAGCGCCAGAGGACCAAGGGAAGGAGGTTGGAATTACTAAAACTTAGGACTTCAGAGATGCTGCAGCCCCTTGAGCTGAAACTTACGGGAGCACCAGCTGGTGGTGGTCTCTGTGTAGATGGAGGGGTGATGCACTGTTGGGAAAACTGCGAACTGAATTCTATGCTAAGGAATGGTACTGAAAAAGTATTGCAGGGCGATGTTCGCCGATTGGGAAACAGGAAGGAGCACGGCTCCTTCTCCTCCTGCAGCCCTGCGGTCTTCTTCCATCGCCCCCTACTGGTAGAGCCTAACATAACACAGCAGCTGCAAAGCAGGGCGGTAGTTTGCAGAGTCCATGTTCCAGCATCACAGAGCAGAGAGAGAGCAGGGGTTTGGAACTGAAAATATTTAATACCCGGCAGAGTATCTCTATATCAGATACTCAGTGAGCAATGTTTGCCTCCCTATTCTGAATGAAAGGACTTTTAAAAGATGCTAATCAAATCAATAGAGGCTAGAAAATACATCTTGGAGGCTCAGAAATGCCTAAACGCATGGGGGGTGGAGGCAGTTGATAGCTAGTCAGAAATTCACAAACAATATTGACTTTATTCCCAGAAGTCACCCTGTCCTCGTTGTTGGCAAGTCTAATCAGGACTGGAGCAGGGGGAAGGACGGGCATGGGCAGGTACTCACCTCAGGCTGGAGGAACTGAGCCAGATCAGGCTGGAGAAGCCGGAAAAGCGGCAGCTGAAGAGTCACAGGGCAGAAATGGGGCTCAGACAGGCCCACTTCCGGGGATGGAAATAAACTGGCCCTCGGCCACTCTGGGTAAAGACAGCATACTATGGTCCTCCAGGGCAGAAGGTGGGCTACAGACCAGAAGCTTGCCCCTGGGCGGCCCCCTGGCATGTCACAGAGCATGAATGAACTGGTTGTGAGGTGTGGAGAGCCCCAATCTTGGCTTTGGTTGTTACAACCAGAAGGGCCAGGTGGCTGCTTGTTCTCAGGGTCCCTATTCTTCTTCACATCAAAGACATCAGACTTAGAAGAGAAGGGGGTTAAGTGCTTCATCTCAGAATTATGAAGGGGCTGGTCCCTCGTCCGAGGTTTGTTAGAAGAGTTTGTGTAAGCTCAGCCCGGCACCTGGAGGCTCCTGAATTGCTAACATGCGCTGCCAGTAAGAAAGGGCCGAGTTAGGAAGGGCAACATGGGACCATGAGCAGGAAGCACCTGTAAGAGGCTACTGAGTGATGAATATCTCCTTGTGGGCTCCACGAATACTGCTCAGGAGGAAGGTGATGGAAAGAAAGAGCTTTGCATAACTCTGTCCCACCTTGCCCTCCACCTGCTTCAGCCCTTGTTCACTAAATAGCATTCTAAACCAGCCCAAGGCAGCCTCTCCCTCACTGCGCCCTCCAGGGTCTCCACTGCGGCCAGAGTGATGCTCAGGCTTTTGTGGTGAAAAATGGAAAGGAAAGGGGTAGAGCCTGAGGGTGAGCCTCTGGGTGTGCAAGTCCATGGATGAGTTGGGGGGCTTTGAGAACCGAGTTCTGGGGAGCAGCTGCAGAGAGAGGGGGCAATTGAGAGAAAAGAAAGGGGGTTTCAAAAGTGTCATCATGCTCCCTCATGGCCTAGAGAGATACCAGTAAAGAAGGAACATTGCTTTGAAATTACTTTTGGTTCTGTATGCTGTGTTCTTTTAATTACAACCTTGCTTTGGGAATAAACCACATTAGACGTGGCTCTATAAAAGTTATAGAAACAATCTAAGAATCCCTCAGAGAGATCAGTACTGTTAGAGAATCCCTTAAGCCTTTCTGTTTCTGTTTCCAGGCCCTTCCCTTGGCCAGGCCAGCTCTGGTTTGGTGGCCTCCCACCATCATTCTTGTAGACACCGCTCCCTCCAGCTCCTCTGAGCACTCACATTGGTTCTCTGATCCTCGGGGTCCCTTCCCCAGCCTGACTATGGAAAGAAGCAGCTTTCCAGGCTTCCCATTCTGTGAACCCCAGAGACCAACCCAGGGGCCTCCTCTGATTAAGAAATAGGCCATTTGTCCCTACAGGCACAGACACCATTTTCCTCACTTACAGTGGTTGTCATCAATAACATACACATGTATGCATGCTCACATACTGCACATACACAAATACACACCCACCTACCTGCAAATGCACACACAGCCACACACAGATACACAAAAATATGCACATGTACACATTTACAGAAACGCACGTGCATGCCCACACATTCACACACCTACGCACACATGCACACACACACACACTTGCCTTGTCATTGGTCAGCCAAGCTAAGCAGCACAGAACAGTAAAGGGAAAGTAGTGGTGACTCCCGGGTCGCCTTTGTCTCAAGTGGGTCTGAATTCCCTGGCCTTACGCCATACACCTGGCCTTCACTGGAACGCCAGCACTTCCTTATAAGGAGATTGGTAACCTGCATCATCCCATGGGATTCCAGTCCTGTCTCTGGACAGAAGAGAGGAACATTGGGAAAGCCATCCTTGGAAAAATTTGCCAGTAAGAATAGGTGGCTTCTGGGAACCAGGAATAGCAGAGAGGGTGGCACAATTGTAATGGCCAATTAGAGTGTCACACATTCTTAACCACAACCTCTGCTGTGCTGGTTATCAATCGATTTCCCCTCAGCTCCAACATCTGGAGATCCTTCAATATCCTCACTCTCTTCAACACACTATCATCATGTTCTTTGACCTCCTCAACTCCAGCAACCAGTGTGTGAACTCCATTCCAATAGTCATACCAGTTGTCCACTCTCTATGACCACAGCTGTCTATTCCCCCATCCCTTCTTTCCACAGTCATGGGAGTGTTTGACCTCATAAAGGCAGCCAGTCCCCAGATTCTTGATTTTCTTTCAGTCTGCCAGCCGGCAACTGGCCCCGTTTTCTTAATCTTATCATTGGCTGCCTGAATCATTTTCTTCCTCTAGAACTAGAGGAATTGCCTGGTTTTGAATCCTATCTCTACACCATTCTACCTAGGTGACTATGGGAAAATTATTTTACTTTTCTGAGATTTAGTTTCTCATCTGTTAAATGGATCTAATATTAATTCCAACTTCCTAGAGTTGATGAGGAAATCAAATAAGCAGTATACATTCAGAGCTTAAAATTTTATGACTGGAACATAGTGAGCACTCAATAAATGTTAGATATTACTATCCCTGTTTTTTCACCACCTTTGTGCATCAAAATTCCAGTCCCAGTCCAATCTGATGATACATATTTTAGGATCCCATGCCAGGGAAAGGAGCACTGCTACAGAAACCCTGCAGCTCTGTGAGGATTCCATCCCTGCATACTCTCACTGGACTCCCAGCTCCACTGGTCATGCCCTGTCTGTGGTTAGCCCCTGCACTTATTTTCCCTAATTTCCATTCTATATTTTCACAGTTTTTCTCAAGTCTGTTTGCACAACTGCTGAACATGGCCAGCATAAAATTCTGACTCCTAAATGAGCAAAGGACTTGCAGAGACATTTCATGAAAGAGGACATCCAAATAGATACCAAACACACGAAAATATGTTCAACATCATTAGCCATCAGAGAGATGCAAATCAAAACCACAATGAGACACCATTTCACTCCCACTAGGACAGTTAAGATATTAAAAAAAAGAAGAAGAAAATAATAAATGTTGGCAAGGATGTGGGGAAACTGGAAACCCTATTCATTGCTCTTGGGAATCCAAAATGGTACAGTTGTCATGGAAAAAACTAAAAATAAAACTACCATATGGCCCAGAAATTGTACTCCCAGGTATATACGCAAAAGACTTGAAAACAAAGACTCAAAAAGATACTTGTACACCAATGTTAACTGCAGCACTATTCACAATGGCCAAAAGGTGGAAACAACTTAAATGCCCAGTAACAGATAAATGGATAAAGAAAATGTGGTACATACATACAATGGAACACTACTAAGCCAGTAGGAGGAATGAAGTCTTAATACATGCCACAATATGGATGGAGCTTCAAGACATTATGCTGAGTGAACTAAGTCAATAACAAAAGAATAATTATTGTATGAACTCACTTATATAAAAAGACAAGAAAAAGCAAATGTTTAGAGAAAGGAGGGATCAGTCCCTGGAGAAGGAAATTATGCTTGGTAATGGGTCAGAGACAAAGAGGAAGATCCTCAATGAGATGGATTGACACAGTGGCTGCAACAATGAGCTCAAACATAACAACGATTGTGAGGATGGTCCAAGACCAGGCAGTGTTTCATTCTGTTGCACATTGGGTCATTATGAGTCAGAACCAACTCAACTGCACCTAACAATGACAACATAGAGAAAAAGTTTATTAGTGGTTACCAGGGGTGAGAGGGAAGGGGAAAAGGGGGAGGCCAACAGTGATGGAAAAATCACATTGTTTAAGGGTAGGGTTGCACAGCAGATTATTTTACTTGCTGTTAGTAAGTTGTACACCTGCAAAAAGTTGAGTCGGCAAAAGTTGTGTGATAGACATATTTACAGCAATGACAAAAAATAAAAAAGAAGTAGCTACTGAGGCTGCTTATGTATAACCAAACACCTCGTGGGATTTGGTTCCTTGGTTTGGCAGTTTAGAGTCATAGTTTCATGGGAAATCCCAGATAATGAGCCTAGTAACATGTTTAGTGCTTCTGTTCTACGTTTTAGTTTGTTGCATAGCGCCTGGGGTCTTAGAATCTTGCAAGCTGCCATCCAAGGCACAATTGATCTCTATTCACCTAGAGCAACAGAGGAAGAAGGAGAGTCAGAAATAGGAGAAGGATATGGAATGCATGGCTAATTGTCTCCATGAACAACTGCCTCCTTTTCCATGAAGCCAGAAGAATTGGATAGTACCTGGCTACTATTACTGAACATTTTTATCAAAGATTCTATAGAATGACCCTGATCAAAAGAGGGAAAATGCAGAAGAGAATTTCAAATTCTCATGGACTTTCTGGAGCCATGAAGTTTGGATGAACCCCTGAAACTATTACCCTAAGATAATCTTTAAACCTTAAACCAAAAATATCCCCTGAAGTCTTCTTAAAACCAAACAATAGTTTAGCTTAACTCATAAAAAAACACCTGCCTTGAGCATTATGATCTTTTAAGAACTATCTGTACAGGATCAGAGTGCAATGACAACTGAAAAGATTAGATAGGAACCTTAAGGGGCAATGAGTTTATGTTAATGAGGGAGGAACAACTCAGAAAAGGAGGGTGAGAATGGTTATACAACTCAAAGAATGTGATCAATGTCACTAAATTGTACATGTAGGAAATGTTGAATTAGTGTATATTTTGCTGTGTATATTCTCAACAACAACAACAAAATAAATAAAAGAGAAAAAACTGAAGACATTTAGCATTTAAAATTAAAAAAAAACCTCTATTGCCCATTTCATTAGGAAAATGGAGGCCACAGGCCTCAGTTTCTAATTCCTGTACATTGACTTAGATCCACACACAGAACTGCCCCCTTCCCTCCCTCCAGCCCTTTTCTGTCCAAGGCCAAATGTTCTCTTTGTCTATCCTCTGCATCCAGCAGTTCCTCCATAAATTAATAGTTACTATGCTTTTTTTTTTTTTTTTTTATGCCTACCTATGTCTTACCCTGCCCTTTTTACTAGGACTTTTTACTCATTCGATAAATAGGCAAACCCTGGCTTTGACTTTGTGTCCCCTTTAGTAAGATTTCTCCTCGCCCCCTCTCACCCAAATTTCTTAAAAACAAGGTCTAACTCAGTCTACTTGCCCATAGTTCTTATTCATCCCTCAGCCTACTGCAACAAGACTGCCATTCTACCGCCCCGTCTATACCAGCCCCTACCTTGCTTCAACTCCCCTGCACACCTGGCATCGATGGCCATTCTTATGAGTTCCAACACCTCTTCTATGTCTCCTCCCTCCCTTTTTGCCCCCCGCCAACCTTTGCTTTGGTGTCTGTAACACCACACCCTCCAGTTTTTCTTGGTCTCTGGCTGTTCCTGCTCTATCACATTTATGGAACTCTCTGTCTCTAATTGTCCCTTAAAGGATGGGGTTTCCTAGAGTTTTCTCTTTGGTCTACTGCCCTTCCTACATGTACGTCCTCCATGAGTGGCTTCACCCTGCTACATGACTGCCTGTTTACAAATCTCTCACTCCAGCTTTGGCTTCTCTCCAGAACTTCAGTCTTGTTGGATCTGGATGTCCCAGAGCACCTCATGCACCTGTTTAGACAGCATCATCTCTCCCCACGGTCCCCCATTCATCAAGCTCTATATTCCTTATCCCAGCGGAGGATGTCACCATCCACACCACCACTGAGCCCTCTTAAAATATTTCCAAAGCCTTTTCTTTTCCATCTCTGCTGCCCTAGTTACAACTCTCCTCATCTCCTACCTGAATATTCCATCACCTCCTTACTGATGTTCCACCATTGATCTAGTTCCTTTAGTGCCTTGCCTGTACAAGGTCTTAGAGAGAGACACCCAGACACAGATATTATCCATTTACCACCCTGCTTAAAACTTTTCAATGGCTTCTCATCGTCAAGCACTTTATTCAAGCCTAGAGAAACCTCCCAGATTACAGAACACTCAGATTTTCCTCTTTCTGTTGCCCTCTTTGATGCTCCCCCTAGACCACAGATAGAGTTTCCCAGGCACTCACATCTGGGCCTGCTCCGAGTCCTAGCAGGTAGCATGTGCCTCCTTTTCTGTGTTCCCTTAGCAACCCTCACACACTGACATTCAAGCCTTTATCATACATTGTATTTGGGGTAACCCTTTGCTTTCTGACTCCCTCACCAGCTTGTGAGCTCCTAGCAGGCAGGGTCCATGCCTTACCTTGTCTGTATGCCTGGCACCCTTCCAACACCTGGTCTATGCCTGGTCTTGAATAAGTGATGGTCGAACTGAACTGACTGTCAAAGCTGGCCACTCTGCTGCTTGTTCTCAGAACTCTTCATATCTTGCCTACATCAAACCTCCCTTCAACTGCCTTCTTCAAAGGCCAGAACATTCCTTCCAGATGAAAGTCCTCTGTCACCAGCTCTTTTCCTAACTCTCTTGACACAAGTTTCAGCTTCACTCATATGGTCCTATAAGTTGAAGTTCTTTTCTGATTTTAAATAAAGTAAAAGTCATGCAACACCCAAAAGTCATCCAAAATTATCTTTGTGTGATGGAAAGGACACTCAGCGGGGGAGTCAGGAGACTAGAGTCCCAGTTGCAGCTCTGCTCTGCAGTGATATTGTGTAGGTGCCCCACCTCTCGGGCTCCTTCTCCTGGTTTGCACACTGGCGAGTGGGGAAAGCTCCCATGGGGTTCCACTGCTGACATACCAAAGCCTGGTGTCATTACAAGATGATCTTGAAATAGTGGACTAGCAGTCAGAGTGGTCATGAGGGAGGTATAGAAACTGGTAGTGTGACGGGTGGGGTGTGAGAAGGGATAGAGAACAGTTCCCTCTCATCAGAGGACAAGCTCAGGATGAGGAGGTCCTGCAGGAAAATCCTGGCCCCACACTCTTGGCTCTGCACCTTCCTCACTGTCCAGTCTGATCTCACTTGAATGTATTCATTCCTCACTTCCTATCTCCCACCTTGTCAAATAAACACTTTCCTATAAAGCCTTCACTTGCATCTGCCCTGTTACAAATGGCTCCCAGAGCTAGATCCTGTGTGGAGCTTCATTTCTCCTCCAGGAGCTCCACACATCCAGGCCTCCCTGCACTGGCTGCCCCGGATTCCCAGGCCCTGTAAATCCTCAAGAAGAATGAGGGCCTGCCTAGCTCTGTTCTCCCACCCTGGAGGAGCTGAAGAAAGGAAGAAAAGCTTGTGTTAAAAACAGCCAGCCACGAGTCGTTGCTTCATAGCAGAAGAGGAAAGGAGCTGACTTTCAGGAACTCTGCGACCACTCACCACCAAGAATGGAGTCCACAGTCTGATCCACGGGGAGCTTGAAATGATTTCTCTCATTCCATGCCTTATTGGAACATTCCCATCAACAGCAATCACTCACCTCGCAGAGGGATAGGCTGAAAGAAACAGTAAAGGAAGGAGAACCTACAGGATCGCACACGAATGCGCAGACACACCATACACACACACTCACACGCAAATGCCCAGTGAGTGCACACCCATATACACGCGTCCACCAGACACCAGGCAGAGCACTGAGGTGGGCACAGACACAAAGCCAGTCACCAGCAATTTAGACCCAGGCAACCTCACACACACAGATGCTGGGTTCCGGAACGGGGAGACACAAGGCCAGATGCTCACAGCAAGTCCTCTTGGACACACAGAAGCCCAGAGAAACATATAGACACTCAGAAAATTTTAAAAAGGGTAGAGATATGCATGAGACCTCAACTTGAGACACCAGCCACGGGAAGAGTCAGTGGAAGGGTTTTTAGAAGGGGACAGTGTGTCAGAGGAGATTTGGGAATTAACTCTAGACAGTAAGGAGGATGGACAGATGGGGAGAAAAACACACGGGAGGCAGGGAATCAGTGAGCTGTTGTTGCCCGAGCTGGGGTGAGAAATGCACAGAGCCGTGAAGGGATGGGTTCCAGAGATGTTTCTTGCATCAAATTGAAAGAACTTAGTGGCTGGCTTAGGACTCCCGGGGTGATACAAATTGTTACACAGTCAGTTGCTAAACGAAAGGTTCGAGGTTCAAGTTCACCCAGAGGCACCTTGGAAGAAAGGCCTGGTGATCTACTTCCAAAAGGTCACAGCCACTGAAAGCCATATGGAGCACAGTTCTACTATGACATTCATGGGGTTGCCATGAGTCGGAGTTGACTTGATGGCGACTGTTCTCTTGCTTTTGTTTTGTTTTAGTGACTCACTCATGTACCTAGAGAAAGAGAAGAGGAGAAATGTCTCTCAGGATTCTGATTTGGCCAACTGAGTACCACTTCCTGTAATAGGTAATACTGGGGAAGGAAATGATGGCATGGCCAAAAGACACCCGCATCCTTCTCTTGGAACGTACTCCTAAGTACCAGTCTCTGGAGGCATAGCCTCTGGCAAAGACATGGGGGTATGGGACTGACAGCCTGTACCCCAGCCAGCATGCAACTCCCTTCCAGGGCATTTTCTCCAGCAGAGAATTTTGAGCACACAGAAGCCAAATGATGAGAGTGAGGAGCCCGACCGGAGCCCAGAGGAGCGTGGAAACCACACTCAGGCATGACACTGGCTTTTCAATTCCACAACACTCTGACTAACCCATTTCCTCCGTATCTCCCAATTATTGGGCCACCATTATAGTCTAACAACACAATCCTTAACTTTCCTTTGGACACTTTGGATTCCTTTCTGGAATCAAAGATGTGATATGGTGGTACAAACAGTTTATACTCAACTACTGACCAAAAGGTTGGCAGCTCAAACTTACCTGGTGGCACCGTGGAAGAAAGGCCTGGCAATTTGCTTCCATAAGATCACATCCAAGAAAACTCTATGGAGCTCAGTTCTACTCCGGAACACATGGGGTCACCATGAGTCACAATCGACTCGATGGCAACGGGTTTTACAAAGGACAAAGTCACCCTGACCCTCAGCTCTTCCTTTAGGATTCTCTGCTTTGGGCAAAAACTTGGTTTGTCCCATGAGGCCCTGTTTTGGCAACAGTTTTTAGCAGTAAAGGTGTGATACTTTTAATTTAAAAAGGGGCACCTGAACAAGGATGTAATAAATGATCGAGACCACTGCAGAGCAGGCCCACAGCCTCCAGGGCCAGGTGAGGTAGCCGAGGGTGCAGGAGCGCCTGGCGAAGGCTGCAGTGAGCTGGCTGCATTTCAGCATGCTATCTTCCCTGTGCCTATTTCATGGGAACTGGGTGTGACTATAATACAAAGTGGGTCCCAGCAGAGGAACACTGGAGAAGTTCTGAGGTCTTCAGATATGCATCGCTCTGCCCAGGAGAATCTTGCTTCTGTTTGGCATCTCCACCCCCATCTCCTGTCCTCCAAGCCCTCTTAGCTGGGAGTTACACTGTCCTTAGCTCACAGAGATTACCGAGACCAGAGTCCCTAAGATGTCATTTTACAGATGTCTGTCAACAGGGCAAGAGGACATCAGAGTCTGGTTTCCAGCACTGTCTCCAACCCCCAAGCACCAGGCAAGTTCATCAGACAGCCAAGGGAAATGAGAGAGGGGACAGGCCTGAGGATAATGCCCTAGAGACAGTGGCCCTCCTTTCCCTCCCTCCTTCCTCATTTAGGAATCCTTGGTGGTGCAACAGCTGTGATTGGCTGCTAACCAAAAGGTTGAAGGTTCGAGCCCACTCAGACTTGCTTCAGAAGAAAGGCCTGGTGATCTACTTCTGAAAAATCAGCCACTGAATACCCTATGGAGACAGTTCTACTCCGACACACATGGGGCCAGAGCCGACTCAGTGGCAGCTGGTGGGTTCTTCATTCAACAGACCTTTACTGAATGACTATGGTGCAAGTCTCAGGAGAGAGGGAGAGAGACTAGGAACTGTCATAGACCACTGGTACAGGTACACTTGTAAACTGGTATTTTATGACAAGGTGGTAAGTGCTAAGACTGATATGTACAAGGAGCTCTGAAATTTTGAGGGAAATAGTGATTACCTCTGTATTGTGTGTGTTGAGGAGAGGGAGAGTTGTTGAGAAGACTTCCAGAGGCAGAAGGAAGCCCAGGCAGGAGTAATATACTAAGAAGCAAAGGGAGTGTGGTGAATGATGAGTGGTCTGAACATCTGGAACACCGGGTGCTAAGAGCCCCTGAAGGACGGTTGCCCAGGCCAGCTCCCACTCTGGGACCTGCATGTCCCCAGCTCTGTCCATGCCATCTCTGAGAAGCAGCCATGATCTTTTTTGACTCTTCCCACCTAGACCAAGCTGGTCCATTGAATCACTTCCCTGAGGTTTTTGGGTTTGGAAATTCGGATGGAGAGAGTCCATTCATCTTTAGCGGCTGAAGCTATAAGATAAAAAGCTCAGCAATTCCCCCACCATGTGAAGAAGATCAGTCTACAGCAAAGAAATGCACCGAGAGCAGGCAGCAGTGAGAGGTAGAGTCCTCTGCACTCTAACATCAAGCTACAGTCCTTCCTAGAGATGCCACAGGTTCTCTCAGTAAAGTCCCGTTTTTGACCAGGCAAGCTCCAGCCAGATTTTTTCACTTATAACTAAGAGAACTCGAATAACAACATGTGTGGGATGGGGAGGTTGAAAGGAAGATGAGGACTAGAATGTGAGGGCTCTCAAATGCCACCTGGCAATAAGACACTCACCTCCAAAAGGGTGTTTCTAAGCCCCAAGCAGGTGTGTGTTTTAAACAAGCACTGGGCGCCCTTGTAGAACACAGACTGAAACCAGATGAGACCCAGGAACGTGGACCACATGGAGGCACCGACAATAACACCTGGAATACACAAAAGGGAGAAAATGCAGAATAGAATTTCAAATTCTCGTGGACCCCAGACTTTCTGAAGCTATGAAGGCTAGATAAACCCCTGAAACTACTGCCCTGAGAAAATCTTTAAAGCTTAAACCAAAATTATTCCCTTAAGTCTTCTTAAAACCACACAGTAGTTTAGCTAGGAAAATATGTCTGCCTTGAGCATTATGCCCTTTTTGGAACTATCTATGTAGGGTCAAATTGACATCAGCAACTGGAAAGATTACAAAGGAAGCTTAGGTGATAGTGTTTTATGTTAATGGGGGAAGAACAACTCAGAAAAGGAGGGTGAGAATGGTTGCACAACTCGAAGAATGTAATCAACGTCACTGAATTATACATGTAGAAACTGTCGAATTGCTGTATGTTTTGCTGTGTATATTCTCAACGACAATAAAATAAAGTTAAAATTAAAAATATATATAGTGAGTCACAGAGAAGAGGGAGGATTCTAGAGATGTTTCTGAGGCAGAAAGAGAAATATCAGGTAGAGGATGAGATTCTGAAATGTTGTTATGGAAGCCCAGAAATAAGAACTTTTTTTTTTTTTAAACTATTTGTGTCTTTTTTTTTTTTTTTTTGATTGTGTTTTAGGTGAAAGTTTACAGCACAACTTAGTTTCTCATTCAAAAATTTATACACAAATTGTTCTGTGACGTTGGTTGAAATCCGTGAGATGTGCCAGCACTCTCCCCTGTTCCCTTTCCACCCTGGATTCTCCATGTCCATTCGTCTCGTTTTCCTGTCCTTTCCTGCCGTCTCATCTTTGCTTTTGGGCAGATGTTGCCCATTTGGCCTCGTATACTTAATCGAACTAAGAAGAACATTCTTCACCTGTGTTATTGTTTGTTTTATAGGTCTGTTTAATCTTTGGCTGAAAGGTGAACTTTGGGAGTGACTTCAGTTCTGAGTTAGTGGAGTGTCCCCGGGGGCCATAGACTCAGGGGTCCCTCCAGTCTCTGTCAGACCAGTAAGTCTGGTCTTTTTTTGTGGATTTGAATTTTGTTCTACATTTTTCTCCTGCTCTGTCTGGGACCCTCTACTGTGATTCCTATTAGAGCTGTCGGTGGTAGTAGCCGGGCAATATTTAATTCTTCTGGGCTCAGGGTGATGGAGACTGTGGTTCATCAGTGTTTCCTTGTCTTTGGTTTTCTTCATTCTCCTTTGCTCTGAGCATGGTGGGACCAGTAGATGTATCTTAGATGGCTGCTTGCAAGCATTTTAAGATCCCAGATGCTACCTGCCAAAATAGAATGTAGGACATTTTCTTTAGGACCTACATTATGTCAATTGACCTAGATGTACCCCGATACCATGGCTCCCAGCTCTCAGCCCCAGTAAGTAGCTCCATCCGTGAAGGTGTTTGGACTTTGCCTTGGTGACGTTGTGACTTTCTCTATATTATGTGTTGTCTTTCCCTTCACAAAAGTTAACACGTTTCTGCTATCTAGTTAGTGATTTTCCCTTCCTACACATCCCCTCCCTCACAACCATCAAAGATTGTTTTTTTTCTGTGTGTAACACTTTTCTTGAGTCTTTATAATAGTGGTCTCAGAGTCGTTTTGTGATTACTTATTTCACTCAGGATAATACCCTCTAGATTCATCCATGTTGTGAAATTCTTCACTGTTCTTTGTTGTTGGGTAGTATTCCATTATGTGTATGCACCATAATTTGTTTATCCATTCATCTCTTGATAGGCACTTATGTTGTATCCATGTTTTTGCTATATTGAATAATCCTGCAATGAACATGGGTTTGTATATGTCTCTTCGTGTGACTACTCTTATTTCTCTGGGGTATATTCCTAGGGGTGGGATTGCTGGATTGTATGGTATTTGTATTTCTAGCTTTTTAAGGAAGCACTAAATCATTTTCCATTGATTATATGATTTTACATTTCTACAAGCAGTGCATAAGAATTCCAATCTCCCTGCAACCTCTCCAACATTTGTTTTTTCTGAGTTTTGTTTGTTTGTTTGTTTTTGTGTTTATTAGTGCCAGTAACATGGCGGGGGGGTGGGCAAGATGGTATCTCACTGTAGTTTTGATTTACATTTCTCTAAAGGCTAATGATAGTGAGGATTTCCTCATGTGTCTGTTAGCTGCCTGAATGTCTTCTTTGGTGAAGAGTCTGTTCATAAACTTTGCTCATTTTTTAATTGGATTATTTGTCTTTTTGTCATTACAGTGATTGCAGTATTCTATAGATTTTAGGGATTAGACCCTTGTGGGATATGTCATAGCCAAAAATTTTTTCCTTGTCTGTAGGCTCTCCTTTTACTCTTTTAGTGAAGTCTTTTGATGAGTATAAGTGTTTAATTTTTAGGAGCTCCCCCAGAAATGCCCCACGGGTCTGTCAGTTTGTCTTACTGTGGTGTCTTGTGTTTTCTGTGATGCTGGAAGCTATGCCACTAGTATTTCAAATACTAGAAGGGTCACTGTCTTAGTCACCTAGTGCTGCTATAACAGAAATACCTCAAGTGGATGGCTTTGACAAAGAGAAGTTTATTTCTTCACAGTTACCAAAACCCGAAACCAAACCCAGTGCAGTCGAGCCTATTCCAACTCATAGCGACCCTATAGGACAGAGTAGAACCACCCCATAGAGTTTCCAAGGAGCACTTGGCACATTCAAACTGCCGGCCCTTTGGTTAGCAGCCGTAGCACTTAATCACTATGCCACCAGGGTTTCAGAAGCTAAAAGTCCAAATTCAGGGTGTCAGCTCCAGGAGAAGGCTTTCTCTCTCTATCAGCCTTCTTATCAATCTTTCCTGGACTAGGATCTTCTCCATGCAGGGACCCCAGGTCCAAAAGATGTGCTCTGCTCTCAGAACTGCTTTCTTGGTGGTACGAGCTCCCCCATCTCTCTGCTCGCTTCTCTCTTTTATATCTCAAGAGATTGCCTCAAGATACAATCCAATCTTGTAGGTTGAGTCCTGCCTCACTAACACAACTGCTGCCCACCCTCCCTCATTAACACCATAGAGGCAGGATTTATGACATTTAGGAAAATCACACAATACCGGAAATCATGGTCCAGCCCAATTGATACACGCATTTTTAGGGGGACATAATTCCATCCGTGACAGTCACCCATGGTGGACAGGTTTCATCTAAGCTTACAGACTAAGACAGATGAGGAAGAATGACCCAGTGGTCTACTTCTGAAAAGAATTAGCCAGTGAAAACCTTATGAATAGCAGCAGAACACTGTCTAATATAGTGCCAGAAGATGAGCCCCTCAGGTTGTAAGGCACTCAAAATATGACTGGGGAAGAGCTACCTCCTTAAAGTAGAGTCAACCTTAATGATATGGATGGAGTCGAGCTTTCGGGACCTTCATTTGCTGATGTGGCGTGACTCAAAATGAGAAGAAATAGCTGCAAACATCCATTAATAATCAGATATGAAATGTATGAAGTATGAATCTAGGAAAATTGGAAATTGTCAAAAATGAAATGGAACTCAATTTCCGGCCACCATGGCACCATAGACAGAAGCCCCACGCTGTCCCTCCCCAGCAAAGTCCTGAAAAACTAAGTAAAACAGAGACAAATGTCATTCCTAGTACCTGAAGTGCCAAATGACAAGAGAACTCAGCCAAGCACCCAATGGAATAAGAAACTAACAGAGAACAGAGAGTGAGGAGAGATACATGATGAGGGCCCCATCAGCTAAGGCAGCATGAATCCGCCATCTTGGATTCCTGTCAGGAATCAGCAGACAGGGACCATGAGAAAGCAGCTTTGCAGAACTCCCAGAAGGAGACAGAGTACCTGGTAACCAGTGATACACGCTTTCCCACCCCCCATTCTCTCCCCGCTGCTCTAGCTCTGAGCTTCCTGGCTGGCTGCGGTGGCTTGGCCAGCTGGGAATTGCAGCATCTGGAAACCCTGGAGGTGTAGTGGTTAAGTGCTATGGCTGCCAACCGAGAGGTTGGCAGTTCGAATCCCCCAGGTGCTCCTTGAAAATTCTGTGGGGCAGTTCTACTCTGGCCTATAGGGTCACTATGAGTCGTAATCGACTCGACAGCAGTGGGTGGTGGTGGTGGTGGTGCCACTTGGATTTGCCCCAACCACTTTGGAGATCAGCAGACAGGGAGTACGGGAAAGCAGCTTCACAAAGTTCCCAGCAGAAGATAGAGTGCCCAGTAATGAGCAATATATGCTTTTCTAGCCCCCTCTTCTCCCTCCTCTTCGGCCTCCTCTGCTTCCTTCCGGCCGCAGTCTCTTGGCCGGGAGGCAACTGCTTTGGCCTCAGGCTGCTTGGATTCACCCTGCCCACACTGGCTGGGCCCCTGAACTCGTGTTGGTTCTTTCTGTCTCTTGGTTTCTTCTGTGCCTCCTACCACCTCCCCGTCCTTTCTCTGGAACACCTGACCCCATGTGCCATCTTTGCTTCTCCTTGAAAGGCTGTGAAGCCATGCTCAACTGGGGAACCACTCCCCCGGCCTGCCACACCAAGCTGGTGGAATCCCTGGGGCTTTTTTATTTTTATTTTTGCCTTGTTTTGGTTTATTCTGGTCTGTTTTGTTTTGTTTGTTTTCTTTCTCTTTTTTCAGTTTGGGAGGCCCTTTTAGCTGGGCTGCCCTGCACGGCTTAAAAGCCAGTCCCCTAATCTGAGCAGCTGCGTACCTGGGATCCCTGTGGGCATTTCTTTCTTTTTTTTTTTTTTTTCTTTTCTCTCTCTTTGTCCCTTTCAGTCTGTCTTCATTTCTCATCTCTCTATACTTACCCACTTTTCCTGTCTCCTGAATACCTGGTGCTCTGTGACATCTATACCCTCCTCTAGCCAGGCTATACTGTGCAGCCTGGGAGCCACCTCCCAGTCTTGGCAGCACCAATGGTGGGACTCCGGGACTCCTGGGGGGTTTTCTTTTTTTTTTTCTTTTCCAAATTTTTATCTAGTTATCTTTTTCTTTCTTTTTCCTTTTTTTTTTTTTAACTTTTCCCCATTTCTCAGTTTCTCATCTCTCTACTTGAATAGCAAGCTCCCTTAGCACTCTTTTTTTTTTTTCCTCTTTGTTTGTTTGTTTTTTGGCTCCTGTTTTTCTGTCTTCTCGCTCCTCTTTTCCACACCCCTATTAGATCCACACATCACAACCTCCCTGCTCTTTCCTGCCTACCTGCACTGTGCACTGAACATCACACCCCCAAGCAGCACAGGCATGGCCTACTGGAACCTGCCCAGCACTGATTCCTGGCCCACCCAGTCGGCCCTAGTACGTGCCACAAACAACCCATCCCAGCCCCTCCCCTTCAGGAGAACCTGTCCTGCGGCACCATAGCTGAATGACTGGCCCTACCCATTGGCCAAGGAGGTGAAAAGTATTATAACTACAGACAAGCAAACAAGAACTCGCAGCCCACCTGCTCAGACATAACAAAATAAAACAAAAAAGGAGGACAAGACAAACAAATCTACAATCAAGAAACGAAGAAAATAACTACTGAATGTCCCAAAGACAGCAGGCAATATTAAACATATAAAAAAAATAGGACAGGATGGGTGCAGTAGGTGTCCAAAATAAAACCAGACAACTTTCCAGTAGAAGAAAAGGGACTAGAACTACCTGACAGGGAATTCAAATCTCTAATATTCAGAGCAATCCAAGAGTTGAAGCAAAAAGCAGACAAAAATAGGGAAAAAATAGACAAATTTTTGGAAAACACAGACAAATTCATGGAAAATACAGACAAAAAGAATGGAACAATTCAGGAAAGTAATACAGGAACAAAATGCCAAAATAAATTCACAACTAGAAATCTTACAAAAACAACGATTAGAAAACCAAAGATTTGGGTTTTCTAAGATTTCTGAAATGGACACTGTCATAGAAGAGCTGAGGAGCAGGTTTGAAACAATGGAAGACAGAATCAGTGAGATTGAAGACAAACATTTGGATACAACTTTGAGGAAAAATCAGAAAAAAGAATGAAGAAAAATGAAGAAACCCTGAAAAATGTGCTATACAATCAAAAGCAAATATTTGCTAGTGATCAGAGTTCCAGAACAGGGAGAGAAAACAGAGAGGATCATTGAAGAATTATTGTCAGAAATCTTCCCTATTATCACGAATGATGAAAAGCTGACTATCCAAGAAGTTCAACAGAACCTATGTAGGATAGACCCCCAAAAGAAAAACGCCAAGGCATATCATAATCACACTCACTAAAACCAAGGAAAAAATCCTGAGAGCAGCTCGAGAAAACAAAAAGTCACATACAGAGGAGAAAAAATAAGACTAAGCACTGATTATTCGGCAGAAACCATGAAGGCAAGAAGGCAATGGGATGACATATATAAAACCTTGAAAGAAAAAAAATGCCAACCAAGAATAATATATCCTGCAAAACTTCCATTCAAATATGATGGTGAAATTAGGACATTTCCAGATAAAAAGAAATTAACGGAATATGTAAAAATCAAACTAAACTCACTAGAGTTATTAAAGGGAGTCCTGTGGTCTGAGAACAAACAACATCAGACCACAGGCTGAATCTAGGATGCAAGATTGTACCAGCCAGATACCAATCTAGGAAACGAATTCTCAAGGACCATCCAAAACCAAAACAATTGCAACAGGGAACCAGAGAGGTTAATCTGTAAATGACAATAACGTCAGAACAATAGAAGAGGGAATAAACGGTATAGGTATAGAACTCTCTAATGGAGAGGAAGGCAAGGCAATACCAAGTAATAATAATCTGGTTCAAACCTGGGAAGATAAGGGTAAATCTCAAGATAACCTCAAAGAAAGTTAACAAACCTACTCATCAAAATAAAGAAGAAAAACAAGGTCTCAATAAAAACAAAATCTACAAAAACAAAAGAAATGAAAAAGAAACCCATAAACAGAAGGTATTCAGCACAGGACATTATGCTGAGTGAAATAAGTCAGTCATAAAAGGGCAAATGTTGTATGAGACCACTACTGTAAAAACTCATGAAATGATTTACATACAAAAAGAAATTTGATGATTGTGAGGGAGGGGAGGGGCGGGGATGGAGAAACACTAAATAGACAAAAGATGGGTGGTGACTTTGGTGAAGGGTAAGACAGTACACAATACTGGGGAAGTCAGCATAAGTTGTACAAGGCAAGGCCATGGTAGCTCCATAGACGCAGCCAAACTCCCTGAAGGACCAAATGGCTGGGCTGAGGGCTGTGGGGACCATGGTCTCAGGGAACATCTACCTCAACTGGCATAACAGAGTTTTTAAGAAAATGTTCTACATTTTATTTTGGTGAATAGCATCTGGGGTCTTAAAAGCCTGTGACTGGACATCTGGGATCCTCCACTGGTCTCACCCCTTTGGGGGCAAGGAAGGATGAAGAAAACTAAAGACAGAAGGGAAAGATTAGTCCAAAGAACTAATGGAGCACATCTACCATGGCCTCCACGAGACTGAGTCCAGTACAATGAGATGGTGCCCAGCTACCACCACTGACTGCTCTGACAGAGATCACAGTAGAGGGTCCTGGACAGAGCTGGAGAAAAATGTAGAACAAAATTCTGACTCAAAAAGAAAGACCAGACTTGCTGGCCTGACAGAGACTGGGCAAACTCTGAAGTATGGCCCCTGGACACCATTTAAGTTCAGTGGTGAGGCCACTTCTGAGGTTCACCCTTCAGCCAAGGACTGAACAGGCCCATGGAACAAAAGAAGACTAAAGGGGCACACCAGCCCTGGGGCAGGGACTGGAAGGCAACAGGGAACACGAAGGGCTAGTAATGGGGAACCCAGGGTTGACAGGGGAGAGTGTTGACATGTCGTGGGGTTGTTAACCAGTGTCATACAACAATGTACGTACTAATTGTTTGATGAGAAACTAGTTTGTTCTGTAAACCATCTAAAGTTCAATTTAAAAAAAAAAAAGAGGAAAAATAAATGAAATGGAATGCTTAAAAATCGATATCCTAATTTTTTTTAAGCATTAGGGATCTGAAATGGACTGGTATGGTCCATTTTGAATCAGATAATCTTATGGTCTACTATGTCAGGAATGACAAATTGAAGAGTAATGGCGTTGTGTTCATCATCAAAAAGAACATTTCAAAATCTACCCTGAAGTACAATGCTGTCAGTGATACGATAATATCCATACACCTACAAGGGAGACCAGTTAATATAACTATTATTCAAATTTACGCACCAACCACTAAGGCCAAAGATGAAAAACTTCAAGATTTTTACCAACTTCTGCAGTCTTAAATTGACCAAACATACAGTCAAGAAGCATTGATAATTGCTAGTGATTGGAATTCAAAAGTTGCAGATGAAATAGAAGTATTGGCAGTTGGAGAATATGGCCTTGATGATAGAAATGGTGCTAGATGTCACATGATAGAATTTTGCAAGACCAATGACTTCTTCATTGCAAATACCTTTTTTCAACAACATAAACTGTGACTATACATGTGGAACTCACCAGATGGAATACACAGGAATCAAATTGAATACATTTGCAGAAAGAAACAATGGAAAAACTCAATATTATCAGTCTGAACAAGGACAGGGGCCGGCTGTGGAAGAGACCTTCAATTGCTCACATGCAAGTTCCAGTTGAAGCTGAAAATTTTTTTAAAAAATCCACAAGAGCCAAAGTACAGCCTTGAATATATTCCACCCAAATTTAGAGACCATCTCAAGAATAGATTTGAGGCATTGAACACTAATGACCGAAGACCAGACCAGTTGTGAAATGACATCAAAGGCATCATACATGAAGAAAGCAAGAGGTTATTAAAAAGACAGGAAAGAAAGAAAAGACCAAAATGGATGTCAGAAGAGGCTCTGGTAGTTGTTCTTGAACATGGAGTAGCTAAAGTGAAAGGAAGAAATGATGAAGTAAAATAGCTAAACAGAAGATTTCAAAGGGCAGCTCAAGAAGACAGTAAAGTATTATAATGAAATGTGCAAAGACCTGGAGATGGAAAACCAAAATGGAAGAATGCACTCAGTATTTCTCAAGCTAAAAGAACTGAAGAAAAAATTCAAGCCACGAGTTGCAATATTGAAGTACTCTACTGGAAAATATTAAATGATGCAGGAAGCATCAAAAGGAATACACAGAGTCATTACACCAAAAAGAATTGGTTGGTGTTCAACCTTTTGAAGACATAGCATATGATCAAGCTACACTAAAGACATTGGCGAAATACAAGGCTCCAAGAACTGGCAGAATACCAGTTGAGATGTTTCAACAAATGGATGCAGACTGGAAGTGCTCACTAGTCTATGCCAAGAAATTTGGAAGACAGCTACTCGGCCAACCTACTGGAAGAGATCCATATTTGTACCTGTTCCAAAGAAGGGCGATCCAGCAGAATGAGGAAATCACGGAACAATAACATTAATATCACACACAGGTAAAATTTTGCTGAAGATAATTCAAAAGTTGTTGCAGGAGTACATCAACTGGGAACTGCCAGAAATTTAAGCCAGATTCAGAAGGACGTGGAATGAGGGATATCATTGCTGATGTCAGACGGAGCTTGGCTGAAAGCAGAGAATACCAGAAAGATGTTTACCTGTGTTTTATTGACTATACAAAGGCGTTCTGCTGTATGGGTCATATCAAATTATGGATAACATTGCAAAGAATGGGAATTCCAGAACACTTAATTGTGCTCATGAGGAAACTGTACATAGACCAAGAGGCAGTCATTTGAACAGAACAGGGGATTCTGCATGGTTTAAGGTTAAGAAACGTATGTATCAGGGTTATATCCTTTCACCATACTTATTCAAACTGTATGCTGAGCAAATAATCTGAGAAACTGAACGATATGTAGAAGAACGCAGCATTAGGATTGGAGGAAGACTCATTAACAACCTGTGATATGTAGATGACACAACATTGCTTGCTGAAAGTGAAGAGGACTTGAAGCACTTACTGAGAAAGATCAGACTACAGCCTTCAGTATTGGTAAAGAACATAAAGAAAACAAAAGTCCTCTCAGCTTCACAACTGGACAAATAAGCAACATCATGATAAATGGAGAAAATATTGAAGTTGTCAAGGATTTCATTTTACCTGGGTCCACAATCAACACCTTTGGAAGCAGCAGTCAAAAAAGCGTTGCATTAGGCAACCTGCTGCAAAAAACCTCTTTAAAGTGTTAAAAAGCGAAGATGTCACGCTTTTTAAAGCCACGGTGTTTTCAATCGCCTCATATGCATGCAAAAGCTGGACAATGAATAAGGAAGACGAAAAAAAAAAAAAAATTTTTTTTTAAGAAGAATTGATGCCTTTGAATTATGGTGTTGGCAAAGAATGTTGACTATACCATGGACTGCCACAAGAACAAACAAATCTGTCTACAGCTAGAATGTTCCTTATAAGCAAGGATGGCAAGACTTCATCTCACATGCTTTGGACATGTTATCAGGAGGGATGAGTCCTGGAAAAGGACATCATGCTTGATCAAGTAGAGGGTCAGTGGAAAAGTGAAAGACCCTCAACGAGATGGACTGACACAGTGGCTGCAACAGGGGGCTCAAGCACAACAATGATTGTGAGAATGGCACAGGACGAAGCATTGCTTTGTTCTGTTGTATATAGGGTCACTATGAGTTGGTTCTTACTCTATGGCATCTAACAACAACAACCCCAGAAATGAGATAATTTTATGGAGAAAAACATATAATACTCAACAGTACCCCAAAATAAGGCCAAGACATCAAAGGAGATAAGTCTGGGAAAGCGATGATTTGGTTCAGCAATTCAAAAACTCCTGATGACCTCAGGGACCAGATGGCAGTAGATTAAGCAGCAAATGTGAAGTAAGGAGTTGGGGGAAATGATTATTGACTCTGCCTTTAACGCTACCGAAAATATCAACTAGTAGTAATGTTTTCATCATATAACTCTGGTGTCTAATATTGTCGTGATGATTCAGTTTGATGGAAGTAAAATTATTCTATTTTGACAATAGTTTCATGTCTCCTATGCCTATTTTTTTTAATAAGTTAAATATTTTGCTCAAAAAAAATGTGCTTTTTTCCCATCAGCCACAGTCATCCTCTGACAATGACTCTTTTTGAATGTATATTTATTACATTTTTATTTTTTGAATAGTCAATACATACACATGACTTTTTTAAAAAGACTCATAGTGTACAGAAGGATATGAAGTAAAAAGCAAATCTTTCTCTCCCTTGTTCTCCCATTAAAAGCACTATTACCAGTCTCTTGTCAATATTTCCAGGGGTCATAAATGCAAACACAAGCATGTAGATATATTATTCCCTTCTCTCCACCACCTGTCTGTCAGCGTGTGGTACTTTGGTAGCTTATGCGTTGCTGTGATGCTGGAAGCTATGCCACCAATGTATCAAATACCAGCAGGGTCACTCATGGTGGACAGGTTTCAGCAGAGCCTCCAGACTAAGACAGACTAGGAAGAAAGGCCTGGAGATCTACTGCCAAAAATTATCCAATGAAACTCTATGAATCACAACAGATTATTATCCACTATAATATTGGAAGATGAGCCCCTAATGTTGGAAGGCACTCAAAATACATAGTAGCTGCAACAATGGACTCAAGCATACTAACAGTCTTGAAGATGGCACAGGACCAGGCAATGTTTCATTTTGTTGACTCAATGGCAGCTAACAACAATTCCTTTTTCTCACAAAGGTTGGCATCTAGATCCACCGCTCTGTACCTCGCTTCTTCTACTTCATGCAGCTCTGCGAATGCTCCATATTGCCGCTTATAGATCTGCCTCCCACTTTTTAATGTCTACATGATATTTCCTTGGATCAATTTATTGCATTGTATTTTATTAGACTCCTGTTGATGAACCTTTAGGTTGTTTCCATTATTTTGCTGATATGATCAGGGTTGCAGTAGATGCTCTTACACATTTCTGTGGATGTAACTGTAGGACAAATTCCTATCACTGAAATTGTTAAGTTAAAGGGAATGTGCCCTTAAAATTCTGGTAAATATGCTCGAATTATCAAACAATGTATGATAACGGCAGTTCCACTACACACTCACCCAATGCATGTGTTATGATGCCTTTACTCTTTGCAATATTACGATCAGAGACAAAAGGGTTAATATCAACCTGGGCCGACCCAGGTATGCCTAGGAAAATAACCTCAGAGTCCTGTTTCCTTGGAAACTAAATATCAGGTAAAGATGCATGTAGAATGTGGTGTCCATCTTGTCTGCAGAGTGGGCCTGCTCCTGTGAGCTGATATGCAGGCTCCAGGCCACAATACATAGAAGAGTATAGAAGAATGTGTCGGGATGACCCACATACACCTTGGTGCTTGTTCACAGCAATGATATATACCCTGTGCAGGTAAGGTGGCAAGAGAACCTGTCTATGTAGGAAGTTTCTTTTCCTCATCAGCCACAGTCATCCTCAACCAATAACTCTTTTTTCAATGTATGTATTATTTTTTATTTTTTGAATAGATAATACATACATGTGACTGCCTCTCATCTGATGAAATGAAGATGCTGCGCAATTGTATTAGCTGTCCCTGTATCTTTAAAAAAGTTAAGTAACTTCAGCATTAAAGTTGGTCTTATCTCATGAATCTGTGCAGGTACACAACTCGTTTATTTAAATTTACATTTATTTTATCATCAGTAAAGTTGAGCATTTTTCCTATAATTTCAAAGGGAAATTTTTTCCATTTTTTGTGAACTATTAAGATCTTTGCCTACTAGGGTGAGGGTGAGGGTGAGGGGATGATGTTTATATTCTTATTGATATATAAATACTTTTTATATATTACAGAATACATGCTTTTGCCACATGTTGCAATTTTTTTCCAATTTTCCATTTGTCTTTCAACTGTGTTTAAGGTATGTTCTTTAACATGAAGAATTATTTCATTTTTATAGAGTCATATTTATCCATCTTTTTTCCTATGACTACTGAGTTTTACAATGTTCTTTCAAAAGTCTTTTCTATTTTAAGATTATAAAAGTTTTCCTTCATGTTTCCTTCTAGTTCTTTTATTTTTTTTTCCTTATTTAAGTTCTCAATATAACTGGATTTTACATTTTTGTATAAAGAGTGAGGTAAAGATCTAACTTTATTTACTTCTTCCAGATTACTACCTAAGTCAGTCTGTTGATAATAAAAGCTTTCATACTCTACTACAGGATTGTTTTATATGTTCTTTTTCAGAGTTAGCAATATTAGGCTCTCAAAATACTTAAAAATTTTATCAGCAATATAGATCAGATTATGCCAATAGAAATCTATGGGCATCTAATGCTCTATTCCTACTTTTTAATAAACTATTGCTAAAACACTCAATATAAAAGGATTTGGAAACTTTCAACAGGAATTGAAATTGCAATGTAGGTAAACAGCTGCCAGATGCTCAGAAGATTGTTCATGAGCCAAAACAAGATAAAGGCACCTACCACCGCTGCATGCTTCTTCACAAAGAAGAGGATTTTACTGACAAAATGGGAAGCCACAACCAGATAGGGAGGGTGCAGCTCTCTGAGGCTGCAAAGGATGAATCAACAGGCATCCTTCCCACATTTGTAGCTTTTTTCTAGAGATTCTAGAGTTTAGTTCACCAACTCTAACTCCCCGCTGCATAAATCAAAGGTATAAGTGAATGTGAATCTGACCTTAAAGTTTGGTACGTGTAGTAAAGAGGTCAGCAGTAGGCAGAAGCTAGGCCTTAATGCCTCTCGGAGTGGGACACAGCTGGGCATGGAGCTGGGGGTGGAGGGAAAAGAGGAGAGAGTGAGATCTTCCTTCCTGTTTTCTAGAAACAAAGCCACAGTGTGATCCATGTTACTCACAAATCAGGGAACTCTTTGTAGCAAATAACAAAGAAATGGAACCAAGAGAGTTCTTCATAGTTCAACAGGTCGGCACTAAATAAGTAATTGCCGAACACCAGCAAATGTGGTTGGGGGCTGTGCGTGTTAACCAGCCCCTTAGCATAAGTCCTGAGATGATGACACTAACAGCAACAAAATTAATGGTGAAATTAATCCACCAGCTGATGAGAAAACACTAGTCAGTAGACTAGATCGGTGCTGTCAGTAGAGTTCTTTTAGATCAGCCAGAGGCAGTTTATGTAGCATTTAATAAAGAGCCCCAGAATTGCCAGCAAGGCTGCAGAATTGGGCTTGGAAAATGGTCAGGATCAAGGAGAAAAGGCACCACCAGAAACACAGCTGAACTCCTTCCACAAGACAGGTCTGGGGCTGGCATGTCAGTGGCTGAACAGAGGGGGCAATGCCTGCATCCCACCCCCACATCCCAACCTGCGTGCTGCCCCTGCACCATCGCTTTCTGCCCCTGGAAATCAGCCATAACCGCCACCACTGAAGATACTCCATAAATTCGGTACTGACCTGGGTCTTGGTTTCACTTTCTTCAGACTCAAAACCCTAAGTAAGTACATGTAATCGGCCCTGTCAGGTGCCTTGGTCTGACTTCCTACAGAGTTGGAAACTGCCCATCTGGCTATTTAGTTTCCACAGCATGAGATTTGCTCAGCCCTCCAATAAGACCATACACTGGGAAGTAAAGGCAATGACAAATGTCTGCTCTATCAAAGAAGAGAATGAACAAATCTGTCTTGGAGGAAGTACAGCCAGAATGCGCCTTAGAAGCAAGGATGGCAAGACTTCATTTCACATACTTTGGACATGTTATTAGGAGGGCCCAGTCCTTGAAGAAGGATGTCATGCTTGGTAAAGCAGAGGGTCAGTGAAAGAGAGAAAGACCCTCAATGAGATGGATTGACATAGTGTCTGCGACAATGGGCTCAAATATAACAATTGTGAGAACAGTGCAGGATAGGGCAGTGTTTCGTTCTCTTATGCATACGGTCCCTATGAGTCGGAACCGACTCAATGACACCTAACAACAACAACAACATCAACAACCTGACACGAACAGTCTGGATGATCCTGCTGAACTCCAACATTGCCAGCCCTAAATACCGCACTGCACTGCACCTGTCTCAGAAAATGAATTGTACATGATCCTTTGTCTTTCCCTCTCCCAGTTCATGTCCTGGGAAGAAGCATCTAAGGGACCAAGCTCAGATCATATATCAAGCTCTAGCTGCCAGAAGAAAAGAAGGAGAGAGCACCTGGGCCCTTAGGCTTCCAAAGAGAAAAGCAAGCAGTAAATATATACCAAAACTAAACCCATGGCCATTGAGTCGATTCTGACTCACAGCAACCCTATAGGACAGAGTAGGATAGCCACACAGGTTTTCCAAGGAACTCCTGGTGAATTTGAACTGCCAACCTTTTGGTTAGCAGCCATAGCTCTTAACCACTATACTACCAGGGTTTCCACACTAAATATAGTTATATACAAATGAAGTTATAGCACCCAAAGTTCAGAAGAAGAAATTAATTTTGAAAATTAATCTTTATGCTTTGGTTTCTCATTTAAATTACAGAAAACACGGAGTCCCTAAACCAAAAGGAACAGGGATCTGATTAAGGGAAGAATATAAAGGTATTAATAAGGTCATATTTGGATCTAATATTACTTTAGACATTGCAGAAAACAGCCATTAAAGAGAGGAAAGTCTCAAAAGCCTCTCTCTTAATTCAGAGAAGAGCACAGAAATTTAAAAGATGAAAAATATAGAAGCAACGGGCATGAAGAGTGACATAGACATAAATACTACACCTTAAGAAGACATACATGTACCACACCCAAACCCATTGCCATCAAGTCAATTTCAACTCATAACAACCCTATAGGACAGGGTAGAACTGCCCCATAGAGTTTCCAAGGAGTGGCTAGTGGATTCAAACTGCTAACCTTTTGGTTAGCAGCTATAGCTCTTAACAACTGTGCCACCAGGGCTCCATAGTAAATTGAAAATAAGCAATCCTCAGAGATATAACACCAGAAAGCATTTCTGAAGCAAAGCAATACCTTCTGATACCTCAGATCAAAGTTATTCTTAAATAAGCAAACATAATTAATGAAAAAGAATGACACACAGATATAGCCTGGTGACTTTAAAAATTATAACAATTAAGAGAGAATTCTATAAACTGATGGCACTAAAAAAAAAAAAGAAAGAAAGAAATGCCTCAAGCATTTCCTTTCAGGCATACCAGAAGACTGGAACACCCTTAGTGAAAAACTTGTTATGGTTGAATTGTGTCCCTCAAAAATATGTGCTGTAAATCCTAATCCCCTATAAATGTGGAAGTAATTCCATTGGGAACTAGGACTTCTTTGTTGTGTTAATAAGACCATATCAGTGTAGGGTGTGTCTTAAGCCAATTACCTTTGAGATATAAAAGAGGAAATTAGGGACAGAGAAGGAAGCATAGAGAGGAAGATATATGCCACATGAAGATGGCCAAGGAATTGAGAGACAGAAACTGAGAAGAGACAAGGACTTTCCCTTACAGCCTACAGACAGAAAGCCTTCACCTCGAGCTGGCAACCTAAATTAGGATGTCTAGCCTCCTAAACTGTGAGAAAATAAATTTCTGTTTGTTAAAGCTATCTACCATGGTATTTCTGTTATTACAGCACTAAGAAATTAAGACAACTTGTTTTAAATCTATTGTAGGCAATCTAAATAAAAATCAAGCTAAGAAATACATAAGTAGAGAAACTAAGGTGTAACAAGTTAGTAACAAGCATTGAAATTCCTTAAGTATAAAGTAGTTAAAATATTTTTCTTAGTTAAAAGAATAAAGCAAATGACAAATTTTATTCTATAAGATAAAAATCAACAAAATTAATAATCATCATTTTTTATTTTTTAAGTTTCTTTTATTGTTGTAAAAATCTATTTAACACAACATATGTCAATTCAACATTTTTCAGGTGTACAACTTAGTAATATCAATTGCATTAATCATGGTGTTTAACCATTATCCTTAATCGATAACAAATTTCCCATCTCCATAAACAGAAACTCACAGCTTCTCAAAGAGTGGCTACCCTTTTCCCCTCTCTCCCACACCTGGTAACCACTGATAAGCTTTGGACTCTATACATTTGCCTATTCTTGTCATTTCACATAAATGAGATCATACAATATTTTTTCTTTTGTAACTAACTTCTTTCACTCAAGGTTCATCCACGCTGCAGCATGTATCAGGATTTCATTTTTCTTTACGGCTGAGTAATATTCCATTGTATGCATATACATTTTGTTTATCCAGTCATCTGTTTTTGTTGTTGTTGTTGAGTACACACACAGCAAAACATACACCAATTCAACAGTTTCCACATGTACAATTTAGTGGCATTGATTACATTCTTTGAGCTGTGCAATCATGCTTACCCCCATTCTCTGAGTTGTTCCTCCTCCATTAATATAAATTCACTGCCTCCTAAGGTTTCTAGCTAATCTTTCGAGTTGCCATTATCAATTTGATTTCATATAGATAGTTCTTAAAATAGTGTAATGTTCAAGGCAGACTTTTGTTTCTAGTTAAGCTAAACTATTGTTTGTATTTGAGAAGACCTCAGGGGATATTTTTGGTTTAAGTTTTAAAGATTGTCTCAGGGTAATAGTTTTAGGGGTTCATCCAAACTTCACTGTTCCAGAAAGGCTAGAGTCCATGAGAAATTGAAATTCTTTTCTGAATTTACCCCCTTTTGATCAGGATCCTTCTACAGAATCTTTGATCAAAATGTTCAGTAATGGTAGCTGGGCACCATCCAGTCTCATGGCAAAGGAGGTGGTTGTTCATGGAGGCAAATAATCACATATTCCACATCCTCCTTTTATTCCTGACTCTCTTTCTTCCTTAGTTGCTCCAGGTGAATAGAAACCAACTGTTGTTCCTTAGACGGCAGCTTGCAAGCTTTTAAGACCCCAGGCTCTATGCAAGGAACCAGGAGGTAGAACAGAAGCACTAAACACATTATTAGGCTAATTAACTGAGATGTCCCATGAAACCATGACCCTAAACCTTCAAACCAAGGAACCAAATCCCATGAAGTGTGCACAGCTTGGCTGCTAACCAAAAGGTCAGTGGTTCAAATCCACCAGCCGCTCCTTGGAAATCTTATGGGTCAGTTCTACTCTGTCCTATAAGGTCACTATGAGTCAGAATCAACTCAATGGCAGTGGATTTTGTTTTGTTTTGTTTTGTGTTTTAAGCAGCCTCAGCAGCTACTGTTTTGCTATCGTTGTTGTAAATATATCTATCGCACAACTTTTATCAATTCAACTTTTTACAGGTGTACACCTTATTGATACCAAATACAATAAACAACATGAAATTTGAGATAAAGTAAAACTGTGTTTTTCCTCATGTTAAAGTTGAGGAGGAAATAGAAATATTTTATTTTTAATACTGATAATTAAAGGAAACTATGATGAGGTGTTTTGAATTAAATATATTTATTTGTGGAATTCAAAACTAGTTGTGTAACTTGTAAATTACTGCAGGGTAAAGAAAAAATCAGATGGAACAGTCCATATCGTAAAATATGGAGGATGGGAAATATGAGTAGACTTTTGGAAAAACAAAAAGCAAAATGAAAAAATATGGAATTAGATGTGTAGTTTTTGACAATAAGTGTGAATTAGTTAAACTATTATCCTAAAGGAGTTCCTGGATGGTGTAAACAATTAATGTGCTCAGCTGCTAACCAAAAGGTTGAAGGTTCAAGTCCACCCAGAAATGCCTCAGAGAAAAAAGGCCTGGCCAGCCATTGAAAACCCTATGGAGCACAAATCTACTATGACACACACCACACACAGGAATACCATGAGTCTGAATCAACTCGACTGCAACTGGTTTTTATCATTTTAAAACAAAAGCACTACCAAATAAAGACACAACTATTGGTCTGCACTCAGCTGGAGCAAAAAAGAAAGAAGGAAACCAAAGAGTCAAAGAAGAAACTAGTCTACAGGACTAATAGCCTACACAAACCACGGCCTCATCTATCCTGAGACTGGAAGAACTAGATAGTGCCTGGCTACCACTACCGACTGCTCTGATCAGGGACACAATAGATGGTCTCAAATAGAACAAGAGTAAAATGTAGTGCAAAACACAGATTCCTAAAAAAGGCCAGACTTACTGGTTTGGTAGAGACTAGAGGAACCCCTGAGACTGTTGCCCTGAGATACCCTTTAAAGTTAGAACTGAAGCCACTCCCAGAGATCGCCTTTCAGCAAAGTAACAAATTGGCTCATAAAATAAACAATATCATCCATAACTACTGTGCTCCTTTAAATTATCATCTATATGAGACTAAATGGTCAACGTTTACCCTAAAGCAAAGATGAGAAGGTAATGGGGGGCAGGAAAGCTAGATCAGTGGAAACAGAACAACCAGAACGGAAATAATGAGAACGCTGATAACACTGAATAATCTAATCAATGTCACTGAACAATATGCATAGAATTGTTTTCTGGGAACTTAATTTTCTATGTAAACTTTCACCAAAAACACAATAAAATATTATTTTTAAAAAAGGCATTACAAAATAACTGCCAAAAGTGTACCTACAAGCTGTTTTCAAGAATCTGAAGCAAAAATAACACAGAAAAGGTAAAAAATTGAGCAACGGTAAACCAGACAATAAAAGTAGAGGCATAGCATTCATAGCAAACAATGTAAGTTCCAAACCATTAAAAACTGTTAAACTGGGCAAATATAATCATTTGACTTTGGTAAAGGCACATTTTACGCACAACACTCCAATATTTAAAGAAAAAAGCTTAGATACCAAGTGACGTATAACTAAATATATGAAGAAAAATATGTTGGAAATACAAGAAGAACCTAAAGGAAACACTATATGTATCTGAGAATTTAATATACACATAGAACATTTAAAACAAAAAATAGAAAAGAAACGAAAAAGGATCTAAAGTATGGTTTTCAGACTGTGGGAAGAGGCTGTGGTGAGAAGGAAGGTATGAGACACTGAGGAGGCAAAGTGTTGACCAAAGATCCTGCAAACATCAGGGTTCCATATGACCTCGCATTTAGGAAAATACATTGCTGCTTAAAAAAAACAAAAACAAAAATTTGAAAAACTGAATAGAACTGTGATCTCCAAAACACACATTTTTTAAAAGTTCTTGCTGATCTTTTACATAAATGATAAAGACATGGCTGTCAGTGGGTTTTTGGGTCATTATACATTAGCAGTGGTGTGGGCTGAAAATTATATACGTATGTATATATATATTTTTATATACACGCATTTATTATGTACGTAGGTATATATACATAACATATAATTATGTAAAAGCCTGTTGCCATCAAGTTGATTCCAACTGACAGCAACCCTACAGGACAGAGTAGAACCACTTCACATGTTTCCAAGACTATAATCTTTATGGAAGCAGATTGCCAGGTCTTTTGCTGTCGAGGAGCAGCTGGTGGGTTTGAACCTCCAACCTTTTAGTTAGCTGCCAGTAATTACTACAGGGCTAACATATTCTTTTCATAATAAACCACACACAAAAAAAAAACTAGAAATTTTAAAAAGATAAAATTTCATTCAAAAATATGAAAAATATTTTACTCTTCTTGAGAATATTATTAAGGACCCTAGGTGGCCCAGTGGTTAAGCGCTCGGTTGCTAACCGAAACATCGGCGGTTCAAACCCACCAGCTGCTCCTTGAGAGCAGAAGACCTGGCAATCTGCTTCCATAAAGTTATAGTCTTGGAAGCCCTATGGGGCAGTTTTACTCTTTCCTCTAGGATTCCTATGAGTCAGAATCTACTTGATTCCACGATGGGTTTTTTTGGGTTTTGTAGTTTAAGAATATTGTTATTAATAAAATAACTTTTTTTTGGTTTGTGAAAGCAATGAGTTTGAATACACTTTATTGTTTTTTAAGATCTTGGTAACACTGATTCACAAATCTAGTTCTAAATTCAGTTTAAGTTAATATTTACTTTTAATGGGAGCTTTATCATCAAAAAAAGCCACTCCACAGACCCAAAGGAAGCAGCACACCCTTTGCCGCCCTTTCTGAATTCATTATGCAAAGCTTTTTGCTGAAACTCTGCTAGTAAATCTCCATACTCCCAGCTGTCAATCAGTGAGTCATGCCAAATAGCTGGAAGGTAACGTTTTGATTTTTTTGAAAATTAAATAAGCTCAAAATTAACAAATTTCTTTGAATAGTGTTTTAAACAACTTAGAATATTTTATTCCAAGTTTTTTAGGTGTGCATTGTGAATGATAAGTGACATAAATTGTCTTCAGCAACAAAACCATGAAGGAGGAAACGTTCCTAAAATTCTTTTTCAAAATGCTCTTTCCTTGCACAGGTTTCTGTCAAAAAGCAGTTTCTGGCTTTTTGTTAAATGTTTCTGTTGTTAAACGTTCTCTTTGCCTTAAACGGATAGATTAAACGTGTTTGTTTCTTCAAAAATGTCTGCTTGGTAGTACCATTAACTGCCCCTTGTCACCACAGAAAAAAAGTCAGCAAATTTGAAATGCTTGTCTTTCTGTGCAAGAAAAATGTGTTTAACTTACCTGTAAGTTTGACAAATCTTTCAAACGCATTGCCATGAGAAAACCAGTATTCCTCTGAGAGGTACAAATAATACGCTTGGTCCCCCCCCTTCCATTTAGATGTGTTATTCTTCCTCTTTGTTTCCTTTTTTAACTGCATCAGTGACACTTCTGGCTTCAATCGAGCTGGTATATTTCCTTCCTCTGCTGGATGCAATAGATGCATCTCACATGTGGTGTGATCCATGAATTCACCCTGCCAGTTGCCATCGGATGGATCCTGACTCAGCAGCCCCGTGTGTGTCAGAGGAGAACTGTGCTCCATCGCGTTCCAATGGCTGATTTTTCAAAAGTACATCACCAGGCCTTTCTTCGGAGGTGTCTTTATGTGGACTGGAACCTCCAACCTCTCAGCGAGAAGCAGAGTGTATTAACCATCTACACCACCCAGGGACTCTGAATTTACCCCAAACCTGTCGCTTTCCAGTTGATTCCAACTCATAGAGACCCTTTAGGACAGAGTAGAACTGCCCCGCAGGGTTTCCGGGCTTTACAGAAGCAGGCTGCCGTATCTTTCTCCTGGAGAGCAGCCTGTGGGTTCAAATTGCCCACCTTTTGGTTAGCAGCTGAGTGTTTAACCATTGCACTTCCAAGGCTCCTTGAATTTGCCCTAGAATCCGTTTTATTCCGGTAGAAGCAGCTGCTCCATCAGAAGCGACATAGTTTTCCACTCCCTTCCCCCATTAAACAGCAACATTTTAAATATATATATAAAAAATAATATGCAGTTGAAAACCTATCTTCTCTAGCACATTCAGAGAATGTACTAAAGTGGCTCAACACACACACACACACACACACACACACACACACACACACTGTCTTAGTCTCCTAGAACTGCCATAACAAAATGCCTCAAACTAGGTGGCTTTAAAGAACAGAAATTCATTTTCTCACAGTGGTGGAGGCTAGAAATCCAAATCCAGGGCATTCGCAAGGCTATCCTTGGCTCTCGCTCTTTCTCTCTCAGTTCTAGGAGAAGATCCTTCTTTGTCTTGTTCATTTTCTGGTAGCCCTGAGCATTTCTTGGCATTCCTTGGTTTCCCTAGTCACATGGCATCTGTCTTCCCCTGTGTGTGTCTCTCCTTTTGTAAGACACCACTCAGAAGGGATTAGGGTTAGAAGCAACCTTACCCTGGTATGACCTCATTGATTTAACTGGTCACATCTGCAAGGAAAAACCTTCTCTCCCAAACAGGGTCACATTCACCAATGCATGGGTTAAAAAAAACCCACTGCTGTTCAGTCAATTTCAACTCATAGCAACCCTATAGGCAGAGTAGAAGTGTCCCATAGGGTTTCCAAGGAGAAGCTAGTGGATTCGAACTGCAACCCTTTGGTCGGCAGCCATAGCTCTTAACAACCACAGGGATTAGAACTTCAAAATATCTTTTGGGTGTACGTAATTCAAATCATCATGCACACACACGTGCACAAATGTGCTTTGTGCATTTAATTACTGAACGACCCTCTAGTAAACATGCTAAACTGAAACATCCTAGAGACATCTACACTTTTACCCAACTAGATAACAAATCTCCCATATTGAAAAATGTGTTTTAAAATTTGTTCCTTCAAATATATAACACAGATATTTAAATTTTTTTATTATACTTTAGATGAAGGTTTATAGAACAAAGTAGCTTCTCATTAAACATTTAGTGCACATATTGTTTTGTGACATTGGTTGCCAACCCCACAACAAGTCAACAGTCTCCCTTTCAACCTTGGGTTCCCTAATAGCAGTTTTCCCGTCTCCTCCTGCCTCCTTGCCCCAGGGCTGGTATGCCCATTTAGTCTTACTTTGTTTTAGGAGCCTGTCTAATCTTTGGCTGAAGTGTGAACCTCAGGAGTGACTTCATTACTGAGCTGAAAGTGTGCCCGGGGCCATACTCTTGATGTTTCTCCAGTCTCTGTCAGGCCACTAAGTCTGGCCTGTGTGTGTGTGTGTGTGTGTGTGTGTGTGTGTGTGTGTGTGAGTTAGAATTTTGTTCTACGTTTTTCTCCAGCTCTGCCCAGGACCCTCTATTGTGATCCCTGTCAGAGCAGTCAGTGGTGGTAGCACCGTCTTGTTGGGCTGGACTCAGTCTGGTAAAGGCTGTGGTAGCTGTGGTCCATTAGTCCTTTGGACTAACCTTTCCCTTTTGTCTTTGGGTCTCTTCATTCTCCCTTGCTCCAGACAGGGTGAGACCAGTGGAGTATCTTAAATGGCCACTCACAAGCTTTTAAGATCCCAGACGTTATTCGCCAAAGTAGAATGTAGAACATTTTCTTTATAAATAATGTTATGCCAATTCAGCTAGATATTCCCTGAAACCATGGTCCCCAAAGCCCTCAGCCCAGTAATTTGGTCCATCAGGGAGTTTGGAGTGTCTATGGAGCTTCCATGATCTTGCCTTGGACAAGCTGTACTGGCTTCCCCAGTACTATGTACTGTCTTACCCTTCACCAAAGTTGCCACGTATTTATTGTCTATTTAGTGTTTTTCCATCCCCACCCCTCCCCTCCCTGGTAACCATCAAAGATTGCTTCTTTTTGTGTGTAAACCTTTTTCATTAGTTTTTATAGTAGTGGTCTCATACAATATTTGTTCTTTCGTGACTGACTTATTTCACTCAGCATAATGCCCTCCAGATTCATCCACGTTGTGAGATGCCTTGCAGATTCATCACTGTGCTTTATTTTTTCTTAATATTCCATCGTGTGTAGTTTGTTTATCCATTTATCTGTTGATGGGCATCTAGGTTGCTTCCATCTTTTTGCTGTTGTGAACAATGCTGCACTGAACATGGGTGTGCATATGTCTATTGGTGTGACAGCTTGTATAATTTTTTTTTTTTTTTATTCCTAGGAGTGGGATTGCTGGATCATATGGTATTCCTACTTCTAGCTTTTCAAGGAAGCTCCATTTCATTTTCCAAAATGGTTGTATCATTTTGCATTCCCACCAGCAGTGCATAAGAGTTCCAATCTCCCCACAGCCTCTCCAACATTTGTTATTTTCTGATTTTTGATTAGTGCCAGTAATTTCGGGGTGAGACGATATCCCATTTTGGTTTTGATTTGCATTTCTCTAACGGCTAGTGATCACAAACTTTTCCTCATGTGTCTGTTAGCCACTTGAATGTCTTCTTTGGTGAAGTGTCTGTTCACTTCCTTTGCCCCTTTTTTAATTGGATTATTTGTCTTTTTGTTGTAGAGGTGTTGGATTTTCCCGTACATTTTAGAGATTAGACCTTTGTCGGATTTGTCATAGCTGAAAATTTTTTCTCAGTCTGTAGGTTCTCTTTTTACTGTTTTGGTGAAGCCTTTTGATGAACAGAAGTGTTTGATTTTTGGAAGATCCCAGTTATCTAGCTTATCTTCTGGAGTTTGCGTGTTGTTAGTTATGGTTTATATTCTCTTAATACTGTGCATTAGGGCCTCTTGCATTGATACTATTCTCTCTTCTATGATCTTTATAGTTTTGGGTTTTATATTTTGGCGTTTGATACATTTTAAATTAGTTTTTGTGTGTGATGTGAAGTATGGGTCCTGTTTCCTTTTTTTTTTTTTTTGCAGATGGACATCCAGTTTTGCCAGCACCATTTGTTTAAAAGACTTCCTTTTCCCCCATTCGATGACTTTGGGCCCTTGTTGAAGATCAGGTGACGGCAGGTGGATGGATTTACATCTGGCTTCTTAATTCTGTTCCATTGGTCAACGTATCTGTCATTGTACCAGTACCAGGCTGTTTTGGCTGCCGTAGCTGTATTGTAGGTTCTGAGGTCAGGTAGTGCGAGTCCTCCTACTTTATTCTTCTTCTTTAACAGTGCCTCTTCCCTTTCCATATAAAATTAATGCTTAGTTTTTCCAACCCTTTAAAGAATGTTGTTGGTATTTGGGTCAAGATTGCATTACATTTGTAGATCGCTTTGAGTAGAATTAACATTTTCACAGTGTTGACTCTACCGATCCATGAACATGGTATTTTTTTTTCCATTTATGTAGATCTCTTTTGGTTTCTTGCAGTAGTGTATTGTACCTTTCTTCGTGTAGGTCTTTTACATCCATGGTTAGATTTGTTCCTAAGTATTTTAGCTTTTGGGGGGCTATTATAAATGCTGTTGTTTTCCTGATTTCCTTTTCATTGTTCTCTTTATTGGTGTCTAGGAATCCAGCTGGTTTTTGTATGTTCATCTTACATTCTGCTGTATCTTTCTGTTAGTTTCAGTAGTTTTCTCATGGAGTCTTCTGGGTTTTCTATGTATAGTATCATATCATTTATAAATAGGGACATTTTTACTTCTTCATTACCAAAATGTTGATATCCTTTCTTTTTTTTTTTTTGCCTTACTGCTCTAGCTAGGACTTCCAGCACAATGTTAAATAGGAGTGGTGATAAAGGGCATCCTTGACTTGTTCTCAAGGGGAATGCTTTCAGCCTCTCTCCATTAAGAATGATGTTGGCTGTTGGTTTTCTATAGATGCGCTTTATTACGTTGAGGAATTTCCCTTCTATATCTATTTTACTGAGAGTTTTTATCAGAAATGAGTGTTGGACTTTGTCAAATGCCTTTTCTGCGTAAATTAAGAAGATTATGTCTTCTTTTATTTCATTTATGTGATGGATTACATTGATTGATTTTCTAATGTTGAGCCATCCTGGTATGGATCCCACCTGGTACGGTGCATTAGTTTTTTGACATGATGCTGAATTCTATTGGCTAGAATTTTGTTGAGAATTTTTGCATCTACATTCATGAGAGGTATTGGTCTGTAATTTTCTTTTTTTGTGTGGTATCTTTGCCTGGATTTGGTATCAGGGCTATGCTGGCTTCACAGAATGAATTCGGAAGTATCCCTTCCTTTTCTATGTTCTGAATTAGTTTGAGTAGTACTGGTATAAGCTCTTCTTTGAGTATTTGGTAGAGTTCTCCAGGGAAGCCATCTGGGCCAGGGCTTTTGGCAGGGAGGGGAGAACTTTTTTTATTACCTTTTCAGTCTCTTCTCTTGTTATGGGTCTTTTCAGGTTTTCAACTTCAGTTTGTGTTAGTTTGGGTAGGTACTGTGTTTCCAGAAATTTGTCCAATTCCTCTAGGTTTTCAAATTTGTTGGAGTATAAGTTTTAATAATACTCTGTTACGGTCCTTTTTATTTCAGTTGGGTCTGTTGTAATTTCCCCCATTTCATTTCTTATTTGGGTTATATGTCTTCTTTTTTTCTTTTGTCAATTTGGCCAATGGTTTGTTGATTTTGTTGATCCTCTCAAAGAACCAACTTTTGGTTTTGTTGATTCTTTTTATTGTTTCTCTATTTCCTATTTCATTTATTTCTGCTCTGATCTTTAGTATTTCCTTTCTTCTGGTGGCTGTGAGTTTCTTTTGCTGTTCTCTTTCTGTTTGAGTTGTGTAGCTAATGTTTTGATTTTTTCCCTTCTTTTTTGATGTGTGCATCTATTGCTATAAATTGACCTCTGAGGACTGCCTTTACTGTGTCCCAAAGGTTTTGGTATGATATGTTTTCATTCTTGTTTGGTTCTAGAAATTTTTTAATTCCATCTTTGATTTCTTCTGTTACCCAGTGGTTTTTAAGCAGGGTGTTATTCAGATTCCACATTGTTGTTTGTTTTCTTGCTATTCCTGTTAATTTTTACTTTAATGGTGTTATGATCAGAGAAGATACTTTGTATTATCTCAGTGTTTGGGATTTTGTTGAGAGTTGCTCCGTGGCCTAAGATGTGGTCTACTCTGGAGAATGTTCCATGTGCATTGGAAAACAATGTGTACTTTGCAGCTGTTGGGTGGAGAGTCCTATATAATGTTTATGAGGTCAAGTTAGTTGATTGTGGCCTTTAGATCTTCTGTATCTTTGCTGAGTTTTTTTCTAGATGTTCTGTCCTTTACTGAGAGTGGTGTGTTGACGCCTCCTACTATTATTGCAGAACTGTCATTTTCTCTTTTCAGTGCTGTTAGAGTTTGTTTTATGTATTTGAAGCCCTGTCAATGGGTATGTAGATATTTATTATGGCTATGTCTTCATAATGGACTGTCCTTTAATCATGATATAATGTCCTTCCTTGTCTTTTATGATGGATTTTGTTTTAAAGTCTATTTTATCTGAGATTAGTATTGCCACTCCTGCTCTTTTTTGGTAGCTGCTTGCTTGATATATTTTTTTCCATCCTTTGATTTTTAATAAATTTACAACTGTGTTTCTAAGGTGTGTCTCTTATAGACAGTATATTGATAGGTCCTAACCTGTTTCTTTATGGGTGCATTTAGGCCATTGACATTCAATGTAATTATTGATAGCTGTGAGTTTATTGCTGTCATTTTGTAGCACTTTTTTTTTGGTGTGGTGCTGATGTTTTCTTTGTTCCTCTCACTCTACTGTGCTGAGCTTCTTTTGGTTTTGGATTGTTTGTGGTTTTTTATAGATTTTGTGTTTACTGATAATTTTTGTTTTTCTTCTTTATTTTGATGAGTAGGTTTGTTAACTTTCTTTGTGATTACCTTTAAAGCTACCTGTATCTTCCTAACTTTGAACCAGTCTTTATTACTTGGTATCCCCTTTTACTTCCTCACCATTTGAAAGTTGTATACCTACAAAGTTCGTTGCCTTTTTTATTGTTCTGATGTTGTTGTCATTTACAGATTAACCTCTCTTGTTCCCTGCTGTAAGTCTTTTAGTTTTATTTTATCCTTCAGAGTTCATTACCTAGGTTGGTATCTGGCTGATGTGGTCCTGAGTCCTAGGTTCAGACTGTTGTCTGATGTCATTGGCTCGCTAACCAAATGATTCTCTTTAATAATTCTTGTAAGTTTAGTTTGGTTTTTACATATCCCCTTAATTTGTGTTTATCTGGAAATGTCCTAACTTCACCATCATATTTGAGCAAGGGTTTTGCAGGATATATTATTCTTGGTTGGCAATTTTTTTTTTTCGTTCAAGATTTTACATATGTCATCCCATTGCCTTGTTGCCTTTGTGGTTTCCGCCAAGTAATCAGAGCTTAGTCTTATTGTTTCCCCTCTGCATGTGACTTTTTGTTTTTCTCAAGCTGCTCTCAGGATTCTTTCTTTGTCTTTGGTTTTAGTAAGTGTGATTATGATATGCCTTGTTGATTTTCTTTTAGGGTCTATCCTATACGGTGTTTGTTGAGCTTCTTGGATGGCCAGCTTTTCATATTTCATATTAGAGAAGTTTTTTGTCAGCAATCCTTCAATGATTCTCTCTGTGTTTTCCATTTTCTCCCCCTGTTCTGGAACTCCCATCACTCACAGACTTTTACTTTTGATTTTATCCCACATAATTCTCAGAGTTTCTTCATTTTCCTTTGTTCTTTTCTCTGATTTTTCCTCAAACAAAGTGGTATCCAATGATTTGTCTTCAATTTTTTTGATTCTGTTTTCCATTGTTTCAAATTCACTCCTCATACCTTCTATGACACTGTCCATTTCTGAAATCTTGTTATCTTGTGAATTTCTAATTGCTCTTTTTGTATGATTTCTAATTCTGTTTATTTTGACATTTTGTTTCTGTATTCTTTTCCTGAATTCTTCCATTGTTTTGTCTGTCTTTTCCATGATTATGTCAGTCTTTTCCACGATTATGTTAGTCTTTTCCATGATTTTGTCTATTTTTTCCTCATTTTTGTCTTCTTTTTCTTTCATCTCTTGGATAGTCCTGAATATTAGAGATTTGAATTCCCTATCTTGTAGTTCCAGTGCCTTTCTTCCACCAAAAGATTATATGATGCTTTATTTTGGATGCCATCTGGAAGCATCCTGTCCTTTTTTTTTTTTTTTTTAATATGTTTTGATATAGTCTGCTGTCTTTGGGACATTCAGTAATTATTTTCACCATTTATTGATTGTAGATTTGTTTGTTTCATCCTGCTTTTTTGTTTTATTTGGTTATGTCTGAGCAGGCAAGCTGGGTGTTTGTTGTTTGCTCATCTGTGGGCACGATACTTCTCACTACCTTGTCCAGTGGGCAGGGCCAGTCACTCAGCTATGGTGCAGCAGGGCAGCTCCAGCAGAGGGGGAGAGCCTGGGATAGGTCACCTGCAGCACTTACTGGGGTTGACAGGACAAGGCCGGGACCAGTGCAGGGCAGGGTCCAGTTTGTCATGCCCGTGCCACTCAGGAAGCGATGCTCAGCACACAGTTCAGATAGGCAGGAGGGAGGGGGGAAGATATGATATGTGGAGCTAAGTTGGTGTGGGAAAGAAGAGAAAGAGGAGAGAGAAACAGAAGACAAAAAAAAAAAGTGCTGAAAGAGCCTACCATTGGAGTGGCAAAGATCCAGGGAAGCCATATGCCAGTGGCTTTCTACCCAGGTGGTGTGGTACAGCCCATCAAGAAGTGGCAAATACAGCTCATACAGCTATGTGGGTGGGAGAAAGGAACGGAAGGAAGGGAGAGGGAGATAAGAAACTAGATTAAAAAAAAAAGAAATGCTCGTGTGGCCAGGTGGTTGGGAGAAGAGAAAAGAAGGAAGGTAGAGAGCAAAAGGAACCAGAGAGAGGGGGAAAAAAAAGATGTCAGGTGGTTGGGAGGGGAGGAAATTAAGGAAGGTAGAGAGAGAGAAGAAATCGAGGAAAAAAAAAAAGAAAATGAAAATATGCCCCAAGGGAGCCCACTGGAAGTGAATCCCCAGCCAAGGGGCACTGCCCATCAAGAAAGAATGGAGATGGCACACAGCACCAGGTGTTCAGGAAAAAGATAAGGAAGGAAGATAAAGAGATACAAGAAACCAAGGAAAGAAAGGAAGAGAAAAAATGCCCTGAGGGAGCCCACTGGCATGGTGGTGTAGACCAGGGAAGGGGCTTCTTAGCTGAATGGTGCTGCACAGCCTGTCTAGAAGGAGTAGAGATGGCACACAGTGCCAGGTGTTCAGGAGTAAAGAAAGGAAGGATGGTAGAGAGAGATGAGAAACCAAGAAAAGAAAAAAGAAAGAATAATGCCCCCAGGGAGCCCACCTTTGTAGCAGCACAGACCAGGGACGTGGCTCTCCAGCAGAATGGCACTGCACAGCCCATCAAGAAGGAGCAGAGATGGCTCATGGTGCCAGGTATTCAGGAAAATGACAAGAAGAAAGGTAGAGACAAGAAACCAAAAAATGAACAAAAACAAAAAAGAAAAAAATGCCCCCAGGGAGCCCACTGGCATGGCAGTTCAGACTGGGGACGTGGCTCCCCAGCCAAGTGATGCTGCACAGCCTGTCAAGAAGGAGCAGAGATGGCACAGAGACAGGTGTTTGAAAGAAAGGAAAGGAAAGAGGTGTGAGAGAGAGAGAAGAAACCAAAAGAAGCCAAAACAAGCAACAACAGCAAAAAAACAAATAAAAGGCACTGAAGGAGCCAGCCAGTGTGAGGGGGTGCAAATTCAAGCAGGAAAGAGCTGGTGCCTCCTGGCCCAGCAACTGTGGCCCACCAGAAAGCAGCAGAGGCTGAGCAGGGGGAAGAAGGGTAGGGGGTGGGAAATTGTGTATCGCTGGTTACTGCGTGCTCTGACTCCTGGTGGGACATCCATGAAGCAGCCTTCCTGTACTCCCTGTCCACCATTCTTGGTGACTGAGGGGACCAAGATGGCAAATTTGTGCCTCATTAGCTAGTAGGGGACCTTGACTCCATAGCTCTCCTCGCTCTCTGTTCTCTATCAGTTTCTTATTCCCTTCAGTGTTTGGTTGAGTTTTTTCTCCCTTAGGGTTCTAGGATTGACTTTTTTATGTCTTAGAGTTTTTTATCCCTCAGGGTTCTAGGATTGAAGTTTGTCTCTGTTTAACTTAGTTTTTTGGGGCCTTTGCTCTGTAGGGATGGCATGGTGCTTCTGTCTATAGCGCCACGTTGGCTCTGCCTCCATTACAATAGATTTTTACTTGACTTCAAACTGTATTTGCTAAAAAAAAAAAAAAATGCGTTTCTTGTTGGTCATGCTTTGGTTTTCTGAGTATAATTTCAGTTACTTTTACCATGCAAGGAAGAATAATTGTGTCCCCTGTGATGCACGGATTTTTGTCTTTTATGATAGAGAAAGAATCTCAAAAGGGTTTTTAATGTTTTATTACATTTGGATTGAATGTCATATGACTTAAACATTGCTGGAAAAGAATTGCAGAAGCTTGTCTTCAGATTCTGAATGCTCAGTTTTTTAAATGTCTTGCTATTGTGACAGCTTCACACTATTCAGAAATAGCATCTCAGGGTACATTATACTTAGGCACACCTCTTGTAAGATTGGATTAAATCATCATCATTTTTGCCTTTTAGTGTGACTGAAGAAGACTTACACTAAGAGTAAGAGAAGTGTTGACATGCCTTTTTCAGTTGTTGTTATTGTTGTCTTGCGTTTGCATCATTAGTATCATCTGTAATCTAAGATTGTTTTACAAGAACCTTTATAACCCATTTATCTTCTGTTCTGGGAATTAGTTTTGTTAAAATTAGGAAATAATCTTTAAATCTGTCTACCTGGGAGCAGACAAACCGTAATGCATCACAATATGCTGAAGTCTAATGGAAACAGAATGGATCTGCTGCCACCCCTCTGGTTTGGAGACACCCACAGATATTTTGGGGAAACTTACATACGGCACATAGCATGTAAGCCTCTGGGATGTAGACAGTGTACCAGTTATCTATAGCCAAAATAAAACTGTGTAACAAACAACAACAGAATCTTAATGGTATATAACAATAAACACTCATTTCACTCAGAAACCTGGGGGGGTTCAGCTGACTGCAGCTAGGTTCACTCAGGAGTCCGAGGTCAGCTGCAGGTCAGCCTGATCTTGCCTTCTTCTCACATCTGCGTGTTAGCTAACTGTAAACTGGTCTGGGGTGGCGTTGGCTGGAATTATGGGATCGGGTTGGTTTTTTTCCACCTGTCTCATCTTCAAGCAGGCAAGCCCAAGTATATTCTCATGGCAGTGACAGACCAGGGCAAGAATGAGCAAACCCAAACATCAAAGCTGTTTTCAAGCCCCTGCTTATATCATGCTTCCTCACATCCCATAGGCCAAAGCAAGTCATGTGGCTGAGCTCAGAGTGGGAGAGGGCCAAAAAGTTACATGGCAAAAGCGGTAGATACAGGAGGAATGAAGAATGGGGGCTATGACTATAATTGCAATCGATCTGCTGTTATCAGAGTGAGAGTGACCATTTCACAAGAATTATTGATGTTAGCTGTTGTCGAGTTGATCCCAACTCATGAGACTTCATGCACAATGATACAACACATCATCTGGTTCTGTACCATCCATAGGAAGTTGTTTTGTTTGTTGTGCTTTGTTTTGTGTATTTTGTACCAAGGTTAATGAGCTACAGCGGAAAAGGCCACCAATTTCTGAGGAGAATGCAAATTGGTGCCTTATTTCTGGAGGGCCATTTAGAACCATAGATCCAGTGTCTTTAATCAGGTCATCCTCTTTAGAAAACAACTCTAAGGAAATAACTAGAGGTGTGCACAGAGACATTTGTACAACAGTGTTCGCTACAGTGATACTGATAATGCCAAAAAAATTAGCAGCCACCCAAATATCAAACAATAGGGGTATACAGCAATAAGAGATAGGTTAAATAATTTGTATTACATCTCTATCAGGAAATAGCTATTAAAATCATGACTGAAGATTAATTAATGAGGTAAGAAATTCTTTATAGTGTAACGACAAAGTCAGACCATGTCTGATCACCTGTTTGTTTATGAGACTTGGAAAATAAGAAAATGTGCCATCATTTTAATGTTGATGGTAGCTCTCTTCTCTTTACTTTTCTGCATTCTAATTTTTACAATGAAAGTATATTACATTTATAAGTCAGGTGGAAAGTAATAAATCTTAAAAATATTACTCATTCAACATTTGTAAAAGTACAATGTTTCCCAAGGTCAGCACCTTAGCAACTCTCCTAAATAATCCATTGTTAGCTCCAGTAGACTGAAGTCATCTGTCCTGGACTCCAAAGGCTGAAGACAGCCATTTCAGATTTTCCAGGGTTCTTTCACTCACACAGCAGGAAAATATAGACAATTGAAGTTTTGATTCACATTTTGAATGAGAGTATGTAACAAATTGAGCCAAGTGGCCAAAAGGAGCACACCGTTAAAAAATTTCCCAAATCAAGCTGCAGACTGTTCTATCATGTTGGAGTTGAAATTTTCTTTAAATCTGCTGGCAGAATGTAACATCGCAAAGCCAAACAGATATACCAGGACAAGCCATCAGTGGGGTGGCATGCTATGCCCTCCTTCACAGGCCTGTGGCCCACTTCCAAGTTTGGACAGTTCTCAGAACATCAGAACCCCAGTTCTCAGGAAACCAGTTATCCATAATCCTCAATATTTGAACAGCCCTGAGCCCAGCTAGAGAAAAGGAGACGTGGAGGAGGTAAAAACTGACTGCGATGGTGGGCGCTCAAACAGTCCAAGCAGGCAGCGTCTGTGAGGGAGAATAAGCAGTGGGAGCCCCATACAAAGGGAAGAGTGTGAGCGGGCAGAGGACGATGCCCAGGCGGGGGCAGATTATCCAATAGGCAAGGTAAGCACAGTGTTTACCTTGCTTACCAGATCATCTGTAGTGAACAATTTCACATTTCTTTTCACCATATCAAAGATTCTGCTTCTAGGTATGGTTTGCACCTGTCTCTCTCCCAAACCCACATCATCTTCCTACAGAATCAAATCCTCTTTTCAAGTTTACAATCCTTGACAGGGTCTGATGACTCAGTAAGCAAGGTAAGGATGGGTTTACTCGTGCTTACTTCTAATCTGTAGTGACCAATTTTACATGTTTTGGTGGTAAAAAACATGAAATTTCTCACTACAGATCAGTCAGGAAGCACAAGTAAACCCATGCTTACCTTGCTTATGCCCAGGGTCTCTGCCATAAGGGGAGGGTGTTGTGCTTGCATTCATAACCTCCTTGGAGCCCCTCAACAGAGGCAGAGTAATTTGCCAGAGACTGGTGAGCAGGATCAAATGCAGATCTGTCTGGCTGCAAAGCTCCAGCTTATTTGACTGCACTCTTGCTGGGCAACAGCCTGGCATGGCGCCCAGCAGGAGACGTAGCTCAAACACTTTCCTTTTGCAGGGGCAGGCATGGCGCCCAGCAGGAGACGTAGCTCAAACACTTTCCTTTTGCAGGGGCAGGTAGGCTTATGGCAGCCCAATCTCATCTCTCTCATCTTTGTATCCTCCTCATCCTTTCTCTGATTTCCTGCAAGAGTCTCTTGGCTCCTAGCTGGCCTTTTTATACCCCCTGGTCTGGACTGCTCCCTACCACCGTCATCACTGTCTCTAAATGCCCTATTCTGTCCCCAGGCTGTGCACCTTCTCCCATATGGCTGGAACTGCTAACTCACAGGGTTCAAGCCCTTTCCCGACCTATCCACCTTCACTCTAGCCATCCTCACAACAAGGCTCTGAACTGTAAAACGTCTAGAAGCCTTTGCAGTGCAGAACATTTCAAGAAAAAAATAAGACCCAAACCACTCCATAAAATAAACTGTATATATAATGTATTAAATAAAGGAGACATTAACTACAGAGGGAAAGGTTATCCAAAAACAAGAAAGGCTACTAAAATTAAAGTAAATTTAGGAAACAGAACACCTATCTCCTCTTCACCATACACAAGAGTCTATTAAAAGGCTCAGAAAAGTCCTCCAGGTAAGGACTATTTTTTTTAACTCAAATTTCCTTGAGCACAGAAGCCTTTTGTAGGACACTTTTTATGGAACACTTATAATACAGTAATGGACTAAAGAACACAGTGTGATAAATGGTGATACTTGCATTATATGTACACACATATATGTATGTACCTAACAGTGCCACACTAAATGCTACACTACATGCCAGGGGACAATGAGGAACGTGCCTGCCCTGGTCATGCTTTCAACTTCCTCTGCAGCTGTCTGTTCTGCCTCACTCCCTGGCCCACCTCTGGGATGGTCCCTGGCTCACATGCATGAATGAGCAGGGTGCTCTGGATTCCAGTAGACGTGGGCTCAATCCTCTGTGACAGGGATAACCTCATCAGCCTCAGATTTCCACTGGTCAAAGGAACATAATGACACCTATGTGTGACATACCTGCTATGGACCTGGGCTGCAATAATACACCCCTATACATAATTTTTTTATACACACACACAAACGTGTACACTCTGATTATTCTATCCCAAATTGATCTCTCCACTCTATCAAGGTTAATAGACTTATTCTGAGACTCTTCAAACTCTGTGTCTGAAAATCACTTCAAGTTTAGCCTTGCAAGCAAGAACTCCAGCAAGCGTGAGTCTATTTTTTTTTAGCTATTTCCATTTTCCACTCGTTGGTGACAGGTGCATGCAATTACTAAAACTTCAGGAACAACATTTCCTTCCAAACCACTCTGCAAATATGTGCAACAGTCACAGGGCCAGATTACCTGATAAGCACAGTGTGCACAGGTTTATAGTAAGCAAGGCACCCAAGGAATGTACACATGGATTTAGTTGTGTTTACTCACTAACCTGTAGTGCACAGTTTCATGTGGGTTTCACCACATCTTGGACGTGATGAAAAACAGGTGAAATTATGCATTAGATTTGTAAATAAGCACAATTAAGCCCATGTATACCTTGGTTATTGGGTAATCCATGCCTGGCAAGAGAACATCTTCTCCTCTTGGCTGCTTCATTGAGGTGGGGAGTTAGGGTTGTAGCTGGTCCTACCTTTGACAGAAGAGAACAGCTTCCAAGCTGAATTTTCCTGAACATCTCCTCACTTCTTGGGGTTTCTGTGCTCAGTGATTAGGTCCTGAGTCTCACTCTCAAACCCTCTCCCTCCCCACAATTTGTTTTAAAGCTATGCCACCTGCTTTACCAGGTTCGCGGTACAACCCTCCAAGGCCAAGCACACCTGCCCCACCTCATAACAAGCCTAGGCAGCAGTCAGTTCACTTGCAAAGAGTTACCCTTTGATCTTGGATGACATAACAGTGTATGTAATTACCCACAGAGACTAGAACTTGAAAATGCAATCACATTTTCCTTGTTACTTGTTAGAACAAATGAGACTGCATCTTACTCTTCAGGGCTCCCCAAGTCCTGGCATTTTCATTCCTGTACCGAGCTCACCACCTCATGCCATTCTTGCCCTGGAATGGGAAACTACTACTTCCAGACAGACATAAGGCTGGAGTCCTTGGGTAGTTAATATGTTTGGCTGCTAACTGAAAGGCTGGCAGTTCGAGTCTGCCCAGATGCACTTCAGAAGAAAGGCCTGATGATCTACTTCTGAAAAACCAGCCATTGAAAACCCTCTGGGGTACAGTTCTACTTCAGCATACATGGGGTCGCCTTGAGTCAGAATCAACATGACAGGAACTGATAAAGCTAGTGTTTGAAAAATCCCATCAGAAGAAAGGCTTCATGGCCTGGAGTTATCCATGAACCTGCCTGAATGAGCCCCTGGGGCTTTGTCCTCCAACCTGGGCCTCAGGGTTGACAGTTTATTGCAGAACAGACTTGAAATGAGATCCCACTGAGGGCGTAGTATTCCCAGCCTGCAGGAGGGCGTGGTGGAAGAGCAAGGACTTGGGAGACTACTTGGATGACAACACCTGCCCCACTATTTATTGGCTATGGGATCCTAAGCAAAAAAAAAAAAATAGTTCATACAGTAACATATGTCAACATGACAGGGCCTCAGGGTTAAACTGCCTCTTTTCTCCCTTTGAAATAATTCACATGTCTTCCAATACATTTAACCACCATCACATAGGAGGCTCCAATAAAACCATTACACTGGGAGATGTTCTTGTCAAAGTGAGGCTTAGGCTTAACCTCTATATGGACCACCAAGGCCCCCGGAGAGGCCCTAAACAGCAGAAATGACCTCCACTTACAAAGGCAGATCCAACCTCCCAGTATCCTTCCAGGATATCTTCCACTTCACAGCAGGAAGAGGCATGTGGACTGGACAGAGACAAGGGAGATCCAGGTCTAAGGTGACAGCTCCTGGCTAGGTCCTGCCTTTTAGTTGGGCTTTACATATAGAAATGAATTTGCCCTTGATAACAAATGTTCTCTTTAGAAGAAGCTCAAGGAGCCCAGGTGGCGCAACAGTTAAGTGCTTAGCTGCTAACCAAAAGGTTGGAGGTTCAAATCACCCCCAACCCCCAGCATCTCTGCAGGATAAAGACCTGGTGATCTGCTCCCATTAAAGATTATTGTTGTTGTTCCGATTCACAGTGACCGTATGTATAACAGAAGAGAAGGTTGCCCAGTCCTGCACCATCCTCAAACCTGTTCCTATGTTTGAACCCATTGTTGCAGCCGCTGTGTCAGTCCATCTTGTTGTGGGCCTTCTTCTTTTTTGCTAACCCTTTACTTTATCAAGCATGATGTTCTTCTTGAGGGATTGGTCCCTCCTGATGACATGCTCTCAGTAAGTGAGACAAAGTCCGCCATCCTTGTTTCTAAGGTTCTTTCTGGCTGTACTTCTTCCAAGACAGATTTATTTGTTCTTCTGGCAGTCCACGTTATATTCGGTATTCTTCACCAGCACCGTAATTCAAATGTGTCAGTTCTTCTTTGGATTTCCTTTTTCATTGTCCAGCTTTTGCATGCATATGAGGCCTCAAAGCCCTATGGGCTAGCTCTACTCTGTCATACAGGGTCACCATGGATTGAAATTGACTCAAAGGCACCTAACGATAACAGGAGAAGCTCACATATTATTTTCTTTAAGCCCCAAATATCATTCCAATGCACTCCTCCTTCCCTATACTTTTTGCCTGCCCCACCAATTCTCCCCTAAGCCCCTCTGTAGTTACCGACCTCCGGCTACACTCCTCTCCCTGCTATACTCCCCTTAACTGCCAAGGTGATATATCAAAAATAAGAACCTGGTCACACTAACATTGTTTGGGCAATAGCCTATCCAAACAAACCCCCACTGGTCTCCTGACCATCTCTTGCTGTGTCCCATAATCCATACTCCATACAACAGCCAAAATGATAAGCTGAAAAATAGAAATTATAACATGTCCTTTCCCAGCTAAAACACCATCACACACACTTGGAAAATAATTCAGATCACAGGGTCCCATATAATGCTCAGCCCTTTACCCATTATAGTCCAACCACACGTGCCATCTTTTTATACATGGGACCCACCCAGTTTATTTCAACCTTTGCACTCGTTACATCTTTAGACTGGAACCCACATCCCCTGATCCTTGTGCGGCTGAGTCCTCTTCCCTCCAGCCTGACTACTCCCAGAGCCTTCCATGACTCCCCTGACTAAAGCTGACCATCCCCGGAGAATCTACATGTTTTTTGCACTTCTCCCTCCACTAGATGCAAACTCCTCAAGAGTAGAAAATGTATCTGTATTGCATTCTCTACTGCTCTGAGACTAGTACTTGACACATTCAATAAATATTTGCCAAATAAATGAATGAATGGAGAGATAATCATGTTTCTTCTTTGATTTAAAACCCTTCAGTGGCCTGCATAGCCCCAGGATGAAGTCTACACACCTCAGCATTGCAGGTAAAGCCCCTCACATCAGCCCACCTACCTCACCAGACTCATTGACCACCTCTCCCCAGTTCTTCAAGCTTGGGAACAAGGCAAAAAGATTTCTAATGCCTTCCGATGTCATACCAGCCCATTGTCTAGCAAGTCAACCTAAGAATCCCCTGATGTTCTACGGGAAAGTAATTTTGACTTACTATTACTACTGATTAAGACTCAGGCTCTGCGGAGGTATACATTAACTTCAGAATATTGACATATTGCAAATGCTTTTTGTTGGTAGAGATATAAGTTAATTCTGTCCGTTAGAAAAAATAACCAAAGGTTACCTTTTTGTCTCCATGTCAAATATTAACCAAGTTTCTATCTTAATTCAGCATTCTTTCTTATATTGACCAATTGACTATACACTTCAGGTTCTCATGTTCTCCTTCAAACCACCTTTATCATCCTGCTGGGTCCCTCTTTCTTGTGTTAAGTGAATATCTGACATATGCTTATTATATACTTCTGGATATTGTGCTTTGACAATTACTAACAGTTACAAGGCTGCTCTGTTTTCTCACAACTCTGCAATATTTGCTCCGTTTGCTGGTGCAACATGTCCTTTCTCAGCCCTACCCTCTACTTCCTCTTCAGCCCTGTTTTCCTCCAAGCTGTCACCTAATCATCGCTCTAGGCTAAACTAAAATGTCAACTCCTTAAGAAGGCTTTCCTGACACACTCCAACACACACACAGGTATATACCTCCCTGATAAATATTCAGTTTTTCTCTGGATTTAGTGACCCATTCAAAGAAAAGAAAAGCAAAAATGATGGAAAAGGGGAAACTGGCCAGGCGTGCACGAAGGTCCGAACTAATATCAGTGTCCTTTACCTATGAAAGGCTGTAACCCAGCTCCTTCTGGACCTTTAGGATCTACCAGGGTGGGGCATGGGAAAGAGAAACCTTCTCTCTGATTCTCTTCTGGAAAACCTCCTCTCCTCAGAACCCAAGGCTGTACTCCAAATAGCAGGTCAGTTCGAAACTTTTCTTCCATGATGTTGGCTTTGCTCATACTGCTGGGCATTGCAGCTACAGTCAAGCACACAGCCTCTGGATCCTGACGGTACAGGTTCAAATCCTGCTTTGGCTGCTTGATAGCTGTGTGACCTTGAGTGACTTACTTCCAGGTTCTCAGAGCCATGGTTTTCCCCTCCGTAAATGAGAATAAGAGTAGCACACACACCTCATGGCTGCTTTAAGAATCAAATGGATTGATGTAAATAGGGCACCTAGAAGAGGAACTGGCATATCAGGAAGTGACATGTGGGTGCTGCTGTGATGGATGTCATTCCAGTCTCCCGAAGCACTGGCATTCTCCTCACAGAGTCAGCAGGAGCTGCATACGGGAGATCTAACTGGCTAGGTTAGTGGATACGAGTTAGTTACTGCAGCAACAGTGGGGATAAATCCATTGTGTCCACATTTCCAGCAGCCATAAGCAATTGGGAATCATGAATGTCTCATAATACCTGGCACAGTAGTTCTTCAATAAATATTGCTTCTTTCCTCTGCTATCCCTATCCCACCCATTCCCAACCCCAATCCTAACCTTAGGGTCAAGTAAAAATTTGGATGCTTTCAGTGCTCCTGTGTAACATTGACTCAGAGGTAAGGGGCTGTTTCAGATCATAATTCATCTTTTCATTACTGTCATATTCTTTATTGATTTTTATGTTAAAATATTTTCCCAACATCTTAAAATGAGGTTCTTGCTTCAGCAGATCCCAGGTCTTAACATTTGATGAATTACAAACAATTGTGTGGGTTTTGTTTTTCTCCTGTTTTAATTTTTTTTTTAATCAATAAATATCCTGTGAAGCCTTTCAAAAAACCAAACCCAGTGCCGTCGAGTCAATTCTGACTCATAGCGACCCTATAGGACAGAGCAGAACTGCCCCATAGAGTTTCCGAGGAGCACCTGGTGGATTTGAACTGCCGACCCTTTGGTTAGCAGCCGTAGCACTTAATCGGTATGCCACCAGGGTTTCCATGAAGCCTTTAGAAGATATTAAATAACACAATCAACTTAGATTTCATTATGAAGTTGATGTTTTCAACAGTGTCTGCACAAAATCACAGGGTTTGTGAGACCTTGAGGTACTGGACTTTCCAGAAAATTTCCCATTAGGATTCAGAGTGGGATTGAAAGGGCCTGTGGAAGATAGCCCTGCCAGCAAAATGTTTGCAAATCCAAGGAAAATTAACAGATTTACTGGAATTTTTTTTTCCGTTCAAAATACAAATAGCTTTATGAAGTGGCTTTGGAATGGAAAAAAACAACAAAACATTACCTATTATTAAATGAATAAAAGAACAGCAATGAGAGCACTGACGTATTTGGTCATTAAAATATTTATACATAGGCCATGCGAGGAGAAACAACATGAAGAAAGCTTTCTAATCACTGGCTGTGGAAATAGATGGAGATCAGATGCAGAAGCTGGGTACCCTGGAGAACAGATTTCTTTCCGGTTGCCAGGAGTCGGCTCTGACTCATGGTGACCCCGTGTGTGTCAGAGTAGAACTGCACCCCATAGGGTTTTTAATGACTGATTTTCGAAAGTAGATCTCCAGGCTTTTCGCTGAGCTTTTAATCATTTGCACCACCCAGGGGCCTGCTCCAGGTGACCCAGCCCCACTGATTCCCTGCCCAGAGCCCTTCCTATATTTCACGCTAAAGGTGCCACTCAGAAGATCACCAGCCACTCGCCAAGGGAAGTTCCTGCAGGCAGTGCCTGCAGGCTGGCTGCTGACCTGTTTGATATCTGGGGGTCAAGCTGAGGACAGCTATCTCCTGAGCTCCCCCACAGAGACAAGCTTTCTCTGTAGCTTGAGAAGATCTGCAATAGCAAGGAATTCAGTCTTCTCTGCAGCAGCTGGGTATAAAATTACGCACATGCACACACATTTTGTGTAAGTCTGGCTTTGCCCAAGTCTACGTGACCCTCTCTGACCCTAAAGTGCATTCCACTGTACACAATACAGGATAGTCAGTGGTCTACTAACCCATACTCCCATTCCATGCTGCCTGAGCCTACTCCCTAGCTAGTCCCTGCCCAGCGCCTCCTCCTGGTGGAGTTCCACCCTCACCTCCCAGCTCACTTGCCCCGGAATCTGGCCAAGGCTGGGAGGAGTGTTTGTCTAACCTCCTCAGTTCTTGAAATACCAGGTTGGGCAGCACCAGGCAAGCTTGGGAGTGCTGGCCGCTCATCTGTAGCTGAGACAACACTGACATCTTGTGGTCTGCAATTCTGCCGCTCCATACCTTGCCGGCCACAGCAGATCCTAGTCGTCCAAGGAGTCTTTCCCAGGCCTCTCCCAGGACCAGGCCTTGTGGACCCTGCCTGCAGGGAGCTCTCAGTCCAGGGGACACCCAAGGCCACCAGTAACATACATACCATTCTTGACAGAGAGCACACGTACCCATCCAGCCACACACTCAGACATCAAACCAGCTAGGATGTACTCAGAGTGCAGTGCCATGGGCAGCCCCAGGCCAGGAGCTAAGAAGATGCTCACAGCCTTGAGGGGCCAAACATGGAGACAAAGGCAATACAGTGAGCAAAGTGCCAGTGAAGGTATTTATAATTGCTGTCCACCATCTTCTCTCAGTTTTTGTCCTACGATGGTGCCTTGTGTGTTGCTATGTCCCTGATTCCCATTTGGGTCTGTACCGCCTCCCTACACGGGTCACCTTCTGATCATCAGTGTAGCCAGATGCTCAGCATAGCACAGCAAGGACCTATGGCAACATATGTCCACAGGTGGCCACAGAACCAGAGTTCCACCTCCCTAGGCCAGGCACTTGCTCAGCATCTTCCCTGTTCAAGGTGGGCCCTCAGCCACACCACAGCATACCCTAACTCTTCACCTGAAGTTGGAAGCCACTGAGCACGAGCAGCTCTACATGAGACCATCCAGTAGTTCTCAAGTGTGGCCGGGGACCCAGGGGAAGCCAGGTCTTTTCAGGGCTCTGTGAAGTCAAAACTATTTTTGTAATAACACTAAGGCACCATTGGCTTCCTCTCTCTCCTGCTGGCGTGAGCAGCAGTGGCTTTCTCCAGAGGTGACCTGACTTGTAAGGGCCTAAAGAAAATAGCAAAAAGTGTAAAAAAAAAAATGCCACTTCTCTCACTAATTTTTGTGTTGGAAAATAGATATTTTAAAATGTTATTTATATTTACAAGTAACAACTGTATTGTTTTATGTTTAGTGAATTTGTAAATAAACAGTTAAAATTTCTCATCTCTAATGTATAATAAGGTAAATATTGATAGATCTGCCTCACATAAACCAAAACTCTTTGGAGCCACCAACAATTTTCAAGAGTGCAAAGAGGGCCTGAGACCAAAATCTCTGAGGATGTCTGATCCTCTTCTCTAGTTTATTATTCTACACCCCTCCCTGACACCACCACCTGCCTCGGTCCACACCTTCAGGAGCCGGACAGACAAACAGACCTCCTCTCTAATCCTCCGGGCTCAGAGGGACACCATTTCCTAACGGATCCAGGGGCTCACTCGCTCACTCTCTCTCTCCCTGTTCCCTATCTGTGGCCCAGGCTGTGCTCTCAGCCCCAGGCTGGGCAGTCTAACTGCATCCTGGCCTCAGAGGGTTTTTCCTTCCTCTCTCCTGTTTTCCTGACACCTGTTACAGTCCTAGAGTCTGAATCCTGAAAGCTGCCTGTCTTCTTGCCTTCCAAGTGCTTCTAAAGCAGCATTTCTCCCAATAAATTGGCCCCTAAACCTCTTAAGGGGATCAGAGACTGAGGAACCTGGTAGAATGAAGTCAGCACCTGTCTTGTCGTCATTCAGCAATCGCTTCAGGAATCCCACTATGTGTCAGAGCTGAGGATCCAAAGACGGGTGAGACTCGTTCCCTCACCCTGCCCACAGCTTCCTGGGGAAATGCAGAGGGGCTAATAGCTCCATCTAAGAAAGCCAGGAATGCTTCACAGTCGATGTGACATTTGACGTGGCTCACACAAGATGAGGCGTTTGCTGAGGGAAGAGCTGAAGACATTTCCTTAGTGAGGAAGCGGTGCTCTCAGAGGTACACAAATGTGGAAAACACAGCATATTCAGGGAACTGAAGAGTTCTATGTGTGTAGAATACAGTGTATGTGTGCCCGTATGCAGGTATTGTGTGCATGTGTGCACTAGTTGGCATGCATGCATATGTATGTGTACATGCGCATGTCTTTATATGATTTGTACTTATTGCATACTTGTTTCTGTGCTTGTATACATGTGTGTGGACATATGTGCGTGCCTGTGTATGCATGCGTGTAGATTGTGTGCATGTGTGTACCTGGCTCTATGCATGCATATGTGTGCATGTGTGTCACATTTGTGCACACAAGTGAATCGTGTACATGCACACGTGTGTTTATGTGTGCCTATGTGTTTGTGTGTGAGCACTATGGTGATGAAGCATGAGTGTGTCTTTTGGGCAATGACAGGAGGAAGCTGGAAGAAAGAGAATTGTGCTAAACATATTACACGTGTTACCTTATTTAGTCTGCACAACACTGTTGTGGTGTGGGTGTCATTATAACCTTGCACAAAAAGATAATTGCCCCAGGACAAACCAGTAACAGGTAATAAAGCTATAACTCAGATCAAACCTCACCCTGGAGACTGCTAATAACAAGCCCCCACCACGAGGACTGCCAAAAAGCCAGGAAGCCCAGATCTTCCCAAATACGCCCCTCGGTGGAACCTCACTGATTGTCATTGTCAGAATGCTGATGCACCCTCTGAGAACTTCAGGGTTAGGTGTTGATCTTTAAATAGTTCAACTGAGGCTAATGCTTTCCTGAAGTTTTTTGACCAATTCAGAGAGACAATATTAAACCACAAAACTAGGGTTTCTGGTCTTTTGTAATGGCCTACTGGGAAATGGAATGGAAGGTCAAAGGTTTGAGGAAGCTGGAAAGGGCTGTCAAATGCTCTCTGACAAGGGCTTGCTTTAGCTCTCCACAGAAATGTCCAGAAGAGGTCAGGCACTGCCAGCTTGCTGACTGGGGCCTTCCTGACTTCTCCTCTGTGCTCCACCTGGCCCACCCAGCACTGGTGGGTCCACCTGGACCCATCTCCTGCATCTACAGCAGCTGAGTGAAAAATGGACAACCCTCACACCAGCAAGCATCAGAGCATATTTCCTGTGCAGGCAACTCTTCTGAGGCTGTATGTACACACGTTCACTTAAGTTACATAGTTCTCTGTAACATACTTTACATTTCCTTACTGTATATTATCTGTGATCAATTTATATATCACATATTACATATATCAAGGCTATTTATTTTATATACTTAAATATTATGTGTTACTTAACATCTATTATATATTACATGATATATTTTACTAATACTTTTAGTACAATCCTTTGAAGCAGGTATTTACTACCCCATTTGTCAGGTGAGAAAACTAAAGCCCAGCAGGCTTGGACAACATTTCTAAAGTCCTGCAGCCAGCAAGCCATGACTAGAATGTAGACCTGTAACTTCCTGCCTCCTGGAGCTGTACCATTTCCTCTCTGTCAGCCCCTCTCACTCTTAGTTACAGCCAGGCCTTAACCAGAGGTGGCCAGGACCTCAGAGGACCTGTTCACTGTCACTCCTCTCCTCAGGTGAGAAGGTGGCAACCCTGTGCATGTACCTATATGTGCCTGAAATCACTCAGCAAATTGTGGCTCATTCGGAAAAACAATATCATGGGAGCATTAAAAATCATGTATACAGGAGGTAGAGCCAAGACGGCAGAATAGCCAGAGGCCTCCTGAGATCCCTCTTACAACAAAGACCTGAAAAAAAACAAGTGAAATGATTATATGTATGACAAGCTAGGACCCCTGAGCATCAAATGCAAAGTTGGAAAAAGGACTGAGTGGCAGAGGGAGGAAGAGATGGTTCAGAAGCGGAGAGGAGTTACTGGACACTCAGGCGCCATTCCCAGAAGTGGCTGCAGCAGGCTGATAGTAGCCTTCAGACGCAGTTTCCTCAGAGAAAAGCAGCCAGATGCACAGCCTACTCACATCTCCAGAACCAGACAAGAATGGCACTCTCTGCAAAAGCTAAGTCCTTGTGTACATTTTACCATGCCCCCCACCTCCAAGCTGGCTTCAGTGGCTGTGATTTCCCTGGGCCTGAGATATGCCCTGTTGAGCACCGGGAGCCATCCTCCCGGACTTGGAGAAGGAATAAATTTGCAATTGGGGGAAAAGATCACCTGCCAGCTCCACTAGCCTGGGGAGCTCAGGACAGAAGCGGCTCCAGTTCAGGCATAAACAGTCCATGGACTTTGAATATCTTTCCCCCCTGCATGAACCTGTGAGGGCCTATTTCAGGAGAATAGGCCCTTGTTGGCAAATTGCAACCATTTCAGCTGTGTGGTGGAGAGGTGAGTGTTTGATGTTTGACACCAGTTTGCCTATTAAACAGGGTCCTCACCTACCCACATCAGGGGAAAGAACTGATGGCTCCACCCAGGTCACCCAGCCACCCACGACAGGGATCCAAGCATAACTGGTACCTCCCAGTCCTTACAACCAAAAGCACTGGGTGCCCATGATCCGTCTGCAGAACCCACCCGCCTGTACACTGTAGGGAACAGGGACACGCTTTCCTCACAGACACTTGGAGGATGGTTGTCAGCCCCCTGCCTTGTTTAGAGCTTGATCCCCTGCTGCAACTAGATACCAGTACCTACACCAGTCAGCCCTGCCTCTCTAAGACTGTAGGACAGAGCCTGTACCATACACTTGATTATCAGCTACCTGGATAACTGAGCTGAATTCATACAAGAAAAGTGAATAAACCCCTAGACTGATACACCTGATAACAGCTTTAGCCACCTGGTGACAGGACGTTAGAGCTTCAAAGGTGAAAATAATCAAGCTAGCTCACTCAAGCAAGCCATTTGGGAATGTCAAAACAAAAAAAGAAGCTAGAATACATTAAGCAAACATAAAATAAACTAAAACAATAACTTATAGATGGCTTGGAGACAACAGTCAATATCAAGTTACATAAAGAAACAGACCATGATCGCCTCAACAAGCTCTCAAAACAAGGAATCAACGGATCTTCTGGATGAAGGTGGCTTCCTGGAATCACTGGATACAGAATTCAAAAGATTAATATAAAGAACTCTTCAAGATATCAGCAACAAAAATTAGGAAGATCAGGCAATATGCAGAACAAGGCAAGGGACACACAGATAAAGTAGTTGAAGAAATTAAGAAGGTTATTCAAGAACATAATGAAAAATTTCATAAGCTGCAAGAATCCATAGAGAGACAGCAATCAGAAATTCTGAAGATTAACAATAAAATTACTGAATTAGACAACTGAATAGAAAGTCATAGGAGCAGAATTGAGCACGCAGAAGGCAGAATTGGTGAGCTTGAGGATAAGGCACTTAGCAATAATACATTTAAAGAAAAATCAGATAAAAGAATTTAAAAAAATGAAGAAACCTTAAGAATCATGTGGGATTCTATCAAGAAAAATAACCTATGAGTGATTGAGTACCAGAACAGGAAGGGATAACAGAAAATACAGAAAGAGTTGTTGAAGATTTGTTGGCAGAAAACTTCCCTGATATTGCAAAAGATGAGACGATATCTACGCAAGATGCTCATCAAACTCCACATAAGGTAGATTTTAAAAGAAAGACACAAAGACATATTATAATCAAACTTGCCAAAACCAAAGATAAAGAGAGAATTTTCAGAGCAGCTAGGGATAAATGAAAAGTCACCTACAAAGGAGAGTCAGTAAGACTAAACTCGGACTACTCGGCAGAAACCATGCAGGCAAGAAGGAAATGGGATAACTTCTATAAAGCCCTGAAGGAAAAAAATTGCCAGCCCAGAATCATATACACAGCAAAACTGTCTCTCAAATATGAAGGTGAAATTAGGACATTTCCAGGTAAACAGAAGATTAGGGAATTTGTGAAAACCAAACCAAAACTACAAGGAATACTAAAGGGAGTTCTTTGGTTAGAAGATCAATAATACCAGGTATCAACCCAAGACTAGAACACTGGACAGAGCAATAAGATGTCAACCCAGACAGGGAAATCACTAAAATAAATCAAGATAAAAACAACCACACAAAACAGGGAAATAGTGATGTTATTATGTAAAAGAAAACAACATTAAAACGATAAAGAGGGACTAAGAAATGTAGTTGTAGATCTTTCCTATGGGGAGGAAGACAAGGCAATATAAAGAAATAAAAGTTAGGTTGAAACATAGAAAAATAGTGGTAAATATTCAGGTAACCACAAAGGAGACTATCCTACTCAACAAAATAAAATACAAGAAAAAAACAAAGACTCAGCAGAAACAAAATCAACAATAACAAATAAGAGGAAAAGACAATACGTAAAGATAAACTACTCACCACAAAAAATTAAGTGGGAAAAAGAAACTGTCAAGAACACACACACAAAAAAAAAAAACATCAAAAAGCAGAACTGAGCTCACACCTATCTATAGTTATGCTCTAAGTTAATGGACTAAATGCACCAATAAAGAGACAGAGAGTGACAGAATGCATTAAGAAACATGATCCATCTATATGCTGCCTACAAGAGACACCCCTTAGATTTAGAGACACAAAAACTAAAACTTAAAGGATGGAAAAAAATATATGAAGCAAACAACAATAAAAAAAAACTGACAAAATAGACTTTAAAGTTAAATCTACCACAAAGGACAAAGAAGGACACTATATAATGATTAAAGGCACAATACACCAAGAAGATATAACCATATTAAATATTTATGCACCCAATGACAGGGCTGCAAGATACATAAAACAAACTCTGTCAGCATTCAAAAGTGAGATAGACAGCTCCACAATAATAGTAGGAGACTTCAACACACCACTTTCGGTGAAGGAGAGGACATCCAGGAAGAAACTCAATAAAGACACGGAACATCTAAATGCCACAATCAACCAACTTGACCTCATAGACATATACAGAACACTCCAACCAACAAGAGCCAAGTATACTTTCTTTTCTCGTGCACATGGGACATTCTATAGAATAGACCACGTATTAGGTCATAAAGAAGCCTTAGTAGAATACAAAACATCAAAATATTACAGAACATCTTCTCTGACCACAAGGCCATAAAAGTGGAAATCAATAACAGCAGGACTGTCCCTCCCTCTGATTTCCTCCATTACTGTCACCCAGGACCACATGGGTGGCTTCACAACTGCACATGTCTACTCACTTCTTCACAAACACTTCATTGGAGCACCCTCTGGGGAAGAGGACACAGGCAGCTCCCCTCGGGAGAGACTAGGGGTCTGCACTACGTCCAGCAGCAGTGGCAGGGCACTGGGTCCCTGAAGGGTGAGGAGAGATTCGTGGTTAGACAGAAAATGATCAACATTGTGTGCAGAGGAACAGCATGACAAAGGAGCAGACATGCAGCCTGGATCAGAGCATTTGGTCTTCATCGGAGGAGAGAGAGGCTAGCACCTCTTTTGCAGTGCCAGGAGCTTTGCAGTGCCAGGAGCAGGGATCCTTCCTTTTGGGAAATGGAGCTGCTGAGTCCATGAGTAGAGGAGCTATGACCAGGCCTTGCCTTAGGACGGGAACTGTAGGAGCACAAGGGAGAGGGCAGAAGGTGGAACCCCAAGGAAAGAAGTTGCGATGGACATCTTGTCTGCCCACCCCTGCTCTTCAGGGGAAGCCATGGAGTAGGCGTAGTTTGGCAGAAATGAGAACTGATGCAACCTGGAGGATGCACAGGCCCTTCCGAGACCCAACCCTACCAGGGCACCTGGCCTGAACTGACCAGTGAGTCCTGCCCCTGGGAACTGAGCCATGGGACCGCAGGTTGATTCCATCTCCCTGGGGACAGCTGCTCTAGAGCCTGTTCATCTTATTGGCCAAGATTAAGGAGGGTCAGAGGAAGCTGTTCTGTAAGAAATGAAGCAAACCTTCAGGGAAAAACAGAGAAGAGAGATGGCAAGTGAGGACTGTCTCGGCTCGATGTTGCCCCAGCCTCTGGTTCCAGTCCTGAGGCCCAACTTAAGCCCTTTCCCTGCATTCCATGACAGTCTAATGCTTTTTTTTTTTAATTAACACTGCAGAAAAGTCCTAAATTACATAAAGCTCTTGTTCAAATTCAAGCCTGAACTAAGGCAGTCGTGGTGGGGCAGAAGAGAACAGGGATTATTTGAGAACTATTTAGATTATGAACTTGACAGACAGGAGACTGTCTGCCTTGTCAACTGTTGTTAGTTGCTGTCAGCTCATGGCAATTTCATGTACAACACAACAAAACATTGTCCAGTCCCGCACCATCTTCATGACTGTTGGTATGCTCAAGTTAATTGTATGGCCGCAGTATATTTTGAGTTCCTTCCCACCTAGGGTGTTCACTTTCCAGCATTGTATCAGACAATATTCAGTTGTGATTCATAGGGTTTTCACTGGCTAATTTTCAAAATTAGATTACCAGGCCTTTCTTCCTCATCCATCTTAGCTGAAAGCTATACTGAAACCTGTCCACCATGGGTGATCCCGCAGGTATTTTGAAATACCAATGGCGTAACTTCCAGCACCATAGCAACATAAAAGCCACCATAGTAAGATGAATTGACAAATGGGTAGTGGTTTTGTCAGCTGACACCACCCACTGCCATCAAGTCAATTCTGGCTCATTGTTGTTCTTGTCAGGTGCTGTCGAGTCAATTCCAACTCATAGTGAACCTACATACCACAGGAAAAAAAACACTGCCCAGTCCTGTGCCATCCTCACAATCATTGTTATGCTTGAGCCCCTTGTTGCAGCCAACGTGTCAATTCATCTCCTTGAGGGTCTTCTTTTTTTGCTGACTGTCTGCTTTACCAAGAATGATGTCCTTCCCCAGGGACTGGTCCCATTTGATAACGTCCAAAGTACATGAGACAAAATCTCGCCATCCTTGCTTCCAAGGTCTGACTCATAACAATCCTATATAGGATAGGGTAGAACTGCCTCATAGGGTTTCCAAGTCTGTAAGTCTTTACAAAAGCAAACTGCCACATCTTTTTCCCATGGAGCAGCTGGTGGGTTCAAACTGCCAACCTTTTGGTTAGCACCCAAGCATTTAACCACTTACCACCAGGGCTGTTTTGTCAACTAGCCAAGCTCAATTAGTCACAGACACCCTGCATGCCTTCCCAAGACATCCATGACCTTGAAAAAGGGAATGCATTGGGTCTGCATTATCAAGAAGCCACTTGTCCACAAGCGGATTCCAAGGCAGCTCAAGAGAGACTAGCAGGGCCTCTTCCACCTGAGACAAGGACAGAGGGCTCTGGTTGTCTGGGGACAGTCTTGGCCCCTACACCCACAGAGAGAATACTTGGATAACTGGCACTGCTGAACCACCCCAGACTGGGTTCTCGGAGGCCTAAGGATAAGAAGGCATTATGACCTTTGTGGGTAGCAAGTTGTCTGGTTGTCTGTAGCAGGCTAATGTGGACTGGGGCACCAGCACTGCCATGAACAAAAGGAGAGATGGAGAAAGTCTCGGGGCAGGATGGAGCTCCAAGGCTGGTCCTGGGACATTCACACTCCTCCCTCCCTCCTCCCACGGCTGTGTATGTCACTCAAAAGTCATTTCTCCCTTCGATTAGAAATGCCTACATTATATGCCAAAGTTCAGTGACTGCATTTTGCAGCTTGGGAAGTTTTCCATTTCAAAATAAAAATCATGCCGAGATTTTTCTCTGTTCCACATCTCAGAGCAGCAGCATGCTGGATGGTCTAGAAAGAGAACAGAAGAGGGCTCAGCCAGCTTCATCCAGGCACACTTAGCATCATGCCTTCTGGGAACAGAGGCTCTAAGCCAAAGCAAGGGGGAACCCTTTCCCAGGTGAATGGAGTCTTAGAAATCTGACCCCCACCTACGTCCCAGGTACCATGGATGAAGAGTGCAGGTGTATGCAGCCTGGGAGGCACTGGGAGAGGACAATTTCTTTTAGGCCTGAGCTTGTCTGCAGCCTAGCAAATCCAGGTTCTGCCACCCCTTGCATTTCCACACCAAAGCAAGCTCCATTTCAGCAAAGACAAGACACTACCTGCAGTCCCAGAATCAGACAATGGTTACAGCAAGCTTTCTCCTTTCACCACCTCCAGAAGATTCAGGGCTCCTGCAGGAAATAGTTAAGCATATATATCTTTCCTCCCTGGGGTGGAAAATCTCCCTTCTATTCCTGCAGAAGCCCCATTTTCTCTCCTCACTGGCTCTAAATGGGTCAAGGTACGAAGCCGACTCTCCTGGTTTGTATGACATTCCGCCCTGCCTGAGCTCACAAACCCTTTGTAACTTGTGCCCTGAGCCTTTTCACAGAAGCAGCTATGAATCTCAGAGCCGAAGAGAAGGCCCTAGAGGGGCAGGGACAGCTACAAGCACAGCAGAGGAGTGGAACGTGCTCTTGGCTTGATGCAGGTGGCTGCCTCGTCCCATGAAAATGTCCATCTTACATCCTGCATGGAAAAGGTGTGAAGCCCCTTATGCAGCTACAGCTGACAAATAGGCAGCTCCTCTTTGGTCCCCTGCGAAGGAACTGCTCTCATATATGCCTCCAGACATATGTTTATTGGGCAGACACCCTCACCTTCCATCTTTATGACATCTTTTCATTTCCCACTCCAGCACAGTCAGGAGAGTTCTAGACACAATTCAATCCATAACACCCTATCTTCCTCCACTGGACACGCAGGGCAGGGTGTGCCAAAGTCTCCCTGTGAGCCAGGAGCAAAGAGACCCATGGACCACGAGCACCATCCCCCTCAAAACCAAGAGAAGTGCAGAGGAACAATTGGTGCCTGGGAGCCAGGCTGAGGGAAAGCCCACGAAATGAAAAGACCATGGGGTCTCTTCGGACCAACATTTTTTATTATTTATTGAACATAACAGAAGAAAGAAAGAAACTTATCCTCTGCTAAGACAAATTGTATGTTTCTTTTTGTTCAAAATAACGTATTGCTTTAATACACAGAACATCACACAACGTTTTAACAGGTTTGGGATTTCTCTCAATTAGCAGGTTTTCTGCCATTCTGGAAAACATTAGTTACACTTGCTAAAGATGAAAGTAACTTACAAGGATATAAAATCTTGTTAAAGATATATTTAAAGGTTTTCATATTTTGGCTTTTTTTTTTCCACTAGCATTTACCACAGCAAAGTATTTCTCTTTAGGCTGTAGTTTTTGTTCTCTCCCTGGATGTTTGTTTGTGGGGGTGTGCAATTTTCTGAAATGGAGACTTTTTTAATTTAAAAATTGGAGACAAAAAGAATCGTCCTGCTCCTGTCGGTCATGCATCCTTAGGCCTCAGGACTCCAGCTGACACCAACCACCAACTTCAGGCCATCGCAGCTCCTTGGCTTACAGATGTGTGTCACAAAAATGCACAGCAGTGATAGGCTAGCCGTAGACACGAAAAGGGGAAGTGAGAATGTGTGTGTGTGTGTGTGTGTGATGGTGAGTGTGAATTTGTGTGTCAATATGTGTGAGTGTGTGTGACAGTGTGTGTATTTGTAGTGTGTGTGTGACTGCGAGTGTAAATTTGTGTGTGAATGTGGGAGTGTGAATGTGTAAGTGTGTGAGAATGAATGTGTGTGTTTGTGAATGTGTGTTTGTGAATGCGTGTGTTTGAATGTGCGTGTGCATATATGTGTGTGAATGTAAGTGCACGAATGAATGTGTGTAAGTGGGTGAGTGTGAATGTGTGTGAGTGTGTTTGAATTTGTGTGTGCGTGTATGTGTGTGTTTAATTGTCCCCAGTGCGCCCTCTTCTTTGAGAGCAGGATTTGCAGGTGGAAACGTGAGTTGTCTGGCCCCATATTTTTATTATTTATCCACCTTGTAGTGGGGGTGTCCTGGAGGCTCCTTCCTCAGCAGGCCTGCCTCCATCCAGTCCTCCCTTCTGGCAGGCAACACCTCCTGGGCAGAGACTGGGGGTAGTGGGGATGGGTCCAGAGGACAGCTGAGACAGCCTGGAGCATACACAACACATGTGCAAGGCAAGCATCTGCCCTAGCCCTCCGGAAGCTCCCTCTGGGGTCTGCAGTGTCCTAGAAGAAAGGCCCACTGTACGTGGGAGGCTCCACATTCCCTTGGATCAAGTCTCCACTCAGAGCCCTGTGAGGCTTTGTCCCCACACCTTGAGGGGAAGGGGAGTAGGGGAGTCTTCTGGGGGCCAAAGCCAATCTCCATTTTATTGGCAGGGGACCACATACCATCCACAGGCAGACAGACAAACAGCCATGGTTTCATCCACCCTGGCTGCCTCTTCCTCTGGAGAAGAAGTCTGCACTGTGCTTACTGGTTCTGCCTCATCCTTCCCCTCTCTGGATCTGAGAGCTTTCAGGATACAGGCAGAGCCCACAGAGGTGGGCATTTTTGTCAGAGAGTGGGAATGAGCACCCCGCAGCTGCATTAGGTAGCTGAGCATTTCACAGCTGCATCAGTGAGCTGGGTCCCACAGCTGCATGAGGTAGCTGGGCGTCCCACAGCTGCATCAGGTAGCTGGAGGAACAAGGGCACCACCACCTTGGGAAAAAGAGACCTAGACTTCTGCCATTTTTCTCACACCAGATAAGCTTGCGATTCCTTGGTAACATCATGAGGATGGTGAGACCTCTTATTAGTAACTGCAGTTGGATATCTTGCCAGCCAGGCAGGAGCAGTCTCAAAGCAAATTAACACCATTTAGGAGAAGTAAAGTGGCATGTCATATGTCCTGTTGTCGTGCGCTAAACTCACATGTGCTGCCGGTTAAAACCCATTGGCTGAATACGTACGACTCCATGATCAGATCCTAGCCCTCATTTCTACTCTAACCCACCCCACCGCTGCCTAACGTCTATCATACACCATTATCAAACAACGCCTGCGCCTCCTCATGTTTTTGCCTTTACAAGGTCTTTTCCCCTGTTTGGAATGCCTTTTCTTCCTTTGTCGCCTGTTGAAATCCTATCCAGTTCTGCCTAATTCATGAGGCACCTTTACGGGGCAACACTAGGTCCTCTTCCCAAACAAAAATGACCTCCCCCTTGCCTATGCTCCCATCTACATTCACTTGTAGCACTGTGACATTATCATGGTCAGTCTCATTATAAGTCTCTACACATTTGTTCCAACTTCCCACCAGGCTGTAAACTCCTTGAAGGAGTGATTGTTATTGTTGTTGTTAGGTGCCATTGAGTCACTTCCAAATCACAGTGACCCTATATACAACAGAATGAAACCTGGCCGGTCCTGCACCATCCTCACAACCATTGCTATGTTTGAGCCCATTGTTGCAGCCACTGTGTCAATCTTTCCCATCGAGGGTCTTCCTCATTTTTGCTGGCCGTCTACTTTACCAAGCATGATGTCCATCTCCAGGGATTCGTCCCTCCTAATAACATGTCCAAAATACAGGAGACAAAGTCTTGCCATCTTCTTTCTAAGGAGTATTCTGGCGGTACTTCTTCCAAGACAGATTTGTTTGTTCTTTTGGCAGTCCATGGTATATTCAATATTCTTCAATACTGAATGTCAATAATTCAAAGACATCAATTCTTCAGCCTTCCTTATTCATTGTACAGCTTTCAAATGCATATGAGGCAATTGAAACTATCATGGCTTGTGTCAAGATCACCTCAGTCCTCAGAGTGACATCTTTGCTTTTCAACACTTTAAAGAGGTTTTTTGCAGCAGATCTGTCCAATGCAAAATGTCCTGTGATTTCTTGACTGCTGCTTCCATGGGTGTTGATTGTGGATCCAAATAAAATGAAATCCTCGACAACCTCAATCTTTCCTCTTTTTATCATGATGTTGCTTATTGATCCAGTTGTGAGGATTTTTGTTTTCTTTATGTTCAGGTGTAATCCATACTGAAGGCTGTGGTCTTTGATCTTCATCACTAAGTGCTTCAAGTCCTCTTCACTTTCAGCTAGCAAGGTTGTGTCATCTGCATATCACAGGTTGTTCATGAGTCTTCTTCCAATTCTGAGGTTGCCTTCTTCTTCGTATAGCCTAGCTTCTTGGATTATTTGCTCAGCATACAGATTTAATAAGTAAGACAAAAGGATACAACCCTGACGCACACCTTTCCTGACTTTAAACTGCACAGTATCCCCTTGTTCTTTTCAAAGGACTGCCTCTTGATCTATGTACAGGTTCCTCACGAGCACGATTAGGTGTTCTGAAACTCCCATTCTTCGTAATGTTATCCATAATTTGTTATGATCTACACAGCCAAATGCCTTGGCATAGTCAATAAAACACAGGTAAACATCCTTCTGGTATTCTCTGCCTTCATTTAAGGTCCATCTGACATCAGCAATGATATCCCTCATTCCATGTCCTCTTCTGAATCTGGCTTGAATTCTGGCAGTTCCCTGTTGATGTACTGCTGCAACTGTTTTTGAAAGATCTTCAGCAAAATTTTACTTGCGTGTGATATTAATAATATTGTTCAATAATTTCCACATTCTGTTGAATCACCCTTCTTTGGAATGGGCACAAATATGGATCTCTTCCAGCCAGTTGGCCAGGTAGCTGTTCCAATTTTTTTGGCACAGATGAGTCTTCAGTGCAGTTTGGATTTCTGCCTTCAATACCATAGGTTCTTGATCATATGCTACCTTCTGAAGTGGTTGAATGTCAACCACTTATTTTTGGTACAGTGACTGTGTATTCCTTTCATCTGCTTTAGATGCTTCCTGCATCGTTCAGTATTTTGCCCATAGAATCCTTCAATATTGCAACTTAAGGCTTGAATTTTTTCTTGAGTTCTTTCAGCTTGTGAAATGCCAAGCATGGTCTTCCCTTTTGGTTTTCTAACTCAGGTCTTTGTCTTCTTGAACCTCCCTTTAAAAATCTTCCATTCAACTCTTTAACTTCATCATTTGTTCTGTTCACTTTAGACACTCTACATTCAAGAACAAACCAGAATCTCTTCTGACATCCATTTTGGTCTTTTCTTTCTCTCCTGTCTTTTCAATGACCTTTTGTTTCCTTCATGTATGATCTCCAGCATAGTTTCTATCACCAGTGACATATTTCCAACTACTGGTACTCCTTCTTTGCATCTAACTTTTTGCATCCCAATCACCAGTAATTATCAATACATCTTATTTCATGTTTCATCAATTTCAGATTGCAGAAGTTGGTAAAAGTCTTCAATTTCTTCATCTTTTGCCTTAGTGGTTGCTGTGTAAATTTGAATAATGGGCATTTTAATTGGTCTTCCTTATAGGCATATGGATATTATCTTATCTTATGGCTTTTATTCTATATTACCTGTTTGTGTCTAGGACAGTGTCATGGATTGAATTATGTCCCCAAAAAATATCTGTCAACTTGGCTAGGTCATGATTCCCAGTATTGTATAATTGTCTACCATTTTGTCATCTGATGTGATTTCTCTATGTCTTGTAAATTCTATCTCTAATGATGTTGATAAGGTGGGATTAACAGCAGTTATGTTAATGAGGCATGACTCAATCTACAAGACTAGATTGTGTCTTGAGCCAATCTCTTTTGAGATATAAAAGAGAGAAGCCTGCAGAGAGACATGGGAACCTCATACCACCCAGGAAGCAATGTCAGAAGCAGAGCACATCCTTTGGACCCGTGATCCCTGTGTCTGAGAAGCTCCTAGTCCAGGAGAAGATTGATAACAAGGACCTTCCTCCAGAGTTGACAGAGAGAGAAAGCCTTCCCTCGGAGGTGGCACCCTGAATTTGGACTTCTAGCCTCCTAGACTATGAGAGAATAAGTTTCTCTTCATTAAAGCCATTCACTTTTGGTATTTCTGCTATAACAGCACTAGATAACGAATACAGACCATGTCCTGTACAACACAGTTAAATATCAAATATTTGTTCAATGTATTAATGAATGGCTCAGTGAGTCAACAGACAAACAGATGGATCATGGATGGATGGATGGATGGATGGGTGGGTGGATGGATGGATGGATGGATGGATGGATGGATGGATGGATGGATGGATGGACAGATGGGTGGATGCAGTGGTCTGACAGTCCAATAGAAGGGATAATAATGGAACCTAGCTTTGCATAGCCCTAACTTAGCGTTCAAAAAAGCCTCCCTAAGCAAGTGTGAAGCCTAGGACTTGGAACACCTTGCCTATACACATGAGGGGAAACATTGGAAAAAATCTCTGCTATATGCGTTTGGGAAAAAATGGTTTTGACTACATTTCTCAGTTTTTACCCAGTTCATGTAGAGATATGGCCTCTGACTTTCCGCCTAGGAAGGCTGGGTGAGGGAAAAAAAAAACTGTATTCCTACAAGAGGGACAAACAAAGCATGGGAACCCAGGCAGCAAACTCACCAAGCCTTCAGCCACTGCTCCTGCAGGCATAGCAAAGGGAGCCTGGAACACACACTGCAAACTAAGTGTATTTTTCGTGAAGTGTGGTCCTTCTGCCTTCAGGATACCACCTTCATCCAGAAGACCCCCTGATTCTTTGTTTTGAGAGCTTGTTGAAGTGATTATGTTCTGCTTCTTTATGTGATTTGATATTTACTGTTGTATCTGAGCCAGCTATAAGTTATTGTATTAGTTTATTTTATGTTTGCTTACTGTATCCTAGCTTCTTGCTTTGTTTTGTTTTGATATGCCCAAATAGGTCACTTGAGTGAGCTAACTTGATTATTTTCACCTCTGAAGTTCTGATGCCCTGTCACCAGATGGCTAGAGCAGTTATCAGGTATATCAGCCTTGGGGTCCATTGACTTTTCTTGTATGGGTTCAGTTCAGGTTTCCAGGTAGTTGGTCATCAAGTATGTGGTACAGGCTCTCTCCTACAGTCTGAGAGGGGCAGGGATGATTAGTGTAGGTACTGGTGTCTGTTTGCAGCAGGAGGTTACGCTCTGAACAAGGTAGGGGGCTGACAACCATACTTTGAGTGTCTGTGAGGAGAGTGCATTCTTGTTCCCTAAAGCTCACAGGCGGGTGGGTTCTGCAGGTGGAGCACGGGCACCCAGTGTTTGTAAGGACTGGGAAGTACCAGTTATCCTTGGACCCCTGTCGTGAGTGACTGGGTGACATATGTGGAGCCACCAGTCCTTAGGCCTCTGATGTGGGTAGGTGAGGACCCTGTTTAATAGGCAAAGCGGTGTCAAACATCAAACACCCACCTCTCCACTGCACAGCTGAGACAGTTGCAGTCTGCCAACAAGGGCCTATTCTCCTAAAATAGGCCCACACAGGTCCATGCATGGGGGAAAGGTATTCAAAGTCCATGGACCACTTATGCCTGGATGGGAGCCCGCTTCTGTCCTGAGGTCCCCAGGTTAGTGGAGCTGGCAAATTTTCTCTTCCCCCAACTGTGAATTTATTCTGTCTCCAAGGCCAGGAGAATGGCTCAGGGTGCTCAGCATGGCCTATCTCAGGCCCAAGAAAATCGACGGCCACTGAAACTGGCTTGGGGGCTGGGAGCACAATAAAATATACACAAGTACTTAGCTTTAGCCAAGAGTGCTGCTCTTCTCTGGCTCCGGAGGTATGAGGAGGCTGTGTGGCAGGCTGTGTCTTCCTGAGGAAACTATGGACGAACACTACCACCAGCCAGCTGCTGTCGCTCCCGGAAATGGTGCTTGGAGGATCCAGGCAATTCAGGTCCCGCAACTTCTCTCTGCTTCTTAACCATCTCTCCCTCCCCCTGCGACTCAGTCCATTTTCTAGCTTTGCCTTTGATGTTCAGAGCTCCTAGCTTGTCATAAATATAATCATTTCACTTGTTATTTCTGGTCTTTGTTGTAAGAGGGATCACCAGAAGCATCTGGCTACTCTGCCATCTTGGCCTTGCCCCCTGTGCTTTATTCTTAAAACAAAATAGCACAATCAACTTGATGGTACGGTTCGGTTTTAAGAATAAAATGTTGTCCGAGTAAAACTGTGCTCTAAAGGGTTTTCAATAGCTGATTTCTCAGAAGTAGATAGCCAGGCTTTTCTTCCAAGGCACCTCTGGGTAGACTTGAAGCTCCATGCTTTTGGTTAGTGACTGATCATGTTAACCATTTGCGCCACCCAGAGTCCCCTCACTGGTAAGGGTTAATATATGATGACTTTTATGCAAACAATTTGGGTGTCACCATTTGGGACCCAAGTAGTCAGCTCCTGCTGCAAGGTGTGTTTGGAGAGGTGAGGTGAGGAATTGGTCACTTAAAGTCTTCAGCAGGGGTCCACAACCAGGGCGTCCCAAACTAGCAGTCCTGAGACCCTCTGCCCTCTGCACTTCCTGGACAAATGGGCCTTTGAGACCCACCTCTGCCACAGTGAGCCTGAGCTCCTCCCTCCCACCCCCAAGGCAGGAGAGCTGCTTTGACTCATTGTCACTGAGGTCCTGGGCCACTGAGGGCCACAGTGGGGCACGCCACAGGGAGGCACCCTCTCAGGTGTGCCCCAGTTCCTGCAGTATTGGCCTCAAGAGTGAAAGGGAGCTTTGCAAGCAGGTGAGGAAAGAAGAAAAGGGTGTCCAGATTGGAATGGAAGAAATAAGACTGACTTTATTGGGAGATATATGATCCTGCATGCAGAAAATCCTATGGAATTCACTAAAATGTTACTACAACCAATAAATAGTACCATAAGTCACAGGATACAAGATCAATATATGAAAATCAGTTGTATTCCTATACACAAAAAGGAACTATCCAAAAGTGGAATTAAGAATCATTGTTTAGAAAGCATTATATTTCTGTTTCTGGTGACGGAAATTTTGGCAACAGGTATTGGTGATAGTTGCACAACACGATTAATGTAATTGGTATTACTGAATTGTGCACGTGAAAAAGGTTTAACTGGCAAATGCATTATGTATATTTTTACAACAATTAAAAAAAGAGATAAAAGAATACAATTCCTTTCAGAATAGCATCAACAAGAATAAAATATTTAGGAATAAATTTAACAAAAGATGTGTAAGACTTGTACACTGAAAATTACAAAACATTGCTGAGGGAAGTTAAAGAAGATCTACATAATGGAGAGACATTCCGTGTTCATGGACTGCAAGATTTAATATTATTAAAATGACTATTCGCCCCAATTTGAATAGATTCAATGCAGTTCCTATCAAAATCCCAGCATTTTTTTTTTTTTTTTTTTTTTGCGGAACCTGACAAGATGATCCTAAAATTTACTTGAAACTGCAAAAACCAAGAATAATCAAAACAATTTTGGAAAAAGAAAAGGTTGAGGGGCTTTAATTTTTTTAATTCAAAACTTTCTATAAAGCTACAAGTATCAAGACAGTATGGTACTGGTACAAGGCTAGAACAGAATCAACCATCCAGAAAAAAATCCTTATATTTAAGTTCAATTTATTTTCAGTAAAGGTGCCAAGACAATCCATTGGGTAAAGGATAGTGTTTTTAACAAATAGTGCTGAGACAATTGGATATCCACGTGCAAAAAATTAACTTAACCCTCACTTCACACCATAAACACAAATTAACTCAAAATTGATCAAAGATTTACATAGAAGAGCTAAAAGAATAAAACTTTTAGATAACATAGGAAAAAATTAAGAGTTTGAGTTATGAAGATTTCTTAGATATGATACCAAAAGCATGATACATAAAACAAAACAAAAAAATGACTTAAACTTCATAAAAATTAAAAACATTTGCACTTCAAGAGACATAACTAGTAAAATGAAGACAAGCAACAAATTGGAAAAAATCTCTACAAAACACATATTAGATAAAGGACTTGTATCTAGGATGTACAAAGAACTCTTACAACTCAATAATAAGGCAAACAGATCAATCAAAAATGGACAAAAAATTTTGAATAGACATTTCACCAAAGAGGATATATGAGTAACTAATAAGCACATAAAAAGATGCTCAACATCCCATCGAGTTAATTCTGGCTCATAGCAACCCTATAGGACAGAGTAGAACTACCCCCATTGAGTTTCCAAGGAGTGCCTTGTGGATTTGAACTGCTGACCTTTTTTGGTTAGCAGCCATAGCACTTAACCACTATGTCACCAGCGTTTCCCATCAGCCATTAAAAAAAAAAAAAATTTTTCTGTAGCCGTTAAAAAAAAAAAAATTTTTTTATTGTTAGATGCAAATTGAGATCACAATGAGATACCACTTTACATCCACTAGGATAGTAATAGGAGCCTTAGTGGTGCAATAGTTAAGCACTCAGCTGCTAACAAAAGGGTTGGCAATTCGAACCCACCAGCAGCTCCATGGGAGAAAATATCCAACAATCTATTCCCATAGAGTACAACTAAGGAGGTGTGGCCAAGATGGCTAAGCAGTAAGATGCTTCCAGTGGTCCCTCTTAAAACAAAGTCCCAAAAAAGCAAGTGAAGCGATTATATATATGACAAGTTAGGAGCCTGGAACATCAAAAGTAAAGTTAGGAAATCAGACTGAGCAGCAAGGGAAGGGAGAGATGGTTCAGAAGTGGCGAGGAGTTGCCGGACCTGACTTAGCGGGAACCGGCACCCCTCAGGCATGATACCTTTGTGCGGCCACGGCAGGGCTGGTGGTAGCGTTCGGGAAGCAGTTTCCTCAGGGAGAGACAGTGAGCTGCACAGTCTATTGACACCTCCAAAATCAAAGAACAGCCCTCTTGGCAAAAGCTCAGTACTGACACCTAATTTACCATACCCCCAGATCTTCAGTCGCAGTTGATTTCCCTAGGCCTGAGATACATCCTGCTGCATGTCCTGAGCCATCTCCCAGCCTTGGAGAAGGAATAAACTAACAACTGGAAGAAAAGATAATCTGCCAGCTCCTCTAAGCTAGGAGCTCAGGGCAGAAGTGGCAACTGTCCAGACACAAACAGTTCACAGTCTCTGAATGCCTTTCAGCTCTGCATGGATCTGTGTGGGCCCATTCTAGGAGCTTAGGCCCTTGTTAGCAGACTGCAATGGTGTATGTGCCTGAGATCTGACTTCAACTGTTTCAGCTGTGCAGTGAAGAGGCGGATTTTTGGCGTTTGGCACCACTCTACGTATTAAACAGGGTCCTCACCTACCCACATCAGGGGCGAGAGGATTGGTGGCTCCGACCATGCCACCTAGCCACCCACAACAGTCATCCAAGAATAAGTGGTGCCTCCCAGTCCTAACAACCAAAAGTATTGGGTGCACATGCTCCAGCTGCATAACCCACCCACCTGTGTGCTCTAGGGAACAGGGGTGCATTTTCATCACAGACAAATGGGGGATGGTTGTCACCACCCTGCCTAGCTCAGAGCGTGACCCCCTTCTGCAACAAGATACCTGCACCTACACCAATCATCCTGGCCCCTCTAAGACTGTAGGGTAGATCCTGCACCACACACTTGGTGACCAACTGCCTGGACACTTCAGCTGAATCCATACAAGAAAAGTATGGACTCCTAGGCTGATATATCTGACTATACCTCTAGCCATCTGGTAACAGGGTGTTAGAGCTTCAAAGGTTCAAATAATCAAGCTAGCTCCCTCAAGCGGCCTATCTGGACATATCAAAACAAATCAAACCAAGAATCTGGATACAGCAGGCAAACAAAATAAATTAATACAATAAAACTTATACATGGCTCGGAGACAACAGTCAATATCAAATCACATAATGAAGCATACCACAATTGCTTCAATAAGCTCTCAAAACAAAGAATCAAGGAACCTTCTGGACAAACAGCTCTTCTTGGAATTACCAGAGGCAGAATACAAAAGATTAATTTACAGAAATCTTCAAGAGATCAGGAAGGAGATCAAGCAAAATGCAGAACAAGCCAAGGAACACAGAGATAAAGCAGAGGAGGAAATTAAAAAGGTTATTCCAGAACATAATGAAAAATTTAATAGTCTGGAAGAATCCATAGAGAGACAGAGAAATTAAAAATTCAGAAGATTAACAATAAAACTTCAGAATTAGACAACTCAAAAGAAAGTCAGAGGAGCAGAATTGAAGAAATGGCAGTCAGAGTTAGCGAGATTGAAGATAAAACACTTGACACCAATATATTCAAAGAAAAATCAGATTAAAAAAATTTTTTTAATGACAAAACCCTGAGCATCATATGGGATTTTATCAAGAGAAATAACCTACAAGTGACTGGAGTACCACAACAAGAAGGGAGAACAGAAAATACAGAGAGAATTGTTGAAGATTTCTTGGCAGAAAACTTCCCTTACATCACAAAAAATCAGAAGATATCTATCCAAGACGCTCACTGAACCACACATAAGTTAGATACCAAAAGAAAGTCATCGAGATATATTAAAATCAAACTTAACAAAACCAAAGATAAAGAGAATTTTAAGAGCAGTTAGGGATAAACGAAAAGTCATCTCCAAAAGAGAGCCAATAAGAATAAGCTCAATAAGTATAAGAAACCATACAGGCAAGAAGGCAATGGGATGACTTACATAAAGCACTGAAGGAAAAAAAATTGCCAGCCAAGAATCATATATCCAGCAAAACTGTCTCTCAAATGTGAAGGTAAAATTAGAACATTTCCAGATAAAAGGAAGTGAAGGTGACATAAAGAAACAAAAGTTTGGTTTAAATTTAGAAAAATAAGGGTAAATATTAAGTAACCACAAAGGAGACTAACAATCCTACACATCAAAATAAAATACAAGAAAAACATAAAGACTCAGCAAAAATAAAATCAACAACAATAAAAAAGAGGAAAAACAATATATAAAGAAAAACTGCACAGCACAAAAAATTAAGTGGAAAAAGAAACTCTGTTAACAACACACAAAAAAGACATGAAAATGACAGCACTGAACTCATACCTATCCATGATTACGCTGAACGTAAATGGGCTAAATGCACCAATAAAGAGACAGAGATTGGCAGAATTCATTTAAAAAACACGATCCGTCTATATATATATATGCTGCCTATAGGAGACACACCTTAGACTTAGAGACACAAACAAACTAAAACTCAAAGGATGGAAAAAAATATATCATGCAAACAATCAAAAAAGAGCAGGAGTGGCAATATTAATTTCTGACAAAATAGATTTTAAAGTAAAATCCACCACACGGAATAAGGAAGGACACTATATAATGATTAAAGGGACAATATACCAGGACGATATAACCACATTAAATATTTATGCAACCAACAACAGGGCTTCCAGATATATAAACCAAACTCTATCTGCATTGAAAAGTGAGATAGCTCCACAATTATAGTAGGAGGCTTCAACACACCACTTTCAATGAAGAACAGAGCATCCAGAAAGAAGCTCAATAAATACACTGCAGATCTAAATGCCACAATCAACCAACTTGACCTCATAGACATATACAGGACACTCCACCCAACAGCAGCCAAGTACACTTTTTTTTCCAATGCAAATGGAAACATTCTATAGAATAGACCACATATTAGGTCACAAAGCAAGCCTTAACAGAATCCAAAACATTTAAATATCACAAAGCATCTTTTCTGACCATAAAGCCGTAACAATAGAAATCAATAACAGAAAAGGCAGGGAAAAGAAACACTTGGAAACTGAACAACACCTTGCTCAAAAATAACTGGGTTATAGAAGAAATTAAGGACAGAATAAAGAAATTCATACAATCCAGTGAGAATGAAACTGCTTCCTATCAGAACCTTTGGGACACAGCTTACACAGTGCTCAGAGGTCAGTTTACACCAATAAATGCACACGTCCAAAAAGAAGATAGGGCCAAAATCAAAGAATTATTCCTACAACTTGAGCAAACAGAAAGACAGCAATAAAAGAAACCCTCAGGCACGAGAAGAAAGTAAATAATAAAAACCAAAGCAGAATTAAAGGAAATAGCGAACAGAAAAACAATTGAAAGAGTTAACAAGACCAAAAGCTAGTTCTTTGAAAAAATTAACAAAATCAATAAACCACTGGCAAAATTGACAAAAGAAAAACAGGAGAGGGAGCAAATAACCCAAATAAGAAATGAGATGGGCGATATCACAACAGACCCAAATGAAATTAAAAGAATTATATCAGATTACTATCAAAAACTATAACAAATTTGAAAACCAAGAAGAAATGGGTGAATTTCTAGAAACACACTACCTACCTAAACTAACACAGAGGTAGAGCAACTAAATAAACTGATAAAAAAAAAGGAGAGATTGAAAAGGTAATTAAAAAAATTCCTAACAAAAAAAAGCCCTGGCCCTGACAGCTTTGCTGGAGAATTCTACAAAATTTCAGAGAAGAGTTAACACCACTACAACCAACATTATTTCAAAGCATAGAAAAGGATGTAATACTCCCAAACATATTCTATGAAGCCAGCATATCCCTGATACCAAAACCAGGTAAAGACACCACAAAAAAAGAAAATTACAAACCTATATCCCTCATGAACTTCTTTTTTTTTTTTTTATCCCTCATGAACTTAGATGTAAAAATCCTCAACAAAATTCTAGCCCAATAGAATTCAACAACATATGAAAAAAATAATTCACCATGAGCAAGTGGGATTCATACCAGGTATGCAGGGATAGTTCAATATAAGAAAAACAATCAATGTAATCCATCATATAAATAAAACAAAAGACAAGAACCACCTGATGTAGAAAAGGCATTTGACAACGTCCAACAATGACTTGTGATAAAAACTCTCAGCAAAATAGGAACAGAAGGGAAATTCCTCAACATAATAAAGGGCATTTATACAAAGCCAACAGCAAACATCATCCTAAATGGAGAGAGTCTGAAAGCATTCCCCTTGATAAGCGGAACCAGACAAAGATGCCCTTTGTCAACACTCTTTTTTTGTTTTTTGTGTGTTAAGTGAAAGTTTACAAATCAAGTCAGTCTCTCATACAAAAATTTATATACACTTTGCTTTGTACTCCTTGTTGCTCTTGCCCTAATGAAACAGCACTTTCCTTCTTTCCACCCTGTATTTCCTCGTGTCCATTCAGCCAGCTTCTGTCCCCCTCTGCATTCTCATCACCCCTCCAGACAGGAGCTGCCCACATAGTCTCTTGTGTATATAAGCTCACTTGTGTATATAAGCCAATAAGCTCACTCCTCACCAGTACAATTTTCTCTCTTATACTTTAGTCCAATCCCTGTCTGAACGAAATGGTTCCAGTTTTGGGCTAAAAGAAGGTCTGGGGACCACAGCATCTGGAGTCCTTCTAGTCTTAGTCAGACCATTAAGTCTGGTCTTTTAATGAGAATTTGAGGTCTGCATCCCACTGCTCTCCTGTTCCATCAGGTTGTGTTAGCTGGCACGGCAGTCATCGGTTGTAGCCAGGCACCATCTAGTTCTTCTTGTCTCTGGTTTCTTTGGGCTCATAATTACCTTGTTTCTTTGGTGTTCTTTATTCTCCTTTGCGCCAGGTGAATTGAGACCAGTTGATGCATCTTAGATGGCCACTTGCTAGCGTTTAAGACCCCAGATGCTGTTCGCCAAAGTGAGATGCAGAATGTTTTAATACATTTTGTTATGCCAATTGACCTAGGCGTTCCCCTGAAACTATGGTCTCCAGACCCCCACTCCTGCTATTCTAGCCTTCTAAGCGTTCGGTTGTATTCAGGAAACTTCTTTGCTTTTGGTTTAGTCCAGTTATGATGACCTCTCCTGTACTGCGTGTTGTCTTTCCCTTCACCTAAAATAGTTCTTGTCTCCTACTTAATTAGTGAATACCCCTCTCCCTCCCTCCCTACCCTGTAACCATCAAAGAATATTTTCTTCTGTGCTTAAGCTATTTCTCAAATTCTTATAATAGTGGTCTCTTACAATATTTGTCCTTTTGCAACTGACCAATTTCATTCACCACATTGCCTGCCCAGATTCCTCCACATTATGAAATGTTTCACAGATTCACTGCGGTTCTTTATCATTGCATAGTATTCCATTGTGTGACTATATCATAATTTATTTATCCATTCATCCGTTGATGGGCACCATGGTTGCTTCCATCTTTTTGCTATTATAAACAGTGCTGCAACAAACACAGGTGTGCATATATCTGTTTGTGTGAAGGCTCTTATTTCTCTAGGATATATTTCAGGGAGTGGAATTGCTGGATTGTATAATAGTTATATTTCTAGCTTTTTAATGAAGCACCAAATCGATTTCCAAAGCAGTTGTACCATTTTACATTCCCACCAGTTGTGTATAAGGGTTCCAGTCTCTCCAAAACCTCTCCAACACTTATTATTTTGTATGTTATGGATTAATGCCAGTCTTGTTGGAGTGAAATGGAATCTCATTGTAGTTTTGACTTCCATTTCTCTAATGGCTAATGATCGAGAGCATTTCCTCATGTATCTGTTAGCTGCCTGAATGTTTTCTTTGGTGAAGTGTCTCTTCATAACCTTTGCCCATTTTTTAATTTGGTTATTAGTGCTTTTGTTGTATTTTTGCAGTATCATGTAGAATTTAGAGATCAGATGCTGATCAGAATTGTCATAGCTAAAATTTTTTTCCCAGTCTGTAGATAATCTCTTTACTCTTTTGGTGAAGTCTTTGGATGAGCAGAAGTGTTGGATCTTTAAGAGCTCCCAGTTGTCTAGTTTCTCTTCTGTTGTTTGTGCATTGTTAGTAATATTTTGTATGCTGTTTAAGCAAGGTATTAGGGCTCCTAGTGTTGTCCTTATTTTTCCTTCCATGATCTTTATCTGGAAACCCTGGTGGCATAGTGGTTAAGTGCTACAGCTGCTAACCAAAGGGTCAGCAGTTCGAATTCGCCAGGTGCTCTTTGGAAACTCTATGGGGCAGTTCTCCTCTGTCCTATAGGGTCGTTATGAGTCGGAATCGACTCGATGGCACTGGGTTTGGTTTTGGTTTTTTGGACCTTTATCGTTTTAGATTTTACGTTTAGGTCTTTGATCCGTTTTGACTTTGTTTTTGTGCAAGGTGTGAGTTACGGGTCTTGTTTCTTTTTTTTTGCAGACGTGTATCCAGTTATGCCAGCACTACTTGTTAAAGAGGCTGTCTTTTCCCCATTTAACTGATTTTGGGCCTTTGTCAAATATTAACTGCTCGTATGTGTATGGATTTATGTCTGGATTCTGTTCTGTTGGTCTATGTGTCTGTTGTACCAGTACCAGGCTGTTTTGACTACTGTGGTGGTATAATAGTTTCTAAAATCAGGTAGTGTGAGGACTACCACTTTGTTCTTTTTTCACTAATTCTTTACTTATCCCGGGCCACTTTCCTTTCCATATGAAGTTGGTGATTTTTGTCTCCATCTCATTAAAAAATGTCATTGAGCTGCAACAATTGTCTCAACCCACCTGGAGCAAAGGAGAATGAAGATCATCAAAGACACAAGGGAAGTATGAGCCCAAGAGTTAGACTGGGCCACATAAATCAAAGACTACATCAGCCTGAGACCAGAAGAACTAGATGGTGCCTAGCTACAATCAATGACTGCCATGACCGGGAGCAAAACAGAGAATCCCTGATGGAGCAGGAGAGCAGTGGGATGCAGACCCCAAATTCTAGTAAAAAGACTAGACTGACCGGTCTGACCGAGACCAGAGGGGCCCGGGAGGCAATAGTGCCCAGACCTTCTATTAGCCCAAGACAGGAATCATTCTCAAAGCCAACTCTTCAGACAGGGACTGGACTGGACTACAAGACAGAAAATGTAACTGGTGAGGAGTGGGCTTCTTGGAACAAGTAGACACATGAGACTATCTGGGCAGCTCCTGTCTGGAGGGGAGATGTGCAGGATGAGGGGGACAGAAGCTGGCTGAATGGACACAGAAACACAGGGTAGAAAGAAGGAATGTGCTGTCTCATTAGGGGGAGAGCAACTAGGAGTACATCAACCAAAACCAAACCCACTGCCGTCGAGTCAATTCCGACTGATAGCAACCCTATAGGACAGAGTAGAACTGCCCCGTAGAGTTTCCAAGGAGCGCCTGGTGGATTTGAACAGCTGACCTCTTGGTTAGCAGCCATAGCACTTAACCACTACGCCACCAGGGTTTCCAGGAGTATATAGCAAGGTGTATATAAGGTTTTGTATGAGAGACTGATTTGATTTGAAAACTTTTACTTAAAGCACAATAAAAATTTCTTTTAAAATGTCATTGGGATTTGGATCAGATTTGCAGTGTACCTATAGATTGCTTTGGGTAGAATAGATATTTTTACAGTATTGAGTCTTCCTAACCATTTTTTTTTACCATTAGCTAGGTATGTTTTTCCACTTATGTAGGTCTCTTTTGGTTTCTTGCAGTAGTGTCTTGTAGTTTTCATCGTATAGGTCTTTTATGTCTCTGGTTAGATTTATTCCTAAGTATTTTATCTTCTTGGGGGGTATTATAAACAGTATTGATTTGGTGATTTCCTACTTCGAGGGTCCCTTTATTGGTATAGAGGAATCCAACTGATTTTTGTATGTTTATCTTGTATCTTGATTCCCTGCTGAACTCTTCTATTAGTTTCAGTAGTTTTCTTAAGGATTTTTTTTTTTTTTTTTTTTACTGTGTGTAAGATCATGTTATCTGCAAATAGAGATACTTCTACTTCTTCCTTACCAATCTGGACCCCCTTAATTTCTTTATCTAGCCTAATTGCTCTGGCTAGGACCTTCAAAACAATGTTGAACAAGCGTTGTGATAAAGGGCATCCTTGTCTGGTTCCTGTTCTCAAGGGGAATCCTTTCGGGTTCTCTCCATTTAGGATGATGTTGGCTGTTGGCTTTATATAATGCCCTTTATTATGTTGAGGAATTTTCCTTCTATTCCTGTTTTGCTGAGAGTTTTTATCATGAATGGGTGTTGGACTTTGTCAAATGCCTTTTCTGCATCAATTGATAAGATCATGTGATTCTTGTCTTTCATTTACATGATGGATTACATTCATTGTTTTTCTAATGTTGAACTAAACCTGCATACCTGGTATGAATCCCACTTGGTCATGGTGAATTATTTTTTTGATATGTTCTTGAATTCTATTGGCTAGAATTTTGTTAAGCATTTTTGCATCTAAGTTCATGAGGGATATAAGTCTAACTTTTTTTTTTTTTCTTATGGTGCCTTTACCTGGTTTTAGTATCAGGGATGTGCTGGCTTCATAGAATGAGTTTGGGAGTACTCCATCCTATTCTATACTCTTAAATACCTCTAGTAGTTTTTGGAGTAGTGCTATTAACTCTTCTCTGAAACTTTGCAGAATTCTCCTTGAAGCCCTCAGGGCCAGGACTTTTTTTTTTGTTGGAAGTTTTTCAATTACCTTTTCAATCTCTTCTTCTTTTTTTTTTTTTAATCGGTTTATTTAGTTGTTCTACCTCTGTTTGTTTTACTTTAGGTAGGTAGTGTGTTTCTGGAAATTTGTCTATTTCTTCTAGGCTTTCAAATTTGTTAGAATACAATTTTTCATAGTAATCCAATATGACTTTCAATTTCATTTGGGTCTGTTGTGATATTTCTCATCTCATTTCTTATTCCTGTTTTTCTTTTGTCAGTTTGATCAATGGTTTATCGATTTTCTTAATTTTTTCAAAGAACCAGCTTTTGGTCTTGTTAACTCTTCTAATTGTTTTTTCTGTTCTCTATTTCATTTAATTCTCCTCTAATTTTTATTATTTGCTTTCTTCTGGGGCCTGAGGGCTTCTTTTGTTGGTCTCTATTTGTTCAAGTTGTAGGAATAATTCTTTGATTTTGGCTCTTTCTTCTTTTTGTATGTGTGCATTTATTGCTATAAATTGACCTCTGAGCACCACTTTAGCTGTGTCCCAAAGGTTCTGATAGGAAGTGCTTTCATTCTCTTTGGATTGTAAGAATTTCTTTATTCTATCCTTAATTTCTACTGTAACACAGTTATTTTTGAGCAAGGTGTTGTTCAGTTTCCAAGTGTTTCTTTTCCCTGCTTTTTCTGTTATTGATTTCTACTATTACGGCTTTATGGTCAGAGAAGATGCGTTGTAGTATTTCAATGTTTCGGATTCTGTTAAGGCTTGCTTTGTGACCTATATGTGGTCTTTTCTAGAGAATATTCCATGTGCATTGGAAAAGAAAGTATACTTGGCTGTTGTTGGGTGGAGTGTTTTGTATATGTCTATGAGATCAAGTTGGTTGATTGTGGCATTTAGATCTTCCGTGTATTTATTGAGTTTGTTTCTGGATGTTCTGTCCTTCACCAAAAGAGGTGTGTTGTAGTCTTCTAGTATTATTGTGGAGCTGTCTGTCTTCCTTTTGGATGCTGTTAGAGTTTGTTTTATGTATCTTGCAGCCCTGTCATTGGGTGCATAAATATTTAATATGGTTATATCCTCCGGGTATATTGTCCCTTTCATCATTATATGGTGTCCTTCCTTATCCTTTGTGGTGGATTTAACTTTAAAGTCTATTTTGTCAGAAATTAATATTGCCACTCCTGCTTTTTTAATTGTTGTTTGCTTGATGTATTTTTTTCCATCTTCAGAGTTTTAGTTTGTGTCTTTAAGTCTAAAGTGTGTCTCTTGTAGGTAGCATATAGACGGATTTTTTTTTAATCCATTCTGCCACTCTCTGTCTCTTTATTGGTGCATTTACTCCATTTACATTCAGCATAATTATGGTTAGGTATGAGTTTAGTGCTGTCATTTTGATGCCTTTTTTGCGTGTGGTAGACAGTTTCTTTTTTCCAGTTAATTTTTTTGTCCTGAGTAGTTTTTCTTTATATTCTGTCTTTTCCTCTTTCTCATTGCTATTGATTTTGTTTTTGCTGAGTCTTTGTTTTTCTTGTATTTTATTTTTATGTGTAGGATTGTTAGTTTACTTTGTGGTTACCTTAATACCCCTATTCTTCTAAGTTGAAACAAAACTTTTTTACTTTATGTTACCTTCACTTCCTCTCCAAATGAATGATCTATGACTACATTTTTTAGTACCTCTTTATTGACTTAATATTGCCATCTTTTACATTATGACATTGCTGGTTCCTTGTTTTGCACATTTTTTTATCTTGATTCATTTTTGTGATTTTCCTGTCTGAGTTGATATAAAACTCAGGTTGCTCTGTCATGTGTTGATATCTGATGTTATTGACTTTCTAATCAGAGGACTCCCTGTAGTATTTCTTGTAGTTTTGGTTTGGTTTTTGCAAATTCCCTAAACTTCCTTTTATCCAGAAATGTCCTAATTTTGCCTCCATATTTGAGAGGCAGTTTTGCTGGATATGTGATTCTTGGCTGGCAATTTTTTTTCTTCAATGCTTTATATATGTCATCCCATTGGATTCTTGACTGAATGGTTTCTGCAGAGTAGTCTTAGCTTATTCTTATTGACTCTCCTTTGTAGGTGACTTTTTGTTTATCCCTAACTGCTCTTAAAATTCTCTTTATCTTTGGTTTTGATGAGTTTGATTATAATACATCTTGGTGACATTCTTTTGAGATCTAACTTATGTAGGGTTCAATGAGCATCTTGGATAGATATCTTCTCATCTTTCACAATATCAGTGAAGTTTTCTGCCAATAAATCTTCAACAATTCTCTGTATTTTCTGTTCTCCCTTCCTGTTTTGGTAGTCCAATCACTCATAGTTTATTTCTCTTGATAGAGTCTCACATGATTCTTAGGGTTTCTTAATTTTTTAAATTCTTTTATCTGATTTTTTTTTTTAATATATTGGTGCCACGTGTTTTATCTTTAATCTCACTAATTCTGACTTTCATTTCTTCAATTTGTCCTCTGACTTTCTATTGAGTTGTTTAATTCTGAAATTTTATTGTTAATCTTCTGAATTTCTGATTGTTTTCTCTCTATGGATTCTTGGAACCTATCAAACTTTTCATTTTGTTCTTGAATAACCTTCTTAATTTCCTCTACTGCTTTATCTGTGTGTTCCTTGGCTTGTTCCGCATTTCGCCTGATTGCCTTCTGGATCTCTTGAAGAGTTCTGTAAATTAATCTTTTGTATTTTGCCTCTGGTAATTCCAAGATGACGTATTTGTCTGGAAGATACCTCGATTCTTTGTTTTGAGAGCTTGTTGAAGCGATCATGGTCTGCTTCTTTATGTGATTTTGTATCGACTGTTGTTATTGTATTTTTAATTATTTTTAATTTATGTTTATGTACTCCACCCTAGCTTCTTGCTTTGTTTTGTTTTGATATGCCCAAATACATTGTTTGAGAGAGCTAACTTATTTCTGCCTTTGAATCTCTGACATCCTAACACCAGATGGCTAAAGCTGTTACCAGGTATATGAGCGTAGGAGTCCATTCACTTTTCTTGTATGGATTTAGCTGAAGTGTCCAGGTAGTTGGTCACCAAGTGTGTGATGCAGGATCTACCCTACAGTCTTAGAGGGTAAGGGGTGACTGGTGTAGGCAAAGGTATCTGGTTGCAGCAGGGGGTCAAGCTCTGAGCAAGGTATAGGGCTGATAACCATCCCCCGATTGACTGCGAGGAAAGTGCATCCCTCTTCCCTAGAGCACACAGGTGGGTGGGTTATGCAGCTGGACCATGGCACCCAATGCTTTTGGTTGTAAGGACTGGGAGGCACCACTTATCCTTGGACCCTTTTGTGGATGGCTAGGTGGCATCAGTGGAGCCAGCGGTTTTCAGGCCCCGATATGCAGAGGTGAGGACCCTGTTTAATAGGCAGAGTGGTGTCAAATGCCAAAAACCCACCTCTTCACCGCACAGCTGAAACAGTTAAAGTCAATCTCAGACACATATACCATTGAAGCCTGTCAACAAAGGTCTAATCTTCTGAAATGGGCCCACACAGGTCCATGCAAGGGTGAAAGGCATTCTAAATCTGTGGACTGTTTGTACCTGGACAGGAGCTGCTTCTGCCCTGAGTTCCTAGCTTAGGGAAGCCCGCAGATTATCTTTTCTCCCAATTGTTAATTTATTCCTTCTCCAAGGCTGGGAGAATGGCTCAGAATGCACAGCAGAGCCTATCTCATGTCCAGGGAAATCAACAGCCACTGAAGCCTGCTTGGGAGCTGGGAGTGTGGTAAAATAGATGCAAGTACTTAGCTTTTGCCAAGAGCGTTGTTTTTTGATTCCGGAGGCGTGAGTAGACTGTGAGGCTTGGCGTCTCTTCCTGGGGAATCTGCATCCCGAACGCCACCAGCCCTGCCGCGGTGCCACCAGGGGATGTTGCCTGAGGGCTCCGGTTCCCGCTGAGTCAGTTTTGGCAACTCCTTGCAGCTTCTGAACCATCTCTCCCTCCCCCTACCACTCAGTTCGATTTCCTAACTTTGCCATTGAGGTTCAGGGCTCCTAACTTGACATACGTGTATAATCACTTCACTTGTTTTTTCAGATATTTTTTGTAAGAGGTATCACCAGAAGCATCTGACTGCTCCGTCATCTTGGCCCTGCCTCAGGAGTACAATTTTTCATAGTATTTTGTTATGATTCATTTAATTTCAGTTGGGTCAGTTGTGATATCACCCATCTCATTTCTTATTCAGGTTATTTCATTCCTCTCCTGTTTTTCTTTTGTCACTTTGGCCAATGGTTTATCGATTTTGTTGGTATTTTCAGAGAACCAGCTTTTAGTATTGTTAACTCTTTCAACTGCTTTTCTATTCTCTATTTCATTTAATTCTGCTCTCATTTTTTATTATTTGCTTTCTTCTGGCACCCAAGGGCTTCTTTTGCTGTTCTCTTTATATTTGTTTGAGTTGTAGGGTTAATGCTCTGATTTTGGCCTTTCCTTCTTTTTGGATGTGTGCATTTATTGCTATAAATTTACATCTGAGCACTGCTTTTGCTGTGTCCCAAAAGTTCTGTCATACTGACCCTATAGGACATAGTAGAACTGCCCTGTAGAGTTTCCAAGGAGCGCCTGGTGGATTCGAACTGCTGTAGCACTTAACCACTACACTACCAGGGTTTCCAAAAAAAGTTCTGGTAGGATGTGTTTTTATTCTCATACGATTCTATGAATTTCTTTATTCCATCCTTAGTTTCTTCTATAACCCAGTAGTTTTTGAGCAAGGTGTTGTTCAGTGTCCATGTGTTTAACTTTTTCCCTTGCTTTTTCTGTTATTGAGTTCTACTTTTTTGGTTTTATGGTCAGAAAAGATGCTTTGTAATATTTCAATGTTTTGTATTCTGTTAAGGTTTGTTTTGTGACCTAATATGTGGTCGATTCTGGAGACTGTTCCATGTGTGCTGGAAAAGAAAGTGTACTGGCTTCTTTTGGATGGAGTGTTCTGTATATGACTATGAGGTCAAGTTGGCTGATTGTGGCATTTAGATCTTTTGTGTGTTGAAGTCTCCTACTATTATTCTGGAGCTGTCTATCTCTCTTTTCAATGCTGTTAGAGTTTGTTTTATGTATTTTGGAGCCCTGTCAGTGGGTGCATAAATATTAATTATGGTTATGTTCTGCTGGTGTACTGACCCTTTAATCATTATATAGTGTCCTTCCCTATCCTTTGTGGTGGATTTTGCTTTAAAGTCTATTTTGTCAGAGATTAATATTGCCACTCCTGCTCATTTTTGATCATTGTTTGCTTGATATATTTTTTCTATCCTTAGAGTTTTAGTTTATTTGTGTCTCTATGTCTAAGGTGTGTCTTTTCTATGCAGCATATGGACAGATTGTGTTTTTTAATCCATTCTGCCACTCTCTGTCTCTTTATTGGTGCATTTAGTCCATTTACATTCAGGATAATTTTTGATAGGTATTGAGTTCAGTGCTGTCATTTTTATGCATTTTTGTGTGTGTGTGTGTTGTTCACAGTTTCTTTGTTCCACTTAATTTCCTGTGCTGAGTTGTTTTTCTTTATGACTTTCTTTTCATCTTTTTCATTGTTGTTGATTTTGTGTTTGCTGAGTCTTTGTTTTTCTTATTTTGATGTATGGTATTGTTAGCTTCCTTTGCGATTACCTTAAGATTTACCAATATTTTCCCTTATGGAAACCAATCTTTTATTTCTTGATATTGCCTTGACTTCCTCTCCATATAAAAGTTCTGACTGCATTATTTAGTCCCTTTTTTTAATGTTGTGATCTTTTACATATTGATGTCTCTGTTTCCCTATTTTCAGTGTTTTAGGTTTGATTTATTTTTGTGACTCCTCTATCTAGGCAGGTTGATATTTGGTTGTTCTGTCCTGTGTTCTAGTCTTAGGTTTTTATCTGATGTTATTGATTCTCTAACTGGAGGACTCCCTGTAGTATTTCTTGTCATCTTGGTTTGGTTTTTACAAATTCCCTTCTCTTTACCTGGAAATGCCCTAATTTCACCATCATATTTGAGAGACAGTTTTGCTGAATATATAATTCTTGGCAGGCAAATTTTTTCCTTCAAGATTTTATATACATCATCCCATTGCCTTCTTGCCTGCATGGTTTCTGCTGTGTAGTCACAGCTTAGTCTTATTGACTCTCCTCTGTAGATGACTTTTAATTTATCCCTAGCTGCTCTTTAAATTCTCTTTGGTTTTGGCAAGTTTGATTATAATACGTCTTGGTGACATTCTTTTGGAATCTAACCTGTGTAGGATTCGATGAGCTTCTTGGATAGGTACCTTTCCATCTTTCACTATATCAGGGGAGTTTTCTGCCAATAAATCTTCAATAATTCTCTCTGTATTTTGTTATCCCTCCCTGTTCTGGTACTCCAGTCACTCTTAGGTTATTCCTTCCTCTTGATAGTCTCACATAATTAAGGGGTTTCTTTTTTAAACTTCTTTTATGTGATTTTTCCTCAAATAAATTGGTGTCAAGTGCTTTATCTTCAATCTCACTAATTCTGACTTCCGTTGCCTCAATTCTGCTCCTATCACTTTTTATGGAATTGTCTAATTATGAAATTTTGTTGTTAATCTTTTGGATTACTGTTTTCTGCCTCTCTATGGATTCTTGTAGCCTGTTAAATTTGTCTTTATGCTCTTGTATAACCTTCTTAAGATCCTCTGTTGCTTTGTCTGTGTGTTCCTTGGCCTGGTCTGCATTTTGCCTGATCTCCTTCCTGATCTCTTGAAGAGCTCTGTATATGAATCTTTTGAATTCTACTTCTGCTAATTCCAAGGCCTTCACTTCCTCTGGGAGGTTTGTTGGTTCTTTGTTTTGGTCACTTGCTGAAGCCATCATGGTCTGCCTCTTTATCTGATTTGATATTGACTTTTTTATTGTCTCCCAGCCATCAATAAGTTATATTTATTTATGTTTGCTTACTGTGTCCTAGCTTTTCATTTTGTTTTGTTTTGATATGCCCAAATAGGCTGGTCATGTGAGCTACTTTGATTATTGGTGTCTTTGAAGTTCTCTCGTCCTGTCACCAGTTGGTTAGAGCTCTTACTAGGTATGTGAGCCCAGAAGCCCATTTACTTTTCTTGTGCGGATTCAGCTCAGGTGTCCAGGTCGGTCACCAGGTGTGTGCTGCGAGCTCTCGCCTACAGTCCTAGATGGACAGGGCTACGTAGTGGTGATTTTAGTAGGCACAGGTATCTTGCTGGAGTAGTGGGTTATGTGCTGAGCAAGGGAGCTAACACCTGCCCCTGAGTGACTGGATGGAAGGCATGTCCCTGTTCCCTAGAGCTTGTAGGTAGGTGGGTTTTCTAGCTGGACTTTCGGCACCCAGTGCCATTTGCTGTAAGGACTGGGAGGCACCACTTATTCTTGGGCCCCTGTTGAAGGCGGCTAGGTGGAGTGGGTGGAGCCATCAGCCCTCAGGCCTCTGATGTGGGTAGGTGAGGACTCTGTTTAATGTTTAATGGGCAGGGTGGTGTCAAACGTCATGAATCCGCCACTCTCCCTTAGGTGTTGCAGTTGAAAATAAAACCCAAACCAAATCTAACCCACTGCAATCGAGTTGATTTCGACTCATAGCGACCCTATAATAGGCTTCAGGTATATACCCTGCTGTGCTGTGCTGTGCTAATGAGGGCTTATGCTGTTTAAATGGCCCCACACAGGTCTAGGCAGGGATTAAAGTCATTCAAAGTCCATGGACACCTTACGCCTGTGCCTAGGCAAAGGGCTGTGCCTGCCCTGAGTTCCCAGCTTAGAGGAGCTGACAGATTATTTTTCCCTGTTTGTCAATTTATTCCCTCTCCAAAACCAGGAGAATGGCTCAGGGTGCGTGACAGATACCACTTCTGCGACTGGAGCAGAGTGGGGAGGGGGCAGGGTAAATGGGAAAGAGATACTTCCCAGAGGGAGGAAGTATTTTTTTGATCCCATGGAGTAGGTTAGACGCTTGCACTTAACTTTCTCAGAATCAGTGCTGCTTCTCCCTGGTTCCAGAGGCTTGAGCAGACTCTCCACTGCTCAGCTTCTCCAAGTGCAGAAAACACGTCCTGAGCACTGCTCCTTGCCTCAGCCTGTGTGTGCCAGCTGATCCAGCCTGTGGGGGTGCCAGCCAGGTTAGGTCTGGCAAAACCTTGCTGCTTCTGAACTGTCTTTCCCTCCCCCTGCACCCTGTTTGTCTCCTCAACTTTGTCTTTAATGTTCAGGGCCCCAAGATTGTCATATATAATCAATTCACTTGTTTTTTTTTTTTTTTTTTTTGGTCTTTGTTGTAAGAGGAACCACAGGAAGCATCTGACTACTCAGCCATCTTGGCCCCACCTACTAGCTGTGTATATTTGGATAAATGACTTAACATTTTCTGATAAGCCATCCAATGACAGGAGGTTGTGAACAGAAATCACTCAAATGCAGAGGCTATGTCTGCCAGTAACCAGAGAGTGAAGGGAGCCTGTGACCCATGTATTCCTGCTCCAGAAAAGTGTGCTGGGGTGCAGGCTCCCAAGGCACAGAAGACCAGGAGACAGGGGGAAGTGCAGGCAGATTTCAATGGGGAGGGAAGAAGGGACAGCTCTAATGCTTACTGTGTCCTAGCTTCTTGTTTTGTTTTGATATGGCTCTGTTGGGGGTACTGGTCAGCTCTGATGAGTGCTGGTTGGCTCTGTTGGATACTAGATGATTCTGACAGGTATCGAGTGGCTCTGCCAAGTACTGGCCAGCTCTGATGAGTGCTGGCTGGCTCTGATGGTACTCAGTGGCTCTGATGGGTACTGGCCAGCTTTGATGGGTACTGAGAGACTGGTGGGTACCAACTTGCTTTGATGAGTGCTGGCCAGCTCTGGTAGGTACTGGCTGGCTCTAACAAGTTCTGAGAGGCTCTGATGGGTGCTGGCCAGCGCTGATAGGTACTCACAGGCTCTAACAAGTACTGAGAGGCTCTGCTGATGGGTACTGGGTACTGGCCAGTTTTGATGGGTACTGAGAAGTTTTGATGGGTACTGGCTGGCTCTGATGGATGCTGGCCAGTTGTTTGGTGCTGGTCAGCTCTGATGTGTATCAAACAGCTCTGATACTGAGAGGTTCTGATGGGTGCTGGCTGGCTCTCATGGGTACTGGTTGGCTCTGATGGGTGCTGGTCGGCTCTGATGGGTACTGGCCAGCTTTGATGAGTACTGAGAGGCTCTAACATGTATTGGCTGACTCTGTTGGGTGCTGGGTACTGTCTGGCTCTAACGGGTAGTGAGAGGCTCTACTGGGTACTGGCTGGCTCTGATGGGTACTGGCTGACATGTAGGCCAGGGTGATGGTCCTCACAGAGGCTGGGAAGTGGCAGTCATGCTGCCTATGAAAGCCTCTCAAGCCCTTGTAGTTTTCTTCTTTGGCTCTGTCTCTCTAAGCGTCATCACTAGCCAACACATTTCATCTCTTCTTTGAAAATCTCCCCTCTAGGGTTTCACTCACTTGTTGACCAGATTCACGTAAGTACCTCTAAATATTAAAGAAAATCCAGCATTTCTGCATGCCATTTAGAACATTAAACATCTGTGCATTTTAATCACAGCACTCCCAGTTTGTGCCACATGACCCTGGACATGTATGTCTCTGCTCGAAGACAGGAGACAGAGCAGTGTTTTGTTGGGGCAGTCTATTTTGATTTGCAATGCCACTTCACATCCTGGTACAGCAGGTTTTTAGAAAATTAAATACCCTCCATTGCAAATGTCTTCATTTGTAGCTGTGAGTTAATAAGAGAAAAATTTAAAGAACTGAAATGCCCTGCTCCGTTCCTTATCCTTTCTCACCTTCAGCTTAACTGGCTGGAGGACAGGGCATTCTAAAACACATGGTCACTCTTACCGCAGGCCAAAGAGGGCAGTCCTGTTGGTGGCAGGGGGGAGTCTCAGAGGGCCTGACGAGCCCGTCTATGTGGTGAGTGTCCCCATCAAGGTGACTTCCAGGTGTTCTGCAAACACCTGGTGTCAGTGAAGACTGGACAGATGGACTCTTGAAGGATGAGTTCCACAAGCTGATCAGGAAGGGCCAGAGGCCTGTCCTGGGGGATGTCTGGCTGCACTGAGGTTCCCGTGGTCTGCTATTTGTCTCCCTTGATTTTATTAATTATGTATCTAATTCCTAGCCTATGTCAGCTGGGCTCAGGAAAGACTGTGTCAACCCGAAGTTCAAAATGTAAACAAAGCCTGATTCACAATCTACCAAGGAATGGTGGTAACAGCCCTAAGTTAAAAATCTCTAAGGACAAGGTAGCAAGTGACTCTCCCTTCACACAAGACCTTTTATCTAGTGCTCAAAACAGAGGTCCTTTAAGTGTGTGTGAGCGGAGGAACAGGAGGAGCAATTATGGAACGCCTGTGTGCCAGGTGCTTTACACATGAGGCCTAAGAAACAGAAACGACCTCTATTATTAAAAAAAATACAAAAAATGCTTTTCTCTCATTATAAGAGGCACAGTCTCATGATTAAAAATAGAAAACATGTAAGACCAAGATGAAACCACCTGCATTCCTACAGCCACTACAAACATGCTGTTCTTTTGGAGAGGTGTAACTAGCACATAAATACTGGGATTGTACTGCACTTGCAGCTTTGCTTTACCCTGTTACCAAAAAACCAAAAACCCAGTGCCGTCGATTCCAACTCATAGCGACCCTATAGGACAGAATAGAACTGCCCCAGAGTTTCCAAGGAGCACCTGGAGGATTCGAACTGCCAACCCTTTAGTTAGCAGCCGTAGCACTTAACCACTACGCCACCAGGGTTTCCTTTTGCCCCATTACAATGTGAATATTTTGAGTAAATATTCTTCAAAAGCATCAACCGACTATCAGCTGTTTTGTTATATGGATCGGATATAACTTAATCATTCTCTCACTGTTGGGCATTTGGGTATAATCTCTAATTTTCTGCTCTTTTAAATAGCTCTTACATATTAAGGTACCTACCTAAACAGCCGGCATTCTGTTTTGCATCTCTTTGACTACTAGCAAAGTTCAAGTATATTTCACAAATCTGTGTGTCATCTTTGCGCAGGAGCCTGGCTAATCGCTGTATCTTTCCAATTTTTATGTACTGCCCAAGTAAGCACAGAGTTCACATACAATGTTCACATGTGTTTCATGTGTTACTGACCCTTTGTACTTCTGTGGTTGTCCATCCTGTGACTTAAGTAAAAAAAATAACACTCTGCTATTCACAAATGACTCTAGAATATGTCCAGTTCTCTCCTGCCTCACATGCCTGGGACATCCCAAGGGCAGGCGGTCATTGTGTACCCCTCCCCTGCCCCTCGCCAAGCTCTCTTCTGAATGAAAGCAGTCAGGCCAAGGCCAGGGATTCCAGGGCAGAGCTGGCGAAGCTGTCCCGGTCTGGCCCCGACTTTTTGCTGAGCACCCCCTTGGGCCCTGTCTCACCCTGGACCACTATGCCTGACAGAGACAGCACTGGCAGCGAGGCCTTTGCAGGAGTGTTCGTGTTTGCATCTCAGCATTAGTCTGTAACTCAGTTTAAGAAACAACTTGCATTAAATAAGTAATCACAAATCCTATTACTGTTTTTCAATTCATACTCACACTTGAACTACCTTTATATTTCATAAACGCAAAGTCTCAACTAAAACTTGTCATGAAAGCTTTAAAAACTCTCCGTAACTCAGAAGTATTTTGAACTGATTATGTGCTAAAAAAAAAAAAGGTGTCTGATTGGTTACAATTACCTGCTATCTGCCTGGGTGGCACAGCGGTTAAGAATTTGGCAGTTGGAATCCACCTGCCGCTCCTCGGAAACTCTATGGGAAAGTTCTACTCTGTCCTACGGTTTTTGAGTCAGAATCGACTCAACTGTTTTTTTTTTTTTTTTTTTTATTTTGGTTTGCTATCTACTCTACCACCATCTTTCAGTGGAGGCTTACCTGTTACGATGCTGAACAGCAGAGCTGCCACACTTAGAGTAGGAAGAAGGTCCTGGTGACCGACTTCCAAAAATCAGCCAGTGAAAACCGTACAGGTCACAGCAGTCGAATTCCCAACCAACCAGGGAACAGGTCACAGCAGTCGAATCCCCAACCAACCATGGGAACGTGCAGGACCTGGCAGCACTTTGTCCCGCTGTGCCTGCGGATGCCACTACTTGGGGGCTGACTCCACGGCAGCTAATGACAGCAACAAATTTTTATTTAGCTGAATTAAAAAAAAAAAAAAAAATTCTAACACAAATGCATATTTGCCAAGGAAGAATCGTTCTGGAGCCAAGTTCATCTGTGCCCCCAAACATGCCTTACTGTACACTCAGCCCCTTCGGGTTGTTTAGGTCTGCTCTCCTACGGGCATCCAGTCTCTGCCATGACACTCCACCTCATTCAAGCTCTACCTCATGAACAAGCACAGGCTTGCAGCAAGCACTGCAAAGACGTTTACTGTGGGGATAAGAGAAAAAGAAAAACACTGCCCTTCACTTTTACAGGTTAGCATTTGGCGTGTATTTTTACAGCAGAAAATATTCGCTCTGTAATCATTTAACATCTTACCAAAAAAGCATGACTCAAACTCACAATACCTGTGAATGAATGAACACACGTGTGGAATAAACAAAGGGTCACGTTTCTGGACCTGGAAAATAGCATTTTTTTATGTTTGAAAAATCTCTCGCGTTTCTGTACAGGATGGATGCTAACTTGAGGGTTGTTTGGGGAAATCCATGAATGAGGAAAAAGTTCTTCTAGGTGACTGAAATCTCAGATGTCACGGCAGGTAGCAGCAGGTGACTAAAATCAGCTAGACCATGGTAAACTCGGCCTATTGAAGTTAGTGGGGAAGCCTGGCCACAAGTGGGATGTCAGACATCAGAAGTGAGGCCTTGCAGGCTGAGGTTCTAAAAGGGAAGGTGGCTTAGGTGAAAAAACAAAACTGACTCATCGCCTAAAGAAGAAAACGCAGAGTAGTTAAGCATATCTGATATGGCTAAACAGAGTTCCTGAATCAAATCAGATTATACAAGGCAAGGTTTTCAAAGGAGGGAAATAAAGGTATGTAACCAAGAATAAACATAAAAACAAAGATGAGAAGAGTGCAAGGGAATAAAAACTCAGGATGAATTGAAACTTGAGGGGGAAAGTCATCAAAAAGCAGTTTTACTGTTAGGTTCAAATCAAGACAAGGTGGAGGGAATACAGGGAAGGGCACCACCTGTAAGTGGGCGGCAGGCAGTGGAACACCTGTCGGCTGTGAGCTCCCCGGACAGGGCCACGGCGCACCCATCTCCACAGCCCCAGCAGCTAGCACAGCGCCCGGCACCCGCCACCCTTCAGACACTCCACCAAGATTACTCGAACTGAATCAACAGAGAGAAGTCAGAATTATTTCTGTTCAACTCCTCTTTGTGGGTGGGGGGCGGTATGGGGAGATTTTCAGAATGAAAAATGTGGAACAAAATAAATGAGAAACACTGAAATGACTACACTCGATGGCAGACTAACAAGGAAAAATGCTGATTTAGTATAAGTACTTGCTAATAACTCAGATGGTCTTAATACAGTTATCCTAAGAGGTAGTAAGTGCTATTATCAAATTTATTACCAGTGAAATTTCCTTCACTTATTTTCCCCCATTTATGTCACCATTCTGGATTACTGACCTATCACGGCATCAACTTTTTATATTTTATTATATGAGTATCATATATGATTACATTAGAAAGTAAAATAAATTATAAATCCCTATTCCCTCTGCTCCTAAGAAATTACATAAAATTTCATTAAACATCCTTCTCCTTGCTTCAAGCTATTTTGTGTAAGCAACATTTTAAAACAAAATAATTAAAATGACGACAGTGAAGTCCCCCTTTATACAGCACTCTAATCCAAGGTGCTGAAGTGTTTTCCAGTAAAAATTATTCATTATCCCCAACATTTTTTTAGATGAAGTGGATATTTTATTAAAATGGAAACTGAAATACTAGAAATCACAGAGTCCATAAAAACAGAACAAACTATTGCTCAACTCAGTAGTTGTTCAGCAAATATTCAGTCCGTGTTTCTCCGGGGTGCGGTGTTCTTAGGGGAAGTGCATGAGACAAAAGCCTCGGTTTGGGAAAAAATCAACCCAGTGGACTCAGTTCTAGACTTTTGTGGAGAGAAGATAACAGATGAAAAGTAAACCGTGGAAGTCAATGCTGAAAGGACAAGATCATTTTTATAACCATGAACTTTATTTACTATGCCAACATTTTCAGGAAAGGGATTTTACATCTGGTTTTTATGATTAATTTTACAGGCAAATTCTAATATACAGTATTTACTCTGAACTGGTTTTTAAAATCAATGGAAAACAATACTGCAGATATTAAAGATCATGGTGTTTTTGTTTTTAGTTAGCAATGACTAAGAGGCTTTAAGTTCTTAGGGTCAGCATTCCTTTGTTATGGCAATACTTTACCAAGAGAACGGTGGGTAGCTTTACCCTAAGAAGATTAAACACATGATGTATCTTTAATTAATGACATAGTTGGAGACTGGCAGCCACCATCATAATCATTTATTCAAACATCTTCTTTCAAATTGCTGCAGCAGAGAAAGGAAAGGGAGATGTGGAAAACCATTTGAAAATAGAATTCAAGCATCAGAATTAAGAAAATAGAAAGGCCTCACCTCCAAAGAAAAACATCAGGTATTTTCTATTACAGTATAATTAATTTTCGAATGTGTGCGTAAGCATGCAAACATAACCACTCCAACGAATCCAGCAACATGAGAACTACGGTGCAAGATGGACAGTAAACGGACACTGTGCTGCAGGCTTATTGGTCGTCCTTACAGGCCCATTTGGCGATTCCAAAGTACATCCCCAGGACTCAGCGACAGGAACCCATCAAGACCACTGCGCAGAAGCCAGAGTGCACCTCTGGGTAACACCAACTATGCCACAGGAACATTTAGACAGCTATGGTGGATCTTTGATACGTTGAGTAAAATACTTAAGGGGACAATGGAATATTCAAAGAAAACAGTGCTTTCAGGGGGAAAGTGACATGCTGGGGATGTAATTCTGTGGAAGGCTGTACTGATATCTTCAAACAGCAACAATTACAGAGAAATTCATTTCAACAAATGACGCCACACCCAATAGGAGGCATTTCGATATTTCAGGCACAACTCCAAGCAATAAAGCGCATTTAAAGTGCAAATCTGATATTCTCTTTCAGATTTAAATTTTACTTGTTAAAATATTTATTAAGTTCCTTAGTATCTATATAAATACAATGAACAGTAGTCAATACACCTGGAAATATTGCACAAATCAAAATGAGACTCCAAAAGAAAAATGCTAGAGAGTCTCGGCTATTAGAAACAGTCTAAATAACTACGTCATCCTTGTTTAATGCCTTAAAACCATCTGCATCTGTACTGATTAACTCCTTTGGCCAAACTTTCTTCAAAGAGCTGGATACATATCCCATTAACAGTCCTATATATAATTCTCCATACTGTATTTTCTTTCACAAATGTGAAACCTAACTAACCCCCGAAAAATTTCATCCTCAGGAATTACAACTCATGCACTGCAACCATCTTCACCAACGTTACCAGAACTAAGACAAAAAGTGCTGTGTGTTCCTGTGGAGGAGGGTCTGAAACAGAGCTGACGTAGGGAAGTAACAGACAGAGGCCCAGCCAGATCTGAGGCGGGATCTCCCATTACACCCCCACCGCCCTTTCTGACTGAACACTTACTCACTAAGGAGCAGACGAGCACAACATTCTCGCAGTTTTTAGAGAGAACGGCAGGCAGATACTTGTGTTGTTTTGTGCAAGCATGCTAGATTTTTTTCTCTTAAATACATTATGCTTTATAATTACGTCAGTGAGCCTATCTTCCACCAAGATTAAGGCTCAATAAAGCTGAACTGATGGGTTAATATTTCTGAAAATTCATCTGGGAGCAAAAAATGGGGCAGGAAAAAGATTAAACAAATTCCTGGAGTCAACATTTTATATAATGGACAACAAAGATATTTCCCTTGGACTAGGAGGTTAAAAATACATTAAAAATATGAAACTTTTCCCTTAAAGATAAAGGACAACTTGTAAATAATGTTTCTTAAGACTCTATAACAACTTCCAAATAAACCAAGAACCTACTAATTTCATCAGTGTGTTTTACTTCAGGGAAATAAGGTACAACATCATCTCAGTTGCAATACGTGAGGCCAGTTCTCGTTTTCTTTCAAAATTAAAGCCCAGGTATGAATGCCCACTGGAGCTGCCGTGTCTCCAGGAACCACAGTGCTCTGCGGACAGACACGTCTGCTCACAGCATCTGGACTCTGAAGAACTCTCCAAGCTTCCGTGATTCTCTGCAGAAACGCTGTCAAGTGAGAGTAGGATGTGACTTGTGTTGGTCACATATTAACAAATCCATGAATGGTTTGTGTCCATTCGATGGCCAATTCACCTGAATGGTTCTCTGATAGGTAAGGGAACACTGTGTCAAAATGGCAACAAATGCCACTTTTGATGTTTCCATTAAAGCATTTCCTGTTGATGCTCTCACAAAAAAAGGGGCAGATAATTTCACCAGTATATACTTTTTAATGGAATTCTTAGAAAATTGAGTGACTTTTTGGCCGTCAATCCTCTTGATGCATTTTTGGCCAGCTGATCGAAACAAAACTTGACCTTGAAAGGTTATCTATCTGGAAGATATTAATTCCAATTAAGCAGCTAGAGGCGAACCATCTAAAGATGACATGATTTAGAGGACGACAGGGCATATGGCCTGGCCTGTCCTATCCTGACAAATGGTCTGAAACATGATTAGCATCGTGCACATGGTCCCTTTGAGGCTCCACAGCTACTTTCTGTAGCACATTAAAATAAATAAGCATATTGCCTTTGAAACACTTTTCAATTACCTTTTAATAAAACACAATTTCTCCTCCCCAACTCTATTTCTCTTCCCAAATCCTATCTGATTTTCAAGAAATTGTCATTCAAACATACAACATAAAAACGAAACCTGGAAAACTCAGGAAAAACAAAATTATTAAGAATTCCAGCTTTTCTCAAGATAGTCTTACTTAAATTTGTAATTTTTCTCAAAATATTTTAACTTTTTTGTTATACAAAATATTTTTAAATGACTATGTGTCCATCAAAGTTTTGTGCAAATATTTCAAGTCTGTTATCCCAGCCTTCGGATATTAGCAGAGAATCAATAAATACAAATATTACAATAAAGGCTTAATTTAAAATACATGCTGTGGAATCTTAATTAACAGCTATCATGGACCCATAAGCCTATAGGGATCAAAACTGAATTACCAGCAAAACTCTAGCACCAACATATTTTATAATGGATACATCTGTAGGTACAGGTTTCAAGATATATCTTAAGTTTTTTTCCAAAATTTACCCAGAAGCAAACGCAAACACAAATGGTGGGGGTGGGGGGGGGTGGGGGGGCTAGGGGCTGGGGACTGGGGCATAGCAAGATGTCAAAGCAACAGAAAACTGGTTCATATACAATATGAAACATTTTCAGCCTATGAAATTTTTCTGGTAAATTAATCAACAGTAACACTTGTTTGCTGATACTAGAAGGGAAAAAATAAAACCTACATAGACTTCCCATTAAAAAGCCTGGTATCCTTTATTCATCACAGAGCTTTTGCATAGACCTTTTAATTACACAAAATACTGGTCAGAACTCTGCGTACTGACTGCCATCTTCCATTATCACCAGGATTTTAGATAAAACAGTAGCCTTATTCATAGGAGGGACAAGTGAAAAAGAACATTTCTGATAACCACAACTAATACAGACCTAACCAAAAAGAAAAAAAACCAAACCCATTGCTGTCGAGTCAAATGACTCATAGCAACCCTACGGGACAGAGTAGAACTGCCTATAGGGTTTCCAAGGCTGTAAATCTTTACAGAAGCAGACTGCCACATCTTTTTCCCACAGAGCAGCTCCGCTGACCTTTTGGTTAGCAGCCGAACACTTTAACCACAGTGCCACTAGGGCTCCATAATATAACCTTAAAAGGACTAAATTAGCAAAGCACATTTCTTGCCTGCTAAGTGAGTATTATGCATTTTATGATGTGCAGAGGAAGGACGACATGATTAGAGCCTTCAGCAGGCTGCTGAGACGGGTAAGCAAGTGTCTGCATTTACCTGAGACAAGTATGTTCACATGGCACGTACTTCAACCAGGATATGAAATGGAAGAGCCAAACTAGTAGAAGATTCCACGTTTTAATATTTAAGATTTGCAGGCTTTCAATGGAACCTCCACCTTGGTAGCAAATGTACATAAAGATATTACATGGCAGATGAGCTTGTTTTACAAAAGCAAACTGGCAGGTGATGGCTATGTATTTAATGTATCTTTGGTTTAGGAAGACGAGAATATCGATTAGCAGCCAAACAATCCCCAGAATGAAAATTGCCGTTCAGAGTCTGCACAATTTCTTTTCTTCTTGTTAGTGGTCTTGGAATGCTTGTCTTGGCCTGGAAGTTTTGAGGCTCTGATTGGGAGTTGCTTATTTGTTTCTGTTTGAAAGAGTCGGAAGGGGGACGGAGCTTAGATGGTTTCAGATTAGGATTATTTGTAAGACTTGTCTGACTAGATGTTGGCTGAAGTTTTGATGAATTACATGGCGTGATTATCGGTGACTTCTTACAAGTGGTAGTCTTACTTGGAGATGATTCAGCGACTGGAGGAGGTTCCAAAGAATTCAAAATGGATGGCTTTAGAAGTTGCAAGGCCTTGGGCTGTGATGCGTAGCCTACTGGTGAAGACTGATCTCTTACAACTCTCTTAGCCTGGTCTGCTATACTTGACTGGGGAAGTGTTTGCAGAGAAGTGGGTACAAACTGCATGTCACTAATGTTATTACTTGCCAAATGATAAGGCTCTGCAGCATTCACAGTTATGTTCAAGTTTGCTTCAGAAGGTGTACTATTAGCCACGTCCTTAGAGAACTGTGGGCTTGATGAAAAACGCAGGTCATCCAGACCATACTCGCTGTCTTGTTGCAAGCCATGTGTGAAGCTTTTGTTCAGATGTGCAACCCTGTGATGTGTGCCCTGAGGAGTGCACTCACTGTGGGCCTCGGTATGCTGCGGCTTTATTAGTTTTCCCTGGGCGTGGTCTGTGGGTCTGGGAAGGCTGCTGGTAGGCTGTAGTACTTGAGGCTGTTAAAATTAAAAACAACATTAGCAACAATGTGTCTTTGAAATGCCACCCATAATTAATGTAAGTTCCAACTGGGCTGTTTTGGTATATATTATGATACAATACAGAAAGAATGTGTTGTTGTTTTTCATTTGAGAAATGAATTGTAATATTCGAGTGAATTTATGAGACACATACAAGAATAATAATGCAAACACAAAATTATACAGGCAGTAAACACTAAACAAGACCCAAAATTAAACAAGGGAAAAGAAAACCTTAAGGTACTGATTTATTGCAGAAAACAATTTCATGCCTTACTTGATTAAGAATTTAAAATTGTATATTTAAGAGAGCTTGACGGAATAATTCCCATAGCACTTTGGCTTAATCTCCATAAATCATTCAGACTGTGACCATAAGAATACTATCTCTTTTGAAGTTTCTTTTTCCTACCATGCTACCACTGCTACGGCTGCTAACTAAGAGGTAGGCAGTTCGAATTCACCAGGCGCTCCTTGGAAACTCTATGGGGCAGTTCTACCCTGTCCTATAGGGTCACTATGAATGGGAATTGACTCAGCTGCAATGGATTTGGTTTTTTTGGTATGTTACCACACTTGACTTGAGAACGCTCTTAAAGGTGTCAAAATGCTGTGTCTCTGTTGCAAAAATTACCAGGAGATCAACAAGGTTCAGAATGAAGATTGAATTCAATTGAAGTGAAATTCTAACTATATGAAAAAAAAAAGATCAAAACATTTAGCTAATGCTAATCTATCTTTAATATTCTTGTTGAAAAGTTCAGAATGAAATGTTTTCAAAGCTTATTTAACCCATCTCATTGCCATACAAGGGACCTGCTAAGGTTCTGTTATGCTGATAATGTGGAAAATACCCAGACTTACCCTGCTCAAAATGAACATCCATTTAGTAAATTAAAAATTAACAGCCTTTTGAATGATGGCTGAGAGTAAAACAAAGTTGCAATCACCTCTATCTTGAACTCAAGAGAGGTCTCCCAAGCAGAGAAGCCTGGATAGCACAGCTCTTAAGGCCACAGACCCACATCTTTGGAGTTCAATGTGTGGTTACGTTCTGTACAAATCAGAGAAAACATGCAATTGCCATTACTTTTGGGCCTTTGGTAAAAGATTATGAATCTTAAAGTTCTCTTTCAATGGCCCAAATACTTAAAATATATGAGGCAGAGTCTACTGTTCATGTACTGATGGCCAGGGGTGGCTGCTAGAAATGTATAATCACACACACACGCTCTTTCTCTCAATTAAATAATATGGGCTGGAAATGTCAAGCAGTTTGGGAAAGGGCTTTGAAACATGAACTTTAGAGGATTATTTTGTACCAGTAAAAAACAGATATGTATTTTTCACTACGCTAAATCCACGAACACAAGCTATACGTTATCTCTAACTTCTGCCATAGATAGCGCAGACCTATTTATACCGCATTATTTGTGTTTTTTCACTTCCTTCGCCTTTCCATCTCCTTCTTGACCAGCACTGGACAATGCTCCCCAAGGCCAGTGGTCAGGGATTAATTTATGGCAGGGTTGAGGGTGACAGAGAACAAAGCAAGGCTCACTTACTTAGGGAGGGATGGTTGGCCAGGATGGCATAGGGCTGGCTTGCTATTTAAAAAGCAAAAATCAAGACAATGGCACTCGAAATTAATCCTTATAGAGGTATGCTACATTAAACTCTTATTTATTGCATCATGTTTAAAATAAACAAGCTATTCCAGTTGTTACCTCAAGCTAAGTGTCTCAGAGTTTAAAGTTAAGTGGGAATTTTCACAAAAAATCACCACAGAGATGAGTATACTCTCCCTTAAGATAAAAGGCAAAGGTCACCATGCAATTAATTCAGCAGACTCTCTGTGAGGTTTCCTGGAAAAAATGACCATCCCCAAATGGTCACAAACCTCAGAAAGATTAGTGACAAAACAGAGCAGGACCACAATCAGCAAACCAAAGTCTACCAAAGAAAAAGAGAAGTAGCCAGAGAGGAAAAAGGGGTAGCACCAAATGGCTGACTAAATGGGAATTTGCTTTCCCTTTTCACCTTCAAACACAATAAGATATTCTAGTCTCTAGTTACAGTTCTGGAAGCCCTGGTGGCATAGTGGTTAAGTGCTACAGCTGCTAACCAAAAAGCTGGCAGTTCAAATTCACCAGGCGCTCCTTGGAAACTCTATGGGGCAGTTCTACTCTGACATATAGGGTCGCTATGAATTGGAATTGACTAGACAGCAATGGTTTTTTTTTGGGTAGTTACAGCTCTTAAAGCAACTTAAGAACTTTGAAAATACCAGTGAAAATTTTTTAAAAATGACTTGTAATATGTCTATTGCTAGTTAAGAAAAAAATGATATAACATGTGCTTGCAGCTCAAAACTTACAAAAAGGTATGATTTTCAAACTAAGACAAAGTTATAAACTGATTATTAGGACAACCAAGCCTGTAGAAAAAGTGTATTGTGATCTACAAGTAACTTATTCATTTGCGTTGTTCTTATGACCACTGCCCATCAAATAAATACAAAGTGGGTAATCAGAGACATGTTGCTCGTGTTAAATTCAATAAAGCTCTGTATTAAACATTAAAGAACTAAAGTGAATAATAAAAAAACTGAGTCCTTTAATTGAGAGGAATTAAACTAATTATATAAATAAATACATAAACTATAAATTAATTACATTAAATAAATTAGTGGTTTTTATACACTAAAAAAAATTTTTTTTTTTTATACACGAAATAACCCTGGTGGTAAACTGGTTAAGCACTTGGCTGCTAATGAAAAGGTCAATGGTTTGAACCCATCAGCAGCTCCTTGGGAGGAAGATGTGGTAGTCTGCTTCCATAAAGAACCCTATAGGCTGTTCTCCTGCCTGGCTATCTACTGTACGTTGCTCTGAGTCAACTACTAAGGAATCGACTTGATGACAATGGGTGTGTGCTTAATAGGAGTCTTTGGGTGGTGTAGGTGCTCCACTGCTAACCAAAAGGCTGGATGTTGTGAAACTGCCACAGAGGCTTTCCCCCCTCCCTTGCAGCCTACCAAGCTGCGGTTTTTAACTGCCATTTGAATTTGGTGCCAGAATCCCACATATGCATGAACCAGGATATTGGCACATGGGCAGGACCTGAAGAGCCGTGGCCCTGAACTTGACCCCCGACTTGAACATCATTGGAGAAGACGTTCTCCAGCACACACCTGTACCTTTAGCCCATTTATAAAGCAAAAGTTCCCTTCCTTTACAAATGACTCAGCACCTGGATCTCCAAATATGGATTGGGGTATCAGATTTGGGGCACCAATCCTGCCCCTAGGGGACTGGAGGGCATAAATGCTCCAAACTCCCCTGGGACAGGGAGTGCGTGGTCTTTTGGCTGCTAGGCCCCATGTTGTTCCTTGTTTGTACAAACAATAAATTTCCAATTTGTTTCCCTTGCAACTGGTGGTGTGGTGTCTATCTTATTTTGATCAGCTAATAGGACAGGACAAGAACTCGCGTTCGGTTACAGCTGGAGTCCACCCAGAGCTGCCTTTAAAGAAAAGCCATGTCATCTGAAAAATCAGCCATTGGAAACCCTATGGGGGCACAGCTCTACTCTGAAACACATGGGGGAGGGAGGGCACCACGAGTCAGAATCAACTTGACAACTAGTGTTATATGCTAAATAATTGGTGTAGATTTTATCTTTTTATTACAAGTTCATTTTTGTAGTATAATTTCCCTATTCTTGAAAAAGCTTTATTATTATTTATTTGAAAATTCTAGTTTGGAAAATGAATTCCACTACTTTTAAACAAAAGGTTTCTCTGAAGAATAAAAAATTACTATAATTTGAGGATTAAGGACAGCTGGCTATTGATACATGAAAGACTATGTGGAATTGATTACCCACTAAAGACCGGATTGTTATTAATTACATGCTGCAAAGTTGAACAACAAGCTACAGACCTACCACACAGAGATATGTTTTGATAGCTTGTTGTCTGCAATACAATTTCCCCAAATTCTAAATACTCAACTGTATTAGTATAAAGGCAAGATGTTAACAATTCATCTTGCCCACATCCACTACTGCCTCTATGGTCATAAAAAGCTATCCTCAAGACTTAACATTGTAATTATGTCTATTCTACCCAAAGTGATCCACAGATACAGTTCCAATCCAAATCCCAGTGAAATTTTTTAATGAGATGGAGAAACAAATCACCAACTTCGTATGGCAGGGAAAGAGGCCCCAGAAAAATAAAGCATAACTAAAAAAGAGAACAAAGTGGGAGACCCCACTCTACCCGATTTTAGACACTATTATACCACCACAGTAGTCAAAACAGCCTGGTACTGGTAAACAACAGGTACATGGACAAACGGAACAGAATTGAAAATCCAGATATAAATCCATCCACATATGTGCAGCTGATACTTGACAAATGCCCAGAGTCAGTTCAATGGGGAAAAAACAGTCTTCTTAACAAATGGTGCTGGCATAACTGGATAGCCATCTGCAAAAAAATGAAACAAGACCCATATCTCACACCATGCACAAAAACTAACTCAAAATGGATCAAAGACCTAAATATAAAATCTAAAATGATAAAGATCATGGAAGAAAAAATAGGAACAATGGTAGGAGCCCTAACACATGGCATAAACAGTATACAAAACATTACTAACAATGCAGAAGAGAAACTAGGTAACTGGGAGCTCCTAAAAATCAAGCACCTATGCTCATCCAAAGACTTCACCAAAAGAGTAAAAAGATTACCTACAGACTGGGAAAAAGTTTTTAGCTATGACATTGCCGATCAGCACCTGATCTCTAGAATCTACATGATACTGCAAAAACTCAACTATAAAAAGACAAATAACCCAATTAAAAAATGGGCAAAAGATATGAATAGACACTTCACTAAAGAAGACATTCAGGTAGCTAACAGATACGTGAGGAAATGCTCATGATCCTTAGCCATTAGATAAATGCAAATCAAAACTACAATGAGATTGCACCTCACCCCAACAAGGCTAGCATTAATCCAAAAAACACAATAAATGTTGGAGAGGTTGTGGAGAGACTGGAACACTTATACACTGCTGGTGGGATTGTAAAATAATACAACCACTTTGGAAATCGATCTGGTGCTTCCTTAAAAAACTAGAAATAGAGCTACCATATGATCCAGCAATCCCACTCTTTGCACTATATTCTAGAGAAATAAGAGCCTTTACATGATCAGATATATGCACACCCATGTTCACTGCAGCACCGTTTACAATACCAAAAAGATGGGAGCAACCCAGGTGCCCATCAACTGATGAATAGATACATTATAGTATATTCACACCATGGAATACCATGCACCAATAAAGGGCAATGATGAATCCGTGAAACATTTCATAATATGGAGGAATCTGGAAGGCATTATGCTAAGTGAAATAAGTCAGCTGCAAAAGGACAAATATTGTATAAGACCATTATTATAAGAACTGGAGAAATAGTTTAAACAGAGGATATTCTTTGATGGTTACGAGAGGGGGGAAGGATGGAGGGAGGGACAGAGGTTTTCACTAATTAGATAGTAGATAAGAACTATTTTAGGTGAAGGGAAAGACAACACCCAATACAGGAGAGGTCAGCACAAATGGACTAAACAAAAGCAAAGTTTCCTGAATAAACTGAACGCTTCGAAGGCCAGCATAGCAGGGACGGGGGTTTGGAGATCATGGTTTCAGGGGACATCTAAGTCAACTGGCATAATTAAAATCTATTAAGAAAACATTCTGCATCCCACTTTGGAGAGTGGCATCTGGGGTCACAAACACTAGCAAGTGGCCATCTAAGATGCATCAATTTGTCTCAACCCACCTGGAGTAAAGGAGAATGAAGAACACCAAGGACACAAGGTAATTATAAGCCCAAGAGGCAGAAAGGGCCACATAAAGCAGAGACTACATTAGCCTGAAACCAGAAGAACTAGATGGTGCCCAGCTACAACCGATGACTGTCCTGACAGGGAACACAACAGAGAACCCCTGTGGGAGCAGGAGAGCGGTGGGATGCAGACCCCAAAGTCTTGTTAAAAGACCAGACTTAATGGTCTGACTGAGACTAGAATGACCCTGGGGGTCATTGTCCCCAGACCTTCTGTTGGCCCAGGACTAACCATTCTGAAAGCCGACTGTTCAGACAGGTATTGGACTGGACTATGGGATAGACAACACTTTCGAAGAATGAGCTTTTTGGATCAAGTAGACACATAAGACTATATTGGCATCTCCTATCTGAAGGGGAGATGAGAGGGTAGAGGGGGTTAGAAGCTGGCTGAATGGACGCGGAAAGAGAGAGTGGAGGGAAGGGGTGTGCTGTCTCATTAAGGGGAGAGCAATTAGGGGTATATAGCAAGGTGTTCATGAATTTTTGTATAAGAGTCCGACTTGATTTGTAAACTTTCACTTAAAGCACAATAAAAATTAAAAAAAAAAAAAAAAAGGTATCCTCGGTATTTTTACAATGAAGTCTAAACATAAAAGAAAGCTCCAATATCTTCATGTGTGATAAAACCACATAGGAAGGCCTGTGAGAGACCAGTCATTCAGTTTTTAGGTACCTATTACGTATCATGGAGTCCCTGGGTGGTGCAAATGGTTAAGGCACTTGGCTGCTAACCATAAGGTTGAAGGTTCAAGTCCACTGAGTTGCCTGGCTATCTACTTCCAAAAATCAGCCACTGAAAACCCTATGGTCCACACAAGTCTGCTGTGACACACATCCGGTCGCCATGAGTTGGAACTGACTTGACAGCAACTGCTTTTTTATTTAACTTTGTATCATACACTGTATCCTTTCTGTCCTGAGGGGTCTAGTGAGGGTGTAAGGAGCCAGTTCTTCAGACAAGGCAGGCAGCCATGAATTTCTCCTTTCCTTTCCCTGCTACCACCTTAGGCCTCAGAACAACACCCCCCCCACCCCCCACCCCCAGCCCTGATGTTTGTTAACAAGATTAAAAAGATACAATTCGGGGCTAAGCACCCACCCCCTCAGGAAGTCAGGGGGGTATGATGCAGCAGGATGTTTATAAGCAAGGTTAAAAAAAATACAATTAGTCACTTAGGCTGGGGATATAAAATATCTGGGAGAGGAAGTTTTCTTAGTCTTCTCAGCCACGGTGCAGGTGGGGCACTTATCGCATAAACTTACAGTCCACCTAAGTGGCCCTACCTGCCCAGGGGGAGACCAGTAGTAGATAGGGTTGTAATTAATCCCCTCACCCATGGCACAAAGTGGGGTGTGCAAGGAAGAGTCATCATCTCTGTCCAAACAGCTTTTGAGTGGGGGGACTGCTCATTATGGAACTTTTCTGGTTGTATGTTGTCTGATTCTTGTAAGTAATAAAATCTACTTTCCTAATGTGCATGCAGGCTCTGATCAGAAGGACATGATGTTTGCAGAGCAATTCATAATTAGTTATTGGTATCCTTTTTCTAATGGCCTCCTGGCTGTCTAGGGTACAATCTGTGAGTACCACACAGATTTGGAGTGTTGTCCTACAGTGATGGCATGGGCGAGCAGGGCATGCTGTCCTACAGAAGAAGTCAGTGAGCTAAATAAAGTTGGATCCGGTCTTAACCTAACAACATAGGGGAACAAAATGAAACCATATGGCTGGCCGAGAAAAGCAAATATCTGTGCTGAGTCCTAAAAGGATGTGCAGGACAGCTTGCCAAGGAGACAAGAGGGAATGAACACTCACTCGTGTCAAGAGTCAGTACATGGTAAGGGCACAGAAGCAACAAGCAAATGAATGACTAACAAATATAGCATGTTCCAGAAACTTCAAATGGTTAAACTAATTTAGGAAGCACAGTGTAGGCTGGAGAGTGTGGGCAAGGGCCAGCTCATGGAGGTCAAGTAGTTCTGGCTTTGTACTATAGATGACAGGGAGACACTGATGAGTTTTAAGTAGAGGAATCCTAAGATCCAATTTGTGTTTTAGAATGATCATTCTGGTGGAAGCTGTAAGGAACATAATGGGGGGTGAATGATGAGAATGTAAGCGAAAGAACTATTGCTAAATAGCTCAGATCAGAAATTACACAGATCTGAAATTAAGAGAGTGGCAGAAAGACTGGAGACGACTGAAAGGTTCTGAAGATGGGACAAATAAGTAGCTGTTTGGGAGGACTCTAAGACGAGTTCCAGGTTTCCGGCTTTGGAGATGCAGGATGAGGTACTGCCTGTATTTAAAGAGGCCTCTGGGGAAACTACCCACCTGTCATTCGTTTCATAGCCTTGCAGCTCACAAAACCCAGAGGGCAAAAGGAATGCCCCTCACTACTGCCTAAGGGACTTCAGGGAGCCCCGGAGTCACAAATGAATACAGCCCATCTTTTAACTGGAAGACATCACTGAAGCTTCAAAATGCGAACCCATCTACAGAGGAAAAGAGTTAAATGCCTCTGAGCTGGACTCAGCTCCTTCAAGTCTTACTTAGATACATAAACTTCAGAACACCATACAGAGGAATTCTCAGGACAAATGGCTGCATGTGTCGAGGTCAAGAGGTCAACAATAGGTACTACCGGGTAGTTGTGCAAGGGGCTGGCAAGCACATTTCATGATAATTTTATATGTCTACTCTGAGCTGCTTACAAAGACAACTAGAGACTAAGAGTTCCCTACAGGCATGCAGCAACCATGAATCATTATTCATTAGTTGTTCCTGCTGTTGACAGTCCTAGTAGCTGGCACACAGTAGGCGTTTAATATATACTTGCTAGATGAATGAATGAGTATTAGTGACTATATATTAGAATGAATATTCTAGAATTGCTTCTTTGGCCATATATGATCATACGTTACTTCCCTATTAGGTCAATGATGCAGCATTAATGATCAAAAGTTTTTTTCAGTTTTTAAAAACACTGATAAAGAGGAAATATAATAGAAAAAAGCTTTGTTTTCCCCAACTAAGTTTGAGATTAGCTTAATGATTCATATTTAGAAGGACAGTGTTAATCTGAACACAACTACTTCCCATAATGACACAAAAGCTTAGTCACCAAACCTTTTTTACTTGAAGACTAGATGTTTCTGATGAAATAAGTTGGGGAAACTGTCTTGATAAACACTCAGCCACTTTTCATTTGCAACTCTAATAGGTAAATATAAATACACATGTAGAACACTTGGCATAGGACCTTTGGCACATAGTAAATGCTCAATAAATGTCACCTCTCATCAAAAAGGTGTGAGAGAGATGAGTTTAATCTAGAGACCTTTTGTAATTGGGTACTGGGGAAAAGAGTAAGTTCAAAAAGCAGCATAATAATAAACTAGTTGCTACAGAATAAGAGATGTTTAGGTTTCAAATGTACCACAGCTACATGCATTCCATAAACTATATAGTTCAATAATATCAGTCATAGTTAAATGTTTTATATCCACAGCAAACATATCTGAATTGTTCCCCTCAGCTGCCTTCCTGGAGATGCAAGTGAAGCGAGGACATTCCAGGCACTCTAAAGTTCAGGAAGAATTTACATATGGCGATATGGCACCGAAGCACTTAGTTTTTACAGTCAGACTGATCTGGGTTTGAGTCTCGGCTCTAACACATAATTACTACTCGTGAGATGGTGGGCAATTGTCATTATTATTCTGAGAGTGAATTTTATAATTTATAAAATGAGAATAACAGAATCCATACCTCATTGAACTGTTATAAATAACAAACAATATCATGCACACAAAGTGCTCAGTACAGTGCCCAGCACATTACAAATGCCTGGAAATGTCTGGGGTCTGAGAGAACAGGACTACCCTTCTCTCCAAGGCGAGTCAAACTCTAAGTTTGCATGCATGATCTCTAATTACCACACCCTAGGTAGAAAGTATTGTCTTCTATTTGTAAAAGTAAACTGAGGTTAAGAGAAGTGAAGTGGCATGTCCAAAGTCACACACTTCAGCAAATGGCAAAGCCAGAATTTGAACTGTCAGAGAATTTAAAAGCAGCTCTACAGCTTTATTATTCAACTCTTCAAACAGTTAACCTAAAGCTATTCAGGTAATTCTGATGAGTTCACAGGCTCCCAAAATATGCAATACAGCTAGATGACAATTTCAAGTTTTAATATATTTAAAAACTCTACAGGCAGATTCAGTATCAACAATCAGGTACTAACTCTCCTGGAAAATGCCCTATTTTCTTCGTAGCTGATCTATCCTACACAGGATGACTCTCAGACACCACACTGCAGACCAGTGTTTCTGGCAAGAGGTGGTTCCGCAGTGACCCACAGAGAAAATGGAGAAAACACACTGAACATGAGGAAAGGTGAGTTAACACTCATCACTGTGAAAAGCTCTTCCCTTTCACTGTTTCATACCACTTCACATTAGCATAAGAAAAATGACTCATATTCATTTCTGTAAACATTCTTGTTCCGGGGTCATCAGCAATAAGATGGCAGCTAGAAACGTCAAGTCCTGATTGGAGACAAATATGCCAAATATACAAGTGAAGGTGTAGGAAATATTCTTAAGTATAATATGGCTACTGCATTACAGACATAGGAACTACCTAAAATTATGTTCTGCACACACATAAGTTTATTATTAGTATTAAATATATTTTAAAGGTTAAAAAGAAGATGGAAATGGAACCACCTATATAACATGCCTATAATTCATGCAGGCTCTGACATGCATCATGCAAACTGGGGCAAAAAAAAGTGATTACGAGGAAGGTGGTAGAAAAAATCTGAAATTGTACTATACCACGCTTTGTCAGAGAAGTAATGGACTAACTTCTCAACTCCTTGCCAATGGCATAATGGGAGCGCAGAGACAAGAGAAAGACAGGACAATGGTGTCAGAGACCACATGTAACACCAAGGAATTGCCGTGACTGGGGGCAGTCCAAAGGATCTGCTTTGGTTTTGTGTTCTTATAGGCATCGTTCACAGTTTTATTTAATATATTTGTATTTAATGAAAACACCTTTGTCTTGTTAAAGTTGTTTTCAAGTTAGTACAAATATTTATACCCATAGAAAGGTATATGTAAAACTTTTCACATTTAAGACCTGAAAAGGCTTAGTCCCATGTAACCCTTTATGAAGGAAACAGAAATTATTTTTAATAATATTAGAGATTCTTGCACATTATACAACTAATCGAAATTCAATATTTGTTAGCTTATTTTATTACTGCCACCACATTAAACACCAATGAAGGTATAATTTCATCTTCATATATGTCAAATATCATATTCTAAATTATAAGCAAAGCTCCACACATCAGTATAGAGAGGGAGCTATAACTTGACCCTATTATAACTAGATTAAAAGAACTCTGATCTAACATTCACATAAACCCAATCACACCAAGGCTTCTTGGAAACCAGGAATGCTTACTCCTCTAGATGTCAAAATCTTGCCTCTAGATTATCAGGCAATTCACAGACGATACCTGATTGATACAGATTTATCAATAAATTCTCAAACAAGGAGTTAAATGGCTTTTCTAAGTAGATGACTAATTGCTTTTGAAAACTGTCATAGTGACTAACAGTAACTTAAGCATTTACTGTGTAGGATACAATTAGAGATGCTTAAGACATGGACCTGTATCTCAAAAGCACAGAATCCATCAGTATCTACCTCTGGGATGCAGAGTGGTTCAGAAAAAAAAAATTAAATGATATCATAATAGTATAATTTCATTGTTATGACTCATATGCATGGTATATTTATTCAAAGTAAGATATGGCAAGCATGATGGTACAGCAGCCAATACTGGCTAAGGAAACAATTCCACGATCTGCATAGCAGGATGTTGCAAAGGGCTTTATAAAACAAACACTATTTGCCAGGTGTCCCATCACTGTGATATGCTAAGAAATTAACCCGTGCCTAGGTCTACGGGAAAGCCTACTGGAACATGAGTTTGATGCACATTTCTAGTCAAGTAAGTAGAATAACGACTATGTAAGACAGCACCTGAAGTTAAGTTGCAAAAAATGTACACAGTGCCATATTCCGCATTAGCCACATTTAAATAAAAAACTAGCTTATTGTAAAATTGAGTCCATTCGGTTTTTACTGAGGTACCATAGTTTCCATTTCACTTAAACTGTTTTATTTTTATGAAAAGTCACACCCAGAGCCAATTTCTCATTAAAGCACCTCAGCTGAAGCTATTCTTACATGTAAAACTGATTACAGTCACATGTTGGAGTCAATCAGGTTGAGCCATGTTAGTTTATCCTTCATGAGCATGTTTGACAATTCAACAACACATATCAAGTGCCTCTAGAAGCAGCAAACCCTTGGATCAGGTAATAGCCTTCAAAGAATCTGTCTGAGCAGGAGAGATGCTAATATTGATTTATATACCAGGATAAATTTCAGTGAAATAGAATCCGTATGTAATGGGGAAAACTGGAAACACCAGTGCTCAACAAAAGACAGTGATCCATACATTAATGCATTATCATGCAGCCCACAAAACCATGTTTTCAAGAAGTATTTACTATATGTAAAGTGCTCATGATGACACCAAAGTGCTGAAAAAAGCAAAGCAAAAAACTGAATATATGTAGTATTCCAGTTTCACAAAATAAAGTAAAAAAGACTAGAAGGAAATACATCAAAATATTTTTGTATCTTTCAACTCCTCCATAATAAGATACTATTATAATTATGGAAATGAGAGGTTTCTAAGAAAAGGTTTATGGTACTTACATAAATATTGAAAGCTCAAGCTTTGGAATTAAAATGGCATTTGAATTCTGGCTTGCTCACCCTGAGTAAATTACTGCACCATTTTGATTTATTTATTTACAACACTTTAAAACTGGGATAAAAAATTACAACATTATAAAACTGAAGATACTAATAGTTTTGACTGGAAGATCTGCTGAAAAGATTTAATGATAATTTAAATAAAATATCTAGCAAATTACAATCACAAAAACTTTAAAAGTACTAAAATTATTAATAAGTTTCATTTTTTAAAAAATGTATGGCTGAATTTTTAAAAAGTAAATGTAAAGGTTTTCTAAATGAATAGATTTGTGAGAACATAAGTTCTTCTGGGAATTTTGAAGTAGTTTTTAGAAAGATTTTGTCCTTAGACAAAAAAAAAAGGCAATTCTCCAGCTGAAAGGACTGCAACAAGTGCAAAGCAAGTGAAATATAAAAGTGAGAAAGCATAGTAGGGATAAGCAGGTCTATGAAAACAGTGAGTATCCAAGCAATCATCATTTTGGTGGAACTGAGTAACTCGATTCTCAAACATGACTCATCAGCCACTTCAGCCACTCAAGATCCCCAAGTGGCACAAACGGTTTATACTGGAAACTAACCTAAAGGCTGGCAGTTTGAGTCCACCAGGGGGTACTACAGAAGAAAGGCCTGGCAATCTGTTTCTGTAAAGATGACAGCCAAGAAAACCCTATGACGCAGCTCTACTATGTAACACATGGGATTATCAAGTGTGAATCCACTCAACGTTTTTTTTTGTTGTTGTTAAATCCAACAAAACATTTTTGCTGACACTGGCTTAATCCTTAGTAACCCAGTGCCGTCGAGTCGGTACCACTTAAAAACACCATGATTACGTGCCAGCAAGAATTTCTGGGGAAAAAATTAAAAAAAAAAAAAATTATATACACATAATCTATATTATTTAAACACTTTAGCCTTCATATTTAAAGTCAGTGCATTAAAACGTAATGGTCAGACTTATATGGGCAAAATAGGCCAGTGTTTTTTAATTAAACAGAAAAGAGAAGAACAGAAAATATCAGCATATCATATGTCCTAAGGGAAAGCATTGTTTCATGCATCTTTTTCTCTAAATTTTACATATACACTCATGTATGTGTGCACTGAGTTGTGATGTAAAATTAATTTATTACTGCCACTTGACAAAAAAGTTTATATTATACCCCTTGCAAGTTATAAGAGGAGGAGAACATAAGACAATATGATTCTGCGGTTTTTCATGTAATCTTGGTGAACGTAATTATTTTTTATAATATAAATTTAGAAATCAGTCAGTACTTTATCAAGAAACTGCTAACATGTTAAGACATATGTAGATGTATTTAAGTCATTTTTTTAAATAAAAACAATGTTTTTCTTCCCATTTAAGTTACTATATATGAAGATGAAGGTAGCTAAGATTTCTAGATTCTTTCAAGCAAGGTGTTCAAGAGTAAATTTTAGAAGCCTGTGTAGGCACTCCTAAGAAATGGCTATTATTTGAAAATATACTTTAAAAAAAGTATTTAGAAGAAGTAAGTAGTCCTATTAACATGTATTCTTGCAAGAAATACTATCTGGGATTACTATCAAGTCATTCTACTTGCCAAAAGCAATTCTTTTTACTAATTATTCTTACTTTAAGGTGTTTTTTTTTTTTAATCACTGCCATTTCCACGCTGTTGGAAATGAGAGTAGGAAGACTGAACAAATACCAGTTAAGTAGATTTGGACAAAATCTGAAATTCCTACAGACAATGGAAAGACCTCTGTAGGTTTAAATGCAGATGATATTTTCTAACTCAAATAAAAACTTAATTTGAAATGGGAAGAAAAGCATCATGATGTAGAGATTAGTAATGTATTGAAGAATAAAAAGTTGAAATTCCCTAAGGGGGGCAAAAAAAAAAAAAATTTAAAGACCATGAATCTTCCTTTTGCCTCCATTTTCCCAGGGTTACTCCTAAATTTAGCAAGAACATTCGCGGTCAGTCCAGCTTTCTGGAGTGACCAGTTAAGTGTTCCCGTTAACATTAATTATTCACTCTCTCTGCCTGTATCTACAGCAGGCTATCTCTTTACACTGGAAAGTCTACTGCTCTTCTCACTTGTTAAAAACAACAGACTGTCCTTACTGAAGACAACAGACACCCCAAACCTCACTGGCATCTGCGTTGAGAAGATCACAATAGTTCACTCCCAGTCACGTTTAAGAGGACATCAGAAAGGATTTATTAATGAAACCGGCTATCATGAAGAAAAAAACCTTTCGACTGTCTACCATCACACAGAATTAACCTCTCCAAAACGTAGCACTAAGTATAAAAAATTAGAAACAAGTATTTCACTGAATGTAAGTTTTATGTAGAAAAAAGGAGGATCTATCTAAAACCCTCTGTAAAAACAATGGATTTACTCCTACAATTCCGTACCTTCTCCTTTTGTATATTTTATCACTAGAAAAAATTAACTTTATAAGTAAACTGCTCCCACTGTTCTCAGGGTGAATCCAAAATAATGTAGTAGTTTAGAACACATTTCTCCTCTAAAGGAATTTTTCAAGCTCAGGAAGAGTTATCAAAAAAAGTTCTAAACAGGTCCTTTAGTTATTACTTTCCACAAACAGGGTCCTACAAGTCTCAAAGTCCCAGGACCCGTTCTCATTGCTTATGCCATGAGAACTCATCCAGGAAAAGACTGCACTGTATGTGTATTTTCCTAGGTGGCTTACATACCCAAGTTTTCAAAAACCAAGATTTTCTTTTTGTCCATCTGGAGATGATGGCAGAGAAAGAAGGCTGATCTAGAAAAGCCAGAAAAACAGACCTTGGTAGTAGTGTCCCCAGGATGGTGCTGCTTCACAGTTAGAAATGAAAAAGGCAGTTTTGAACTGAAGGGGAAGGAGGATGAAGTACTTGAAAAGGGAGAGCCAATGACTCGAGGAAGGGAAAAGAAAATTCTAGAGCTACAGAAATAAGAAGCAAGTGAAATGAGTGTTCCTGAGAAACATTAAAATAAAAAAAAAAATCTAAAGCTCTATTTACAATAAAAAACAATACTAAATACTAATCCTCAATCTTAATTCCATATTACAGCTAAGGGAAAAAAGGGTGGAGGAGAGTGCTGGGGGAAAAGGATAGGAAATAAAAGGGGCTTCAGTAAATACCCAGGCAGCTATGTTAATCTGAGGCCAACCTGTCACACCACACTGTTTACTGGCTAAGTCTAAGAGAATACATTATCATTTGTTGTAATTGCCTTTTAAAATTGAGATCAGTCTACCAGCAATTTAGTATAATTTCGTATGTGCTAGGAATCCTTAAATAGGCAAAAAGAGAAGTAAAAAGAACTGTTTATAGAGATGGTGGGAGATAAAGAAGAAGGCAGGGAAGGAGGAGGAGGAAGGGCAAGAAACTCCTCAATGCTTACACTAAACGAGTTACTGTGCACATAAGTGAATATAAAAGTCTATACAAACCCTCTATTCTATTTTTTGCTTTAAAACAAAAATACAGAAGGGAAGGAAAGAGATAATACCCCAAAAATAAACTTTACCCTTTGTCTGGAATTCACATTGACACTTCGTAATTTTGACTAACTCAAGAAATAAAATTTGTTTAAATAAATCACAATTCTAATGGTTTAAAAGTTTCCCCTTTTTAGACCTTTGATACACATAGGTTAGGATAATTAATGACATAAATTGATACAATCATAAACGAGGCTAAATCCAAGGAGAGGGCACAAAAGTGGCTCTGATTGACTGTTTTTTTTTTACTAATATTAGCTTTTTGGGGGTGACTTTTCAGAAAAGATAAAATACAACCAACTTACCACATATACTTAAATACATAAGAAAAAAAATAAGCACTGTTTTGGAAAGCAGATGTAACATAATACGACAATATTTGAATGTCAAATAATTACTAAATCATCAGCAATGTTGGTAAACCAGGCATATTCAAAGTCATGTCTTCTGGGCTATAAAGTAGCTGACACATTTCAGACGTATTAGTTATTAAAAGCACTCCTGAAAGCATGATTATAAAGAGCTTCCTTTTAGATGACACTGAAATGCAATCAAAAGGCCTATGAAATATTTAGAGAAATGTGCGATGGTCTAGCAAGCCTGCTCCCTAAACAGTATGCATCTGCCCATTACACCAATGCAAACAGTATGCACATTTGTTAACATGACTAGATAAAAACCAATTTTTTATTCACATATCTCAAGGTTTTCAAAAAAGAAAATGTATTACAGACAGATGCATGCTGTAGGTCTAGGGTCACTGGCAATAGGTTTAAATAGCTTTAGAATAAAATGAACTTCTGACAGTTTTCATAAAACTCTACATAGTGGTTTGCTGACATGCAGTCAAAGGAAGTGTTAATTAAGAGAGTAGGCCCGCAGGGAGTGATGTGGCACATGCCCGCAGGTCACTCTGGACAGCAGGGAAGGGGGTGCCAGGTAGGGACAGGGCATGCAGAAGGAAAGCACCATGAGGGGAGGGCGGAGCGGGGTAGGAGTGAGAGGCCCAGACTCACTCTGTCTGCGGTGCGGTGGAACAGTCCGTGGGATCCCTTGGAATGAGCCCTGCCAAGGAGAGAAGGAGGGAGCGGAATACCCACCCTGTGCAGAGAGAGATGGGGTAAGGAGGTATAATAAAAAGGGGGACCGAAAAATAGAGAAACCAAAGTCATACTTTTTTTTTAAACAACAAAAATCATTAGCGTTAACAAAAAGACAGATTTCATACCTTTATATATAAACCAAAAAACCCCAAACCAGATGCCATCAAGTCGATTCCCTCTCACAGAGACCCTATAGGACAGAGTAGAACTGCCCCACAGGGTTTCCAAGGAGCAGCTCGTGGATTCGAACTGCTGACCTTTCGGTTAGCAGCCGAGCTCTTTACCACTGAGCCACCAGGGCTCCGACTTTTATATACAGGCAGCTCAAATTATTGAAAATACATCGGAATTCAAATCTAATTGCTCTTTTTCATATATTTTTAAGAAAAAAATTATATCCCTCTAATACCTGGAATCTGTGTACAAGAAATAATATATTCTTTTTGGTATACACTTATCATCACATATTTCTTTTTAAAGTAACAAATCACAGTCTTTTACAGAAAAGGAAAGCATTTAAAAAGAAGGCAGATTTCAGATGCTAAACAAACAGAAATTATATCAATTATGAATTAGGCAATTAAAAAAAAATTACCACACAAAAAATTTTTATTTCTTCTTTAATTACAGGTTTTCAGACCATTAGCAGGTAAAGATAAAGAACATTAGCTGAAGTTAGTAGAACCAATGTAGTATTTAAAAAAAAAAAGGATGCAATTTTTTGTGAGCATAAGACCTGTACCAAGAGCGCGTGACATGCAGGCCACTGGATAAAAATGCATGCTTTCTAATTTGAATAACTTGTGGCTTCTTAGCTTCTAATCACAGGTCATCAGAGCTGGAATAAACCTGAAATGTCATTTACTTCAATTTCTTCAATTTCCAGATGAAACTGGGTCTTCAATGTCACACAAACATAATCAGACTAGAAACTGTGTCTCGTGGCTCTCTGTTCAAGGCTCCTTGCTTCCTCCACTGACACATAGTCACATACACGACTACTGAGACATTCTAAAATATCAGCAGTGAGCCTGTAAATCATCATTACATCCAGCTAAATGTGCAAAAGAAAGTATATTTATTTTCAGGCCAATTACCCTGACATAGAAAGAATGCTATATTAGAAAATTATATATTAATATAGTCTATCTGTGCTTACATGTTTCTGAACAGTTTTCCAAATAAAAATTGTTTTCCCATCTCTGTATCAACAATCCTTGACTCAGTTCACTATAATCTAATACTTCTTTACTTAAATTTAAGAGTAATCCCATATTTCTCAATGTAAGACAAAGAAAAAAGATCCATTTTCTATGTGGATGAGGGGAAAAAACAGCTACAAGAAACTCACTGCGCCTAAAGATCAAGAGTCTAGTAAATAAAGATCCTGTCTTTTGAGACTATACTTTTGTCACAACCCACTGTTGTTGTTGTGTGTAGTGGAGTCAATTCCAACTCACAGCGACCCCATGTGACAGAGTAGAACTGCCTCATAGGGTTTCCTAGGTTGTAATCTTTATGGGAGCAGACAGTCCAATCTATTCTCTCAGGGAGCCACTGGTGAGTTCAACCAGGTGACCTTTTGGTTGGCACCCGAGTGCTTAACCATTGTGCCACCAGGGCTCCTCATTCAGGCATGGACATTTGCAAAAATAGTTTAGAAAATATTTAATTGGGTGAAGACCTCAGGTGTTGTCCATACAAATTACCTGATACAACTCTACTTTGCTGTTTGGGGAATGTTTTTGGTTTAAAGGCTTTACACAGCACAAGATCTCGGCCAAGAAGGGGCACGCACATCCTTCCCTATGAGTTGCTCCAGGACAGAGCTTCTACCGCCTGAATGGGGTTAAAAAAAACCTTCAGAGGGGACTTCGTGGAAAAGTGACATGAGCATTCAGAAATTCCTTCATCAGAGAAAAGAGTTCCTCTGGAGGTTTGTATGAACAGCAGTGACTAGTCAGGGGATCTATGTCCTGAGCCTCAGTTTCCTCATCAGTAAAATGCAAGAGTTGGAATGGTTCATCTCTAAGAACGCTTCTCACTTTTAGTTCTTGTGGCTCAGTTACTCATATGTACATCCCTATCCCTGGTGGGGTAGTGGTTAAGTGCTACAGCTGCAAACCAAAAGGCTGGCAGTTCGAATCCATCAGGTGCTCCCTGGCAACTCTATGGGGCAGTTCTACTCTGTCCTATAGGGTTGCTATGAGTCAGAATTGACTCCACGGCAATGCGTAACAGTAATCCCTACTTCAGAGTTATGGTGGCACAATGGTTAAGCACTTGACTGCTAACCGAAAGGTTGGTGGCTCAAACGCATCATCTACTCAACAGGAGAGAGATGTGGAAGTCTGCTTCTGTAAAGATTTACAGCCTTGGAAACTATATGGGCGATTCCACTCTGTCCTACATGGTAGCTGTGAGTTGGAATTGACTCGATGGCACACAACAACAAAACAAATTTATACGGCATTAAAAATAATCAACTTCGTACTGAAGTGTTCCTCCTGCTAAATCATTAACTCTTCGAAGCAATTTTAGTGAAAATATTCTTCATAGAACCTGGCACTTGGGCAGAGTTTTAAAAGATGTTAAATGCCCCACCATCTCTAGTCTACCAATCCCCAGCACACAGCAGACTAAATAATTGTTCACTGACTTAAGCAAATTAAATCAAGTTTACTATGTTTATCCAGAGACAGAGGCCTGGTCACAAATTACAATCACCTAAGAATCTTTAAAATAAAAAACACTGATGTCCATCTTCATTCTCCCAAGATCAATATATCAGAATTTCTGAGGGAGAAACAACCTTGTGAAATAAATACCTAAACAGCTCTGCCAGCTACTGACAACAACACCTATTTATTAAGCTGATCAGACAGTTGTCTGCCATCTGAATTCACACCTACAAAGGCAAATAATGTTACTCATTTACTTCTGCCACCTCAATCGCCTCTGTCCACTTCCCTACCCATCTATCAAAATCCGATCTAGCCTTCCCAGCCCATTTTAAACCCATTTCCTAAAAGCTTTTCCTGATCCTACCTAAATGAATTATGATCATTCTGGCTTCTAAACATCCACAGCCCTTGGTGGACACTTGTCCTAGGGAATTTTTCTTCCCCTTTTCATTATGTGGATTTGAATATTTTTCTTATTCTTCTCCTAAACATAGCCACCCTAGGAATAATAGCTTTCTTCCTATGCATGGTGTCAACTACAGCTTCTTGACTGACTAAAATTTAACAGAACTTCTGATTCCGAGAGAAGATGAAGCAGACATACTTTTCCCTTTCCTTTCCACTAAGCACAGTTAAAAATCTTGAGCATTATATATGAAAACATGAGACTCTGAAAAGTGGAGAAGAGATGGCAGATGAGCTGGGACCTAGGGGCCCAAGGAAGAACACAGCACAGAATTCCCTGGGTTTTCTTTTTGCCTAGTACATCCCAGACTGAGTGATGGAGAGGAGCTCTGGTGGCACAGTGGTTAAGAGCTCAGGCTGCTAACCAAAAGGTCGACAGTTCAAATCCACCAGCCACTCCTTGGAAACTCTATGGAGCAGTTCTACTCTGCCCTATAGGGTCGCTACGAATAGGAATCGACTCAACGGCAATGGGTTGGGTTGGGTTGGGTTTGGTTTTGAGTGACGGAGAAGCCAGCAACCCAGAAATGCCAATGGGATCGGACACACACACACAAAAAAAGCCTCAAGAAAAGTCTGCATTCTTTAGCCAAAGGACCAGGAAAGAGGTTGCCTAACAAGACAGAAAACTTTTACATAAGAACCAGTCAAACATCACAGAAAAAATGGCAGCCTCACTCCATCCCCGTCCCCTTCAGCAAAGGCCAAGTGGGAAGCCCAGAATTCCCATGCTTGCCTGGCTATAACAAGATAGACTTTCTACCTGCTGGGGTACAGAGAACCAGTAGAGAGCAGGGACTTTGAACCATTGCCGGTAAAGGGCTTGTGAGGAGCAGTAAAAAAGTATCCCTCCCTTTCCCAGCCAGGTTGGTGTCAGCAGAAGCCTAGTGGGAGCCTGATGTTCCATGCCATTCCAACGGTAACAAGGTGGCACACCCTCTTCTCCCACTAGCTTAGCGTGAGAGGAGGCCTGCTAAAGCAAGATTTAAATAGGATCTAAAATTTCACAACATAGTCTCCAAAATGTCCAGGATGCAATAAAAAAAAAATAATTCATCATAGCAGGAACGAGAAACCTCAACTTGAATGAGAAAGACAACCAAAAGGTATTAACACAGAGAAGATACAGATGTTGGAATTACATGGCAAGGATTTTAGAGTAGTCATCATTAAAGTGTTTCTTGAAATCAATGAAATTGAAAAAAGTGAAATAGAGAAAAATCAATGAAGCAAAAAGCTCGTTCTTTGAAATAATAAAATTGACAAACTGCTAGCAAGACTAAGAAAAAAGAGAAAAAAACAAATTACAAAAGTCAGGAATGAAAGAAAGGACTTCGATACAAACCCTTTAGCCATTAAAAAGGTAAGGGTGTACAGCAGCTTTACATTCATAACTCCAACAATTGAAAAGAAATGGACCAACTCCTCAAAAATCGCAAACTATCAAAACTCAACCAAGATGAGAGATCATTTCCATAAACTGCTGACTACTAAAGAAATTTAATTTGTAATTTAAAAATTCCCAAAAAAGAAACCCCAGGCCAAGATGATTTCCTTGGAGAAGTTTAAAAAGATGTTTAAGAAAGAATTAACACCAATCTACACAATCGCTTGCAGAAAGTAGGGGAGAACAGCTTCCAAACTCATCTCATGAGGTCAGGATTACCCTAACACTAAATCAGGTAACGACAGTCCAAAAAAAGAAAAGTACAGAACACTATCCTTCACACACATAGACACAGAAACCCTTAACGAAATATAAGCAAATAGACTTTAAAGCAATATATAAAAAGAATTATACGCCATGACCAAGTGGAGTTTATTTTAGGTCTGCAAGACTGGTTCAATATTCAATAACCGATCCAACAATGTAGAAAATTCCAGGAAATCTACAGAACTAATAAGTGGGTTTAGCAAGGTCACAGGAAACAAGATCAATATAAAAAATCAACTGTATCTCTATATATCAGCAATGAATGCATGGAAACTGAAACTAAAAATAGAACACAATTTATAATAACTTCAAAAAATTCCTTAAGTATAAATCGAAAAAAGCATGCACGAAACACAACTACAAAAAGTTGATTAAAGAAATCAAAGATCTAAAGTAAGGGACAGACATATTCATGGATTTGAAGACTCAATAAAGATGACAATTCTCACAAAAATGATATTTAGGGTTAAGGCAATTCCTATAAAAATCCCAGCATGATTTTTTTAAAGACACAGACAAGCTTCTTCTAAAACTACATGGAAAGGCAAAGGAAAGAGGCCATCTAAACAATTTTGAAACAGAAGGAAAAAGCAGGAGGAATCACTGTATCTAACTTAAGACTTACGCAGCTTTAGTAATCATGACACCTTGGTGTTGGCAGAGGGGTAGACACATGAACCAATGGAAAAGAAAGGAAAACCAAGAAATAGATCTGCTGATTTTCGACAAAGGTGCAAAATCAAGTGGGTGTGTTTAAGCAATAATGACTTAACAAAAATCAACTCAAAATGGATCACAGATTTAATGTAAAAGAAAACCAAAAAAACTATAAATATTTTTGAGGAAAACATAGGAGAAAATCTTCAGGATCTTAAGCCTGGTGAAGAGTTCTTACATATGACACCAAAAGTAAAACCCACTAAAAAAACAAAAAATCAGTTAGTTGGACTTCATCAAATTAAAATATTTTGCTCTGTGAAAAACCAGGCCAAGATAAGACAAACTACAGACTTGGAGAAAATACTTGCAAACCACATATCTGACAAAGAACTCCTATTTCAAATATATAAAGAACTCTCAAAACTCAACAGTTAAAAAAAAAAAAAAAATTCCATTTAAAAAATGGGTAAAAGACACGAAGAGACATTTCACTGAAGAGGATACGTTGTCCTTGTTGGGTACGCTGTTGAGTCGATTCTGACTACTTGTAGCAAGCCCATGTGACAGACTAGCACTGCTCCACAGCGTCTTCTGGGTTGTAATCTTTAACAGAAGCAGATCATCACGTCTTTCTCCTGCAGAACTGGTAGGTGGGTTCAAACCGCCAACCTCCTTTCGGTTAGCGATTAAGTGCTTAACCCCCATTTGTGTCACCAGGGCTAATAAGCCCCATGAAAAGATGTTCAACATCATAAGCCATTAGAGAAATGCAAATTAAAGTCACAATTAGATATCACTATACACCTATGAGAATGCCTAAAATAAAAAACAGTGATACCACCAAATGCTAGTGAGGATGGGGGGATGCTGGGTCATTCATAAATCATTGATAAGAATCTGAAGTAGTACAACCACTCCAGAAAAGAGTTTTGCAGTTTCTTTAAAAACTAAACATATAGCTAGCATAAACCCAGTATACGACCCAACAATTACACTCCCGACCATTACCCCAGAGGAATGAAAATGTATGTCTACACAAGAGCCTGTATTCTTGGCAGCTTTATTTATAATAGCCCCCAAACTGAAAAAAACAAAAATGTCTCTCAATAGGTGAGTGGTTAAACAGTATTCCTGGCAATAAAAAGGAATGAATTATTAATATATACAACAACTTGGATGGATCTCAAAGGCATTATGCTGAGTGAAAAGAGTCAAGCTCAAAAGGTCATGTACTATATGATACCATTTACGTAAAATTCTTGAAATGAAGAAATTATAGAGATAGAGACCATATTATTGGATGCTAGGGGTCAGGTAGAATGGAAGAGGGGTAGAGCAGCGGTGACTATTAAGAGGTAGCAGAGGGAGAACTGTGCAATAGAGCTCTGTATCTTGATGGTGGTGGTTACATGAATCAACACAAGTGATAAAATGGCACCTCAGAATTACACACACACACCAATGTCCATTTCCTGGGTTTGATACTGTACGATAGTTACATAAAATGTAACCACTGTAGGGAAACTGGGCGAAGGGTATGAGGGACCTTTCCATACTATTTTTATAACTTCCTGTGAATCTATATTTAAAAAGCATAAAAAAAAAATGAAACTAAAATGCACATTAGAGAAAAATTATTTGAAATGCTAACTGTACAATACAGTCATATATTCTTAAAGAGAGAATAAAAACTTTCTTAAAAGAGAGAAATTTATTCTCTCACAGTCTAGGAGGTTAGAAGTCCAAATTCAAGGTGCCAGCTCCAGGGGAAGGCTTTCTCTCTTTTTGTCAGCTTTGGGGGAAGGTACTTGTCATCAATCTTTCCCAGTTGAAGAGCTTCTCAGTGCATGGACTCTGGGTCCAAAGCACGCACAATTCTCCTGACTCTTGTTTCTTGGTGGTATGAGGTCCCCCTGTCTCTCTGCTTGCTTCTCTCTTTTATATCTCAAAAGATTGAATTAAGACAACTGAGTCCTGCCTCATTAACATTTAACTGCCTCTAAAAAAAAAAAATTTTTTTCTTTCTTTTTTTTTAATCCTACCTCCAGATACCCTGGTGGCATAGTGGTTAAGAGTTTGGCTGCTAACCAAAAGGCTGGCAGTTCAAATCCACCAGGCACTCCTTGGAAATCTTATGGGGCAGTTCTACTCTGTCCTCTATATATTTAGGGTTGTTATGAGTTGGAATCAACTCGATAGCAAGGGGTTTGGGATGTTTTGGTTTTAATGTCCAGAACTGGTCTAATACACAATCTTACAGAACACCAAGCAACCCTGAGACCATAATAAAATGAAACAAGACCGCTTCCGAATTATGTCTAAGTAGAGACATAAGTAAGGTCACTGTGCCACCCAGATAACACCCAATCATAGAACTTTTCACTTTCTGACAGTATCCAATTTAGAGGAAGCCTTTAGCGGTTCCCCAATTGCCCATCAAAGCCCAAATTCGGTAACGGGGTATTTCTAACATGCTCTCACTGAGACAATTCCCGATGGCATGCATTTTCCTTCACTTCAACAAATAATAAATCTAAATTGTTTAACTACAGGTGGGTTCCTGGTTATCCTTGGCTGAAGGCCAATAACATTTCGCTGCCTTTGAATAATCAGGACAGCTATATTTGTTTAGAAATTTTAGATTCAGGTAAAAGAACTAGTATGATTCTCTGCTGTTAATGTAACTTTTTAAAGAAACCCTCCAAACACAAGACAAAAACTCCACTTGTTACCATTATTGAACAAGCTCCCTCAGAAGTGATTAATTTTGACATTAAAAGCATTTTTTTCCTAAAACATCTATAGAATGTTTTTATAATTACCTAAGGAAAAGAAATTGTTACTGTTCCAGCAAATAAACCCTTAATAAAACCCACTGCTGTCAAGTCAACTGGTAGATTGACCAAAGGGTCACTCTCCTTACCTCCCAGGGAGGACTTCATCTGAAGGTTGATTTGTTCATGCTGTTTCTAGAAAGGTAAAAGGATCACCTGTTTCTCACTGACTGCTGTTTAACATTAAATTCCATGAGTAAATCCTCTGTGTCTTGCCTCTATCCTCAAACAACAAAACAAAACGGGTTCCAGGCGTGGAAAACTGGTTCTATCCTTTGTTTCCTAATCATAGTGCAGACAAAGTTTGCTTTTTTTTTCACTGTACACTTGAAAACAAACTTTCAAAAATGCCTGCTACGGTTCTGATATTTGGTAACAGAGGGTTCAGATTTGCTGTCGTTATTGTTGTCAGCTGCCGTACAGTCAGCTCCAACTGATGGCCAAACAAAACCCTGCCTGGTCCTGCGCCTCGTCCGTGATCGCTGGGAAGTTTAAGTCCTTGGCTGTAGCTGTTGTGTCCAATCCATCTCAACGAGGGTTCCACTCCTTTTCATTGGCCCTTTACTTTACCAAACATGATGTCTCTTTCTAGCAAATGGTCTTTTTACATACTCCTAAATTTAGGACCAGCTAAATCATCTGCTATAATTTCCATATTTTATTCTATTTCTAGCCTTTAAAAAAATTGTATTTTTCAGTTATTGGTTTGAGATTTACCCACCTTACTTTGTCTGTGCATAAAAGACACACGACAGAATTCTTGGTATGTTGCCATAGTTACGTGCATGCTAGAATGTGAAGTTTCAGCATTACAGATGGCATCTGTCAGCATTTAGTGCCCTGCAACACGGGCTGTATGTGATGGACACATGTTTAGTACTGATTAAACATGAAATAATTTTAAAATAATTGCATAACTGAGACAGACAGGTTAACTGTGCTGGAGGAACAAAAGAGCTTTTAAAAGGATTATCATCTAGAAGTTGGGTAAACAGAAACCCACCCTGTCAACATGAGATAGGACTGGGGAAGCTATCTCTTTCTTAGTGTCTTTCTAGCCCCCTCCTCCTCTGCAGGCTCCTATGCACAGAGGAGCAGAGTGTGACTGCTGTTTGACCTTCCTTAGCCCTCCGAAGATGGTGATATAGTACCAAAGATCAAGTGTGCTTGTGCTATGTCCCATAGTAAGCGATGCCACGGGGGGCTGCCGAGAAGACCCCACCTTGAGTGTCAGTGGGTTCCATCCTGGAATCTAGATGCCTGTGAGACCTAATTAACAGGCACCACCATCCTGAGAAGTCCCCGCCCCTTGAAAGAGGCCCACTAAATATTTGCTACTCCATCGTCTCCACCGAGCTCACCTAAGTCCTAGTGGAGAGGCTTGGATCCCCGCTGACTCCTTTTGCCTGACTCGAGCAAAATAAAGCTTGCTGAAGATAAAGTTTGTCTTTCATCTGTATTCTTACTCAGGAAAAGACAGATTGGCAATTGGTAACATAACCACATTATAAATATTAATTGTTTAAACGCCAATGTATATTTCACTTAAAATACTTTCTAAGTGGACTATATTAATAAAAAAGAACCTGAGAAAGGAATAAATCAATCCCTTAATTCCCTTTGAAAATATACATACATACATATATGTACATAGGAAACCCCGGTGGTGTAGTGGGTAAATATTACGGCTGTTAACCAAAAGACAGGCAATTCAAATCCACCAGGTGCTCCTTGGAAATTCTATGGGTTTGTCATGGATTAAATTGTGTCCCCCCAAAAGCATGTGTCAACTGTGTTAGGCCATGATTCCCAGTATTGTGTGGGCATCCTCCATTTTGTGATTGTAATTTTATGTTGAGAGGATTAGGGTGGGAATGTAACACCACTCTTGCTCAGGTCAGCTCCCTGATCCAAGGTAAAGGGAGTTTCCCTGGGGTGTGGTCTGCACCACCTCTCAAGAGATAAAAGGGAAGAGAAGCAAGCAGAGACTTGGGGACCTCAAATCACCAAGAAAGCAGCACCAGGAGCAGAGCGCGTCCTTTGGGCCTGGGGTCCCTGCACCTGAGAAGTTCCTCGACCATGGGAAGATTGAGGACAAGGACCTTCCTCCAGAGCCTAGAGAGAGACAAAGCCTTTCCCTGGAGCCGATGCCCGAATTTGGACTTGTAACCTACTATACTGGGAGAAAATAAATTTCTCTTTGTTAAAGCCATTCACTTGTGGTATTTCTGTTATAGCACTACTAGATGACTAAGACAGGGGCAGTTCTACTCTGTCCCATAGGGTCGCTATGAGTTGGAATCGACTCTACGGCAATGGGGTATATACACGTACATTTATATACAGTAATAGTCTATTTTAGTGCTATGTTTTTCATATTTTTATTAGTGATCCTGCTGTTTAAAATGACCCCTAAGTACAGAGCTGAAGTGCTATCGAGCGTTCCTAAGTGCAAGAGAGCTGTGATGTGGATAAGCTTTTTCAGGCATGAGTCACAGTGCTGTTGGCTATAAGTCCAATGTTAATGAATCAACAACTATATTAAATAAGGTGTCTTTAAACAGAAACACACATAAAACAAAGTTATCTATTGACTGGATGATGAATATACGTGACCAGTAGCTCGCAGAAACCTAACCTTATATTTCCCCTGGGAGTAATGGTTCAGTATTTGTTAATTCAATCTTCACGGCGACTTTATGGAACATCACTACCGTGAAAAATGTCAATCAACTATGTGTATGTATACACAGGTACATACATACACAACATATTTTTACACAAATGAGCAACTTCTATGTTTGTCTGCCAACCGTGCCCCCTCAATGAGGTATTTTTGTAAGTGCACTATGCTAATTTTTTTTTTACAGCAACATGTACAAAAAAAATTGGCACGGTGGTGCTTACAAAAATACCTCCTGGGGGAGGGCACAGTTGGCAAACAAATGTAGAGGGTGTGCACTATTTGCATAAAAATATGGTATGTATATGTATGCATACATACACATATATGTACAAAATATACTGTGACATGGATTAATGAGGCTTTGGTGGTTCAGTAGTAGAATTATTGCCTTCCATGTGGGAGACTCAGGTTTGATTTCTGACTAACGCACCTCAAGTACAAATACTTGTCAGTGGAGGCTTGCATGTTTAATCGGAGCTTCCAGACTAAGACAGACTAGGAAGAAAGGCCTGGCAACATATTTCCAAATATCAGCCAATGAAAACCCTATGTATTACACGGTCTGATCCACAACCCATCATGGCGATGGTGCAGGACTAGGCAGCATTTAGTTCTGTTGTGCACGGGGTTGCCATAAGTTGGTGGCCGACTTGATGGCAGCTAACAATAGCAACATGGATTAATCTTTGATTCCATACTAGACACTAATTCCAAAGAGCATTTTGAAACTTATATATAATCATCTTTTCATACGTCTTTGCTATATATAATAGAGTTAATTCTTAAAGTATGAGAGAAAACTACTATCAGGTCACATTGTGAGCATAGTTTTAACTACTGACACCACTGTCTCCCACTGATACTGGTATAACATTCTGTTTATTCCTACACTCAAATTTCACTCAGAGCAATCCATGACAGGCCACAAGATCCTTCAGTCCATCATGTGCTCCCTGCCTAGAGACTCGGAGGGATAATCAGGGGGTGGTTCCTTTTCTGATATTTTAGCCTTTCTGGTTAATTTAAAATGTTCAAACAAATGCTCTGTGAAGAGAATTTTCAAGACGGTGATGTAGGTAGCTGAACTATGCATTTCCCCACAACAATTAAAGAAAAAAAAAAAAAAAAAGGAAAGAAAACAGCACAAACAATGTGATGGAATCAATGGACTTGAAGCTCTAACGACCAGTCCAAGAAATAATGCACCTTGCTAAAGGCAGATGGAAGAACAAGACTACAGTGGGAAAATCTTTCTCTTCTTGGCTTACAAGTCCCCCTGCGGAGTCCCTATGTAAACAGGGAGCCAAAAACACACTGAGTGGTGGGTAGAACTGCACTCAAAGCACAGTGAACCAGCTCCTTAGGGCTAGGAGAACAGCAGAGGTACTTACTTACCTTTTACTGACAGTCTGCTTTTTCAAAATCTTAGTATCTTTCAGGCAGTGGTCAGGAAAATGGACCCACAAAAAGAAACCCAATCAATTAATCATCAAAGCCCAGATTCAGTCATAGGGTCTTTCTGACACTCTCTTACTGAGACAATCCCCATGGAGTGTATGATTCTTTGACAACATCAATAAAATTGACAAACCCTTAGCTAGGCTGACAAAGAAATAGAGAAAATGCAAATAACCAAAATAAGAAATGAACACAGAAAAATTACAGCTGACCCAATTATAGTAAATAGATGAACTATACTCCAACAAACTTGGTAACTTAGATGAAATGGGCAAATTCCTAGAAGGACATAAACTATCTAAATTGACTAGAGGAAGTAGAAAATCTCAATAGACCCATAACAAATGAAGAGATTGATTCAGTTAAAAAAAAAAAAAAAAATCTCCAAACAAAATCCCTGGACCAGATGGCTTCACTGAAGAATTCTACCAAACGCTGGAAAAAGAACTGACACCAATCTTTTTCAAACTCTTCTAAAAGGTGGAAGTTACTTCCTAACTCTATGAAGCCAGCAGTACCGTAACACCAAAGCCAAGCCAAAGACATCATAAGAAAACTATAGACCAGTATCCCTCTGAATATAGATGCCAAATTTTTTAGCAGAATACCAGCAAACAGAATCCAACAGCATATTAAAAGAATTATACACCACAATCAAGTGGAATTTATGCCAGGAATGCAAGGATAGTTCAACATTAGAAAATCAATCAATGTGATAAACCACATTAGTAGAACAAAGGAACCACATGATCATGTCAATTGACACAGAAAAGGCATTTGATAAAATCTAACACTGTTTTCCTGACAAAAACTCTCACAAGACAGGAATAAAATGGAAGTTCCTCAATATGATGGGCATTTATAAAAAACCAACAGCCAACATTATACTCAATGGAAGAAGACTGAGACTTTTCCCCCTTCAAAACAAGAAGACAAAGATGCCAGCTCTCACCACTTCTATTAAATATTGTAGTAGAAGTTTTAGTCATAGCAATAAGGAAAGAAAAATAAATAAAAGGTATCCAAATTGTAAAGAAAGAGGTAAAACTATCTCTATTCACAGATGACCTGATCCTGTATATAGAAAATCCCAAAGAATCCACTAAAAAGCTTCTAAAGTTGACAGACGAATTTAGCAAAGTTGTAGGACATGAGGTCAATACGCAAAGATCAGCTGGGTTGCTATACACCAGCAATAAGAAATCTGAAAAGGAAACTAAGAAAATAATTTCATTTACAATAGCATCCAAGAGAATAAAACACCTAGGAATAAATTAATCCAGGAATATGAAAGACTTATAACAACGAAAATTATAAAACAGTGCTAAAAGAGACTAAAGAAGACCTAAACAGAGGGAAAGATGTTTCATGCTCATGGATGGGAAGACTTAATACAGTCAAGATGTCAATACTACCCAAACTGATCTACAGATTCAATACAATCTTTATCAAAATTCCAACAGCATATTTTACAGAAATGGAAAAATTAATGCTCAACTTTATGTGGACAGGCTAGAGGCCCCAAACAGCCAAAACAATTTTGAAGATGAACAAAGTAGGAGGCCTCACACTTCCCAGCTTCAAAACATATTACGTAGCTACAGTAGTCAAAACAGCCTGATATATTGGTTTAATGAAAGACACATAGACCAATGGAATACAACTGAGAACACAGAAATAAATACATATATCTATGGTCAACTGATTTTTGACAAAAGTGTTAATTCCATTCAATGGGGAAGGAAGAGTATCTTTAACAAATGTGCTGGCAAAATTGGATTTCCACATGGAGAAAAATGAACCAAGATTCATACGTCACACCATACACAAAAATAATTAAAAATGGATCAAGGAACTAAATGTTAAATCTAAAACTATGAAGTTCTTGGAATAAAATATAGGGGGAAGTTATGGGACCTAATTTTTTTTTTCATAGATTATCAAACACAACAACAAATGCACAAGCAGAAGACAAAATACACAACTGGGACCTCATAAAAATTAAATACTTCTATTCATGATATGACTTTATCAAAAGAGTAAAAAGACAACCTGCAGACTGGGAAAAAATCTTTGGGAATCACATATCTGATAAGGATCTAATATCCAAAAAATATATAAACCCCATAGGGTTTTCTAGGCTGTAATCTTTATAGGAACAAATCACCAGGTCTCTCCTCTAATGGAGCTGTACTTTCAGTTAGTGATTAAACATTTAACCAGGGTTCCTAAAAACCAAAAAACTCAATTGCCCTTGAGTCAATTCCGACTCATAGCAATCTTACAGGACAGAGTAGAACTGCCTCATAGGGTTTCCAAGGAGCACCTGGTGGATTCCAACGCCTGACCTTTTGGTTAACAGCCATAGCTCTTAACCACTACACCACCAGAGTTTCCCCAGGGCTCCTAGAGAGATGTGAATCAAAACTACAATGAGATAACACTACACTTCACTAGAATGACAGTGATCCAAAAAACAGAAAATAACAAATGTTGGCAAGGATGTGAGGAGATCAGAACTCTTATCCATTGTGGGTGGGAACATAAAATGGTACAACCATTGTGGAACACAGTATAGTGACTCCTCAAAAAACTAAAAATAGAACTATGACACTCCTAGGTATATACCTTAAGAACCTAAAAGTAGTAATGTAACCAGACACATGCATACCTACGTTCACTGCAGGACTACTCACAATAGCAAAAGGTGGAAACAACCTAAGCGATCATCAACAGATGAACAGATAAACAAAATGTATTATATACATACAATGGAATACTACTTAGCAATAAAGAGAAATGAAGTCCTGATACATGTTACAACCGGAGAGACCATCAAGATATTACGCTGAGTGAAGTAAGTCAGACACAAAAGGACAAATATTGTATGATCCCACTTTTAAGAAATACCTAGAACAGCAAACACTGCACAGCCTCACTGTCATGGATTGAATTATGTCCCCCCAAAAATGTGTGTATCAACTTGGTTAGGCCATGATTCCCAGTATTGTATGTTTGTTCTCCATTTTGTGATTTTAATTTTATGTTGAGAAGATTAGGGTGGGATTAGGGTGAGATAAAAGAAAAGGAAAGCAAGCAGAGCGTGGGGGGCGGGGGGCAGAGAAGGACCTCATACCACCAAGAATGCAGCACCAGGAGCAAAGCGCATCCTTTGGACAAGGGGTCCCTGTGCCTGAGAAGCTCCTCGACCAGGGGAAGGTTGAAGACAATGACCTTCCTTCAGAGCTGACAGAGAGAGAAAGCCCTCCCCTGGAGCCAACACCCTGAATTTGGACTTGTAACCTACTAGCCTACTAGCTGTGAGAAAATAAGTTCTTTTTGTTAAAGCCATCCACCTGTGGTATTTTTGTTATAGCACTACTAGATGACTAAGACATTCACTTACATGAGGAGCCCTGATGGCACAGTGGTTAAAGAGCTCAGCTGCTAACCAAAAAGTTGGCAGTTCAAATCCTTGGAAATCCTGTGGAGCAGTTCTACCCTGTCATAGGTTCACTGTGAGTTGGAATCAACTTGATGGCAATGGGTTTAGTTTGGTTTTGTTCACTTATATGCAAAGACAAGAATTAAGTAAGTATATAGAGACTAACGGCTATTAGTGATTACCCATGGTGGGAAGGGGGAGGGAAGGAGGAAATTATTTTCTGGGAAGTAGTGGGTTTATGTTTATGGAAATGGGAAAATTGTCATTGATTATGGGTACTGGTTGCACATCCTCATGAGTGTAACTGGTATCACTAAGTTGTATACCAGAAAAAGGGCAAAATGAAAAACTGTGTTATGTATAATTTTATAACAGCAACCAAAAAAAAGGTGGGGGGGGGGCAAAAGTGGCTGATACTACTTAAATATATTCAAAAACTTCTGTTGGTTCAAGGTCTGTACAGGGTCATGGCTTCATGGGACTATCCAGTCAAACAGCCTAATAATTGCTTTTAGATTTACTTTTCTACTCCCTAGTTTGGTGAGTATGATTATTAAGGTTGTGTGTAATCTTGGCTGAGCCATGATTCTCAGTAGTTTGGCAGTTATAATGTAGGTGTAATCACCTTCATGATGGTATCTGCTGTGAGTAGCCAGTCAGTTGAACGGGAGTTTCCTTGGTGATGTGGCCGGAATCCAATATAGGCAGACTTTCTGGCAAGGCTCATGGGCTTTTGCTTGTACTGGATACTGCAGCTGGCTGCTGTTTGTCTGACCTCTGGTTCTTGGGACTTGAGCTAGCAGCTTACCCGCCTTCTTGCCAGCCAATCTTGGCATTCTTTAATCTCTGCAGCCTGTGAGCCAGAGCCCTGCTGTCTGACTTGCCAATCCTGAGTTTGCCAGCCCCTGTAGCTACATGAATGAGAAGGCCCCAGCCTGACCCACGGACTTGGGACATTCCAGCCTCTATAACCTTGTGAGCCATTTCCTAATATAAATCTCTCTCTATATATATTTATACACTTTATTGGTTTTGCTTCTCTAGAGAATCCAGCCTAAAACAGTGAGTAAGGAGCCTTGGTGACACAATGGTTAAGCACTCAGCTACTAACCAAATGGTTGGTGGTTCAAATCCACCCAGTGGCTCCATGAGAGAAAAGACTTGGTGATCTGCTTCTGTAAAGATTACAGCCTAGGAAACCCTATGAGGCAGTTCTCTATCATACTGCGTTGCTGTGAGTCGGAATCAACTCAATGGCACCTACCAATAGTTCAGTGAGTATCACCCAGGGTCTTAAAATCTTGCGAGAAGCCATTCAAGATACAACAGCTGGTCTCTATATCCCTGGAGCAGCAGAGGAAAAAAGGAGACCCAGGAACCAGAGAATGAACTGGACTGCAGATCTGCCTCCACAAACTACTGCTTCTTTAGCCATGAGACCAGAAGAAATGGATGGTGCCTGGCTACCATTATGAATGTTTTGATCAAGGAATCAAAAGGGGGGAAAATGTGGAATAGAATTTTCAATTCTTACAGAATTCAGACTTACTGAACCTATTGAGACTGGAGGAACCCCAGAATTTATTGCAGTGAGAAAATCTTCAAACTGTGAACTGAAATTATTCCTTGAAGTCATCTTTGAACTAAACAACTATGTAGCTAAATTAGTAAAGGAAGCTTGCCATGAGTGTTGTGCTCTTTTAAAGAATCATGTATATGAGATCAAACTGTCAACAGTAACTCTGCAGTACAGAGAAGTTTATGGGGTAGTGAGTCTAAGTCAATGTTGGTGAAACGGTTTGGGTAGAGATAGCGAGAATGGTGACACAAGATGAAGAACGTAACCAATGTTACCAAATTGTACAGAGAAATTGATCAATTGGTGTATGTTCTGCTGTGTGTATTTTCACCAAAATTACAATTTTTTTTAAAAAAGTATGTATCATAAAAATCTAGAATTTACTTAATGTGTAAAGTAACTATTCATAATCTTCAATTATGCTATTAAAACAATATTGGAAATATATAATAATCACTCACAATTCAGTCCAAGGTGATGCTATTTCTAAGGATATGTTTGTACATGGCTCAGAAAGGCTACAAACAGTTGTATAGGTTTGCATGTTTAAAATGAATCTTCATTTCTCCTATTGTTACCACTCTCCTGTAGCATTCCTAGGGTCTTGATTATTTTTGTGTGAACACTTAGCTACCTTCCACATAGTTTATTCATCTTTCTAAGTTATGTGTTTCACCATTTTATCTGGATACGTTTTCCCTTGGATGAGGATATCTGATCAGAAGCAGACCTACCCACTTGACTATGAAAGTACTATCTTCTGCTCCTACTGCTCATACTTAGCTCTTTTTCCTCTTCTTCCTACCTCAACTTGAACTCCATCTTGATTTTCCTTTATTCCAAAAATTGGCTTTTTTCACTTCCTCTTTACTTACTACCCAGGTAGCTTTCCCAAAGCCATTTAAGCAGATACCATTATTTCTAGAGCTGCTCTTTCCAATATGATAGTACTAATCACATGTGGCTCATGGCCACTGCACTGGACATCACAGTAAATTCTACTGCACAGCACTGCTCTGCACTATCCTTTCATTCTCAGTTCTGAAGCTGGATCCCTCTCTGTCTGCCTTCTTCTTACAATGCAGTGCTCAGGGCACTACAGCATTCCTTTCCCAAGCTGAGAAAAGGTAAAGAAATGCTTCACACCAGTTCCCAATGCTGGGAACACTGCCCTTGAATACAAAGTGTACTTTAAAGTGTCCTGTCATATGCCTATGGAGTACACTGGCACAGTGGTTAAGAGCTACAGCTTCTAACCAAAAGGTCAACAGTTCAAATCCACCAGTCACTACCTGGAAACCCTATGGGGCAGTTCTACTTTGTCCTAGAGGGTTATGAGTTGGAATCGACTCGACTACAACGGGTTTGGTTTCGTGATATGCCTGCAGCATGTCTTTGGTAGCTCCCTAAAGCAGAAGAATTTTTTACACTTTAAATCGATAGCACCCACCAGGTGCTTAACTACTATTCCCTTATTAGGGTTCAATTTCACAAATAACACCCAAATCAAAACCAAAACAGTTCTGAACTTTAACTCAGCATCAAAAGCACTCATGCCATGAAAGCCAAATATTACCACAGGTAGAACGACACTCCCAGAATTTTGAGAATTAAAATATATAATCAATACCTAACAGCTGAGATTGGATACATGTAGAAAATAGCGGAGGGAAGGAAAGTCAGGATTTCTAAGGTAAGAAAACAAGACAAAACAGGAATGATCACAACAGAAGTAGTTGGGAGCGGCCTCTTAATACTACCTGAAGTGATAGTGTGATTGCGTGACAGTGTAGGGAAAACAGCATGTAGAATATAGTTCCATCTAGATAGATAAATCACCAAAAAAGTCTAGAAGGCCATATATGAAATGTCAGTGGTTAATATGATTTAAGTAATTTAAAACTTTCTTAAATTGTTTTGCTTATTTTCTACTTGTTACAGAATAAATACATATATTACCTTTATAAGTCTCTATATCATAAAGGACAGGAAAGAAGAAAACCACTGATAGTGTTTTTCTTTTAAGCCTGTACATTTTTTTTTTTTTTGCTCCTTGTCATTCATAAAATACCCTTAAAAAAACCCTTAGCATTTTATTTTTAAGAACACATGTTGAGTTTTATTATTCTATTGAGAAAATGGCATGAAATTTACTTATGTATACGTACTATGTCAATAGACTTCTCTGTAGTAACATTGGATTAAACCTAACTACCTTAGTGGAGAGTTTTCTCTTATGACCTCACTGAAACTATGCCTTTACAATCATAAATACTTTTCTCCCAGAAATTTTAAATACTGTGTTGCATGGATTATCACAATGGACTGCTAAGATCTCTACCACACAGCTAAACCTAGGCAACTGTTTTTCTCTCTAAGGGAAGTGTCTGTCATAATCTCTCAGTGAGATCATGCCTCTGCTCTCCATTCCCATTCCAGAGCTACAACACGTTCTCTCCTCTCTATTCATTCTAGTCATCTCACCTCCTCCTGCAGCCATTCAAAAAGGAGGCAACTATGATGTTATCCACAAGTTAGAAAACCTGGCTTTTGGTAATATAAGCTGTACAAATACTTGGACAAGTCACTTAGTCTTAGCTTCTTCATGGGCAGGAGAAGAGTGAGACTAAGACCATCTGGGTTCACTGTATGTTTCTGTAATCTCTGTGAGAGCTGGGACTGTATCTTCATGTTTACACTCCTGGATCAGGACAGTGCCTAGCATGCAGTGGGCACACAAATATGTGCTGAATGAGTAAGTGAATATCTGCTTTTCTTCCTTTCTCCTGTTCTACTGTCTTAGTTTTCCCTCTTAGTACTTCCTGTTGGCTTTCTACTTCAAGGATTTCTTTGGCAGCTAGAAGCCAACATTAAAATCCCCTGGCACAAATCTGTGAAAAAAACTTATGCTGGGCTCAGGACATTCACATTTCCATTGCTCTGCTGTTGGTGGTGGCCTGCCACTCTCCTCCTCCTACAGGCTCTGCCTGAGATGTGTTCATCTTATCTTTGTCTTATTTCTTCCCACCTCTTAAATGGCTACTAGCAAATCTTACAGTAGCCCTCTCTTCTCCACTACCCTCTTCCCTTCCACTGCATCCAGATTTCTCATGTCCAGGAAACATGCAGAGGAAATGCTCCCCCATGCCTCATAACCCTCTTCTATAAACCTCAAGTAGTGGCAAGAAGGACATTTAAATTTCCCAGGGAATGGAGAAGAACAAGGACTCAGATTATAGTTCTCATCCTTAACAAAAGCTCAGCCAGAAGAAAAAAAAAAAAATTTATTTACACTAAGCTGGGGATTTTTAATGTAACACGTTTTAATTCCCAAACTGCTACCTAACAAACTAAAACAAAAAAACAAACTAGATGTTGCCAAAGAAGAATACCACTGCATCCCCCATCCCTATTATCAGTTATCTTTAAATAAGTTGGATGCCTGCTAAAAAATAACAGAGTAAAGTGCAACTTTTTCAAAGAGAAAAGAAGGTCTAATTGTAGTAAAAAAAAAAAAAAAGTATAGCAAATTACAGTAACTAGTAAATTACGCCAGAAAAGAATAATAACTATACCAAATTATAGTAGATTATAGTACTTTATTTCGAATGAATTCCATTAAGTCTAGAGAATGGAAAAATCAGGTACTAAACACATTAATATTTAACTAAATAAATATGTAAGATATTTGAAGCAATTACTGGATAAAAATTTGAATTGTACCTTAAAATGAGCTTTATACTAACTTCTGTTATCCCAGCCAAAATCATGTACTTACTATTGCCTCAAGGATCTCTCCCCACTTCTCTGTCTTCACTTCAACTGTTCCTTTTGCCACAGAGATTCCTCCCATTTCAACGTGCAAAACCTTCACCTACCCTTTAAGGCTTCTCAGTGCGCTTTAGGGGGAAGGAACCTTGGACTGGCAGTCAGGAGTTCTAAGCTACAGTACTAGTTACAGTACTAGCTTAGCCATTTATTAATTATGGAAACTTTAATGTGCCATTTAACCTCCCTGGCTTTTGTAACCTTTTCTGCAACACAAAGGTACTGGCCCAGGTCATTTCTATAGAAATCGATATCAGGAAAGCCTGAAGTCTAGGTCTGTTAATGAACGCTAAACCTGTTAAACCAAACCTATTGCAGTCAAGTTTATGCCAGCTCATAGTGACCCTATATGACAGAGTAGAATTGCCCCACAGAATTTCCAAAGGAGCTGCTCGTGGATTCGAACTGCCCACCTTTTGGTTAGTAGCCAGAGCTCTTAACCACTGTGTCACCAGGGCTCCTAAGGGATGCTAGGCCTGGAAAATTGACCTTCACTTCATCTAAGGTCATAGTAAAACTAACTCAAGAATATATTCAGGATATATTGGCGTTGTTTTATACTTGTTACTTTTACCTGATGAGCTGGCTGACTAATAGCCAGTTTCAGAACAGTGAGTTTGTGGGAGCGAGAGAGGGTATAAAGACTCCCAAGAGAATGGCAAAATGAAATTTCTCACACTTAATGAGATCATCAATCTGCAGGCACATTCCTCCCTGTGGGGAACTTGGAGAAACCTGGGAAGACCACACCTCCATCTAGAAGCAATGGGCATGGTCTTTTATTTTGTAATTATCTCCATATCCTTTGACATTAATTTTGTATCATCTGTGTCAAATCACATCACAACTGACTACCAAGCAAGTCCTTTCTGTGTTTTTCTATGATTCAGACATTACCTTCACCTTCTTCACCAAGCTCCTTGATTCCTCCAGCAAGACCTTCCCAATCCTGTGAACCTTATAGAACTACCTGTACTTTAACTATATCAATACATTGCCAGTTCCCTTAATAAGCACTTGTTAATGGGGAATCCTTATTCATCTGTATATTTCCTTCCTCAATCCCCCATTTCTACTTCAAGAGCCACGATAGGAGGGGCTCACCAAGCTTTCGTTGAATATATTAATTCCTAGTATGGAACAACCTTATACAGAGTACCCACAAAAGGTAATTATTTATTGGATGAAAAGAAACAACTATTTTATACTTTAAAGGACAATAGCTTTATAAACGACTTCACTGATTACAGTAATTAACATATTTCCCTACTCATTTGTGTTACAACGACTCCACCTCTAAATACAAGGCAAAAGATAAGTCAAGGCTGGTTTAGCCAGCATCCGCTTAAGGAGAAACCTCTACCACTGGCCACTGCACAGTAAGAGAATGATAACTGATGGCTCTAACGATACTTCTCCGGCTCAGGCACATTCGGAACTGAGTTGTGGAGGACTCAGGTCAAATTACAATCAGTGTATTTTTAGCACCAAATGTTTTGAGATATATACAGATAAAATTTTTGGAAAAATGATAAGCACAGATTATAGTAGATGGCTGTTTTCTACCCTAACTATGCCTAAAACATAACATACAGTGTCTTAATGCACCGATATTTTCCAACAGCCTCAACATTTGAGTAATTATAATAGAGCATATGTGAAAGGTCTCAACAAAAAAAGGAACATGCTAAAAAGAAAAAAGTTTTTTTTTTTTTTTTTCTACATCCCATATTTTTAAAGTGTCCTGTGCTGCTGAAGAGGGAATGCTGCATATTGGGCTTCTGTTGTGGAAATCCTGCTCCCACGAATACATGCAGTAAGAGAAGACTAGACACTCAAACAAAATGAGCTACAGTTTGCAGGATGGAAAAGCTATTAATGCACATTCACTTACATAAAACACGTAAGAAAAGCTTTAGAAAGCACGTGAACATCTAAGGGACCCTCTCAAAAAAACCAAAAAAAATCTTACCTAAAAACAATTAACAGCCAAGACAGATTAAGAATTATTAGAGATTAGATTAAAAAGGGTGGAACAAAGCATCAAAAGAGTAAACAATGGGAGAAAAAGTTAAGGGCATGTGTTACTCACAGAAATTCTTCTCCAGGGTGTTTGGGTATATTTATCGGCATATGTGCATTTTTCCTCTTTAGATTTTTGGTGGCAATTACACCGAGTTGCCTGAACAAAAGCACAAATTTTTACATTGGTGTCATTCTGTATACACACAAATAAGGTATCTACAGGTTCTCTTGGGGGGAGACCAAAAAAAATCAAACGTTGTAAAATAGTTGTCACTACCTTTATCAACAAAAACGTGGCTGTGTCGTGCTTACGGCAAATAATCAGTCTATTCAGTAGTGTCTCATCTTATTTGTGATTGGGTTCCACAGTCAGCCAGTAAGGACAGACTTGTAAAAAGTCCAAATTACCCTAAAAGAGCTCTTACATTGCCCAGAAAGCACAATATACACGATCTTATGTACATAAAGCTACACAGTACTATGAATGCAGATGTAGAAAATACACTGCTCTCTGTGCTATAAAGAATACAATAGCACAACTTATTCTCCCAAACTATTAGGATACTACAGTCACAGCAGCATAATGACCAATATGCCACACAGTTTCTTAATGGTATTTTGAGGGGACTCCACTGGATATTAAATACTACCAATCTACAAAACAAGGCTGTCTGTTCACATATGCAGTGTCATGAAACCTGTTTAATGGGTTGGCTTACTGGGAGTGTTCTGAAGGGTCTCTGCCCTTCGACAAGATCCATAGACCGTCTGAGTTCATAAATGAATTAATTACACCTGACTCTATTTAAAGCACATTCCTTCATATAACACAGAGTAATGTACCCACTGTGCAATCTTGGTCTGTCAAATGATCACTAAAAAAAAAACAAAACACATAGAAAGACTGATAGTAAGAATTGCCTCTTAGCCTTAAAAGCTTGCAAGCAGTCACTCAAGGTACAACAACTGGTCTCTACATTTCTGGAGCAACAAAGGAGGAAAGGAAGAAGGAGAATCAGGAATAGGAGAAGGAAATAGAATGTGCGGCTAATTGCCTTCATGAACAACTACATCATCTGCCATGAGACCAGAAGAACTGGATGGTACCTGGCTACCACTACTGAACATTTTGATGAAAGATTCTATACCAAAATCCTGATAAAAAGGGGGGAAATGTGAAACAGAATTTCAAACTCTCATGGAACCCAGGTTTTCTGGAGCCACCGAGGATGGATGAATCCCAGAAATTACTGCTCTGAGATAATCTTTGGAAACACTGGTGGCATGGTGGTTAAGTGCTAGGGCTGCTAATCAAAGGGTCAGCAGTTCGAATCCACCAGGCACTCCCTGGAAACTCTACGGGGCAGTTCTACTCTGTCCTATAGGGTAGCTATGAGTCGGAATTGACTTGACGGCACTGGGTTTGGTTTTTCGGTTTGGAGATAATCTTTAAACCTTAAACCAAAAATATCCCCTGAAGTCTTCTTTAAACCAAACAACAGTTTAGCTTAATTAGTAAAGAATGCCTGCTTTGAACATTATGCTCTTTTAAAGAACTATCTGTATGGTATCAAACTGACAACAGCAACTTGAAAAGTTAGAAAGGATGCTTTGGGAGAAGTAAGTTTATGTTACTAGCAGAGGAACAGTTCGAAAAGGGAGGGTGAAAATGGTTGCAAAACTTAAACAACGTAATAGGTATCACTGAATTGTACATATAGAAATTGTTGCACTGGTGCATGTCTTGCTGTGTATATTTTCAATAACAAAAAAGAATTGCCCCTTAGTATGAAGCTGGAATATAAGCATTCTATTAAAAAAAAAAAAAAATTTTTTTTTTTTTAAACAAGCCCATAGATCACTTGCCATGACGCTGACTCATGGTGAACTGATGTGTCATTTCACGATTTATCATGATACTGATTATTGGTTCGGTTGTGAAGATTTTTGTTTTCTTTATGTTGAGGTGCAATCCATACTGAAGGCTGTGGTCTTTGATCTTCATCAGTAAGTGCTTCAAGTCCTCTTCACTTTCAGCAAGCAAGGTTGTGCCATCTGTGTAACACAAGTTGTTAATGGGTCTTCCTCCAATCCTGATGCCCGTTTTTCATATAGTCCAGCTTCTCAAGTTATTTGCTCAGCAAACAGATTGAATAGGTATGATGAAAGGATACAACCCTAACACACACCTTTTCTGACTTTAAACCATGCAGTATCCCCTTGTTCTGTTCGAATGGGACACTTGATTCATGCACAGATTCCTCATGAGCACAATTAAGTGTTCCAGAATTTCCATTCTCCACAATGCTATCTGTAATTTGTTATGAATGCCTTAGCATAGTCAATAAAGCATAGGTAAACATCTTTCTGGTATTCTCTGCTTCCAGTCAGGATCCTTTTGACATTAGCAATGATATCCCCGGTTCTGCGTCCTCTTCTAAATCTGGCTTGAATTTCTGCCAGTTCCCTGTCGATATACTGCTGCAGCCACCTTTGAACGATCTTCAGCAAAATTTTGCTTGCATGTGGTATTAATGATATTGTTCGATAATTTCTGCATTTGGTTGGATCACATTTCTTGGGAATAGGCATAAGTATGAATCTCTTCCAGCTGGTTGGCCAGGTATCTGTCTTCCAAGTTTTGGCATAGATGAGTGAGCACTTCCAGTGCTGCATCCGTTTGCTGAAACATCTCAGTTGGTATTCTGCCAACTCCTGGAGCCTTGTTTTTCGCCAATGTCTTCAGTGAGGCTTTGACTTCTTGCTTTAGTACCATCGGTTCCTGATTATATGTTACACCTCTGGCAATGGCTGAACATCAATCATTTCTTTTTGGTATAGGGACTCTGTGTATTCCTTCCATCTTCTTTTGACGCTTCCTGCGTCCTTTAATATTTTCCCCACAGAATCCTTCAGTATTGCAACTCAAGGCTTAAATTTTTTTTTTTTTTTTCAGTTCTTTCAGCTTGAAAAATGCTGAGCGTTTTCTTCCTTTTTGATTTTCTATCTCCCGGTCTTTGCACATGTCATCATAATACTTTGTCTTCTTCAGCCACCCTTTGAAATCTTCTGTTCAGCTCTTTTACTTTACCTTTTTTCCTTTTGCTTTAGCTACTCGACGTTCAAAAGCAAGTTTCAGAGTCTCTGACATCCATTTAGGTCTTTTCTTTCTCTCCTGTCTTTTTAATGACTTCTTGCTTTCTTCATGTATGATGTCCTTGATGTCATTCCACAACTCATCTGGTCACTAGCGTTCAACGTGTCAAATCTATTCTTGAGATGGTCTCTAAATTCAGGTGGGATTATACTAAAGGTCTTACTTTGGCTCTTGTGGATTTGTTCTAATCTTCTTCAATTTCAATCTGTACTTGCCTATCAGTAACTGATGGTCTGATCCGCGGTCGGCCCCTGGCCTTGTTCTGACTGATGACATTGTGTTTTTCCACCGTCTCTACAGATACAGTCGACTTCATTCCTGTGTATTCCATCTGGTGAAGTCTCTGTGTACAGTTGCCGTTTATGTTGGTGAAAAAGGTTATTTGCAAAGAAGTCATTGGTCTTGCCAAATTCTATCATGAGATCTCCAGCATCATTTCTATCACGAAGGCCATATTTTCCAACTATTGATCCTTCTTGTTTCCATCTTAGGCATCCCAATCTCCAGTAATTATCAGTGCATCCTGATTGCATGTTTGATCAATTTCAGACTGCAGAAGCTGATAAAAATCTTCAATTTCTTCATCTTTGGCCTTACTGGTTGGTGCATAAATTTGAATAATAGTCATATTAGTTGGTCTTCCTTATAGGTGTATGGATATTATCCTATCACTGGCAGCGCTGTACTTCAGGATAGATCTCAAAATGTTCTTTTTGAGGATGAACGCAACGCCATTCCTCTTCAAGTTGTCATTTCCAGCATAGTAGACCATATGATTGTCCGATTCGAAATAGCCAATACCAGTCCGTTTCAGCTCACTAATTCCTAGGATATCTTACCTTTATGTGTTCCATTTCATTTTTGACAATTTCCAATTTTCCTAGATTCATATTTCATAATTCTAGGTTCCGATTATTAATGGATGTTTACAGCTGTTTCTTCTCATTTTGAGTCATGCCACATCAGCGTACAAAGGTTCTGAAAGCTTGACTCCATTCATATCATTAAGTCGACTCTACTTTGAGGAGGCAGCTCTTTCCCAGTCGTATTTTGAGTATCTTCCAGCACTGTATCAAACAATGTTCTGCTGCTATTCATAAGGCTTTGATTGGCTAATTCTTTTCGGAAGTAAACCGCTGGATCCTTCTTCCTACTCTTAGTCCGGAAGCTCAGCTGAAACCTGTCCACCATGGGTGACCCTGCTGGTATTTGAACATCGGTGGCATAGCTTCCAGCAACACAGAAGCCCCCAAAGTACAACAAAGAGACAGATGCGTTGGGGCAATTTCCTTATACAGCACAAAATCTAATCATTAAAAATCTCTATAGTTCAGATATATTTCCCGTCCCTCAAAAATAAATTCATTGACGTGAAATTCAATACATAAGCAAGTCAACTTGGGAGTCCCTTGAATTCACTGTAACAAGACTTAATTCCCTTCTAACACATATAACCAAAACTCATTGCTATCAAGTCAATTCCAACTCATAGCGACCTGAGAGGACACAGTAAAGCTACCCCTTAGGGCTTCTAAGGGACAGCTGGTAGATTTGAACTGCTGATCTTTTGGTTAGCAGCTGAGATCTTAACCACTGTGCCACCAGGGCTCCTCCAAGACATACAGGAGGTAAATTAAGGAGAGACAAAATAATGCAAAACATTGTATCTCAACGCAGACACATTATTCTATTCCAAGGAATGCAATTCCGGGAAAAATTTCCACTTTGTGATCTATGTGATAACACATGATGAATAATACTTGGCAAATATTTGAACTTTTTATAATTTGGAAAGTATAGCTTTCAGTGTTATCTCAAAAGATATAAAATATCATTCTTTCTCCATCTGCTTTCTTTACTGCTGATAATCTCTTCAGGTATTCAATTTCATGGTTCTGTATTGAGGGAAGTTAATATCATCTCTTGCCTCAAAGCGGTAAGATTTTGATCAGACTGAGCCAATCTGGTTAATCCTACTCCTCTGTGCTTAGGAAGGGACAAACAGCCAACGAAACATGAGTCTGGAGTATTTCTGAGAAAGTGTGCTGAAGTGCTCAGCTGCAAACCAAAACAGCAGTATGAACCCACCAGCTGCTCCATGGGGGGAAAGAGTTGGTGATCTGCCCCCATAAAGATTCTATTCACATTGCCATCAAGTCAATTCTGACTCATAGTACTTACTACCCTATACGACAGAGTAGAACTGCCCCATAAGGTTTCCAAGGCTTTATGGAAGCAGACTGCCACATCTTTTCTCCCATGGAGCGACTGGTGGGTTCGAACTGCTGACCTTTTGATTACCAGCCAGGTGCTTAACCACTGCACCACCAGGGCACCTTTCGTATTACAGCCTAGAAAACCTTATGAGACAATTTACTCTGTCCTATAGGGCCTCTATGAGGTGGAATTGACTTGATGGTACAAAAAACAGCAACAACAGAGAAGACAGACCCTTTTCCTGTTTTTGCATAATACTGCATGAGAATGTGACACATAAAACTACAGCAGACATCTTGTGACCACAAAGAAGCCAAGAGGGCCCCAACAAAGTCAGCCTAGAACTTCATCAAGCTAACTAAAGTAACCATAGAACTGGATGGGACCTGTATATTACTTGTTAAATATGTGAGTTTACAAATGTTATGATTTTAAAAGTCATTTTTAGTTCAGGACTCCTGCTTAGAACTTAAAACATCATAAAAACTGATTTACTAGCTAGGTGATTTGGGACAAATTCTTAAAAAGAGTTACTGTTTATCTCACCACTCCTGGCCCAGGCATAGCATTACGTAGTTTATGTAATAGTTCATTTACCTGTCACAACCCTATACGGTCAGTATTATTTTCACTATCCTCCTTTACAGAGGGCTTAGGAGAAGATTAAGTAACTTCCCTAGGAAGTTACTTAGAGAAGGCTATTAAGTTTCAGAGCCAGCATTTAAACCTGAGTTATTTCAAATATACTAAACTCTAAACTGCTTGCCTATGAGTTGGAATCAACTTGAAGGCAATGGGTTTAGTTTAATTTTTTTTTTTAATACTGCTAGTCTACTTAACCTGAATTCCACTTTCGGCATCTCCAAAATGAAAATAAGTTTCACATAAAATATGAATTCAACACTTTATATTATCACTTTATTTTCCTGGAAGTTTATAAGCAAATTTTTAATTGAGTTGAATGCATTTTTAAAAAGATAAAGAAGTATGAAAGGCTAAAACTGGAAGGGGATTTTGAAATCACCTAGAAAACCCTTCATATTTTAGATAATGCACTAGGGAGACGGTGAACACTGTCAATGTTGCTCAGCTAATACTGGAGATAAGAACAGTCCTCGGACTCCTACTCTAGGGCTCTACTGATGACATTCTGCTGTTTTAAGAGTAGTTCAAAGACATAAGGAAAAAAAAAGAACGATAAATTTTAAATAGAAAGGCAATTTTAATTTTGATAATGTGAAAATGCTACTATCTCTCTCTACTTTCAATGGTTTTAAAATATTTAAAAATTTTTTTGAACAAGTGACTTTGTGAAGTTCCAGAACTAATCTTTGTTTTACTACAATCTTTCTGAATGACTTCTAACTCCCTACTACAAAAGCAACACTTGGCCCATTAAAACTCATTCAGTATGGCTTTAGCTTTACGGAAGATCACTGCTCGCAATGAGAAGCAACGGATCCCGCCGGATCTTCCACCTTTCTGTTGAGAAAAACCACATTAACAATAGTCTCTAGATTCAAGAACAGGAACTGCCAAGTAAGCTTCACAAAGTTCTCTTGGTACAGGCCACAATTTCTTTGCCGCATGTAAATAGGTTAATGTGATTCTGAGGTACTTCCACATGGGGTTTCTGGTTGAATGTACCACAGCCTCTGAGACAATCCACAGGCAAACTATCCAAGCACCTAGGAAGAAGGTGACAGGCTTTTTCATAATAAATATGATTTACAGGTCTAATATATCAAATGCAGAGAATTTCACAGCACATATGGCTAATGATTGTTGCATTCATTTTTCTTCTAGTTTCTTTCTTTAGAATTCTCTTAGGTATCATCAAGATCTTTTCAAAAAATTATTTTCTTGGTGAGATAATATCAGGAGAACTGGCCTAGTCTCTTCAACAATAAAAAAAAACAGTTCTAGATTTAAGAGATTTAAGAGACACAACCAGATGTTCTGCATGGTCCTCGACTGGATTATAGTTTGGACAAATCAAACATACAGTGTGTTTTTAGGACAACTGGAGGAATATGAATATGGATGGGGTATTAGATGATATTAAGGGATTACTATTAATTTGGTTAAAGATGGTAATATTATTGCAGCTATGAAGGTAATTATTTTTATTTTAAAAGATGAATACTGAGGTTAAAGAACATTTTATTAAAACCTTACAAGATGAAAAGCTTTTCATTACTTATTAATAATCAATATGAAGTAGTGATCCTTTTTATAATTTTGTAATTAAAAAATTCAGTATTAAAATTTACTTTTCTAATTTTAATATTGAACCTCATTTTTTGATGAGAATAATTTTACACTCCCTCTTTCAACTTATGTTTGTTCAGCCTTGAGATTTTACTTTAGGTAAATTTTTTTTTTAATAATAAAAATCAATGGATTTTGCTTTAAAACCTCAATGAAACTCTGTGCCTGAGATGTCCACTTACTATTGTCCCGGTTACCTGTGGTCTAACTTCATCACCTTAGTTGCTGGTTTTTAGGTTTTCCTTGATATTTTTCTATTTTATATGTCTCTTTTTACTTTTTATCTTCTGCAAGACACATTATTCCAACATACTACTACTTATCTTGGAGCATTTCACAATATTATATATTGCTACTATATTTAACCATACCAAAAATAATCACACTGGATACCCATTTGTACAAAATATGCAGTACTTCTGACCTCCTTCAGCATATTCCTTATCTCCTTTCTCATGCTTATTTAATTTAATTAACCATTCTAATAACAGCAATTTAAATTTTAATTAATTAAAAATAATAAAAATTCACAACTCAAATTCTAAAATTCAAATGATGTATAATCACTTTAGATAAAATAATGAGCAGTAAGTATTTTCCCATTAGTGGTTGGGAAAATTATCCCACTTAGTATATCTTTGGCTTCCATTTCATTACTCATTTATTTTAATCTTTACTTCCTTATTCTTGAGTTATTTTTCAATTTCTCTCTCAGATATTTGAAATACATCATTAAGCAATTTTATAAAGATAACTGGGTGATATACTTTTCAAGACTTTAAAGGTCTGAGAATTTTCCTTTGTACATAAATGAAAACTTGTTCGGATATAAAATATGGAGTCGTAAGAACAATTTCTCGTGTTCCCTAATCCACATTTGCAAATCTGAAGCTTACCTCACTTCCTAATGCTGTTTCTTCTTCTCCACCTCTTCATTACCTCCCCACCCTCCTGAGGGCAGGCTGAGTTCTTGTCTTTATTTTTGAAATACCAACATTACGTTTTATTAGTTTTCTTTTTAATTTTATTTTTGGTAGGACCTCAATTTTTAATATTAGAGTTTTTTCCTCAGATTTTAAGTTTTCTTGGTACCTTTAATCATTTAACAATTTGATTTTTCTACTTATTTATTCACGAGCTGGATCTCTGTGATCTGACCTCAGTATCTCAGAGTTCAGTTTACTATGTCACACTTAAAAATTACATGCATATCTTTTATATTCTGAGTGAGATTAATATTCCATATGGTTGAACTGCTTTGCTGTATCAAAATAATTTTGATTTCCAACGAAGATTTTCTTTTGCCTGTTGTGATATTTATGCCATTGTGTTCTCTTTATCCTGGCCTTTTATATTAGTACAAACTAAATTATCATTAAATTCAAGACAGTGTATTTACTGGGTCCCATATGAGACTAAAATTTGAAATTGGAACAATTTATAACAATAACAAATTATAAAGACTCCAACCTATTAAGTGACTCTGAGGTATCTCTCTACAGCATCAGTGGGAATGGAGCATTTTTTTGGAAACAGCCTTCATTCTAACCGACAGCCAGATACCTAAGCCTGCCCAGTTTCATTCTGCTCACAGAGAAAGGAAATGCCCTGTTCCCAACTCAGTAGTACCAGTTTCTTTAAACAGACGTGGAAGTGAGCCATTTACCCTGAATCAATAAAATGAATCTGAACAGGTAGCTTTTATATCTCCAAACAAAACTGATCGAAAACAGATGAACAAAATTCTTTCTTCACACGGAATACTAAAATGTTTAGACAGATGGTTAAATCACATACTTTTAGAATAAAAAAATCTTGGTTTTTGGGGGTTATAATCTAAAATAAAATAGTACAGCTTTGAAAGTCAAAAGTCAAACTCCAAATACTTTTATTAAAAAATTACATATTACTCAGTGAAAAAAGCCTCCATTTTACATACTATACTATAATACTTACAAGCTGATGTTCTAATAGTTGGATTTTTTCATCTTTTTTCTTTATTTCTTCTTTAAGTTGCTTTATTTCATTTAATAAATCTTCATTCTGTAATATTTTTAAAAAATTACGATGAGACACTTAACTGCATTTAAAATATCCTGATGAGAAACATTAAATCAATGATGAAAGCGCAGAAATGAACGAACTGCTCATTTAGTGGGAGGAATGCTTCTAAAGCAACCTGTATACACCAGGTACTGAATTTCAAAAATAAAAAAGAATCATTCTGCTCTTCTAAGAAGTCATTGTCTAACACAGTCTGACATGGAAAGAATGCACAGTCGTCACGGCTACAGGTAACATTTACTGAGTACTTATTACGCAACAGGAACTTCTGAAAATTTAGCCATTTGATCCTGACAACGCTGAGGTAAGCACTAAAATCTCATTTTACAGATAAGGAAACTGGCACATATGGCCATAACCAAACCAAACCAAACCAAACTCGCTGCCACTAAGTCAATTCTGACTCTTAGCGAACCTACAGGAGTGGCTGGGAGATTCAAACTGACAGCCTTTTTTGGTTATCAGCAGAGCTCTTAATCATTGTGATACCAGGGCTCCACATAGGCCACACAGTGTAATAAATTACATGCAAAGCAAGAACTTTCACTAGATTTCAAGAGACACAGAAGAGATGCCCGTCAGAGAAAACAAAGAAGAACACAACAATCAGAGGGAATGGCATAATTCAGGGGAGAGTCATTTACCAGTTGTTCACAGAAATCAGCCAAAACATAAATGTGCCTGAGGAGCAACAAGGGTGAGTGTGGTAAAAAAAAAAAAAGAAAAAAAAAGAGTCTTTTTCCATGAGCTACTTCCCTGAGGTGAGCTGCCTGGATCAACTTAATCCGTAAAAAATGTCTAATGCTATTAAATGAAAACCCATTGTCAAGTTAAGGAGGAATCAGGTTACTTTTCCAAAGTGTAGTTTCATTACCATATAGTTAACCTCTTTTGTGTATCACTATTTTTTTTTCCTCAGTTATTCAGGAGTTCCTTGTACTCCTGCTGAGGAACTAGCGCAAGTGGGGAAATTAAGTTTCCTGAAGAGAATATCAGAAGAGACACGTTACAAAGGCTTTAACATGTCAAATCAGTATCACAAAGCAATGGGGGAGAAAAAGATTTTTATAATACTGTGGTTATGTATACCACAATTGGAAAAGACTGTCTATCATATACAAAAAATGATCTCCACTTGAATTTAAAAAGAGTTTAGAAAATTTTAAAAACTGAGAGAAAAACAAGATGGATTACAGATCATTTCTAAACTGTGGCAAATGAAGCTATTATGAAATGATAAATATATCTAATTATGTAAAATTTTAAAGCTTCTATATAACATTAAAAAGTAGAATATAAAATCATATCTATACATAACAAACTATTTGATGGGCCAGATAGGCCAATGGAACATGTAAAAAATAAAAACATCACTCGCGTAAAATAGTTGGGATTAAGATTTTTTTTCTTTAAAAAGGGTTTCTTTAAAGGTAAAAAAACTAGTTTCACAAAAAATAAAACTCAGGAGTAAAGATCAACTTTGCTTTTAAAATGTCAATAGTTCTCAACTGCGTGTGTAACTAAAACTTTTTCAAAATAGAGATGCCCCCTGTAGACCTGCTAATTTAGAATATCATAATACTGACAAGAAGGTGGAGGCCCCAAGACAAAATGATTTGAGCAGGAACAGGTAAATAATAAGTAAAAGAGTTAAGATCAGAATAAGTAGCTGTGATTGTCAGCCCATATTATTTTGATTCTGAAAGCTCTATATACAATCTTTTTCCCAGTAAGTTGCTCCCCCTCTTAAGAGAAAACTATGCTTCACAGTGCCCCTAATATCTGGCTTGGCAACTTGACTTGCTTTGCCCAAGAATAAAACATGAGAGGAAATAACTAGGCAACATCCAAGCAAAAGGCACGTGTGGTTCTGCTAATGCTCTTTTCCCTCTGTGACAAGAACATTTTCCAGGGTAGATCCTGATTCTTCAGCCTGGAGCAGAATGAAGATGACATATGAAGCAGAGTCCCAACTGATCTACAGCCATATGTAACATAAAATGAGAAAAAAAACTTTTTTCTGATTGCAAGCAACCATCTAAGATGCATCAATTGGTCCCAACCCATCTGGAGCAAAGGAGAATGAAGAACACCAAAGACACAAGGAAAATATTAGCCGAAAAAACAAAAGGGCCTCGTAAACCAGAGACTCTATCAGCTTGAAACCAGAAAAACTAAATGGTGCCCAGCTTTCACCAATGACCACCCTGAGAGGAAACAAAACAGGCAGTCCCCGATGGAGCCGGAGAAAAGTGTGAAGCAGACCTCAAATCCACATAAAAAGACCAGACTTAATGGTCGGCCTCAGACTGGAGGAACCCCCAAAGCCATAATAGCCCCCAGACACTCTGTTAACCCAGAACTAACACCATTCCCGAAGACCACTCTTCAAACAAAGTTTAGACTGGACTATAAAACATAATACTCGTAAGGAGTGTGCTTCTTCTTAGTTCAAGCAGATACACGAGACCAAACGGGTGGCTCCTGTCTAGAGGCAGAATGAGAAGGTACGAAGGGACAGGAACAGTTGAATCGACACAAGAAACCCAGAGTGGAAAGGGGGAGTGTGCTGTCACATTATAGGGATTGCAACTAATGTCACATAATAATATGTGCATACATTTTTGTATGAGAAATTAAAACACAATTAAAAAAAAAGAAATCTTTTGTTTTATAAGCCATCAATGTTTTGAGGTTATTTGTTGCTGTGGGATGTAAAAAAAAACAATAATTTTACTAAAAGATATTAAATAAAGCAAGAATACTACTGTGTGCTTAAAAAAATATTTCAAAAAAAGGAAAGCACTTTCTGCAACTGAAAATAAACCTAAAGATATTAAAAAAAATATTCTTTCACTCAGGCGATATCTGGCTTAATTGGCATAACATAGTTGGTAAAGAGAATGTTCTATATCTTACTTTGGTGAGTAGTATGTGGGGTTTTAAAAGTTTGTGAGCAGCCATGTAAGATAGTCCACTGGTCTTACCCCGTCAGGAGCAAGGGAGAATGAAGAAAACCAAAGACACAAGAGAAAGGTTAGTCCAACGGATTAATGGACCACAACTACCACAGCCTCCACCAGACTGAGTCCAGCACAGCTAGATGGTGCCCAGCTACCACCACCAACTGCTCTGACAGGAATCACAATAGAGGGTCCTGGACAGAATTGGAGAAAAATGTAGAACAAAATTCTAACTCACAAAAAAAGACCAGACTTAAAAGCAAATAAGTTTCCTGAATAAACAGAATGCTTCCAAGGCCAGCATAGCAGGGGCGGGGATTTGGGGACCATGGTTTCAGGGGACATCTAAGTCAATTGGCATAATAAAATCTACTAAGAAAACATTCTGCAGCCCACTTTGGAGAGTGGTATCTAGGGTCGTAAATGCTAGCAAGTGGCCATCTAAGATGCGTCAATTGGTCTGAACCCACCTGGACCAAAGGAGAATGAAGAACACCAGAGACACAAAGTAACTACAAGCTCAAGGGACAGAAAGGGCCACATAAACCAGAGACTACATCAGCCCGAGACAAGAAGAACTAGATGGTACCCAGCTACAACCGATGATGACTGCCCTGACAGGGAACACAACAGAGAACCCCTGAGGGAACAGGAGAACAGTGGGATGCAGACTCCAAATTCTTGTAAAAAGACCAGACTTAATGGACATGAAAAGAGAGAATGGAGGGAGGGAGCAGGCTATCTCGTTAGGGGGAGAGCAACTGGGAGTATGTAGCAAGGTGTATGTAAGTTTTTGTGTGAGAGACTGACTTGATTTGTAAACTTTCACTTAAAGCACAATAAAAATTAAAAAAAAAAAAAGACTAGACTTACTGGTCTGACAAAGACTGAAGAAACCCCAAGAATATGGCCCCCTTTTAACTCATTACTAAAGTCACTCCTGAGGTTCACCCTTCAGCCAAAGATTAGACAGTCCCATCAAACAAACAATAACACATGTAGTTCAACGACATATACGAGACTAATGGGCACACCAGCCCTGGTGCAAGGATGAGAAGGCAGAGGAAGGGACAGTAAAGCTGGACAAATGGAAATGGGAAACCCAAGGGTAAGAAGGAGAGAGTGCTGACATGTCACAGGGTTGCCAACCAAAGCCACAAAACAATATGTGTATTAATTGTTCAATGAGAAACTAATACACTCTGTAAACCTTCACCTAAAGCACACACACATAGAAATTATTTTGACAATTCCACTTACAATAGCATTTAAGAGAATAAAATACAGTCAGTGTTCCATACCTGCAGGTTCCACATCCGCACCTTCAACCAAGCACGGATCAAAAATATTCAGTGGTGAGGGGGAGAAAAAAGAAAGTTCCAACAAGCAAAACTGGAATTTGCTGCATGCCGACGAGCACTACACCAAATTCATGCAAATAAAGTGGTGCCGGCAGCCCCTGCTGCAGCCTCCTGCCATTTCACAGATCCTCAGTCTCTCTCTAGCACTCATTGTCTAAGCATTGTTTGCCTCGTGTATCCTTTGTTCACTACTTGTGTTGTGTGGACCATTTGTGTCTGTGAAAAAATGGCTCCCAAAAAGCAATTAAGTGGTCAAAGCAATCCCTCAAAGGTTAAATGTGACAGGGGAGCCAGAGGAAGGAGTTTAGTAAGGGATGGCTCGCTAGCTACGTAAAGCGCTACAACCCCAAGAATTTAAAAAATCTTGGGGGAATCGGCATCATGTGATGTCCAGGCAGCATCAGATCCTCAGAAGAGCTCAAGAAACTTACAGAGGAAAAAGGCTACCTTCCAGAGCAAGTCTTAAATTGTGATGAAACAACTATTTACATAGCATTTACACTGTATTATATATTATAAATAATCTAGAGATGATTTACAGTATACAAGAGGATGTACACAAGTTCTATTAAATACTACGCCATTTTATATAACAGACTTGAGCACTCGTGAGTTTTGGTATCCGTTGTGGGGGTGGGTTCTGGATCCAATTCCCCACAGATACCGAGGGGTGGCTGTACCTAAAAATAAATTTAACTAGGGATGTGAAAGACTTACACAATGAAAATTATAAAACACCACCGACAGAGATTAAAGAAGGTCTAAATAAATGAGAAGACATTCCATGGTCGTGGACTGGAAGACTTAACATTGTTAAGATGTCAATACTACCCAAAGTATTCTACAGATTAAAGTAATTCTAATAAAATTGCAGAAATGGAAAAACGAATCCTCAAATTTATATGGAATTTCAAGGAGTCCCAAATAGCCAAAGCAATTTTGAAGAACAACAAGAAAGCAGGAGGAATTATACTTCCCTATTTCAAAACATACTATAAAGCTACAATAATCAAAACGGTCTGGTACTTATATAACAATAGACACATGGAAAAATGTAACAGAATTAAGAGTCCAGAAACAAACCCATACATCTACAGTCAATCAATTTTGACAAGGATGTTAAGTCCATGCAAAGAAGAAAGAATGGCCTCTTTAATAAATGGTGCTGGGACAACCGGGAAGCTACATGCTAGACTCATACCTCATACCGTACATGAAAATTAACTCAAAATGGATCACAAGAACTTAAATGGAAGAATTAAAACCATAAAAGTTCTAGAAGAAAATACAGAGGTATGGTTTTGGGACCTAGTTTTTAACAATGGCTTCTCAGGTATGACAGAGAAGGCACTAGTAACAAAACAGATAAACTGGAATCCATCAAAACCAAAAAGTTCTGTTCAGTGAAAGATTTTAACAACAAAGTGAAGAGACAGACTGGGAAAAAATTTCTGGGAACTATATACTGGATAAGGGCTTAATAGTCAGAATATATAAAGAATTTCAATACCTCTTTCACCAAAGAAGATATAAAAATGGTCAACAAACACATGAAAAGATGCTCAACTTCATTAGTTGTTAAATCCATTGCCATTGAGTTGATTCCGACTCATAGCAACACAGAACTACTCCATAGCGTTTCCAAGGACTGCCTGGTGGATTTGAACTCCCAACCTTTTGGTTAGCAGCTGTACCTTTTAACCACTATGCCACCAGGGTTTTCTCATTACCCATTAGGAAGATGCAAATCAAAACCACAATGAGATATTACTTCACCCGCTAGGATGGCTAAGACAAAAAAACTGAAAACAACAAATGCTGGCAAGGATGTGGAAAAACTGGAGCCTTTATTCACTGCTGGTAGGAATGCAAAGTACAGCCACTGTGGAAAACAGTTTGGCAGTTCCTCAAAAGGTTAAATATAGAGCTACCTATGAGCCTGCAATTCCACTCCTAGGTGTATACATACCCAAGGGAGTTGAAAGCAGCAACACAGACAGACCCACATACACCAGTGTTCACTGCAGCACTGTTCTCAATAACCAAAAGGTGGAAAAAACCTAAATATGCATCAATAGATGAATGGATAAACAAAAAGTGGTATATACATACAATGGAGTATTACTCAGCCATAAAGCCAAATGAAGTCTAAATATATGCTACAACATGGAATTATCTTCACAACATTATGCTGAGTGAAAAAAGTCAGTCACAAAGGGACAAATATTACATGATTTCACACACATAAGATAGCTCGAAGAGGCAAATGTATAGAGACCAAAGTTTATTAATGGTTACCAGGGATGGAAGAGGAGGGGTAGGGGAGTCACTATTTAGGAAGCACGGAGTTTCTATTTATGGGGAGGGAAAATTTAGCAACAGAGAGTGGTGATGGTGGCACAACTTGATTAATGTAATTGGTGTCACTAAATTATGTATGTGAAAAACACTGAATTAGCAAACGTGTTGTATATATTTTTACAAAAATAGAAACTACTTTCAAACACTTGCTAAAATGCATCTGGATAGTATAATTATATTTTCAAACATGAAAATAAAGATCAACACGAATTAATCTAATTTTGAGTATGCTTCTTCAAAGTTGAGATTATACGTGAGAAATAACTTCTCAATTTTGATCTTTATTGGTAGCTATATTAAAAAATCTGTTATTTATAAGTAATAATACAAGGCGTAGTGGTTAAGTGCTACAGCTGCTAACCAAGAGGTCGGCAGCTCAAATTCGCCAGGCGTTCCTTGGAAACTCTATTGGGCAGTTCTACTCTGTCCTATAGCGTCGCTATGAGTCGGAATCGACTTGACGGCAGTGGGTTTAATACAAGGACAAATTAAACTGATAAAAAAATTCAAATTAAAGCAACAAGGGATTATCATTTTAAAAGTAAATCAAGACAGCAAAGATGTAGGCTAATGCTTTATTGTTTCAGTAATAAAAAGGAATTCTGAAAAATTCAACCTGATTACCTAGCCATACCTTATATGTCTGATCACTGTCTTCTGGTTCCGGACTAGATGGCAATGACAGCTGAATGTCATGCAATGAACCACTTCCATCATGCTGTCAGAAAGAAGTTCAACACAAGAGATTAATAACTGCAGGCATTCAGTTCTACCTGAATTCATCCACACCAAATGCCAGCACTGCAAAAAACACAGGGGAAATAAGATTTTAGAAATCTGCATTTCTTCTCTATGCACTGTTTAAAAAAAAAAGAGAATGAATCTTCAAATTTGAGAAGCTCAGTTTGTAAGATTTAAAAATACACAAAAAGTATGCTTTCTGACCACAATGAAATTTAAGTAGAAATGGGTAACAGGAGAATAATCTCCAAACACTTAGAAAGTAAATAAACACATTTCTAAATGATACCGAAGAGTCCCTGGGTGGCGCAAAAGGTTAATGCACACTCTGCTAACCTAAAACTTTAGTGGTTCAAGTCCACCCAGAGGCACCTCAGAAGAAATGCCTGGTGATCTGCTTCAGCCACTGGAAACCCTACGGCGCACAGTTCTACTCTGACAAACATGTGGTTGCCATACATCACAGTCAACTTGATGGCAACTGTTCTGTTTTCTAAATGATCCATTGGTCAAAGGTAAATTAGAAAATATACTGACATACCAAAATTGTAACATGCAATTAAAGCAGTTCCTAGAGGGATATTTATGTTATTAAACAACTATATTAGAAAAGAATAAAGGTGTCAAATCAATAATGGGAGCAAAATAAAGCCAATAAATGGAAAGAAAAAAATAATAAAGAGAAGAATCCAATGAACTTGAAATGAAATTTGAAACATAAAGAATAGAGAGAAAGGGAGGAAACCAAAGACAGGTTCTTTGAGAACTGCTAAACCTGTAGCAAAAATGAGAAAGAACAAATGATACAAAGCACATACCAGGACACAGAGGACACATATCAAGAATGAAAGCAGGGATATCAACAGAGACCCCAGAGACATTAAAAGTAAATAAGCAATACTATGAATAATTCTATGCGTGCAAATTTGACAACCCAGATGAAATAGACGAAGTCCCTAAAAACCACTATCAAAACCCACCCAAGACAAAATAGGTCATCTGAGTAGACCATTAAGGAAAATAAATTCATACTTTAGAAGCCTCACATAACCAGTATTTTTGAGAACTGAAAAAATTACTCTAAATAGTATAAAGTTACAGTATAGCTCAAAATAGTTAAGAGTTATTAATGTTTAAGTTATTGCTATACTTAAAAACAATACAAAACTATTTTTTTTTTAACGGTTTAGATTTGGAATGTTAAGGGGAAATGCGATTATTTCCATCAAAACTTAAGAGCTTATAGATGATCACGAACATAATCTCCTACTGAATCAATTAATAAAATCACATCCTTTCTCAAGAACTTTGACACCAACCAATGACAGTACCCTCTATTAAACCTTAATCAAGACAAGAAGTGTCTGGGCCAAAATTAGGACACATTTTGAGAAAAGCTTTCTTAAGCATCAGAGGGTGGAAAAACCTCCTCGAATGGTCAAAAAGTATCCCCTTTTTAAAGAACACTGAAGAAATGGCCATATACACACAACGTCCGTGCTTCACAGCACACGTAATAAGCAGCTGGCATTTACTGAACACTTGCTACGTGCTGGATATCGTGCTAAGCGTACTGCATAAAGGAGCCCTGGTGCTGCAGTGGTTAAAGCGGTCAGCTGCTAACCAAAAGGACAGTGGCTTGAGCCCACCAGCCACTCCAAGGGAGAAAGGTGTGGCAGTCTGCTTGCTCAAGATTTACAGCCTTGGAAACCCTTATGGGACAGTTCTCCTCTGTCCTATAGGGCTGCTATGAGTCAGAATCAACTCGATGGCAGTGAGTTTGGTTTCGGGATACTGCATAATGTATTTAACAAATACACAGGTGCAAAAACAATACATAAAAATTACATCACTGCACAAAAATTAAGTAATTCAATAGTAGTTAAGTGATATTTTGGGTTGCTTTACTGAGTAAAGTGTCTTAGCCACTTCTATGGGTTCCAGTTAAGATTCTGAACTTATTAATACTATGTTATTTGTATTCATGTTACTAAAAATTGAGAAAGGCGAATGAATCCTCCTCTATCTAAGAGCACTAGAGGACTATTATCAGCAAACTATCTTCTACTTTATTTTTAAAGAGAAAACAAATCAAGGAAGAGTTTCTTTTCTGACACAGCATCAAAATAGGCTTTTGCTCTGATATTTGAACTTTCCCAAACGAAAACCTGCTGGAGAATCCTATAATGAATTCCATCTTACCCAGGTGGTTCTCTCAGGAGTTTGTAAAAACGGGGATCTTCCTATGAGTTCCAGGGCAGCTGAAATGGACATGGCTACTTTGAGTGACTAACAAAAAGGGCTGGCTGCACTGAACAACCCCTGCTAACAAGCATCATCAGTGATGTCAACAAAGCTGCCTTGTGTTTCAGATAAGCTACAACACAAACACAAGAGGCGTCCTGGCAAAGGAAGCAGAGGAAGTGGAAATGCTGATTTTTTTTCTTTTTAAAAAGGCAGTCAAACTAGAGCTTCCAACCGGTTTGTTCCAGTTCAAATCCCTGCTGAGTACTTGCATTTCCACCCCAGATACACTGAATCTACAGTTGAACAAGTTCCCCAGATGATTCTTATGTATGACAAATTTTGAGAACCATCACTCTACTGCATTACTAAAAAAAACAAGCAAAAAAACCCAAAACTTGTCATTGTGTTGGTTCTGACTCAAAAATTGATCCCTAACCAGCAGTATTACCATCACCTAGGAACTTGTTCAACAGCAGTGGGTGGTGGTGGTAGGAACTTGTTAGAAACTCATATTCTCAGCAGGGGTTTGAACCAGAACTAACAGGTGCAAAGCCTTGACACACAACACAGACACACACAACCGTACGTGGGCAAACAATCACATCGTGTCACACAGACTCTAGATTGCACACTGAAGATCATTTTACAGTGACACTCTAATGCACCTGTGGGATTATACAGTATAATGGCTCAAGCTATATTTGAGAGGATTTAACAAATACAAACTTATAAGGCCTGATTTTCAGTAAGTGCTTCAGATATGATATAATCCTAACAGATGGTTGGGGCAAAGACATTTTAAACAAAGAAAAATTAACTAACATTCCAATCGACTAGAATGGTGTTATATGCGGATAGACCTTTCATCTATAGTATTCTAAGCAAGTATTATATTGATGGTTAACATTATGTGTCAACTTGGCTAGGCCACGGTTCTCAGTGGTCTGACAGACATTATGTAATCATCCTCCATTTTGTGATCGGATGCGAGCAGCCAATATTTGGAAGGGGAGTTTCCTTGGGGGTGTGGCCTGCATCCAATATATACAAGTGTTCTGGTAAAGCTCACTCTCAATCCTGCATTCATCTCATCATCCTTGGACCTCCAGTTCTTGGGACGTGAGAAGCCTTCAATCTGGTGCCTGCAGATTTTAGATTTGCCAGCTCCCACAGCCCTGTGAGAGGGCAGTCTGCTGCTCCTGCAACCACGTGATTCAGGAGCGTTCCCAGCCTGTGGCCTGACCCTCGGATTTGGGATGTGCCAGCCTCCACAACTGAGTGAGCCATTTCCTTGAAATAAATCTATGCATATATATTTATATATATGCTTCAGTGGTTTTGTTCCTTTAGAGAACCCAGACTAAGACAACTACTTAAAATTCTATTTTCTTGTTTGAATTTGCTTTTTATTAAACAGAATTTTTTTTTTTTTTTTAATTTACACATACCTAAATCAAGATAGCCCTTCCTGGAGGTTTCTTTTGTCACTTAAAACTTAAATATTTAATTTTTTTCTAAATTCTTTTTTTATACCTTGAATTAAAAAAAAAATTTTCAACTCTTTAAGCCATCTGAATTTACTAAAGTATAAGACAAGGAACAAAGTAATTTGTTCTATACTACTAATGACTTTTCTTCAACAACTTTACTGTAAAATCCTTCTATGTCCAATTGTTTTATTGTAGATATTTCAGCACGGATGTCTGGGTTTTCCATTGCTTTTTCTATTTGTGTCAGTATTCTACTCTGCTCTGAAGAGTTTCCTCCCCTTCTTTTTGTCTTTCTTAATGCACACAAACCACTTTCTTTGGTGTTCTCATTTTGGAGTCATTTTGATGAAACCCAAAAATAAACCTGCTGAGATTTTGGCTGCAATTATATTAAATCTCTAATTAATACCAGAAAGAACTGTAGGTCCTCATCATACGTTCAGATTTCACCTTACGTTTGCCCTATGTTAAACATCATTCTTGTAATTGTTTAATACTTGTCTGTCCTCCTAAACTATAAACCTACTGCCCTGGTTAGGACGCTAATATCCAGGGATTAAATTGATGTTTACAACATTTAGCCTTCCTACAGAATGCAAATCTTCTCTTTGACTTGCTTATTATACAAAGTTTTGGAGATTTCCTTGTAAAACATCACAAACATCTCTCAATAAATTTATCGATGATTTAATGTGACCCCAATATGCCCCAACATGTTTTCTCCTTTTTCAAAATGGGCAACTGAGAGCTTGACATAACTAACGCCATGAAGAACCTCTAAGTTATTCTCCTTCCTCTGCCTGCCTCCTCCTTCGCATACCTCCCTTAAAGACTTTGTTTTGGCCTAATGTTGATGGCTTTGTTCTTTGTTTTAAACTGATGCAAAGAACTTTGTTTTGTTCTGTTGGACCACCTGTGACTTACAACTCCCACAGGAAAATCACAGCCCAGGTATCTGATATGTATCTCTTTAGTCTGATAGTCTTTTGTCACTATCCTGCAATGCATAACTCCTCCAGCCAGGCCATCTTTGGACTACAAAGGCACTTGTAACCCTTCTATATAAGCTCTAATGTAAAACTGCTCTTTGGGACTCCGTAGAGACAGTCTGTGTTGCTGCTGGGTCCCTGGTGATGTATACAACTCTTTAATAAACTTGCTCACTCTTTCTGACTTGGAGTATGTTTCATTGGCTCAACTGCTCCAGGGCATGGACCCTGATCAGGTAACAAGTTTTTGGCACCCAACTTGGGGCTAAAATTATTCAGGCTCTGGTTCTGTCTCCCTAAGGACCGAATCCCTGGGATGGACCAGGGAAGAGAGAAGGGAGAGAAGGGAGAAAAGGGAGAAAAGGGAGAGAAGGTGCACCCCGCCTTGAATTGTGGAGGTCTCTCAACCTGTGGTGACCCAGACGGCTGGCAATGGGGGAGGACTCCACGGCAGTGAGCTCCAGACAGAGGGAGAAAGTTTCTGTTGACCATGGTAGGTAACTGGGCATTGGGTGGCAAATCCTCTGTAAAAGCCACAGGGGCATCGGTTCTCACAGACTCCCTTCAAGAATGGCTGACTAGGTCCCAGGAGGTTGGATGAGAGACTGGTGAGGTTCCCCATTGTTGCTAGTGGGTACCCAGGAGCTAAGGTTCCGGCCGAGAGTCCACTAAGAACTGGGCTTATTTAGGATGGGATTCCCTAACAAAGAGACATCTTAATATTTTGCGTAACCAAGTGTGGTCTGTAAATGGTTCTGGAGATTTTGGTACTATTACGAAGCTTGATCTGTTCTGTACTGGAGCTAACAAGTGAGATGAAAAGCTGTATGTAAAATGTTTTATAACTTTATGGCATGGAAAAAGGGTAAAGCCTCTGTTTTAGACCCTCTTGTGCAGGTGAATGATGATGACAAGATTAAGAGATGAAGAACTGGAGGATGTTCTTCTCCTTTCCCCACCTCAAAAAACCCCACTTATGACCCTCCGAGGTGGTACCAAAAGATAAAGACAGGACGGCATTGAAACGGGGGGCGGAGGAGGTGGGACAGATATGGTCTTCCTACGCCATATTAGCAGTGGGGTATGATTTAGCCCAGTTCCCCGGAGAGGGCTTTACCCACTCCGGGAGGTGCCAGTCCCTGCTGTAGAAGGGCCACTTCAGATAATGTGAGTCCATAATCCGTTCCTGGTGTCTGAACGCATTTAAGGCCTTTACCAACAGAGATCAGGTAAAAGAGGTCGAGAAAAAGAAAAGACCAGAACATGAAGAAACAGGCCAATCTACTGACCACTGTTCTAGGATCATCTGAGGGAAGAAAATGAGACCGCGGTAAGGATGCACCCTGACTAAAAGAAAAACCAAACTGCATTTTGCAAACAGCGGGGACACTGGAAAAATAAGTGCTCCAAAAAGAAGAATGGAAAAGGGCCAGGCAAGATTGAAAGGGGGGAGAAGCTTTTTCAAGGAATTATGAAAGAGCAGGAGGAGGACAACCAGTAGACTTTTTGGTTGATATGGGAGAAGCCTTCTCAGTACTCAGCCAGAACCCTAAAGGAACTGCCTCGACCAGCAGTACTCAAGTTGTCAGGGTGACTGGAAAAGAGGTTACTCAATTCTTTTTTGCAGCCAATAGACTATGAAATCAGAAAAGCTAAGCTATGCCCCGAGTTTCTATACATGCCTGAATTCTCGATCCCCCATATGAGACGGGATTTCCTAAGTACATGCCGAAATCTCTTTTGATGAAAAAGGCCTGTCTCTGACAGTTCTGCCAGCAAACACCTGGAAAGGCTCTTAGCACTCATTGAACCGGTGCTATCCCTGGCGACCATCTCACCCACAGTTCAAAGAGTGGTTGATGACATGGCCCAAGCGATTTGGGCCAGTGGCTGGCTAAGACGAGCTTGGACTGTCCTCTCTGTGACGGTGGAGCTATTACTCAATGTCATGCCTCCTTGAGGCTCACCTGGGGCTACAGGACTAATCACCGGATACCCAGAGTAAGGACTGTTGCTGGAGTGCCAATCCCCATTCAACACTCCTGTTCTCCCAGTGAAGAAGACATCGACCTCGACCAGTGGCTACGCTTTTGTTCAAGATTTGCAGGTTGTTAACAAAGTTGTGAAGACCTTATACCCAGTAGTCCCAAACCTATGTGCCCTACTATTGCCCTTCCACCTTCCAGGACTCCTTTCACTGTTTTGGATTTAAAAGGCTCTTTCATATCCCACTGACTGCAGAGCCAGCTAATCTTTGATTCCAAATGGAAACGGGAGAAAAGGGAAGAAACAACTCTGTTAGACTGCTACCTTGAGGATTTAAGAACTCCCCACTAATTTTGAAACAGTGCTGGCCCAAGATCTAGAGCGATTACCTCTCTTCAGCTGAGGAATATTCTTTTTTATGTGGACCTCCTGATAGGGAATAAGTCTGAGAAAGATTCTTACAAATACTGTGACTGTCTTAAACTTTTTGGACCCGGTGTCTTTAAGAAAGTTACAAGTTAACCTCAATCAGGCTACTTAGGGGGCAGAGAGAGATCCTTTCAAATGGACTCGTGAGTGTCAAAGAGTCTTTTGTGATCTAAATTTGTGGTTAATGAAAGCCCCAGATTTCATTAACCAGATTATCAAACACCCTTTGAATTATATAGAAAAAAAAAAAAAAAGAACTGTTGGTATATTAATCCAGCTGTTGGGACACTGGAGACACCCTGTTGCCTATTTATCTAAAAATCTGGACAATGTCTCAAAAGGCTGGCCGGCCTCCCTCCGAGCAGTTGCCTAGCACCTAGCAGTATCAAAGGTGGTTGAGTAAATTTCTTTGGGACACGATAGTATCACGTTTGTCCCTCACGCAGTGACTGTAATGTTGGAAAAAAAAGACGTTTGTGGCTCACCTCCAGTCAGCTAGCACTATATCAAACCCAGCTTTTGAAAGAAATCAAATTTAACTTTTGTGAAGGCTTCAAAACTAAACTAAACATCCGATGAAATATTTACTGGGTGTGTGTAGATTCTTGTTCAGGATGGAAAGAGACTTTTCCCTGCCAGACCAAGATGGCTAGAGAGAGGTACAACAGGTTTCAACTGCTTTAAGAATAAAGTGAAAACTCCCCACAACATGGAGGCCTCAATCTAGTGAAAAAGGCTGAAATAATGAATCACACCATGAAACGATATCTTAGTAAACTGTGCCCTAGACAGATGTTTTGCCACTGGCCCTCCTGAGTCCGTATTGCACCCCGGGGAAAACTTAAAATCAGTCCTTTTGAGACAGTTTGTGGGAGACCATATTGTCTCAACCAACTCTCCCCACAATCCTCCACCCACCCCCTAATGTAATGATGTCTAAATATTTGCTTTCTCTTACCAAAATTCTTTCCCAGTTATATCAGATAAAAGTTCCCTCTTGAAATACCTGTGACCAGGTGCTCCTCCAGAAGTAGAAAGACCTCCCGTTACAGCCTAAGTGGACTGGACCCTTCACTGCCCCACTCAAAGCTGACACAGTTGTAAAGCTTGCAGGAGTCAAACTGTGGACCCCTCATTCCAAGTCAAGCCCTGCCTGGTCTACAGTGAAAAGGCGTGGAAAGCCCAACTGATCTTTGTGCCTGAGATAAACATCCCCCAACCCCTTGTTAAAAGATAAAAATTTTTAGGTCTGTATTACTAGAGAAGAGTTAAACATTACTGATTTCTGTCTGGACAGAGGGTTACATGCCAACTCGGCCTGCGAGTTCTGTCTCATCAGGGTTTATACTCTTATACACAGAGTTAAAATATTCTGATATTTATAGCTGGGGGCCTGTTACAAAATTCATGAAGGATTTGATTTTCTCGACTGACCTCTTGGCTGCCAGACTTACCTGGCTAAAAATCTTATTAGTGAAATTAGATTGGTTGTTATAGGCCTGTTAATCTGTTGCTGTCGCCAATTTATGCCTGTATGTGTGATGACATTCTCTGTCCGGAGTCAAACTGCCCAATGGATGGCTCAAACCTGTCGCAGCCAGAAGGCCCAATCCTTTCACCTGAAACACTCTGATCTGTAAAGAATAAGTTGAAACTTGGTACCGATAAATGTGGTCATCCAAGTTTCAAAGGGGGGAATATGTGACCCCAAAACTTACCAGCATGTTTTCTCCTTTTTCAAAAGGAGAAACGGAGAGCTTGATATAACTAATGCCATGATGAACCTGTAAATTCTTCTGCTTGCTCTGCCTGCCTCCTCCTTCACAAACCTCTGTTAATGACTTTGTTTTGACCAAATGTTAATGGCTTTGTTCTTTGTTTTAAACTGATGCAAATGACCTTTTGTTATGTCTGACCACCTGTGGTCTACAAGCCCCACAGGAAAAGATGAATATCTTTAGTCTAATAAAGAAATGTCTGGCAGGGGACTACAAAGACACCTGTAACCCTTCTAAGATTCTATGTAAGTTCTAATGTAAAACTGCTCTTTGGGACTCCATAGCCAGACTGTGTTGCTGTGGGGTCCCTGTTGATATATGCATCTCCTGAATAAACTTTCTCACTCTTTCGGACTTGGAGTTTGTTTCATTGGCTCGACTGCTCCAGGGCACGGACCCTAATCAGGTAACGTTTAATATTTTATTGGCGCAATGATAATTTCATTATTCCCAATTTAAATTTCAGCTCTGATTTATTAGCCTTGCAGTCTCAAAATATAGTGTACTGTTTATATACTAGAACAGAGCCTACTGGCACAATGGTTAAGACCTCCAATGCTAATCAAAAAGTTGGCAGTTCAAATCCGCTAGCAGCTCCTTGGAAACCCTATGGGGCAGTTCTACTCTGTCCTGTAGGTTCGCTATGAGCCAGAATCAACTTGACATCAATGGGTTTTATATACTAGAACAGCATTTTTTTTTCCTAACCATGGCCCACAGTAAGAATTAAATTTTATATTACAACCAAATACACATATATATGAATATGAATGCATGTGTGCATATCATATTAAAAACATATTTCACCAAATATTTGTCCTTATTATATATAATTTTTCTGATATTTTCTGTATTATAGTTCATCAGGAAAAAATTATGGTCACAATTCAGTAATCAACTGATCCAATGACCACCTGATCCAATAACCAGCTGTAACCTGGAATCTGAAAAACAATACACTAGGTAAAGGAGAATTGTGTCCTCTTTCTTTTTATCTTCAGTGAGTTAACACAATCTCAGCCCATAAAGTATGCTAAATGATGAAATAACAATAAACAAAAGCTGCAGTAAATTAGCTTTATGGGCAGCTGTGTAAAATTGTGCACAACACAAATAATTAACCTTTGACCTTCACATTATTATTGTTGCTAAGGTTGTTGTGAGCAGCTAACATTCATTAATTGATTTCTATGTATCAGGCACTAGCACTTTTCAAAACGGTCCTTAGCAAAACCAAAACCAAACCCATTGCCTCCAACTCACAGGAACCCTACAGGACAGAGTAGAATTGCCCCACATGGTTTCCAAGGAGAGGCTGGTGGATTCGAACTCCTGACCTTTTGGTTAGCAGCTGTAGCTCTTAACTATCGTGCCACCAGGGCTCCAGTCCTGAGCTAGGCACTATTATTATCACTATATCATTGAAGAGAAAAACGAGGCACAGGAAGTTTAAGTAATTTACCCCAGATCACATAGCAAACAAGTGTAGAACTGGTCTGAACCCAAATCTCTGCCTTAGAATTGCCTGTTCTGATTTTTTGAAATTACATTTATTCTTATTATCATCATTAATATCTACCTTGAGATTCAGCATAAAATTTGAATTTGTATTTATTATCAATATTTGCAATCAATCACAGTTCGCGTACCTTCTCTATTCTCTCCTGCCCCAACGAGAAAAGACTACTGCTACCAAGAATCTTTGGTGTACTTCTAATTCTCGTGCTTTCAGACACTGATTTTTCAGTTCTACTTTCAATTTTGTGTACTTCCAATAAATTCACTTTTTGTTAAGTTTGCAAGTTTTGATGCTTGTAATCAAAGAAGCCCAACTGATATAAATCCAAAATGTAATACCTGGGTTTCTGACTCATTTGCCTATGTCTTAATATCTAATTACCTATATCAGAACCCACTCCATTTTTTATTAAAACTCTGTCTTGCCTTTGGAAATCCTTCTTTATAGTTCACGTCCCCTTCTCCTTCACCCAGACTCCAGGATTAAATTCTTATCCCTGAAAACCAGTCTGTAGCCAACAGCCTAAAGCAGACTTTGATGGTGCCCACGAGTCCCAAGATGTTTCGCGCCATGCTCTGTCCACATATTGGGAGATGTCTTTCACTCCCACAACCAAACATTGCATATATGTCTAGATAGTCAGCATCAGCCACACAGTGTTCCATCATCATGACTGGATGCCATAGCAAACCTATCCCACTCAAATGAGCTGTCGGCCTCAAAAGCACAGCCTTTCTTTCCAGAGCTCTGTATCACAATGCAGTGAACCAACAAATCCCTTCTTAAAACACGCCAAATGACACAGCATGCTACATTAAATGCTTCAGTGCCTAAAGTATCAGCTGAGTGACACCAATAAAGTTAAATTATATGGCTCTATTATCCCCACATAAAATAGTTCACTTCGTTTTTTCAATTTCTCTTCTAAATATCTTCATCTGTGGCTTCTTGTGCTATTTCAAGATAAAAAACAGATCTTAAAAGCAGTCAGAAGATTAAAGGGAACAGCAATACAAATTATGGCTGATTTCTTAACAGAGAGAATGACGTCCAGATGCAACAGTATCTTTAAAGCACTAAAAGGGAGGAAACAAAACCAAAATTGACAACCTAGAATTCTATACCCAGCAAAAACAGCCTTCAAAAATGAAAGCAAGATAAAAACATTCGCAGATAAAAATAACATGCGAGCAAATTTGTCTTCAACAAACTTTCACTATGAAATATGCTGAAAGAAGTTCTTTATATTAAAGAAAAATGCCAAAACTGCAATAAGGAAAGAACACACATACACAGGAAGTATCTTAAAATGTATTGATTACTTAAGGCAAAACAGTAAACATGGGGACTCGGGCAGACATGTCTGGCAGCATGCTCACCCGTTTTCCAATATTTGCTTATTCTGTAATATTTCCTTGGACTCAGGCAGACACAGAATTGGCGGCATGCTTGCCTGTTTTCCCACTTCTGTCTATTCTATAATTTCCTTAGACTCAGGCAGACATGGCTCTAGCAACACGCTTGTCCATTTCCCACTTCTGTCTTTTTGAATATATGCTGAATAAAACTTTCTTTTTGCTTCAAAAAAAAAAAAAGTAAAACTGTACTGTGGGGTTCACGGTCTAAGTAGAAGTGAAATATAAGATAATCAGAGGACAGAAGATGAATGCAATTATTATACTGTTGTGAAGTTCTTACATTGTTCATGATGTAGTATAATATTGTTGGAAGGTTGACTGTGATAACTCTATACTTTGCAATCTGTAGAGCAACCACACACATACCTACACACACAGACACACATACACATGCACACACACACACGGGTTATAAAAGCCAATGTGGCACATAGACCAATGGAACAGAATTGAGAACCCAGATATAAATCCATCCACATATGAGCAGCTGATATTTGACAAAGGCCCAGTGTCAGTTAAATGGGGAAAAGACAGTCTTTTTAACAAATGGTGCTGGCATAACTGGATATCCATTTGCAAAATAATGAAACAGGACCCATTCCTCACACCATGCACAAAAAATAACTCCAAGTGCATCAAAGACCTAAACATAAAGACTAAAACAATAAAGATCATGAAAGAAAAAATAGGGACAACATTAGGAGCCCTAATACAAGGCATAAACAGAATACAAAACATTACTAAAAATGACTAAGAGAAACCAGATAACTGGGAGCTCCTAAAAATCAAACACCTATGCTCATCTAAAGACTTCACCAAAAGAGTAAAAAGACCACCTACAGACTGGGAAAGAATTTTCAGCTATGACCTCTCCAACTAGCACCTGATCTCGAAAATCTGTATGATTCTGTTAAAACTCAACCACAAAAAGACAAATAACCCAATTAAAAATTGGGCAAATGATATGTACACGCACTTCACTAAAGAAGATATGCAGGCAGCTAACAGATACATGAGAAAATGCTCTTTATCATTAGCCATTAACCCAGTGCCGAAAACCACGATGAGATTCCATCTCATTCCAACAAGGCTGGCATTAATCCAAAAAAACACAAAAGAATAAATGTTGGAGAGGTTGTAGAGAGGTTGGAACACTTATACACTGCTGGTGGGAATGTAAAATGGTACAGTCGTTTTGGAAATCTATCTGGCATTTCCTTAAAAAGTTAGAACTACCATACAACCCAGAAATCCCACTCCTCGGAATATATCCTAGAGAAATAAGAGCCTTACATGAACAGATATATGCACACCCATGTTTATTGCAGCACTGTTTACAACAGCAGAAAGCTGGAAGCAACCAAGGTGTCCATCAACGGATGAATGGATAAATAAATTATGGTATATTCACACAATGGAATACTACGCATTGATAAAGAACAGTGAGGAATCTGTGAAACATCTCATAACATGGTGAACCTGGAAGGCATTATGCTGAGTGAAATTAGTCAGATGCGAAAGGACAAATATTGTGTAAGACCACTATTGTAAGATCTTGAGAAACAGTTTAAACTGAGAAGAACAAATTCTTTTGTAGTTACGAGAAGGGGGGAGGGAGGGAGGGTGGGAGAGGGTTATTTACTGATTAGTTAGTAGATAAGAACTACTTTAGGTGAAGGGAAGGACAACACTCAATACAGGGAAGGTCAGCTCAACTGGACTGGACCAAAAGCAAAGAAGTTTCCTGAATAAACTGAATGCTTCGAAGGGGTTTTGGGGATTATGGCTTCAGGGGACATCTAAGTCAACTGGCAAAATAAATTCTATTAAGAAAACATTCTGCATCCCACTTTGAAGTGTGGGGTCTGGGGTCTTAAATGCTAACAAGCAGCCATCTAAGATGAATCAATTGGTCTCAACCCACCTGGATCAAAGGAGAATGAAGAACACCAAGGTCACAAGGTAATTATGAGCCAAAGCGACAGAAAGGGCCACATGAACTAGAGACTTACATCATCCTGAGACCAGAAGAACTAGATGGTGCCCGGCCACAACCGTTGACTGCCCTGACAGGGAGCACAACAGAGAACTCCTGAGGGAGCAGAAGACCAGTGGGATGCAGACCCCAAATTCTCATAAAAAGACCAGATTTGGTGGTCTGACTGGGACTAGAAGAATCCCGGCATTTATGGTCCCCAAACCTTCTGTTGGCCCAGGACAGGAACCATTCCAGAAGACAACTCATCAGACATGTATTGGACTGGACAATGGGTTGGAGAGAGATGCTGATGAGGAGTGACCTACTTGTATCGGGTGGACACTTGAGACTATGTTGGCACCTCCTGTCTGGAGGGGAGATGGGAGGGTAGAGGGGATTAGAAACTGGCAGAACAGTCACGAAAGGATTGACTGGAACAAGGGAGCAGGCTGACTCATTAGGGGGAAAGTAAGTGGGAGTACGTAGTAAGGTGTATATAAGTTTATATGTGAGAGACTGATTTGATTTGTAAACTTTCACTTAAAGCACAATAAAAATTATTAAAAAAAAAAAAAAGCCAATGTGGCAGAAAAAAATCAAATAGTATAAAATGGGCAATTCATCCAAGGTAGGAAAAGAAGAACTGACGGAAAAAAAAATAAATGGGGTAAAAAGGGGAAAAAAAACCCAATTCTACCAACAATTACATTAAATATAAACACTCTAATTAAAAGGCAGAAGCTCTCAGACAGGATAAAAAAACCAAGACCCAACTGAACTCTGTTCTCAAAATACACACATACTTAAAAGGCTAACTATAAGACAGGTTTAAAGTAAAAGGGCAAAAAAATTATATCAGGTAATACACTAACCAAAAGAGAGCTGAGGTAGCAATATTAATGTAAGATAAAGCAGATTTTAAGACAGGATGTAGAAGTATTACTAGAGACAGAGGTGCACTTCATAAAGATACAAAGACTATTTCAATGGGAAGATATAATCCTTAATGCCATAGTTTCAACATACCTGAAGCAAAAGTTAACATAGTTAAAAGGAGAAATAAATAAATCCACCATTGTTTTTAGAGAATTTAGGACACTTCTCTCTATAAATGTCAGGAAAACTACACAATCAGTAAATATACAGAAGATCAGAAACACACTACTAACCATCCTGACATAATTAACATTTATAAGATACTATACTCCAAAGCTACAGAATACATACTCCATTCCAGTGTGTGTGGAATATTCACCAAGAAAACCATATGCTGGAACCATAAAAAAGTCTCAACAAACTTAAAAGTAATTAAATAAGAGTATTATTTTCAAATCACAATGCTTTTAAATTAAAAAATAGTGAGGGAAGATGGACATCCAGGAACGACAGCATGAAGAACTCCACTGACCCACTCACTACTCAGTGAAGCTGGTGAAAACTGCACAGAAAACGACACTGTAAAAGCCCCTGGAAACGGCAAACAGCAAGGTAAGAAACATCTACTCAAAAAAAATCTATGAAAATGTGGTAAGAAAGATGAGAATCTGTGGTACTTGAAGGCGGACTGCTCCCTTCCTCCCCTTCCTGCCCCAAGAACAAAGGGTTCCCTCTCTTCCCAGCTCCCAGTTGGAGGTCTTTCTTCCAGGGAAGAGCAAGACTTCAGCATTTCTCATCCTGTCACCTGCTACTTGTTGCTAGGGCTAAGTCCCACATGGATGTGGTCAAAAGGTGGGAACTCCTTTCTCCCACACAGTTTCCGCTCTTGGAACAGAGGCTCTACCTGGAACACAGCACACGGAAAATACTGGTGTCCTGATCATTCATGACGCATCTTGATGCAATGATTCCATGAAGGAGAGGCAGCTGAGAAGATTTCAGGCTGCCATCCTCCCTGCCTGCCGCTAAGCACTCAGTTCTTAGAGGTATCACTCAGAAAGAAAACTGCCTCTGTCCCCAGAACAGGATTTTGCCTGGGGGAAGAAGTGGGCCCTAAAACAGATAGCTCCTAATCTCTTCCCAAAGGAATTAAGTCCATATGCAACCAAGCCTGAAGGAGTTCAAACCCAGGGGTGGTCTCAAGAACACACAAGGTTATACTGAAAGGCAACAGGGAAAACCTGAACTGGGTCTGAGGGTATGCATCAATGTTGGTTTCCTGATTTTGATGATTATACTGTGGTTGTAGCAAGGCTGCTGGATAGAAACTCAAATAAAAGGTGACCGCATTTCTGTTACCTGCAACAATCCATTAGAAAATGGTAGCATTTACAACAGCAACAAAAACTGTTAATACTAGAAATAACTTAAGAAAAAATCGTACAAGCCCTTTACTGAAAAATACATTTTTTGTACTGAAAAAATTACAGAAAACTAAACAATGAACTTATATACCATGTTCTTGATTGTTGCTGGTGCCACCAAGTCAGTTTTCAACTCATAGCAACCGCATGTGACGGAGCAGAACCAGCCCACAGGCTTTTCTAGACTGTAATCTTTACGGGAGATCACCAGGTCTTTCTTCCACAGAGTGACTGGGTGGGTTCGAACCACCAACCTTTAAGTTTGGTTAAGCCAAACACTTAACCAATGCACCACCAGGGACCCTTACGTTCTTGATTAAGAAGTCTAAATTTTGAAAGATGTCAATTCTCCCCAAATTGATCTATTGATCCATTGCTATTTCCATCAAAATCTCAAAAGGGTTTTATAGAGGACTCAACAAAATGATTCTAACGTTTTTTAAAAAATCAAAAGACTAAGAAGAGTTTAGACACTTTTTAAGAATTAGACGAGAATCATGATGATGTACTAACAAGTCTTATTACAAAAGCTACAGTTAGACTGTAATTTTGCACTGGGATACAAGATAGATTAAAAGAATGAAGGAGAAGGCCAAGATACAAACCCTCACACATATGAATATCTGATTTTTGACACAGCAGGTACTGCATATCATGAAGAAAGAATGGGCTCAATACTTTTAGTCCTGAACTCACAGATTATCGATACAGAAAAGAACGAAAGTGATCTCCACTTCATATCTCACATACACCAAAATCAATTCCAAGATATTTTAAATTTAATTGTGAAGGTCAAAACTCTTATTGTTTTTAGAAAGGAAAACCACCTCAAGAAAAGAATTTCTTAAATAAGATACTAAAACCACAATCATAAAAAAAAATTCTGATAAATTCAACTATATTAGAATAAGAACTTCTGTTCATCAAAGGATACCAGAGAATGAAAAAGAAGGCCACAGATTCAAAGAAGACATTTGCAACATATATAATCAACAAAGTACTTACATCTAGAAAAAAAGAGAGGGGGAAAAAAAAAAAAACCTCTAACACACATACACATACACAATGAACAAAAGACATGACACAAAAATATTCTATAACATACAAAGAGGCTTAACTTCATTAATGGTCAAGAAAGTGCAAATTAAAACCACAACTAAACATCACTATATTCCTTTGCATTATGCTGTTGATGAAGAATACTGAATATACTATGGACTGCCAGAAGAACAAACAAATCTGTCTTGGAAGAAGTACAGCCAGAATGCTCCCTAGAAGTGAGGATGGCAAGACTTTGGCTCACTTACTTTGGACATGTTATCAGGAGGGATAAGTCCCTGGAGAAGGACATCATGCTTGGTAAAGTAGAGGGTCAGCAAAAAACAGGAAGACCCTCAATGAGATGGATCAACACAGTGGCTGCAACAATGGGCTCAAGCATAAAAATGATTGTGAGGATGGAGCAGGACTGGGCAATGTTTTGTCCTGTTGTACACAGGGTTACTGTAAGTCAGAACCAAATCGACTGCACCTAACAACAACAACATATTCCTATTACATGAGAAAAATTAAGAAATCGGATGTTAAAAAGATGTGGAGCGATGTGATGCAACATCTACTATCCAAGGGGTGTGAAAACAGATTAAACAACTTTGGAAAACAGACTGGTATTTCTAGAGTAGAACGTGCAGCAGGAAAATGTTCATAACAATATTACCTCTAATACCATAAAAACTTGAAACAAACCAAATGTATGTCAAGAGCAAAGGGACAAAAAATTACAGTTTGTTTATACAATGGAATAATTAAAAAAAAATTGCCGTCAAGTCAATTTCGACTCATAGTGACCCTATAGGACAGAAGAACTGCCCTGTAGTTTCCAAGGAGCACATGGTGGATTTGAACTGCCTACCTTTTGGTTAGCAGCCATAGCACTTAACCATTGCACTACCAGGGTTTCCAACGGAATAATGGAGAAATGAAAATTAATGAGTAGAACTAAGCATATAAATATGAAATCTCAGACATAGTGTTGAAAGAAAGAAGTTAAATCACAGAGTAACACAGTATAATTTTTAAAATCTTCCATCAAGATAAAAAAAGGTCAAATACAATGGAAAATGGATTAGATGTACTGGAATTCCTAGTAGTTAAAACTGGATCCCAAAGAGCAATGCCTTCAAGTTTTAAGGGAAAACTCACTTCCATCCTAGTATTCCACACCAGCCAGAATATTAATATCAATCAAATGTGAGAGGAAAATAGATTTTCATTAATGTAGTTAAAAAAAAAAAAAATTACCATCCATTCATCCTTTTTTAGAAAGTAAATTAAGAATATACTCCAACAAAATGAGAGTGTAAACTCAGAAGAAGAACATATGGCATCTAGGAAGTAGTGGATCCAATCCACGAATGTGGCAAAAGGAAGTCCCAGTATGACAACTCTACAGAAGCTTTGCACAGTGATCTGTTTAGAGTAGAACAGGTTGACTAAGGCAGGAAGGTGGGTATAAGTACTGTTTTTTCATTAAGCCTTTAGGTACTACGTAAATTTTTCTTTAAACCATGTATCACGTTTTTTTAATTTAATAATACTAAAAGATAAAAAATTAAAAGGGACAGTTACATGAAATCTTAGACTCAGCTTTTCTACTAGCATTTTGGAAAACTAAACACATTCTAAAAAGATTCTGAAATTTTCTTAATTTTGTTTTCACTGTGTAACAAAAAGTAAAGTCAATCTGATCAGTGTATATTGTCTAAAATTCCTGAGGTCATAATGACCAAAACAAGATACATAAAGAGATTCACAATGTTACAAAAAGTGCCTCAAAAAACGTTTTTCAATATTTATGGTATTAATCACTGGTTACCAGTTCCCCTACTGCCTCCAGAACTATGCTTCTTCTCTCACTCTTAGAAGTGGTCTGATCTGAATAGCTGATATTTAAGATGTTTCATGATTCAGGGCAGTAAACCCAGCACAACAAAAGGTACGTGGTATAACTAATACAATGACTGGCTCAGGGCACATATTTGACATATGTTAATTATTTGGAAAACCTCAATATCATCAGTCAGAACAAGACCAGGGGCTGACTGTGGAACAGACCATCAACTGCCCATATGCAAGTACAAGTTGAAACTGAAGAAAGAGCAAGTCCACAAATGCCAAAATATGACCTTGAGTATATCCCACCTGCATTTAGAGACCATCTGAAGAACAGATTGGACGCATTGAACACTAGTGACTGAAGACCAGACGAGTTGTGGAATGACATCAAGGACATCATCCATGAAGAAAGCAAGAGGTCATTGAAAAGATAGGAAAGAAAGAAAAGACCAAGATGGATGTCAGAGGAGACTCTGAGATCTGCTCTCGAACATCGAGCAGCTAAAGCAAAAGGAAGAATTGATGAAGTAAAAGAACTGAACAGAAAATTTCAAAGGGCAGCTCGAGAAGACAAAGTATTATAATGACATGTGCAAAGAGCTGGAGATGGAAAACCAAAAGGGAAGAACATGCTCGGCATTTCTCAAGCTGAATGAATTGAAGAAAAAATTCAAGCCTCAAGTTGCAATAGTGAAGGATTCCATGGGGAAAATTAAACAATGCAGGAAGCTTCAAAAGAAGATGGAAGGAATACACAGAGTCATTATACCAAAAAGAACTAGTCGATGTTCAACCATTTCAAGAAGTGGCATATGATCAGGAACCGATGGTGCTGAAGGAAGAAGTCCAAGCTGCTCTGAAGGCATTGCCAAAAAACAAGCCTCCAGGAATTGACGGAATATCAGTTGAGATGTTTCAACAAACAGATGCAGCGCTGGAGATGCTCACTCGTCTATGCGAAGAAGTATGAAGACAGCTTCCTGGCCAACTGACTGGAAGAGATCCATATTTATCCCTATTCCCAAGAAAGGTGATCCAACCGAATGTGGAAATTATAGAACAATATCATTAATATCACACGCAAGCAAAATTATGCTGAAGATCATTCAAAAACGGCTGCAGCAGTATATCAACAGGGAACTGGCAGAAATTCAGGCCGGTTTCAGAAGAGGATGTGGAACCAGGGATATCATGGCTGATGTCAGATGGATCCTGGCTGAAAGCAGAGAATACCAGAAGGATGTTTACCTGTGTTTTATTGACTATGCAAAGGCATTCGACTGTGTGGATCATAACAAATTACGGATAACATTGCGAAGAATGCGAATTCCAGAACACTTAATTGTGCTCATGAGGAACCTTTACATAGATCAAGAGGCGGTTGTTCGGACAGAACAAGGGGATACAGATTGGTTTAAAGTCAGGAAAGGTGTGCGTCAGGGTTGTATTCTTTCACCATACCTATTCAATCTGTACGCTGAGCAAATAATCTGAGAAGCCGGACGACATGAAGAAGAATGGGGCATCAGGATTGGAGGAAGACTCATTAACAACCTGCGTTATGCAGATGACACAACCTTGCTTGCTGAAAGTAAAGAGGACTTGAAGCACTTACTAATGAAGATCAAAGACCACAGCCTTCAGTTTAGATTGCACCTCAACATAAAAAAACAAAAATCCTCACAACTGGACCAATGAGCAACATTGTGATAAACGGAGAAAAGACTGAAGTTGTCAAGGATTTCATTTTACTTGGATCCACAATCAACAGCCATGGAAGAAGCAGTCAAGAAATCAAAAGACACACTGCATTGGGTAAATCTGCTGCAAAGGGCCTCTTCAAAGTGTTGAAGAGCAAAGATGTCACCCTGAAGACTAAGGTGCGCCTGACCCAAGCCATGGTATTTTCAATCACATCATATGCATGTGAAAGCTGGACAATGAATAAGGAAGACCAAAGAAGAACTGATGCCTTTGAATTGTGGTGTTGGTAAAGAGTATTGAATATACCATGGACTGCCTAAAGAACGAACAAATCTGTCTTAGAGGAAGTACAACCAGAACGCTCCTTACAAGCAAGAAGGCGAGACTGCGTCTTACATACTTTGGACATGTTGTCAGGAGGGATCAGTCCCCGGAGAAGGACATCATGCTTAGCAGAGTACCGGGTCAGCAGAAAAGAGGAAGACCCTCAACGAGGTGGATTGACACAGTGGCTGCAACAATGAGCTCAACCACAGCAACGATTGTAAGGATGGCTCAGGACTGGTCAGTGTTTCGTTCTGTTGTGCGTAGGGTCGCTACGAGTCAGAATTGACTCGACGGCACCCAACAACAACAACAATTATTTTCCACCTTTTCCTTTGACTCTGAAGCTTCTCATAAGAAAATCTGCCTAGACCAGCAAGCAGAGAAATATTATAGACGGGAGCCTACCTCCTAGCTACAGTTAAACTAAGTTGTAAGGTCTACATTTGAAAATTTCAATTACGGAATCTCTTTCTACCTCTGGGAAGAGTCTAAGAATACCAGATCCTAAAAGGATTCCTCCTTTTCTTGCTCTCAATGTAGCACAGAAAAGTTTCCTTTCAAAAATAGTTCCTTTCAAAAAGTGTATTCATAAGAATATACAGTCCAGATAATCTATTGTTGTTGTTGTTAGGTGCCTATAACTGAGTAATATAAAACAATGTACATGACTTTAACAGAATATTACACTAATCGCTATTACTAACTCCAGAGCCAGATTTCACTTCAAGAAGCATTTACTGAGCATATACCATGGATTCTGTTTTGATGGCCTCCAGGAATTTTAAGACTTGGTCCTTACTCTTAAGAAGTTAATAAATACAACCCTGAAAAAAGTGACCAGAGAGTAAGATGAACAGCAGAAAGAAGCCAGACTGTTCTTTCTCAACCAGTTTTAAGCTAAATGTGGCTAGTCTACAAAATACAAATATAGGTTTAAAAATAAGCAAAAAAGTATCCAAGATTTAATTACCATTTTTTTCCTTGATTTTCTGTTTTGCATCTGATCTTATCTCTACGTCCTAAATGCTTGAGCAGAGGAAGTACTACTGAAATCAGAAGCCAGATTCTACCATTAGCTTACTCTGTGACTTTGTAAATCACAACACTGCCGTAAGTCTATATTTTTGCAAGTAAAAAATGAGAGAACTAGGGTAGATTAAACTTGAATGTTTCAACCGAAAATCAAATTATGTGACCAGTAAATTATATGACAATTACATGCAAGGGTCGCTATGAGTCGGAATCGAGTCAACGTCAACAGGTATACGCAAGTAAACACTGCTAAGGTTTCTTATTTCCCACTTAGCTGAAATTACAGTAGCAGCCATTGATCACTGAATGTTCAGGTATCAGACTGCATGATTTACACCCATTATTTCTAATTTTCAACAACTTTTCAATGTAGGTTCTATAAAACTGAGAAAACAGAACGAGAACAACTAATTTACCAAATATCACATAGGCATAAATGCTCGGGACTGTACTGAGACTTGATGCAAAATCCCATGTTTTACCCTCCCATACAAATTCATATTATGTACTATTTACATGCATTATTTCTACAGAGATCTAAATGAAACCAAAACCAGTGGCCACTGAGTCAATTTCAACTCACGGCAAGGCCACGTGTTGCAGAGTAGAGCTGCACCATATTGTTTTCATAGCAGATCACCAGGCCTGCCTTTCTAGGTGCCTCTGGGTGGGTGTGAATCCCCAACCTCTCAGTTAATAGTTGAGTGCTTAACCATTTGCACCACCCAGGGACAACCTAAATATGCATTACAAAACCAGGCAACTTTATTTTTTTAAAAAGTCAATCCATTTTGCAATTCAAACTAGCAGAGCTGGAAATATTCAGTATCAACTCACTTGATGCAACAGACGTTTCAGCTTCAGTAGCTGAGTTTTCACAGCAGTGCAGTCCTGGACCATGTGTCGGAGGGTCATTTCATCCAGTATCACAGTATTTTCTGGTACATCTACAAACATCTTCTGAGCCTGGAAAAAGGGAGTCCCTCCATAGCTTTCAAAATGACCCAAAGGCGATTCTCTATAGGGAGAGCCTCTGAAAGTGCAGAACAAAGTGGGGCATGGGTAAAGATACACAGTACAATTTTAATAAGGAATAAAGATATTACTGCAATAATTATTACAAATCATTTATCGTTATCATAAAGCTTGTAATTTGAACTCACCTCAGTCATGGAATTTGTTTCCACTGAAAGATCCAATCAGCTCTAGTTGTCATTAATAAAATCATCCTCTACTCTCCTATGCCCTTTCTGGTGTATTTTACACTATGGTTGAATAAACTTTCTTCCTTAGCAGAGAAACAAAATACTCTGGAAAAGTCTTACCTGGCAAAAAGTATGCTTAGTCTTCCTTTTCTACATTGATTGCTGTTCTTAACTTTGGGTTTTGCCAGGTCTCTTCAGCTTCACACCTTTTTAGCCTCCCTAACTATGCTCCAAAACCCAAACCCGGGTCTCTTCAGCTTCACACCTTTTTAGCCACCCTAAAAATTCTTTTTTTTTTTTTAACTATGCTACCCGATTTTAATTCCCAACTTGCAAATACTCCTGGACTCACATTTCCTATGCGATTCAGCAGAAAGGTAACACAAGTGTACTGTTATTTTTTCTGTTGTTCTCACTTGTTGATAAATCACTTTTTCAAAAAAAAAAATTAAACAAGGTTTTATGAAAATATTATATTTCCTAATCTTAAACTGCATTTTTCTTTTCTTTTTTATTGTACTTTAGATGAGGGTTTACAGAACTAGTCTCTCATCAAACAGTTAGTACACACATTGTTCTATGACACTGGTTAACAACTCCATGACATGTCAACACTCTCCCTTCTCAACCCTGGGTTTCCTATTACCAGCTTTCCTGTTCCCTTCCGCCTTCCAGTCCCTGCTTAGGGCTGATGCGCCCCTTTAGCCTTGTTTTGTTCCATGGGCCTGTTTAATCTTCAGCTGATGTGTGAGCCTCAGGAGCGCCCTCATTACTGAGCTGAAAGGGTGCCTGGGGCCATAGTCTCAGGGTCTCTCCAGTCTCTGTTAAGCCAACAAATCTGGTCTTTCTTTTTGAGTTAGAATTTTTTTTTTTTTTTTTAATTTTTATTGTGCTTTAAGTCAAAGTTTAAACGGCATTTTAAAAAAAATCTACTAAGAATTTTACGGTTCTCTTTAGTTTTGGCCAATAATGTACATGTGGAATAAGAGTAAACACAGGAGATAATATATTTCATGGGAACTGAAAACATAATTTTTTAACCAGAAGTCACAACTGCAGCAATTTAAAAATTATTGCATTCATTCACATGTGATTCCAGTTGCTTCTTAAATTAAGAATTTATTACATATATGAAGTCTCAATACTTAAAATAATACAGCGAAAAAAGTATTTGCTCCAATATAATGACCATGTTAACATATTAGGATTAAAGTTAAATTCACCATTAATTAAATTTGAAAAAGTCTGATCAAGTTCTACAGAAATATGATTTCTACTAAATTTTCTACCTTTTAAGAAATACTTCCAAATACGTGAATTCTTAAATAGTCAACATAAGTTTGGTTTTTATTAGTTTTCCTTTTTTTTTTTAAAACAACCTCACATACTTAATTTCAGGCCTGGCTTTCTTTAACCCCCAAAAAAGATTTTTAAGAAATTTTAAAATTGTTCTTTCAAAAGTAAGTTCCTACTTTAGAGACACACAACTCTATTTTTATTTGTTCAAAACTATCAATTTTCAAATACTGATCGATTAATTAGTATGAATTTACCCACCCACGACTATGGTGATACACAATCTATTCATGGGGTAATGAAAAATGTATAATTATAAAAAGGCACTCAAACTATACTACAAACATACAATCAACTGACAAATGAATAGTAAAGATGTAAAGTGTTATGTTTTCAGAGAAAAAAATTGACATACTTTGGGAAATTTTTCTGAGTAAGAAAGAATTTGGGAGGAGGGATAAAGTACAAGGTTTGGGTTTGCCTGGATAAAGACTTTCCAGAAAACGAAAATGAAACATAAAAGCCCAAGATAAGTTTTTTAGAGATATGCATGCGAACTCTTAAATACGGTGTACGAGGCTGCAGAAAACCTGAACTCAATTTATTCTTCAGCTTTACCCTCAACATATTGCATTCCTCAGACTGACTTCTTAAAATCTATACCTAACTGCAGGAAATTCCCAAAGCATGCTACCATCACCTTCATCTCCAAATCCATGTCTTCTATCTCTCTGAATTCTTGCCCAATCTACCCATCCTATCCTCCACTCCACACCTGATCTGGAAAACTCCTCTTCATCTCGAATCTGTTGGCGCTTCCTCAGGCAGGATTTGGCGCTCCCATAGGTGTTCTGAGGCAGTGCTGTAGTGTGTCTCATTACCGTCCTTATCACAGTGTATTTGTGTTTGTCTGCAGTCTGTGCCAAATTTTAAATTCCATGAGGAGACGGACTGTGTATTGCTCTTCTTTGTCCCTCCGAAAGGAGTTTTTTGTTTGTTTGGTTTTGGTTTTTTTGACTGAATGTCAAGGTAAGGAGCTTGGATTTTAATCATTAGGTCATTATTTTTTTAGGCTTCTATCTCTAAGATTCTAATATTATGAAGTTTTGACATGAGAAAAAGCAATGCTTTAGAATTTACAATCTGGAAGTCACTTTAAATACAGCCCTAATTAGTATTCAAGTCAAAATTTGCTTCTTATTTGTTAAAAAAGCATAAGACAAATTAGAGAAGGAAGATACTGAAGAACACTGGTCTGAAGTCTAGCCACATCATGAGAAAAAAGAAAATAAAAAGCCCAAACCTACTGCTGTCAAGTCAATTCTTACTTATGGCAACCCCATGTGTTACAAAGTAGAATTGCTCCATAGGGGTTTCTTGGCTATAATCTTTACAGAAGCAGTTCTCCAGGCTTTTTTTTTTTTTTTATTAGTAGCCAATTTCAAGTTGCTTGCATCACCCAGGGACCTTCTATGTCATGAAAACCAAGTATAAAATAAGAGCTTATATAAGGTTGACATAAATGTGAGCCAATGCAAGGAACTAATGACTTAAAAACATTTTGAAGGAAGAGTCAACAAGTCTTCGTCACTAACTGAATATAGGGGCAAAGAGAATGTCATCTAGAAAAGTGTGAGTGGCGTAAAACAGCTAGCTCAGGCCTAGGATTTATGTTTAAATCCTGGCTGGTGATAAATAGCTACTGAAAATACTTACTATCTTTGGGCCACAGTTTCTTCAACTGTCAATGTTCTCTTCTGCTTACTGAATAAAGTGTATATGGCTTAGAAGCTACATTTCAAATACCTCCATCACGAGATCTAAAACTGAATGCATAACTTCTCCTAGGTCTGAAATGCTACCTCCTCCATCAAGCCCTTCCTGATCCCATGTATTAGATAAAACTGCAGTTTTATGAGCTTCAACTTATTTTACAGCATAAATTATAGGAATTTGTATATGTATCTACCCTAATTAGACTGCAAGTCCTTTGAAAACAGGGACTGCATCTCATTCATTTTTATAATACCCACACAGATCACAAGTGTTAAAATCTCAGCTCTGTCACTAACTAGTTGTGTAACACACTAAGGAAGTAATTTCATCTTGCTATGCTTCATTTTCTTTATCCACAATACCAGGATAATAACAGTACTAACCTCATGAGGTTGGTATAAGAATTAAATGAGGAAATACCTGTCCTAGTGCTTAGAACAGTGATTACCATTACAGTAAATGTTAAATAAAAGCCTACTTTTATTGTTACTATGAATAATTTCCAACTTCCTTATAATGAAAACATTTTCAATCAGAAATGTCAAAAGAACCACCATATACCCTTCACCTTTATTGCTGACTGTTAAAACATTGGCACATGTAGCTTAAATCTGTGTATGTTTGCTAAACCCTTTGACAATAAACTGCAGATAACATAATACCTCATTTTAAGACCATGTGAAGTTTGCTGGAAAAGATGAATATAACTAAGAAAGCCAAAAGACAGAAGGACACAGATAAAGACAGAACAGAAAGCAAATGTATAATAGCAGTTACTTTCAGATAATAAAAGGAAACTACGAAGGAAGAGGAAAAATAACATGAAAGAAGGATAATGAGAATTATGAGATTTCATATTCTGAGACGATGCACTTCATATATGAGAACCTGAATCCTCCAAACAAAACGGAAAGCCTAGTCAGAGCAGTAAGACAAGAAAAAGAAATAAAAGGTATCCAAATTGGACAAGAAGAAATAAAATTATCTCTATTCGCAGATGACATGGTCCTATATAGAGAGATAATCCCAAAGAGACTGCAAGAAAACGTCTAGAACTAATAGAGGAATTTAGCAAAGCTGCAGGGTACAAGGTCAACAAACAAAATCAGTTGGGTTTAATACACCAGCAATGAGAAATATAAAAGGGAAGTAAGAGAAGCAATTCCACTTACAATAGCATCATAAAGAATAAAATACCAAAAATGAATCTAATCAGGGATGTGAAGTACTTATACAATAAAAACTATAAAACACTTCTGAAAGAGATGAAAGAAGATGTAAGTAAACAGAAATGTTCTATGTTCATGGATTGGAAGACTTAATATTGTTAAGATGTCAATACTACCTTAAGCAATCTATAGATTAAATGTAATCCCAAACAAAATTTCCACAGCCTTCTTTACAGAAATAGAAAAGCCAGTCCTCGATGTTATGTGAAATGGCAAGAGGACCCAGATAGTTAAAGCAATGTTGAAAGAAAAAAGAACAAGGCAGAAGGGCTCACGCTTCCTGATTTTAAAACATATTATACAGCTACAGTAATCAAAATAATCTGGTACTGGTAGAACTAATAGACACATAGACCAACACAATAAAATTGAGAGTCCAGATATAAACTACGATCAACCGATTTTTTACAAGGGCGTTAAGTCCATTTGACGTGGAAAGAAGAGTCTCTTCAATAAATGGTGTTGGAAAAACTGGATTTCCTCATGCAAAACAATGTAACAGGATCCATGCCTCATATCATACACAAGAAAAAATACAAAATAAATTAAGGATCTAAGTGTAAAAGCTAAAATCCTAAAATCCTTAGAAGAAAATGCAGGGGCAATGCTGTCAGGCCTAGCTTTTAACAATGGATTATCAAATATGATGACAAAAGCACAAACAACAAAAAACAAGCTAGATAAATTGGACTTCATAAAAATTAAAAACTTTTGTTCATCAAAAGACTTTACCAAAAAAGTGAGAAGATAAGCTCCTGGCTGGGGGATTATCTTCCAAAACCATATAGCTGATAAGAATCTAAGTAACCAAAGTATGTATAAAACTTCAACAAACTTAACAACAAAAAGATAAATGACCCAATCATAAAACAGGCAAAGAACGCGAATAGAAAAAGGACTTGAATAGATCAAAGAGGACATTCAGATAGCCACCAAACACATGAAAAGATGCTCAGTATCATTAGCCATCAGAGAGATGCCAATCAAAACCACAATGAGGTATCATTTCACTCCCACTAGGATAAGGAAACCCTGGAGGCGTAGTGGTTAAGAGTACGGCTGGTAACCAAAAGGTCAGCAGTTCAAATCCACCACGCACTCCTTGGTAATCCCATGAGACAGTTCCCCTCTGTCCTATACAGTCGCTATGAGTCGGAATCAATTTGATAGCAATGAGTTTTTCTTGTTTGTTTTGTTTAGGATGGCTAGGATTTACAAAAATAAAACAAGAAAATAACAAATGTTGGTGAGGATGTGGAAAAACTGGAACATTTATCCACTGCTGGTGGGAATGCAAAATGGTACAGCCGTTGTGGAAAACAGTGTAGCAGTTACTCAGAAAACTAAAAATACAACTACCATATGACTCTGCAATTCCACTTCTATGTTGCACACCCAAACGACTTGAAAGCAGAGACTCAGAGACTTGTACACCAATGTTCACTGCAGCACTATGCACAACAGTCAAAGGGTAGAAACAAACCTACATGCCCATCAACAGATGAATGTATAAACAAAATGTGGTACATACATAAATGAAATACCACTTAGCCAGTAAGAGAAATGAAGTTTTGATACACGGTACAATATGGACAGAGCTTGAAGACGTTATTATTTTTTTTCTTTTGAAGACATAAGTTATGCTGAGTGAAATAAGTCAATCACAAAAGGACAAATATTGTTTGATTTCACTGACATAAAAAGACAAGAAGAGGTTAAATGTATAGAGATCAAAGCCTATCAGTGCTTACGGGGCGGGGGGAGGGGTTTATTGCTTATGGATTACTGAGTTTTAGTTTACGGTGACGGAAAAATCACATTGATTAACGGTATGGTTGCATGGCCGATTAATGTAATTGCTATCAATAAGCTGTACACCTGTAAAAAGTTCAACTGGCAAAAGTTGTGTGATACATGTATTTGCAACAACGACCAAAAAAAAAAAAAAACAGAGTAGCTGCTGAGGCTGCTTATGTACAACCAAAAACCTCATGGGATTTGGTTCCTTGGTTCGGAAATTTAGGGTCATGCTTTCATGGGACATCCCAGTTAATTAGCCTAATAGTGTGTTTAGTGCTTTTGCTTTATCTCCTAGTTCACTGCATAGTGCCTGGGGTCTTAAAAGTTTGCAAGAGGCCATCCAGGGCCCAACTGGTCTCTATTCACCTGGTGTAACAGAGGAACAAGGGGAGTCAGAAATCAGGGGAAGAAATGGAATGTATGGCTAATTGCCTCCACGAGCAACTGTCTCCTTTGCCATGAGAGCAGAAGAATTAGATGGTGCCTGGCCACCATTACTGAGCGTTTTGATTAAGGATTCTATAGAAGAACCCGGACCAAAAGGGTGATGCAGAATAGAATTTCAAACTCTTAACGGAATGTAGACTTTCTGGAGCCATGAAGGATAGAAGAACCTTCGAAAATATTACCCTGTGGTAATTTTTAAACCTTAAACCAAAAATATCCCTTGAAGTCTTCTCAAAACCAAACAATAGTTTAGCTTTAACTAGTAAAAAACATCTGCCTTGAGAATTATGCTTTTAATATCATCTATATAGGATCAAACTGACAACAGTAATTCGAAAGATTAGACAGGAACCTTAGGGGGCAGTGAGTATATGTTAATTAGGGAGGAACAACTCGGAAAAGAAGGGTAAGAATAATTGTACAACCTGACTGTGTAATCAGCGTAACTGATATGTACACATAGAAACTTGTATTGGTATATGTTTTTGCTGTACATATTCTCAACAACAACAACAAAAAAACAACATAAAATCCATTAAACCACTGTCATCGAGTAGATCCCGACTCACAGCAACCCTATAGGACAGAGTAGAACTGCCCCATAGGGTTTCCAAGGAGCAGCTGGTGGATTCAAATTGCTGACCTTTTGGTTGGCAGTCAAACTCTTAACCACTGTGCCACCAGGGCTCCAAACAACAATATAGGAGGTAAAAATCTCCTTCTAAGCGTGAAAGGATAAATCTAGGGTTGAAGAAAAATAATAATAGAAAATAAACATAAGACAAAGAGGGGGATTACTGGCCATAACAGCCCGCTAATAGGCATAAATTTGTACCTGAGTATAAATTGTAACAATAGTGGATTTTTAGCCCAGAGAGGCAGAGAAATCAGGTGATAAAAACTACCAAAGGCAGTGACTTGGGATGGGGATACACTGGAAGGCCCACAGTGTATTAGCTAAAGGGGAACCTGTGTGGCCAGTCACAGGCCAGGCTGGCTAGCAGAAAGGAAGAAATGCGCTAACAGAGATATGAAAGAATGCAAAAGCAAATTTAGTGGCCACAGAAGCGTGAGAAAGAAATGCCCACCATCACCAATATTTTGTAACATTGTTTTGTAAGTAAAAAAAAATAAAATTTTTATATTTTTTTTTGTTTTGTAAGTACTGCCAATGAAATCAAAAGGAAAATAAAATAAACCAAAGAAAAACTATCAAAACGAATCTTCAACAGGTAGCCTTTTTTTCACCCCGTATTGATTTGAAGGCTTGAATTCATGTAACTCGAGGCTTAATACTTTCCATGGGGAAAATATTAAACGACGCAGGAAGCATTAAAAGAAGATGGAAGGAATACACAGTCATTACACCAAAAAGAATTAGTAGATGTTCAACCATTTCAAGAGGTGGCATGTGATCAGGAACTGATGCTACTGAAGGAAGAAGTCCAAGCTGCTCTGAAGGCATTGCCAAAAAACGAGGCTCCAGAAATTGATGGAATATCAATTGAGATGTTTCAACAAACAGATGTAGCGCTGCAGGTACACACTTGTCTATGCCAAGAAATATGGAAGACAGCTTCCTGGCCAACTGATTGGAAGAGATTCAGATTTATGCCTATTCCCAAGAAAGGTGATCCAACTGAATGTGGAAATTATAGAACAATATCATTTTTGTAATCATTTATCATTTTTATTTATCATTTTTATCATTAATATCACACTCAAGCAAAATTTTGGTGAAGATCATTCAAAAACGGCTGCAGCAGTTTATCGACAGGGAACTGCCAGAAATTCGGGCCAGTTCCAGAAGAGGACGTGGAACCAGGGATATCAGGGCTGATGTCAGATGGATCCTGGCTGAAAGCAGAGAATACCAGAAGGATGTTTACCTGTGTTTTATTGACTATGCAAAGGCATTCGACTGTGTGGATCATAACAAACTATGGATAACATCGCGAAGAATGCGAATTCCAGAACACTTAATTGTGCTTATGAAGAAACTTTACATAGATCAAGGGGCAGTTGTTCGGACAGAACAAGGAGATACAGATTGGTTTAAAGTCAGGAACGGTGTGCGTCAGGGTTGTATTCTTTCACCATACCTATTTAATCTGTATGCTGAGCAAGCAATACGAGAACCTGGTCTATATGAAGAAGAACAGGGCAACAGGATTGGAGGAAGACTCATTAACAACCTGCGTTATGCAGATGACACAACCTTGCTTGCTGAAAGTAAAGAGGACTTGAAGCACTTACTAATGAAGATCCAAGACCACAGCCTTCAGTTTGGATTGCACCTCAACATAAAAAAAACAAAAATCCTCACAACTGGACCAATGAACAACATCATGATAAATGGAGAAAAGACTGAAGTTGTCAAGGATTTCATTTTACTTGGATCCACAATCAAGAGCCATGGAAGAAGCAGTCAAGAAATCAAAAGACACATTGCACTGGGTGAATCTGCTGCAAAGGACCTCTGCAAAGTGTTGAAGAGCAAAGACGTCACCCTGAAGACTAAGGTGCGCCTGACCCAAGCCATGGTATTTTCAATCGCATCAAATACATGTGAAAGTTGGACAATGGATAAGGAAGACCGAAGAAGAACTGATGCCTTTGAATTGTGGTGTTGGCGAAGAATATTGAATATACCATGTGCTGCCAGAAGAACGAACAAATCTGTCTTGGAAGAAGTACAGCCAGAATGCTCCTTAGAAGCAAGGATGGGGAGACTGCATCTTACATGCTTTGGACATGTTGTCAGGAGGGATCAGTCCCCGGAGGAGGACGTCATGCTTGGCAGAGTACAGGGTCAGCAGAAAGGACGAAGACCCTCAACGAGGTGGACTGACACAGTGGCTGCAACAATGAGCTCAAGCATAAGAATGATGGTAAGGGTGGCTCAGGACTGGGCAGTGTTTCGTTCTGTTGTGCATAGGGTAGCTATGAGTCAGAACCAACTCGACGGCACCTAACAACAATTGAATAAATTGAATCCACATAGTTTACCAACATCTGATATTCCATTCACAGGCTACAAATTACACTGGTGCATAATCATTATATTATAGTTTTCACGGAATCTCCCCAAATTATAAGGCTAAATACATATATATTTATGAATATACTTATCCTTTCCCATTCCCATCCCAGCTTCACAATTGCTAAGATGTGTGATTTTGTGCTAAGTTTAAGGTCAGACAGGCAGATGCAGGAATGCATGTGTGTATGTATCAGAAAAAGGAAGGTGTTTCTTCATTTCTTTCCTAATCCAAGTCACAGTTTTTATCTCACAAAGCCATTTTAGAATTTCTTTTCTCACTATTAATAAAAATTATACATTAAAAGTTAAATACATTTATTTTTATGTTCATGGCTATATTTAAAAAAAATGTGTGACTGGACAAAGCACTTTTGGAATGGCTAGGTTAAGACCTCCAAAAATCCCCTCCCCCTCTATAAATAAAAACAGTCAAAATCAACTTTTTCAAAAATCTGGAAATCAACTAAAAGCCTGTGGCATTATTCCATGGAACATTATTTCATAAAGACAGTTAAATCTTGACAAGAACAGTGAGCTTTGTGATGTCTTAGTTTATCATATTCCCATTTTGACCTCCCAGCTCTAACACAGCTTTAAAAACTAAGATCATCACACACAACAGCTGTGAAATCCAGCTGCACCTGGAGGGGCAGAGTGTGTCTCGAACTCTCCAAAAAGACCCATCCCCAAAGAACTGTTACCATTTGACCTGTCTGGCAGCTCCCTAGACAAGGCTCATTATTTGACCCAATTCAGAGTTCACACAGGGCAATCAGCCTTACCTCAGGGTGTCTGTTGAAAAAACCAGCTGTAATTGTTTAAGGATAAACACAGATCAATGATAAAATTGAGAGTCCAGAAATAAACCCTTACATTTATGGCCAACTGATCTTCAACAAAGATGACCAGACAATGCAAAGAGGAAGAATAGTGTTTTTCAACAAATGATGCTGGGGAACTAGATATGCATATGCAAGAAAATGAAGAAGAATGCCTAAACCACACCAAGGAGAAAAGTTATTGTAATGGAAAAGATCAATGACACAAGTTTGTTAGCATTTGAGAGAATCCCAAGGAGCACAGCAGGAGATGTGGGTAGGAAAGGGAAGTCAGAGGAGAAAAAAAGAGAGCTATAGGATCCATGGGGGGTGGAGGGGTGGCAGGGGCACAATATAATAAGAATATGAGAGAAAGTAAATTAAATGATTCTCAACTACCAGTCTTGCAGACACTCCCGGGTTAGGGATGAAGTCTAATCCTGTAGTTAACCACGACAATGACAGGCATTGTGGAACAGAGTAAAGAAGCAACACACAAGAAGTAACAGAAAGGTAAGAGGGACTTTTGCACAGGTAATATAAAAAGTGTCCCAGGTTCAGTGCGCCCAAACCTTTTTTGAAATAACAAGGCATAGAGAGAAGATAAATTTAGGGTATGCTGGGTAAGGCTTCTCTTGGAGGAAGTTTCTCTCTAAACTCCACCCCCATAACTGGCCCTGGGAAAACTGTTGTTTTTAGCTGCTGTCAAGTCAGTTTAAACCCACAGCAACCTTATGAACAACTGAACTTAAAAATTGTTGTTATGTTTGAGCCCATCATTGCAGCTACTGCGTCAGTCCATCTCATCGAGGGTCTCCCTTTTTTTGCTGACCCTCTACTCTACCAAGCATTGACGCCCTTCTCCAGGTACTGGTCCCTCCTGATAACATGTCCAAAGTATGTGAGACGTAGTATCACCATCCTCACTTCTAATTCTGTACTTCTTCCAAGATAGACTCATTTGTTCTTCTGGTACTCCATGGTATATTCAATATTCTTCGCCAACACCACAATTCAAAGGCATTAGTTCTTCTTGGTCTTCCTTATTCATTGTCCAGTTTTCACATACATATGAGGCGATTAAACATAACATGGCCTAGGTCAGGTGCATCTTAATCATCAAAATGACACCTTTGCTTTTTTTTTTTTTTAAGCTTCAAGTGAACGTTTACAAATCCAATCAGTCTGTCACATACAAGTTTACATACATCTTACTCCGTACTCCCACTTGCTCTCCCCCTAATGAGTCAGCCCGTTCAGTCTCTCCTTTCGTGACAATTTTGCCACCTTCCCCCTCTCTCTCTATCCTCCCATCCCCCCTCCAGACAAGAGATGCCAACACAATCTCAAGTGTCCACCTGATATAATTAGCTCACTCTTCATCAGCATCTCTCTCCCACCCACTGACCAGTCCCTTTCATGTCTGATGAGTTGTCTTCGGGGATGGTTTCTGTCCTGTGCCAACAGAAGGTCTGGCGACCATGGCCACCGGGATTCCTCTAGTCTCAGTCAAACCTTTAAGTATGGTCTTTTATGAGAATTTGGGGTCTGCATCCCACTGATCTCCTGCTCCCTCAGGAATTCTCTGTTGTGCTCCCTGTCAGGGCAGACATCGATTGTGGCCAGGCACCAACTAGTTCTTCTGGTCTCAGGATGATGTAGGTCTCTGGTTCATGTGGCCCTTTCTGTCTCTTGGGCTCTTAGTTGTCGTGTGACCTTGGTGTTCTTCATTCTCCTTTGATCCAGGTGGGTTGAGACCAATTGATGCACCTTCGATGGCCGCTTGTTAGCATTTAAGACCCCAGACTCCACATTTCAAAGTGGGATGCAGAATGTTTTCATAATAGAATTATTTTGTCAATTGACTTAGAAGTCCCCTCAAACCATGGTCCCCAGACCCCTGCCCTTGCTCTGCTGACCTTTGAAGCATTCATTTTATCCCAGAAACTTCTTTGCTTTTGGTCCAGTCCGATTGAGCTGACCTTCCAAGTGTTGAGTGTTGTCCTTCCCTTCACCTAAAGCAGTTCTTATCTACTAATGAATCAATAAAAAACCCTCTCCCACCCTCCCTCCCTCCCCCCCTCGTAACCACAAAAGTATGTGCTCTTCTCAGTTTTTACTTTCTCAAGATCTTATAATAGTGGTTTTATACAATATTTGTCCTTTTGCCTCTGACTCATTTCGCTCAGCATAATGCCTTCCAGGTTCCTCCATGTTATGAAATGTTTCACAGATTCGTCACTGTTCTTTATCGATGCGTAGTATTCCATTGTGTGAATATACCACAATTTATTTACCCATTCATCCGTTGATGGACACCTTGGTTGCTTCCAGCTTTTTGCTATTGTAAACAGAGCTGCAATAAACATGGGTGTGCATATATCTGTTTGTGTGAAGGCTCTTGTTTCTCTAGGGTATATTCCGAGCAGTGGGATTTCTGGGTTGTATGGTAGTTCTATTTCTAACTGTTTAAGATAATGCCAGATAGATTTCCAAAGTGGTTGTACCATTTTACATTCCCACCAGCAGTGTTTAAGAGAGTTCCAATCTTTCCGCAGCTTCTCCAACATTTATTATTTTGTGTTTTTTGGATTAATGCCAGCCTTGTTGGTGTGAGATGGAATCTCATAATAGTTTTAATTTGCATTTCTCTAATGGCTAATGATCGGGAGCATTTTCTCATGTATCTGTTGGCTGCCTGAATATCTTCTTTAGTGAAGTGTGTGTTCATATCCTTTGCCCACTTCTTGATTGGGTTGTTTGTCTTTTTGTGGTTGAGTTTTGACAGAATCATATGGATTTTAGAGATCAGGCGCTGGTCGGAGATGTCATAGCTGAAAATTCTTTCCTAGTCTGTAGGTGGTCTTTTTACTCTTTTGGTGAAGTCTTTAGATGAGCATAGGTGTTTGATTTTTAGGAGATCCCTGTTATCTGGTTTCTCTTCATCATTTTTGGTAATGTTTTGTATTCTGTTTATGCCTTGTATTAGGGCTCCTAGGGTTGTCCCAATTTTTTCTTCCATGATCTTTATCGTTTTAGTCTTTATGTTTAGGTCTTTGATCCACTTGGAGTTAGTTTTTGTGCATGGTGTGAGGTATGGGTCCTGTTTCATTTTTTTGCAAATGGATATCCAGTTATGCCAGCGCCATTTGTTAAAAAGACTATCTGTTCCCCAATTAACTGACACTGGGCCTTTGTCAAATATCAGCTGCTCATACGTGGATGGATTTATATCTGGGTTCTCAATTCTGTTCCATTGATCTATGTGCCTGTTGTTGTACCAGTACCAGGCTGTTTTGACTACTGTGGCTGTATAATAGCTTCTGAAATCACGTAGAGTGAGGCCTCCCACTTTCTTCTTCTTTTTCAGGAATGCTTTGCTTATCCATGGCTTCTTTCCCTTCCATATGAAATTGGTGATTTGTTTCTCTATCCCCTTAAAATATGACATTGGAATTTGGATCGGAAGTGCGTTATAGGTATAGGTAGCTTTTGGTAGAATAGACATTTTTACTATGTTAAGTCTTCCTATCCATGAGCAAGGTATGTTTTTCCACTTAAGTATGTCCTTTTGAATTTCTTGTAGTAGAGCTTTGTAGTTTTCTTTGTATAGGTCTTTTACATCCTTGGTAAGATTTATTCCTAAGTATCTTATCTTCTTGGGGGCTACTGTGAATGGTATTGATTTGGTGATTTCCTCTTCGGTGTTCTTTTTGTTGATGTAGAGAAATCCAAGTGATTTTTGTATGTTTATTTTATAACCTGAGACTCTGCCAAACTCTTCTATTACTTTCAGTAGTTTTCTGGAGGATTCCTTAGGGTTTTCTGTGTATACAATCATGTCATCTGCAAATAGTGATAACTTTACTTCCTCCTTGCCAATCCGGATACCTTTTATTTCTTTGTCTAGCCTAATTGCCCTGGCTGGGACTTCAAGGACGATGTTGAATAAGAGCAATGATAAAGTGCATCCTTGTCTGGTTCCCGTTCTCAAGGGAAATGCTTTCAGGTTCTCTCCATTTAGAGTGATATTGGCTGTTGGCTTTGCATAGATGCCCTTTATTATGTTGAGGAATTTTCCTTCAATTCCTATTTTGGTGAGAGTTTTTATCATAAATGGGTGTTGGACTTTGTCAAATGCCTTTTCTGCATCAATTGATAAGATCATGTGGTTTTCGTCTTTTGTTTTATTTATGTGATGGATTACATTAATGGTTTTTCTGATATTAAACCAGCCTTGCATACCTGGTATAAATCCCACTTGATCATGGTGAATTATTTTTTTGATGTGTTGTTGGATTCTATTGGCTAGAATTTTGTTGAGGATTTTTGCATCTAGGATATAGGTCTACAATTTTCTTTTTTTGTAATGTCTTTACCTGGTTTTGGTATCAGGGAGATGGTGGCTTCATAGAATGAGTTGGGTAGTAGTCCGTCATTTTCTATGCTTTGAAATACCTTCAGTAGTAGTGGTGTTAACTCTTCTCTGAAAGTTTGGTAGAACTCTGCAGTGAAGCCATCCGGGCCAGGGCTTTTTTTGGTTGGGAGTTTTTTGATTACTGTTTCAATCTCTTTTTTTGTTATGGGTCTATTCAGTTGTTCTACTTCCGAATGTGTTAGTTTAGGTAGGTAGTGTATTTCCAGGAATTCATCCATTTCTTCTAGGTTTTCAAATTTGTTAGAGTACAATTTTTCGTAATAATCTGAAATGATTCTTTTAATTTCAGTTGGTTCTGTTGTGATGTGGTCCTTCTCGTTTCTTATTCGGGTTATTTGTTTCTTTTCCTGTATTTCTTTAGTCAGTCTAGCCAATGGTTTATCAATTTTGTTAATTTTTTCAAAGAACCAGCTTTTGGCTTTGTTAATTCTTTCAATTGATTTTCTGTTCTTAGTTCAGCTCTAATTTTTATTATTTGATTTCTTCTGGTGCCTGATGGATTCTTTTGTTGCTCACTTTCTATTTGTTCAAGTTGTAGGGACAGTTCTCTGATTTTGGCTCTTTCTTCTTTTTGTATGTGTGCATTTATCGATATAAATTGGCCTCTGAGCACTGCTTTCGCTGTGTCCCAGACGTTTTGATAGGAAGTATTTTCATTCTCGTTGCATTCTATGAATTTCCTTATTCCCTCCTTCATGTCTTCTATAACCCAGTCTTTTTTCAGGAGGGTATTGTTCATTTTCCAAGCATTTGATTTCTTTTCCCTAGTTTTTCTGTTACTGATCTCTAGTTTTATTGCCTTGTGGTCTGAGAAGATGCTTTGTAATATTTCGATGTTTTGGACTCTGCAAAGGTTTGTTTTATGACCTAATATGTGGTCTATTCTAGAGAATATTCCATGTGCGCTAGAAAAAAAAGTATACTTTGCAGCAGTTGGGTGGAGAGTTCTGTATAAGTCAATGAGGTCAAGTTGGTTGATTGTTTTAAGGAGATCTTCCGTGTCTCTATTGAGCTTCTTACTGGATGTCCTGTCCTTCTCCGAAAGTGGTGTGTTGAAGTCTCCTACTATATTTGTGGAAGTGTCTATCTCACTTTTCAATTCTGTTAAAATTTGATTTACGTATCTTGCAGCCCTGTCACTGGGTGCATAAATATTTAATATGGTTATGTCCTGATCAATTGTCCCTTTTATCATTATATAGTGTCCTTCTTTATCCTTTGTGGTGGATTTAAGTCTAAAGTCTATTTTGTCAGAAATTAATATTGCTTCTCCTCTTCTTTTTTGCTTATTGTTTGCTTGATGTATTTTTTTCCATCCTTTGAGTTTTAGTTTGTTTGTGTCTCTAAGTCTAAGGTGTGTCTCTTGTAGGCAGCATATAGATGGATCGTGTTTCTTTATCCAGTCTGTGACTCTCTGTCTCTTTATTGGTGCATTTAGTCCATTTACATTCAGCATAATTATAGATAAATAAGTTTTTAGTGCTGTCATTTTGATGCCTTTTTATGTGTGTTGTTGACAATTTCATTTTTCCACATACTTTTTTGTGCTGAGACGTTTTTCTTAGTAAATTGTGAGATCCTCATTTTCGTAGTGTTTGACTTTATGTTTGTTGAGTCATTATATTTTTCTTGGCTTTTATCTTGAGTTATGGAGTTGTTATACCTTTTTGTGGTTACCTTATTATTTACCCCTATTTTTCTAAGTAAAAACCTAACTTGTATTGTTCTATATCGCCTTGTTTCACTCTCCATAATGCAGTTCTATGCCTCCTGTATTTAGTCCCTCTTTTTGATTATTGTGATCTTTTACCTATTGACTTCCATGATTCCCTGTTATGTGTATTTTTTTTTTTAATTAATCTTAATTTGTTTGTTTTTGTGATTTCCCTATTTGAGTTGATATCAGGACGTTCTGTTTTGTGAACTTGTATTGTGCTGGTACCTGATATTATTGGTTTTCTGACCAAACAATATCCTTTAGTATTTCTTGTAGCTTTGGTTTGGTTTTTGCAAATTCTCTAAACTTGTGTTTGTCTGTAAATATCTTAATTTCACCTTTATATTTCAGAGAGAGTTTTGCTGGATATATGATCCTTGGCTGGCAGTTTTTCTCCTTCAGTGCTCTGTGTATGTCGTCCCATTCCCTTCTTGCCTGCATGGTTTCTGCTGAGTAGTCTGAACTTATTCTTATTGATTCTCCCTTGAAGGAAACCTTTCTTTTCTCCCTGGCTGCTTTTAAAATTTTCTGTTTATCTTTGGTTTTGGCGAGTTTGATGATAATATGTCTTGGTGTTTTTCTTTTTGGATCAATCTTAAATGGGGTTCGATGAGCATCTTAGATAGATATCCTTTCATCTTTCATGATGTCAGGGAAGTTTTGTGTCAGGAGTTCTTCAACTATTTTCTCTGTATTTTCTGTCCCCCCTCCCTGTTCTGGGACTCCCATCACCTGCAAGTTATTCTTCTTGATAGAGTCCCACATAATTCTTAGGGTTTCTTCATTTTTTTTAATTCTTTTATCTGATTTTTTTTCAGCTATGTTGGTATTGATTCCCTGGTCCTCCAGATGTCCCAGTCTGCATTCTAATTGCTCGAGTCTGCTCCTCTGACTTCCTATTGCGTTGTCTAATTCTGTAATTTTATTGTTAATCTTTTGGATTTCTACATGCTGTCTCTCTATGGATTCTTGCAACTTATTAATTTTTCCACTATGTTCTTGAATAATCTTTTTGAGTTCTTCAACAGTTTTATCGGTGTGTTCCTTGGCTTTTTCTGCAGTTTGCCTTATTTTGTTTCTGACGTCTTGAAGCGTTCTGTAAATTAGTTTTTTATATTCTGTATCTGATAATTCCAGGATTGTATCTTCATTTGGGAAAGATTTTGATTCTTTTGTCTGGGGGGTTGGAGAAGCTGTCATGGTCTGCTTCTTTAAGTGGTTTGATACGGATTCTTGTCTCCGAGCCATCACTGGGAAACTAGTTTTTCCAGAAAATCAGCTAAAAAAAAAATGCAGTCAGATCCCTATCAGAATTGCCTTTGGATTATAACTGCCACCCTGTTCCCTGTGAGGATGAACATCTGAGGTTTGGATCGTATATGCTTGGCTGTAGCTGGTTCTGTGTTTTCAGTCTAATTAGGGGTGGATTTTTGGTCCCTGGATTTTTTTTTTTTTTTTTTATTGTTGTTGTTGTTCCTTCTCTCAGGCCGAAAGAGTGGATTAGGAAAAGACCAAAAGAAAAAAAAAAAGTCGGGGGTGGGGGGAAGAAAAGCCACCGCGGAGCCAGAGGAGCCGTTCTCCCTCTGGCTCAGGCAATTCGGATGTTAATGAAGCCGCCTGGGGAGGGTGGGGGAGGGATCAGAGAGATAGGAGAGTAGCACCTCAGAATATAGCCAGAGTTGCTTGTCTTGCTTGGAATGACTATTATATCTGACCTTCCCGAGGGGCGTGTCGCCTATGTGTGCTGACTGTGTGGAGATTGCCCCCGGGGGGTCTGGCCCGCTGAAGTCACGGTCAGATCCTCCACTGCCAGCCCCACGCCCAACGTCAAGGTTCCCCTGCTGGGACGGGGCACTCTCGACTCCAAAATCAGTCGCTGCCTCCCGGGGACTTCTCATCCCGCCAGCCACGTCGCCGTGCTGCCCCCGAGAACTGACTGGGCCCCCTCCCGGGGTTAGTTCAGGTTAGTGGAGCAGCTCCCCGTGCTTGTGCCGTTACCGCGTGTCCCGGCTGGGACGCTGCTCTCCCCGCTCCAAGACCAGTCACTGCCTCCCGGGGACTTCTCCCACCGGCTGCGTCGCCACACCGCTCGCGCGAACCGGCTGGGCCCCCTCCCGGGGTTAGTTCAGGGGAGTGGAGCAGCTCTTCGTGCTTGTGCTGTGGCTTCGCCCAGTCAAAATCCTGTCGGGATGGTTCCCCGGCTGGGACGCTGCTCTCCCCGCTCCAAGACCAGTCACTGCCTCCCGGGGACTTCTCTCACCGGTTGTGTCGCCACGCCGCTCCCGCCAACCGGCTGGGCCCCCTCCCGGGGTGAGTTCGGGGGGTAGGGCTGGGCCCCTTGTTTGTGCCGTCTGCTCCCCTGGGCTCTGCCCCAAATCGGGCGCCAAGGGTTACCTGACTGGTATGCTGGCTCCAGGCTCTGAAAACAATCGCTGCTTCCCCGTATTTGTTCGTTCTCCGTCTCTAAATCTGTGTTTGTTGTTCAGGGCTTGTAGATTGTTATGTATGTGATCGATTCACTTGTTTTTCCGAGTCTTTGTTGCAAGAGGGATCGGAGGTAGCGTCTACCTAGTCCGCCATCTTAGCCCCACCTCCTCCAGACCTTTGCTTTTTAACACTTTAAAGGGGTCTTTCACAGCAGATGTGCCCAGTGCAATATATTGTTTGATTTCTTGACTGCTGCTTCCATGGGCATTGATTTTAGATCAAGTAAAATGAAATCCTTGACAATTTCATCTTTTCTCCATTTATCATGATGTTGCTTCTTGGTCCAGTTGTGAGAATTTTCGTTTTCCTCATGTTGAGGTAATAATCCATACTGAAGATTGTGGTCTTTGATCTTCATCAGTAAGTGCTTCAAGTCCTTCACCCTTTCAGCAAGCAAGATTGTGTCATCTGCATATTTCAGGTTGTCAATGAGTCTTCCTACAATCCTGACACTGTGTTCTTCTTCATACAGTCGAGCTTCTTGGATTATTTGCTCAGCATATAGACTGAATAAGTATGGTGAAAGGATACAACTCTGACACACACCTTTGCTGATTTTAAACCATGCAGCATCCCTTTGCTCTGTTCAAACCACTGTCTCTTATTCTATGTACAGATTTCACATAAGCACAATTAAGTGTTCTGGAATTCCTATTCTTTGCAATGTTACCCATAATTTGTTAGGATCCACACAGTCGAGTGCCTTTGCAAAGTCAATATAACAGAGGTAAACATCTTTCTGGTATTCTCTGCTTTCAGCCAAGATTCATCTGACATCAGCAATGATATCCCTCGTTCCACATCTTCTTGTGAAACTGGCTTGAATTCCTGGCAGTTCTCTGTTGATGTAATGCTGCAACCACTTTTGAATTATCTTCAGCAAAATTTTACTTGTGACACTAATGATACTGTTCAATAATTTCTGCATTCTGCTGGATCACCTTTCTTTGGAATGGGCACGAATATGGATCTGTTCCAGTCAGTTGGCCAGGTAGCTGTCTTCCAAATTTCTTCGCATAGATAAGTGAACGCTTCCAGCATTGCATCCATTTGTGGAAACATCTCAATTGGTATTCCACCAATCCCTGGAGGCTTGTTTTTCACCAACACCTTCAGAGCAGCTTGGACTTTTTCCTTCAATACCACTATTTCTTGATCATATGCTACCTCCTGAAATGACTGAACACTGACAAAGTTTGGTACAGTGACTCTGTGTATTACTTCCATCTTCTTTTGATGCTTCCTGTTTCATTCAATATTCTGCCCATAGAATCCTTCAACTCTGCAAATCGAGGCTTGAATTTTTTCTTCAGTTCTTTCAGCTTGAGAAACGTCGAGTATGTTCTTTCTTCCCTTTTGGTTTTATATTCCAGGTTTTTGCACGTTTCATTATAATACTTTGTCTTTTCAAGCTGCCTTTTGAAATCTTCTGTTCAGCTCTTTTATTTCATCATTTCTTCCGTTCATTTTAGCCACTCTACTTTTTTATTTTTATACTTTCAGGAGCAAGTTTCAGTCTCTTCGACATATATTGTGATTTTTTTTTCTTTTCTTCCTCTCGTGTACGTGTGTGTCTACGTGTGTGTGTATGTGTGTCTACGTGTGTGTCGTGTGTGTACGTGTGTGTATGTGTGTGTGTCTACGTGTGTGTCTACGTGTATGTGTGTATGTGTGTCTACGTGTGTGTGTACCTGTGTGTGTACGTGTGTGTGTACGTGCATGCACATGTGCTTTAGGTAAGTTTACTGCACAAATCAGTTTCTCGTTCACAAATTTATACGCAAGTTATTCTGTGACAATGGTTGCAGTCTCTGCGATGTGTCAGGACTCTTCCCCCTTTCCCTTTACACCCCAGGGTTCCTCATGTCCATCCATCCAGTTTTCCTGTCTCTTCCTGCCTTTCTGTCTTTGCTTTCAGGCAGGTGTGGCCAATTTGGTTTTACAGGCCTGTCTAATCTTTGGGTGAAAGGTGGACTTTGGGAGTGGCTTTAGTTCCGAGTTAGAACGGTATCTGGAGGCCACGGTCTCAGAGGTTCCTCCGGTTTCTTTATGGCCTCTTTTCATGAATTTGAATTTTGTTCTACATTTTTCTCCTGCTCTGTTTGGGACCCTTTATGATCCCTGTCAGAGCCAGGCACCATCTGGTACTTCTGGGCTCAGGCTGGTGGAGGCTGTAGTCCATGTGGTGCATTAATCCTTTGGACTAATATTTTCCTTGTGTCTTTGGTTTTCTTTATTCTCCTTTGCCATGGATGGGATGGTACCAGTAGACATACCTTAGATGGCCACTTGCAAGCTTTTAAGACCCCAGATGCTACTCACCAAAGTAGGATGTAGAACGATTTCTTTATGAGCTATGTTATGTCAACTGACCTAGCTGTCCCCCAAGACCGTGATCCCCAACCCTCAGCCCCAGTAACTCAGTTCTTTAAGGTGTCTGGATGTCTAGGAAGTTTTGCCTTGGTCAAGTTGTGCTGATATCCCCTATATCGTGTTGTTTTTCCCTTCACCAAAATTAACGCTTGTCTACTATCTAGTTAATGATTTCCTTTTTAAGCCCATCCCCTCCCTCACAAACATCAAAGATTGTTTTCTTCTGTGTATAAATCTTTTCTTGGATTTTTATAATAGTGGTCTCATACAGTATTTGTCCTTTTGTGATTGACTCATTTCACTCAGCATAATGCCCTCCAGACTCATCCATGTTGTGGCATGTTTCACAGGCTCATCACTGTTTTTTACCATTGCTTAGTATGCTATTGTGTGTATGTACCATAGTTTATCCACTCACCTGTTGATGGGCACTTAGGTTGTTTCCATCCTTTTGCTATTGTGAATAATGCTACAAAGCACATGGCTGTGAATACGTCTATTCATGTGACAGCTCTTATTTCTCTAGGATACATGCCTAGGAGTAGGATTGCTGAATCCTATGATATTTCTATCTTTTTAAGGAGATGCCATATCCTTTTCCATAGAGTTTGTACCATTTTATATTCCCGCCAACAGTACATAAGAGTTCCAATCTCCCTGTAACCTCTCCAACCTTTGTTATTTTGTTTTTTTGATTAGTGACAGTAATGTTGGGGCGAGACGGTATCTCATTGTAGTTTTGCTTTGTGTTTCTCTAATGGCTAACGAGGAGCCCTGGTGGCCTAGTGGTTAAGTGTTTGGCTTCGAACCAAAAGGTCGGCAGTTTGAATCCACCAGCCACTCCTTAGAAACCCTATGGGGCAATTCTACTCTGTCCTATAGGGTCACTATGAGTCGGAATCAACTTGACGGCAACAGGTTTGGTTTGGTATTTTTTTAATGGCTAATGACTGCAAGCATTTCCTCATGTGTCTGTTAGTTGCTAAAGTGTCTGTTCATACCCTTTTTCCATTTTTTAATTGGATTATTTGTCTTTCTGTTAATGAAGTGTTGAAATATCATATTGATTTTAGAGATTAGACCCTTGCTCAGGTATGTCAAGCCAAGAATTTTTTTCCAGCCTGTAGGTTCTCTTTGTACTCTTTTGGTTAAGTCTTTTGATGAGCGTTAAGTGTTTAATTTTTAGGAGCTTCCAGTTATCTAGTGTCTCTTCTGGTGTTTGTGCAATGTTAGTCATGATTTGTATTTTATTTGTGTCATGTATTAGGGCCCCTAGTGTTGTCTCTATCTTTTTCTTTCATTCTTGGATTCATTCTGAGTTAGTTTTTGTGTATGGTGTGAGGTATGGGCCCTGTTTCATTGTTTTACAGATGGACATCCAGTTCTGACAGCACCATTTGTTAAAAGAACTGTCTTTTCTTCATTTAATGGACTTTGATCCTTTGCCAAAGATCAGCTGATCACAGGTGGATGGGTTTACGTCTGGGTCCCCATTTCTGTTCCAGTGGCCTATGTGTCTGTCCTTGTACCAGTATCAGGCTATTTTGACTACGGTGGCTGTATAATAGTTTCTGAGATCAGGTAATATCAGGCCTCCTAATTTGTTCTTTTCCTTCAATAATGCTTTGCTTATCTGGGGCCCCTTTACTTTCCATATAAAGTTGTTTATGGAATGCTGTTGGTATTTGGATGGCAATTGCATTATATCTATAAATTGCTTTGGGTAGAACTGACATTTGCACAATGTTGCAGCTTCCTATTTATGAGCATAGTATGTTTTTCCACTGTAGGTCTCTTTTGGCTTCTGCAATAGTGTTTTGTAGTTTTCTTTGTACAGGTCTTTTATGTCCCTGGTTAGGTTTATTCCTAAGTACTTTATCTTTCTAGGGGTCTTTCCTGTCAATTTAATGCTCTTGTGCTTTCTTCATGTATTATGTCCTCGATGTCATTCCACAACTCATCTGATCTTCAGTTATTAGTGTTCAATGTGTCAAATCTACCCTTGAGATGGTCTCTAAATTCAGGTGGGATATACTCAAAGTCATGCTTTGGCTCTTGTGGACTTGTTTTAGTTCTCTTCAGCTTCAACTTTAACTTGCATATGTGCAATTGATGGTCTGTTCCGCAGTTGGCCCCTAACCTAGTTTTGACTAATGTTATTAAGCTTGTCCATTGTCTCTTTCCACAGATGTAGTTGATTAAGAGATGTCCTAAACTCCACATGACTACTCCAAAGCCTGTAGGGGTCATTAAACCAGCATACCAGTAACCATCCTGGACATATCATTGTGCCTCAACCCACTTGGGAAATTCTGCCAACATGAATCAGATTAGCAGCTCCTAAGAATGTGCATTTCTGTCTCATCACTCAGAATCACTGATCCCTCAAAGTACACTGTGTAACAGGGATTTGTAGTCCTATGTATTAGGGAATGGCTACATATTTTATCTTTTATCATCTCTTGCAAAATTATAATACTACATGTACATATTAAAGGCATTACTGAGCCCTGCTATAAAAAACAGTAACAACTTTAACTTTTTCATTCCCATACTCATTTGACCACAGCCCTTTTCTGTACCTGTTGATATCCAGGGAACAGAGTTTGGAAAATGCTGCTTAACTTTTCTGACAGATGACTAATCAGCCTAAGCTCTATCATTCCCAGGGACAGAGAGGGCTACTACCTCCAGGTAATTCATTCCATTTTGGACAGTCTGATTAGTAGTCACACTTCAAGCTGAAACTTGCCATTGTTTACTTTAAAATGCACAGATGATTCTTCTGCTATCTAGTGTTAGAAATCACATCTACTCATTCCTCCATATGACCCAGGGACCCAGCTATGGTAAACTTACAGTTGTACTCTGAAAATGTCATACCCTTTCACACATGCTTTTGCATATGCTATTTTTTCCATGTGGAATACTCATACTTATCCTATAGAAACTGCTCCTCTGAAATCTCTAAAGTCATACTTTTAGAATCAGTGAAATCATAGCTTCCTTTATACTATACTATCCCTAGCCAAAAATCAGTTGCTACGTGCTCCTGGAGTCCCTTATAGATCACTGTACTGAGGCACCCATCACCACTGCCTTTATGGTTAGCAGCTGAGCGCTTAACCACTGTACCACCAGGGCTCCTTTTAGAACTATACAGGGCCATATACAGTAAAACCTGCTAAAGCTAGAACCTGTGTATGGTGGACATCTGTCCTGGAAGGAAAGCTCAAATAGTTTCCACTAAAACAAGGGTAGAAAAGTGGTGAGACTGCACCCTATCAAAGGTGGAAAACTTCTGAAACCCTGAAAAACAAGGCAGTTCCATCAGTTCCGGCTCTCACAGGTTTCACTGTATTATGGATTCTCCTATGTCAACTTCACATCTGATTATCAGTGCCCTTCTATTGTTTTGTAGAGCCCTAGTGGTACAGTGTTTTTTTGTGGTGGTGCAGTGGTTAAAAGCTTGACTGCTAACCAAAAGGTCAGTAGGTTGAATATACCAGTTGCTCCCTGGAAACCCTATGGGGCAGTTCTACTCTGTTACAGAGTCGCTATGAGTCAGAATTGACTGGATGGCAATGGGTTCTATTATTTCCTCTTTATTCCAATCTTATATTTATATTTAAAAAATGCTCCAAAATGACCTCGAATCCCTTGTGAAAAAATTAATAGTAACAATAACTACCACTGAGTGCCTACTGTAAACCAGACACGGCTCCAGACACTTTACCCTGGATCCTGGAATGGCGAGAGATGGTATTATTATTTTACAGATGGTAAACAGAAGGAGAGTGGTGCTAAATGAGTTATCTAAGCTTGCAAAGCTAATTTGTGCCAGGCCAGGTTTAGATCCCAGGTCGGAATAAATACAAAGTCCCACTGCACGTAAGGTCTGATCTAACTGAAGAACATCCTACAGTTCACAAAAGACAAGCCTTCCAGCATCACACAGTACCTTCTTCTGTTTCTAAGGGTACTTGAAGAATTCATTAAAAAATCTGAACTTATCACAAAAGAAGACAAGTAACTTGGCACTAATTTTATACATCATTTAGAAAAAATAATAAACTTTTGACAAAGGTAATATTGACTCATTCCCAAATGAGACTTAGAAAACCATGCCACAGCTAAAAGTCCAAATATCAGGTATAAATAAAATACTTACATTTATAGTGAAGCTAATGAAAAAGGATTAAGGCCAAAAGGAAAAAATTAGATATATTATTCCAGTGAGGACCATATAACTATGAAATGTTTTTTGGTGCCTCTAACAACCAGAAAAAAAAATTTTTTTGGTAGAAAATTATAATTCAAAATTAATCAGAGGTTATAAAACAAAATATAAGTTAGAATAGCGCTCACCTGCTCAAGTCACTTTTTCCATGGTGATAGTGGTCAGGATGGCTGAGGTGGTAGTGTTCCTGTGCACTCCACCTCTGGGGTGGCCGTTTCCAAAATCCCTCCTGCGACTGCCGAACATTTCTGTCTGATCGGTCAAAGCGGTTCATGTTGTCACACTCTGCCAGACAGATTTCAAAGCATAACACTATAAGCATGTGCACTCCGTATAAAAGTTAACTTAATAATGAGATGCTGCTGATAATATAAAAGTAGTATTCTAAAAATAACGGCCATTTATGTTAGCTAATCACAAACTCAAACTTTTCAGAGGAAAAACGAGTTCTTTCGGTGACAATAGTACTATAATACTGAAACTGAAAATTATAACTTTTTTGTCATAGTCACATATATCAACAAGTAAGTACTACACTGTTTTAAAGCAAGCAAATTATCCTTGAAATCAACATTACACGTTTTAAACAGCAGTAATCAGTTTTAAATGTTTTTTTATCCCTATCACTAGTACAGATTTCAGAGTGAAAATTATGTCAAAAAGGAGAAAATTTTAAGTGTAGTAAAGAATCCATTCCTAAAATAAACGCCACAATTAATTTTCATTGATTTCAAGAAGTACAGGTTAAATTCTCATCAGAAACAAGTCATATTTTTAAATGAAGCTCACATTTCTAGAAAGTAAGAGTCTTCAAGTCTGCCTGCAGTACAGCTTGTTCAAAAAGTCTAAAATGCCACTGAAAACAAAGCCAGTACTTTACAGCAACAAACAGTGCACTCCCTGCAATCCGCATACCACAAAAACAAGGAAAGAATCTCTTTGCAACACCCCAGCTTCTCCTTCACTTACCCAAACACTCTTTCCTCACATATCTGAGCACTCACTAACAGAGCTACTTTGTACAAGGGAGACATTGTATTGCTTGGCAGCCTACTCAGGCAGCCGACTCAGACATCGCTGTATGCAAGGCACTGACAAACAGGCCTTCCTTCCTGCTCAGCTCCCAGCCCTCCCTTGGGAAGCAAGCCCAGTTTACCCTGTGACTCCATCTTCCCTCACTGCTTACATAGCTATTGAGTTAGGACTGTTACTAAAAATACAACTAGATACTAACCCAAGCCACAGAACAGAAAAGATTTCTCTAGGGTGAAAATTATTGCATGAGACAGTTCAAATCCTGCATGTTCACAATTCCTTGTGATAAAAAGCTTTAGTATTCAACATAATCCCCAATTTGAGAGCAAAAAAGTCATTTATTTAAATGACTCTAATATTTCACTTAACTGAAAACTTTTCAATTTGAAAAATGGTGAGTCATTACAGTATACTAGTTAAAAATAAACCTCCTCAGTCAAAAAAAAAAATAATACAGTTGGAATAAATCACAGATGTTGAATTCTCATACACTGAACTCAGTTTAATGTACTACTTTCTAAATACATAACAATTTAAATGTCTCTGAAAGGACATCGAAATTTTGTTTACATTTACATTAATTACGATTACCACATTTATTAGGAGGGTCAATTTTGGGGGAAAAATAACTACACATTTTAAGCAGACCCATACTTTTTTTAAAGAAGCCTTACATTTAAAATTACTTCAAAAAATTCAAGTTCAAACAATTTCTTGTCACCTCATTTGGATAAATCAAGATTTTTTAAAAAAAGTTCAATTATAAAAAATCTGACTGTAGGATAAATATTAGCACGGTGACCATGATGCTGAAGAAAATCAGAAGTAGAAAATGAGATTGCAAAAGAGAAAAAAATTGAAAAAAAGGAACAAAACTAAAAAGGTTTTAAAACTGCTTTTAACTTAGTCCCTTTACCAACATCATTTATAAATTTATGTTTGTACTATGTTCACGGATTCCATTAAATAAGTTCCATATTTCTACATGGCATTAAAATGTTCCTTTAATTTAAGCAACTCTACATTGTTGTTAGGTCCCATCAAGTAGGTTCTGACTCATAGTGACCCTATGTACAACAGAACAAAGCACTGACCAGTCCTGCGTCATCCTCACAATCATTATGCTTGAGCCCATTGTTGCAGCCACTGTGTCAAGCCATCTCGCTGAGGGTCTTACTCTTTTTTCATTGATCGTCTACTTTATGAAGTATGATGTCCTTCTCCAGGGACTGATTCTGCCTGATAACATGTCCAAAGTATGTGAGACAAAGTCTCATCATCCTTGCTTCTAAGAAGCATTCTGGTGGTACTTCTCCCAAGATAGATTTGTTAGTCTTCCTGGTAGCCTGTAGTATATTCAATATTCCTCGCCAACACCATAATTTGAAGGTTATCAACTAAAATGTTATTTTAGTTTAAGCAACTCTATATAGCTAAGGGATAATCTGTATCTACTTTCAAATACTCTGAATTCATATTTTTCCTTAATTTTGCCAAGAAAAATTCCATTTATTCCCAAAGGCAGAAATATTAAGAAGCTGGTATGTTCTTAGCATTATATAAACGTGGTGCACACAGAGTAACCAAAAGCAAACAAATCAGGCAAACAGGCCGGGAAAATAGGTTAAATATTGTGGGAAATTACAAAACAGAAATTGAGGTGCTGCTGCTTTTGTGTTTGCTAAAGGTTGTTGGAACCACACACTGCAGGCTACAAATTAAAGCATCTTTACTGAGACTTGAAGTCAACCATGGGCACAATCGTAAACAAGCACTCGAAACAAACGTTTGCCATGATCACAAAAGACTAAAGTTTAAATTGAAACAGAAGGGGCTTAAACTCTAAGAAAAATGACTGTCCCAAAACTCTGCAGAATGTGTTTAGCTTATATTCCTACCCAAGGCACCTGTCAATCACAAGTTCTATAGACTTCAAAATGGTCTATCTCGCTGATAAGAAGAGAATGCGAAATAACTAACGGTGGTGGTGGTTTCTTAGAAAAGATTAAGGGTTCCCTGACAGGATCAAAGAGATAATATAGGAAAGAATACAGAAAGTAAACAAAATTACGAAATGGACAGACTTCAGAACAAGCTTCCAGAAGCTGATAACTGGAGAAATAGGACAAACGAGACAATGAAAGAAAGTCTCTCTAAATGTACAATGCCATAGCGAAGGAACATCTGAACATTTTTAAAACAATATGCTGGTCAAAACTGTCTGCAGGCCAGGTTTGGCCCTGACTATGAATGTAGTACCCCTGCTGGAAAATGAAATATACCTTCTAAAGGAGGTCTCCTGCTCCAAAGGTATAAGGCAGCAGATTTTGGTAGTTCTTTTACTATGAGTAGAAGGCAAAGGAGGAGGCCTGGGTGCACAATGGTTAAGAACTCCGCTGCTCACCAAAAGGTGGGTGGCTTGAACCTGCCAGCCAATCCGTGAAAGACATGGCAGCCTGCTTCTGTAAAGATATACAGTCTTGGAAGCCTTATGGGAAAGGGAATTCAATTCAATAGCAATGGGTTTCGTTTTGGTTTTTAAGGAGGCAAAGAGACAACACCAGGGCTTTTACCATCTGTAATTGAAAAGAGGATCTAACACGGCTGAATAGTACGTGATGTGGGGATTCACACGTCCAACACTCATTACACCCATTTCTCCTGATTTGATACAGCAAGAAAATATGACACCACAGGTGGACCATAAGGATCAGCATGAATCCAATCCCTAAATATGAGTCCTTACATGCCCACTTCTCCATTCTCGTCACCAGCCGCCCCCACGGCACTCTCTTTCTGAACCTAGTCATCTGGAGCTAGGACAGAGCTCACATCCTAAAGGCTGTTAAATAGGCAGGTGCCAGCTGCATGTTTGGGGAATCCAAATGACACTCCAACTTTCTCACCTTCTGGACACAAATTTGGGGCTGGCTTCCCACTACCCACTCAGGATGTTGGCCTCTGGCTTTGGGGGTCCACATGGCACACTTTCTGACCTCCTGGCTCCTACCATCCCTTTGGGTTTGACAACTCAATGGAATAACTCAGAGAATTCACGGAGAGTATATACCACACCTGGAAACCCTAGTGGTGTAGTGGTTCAGAGCTATGGCTGCTAACCAAATGGCTGGCAGTTCAAATCCACCACTAGGCACTCTTTGGAAACCCTATGGGACAGTTCTACTGTGTCCTATAGGGTCGCTACTGGGTCACTTTGAGTTGGAATAGACTCGGTGGCAACGGGTTTCCTTTTTTATAGTTACGGCTACAGATTTATTATAACCAAAAAGGATACAAACGAAGAGACTGGAATGGAAGGTTTCTCAACATGGAGCTTCCATTTCCCGAGGGACATGTTTACTTCCCAAGACCAGATGTTCTCACCAAACAGGAAGATCTCCAAGCCTCTGTGTTCAGAGTTTTTATTGGTCAGTTCTGCATGACAGGCTAAATCACACCTCTTGAGGTGAGTTGACATCAGCCTCCCAGGTGAGTCTACTCTGGTCTGACCAGCCCATACTCACCAGCACAAATTTTCAAGTGTTGTCTGGAAGTCCCAGACCAAGGCACCCAATTACACCAAAAAAAAAAAAAAAAGATTCAACAGGCCCATAAAAGAAAATGAGACTAAAGGGGCACACCAGCCTTAGAGCAAGGACTAGAAGGCAGGAGGGGACAGGAAAGCTGGTAATAGAGAACCCAAGGTTGAGAAGGGAGAGTGCTGACATGTTGTTGGGTTATTAATCAATGTCATAAAACAATATATGTACTAACTGTTTAATGAGAAATTAGTTTGTTCTGTAAACCTTAGTCTAAAGTACAATTTAAAAAAAAAAAAAAGTGATGGTATGGAAGGAAGAAGTCCAAACTGCACAGAAGGCACTGGCAAAAAACAAGGCTCCAGGAATTGACAGAATACCAGTTGAGATGTTTGAACGAATGGATGCAACACTAGAAGCACTGGAATTTGGAAGACAGCTACCTAGCCAACCAACTAGAAGAGATCCATATTTGTCCTCATTCCAAAGAAAGGTAATCCCACAGAATGCAGCAATTACCAAACAACATTACTACTATCACACAAGAAAAATACTAAAGATCACTCAAAAAAACAGTTGCAGCAGTACATTGACAGGGAACTGCCAGAAAGTAAGATTTGTACAAAGTAACAATATGTCTGCACATTGTTAGTTCTGGTTTTTTCTTGAATTTATGCCATGTAATAAAAATATTTTGTGCATCATTAGCAGTGGTTTCTTGTTTTATTGTATTTTATTTATGCCATGGAATGTGGCTGCAGCAGGAACTGCCAGAAACTGACCAGATTCAGAAGAGGATGTGGAACCAGGGATATTATTGCCAACATCAGATGGATCCTGGCTGAAAGCAGAGAATACCAGAAAGATGTTTACCTGTGTTTTACTGACAATGAAAAAGCATTCCACTGCATGAATCATAACAAACTATAGATAACACTAAGAAGAATAGGAATCCCAGAACACTTAATTCTGTTCATGTGAAAGCTGTACATGGACCAAGAGAAAGTCACTCCAACAGAACATGGGGATACTGCGTAGTTTGAAATCAGCAAAGGTCTACAGCAGGGTTCTATCCTTTCATAATACTTACTCAATCTGTATGCTGAGCAAATAATCCGAGAAACTGGAGTATCTGAAGAACACAGTAGGAAGACTCACTGAAAACGTGAAATGTGAAATATGCAGACAACACAACCCTGTTTGCTGACTTGAAACATTAACTGATGAAGGTCAGAGACTACACCTCAACATAAAGAAAACAAAAATTCTCACAGCTGGACCAATAAGCAACATCATGATAAACAGAAGTAAGAATGACGTTGTCAAGGATTTCATTTTACTTGGGTACCCAATCAACACCCATGGAAGTAGCAGTCAAGAAAGCAAACAACACAGTACATCACGCATATCTGCTGCAAAAGACCTCTTTAAGGTGTTAAAAAGCAAAGATGTCACTTTGAGGACTACCGTGCACCTCACCCAAGCTACGATATTTTCAATCACCTCATATGCATATGAAATCTGAATAAGGAAGACTGAAGAAGAATTGATGCATTGAAATTATGGTGTAGGCAAAGAATACTGAATATACCATAAGCTGCCAGAAGAACGAACAAATCTAAGGAGCCAGAATGCTCCTTAGAAGAAAGGCTGGTAAGACTTTGTCTTGCATACTTTGGACATGTTATCAGGAGGGATCAGTTCCTTGAAAACGACATCATGCTTGGTTAGTGGAGGGTCAGCAAAAAAGAGGAAAACCCTTAACGAGGTGGACTAACACAGCAGCTGCAACAATGGGTAAAAAATAGCAATGACTGGGCAGGGCCAAGAAGGCGGAGTAGTCAGATGCATCTGGTGGTCCCTCCTACAACAAAGGCCTGATAAAATAAAGTGAATTGATTATATATATGACAAGCTAGGAGCCCTGAGTATCAAAGGTAAAGTTAAGAAATCGGACTGAGCAGCAGGGAAGGGAGAGATGGTTCAAAGGCAGGAAGGAGTTGTTGGACCTGATTTGGCGGGAACCGGCATGCCTCAGCCCTGATCCGCTGGCGTGACAGCAGCAGGGCTGGTGGTAGTGTTCACGATGTTCTTGGTGTTTTCAACAGCAAGAGAAAGTGAGCAATAAGACTCTACTTAAACCTCTGGAATCAGTGAACAGCAGCAAAAGTGCTTCCATCTAATTGACTGCACAGATCAAAAAGCACCCTTTTGAAGAAACTCCCCTCATTTATCTGCTCCCCCCTCCCTCTCTCCAGCCCCCAAGCTGGATTCAGTGGTGGTAGATTTCCCTGGGCCTGAGATAGGTTTGGCTGCGCACCCTGAGCCATTCTCCCAGCCTTGGAGAAGGAACAAATAATAAATGCGGAAAAAATAATCTGCTGACTCCCCTAAGCTGGGAACTCAGGGTAGAAGCAGCTCCTGTCCAGCCACAAGGGGTACACACACTTTGAATGCCTTTCACCCCTTCATGGACCTGTGTGTGGGCCCATTTCAGCAGCTTAGGCCCTTGAGCACCTAGTGCAATGGTGCATGTGCCTCAGCTCTACCTTGAACTGTTTCAGCTGTGTGGTAGAAAGGGGGCTTTTTGATGTTTGACACTGCTCTGCCTATTAAGCAGGGTCCTCACCTACCAACATCAGGGGCCTGAGGACTGGCAGCTTCACCCATGCCACCTAGCCAACCACAACAAGGGTACAAAGATAAGTGGTGTCTCCCAGTTCTTACACCCAAAAGCACTGGGTGCCCAGGACCCAGCTGCAGAGCCCACCAAACTGTGTGCTCTAGGGAACAGGGATGCCCTTTCCTCACAGATACATGGGGGACGGCTGTCAGCCCCCTGCCTTGCTCAGAGCGTGACCCCCTGCTGCAACCAGACACCTGTGCCTAGAACAAACATCCCTGATCTTCTACAACTGTAGGTGAGAGCCTGCACCAAATGCTTGGTGAATGACTATCTGGACACCTGAGCTGAATCCATGCAAGAAAAGCGAGTGAGCTCCTAGGCTCATGTACACAGTAACGGCTCTAGCCATCTGGTGACAGGACATAAGAGCTTCAAAGGCAAGAGTGATTAGGTTAGGTCGCTCAAGCAGCCTGTATGGGTATATCCAAACAAAACAAAGCAAGAAGCAGAACACATTAGGCAAACATAAGATAAATTAATACAATAACTTACAAGTGGCTTAGAGACAAGAGTCAATATCAAAACACATAAAGAAGTAGACCATGATCACTTCAACAAGCTCACAAAACAAAGAATCAATGAATCTTCCGGATGAAGAGATATACCTGGAATTACAATACAGAAGATTAATACACAGAACTCTTCGAGAGATCAGGAAGGAGAACAGGCAAAATGCAGAACAAGACAAGGAAAACAAAGACAAAGCAGTAGAGGATATTAAGAGTATAATGAAAATTTATTACGCCGTAAGAATTCATAAAGAGACAGCGATCAGAAAATGAGAAGATTAACAATAAAACTTCAGAATTAGACAACTCAACAGAAACTCAGAGGAGCAGAATTGAGGAAATGGAAGTCAGAATTGGCGAAATTGAAAATAAAACACTTAGCACCAACATATTCAAAGAAATATCTGATAAAACAATTAAAAAAATGAAGAAACCCTAAGAATCATGTGGGCCTCTATCAAGAGTAATAACCCATGAGGGACTGGAGTACCAGAACAGAGTGGGATAACAGAAAATACAGAGAGAACTGTTAAGATTTGTTGGCAGAAAACGACCCTGATATCATGAAAGATGAGGCGATATCTATCCAAGATGCTCATCAAACCCCACATAAGGTAGATCTCAAAAAAAAAAAATCAGCAAGGCATATTATAATCATACTTGCCAAAACCAAAGGTAGAGAATTTTAAGAGCAGCTAGAAATAAATGAACAGTAGCCTACAAAGAAGAATCAGTAAGAATAAGCTCAGACTACTCACCAGAACCATGCAGGCAAGAAAGCAAGGGGATGACATATAAAGAATTGAATGAAAAAAACTTCCAGCCAAAAATCGTATATCCAGCAAAACTATCCCTCAAATACAAAGGCAATATTAGGACATTTCCAGATATACAGAAGTTTAGTAATTCATTAAAACCAAACCAAAACTACAAGAGACATTACAGGGAGTCCTCATTAGCAAATCGATAACATCAGATAACAACACAAGGCCAGAACACAGGACAGAGCAACTGGATATCAACCCAGATAAGGAACTCTCACAAAAATAAATCAAGACTGAAAAAAATGCTCAGAACAGGGAAACAGTGATGTCATTACGTAAAAGATGACAACATTAAATCAATAAAGAGTGACTAAAAAATGTAGTCATAGATCTTTCATATGGAAAGGAAGTCAAGGTGACATAAAGAGATAAAAGTTTGGTTTAAACTTAGAAAAATGGGGGTAAATAATAAGATAACCACAAAGGAGACTAACAAACCTATACATTGAAATAAAATACAAGAAAAACAAAGACTCGGCAAAAACAAAATCAACAACGATTAAAAGGAAAAGACAATATATAAAGAAAAACTACTCAGCACAAAAAATTAAGTGGAAAAATGAAACTGTCAACAACACACACACAAAAACATCAAAATGACAGCACTAAACTCATACCTGTCCATAATTACACTGAATGTAAATAGACTAAATATACCACTAAAGAGACACAGAGTGTCAGAATGGATAAAAAAAACACGATCCGTCGACATGCTGCCTTCAAGAGACATACCTTAAAGACACAAACTAAAACACAAAGGTTGAGAAAAAAAAATAAAACAAACAACAATTAAAAAAGAGCAGAGTGGCAATTTCTGAATTGCCACAATTTCTGAAACAACAGACTTTAAAACCCACCACAAAGGATAAGGAAGGACACTAGATAAAGATTAAAGGCTATACCAGGAGGACATAAATATAATAAATATTGACGCACCCAATGAAAGGGCTCCAAAATACATATGACAAACTTTAACAGCATTGAAGAGAGAGAGAGACAGCTCCACAACAATAGTAGGAGACTTCACTACACCACTTTTGGTGAAAGACAGAACATCCAAAATGAAGCTCAATAAAGACACAGAAGATCTAAATACCACAATCAACCAATATTAACTCACAGACATATACAGAACACTTCACCCAACAGTAGCTGAATTTACATTCTTTTCCAACACACATGGAACATTCTTTAGAACAGGCCACATATTGTCATAAAGCAAGCCTTAACAGAATCCAAAACACTGAAATATTGCAAAGCATCTTCTCTGACCATAAAGCCATAAAAGTAGAAATCAGTAACAGAAAAAGCAAGGAAAAGAAATCAAACAGATGGAAACTGAATACTACCCTGCTCAAAAACTATGGGGTTACAAAAGAAATTAAGGATGGAATCAAGAAATTCACAGACTCCAATGAGGAAGGAAAACACTTCCTATGAGAACCTTTGAAACACAGCTAAAGCAGTCCTCAGAGGTCAATTTATAGCAATAAACACATACATCCAAAAAAGAATACAGGGCCAAAATCAAAGAATTATCCTTACAACTTGAACAAATAGAAAGAGAGCAACACAAGAAATCCTCAGGCACCAGAAGAAAGCAAATAATAAAAATTAGAGCAGCATTAAATGACACAGAGAATAGAAAAAACAACTGAAAAGAGTTAACGAGACGAAAAGCTGGTCCTGTGAAAAGATTAACAAAATGATAAAACACTGGCCAACTGACAAAAGAAAAACAGGAGAGGAAGCAAATAACCCAAATAAACGAGATGGGCGATATTACAACAGAACTAATTGAAATTAAGAGAATCATAACAGAATACTATAAAAAATTGTACTCTAACAAATCTGAAAAACTAGAGGAAATGGACAAATTTGTAGAAACATGCTACCTACTTTGAACTAACACAAACAGAGGTAGAACAACTAAATAAACCCATAACAAAAGAAGAGACTGAAAAGGTAATTAAAAAACTCCCAACAACAACAAAAAAAAAGCCTGGCCCTAACAGCTTCACTGGAGAATTCTACCAAACCTTAAGGGAAAAGTTAACACCACAACTACTAAAGGTAATTTCAGAGCATAGATTGAATACTCCCAAACTCATTCTATGAAGCCAGCATTTCCACGATACCAAAACCAGGTAAAGACACCACAAAAAAAGAACATTACATACCTATATCCCTCAGGAACTTGGATGCAAAAATCTTCAACAAAATTCTAGCCTATAGAATTCAACAACATACCAAAAAAGTAATTCACCATGATCAACTGGGATTCGTAGAGATAGTTCAACATTAACAAAAACAATCAATGTAATCCATCAAATAAATCAAACAAAAGACAGGAACCACATGATCTTATCAATTGATGTGGAAAAGGCATTTGACAAAGTCCAAGGCCCATTCATGATAAAAAACTCCCAGCAAAATAGGAATAGAAGGAAAATTCCTCAGCATAATAAAGGGCATTTATACAAAGCCAACAGCCAACATCATCCTAAATGGAGAGAGTCTGAAAGCATTCCCTTGAGAACAGGAAACAGACAAGGATCCCTTTATTACCACTCTTATTCAACACTGTGCTTGAGGTCCTAGCCAGAGCAATTAGGCTAGAAAAAGAAATAAAAGGCATTCGAATTGGCAAGGAAGAACTAAATTTCTCTCCATATGCAGATGACATGATCTTATACACAAAAAACCCTAAAGAATCCGCAAGAAAACTACTGAAACTAATGGAAGAGTTCAGCAGAGTATCAGAATGCAAGATAAACACATACAAAAATCAGCTGGATTCTTCTACACTACCAAAGAGAATGTCAAAGAGGAAATCACCAAATCAATACCATTTACAATAGCCCCCAAGAAGATGAACATACTTAGGAATAAATCTAACCAGATACCTAAAAGACCTATACAAAGAAAACTACACGACACTACTGCAAGAAACCAAAAGAGACCTACGTAAGTGGAAAAACATACCTTGCTCATGGATAGGAAGACTCAACATTGTAAAAATATCTACTCAACCAAAAGTGACCTATAGATACAATGAAATCTCGATCCAAACACCAACGACATTTTTTAATGAGATGGAGAAACAAATCACCCATTTCATATGGAAGGGATAGAAGCCCTGGATAAGTAAAAAAAAAAAGAAAAAGGCATTCCTGAAAAAGAACGAAGTAGGAGGCCTCACACTACCTGATTTTAGAACACATTATACAGCCATAGTAGTCAAAACAGTCTGGTACTGGTATAACAACAGATACATAGACGAATGAAACAGAATTGGGAATCCAGACATAAATCCATTCACACATGAGCAGCTGATATTTGACAAAGGGCCAAAGTGAAAGGCAGTCTCTTTAACAAATGGTGCTGGCATAACTGAATACCCATCTGCAAAAAAATGAAACAAGATCTATACCTCACAACCATGCACATAAACTAACTCAAAATGGATCCAAGACCTAAATATAAAATCTAAAACGATAAAGATCATGGAAGAAAAAATAGGGACAACACTAAGAGCCCTAATACATGGCATAAACCGTATATAAAACATTACTAACAAGGCACAAACACCAGAGAAAATGCATAACACAGAGCTCCTAAAAATAAAAAACTTATGCTCATCCAAAGGCTTCACCAAAAGAGTAAAAAGATTACATACAGACTGGGAACAAGTTTTTGGCTATGACAAATCTGATCAGCGTCTGATCTCTAATATCTGCATGATACTGAAAAAAACTCAACAACAAAAAAGACAAATAACCCAATTAAAAAATGGGCAAAGGATATGAACAGGCACTTCACCAAAGAACACATGCAGGCAGCTAACAGATACACGAGGAAATGCTCACGATCATTAGCCATTAGAGAAATGCAAATCAAAACTACAATGAGATACCATCTCACCCCAACGAGGCTGGCATTAATCCAGAAAACACAAAATGCTAAATGTTGGAGAGGTTGTGGAGAGACTGGGACACTTATACACTGCTGGTGGGAATGTAGGCACAATCACTTTGGAAATTGATCTGGCGCTTCCTTAGAAAGCTAGAACTACTATATGATCCAGGGAAGCCCTGGGGCATAGTGGTTAAGTGCTACAGCTGCTAACCAAACGGTTGGCAGTTCAAATCCACCAGGTGCTCCTTGGAAACTCTAAGGGGCAGTTCTCTCTGTCCTATATGGTTGCTATGAGTCGGAATCGACTCAACAGCACTGGGTTTTGTTTGTTTTTTTTCGTATATGGTTCAGCAATCCCACTCCTTGGAATATATCCTAGAGAAATAAGCCCCTTTACACAAACAGGTATATGCACACCCATGTTCACTGCAGCACTTTTTACAGTAGCAAAGAATGGAAGCAAGCAAGGTGCCCATCAACAGATGAATGGATAAATTACATATATTCACATACTGGAATACTACACAACAATTAAGAACAAGGATGAATCTATGAAACATCTCATAACATGGGCGAATCCGGAAAGCATTATGCTGAGTGAAATTAGTCACCTGCAAAAGGACAAATATTGTATGAGACCACTATTTTAAGAACTCAAGAAAAAGTTTAAACACAGAAGAAAATATTCTTCAGTGGTTACAGGGGTGGGGGTGGGGAGGAAGGGAGAGGGGTGTTCACTAATTAGATAGTAGACAAGAACTATTTTAGGTGAAGGGAAAGACAGTACAGGAGAATTCAGCACAATTGGACTAAACCAAAAGCAAAGAAGTTTCCTGAATACAACCAAAAGCTTCAAAGGCCAAAGTAGCAGGGATGGGGGTTTAGGGGCCATGGTTTCAGGGGACATCTAGGACAACTGGCGTAACAAAATCTATTAGGAAAATGTTGTGCATCCCACTTTGGTGAGTGGCGCACCTGGGGTCTTAAACACTAGCAAGTGGGCATCTGAGATGCATCAATTTGTCTCAACCCACCTGAAGCAAAGGAGAACACCAAAGACACAAGGTAAATATGAGCCCAATGGACAGAAGAGGCCACATGATCCAGGAACTACATCAGCCTGAAACTGGAAGAATTACGTGGTACCCGGCCACCACCGATTACTACCCTGACGGAACACAACAGAGACTTCCTGATGGAGCAGGAAAACAGTGGGATGTGGATCTCAAATTCTCGTGAAAAGACCAGACTTAATGGTCTAAGACTAGAGGAATCCTGGAGATCATGGTCCCCGGACTCTCTGTTAGCCCAAAACTGGAACCATTCCCAAAGCCAACTCTTCAGACAGGGATTGGAGTAGACTAGAGGATAGCAGGAAGCCCTGGTGGCGTAGTGATTAAATGCTAGGGCTGCTAACCAAAGGGACGGCAGTTCGAATTCACCAGGCACTACTTGGAAACTTTATGGGGCAGCTCTACCCTGTCCTATACGGTTGCTATGAGTCGGAATCGACTCGATGGCACTGGGTTTGGTTTTTGGTTTTTTATAGGATAGAAAATGATACTGGTGAAGAGTGAGCTTTTGGGCTCAAGTAGACACATAAGACTATGTGGGCAGCTCCTGTCTGGAGGCGAGATGACAAGGCAGAGGGTGACAGGTGCTGCTCACATAGTCATGTTGAATGGACAGGGGGAATACAGGGTAGAGAGTAGAAGTGTGCTGTCTCAAGCGAAGAGCAACTAGGTGTACACAGTAAGGTGTTTATAACTTTTTGTATGAGAGACTGACTTTATTTGTAAACTTTCACCTAAAGCACAATAAATAAAAAAAATAGCTATGATTGTGACGATGGCACACGACTGGGCATTGTTTTTCTTTGTTGTACATAGGGTCACTATGAGTCGGAATCAACTCTATAGCAGCTAACAGCAACAACAATGGTCTCTTCCCTGAAATCCCCACGGACTCTCCTAGGCATGAGGTCATAGCAAACTCGGGTCTAAATCAAACCGAAATTGAAGACCTCAAGGAGGTGCCAGGCTTTTTTAGTCAAAAATTCTACATACTGTTAGAATTGCTGGGGTTGAACTCATCAAGGTTCAGAGGGGCCATTAAACCTCTATCCAAGCTTGAGTAATACCCTTGAAACCAGAGGCTAAGGGTACTAACATTAGTAGTCAAAAGTACAATAAAATGTTCATGAAAATGTGTAGCAGTTCTTTGAACATTCCCATGCTCCCAGTGTAAAAGCAGATTGGGTAGGTATGTTCATTCAGGACCTCAGAAATGTAATTACGATAGTCATTCCCCACTTCCTGGTAGTATAAGCCACTGGAGGCTACATATTTTAGATTCATGTGCTGCCTTTTTTTAGTATCCCTTTAGGACAAAATGGAGCCCTGGTGTCCCAGGGGTTAAGAGCTAAGGCTGCTAACCAAAAGGCCGGCGGTTCAAATTCACCAGCCACTCCTTGGAAACCCTATGGCGCAGAACTGTCGTATAGGGTCACTATGAGTCAGAATCAATCCGATGGCAACAGGTTTGGTTTTTTTGCTTGTTGTTTATAACAAAACAGTCAAACCTTATTTGCCTTCTAGCAAAATGTATACTACATATATGTGTACTGTTACTTCCCCAAAATGTCCTCCTAGTTTTCAGAAGTCCCAACCCAGTCTTCAAGGACTTTAAATTTCCCTGTGATTTTATTTAATATGTGGATAACCTTTTATTGTGTTGTAAAGATGAGACAGGTTCTAAAATCAATTCCATTTATCTACATCCTGTTTTTTTTTTAGCTCAGAAAGGGTATATGGTTTCCACAGAGAGGCTGTTACAATTTTGTCAAAGTAAAATGCATTACCTAGGATGTGATTTATCCCAAGGAGGTAAATTCCTTTCTCCTGTTCAGGCTTTTCCAATTTCTGCTGAGTCTATTACAACTCATGTTGTTGTTGTTGTTGTCATGTGCCGTCGAGTCGATTCTGTCTCTTAGCGACCCCCATGTGTGTCAGAGTAGAACTGTGTTCTGATTTTTAATGGCTGATTTTTCAGAAATAGACTGTTGATCTATTTCAATGGCTGATTTCTCAGAAGCAGATCGTCAAGACTTTCTTCCAAGGTGCCTTTGGGTGGACTCAAACCTCGAACCTTTCAGTTAAAAGCTAAACACTTTAACAATATGAACCAGCCAGAGACTTCTTTGTCAGACTACCAGACCTTAAAACTTCTCCAGGAGAGCAACTGAGACTAACTATTAAAAGGATTCCTGAGTTCCACTAGCTACTAAAAGCAATGGGTTTCCACTTTTTTTTTTCTGAAACTGCTGCACTAATTAACCAAGGCCTCCATTACCAAACCTCTTCCCTGGGAATCTGAACATGAAAAGTCCTTTTGTGATTTAAAATTAGCTCTTCGACAACCTCTCACTCTGTGCCTACCTAATTATCGTAAATCTTTCTACCTATTCTTACATGAGAGATATGGAGGGGCCCTTGGTATTCTGACTGGACTTCATAGGAATCATGCAAACTAATAGGTCACTACAGCCCTTCTTGTCACAGTGGCAAAAGCCTACCCACCTTGTCTACAGGTATAGCCACAAGAGCTAAACTACTGATAAAAAAAAAAAAAAAAAACTACTGATGGCTTACGTCAATTTGGTTTTAGGGTCTTTTTTAGACTTAATGGTCCCTCATGTAATACAATCATTGCTGCTCACTGAAAATGCACATTTCTCAGCACACAGTCTTGTTGTTGTTGTCAGGTGCCATCGAGTTGGTTCCAACTCATGGCGACCCTATGTACAAGAGGACGAAACACCATTCAGTCCTGTGCCATCCTCACAATCATTACGCTTGAGCCTATTGTTGTGGCTGCCTTGTCAATCCATCTCATCAAAGGTTTTCCTCTTTTTTGCTGACCCTCTACTTTACCAAGCATGATGCCCTTCTCAGGGACTGATCCCTCCTGACAACATGTCCAAAGTATGTGAGACGAAGTCTCACCATCCTTGGTTCTAAGGGGCATTCTGTCCTTACTTCTTCCAATACTGATTTGTTCCTTCTTTTGGAAGTCCATAGTATATTCAATATTCTTCCTCAGTCTGCCATATTCATTGACCAGCTTCGCATGTATGTAAGGCAACTGAAAACATCATGGCTTGGGTCAGGCACACCTTAGTCTTCAAGGTGACATCTTCGCTTTTCAACACTTTAAAGAGGCCCTTTGCAGCAGATTTGCCCAATGCAATGAGTAGTTTGATTTCTTGACTGCTGCTTCCATGGGTGTTGACTGTGGATCCAAGTAAAATGAAATCCTTGATAACTTCAATTTTTTCTCTATTTATCGTGATGTTGCTTATTGGTCCAGTTGTGAGGATTTCTGCTTTCTTTACATTGAAGTATAATCCATACTGAAGGCTGTAGTCTTTGATCTTCATCAATAAGTATTTCAAGTCCTCTTCACTTTCAGCAAGCCAAGTTGTGCCATCTGCACAAAGGAGGTTGTTAATGAGTCTTCCTCCAGTCATGATGTCATGTTCTTCTTCACATAGTCCAGTTTCTCAAATTAGTTGCTCACCATACACAGTCTTACCTCCTATGAAATCTAGTACTATTTTCTCTTACACACTTCATCATTACTTTATATCCTGCTACCTAAAATCCTGCTACTCTTCTTCCATTACTGACAAAAATGAAATCCATGAATGTCTAACAGCTGTGTGGCAAACTATGTAATGCCCCGAATAGATTTATTACAAACCCTCTAAAATCCCAGACTTAAACTCACTGGTGAGCTTTATCTTAAGGCTTAAATGTCAGTAAGGGTAACAGAACCCCTAAAATATGACCCTTTGCCAGAGGCAAAATATGCTAGTCTATGATTTGGAAATAAGATTTCTTGAACTCCACATGACACCTATTTAAGAATGGTCAGCAGATTAAAGGACTTTAATGTTTCCTGAGGAGCCTCGGTAGTGCAGTGGTTAAGTTCTCAGCTGCTAACCAAAAGGCTGGGGGTTCAAACCCACCAGCCACCCTGCAGAAGGACGTGTCAGTCTGCTTCCATAAAGATAAGAGCCTTGGAAACCGTATGGGGCAGTTCTACTCTGTCCTACTGGGTCACTATGAATCAGGATCAATTCAATGACGATGAGTTAATGCTTCCTGAGGATGTGGCTATCACAAAAGTAGAAGCTCATACAAAAAGTGATGACACGGATAATAACATAACTCCCTGGCTCATCATTTCACCAGACTCTTTGCCCTTGCTATGATCCTAACATTAATAATATATTGCAAGTGGCCAATTATTCAGAGAAGTTCAAATAGGTTCAAGTAAGTTCGAATCGCAGAATACTCATGATTGCTTCTGAGTTAGAAAAGGAACAATGGTAGAAATCTGGATGCAAATTCCAGTTGTTGTCACAGTGACTCCAACTCATGGCAACCCCACATGTGCCCAAGTATAAGTGTTCCATACGGTTTTCAACAGATAATTTTTTGGAAGCAGATCTGTTATGCATTGAATTCTGTCCTCCAAAAATGTGTTGTAAATCCTAACCTCTATGTCTGTGGTTAAAATTCCATTTGGGAATGGGTTCTTTGTTATGTTAATGAGCTAGGATTAGTATAGGGTATCTCTTAAATCAATCTCTTGAGATAAAAAAGGCATTAAACAAGCAAGTCAAAGAAGCGGAGGTGGGGGAAGAGGGATGCTAAGCCACATGGAGATCTCCAAGGAACCAGGAATCAAGCTGAAAAGACAAGGACCTTCCCCTAGAGCTGACAGAGAGAAAAGCCTTCTCCTAGAACTGGCTCCCTGAATTTCGACTTTTAGCCTACTGAACTGTGAGAAAATAAATTCTGTTGGTTAGAGCCATCCACCTGTGGTATTTCTGTTATAGCAGCACTAGATAACCAAGACAGATACCTTCACATGAAGATAATTAGGAATCTTGCAGAGGCTGTCAGTCTCTGGAAGGCGACAGCTTCCATTCCAAACTGATAACTAAGATGTAGACAGATCCCACCCAAGATTCACAGTAAAAGTCCAGAGCTTGTCATATTTCAGTCTGCATTTTTTGTCCTTTATTTTCTTAAATATCTGCTTCTTTTTTTAGTTTAAAGTTATGTTTAACTTTGTTATCTACAAGGTCTCTACTTTTAATATTGCTTTTTGCACCCTTTGCTATCCTTGGTATAAATCCAATACTTGGGTGGTAGGCTGAGCAATATCTCCTGGAATATGTCTACGTCCTCCTCCCCAGGACCTGTAAATATTACCTGATGTAGCAAAAGGGATCTGCAGATGCGATTACGGATTTTTGTGAGAGTATACTGGATTATTCGGGTGGGTCCAGCATAGTCACAACGAGCCTTATAAGAGGGACACTGAAGGACTCAGACTTAGAAGAAGGTGATGTGATGAGGGAAGCAGAGGTTGGAGTGATGCACTTTGAAGACGGAGGAAAGGGCCATCAGCCAAGGAATACAGGTAGCTACTAGAAGCTGAAAAAAACAAGGAAAGAGGTTCTCCTCTAGAGCCTCCAGTAGCTTAAAAGAACACAAATTTATTATAGGACAGTTCTGGAGGTCAGAAGTCTGAAACTACCTAGTAAATCTAATTTTGGGCTTCTGACCTCCAGAACTGCCAAACAATAAATTTGTGTTCTTTTAAGCTACTAAATTTATGGTAATTTATTATAGCACAATAGGAAACTAAAACATAGCTACAATTTATTTGTGAACTGACTAAAGCATACAATTAAACTGACTTTTGCATTTGTCCACATTTTCCTGTGGGAGCCATCTAACTTCGCTTGATACCAGTTCCTTATAAGGAATCAGACGGTTACCAGGGTAACTGAGCTCAATCATTAGGTGACTGTTTAGATGGAAGACACCACAACAGGCCAGACAGCCAGGAATCTAGGCCTACTATCCTGTCAACCCTACAGTTTCCTATTTCCACAAAAGCAACGTTCAAGGGCCTTTCATCAGAGCAAGCTTTGTAACCAAACTTTCACAGAAATAGAGCTTAAAGAGAACTAAGGAACAAATGGTACATGCTCTGAGGCTGTATCACTTTCACTACTTCTCTGTTGTCTTCAATCCACCTAATGATCTCAACGCTGCAAATGCTATTGCTGGGTGCCTAACCCCTCTTGATGAGCGGTACCCAAATGTTAAAACACTGGTAGACAGCCCCATAGGGGTCTTTTGTCCTGGGCTATCTTTTCAAGTATATTTGTATAGCAAACTGCCTTGGAAGATAGAGGTAGTATCTCCCTCCAGAGCAAAGGGCTCAGTGTCACAGAGATAATGACTCCCTCCAGGGCAAAGTCAGGCAAGCTTACTGTCCACTGTAAAATATTCAGGTTCTCTAAACTCAGGGTTCCTCTCTGGCAATGCACCCAACTGCACGGACAGGTATCATCTGGGCCCCTTCACATCTCTCTGTGGGAACTGGGGGTTGGGGGAAACAGCACAAACGTTGACAATGGCACTGCTATTGCCCTTGGTAGTCAATTTCATTGTCTCTGACCCAGAAGTTTCCCGTCATCTGCCAAGATCCGTGAACCTGTGGAAAGCTATCTCGTGGAAACTCAGGTCCTTTACAGTTTTTGAAAGTAGAGGGAACTCTACATGCTGTGTTTGAGATTAGCAGGAGAGTTATACAATGCCAAGATTATAGGACTATTTGTCTAAAAAGTTCATGAAATTGGACAGGTAATAGTTCAGAACAGAGCCATCTAAGATATAACATTACCTCTCAAGGGAAGATGCGTGCTGTTTCAGGGGGAAATGTTGTGGCTATATAATTCTCTGGAATCTTTAATGTCATTGGAAAAAATTTTAGAAAGCAAACAAAGAGATCATGGTGATTTGGCTAACAATCCCACATTTAGCTCTTCAGAGGAGGGATGGGATCTATTCACTTGGCTTAATGCAGGCATTCCTGGCTCCCAGTTTAGAAATATATTATAAACTCTGATCATAACCCTTCTGAGTGTTTGTCTCTGTTGCAGTGCTCAGACATGTGGTCATCCTAGCCTTAAGTGACACTACGCGGCCACTATCCCACCAAATCATCCAGCAAAGGGTCATCCACAAAATAGGAAAACCTGACAGTTATGGGACTTAAAACAACCAAACCTAGAAACGTGACATGCAATCAGGATATCTCAAAGGGCACTGAAAATCTGGATTAATCATGTTCCCAGATATTAATGATTTATCCTTCAGTTCAGGCTGAAAAATTACTGTAAGGGGGGATACTGAGGGAACAATCTCCACTAAACAGCTGTTTACACTAAAATAACTTCCTATTTAGTTGTCTTCATTAACGTGATTTTACTATTCCAGGAAATTTTCCCAGGAAGATAAAATTGTAAATAACTTTATTGTTTATTTCAGGGCTTCCTGGAAATCCGTTTACCCGAACACTAAATTACTGAACTTAACCTCATCAGAGTAAATGCCCCCTACTCAGAACCCTGAATGCTGGCAGTACTAAGGGTTTATGCTCAACTGCTAACCTAAGGTTGGCAGTTCACACCCACCCATCGGCACTGCTGAAGAAAAGCCTGGAGATCTGCTTTCATGAAGATTATAGCCAAGAAAACCCTACAGAGCAGTTCTAACCTGTAACACATGGGATCCCCATGAGTCAGAACTGACTTGACTGCAACAGGCTTGTTCTTTTTTTTTTTTCCCACTCAGGACACCAGATAGCATCAAACAACTCTTTACTCTTCAAGATTCGTTTTGAAACTCCATCTTGCTGCCCACCAATCCTAAACTATTATGTCATAAAGTTGGTCAATCCTAATCAAAGGAATCAAATGACCCACCTGAAGCCAAACCTCAAAAAACTTGTCAGTACCTAGACTTTGTCCTTCTCAGTCTGAGACTCTACTATGACTTTGCCATGTGAAGTGAATAATCTCCCTTACTTTGGTAAGCAATAAAGTCAGCTTTGCTTTGTCAACAGGTTATTTTTTGGTGCTATTTTCAGGAGCAATCATTCAATCACAACATTAATGGAAGGCCTTCTCTTTGCCTGTGCTCAAAACCAGACACAATCCTATTTACTGAAAGTAAGAAACCAAATATTGCCACTGAAATGTACCATTCCCCCATCAATGTATTATCCACCCAGGCCCTTCCTTCACTACCCCCAATAAGTTGAGAATTTTAACTATCACCCCCCTCCTCAACATATATTAAATTCTTTCAAAACTCCTTATTGGTGCCCTGGTGGCACAATGGTTAATAGCTTGGCTGCTAACCAAAAGGTGGGCAGTTGGAAACCCCCACCTGCTCCTTGGATACCCTATGAGGCAGTTCTACTTTGTCCTATATGGTCACTAAGAGTTGGATCAACTTGATGGCAACAGGTTTGGTTTGGTTTGGCTTGGTTTTACTAAGTATGTACACATATCCAGTCTCACTATCCATTTAGATTTGGAAGCCCTGGTGGTGCAGTGGTTAAACTGCCAGGCTGCTAACCAAAAGGTCAGCGGTTCGAACACACCATCCAATCCACAGGAGAAAGATGTGGCAGTCTGTTTCCATAAAGATTACAGCCTGGGAAAACCTATGGGGCAGTTCTACTCTATTGGAGCTCTGGTGGTGCAATGGTTAAATGCTGGGCTGCAAAACAAAATGTCAGCAGTTAAAATCCACCAGCCACTCCTTGGAAACCCCAGGGCCGCTATGAATTGAAACTGAATCAATGACAATAGGTTTGTTTTTTTTTGTTTATATATATAAATAACACAGAAAAAAAGTAAACCAAACCTGTTGCCATCAAGTTAATTTCGACCCATAGCGACCCTTCAGGACAGAGCAGAATTGCACCACAGGGTTTCCAAGGAGCAGCTGGTGGACTTTAACTGCCAGTCTTTTCGTTACCAGCGTATCACTTAACCACTGCACCACCAGGGCTCCTATCTACTAATACACGAGTTTAATTCACTTATATTTCTTGTTAGAGCTGACATATTTAACTCATTCTACCAATCTTATCCTTTGTTTTTTCTTAATCGTTTTTTCTTGCTTTTTTAAAGTTCTTCCACATTTTAGCTATCTGTTAGAGCAGCACCCCACTCTTCTGGTATCAAATTCTGTCTTAGTTATCTAGTGCTGCTGTAACAGAAATACCATAAGTGGATGGCTCTGACAAAGAAAAACTTATGTTCTCACGGTCTAGGATGTTAGAAGTCTGAATTCAGGGTGCCAGCTCTAGGGGAAAGCTTTTTATCTCTGTCAGCTCTGGGGAAAGATCCTTGTCATCAACCTTCCTTGGTTGAGGAGCTTCTCAGCACAGGAACCCTGGGTCCAAAATATGTGCTATTCTTTCTCCAGGCTCTTATTTCTTGGTGGTATGAGGTCCCCAAGTCTCTCTGCTTGCTTCTCTCTTTTCTATCTCAAAAGGGATTGACTTAAAACACAATCTAATCTTGTAGATTGAGTCCTGCCTCGTGAACATAACTGCCAATAACCTCACTTCGTTAACATCATAGAGGTAGGATTTACAACACATAGGCAAATCACATCAGATGACAAAATGATGGACAATCACACAACACTGGAAATCATGGACTAGCCAAGTTGACACACACTTTCTGGGCGGACACAATTCAATCCATAACAGTTGCTAGAAGATAGAATCAACTCGATGTTATCTGTCATATTTCTGGGCGTGTGTCTTTTTTTACCAGTCCACCTCCGAACTTGGTGATTTCTTTCAGTGAGTAGATGCAGATCATTCTTCAGTTTAGGGACTACTTCTTCTATTATTTAACTGTGACCTATCATCCCTCTGTTTCCACATGTTAAATTTCTTGGATTACTGTCTCCTATTTTTCCCTATAATTTGTAATGCTTTATAGTTTTTCTCTATGCTCTACAATACTTTTCCACTTGCTCCTTCAGGCCACAAATTCAATCTCAACAATGACCACAGTTTTCTCTAACCTATTGAATTGTTCTGTTGGGAAATCTTGTTTAATAGCTACAGAAAGCAGTGTGCTGCAACTGAATCTGCTTAAGTGATCTCATTATTATCTCCTCCAGCCTCTCTAATTCTGGAAGTTCTGTTGTTTCCCTATTCTTCTTTCTGAGTGTTGATGCCTCTTAGATGTACTGGAGCTCAGTTTTGATTGCTGAAGTATCCCATGCAACGGCAGAAAACAAGCAGAAGACGGTGCAATAGTCTCTACCTGTGTGGTAGCCTGGATTATTGTTCTCAGATCTTCATTCTTCCCTTTGATAGAATTACACACCCATGCCCTTCACCAGGTGACTACAGAGCCTCTCACTAGTGAACAGAGCATACTTCCCAGTCCCATTGGTATTAGGCTTGGCCACGTGACTTGCTCTGGCCAATAAATTGTGGATATAAGTACCAATGTGCTGGCTCTAGGCCGAGACTTTAAGCGACATTGTATGCAGGCTTCTTGCTCACTCGGTTGCACTTTCACCACTGGCCAGCAGAGCAACAGCCCCAGAGTCTCAAAATGAAGAAATAAGGAATCCATAGCCTGAGCTGTCCTAGCTAATCCACAGATCCATGATGAGATAAAGAAATGTTTATTTTATAAGCCAGTGAGATTTTAAGAGTGACTGTTACACAGCATTCCGGGAGAGAAAAAAAAAAAGGCTGTTCAATGTGACGAATATAAGCTGGTGGTATAGCAGCAACCAGGTTCCTAGCACCTAAATGAAACACCAGGAGAACGCTTCCCAGTCTGAAATATTCTTGCATCCTTATAGCATCATGTATAAAAACAGCTCCATCAACCCTTTTTAGTTCATCTCTGACCGCTGGGAAACGTGGAATACCAGGCAAATGTTGACTGTCAGGGTACCCTCAGATGTCTGGAGCCATTTCTTATCCCAAGATAGGCATCATTTCAATCCTTGCCCCATGGGCTTTCCTATGCTGGTCTCTGCTTCTTGACTAGCCCTTAAAATAGGAAACCCCACAAAGGCAACGTCAGTGGGGGCAAGAGAGCCCAAGGCCCTACTTGCATGTGGATTATCGAAAGCCCCACCCAGCAGTTACAGGATCCAGAAAGGGATATGGACTGGAATTAGGAGTAAAAAAGGGTACAATGATTCATGCAGATGGTGATCACTTGCCAAGAACTGCTCTTTTAAAAATTTTTTTTATCTATGTAGTAATTTTTATAGCTATTTTACAAGCCAAATAATATCTGTTTCTCTAATTGTTGTATTACTTCTTAGAATCAAAATGAGACAAAAGGAAGAAAAATTGGATATATATACACAGAAAAAAAGGGACAAATTCCATTTATCACTTGCTTTACAGGTATATGATGTCATTGGATCATATAAATTAAACCTAGACCTACAAAATCAGGTTTTAAAAATTTAGATAAGTTTTCAAATTAATTTATTTTACTTCACTTAAGATTGGTTCTCAGTCTGCAAAGGCTTCCTTCCACTGAAATTAAGAAGTCTGTGAATAACAACAAATGACTGAGACAAGTGACTTAACTATATGCCTCTGGAGGTTTAATATTATCTTCATGAAACAGGCTGCTCAGCCATATCTTAAACAGCACCTGATCCAATTCTTTTTTCCTTCTTCTTTCTTCTTTCTCTCCTTTCCCTCCCCCAGCCCATCCCTGCCTCCAAGTAAGATCCTGACGTTAGCTCCCCAAATGGTTAAGTGTTAACCAATGTTTCCTCTAAGACTGTGGAAAACAAGTAATATTGATCTAAGCCTGTCAAATAAGACGAAGGATGGCGCCAGCTACCCCCTAAGCTGATGGGATGATGGCAGGAAAAATCAACATGTTTGAGATACAACCACCAAAACCAGACAGAAGAAAGAGAGCACACATTCCACAAGTCCCTAAAACTTATGGCCTCTTTTCCCTTAAAAACCTGAGCTGACTGGTAATCTAGTGAGACAGACGACTTTAGGAGGAGATCATTCCCCTCTGTCTCCATATACCGGTATATCTAGTAAAGCTCTTGCTACCCACTTTCTTTCTACCCACCTCACCCCGTCTCAAGAACTGGCTACTTGCGGCAGGCGGCTCTCACTCACAATTTCACGGTAACACTCACTCACCATTTTCAATAGGTGTGTCTTCAGGCAGATCCACATCAAGCATAAGGTCATCATCCTCAAGGTCACATGATTCAAGATTATTCAGAATATCCTGTGAAAAAAAGCAGTAAAAAATACTATAACCTAGATTGAAACGATTTGTGAAATCATTAGTTTTGAAAACACCATACCATACGATCAACCTGGCTTTACTCAATATTTGTATTATAAGAATAAGTTTTTAAAAATAAAATTTTAAAAATTAAAAAAAAAAAAAAAACGATTCAACTGGTTTACTTATTTTAAGTTCTTTGTAACATCTTTCCTAGTCTTCCTCCCTACTAGATTTTTATTTTTAAAAACTTACATAGTGTATAGTACATGTGCCAGCTATTATTCTAAGCACTTTACAGATGTTAATTCATTTGTTTAATCTTCAAACAACCCTATGAGGTAGTGACTACTGTAATCCCCATACTACAGATGATGAAACTGTGGCCAAAGCCGGATCCGAACCCGAATCCACGCTTTTAACAACTACCCTGATAACTTGAATAATTTAGAATTGTGATGAATCACTCAAAGTTTTTTCATATTTGGTGTGGGAGGTTATGTTTGTTATCTCCAGGGACTGGACTGTTGACATAAAGTAATGATATAAGCCTTTAATGATGTCCATATTCCATTTCCTTTTTTTGTGGCATCACCTCCACTGCCACCACCTTGGTTTTGGTTCCATTTGTTCTTTCTCTCTGTAAAAGAACTGGACTACTCAAATTGATAAAAACAGCCCCTGATGGGTTCCATTTGCAATCTGGCTAGCTAACATCTCTCCCTAGAAAAGTAGTGTTTTGCTTTCAAAGGCTCTTGTTCCAAAACTAAAGAACAGAATAAACAAAAGCTGAGTTTAAGGTACTCAGTTCGACCTACAGCCCACTGGTGGATCAGAGTACCCTTCTAATAAGCCAAGAATTTATCATATATTACAAGACCTTTCTTTAGTACATATAAGTAAAAAGGTTACAACTCCACAATTTTCTAAACAACCAAGATATTACAGACATGAAAAACTCTATGAAAGGAAATATCTATTTCATTACAGATAACACGAATCAAATGAGAACTGTTCCCTATGGCAGGTATTCCACTCAAATATTGTCCGCCTTCCGGGAGCCACTGAGGACTGAAAGTAACTAGACTAATTGTTATTTAAAAAACAAACAAAAAAACCTCTGGATAATTACTTAATCTTGACATAAGTAAGAGGTATTTCTCAGAATAACTTTCTATCCAGATAATATGTGCTGTCCATCAAGTCGGCCCCCGACTCATAGAAATCCCATGTGAAATGGAATGAACAATCCCCTGGTCCTGCACCGTCCTCAAGGTCAGTTGTGAACTGGACCACTGTGATCCACGGGGTTTTCACTGGCTGGTCCTAAATCTGGAAGCTCTGCAACACATCACAGCAACACACAAGCCACCACTGACAGCCAGGTGATGGCTGAGCTTTAGGTGCACTGGTCAGGTGCAGCCAGGTTTCCTGCATGAAAGCGGAGAACTCTACCACTGAATGACATCCTTAATATACAGTCTTCCTAAAAATCGATTAAAAAGATGAACATGATAATAAAACTGAACGTTAAAAAAAAACTAGCAAACTGCAATGAACAATTCATGAAATAAGTATAAAATAAAGGATCAATAGATATGGTGTAGAGTTTCGAAGATTAGAAAAAACATTAACCCCAAAGTTGCGACTTATCAGAGTAAGAGGAATACAGCACTCATTCAGTACTGCAGACAGAAATGTAGATTCATAATAAATTTTCTGGAGGCTAATTTACCAAAATTTAGCTAAAGCCTTTTTTTTAAAAAAAATTTCTTTCCAATAATTTATCCCTCAGAGATAATCAGACAAATACGTAAAATGTATGTATAAGTATGGTCACTACAGCCTATTCAGAATGGCAAAAGTAAAAATAACCTAAATTCTCAACAACAGAAAAATAGTTAAACAGAAAGTGTAGCACAGTCATACAATGGACTATTCTGCTGTTCTTAAAAAAGATAACAAAACGTAATTACAGACACAGAAATGTGTTAACCGGGGGAAAAAATAAAACCAGATTTGGGCATTTAAAACCTTTTGCTCTTATAAATAATGCTTCATGGATCCCTATAGATTAAAAGTAAAATGAATAAATCCATCTGTGTACCAAGTTGATGGCATCTACTCAGAAAGAAACTATTTCAACTTTTTTGGCAATTATATCATAAAAACCCACACCAAACCCAGTGCCGTCAAGTCGATTCCGACTTATAATGACCCTATAGGACAGAGTAGAACTGCCCCATAGAGTTTCCAAGGAGCGCCTGGCAGATCTGAACTGCTGACCTGTTGGGTAGCAGCTGTAGTACTTAACCACTATGCCACCAGGATTTCCAGTTATATCATAGTACTACTACTATTATTAATAGTGTTCTGAGCAATGAGATCTGAAATGCAGGAACCTGCACCACACAGATGACAAATGGGAGTTTGACAAGGTTTGCTGAAAAATGGATTCTCATCTTAGTAAAAAGGAGATGAGGATATAAAATCAATGAAGTGAAGTGAAAACTCTATATTTCTGAATTTGAATGGGAAGTATCAGTATGAACACAAGAAGTATTTCATCATAAAAGGAAAAAACATCACTTGCCCTGAAAAGGCCTAGATGCCAACTGAAAAAATAAAGCAAGTCTCTAAAACAGCATGTAAAGGATAATCCATTTTATGAAAAGAAAAGTTATATAATATGCATAGAAAAAAGCTGGAAGGAAACCAAAACACAGGTTAGCTATTTTAGCATTATCAGCTTTTTCTTCCTTTATTGTTAAAAATATCTGCGTGCTTGCACTTTCTGCAATAAGCATAATGACTTGTGTAATTTTACCCACGTCCTCCCCACCAATATATATATATATGTGTGTATGTGTATATATATATATCTCCTCTATAAAAACATATGACTGTTTGTGTACATATGTCTGAGTATGTGTGAAACAAGATGGCGTTGGGGTCCAGGCTGGATCTGACAACTAAGGCCACAACAAAGAATCAAAGGAAGTAAAAGCCTCCTACATTCTAGGTCCACAGCAGAGCTGCCGAGAAGCACCAAACCAGCAAAAGGAGAACTGCCACCTCTGCCAAAAATGTTGTTCAGCTGTTAATAAGTTAACTAAACTCTACACTTCTTTTGTGTGGCTTTCTGATATGTCTTATAATCAAAAGGGTTTAAAAAAAAAAAAAAAAAACAGCCTTAAAGAACAGGAATGAGCCTGTTCTGACAAGTGCGAAAGTGATGAAATAATTATGGTATCATTTACGAAGAAAGTCTATTAGCCAGTGTAAAGGGAAGGGGGAAAACACCAATAGTTACTGGAAAGGAAGGAAGGGGGGGAGGGAAGAAGGAAGGAAAAATCTTTCATGTTTATGCCTAAAGTTAACACTCCTCAATAAATCAATTATATATGATTTATCAGAAATTTATCTAGTCACATGGAAAGATGATAATGGTATACCATAAAGTGGAAAAAAAGCAGATTATAAAACAATATGTACAATATGACTCCATCTTTAACACTGAAAAATACATTGAAATATCTAGAAGGTGATAAACCAAAACAATTAAAGCATTATAACTTTTCCTTAGGTGAGATGATAAGTAGGTATGCTCATTACACTCAATTTTATTTTTCTATAATAAGAACACAGTGATTTTATAATAAGAAAAACTTCATTCTGGAAAAAGCCTACCTCTCCACTGCTCACTGGTCACAGTCTTGTGTATCATTATCTATAGCTCATCTGTAACCCTGTAATGAAAAGTCTGACTCCATGTTTTATGTCTGACCACTAACAGCTTTTAAGCCACACATACCACCTTCGCCTCTTGCCCCACATCTGACCAAGCTGCTAAGAAAGCCTAGATGTCCCTCCCCAGGCACCAGCAGGGAAGTTCAGCCATGCAAAGCCAAACTGTGCTTGGGAACCTTTACCCTGGCCCATTCCCTAACCTCAATAAAAACCAGAGCCACTTACCCCTCCCTTCATTCAAGCCATTTGGACCAGGTAGGGGCCGGCCCTGTTCTTCCCGGAAAATGTCATTACATGAGTAATATATCTTTTCATACTCTCTCAGTACGTGTGTGGCATGGTCAGCCTTGACATCTGAACCAATTTTGGATGAGGGAGTTTATCCCACCTTCCACAGGACAACCATAAGACACAACCTCAATAATTCAACAAATATAGATAACAGTATACGCAAGGCACTATGTTGGGCGGGGGGATATAGCTATGTGAACAAGACATAATCCCCATCCTCCGAGGCTACTTGTCCCCCACCCCAAACAGGCAATTTCTATTACAGTACAGTAACTGCTCAAGCGCCAGGGGACACATCTAAGCCTTGGCAAGGCAGAGACAACCTAAAAATAAGTCAAATCAGAGAAAACCTAAAAAATAAAGCAAAAGCTGGCCTCCAGAGTATGGGAGAGAACACCTTGTGCACAAACAGTATGGTGAGGGCAAAGAAGCAAAAAGCATGATTTATTCTAGGGGTTGCAAAATTCTTAAAAAGGCCAAATAGTAAATATTTTAGGTTTTGGGGACCAACAGGCAAATTAAGTTAGTACTTAAGTAACTATTTAAAGTGTTAAAAACCATTTTTAGTTTGCAAGCCATTATTCAAACAACTAAATAGTTTATTATTAGTCAAATACAGAACGTAAGGGGAAGAAATGGAAGTTGATTTATATCATGAACAACTAGTTTGGCCACATTAAGGAGTTTAGGCTTTATTTCCAGACATGGGGGCTACAACTAAAGAATTTTAAAGAGAAATGACAAAATGAGATTTGCATTTAAAAAAATATTATTCTGACTACAATGCAGAGAATGGATTTGAGTAAGGCAGAGAGGCCACTATTGTGGCTACTGCAGAATCCACGTGACATAAGATGGCGGCTTGATGTTAGTTACGTGTTGTAAAAATGAAGAATAAGCAGATAGTTACAAAACATATTCAAGAGTTAGAATCTACAAAACTAAAGCTGACTGAGAAGCAAGGGAGGAGCCACGGATGACTCTTAGGTTCCTGACTTGAGAAATAGAATGGATGACGCATATTCACTGAAATAAAGTACAAAAAAGAAAGACCAATTTTAGCAGGAGATTTAGAAACTCAATATATAGTTTTGAAACCTGATGATTTTGATGTGTCTGCTGCATCTTTAGGAGACATATCCATGATACAATGGAATAAAGGGGCCTGGAGTCCAGCAATGAGATCTGAAATGCAGGAACCTGCACCACACACATGACAAATGGGAGATGTATGAATAATGAGTTTAACAAGGTCTCAAGTCAGTGCACAGTAAGAAAATGGTTTCTAACATCAATTTTTACTTTCTGTTTCTTTATCTTTATAGGAGGTCTATGTTTCTCTAGTATCACATTGTGAGAAGAGTTGTAACAGAAATACTGTTAGACCTTGCAATATGGGTCCAGGCAAAGGAAAAAGGAAAAAAAAAAATTAATCTGTAATTTTTCTTTACCAGTTTAGAAATCTGTCGTCTGCACAGAGTATGATCTGAATTATTACAGGTAGAGAAGAAGCCTTATAGCAGACAGACTTACTAACATGGGAGAGTTTCTTTCCCATGTTTGTTGTGGCAGCCTCCTCTTACTGTAACCGTGCACTTGTTGGGAGCCAATACCCACGTACATTTGGTTTACTTAATAGACCACCTACTGCAAGCACTGCCTTCGAGTACAACAATGAAAACTCAAATCAATATTATCTCTGGATTACAAAGACTTCCCACAGGCCTCAATGGAATCAAAACTCTTGACTAAGAAGGTATTAGCAGGGCTACCACAGAATTTCCTTGTTCTCTGAGAATGTCCTTCCATTCAAAGAGAGTAAACTTTGCAATGGAGCCTGCCTCCTTCACACCAGTTTCTCCTTCACTATAAACTGAAAGCGTAAATGTTTCTGGCAAACAAATGACACCATCACTAGTTCGTTTAATTATCATACAGTAAAATTACTATTTTTTAAGTTTACAGTTTTATAAATTTTAAAACACATACAGATTTAACCACCAACACAATCAGGATATGCCCTCCACCTACCCTGGAAAAAACTAATCTATTCTCCATCACTATAGTTTTCCCTTTCAAGAATGTCATACAAATGGAATTATACATCATATAATCTTTTGACATGGGCTGCTTTTTTCTCAGCATAATGCCTGTGAGATTCATCTGAGATGCTGAATGTATCATTAATCCTTTCTCTTTTACTGATTAGTATTCTATTGTACGGACGTACCAGCTCGTTCATCCACTGAAGGACATTTTGGTTGTTTTCAGTTTTGGACTATTATAAATAAAACTATTTATGAATATTCATATAGATGCTTTTGTGTGAACATAAGTTTTCATTTCTCTAAGGTAAATACCCAGGAGTGGGGCTGTTGGGTAATATAGTGAGCCTGTGTTTAACCTCATAAGAAACTGCCAAAATGTTTTCCACAAGGGTTACCTTTTGTATTCTAATCAGCAATAAATGAGCGTTCCAGTTCCTCCACATCCTCATAAGCATTCAGCAGTGTCAGTATCCTTTATTTTAGCTATCTAATGGCACTGGGGTACTGGGTAATAGGTCTAATAGGTGTATAGGGTCACTATGAGTCAGAATCAACTTGCCGGCAATGGGTTTGGTTTTTTAATAGGTGCAGAGTAGTGGAATCTCATCATTGTTTGAATTTGCTAACAATATTAAAGGTCTTTTCATATGCTTATTTTACCACCCTTATATCCATTTTGGCAAAGTGTTCAAGTTCTTCATATATTTTGTATTTGGGTTGTTTTGTTTTTGAATTATTCTTGACTTTTGAGACTTCTTCTACATTCTGAATACAAGTCCCTTGATGGATATGTAATTCGCAAATATTTTATCCCAGTCTACAGCTTGCATTTTCATTCTAACAATGCATTTGTTAAAGCAAAGGTTTTTAACTTTTTAAGATTACATACACACACCTATTTTAACAGATCGTGCTTTTGGTATAGTTTGTAAGAATTCTTTAACCCCAAGTCACAAAGATTTTCTCCTATGCTTTTTCCTGAAAGTTTTATACTTTGTACATTTAGATCTTTTGAGGTAATCTTTGTATAAAGTGTGAAATTTAGGTCACCTTTTTTTTAACACGTGGAAGGCTAATAGTTCCAACAGCATTTGTTGACAAAACTATGCTTTCACCATTTATTGAATCACTTTTCCACTTCTGCCAAGCATCAAATGACCATTTTTGTATGGATTTATTTCTCTTCTGGAGTCTCTATGATGTTCCATTGATCTATGTGTCTGTCCCTTAGCCAATACTACAGTGTCCTCATTACTACAGCTTTGAAGTCAGGTAGTATAATTCCTCCAACATTGTTCCTCTTTTTCAAAATTGTTTCTAGCTACTGTAGTTTATTTGCCTTTCTATAGATATTTTAGAGTCACTTTGTCTGTATTGGAAACCCTGGCAGCATAGTGGTGAAGAGCTACAGCTGCTAATCGAAAGGTCGGCTGTTGAAATCCCCAACCCCATGGGGCGGTTCTACTCTGTCCTATAGGGTCACTATGAGTCGAAATTGACTAGACAGCAATGGGTTTGGTTTTTGATTTTGGTTTCTCTATATCTACCCCCCCCCAAAAAAAAAAACTGTTGGGATTCCAATTGATATTGCATTAAATCTAAAAAATCACTTTGGGGAAGATTCACTATAATGAGTCTCCCAGTCCATGACTACCACACTGACTATTTACGTCGTCTTTCATTTCTTTCATCAGCACTTTTCAGTCTCTGGCATATAGATCCTGTACAAGTTTTGTCTGATTCACACCTAAGCATTTCATTTCTTTTGAACCACTACAAGTGGTATTATTTCATTAATTTTGGTTTCTAATTGGTCATTGTTTATATATAGAAATAAGATTGATTTTTGTGTGTTGGCCTTCTATCTTGCAACCTTGCTAAGATCATTTATTAGTTCTCAGAATAACCTGTAGATTCCTTGGGATTTCTTACATGTACCATAATGTCACTGCAAATAGAGACCCTTTTTTTTCTATCAATCCAATCCATATGCCTTTTATTGCTCTTTCTTGCCTTACTGTACCACCTAAGATTTCATGTATTATTTTGAATAAGAGTGGTGACAGTAGACATCTTTGACTTGTTCTCAAATTTAGCTGAAAAGTATTTAGTCTTTCCAGATTAAGTGTGATGTCAGCTGTACATTTTTGTAGATGTCTTTTATCAGGCAGAGGAAAGTCCCTTCTATTACTAGTTTGCTGAAAATCATAAATGTATATTATATTTTGCCAAATGCTTTTTCTGCCTCTCTTGATAGAATGTGTTTTTCCTTAAGACTGTTAATATGTTGGTTATACTGATATATTTTCAAATACTGAACCAAACTTGCATTCCTAGGACAAACCATGATAGTATTATATATATATATATATATTTTTTTACATATTGCTGGTTTCAATTTGCTAACATATTGAGGATTTATGTGTCTACGTTAATCTGGGATATCGGTCTGCAGTTTTCTTTTCATATAATGTCTTTGGTCTTAGTATCAGATGAATGCTGGCTTTGTAAAAGGAGCTAGGGTGTCTTTCTTGGCTTTTGTATTTTCTGGCAGTGATGGAGTAGAACTGGTGTTATTTCTTCTTTAAATGTCTGGTACAATTGGCCAGTGAAACCACTTAGACCAGTAGATTTTTTTTTTTTTTTGGTTTATTTTTTCAGAATGCAATTTCTTTAATGGTTATAGGGCAATTCAAGTTATCTATTTCATCTTGGGTGAGACTTAGTAGTTTGGGTTTTTCAGGGAATTGGTTGATTTCATCTAAATTTTCTAATTTATGTGTTCAGAGTTGCTTATAATAGTCTATTACCTTTTAAATGTCTGCAGGGTCTGTAGCGATACCCCCCTCTTTGAATCCTAGTAATTTGCATTTCACTCTGCTTCTGCCAGTCTTGCTAGAAGTTTATCAATTTTATTGACCTTTTCATGACCAGCTTTTGGCTTCATAGATTTTTTCTCTATTATTTTTTGAGTTTCAATTTAATTGATACTTGCTAATTACCTGTTTAATTACCTGTATTAGCTCCTTTCTTCTGCTTGATTTTGAATTATATTCTTTTCTACTTTCTTAAGTTGTAATCTTCAGTCACTGAGGCCTTCCTCCTTTTTTTTTTTAATATAAGTATCTAACACTATAAATTTCCCTGTAAGCACTGCTTTGGCTGCATCCCACAAATTTTGGTATGACATATTTTCATTCAGTTCAAAATATTTCCTAGTTTCCTTTAGAGAACTGCTTTTGACCTATGGATTATTTCAGAGCACACTGAAGATTTTCCTACTATCTTTGTTATTAATTTCTATTTTAATTTCATCATGGTCACATACACACTTAATATGATCTCAATTCTTTATGACCCAGGTTCCAGTCTTTCTTGCTAAATACTATGTGTGCTTGAGAAGAATGTATATTACGTTACTGTTAGGTAGACTGCTATATATATGTCAATTATTAGTGCTGTTCAGTTTTCCTGTACTCTTGTGAATTTACTGTCTACTAATTCTATCAATTACTGAAGGAGGAATTGTTGCAATCTCCAGCTATAATTGTGGATCTGAGTATTTTTCCTTTCAGTTCTGTCAGAATCTGCTTCATGCATTTTGAAGCTTTGTTGTTATGGGCATACCCATTTCAAACTGTCTGTCTTCTTGGTGAATATACCCTGTCATTAGCATATAATGTATCACTTCATACTTACCTCTGAAGTCTACATTGTCTGACATTAATATAGATACTCAAGCTTTCTTTTGATTAGGGTTTTCAAGGTATTATCTGTTTAAACCATTTTACTTTTAACATTAAATGTAAATTTTTACTTTTACATATAACATGTTTTTTTTCATTTTAATCCAATGAGCTAAAAAAAAAAACTGGTCAAAAGGAAAATGAAAATGGAACTAAAGCACTGAGAGAAAAAAGAATGAAAGAATTGAGCAGATTTAAAGAACACGTGAAAGTGCCCTGGTGGCAAAAAGAGTTAAGTGTTCAGCTACTAACCAAAAGGCTGGCAGTTTCAACCTACCCAGCTGCTCCACAGGGGAAAGACCTAACAATTTACTTCTGTAAAGATTATAGTCTAGAAAACCTTCTGTCAAATGCAGTCACTATGAGTCAGAATGGACTTAACACCACCCAATGACAGTAACTGTGGTGGCATAGTGGTTAAGAGCTATGGCTCCTAACTAAAAGGTAGGCAGTTCAAATGTACCAGGCACTCCTTGGAAACCCTATGGGGCAGTACTACTCTGTCCTATAGGGTCACTACGAGTTGGAATCGACTTGACGGCAATGGGTTTGGTGGGTTTTTTTTTTTTTTTTTGGAACAATAACAAAGAACAATCAAATGGCCTAACATGCATGCAACTCAAGTCCCCAAAGCAGAAAAGGGCAAACAATGGGGGCCAAGCAATATCTGGAGAACTAATGACCAGGAATTTTCCAAAACTATAAAAGTACTTGTTCATCCTGTGTCTAGTTTCAACTTCTTTGTGGCCTTATATTTAAAGCCTGCTTGTAAACAACATGTAAGTTGGTTTAAAAACCCAGTTTAATGATCTTTGTCCCTTAATTTGCATGTTTAGCCCATTTACATTTAGTGTAATTACTGATCTAAATCGGTTTAAATCTTATCTTGATATTTCTTCCCATGGGTTCTTTCTCCTTTGCGCTTTTTCCTTTTCCCTTTTTTTCAGATTGCCTTTCTATTCCTGTATTTTTATCTCTCCATTAGATTTTAAGCTATACCTTTTGTATCATTTTTATTCATTAAGATTAAAATAAAAAAAATTTTTTTTATATACGTATCCTTAAATTTTTACTTTTATACATTGTACTTACCACTTTATGAACACTAGAAGACCACATAGTTTTATATACGTATCCTTAAATTTTTACTTTTATACATTGTACTTACCACTTTATGAACACTAGAAGACCACATATGAACACATAGTTGCCTTGCCTTCTTCCTGAGACCCAAAAGGAGTTGTAATAAAGTACAAAAGAGAGTAAACCCACACAGTGTAATGGACTTCTTTTTGTGTAGCTTTCTAGCCATGGTCTTGTAACCCCAACCCAGATGATTGGGCGGGACTGTATGATAGGGTAATTGTGGCCCACCAAGGTCAATTTTGCCATCCCGCTGGGCTTGAAATGAGCCACCCGAGGCAGGAAAAAGAAGAGTCCACCACCACCAAGGAAGGAGAGACAGAAAGGAAAGACTTGCAGAAGACTTGCAGGAGACGGTGCAGTGGGTTTCCCGGCCCACAGAGCAAGAAAGCTAAGTGCCTTTGGGCAGAGATTGAAGGCCAGGGAGAAGCCTATGCCTGATCCATGAATTTGGGACGTTCCAGCCTCCACAAACGTGTGAGACATTTCTTTTATACAGCTTCTGAGTTCTGTGAGACACTGCAGTGAATTAGGGAGCCCAAAGACAGAAGGGAGAGTATGGAGGAGACGGAGTAGCCGATGCTAGAGATGATGAACTGACACAGCAGCTTGGAAAAGTTGAACATTTGGGACATCTTTTGCCTCTGTCTCATAGGAACGAGCTTTGTGCAGATACTTATTTAAAAAATTACCTGCTTAAGCCATAATAGCAAATACATGGAGAAGTCAACAGTGGGCTGGAAATAAACACATTTAGGAAACAAAGAGAGTAGATGATAAAGTACACCCTAAGACCCAGAATGGAAGAAGACATCATCCAGAATATGCAGGTGAAGGACAGCATATATTATGTGAAAGCTAAACTTCCCAGTGAATGCAAGTGAGGAGGGCTGAAAACAGAAAAATAAATAAAGACTGTCGCACTGTGTCAACTGGTCATCATTTACCCCCTCACACACAGACCTAATCCCAGGGTGACAGGTGGTTTAGAATTTATTCTTGGACAAAAGACCAGATGGTTTCTTCTAAAGAAATTTAACTACCTAAAAAACTAGAATTTCAGACGTAGGTGTGAGCACCTCAGAATAAAATCTCCTTCATCCTATCACTTGACAGCCTCCTCACTCACGCCACCCAAAAGCACGGTTTCCAATATACCCTAAAACAAAACTTTACAGTCAAAATAATGTTCCCTATGGAACAGTGATAGAAATTCCCACTGGAAAAATCAGGCTAGTCTTTCATTCTCAAACATGGAAAAATGGACAAAATGTTAAAAAAAAAAAAAAAAAAGCACACATTTGAAGAAAGCCAAGAGCATGAATAAGAAGAGTCAAGATAAACCAAGAGACTGACCCCAGTTAAAATAGAAACCAGTGAACAGAAGAAAACTTTTGAAAATTCTAATAAATTCTCTAGGAGGCTGAGAAAAGATACTATAATAATGGAATAAGAACAAGGTATTGAAAAAGAAAAAAAAAAGTTTTTGGAAATTAAAAGTCATTCCCTAAGTATCTGACAAAACTACTTTCATATTTATCATTTGATCCAGCAATCACATTCGATAAACCTATTCCCAAAATACATAAAGACAAGGCTATTCATTGAAGAATTGTTTATAACAGCAAAAGCATAATATACATGCTTATAAGCTGAGGGAACACAATATATACATGTTTTCTTTTTGAAAAAAAAAAAATGGAGTGATTAATAATAAATTTCAAAATTTAACCATATATCTATATATTCATACCTCTCCCCATTCTTAGTCTACATAATATGCTATTCTAGAATCATATGGATGTTTGGGTTGTTTCTAATCTTTTACTATTATACATAACGCTTCAATAAATCTCTAAAAATAAAAAGTAAAATGAAATAAATGAACCCAACCATGTGTCAAGTTGATGGCATAACCACCTAGAGGGAAACTATTTCAAGTAGGGAAAATAAAAGAGAAGAAAATCTTAAGTTGTTCTCATTAATTATATTGTTGTTGGTGGTATTTTTATTCTGAGACTGTTGTATACACTCATAAACCAATCAGTTATTACGTTGGTATATGTTGGAAAATGGGATTCTCAACGAAGGAAGGGGAAAAGATAGAGACGTAAAGTTCAGCAAAAATCCTATATTCCTAAATTTGAATGGGAAGTATCACTATGACCTCAAGATGCATTTAATTTTAAGGACAAAAAAAATACATTACTTCCTAGCTCTGTCTACTAAAAAGGGAGAAACCAACCCAATAGCAATGAGCACCTCTAACGCCCTGATCATAGACTTTAAATAACTATTTCCCACTAAAATTATCTAGGGTTCTATGGAAAAATGTCTGGTTCTAGGCTGGAGGCTGAAAATGTACAAGGACACATTGTCATACCAGAAAGCAAGGAGGCTATCAAAGGCAACTGGGGTCATAGTCAATGAACTCAGAAGCCAATCTGAAGAGACAACCACCAGCCAAAGGTAGGACAATCTGAGCTGCAATAAGAATTATAACTGCAATAGATTAAAATACATCAAATATGTTTAAATCCATGAGTCCATGAGGATACTCAAGAAATAGGAAAAGAAAAAAATCTGAGTTGGTTACCAGGGGAAAATAGTAGGGACCTAGTTCATTATACTGAAAATCAGTAAAAAAAAAAAGGAAAGACTTAAGTACGCATTCTTCCATTAGGAGGTTTCTCTTTATATGAATATTCCAACTAATGTATGAAGAATTGATTAGCATTTTATATGCCTACATAAAAAAGACAGTCAATCTGGCCATATGATGAGCTTTCTGTTGAAAGCACAAACCATCACCTAATGAAGAATTATTGGTGGGGGTGAGGAACAAGGAGGGGAGAATTCCATCTTAATCAAATTTTCAGATTTAAGAACGAAAACAGCCGGAAAAACATGATCACAGGAATACATTAAACAATACCACAGGTAGACAAACAGCAACATATAGATTCCGAGAATGAGAATCTCTACAATAGTGACACTGAAAGTGTAGTCCATCCATCAGCAGCATCAGCATCACTTGAAAGCTTGTGAGAAATGTAAATACACAAGACCCAGCCCAGATGTACTAAATAAAAGTACCTCCAGAGGTGGTGTCAAGGAATCTGTTTTAACAAGCTTTCAAAGCAGTTCTTGAGAAGCACAACTCTACTAGATAAATAACCTATCAACCTGGCAAAGAAACAAGGAAAACATAAATGAACAGGCACTTAAGACATACTAACTGACTGCAACGTACAGGCCTTATTTGGATTCTGACTCAAACAAATTAACCTTTTAAAAAATACTGTGAAAAAACTTTAACACACAGTTACTAGATACTCAACGGTTAAGAATATAAAAGACATTAAGAATATTTTAAAAACAAGACCAAACTATATTTGGTCTACAAGAAACACACCTTAAGTACAAAGGCTCTGATAGGTTAAAGTAAAGGGGTATAGAAAGATACTCCATGTTAGCACTAATCAAAAAAAAAAAAAAAAAAAAGCTGGAGTATCTGTATTAATTTCAGGCAAAGAAGACTTCAGGGATAAATAACGATCAAGGGGTCAATTTTCTAAAAAGACATAAAAATCAAAATATGTGAGGTAAAAATGATAGAACTGAAATACGAAATAGACAAACCCCCTATTAAAGCTGGATATTTCATCAACCCCCTATCAGTAATTGATAGATCAAGTGGATCAAGCCTGAAGAAAATCAATAAGGACATAGTTGACCTGAACAGCACTATCAATCAACTTTATCTAATTGATACTTATAGACTACTCCATACAACAACATAACATGCATTCTTCTCATGCTTATATGGAACATTCACCAATATAGACCACATTCTGCCATAAAACATTTCTTACCAAATATAATTAAAATAATACGAAGTATGATATCTGACCATGGTGGAATTAAACTAGAATTAAATTGGGCAGGACAATCTCCAAATGTTTTCAAATTAAATAACACACTTCTAAATACCAAGTAAGTCAAAGAAAAAATCTCAAGAGAAATTAAGGAATTTTTTTACCTAAATAAATATGAAATACAATTTATTAAAATTTGAAAGATATGCAAAAGCAGTGCTTAGAAGTAAATTTATAGCATTAAACACACATATTATAAAAGGAGAAAAGATCTAAAATCTTTCACCTTAGGAAACTAAAGATAAGCAATTTATGACTAAGAGAGCAGAAGAAAAGAAATAATAAAAATTAGAGTAGATACCAAGCAAATTGAAAACAGGAAAATAATAGAGAAAAATCAATGAAACCAAAAGTTGGTTCTTAGAAAACATCACTAAAATCAATAAGCCTCTAGCCAGGCTAAGCGAGGGAAAAAAAAAAAGATGACTCAAATCACCAATATCAGAAATTAAAAAGTAGTCATCATGATTGAGTCCATGTACATTAAAAGGATAATAATGGAATACTACAAACAACCCTATGGCCACGTATTTGATAATTTAGATGAAAGACCTGGAAGACTCAAGCTACCAAAACTCACACAAGGAGAAACAGATCATTTGAATAGGCCTGTATCTACTAAGGAAACCCCAAGGGCATAGTGGTTAAGAGCTACGGCTACCAACCAAAAGGTAGGCAGTGCGAATCCACCAGGCACTCCTTGGAAACCCTGTGTGGCAGTTCTACTCTGTCCTGTAGTACACTGTAATTTGGAATTGACTTGAAAGCAATGGGTTAGGTTTTTTTGGCATCTATTAAGTCAACTGAATCAATAATTCTCCCAAAAAAGAAACTGCCAGGCCCAGAGGGTTCCACCTGTAAGTTCTACCAAACATTTAAAGAAGGAATGACACCAACTCTATGAACCGGAGTTCAATCCTTATGTAGAGTCTTACAGACTCCATTCATTTGCAAAGTTACTTAGGTCAACACCTTACTCCCACACCTCCTTCTGTAAGGCTGTTTCATACATAAAAGTGTAATACATTTATAATCTTTTGTCACATTTTGCATTGCATCCTGGCAACCCCTGACCTCCTAAGCACTTTTTTTAATTTACATCTATTAAGGTTTACTTCTTGTGCTGTAAAATTCTATGGGTTATCACAAATGCTTAATGTCTTGTATTTACCATTACAGTATTACAAAGAATAGTTTCATCACCACAAAACATCCCCTATGCTTCACCTATTCCCACCACTGAACCCATGCTTCACCTATTCCCACCACTGAACCCACGGCAACCACTGATTTGTATACCATCTCTGTAGTTCTGCCTCTTCAAGAATGTAATATGATTGGAATCATATAGTATGTAACTTTTTAGACTGGCTTCTTGCATTTAGCAATATGCACGAGATTAATCCGTGTCTTTTTTTGGCTTTCATCATTTATTTGTTCTACTGAATAATATTTCATTGTATGGATGTATCACAAGTGTGTTTATCTACTCACTTACTGAAAGACATCCTGGTTGCTTCCAGTTTGGGGTCACTATGAATAAGGATGTTATAAACATTTCTCTGCAGGTTTTATGTGGACATAAGGTTTCTAATCAGCTGGGTAAATACCAAGGGGCATGACTGTTTGTGTGGCAAGACCATTTTAGCCTTAACTGCCAAACCATCTTGCTAAGTGGCTGTACCATTATGCATTTTAGCTAGCAATGAGTGAGAGTTTCTGCTGCTTTGATCCTTGACAGCAGTTTACTGCTCAGGTAGGGAGTAGGTACGAAGGGATAAAAATGAAACAAGGTAGGCCATCAGTTGATCATTGTTGAAGCTGAGTGACTGGTACAGTGAACCCCCATGACTTTTCTTTCTAGTTGAGCATCTCTGAAATTTCCAGAGTTTAAAAAATATCAGGCCAATTAAAAAAATGTAATAAAAAAGGCTAAGAATTAAAATCTAGGAAATCTCTCAATACAGGACACAAAGACAAAAGAACAGAAAACAGAGAAAAGATAAATGGAGATATAAAATCCAACTAATAGAAGTTCTAGAAAATGAACACAAAAATAATAGAGACAATAAAACCATCAAAGAAATAAGAAAATTTTTCAGATTTGAAAAAGGATAATGAAGCAAATTTCCATGAAAATAGGGGTTCAAAAAATGCTATTATCTTGTTCACAATTATTAAGTAGTACAGTTGTTGCTGTTGTTGTTATCGAGTTGATTCCAACTCATGGCGACCCCACATGTTACAGAGTAGAACTATTCTATATGGTTTTTTGGGCAGTAATCGTAATGGAGACAGATTGCCAGGCCTTTTCTTCTGTGGTACAGCTGGGTGGGTTCAAAGAGCCAACCTTGAGGTAAGCAAGCAAGTGCAAACTGTTAGCGCTACCTAGGGACCTTCCAAAAAACCTTAGGGAGTGAAAATAAATAAATCCACACTATTTTTTTTATTTTAATACTTAGCACCCATGACATCTAATCCACTGCTGTTCCCCGAAAATCCCTACCCAGAGAAATTTCAGATGTAGTATTGCCACAAAACTCTTCCTGGAAACTAGGCTCAGGCAGTTAATCTAAGCCTAGAGGAAAGTCAAATGGCCAGCTGCATTAAGAGTGAACAAGTTTAAATGAGCTTACAAAATATCATCACAATGCAGACATTATACTGAAGAGTTTTTCCTTAACACAGAGCTGGTTCCCAGGCCAAGAAAACAGAAGGGCTTTGTTGATGTGTCTACACAAATTCTCTACGAAGAATGCCCTATGAAACAAATATCCTGCTTAAAAAGAGAGACAGAGACTATACTTCATGGTATTCTTTGTGAATTATAAGCTAAAAAGGCTCCAGGGAACAGACTTCAGATATAGCTAAATTTTTTATGAATTTCTCTTGTCCTCTCAAGAAATGATTGCCTTCGATTTCCCATTTTTCCCAGGAACAAACCTATCTTAACACCCAGGAACACCTTTAAAAATATATACACATACCACATAAACTCACAAATCTTAGAGCCTCAGAGGAATAAATGAGTAGGAAAGGCATGGCCCCCACCAAGTCCCAAAGTACTTTCTTCAAAAGGCATGAAAGTGGGCTAACATTTTGGGGTGTTCCATGCTGGATTTGTGATTTCTCATAATATTAAAAGTAACACAATAAAAATAGGAGTTCCAGAGAAGTATTTTTTCTGATAGGCACAATAATTTATAAGAGAAAATGAAGTTATCATTTTTCCTTAAAAAAAAAAAAAATTAGTCCACAGTTAGAGGAAGAGCTTTCTTCTCTGTGAGGGCTAAAGGGGAGAAACCCTAGTAAAAAACCAATCAAGAGCAATATAAAGAAAAAGCAATTTTTTTGAACACAATATTATTCAACTTTTCAAAATTATATAAAACATTACTGCATCAATGAAGTCTACTTGAAAGAACATGGATTTTGACACCAAAAAGATAGGAATTCCAATTCCATTTTTGAACCACCTGTGTTATATAACCTCATCTTCCTTGCCAATAAAACTGCTTAAGAACAACTCTACTAACAGAGCAGTAAGGATAAAACAATCTACAGTATAAACTAGTAATATTACTGGGCAATCTTAAGTCCTATAATCAATGACTATATGGAATTACTATAACATACTCGTAAATACTATCCCATGGTATTTTCATTACCACCCACCAAGAAAGTATGTTGTCATTTTTGTTGGGTGCCATCAAGTTGACCCTACGTACAACAGAAGGCAACACTGCCCAGTCTTGCGCCATCCTAACAATTGTTGCTATTTTTGACCACACTGCTGCAGCCACTGTGTCAATCCACCTCACAGAGGGTTTTCCTCTTTTTCGCAGACCCTCTATTTTACGAAGATTGATGTCCTTCTTCAGGAACTGGACCCTCCTGATGATATGCCCAAAGTATGTAAGACAAACTCTCACCACCCTCACTTCTAAGGAGCATTCTGGCTCCACCACTTCCAAGACAGATTTGTTTGTTCTTCTTGAAGTCCATGGTATATTCAATATTCTTCACCAACACCACAATTCAAATGCATCAATTCTTCTTCGGTCTTCCTTATTCACTGTCTAGCTTTCGCATGCATATGAGGCGACTGAAAATACCATGGCTTGGGTCAGGCACACCTTAGTCCTCAAGGTGACATCTTTGCTTTTTCGAACTTTAAAGAGGTCTTTTAGCAGCTCTGCCCAGTGAAATACATCGTTTGATTTCCTGACTGCTGTTTCCAGGAACGTTGATTGTGGATGCAAGTAAAATGAAACCCTTGACAACTTCAATATTTTTTTCCATTTATCATGATGTTGCTTTTTAGTCCAGTTGTGAGGACTTTTGTTTATGTGGAAGTATAATACATACTGAAGGTTGCAGTCTTTGATCTTCATTAGTGAGTACTTCAAGTCCCACACAAAAATTATACTCTGTGCTCTCCCTCCTCAGGTGCTACTGTTCTTAAGTGTTGGCCTACTTCTCTCTCATCCTACTAGAAAGCACCATAGAGAGAAGGGAACTAATATTTAAACAGTACAAAGTACCAGCAACGGGAATAGGATTGTTTAAAGACAGGAGAAAAAATGAGAAATAAGTCTAATTACAAACACTGAAGAAACTGGGTATATTAGTTTTCTCTTGCTGCTGTAATAAACTGCCACAAACCTAGTGGATTAAGACAACACAAATTTATTATCTTCCAGTTCTGAAGGTCAGAAGTCAGACATGGGTCTCAATGAGCTAAAATCAAGGTGTTAGCAGGGCTATGTTCCTTTCAATTTCCTTGCCTTTTCTGACTTCCAAAAGCTGCCCTTGGCTCATGGCCTCCTTCCCCCATCTAAAAAGCCAGCAATGTTGCATCTCTTTGACCATACTCTCTCTGACTCTCTTTTTCTGCCTCTCTCTTCCATATTTTAGGATCCTTGTGATTAAACTTGGCTTACCCAGATAATCTGGGAAAATCTCCCTATTTTAAAGTCAGCCAATTGGCAACCTTATTTCCCCCTTTGCCATGTAGCCTAACAAATTCACAGGTTCCATGGATTAGAATATGAATATCTTGGCGGTGGGGGGGAATTATTCTACTACACAGATCAAATTTTGTGACAATAAGAGCAACAAAGGTCCACAAAGGAGAATGAAGAACACCAAAGACACAAGGTAATTATGAGCTGAAGAAACAGAAAGGGCCACATAAACCAGAGACTACATCAGCCTGAGATCAGAAGAACGAGATGGTGCCCAGCTACAACCGAAGACTGCCCTGACAGGGAACACAACAGAGAACCCCTGAGGGAGCAGGAGAGCAGTGGGACGCAGACCCCAAACTCTCGTAAAAAGACCAGACTTAGTCTGACTGAGCCTAGAAGGACCCTGGTGGTCATGGCCCCCAGACCTTCTGTTGGCCCAGGACAGGAGCCATTCCCAAAGCCAACTCTTCAGACAGGGATTGGACTGGACAATGGGATGGAGAAGGATGCTGGTGAGGAGTGAGTTTCTTGGATCAGGTGGGTACTTGAGACTACACTGGCATCTCCTGTCTGGAGGGGAGATGACAGGGTAGAGCGGGTTAGAAGCTGGTGGAATGGACAGGAAAAGAGAGAGTGGAGGGAGGGAGCAGGCTACCTCATTAAGGGGAAAGCAATTGGGAGTACGTAGCAAGGTGTATATAAGTTTTTATGTGAGAGATTTACCTGATTTGTAAACTTTCACTTAAAGCACAATAAAAATTAAAAAAAAAAAAAGAGTAACAAAGGTCCAAATATCAAAGATGAATATCGAAGAACAGACTATCACATTCAGAGACTTTTTAAAGGATGCTTTCAAGTGATGCAAGTCAAAGTGGTGGCTCAAGGGGATCAAAAGATGAGGAGGAAGATGGTACAAAAGTCCTCATATAAAATTTAAATTAGCACATGATAGAAATGGTTGATGAAGAAGACCTGAATGGCAGAAATAGACAACATGGCCTCTAAAGGGAGACGCATCACGTGGGAATAACCAATGGAAGCAGCAGGGGAACAAAAAAAACTCTCTTAAGACTCAACAGGTGTACCGAAAAATGTACCAACTCATCTTAGAAGTTTATTTCTGTCATCATTAGAAGAATTTCTGTCATTATAAAGAAAAAAGGTAATTTTTGAACCCACCCATCTGTCAGTTTGTCGTACTCTGGTGGTTTATATCTTACTATGATGTTGAAAGCTATGCCACTGGTATTTCAAATACTAGCAGAATCAACCACTGTAGACAGGTTACAACAGAGCTTCCAGACTGTCAGACTAGAAAGAAAGGACTGGCAATCTACCTCCAAAAATTAGCCAGTGGAAACACTATGGATCACAGGATACTGCTGGAGAATTTGACTAGCTTACTTTAGATATGTATGAGAAGGAACCGATTTCTAGAGAAGGATATCACATGTGGTCAAGTGGAGGGTCAACGAAAAGGAAGAAATCCTCAGTGAGATGGACTGACACGATAGCTATGACAATCGACTCAAACATACCAACAATCATGAAGATGGCACAGGACCAGGCAATGTTTTGTTTTATTATACATGGGCTTGCCAGGAGACGGAACCAACTAGACAGCAATTAACAACAACGATTTTTGGATAAGAGTGTAAAGTGACCAGAATGTTCTAGGAAAACATCAGGAGTAAGAACCATCATCATATTTAACACTGGCTAGCACTTGATATGCAGAATTTCTAAATAAGCCTTGAAGAAGAGTTGATATGGCTATAGGGTAGGTGATAGAAGTCTCCCTTTATCTAAAATGTGCACTAGAATATTCGTTGCTACAGTTTATAATTGTAAAATATTGGAAATAACCCTAAAACCTATTTTTAGAAGAGTAATTGAATAAACAGTGGTACATCTACAGAATGAAATTCTATGCACCTGTAAAAAAAACAAGAAAAATCTCTATGAAGTGACTTCCAGGATATACTCGTTAAGTAATAAAATCAAAGTTCAAAAGGGAAAAAAATATTTACGAAGTGTTATTATTCATGTAAGAAAGAAAGCCATAAAAGAAAATATAGGTGTATCTGATCAACTGAGCGACCGAGAAGGATAACCCAGAAATTATTAAGACCGGTTACCCATAGGGATGGGGAGTAACAGGAAGGTAGAGACGGGTGAGTGTTACTCTTCTGAGCGTATTGTTTTATTTAGCTCTGACTCTCAGATCCTTGGTAATATTTCCTATATCTAAAAAGTAAAAAGGTAATTAAAACAAAGATGTGTGAGAAATACAAAGTGAAACACGAACAGTAATAAATGAACCTAGAAGTATTACAAATAAATATGTCCATACAGAAGGGGATCAGAATGAAAAGGACTAACCTAAGTAAACTTGGAAAACGGTATTTTGACTGTACAATACACAAATATTGTAAGCTAGTGCATTTATTTTTTATAGGGGCAGATACCAGCAATTGTGAGATTATGTGTACACTAGGATTGGACAAATAAGTATATTGTGGTTAATGAGAGTCAGGTTTCTCACTTTCTGAGAAGGGTGTTAAAAACAAGGCATGGGGAAAAGTTAGAATGAACTCTACGGCACCAGGCTGGAATTAAAGGTATCAGTATAAATGCATAGTCTTTAGTATATACACAAAGATAGATACAGAAATAAACAGAAGTGTGTTCATGTGTGTGAACATACACTTCTAGCTCTGTCTGCTGAGAGAGCCTAAAAGCAATAATGCCCCAGTAGAATGAGCATATCTTCATCTCTAAATATCACCCTCCAGTAACAGGAAAACTTAGAAAAATGTTTAATTTCAGGGCTGAGGCAGGGAAAGTGCAAACTAAGCCTGGAACATCTGCAGTGCCAGCAAAAAAATAAGTGCTCCAAAATAATGAATCATATCAAAGAGTGAGGAACCAACCAAAAGAAGTTCCCCATACCCAAATCCAAAACAATTTGAACAACAAAATAAACAATGAATCATATCAAAAAGTGAGGAACCAACCTGAAGGAGCTCCCAATGGCCAAATCTAAAACAATCTGAACGACAAAGTAATGAATTATAATGTATAGGGAAATCCTGGTGGCGTAGTGGTTAAGTGCTACAGCTGCTAACCAAAAGGTCAGCAGTTCAAATCCACCAGGCGCTCCTTGGAAACACTGTGTGGCAGTTCTACTCTGTCCTATAGGGTCGTTATGAGTTGGAATCGACTCAACGGCAACGGGTTTTTTTTTTTTAATAATGTATAAAATAAGTATCTATGGGTCCATACTGTCATAAATTAAAATTTGATAAATAGGGACAAGGAACAGCTCTTCCTTATAGCAGAATCCCAACTAATAAAGACAGAAGAACGAAGAAAATAGAAAAACACCCCTAAGCAAACACCACAGCAAAAATCATAGATGGTAAAAAATGGGCAAAACTATGATAACAGGATGTCTGCATAACCCAAACCAAAAACCCAGTGCCGTCGAGTCGATTCCGACTCATAGCGTCCTATAGTCTCAAGTATTAACTATAAAGGGAAAAATAATAACTCTGCAGTAGAGGAATCTGGCAGACATCAAGTGATCACAGTTAACCTCACCAGTAATAACACCTATCAACATCAAGAAAAGGCACGACTCACTTCCCTGACACTCTTGCCAAAAATGCATAACCTGAATCTAATCATGAGAAAACATCATACAAGCTCATAATGAGGGTCATTCTACAAAACCAGCGGTCAGTGCTCTTCAAAACTGTAAAGATTATGAAAGATTGAGAACTGTCACAGGTTAGAGGAGCCCAAGGAGTTAGGACAATCAAATGCAATGTGGGATCCAAGATTTGGTTCTGAACCAGACAAAAAGGTTATCAGTGGGAAAACTGGCAAAACTCAAATAAGGCCTGTCAATACCAACATCAAACTGAATTTCTGAGTTTTGATCACTGTATGATGGTTAATAATATGTTAACATTAGAAGATCAAGAGTGATCAGCATACAAGAACTCTTTGTATGGTTTTTTAATTTTTCTTAAGTTGAAAATAATTTCAAAATAAAAAGCTATAATAATCAAGTTATATCACATATTCCACATTATGGGATGGAAAAAAAGTTTTTATTTGTCATTTTCAGGTTCACTAGAAAGCCAGATCATTAATAAAAAGGTGCTCAAAATGAATAGGTAAAACTTAGGAAATTAAAAATTTTCAAGCAGACATTAGGTTATTTCAAAATTTTAGTATTTCACCATATACTAAAAGTTAGAAAGAGTCCAAGAACAACTTTCCAACTATGCCTCCACATAACCAAACTTAAGCCTATCAGGTTAGTAGCTACTACAAACAGAGGTCACCTAATCCCTAAAGCCAGCAAAGGAATAAAAGACTGAGAGAGTTATCACCTACATGCCATAAGATATGGCTTTTGTTTTAATCACTACAAACCCACTGGCGCCAAGTCGATTCTGACCCACAGTGACCCTAGAGGACAAAGCAGAACTGCCCTACAGGGTTTCCAAGGAGCAGCTGGTAGATTTCAATTGCCAACTTTTTGGTTAGCAGTCTATCACTTAACCACTGCACCATTAGGGCTGCTTAACCACTGCAAGACAATACAATTATAATCACTACAGGACAATGTTATAGACAGTTCGAGTTAAAAGATGTTTAATTACTCATTCAGGCTGGAAGAGCAACTTCAACATTAACACTCACCCAGAACTGGTGAAAGGCATTTAACTTCTCAGCATCAGTGTCGTCATTAACAAGCTTAAAATATTTCTCTGATCCAACTTAAAGAATTCAGTAATTTCTCTGTAAACTTTATTAATTATGCATCTACTCTATGCCAGGCACTGTGCTGGGTAAAAGACATGGTGGTGAACACATTTTCTTTTTTTTATTGTACCTTAGATGAAGGTTTACAGAACAAACTAGCTTCTCATTAAACAGTACACATATTGTTTTCTAACACTGGTTAACATCCCCACAACATGGCAACACTCTCCCTTCTTGACCTTGGGTCTTCTATTATCAGCTTTCCTGTCCTCTCCTGCCCTCTAGTCCTTGCCCCTGGACTGGTGTGCCTCTTTAGTCTTGTTTTGTTTTATGGGCCTGTCCAATCTTTGGATGAAGTGTGAACCTCAGGAGTGACTTCATTACTGAGCTGAAAGGGTATGTGGGCCATACTCTCAGGGTTTCTCCAGTCTCTGTCAGGCCAAGTAAGTCTGTTCTTTTTTTATGAGTTAGAATTTTGTTCTACATTTTTCTCCAGCTCTATCCAGGACCCTCTATTGTGATCCCCGGCAGAGCAATCAGTGGTGGTAGCCAGGTACCATCTTGCTGTACTGGACTCGGTCTGGTAGAGGCCGTGGTAGTTGTGGTCCATTAATCCCCTGGACTAACCTTTCCCTTGTATCTTTAGTTTTCTTCATTCTTCCTTGCTCCCAAAGGGTTGAGACCCCTGGAGTACCTTAGATGGCCACTCACAGGCTTTTAAGACCTTAGATGCTACTCACCAAAGTAGAATGTGGAACATTTTCTTTATAAACTATGTTATACCAATTAAGCTAGATGTTCCCCAAGACCATGGTCCCCATAGCCCTCAGGCCAGGAATTCAGTCTTTCAGGGAGTTTGGACTTGTCTGTGGAGCTTCCATAACCTTGCCTCGTACAAGTTGTGCTGGCTTTCCCAGTACTATGTACTGTCTTATCCTTCACCAAAGTTACCACTTATCTACTGTCTATTTAGTGTTCTTTCATTCCCATCCCTCCCCTTTCTCGTAACCATCAAAGACTGTTTCTTTTTGTGTGTAAACCTTTTCATGAGTTTTTATAGCGGCGGTCTCATACAATATTTGTCCTTTTGTGATTAAATTTTTTCTTTTAACGATTTACTTTTAACTCTGAAATTCTGGCTTTGGACCTGGAATGGGCTTAACTTCATTTTTATGAAAGAAGAAAAATGCTCAGGAAAAAATACTCTGCTCATGATCCCATAGACAGAATTAAAGGGAAAGTATATGTATGAGAATTTGAATTAAGGATATTGATACAATATTCATATAATGTCCGTATTATACTATTTTTTAAATCTGATGAGTAAACATTGCAAAAATAACTTCTGTTCTTTCAGTTTGGGATACTAGATTTCCCTTCCTGTGTACCTTGTTATTTCTCTAGCTTCATTTCCAGATAGCCTCCACTTCAACCTTAACAATGCTGATACTCGTCACTCATATGACGATTTTGTGATACCTACATGGATTGTACATACTGTTCCCTATACGTAAAAGGCTCACTCTGATTTTTCCTAGGCCAACTGGTCAACTTTGTACTCATTCTTTAAAACTCAACTCAGCCATCACTTCTTCCAAACCTATGGAAGGAGGCGGGCCCGAGATGACAGAGTAATCAGATGCTTCCTGTGGTACCTCTTATAATAAAAACCCTAAAACTCAAGTGACTAGATTATATATGACAATCTAGGAGCCCTGAACATCAAAGGCAAAGTTGAGGAATCGGACAGAGTGGCAGAGGGAGGGAGAGATGGTTCAGAAACAGTGAGGAGTTGCCAGACTTAAATGGGGGGGAATCGCACCCTGCAGGCCAGGATCGACTAGCACCAGTGGTGACACAAACAGGGGCATATAGGACACATATTCCACATTGGGAGAAACTGAGAGGCAAGGAGTCTACTCACACCTCCTGAATCAGTGAAAAGTGGCGCTTAATCAGCAAAAGATAAGCACATGCTTCTAACCTACCGCCTGGATCAAAAAACACACATTTGGGAAAAAGCTTTCTCCCGCTTACCTGCCCCTTTCCCGCTCTGCACTGTCTGAGTCGACGTCAGAGAATGCTGCATCCCCTGGGCCAGAAGTAGTACCTGTCACATGCCCTGAGCCATTCTCCCGGCCTTGGAGGGGGGACAAATTAGGAAAAAGGGAAAAAATATTCTGCCAGCTCCCTTAAGACAAAAACTTGGCAGAAACAGCTCCTTTGTCTAGGCACAGGCATAAGGGGTCTAAAGTCTTTGAATGCCTTTCACCCCTGCCTAGGCCTGTGTGGGACAATTTCAACAGCATAGTCCCTCATTAGCACAGTACAACAGGGTATAAACCTGAAGTCTAACTTCAACTGCTTCAGCTATATGGTGGAGAGCCAGGTTCATGACATTTGACACCTCTCTGCCTCTTAAGCAGGGTCCTCATCTACCCCCATCAGGGGCCAGAGGACTGGTGTTTCTACCCACGCCACCGAGCCACCCACGACAGGGTCCATGAACAAGTGATGTCTCCCAGTCCTTACAGTCAACACTAGTGGGTACCCACAGTCCAGCAACAAAACCCACCCACCTACACACTCTAGGGAACAGGGACACGCTTTCCTCATATACTCTCAGGGGCAGCTATCAGCCTCCTGCATTGCTCAGTGCATGACTCCTCTATGCAGCCAGATACTGGTGCCTACACCAATCACCCCTAACCATTTAAGACTGTAGGTGAGGGCCTGCACCACACGTGTGGTAACAGACTACCTGGACACCTGAGCAGAACCCATACAAGAAAGGTAAACGGACTCCTGGGCTCATATACCTAGTAACAGCTCTAACCACCAAGTGACAGGAAGTGAGAGCTTCAAAGGCGCCAATAATCAAAACAAAACAGGAAGCTAAGACACAGTAAACAAACATAAAATAAATGAATACAATAAGCTTTTGACGGCTTGGAAACATCAGTCAATATCAAATCACATAAAGAGGCATACCATGATGACTTCAGCAAGCTCCCAAAACAAAGACTCAAAAAATCTTCCAGAGGAAGAGAACTTCCTGAAATTACTGAAGGCAGAATACAAAAGATTAATATAAAGAACTCTTCAAGAAACCAGGAAGGAGATCACATAAAACACTGAACAAGTCAAGGAGCACACAGACAAAGCAAAAGCAGAACTTAAGAAGATTAGAGAAGAGCATAATGACAAATAGGCTGCAAGAATCCACAGGGAGACACCAAACAGAAATCCAGAAGATTAACAATTAAATATCAGAATTAAGACAAACCAATAGAAAGTCACAGGTGCAAAATTAAGGCGACAGAAGTCAGAATTAGTGAGATTAAAGATAAAGCACTTGACACCAACATATTTAAGGAAAAATCACATAAAAGAACTTTAAAAAAAATGAAGAAACTCTATGAATAATGTGGGACTTTATCACCAGGAATAACCTATGAGTGACTGGAGTACCAGGGTAACAGAAAATACAGAGAGAATTGTTGAACATTTGTTGGCTGAAAACTTCCAATATTGTGAAAGATGAGGAGATATCTATACAAGATGCTCATGGATTCCCACACGAGGTAGATCCCAAAAGAAACTGACCAAGACAAATTATAATTAAACTTGCTAAAACCAAAGATAAAAGAGAGAATTTTAAGAGTGGCTAGTGATAAATGAAAAGTCACCTACAAAGGAGAGTCAATAAGACTAAGCTCGAACTACTCATCAGAAACCCTGCAGGCAAGAAGGCAATGGGATGATATATATAAAGCCTTGAAGGGAAAAAATTGCCAGCCAAGAATTACATATCCAGCAAAACTGTCGTTCAAGTATCATGGCAAAATTAGGACATTTGCAGATAAACAGAAGTTTAGGGAATTTGCAAAAACCAAACCAAAGCTACAAGAAATACTAAAGGGATTCCTTCAGTTAGGAAATCAAAAAAATCAGACAATAAACCAAGACTAGAACACAGGACAGAGCAACCAGATATCAACCCAGATAGGGAAATCACGAAAACAAAGCTGAAAGACTCAAAATAGGGAAACAGATTACATTATGTAAAAGATGACAACATTGAAACAAAAAAGAGGGACTAAAAAAACGTGCTCATAGATCTTTTATATACAAAGGAAGTCAAGGCACTATCAAGAAATAAAAGATTAGCTTAAACGTAGGAAAATAGGGATAAATGTTAAGGTAACCATAAAAGAAACTAACGATCCTCCACATCAAAATAAAAAGCAAGAAGAACATAACAACTCAGCAAATACAAAATCAACAACAACAAAGATGAAAAGAAAACACATAAAGAAAAACAACTCAGCATAGAAAAGTGGAACAAAGAAACTGTCAACAATAAAAAGGAAAATACATCAAAACGACAGCACTAAACTCATACCTATCAATAATTACACTGAATGTAAATGGACTAAATGCACCAATAAAGAGACAGAGAGCTGCGGAATGGATTAAGATGGCATAATCCATCTATATGCTGCCTACAAGGGACACACCTTAGGCTTACAGACACAAACAAACTTAAACTCAAGGATAGAAAAAAATTTATCAAGCAAACAACAATCAAAAAAGAGCAGGAGCGGCAATATTAATTTCTGAAAAAATAGACTCTAAAGTAAGTAGGTTTAAAGTAAAATCCACCACAAAAGATAAGGAAGGACACTAGATAATGATTAAAAGGTCAATACACCAGGAGGACATAACCACAATAAATATTTACACACCCTACAACAGGGGTCCAAAACACGTAAAACAACTCTAACAGCATTGAAAAGAGAGATAAGCAGCTCCACAATAATAGTAGGAGACTTCAACACACCACTTTCAGTGAAGGAAAGAACATCGAGAAAGAAGCTCAATAAAGATGGAGAAGATCTAAATGCCACAACCAACCAACTTGAACTCATAGAGATATACAGAACACTCCACCCAACAGCAGCCAAGGGTACTTTCTTCTCAAATGCACATAGAACATTCTCCAGTATATACCACATATTAGGCCATAAAGCAAGCTTTAACAGAATCCAAAACATCGAAACATTACAAAGCATATTTTCAAAACACAAAGCCATAAAAGCAGAAATCAATAATAGAAAAAGCATGGGGAAAAAAAATCAAATACATGGAAACTGAACAACACCTTGCTCAAAAACTGCTGGGTTATAGAAAAAATTAAAGACGGAATAAAGAAATTCATAGAATCAAATGAGAAGGAAAACACATCCTACCAGAACCTTTGGGACACAGCAAATGCAGTGCTCACAGGTCAATTTACATCAATAAATACACACATCCAAAAAGAATACAGGGCCAAAATCAAAGCATTAACCCTACAACTCGAACAAATAGAGAGCAGCAAAAGGAGTCCTCAGGCACCACAAAAAAGACAATAATAAAAATCAGAGCAGAATTAAATGAACCAGAGAACAGAAAAACAATTGGAAGAATTAAAAAGACAGAAAGCTGATTCTTTGAAAAGATCAGCAAAATCGATAAACTACTGGCCAAACTGACAAAAGGAAAACAGGGGAGGAAGCAAATAACCTGAATAAGGAATGGGATGGGTGATATCACAACAGACCCAACTGAAATTAAAAGAATCATCACAGAATACTACGAAAAACTGTGCTCCAACAAATTTGAAAACCTACAGGAAATAGAGAAATTTTTAGAAACACACTACCAACCTAAACTAACACAAACAGCAGCAGAACAGCTAAATAAACCTACAACAAAAAAGAGAGACTGAAAAGATAATTTAAAAAAACTCACAACAACAGCAAAAAAAAGCCCTGGTCCTGATGGCTTCACTGGATAATTCTACCAAACTTTCAGAGACAAGTTAACACCACTCCGACTAAAGGTATTTCAGAGCATAGAAAAGGATGAAATACTCCCAAACTTGTCTTGTGAAGCCAGCATAACCCTGATACTTAAAACAGGTAAAGACACCACAAAAGAAGAAATTACAGACCAATATCCCTCATCAACATAGACGTAAAAATCCTCAACAAAATTCTAGCCAATAGAATTCAACAATATATCAAAAAAAATAATTCACCATGACCAAGTGGGATTCATACCAGGTATGCAGAAATGGTTCAACATTAGAAAAACAATCAATGTAATCCATCACATAAATAAAAGACAAGAAGCACATGATCTTATCAATTGATGCAGAAAAGGCATTTGACAAAGTCCAACACCCATTCATGATAAAAACTCTCAGCAAAATAGGAATTGAAGGAAAATTCCTCAACATAATACAGGGCATTTATACAAAGCCAACAGCCAACATCATCCTAAATGGAGAGTGTCTGAAAGCATTCCCCTTGAGAATGGGAACCAGACAAGGATGCCCTTTTCATCAGCACTATTATTTAGCATTGTGCAGGAGGTTCTAGCCAGAGCAATTAGTCTAGAAAAAGAAATAAAGTGTATCCAAACAGATAAGGAAGAAGTATGAGTATCTCTATTTGCAAATGATATGATCTTACACACAGAAAACCCTAAAGAATCCACAAGAAAACTACCAGAACTAATAGAACAGTTCAGCAGAGTATCAGGATACAAGATAAACATACAAAAAGTTGGATTCCTCTACACCAATAAAGAGAATGTCGAAGAGGAAATCACCAAATCAATACCATTTAAAATAGCCCCCAAGAAGATAAAATACTTAGGAATAAATCTAACTAGAAAGGCCTATACAAAAAAAAAACTATAAGACCCTACTGCAAGAAACCAAAGGAGACCTACGTAAGTGGAAAAACATACCTTGCTCATGAACAGGAAGACTCAACATCGTGAAAATGTCTGTTCTACCCAAAGCTATCTACACATACAATGCAATCACGATCCAAATTCCAATGACATTTTTTAACAAGATGGAGAAACAAATCACCAACTTCATATGGAAAGGGAATAAGCCCCAGATTAGTAAAGCATCACTGAAAAAGAAGAACAAAGTGGGAGGCCTCACACTACCTAATTTTAGAACATATTATACAGCCATGATAGTCAAAACAGCCTGGTACTGGTACAACAGATACACAGACCAATGGAACAGAACTGAGAATCTAAATGTAAATTCATCCACTTATGTGCAACTGATATTTGACAAAGGACCAAAGTCTGTTACCTGGGGAAAAGACAGTCTCTTTAATAAATGGTGCTGGCGTAACCGGATATCCATCTGCAAAAAAATGAAACAAGACCCATACCTCACACCATGCACAAAAACTAACTCAAAATGGATCAAAGGCTTAAATATAAAATCTAAAATGATAAAGATCATAGAAGAAAAAATTGGGACAACGGTAGGAGCCCTAATACATGGTACAAACAAACAGTATACAAAACATTACTAACGATGCACAAACACCAGAAGAGAAACTAGGTAACTGGAAGCTCCTAAAAATCATATACTTATGCTCATTCACAGACTTCACCGTAAGAGTAAACAGACACCCTACAGGCTGAGAAAAAAACTTTGGCTATGACAAATCTATTCAGTGTCTAATCTCTAAAATCTACATGATACTGCAAAAACTCAACTGCAAAAAGACAAATAATCCAATTAAAAAATGGTCAAAGGATATGAACAGGCACTTCACCAAAGAACACATTCAGGCAGCTAACAGATACATGAGGAAATGCTCATGATCATTAGCCATTAGAGAAATGCAAATCGAAACTACAATGAGATACCATCTCACTCCAACAAGGCTTGCATTACTCAAAAAAATACAAAATAATAAATGTTGGAGAAGTAGTGGAGAGACTGGAACACTTATACACTGCTGGTGGGAAGGTAAAATGGTACAACCACTTTGGAAATCAATTTGGCATTGCCTTAGAAAGCTAGAAATAGAAATATGATCCTCGAATCCCACTCCTTGGAATATATCCCAGAGAAATAAGAGCCTTTACGCAAACAGATATATGCACACCCATGTTCACTGCAGCACTATTCACAACAGCAAAAAGATGGAAACAACCTAGGTGCCCATCAAAGGATGAATGGATAAACAAATTTTGGTGTATTCACACAATGGAATACTACCACAACGATAAAGAACAATGATGAATCCGTGAAACTTCTGATAACATGGATGAATCTGGAAGACATTATGCTGAGTGAAATTAGTCAGCTGCAAAAGGACAAATATTGTATGAGACTGCTATTCCAAGAACTCAAGAAAAGGTTTAAAAATAGAAGACAACATTCTTTGATGGTTACGAGGGTGGGGAAGGAGGGTGAGGGGTATTCACTAACTAGTTAAAAAAAAAAGTTAGTAGACAAAAATTATTTTAGGTGAAGGGAAGGACAACACACAATACAGTGGAAGTCAGAAGAACTGGACTACACCAAAACCTAAGAAGTTTCCTGAATACAACCAAACACTATGAGGAACAAAGTAGCAGGAACCTGGGTCTGGGGACCACGGTTTCAGAGGACATCTGGGTCAACTGGCATAACAAAGCGTATTAAGAAAATGTTCTGCATCCCACTTTGGAGAGTGGCATCTGGGGTCTTAAAAGCTAGCAAGCAGTCATCTAAGATGCATCAATTTGTCTCAACTTACCTGGAGCAAAGGAGAATGAAGAACACCAAAGACACAAGGAAAGTATGAGCCCAAGAGACAGAAAGAGGCACATAAACCAGAGGCTCCATCAGCCTGAGACTAGAAGAACTAGATGGTGCCCAGCTGCCACCAATGACTGCTCTGACAGGGAACACAACAGAGAATCCCTGATGGAGCAGGAGAAAAGTGGATGCAGATCTGAATTCTAGTAAAAAGACCAGACTTAATGGGTCTGACTGAGACTGGAGGGACCCCAGAGGACATGGCCCCTGGGCTCTCTGTTAGCCTAAAACTAAAACCATTTCCAAAGGCAATTTTTCAGACAAAGATTAGCCTGGACTATTACACATAAAATGATGCTGGTGAGGAGTGTACTTCTTTGCTCAAGCAGACACATGAGACTATGTGGGCAGCTTCTGTTCGGAGGCGAGATGAGAAGGCGGGGGGACAGCAGCTGGGTGAATGGACACGGGAAATAAAGGGTGGAGAGGAGCAGTGTGCTGTCACATTACATGGAGAGCAACTAGGGTCACATAACTGTGTGTATAAGTTTTTGTATGAGAAACTGACTTGAACTGTAAACTTTCACTTAGAGCACATTAAAAAAAAAAGTATGAATACACACACACACAAAGCACACACACAGAGTTAAATCTCCCTTCTGTGTGAATTTGAGATGCATACTAACCATAGCATGATACCACTTATAAAACTTACTATGATCATCTGTTTATAGCATCTGTCTCTCATCCTAGACTTTGACCTCATTAATGATAACGACATCCATCTCAGTACCCTCAGAACGTATGCCTAGAACAGAGTGGACGCTAAATAAATAATTGGATTGAACTTCATGTCATAACATACACTTAAGCTACAAGAAACATTAATATAGAATAAAAAAATACAATTATGTTAAATGGATCACAATAACTGTATTTAAGTTTAAACTTTTTTCCTTAAACATAAAAGTTACATTACCAGACCAAAAAAAAGCTATGCTAGTAAATTAAATGCACTTAGAAGATTCTCTAGTCTGATATAAAAAACTGAATTAAGAAAAACTTAATATCCATATCTCATTCTGTCTCATCTGTAAAATAATTGAGTTGCATTAAATCTCTTCTACTGTTTGGAGTTCTCATTCTGTGGGAGCGCACAGCTGAAAGTAACAACATGAGATTTTCAGTTACCGATACTAGGGTTGTCTCGACTTTCTGTAAGCTGTCCCTCCACTATCACATCTATGCTGGCACCACATTTTTAGTTACTTGCAGCTTCCTATTATGACACGTGATACCTTAGAAACTTACTTTGTAAATAGGTTATGTCACAATGCACATGGAAAAATACTGAACAGTATGAAACATTTAAACTTTAGTTTTTCATTTATTATTAATTAAATGGCAATATATATCTCATGTCATCGTGGCACCCATTTTCAGCAAACATTTACTGAGACCTCACTAAGTGTTTGAAACCTAATGAAGTGATGAGAGAGATAACAAAGTGTTAACTATATCCAATACACGTGTAGCAGGAACTGGAGCAACAGGCCTGTATAAGCTGAGAACAGATCATGGCGAAAAGTCAGTCAAGAGAAATGTGACATTACAAGTCAAGCTGGAAATTTAGGATGATTCTGTCAGAAAGACTGGAAGCAGCCATACTAGCCATTACTTCTAAGGGTGAGGAGGTGACACTTTATACCCCCAACAGTACATCAGTTACAGAATCTGGTCAGTTGTGCCCCATAAATCCCCTTTCAAAACTGCCCACCTCTTTAGATCTCCACTCTGCCACCAACTTAGCCTAAGCCACTACTACTTCTCATTTGGACAACAATCTCGTAACTGACCTCCCAGCATCTCGCCTAGGTTCCCCCAGTTCCATCTTCACACACACAGTGTTTTTAAAATATAAATCCAATCATGTCCTTTTCCAGGTGAAAATCCTCCAGTGTCACCTTCCACTTTTACGATAAAGACCCAAAGTCTTCACGTTCCATAAGCTCTGCACTGACAGCCTCCTTGTCTGCCACTCCTCCCTTCTGTCTCAGTACTAAGACTGCATTGGCCTTTTCTTAGTGCTTCAAACACATCACAATCCTTCCTTCCTCAAGGCTTTCCTAAAACTCAGAACATCCTCCCAATTACAAATACCAATTATATGTACTCTTTCACCTAGCTTATCCCTGGGTCAACTTGGCCTAAGTATCATTTCCTGAAAAAGCCTTACCTCACACCCCACACTAGACCAGGTCTTAAGTTGTAAGATACTCTCACACATTTTAATTCTTCCCTGCAGCACTTTCCCCAGGCATCAACTGAGGAAATTGAACTGAGAAGTCAGCTAATTATTTCAACTACAGCTACCCCCTCCATTAGACTATAAACTCGAAACCTGTAGCTGTCTTGATCACTGTACCCCCACTGCCTTGCACTCAATATATGCACTCATCACCTTTTCATGAGTACGAATGAATGGGGAAAACAGCACTTTTTCCCAGTAGAAGGGATCATAAGGAGGCTGTTAATTCACAGCAAAAGAAAAGGACAAACGAGTTATAAGTTCAGTTATGAAAACAGTCTCATGGACCAGAGAAAAATCTTGAGACTTTATTCTAGATCAAAGCAGTTGAATTTAAATATGACTGACTGGTAAGAAACTTAAGGAAACCCTGGTGGCATAGTGGTTAAGTGCTACAGCTGCTAGCCAAAGGGTCGGCAGTTCGAATCCTCCAGGTGCTCCTTGGAAACTCTGTGGGGCGGTTCTACTCTGTCCTGTAAGGTCGCTATGAGTCAGAATCAACTCGACGGCACTGGGATTGGTTTTGTTTGGTTTGGCAAGAAACTTAATACTGATGAAGGATCTATGGTAAAACCTGGGACAGACAGGGAGGAATAGCATAAGAAAAAATGAGAGTTTTACAAAATTAAGTATTTTAAATATAACTTACACCACTAGTGCTTTACTTCTGTGTTCCTGCAGTACAGTGAATTACTTAATATGGCCCTTCTAGTTACAGACTTCGTTTAACTCCCACTACAGGTCTGGGTGAGGCCTATGCAAATGAGGTGCTTATGGCCCACCAAAGGGATTACACAGCTTGCTAATAAGGCAAACAAGACGCACGATACCCTCGTGGGGGTGGGACTATGCAAATAAGGTATATGGAACCCTAACAAGGGGATTAATCAGCTTTGCCATCCCGCTACGTTTAAAATGAGCCATCCCAGAGGCAGGAGGATCTCACCACCACCAAGAAAGAAGAGCCAGGAGTGGAGCATGTCCTTCGGACCTGGAATCCCCGTGCTCAGAAGCTCCTGGACCAGGAGACTGAGAAAGAGCTATATAACATGAAGACAGCAAGAAGCAGTGGCAGAGAAATGGCAGCAGCAGAGGCAGGAGATCAACAGAAACAGTGCATCGTGGAGCAAGAAAGCTACGCTTCAGGTAGGAGGCTTGCTGGTGAAGTAGGGTGCCTCTGGGCACACAGTGGAGCTAGGTTTGCCAACCTACAGAGCTAGGACAGAGTGCCTGCAGACTAAGACTTACTGACAAAGTGGGGTCCCTCTGGGCACTTATCAGCAGAGCTAAAAGAGCATTGTAGCACATGCCCAACAAGTGTAGAGGCCTGGCTGAGGGGCTGAGAGGCCAAGGGGCCACAGAAAAGGCGTGCCTGCGGGCACAACTGAGAAGAGGCTGTTCTGATTGAAGAAAAGTATTCTGAGGGTTCCTAAACCTGAACTGTAACCTGTTACCTTCCTAACTGTGAGTATGGTCTGTGAGTTCTATGTAGCTGCTGCAATGAATTATCAAACCCTGCAGAGAAGTAGAGAGTGCGGTGGAAGGAATGGCTGGTGTCAGAATTCGTAAAAGCGTTGGAGGGTGGAGGCATGTCTGACCTCCGCCTCACAGCAACCAGCCTTTGAGCTGTTGATTTTGATTCTCCTTCCTCCTTATGAAGTTAGGCAGGGAGGTCAGATGCCCCCGTCATGCCATTTTCAGAGGGATCATGCAAAAGAGTTGCTTGTGGCCCACCAAGGAGACTGGATAGCTTGCTAATAATATAAATAAGGTGCATGGCACCCTTCTGGGGGTGGGACCATGCAAATAAGACATATGGAACCCTAATGAGCTTGGTCAGTTTTGCCATCCCACTAGGCTTAAAGGGAGAGAGAGGAGCTGTAACATGGAAGACAGTGAGAGACAGCGGCTCAAGACGGCAAGAACCAGGAGACCAGCACAAGACAGCTGTGATGGGGCTGGCGGGTCCATGGAGCTAAATCCACGATGCCACCAGCAGGGCCTGGTGGCAGAGGGCAACAACAAGCTGTCCTGATAGAGGAACTACATCCTGAGTTCTTACTGTTACTTCCAAGTTGATCCCAATCCCAAGTTGTACCCTGTTATTTCCTGAATAAACCCCATAATAATGAGTACAGTCTGTGAGTTCTGTGTGGTCACTGCAACAAATTATCAAACCTAGTAGAGCAGTGGGGAGTGCTGTTGGAGGGACAGATGGTGTCAGAACTGGTAAAAAGGTTGGAGAGAGGAGGTATGTCTGACCTCCACCTCACAGGAATCAGCCTTGGGCTACTGATCTTGATTCTCCCTCCCCCTCGTGAAGGTAGAGGTGATCAGACACCGCCCCCGCATCACTTTTACAGTTCAAATTTCATTTCAAAAAATCAACAGGTTCTACCCTGGAATAGGAAGAAAGACAAATAAAATATAATCCTTGCCTTCACAAGTACTGCAGTGTAAAGCGGCCATCCAAGGCTCAACAATTGGTCTCTGCTCACCTACAGCAACAGAGAAAGGAGAGTTTGGAATAGGAGGAGGATATGGAATGTGTGGCTAATTGCCTCCATGAACAACTGCCCCTTTGCCATGAGACCAGAACTATATGGTGCCCAACTATCATTATTGAACACTTTGATCAAAGATTCCATAGAAGAATCCTAATCAAAAGCAGGAACATGCAGAACACAATTTCAAACTCTCATAGACTGTAGACTTTCTGGAGCCATGGCGGGTAGATAAACACCTGAAACTACTTCCCTGAGATAACCTTTAAACCTTAAACCAAAAATATCTCCTGCAGTCATCTTAAAACCAACAGCAGTTTGGTTTACCTGGTAAACAACGTCTGCCTTGAGCACTAGCTCTTTTAAGAACTATCTACATGGGATCAAACTAACAGCAGCAACTTAAAAGATTAGATAGGAACCTTAAGTGCCAGTGAGTTTGTTAATTAAGCAGGAACAACTCAGAAAAGGAGGGTTAAGGACAGCTGTACAACTCAAAGAATGTAATCAGTGTCACTAAATTGTACATGTAGAAATTGTTGAATTGGTGTATGTTTTGCTGTGTATATTCTCAACAATAATAACACAAAAAAATAAAATTTAGGAGAAAAAGAAAAGTACTACAGTGTAGGTAGGGAGACCAATATAAATTAGGATACTACACGGCAAAATAAGGTGCTAAAACTAGGAGGAAGCAACATGCTTAGAAGCAGAAAGGAACAAGTGATTAATCCTAACTGAAAGGAACCCTTTACACACTTAGTGAGTATTAACATGCACTGGGGCAAAAAAAGATAAAAAGGGGCAGCCTTCACTTCACTATCTAGCTGGGAGGAGAAAAGCAGAAGATCAGAGAGTGATTTCAAGGTGCTGTAGGGTCTCACCAATGCACTACTAACCCCTAGGGTAAGGGAAGTGACAGGCAGTATGACTCTGAACGCAGCCTCAAGGAATCATGGGAAAAGGGCATGCCAGACTAAAGCACAGCACAGGCAACGGCACAGAAACAGAGCTTTAGAGAAAAATAAATGACCTCTAATGGTCTGTGCACAGGAACAAAGGTAAGGCAGAAGCCATCTGATACCGGCCCCCTGAACACGGATACCATTCTAAAGAAGCAACAGCTCCGACAGCAGAAAAAGGCTGTCAAATGAGATGACAGCTAGCAGAAACTAGCCAAAGGGAGACAAGGTGCCACCATCCCTGAGAAAAAAGCAGCCCTGGTGGCACAGGAGTTAAGAGCTACAGCTGCTAACCAAAAGGTTGGCAGTTCGAATCCACCAGTTGCTCCTTGGGAACTCTAAGGGGCATTTCTACTCTGTCCTAGAGGGTCTCTATAAGTCAGAATCCACTCGACAACAACAGGTTTGGTTTTTTTGTTTCTTTGTTTTTACACTTTAAAAAGACTTAAACCATCTCTCCCTCTCTCTTAAAGTAAAATAATCCAGATAATATCAACTAGCACACTGAAAAAACTAAATAATAGTAAGACCGTTTTGGTACAGAATTAGAGAGTAATTTAAACCTTCCTGAAATGTCCTCTAAAATTCAAAACAAAGCCAAATATAAGCCAGATCTGATATTCTGATATTCTTCTTCTACATTTCTGGATAAGAGAAAATTCCAAAATTCAGTACAAATAACCTAGGGAAATCGTATTTCCACCTAAACTACTGCTAAGAAAATTAACCCACCCCACACCCACACCCATTTATGTTTCAATAAAGTCTAACTGCTCAGTCACCAAGGTAGAAACCCAAATCTAGTAAGCCATAGTTGAAGAAATATGTAATAAAACGTTAAAAAAAAGAAAAAAACTCGTTGCCATCAAGTCATGGCAACCCTATAGGACAGAGTAGAACTGCCCCATAGAGTTTCCAAGGAGCGCCTTGTGGATTCGAACTGCCAATCTTTTGGTTAATAGCCATAGCACTTAAGCACTATACTATACCACCAGGGTTTCCATAAAACATGTTAGCAATGTAAAAAATTAAGGCATAACCACTAATCGGTGTGTTCAAAGCATTCAAGCAGGCATTTGAATATATCTTTTAAAGTGAAAAACATTCTCAAGTAAATTATGAGTTAAACTTGCCTACTATGGGAAAATAAGTCAAGGTGTATAAAACACAGAAAAATAAAACTAGACCCTTTCAGGGATCATTTGGTTTAACCACTATTTTAGGTTTCCTGTAAAAATCCTTCCAAAGATAAAATCACTCCCTGTGACAATTTAAAATTATCACTTTGTGAATACTTGTGTCACGAACTCAGTCATCACAACACTATTGCCCCACACGTCTTCAGTGCACCTCACAGTGGTCACAGCATTGCAGCAAAGGGGAACCTAAGTATCGCTCACTGTGCTTATGAGAAGGAAAATGTTTTTGCCCATAATTGTGCACATACAGTATGACTATGATAATATTTACCAGGGAAAAACAGCTGTATTTTACTTTCAGAAAAAGCTTAATATCAGTTAGACGTTTATTCAGTTCAAAGATGTCCAGTTTCCTAAGCAGACTTACGGCTGAAAAGCAGGAACACCACATTGGGAGTATAATAAGTAAACAGTCTTATCAGTTATCGCTTTGCTCACCTCCTCTAGAATGCATCCTAATCTGAAACAAGAGGAAATAACTGGTCTATAGACACTTCAAAGAATTATTATAATAAATACATGTGATAAAAAATCATAATAACAAGTCCCTCAAATGATTATTATAAAAATATAAAAGATGACAAATAAAAAAAGATACTGTCATGAGTGAGCAAGGATAACTTCATGTTGCTTCTGTGTCAGGGGTTCCCAAAACCACCCAGGTTCAGTGACTCACTGAAATGACTCACAGGACTCGAAATAAAGTCGTACCTATGGCTGTAATTTTTTTACAGAAAAAATACACAAAGTAAAATGAACAAAGGAACAAGGCACCTAGGGAAAGGAAACCAGATGCAAGCTTCTAAGAGTCCTCCTCTCCCAGTGAAGTCAAACATGATACATTTAATCTCTCCGGCAATGAATTGTGCTAACACATGAAAACTCTTGTCTACCAGAGAAGTGCCCAAAGTTTTTATAGGGTTGGTCATGTTGGTCCCGAGACTCCCAGAAGGAAAACAGGTGTCCAGCCTAAGGCACACTGGTTATATAAACAGTTAAGGCCCAGTGAGCCACTTGTACCAGTTAAGGGAAGTTTTACATTGCTGTGGGGAACTGTTTACCAGCTAAGTTTCCAGACACCAACCCAAGGCCAATCTTTCAAGCAGCCCTTTCTAAAGATAGCAGTCTCAGGTCTGTTATGTTAACTCTTTTCTGCATCCGAGTATATTGGAGAAGAATACGAATAAGAGTAAGTTACTATGCCTCATCCGAACTTCACTTGGACTATGTCTTAAATGTAAAAAGTTAGAAGGCAATCTACGAAAGTGGTAACACATAGCTAAGTTACTGATCTCTTGCGATGTGCCTGGCATTAATTATTTTATATGCATGAACTTTAGTTAATGTTTACAGAAATTCCATGAGGGAGTCAGAGGTCATACTCAAAATGCTCAACAATCACTGACACAGGATTGCTTGCTATGCCGCTAGGCATGTATTTCCTGACACCAGCGCTGGAGGCAGGTAGCATTATTATCTCCATTCTAGAAAAGAAGAAATAAGCAGAGAGACTCCAAAGACACACAGCTACTATGTGGCAGAGGGGGCTTTAATTTAGCCTGGTTCCAGAGCCCTGGCTCTTATGCAATCTATACTGCCTTTCAATATACAAAATACTCGTATGGTCCTAGGATGTAAATGGATCTCTTACACACACAGTAAAAGCCATAAAGAAAAACAGTATTATATTTAATTATATCAAAATGTAAAACTTATGCATGGTAAAAAGCAAAGTTAAAACAAAAGCCACTGGCTAAGGGAACCATTTTGCAACATATTTAACAAGAATTAAATTCAAATCACATAAGGAATATTCCATATCAATAAACACATAAACAACCCAACAGAAAAAAATGCCTGTGGGAACAGGTAATTCACATAAAAGAAAACCGAATGGCCAGTAAATACATGAAGAAACTATAAAATTCACCAATAATGATGTAAATGCAAATTAAGACATACCATTTCACTATCACCAGACTGGCTAAAATTTTAAAGTCAGACAATACCAAGTGCAGTGAAGACGTAGGGAAACAGAAATCTTCATTCACTGCTGGGAAGTACATATTGGTAGAAACATATTAGGAAGAACTATGGCAGTATCTGCTAAAGTTGAAGGTATGTACCACATATTTATGCAAATAACACATGCCTTATGCAATTTTTTTGCCAGTCACACAACATTCCCACTGTGCGTTACTTTCATTACGTGAGGTATGTGTAGGTGGACGACTTATGTGGGTATGTTACGTCATCTATTTGTGAAAAAAACATGGTATATCTATGATCCAGTAATGCTCCTCCTAAGTTTATACACTAGAGAAGCTCTGAGATATATGATCAAGGGGACATGATTAAGAATGTTCGTTGCTGCCCTGTCTCTATATTATTAGTGAGAAACGAACCCAAATGTCCATCAGCAAGGGAACATTTTGATCAAAGATTCCACAGAAGATCTGGTATATTCCAAAGAAAACTTGATATACTCCAAACAAAGCCTGATATATTCAAATGATGAAATATTATACAGTAATAAAAATGAAAGAACTAGATCTATAATAAAAATACACATGTATCACAAAAACACACTACTTACTGAAGAAAAAGTTGCAGAACAAAATATCAATTATATAAATTGTAAAATATACACATGAAACAATATTATATATTGTTGATGGATACATAACGATGTATGTAACTATATACATACATACAACATGGTGACAAAGGTTAAAAAAAATAAAGGTGGCCTACACACAGACCTTAGAATTCATTGTTTTACAGTAAAGCAACATTAAAAGTTACAGACAGCAAGAAACTCACTGTTGTATTTACTATTAGGGTGTTGTTGAAGACATTATTCACTACATAATAAAGCCTTCTCTTTGTCAGAATCCATGCATATATGAGATTAAAAAAATTATAATAAAGGGTGAAAATCAATGATCTAGCTTCTGTGTTCTTTTCCTTGGAAAAGGAGATGAAAATAAAATGCAAAGAAAGTAGAAGGAAGGAAATAAGGATATGAACCAAAGTCAGTATAACAGAAAACAGGCAAATAATACAGAAAAATCAACAAAGTTGGCTCTTGAAATGAAGAAATAGAGAAAACACAAATTATACTATCAGAAATGAAAAAGGGGACATCACTACAAGAACAAAGATGCTAAAAAGAAGATAATCTTGAACAACTTTCACCAACAAACGACAAATTAGATGAAGCGGACAAATTCTTTAAAAAACCAACACAAGAAGGAATACACATACCGTATTTTTACACAACTAACACGTACCTTCAATGTTTATTTGCCAACCACGCCCTCCCACCATGAGGCACTTTTGTAAGCACCACTGTGCTAATTATTTTTTTCCTGTTGCTATTAAAAAAAAAAAAAAAAAAAAAAACCAGCATAGTGCACTAACAAAAATACCTCACAGAGGGAGGGAGCAGTTGGCAAACAAATGTAGAAGGTTCACATTATCTGCATAAAAAATACAGTATACATCAAAATGAGCTAATATCTATTTTAAAAATTAAATCTGTTATTAAAATCCTTCCCAGAGAGAAAATTCCAGGTCCAGAAGGTTTCAGTAATGAATTCCTTTAAATATGTAATGAAAAAGTAAAATCAACTGTCACAAACTCTTTCAAAGAGCAGAAAAACAGGGAGGACTTCTCAGCTCATTTATGAGCTAGCATACCTTCCTACCAAAATTGGAAAATTACAGGGCTTTCTTGGTCATGAACGGAAATGCAGAAAAAACTAATTAGTAGATCAAATCTAACAAGAATTTAAAGGACAGTACATCACACCAAGTGAATTTATACTGAGAATGGAAAGGCTAATGAAAATCAAGCAATGTAATCTATCACACTAATAGAAAAAGTAAAAAAAAATCATATGACCATCTCAACACAGGAGAGAGCATTTGGTAAAAATTAATACTCGTTCACAACTAAAAATCAGTGAACTAAATAAAAGAGAACTTTCTTAATCTGATAAAAGGTATCTATAAACACATACAAAGAAACTTCAATGGTGAACCATTAAAGCTTTCCCTCTGAAATTCTGTCACCATTTCAATTCAACATTATGCTACACGCTGGAAGTCCTAGGCAGTGTATTTTGGGGGGCTGGGGAGGGGGGAGACTTCACAAATGTTATGACCGTGTAGGAATTCCAAAAGTATACATAGGCAAATTGTTAAAACTAATAAGTGAATTCAGCTAGGTCAATGGCAAAAAAGGTCAATGTACAAAAATCAAGTATATTTGTCTACATAGCAACAAAAAATTATACTGCAGCAAAATCAAATACATAGAAATAAACATGTCTAAAATTTTTACCAAAAAAGTAGCAAAACATTAGCAACAAATATTTTCATCACAAATGGGTGCTGGACTTTCTCAAATGCCTTTTCTGCATCAATTGATAAGATCATGTGGTTCTTGTCTTTTGTTTTATTTATGCGGTGGATTACATTAATTGTTTCTCTAATGTTGAACCACCCCTGCATACCTGGTATGAATCCCACTTGGTCATGGTGATTGATTTTTTTGATATGTTGTTGAATCCTACTGGCTAGAATTTTGTTGAGGATTGTTGTGTGATATTGGTCTGTAATTTTTTTGTGTGGTGTCTTTACCTGGTTTAAGTATCAGGGTTATGCTGGCTTCACAGAATGAGTTTGGGAGTATTTCATCCTCTTCTGTGCTCTGAAACACCTTTAGCAGTCGTGGTGATAACCTGTCTCTGAAAGTCTGGTAGAGTTCTCCAGTGAAGCTGTCAGAGCCAGAGCTTTTTTTTTGTTTTGGGGAGTTTTTTAATTACCTTTTCAATCTCTTCTTTTGTTACAGGTTTATTTAGTTGTTCTACCTCTGTTTGTGTTAGTTTAGGTTGGTAATGTGCTTCTAGAAATTTGTCTATTTCCTCTAGGCTTGCCAATTAGTTAGAGTACAATTTTGCATAGTATTCTGTTATGATTCTTTTAATTTCAGTTGGGTCTGTTGTGGTATCGGCCGTCTCATCTCTTCTTTGGGTTATTTGCTTCCTCTCCTGTTTTTCTTTTGTCAGTTTGGCCAGTGGTTTATCGATTTTGTTGATGTTTTCCAAAACCAGCTTTTGGTATTGTTAACTCTTTCAACTGTTTTTCTATTCTTTATTTTATTTACTTCTGCTCTAATTTTTACTATTTGCTTTCTTTTGGTGCCCGAGGGCTTCTTTTGCTGCTCTCTATTTGTTTGAGTTGTAGGGTTAATGTTTCGATTCTGACCCTTTCTTCTTTTTCGACGTGTGCATTTATTGCTATAAATTGACCTGTGAGCACTGCTTCTGTGTCCCAAAGGTTCTGGTAGGATGTGTTTTCATTCTAATTTTATTCTCTTAATTTCTTTATTCAGTCCTTGATTTCTTCTATGATCCAGCAGTTTTTGAGCAAAATGTGGTTCGGTTTCCATGTGTTTGGTTTTCTTTTCCCTTGCTTTTTCTGTTATTGATCTCTACGTTTATGGCTTTATGGTCAGAAAAGATGCTTTGTAATATTTTGATGTTTTGAATTCTGTTAAGGCTCGCTTTGCGGCCTAATATGTGGTCTGTTCTGGAGAATGTTCCATGTGCATTAGAAAAGAATGTACACTTGACTGCTGTTGGGTGGAGTGTTCTGTATATGTCTACGAGATCAAATTGGTTGACTGTGGCATAATTATTAACAGGTATGAGTTTATTGCTGTCATCTTGATGTATTTTCTTTCTGTGTTGCTGAGTTTATTTGTTCCACTTAATTTTCTGTGCTGAGTCGTTTTTCTTTATGTATTTTCTTTTCATCCTTTTCATTGTTGTTGATATTGTATTTGCTGAATCTTTATGTTTTTCTGCTTTTTTATTTTGACATGTGGGACTGTTAGTTTCCATTGTGGCTAACTTAATATTTACCTCCATTTTTCTAAGTTTAAACTAATCTTTCATTTCTTTATATTGACTTGATTTCCTCGTATAAAAGATCTATGACTACATTATTTAGACCTTCTTTTCTGTTTTCGTGTTTTTATCTTTTACATATTGATGTCTGTTTCCCTAACTGCAGTGTTTCAGCTTTGATTTATTTTTGTGACTTCCCTATCTGGGTTGATATCTGGTTATTCAGTCCTGTGTTCTAGTCTTGGGTGGTTACTGATTATCTAACCAGAGGGCTCCTTTTAGTATTTCTTATAATTTTGGTTTGGTTTTTACAAATTCCCTAAACTTCTATTTATCTGGAAAATACCCTAATTTCGCCATCATATCTGAGAGACGGTTTTGCTGAATACATAATTCCTGGCTGGCAATTTTTTTCCTTCAAGGCTTTTATACATGTCATCTCATTGCCTTCTTGCCTGCATGGTTTCTGCTGAGTCTTCCAAGCTTAGTCTTATTGACTCTCCTTTGCAGATGACTTTTTGTTTATCCCGTCACCCTTAAAATTCTCTTTATCTTTGGCTTTCAGAAGTTTGATTATAATGTCTTGGTGACTTTCTTTTGGCATCTACCTTGTGTGGAGTTCGATGAGCTTCCTGGAGAGGTATCTTCCCATCTTTCAGGATACCAGGGAAGTTTTCTGTCGATAAATCTTCAACAATTCTCTCTGTATTTTCTGTTATTTCCACCCCCGCCCCCACCGCCCACCATTCTGGTACTCCAATTATTCTTGGACCCCTGTTGCGGGTGGCCAGGTGGAGTGGATGGAGCCACCAGTCCTCAGACCCCTGATGTGGGTAGGTGAGGACCCTGCTTAACGGGCAGGGTGGTGTCAAATGTCATGAACCTGCCACTCTCCCTTTAGCTGATACAGTTGAAAATAGGCTTCAGGTATGTACTCTTTTGTACCGTGCTAATGAGGGCCTATGCTGTTGAAATGGGCCCACACAGGTCTATGCAGGGATGAAATGCATTCAAAGGTCATGGGCCCCTTATACCTGTGCCTAGGCAAAGGGGTTGTGCCTTCCCTGAGCTTTCAGCTTAGGGGAGCTGGCAGGTTATTTTTTCCTGTTTGTTAATTTGTTCCCTCTCCAAAGCTGGGAGAATGGCTCAGGATGCACCATGGGTCCTACTTCTCGCCAGGGTATGGAGCAATTGCTGAAGCCACACTGGAACCCAGTGCAGAGCGGGGTGGGGGCGGGGGGCAAGGGGAGGTAGATGGGAAAGAGGTTCTTCCCAAAGGAGGTGTTTTTCTGATCCGCGCAGTAGGTTAAATACACGTACTTATTTTTTGCCGACTGGGTGTTGCTTCCGTAGACGTGATCAGAATCTCTGCCTCTTGGTCTCTCCTGTTGTGCAAAACTCATCCTGAGCACCACTGCTTGCTTCACCATGCAAACCAACCAACCCAGCCTGCAGCATGGCGGGGCCGGCCAGGTCAGGTCTGGCAACTCCTCGTTGCTTCCAAACTGTCTCCCTACCGCCACCCCTCAGTCCAATTCCTCAACTTTGCCTTTGATGTTCAGTGATCCTAGACCGTCATATACAATCGATTCACTTGTTTTTTGTAATAAAAGGGACCACAGAAGCACCTGACTACTCTGCCGTCTTGGCCCTGCCTTGGCAACAAACATTTTTAAACTCTCAGTAGAGAGATATACATCATTAATGGACTAGAAGACTCAATATTGTAAATACGTCAATTCTCCCCAAACTGATCTATAAAGTCAATGCAACGTCAATCAAAATCCCTGTAAGTTCTTTGGAGAAACTAATAACCTCGTTTTAATATTTAAGTGGAAACGCAAAAGGTTAAGAATGAGGGCAATCTTGGAAAAGAAAAAAGCTGGAAGACTTACGTTACTGGACATCAAAACTTATTTTAAAGCTAAGTAATTAAAACAGTGAAGTACTGCCACAAAGATAAACAGACTAATGGAACCAAAGAGAGTCAAGAAATATATACACATTACTGATAATGACAAAGATGTTTTATCCAAAACAGAAAAAAAATTAATCTTGACCTCTACCTTATACCATACACAAAAATAATTCCCAGATAAAACGTAGACCTAAATGTGAAAGGTAAAAAAAATACAGCTTTTAGAAAAAAACACTGGAGCATACCTTCATGACTTTGGGGTAGGCAAAGATTTCAAAACATTGCTAACAATAAAGAAAAAACTGGTAAATGGAACTACATTAAACTGGGAACTTTCCACCAAAGGCACTACTGAAAGAGATTTAAAAAGCAACTCAGAGCAGACAGATCAAGTACAGATTTACGTAGGTGTGTGTGCATAAAGGCTTCATATCCAAACAACGCAAAGAATTCTTGCAAATCAGCAAGAAAAATACAGACAGCCTGATAGAAGGCACTTCACAAAAGGGAATATCCTAATGGCCGATAACCTGCAAAAGCCCTCTTTAAAGTGTTAAAAGGTAAAGACTTCGCTTTGAGGACTAATGTAGGCCTGATCCGAGCCATGATATTTTCAATTGCCTCATATGCATGCAAAAGCCGACAATGAATAAGGAAGAATGACAAAGAGCTAATGTCTCTGAATTATGGTGTTGGTGAAGAATGCTGCCAGAGGAACAAACAAATCTGTCCTGGGAGAATTACAACCAGAGCGTTCCTTAGAAACTAAGATGGCGAGACTTTGTCTCACGCAGTTTGGACATGTTATCAGGAGGAACCAGTCCAAAGAGAAGAACTTCAGGCTTGGTAAAGTAGAGGGTCAGCAAAAAAGAGGAAGAACTTCAATAAGATGGACTGACACAGAGGTGACAACGGTGGGTTCAAGCACAGCAACAATTGTGAAGATGACGCAGCAGTGTTTTATTCTGCTGCTATGAGTTGGAACCAACTCAAGGGCGCTTAACAGCAAAAACAATATGCAGATGTGAAGCCGCCCTACTTGAGCAGTTATCAGGAAACACAAAACAGAATTCCAAAGCAATGCTACTATGATCCCACAAGAATAGCAAAACCACAAAAGACAGACAACACCAGTGTTTGCAAGAAAGTGGAATTTCTGGAATATTCATTTACTGCCAATGGGAACGCAAACACTTTGGAAAACGGTTTGATAGTATCTAAACTTATACATAAGCATGCTCTATCACTCAGATAGGTAAAACTAATGTATAGTCACAGAAGTCAGAAAAGTGGATACGTCTCGGGGGGGTGGCGTTAGAGAACGATGAAAAGGAACAGGAGGGGAATGTTCTAGGATGATGGAAATATTCTATATGTTAATCGGGATGACTATTATGTGAATATATACATTTGTCAAAATACAATGAGCTGTACACAGAAGATTTGTACATTTTATTGTACGTAAATTATACCACAACAAAATACTGTTAGCATTTAAGTAACAGTCTAGTTTCTAGACCAGTGTTATGTAAAGCAGTCAGTCTACAAATTGTTTGCTAGGGTCCAAGACAAGATAAAGAACTTGCATCTGAATGTAAATCAACACACTGCTTCCTTCAAAGAGAAAGTCTTGCTATAAAAGCGGTATTAGCTGAACTAAACACTGGGTTAAACTCAACCGTATCAGTAGCTGACGGAGAGTCTAGTGAAAGCGCCTTACCTCGATCTGGACTGGAATGAGCAGTACTCTAGAGAAACACCACAGAGGTGGCTACGCTAGGGGAAGGAAAGGACTTTGGTGGGAGGAGACAGGGACCAAGAAAAATGAGAACATGCTAAAGTTCATGGGTTAAGTTAAGAGGTATTAATTAAAAATACTTTGGGGGAAAAAAAGGACAAAGAAACATTAAAAAACCAAGGCAATTTAAATAAAAAATAATAACATGACAGAAGAAAGTACATCGATAAATACAAAACATAAATAGACTAAACTCACTGGTTAAAGGGCACAGTATCAGATTATTTCAACTAACTAGTTATTTATTATCAAAAAGGTCTGCTTCCGTAAGGATTATAGCCTAGAAACCCCTGTGGGGCAATTCTACTCTGTCACATGGGATCACCATGAATTAGGATCAATTTGACAGGCACCTAACAACCTAATAACATTTTGTCAGTAATTACAACAGCAGTGTGTGAACTGAAGATGGTGAACCCCTGCAGTGTCATGTCCTAAGTGGCTTACTGCTGCCATCTACTGAACACAGTGTTCATTACCACTTTGAGCAGCTTAATCTCATGAAAAAAGTCCTGATAAGCACATAAATCCCTAAACTGTAATCATTTCTGAACCTCCTTTAGCTAATGAGACAAAGATGGCTCTCTAAATTAAATGTGCGTCCTGCTCTACGTTTGTGCAACTTTAATTAAATACCTACTGGTAACAATGTTTATTTTTTCAAGTCATAGGTTTTTCTGAGTGTAAAAAATTACACTGACTAAAATCCATATGAAATTTAATATACCCACAAAGACTATCAATTTCCCATACAACCACTGGAATATCACATTTTATATACTAGGTAACAATGGGTCAGTCTCAACACATCATTTTGCTCATATGGCATTTTGTGCACATTACTTGCAATGTTTCCTAAAACATAAAGTCCCCAAAACAGTTCTAGCCAGCATCTCAAATAAACCACTAATATTTTATATTGTCTTTTCTTTAATGTTACCTCATTCAACTTCACTGACTTCATTTATCTTTTTCTTTTTAAAAATTTAAATTTCCATAAGAAAAACATGTACATCAAGAATTCCCCATCAACAAACGAATGGATAAACAAATTATGGTACACAGACACAATGGACTACCACACAATGATAAAGAACAATGAGGAATCTGCGAAACATCTCACAACATGGATGAATCTGGAGGGCATTAGAGTGAAATAAGCCAATCACAAAAGGACAAATCCTGTATGAGACCACTGTTGTAAAAACTCAAGAAAAGGTTTACACACAGAAAAAAAAACCTTGGATGGTTACTAGAATGGGAAAGGATAAGGAGGAGAAATCACTAACTAGGTAGCAGTCAAGTGTTAACTTTGATGAAGGGAAAGACAGCGCACCATACAGGGGGAGGCAGCACAACATGACCAAGGCAAGGTCATAGAAGCTTCAGAGACACATCCAAACACCTTGAGGGGCTCAGGGCTGAGGACCATGGTCTGGGGAGACATCGTCAATTGACATAACATAGTTCATAAAGAAAATGTTCTACATCCTGCTTTGGTGAATACCATCTAGAGTCTTAAAAGTTTGCAAGCAGCCATCTAAAATATATCTGTCGGTCCCATCACATTCGGAAAGGAGAATGAAGAAAACCAGGCTCAAGAAAAATGTAAGTCCAAAGGACTAATGGACCACAGCCTCCACTAGCCTGAGTCCCTAACTAGGTGGTGCCTGGCTACTAGAGATCACAATAGAGGGTCCCAGACAGAGTGGGAGAAAATGTAGAACATTCAAATTCACACACACACAAAAAAAAGACTTACTGGTCTCACAGAGACTGGAGGAACCCCCAAGACTATGACCCCTGGACACCCTGCTAATTCAGAACTGAAGCCACTCCCAAAGTCCACCTTTCAGCCAAAGGTTAGACAGGCCTATAAAACAAACAGTAACATGTGAGGAATGTGCTTCTTCATTCAATCAAGTATACAAGACCAAATGAAAACGCCTGCCCAAAAGCAAAGACGAGAAAACAGGAAGGGACAGGAAAACTAGATGAAGGGACACAGAAAACCAGGGGTAGAAAGGGAAAGGGGAAGAGTACTGACACATTGCAGGGACTGCAACCAATGTCACAAAACAATTTGTGTGTGAATTTTTGAATGAAAAGCTAATCGGCAGTATAAACTTTCACCTAAAACACATTAAGATTTTAAACACACACAGAAAAAGAATGATAGCTAATGAATTGATAGCTTGGGCTAATCTGTTGCAAAGGACCTCTCTGAAGAGTTAAAAAGCAAAGATGTCATTTCAAGAACTAAGGTTCACCTGACCCAAGCTATGGTATTTTCAAATGCCTCATATGCTTGCAAAAGCTGAACAAAGAATAACAGAGACCAAAGAAGAACTGATGTGTTCAATTATGGTGTTGGTGAAGAATACTGAATATACCATGTGCTGCCAGAAGAACAAACAAATGTGTCCTGGAAGAAGTGTAGCCAGAGTGCTCCTTAGAAGTCCCGCAGAATGCTCCTTCAATTCACGTACTTTGGACATGTTATCAGGAGAGGCCAGTCCCTGGAGATGGACACAAGGACATCATGCTTGGTAACATAGAGAGTCAGGAAAGAGAAGACCCTCAACAAGACAGACTGACACAGTGGCTGCAATGATGAGCTGAAGCATAGCAACAACTGTGAAGATGGCACAGGACCAGGCAGTGTTTCATTCTGTTGTACACAGGGTTGCTACGAATCAGAACCAACTCAACAGCACCTAACAATAACAACAACAGTAATATCATCATGAAAGAACTTTGTAAACAAAAGTTGTCTATCAGGATACTTGTCCAGAGTGATTAAAAAATGAGCAATTTCTAAAAATCCGGAAAACGCAACCATGCCTCTAGTGAAAAAACAGCGTATTTTTTCAGAACGCATTTCAAGTAAACTATTTCAGAAGACAATTGATGCCAGACTGAAAATACATGGTAAAAATGATTATCTCCAAATTAATTTTATATGTTTAACACAATGCCAATCAAAATCCAAACAATTTTTTTTGGTGTATGTTTATGACAGGAGAATTTGACAAAATAATTCTAAAGTTCACTACATAAAAAAGCAATGTTTTTCACAATTACCTAGCTTGGCATTTAGGTTTGCAATAGCAAACTGCTCTTTAAAACGACAATGCCATGGTTTAATGAATAAAATGGAAAAATCTAAGAACTCCTGAGGTCTCTCCTCTGTCAACTACAAGTACATAAAAAACAAGTATAGTATGAGTATAAAGGGACACTCCGGCTATCCCAGTCTCAGCTTTAGGAAAGATAAGTGATACTCCAGGAACTAGTTAAGAAACAGAACTTCAAACTCATTGCCACTCAATTCTTGCCTGAAAGATGTACAATCCAGTCATTAATTAGCAGCACACAAAACCAGACAATAGAGCTTTGTACCTGGACTGCACTATATAGGCACTCTACAGAGTGCTCTATCCACTAGATGTCAGTAGTACCTCTCAAAGGTTGACCACCCTCTTAGTCATCTAGTGCTGCTATAAGAGAAATGCCACAAGTGGATGGCTTTAGCAAAGAGAATTTTACTCTCTCACAGTTGAGGAGGCTAGAAGTCCAATTTAAGGTCCCAGCTCCAGGGGAAGGCTTTCTTTCTCTGTCGGTTCCGGAGGAAGGTCCTTGTCATCAATCTTTCCCTGGTCTAGGGGCTTTTCAGTGCGGGGGCCCTGGATCCAAAAGACACACGCTCCTGGTTCTGCTTTCTAGGTGCTATCAGGTCCCCCGTCTCTCTGTTCACTTCTCGCTTTTCTATCTCAAAACAGATTGATTCAAAATACAACCTAATGTTACAGATTGAGTCCTGCTTCATTAACATGACTGTGGCTAATCCCACCTCATTAATATCAGAGGGGTAGGATTTATAACACATCAGATGACAAAATCGTGGGCAATCACACAGTACTGAGAATCACGGCCAGCCAAGTTGACACACATTTTTTGGTGACAAAATTCAATCCATAACAACAACTAAAAACGTCTCCAGACATTACCCTCCTTCCCCCCACTTTGGGACCCAATAGCCTAGCCTAATCTGACCAATATAGTATGTATATATGCATGTATCATATGAGTCAGAATCAACTTGATGACAATGAGTTTGGTTTCTTTTTAATTATATATATATGTGTGTGTAAGAGTATATTTAAGCAAAGTCTACATGCTTTATTATGTACAGCTGCGGTTAGGTACCATCGAGTCAATTTAGATTCACACCTTATGTGACAGAGAAGAACTGCTCCATGGGGTTTCCTAGGCTGTAATTTTTATAGGAGCTGATCACCAGGTCTTTTTTATGTGGAACAGCTGGTAGGTTCGAACTGCCAACCTTTCAGTTAGCAGCCAAGCACTTAACTGCTGTGCCACCAGGGCTCCTTTATTATGTACCAGGGTCATATATTTTGTGCACCCGTAACAAATAACACAGGACACATCTAAATAAAATGGAAGGCATATACAGAGTTACTGCACCAAAAAGAGCTGGTCGACATTCAACCATTTCAGGAGGTAATATATGATCAAGAATCGATGGTACCTGTCATGGATTGAATTGTGTCCCCAAAAAACATGTGTATCAATTTGGCTAGGCCATGATTCCCAGTATTATGTGACTGTCCATCGTTTTGTCATTTGATATGATTTTCCTACGTGCTTTAAATTCTATCACTATGATGTTAATGAGACAGATTAGTGGCAGTTACGCTGATGAGACCTACAAGATTAGACAGTGTTTTAAAGCCAAACTCTTTTGAGATATAAAAGAGAGAAGTGAGCAGAGAGATGGGGGACCTCATGTCACCAAGAAAACAGCGCCAAGAGCAGAGCGCATCCTTTGACCCCTGGGCTACTGAGTGGAGAAACTCCTAGTCTAGGGGAAAACTGATGATAAGAACCTTCCTCCAGAGCCTCCAAAGAAAGCCTTCTCCTGGAGCCGATGCCCTGATTTTGGACTTCTAGCCTACTACACTGTGAGAGAATAAACTTGTTTGTTAAAGCCATCCACCTGTGGTATTTCCATTATGGCAGCACTAGATGACTACAACAGTACAGAAGGAAGAAATCCAAACTGCACTGAAGGCATTGGAAAAAAAAACAAGGCTCCAGGAATTGACAGAATGAATACAAATTTAGATTCTTCAACAAATGGATACAACGCTGAAAGCGTTCACTCATCTATGCCAAGAAATTTGGAAGACAGCTGCCTGGCCAACCAACTAGAAGAGATCCCTATTTGTGCCTTTTTTTTTAGTTATCTAGTGTTGCTATAACAGACATACCACAAGTGGATGGCTTTAAAAAACAGAAATTTGTTTCCTCACAGTTTAGGAGGCTAGAAGTCTGAATTCAAGGTGCTGGCTCTAGGGGAAGGCTTTCTCTCTACCTTGGCTCTGGAGGAAGGTCCTTGTCTCTTTGAGCTTCTGCTGCTAAGTGATCTCTCTTCCCCCATCTCTGCTTGTAGTTTGCTTGTTTAATCTCTTTATATCTCAAAAGAGACTGACTCAAGATACACTCTACACTAATCCTGCCTCATTAACATAACAAACAGAACCCATTCCCAAATGGCATTATAACCACACACACAGAGGTTAGGATTTATAACACATATATTTGGGGGACACAATTCAATCCATGACAGTGCCCATTCCAAAGAAAGGTGATCCAACAATGTGGAAATTATCAAGCAGTATCATTAATATCAGCAAGGAAATTTTTGCTGAAGGTAATTAAAAACATCTGCAGCCACACATCAACAAAGAACTGCCAGAAATTCAAGCCGGATTCAAAAGTGGACGTGGAATGAGGATATCACTGCTGATGTCAGGTGGATCTTGGATGAAAGCAGAGAACACCAGAAAGATGTTTACTTGTGTTTTACTGACTATGCAAAGGCCTTGACTGTGTGGATCATAACAAATTACGGATAACATTGCAAAGATTGGGAATTCCAGTACCCTTCACTGTGATCATGCAGAACCTGTACAGAGACCAAGAGGCAACCTTTTGAACAGAACAAGGAATACCGTGGGGTTTAAAGTCAGGAAAGGTGAGTGTCAGGATTGTATCCTTTCACAATACTTACTCAATCTCTATGTTGAGCAAATAATCCAAGAAGCTGGACTATACAAAGAAGAATGGGGCATCAGGATTGGAGGGAAACTCATTAACAACCGCGATATGCAGATGACACAATCTTCCTTGCTGGAAGTAAAGAGGACTTGAAGCACTTACTGATAAAGGTCAAAGACTACAGTATGGATTACACCTCAACATAAAGAAAACAAAAAATCCTCACACTGGACCAATAAGCAGCATCATGATAAATGGAGAAAATACTGAAGTTGTCAAGGATTTCATTTTACTAGGATCAACAACACCCATGAAAGAAGTAGTCAAGAAGTCAAATGACATATTGCATTGGGCAAATCTGATACAAAAAACCTCTGCAAAATCTTAAAAAGCAAAGATGTCGCTTTGATGACAAAAGTGCACCTGACCCAAGCCATCGCATTTTCAATAGCCTCATATGCACGCAAAAGCTGGACAATAACAAAGGAAGCCCAAAAAAGAAACTGATATATTTGAACTTAGGTGCTGGTGAAGAACACTGAATATACCATAGACTTTGTAAAATGGAAAGAGGACTGGTGGCACTGTAGTTAAAGCACCTGACTGCTAACCAAAAGGTCGGCAGTTCAAACCTTCCAGCCACTCCACGGGAGAATGATGTGCCAGTCCGCTTCTGTAACCCTACGGAGCGGGTCTACTCTATCCTACAGGGTGGCTATGAGCTGGAATTGACTCAACAGCAGTGGGTTTGGGTTTTTTGGTTTTCGTGTAAAATGGTAGCAGTAGCAACAGAACCTGTCTAACTTCAGGTGGAATGATGAGAATCAAGATCAGCACAAAGCTTATTCCTATGAGGTGGAGGTCAGACATACCTTCACTCTCCAACCTTTTTACCAATTCTAATATCAGCCATCTCCCTACAGCACTCTACTTTTCTCCTGGGTTTGATAATCCATTTCAATGGCCACACAGGACTCCCAGATCATACTTACAGTTAAGTGGTTTATTAAGGAAGTAACTCAAGATTGGGATCAAGAAGCAGGTAGGCAAAATCTGGAAGGCTCTCGGAAGAGCACGTCCCTCCCTTCTTCCGTGTAGGACAGCTCTCTCAGCTCCTCTTAGCCGTGCAAGCAAGCAGGCCCTTTTCTCTGCCTTGTATGCCCCGTCTCAGCTGTGCTGGCCTCCTCTCAGCCCCCTGAAGACAGGCTTCCTCTCCGCCTCCTCAGAACAGGCTTTTCCTCAGTCACCTCAGGATAGGCCTCCTCTTAGTCCCCTGAGGACAGACCCTGTGCCTGTGGCAATGCTGACTGACCCAGCTCATAGACACTGTAGCAATTTTGTTTAGCTCCCTTTTAGGTGCATTCCTAGGAACAGGTTTCTGCCGTCAGAACCAACTCTATGACAGGCTCCCTTCCAGTCCTGTAGCTGCTGGCTCTGCTGCAGTCTCTTCCAGCCCTCTCACCATCTTCAGCATTACAGCCTTTGACCTGTGTTACAGCTTTTTAGAAGGTTCTTTTCCTCCTCTCTCTCTCTGCTTCTTCTTTCTTCATGCCTTTATCTCCCTTTCCTGATTCTTTCTTTCTTCTTTCTGTCTGTCAACCTCTGTGGGGCTGGCTGCATATATAAGCAAACTCCTGGTCAATTTCAAGGCATGGCCCTACCACCAGGGCCATGAACTGACCAATCCCTTCTCATTAAGTACAGATACTTCATTTGCATAGTAGGCTATGGTCACTTCATTTGCATATCGACCAATCCCTGCACAGTGTGTAAAACAGACCAATCACAGGGCAGGTTGCAGTGCGAGGCCAGAGAAAAAGTACCAAACTACAACTTGTTTATAGCTTACCCAGGAAGTGTCAACCAACCTGGACAAAAGTAACAAACCCTCTGGGGTAGAAAACTAGGACAATGGTAACTCCTTAGGGCTTGGGAAAATCTCTGAAGCTGTTTTTCCAAAGAACCAAGGCAAAAGGCCACATGAAGGAACTCATTTCACTACAGACTGCCTGAAGAATGAATAAATCTGTCTCGGAGGAAGTACAGCCAGAATGTTCCTTAGAAGCAAGGATGGTGAGATTTCATCTTGCTTACTGTGGACACGAGCACTGGTGGTGCAGTGGTTAAGAGCTCGGCTGATAACCAAAAGGTCAGCAGTTCAAATCCACCAGCCGCTCCCTGGAAACCCTATGGGGCAGTTCTACTCTGTCCGATAGGGCAGTTCTACTCTGTCCTATAGGGTCGCTATAAGTTGGAATTGACTTGACGGCAACAGGTTTGGCTTTTTTTGGTAATCCCTGGAGAAAGTCATTGTGATTGTTAAGGTTGTGTATCAACTTGGCTAGGCCATAATTCTCAGTGGTCTGCCAGTTATGATATAGTTTGGCAGTCATATAATGATGTGATCACCTCCATGATGGGATCTGCCGTGAGAACTAATCAGTTGAAAGGATGTTTCCTTAGGGATGTGGCCTGCATCCAATATAGGTGAACTTTCTGGAAGGCTCGCGGACTTTTATTTGCTCTGGGTTCTCCAGCTGGCTCCTATTCGTCTGACCTCCAGTTCTTGGGACTTGACCCAGCAGCTAACCTGCTGCCTTGCCTGCCAATCTTGGGATTTGTCAGTCTCCACAGCCTATGAGCCAGTGGCCTGATGTCTGACCTGCCAATCTTGGGTTCACCAGCTCCTGCAGCATGTGAATCAGAAGGCTTCAGCCTGACCCATGGACTTGAGACTTTTCAGCCTCTACAACCGTGTGAGCCATTTCTTTGACATAAATCTCTCTCTCTATGTGTGTATGTGTATGTATTTATGCACTTTACTGGTTTTGCTTCTCTAGAGAATCCAGCCTAAGACAGACATCATGCTTGATAAAGTAAAGGGTCAACGAGAAAATGGAAGACCTTCAATGAGGTGGACTGACAACAGTGGCTGCAACAATGAGCTCAAACATACCTACTACTGTGAGGATGATGCATAATCAGGCAACATTTTGTTCTATTATACATAGGGTCACAAGGAGTTGGAAATGACTCAATGACACCTAACAGCTGACTAATGTGAATTTCCATTTCTCAGATTAGAAAAGTTAATTCATAAACTAAAAAAAATTTAATCACTATCACAAGTCTATTATAAAGTAAACAAAATATTATAAAAGGGTATATAAATCCATACATACTATGCTGTTCAACTCAGAAGACTCATAGCTCCCAACTGGATGCACATTTCCAATGGGCTCCAAGCCCTCTTCGTCCCACATGTATGTTCCATCAGAGCTATCAGATGGAGAGAGTTCAAAGGAAGAACCAGCTCTATAATCTGTATCTGGTGAAATCAAGTTATTTCCAGGTGTATGCTTTGTACAGTCATTGTCTTCAATTGATTTAAAAAAGAGAGAGAAAGAGAAGGCAGTTATTAATTCACAAAAATATCATTTCTCTGGTTCTAAAAATATAAGTTCTAATAATTTGATCTATTATAGCAAAAAGGTTGGCAAAAAATTCTTAACTGTAGCATTTTCTAAATTCTAATAAAAAATTAAAAATCAAGATGCAAAATCTCAAAGATAACCTACTGAAAGATTTTCCAGTAGATATAAAGAAAATTCATTTAACCATCTTTCACTTCTAAAATATTCCTAGAAAAATAGTCTCATATTCTTTTAATATTTCCCAATTATTTACTTTTAACGTGGTAACACCCCTCCTCTGTAACTATAAAACCAAAACCAAAAACAAAACCAAACCCATTGCCATCTAGTTGATTGACCCATTAATTATAAAGACTATTAGATAAGAAATCTAACTCCTCCTTTAAAAAATATAAATTTCCTGGGATAAAAAAAATTCATTATATTGGACATAACCTACACAATCTCATTTATCCTCTGTTATAGCTTTGCTCTTAGCATATAGCGACAATCTACTACCCTAAAAGAAGAGATGGTTGTATGGAATGCCACTGGTGGGGCAAAGTGGGGGAAAAAAAAATAATTTTGAAGCACTATGTACACTAAATAGAAGTAACCCTGTACATGACAGCCAAGAAGAGGTGAGGAAAGGCTTGTTAGGCGAAGCGTGTTGTTACTGATATCATTATTGTTATGACAACAAAAGTTACTGAGCAAGAAGATAAATGTTGCCCTATTTCAATTTTATTTAGATCCATCCCTCCTTCTAACAGTCATTTAATATGGACTGTGAAATTGATAGTGCCTTGGTATTTATCAGAAGATAATCCTAAATATAAATTCAGTTATAAAAAATTCTAGAAGAAAACAAACTTAAATATTAATATTTACCAGCCACACTTATAGCTATCCATTCATCAGTTTTATGGAAAGATTTTTCATTTTCCTTGGGGGAATCAAATATATCCTTTGGCGGTACATTTTCATGCTTTTCTTCCTTGAGAGAAATTTCCTCTGGAGTTATCTGAGTTCTGTTAGAGTCTTCAATATCTATAAAATCATCACTAAAGTCTTCACTTAAATCATTCTTATCAGAAGATGACAAAGAAGACAAAGAAATATCATCCACATCATCACTCAGATATCTAATTTTAGCATCAGTCTTTATGGTCTGGTCATTTCCTGTTCTATAACCATCATTTTTAATTAGTTCTTGCTCCTTATTAGCAGCTCTGTCATTAGCCAAAACTGTAGCATGTTCCTCTATACACTTGTCAGCAGGTGCATTTTTATTACCATCAACTGTGATACTCCCAGCAAATGGAGGTCTATTGGATTTCAGCAAAGAGGGATGCATCATCCTATAACCCAAAGTGGAAGTCATACTGGGTCCATTGGGTAAAACCACCTTCTTTCCACCAGCTGGATAAGGCCGATTAAATCCATACCCTAAATGTTCATTCCCATTGAGTACTTCCGACTGCCGGGAATTTCTTGTTAGCATACTTGACCTCAGAGGCACTCTAATGTGGAGCTGTTGGTTCTGATAAGGCTTAGTAAGATCTCCAGCTCTGTTGAAGGAACGTGATCTGGTTATAGATGAAGGTGGAAGGAATGAACTCTGAATGGAATGTGAAAAACTTTGTGACCTCACCATTTTTTCACAAGTAACAGACTTAATATTGTCTGGGGATTGTGCTAAGCTTTCTCCAGAGCTACTTCTGGTGGCACAGGAATTTGCTCTAGGCCTTTGCATGTTACCAGCTGAGCGACTTCCATAAAATCCATTCAACTGTGATTTGGGGGCACTGACTGAAGAATACGAAGTCCTTCCTAATAATGTACCTTTGGTGAATTTACCCAAATTAGATGGTCCAGACAAAGATTTCTGGTTTAACTCCTCTGTAGATGACACAAACACAGTGGATGGCTTTGTCACCTTTGAGGTAAGTACAGAGACACTTTTCAAACCTCCTTTTATCCTACTTTTATCAAACATTCCTTGAATAGGGGCATGTTTTTCAGGATCAATTAATCTATCACATGAATTTCGAGTATTGTTAGGTTCTCCAGCACTCTGTTCACTGAGTTGGTATTGGTTTGCCTTCCTCCAATTAAATGAATGGGACAAGAGACAATCTGAGCCATTATTTTTTATGTAACTTTTGACATTACCACCCTTGGAAACTCCTAGTAAGCTAGCAGGTGTCCCATTTGGCATCGGCTGCAGTGTGCTTCTTACGGATTTTGTTCCATACTTCGGCAACTTTGAACCCAAAAATGTCTTGATTGGTGTTTTTTCTTCCATGAGCTATAAAGTGCATTTGTCCTTAAAGATTGACAGACTCTGAGGAGGAAAAAAAAAAGTAGAGTCAGCATTCCTAAATAAGCACACTTACAAAGATCATTACATAACATGAATACATATAATACTTATATAATTAGATGCAGCAAAGCCCAAACACTACTACTGATTCCTACAGGATTCTTAGATATTGAAGGCATTTATTAAATTAATAACATTACACTAGAATAAAGAACATTTTTTATAAACTTGGGTTACAGACGATGACATCCAAGTCCAGAAAAAATAAAATCAGACTATCCAATTTGACTGTAATAATAAATAAATAACTGTCACCGAAGGCACAACAATCTATTCACCTGGAGCAACTGAGGAAGAAGGGAAGTCTGGAATAGGAGGAGGATAGGGATCCCTCTATGAACAACTGCCTCCTTTGCTACCATTACTGAACATTGTGACCAAAGATCCCACAGCAGAATCCTGATCAAAACAGGGAAAATGCAGAACACAACTTCAAATTCTCATGGACTCTAGGCTTTCTGGAGCCATGGAGGTTGGATGAACACCTGAAGGTACTGCCTTGAGACAATATTTAAACCTTAAACCAAAAATATCCCCTGAAGTCATCTTAAAACCAACAATAGTTTAGCTTAACTAATAAAAAAATGTCTGCCTTGAGCATTATACTCTTTTAAGAACTATCTATATGGGATCAAATTGACAAAAGCAACTTGAAAGGTTAGATATGAACCTTAGGGCCAGTGAGTTTATGTCAATGACAGAGGAACAACTCAAAAGGAGCGTGAGAATGGTTGCACAACTGAAAGAATGTAATCAATGTCACTAAATTGTATGTGTAGAAACTGTTGAACTGGCATACATTTTGCTGTGTATATCTGCCACAACAACAAAATAAGTAAAATTTAGAAAAAAAATCAGTACTTCTACAGTACATCTTCTAATTTCTAATTATTTTTCCCCTTTGGGTAATAGTCTCTCCTTTAAAGTTAAGAAGATATGATCTCATTTTCTCAAAAAGTACACATGATCTTATAAAAACTAGAATACATTTAAAAATCTTAATTATTAAAGCCACAGGAAAGATGTGGTAGGAATAGAATAGCAACAAAAGAAAAAAATTCTTCTTAAGGGTAGGGATATCAACAGTCATTTTAAGCAACCATCTTAAAAGAATTTGCACCTACTAACATAAACAGACACTACAGTTATTGTCAGGATGGGAGTTCTAATAATTTAATAAACAAAGTTGATTAGTCTATTAATTTCAAGTTCTCAAATTTACTTTAAAAGTAATACAAACTGCAAACACAAAATATGTTCAACGCACAAACACAAAGAGCATAAAACTAGAAACAACCAGTGTCTCCCCTTTGAGTAGCTATTTAATTAATTACAACATACCATGTGGTGAGATTACAAAAATACACTAGAAATATAAAACGTCTGACCTAACAATAAGTCAAATATAGTACGGTCACTACATGCTCACTGCAATTACAGTTGCCACTGAGTTGATTCCGACTCACGGTGACGCTACGTGTGCCAGAGTAGAACTGTGCTCCACAGGGTTTTTAATGGCTGATTTTTCAGAAATAAATAGGCAGGCCTTTCTTCTGAGGTACCTATGAGTGGACTCAAATCTCCAACCTTTCCATTTGCAACTGAGGGTATTAATCATTTGAATCACCCAACCTCAGGGAACCTACAAATTTTCAAAAGTAGTGGCCAGACAAAGGTTCTGTACAATGTTGTACAGCTCCTACCTTACACTGCATGGAAACAATAATGAGGAAAACAGGTAAGTCGGTAAAACTTAAAACTTTTAATAAGTGCCTTACAGTTTGGCTATGGGTATGATTTGACAGCACTGGAAAAGTCAAGGAAAACATATTGAGGACAAATCGTTTTTGAAACTTCAGCAAGAGGCAAAAGGAGCCACCAGGACTTGCCAACTTCCAAGGCACTATTGTGAGTTAAAGGAGTCCTGGTGGCACAGTGCTTAAAGCGCTGGACTGCTAATCGAAAGGTAGGCAATTCAAAATCACCAGTGGCTGCACAGGAAAGAGGTGTAGCAATCTGCTTCCCTAGAGATTTTACAGCCTTAGAAGTCCTATGGGGTCACTGTGAGTCAGAAAGGACTCAGCAGCAGTGGGTTTATTTTGTGTTGGGGGAAGATCTGAAACCCAAACAAATGCACAATACTCTTGGCAGAATGGAGCAAGCCTTGTACAAGACACTTAACAAGACCCAAAAAGAGACAAGAGAATCTGGAGCCCCAAAAGAACTCTTCCTCCAACACCACCTCATGCCCTTCAAATACAGAAAAGTAGATAACTAACAACATGCACCCTCAGAAGGTGCACTGAGGTTGTATATAAAAGGAGAAGATAACAATGAGATTCCACTTCACTCCAACAAGGCTGGCATTAATCCAAAAAACACAAAATAATAAATGTTGGAGAGGATGTAGAGAGATTGGAACACTTATGGACTGCTGGTGGGAATGTAAAATGGTATAACCACTTTGGAAATCGATTTGGCACTTCCTTAAAAAGCTAGAAATAGAGCTACCATACGATCCAGCAATCCCACTCCTTGGAATATATCCTAGAGAAATAAGAGCCTTCACACGAACAGATATATGCACACCCATGTTCACTGTAGCACTGTTTAAAATGGCAAAAAGATGGAAACAACCAAGGTGCCCATCAACGGATGAACGAATAAATTATGGTATATTCACAAACGGAATACTACACATCAATAAATAACAGTGATGAATCTGTGAAACATTTCATAACATGGAGGAATCTGGAAGGCATTATGCTGAGTGAAATTTGTCAGATGCAAAAGGACAAATATTGTATAAACCCACTGCCTTCGAGCTGATTCCGACTCATAGCGCCAACCCTATAGGGCAGAGTAGAACTGCCCCATAGAGTTTCCAGGGGCGCCTGGTGGATTTGAACTGCTGACCTCTTAGTTAGCAGCTGTAGCACTTAAAACCACTACGCCACCAGGGTTTCCAAATATTGTATAAAACCACTATTACAAGAACTCGAGAAATAGTTTAAACAGAGAAGAAAATATTCTTTGATGGTTAAGAGAGGGGGAGGGAGAAGGATATTCGCTAATTAGATAGTAGATAAGTACTACTTTAGGTGACGGGAAAGGCAACACACAATACAGGCAAGGTCAGCACAACCGGACTAAACCAAAAGGCAAGAAGTTTCCTGAATAAACTGAATGCTTCGAAGGCTAGCATAGCAGGGGCGGGGTTTGGGGACCATGGTTTCAGGGGACATCTAAGTCAACTGGCATAATAAAATCTATTAATATTCTGCATCCCACTTTGGAGAGTGGCATCTGGGGCCTCAAACGCTAGCAAGCGGCCATCTAAGATGCATCAATTGTCTCAACCCACCTGGACCAAAGGAGAATGAAGAACACCAAGGACACAAGGTAATTACAAGCCCAAGAGACAGAAAGGGCCACATAAACCAGAGACTACATCAGCCTGAGACAAGAAGAACTAGATGGTACCTGGCTATAACCGATGATTGCCCTGGCAGGGAACACAACAGAGAACCCCTGAGGGAGCAGGACAGCAGTGGGATGCAGACCCCAAATTCACATAAAAAGACCAGACTTAATGGTCTGACTGAGACTAGAAGGACCCTGACGGTCATGGCCCCCAGACCTTCTGTTGGCCCAGGACAGGAACCTTTCCCAAAGCCAACTCTTCAGACAGGGATTAGACTGGACAATGGGATGGAGAGGGATGATGGTGAGGAATGAGCTTCTTGGATCAGGTGGACACTTGAGACTATGTTGGCATCTCCTGCCTGGAGGGGAGATGAGAGGGTAGAGGGGTTAGAAGCTAGCAAAATGGACAGGAAAAGAGAGAGTGGAGGGAGGGAGCGGGCTGTCTCATTAGGGGGAGAGCAACTGGGAGTATGTAGCAAGGTGTATATAAGTTTTTATGTGAGAGACTGACTTGATTTGTAAATTTTCACTTAAAGCACAATAAAAAATTAAAAAAAAAGAGCATTTAAAAACTTTATTGAAAGACAGTAAGACCTTAATAAACAGAGAGACACACCATATTCATGAAAGCTCAATAATATCAAGATGTCAGTTTTTCCCAAAACACATAAAATAGATGTAATTCAAATTAAAAAAAAAAGGAGAAGATAAGGTCACAGCTAAGGTGGGAAAGACATCAAGGGGAATTCACTCATATTGTATCAGAAGAAGTACAATTCACATCAATAATAAAATCTAGTCTGTCTTATAACTATGTGTGAGTCTATCTGACCCCTAATAAAGTAAGCTTTTGAAAGCATAAATGGAGCCCTGTTTACTTTCAGGCCCACCACAGTACCACACATTATAATTTTACAAGCCTAGTTCAAGTTAATGTAACACACAGTAAGTCAAGAATGAAAAATAACTTTGTTTTGTGGTCATGGGAACGACTGGTATTAGCTGCCTTGAGTAATGTTTGAAAAAGATTCTGAGGCTAAATGCAGACTGAGCAATAAAGTGTCATGATTAAACAACAACGTCTGCTGATAAGCAAAGAAAGGGAGAGTGGCAACATCCACACCAGGTGACTGCCATCCCTGTTTCTGAAGATGGTCTTCACCATAAAACATACTACCCACTCACCCACTCCAACACTTTCAGGACAGTTATAAGAAAAGTGGAATGATATTAGAGACATGGGTCATAATGCAAATCACTAAATGACACATATTAAATATTCTGTCCTCCAGCGACTCAGTGAGTCAGAAAGGCTTTAACATTTCCCGGCTGTCACCAGTAGACTGAAGGGGGAACACTATTCCTTCACTTCTCTAGGCCTCTACTTTCTGTCTAAAACAGGGCAATGTGTATTACCTCCCAAGAACATCCTAAGTATTAATAACTTAGAGGCACAAGATAAGCCCATAAGAAAAAACACAACTACTACAAAGTGTATGGGGTGCTATTACTTGAGGAAAAAAAAAAGATAACGTTAGAACCTGAGAGTACTATTTATTAACCAGAATATTTACTGATTTCTAAATGTATAAATAATTGCACAAAAACAGTATCAATCATCTTGGACTGTGGTCTAAAAATTAACCTAATGGCTCATCTATGAAGTTTCCATATCTGCTTACATTATAGGTATTGTCACTTCATCTGTTGATGGGCTACCATCTATCTTCAAACATTCATAAAGCTGCTTTCTCCTACATTTGCTTATAATTTCCCAATGAGATAAACAGACTTTGTGAGGCTACCTCATTTTGGTAGTTGTGCTGTCTTTGATGCACTTTACCTGAGAGGCAATCTCTCTGAAAGGGTAAAAAGACGCAATCATAAAAATTTTAAAAAGTACGTGTTTGCTGACATACTTTAAATTATCTGTGAGCTTTAATTTAATGCTGAACTAAGAATAATACCTGGTACAAAGCTTGGGAATGTCTGAAATTTTCTGAGGTAATTTCTGTAAGAAAAATTGTTTAAAGTATAGCATATTTTCAATACTAGTATTTCACATTTAAAACAATTTTTAAAACTACTTACGAATTCCTTTTTCAAAAACTAGTAAATCAAAGTTTCTTACTTTTAAAAGGACTCCACAATTGGAAACGGAGGGAAAAGGAGCAAACATCATCCACCAGGACAGGTACCATGCTTACCACTCTATCCCTGCTGACTCTTTAGTCTTCATAACAACATTATAAGGTGATGAATTTTATCCCCTCTTAAATAGATAAAGCGGGATTCGGAAAAGCTAAAATACTTATCCAAAGTCACAGGTTCGTAAACTGCTAAAGAGGATTCAAGTTCAAGACTATCTGATTCCAAGGCTCATGCAGATTGTCTTCCAGCAAAGGAGATAATTTTGCTTAGAATGAAATATTCTGAGGGGTTTACTGATAGCTACAGACAAGGGTAAAAGATGGAGCTGGCGCTGTCAGTGGAGCGAATAAAGACAAAAGGACCTGGGTATTAATTACAGGAGATGTTTTGCAGAGAAACAGTAACAGTTTTCACTTTTTCAAAGACTTTTCGTATCCATGAGGAGCCCTGGTGGTGCAGCGATTAAGCACTCGGCTGCTAAAGTCAGCAGATGGAACTCAACAGCCGCTCTAAGGAAGAAGGATATGGCAATCTGCTTCTGTAAAGACTTACAGCCTTGGAACCCTACGGGGCAACTACTTCTACTTTGTCCTGTAGGCTTGCTATGACTCAGAATTGACTCGATGGCATCTTTTTTCTCCCCCCCATATCCATTACCTTATCATCTGAGGAACAACCTACTCATATTCTTTTTTTAGTTTTTCAAATAGCTTTTTGGAAGGTAAGAATTGCTTGTATTTCAGAGATTTACACGGGCATAAATCCACTACTGAGGCCAAGAGCAGTTAAGTGAAAAAGGCTGATGACTATGTATAGGCACTTCTGAAACTTGGCCTCACATACATGTAAAACAAGTTGCCATCGAGTCAATTCCGACTCATGGGGACCGCATGCATGTTAGAGTACAACCGTGCTCCATAGGGCTTTCAGTGGCTACTTTTTCAGAAGTAGATCGTCACGTCTTTCCTCCAAGGCATCTCTGAAGGACTCGGAACCACTAACATTTCAGTTAGCAGCCCAGCACATTACCCGTTAACGCCACCAGGGACTCCTCACATTCATATACCAAAAACCAAACCCACTGCCATCAAGTCAAGTCTGACTCACAGCGACCCTACAGGACAGAGTAGAGCTGCCCCATACGGTTTCCAAAGAGCGGCTGGCAGATTCGAACCACCAAGCTTTTGGTTACCGGCCGAGCTCTTAACTGCTGTGCCACAAGGGCTCCTCACATTCATATAATCACCCTTTAATTTTTCAAGCCTTTTGTTTACTTATGCGCCTCAACCCAGTGTTTAAGAGAAAGACTGGGGGCAGAGCAGAGACTCGAGGGAGCCCTCTCTCAGTGGTACAGGCATTCAGGAGGTGACCAGAGGCTACCGGGGGACAAGCACTAAGCTCTGCTTGTTTCACTATATTCTCCTATCTTACAAAGCAAAAGCTTTAGCTGCTGGGGTAGGGCTTGCTCCCAGGGCACAGGAAGAGATCCACTGTACCTCAGAAAGGAGCAAAGTAAAATCCTTCTGCTTCTGATGGAGAAATAGAAAATCCATTGCTCCTGGGGGAGGGGCAGGAAACTGTCTTGGGCTTAAAACCCTACACCAAGCAGAGGTCCACTAGCACTAGGAGAGGAGCAGGAAAATCTCATCCACAACCAACCATAGATACGAGACACAGTTCAGCCACCATAGGGAAGAGGGATAGAAATGCTGGGAAAAACCCACCCCAGGCCCAGAGTCAGCAGAGGCCTAAGCCCGAACCTCCCCAGGTCCCACCCACTATCAAGTAAGGAGTAATACCAGTCTGCTAAGAGGACAGATACAAGCGCAGGGAGAGAAGGCTCTTGTGTGGCATAGATAACTGAAACTGAGAATGGGGGAGCAGACAGCAGCAGCCCAACACTACAGGAACTGAATTGTGCAGTGATCTGAAGGAATGAAAGCAACAACCAAAGCATAACCACAGCTTAACTCTTGACTAAGTTAGCTAAACAACCTACCAAAAGAAAAAGTCTGCTCATTTCCAGGCATAAACACTTTTTATCTTGGTCTCTACTATACTTCTACACATGATAACCAGTATTCAATCACAAATTATGAGACATCTAGAAAAGCAAAAACACAAAACCAAAAAAGAAAAAAAACAAAACAAAAATTATTAAGACATACGGCAATCAACAAAACCAGACTCAGTTGGCCCCAACCCACTTTTACCAAAGGAAAATGAAGAACACCAAAGACACAAGAACAATATTAGTTCAAAAAACAAAAGAGCCACATAAACCAGAGACTCCATCAGCCTGAAACTAAAAGAACTAGATGGCACCTAGGAACCAAAATAACCACCCTGACAGGGAACACAACAGAGACTTCCTGACAGAGTGGCAGAAAAGGGTGACACAGAGCTCAAATTCACATAAAAAGACAAAACATAATGGTCTGACTGAGACTGGAGGAAACCCTGAAGCCATGGTCTCCAATGCTGTTTTAGCCCAGAACTAAAACCATTCCCGAAGACCACTCTTCAGACAAAGATTAGACTGGTCTATAAAACATAAAACAATACTCATGAAGAGTGTGCTTCTGAGTACAAGCAGATGCCTGAGACCAAATGGGCAGCTCCTGCCTGGAGGCAGCCTGAGAAGGCAGGAAGGGACAGGAGTTGGTTGGAGGGACCTGGGAAACACAGGGTGGAAAAGGAGAGTGTGCTTTCAGATAGCAGGGATTGCAACTAGTGTCACATGACAATATGTGTATAAAATTTTGTATGAGAGATTAACTTGAGCTGTAAGCTTTCACCTAAAGTACAAAAAAAAAAAAAATGTTGAAATGACAAATATTTTGTTAGAAAAAAAAAAAGAGAGAGGGGTCTACCTAGGTGCTAAATTAGATGTTCCCATCACCTTGAATTACTAAGAGTGAGAAGAGGTTACAGGAGCTCTTCTGAGGATCAAATCCGACAAGGTAAATCAGGGTCCCAGGACCATCAGAAGGAGGCAGAAAACGCCCAGGGTTCATTGATCCCACACTGAGAAGCTCTTCTACTCACTAAATTTCAACACATGAGCTTTTGTATATGTGAACAAAACTACTCACTGAAATAAAATTTTCTCAACAATGTTAAGAAAGATCTTAACAATTGTTTACAAACAGATTTGCCAACAATCTTTCAGAACTTATAACTATAAATAAATGAGTTTCTGTACCTGAAAAAGAGTGGAGACGGAGATTGGGAGTCCAGGGGAGGCAATCACAGATTAAAATTACTTTGGAAAGGCAGAAATAGAAACATTAACGTTGTAGGTGATTCCATCCATTATTCTACTCAATAAGAACACATGATAAGGTGAATTTATGAGGGAAGAGATGATTCTCTTTTTCCTCAACCAGTCTTAGTTCACACATGCTTGTCATCTTACCACTAGTGTGATACTAATATCTGAATATGCAAACTTTTTGTATAATTAAACTACTTGAACTGGTGTTGATCTAAAGGTATAAGAAAAAGATCACTAGGATGAACACAGGTTACCATCTGATTTTTCAAGGGCGATTTTGACTACACAAGATTTTTAAGCTACACGCTAACTTTAAAACCTAACCTCACACAAACTGCCCTATTTTGTAATTATATGTGTCCTCCAAATGGTGGAGGCAGGGGGAACATAGGTAAGGAACTCAAGAAGCAAGTGGGCTCTCTATGCAGTCTAGAGGGCTAAACTTCACCCAGAGGGGAAGAAAAGAAAACCTTGGCTGCAAATGAAAGACAATAAAACCCAGAGCTGAGAAACGTGCATTAAATCACATTCTCTTCTCCAAGAGAGCTATTGCTATGTACTTTCCACGAAACAATTGCGGCGCTATCCATAGCACCATCTGTTTGTTTACTAAGTGTTTACTGAGTACCCATTATATGCCAGGTACTTCTTGAGGTACTGGGGACACAGCTGTGACTAGAACAAACATGACAGAGCTAATGGTTCCACAAAGATTAGACAGCAAAAATAAAATTAATGCTGTAAAAACATAGTACAGGTAGTCCCTGACACACGACGGGGTTCCGTTCTGACAACTCCATCACAAGTCAGTTCCAACATGAGTCGAATACCTCTCTTTTTTAGTTTTCACTACTATTGACTTTTATTATCAGTATCTTTATAAATTCAATCTGTCTTTGGGAGTTAGAAACATTACATATAAACTTACAGATGACAGCATCATGAAATTACGCACTGTAAACTCCGCTTGTAACAGTCCCTTTTTTTTAGTACATCTTATCGTTTAAAAAAAAAAAAAATGATAAGATGTACCAAAAAAAAGGGACAGTTATAAGCAGAGTTACACTTACAGTAAGTCAAATACACCGTAAATCAGGGAATACCTGTATATAAAAAATGCCACAGCTTAACACAAACTGATGGTGTATTTTAGTATACGAGGTCCTATAAGACTGGCTTATAAGATCCAGCTTATCAATACCTCGGTAAAACAGGCACCCAAATTCATAATTTGTTTTCTCCTACCTCTCTCATAAACCACACTGGGTTGCTGAACTTAACAAACCAATCTCTTTCCTGATGGCTTCCTTCTTGCATAATAACGTATTCTAATTCGGAATCTCAATCCCTACCCACATCCATGGTGCCTAATTGTAGTTTTTTCAAGAAGGAACTTAAAACTCTTGGCATAAAACATTAAAAAAAAATTGTATGAAAATGGGACCTGACACATTCTAAGTATGACTGTGATCTTTCAAATGCTGACTCCCTTATGATTTAATTACAAAGTAGATAATTACTCATACAATTTTTAATAGCAACTAGGACACTCATACTTTAAAAGTTTTTTTAAGTAAAAATCATGAAACCAGTAACCAGTTAGCATTTAATCAATCCCCAGAGTATTGACACTGAGATTCTTCTCAACTTACCAAATACCAAAATGATTAAAGTTGGGCATTTGCATCCATAAGTTGACTATGATTGAAGACATGATGACCACAGAACATAAGGACGATCAATCTTACTGTGCTTGGGAGCAACACAATTCAACTTCTTCCTTTGCAGGGGGTCCCCAATGAATCCATTACCCACCTCCAACTAAATAGCACTTTTTAATTAGACGCTTATGAGATACCCAAACCCACTGCTGTCAATTCCAATTCATAGCAACCCTACAGGACAGAGCAGAACTTCCCCATAGGGTTTCCAAGGAGTAGCTGGTAAATTCTGACGGCCAATATTTTGGTTAGCAGCCAAGCTCTTAATCACTGAACCACCGGGGCTCCCTTAAGAAACAAAACCAAAAAAACCCAAACCCGTTGCCATCGAGTCAATTCCAACTCATAGCAACCCTATAGGACAGAGTAGAACTGCCCCATAGAGTTTCCAAGGAGCGCCTGATGGATCTGAACTGCTGACATTTGGGTCAGCAGTCGTAGCCCTTAATCACTACGCCACCAGGGTTTCCCCTTAGGAAACAAGATCCTGAAAAATAAGCACAGTGGGTAAGACATAAAACCTGCTATGAGAAGTTCATAATATGGTAAAGGGAGAAATGTCCTCATGACTGTAATTACTTACAACACATTCATTCAGTCATCAAACGTTTATTGAAAGCCTATTATGTATCGGAGCCCTGGTGGCGTAGTGGTTAAGAGCTCAGGTGCTAACCAAAAAGTCAGCAGTTCAAATCCACCAGCCTCTCCTTGGAAACCCTATGGAGCAGTTCTACCCTGTCCTACAGGGTTGCTATGGGTCGGAATCGGCTCGATGACAATGGGTTCTATCAGCAATCAGGCTCTGTGCTACAGGCTATGGATATAAGGCATTCCAATACAGGGAAAAAGACATAAAGGTAAGAGAAGGGCAATGAAGTCCTATAGCTGCTATGACAGATTATATAGGGTAGTACATGGGGACACAAAGAAAAGGGCTCAGTTGGGAGAGGGGGATATCATAAAAGGCTTTGTAGGGAAGGCAATGTTTGAGCTGAGTCTCACAGGTAAATAATAAGGACCTGGATGTGAAAAGCAATCCAGGATAAGTAAAGAGCATAAACAGAAGCAAAGACCTACATAAGGAGATGGCACATCCAAGAAACTGTAATGAGTTGAACAAGGGTAAAGAACAGGGTTCAGAAAAATTTATCAGGAGAAGGGAGAATGATGGAAAAAACAACCTGCAGAGGGTTGTGTGTGCCATACTAATAGATGAGGGCTTAACCACGGGCAATGAGGGGACCAAAGGGAAAACAATGATCTGACTGCAACCTGGAGGACAGACTAGAGGAAGACGGAGAGATACATTAGAAAGATGACAAAGGCCTGAGGCAAAAAAAGTTGAAGAAAAGGTACAAAAGATATCCGCAATATTGAAACTTGAGAATTTTGTTGCAGTGCCCATTGCCTTCGAGTTGATTTCGACTCATGGTGACCCTACAGAACAAAGTAGAACTGCCCCACAGTAGCAGGCACAAAATAAAAGCACAATTAATTAATGAATAATTGGCTAGCTGATTAGATGCAGGAGATGAGAGAGAGCAAAGAGTTCAGGATTCCAGGCTGGTTTGACTGGAAAAAGGGTGATGCCGTGAACTGCTGGTAAACATTGTATCTGAAGCAAGAGATCATGATTTAGCATGTCAAGCTCAGTTTAAGGTGCCTAGAGAGGGTGCAGGTGGGGTGTTGACTAGATAGTAAAAGGTCTGAAATTCAAGGACAAGGTCTGGATGGGAGATGATAATTTGGGAATTATCAGCACGGGGATGAGGTCAAAGGTCCTACCAGAAACACGTGAGGTTACCCTAAGAAGATGCAGAACAAGGAGAGAATGAAGCTCCGTCCTGGGAAACACCAATATTTAATGCACAGAAGAAAACAAAAGCAACAGAGAAGGCCAAGAATGTACAACCCGAGAGGAAAGAAGAGAATCACAAGAGCAGTCATGGGGGGGAAGAAGTGAAAATGGCAATAGGCAGTAGGGTCAAAATGCACAGATAAGCAAAGAAAAATGAAAAACTAAAACAGTGGTGGACTTGGCACTTTTCAAGTTAATGATCACCTCTGCAAAACCAGTTTCAGGAGACAAATGAGGCAGAGACACCTGACTGCAGTGCGTTGAAGACAGAAAGGAGGTGAGGAAAAGGAGTCTGGAAACGTAACCCATTCTTTAAACATATTAGCGCTGACAAGAGAAAAAAGACAATAATTTAAGGGAACATGAAGGCAATAGTTTTTTTTTATAATTTGCCTCTTTTTCTGTGTATAAGCTGCAGGAGAGAGCTAAAAGAGAAGGTTGGAAAATAAAGAACATGGTAGGAACAACAGTCGGAACAAGATCCCACAGTATATAAGATTACGGGGGTTTCCAGGCCCATTACAAGACTTGGAATGCTAGACAAGAAACAAGACAGAGGCTCTGATTTACAGATAAGTGGAGAAGGAGGTAGCATCCTGACAAGCACACTGTTCAGGGCTCTCTCCCCAGGAACACTGAACACCAGTCTGGAGCAACTATAGCAGGCCCCACTCACCAACCTTAGTCTGGACTGGCTGAACCTGCAGGCTGAGGGAATTGTGCCTGCTGCTGAATGAGGCTAGGGAAGACAGGGACTACCAACAACCAAACCCGCTGCCATCGAGTCAGTTCCAACTGATAGTTACCCTACAGGACACAGAAGAATTGCCCCACAGGGTTTCCAAGGAGCGCCTGGTGGAGTCCAACTGCTGGCCTTTCGGTTAGCAGCTGAGCTCTTAATCACTACACCAACAGGGCTTCAGACAAGAGCTGTTGTTGTTGTTAGGTGCCGTCAAGTTGGTTCCCACTCATAGTAACCCCATGCACAACAAAACAAAACGCTACCCAGTCCTGTGCCAGCCCTACAATCATCACTATGCTTGAGCTCATCATTGCAGCTATTGTGTCAATCCATCTCATTGAGGGGCTTCCTTTTTTCTGCTGACCCTGTACTTTGCCAAGCATGATGTCCTTCTCCAGGGACTGATCCCTCCTGACAACATGTCCAAAGCATGTAAGATGCAGTCTCGCCATCCTTGCTTCTAAGGAGCATTCTGGCTGTACTTCTTCCAAGACAGATTTATTCTTTCTTTTGGCAGTCCATGGTATATTCAATATTCTTCGCCAACACCACAATTCAAAGGTATCAATTCTTCTTCAGTCTTCCTTATTCACTGTCCAGCTTTCACATGAATATGATGTGACTGAAAATAGCATGCCTTGGGACATGCACACCTTAGTCTTCAAGGTGACATCTTTGCTTTTCAACACTTTAAAGAGGTCCTTTGCAGCAGATTTGCCCAATGCAATGCATCATTTGATTTCTTGACTGCTGCTTCCAGGGCTGTTGATTGTGGATCCAAGTAAAATGAAATCCTTGACAACTTCAGTCTTTTCTCCGTTTATCATGATGTTCCTCATTGGTCCAGTTGTGAGGATTTTTATTTTCTTCATGTTGAGGTGCAATCCATACTGAAGGCTGTGGTCTTGGATCTTCATTAGTAAGTGCTTCAAGATCTCTTCACTTTCAGCAAGCAAGGAAGGTTGTGTCATCTGCATAACGCAGGTTGTTAATGAGTCTTCCTCCAATCCTGATGTTTGGTTCTTCTTCATAGAGTCCAGCTTCTAGGATTATTTCCTCAGCATATTATTGATTGAATAGGTATGGTGAAAGGATATAACTGTGGTGCACACCTTTCCTGACTTTAAACCAATTAGTATCTCCTTGTTCTGTCCAAACAAATGCCTCTTGATCTATGTAAAGATTCCTCATGAGCACAATCAAGTGTTTTGGAATTCCCATTCTTCGCAATGTTATCCACAATTTGTTACGATCCACACAGTCGAATGCCTTTGCACAGTCAATAAAACAAAGGTAAACATCCTTCGGTATTCTCCACTTTCTGCCATGATCCATCTGACATCAGCAATGATATCCCTGGTTCCACATCCTCTTCTGAAACCAGCCCGAATTTCTGGCAGTTCCCTGTTGACATACTGCTGCAGCCATGTTTGAATGATCTTCAGGAAAATTTTGCTTGAATGATATTGTTCGGTAATTTCTGCATTCGGATGGATCATCTTTCTTGGGAACAGGCATAAATACGGATCTCTTCCAGTAAGTTGGCCAGGAAGCTGTCTTCCATATTTCTTGGCATAGACGAGTAAGCACCTCCAGCGCTGCATCCGTTTTTTGAAACATCTCAATTGATATCCTGTCAATTCCTGGAGCCTTGTTTTTCGCCAGTGCCTTCAGAGCAGCTTGGACTTTATCCTTCAGTACCATCGGTTCCTGATTATATGCTACCCCTTGACATGGCTGAACATCAACTAATTCTTTTTGGCATAATGCCTCTGTGTATTCCTTCCATCTTCTTTTGATGCTTCCTGCATCATTTATTATTTTCCCCACAGAATCCTTCACTATTGCAACTCAAGGCTTGAATTTTTTCTTCAGTTCTTTCAGCTTGAGAAATGCCGAGTGTGTTCTTCCCTTTTGGTTTTCTATCTCCAGCTCTCTACATATGTCATTATAATACTTTGTCTTCTCGAGCCACCCTTTGAAATCTTCTGTTCAGTTCTTTTACTTCATCAATTCTTCCTTTTGCTTTAGCTGCTCGATGTTCTTAAGTGTCAGAGTCTCCTCTGACATCCATCTTGGCCTTTTCTTTCTTTCCTGTCTTTTCAATGGCCTCTTGCTTTCTTCATGTATGATGCCCTTGATGTCATTCCACAACTCGTCTGGTCTTCAGCCACTAGTGTTCAATGAGTCAAATCTGTTCTTCAGATGGTGTCTAAATTCAGGTGGGATATACTCAAGGTCATATTTTGGCTCTTGTGGACTTGTTCTGATTTTCTTCAGTTTCAGCTTGAACCTGCACAGGGGCAATTGATGGTTTGTTCCACAGTCAGCCCCTGCCCTTTTTCTGGCTGATGATATTGAGCTTTTCCATCGTCTCTTTCCACAGATGTAGTCAATTTGATTGATTCCTGTGTGTTCCACCTGGCGAGGTCTACATGTATAGTCACCATTTATGTTGGTGAAAGAAGGTATTTGCGATGAAGTCGTTGGTCTTGCAAAATTCTATCGTTCGATCTCCTGCATTGTTTCTATCACCAAGGCCATATTTTCCAACTACCAATCCTTCTTTGTTTCCAACTTTCGCATTCCAATTGCCAGTAATCATCAATGCATCTTGATTGCATGTTCGATCAATTTCAGACTGCAGCAGCTGATAAAAATCTTCTATTTCTTCAATTTGACCTCAGTGGTTGGTGCATAAATTTGAATAATAGTCGTATTAACTGGTCTTCCTTGTAGGTGTATGGATATTATCCTATCACTGACAGCGTTGTACTTCAGGACAGATCTTGAAATGTTCTTTTTGATGATGAATGCAACACCATTCCTCTTCAAGCTGTCATTCCCAGCATAGCAGACCATATGATTATCTGATTCAAAATGGCCAATACCAGTCCATTTCAGCTCATTAATGCCTAGGATCTCAATGTTTATGCGTTCCATTTCCTTTCTGATGATTTCCAATTTTCCTAGATTCATACTTCGTACATTGCAGGTTCCAATTATTAATGGATGTTTGCAGCTGTTTCTTCTCATTTTGAGTCATGCCACATCAGCAAATGAAGGTCCTGAAAGCTTTACTCCATCCACGTCATTAAGGTCGACTCTACTTTGAGGAGGCAGCTCTTCCCCAGTCGTCTTTTGAGTGCCTTCCAGCCTGGGGGGCTCATCTTCCAGCACTATATCAGACAATGTTCTGCTGCTATTCATAAAGTTTTCACTGGCTAATGCTTTTCAGAAGTAGACTGCCAGGTCCTTCTTCCTAGTCGGTCTTAGTCTGGAAGCTCAGCTGAAACCTGTCCTCCGTGGGTGACCCTGCTGGTATCTGAATACCGGTGGCATAGCGTCCAGCATCAGAGCAACACACAAGCCCCCCACAGTATGACAAACTGACAGACATATGGGGGAAAAGGCAGGAACTAGGTCTTATTAAATGCCACAAGTCAGCTCAACCATCAAGAATACGGGAGACTTGGGCAATACAAATAATTTCAAAAAAGAAAATGTCCATAATATATACTCAGTGGCTCAATGAAAAGACTCATTTATTTTTTAAATCCTCAGTATCTAGCACAGAACCTGGCAAATAATAGACATCACTGCATACAAATGAATGATATACTACAGCTGGCTCAGGCCCATATCGCAAGGGACAGGAAACCTGTCGAAGGTAGGCTCTGCAGAGTTTCCATGACCTGGGCAAGAAACTCTCCTTCCTATGGGACCATAGGGAAGAAAGGCCTAATTGTCCCTGCTAAAGGACACACACAAAGGCAAAAGAAGAGGTCAACATGACTGTGAAGGTCCTTAATGATAGTAGTTACCTTTACCAAGGATACAGTATATACCTGATACTGTACTAAGCAATTAATAAGAATTATATAAACTACAAGACAAATACACTTATTCCAATTTCACAGATGAAGAAACTTGAGGTTTAGAGAGGTTCAAGTAACTTGTCCAAGTTCATACAGACAGGAGAAGCAACAGCAATAGCTAACACTTACATAGCTATTACTACGTATTAGGCAATGTTCTAAGAGCTTCTTATATATTTACCCATTTCACCCTCACAAGAATAACATGAAGGTGATAAAATCTGTATTTTACAAATGAAGAAACTAAGGTACAGAAAGGTTAAGTAATTCTCCCAAGGTAACACAGCTAGTAAGTGATGGAGTTGGGATACAAATCCACCACTACTCTATATCGTCTTTTTCCAACTCGTTTTCTTAAACTAACACTCAATCCACCTGTGTTTGTCAAACTGCAGTTCAAGACATCACTTTACTGGTTTGTATCCAGCAATTTTTGTTAGTAAATGAAAAGAATAGAATAGAGCCAAAAAGAATAGAGCAGACTACTCCATTCTTTTCCCAGTACCCTCACTAGTGATGGGCAAGGTGCCTGAGATACTGGAGGTAGCAAACTGCAGAAAATTATATATAATGGATGTATGTAGTTTTTAACAGGTTGGGGAGGAAACAATCAAATTTAACAGTGAAAAATATTCAAGAACCTATTCATGGAGGACAAATCAGAAAGCCTGCTTTTTCTGTGAGTGTAAACGTTGTGTATAATAGAGAAGAGAACAGACAATATGTTTAAGAATTATTCAAAGCAGCTACAGAGCCAATTTTAGTGAAAATAATAATAATAATCTATTTTCTGAAGAATACACTTCAAGGAAGCTTTCAGAAGAATATGAGGAAAAAAAAAAACTGACGAAGGTGCTCAATTTAACTTAGAAAAGAAAAAAAAAAATGTAGCCACAGGAAACAAGTACACAAAATTAGGAAAAAAGATGGAGTTACCAGAGCCTCCCAATAAACAATATAAAAGGCAGGTTTTTTCAACATTATCACAGTGAGAAAAAATTTCATTCCTGAACGATGAACTGTAACATGAATAGAAATTGCATCAGAAAGTAACTCTCATTATGCAAACATAATTAAAACAAGGAAAACAGATGTCCTACAAACTAGACAACTACCACAAACAGAAAAGAATCAAGTTGCTTGAGTTTTGTTGAATCATAAGAGACTTCAGTACATTACACCAAAAAACATACTTTTCACCATCTCAAATTAGAGGTGGCTAAGAAATCAATAAAGGACAATGAAAATAAAAGTGTTATATGGGAAAGAGAGATAAGAGTGCTGCAGCTAAAACTGGTTGGTTGAAATGATACATGGGTAAGCTTTGAAAGGCAGCTTAATCCTTAGATTTAGTAGGAGACCAGGATCACTGAAATGAGAAGAAATGTTGAGGAAAGGGAGAAATACTAAGCTAGAAGCCAGTCAGCCTGATCACTGTCTTAGGCTGGGTTCTCCAGAGAAGCAAAACCAGTGAGGCATATATACATATTGTTGTGGGAAGAAAACATCACAAAGTTTAGTAAAGCAAAAAGAAAGTTTTATTCGGCTTATGTTCAAAAGGGCAAAAGTGGGGAGTGCACAAGCTTGCTGCCAGAACCATGTCTGCCTGAAATATTATAGAACAGACAAAAGGAAATACTATAAAATACTACAGAAGAGATAAAAGTGAGAAAACGGACAAGCATGCTGCTAGAGCCATGTCTGTCCGAGTCCAAAGAATATTACAGAATAGGCAAGAGTGGGAAAACGGACAAGTACGCTGCTAGAGCCATGTCTGCCTGAGTCCAAACAATATTACAGAATAGGCAAGAATGGAAAATGGACAAGCATGCTGCCACAGCCATGTCTGCCTGAGTCCAAAGAATATTACAGAATAGGCAAGAGTGGGAAAACAGACAAGCATGCTGCTAGAGCCATGTCTGCCTGAGTCCAAACAATATTACAGAATAGGCAAGAATGGAAAATGGACAAGCATGCTGCCACAGCCATGTCTGCCTGAGTCCAAAGAATATTACAGAATAGGCAAGAGTGGGAAAACAGACAAGCATGCTGCTAGAGCCACATCTGTCCACGTCCAAGGAACTATTACAGACAGACCAGTATGTATTAATGTTATAAAATGAGCAAAACCATTGAAATCTTCACCTTTTTATAGACTGGCTAGAAACTGTAATCCTGCATTTTGAATTGTCTTTCTTAACAATCACTGGTACACACACACAAAAGCCAAACCCAGTGCCACTGAGTCGATTCCAACTCATAGTGACCCTATATAATCACTGGTACAGGTTTTGTAAAGACAGTTAGCAGGGTCTTCATCGCTCCAACAAATTTTCTATGCACTAAATGCTAATAGTAAAAGATAAGAATGGGAAGGGTTTTGTGTTCTGTTTGATTCGTTTATGTGAAAGGTTCTAGCCATTGTCTTTATACCTCAGGGCCCACTTGATGTGTCCTTTTGAGTGCTTGTGAGTCCAGCTCCAGCTGGGTCACATTCTCTGTGCTCAAGGACAGGGAATAATGATTCCAATATTATTTCATAAATATATACATATGTGTGTGTGTACACGTATGTATGTATGTGTAGAGAGAGAGAAAAATTTATCTCAAGGAAATGGCTCATGCAGTTGTAGAGGCTGGCAAGTCCCAAATCCGTAGCTCAGGTGTCAGGCTGAAGGCTTCTCCTAACTGACACAGCTCCAGAGGCTGATGAAGCCAAGATCAGCAGGTAGTAAGGCAGGCTGCTGGCTCAAGTCCCAAGAATCGGAAGTCAGATGATGATGAGCTGGATGTAGGATCTCGAGTGAGCAAAAGCCAACGAGCTTTACCAGAAAGTCCATATATATTGGATGCAGGCTACACCCCCAAGGAAACTCCCCTTACAACTGATTGGCTGATCATATCAAGGAGGTAATTACACTGTATCACAAAATGGAGGATAAGTACATCTTTACCAAACATGAAAAACCAAACCCGTTGCCATCAAACAGATTCTGACTAATACCAACCCTATAGGACAAAGAACTGCCCCATAGGGTTTCCAATGCTGTATCTCTACAAAAGCAGACCTCCACATCTTTCTCCCAAGAAGCAGCTAGCGGGTTTCAACTGCTGACCTGTTGGTTAGCAGTTTAGTGCTTGACCACTGCCACCAAAGCTCCTCTGCCACATCATTTATAACTTCCAAACTGCATCTTTACATACTTGCTAAACCACTGAGAATCATGGCCCAGCCAAGGTGACACACAACCTCAACCATCACAATCATTAAAAGGAAGTTTTAAGAAACAAATAGGGGGACAGTGGCTATAAAATAACAACTGAAAAAACTTCACTGAGAACAGAGGACAGACGAATAAAGATTGAGGAGGAAGCAGGTGAAGTTTTAAAAAGAGGAAGCAAGTGAAATTCACGGAAACCTTTAATAAGAACAAAGCAAAGATCATAAAATACAAAGAGATGTTGGAAGAGTATACAAATGTATGCACTGTTATGAATGAACAAAACAGCAGGAGGAAACTGAGAAATCAAAACCAAAACTGTCTGAAACTGACGAGAAATTAATCTTACTTGGGATAAATTACATAGTAATACTGGAATGGATCATCATGAGGGGAAATGCAAGTGAAGGAGGGCAGAAATTCTGAAACCTCAAAAGACTTCATCCAAATTCTATAATCAAGCCAATCGAGCAAAGATTAGGGAGATTAAAGACGGTAAATTGGTGATCAGTATCATACAGACTGTCTCCTCATGTGAAGTGATTCCATTTATGTGTAGTAACAGTCCTATCTGTCAGACCAAAGAAACAAGGTATGTCATATTCAGTGGACCTTAGGGAAAGTAAGAAAGAAATTGGCCTGCAACTTTTTTTTTTTGTCATCTGAAAAGGTACTGTGAAATGTATTTATTTTACACAAACATTTTTGCTTTTATAAGTGTCTCCATATAGGAATACCCACATATAACCTAAGATAGTTTCAGCTTCAGCAACTTTATAACATTCAGTTGTTTTTAGGTTAAATTTGCTGCATTTTACAGAATCACTTTAAATTATGTTTTGAAAATTAGATTTATTGTAGTAAAAGACTAAAGCAGTCTTTTCCAACTTAACCATGAATACATGTCATTGCTGCACCTGCAACAGTAAGAACAGAAATAAGAACAGACACTATCAGAAGGCATCATGCACCGGGAGGACAACTGTTCTATGACACTTTAGATTTCAGTCATACATGCATGGATGTGTGTGCATTACGTAAAATGTATTTCTGCTGAGGGTGGTCACAGTCCAAAAAAGGTTGATAAACACTAGGTTACACTATGAAATGTAGGAGTCTTTCCCACAGGAAGTGAGCAAAGACCCCTTGAAGGTCCTGGATAGGAACCAGCATTGGAGTACTTCACTCTGACAGGTATGGCAGGTGGGCCTGAGCTGCACTGACCAGGCCAAGCCAGCTCTACTGCTCTATTGCAGCAATATTAGGCTCCATAATGTCACTTAGTTAACTCATTTACTGCAAAACAGAAGTAACCAACAGCCTACTGAAGAAGAATGTTATAGATTAAATTGTGTCCCCCAAAATATGTGTTGGGATCCTAACCCCTATACCTGTGGGTGTAACCCTGTTTGAAAATAGGGCTTTCTTTGTTATGTTAAATTCAATCATACCTGAGTTGGGGTTGAGGGGGTGCGGACAGACACCACATGAGGATTGTCTATAAGCCAAGGAACCAAGGAACGCCCAGCGCTACCAACAAGGAAAGAATCAACAGGACCAAGACTTTTAGCCTCCAGAATTGTGAGAAAATAAATTTCTGTTCTTAAAGTCACCCACTTGTGGTATTTGTGCTATAGCAGCACTACGTAACTAAGAAGAAACCCTGGTGGCACAAAGGTTAACTGCTCGGCTGCTAACAGAAAAGCTGGTGATTGAGTGCTTTGGACCTACCCAGCAGCTCGGTGGGAGAAAAGACGTGGAGATTCACACCCATAAAGATTACAGCCTAGAAAACCCTATGGGGCAGCTCTACTCTGTCACATTGCGTCACTACAAGTTGAAATCAACTTGATGGCACACAACAACAATGGCAGGGAAATCAAAATCAAAACTGTCTGAAACTGAAGTGAAATTACTTGGGATGAATTAGAGAATAATACTGGAATGGATCATCATGAGGAAAAATGAGAGACTAAGACTAACCGCTGTTGTACAAAAAGGTCTTTCTGAAATGTGGCTCTTTTTTTGAGGTGTTCTGAACAGTGTAAGATTAAAATACATATTGGAAAAAAAAACACTTTTATGAAAATGTCCAAAAATTTTTTTCTCCATTGGCACTGCTTGAAATATAAAGACCCTACCAACAAACTTCTGCACACACAGAAAACTTCTTGCACACTGGCTTCCACTCACCGGGACTGCTCACCTCATTCTTCGGCCTTGCACAGCCCTTCAGCTGACCTGAGGAGACAAGGCTATCTGATGGCCACTGCAAAGAACAGCATGTCTTGTGGCTCTGTTCTTCTCCCCATCCCATCTTCAGATTCCCATCTTCAGCCTCACAAGGACTGTACTCTACAAGTCTCCATCTGACCTGGGTTCACTCTCGTGAAAAATCCTATCCCACACAACGTCTCATTCCAGAGCTGTCCACATGACTTTCTGTGATAAGAGAAATGTTATATATCTATCCTGTCCAATACAATAGCCACTAGCCCCATGTGGTTAGTGTGACTAGAGAACTTATTTTTAATTTTTATTTATTTTAATTAATTTAAATAGCCACATGTGGCTAGTGGCTACCGTAACGGACAATGTAATCTTATATAAAAAAAAATCTTATATACAAACATAAAAACAAGTTATTTCTCCAGTCCACTTTCAGACTCTTCAAATTCTTGCCCAGTTGTTATTTCACGTGAGAGGAAAAAAAAAAAACTCTCCTTTGTTTTCATCCCATTTGCGAACCAAAAAATGTCTCTAAGCAAGACAGATAAACCTTGATAAAAATAGATAACCAATATAAAAATAGCTTTTTCTTAACAAGATAAACATTTTAAAGTGATATTACTTGAGAAAAATAAAAGTGCTATTAGTGTCTATAATCTTAAAAATGCCACTCTGTCATATAATGCATGTAAATGAAACAAGATATTAGAATTGGGAAATTACAAGTCATATAGGAAACTGAGTCCAGAGAAGTTAATTGGTTTGTCCTTCATACTGTTTGTTAGCTGTGAAGTCAGCTTCCCTGACACAGCATGTGCCCAGAAATTCTTTCAGAATCCTAATTAACAGTCACTTACTGTTAATTACTAGATACAAAGAACAAGGCAGAAATAAAGCCACTCATTCTTCTCCAAATGTCCACTTATCTCCTTAATGCTCATCTAATAAAACCTGATTTGCTTCACATATCAATAATTAAAAGAATAATTTTAATCATTTCTGTTTTCTAGGTTTAATTACTAATATTATTTTCTATTCTTTTTAACTGAAAAATATAATTTTTTAATGAGAAAAACACTTTCCAAGTAGTAAATAAAAATTCAGACTTTACTACAATTCAATTTGAAAGATATTTTCTCTATAGAAACATAAAATAGATGTTTTTAAGTTTGTTTTTAAGTAACTATACTACGTATTTTCTGAGAAGTAATTTTCTAAACTTTAGTTGCAAGTACCACTCAGCTTCAATTAAAAATAATATTAAAATGTTAACCTATTTCAGGACAGTAGAAATTCTATTATTGCTACAGAGTACTCAAATAACATACTAACAGTCCAAGGCTTCAGTACTTTAGGAAATATGTAATTTGTCACTGAGAGATACTAAGACAGCAAAGAACGCTCAGAACACTTACTTAGTCTATCTCAAGTCTCTGAGCTCATCTGATATATCACTGCAGAAAAATAAAAGTGCTTTTAAGCCTCAAGAAAAGAAAATTTGACAATTTTTGTCCCTTAATTTAACTTTAGCAATTTTAACTGACAAGTTAAAATGAATCAACAGTGTAATAAGGTCACAAAACAGACGATTTTAGATTGCCCTGAAAAAAATACAGTATCTAAATCAGAAGAGTTATGCAGACTACTGAAGTCTCAATTCTATTTAGAATGGCATTAACAGTTCTGTACATTACCTTTTCTCCTTTCTTTTGAAAGTAACTATAAAAGTCTCCTTATTTTAAAATTTCTTCCCATAATTCTACCACCCTAACACAACTACTCTCACTATTCCACGTACTCTTCTAAATTTAGTCTACGTAGTTCTAAAAACTGCCTAAATAACAATGTTATGTCCTACTTTCTAAATATTATTATTTATATTTTCCACATTTCTAGAGTTTCATCTACTATTTTAATGGCTACAACATATTACATTGAATCAGTATGTTATAAATTATCTAACCACTGATTACTGGACCAAAGACTATGAACATCTTTATCCTTCAATATACCACTTCTGGAGTCTCCCTGTGAATTGGAGATACACAGAGGAGGGTAAAGGTGAAGAACTATGTCACATGACAAAAAGCTGAAACATGGACAAATGCTTTAGCCTAGCAAAACCAAAAGAGGACATGACAAAAACAAGAGCTGCATTGAGTCTATTCCAATTCATGGTCACCCCACGTGTAGCTGAATAGACCACACTCCATAAGGTTTTCAAGGTTGTGACCTTTCGCAAGCACGTTTCCAAGGCTTTCTCTCAAGGCGTCTCTGGGTAGGTTTGAATCGCCAAACTTGTGGTTAGTAGTTAAGTGTTTAATGATTTCACCACCCAGGGACTCCTGATGGCATAACCAAACCAAAATAACCAAACCTGCCGCCACCGAGTCAGTTCTGACTCACAGCGACCCCATAGGACAGAACAGAACTGCCCCACAGGGTTTCCAAGGAGCGCTCGGTGGATTCAAAATGCCCACCTCTTGGTTAGCAGCCAAGCTCTTAACCACTGCACCAACAGTTGCTGCCAAATAGTTTAAGATCTGACATGTAGGGAAACAAAAGTACTTTCTTCCTAGAGGAGCAGAATTAGGACCATTGTATGAAAAAAAAGAAAAATGGTTTTCAGCCCAAAATAAGGAAAACCTTTCAAATTATCAGAATTATTAAGGTGATAACTCTGGGCTGTCATAGAGAGACACTAAGCAGTCCACCTCTGAAAGCATTCAAAAACAAACTGTACAGACTCTGACACTGGGTGGGAGGGAGGACTAGATAACCCCTCAGGTTTTCTTTCATTTGTGTATTCAAATATTTCTTAATCACCTACTAGGATCCTTGAGTCGTAATCGACCGAACAGCAACAGGTTTGGTTTTTTTGGTTTATGAGCCTGGAGCCCTGGCGCATAGTGGTTAGAGCTCGGCTGCCAATCAAAAGGTCAGCAGTTCAAACCCACCAGCCACTCCCTGGAAACCCTATGGGGCAGTTCCACTCTGTCCTATAGGGTTGTTGTGAGTCGCTGTCGACTCCAAGGCAACTCATTTGGTTTGCGGTTTTTTTTAATGACCCACTGTGCTTCATTTGAGGAATACAATAGCACACACGCCCCTATGCTTTTTCCACTTCCAGCCTAGTAGAGGAGAAAGAACGGAAAAACAGGCAATCAATGAAATGCTATACAGGAGAAAACAGCAGACTAGGCATCAAGGAAAGCATCTCAGAGGAGGAATCCTCAACTGAGACCTTAGGGAAGAGGAACTAGCTGAGCAAAGAACACTCTGGTGCAATGAAAAGCAACTGAAGTGTATAAGCAGGAGAGTGACGTCATCTAATTTACATTCCGTGGGGGAATGAATTAGAAGATAGAAAAAAATGGGAGCAGGGAAATCAGCAAGTCAGGAGAACCGATGGGAAAGATAACGGACGAGGCAGGCTGAAGCAGACAGAAAGGACGGATGGGTTCAAGGAGTGCTGCAGAGACGGACACTACAGGTCTCGGAAATGGGTTAAATGTAAAGGAAGAGGGCAAGAGAAATCACGGATGGCTCTCAGGTTTCTGGCCTGAAAACTAATCAGATGGTACTGATATTTTGAGATGGAAAAGACTGGAGAGAGGGACAGATGTGAAGTAAAAAGGGAAACCAACTTTCAGTCTCTATGATTCTTTATACCCTTAATAGAAAATTTCTACCAAAAATCATGATTCATTCTCTGCTCATTAAAAAGTAGTCTACAGAGGGGGAAAAATGCTAAAAGGAGACTGAGTCCATTGAAAAAAAATGGAATACAAACGGTAGATGAAACTATTGCATCAATGTTAAATTTAGTGAAGTCCACAACTGTACAGCGGTAACTTAAAAGAATATCTCTGCGCTTAGGAAACGGACATTGAGGTACTTAGGAGTAAGGGACCATTGTGTACACAATTTACTCTCAAATGCTTGGCATATATATATGCACATGAATGATAAGGCAAATAAGATAAAATATCAGTAGGTGAATCTAGGTAAAAAGTATATTCAGATATTCTGTGTACTGTTCTTATTCTTCTAACTTTCCTGTAAGTATAAAATTAATTCCAAATAAAAAGTTCTTAAAAAATTAAAAAGGAAGGGCTATGGATTGAATTGTATCTCCCAAAAATATGTGTTGTAAATCCTAACCCCTATACCTGCAGAAAGGAACCCTGGTAGTGCAACAGTTAAGTGTTTGGCTGCTAACCAAAAGGCTGGCAGTTCAAACCCACCCAGCAACTCTGTAGGAAAAAGACCTGGTGATCTGCTCCCATAAAGATTAAAGATTACAGCCTAGAAAGTCCTCTGGTGCAGTTCTACTCTGTAACATAGGGTTTCTGAGTCTGAATGGACTGGACAGCACTTAACAGCAACATGCCAGGGGACATAATCCTACTTGGAAACAGGATTTTCTCTGTTATGTCAATGAGGCCATATCAGGTTAGGGGGTGCCTTAAACCAATCACTTTTGTGATACAAAAGAGCAGATGATGCACTGAAGAAGGAGCCCGGGGGCACAACATTTAAGCGCTCAGCTGCTAACTGAAAGGTTGGTGGTTCAAACTCATCCAGCGGCCCCGCGAGAGAAAGACCTGGCAATCTACTTCCATAAAGATTACAGCCAAAAAACCCATGGGGCAGTTCTGCTCTGTCACATAGGGTCACTGTGAGTCCATCAACTCAATGGCACCCAACAACAACTGGCACAGAAGAAAGCATACCCAGGGGTAAGACGCGACACTATCTGAAGAAAAGGGCCGGCGACCAGTCTACGAGGCCAGGAACTCCAAGGATGCAGAAGAGAAGCTAAGACAAGAATTTTCCCCCAGAGCAAACAGAGATTCTTCCCCTAGAACTGGCACCCTAAATTCAGACTTCCAGCCTCGTAAAGGGAAACTGCATTTCTGCTCGTTAAAGCCACCTACTTTTGGTATTTCTGTTATCGCAGCACTAAGAAACTAAGACAGGCAGTCATTATTCACACTAAATAATTCCAATTCCTTTTAACTCATCTCATTGCAGTCATCTTCCGTCTTTTGTATTACCCGGAGCAGTGTCCCCATCAGGGGGACAAGAAGCACGCACAACATGCTCTATAAAGGATGGACAACAGGTGGGGACTGCAGTAATAGGCTTCTTGCAATCTGCAATCTCCCATGAAGTAGAATCCCTAATTCTGCTCTCTGGAGTGTACTATGTCCTATGTCCTGATCTATTAGACTGCTAACGGACAGCTTCCTTTCTGCTTTATTTTCTTTTCTCATGTAATATATAGAAATAAATCATGCTGTAGAGTTGGCATGTTCACTTGGACAGCTTCCTGGATTAGGTGCTCCTCCTCCATGTTCCCATACCTCCCTGGGATAGCAATTATTAAGGAGCCCTGGTGGCACGACTGTTAAGTGCTTGGCTGCTAGCCAAAAGGGCAGCAGTTGGAATCCACCATGGGAGAAAAGACCTGACGATCTGCTCCCATGACAGCCTAGGAAGCCCCATGGGGCAGTTCTATTCTGTCACATAGGGTCACTATGAGTTGGTATCAAACTAGATGGCACACAACAACACAGCAATTATCACAGTATTTTATTTTTAAAATCATGTCTTCGCACGTTCTACTTTTTCCACTAGACTGGAAGCTACTTGAGAATAAGAATCATCACATATTTCGGATTTGTTTTATCCCCAAAGTTTATCATAATGCACAGAAATGGCAATCAATAGGTAACTACTGAGTGAAGTTAGTTAAAAAGACTACTGAAAAATCTAAATGTTATTACTGCAGTTCTACTAAAAGATACCTTTTTGGTCTTGGACCATGGCAGTATATATAAGAGTCTTAATCTAAATCTGCAGCAAAGGAGACATAACAACTAGAGTTACTAACAAACAACTGAAAATGACAATTACTTCACATATAATCTCAAAGTTTTATTTATTCCAATAATTATAACTTTATAAAATAGAACTTATAAAAAGCAAAATGGTTATCTTAGGCTGAGGCCTGAATCTCAGTCACTCCTTAAAGTCAAAGTACATTTATATTTAGCCCATATTAGTAACTGTTCAAGGAGCCCTGATGGTTTTAAGTGCTAACTGAAAGGTTTGAGGTTCGCATCCACCAGCCACTGGGCTGGAGAAAGATGTGACGATTTGTTTCCATAAAGATTACAGCCTTAGAAACCCTATTGGGCAGTTCTACTCTGTACTATAGAGTCACAGGGTCACCGAGTCAAAATTAACTCAAGGGCACACAACAACAGAAACTGTTCAATAAAATACAAGGAACATCTCATTGACAAGAACATAGACGCCATAACATTCTAAACGAAACTTTGTTCTCTACTAATAATCTTTAAGCAAAATTACGTAAGAAAGTAAGAACATCCTACAAATTAAATAACAATCACTTTACTGTGAGAGGCAGTTTTTCAAATATTACAAATGAACTTGCCAAAGAAATAAGGATTAAATGAGAATGTATGTAATGTACTCAAAAAACAAAACTCTGTGGATGAAACGCATCTTTACACAAGATGATTACATGGTAGCACTTCACAATGTCCCGTTACCAAATGTTAAAAAATCAAGCTCATAAAGGGTACTTCTGAGCTATAAAATTAATAAAACTAGGAGAATCCCCAACTAGTAAGGCCTGATCCCCATTCAGCACTTAGAAGGGGCAGAACCCCAGGATTCAAACCCAAATATAATGCAGCACCGTCGCCTCCAGTTGTCATTCCAACCCCTTAGGAGCTGGTCCTTGCTCTGTTTCACACCTGGTACAGTTTGTCTCTCAGGCATTCAAGGGTACTTCCTAACTCTTGGAACATTATCCCCATGTCCTGCCCAATTGCTCTAACCCCATCTGGGGTACAGGAGGCAGCCCAGCTGAGCCACAGGCCCTTGGCAATGGGGAATTCCTGCCTCTAACTACACTCTTCTATCATAAAAGAATACAATGTGCCTGACCAGCCAAGTCTTCTGTCCATATCCTTGAGATCTTCTTACCTCACTGAATAAAATGCACGTGTCAATTTGTAATATTCACAAACGCATCTCCTCTTCAACACTGCCTCACTTCTTAATCTAGAATCTTATCATCTCTAGCTAGTAGTATTCTAGCACACCTACTGCCATCCAGTCGGTTCCTACTCACAGCAACCCTATAGGACAGGGCAGAACTGCCCCATAGGGTTCCTAAGGCTGTAGATCTTTATGGAAGCAGACAGCCACATTTTTTTGCTGACCTTTTGGTTAGCAGTCGAGTGCTTCAACCATTCACCACCACTGCTGCTTTAGTATTCTAGCATAAACCTCCTTAATGGCCTGCCTTTGGTTTCTTCCCTTTGAATCCATTCTTCACACTCTTCCAAGAGTTAGTATTAAATATTTTAAATCTGATCATGTCACTTTCCAACTTAAAATCCTTCCATTGTTCTCCAAAGCACAAATGCCTTTAAAACAGTACCAACAACAGAAGCTGTTATCTATAAGTGTTTATCTCACAACAATCCTACAAGGTAGATATTTTTATTCTCATTTTGCAGATTTACACAAACTGAAACTTGGGGAAATCATATAATTCGTCCATAGACACACAGCTAGTAGGTGAGTACAGCTAAGACTGCAATGGCCTTTAAAATCTGGGCTTGGTATTCCTTTGCAGCAGCTCTCTCTCACCACTACCCAATAAACCCTGCCCTCCACCTATATCAAGCCACTTAAAGATCCCTGATCACGGCTATGGTCTCTCAGGATGCCTTATGAAAGCACACACTACACTCTCCACCCAAAATGTCACTCCCCTATCTTGGTCCACCTTGGGAGCCTCTTTGAAGCCTTTTTCCTTTCTTTCCTACATTCTCTAGGCAGAACATTATAAGCCAAAATAATACAAACACACCCTATTCTCAACTTCAAATGCTACAGTACAAAACACTCAAATAGATTTCTCGATGTAACCTCCAAATGAGAGTCTAGTGCTAGCCTCATAAACCCCTACATTCATGAGAAAGTGAATAAAGATCAATAATACATCAACAGCAAACAGAAATGAAAACACTTAGCATTTTGGAAAATATTCACAAGATATAAATTTAATTATTTTGGAATGTGGGCTAAATCATACAGAATATAGGGTATGTAATAATATCCCTTATATAAGTTTAAAGTACTTTTCTTCTGCAAATTTAAACTTTTTATCCTAAGATCTACTGTTAGTAAATCAAGAAAAATTTCAAGAATCTAAAGATCTCTTCTATTACTACATAAAAAAAAAAAAAGTTACTATATAGGGATTCAGAAAATAACTCTTCAACACTCAAAGACTTGTGCTTATGAAACATTAGATGATGTAGAGGTACAGTTGTGACCCTAATACTCCCCAGCATGCCTTCTCCTTTTCAAAATGGGTGACTGAGAGCTTGACATAACTAATGCCATGATGAATCTGTAAGTTTTTCTCCTTCCTCTGCCTGCCTTCTCTTTTCTACATACCTCTGTTAATGACTTTGTTTTGATCTGAGGCAAGTAACTTTTTCGTAAAAAGTTCCTCCTTTTGATTTGATACTGATAACTTTGTTTTGTTCTGTCTGACCACCTGTGACTTAGGACCCCCCACAGGGAGGTTAGAGCCCAGATGTCTCACCTGTGTATCTTTAGCCTGATACGGAGATGTCTGGCATGTATCTGTTTAGTCTGATAAATAGTCTCTCGTAATTATCTTGTAATGAATAACTCTTCCAGCCACGCCATCTGTGGGCTGCAAAGACATTTCTAAGCCTTGTAAAAATCATATGTAAACTCTAACGTAAAGCTGCCTTTTGCGATTCCATGTAGACAGTCTGCGTTGCTGTCAGGTTTCCATTGGTGGACACCTCCTAAATAAACTTTCTTACTCTTTCTGACTTGGAGTACGTTTCAATGGCTCGACTGCTCCAGGGCACGGACCCTAATTGAGCAACACGGTGATTGTTACCACACCTGTCGCATCAGCACATTAGGTCATTCTCTTCCAGGAACATGAAATAATGGTATGTCTTGGGTGTTAAAAGACAGTTAAACGGCATCTCTTCCAAGTATGACTCAAACATATTAGCTTACACTTCCCCACACTAAAGCTCTCATTTTTTCATCTCACAGTCTCAAGATCTTCCTGTAGTTATTTGCTCTTTAACTGGCATTTGGACATTCAGAATACCAAGTGTTACTTGCAAACTTTCAACCTCTTTTCTAGCTCATTAAGAAAATGTCACATAAGTCATTTCCAGCACTTATCATCCCAGTGACACCCACTTCCATACGTCTTTTCTTGCTTTTTCCCTTTAAGTCTAACATAAAAAAAAAAAAAATAACATATCATCTTCTTAATCCTTAACTAAATTGCTTATAAAAAACATAAAGTATTTTACAACAATGCATCTAGTAGAGATATTTAGGAAATTCACTTTTAGTTGATACACAAGTAGTGGCCCAAAGTTCAAGCACTACTCTAGGGTGGCAGACCCAATATTATTTTGCCTTTGGTATTCCTGTTAGATATAACTAACATGCACTTCTCCAGTAAACGATATACTGAATATACAGGACCAAGCAGAAGACTTGCTCTGAAGGGCTTTTTACAATAGTCTACTCAGGAAATTCCACCACCCACCTGTCAATCTGTTACACTGTGGTAAGGTGGCTTTCGTGTTGCTGTGATGCTGGAAGTTATGCTACTGGTATTTCAAATACCATCAGGTCACCTACGGTAGACATGCTTCAGCTGAGCTTCCAGACTCAGGCAGACTAGGAAGAAAGGCTTGGTGATCTTCTGAAAATCAGCCAACAAAAACTTTATGGATCACAACTGAATAGTATCCAATACAGTGCAAAGATGAACCCCCTAGGATGGAAGACACTATAAAAGAGCCACGACATTAGGCTCAAATGCACCGATGATCATGAAGATGGTGCAACACCAAGCAACATTTCATTCTGTAATGTGTAAAGTCACCCTGAGTCAACGCTGCTTCAATGACAACTAACAACAACTCAGGAAATTAGAGCCTAACCCAGGGAAACAACAGTAGAAATGAATAGGATACCAGTCTATCAGCAGGGGCCGATGAGTAATGAAAAATAAGGGAACAGAAGTCATGATGCTTCCCAAGTTTATAATTTGGGCAACTGTGAGTGACTGGTACCATCATTAAACCCCAAAAAAGCCAAACCCATTGCCATCGAGTCGATTCCGACTCATAGCGACCCTATAGGACAGAGTAGAACTGCCCCATAAGGTTTCCATGGAGCACCTGGTAGATCTGAACTGCGAACCCTTTGGTTAGCAGCTGTAGCACTTAATCACTATACCATCAGGGTTTCCAGATCATTACTAATAGGAAAATAAGGCAAATACATGGATATGGAGAACTCATCGTGATCAATTTTTAATGTATTTACATGCTTCCTGCTAGACATTCAGGTGGGCATTCTAAGCAGCAAACTAAAGGGCTGGAGATCTCAGGAGAGAAAGTGGGCTAAAGAAAAGAGCACAGAAATCGGGTAATACAAAACAACATGGTTTGAAAATTGTTACCAAATGGGGATGCAAAATGGTACAGACATTGTGCAAAAACAATTCCTTAAAAAACTAAACACAGAACCAACATGTGACCCAGCAACTCCACTGCTAGGAACATACCCAAGGGATGAGAAAGCAGTGATGCAAACATGTATACACCAATGTTCACTGCAGCATTATTCACCATAGCCAAAAGGTAGAAACCACCTAAATTCCCATCAACAGATGAACGGAAAAACACAATGTGGTACATACATGCAATGGGATGCTACTCAACCAGAAAAAGAAATGAAGTCTTGATATATGCTACAAAATGGATAGAGCTTAAAGACATCATGCTGAATGGAGTAAGTCAATCACCAAAGGACAAATATTTAATAACCTCACTTATATAACAGACAAGATCAGGCCAATGTGTAGAGACCAAAGTTTATTACTTATTCCCAGGGGTGAGAGGGAGGAAGAAAGAGGGTTAATGGTGATGGAATTATCACATTGGTTAAAGATTAACCTAACTGTTGTCACCAAGTTGTGCACCTGTAAAAAGCAAAACAGGCGAAAGTTGTGCGATACATATTTTACAACAACAACAAAAATGAGCAGCTGCAGAGGCTGCTTAAGTCCAACTAAACACCTCACAGGTTTTGATTTCTTGGTTTGGAGTTCATGGGGCATCCCAGTTGACTGACCTGATACCATGTTTATTGCTTCTGTTCTATTTCCTAGTTCGCTGCACACTGCCTGGAGTCTTTAAAAGCTTTCAAGCAGCCATCCAAGGTACAAAAATTGGTCTCTATTTGCCTGGAGCAACTGAGGAAGAAGGAGAGTCAGGAATAGGAGGAAGAGAGGAAATGTGTGGCTAATTGGCTCCATAAAGACCTGCCTCCTTTCCTATGAGGCCAGAAGAACCGGATGGTGCCCAGCTACCATTATTGAATGTTTTGATCAAAGATTCTATAGAAGAATCTCAATCTAAGGGGAGAAAATGCAGAACAGAATTTCAAATTCCCATGGAATCCAGACTTTCTTCTGGAGCTCTGGAGGCTGGATGAACCCCTAAAGCTACTGCTCTGAGATCATCTTTAAGCCTTAAATCAAAAATATTCCCTGAAGCCTTCTAAAAACCAAACAATGGTTTAGCTTAATTAGTAAAGAATGTCTGCCTTGAGCACTGTGCTCTTTCTAAGAATTTTCTATATAGAACCAAACTGCCAACGGCAACTCAAAAGATTAGACAGGAAACTTAAAGAGCTGTGAGTTTATGTTAACGATGGAGGAACAACTTGGAAAAGAAGAGTTGTACAACTTGAAGAATGTAATCAATGTCACTGAATTGTACATGCAGAAACTACTTAATTGGTGTATGCTCTGTTGTGTGTATTCTCAACAACAACAATAAAACAAAATAAATTATTTTTAAAAAATAACACGTGTTCAAGAAAACATGAGAGAATAAAGAAAAACAGATGTCAGGTTAAAACCCCAGAAGGCATGCACATCAAAGGATAGGGGTCAGTAAATACAGCTGAGAAAGAACAGATATGACAGAGAAACAAGAGACAGTGATGTCATAAAAGCCCAAGGAACAGAGGGTATCAAGAACATGGAGATGATTCCACTAAAACGTTCACACAGTACTTAACAATTAGGAGCTATGTCAGAGGATAAACACCATTACGTTAAGAAGAGAAAGCAAGGCAAGGACACTGTTGATAAAGGACATGATTCAAACAACCCAAAGCAGAGAACGAAGAGTGTGAAGTATGTTTAGAAGAGAATGTTGAAGAGTTTTCCTGGAACAGAGGGTTAGTTGTGTTAGCAGAACACAACGAAGGTTAAGTCTTAGTGGAATGCTTTGAATTTCAGATTCTATTTTATTTTGGATTTCATTCTGTGACCAGTAGAAAGACACATAGTTTTGTTTTAAGAAATCTACTCTGGTGCCAGAGTACAGGAGGAACTGGAATGACCAAAGAGTTAAAGCAGGAGGCGTTATTAAAGGTCTTAAAATTATTAAAACATATAATGAAGGCCTGAAAAAAGGTGGTGGTAGCCAAAGTGAAAATTAAGAGATACATCTAAGAGAAATGTTCTTGTACTACCAGGATGTCCTAGATATGCCACTATTATTACATTACTTTATCATTACATTCATTAAACATTATATCCTAATCATTTGTAGACTGGGACCCCATCTTAGCCTCTCATCACTAGTACTAACATGCCAGGAACACAGCAGGTGGTGAAAAACTGCTGACTTATAAAAGAACTGTAACTGATCAGATACAGAGTAAGAGTTAAAAGATAATGCAGAGAAACCTAAGTGACTTACAGGATGTTGACACCAGAAAACTTTAATGGATATAATACAGATGCTGGGAAGGGGATAAGTTTAGAGACTAAGTTTAAGATATGCTGAGTTTTAGATTGGAGGGTGACATCCAAATAAAAATGTCCAAGAGGAAAAAAATGAAACAACAGGAGGGGAATGAATGCACACAAACACACACATTAAGACAAAAATAGAAATTTGGGATATATAGTAAAATCATTAATAAATCTCATTTCCTCATGTGAAAAATATTTAACAGAATTATTAATTTCCTAAGACACTTTAGGAACGCTTTTTGATACAGGGGAAGTCAGCACAACTGGACTAAACCAAAAGCTAAGAACTTTCCCGAATACAACCAAACACTCCGAAGGACAGAGTAGCAGGGGTGGGGGCCTGGGGACCATGGTTTCAGCGGACGACTAGGTTAACTGACATAACGAAGTTTATTAAGAAAATGTTCTGCATCCCACTTTGGTGAGTGGCGTCTGGGGTCTTAAAAGCTAGCAAACGGCCATCTAAGGTACATCAATTGGTCCCAACCCACCTGGAGCAAAGGAAAATGAAGAACACTAAAGACAAAAGAAAAATATTAACCTAAGAGACAGAAAAGACCACAGAAGCCAGAGACTCCATCAGCCTAAGACTATAAGAGCTACATGCTGCCCAGCTACCACCAATGACCACCCTGACAGGGAACACAACAGAGAGTCCCTGATGGAGGAAGAGGAAAGTGGGATGCAGAACTAAAATTACAGAAGACTGACTGAGACTAGAGGGACCCTGGAAGACATGGCCCCCGACTCTCTGTTAGCCCAGAACTGAATTCATTCCCAGAGCCAACTCTTCAGGAGACAATCAGGCTGGACTATAAGACATAAAATGATACTCGTGAAGAGAGTGCTTCTTAGCTCAAGTAGATACATGAGACTAAATGGGCAGCTCCTATCCAGAGGTGAGATGAGCAGGCAGAAAGGGACAGGAGCTGGTTGAATGGACATGGGAAATCTGGGTGGAAAGGAGGAGTGTGCAGTCACATTATAGGAAGAGCAACTAGGATCACATAACAATGTGTGTATAAATTTTTGTACAAGAAACTAACTTGAGCTGTAAGCTCCCACTTAAAGCACAAAAAGATAAATAAAAAAGAAGAATGCTATTTGAATTGCTCATTTGTATGTTCTGTGCAAATTAAATGATGTAAATGCTCAACCAAACGTGTCAAACCAAAACTGAGCCAATGCTGAATAACCATTTGCTTTACTCCATCATTCATTCAACAAAATCTACTGAGTAACTAAAAGTTTGTGTTGGGGCAGGAGAGACTAGTCACAAATGCAAATAAACTACAGTCAATAGTACAAGAAATTAACTGCAAAATGTTACAAAAAAGGGGATGATGAGTGGTGGGGGCATGATGAAAATATGCCTTGAAGCTCTCGAGACATCTGTACTGAGCCTTTAAAAAGAAGAGCTGATTTAATGCCACAGCTAAGAAGTTGAATGGTGTTCTGGAAAAAACAGCATGTGCAGAAGCCTGTGATGTCAGAGTCTCTCATCTTCACAGAACCATGACGGAAGACGAAGGCCAAGATAGCTCCTACAGTACCTTCTGTGGCTGATAAAGACCTGGCCTTTATCCTGTGGTAGGCAACATCAGATGTGCATCAGAATCCTCTAGGGAGCACTCCGGGCCTCCTAAAACTCAGTGCGTGTGCCAGCAGGAGGTGGGCAAGAGACACGGAAGACAGCAAGCTACTGCAGACAACAGGGAGCCACAGAAGGCTTTTAAGCCATAACAGAACCCAATCAGATCTGTGTTTCAAAAATCCAAAAGTCATCACCCTAGAGGCAGACCAATGAAGAAGATTAAGAAGCTATTACAATGATGCTGCCGCGCTAAATACTGACTACTGCTTACTACTGCTTACTTAAACGTAAATGAACCACAAAGAGAGGCACACAAAGTGCTGTAACTGCAATAGGCACTTTCAACGTAAGATTCTGAACTCAGACATCAACTCAGTGATCAAAAGCAATTACAGCAAAGTGTGGTGAAGCGCACTAGAAAAAAGGAAGGGGGTAGTGCAAGGAAAAAGAGTACCTATCAAATTTTCACCTTGGAAGCACTTCATTTATACTTCAGTTAAAAAGTAATTGAAAAAAGTTTTTTAATTTCTAAAAAGTATTTTACAATAAAGCTATCATTTCGGGCAAACAGTGCCAGTTGAAAATTTGGAACTCGTAACAGACCAAGCACTGTGCAAAACTGCTGAGAATGATCAATGGAGAAAAGTCAGAAGAAAAATGGGTTAGCAAATACGAGGCCATTTAACCCACTTCCCAACAATATATAAAAAATTTTGTTACCCATATACAAAAACTACAGATTTGAACTGATGAAAATTCACCCTCTACTAGAAAATAATGGGGCTGGGGTGTCCTCCAATGCTTCTCACTAGCCGCTGTTATCTTCATTTGCAAGAAATACGGAAATACATAAGGATATATATCTACACACACATATATACATATTATACAGATACACACACACACCTACTACTCATTTATCAGCTATTTCGTTACCCAACAGTTCGTATTACTACAACAGTAAAAAATCTACTATCTGACTATTTGGGGCATTAACAACGTACATCTGGAAGTAATGAATGCAGAGGTACGAGGTAAGAGTAACGCTGGTTGTGATGGTTGAGGTTATGTGTCAACTTGGCTGGGCCATGATTCTCAGTGGTTTGGCAGTTATATAATGATGTAATCATCCCCCATTTTGTGATTTGATGTGATCATCCTCCATTTTTGCATAACATCAATTTTTGTGTTAACAGCCTGCTTTTTGGAACCTAACCGTGTTGATAAGTGAAGAGTAATCAAAAAACCAAACCCACTACCATCAAGTCAATTCCAACTCGCAGCGACCCCATAGGACACAGTAGAATTGCCCCATAGGGTTTCCAAGGCTGTAAATCTTTACAGAAGCAGACTGCCACATCTTTCTCCCATGGAGTGGCTGGTGAGTTCAAACAGCCAACCTTTCAGTTAGCAGCTGAGTGTTTTAAGCACTGTACCACCAGAACTCCTTAAGTGAGGAGAGTGTGTGTGTGTGCATATGCTAATGATGGACCTTGGATACACGATTTAGAATAAAATTAGTGTCACTTACTTTTCCAGACCCTCTCCCTTGCATCTTCTTTTTCTTTTTTTAATTGAATCATTCTATCAGCTATATAAATATGCTACAAAAGCATCCACCTTAAAAAAAAAGAAAAATCCCTGACTACACATCCCCTCCAGTTACCATTCGGTTCCTCAGCATCACCTTACAGCAAATTTCTACAAAGAACTGTCTACCCCTGCAGCCACAATTCCTCTCATCCAGTTCTCTCTGAAACCCATTTCAATCAAGCTTTCACCTTCACCACTCCACCAGAAACAACTTGTTAAGGTCACCAATGATTTTAACACGCTGAATTTAACAACCACATGTTAGTCCTCAATCTCAGAGCATCTGACACAGCCGATCACTCCCTCCTCCTAAAAAATATTTCCCTTGGCTTCAGGGATAGCACTCATTCTTAATTCTCCTCCTTTTTCACTGACTGCATCTTAGTCTCCTCACTAGATTTCCCCTGTCTCGTCTGCAGGGCTCCAAAGCTGTTTCTGGACTTCTTCAGCCACACTCATTCCCTAGGTTGTGTCCATCTCACGGCATTAAATACTACCTATATGCCAATGACTCCAAAATTTATAACTCAACCCAGACCTCTGCCCTGAACTACTAACTCACATATACCCAGCTACCTACAAAATATCTCTACTTAGATTCTAACAGGCATCTTAAACTTAACATACCAAAATCAAACTCATTATTTCCCCCTAAAATCTGCTCTTCCTGTACTTTCTCAACTCAATAAGTAGCAACTTCATTCCCCCAGTTGTTCAGCTAAAAACCATGGCCCACATCTAACCCATCATCAAATTCTGTTGGCTCTGCCTTCAAAATGTACACAAAATACACGTACTTCTCACCATCTTCACTGCTGCCATCCCAGCCTAAGTTCATCATCATCTTCCACCTGGATTACTGCTATAACCTGCTAAATGATCTCCTTGCTGTCACTACCACACTCCCCTCATTCTCCATATGGCAGCTGAAAGGTCTATTTAAAGTAAGCCAAAACCCTCCAGTGCAATGCTGCAGACTTCAACCACCTTCAGTACCAGATAAAAGGAAGGCCGTAGGTTGGAGATGGTACGAGGAAGTGATCTTCATAAACCGTTTGTATATCCCGTGTCTAGGGATCTTAAAGAATGAGGCTTCCAGGTTGTCTACAGGCTTTTCTTTTACTTAATCATGTTTAGGAGATGACCATAGCTATGCTTCTAATGCTATTTGACAATTTGTTACACTATTTTAAATAATAAAAACTAGTCATTGCCCAAAAGCTGTGTGATAGATATATTTACAACAACAACAGGAAAAAGTAACTGCTGAGGCTGGTTATGTACAACCAAAAACCTCACAGAATTTGGTTTCTTGCTTTGAAGGTTGGGGGTCCTGGGTTTCATGCAACATCCCAGTTAACTGGCATAATAACATGTTTAGAGCCTCAGTTCTACCCTCCTAGTTCAATGCGTAGTGCCTGGGGTCTTAAAAGCTTGTAAGCAGCCATCCAAGGCATAACAATTGTTCTCCTTTTGCCTGGAACAATAGAGAAAGAAGGAGAGTCAAGGCTAGGAAGAGGGTACAGAATGTGTGGCTAACTGCCTCCCTGAACAACTGCCTCCTTTATTTATTTCTTCTTGTTTAATTGAGATGAAATTTACATAACATAAAACTAACCATTTTAAAGTTTACAATTCAGAGCCATTTAGTACAACACCTGCCTCCTTTTGCCATGAGAGCAGAAGAACTGGATGGTGCCCAGCTACCATTACTGAACATTTTGATCAAAGATTCCAAAGAATCCTGATCAAATGGGGAAAAATGCAGAACAGAATTTTAAATTCTCATGGACTCCAGACTTCACAGAGCCATGAAAGTTGGATGAACCCCTGAAACTACTGCCTTGAGATAATCTTTAAACCTTAAACCAAAAATATCCCCTGAAGTCTTCTTAAAACCAAATAATAGATTAGCTTAATTAGTAATTAGTAAAAAATGTCTGCCTTGAGCTTTATGCTACTGTAAGAACTATCTATATGGGATCAAATCAACAACAGCAACTCAAAAGATTAGATAGGAACCTTAGGCGGCAGTAAATTTATGTTAATGGCAGAGGAACAACTTAGAAAAGGAAGGTGAGAATGGTTACACAACTCAAAGTGTAATCAATGTCACTAATTGGTACACACAGACACTGTTGAATTGGTGTTAGGTTTTGCTCTGTATATTCTCAACAACAACAAAATAAATATTATTAAAAAAAAAAAAAAAACCTACATTGGCTTCCCACCTTCAAATAAAAACCTAAGCCCTTATAACTGCCTACAAAGTCATACATGATCTCACTCCCCATCCCCACTCAGCCTCTCTGACCTCATCTTCTGTCAATCATTCCCCTCAATGCCTGCACTGACCTACCTGCCACTCCTCGAACAGGCCAAACACACTTTAGCTGCGGGACCTTTGCATCCACTGCTCCATCTTCCTCAAATGCTCTCTCTTCCCCAGTAACTGCACAGATCACACTATTCCTTCTTTCAGACCTCTGCTCAAATACCATTAATCACTGAGGCCTTCCACAGCTACTTTATCTAAATCAGTAATACACCCCTCTCATAACCATGCTCTTTCTCCCTTATTCTGGTTTTTCTCTACAGCACTACAATAACTGATATGAACCAAAAAAGAAAAAAGTTGCCATCAAGTCGATTCCAACTCATAGCGACCCTACAGGACAGAGCAGAACTGCCCCATAGGGTTTCCAAGGAATGGCCTGTAGATTCACACTGCCAACCTTCTGGTTACCAGCCTGAACTCTTAACCAGTGTGCCGCCAGGGCTGACACACACACAAAAAAATCCACTGCCGTGGAGTCAATTCCGACTCATAGTGGCCCTAAGGAGCAGCTTGTGGATTTGAATTGCCGACCTTTTGGTAAGCAACCAAACGCTTAACCACCGTGCTACCAGGGCTCTACCAGGGCTGACACATTCCACATAAATTTATGTGTTTACTTTCTGTACCTTGTAATTGGAATGTAAGGGCTTCGAGGGCATAAAATTTGTTTTTTTTCCACTGCACGACCTAGCAAGTGCTCAGAGGGTACTCTTGACGGGATGAATGCATGAATGAGGAAAATCGAGCCTCAGGATCTGGTTTCAAATCCAGGACTGAGGGAATTTACATTGAAGAACTTCTCAGGGCCTGTAAAAATGCAGACATCAACAGTGGCCACAATAATGGCCAAGTCTACAATTTTTATTGGCACCAGTAATAAATAAGAGTTTATTTGAGATGCTAGGCCAAAATGAGGAAAATAGACTTGAGAAAATTTTAAAAAATAAAATGAAGAAGAAGGATGGGAAAAAAAGAAAAAGGATGACCATCCCCAACTCCCCACCTCCTGAAAAAATTCACCAGGATAGGTTTCCTGGAAGCTGGCCTACCAATTCTGACCAAAATATCACCACGCCCACTCTAAGCACTTAAATAGCTATTATGAGTATTTCCTGCTTTTCTATGCTATGGTCTACAGAGCAGTTTGTGACTCCAAACTAACACTGGCTGCCAAGACGTAATGCTCAGAGAAAGCTCTCAAAGCACTCAGGCTGCAACCAAATATCATTAGTACGAGGACAACAACAATTCAAAGTACCTTCTAGCGTCTGCCCCTTTCCATCATCCCTAGTGTATTCTGGGCTTCAGTCATCAGAGATTTTATTACATTGGGGTAGGGGAGGGATGAGACAAAGACAGAAAAACTCAAAGAAACAGAACTGAAATATATTTTTCTGCATTTTAAAAAGAGGTAGACTGCGAGGGAATAGAAAGCTTCTAGTAAGGTATGAGGTGTCATATGCGCTTTTCAATACCAGACTCAGAGAAGGATCCAAATCCTGAGATGTCAAGTGTTTCTCGGCTAAAGAATTGAGAACTGTGCCTTCTATCTCCATTGCCACACAGAGAACTGAAGATATGGAGCAGAGACCATGCCAAAGCGAACAGCTGGGAGCAGTGATGGGGGGGGAACAACTGTGGAAGGGAAGGGAGGAGTAATTACACAGCTTTTTCTCTTTCCCCCTTTCCCATTGTGCTTACCAAGTGAAGAAACTGGGCAAGAGAAGGCACAAAGGGGAAGGTAAGGATGCTCTAAAGCAAACGATAGGAGGAGACACCAACGGTAAATTCCTTTTCAACTGACGCTTTGAAGAACAGACATATGAAGTAAGAAACTGACCAAGGAAATTTAAAACAAACTCCCATACTGTACATAACTACAGAAATGTGCAAAGAAAAGAGAGGTTCTTAATTATTTACAATGATGGCCCTGGGACATTTTTAATATCAACAATCCTCTGAGATGACCAACTATATTCAGCCTAACTCAACTGATCAACATGGAAAAGTAAACAGGTAAAAAACTTAGATTTCATAGACAGCTGGCTTCCCAATGGCTCCAAATCTCAAAATAACCAATGAGAAGCCTTTAAACACAAGGAAGTATAACTCTGGGGCATTCAAAAGCAATTAACTCAGCTTAAGCTAAAACAGGAAACCCTGGTGGCATAGTGGTTAAGTGCTACAGCTGCTAACCAAGAGGTCAGCAGTTCGAATCCGCCAGGCACTCCTTGGGACTCTATGGTGCAGTTCCACTCTGTCCTATAGGGTCGCTATGAGTCAGAATCAACTCGACGGCAGTGGGTTTGGCTTTTCTGGTAAGCTGAAACAGCAGAGACTACGTCAAGTATACCATAATTGATCAACTCACTTAAAAAGAAAGGAGTGTTCTGACTGGCTGATCTCAACAGGCTGAGTCATGCCCCCAGCATCAGCACCTGTGGCAAGCAGAGGTTAGAAGCCAAGAGACAGGAAGCCACAGGATACTCTGAGAAAGGTATGGAGGGAAAAAGGAGTCAGTAGCAAAGAAAAGACAACTTAGCACTATACAACCACTGACCATCAGCACATGCCAGCCACAACTGTTTGTAGCTGGAGATGGCATTCTACACATCCACTTCCGTGCCAATATTCCCCTCTCCTTGACACCCCTCCCCAACTTGACTTCTGGCTTCCTCACTGATGGTTCTCCTCCTCCTCCCCCACAGCTGTCACCTTCCAGGGCGCCTCCGCCTCCACCCACTCTTTGATTTTGCTATTCCCCACCCCCGTTCAATCTCTTGCTGTCTTCCTGCTTCAGCTCATCCCTGCCTTCTCCTTAGTCCCTGTCCCTGACCAGCCTCAATCCAGCGGGGCAGCTGGACGTGTCACTAGAAGAGCACATCAGAGTCAGTGCTATGAAAGTACCGTGTAACAAAGCACTGTGAACACATGTTCGTTTGCACCCACCAACCCCTGATGATGTTCTGTGTTCTCCACAACCACACTCCACCTTCCCACTCTAGTGTAAGTCAGATACTAAGTCCTGTAACTTTCCGTAACATCCCCATCTCCACTCCACCTTACCACCCAAGCCTTCGCTTTTCATGTAACTGTTTCAAACACTTCCTATCAGAAACATAATCCAATATATTTTCCACACCGCCACAACAGCTATCTTCCTAAAAGATATAATATACCATAGCCATCCCTTGCTTTGAAACATCTAGTATCTTTTCAGTGCCTAAGAGATAAAGTCCAAACCCCTAGCACAGCAAATAAGGTAATATAATACACTTTTTAAAAAGCTCCTTTTAAGTAGTCACCCAATGAACCCTCAGCTAGACTAGGAGGTAGAACAGAAGGCAGCTAAAAGCAGGCTGACTGAGTTAAAGTCCACTTCCAACCCTTACCAGCTGTGACTTTTTGCAGGTCACTTTACCTCTCTAAATTTTCTTATCTGCAAAATGATGAAACTAAAACAGCCTACCTCGTATGGTTGTTGTGAGGATTAAATAAGAAATTACATGCCGAGTGCCACCACAGTTCGCAGCACTCAATGTTAACTGTTATCCTGGACTAGCTCATCTACCTAGCATGCCTTGCTCCCCAAAGGAGCAGATAATCAAGGTTTTACTTTCATGTATCTTAGAATGATTAACAATAAGAGAAAATCTAGTTGGTAATCCTGAGCTAACAAAGATTTCAAGTAGCCAAAATACTGGTTTGATGAAAATTTGGTTTGTCTAAATTTTATCACAGTTTATTTTTTAAAAAGTACTCATTTACATAAAAAAAAACTAGATTCGTTTTTCTCCCCTATTCAAGTTCAGGAAGAAAAAAAGGCAATAGTTTACCAATGGTATTCTACAGAAATAAAGAATCCATATAAAATAAATGCAGTTCCAATTGCATATAATTTTCTAAAGACATACATAATTTTACAAAATAAACTCTAGAAGCTTAAAAAGATAAAAGTATGCATCACATGCTGGAGTGACATTCATATTCAGGCCTCACTATCAAAAAACAAAATCACTAATTCTTTTTAAAAAATTCATGATTTTCATAATGTTTAAAACTACAAAGCCTACAACAATAACAAAATGAAAGACTAGGACCATTTCAAAGGATTAATGTATTAATGGTCTGAAGTGTTAATGAAAATTGCTAAGGGTCTTGTAAATTTATGGACAAAAGATAATTCATACAAAGGACAAAATTAATAAAAGTAGAAAAATACTACATTTGCTATTGTATGGTGCACGGCAATTTAGATGATAGGTACGTTTATAGCCACTTTGAAAAACAAATTTTAAAAATAAAAGCCTGTAAAAAAATAAAACTGATCATCCAAACTCTGCTGGAGGCACTGTAAATCAATACAGTCTTTCAGAAATAATCCTGGCAAATTTTTCAAAGGTGACAAAAACTTTCTTACAATCTGAACCTTATAATTCCACCCTTGGGACCTTATCCTAAAGAAAAGACACAAAAGGAAGCACAGCTACATGCTAACTGCTTTACCTGGAAAACGGGCAGCAACCTGGATGTCTATTAACACGTAACTCAGCTTACGGTAACACTGTTCAGTGACCAGCAGAAAGAAAACACACTATATATAGAAGCCCGTTTTAAAATTATGTTTTGATAAAATAAAAATTCTTAATTATTATAAAATCATGTATGCGTAACAAAATAACAAATGAGAAAATTTTTGTTTTTTTATTTTTATTTTTTCCTTATCTATGACCATTTTTTATGACCTTTTTTTTATGACCATTTTTATGACCATTATGCTGTTTATAAAATAAAAAGCTGATTGGAAGTGATGGGACCCACCACACTAAGTGCACATTTCAAAATTGACTTCCAGAGGTCAAAAATCACAATCGATTTTTTTCCTAAAAAAACTATGGCATGGGAGTAATCAAACGGGCTATTCTCACATACAGGCTAGCCACGCGTGTAATTTTAGCCACGCTATTAGCCAGCTGTAACATTACATTAAAATCTCATTTTACCGTCAAAATGTATACAACACGTACGTAGACTCTCCATATGGTAAGCACAACCCACTTGTCATGTGACATCTGGAGAGTGCCCCAGGGACCGAGGTTAAAAAGAATCAAGGCACATGTAATGGGGAAGGTTGGGTTTCTCCCATATCCTTACATGAATTATCATGTATCTCAGCCACTCAAGGACTCTAAGCCCCTAGGAGTAGCAGCTAAGGATTTATCAAGCAAGAGTGTGCAAGTGCATTTGCTCTCCCTCTGAAAACAGGTCAATTCCTCATTTTCCCCCAAAGCATCCTGGAGTCCATAAACATAAGGTCAGGAGAGATGAGATACAATTGAACCTAAGAAAAAGCAAGTTACTTCCCTTTTCAGGCTTTAGTCTTTTAACAGGTAAAAATTTTAAAATTGAACCAAATAATCTGTTAATTCAAGTTCCACATTCCCAAGCCTACAAACACTTCTCCCAGACTGTAAAACAATCATTAAGAGTTAAGAATTAGAAAACAGGGCAGGGAGGGGTCAGAGGCAGGGAGGGGGCAAGGGTGAAGTACACAGATGATCGAAAAACCTGGAGTATAATCCCAGCTCTGTCCTTTTCTACCAGTGTCACCTTGGGCAAATTACTTCTTCTCAAGTGAAAGTTTAGGATCTATGAAGCAGCAATCATTATTCGCCATTCCTTTTATTCTTGAGTCCTAAAACGGATGTTTTTTCCCCATCATAACTGGGGTTTCATTCCTAACCAGCAGTAACAATTTTGACTTTGTTCTGGAAAACTTACAAGTACCTTATGATTCATTCTAAGTTTTCTGATAATGAAAAGAGGCAGTCTGCAGCATTTTTGCTGACCTTAACACCATACTCACGACTGAAGCCATTCTTACAGTTCACGAAGTTCATGTTCTGCATTCTAGGGAGGTGAGTAGCGAGCATCTGGGGTCTTAAAAGCTTTCAAGTAGTAATCTAAGATACAACTACTGGTCTCTACTTGTCTGGAGCAAAAGATAAAGAAGGAAACCAAAGTCTCAGAGAAGAAACTAGTCTACAGGGCTAACAGCCTACAAGGGCCTCGGCAGTATCTACCCTGAGGCCAGAAGAACTAGATAGTGCCCTGCTACCACTACTGATGGTTCTAGGGATGCACCCTGATAGAACGGGAAGAAAACATGGAACAGATTGCAAATTCTTAAAAACTCCAGACTAACCAGACCAGTTGAGACCAGAGGACTCCCTGAGACTATCGCCCTGAGATTCTCTTTAAACCTTGAACTGAAACTATCCCAAGGTCACCTTTTAGTGAAATTGGCACACGAAATAAAGGATATTACCAATGATTACTGTGCTCCATTAAAAAACCATCTATATGGGACCCAAAGGTCAATAACTACTTTAAAGCAAATATGAGAAGATAAGGGGGCAGGGAAACTAGAGCACTGAAAACGGAACAACCAGAACGCAATTAGAGAGAATGTGGGTACATAGTAAGAAATGTAGTTAATGTCACTGAATAACCTGTACTGAAATTGTCAAAGGGGAACCTAATTTGCTTTGTAAACTTTCACTGAAAACACAGTAAAATATAATTTTTTTAAAAGAGCTATTACAAAAAAAAAAGATTGAAACCATTCTCATTCTTCAAAAAGTAATTCATTTAATACTTTTTGAGCACCTGTGCCTCGCAATAGCGTGTGCTAGACTTGCAAAGGTCCCTTCTTTCCCCAAAATCTGGTGGCGGAAATGCATACATAAATAACTACCAATGGACAAACGCTAACTGTGGAATGTACACTGTACTACTGGATGCAGTACAGAAGGACAAGTCTCTATCAGTCAAGACAAGCAGGTCGAAATGTCTGGACAGATCAGAGGAGGTATTTCAGTTAGGTCTTATAGGGCAAGTTGTTAACCAGGTAGAGGAGAAAAAGAGAATTCTCAACAGAGGGAACAGGGTAAGTTAAATACAAAAGAAAAGGTCTTCAGAGAACTGCGAGTAGTCTCGCATACAGAGGGCAGAAGTAATGGTAGAAGATAAAACTGGAATGGAGTGCAGGCATGTACCAGAAAAGGTGAAGGACTTTGAGTCTTACCAATACAGGCTATAGAGAGTCACTGAAGGACTTTTAAACAGGTAATCAAAGTCTCCCTCTTCCACCATACAAGGAAGTTGAGTAAAGGTAACAAGCAAAATGCAGGTCTGGATTTCAAAAGGTAACCCAGTGCTGTAGAAGAGTGATTTAAAAAGCGGGTGGGGCGGGGGGGGGGGGGGGACACTTCCTACTCCCAGGATGACTTCTAGCAGCTTCTGACTATGGCATATTAATACAACATTGAACTAAGACAATACACACAGCTAAACGGTTCAAGAAAGTGTATGTTTTTATTCAAAGATTATTTAAAACATTAAAGAAAACAACCAAATAAGAAACAGTAAGTAGAGGCAAACAGTAATGAAGAAGGTGGACTCCAGGCCAAACATTCAAGAACGTTTGCATCCTTATCATATATTGATTACAAATAACAAGACATATTTTGTAAAGATCTTTTGCAAAGGAGAGTATCTTAAGGTTGAAGAAGAGCTGCCACCACTAAATCTCTTTAAACCAGCCTAAAAAATGATGCTTCCAAAAAAGAAGGGGGGGGGGCAAAATTAATAGGTTCCATTAATATTTCAACGCTCAGGGAAAAAAAAAGAAAGGGAATGCCTTTTAAAATAGCTGTTTTCAAAAGGTTAACAACCCAATTATCTCACCCATAGGAATGAAACACTGAGATTCCAATCGGGGACCACGACGAGTCCAGCTATCAGTCGTTTCCAGACGGTTCAGGCCTAACCTGGGAACAGCAAGCTGAATTGGCTGGGTAGTCTACAAAGATGAATTTGCAATTATTGAAATTCAAACTCAAGCTCAGCCACCGAGGGACAGCTTTTCCAAGGAGTCATCCTTCCTTTCCTAATGACAAGAAAGTAGGTGCATAAAAACGTCCGTACAAAAACCGCAGGTGTCTACCAAGGAGCGAGAAAAGCATCCGTCCCTACGGCAGCACCGTGGTCCGCCAAAGTTTTACCTCGGGGTGTGTTCAGGGTGTGTCTTTGTTCGGGCCTAGTAATGAACAACGACGAGAGCCGCTGTTCGGGGCACCCCGGGACTCTCCTCCAGCAAGCCTCACAAGCATCCTGGCTCCGAAACCCCTGGGCACCGCAGCCTCGCCCCGTCTTCTCCTCAGAGAAAGGCGCTGCCCCGCGGCCCTGGCGCGCCTGTCACGGCCCGGGGGCGGGGGGCGTCCAGCCGGTGCCGCCGACCCCGCCCCGGCAGCTCGCGGGGCGCGAGGGGTAGCCCCCGAGGCGCAGGACGCCGCGCCGCCTCGCCCGGGGAACCGGCCTCCGCGCGCCCGGCCGCGCCCCCGGCCGCTACAGTCGCAGGCGCCCGCCCGACTCCGCCCCGACCCCGGCCCGCCTCTCACCGCGCAGAGGTCGCGCTGCCTCCTCCGCCGTGGCCGGCCTACGGGCCCCGGCGGCCCTCGGGCCCAAGGACGGAAGGAGGAAAGGTGCGGCGAGAGGCCGCCTGTCACATCCCGGCCGCCCGACCCGCAGCTGCCAGCAGCGCACCCGCGGCCTGAGGGAGCGCCAGACCGTGCCGCCGCGCACCCCTCACCGGCGCCCGCCCGGGCTCCGCCCTCGGGCCGCGCACCACGCGCGCACGCAGCCCTGCCCCTCCAAGCGCGCGCAGGCGCAGACCCCGCAGGCCGGGCCCCGCCCCGCCGCCCGCGCCGGCCTCAGCCCACCGCCGGCCTGGCCACGGGCCTGTCGCCTGCCTCCCCAGGCTCCGCCTCCTCCTCGGGCCCGCCCCTCCACTGACCTTGCCTCCCTGCCCGCTGACTCAGGTCTGCTGGTGGCCTGGGACTCCAGCCCGCGTCTGGCCCCACCCCCAGCCGGCCTCCCGGGCTGACGTTTGCTACTTGACGATGGTGAAACCTGTCAGTTCCACCTGCAGACCCGAAAAGTCGGGGGGGGCGGGGTCTGAGCATCGGGATGAGATGAGCGCTCCCCAACCTTTGGTGAACTAAACATCCCCAACATTTTGTGCTTCAAGTCCATCCCTGTTCCCTGCCTCCCCGTGCTCCAGAGCATGTCTGAGCCCCAAACCCGGCCTGTCACGCCCACAAGCAGGACCTTGCTGAAATCCAGGAGAAGGGGCCCCGAAATGCTGAGATTTGGAACGACTCGCTCCAAATCAACCTGGGGACCAAGAACCAGGCCCTCCTTCTCTTCGGCACTTCCATCCCCCACTGGCTTGCTCCGAGGCTCCTTTCCTCCCCGATTGCCAGGCCTGCCCTTGAGTGCGCTCACCGGTCCAGCCGACTGGAAGCCCTGGAGCTGTTCTGATCTGTGGTAGACCAGCTGCTCTCTGAAACCCTCACCGGCCACTTTAATCAACACTTTTGTCTCCATGATGAAGGGATGGAGGGCATAGGACTGGGGTAAGGGGGCAGGTGTAATTTGTAAAGCTACATTTCATTTAGTAACATACTTTTTTTTTTTTAATTGTGCTTTAGATGAAGGTTTACAGAGCAAATTAGTTTCTCATTAATCAATACACATACTGTTTTGTGACGTTGGTTGCCAACCCCACGACATGTCAACACTTTCCACTTCTTGACCTCGGGTTCCTCATTTCCATTTCTCCAGCATTCCTGTCCCCTCCTGCCTTCTCGTCCTTTCCCCTGGGCTGCTGTGCCCATTTGTGCTACCAGGTCTGCACTGGATGTAATTACTTACCAGTGAGTGCAATTGAGAGAAGAGATCAGGTTACTCCATTATAAAGAGGTAGGAACAAGTAAAGTAGATTGAAAAGTAGGGGTGGGGGTGGGGGACAAGAGATTGTGGGGTTCTTGAGCCAAGGAAGAAAGTGTATCAAAGAGAAGAATGATCAATTGTGTAAAATGCTGCTGAGAGGTCAAGTAAGATGAGGGTTGCAAAAAGATGAGGGTTGATTTATTGGTATGAAGGTCACACAAGGGTAGTTTAGGTGTAGTGGTGGTGATAGGATACTTTGAGAATGAAAGAAGAGGGATTAGTGACAGCAAGCATGGTCAACTCATTTGAGGAGTTTTGCTGCAAAGAGCAAAAAAATGGTGCTGTGGCTGAGGGTGAAGAGTAGAATAAAAAAAAATTGCTGATTTTTAAGGTGGAAGAAATAACAGCAGGTTTTATCCCTTGTATACTATTTCCTTTTTGAGGTGGTTTTTACCTTTCTCTCTTTCACTATTTTGTTTGGGCTGCTTTTTATGACAGTTGTGTGTGTGTGTGTGTGTGTGCTCTAAGTGAAAGTTTATAAATCAAGTCAGTCTCTCATACAAAAATTTATATACACCTTGCTTTATACTCCTAGTTGCTCCCTAATGAGTCAGTGCACTCCTTCCCTCCACTCTCTATTTTCATGTCCATTCGGCCAGCTTCTGACCCCCTCTGCCCTCTAATCTCCTCTCCAGACAGGAGCTGCCAGCACACTCTCACGTGTCTACTTGATCCAAGAAGCTCACTCCTCACTGGTATCATTTTCTATCCCATAGCACAGTCCGATCCCTGTCTGAAGAGTTGGCTTTGGGAAAGGTTCCTGTCTTGGGCTAACAGAAGGTCTGGGGACGATGACCTCCGGGGTCCTTCCAGTCTCAGTCAGACCATTAAGTCTGGTCTTTTTACAAGAATTTGAGGTCTGCATCCCACTGCTCTCCTGCTCCCTCAGGGGTTCTCTGTTGTGTTCCCTGTTAGGGCAGTTACGGGTTATAGCTGGACACCATCTAGTTCTTCTGGTCTCAGGCTGATGTAGTCTCTGGTTTACACGGCTCTTTCTGTTTCTTCAGCTCATAATTACCTTGTGTCTTTGGTGTTATTCATTCTCCTTTGCTCCAGGTAGGTTGAGACCAATTGATGCACCTTAGATGTCCGCTTGCTAGCGTTTAAGACCCCAGACACCACTCCCCAAAGTGGGATGCAGAGTGTTTTCTTAATAGATTTTATTATACCAATTGACGTAGATGTCACCTGAAACCATGGTCCCCAGACCCCCGCCCCTGCTACGCTGGCCTTCGAAGCATTCAGTTTATTCAGGAAACTGCTTTTGGTTTAGTCCAGTTGTGCTGACTTCTATTATTGTGTTGTCTGTCCCTTCATCTAAAATAATTCTTATCTACTATCTAGTGAATACCCCTCTCCCTCCCTCCCTCCCCACTCTTGTAACTGTCAAAGAATATTTTCCTCTTTGTTTAAACTATTTTTCGAGTTCTTATAAGTGGTCTCATACAATATTTGTCCTTTCGCAACTAATTTCACTCAGCATAGTACCTTCCAGATTCCTCCACGTTATGAAATGTTTCACAGACTAATCATTGTTCTTTATCGATGCGTAGTATTCCATTGTGTGAATATACCATAATTTATTTATCCATTCATCCATTGATGGGCACCTTGGTTGCTTCCATCATTTTACTATTGTAAACAGTGCTGCGGTGAACATGGGAGTGCATATATCTGTTTGTGTAAAGGGTCTTATTTCTCTAGGATATATCCCAAGGAGTGGGATTGCTGGAACCTATGGTAGCTCTATTTCTAGTTTTTTAAGGAAGCACCAAATTGATTTCCAAAGTGGTTGTACCATTTTACATTCCCACCAGCAGTATATTAGTGTTCCAGTCTCTCCACGACCTCTTCAACAATTATTGTTATGTGTTTTTGGATTAATGCCAGCCTTGTTGGAGTGAGATGGAATCTCATTGTAGTTTTGATCTGCATTTCTCCAATGGCTAATGATCCTGAGCATTTCCTCATGTATGGGTTAGCTACCTGAATGTCTTCTTTAGTGAAGTGCCTGTTCATATACCTTGCCCATTTTTAATTTGGTTATTTGTCTGTTTGTAGTTGAGTTCTTGCAATATCATGTAGAATTTAGAGATCAGAACCTGATCAGAAATGTCATAGCTAAAAACTTTTTCCCAGTCTGTAGGTAATCTTTTTTTACTCCTTTGGTGAAGTCATTGCATGAGCATAGGTGTTCGATTTTCAGGAGCTCCCAGTTATCTAGTTTCTCTTCTGCATTTTAAGTAATGTTCTGTATACCGTTTATGCCATGTATTAGGGCTCCTGGCATTGTCCCTATTTTTTCTTCCATGATTTTTATCATTTTAGGTTTTATGCTTAGGCCTTTGATCCATTTTGAGTTAGTTTTCGTGCACAGTGTGAGGTATGGATCTTGTTTCTTTTTTTTTTTTTTTTTTGCAGATGGGTATCCAGATATGCCAGCACCATTTGTTAAAAAGACTGTTTTTTCCCCATTCAACGGACTTTGGGCCTTTGTCAGATATCACCTGCACATATGTGGATGGATTTATGTCTGGATTCTCAATTCTGTCCCATTGGTCTGTGTATCTGTTGTTGTACCAGTACCAGGCTGTTTTGACTACTGTGGTGGTATAATAGGTTCTAAAATCAGGTAGAGTGAGGCCTCCAACTTTGTTCTTCTTTTTCAGTAATTTTTTACTTATTTGGGGCCTCTAATTCCATATGGAGTTGTTGATTTGTTTCTCCATCTCACTAAAAAATGTTGTTGGAATTTGGATTGGAATTGCATTGTATCTATAGATTGCTTTCAGTAGAATAAACATTTTTACGATGTTCAGTCTTCCTATCCATGAGCAAGGTGTGTTTTCTCACTTAGATAGGTCTCTTTTCGTTTCTTGCAGTAGTGTCTTACAATTTTCTTTGTATAGGTCTTTTACATCTCTGGTAACGTTTATTCCTAAGTATTTTATCTTCTTGGGGACTACTGTAAACAGTATTGATTTGGTGAGTTCCTCTTTGATGTTCTTTTTGTTGGTGTAGAGGAATCCAACTGATTTTTGTATGTTTATCTTGTATCCCGATACTCTGCTGAACTCTTCTATTAGTTTCAGTAGTTTTCTGGAGGATTCCTTAGGGTTTTCTGTGTGTAAGATCATGTCATCTGCAAATAGAGATACTTTTACTTTTTTCTTACCAGTCTGGATGTGCTTTCTTTCTTTATCTAGCCTAATTGCTCTGGCTAGGACCTCCAGCACAATGTTGAATAAGAGTGGTGATAAATGGCATCTTTGTCTGGTTCCTGATCTCAAGAGGAATGCTTTCAGATTCTCTCCATTTAGGATGATGTTGACTGTTGGCTTTGTATAAATGCCCTTTATTATGTTGAGGAATTTTTCTTCTATTCCTATTTTGCTGAGAGTGTTTATCATGAATGGGTGTTGGACTTCGTCAAACGCCTTTTCAGCATCAATTGATAAGGTCATGTGGTTCTTGTCTTTTGTTTTATTTATATGATGGATTATATTGATTGTATTTCTAATGTTGAACCATCCCTGCATAACTGGTATGAATCCCACTTGGTCATGGTGACTTATTTTTTTGATATGTTGTTCAATTCTATTGGCTAGAATTTTGTTGAGGATTTTTGCATCTATGTTTGTGAGGGATATAGGTCTGTAATTTTCTTTTTTTGTGGTGTCTTTACCTGGTTTTGGTATCAGGGATATGCTGGATTCATAGGATGAGTTTGGGAGTATTCTGTCGTTTTCTGTGCTCTGAAATGCCTTTAATAGTAGTAGTGTTAACTCTTCTCTGAAAGTTTGGTAGAGCTCTGCAGTGAAGCTGTTTGGGCCAGGGCTTTTTGTTTTGTTGTTGGGCGTTTTTTGATTACCTTTTCAGTCTGTTCTTTTGTTATGGGTTTATTTAGTTGTTGTACCTCTGTTTGTGTTAGTTTAGGTAGGTAGTATGTTTTGTTTTCAGAAATTTATCCATTTCTTCTAGGTTTTCAAGTTTGTTAGAGTACAATTTTTCGTAATAATCTGATATGATTCTTTTAATTTCAGTTGGGTCTGTTGTAATATCGCCCATCTCATTTCTTATTCAGGTTATTTGCTTCCTCTCCTGTTTTTCTTTTGTCAGTTTGGCCAATGGTTTATCAATTTTGTTGATTTTTTTCAAAGAACCAGCTTTTGGTCTTTGTTAACTCAATTGTTTTTTTGTTCTCTATTTCATTTAATTCTGCTTTAATTTTTATTATTTGCCTTCTTCTGGTGACTGAGGGTTTCTTTTGTTGCTTTCTTTCTATTTGTTCAAGTTGTGGGGATGATTCTTTGATTTTGGCCCTTTCTTCTTTTTGTATGTGTGCATTTATTGATATAAATTGACGTCTGAGCACTGCTTTCACTGTGTCCCAAAGGTTCTGATAGGAAGTATTTTCATTCTCATTGGATTCTATGAATTTCTTTATTCCATCATTGATGTCTTCTATAACCCAGTCTTTTTTGAGCAAGGTGTTGTTCGGTTTCCAAGTGTTTGATTTCTTTTTCCTGCTTTTCCTGTTATTGATTTCCACTTTTATGGCCTTATGGTCAGAGAAGATGCTTTGTAATATTTCAATGTTTTGGATTCTGCTAAGGCTTGCTTTATGACCTAATATGTGGTCTATTCTAGAGAATGTTCCATGTGCACTAGAAAATAAAGTATACTTGGCTGCTGTTGGGTTCTGTATATGTCTACATATCTATGAGGTCGGGTTGGTTGATTGTGGCCTTTAGATCTTCCATGTCTTTACTGAGCTTCTTTCTGGATGTTCTGTCCCTCCTTGAAAGTGGTGTGTTGAAGTCTTCTACTATAATTGTGGAGCTATCTCACTTTTCAATGCTGATAGAGTTTGTTTTATGTATCTTGCAGCCCTGTCATTGGGTGCATAAATATTTAATATGGTTATATCCTCCGGGTATATTGTCTCTTTAATCATTATATAGTGTCCTTCCTTATCCTTTGTGGTGGATTTAACTTTAAAGTCTATTTTGTCAGAAATTAATATTGCTACTCCTGCTCATTTTTTATTGTTGTTTGCTTGATATATTTTTTCCATCCTTTGAGTTTTGTTTGTGTCTCTAACGTGTGTCTCTTGTAGGCAGCATATAGATGGATCGTGTTTTTTTTTTATCCATTCTGCCACTCTCTGTCTCTTTATTGGTGCATTTAGACCATTTACATTCAGCAGAATTATGGGTAGGTAATTTTTTTTTTTCATGAGTTTAGTGTTGTCATTTTGGTGTCTCTTTTTGTGTGTTGTTGACATCTCTGTTTTCCTGTTTTGAGCATTTTTTTAATCTTGATTTATTTTTGTGATTTCCCTGTCTGGATTGGCATCTGATTGCTCTGTCCAGTCTTCTAGTCTTGGGTTGACATCTGATATTTTTGATTTTCTAACCAGACAACTGCCTTTAGTATTTCTTGTAGTTTTGGTTTGATTTTTATGAATTCCCTAAACTCCTGTTTATCTGAAAATGTTCTAATTTCACCTTCATATTTGAGAGACAGTTTTGCTGGATATATGATTCTTGGTTGGCAATTTTTTCCTTCAATGTTTTATATAAGTCATCCCATTGCCTTCTTGCCTGCAGGGGTTCTGCTGAGTACAGTAACATACTTTTTATATGTGGTAAATAAAGTGTCATTTTTTTAAATCAACCACTAAAAATAAAGATTGAGTTTCTTGGATAATAAGGTGCATGCTTATATAAAGACTAGGTCTAAAGAATATAATTTATCTTTGAATTAAGTCAAGTAATTAGAAAAGCAAACACCAAACTCAACTCTTGAACACAGCTACCTCTCCTTCAAGAGATGCATTTACTAAATGTGCTTTGGGGGTTATAACATCAGCAAAATTGAGAGATGATACAAGCAATGGCCCCTACCACTTGTCTTTGGGGTTGGGGAAGATGCTGCACAGTTAACAGCCTTCCTATGAGCATTTGGGAAAGGAAAGGAAGATCTCTCCATTCCCCAAACTGTTAAGTTTTATCTTGTGATTCCCTGAACACTTGAGGTGATTGTGTTTTCTCACATTTTGGCAGCTGGGAAGTACTAAGTCATCCTTCCTCCTCTACAAAACATAAAAGCTTACTGGTTTCTTGTGGTGCCTGAATATTTCCCAGCTTCATCTAATTTTCCCTATTCCTCTTGCTTTCTTTAATTTCCTCACTTACTTGGTTGTTGTCATATCACATTGATGCTATTTCTATTAAACCACAAACCAAACCCGTTACTGTGGAGAAGATTCCAACTCCTAGCAACCCCATAGGACAGAGTAGAACTGCTTACAGGGTTTCCAAGGCTGTAAATCTTTACAGAAGCAGACTGCTACATTTTTTTTCCCCACAAAGCGGCTGTGGATCCAAACTGCTATCCTTTTGGTTAGCAGCCAAGTGTTTCACCACTGCACCACCAGGGCTCCTCCTATTCCTATTAGCTACCTCCAATGACATTTAGAAAAAAAATATGTATGCATATATGTATTCACAAATCTGTCAGTTTGTTGTACTGTGGTGGCTTTAGTGTTGTTATTATGCTGGGAGCTATGCTGCCTGTATTTGAAACATGAGCAGTCATCCATGGTGAAGAGGTTTCAGCAGAGTTTCTGGACTAAGACAGACTAGGAAGAAAGATTTGGCGATCTACTTCTGAAAATTAGCCAACGAAAATCGTATATACTACAACAGAATACTGTCCGATTCATCAGGACATATTATCAGGAAGGATCAATCACTAGAGAAGAATGTGAAGTATAGGGCCTATGAGAGCGAGGAAGATGGATTGATACAGTAGCTGCGATGATGAACTCAAACATGCCAGCAATCTTGAGGATAATGCAGAAGTAGGCAAAGTTTGTCCTATTGGATACAGGGTCTCCATGAGTTAAAGCTCACTTAAAGGCAGCTATGGATCTGCGTACACATATATGTATATATATGTGTCTGTGTACCCCAGAAGTCTGCCGTCTGAGGGTCTGAGTCTTCTTAAGACTGAGGTTAGGCATGAGAGGAAAGACCAAGCCAAGCAGTAATCCTTAAATTTTAGTGTGCATCAGAATCACTGGGAAGGCTTGTTAAAACGCAGATTGCTGGGCGCCATCCCCAGAGTGTCTGTACAATAGGTCTGGGTGGGGTCCAAGAGTTTGCATTTCTAATAAATTCCCAGGCAATACTGATGCCCCCAGAAACCCTGGTGGCATAGTGGTTAAGTGCTATCACTGCTAACCAAAAAAGGTCGACAGTTTGAATCCACCAGGCACTCCTTGGAAAGTCTACAGGGCAGTTCTACCCTGTCCTATAGGGTCACTATCAGTTGGAATCTACTCGATGGCAACAGGTTGGGGTTTTTTTTTGTTTTTTTGTTTTTGGTACCCTTGCCCGAGGGATGCACTTTGAGAACCTCTGCACAACTGATGCTACCACTACCCCAACCAGGTAGAAAGGCCTCTTGGATGACAATCTCCCAGGAACCTGTGAAGGATTGATGAGAGACAAAGGTCTAAGCGTCATGTGCTGTCATGTAAACAGAAATCACAACTGTGGCAACTTTCAATGCAGGCTAAGCAGGGGAGATAACAGCTGAGAAAGTTAGGCCATGACCCAGCCCCTTGAGCTGGTGGAGTAGGAAGAAAGATGAAGAGTCAGAGGCAGGTGGCAAAAACACTGCAGTGGGAATGTCCATGGTTTGACTAAGTCTCCTGGTGTTTTTTTTTTTTTTTTGAATGGCCCAGTGATGTCAGAGCATGGAGACTAGGAGTCAGATAATCTTGCTGGTTGCAGATTAGACTTGCTTGTTAAGAAACGAACAGTACGATAGCCCAGGATGTCCAAGCAGGAGAGTCTGATTTGCCAGACGTCTGTATGGAGACGAGTCTAGAGAAGAGTCGGGGAGTATACTGTAAACATCTTTTGAGTGTTTATTTTTTTGTTATATTAAAAAATGTGTCTAAAGTATAAACATAGAAGACTTTGCCCACAATTGTTTCTTATACACACACATATACTTAATTCAATTCCAGTAGTGTTTGAGTATATCTTCCTAATTGAATAGATATCCTTGATATGTTTTGGGTTAATGTGTTTTCAGACCTTTTTGTTATTATTGTTTTGTTTTGTTTTTGGCTTAAACAACAGAAATTTATTATCTTACTATTATGGTGGTCAGAGTCTGAAATGGGCCTCATTCAGCAAAAATCAATGTGTTGGCAGGGTTGTGTTCCTTTCTGGAGGCTCTAGAGGAGGATATGTTCACTTGTCTTTCTCAGCTTCTAGAGGTCACCCTCCTTCCTTGGCTCTGGGCTACCTACCTTCATCTTCAAAGCCAGAAATGACAGTTTGAATCCTTCTCACATAACATCACTCTTTCTTTGGTGCCTCCTCTTCCTCTTCCAAGAACCGTATGACTACACTGGGCCCACCAGAATAATCCAGGCTTATCTCCCTCTTTTAATGTCAGTTGATTAGCAACCTTAATTTCATTTGCAGCCTGAACCCTTGTAAGGACCCTTTTGACATAAGAAAAAGAACTTTGGGGGAAGTTCCTGGGTTTTGTGACAAACAAAACAATGAAAGAGTTCTTATGGTTCCCAGTAGGAAGTGATATCCTCAAGCATTCTGGAGACTACCCGAAATGCAACAAACAAGACTCTGATGAAATCTCCTTCCTTTCTCTAATATTTACTGAACATGTACTGTGTGCCAGGCACTCTTCTAAGTGCATGGGATTAAGCCATCAGCAAGGACAGTACTCAGCAGGATTGATTTCATGAAAGGAATCACCAGGTCTCCCCAGAGAGTGGTGTGGTGAGAACACTTTGAATCTCACAATAACACAAGGGCATCTTTGTTGGTCTGCATTTGTCTGTCTTCGGGTATTTTGATGCCTTCTGTCATCTGGCAACAAGAAGCATCTCCAACACTAAAGGACAGAGTACCCAGGTGAAGATGGAGAAAGCCTACCTCTCACACCTGAACATGACAACAGGGAGGGAAATAGAAAGGATGCCTTCTATTCATTCTTTAAGGTGCCTGGGCCAGGCCAGAAGGTGAGAGGTACCACAGCAAGCATGATGCCTGTGCATGGCCATGTTTCCCTCATCCCTTATGCAGGGTTCACAAATGGACAGCTGCAGATCAAAGTCAGCTAATAGTTGCTTTTTTTTTTTTCTTGGCCCACGCCTACTTAGAAAAGTTTTGAGTTAGTTACCAACATTTGAAAATGGATAAATTTCACATAAAAAACAGATTTCCAGTCATATGCAATTTGCCAGCGTTCCACAATGCCCTCTGGTCTTACATTTGACTCAATCCACTCATTCCTTTGCTTGGTTCCTATAAATACTGCAGTTTGCCTCCTTGCCATAGTTTCTAATTGATTAAGTTTAACATTTCATGGATAATTCACATTGGTTCTATATTTTCATCTCTGGTAAATGAGCAAACATGATTCTGAATCAGATACATACTAAATTTTGTGCTAAGTGCTTATTATATTATTGCTAGTTGCTGTTGAGTCACCTCCAACTTGATGACTCCATATACAACAGAACAAAATGTTGCCCAGGGAGGCGGAGCCAACAAGGAGCGCTACGCAGACAAACCATATCATCCCTCTACAGCAAAGATCAAAAAACTGAGTAAAACAGATACAAACGTCAATCCTGGAACCCTAAGCATCAAATGAACGTGTAAAGAACTAGATCAAACACCTAATGAAAGAAGAAACTTACGAAAAACAGAGAACTAGGAGAGATATGGAGTAGAGGTCCCCTGCCAACTAATATGGCACAGAGCTGTCATCTTGAAGCATAGACAGCAATGACCCCAGACAAGGGGTTCAGCAAGGCAACTTCATGGAGCTCCCAACAGGAGACCAAGTACCCACTAATGGGGAAACACACTTTCCCAACCCTCAACCTTCTGGTGAGTAGAAGCAAGAACCCACCCATCCCAGCAGCTCCCATTGTCGGGGTCCACAATATGAGCCTTCCCCTGTACCCTCCACACCACCTCCCACCACACAGGTTTTTTGTTTTCCTCCTTTCTGTTTTTTTTCCTCCCTCCTACCTAGCCGCATACACCACCACCACCCTTTCCCACCAAACCTTATTGAGCTGTTCTGCTGCAGCTAGAGAGGCACTAGACAACTACCATCCTGGGTCCACCTGCCTCCACCTGCTGGATCCCGTAGTACTGCCATTTTTTTTTTCTTTCTCCTTTTTTTCCGTACAACCTAGCCCCATGCATCACCTCCCCTCTCTTCTCACCAGACCTTAGGTCAACCCCACCCCCACACGCCGACCCCCATGCTGCAAGTTTTTTATTTCTTTTCTCATTTTTCCTTTTTTATCTCCTTCCTACCTAGCCCCACATGCCACCAACCACCTTCCTGCAGGCCCATGCAACATTGCCATGGCTAGAGAGCCACCAGCTTGCCACCGCCTCCATCCACAGTGCCCCACGTGCCAGCTCCTGCCATGTCACCATTTTTTTCCCTCTTCTTTCTTTTCTTTTGCCTTTCTACCTAGCCCGTATGTCACCTCCCCTCCCTTCTCACCAGTCCTTGGGTATGCCACACTCCCACTCGCCAGCCCCTATCATGCTGCCAGTTTTTTTTTAGTTATTTATTTATTTTTCTCTTTCTTCCTTTTGTTTCTCCCACCCACATAGTCCCGTATGCAACCTCCCCCCTAACCACTGGCCCCTGTAGCACCACCGTGGCTAGACAGCCACAGGCATAACAGTCCATTGCTGCCTGGGTATTTCTTGCCCCCTCCCACCAACCCCCACTGCATTATCATTTTTTTTTCTTTTTTCCTTTCTTTTCTGCTCCCCCCCCACCCCACCCCACGCACACACCTAGCCCAGTACCTCACCTCGCCTCCCTTCCTACCAGCCTCCAAGTCTCCCTTGCCCCACATGCTGGATCCTACTGTCCCACCATTTGTTTTTCTTTTTCTTTTCTTTTCTCTTTCTTGCTTTTCTTACCCCTCCCGACCAGTCCCATATGCCACCTCTCCCACCTTCTCACTGCACCCAACCAAGCCACCATTCCTAGAAAGCCACAGGCCTACTGCCTTCCCAGATCCACCTTACCCTACCTCTGGTTCCCACCATACCACCATTGTTTCTTCGTTCTTTTCTTTCTCTCTCCCATCTGGCCTCATAAGCCACCACCCCTCCCTTCACGTCAGCCCCTGGGTCCTCCTCACCCACACTCACCAGCTTCCACCACACAACCATTTTTTTCTCTCCTTATTATTCTCTCTCCCTCACACCTAGCCCTGTACACCACATCCCCCATTCCCACCAGCTGCTGCCATACCTCTGTACCCAGAATGCCACTGGCACACAAGACTGCCACTACCCCAGGTCTGTCCTGCCCCCACCCACAGGCCTCCAGGGCACCGCCATTTATTTTATTTTATTTTTTCTTTTTCTTTCTTTCTTTTCTTTCTGCCTCCCACCTAGCCGCATACATGACCTGGCCACCCCTACCCAACTACTAGGGTGGACATATATAGAATACTCCACCTAACGACAGCAAAGTATACATTCTTTTCCAAAGCACATGGACATTCTCCAGAATATATCACCTTTTAGGCCACAACACAATCCTCAATAAAATCCAAAACAATGGAATAATACAAAGCATTCACTTTGATCACAACACCATAAAAGTAGAAATCAATAACAGGAAGAGCAAGGGAAAAAAATCAATTCATTGAAACCAAATTACAGCTGGCTAAAAAACAACTGAGTAATAGAAGAAATCAAAGAGAGAATCAAAAAATTCAAGAATCACACAACAATGGAAGCAAATCATACCAAAATATTTGAGGCACAACAAAGGCAGTTCTCAGAGGTCAATTTATAGCAATAAATGCAAACATCAAAAAAGAAGAACAGACCAAAATAAAAATGTTAGCCCTACAAGCCAAATAAACAGAAAGAGAACAGCAAAAGAAACCCATAGTCATAAAAAGAAAGGAAATAATAAAGATTAGAGCAGAAATAAATGAAATAGAGAACAGAAAAACAATAGAATCAACAAGACCAAAAGTTGGTTCTTTGAAAAGGCCAACAAAATCAATAAACCACTGGCCAAACTGACAAAACAAAAACAGGAGAGGAAGGAAATAACTCAAATAAGAAATGAAATGGGGGACATTACAACAGACCCAACTGAAATAAAAAGGATCATAACAGAGTACTATGAAAAACTGTACTCCAACAAATTTGAGAACCTAGAGGAAATGAACAAATTTCTAGAAACACATTACCTACCCAAACTAACACACACTGATGTTGAAAATCTGAATAGGCCCATAACAAGAGAAGAGATTGAAGAAGTAATTTAAAAAACTCCTAACAAATAAGCCCTGACCCAGATGGCTTCGCTGGGGAATTCTACCAAACATTCAGAGAAAAGCTTACACCAGTATTACTCAAAATATTTCAGAGCAAAGAAAAAAGAAGAATACTCCTGAATTCATTCTATGAAGCGAGCATAACCCTGATACCAAAACCAGGCAAAGACAGCACAGAAAAAGAAAATTACAGACCAATATCTCTCATTAATATGCATGCAAAAATTATCAAGAAAATTCCAGACAATAGAATTCAGCATCCCACGAAAAAAAAATAATACACCAGGACCAAGTGGGATTCATACCAACTATGTAAGGATGTTCAACATCAGAAAATCAGTCGGCATAATCCACCACATAAATAGAACAAAAGAAATGAATCACATGATCATCTCAATTGACACAGAAAAGGCATTTGATAAAGTCCAATACCCATTCCTGATTAAAAAAAAAATTTTTTTCAATAAGTTACAAATAGATGGGAAATTCCTCAACACAACAAAGGGCATCTATACAAAACCAACAGTCAGCATCATTCTCAATGGAGACAGATTGAAAGCATTCCTCCTGAGAACAGGAACAAGACAAGAATGCGCTTTATCACCATTCCTGTTTAACGTTGTGCTGGAAGTCTTAGCTAGAACGATAAGGCAAGAAAAAGAAATAAAGCATATCCAAACTGAAAAAGAAGATGTAAAATTATCTTTATTTGCAGACGATATCACCCTATACATAGAGAATCCCAAAGATTCCACAAGAAAGCTATTGGAACTAATATAAAGAATCAGCAGAATAGCATGACACAAGATCAAATACAAAAATCAGTTGGATTCCTATAAAACAACAAAGAGAACTTTGGAAAAAAAATCAGGAAAACAATACCATTTATAATAGCCCTTAAAAAAAAAAAAAACAACTTAGGAATAAATCTAAACAGGGACATAAAAGACCTATACAAAGAAACTGCAAAACACTATTGCAAGAAATCAAAAGAAACCTTCATAAATGGAAAAACATACCATGCTCATGGTTAGGAAGACTCAACATTGTGAAAATGTCAATTCTACCCAAAGCAATCCACAGATATAATGCAATTCTGATCCAGATACCAACAGCTTTCCAAAGAGATGGAAAAACTAATCATCAAATTTATATGGAAAAGAAAGAGGCCTCAGATAAGCAAAGCATTACTGAAGGAAAAGAACAAAGTTGGAGGCCTCCTACCACCTGAACTCAGAAACTACTATACAGCCGTGGTAGTCAAAAGAGTCTGGTACTGATATGAAGGCACATAGACCAACGGAACAGAATCAACAAAAGAGACATACATCCATCCACCTATGGTAAGCTGATCTTTGACAAAGGACCAAAGTCCATTAAATGGGGAAAAGACAGTCTTTTCAACAAACGGTGCTGGAAAAATTGGATGTCCATCTGTAAAAAAAAAACTAAGCAGAAACTGTACCTCATACCATATGCAAAAACTGACTCAAAATGGATAAAAGACCTAAATATAAAAACTAAAGCTGTAAAGATCATGGAAGAAAAAATAGGGACAACAAAAAGAGCCCTAATACATGGCATAAATAGAATACAAACCACAACTAACAATGCACAAATATCGGAAGATAAAGTAGTTAACTGGGAGCTCCTAAAAGTTAAACACCTATGCTCATCAAAAGCCTTCACCAAAACAGTAAAATCAGAAACCCACAGGCTGGGAAAATTTTTTTGGATACAACATATCCAAAAGGGTCTAATCTCTAAAATCCATTGACTACTTCAACACCTCAACAACAAAAAGACAAATAATCCAATTAAAAAATGGACAAAGGATATGAACTGACATATTGCCAAAGATGACATTCAAATGGCTACCATACCGATAAGGAAATGCATGTCATCACTACCCATTAAATCCAATAAACCCAAACCCATTGTCGCTGAGTCAATTCTGACTCATAGCAACCCTACAGGATAGAGTAGAGTTGCCCTATAAGGTTTCCAAGGAGCACCTGGTGGATTCAAACTGCCGAACTTTTGGTTAGCAGCCATAGCTCTTAACCACTGCACCACCATTAGAGAAATGTAAATCAAAACTTCAGTGAGATACCATCTCACCCCAACATTACTTGCATGATAAAATATACATATATATTTATATATAACAAATATTGGAGAGGTTGCAGGGAGATTGGAACTCTTATGCACTGGTGGTAGGAATGTAAAATGATACAACCACTATGGAAAAGGATATGGCACCTCCTTAAAAATATAGAAATAGAAATACCACACTATCCAGCAATCCCAATGTTAGAAATACATCTTAGAGAAATAGGAGCCATGACACTAATAGACATATGCACACCCACGTTCGTTGCAGCATTATTCACAATAACAAAAAGATAGGAACAACCTAAGTGCCCATCAACAGATAAATGGATAAACAAATTATGGTACCTACACACAATGGCACTGGGGTGTACGCACAATGGAATACCAAACAATGATAAAGAACAATGATGAATCCACAAAACATCTCAAAACATGGATGAATCTGGAGAACATTAGGCTAAGTGAAATAAGCCAATCACAAAAGGACAAATATTGTATGAGATCACTATTATAAAAACTCAAGAAAAGGTTTACACACAGAAAAAAACAATCTTTGAAGGTTACAAGGGAAGGGAACATGTGGAGGGAAAATCACTAACTATATAGTACACACGTGTTAACTTTGGAGAAGGGGAAGAAAACACACAGTATAGGCGATAGGCGAAGTCAGTGGAACTTGACCAAGGCAAAGTCATAGAAACTTCCTAGAAACATTCAAATACCTTGAAGGACTGAATAACTGGGGCTGGGGGCTGGGGACTATAGTCTCAGGGAACATCTACATCAATTGGCATAACATAGTCCATAAAGAAAATGTTCTACACCTTACTTTGGCGAGTAATGTCGGGGGTCTTAAAAGCTTGCAAGTGGCCGTGTAAGATATATCTATTGGTGCCACACCATTCAGAGTAAAGGAGAATGAAGAAAACAAAGACACAAGAAAAATATTAGTCCAAAGGACCAATGGACATCGTGAACCACAATCTCCACCAACTTGAGCCCAGAAGAACTAGATGGTGCCCAACTACCACCACAGAAGTCTCTGACAGGGATCACAATAGAGGCTCTAGGACAGAGTAGAAGAAAATTGTAGAAAAAAATTCAAATTCACAAAAAAACAAAGCAAACAAAAACAGACTTAACTGGTCTGACAGAGACTGGAGGAACCCCCGAGACTGTGGTCTCCAGACACTGTGCTAACTCAGAACTGAAGCCACTCCTGAAGTCCACCTTTCAGCCAAAGATTAGATAGGCTTATAAAACAAACAATAACACACGTGAGAAACATTCTTCTTTGTTCAATCAAGAATACGAGACCAAATGGGCAACACTTGCCCGAAACCAATATGACAAGGCAGGGAGGAACAGGAAAACTGGATGAATGGACACAGAGAACCCAGGCCATAAAGGGAAAGGAAGGGAGCACTGACGAATCATGGGGATTGCAAGCAATGTCACAAAAAAATTTGTGTGTAAATTTTTGAATGAGAAACTAATTTGAACTGCAAATTTTCACCTAAAGCACAATAAAATTAAAAAACGAACAAGGAAAAAAAAATTTACCTAGTCCTGCACCATGTTTATGAGCTTTAGTATATTTAAGTCGTAATATATAACATATATTAAACTGCTTAATCTTGCTAATAGTGACATAGGAGGGTGCCCAAAAACTAAGAAATATTTTTCTTAAGCGAATTAAACATACAAAATAAGAAGCAAGTTAATCATAATAACATGTGGGCTAACAATAGACACTGAAGAGACTAAATTATTAGAAAACTCTGCATATAACTCATTCTATGGTTACATTTGATAATCTCAATGAAAGATAAAATTCCAAAAAAATTCACCAAATTAATTCCAAGGTGGAAGCAGTCAGGAATATAAAAACAAATACTAAAAGAAATTGATAAAAATCATCCCAAAAAGTTGATACAATAAGATACTCAACCTTGAATATTTGAAAGTGAGTTATCTCATGTTTTCAAGGAAAAAACAATAATCTCAGTGTAAAATCTCTTCCAGATCATAAAAAAGTCCAGACTGTAGAAAAACTACAGGGAAATGTTTCCTGATCTGTGGAGGACACATAACCAGTTAAACCGTTGCACCTGGGTTGATTCTAACTCATGGCCGATCCCATGTGTGTCAGAGAAGGACACGCTCGGCATTGCTCAAGCTGAAAGAACTGAAGAAAAATTCAAGCTTCAAGTTACATTATTGAAGAATTCCATAAATAAAATATTGAACAAAGCAGGAGTCATTAAAAGAAAATGGGAGGACTACACAGAGTCACAGTATCAAAAGGAATTGGTGACATTCACCCATTTCAGGAGATAGCATATGATCAAGAACCAATAATACTGAAGGAAGAAGTCCAAGCTGCACTGAAGGCACTAGCAAAAAACAAGGATCCAGGAATTGATGGAATATCAATTAAGATGTTTCAACAAATTGTTGCAATAGTGGACACACTCACTCGTCTATGCCAAGAAATTTGGAGGACGACTCTCTGCCCAACTGACTAGAAGAGATCCATATTTGTGCCAGTTCCAAAGAAAAATGATCCAACAGAATGCAGGAATTACTAAACAATATTATTAATATCACACACACATAAAATTTTGCTAAAGATAATTCAAAAATGGTTGCAGCAGGACTTCTGGCCACATGTGCCATAGACAGAAGCACCATGCCGTCCCTCCACAGCAAAGACCTGAATAACTAAGTAAAACAGAGACAAACGTAGCTCCTGGAACCCGAAGTGTCAAATGAAGAGATGAAGAACTCAGCCAAGCACTGGCTTGACACAGACTGGAGAAACCCTGAGAGTATGGCCCCTGGACACTCTTTCAGCTCAGTAATGAAGTCACTCCTGAGGTTCCCGCCTCAACCAAAGATAGAACTGGCCCATGAAACAAAATGAGACTAAAGGGGCCCACCAGCCCTGTGGCAAGGACTAGAAGGCAGGAGGAGGGACAGGAAAGCTGGTAATGGGAAACCCAAGATTGAGAAGGGAAAGTGTTGATGTGTCGAGGGGTTGTTAACCAATGTTATAAAACAATATGTGTACTAACTATTTTTTTGGGTACTAACTGTTTAATGAAAAACTAGCTTGTTCTGTAAACCTTCATCTAAAGTACTATAAAAAAAAAATTTGATTGCAGCAGTACATCAACAGGGAACTGCCAGAAATTCAAGCCAGACTCAGAAGAGACAGAACAAGGGATATCATTGTTGATGTCAGATGGATCTTGGCTGAAAGCAGAGAATACCAGAAAGATGTTTACCTGTGTTTTACTACCTATGCAAAGGCATTTGACTATGTGGATCATAACAAATTATGTATAACATTGCAAAGAAGGGGAATTCCAGAATACTTAATTGTGCTTGTGAGGAACCTGTACATAGTCCAAGAAGCAATCGTTCAACCAGAACAAGGGGATACTGTGTGGTTCAAAATCAGGAAAGTTGTGCATCAGGGTTGTATCCTTTCACTACACGTATTCAATCCATACGCTAAGCAAATAATGGGAGAAGCTAGACTATATGAAAAAGAATGTGGCATCAGTACAGGAGGAAGATGCATTAATAACCTGCATTATGCAGGTGACACAACTTTCTTGTTGAAAGCAAAGAGGACTTGAAGCACTTACTGAAGAAGATCAAAGACAACAGTATGGATTAAGCCTCAACATAAAGAAAACAAATATTCTCACCACTGGAAGAATAAGCAACATCGTGTTAAACAGAGAAAATATTGAAGTTGTGAAGGATTTCATTTTATGTGGATCCACAATCAACACCCATGGAAGTAGCAGTCAAGAAATCAAATGACATATTGCATTGGGCAAATCTGCTGCAAAAGACCTCTTTGAAGTGTTAAAAAGTAAAGATGTCACTTTGAGGACTAAGGTGTGCCTGACGCAAGCCACGGTATTTTCGATTGCCTCATATACATTCGAAAGCTGGACAATGAGTATGGAAGAAGAATTCATGCCTTTCAATTATGGTGTTGGCAAAGAATACAGAATATACCATGGAATGCCAGAAGAATGAACACATCTGTCTTGGAAGAAGTACAGCCAGCACGTTCCTTATACGTGAGGATGGTGAGACTTCATCTCACGTACTTTGGACACATGATCAGGAGGGACTGGTCCCTGGAGAAGGACATCATGTTTGGTAAAGTAGACGGTCAGCAAAAGAGAGGAAGACCCTTAACCTGATGGATTAACACGGTGGCTACAACAATGGGCTCGAACACAGCAATCATTGTGAGGATGATGCAGGACCGGGCAGTGTTTCGTTCTTTTGTACATAAGGTCACTTTGAGTCAACTCTACAGCACCTAACAACAACAATATTCATCAAAAGATAGAATTAAGAAACTGAATAATCAAGCCAAATTTGGAGACAATATTCATATGACATATGTGACAAATAACTTATATTAAAAATATTTAAGGGGAAAGAGGAGCCATTGCTTAGGGCACTGAACTGTTAGGGGAAATAGAAAAAACTGGAATCAGATAGGGGTGATGGTTCCACAACATTACAAGTGTAGCTAATGTCACTGAAATGTACATGCAAAAAATACTGAAATGGCAAATGTTGTATTATATATATACTTACCATTTACTGGTTTTTTTTTTTTATCATAGTAAAAAAAAAAAGTACTTCAAATCACTAATAAAAAGACTAGAAATCCAAAATTTTAAATGGGCAACAGACTTGAATAGACACTCCCTAGAAGACGATACGTGAATGAAACACATGAAAAGGTGCTCAACGTCATTAGTCACCAGAAACAAACTAAAATTCAAGGGAATATCACTTCACGCCCACTATAATGGCTAAAATATAAAGGATTATTTACAACCTCAAATGCTGGGAGGAACATGGATCAACTGAAACTCTCACATACTGCTGGTGAGAATGTAAAATGGTAAAGTACCTTGGAAATTAGCCCTGTAGTTTCTCATAAAGTTAAACATATGCCTGTCCTATGACTCAGCAACAACATTTCTAGATAATTACCCAAGAAAAATAAAAACATATGTCCACAAAAAAAAAACTTACACAAGAATATTCATAAAAGCCAAAATCCTGAAACAATCAAATATCCATGAACAGGTGGTGAATGGATAAATATATTGTATTCTATTCATACAATGATCAGCATTAAAAAGGAATGGCCTACTGATACATGCTAAAGAAGCTACACACAAAACAGTACATACTGTATTATTTCATTTATAGGAAATTCTAGAACTGGAAAAATTAACCTACGATGGTAGAAATTAGCAGAGCCGTTGCCTTTCGAGGGGGGATGCCATTGAATGTAAAGTAGCAAGAGAAGACATTCTGGGTTCTGGAAATGTGCTATATCTTGTTTGACAAGCTGGTTTAATTGATATATAAATGTGTCAAAACTCACTGAACTGTATGAATAAAATATGTCCATTTTTATATGATAATTACAGAGTTGCTGTGAGTTGGAATCGACTTGATGGCAACCAGCTTGGTTTTGGTTTCATACTTCAATTAAAATGACATTTTAAAGTGTATATTTTCCCTACTGATTTGAGATGCTGCTGTTATCATATATTGCTTGCCACATGCAATTGAGTCTTTTTCTGTATTTTTAAATTCTGTTCCATTGGTCTTTCTGTATATTAATAGACCAATAAAAAGTGTTTTAGTTATAGAAACTATATAATATATTCTAATGCCTGGTAAGCCTAGTCCCCACACCTGTCTTTGCTCTCTTTATTTTAGGGCTTTCTCGGCTATTTTTTCCCTATGTTCTTCCGAATAAACTTTATAATCAACTCATCTAGTTCCAGAAAAAAAAAAAAAAAAAGATGGTATTTTTATTGGAATTGTATTAAATTTAAAATGTAGTTTAGGAGGAACTGACATTTTTATGAGGTTGAATCTTCCCATCCAGCAGCTTGGTATGACTGTTCGTATTTTAAACATTCTCTTTTGTGATTTCAGAATTATTTTATAGTCTTTCTCTTTTGAATATTATCTGTTATTGTGTGTGTGCGTGCATATGTGAATGTGTGCTATAGTACATGGGTCTTTTTTTCCATTATGTTTTTGTGCTCTTACGTGTGTGTATCTTGGAAAGTCTTTGATTTTTATATGTTAATTTGATTTAAAAAAATTGGTACTTTACTAAATTCTCTGTTAAGAAATCAAAAGACGCACTGCATTGGGTAAATCTGCTGCAAAGGACCTCTTTTAAAGTGTTGAAGAGCAAAGATGTCACCTTGAAGACTAAGGTGCAACTGACCGAAGCCATGGTATTTTCAATTGCATCATATGCATGTGAAAGCTGGACAATGAATAAGGAAGACCGAAGAAGAACTGACGCCTTTGAATTGTGGTGTTGGCGAAGAATATTGAATATACCGTGGACTGCCAAAAGAACGAACAAATCTGTCTCGGAAAAAGTACAACCAGAATGCTCCTTAGAAGCAAGAATGGTGAGACTGTATCTTACATACTTTGGACATGTTGTCAGGAGGGATCAGTCTCTGGAGAAGGCTCTCATGCTTGGCAAGGTACAGGGTCAGCGGAAGAGAGGAAGACCCTCAACGAGGTGGATCGACACAGTGGCTTCAACAATGGGCTCAAGCATGACAACGATTGGGCAGTGTTTCGTTCTGTTGTGCATAGGGTCGTTATGAGTCGGAATCGACTCGACGACACCTAACAAGAACAACAATTAAATTCTCTTATTTGTAGTTTTCCCATTAATGCTTTAGGAGTTTTCCAGATATATAATCATGTCCTTTATAATGGAATTGACTAATGCCTCCAACTCTATTTTACATAGTAGAGGAGATAGTAACTTCATTGTTATGCCCATTACTTTCACAGAAAAGCTAGTAAGATGCTGACTTTTTAACTCTGGATTATACTTTATCATGCTAAGGACATATCTATCAATTCCTCATTTATTGAATGTTTTTAAAAAAATTATTTGACTTTTGTTGGATGCTTTTCTACATCTGTGGAGATGGTCACATATTAATGAATTTCCTAATGTTGGCCCCCTTTTCATTCTTGGAATAAGCTTTACAATGTCTTTTAAATTTGCTGTGAGGTTATGCTTAAGATTTCTGTATTGAAATTCTTAAGTGAGGATAGCCTCTGGTTTCGTGTGTATGTGGGGGCAATCTTTGTCAGGTTGAGGGATTAATATTGTGGTTAGGTGCCGTCAACTTGATTCCAACTCGTATCGACCCTATGCACAACAGAATGAAACACCGCCCAGTCCTGTGCCATCCTAGAAATTGATGCTATGTTTGAGCCCATCGTTGCAGCCACTGAATCAATCCATCTCATTGAGGTCTTCTTCTCTTTTGCTGACCTTCTAGTTTACCAAGAATTGTTCTCCAGGGACTGGTCCTTCACAGTCATGTGTCCAAAGTATGTGAGATGAAGTCTCACCATCCACACTGCTAAGGAGGGCTCTGGCTGTATTTCTTTCAAGATAGATTGGTTCATCCTTCTGGCAGTCCCTGGTATAGTCAATATTCTTCATCAACACCATAATTCAAAGGAATCAATTCTTCCTTGGTCTTCCTTATTTATTGCCTAGCTTTCACATGCATACGAGTCGACTGAAAACACCATGGCTTGGGTCAGGCACACCTTAGTCCCCAAAGTGATATCTTTGCTTTTTAACATAACATAAAGAGGTCTTTTGCAGCAGATTTGCCCAATGCAATATGCCGTTTCATTTTTTGACAGCAGACTCCATGGGCTTTGATTGTGGATCTAAGTAAAATGAAATCCTTCACAACTTCAATATTTTCTTTGTTTATCATGATGTTGCTTATTGGTTCAGTTGTGAGGAATTTTGTTTTCTTTATGTTATAGGGGATTAATATTACATGTGATTTCTAAAATAAAGTGTTCTGAAATCATTTAAGTAACAATGGAATGATCTGATTATTAAAAATTATGTAGAATTATCTTGTAAAACCATTTTGCTTGGTGTTTGTTTTTGTAGGAGAGCTCTTTAAACTTTTTATTTCTTTATGGTAGTTGGTTTGTTTAGACTTTCTCCTAGGGTCAACTTTGGTAACTTGTGTTTGCCTGAAAGTATCTATTCCTTTTAAGTTTTCACATTTATTTGCACAGAGTTGTACAAAGTACTTTCTTTTTTAAAAAATTCTGTCTTTATGTTTTATCCCCTTATCATTTTTAGTTTTGTGTATTTGTGATTCTTCCTTTTTTAAAGCTTATGTTGGGTAATGGTTTCTCTATTTTGTTGAGTTTTTCATACGACCACTTTTTGAATTTATTAATTCTACTTTTTTATGTTTTCTAAACAATTCATGTGTAATTTTATCCTTATTAGTTACTTTCTTCATCTTTATTTTGATTTTCCTTGTTATTTAGCTTCCCACTTTGCATGTTTAATTCATTTATAGTTGTTTTCACCTTTATTGTTCCAGATATTTAAAGCTATAAATTTTCCTGTGATAACTGTTTTAGCTGTATCCCACAGATTCTATGTCATACTTCCATTGTTACTATGTTTCAAAATTCTGCAGTTTTATTTTTCGTTTCCCATTTAACCCAAGAACTGTTTAACAGGTTACTTCTTGATTACCAGGTAGATGAATTTTTAGATTTTTAAAAAACTGTTATTAATTTCTACTTTTATTGCACTGTGATCAGAGAATGCTATGTGTGTATTTCTATTCTTTGGAATTTTTTGACATTTTCTTGGTAGCTTAATAGTTGGTCAATTTTCATGAACATTCCATGTGCACTTAAAAATAATGTTTTTTTTAATGTAGGTATAATATAATTTATTTATTTTTAATATAATTTATGCTATCTATTTGTTCCCCCCTCACTTTAATCATGAACAGAAAACCAAAATTATAAGACATTTGAGGAGAACCTATAACACAAAAAACAGTGACCCAAACAAAATAGACCTGAAAGGAAACAGATACTCTGCAGGAAGAAGAAAACTACTCCTATGTACCTATACACCCCTGCACTCACACAAAAAATATAAATAATATATTTACAGAAGCAGGGGAGAATACCATGTTCATGAAACAAGAACAAATATCATAAAAAAGATACACTCTGAAAACAAACAAACAAAAAAAGCCCTTGGAAATTATAAAAATACAGCAGAAATGAAGTCTCAATAGAATGGATGGAAAATAAAGTTGAAAAAAATCTCAAAAATTGGAACAAAAAGATAAAGACATTGAGAATAAGAGGAAAAACCCCGATTTAATTAGATCTACTGAAAGCTTGTGAAATTCCTGGAATGCTAACAGGAAGCAAGCTGCTCACTGGAAGATGAGTTGTTAGGAGGACACATGGTGGGTATTGTTTAACCAGCTCTTCCAAGAGGCTGGGCCAAGGGGCAGCCGGGTTTTAAATCCCAGGCAGGGAGCACTCCTGTTCCACAAGTCTCCTTCCCACTAAGTAGTCTGCTTTGGGTTGCCCCCAAGTCTGTGCAGGATATCACTTTCTGATCCAATATCCCTCCAGCGCACTCCAATAGAACCCCTTACAACCACTTCCCCCTGTTCACACTACAGCTGACTCTTTCTAGTTCACATTCCACAGATGGGACCACTCAAACTAGATTCCGAGACCCAGAGGTCTTCTCCTTGTCCCTTACCCCTAACCATTTCTTAGGGTGCTGGCTCCAAATTTCCAAATTTGTTTGGTACCACGCCTGTAAACCCTCTTCTTTTTTTTTTTTTTAAATCATAATATGGCTTAAAGTTCTATCAGGCAAAGCTTCTCAAAAAATTCTGTTAGCAATGCAAAAGCACTAGTCTCCAAATTAAAGAGGGTCCCCACTAATCCTTAGGAAAATAATGGCCAATCTCTATTCTTGTGGAGGGGAGAGGGAATGCTTTCATTCTTTCCCTATGAGTCACCACTGTTCCTGAAGATAGACAAAGGCAAAGACACCAATACAGGTTTATTTGTTATACCTTGGAATAAAACATGGAATACTATGTGGCTGTTAAAACAAATGGACTAGGTATATGTGCACTGACCTGGAAAATTATTCAAAGAGTATGTTAAAGAAAAAAGTAAGTCCATGTGCTGGTAAAGAGCATGGCTCTGGAGCCCAACCTCCTGGCTCTGAATCCTGGCTTTGTCACTTGCCACATATGCTTTGTGAGACTTTGGACAGGACAAGGTACTTTATTTCTCTGTCCTCAGTTATATCTAAATGGGGATTAAATGGGTTCTCATGAAAATGAAATGAGTTAATATATGTAAGCACTTAGAACACTGCCTGGCACATTAGAAGTGCTAAATAAGTACTAGATATTATTATAGCATGCTCCCAGCTATGCTAAAAATTAAATGTTTAATGAGGATACAGTATATTTACACTCCTCAGATACACAAAGAAACATAAATTCCTTTATTTTGATTATAATGAAGTTGGCCTTTATCCTGAGTCCTTACTGGCTATTTTCTGAGAAAAAAAAATTACTAAAGTATCAATCTATTTAAAACTTGGACCTAACTGAAATTTCAAAGCCTTTAGTATGGATGTGAAGAAAATGGAAATCTTCAAAACTGGACTAATAAACAACATCATGACAACTGGAGAAAAATTTGAAGCTGTCCATGATTTCATTCTACTTGGATCAGCACCCATGGAAGAAGCAAATAATGTTTTGCACTGGGCGAATTTGCTGCAAAAATATCTTTTTAAAATTAAAAAAAAAAACAAAGATGTCACTTTGATAACTAAGCTGCATTTGACGCAAGCCATGGTCTTTTCAATTGCCTTGTATGCATGTGAAAGTTGGATAGGGAAAAAGAAGAATTGATGTATTCGAACTGTGGTGTTGATGAAGAATATTGAATATACCGTAGACTGCCAAGAGAATAAATACATTAGCCTTAGAAAAAATATAACCAGAATGTTCCTTAGGAGTAAGAATGGTGAGTGCAATGTACTGAGTCCACAAGTTCTTAGTGTGAAGGACTGTTTAGAGAAGAGCACAGACCAAACACTATTCTAATGGCATGATCAACAGATGTTTATCACTCACAGAATAAACAGCACAGGGATGAGTAGAACATTGAATATCATCATCAGCCAAGGTCCCCCAAAGTCAAGCTCCAGTTCCAGGGTGAGAATGTTACAATCACATCCAAGCATGCCCCACTTCGCACCATGGGTGAGGAACCCCAAAGACCCTCTCCCCCGGAGTTAATATACTAGCAAGCTACAATGATTACGTGCCAAACGGCATGTACAGAAATAGAGGAAAGAAGTAATAAAAAGGAAGGGACAGTAATAGGGGAATCCCCCCGCAACGGGCAATGAACATTACTCATTGTAGGTGGGTGACTACCTCCTGATTGACCATTCTAGACTTGCTGGCTTCAGTGAACAATCCTTCCTCCTTCACCCCAAGATAAACAATAATTGTTTTGAATCTCTCAGGCAGCAATCATCTCCCCCTAAGGCACATATTTTGTGTCTATTAGTGGCTATTCTGTCCATTAGTAGCTATGGAGACAGTGGAAGCAACTACAATATAGCACACTTGGGCAACTAACAGTGAGACTTGGACTCGCTTACTTTGGACAGCTAATCGGGAAAGACCACTCCCTAAAAAAAGACATCGTGTTTGGTAAAACAGAAGGTTATTGAAGTGGAGGGAAACCTGCCATGAGGTGGACTGACACAATATCTGCAACAATGGACTCAAGCATACAACAATCATCACAATGGCACAGGACTGGGCAATGTTTTCATCTGAGTTGGAGCCAATTCTATGGCAACTAACAACAGCTGATATTTTAAAGAATATCTTTTAAGAAGTGTTCAATCACTTCTGGGTAAAAATGTTCAATGGCTGCCCCAATTCCCTGCTTCTCTCTCTAAGGTGATATCTGAGTGTATGGGGGAGGACTGTAGCTTTCAAGACATATGGTAGTGGGGAAGAATTGAAGTCCTCAAGTGTGATGTCTCCTGTGTCCTCTGATCTCTGAAGCAATGTACCTTGTCCCAAGCTCTACCTGAATGGCTTGGCCTCCTGCCTACACAAAAGACCCCTCTGATGTCTGTCTATGATCCCACTCAATCCCATCCTGGACAGCTGGCCCACCACTGGACCAAGGAGGAAAGGGATAATGGTTGATCCTAAGGCCAGGACAGCTGAGGTCATATCTATAGGGAGGGCCCCCAATAGGGTGGAAGGGATTTCAAGTTAGCATGCAATAGGCATAGTAAAATATTAGATCTATTATGACCTGGTATCCATCACAATCTGACATGATGGATGAGGTCCATAACCAGCTTTTCTACGTAGTGCGGATATTCCAAGTCAGTTGGCAAGAGCAGAGCATTTCCAAGTGACCCACCTGGGTTACAGCAGGGAAGAGGGCAGAGGGCCAAAAATCAGCAACCCCAGGAAGCTTCTCTTGGAAACTACACAAATTAACCTGGACCTTCAAGCTAGGTAAACAGGTCCATGTACCACCAACCAATGTTGGAGCCAGTGATTGTGAACCATCTGTATACCAAGCTTCCTTACCTCTTCCCACCTTTTCCTATGCTGATCCTGCCTCCAATTTTTATGGTACTTTGGAACAATTGTAGAGAGGATTCCTAAGTGGATTGAATTATATCCCTCAAAAAGATATGTTGAAGTCCTAACCACTGTACTTGTGAACTTGACTATGTTTAGAAAGTGTTACCAGTTAACACGAGGTCATACTGGAATAGGGTGGGTCCTAATCTAATCATACTGGTGATTAAAAGAGAAGAGACAGAGGCAGAGACAGACAGAAGAAAGAAGGCCCTGTGAAGATGTGTCTAAGCATATTCATGCCTGGGGTATAAGAAGCTGGGAGAGACAAGAGAGGATCTTCCTCTACAGCCTTCAGCAAGAACACGGCCTGCCGACACCCTGAATTTGGACTTTCAGCCTCCAGAACTGTGATACAATAAATTTCTGTTGTTTAAAGCCACCCACTTTATGGTACTTTGTTATGGCATCCCTAGTAAACTAATACACCATTGTAGGCCATTTCTGAGGAACAGATCATTAGAACAGTTCTTTCTTCCAAGAGAGATAAGAAGAGGGTGTGTGACCCTGAGCAGCAAGCAGCCTGCTCATGGTGGAGAGAGGCAAGAAGTTGTTCTTACACTCTAGGTGAGGCAGTTCTTGGTTTGAGGTTCTGTGAGCATGTAGGTGCCTGGGATGTAACCTGGGTAACCAGAGTATGTTGGAATCAAACCTCCTGAAAAAACAATTCCAAACACCTATATGCCCCTTTGAACCCTCCACATGCACTTCCCAAACCCCCCTCTCTGGCTCATGCACTAAGTAGGGACGAGGCTTCAAGCTGAAGGATTTACTATGTAGGCTGGAAAGGCTGGGGCTGAGAATGACTGACAGCTTTTCAATCAACATCTTTATATTAACCATTGCTGTCTGCAGGGATTTAAAAATAAACATTAAGCAATGATAAACAACCATGATGAATCCACAAAACATCTCACAACATGGAAGAACCTGGAGGGCATTAGGGTGAATAAAATAAGTTAATCACGAAAGGACAAATATTGTATGAGATCACTATTATAAAAACTCAAGAAAAGGTTTACACACAGAAAAAGAACAATTTTTGATGGTTACAAGGGAGGGAAAGGATAGGGAGGGGAAATCACTAACTAGATAGTAGACAAGTGTTAACTTTGGTGAAGGGAAAGACAATACATAATATACGGGATGTCAGCACAATTTGACCAAGGTGAGGTTATAGAAGAGTCCTAGACACAACCAAATGCCTTGAAGGACTGAGTTACTAGGGCCGATGGCTCTGAACCTTAATCTTGGGGGACTTTAGCTCAATTGGCATAACATAAGTCATAAAGAAAATGTCCTACATCCTACTTTGGTGGGTGGAGTCTGTTTAATAGCTTGTGAGTGGCTACCTAAGATACATATATTGGTCCCATCCCGTCCAGAGCACAGGAGAATGTAGAAAACCAAAGACAAAGGGAAAATATTAGTCCAAAGGACTAATGGACCACATGAACCACAGCCTCCACCAGCCTAAGCCCAGAAGGACTAGATGGTGCCTGGCTACTACCACTGACGGCTCTGACAGGGATCATAATAGAGGGTCCCGGACAGAGGGGGAGAAAAATGTAGAACAAAATGCAAATTTATGAGAGGGAGCAAACATGGCACCCTGGACAGACACACCATACTGTCCCTTTGTAGCAAAGACTCAAAAAACTAAGTAAAACAGATACAATTGTCAATTCTGGAAACCTGAGCATCAAATGAAAGGATGAAGAACTAGATCTAACACCAAATGGAAGAAGAAACTGATGAAAAACAGGGAATAAGAAGAGATATGGAGTGGAGTCCCCTGAAAACCAGCATGGCACAGCATCACCATCTTGAAACATAGCCAGCAACAACCCCATACAGAGAGTACCAGGAGGCACCTTTACGGAGATCCCAACAGGAGACACAGCAACTGGTAATCAGAGAAACACTTTCTCACCCCTCACTCTTCTGGTGACTAGCAGCAAAAACCACCCCATTCCAGCAGCCCCCACCACTGGGGTCCACAATAGGAGCCCATCAACAAACCCCACAGCTTGCCCTACCCCTCCCTCTGTGCAGCTTTTTTTCTTCCTTTTCATTTTCTCTCCCACTTAGCCCCATAAACACCTCTCCTACTTCCTGCCAGCTCCCACTGTGCCACCATTTTTTTTTTTTAATTTTTTTCTTTCTCCCTCCCACCTAGCCTATATGCAACCTCCCCTCCCTCCTTACTGGCCCCCAGGTCCGCCCTGCCCCCACTCACTGGCCCCCACTGTGACATCATTTTTTTCTCCTTCTTCCTTTTCTTTCTCCCTCCCACTTAGTCCTGTACGTCACCTCCCCCCATTCATGCTGGTTCCCATCATGCCTCCATTTTTTTTTTTTCTTTCTTCCTTCCACCTAGTCCCATAAGCCATTTCCTCTACCTTCCCACCGGCCCCTGGGTCTGCCCCCCCCACTCAGTGGCCCCCACTGCAGCATCGTTTTTTCTCTTTATTCCTTTTCTTGCTCCCTCCTACCTTGCCCCATATGCCATGTCTCCCCTTCCCACTGTCCCCCATGATGACACCATGGCTAGACAGCCACCAGAGCCCACCGACGCTCTGAGTCTGCCGCACCCCCATCCGCTGGCTCCTGTCACGCGACTATTTTTTTCTTTCTCCCTCCCACCTCGCCTCATATGCCATCTCCCATCCCGACTAGCCTCTGGGTTTGCCATGCCTCCATACATTGGCTCCAGCTGTGTCACCATTTTTTTTCTTTCTTCCTTTTCTTTCTCCAACACACCTAGTGCCGTATACCACCTCTCCTCCCTTCTTGTCAGCTCCCAACATGCTGCCGCAGCTAGAGAGCCACTGGCCCACTGCCATCCCATGTATGCCCTGCTGCCAGCCACTGGCTCCTGTAGCACTGCCATTTTTTCTTTTCTTTTTTTTCCTCTCCCACTTAGCCTTGTAGGCCACCTTCCCTCCCTTACCACTAATCCCTGGGTCTCCCCACCCTTATGTAAAGACATAGACTCAGTAAACAAAAAAATCTACAATAATGAATGAAAAGAAAATCCCCAAACAAAAGGAACTCAGCACAGAAAAGTAAGAGGAATAAAGAAAACAACACCAAAAAAAAAAGGCATGGCAATATTACAGTAATAAACTCACACCTATCAATAATCACATTGAATGTAAATGTTTTAAATGTACCCATAAAGAGACAGAGTGGCAGAATGGATTTAAAAAAAAAAAAGACCCATCAATATGCAGTCTACAGGAAACACACCTTAGATGCAAAGAAATAAATACATTAAACACCAAAGGATGGAAAAAAGATACATCAACAAACAGGAACAAAAAAAGGCCAGGAGTGGCAATACTAATCTTAGATAAAATAGTCTTTAAGACAAAATCCACCATAAAAGACAAGGAAGGACGTTATATAATGATTAAATTCAACAAGAAAACATAACCTTAATAAATATCTACACACCCAATGAGAGGGCTCCAAAATACATAAAACAAACTCTAACAGCATTGAAAATAGATAGCTCCACAAGAATAGTAGGAGATTTCAAAACACCAATCTCAGTAAAGGACGGAACACCTAGAAAGAAACTCGACAAAGATACAGAAGATCTAAAGGCCACAATCAGCCAATTTAACCTCCTAGTCACATATAGAACGTGCCACCCAACAGCTGCACAGTACACATTCTTTTCCAGTGCACATGGAATGTTCTCTAAAATAGACCACATCTTAGGACACAAAGCAACCCTCAACAAAATCCAAAACATTGAGATGATACAAAGTGTCTTCTCTGATCACAATGCCATCAAAGTAGAAATTAACAACAGGAATATTAAGGAAAAAAAAATCAATTGCATAGAAACTGCATAATACCCTGCTTAAAAACCACTGGGTAATAGAAGAAATCAAGGATAGAATCAAAAAATTCCTAGAATCAAATGAGAATGAAAACACATCATAGCAAAACCTTTGGGACATGCAAAAGTAGTGCTCAGAGGTCAATAGATGCACACATCAAAAAAGATGCACACATCAAAAAAGATGCACACATCAAAAAAGATGCACACATCAAAAAAGATGCACACATCAAAAAAGATGCACACATCAAAAAAGAAGAAAGGGACGAAATCAAAACATCAGCTACACAACTCAAAAAAATAGAAAGAGAACAGCAAAAGAAGCCCACAGCCACCAGAAGCAAGGAAATAATAAAGATCAGAACAGAAATAAATGAAATATAGAATAGAAAAAACAATAGAAAGAATCAACGAAACCAAAAGTTGGTTCTTTGAAAGGATCAACAAATTCGACAGAACACTGGCCAAATTGACAAAAGAAAAACAGGGGAGGACACAAATAACCCAAACAAAAAATGAAATGGGGGACATTACAACAGACCTAAGTGAAATAAAAAGGATCGTAACAGAGTACTATGAAAAACTTCACTCCAACGAAATTGAAAACCTAGAGGTAATGGACAAGTCTCTAGATACACGCTACCTACCCAAACTAACACAAACTGAAGTTGAAAATCTGAACAGACCCATAACAAGAGAAGAGATTGGAAGGTTAAAAAAAAAAAAAATCCCAACAGCAGAAAAGTGTGCATTTTTTTTTCCAAAGCACATGGAACATTCTCCAGATTGATCCACATTTTAGAATACGAAGCAAACCTCAATAAAATCGAAAACATTGGAATAATACAAAACAATATTTCTGATCATACGTCATGAAAGTAAAAATCAGTAACAGGAAGACCAAGGGAAAAAATCACATACATGGAAACTGAATAATACCTTGATTAAAAACAACAACAACAACTGGGTAATAGAATAAATCAAAGAGGGAATCAAAAAAATTACTAGAGTCAAATGAGAATGAAAACATATCATACCAAAATCTTTGGGACACAGCAAAGGCAGTGCTCAGAGGTCAATTCACAGCAAAAAACACACATGTGGAAAAAGAAGAATGTGACAAAAATCAAAACATTAGCTACATAACTCAAACAAATAGAAAGAGAACAGCAAAACAAGCCCACAGTCACCAGAAGAAAGAAAACAATAAAGTTAGAGCAGAAATAAATGAAATTGAAAACAGAAAAACAATAAAAAGAATCAACAGAATCAAAAATTGTTTCTTTGAAACGATCAACAAAATTGACATACCATTGAACAAACTGAGAAAAGAAAAACAGAGAGGAAGCAAATAACCCAAAATAAGCAATGAGATGGAGGATATTACAAGAGACAAAACTGAAATAAAAAGGATCATAACAGAATACTACAAAAAACTGAACTCCAACCAATTTGAGAACATTAGAAGAAATGGACAAATTTCTAGAAACACACTACCTAACAAAACACAAGCTGAGGTAGAAAATCTGAATAAATCCATAACAAGAGAAGAGGTATTTAAAAAAAATTATTCAGAAACAACAACAACAAAAGCCTTGGCCCAGACATCCTCACTGGAGAAATCTACCAAACATTCATAGAAGAGCTCACACCAGTACAACTTAAGCTATTTTAGAGCGTAGTAAAGGAAGGATTACTTTCAAATCCACTCTATGAAGCCACTGTAAACCTGACGCCAAAACCAAGCAAAGACACTATAAAAAAGAAAGTCACGGACCAATAGCTCTCATGAATATAGATGCAAAAATTCTGAACAAAATTCTAGACAATAGAAGTCAACACCATATCTATATCTATATATACCTATAATCTGTATATCTATGTATCTGTCTGTCTGTCTATCTGTCTATCTATCTATATCACGACCAAATGAGATTCACGCCAGGTATGCAAGGTTCAACATCATAAAATCGTCGGCATAATCCACCACATAAATAGAACAAAAGAGAAGAATCACATGATCATCTCAATTGACACAGAAAAGGCATTTGATAAAGCTCAGCACCTATTCATGATAAAGACTCTCAGTAAAACAGGAATATAAGGGAAATTCCTCAACATAATAAAGGGCACCTGGACTGGGTGGATATACAAAACCAACAGCCAACATCATTCTCAATGGAGAGTGGCTGAAAGCATTCTGCATGAGAACAGGAACAAGATAAGGATGCCCTTTATCACCACTCCTGTTTAGCATTGTGCTGGAAGGCCTAGCTAGAGCAATAAGGTAAGAAAAAGAAGTAAAGGGCATCCAAATTGGAAAGGAAGAAGTAAAACTGCCCCTATTTGCCAATGATATAATACCATACATAAAAAATAGTGAACCATAAAGATTCCACAAGAAAACTACTGGAACTATTGGAAAGATTCAGCAGAGTAGCAGAATACAAGATCAACATACAAAATTCAGTTGGATTCCTCTACACCAACAAAAAGAACATCAAAGAGGAAATCACCAAATCAATACCATTTACAGTAGCCCCCAAGAAGATTAAATATTTCGGAATAAATCTTACCAGAGACGTAAAAGACCTATACAAAGAAAACTACAAGGTACTACTGCAAGAAACCAAAAGGGACTGCAAGAAACCAAAAGGGACCTACATAAGTGGAAAAGCATACCTTGCTAATGGATAGGAAGATTCAGCATTGTAAGAATGTCTATTCTACCCAAAACGATCTATAGATACAATGCAATTCCAATCCAAATCCCAATGACATTTTTTAATGAGATTGGAAGGGAAAGAGGACCTGGATAAGTAAAAAAGCATTGCTGAAAAAGAAGAACAAAGTGGGAGACCTCACTCTACCTGATTTTAGAACCTATTATACCACCACAGTAGTCAAAACAGCCTGGTACTGGTTCAACAGCAGATACATAGACCAACGGAACAGAATTAAGAATCCAGACATAAATCCATCCACATATGAGCAGCTGATATTTGACAAAGGCCCGAAGTCCGTTAAATGGCAAAAAGACAGTCTCTTTAACAAATGGTGCCAGCATAACTGGATATCCAACTGCAAAAAAAAGAAACAAGAACCATACCTCACACCATGTACAAAAACTAACTCCAAATGGATCAAAGACCTAAATATAAAATCTAAAATGATAAAGATCATGGAAGAAAAATTAGGGACAATGTTAGGAGCCCTAATACATGGTGGCATAAACAGTACACAAAACATTACTAACGATGCAGAAGAACAACTAGATAACTGGGAGCTCCTAAAAATCAAACACCTATGCTCATCCAAAGTCGCCAAAAGAGTAAAAAGATTACCTATTTATTGGGAAAAAGTTTTTAGCTATGACATTTCCAATCAGGGTCTGATCTCTAAAAAATCTACAAGATACTGCAAAAGCACAACAACAAAAAGACAAATAACCCAATTTAAAAATGGGCAAAGGATATGAACAGGCACTTCATTAAAGATGGCATTCAGGTAGATAACAGATACGTGACGAAATGCTCATGATCATTAGCCGTTAGAGAAATCTAAATCAAAACTGCACTGAGATTCCATCTCTCTCCAACAAGGCTGGCATTAATCCAAAAAAACACAAAATAATAAATGTTGGAGAGGTTGTAGAGAGATTGGAACACTTATACACTGCTGGTGGGAATGTAAAATGGTACAAACACTTTGGAAATCAACTTGGTGCTTCCTTAAAAAACTAGAAATGGAACTACCATACGATTCAGCAATCTCACTCCCTGGGATATATCCTAGAGAAATAAGAGCCTTTACACGAACAGATATATGCACACCCATGTTCACCGCAGGAAAACAATGGAAGCAACCAAGGTGCCCATCAACAGAAAAACGGATAAATAAATCATGGTACATTCACGCAATGGAATACTATGCATTGGTAAAGAACAATGATGAATCCATGAAACATTTCATAACATGGAGGAATCCAGAAGGCATTATGCTGAGTGAAATTAGTCAGTTGCAAAAGGACAAATATTATATGAGGCCTCTATTATAAGAACTTGAGAAATAGTTTAAACAGATAAGAAAATATTCTTTGATGATTATGAGAGTGGGGGGGGAGGGAGAGGGGTATTCACTGATTAGAGAGTAGACAAGAACTATTTTTTTTTATTATCTTTTATTGAGCTTCAAGTGAACGTTTACAAATCAAGTCAGTCTGTCACATATAAGATAATATACATCTTACTCCTTACTCTCACTTGCTCTCCCCCTAATGAGTCAGCCCTTCCAGTCTCTCCTTTCATGAAAACTTTACCAGCCTCCAACTCTCTCTATCCTCCCATCCCCTCTCCAGACAGGACATGTCAACACAGTCTCAAGTGTCCACCGGATATAATTAGCTCACTCTTCATCAGCATCTCTCTCCCACCCACTGTCCTGTCCCTTTCATGTCTGATGAATTGTCTTCGGGGATGGTTCCCGTCCTGTGCCAACAGAAGGTTTGGGGACCATGACCGCCGGGATTCCTCTAGTCACAGCCAAACCATTAAGTATGGGACAAGTACTATTTTAGGTGAAGGGAAAGACAATGCACAATACAGGAAAGGTCAGCACAACTGGACTTAACCAAAAACAAAGAAGTTTCCTGAATAAACTGAACGCTGTGAAGGCCAGTGTAGAAGGGGCGGGGGTTTGGTGACCATGGTTTCAGGGGACATCTAGGTCAATTGGCATAATAAAATCTATTAAGAAAACATTCTGCATACCACTTTGGAGAGTGGTGTCTGGGGTCTTAAGTGCTAGCAAGCAGCCATCTAAGATGCATCAATTGGTCTCAACCCTCCTGGAGCAAAGGAGAATGAAGAACACCAAAGACAAAAAGTAATTATGAGCCCAAGAGACAGAAAGGGCCACATAAACCAGAGACTTCATCAGCCTGAGACCAGAAGAACTAGATGGTGTCTGGCTACAACCGATGACTGCCCTGACAGGAAACACAACAGAGAACCCCTGAGGGAGCAGGAGAGCAGTGGGATGCAAACCTCAAATTCTTGTAGAAAAGACTCAATGGCCCCCAGACCTTCTGTTAGCCCAAGTCAGGAGCCATTCCCTAAGCCAATTCTTCAGACAGGGATTGGACTGGACTATAGAATAGAAAATGATACTAATGAGGCTTGAGCTTCTTGGATCAAGTAGACAGACATATGAGGCTATGTGGGCAGCTCCTGTCTAGTGGGGAGATGAGAAGGCAGAGGGGGTCAGAAGCTGGCTGAATGGACTTGAAAATAGAGGGTGGAGAGAAGGAGTGTGCTGTCTCATTAGGGGTCGAGCAACTAGGAGTATATAAAAAAAAACTATATACTAGGAGTATATAGCAAGGAGTATATAAATTTTTGTATGAGAGACTGACTTGACTTGTAAACTTTCACTTAAAGCACAATAAAAATTAAAAAAAAAAAAAAATCTGTTGGATTCCTATGCACCAAAGAAGAGAACTTTAAAAAGGAAATCAGGAAAAAAAAAAAAATACCACTTATAATAAAAACCAATGGCCCCTAAAAATATAAACTACTTAGGGATAAATCCAACCTGGGACATGAAGGACATATACAAAGAAAACTATAAAACGCTACTGCAAGAAACCAAACGAGATTTACATAAATGGAAAAACATACCGTCCTCACGGATAGGAAGACTTAACATTGTGAAAAAGTCAATTCTACCCAAAGTGATCTATAGATATAATGCAATCCAGATCCAGATAGCAACAGCAGTCTTTAATGAGATGGAAAAATTAACCACCAAATTTACATGGAAAGGAAAGAGGCCCAAGGTAAGCAAAGCATTAATGAAGAAAAAGAACAAAGTAGGAGGCCTCACACTATCTGAACTCAGAGCCATGATTCTGAGCCATGGTAGCCATGGCTGTACAACCATGGTAGTCAAAACAGCCTGGTACTGGTACAACAGCAGACACATAGACCAATGGAACAGAATCCGGAATCCAGATGTAATTCCATCCGGTTATGGTAAGCTGATCTTTGACAACAGACCAACGTCCATTAACAAATGGTGCTGGCATAACTTGATGTCCGTCATACAATAATGAAACAGGATCCTTACCTCACACCATACACAAAAACTAGTTCAAAATGGATCAAAGACCTAAATATAAAAACTAAAGCTATGAAGATCATGGTAGAAAAAATAGGGACAATGCTAGGGGCTCTAATACATGGCATAAATAGAATACAAACCACAACTAACAATGCAAAATACCAGAAGATAAACTAGATAACTGGGAGCTCCTAAAAATTAAACACCTATGCTCATCAAACGACTTCACAAAAAGAGTAGAAAGAGAACCTACAGACTGGAAAAAAAAATTTGGGCTACAACATACCCAACAAGGGTCTAATTTCTAAAATCTATAGAATGCTTCAATACCTGAACAACAAAAAGACAAATAATCCAATTTAAAAAATGGGCAAAGGATATGAACAGACACTTCATCACCTAAGACAATCAGATGGTTAACAGACACATGAGGAAATGCCCACGTTCATTAGCCATTAGAGAAATGCAAATCAAAACTTCAATGAGATATCATTTCACCCCAACCTTACCAGCACAATAAAAAGAAAAAAAAAAAACAGAAAATAACAAATGTTGGAAACGTTGCAGGGAGATTGGAACGCTTATGCTTTGCTAGTGGGAATATAAAATGGTACAACCACTATGGAAAACAATATGGCGCCTCTTCAAAAATCTAGAAATAGAAATACCATGTGATCCAGGAAACACATTCCTTGAAATATATCTTGGAGAAATAAGAGCCATGACACAAATAGACATATGCAAAACTATGTACATTGCAGCATTATTCACAATGGCAAAGAGATGGAAACAATCTAAGTGCCCACCAACAGATGAATGTATAAACAAATTATGGTACATACACATAATGGAATACTATGAAACATAAAGAAAAATGATGAATCCTCCAAATATCCCACAACGTGGATGAACTTAGAGGGCATTAGGCTAAGTGAAATAAATCAATCACAAAAGATCAAATATTGTCTTGTTGTTAAGTGCCATTGAGTCAGTCCCAAATCATGGTGACCCCATGTGTGACAGAGTGAAACATCGCCCAGTCCTGCACCATCCTCACAATTGTTCTTATGCTTAACCCCGTTGTTGCAGCCACTGTGTCAATCCATCTCACTGAGGGTCTTTCTTTTTTTTCCATGACCCTCTACTCTGACAAGCATGATGTACTTCTCCCAGGACTAGCGCCCCTGATAACATGTCTGAGGTGTGTGAGACGAAGTCTTGCCATCCCTGCTTTTAAGGACCATTCTGGCTGTACTTCTTCTAAGACAGATTTGTTCATCCTTCTGGCAGTCCATGGCATATTCACTCTTCTTTGCCAATGTCATAATTCAAATGAATCGATTCTTTGGTCTTCTTTATTCATTGTCCAGCTTTCACATTTTGAAGAGGTCTTTTGGAGCAGATTTGCCTAATGTAATACGTCATTTGATTTCTTGACTGCTCTTTCCATGGACATGGATTGTGGATCCAAGTGAAATGAAATGGTTGACAACTTCAAACTTTTCTCTGTTTATCAAGACTTTGCTTACTGGTTCTGTTGTGAAGATTTTTCTTTTCTTTACATTAAGGTGTGATCCATACTTAAGGAAGTAGTCTTTGATCTTCATCAGTAAGTGCCTCAAGTGCTCTTCAATTTCAGCAAGCAAGGTTGTGTCATCTATATATCACAGGTTGTTAATGTGTCTTCCTCCAATTCTGACGCTGCATTCTTCTTCATATAGTCTAGATTCTCAGATTATTTGCTCAGCATACAGATTGAATAAGTATGGTGTGATGATACAACTCTAAAAGCACATCCTGCCTGATTTTAAACTACACAGTATACACTTGTTCTGTTTGAACAACTGTGTCTTGGTCTATGTACACATTCCTCAAGAGCACAATTAAGTGTTCTGAAATTCCCATTCTTTGCAATGTTACCCATAGTTTGTTCTGATCCACACAGTTGAATGCCTTTGCACAGTCAACAAAACACAGGTAAACATCTTCCTGGTACTCTCTGCTTTCAGCCAAGGTCCAACTGACATCAGCAATGCTGTCCCTTATTCCATGTCCTCTTCTGAATCCGGCTTGAATTTCTTGCGATTCCTTGTCAATGTACTTTTGCAACCACTTTTGAATGATCTTCAGCAAAATTTTACTTGTGTATGATATTAAAGATATTGTTTGATAATTTCCACGTTTGGTTGCATCACCTTCTTTGGAATGGGCACAAATATGGATCTCTTCCAGTTGGTTGACAAGGATGGCAAGACTTCCAAATTTCTTGGTGTAGACCAGGAAGCCCTTCTGGTGCTGCATCTATTTCTTGAAACATCTCACTTGGTATTCTGTCAATTTCTGGAGCTTTGTTTTTCATGAATGCCTTCAGTGAAGCTTGGACTTCTTCCTTCAATACCATCAGCTCTTGATCATATGCTCTCTCCTGAAATGGTTGAAAGTCAACCAATTCTTTTTGGTACAGGGCTCTGTGTATTTCTTCCATCTTCTTCTGATGCTTCCTGCATCATTCAATATTTTCCTTGTAGAATCCTTCAGTATTGCAACTCTAGGCTTGAATTTCTTCTTCAGTTCCTTCAGCTTGAGATATGCCAAGTGTGTTCTTCCCTTTTGGTTTTCTATCTCCACGTCTTTGCACATGTCATCATTATATTTTACTTTGTCTTCTGGAACTGCCCTTTGAAATCTTCTGTTCAGCTCTTTTACTTCACCATTTCTTTCTTTGCTTTAGCTACTCTATGTTCAAGAGGAAGTTTCAGAGTCTCTTCTAACATCCATTTTTGTCTTTACTTTCTTTCCTGTCTTTTTAATGACTTCTTGCTTTCTTCATATATGATCTTCTTGATATCATTGCACAACTCGCCTGGTCCTTGGCCAGTAGTGTTTAATGAGTCAAATCTATTCTTGAGATGGTCTCTAAATTCAGGTGGAATATATTCCAAAGCATACTTTGTGATGACTTCCAATTTTCCCTGATTCATACTTTGTACACTCCACATTCCTATTATTAATAGATGCTTGTTGCTGTTTCTTCTCATTTTGAGTTGTGTCACATCAACAAATGAAATTCCCAAAAGCTTGATTCCATTAAGCTCGACTCTACTCTGAGGAGACAGCTCTTCCCCAGTCGTATTTTGAGTGTCTTCCAACTTGAGGGGCTCATCTTCTGGCACTATATAAGACAACGTTCTACTGCTATTTGTAAGGTTTTCACTAGCAAATTTTTTCAGAAGTAGACCACCAGGTCCTTGTTCCTAGTCTGTCTTAGTCTAGAAGCTTGGCTGAAACCTGTCCACCATGGGTGACCCTGCTGATATTTGAAATACTGGTGGCATAGCTTCCAGCATCACAGCAACACGGAAGCCACCACAGTATGACAAACTGACAGAAGTGTGGTTATTGTGTGGCTTATTGTATGAGACCACTATTATAAAAACTCGAGAAAAGTTTTATACACAGAAGAAAACAATCTTTGATGGTTAAGAGGGAAGGGAGTGTGGGGAGGGGAAATCAGTAACTAAATATTACAGAAGTGTTAACTTTGGTTAACACTTGTTAACCAAACAATATAGGGGAAGTCAGCACAACTTAACCAAGGTAAAGTCATAGAAGCTTACTAGACACATCCGAACACCTTGAAGGACTGAGTTGCTGGGGCTGATGGCTCTGGACCTTAATCTTGGGGGACTCTAGGTCAATTGGCATAACACAGATCATAAATAAAATGTTCTACACCCTACTTTGGTGACTAGAGTCTGGGGTCTTAATAGCTTGTGGGTGGCCATCTAAGGTACATCTATTGATCCCATCCTGTCCGGAGCAAAGGAGAATGTAGAAAACAAAAGACAAAGGGAAAATATTAGTCCAAAGGTCTAAAGGACCACATGAACCACAGCCTCCACTAGCCTGAGCCCAGGAGAACTAGATGGTGCCCGGCTACCACCACCGACTGCTCTGACAGGGATCACAATTAAGGCTCCTGGACAGAGTGGGAGAAGGCAAGAACTTTGGCTTGCCCATTGGAAAAGGAAGAGGAGGGTTGAAAGGAGGAGAGAAACCAAGCACCAATCTCAGTATTTCCAAATTTGCATTATGTCTAAATTCACATTATTATGGGGTAAACTAAGGTGCCATGGATTGAATTGTGCCCCCACCCCACACAATATCTGTCAACTTGGCTAGGTCATGATTCCCAGTATTGTATGATTGTCTACCATTTTGTCATCTGATGTAATTTCCCTATGTGTTGTAAATCCTATCACTGTGATGTTATTGAGATGGATTAGTGGCAGTTATACTGATGAGATCTACAAGATTAGATAGTGTCTTAAGCCAATCTCTTTTGAGATATAAAAGACAAAATCCATCAGAGGGACATGGGTACCTCACACCATGAAGAAAGTGGTGGCTGGAGCAGAACGTGTCCTTTGGACCTGGGGTTCCTTCGAGGAGAAGCTCCTAGTCCAGGGGAATATCAATGACAAGGACCTTCCTCCAGAGCCAATAGAGAAAGCCTTCCTCTGGAGCTAATGCCCTGAATTTGGACTTCTAGCCTACTAGACAGTGAGAGAATAAACTTCTGTTCGTTAAAGCCATCTACTTGTGGTATTTCTGTTACAGTAGCACTAGATAACTAAGACAAAAGGCAAGATTTTAATATCTTTGGAAGCTAAAGACAACAAGAATGCTACGTGTTGAACTAATGGGACACAGCCAAATCATATAAAAAGATAAACATGTAGCCTTAAATGTTTAACATAAGCAGAAAGAAGCAAGGAATGGCACTTCTGTGAAGAGATTATGCACAGGGAGAAACGGCATAAAAGATTTCCACAACAAAAACCACACATATGGCATGATCCCATTTATATAAAGTTACATATCTACCTGAGCATAAAAAAATATTTTTTAAGTTCAAAATGATGAAAACAGATAAACTAAGAATTCCGTTCAAGATGTTAGAAAATTAAGAAAAAACAAAAACAACAAAAAAAATGAAGAACAAAAGTACTAAACCTGAACACAGGAAAAGAGCAGAAATAATGAATAAAGCCAAGTAAGTATCAACAAATAGATGTCCGGCAAATGTAATAGAGGAAAGGATAACACAATTACTATGTGTAGCAGGGATGATACATTGAAAATATCAAACTGATGTGGTTTTAAAACCCTTTAAGTCATGCTCCCCAGAAGCCACTCTGCCACCAAGGCCCCACGGAAAGGGGCCAAATGCCCACCCCAGGAAGCAGAAAGCTTGGACAATGGAGAATCGACTTCTGGACAAGAAGGGGAAAAGAAGGAAGACTTTCTGGTGCTGGTAGGAACATATCTGGTTTCTTGAAGGAAATTAGAAGAGAGGAATGAAAGAGACATGTCAGATGCCAGTGGCCATATTTGGGTTCTAATGTTAAAATGCAGGGAAGATGGTAGAGAAAAATGACCCCCTCAGATCAAAAGCCTAAAGTCAAGGGGGCTGTGTCTCTCTTCCCATCCGGTGCTTGTGAAGTATCCCTCCCCCAGGGAGCATCCACATCAGTATGGGGTGAGGAGGCAGCACAGAATATTCATCAGAGGGAGGCTAGAGAAAGTCCCCCTGTCCTCTTGTGGAACGCAGGGGATCCCTGAGTTCTCTTAAGCTCCCAGCAGCACGTGGGGAGGCAGCTAAGTTGAGAACCAATTTGCTGAGTGACCCCAAAGCACACCCCAAGGCTGTGGTGATGTAGACTAGTGTCACTCGGTGTGGCCTTTGACCAGCCTCTCCGGCAGCTTGTTAGAAATGCAGACCTGGAATCCCAGTCTCTGGGCGTGGGGCCCAGGAGTCTGTTTTGACAAACTCTCCACATGATTCACAGGCATGCTGAAGTTTGACAAGCACTGACCGCCCAGAAGACTGGCGGACAAACGTCTGTGCTCAGAGGGTTTGCAGGAGTCGAGAGACGGCTCAGGCAGCAGAGGGAGTCTCCTGTAAGACTTCAGGTGTCTGCCCGACCCCACAACTGAATGGGCCAGGACACTCGAGGACCGGCCTTTCACCCCACCAGCACCCACGGTGCTCCTGTCAACCCAGACATGCATTTCAGAAGCAGGAGACTGAATATTTATAAGAGCTATAAGCTAGAAGAAATAAGTAGCTAAGTTTTTAAATGGCACATTTAAGTTTTTCTCATCACCACATAACATAGAAACGAGTGAAGATTAGAACATTGCAGAGAAATTTAAAAGCTGCACTCTTTTGCACCTTTTGAGTGTGCAAAATTTTTACCTCATTGAACACACAAAATTTGAAATAAGAAAATGCTGTTTCTAATTGACCATGGGTGCTAATAAAGAATGACACAACCGTGCAAAAATATTATGCAGCTGTTAAACTGTACATTATTGATTTTTTTCTAACAAGTGTTCATGATTTATACTTAACTAGTAAAAAGAAAATTATAAATATATATACACAGTGAGATTCATTTTTATTAAGAGTTGCATATAAGTACACATGTATGCGTACAGAAAAAGACTTGAAGTATATACACCAAATATAGAGTGGTTATCTTTGGAAGGTAATATTATAAGCAGCTTTTGTTTTCTTTTTTGCTCATCTGTATTGTCCATTTGTTTCTGTAATGAATATGAATTATTTGTGTAACATAATTTCACAAAAAATTATATAAGGATGTTTATCGAAGTGAGCTTCAGAAAAAGAAACACTACATTTTAAAGTAAAGATGGTCAGATAAAAAAATGGTAATAGCTAGAATTTGGGGGGCAGTGGTGGTTCAGTGGTGGAATTCTCGGCTTCCTTGCGGGAGATCTGGGCTTGTTCCTGGCCAGCGCACCTCACGCACAGTCACCGTCCGTCCGTCAGTGGAGGCTTGCGTGGTGCTATGATGCTGAACAGGTTTCGGTGCAGCTTCCAGACTGAGATGGACTAGGAAGAAAGACCTGGCGACCTATTTTCGAAAACCAGCCAGTGGAAACTCTATGGATCACAAGGTCCGATCTCTAACTGATCACGGGATGGTGCAGGACCTGGCGGTATTTCATTCTGTTGTGCATGGTGGGCAGACAACAACAGAATTTATCGGTAGCTTACCAAGTGGCAGGTCCTGCTCTAGGCATTTTGCATATATGCGTTTATTTAAATCTGGCATCCATTCTGTGAAGTAGGTACTCTATTACTTCATTTTACAGTTGAGGAAACTGAAGCACACAGAGAATTTAAGCAACTTCCCCAGGGTCGCACAGCTGGTCAGTGGCAGGGCTATCACGCTAGCCCAGAAGATGAAACTCATACATTTTTAACCACCGCAATGTGATGCATCTGGATTTCCTACTAAGGTGGTATACCCGCTCAGTGACTCAGTGCTACCAGATACCATTTAGACCCAGCTTCCAGAGGGTAGAGATTTCGCGGGAGGAAAATGCCCATGGAATAGTGTTAAGTGAATAAAGCTAGCTACAGAACTGTGTGAAACAGGAGTGTCTCCCTCCCCTTCCCCATCTGAGGCCAGCTACCCCTCACCTGTGGTGGTAGGGAAGGTTCTGACAAGCCTCTCAGCAGGGGTCTGACTCCCCCAGTCTTCAGCTTCAGGTGATCTTCCCTGGAGGGCTGGTTGCTGCGGGTCTCTGGGTCCTGGCTCTGCTTCTACACCAGGGCAGCAGACTCCCCACAGGAGAGGGGAGTCCCCTCCTCAACCCGCCCCTGTGATCTTCAGCACTACAGCTCCGAAGGCCAGGCTGCGCACTTTTATTTTCCTAATGGTGGGGGGCAGTTTTCCCTCCTAGATTCAACATCGTTTAAATAAAAGTTATATGCCAACGTGGGTTAGAGTACTGAAAACCAAAACCAAACCCGCTGCCATCGAGTCGATTTCAACTCATAGCGACCCTATAGGACAGAGTAGAACTGCCCCATAGAGTTTCCAAGGAGCACCTGGTGGATTCAAACTGCCGACCTCTTGGTTAGCAGCCGTAGCCCTTAACTACTATGCCACCAGGGTTTCCAAAGTACCAGAAGGATAGTAATAATAATAAAGCAATGCCTTGCACCGCCTCTGAACACACCCAGCCCTCCCTCCCCAGGTAAACCACCCTAACATCTCTAAAATGTTACAAATAATATTTATAAATAATACACATATTCTGCTTCTCGTGATTTACTGATTTTTGACACTCTCTCTTTACTTCCTGTAGGTAACGGTTTAGCTCTCTTCCACTCTACTCCCCCCCCACCGCCCCGCCCTTCATTCTATTACTATTTTTGGTTAAACCAGTATACAGAGGTTACCTTATCATGTCTGCATCAACACTGTTCTTGGCCGAGCCAGGGCATGTGCTGTGACTGCACTTCCTTCCTTTTCTAGCTTTGGCTCTTTCCTGGAGTTCTAACTTAACTTCTTTTTTTTCCATTAAACAATAATCACAAACGCAGAGCCTCCTGGTGTCGGATATTCTACCAAAGTCTGTCCCTTTTTCCCCAGAGACAGCGTCGCCTCCCAACGGCCTCTGTCTGTCCACCCGACCTGGGCTGGCGGCTCTCCCGGCCTGCTGCCGCCCGCCACTCGGTGCCTGCGATAGGGCAGTTCAGGAGGAAGGTTTCCCCAGAGCAGGTTGTGGGGAGCATCTCCCCCGGGATCCAAACCAACACCACCAGGAGCCGATGAAGATATTTTTGCGCCTCCTGCAGAGGGTGTTGGTTGAGCCTTTTAATATAATAAACCAGCTGCCATCAAATCGATTCTGACTCAGGGCAACCGTACAGGACAGAGTAGAACTCCCCCATTGGGTTTCCAAGGAGCATCTGGTGGATTCAAGCTGCCGACATTTTGATTATTGGCCGAGCTCTTCACCATTGTGCCATGTCTACTCATTCGTTTGCTTTATTCCAACTGCAGCCCTGGTGGCACAGTGCTTATGATTTTGGCTGGTAACCAAAAGGTTGGCAGTTCGGCTCCATCGACAGCTCCTTGGAAACCCTATGGGGGAGTTCTACGCTGTCCTATAGGGTCGCTATGAGTCAGAATCGACTCGATGCAAATCACAAATTGACAAATTGAAGAAAACAATGTCATAAAAATGTAGGCGGGCCCTTGTCAGTTTGCGCCTCTCGAGAGCTTCCACAGTTGGACGCGCCGGGGCTGGTGAAGCTCCAACTTCTGTCCCAGCTGCTTTCAGGGCCTCTCACAGGGTCGGTCCCACTGGGAGTGCAGCATCGTGAGTGGTCTGGAGTCGTCCTAGCCAAGTGGGGAACTTCTCCTGCGAGATTAAAACAGTAATTAGTTTCTCAAATATGACAATATTTTCTACAGCGGGGCTTCGAGCGCCCTACTTATGTCACTGTTCCACCGTGCACAGTTTGGGAACACCTATATAAACATATGTTAACTACTTGATATTTAGTTTGTTGTGATTGCGCCTTAGTCAAATTAATTTTTGACACATATCGAATTTAGCGTCCCATTAAGTCTGGCACCCCTGGCGGCCACCCGTAGAGCCGCCCCACCTTAATCCGGTCCTAGACAGCACCCAGCAAGAAGAGCCCCTTGCGTGGTTGGGACATCCTCAGGCACCGTCCCAGTTCCTAATCCGGCTCTCCCGCCCTCCTGCTCACGCCTGACCCCAGCTTTTCGGAAACACAACCCCAGGCAGAGGAGTGGGATCTGGTGTGCCCCACTTCCACCTATCCCTTCACAGGGCTTCAGTACCTTTCCCCAAGTCTGAGTTTCTCATCCCAAGCAGCTCCCCTGGGTGTCAGCAGGATGATGGGACGCCCCCCTCCCAATCCCTTGCTGTGCAACCTGGGCTGAAGGGCCAGCTTTCCTTTGCAACACCCACCCCCCATAGCAGTGTGAACCACAACCTTTCTGCTTCCTCGGATTGTGCACCTGGAAAACCAAGCATCAAACACCCACATCTCCCAAGGATAAACATTATTAATTGCCAGGGAGGGTGCCCAGACCCACAGGGTGGAAGGGGTTATTTCCTTCACAGCCCAGTAATTAAAGGTGCACCTCCTTTTTTCCTGGGTGTCAGAGAGCCACATTGTTAAGGCTGTGTCCTGTTTGTTTGCTTGATTTCCTGCCTGCCTTGGGGCTTGCCAGAGAAATAAAGGAGCCATATTATCCTTCAAAGGAGCCTCCCTTGGTTACCCTAGAAAAAAAACCCTAGAGGGGCTGGGAAATGGCCCTTCTAATGAGGCCTTCATTTCATTCTCAGCCAAGAGTTTTTGTTCCCCTGGAGACCATCAGAAGGAAAGGGAGAAAATGCCCAATTCTTTCTGTTACAAGGATCTGTAGCAGGTTTCCAACTACATATATAGAAATAGTTGTATATATACACAACTACGGAAACCCTGGTTAAGTGCTACGGCTGCTAACCAAAAGGTCAGCAGTTCGAATCTGCCAGGCGCTCCTTGGAAACTCTATGGGGCAGTTCTACTTTGTCCTATAGGGTCGCTATGAGTCGGAATCAACTTGACAGCACTGGGTTTGGTGGTTTAATAACCTTGTTTCACTTCCAGATCAATAATTCTCCTTTGCCTCTTGCTGCTGCTGCAGAATTCTCCATGGAAATTTCAAACCTCGTCTCTCCTCAAATATTCCCACTCTCTTCCACTTCTCAGAGTAAATAGAAGCCCTGAAACCCACAACTGCACAGATTTCCTCTAGGTACAGTGAAAGAGATACAGTTCCTCCTGCTTCAGGCCAGGTTCTTCACTTACACTCTAAACCTCAAGCCGTCTCACCTTCTTGGGGGAATCCACACCATAAAGCAAAGAGTAGACACAGCAGGGGCCAAGTTACATGTAAATGTAACAGATAGATATATTTTTCATATTATTTGAACTTTCGGCAGCATTTGAAAGTGCATATCGTGAAAAAAAAAATCATGAATCTCCACCTCGCTTTCTAGCTCCTCAGGCTTTCACATGCTCGACCACCTGTTTACCCTGGTATGGGACCTCAGACATACATGTAGTCAGACCACGTGGTATGGGACCACGGGGCATGGCTGTAAGGATTTTGTACTGTTCCAGAGCCAAGCTCCGTCTGGTCACTGCGGTTTTCCTTGTCCCTGCAGCAATCAGAAAGGGAGTGCTGAAATCCAGGGGAACACCTGGGCCTGCCTGGGACACAGCACCCTGGGGAGTGGAGCAGCTGCTGCACTGTGTCCCACTTGGGAGGATCCTCAGTCCAGAGCGAAAGGTGGGGACCTGAATGGATGGGAAAGCTTCACAATCCCTTTGGCACAAGTGGGAGGAGCAGTCTGGAGTGAGGAAGGGCCCAGGAAGTGGAGAGCAGGACGGCTCAGTTTGTTACAATGAGCTTTTTTGTGCATCTGAGACCCACAGGGGCCTCAGGGGTATCGACTTGTGGGGAAGATTAGGGAGCCAGAGGAAGTCATCACAGGTCTGGGGTACCCCCACTAGAAAGCAGCTGGTGCTTCACAGGGGAATGGCACTGCTCAACTGGGCCAGGGGTCACAGTGGGAGCGAACCAGGTAAGCAGATTGTGCCTCCAGTCCCCCGACAGTCAGCACTCTCACACAGGAACAGCCTCAGCTGGCATCCCAGGGCATGGGGAGTGCTTCTCCCCAACCCCTGGGCAGGAAGCCGCAAAGATCAGGCCAGGGTTCAGGCACAGACAAGTGTCCGGCAGAGAAAACCAGCCAGAGGCCAGGCCAGATGGCAGGGACAATAGGGCAGAGACAGGGAGGCTTGGCATGGCACAGCTGCTGGGTCGTGGCTGCAGATGTCTTCCATTCTGGTTGGGAATGGCTCAGGAAGTGGGTGGGGTGGCACCTGAAGAGGAATGTCAGCAGGCAGGCCTGGGGCAGAGGCCAAGTTCATCCTGACTTTCCAGCTCTCCTTCAGGAACTGTTCACAAGTTGCACCTTTTCCTTCCGTGACCTGCATCACTGCACAGCAATGATAATGATCACAGTAAATACAGCTGAAGTTTATTGAATACTTTCCTAAGGCCATGCATGTAGCACGCATTTCATACAACCAACCCTTTTATCAAACCCATTTTGCAGATGAGGAAATCGAGCTTTTATTTTGTGTGTGTGAAAATTTATAAACATTCATTTATTCATGAAGTACAATGTCTAGTATCCTTGATATTTCAATGATGTTTCCACATTATAAAACATTCACAACATGTATTCTCTGAAATCCACACCAAGTCATGCTGACATTCTTTTCAGGTAAGTCATAAGCATTTCTTCTGTTAAAAGCTATAATATTCGTTTTGATTGTAAACAAAGTACTTGAGCCAAATTACTTAAAAATGTAGAAGAGGACAATGATTTAAAACAACAGCAACAACACATCTCTGAATCATCAAAACCCAAAGAAGTATGCAACTCTAATCTAGTGTCATCCTAATGGATAAAGTGGCCATTTACGACAGCATGCAATTATCAATGACAAGAGTTCTCATCTACATTTTAGACGTGCTTTCTCAAATAATAAACATTTGTTTTTATACTTTTTAAAGGTAAAGAAAGCAGAAAGATGATAGACATTAACATTTTACGTTTAAATTGCTGGCAGGTTGTATTTTAGAAAAATAATAATAAAGGTAGACTATAATTACTTCCCAGATAAGGAATGCCAAGTAACTTTTATTCCTAATTAGTAAGAAATACACAAAAAAGCCATGATCATTAAGTAGTTGCAAGCTGAATTATTCTGATACTTCCACACAGAGTTCAGTGTGATTAGAGCATTTTTAAAGGGGAAGAGTAGTGATTCTCAACTCTGGGTACTCATTAGAACGCAAGTCTTGGTAAATGCCCCAAATGACACAGCTAGTAGAAACTGAATGTGAACTCAGGTAATTGGAGTTTTAAGGGGCAGTTGACCACCATGCTGTTATCTTAGTATAAAAATTTCATCTGAAAGTGTGGTTATTGCTGACCTGATCACATCTCAGTCATGGCTTACAAATGGGCTCCTGGGCTCAGTGTGGAAGGCCCATTTTTTCATTTTTTTTTTTTAAATTGCGTTTTAAGTGAAAGTTTACAAATCAAGTCAGTCTCTCATACAAAAATTTATATATGCCTTGCTATATACTCCTAATTGCTCTCCCTCTAATGAGACAACCCACTCCTTCCCTCCACTCTCTCTTTTCATGTCCATTCTGCCAGCTTCTAACCCCCTCTGCCCTCTTATCTCCCCTCCAGATAGGAGATGCCAACATAGTCTCGTCTACTTCACCCAAAAAGCTCAATCTTCACCAGCATCTTTTTCTATCCCTTCGTCCAGTCCAATCCATGTCTGAGGAGTTGGCTTTGGGAGTGGTTCCTATCCTGGGCTAACAGAAGGTCTGGGGGCCATGACCACCAGGGTCCTTCTAGTCTCAGTCAGACCATGAAGTCTGGTCTTTTTATGAGAATTTTGGGTCTGCATCCCACTGCTCTCCTGCTCCCTCAGGGGTTCTCTGTTGTGTTCCCTGTCAGGGCAGTCATTGGTTGTAGCTGGGCACCATCCAGTTCCTCTGGTCTTGGAAGGCCCATTCTGTTCACAGTTTTCCTAAGCACACACCAGGACTTCCCTAGGTTGCTGTCAAGCCCTTTGGCTTAAGGATTTCCCTAGGACATTGCCAGCCCAGGTCTTCCTTTTCTGGGACAGTCTCACTTTCTCCCACTGAGTAGGAATATGGCTATTTGGGGGCTCTTTCCAGCACCAGGAGAAACTCCCCCGAAAGTTGAAGAAGGAGGAGGGTATGTAAGAAGAAGTATCCTCAGGCTTCAAGCAGAGCACCTTTCACAATAATAAATAATATTTATTAGTTATTTATTAAAATTATAGTTTTTAATAAATAGTGTTTATTGAATGCTCTTTAGTTCTTAAATAGATCCAGCTCTGAGTGTTGTTGACTTTTGGAAATAGCAGCATCTGATGTGTAAGGAGCTGGGACTCTGGGCTGAGGGAGATCTAGAATTAAATTCCTTCCCCACTCCTGCTTAGCTGGATGACCTCCATTGAAATGCTTAAATTCTCTGAGCTCTGGGATCTTCAACAGTAGTACAAGAAAACATTGTATAGATGTCTTGGTTTTCTAAGACTGCCGTAACAGAATACCACATAGCGGACAGCTGTAAAAAAAACAGAAAATTATTGTCTCACAGCTCTGGAGGACAGCAGGGTGAGTTCAGAGTGTCAGTAGGGCCGTGCTCTCACTCTGTTGGTCTTAGGGGAAGATCCTTCCTTGTCTCTTTTAGCTTCCGGCAGCTCTGGGCATTTCTTGGTGTTTCTTGACTTGGAGATGGGTCTTCACATGGCATCTTCCCCCTCTGTATGACTCACTTCCATGTCTGTTCTCCTTTTATAAGACACTACTCGGAGGGGATTAGGACCCACCCTATTCCAGGGTGCCCTTATTTAACTGATAACTGAAGAAAAGCCCTATTTTTAAGCAAGACCACATTCATAGGTACGACCACATTCATAGGTACAAGGGCTAGAACGTCAATGTATCTTTTTGGGAGACACAACTCCATAGCAATAGGGCTGTGAGGACTGAATGAAATAATGTTTATAAAGCTCCTGGCTCAGTAATGAACACAGAGTACAAATCCTATCAATGTCCATTCTTTCTTTCTTCCTCATCTAAAAAGGTAAAGGCAGCTCACATTAGGCCAGAAGGCCTTGGCTGAGTCTTCTCATTTCATTCTATCTTAGGAGACTTTTGGTTCCTAAGGGTCCAAGTTCTGCTAAGGAGTGTTCCCCATGGTCCCCAGAGGGGAGCTGAGCCCATACGTTGCTACTGGGTAGAAGTCAGATCCCTTTTGAGGGGAGCCAGGGGGATCGTTGGACACTTAGGTCAGAGACAGCATCTGCATCCTGGGGTCCCTTATTTCAACTCTGGGGTTCAACTTCTAGCCACAGTGCTGAAGGAAATTTTCCTAGAGTGCTCTCTCTTCTCTCCACTTCCTTGGATCATGGAGCAGCTCACAGGCCTTGTGGTCAGTCTGGGCCTGGCCTCTGGTCAGTCCGCACAGCTAAGCTCCACAGCTCTTCACTAGGGACATTTGTCCAACCTAGGAAGATATTGAGTCAGGTTGGAAATTAGGAGACAGGCCAGTTCCAACAACTTCTGATTCAGAGCTCACCCTAATGACCAGCTTCCTGCTCTAGAATGTAGTAAGAACAATGATGCTGAGAGCTAGCATTTGCTGAGTCCTTGCTATGTTCCAGGAACTGTATCTGGTGCTTTACACCTATGATTAAATTAAGTAATGACAGAGAAGAAGCTTGGATGGATACATAGTAAGCAGTAAAAAACTTGCTTTTGCTGCTGTTTGCTTGTGTTTTTTCCCACTTAATTTTCTCAAAACTCTGATGAGTTGATGCTGTCATCCCATTTTATAGGTGAAGAATCTGATACTTACTGTCACGAAGGAGTATACGTGGAGGCCACTCAGCCAGTAAACAGCAGAGGCACAATTAGACCCCAGGTCTTTTGGCCCTAAAACTGTTGTCAAAACATTATACTACTTTCTTGAGACGCCTTTTGTCACATGCCCCGAGGTCAGCAGGACTAGTTGGCCCCAAGGCCTGGTCCCTCTATTTCTTCTGAGTCCAGTCCAGGGGTGGGCTGGAGGCAGTGTGTGCACCTCTTCTCTTCTTGCTGCTCAGTGACATCACAGTGGCAGTGTAAAATTACCCGTGTTTGGAGTACTTAGATCACAGTATTTGGTAAGCATTGCAAATCAGGGCTTATTTATTTATTTATTCTCTTCCCCAGAGATCTGACTTACCAGGGTACCACTCTTCCAGTCTGTTAGTTTAATAGCTGTCATTTATGCTTGTGGTTTTCAATATGTGGTTTTCTGATGATAGATTGATTGATAGATAGATAGATAGATAGACAGACAGACATGAAGTCCCTGGGTGGTGCAAATGGTTAACTCACACAGGTTTAAGTTCACCCAGAGTTGACTTAAAAGAAAGGCCTGGCTATCTATTTCCCAAAAAACCAGCCATTGAAAACCCTAACAGTTGTACTCTGACACACACAGGGCAGCCATTAATCAGAACTGACATAATGGCAACTGTTTAGATATAGATGTGGATACAGATACACGCAACATGCAAGGGAATAAGAATTAACATGATTGGTGCATCTACTATCGCTGCATAACAAATTACCTTGAAACTCAGTGTCTTAAAACAACAAGTATGTATTATCTCTTACAGTTTCAGTGCTCCAGGAATTTGAAAAGAATATACCCAAGTGGTTCTAGTTTGGGGTCTCGTATAAGGGTGCAGCGAAAACGCCAGCCAAGCCATCAGTCATCTGAAGCTGGAGCTGGAGGATCTGTACGAAGTTGGCTTACACACATGGCCAGCAAATTCATGCTGGCCCTGGGCAGGAGGCCTCAGCTCCTTGCCATATTGACTTCACCACAGGGCTGCTTGAGTGACTTCATGACGTGACAGCTGGTTTCCACCAGAGTGAATGATTAAAGAAGAACAAGGTAAAAGCTGCAATGTCTCTTGTGACCTAGCCTCAAAAGTCATATTCTGCCATTTCTACAATATTGTATTGGTTACACGGGTCAGCCCTGTAGAGTGTAGGAGAAGGTGTGAGTACCAGGAGACTAGAATCATTGCGGAAATTCTGGAGGCTGGCAGCCACAACTGGCATAGAGAAATCATGATTCATTGATTTTTCTGGGCTGATAGGAAATCATTCTCTCCTAAACCACATTGCCACCTACCTGATATGTGTAGCAAATAGTTTGTTTCTAAGCAATAAAGAGGGGGAATGACTGCTGGGTAGGCAAACAAATGACAGCGTCTGCCACAATGTTATACACTCCCAGACAAGAAGCCCTTCTTGTGCCCACCATACAATTGGCCTCTACATGGCTTCTTCCTGCTTATTAATCAGAATGAATTGCTCCTGTGTCTCTTATGCTTGGTTTGCACAAGCCAACTCTGTCTCTCTGACTGAATAGACAGCCTTCTCATGGGGTGGGGCTGAACCTAAGAATTGCTCTCTGGGCAGTAAGTAAGGGAAAATAACAAGGCCAATGTGGAAAAGAGAATTAGTTTCTTCCTGTCTCGGGAGCCAAGAGTAGATAATGCGTTGGCCACTTTAGCCTAATCACAGGTGCTTAATTCTGAAGCTGCAGCTTGCTGGGCTAACGTTCGGGGGAAAGGAGCGTGTTCGGTGACTGTTCCCAAGGCAGTTGTCTTTGGAAGTATTTGAAGCATTTTCCGAGGTGTGTACAATGAAGAAAAGAGAGATAAAAGCAGTTTTTATCAAACAATGTTTATGCTTATTAACATTTGATGCTTTGGTGATATAAATGGCACAAATGAGTTCCAAGGAAGGGTGACGTTGTCTCCTTGATATTGTAGGCTGTGCTTGTCACTTAAAACTTTAGTGCAAAGAGCTCAAAGCAAGAAGTGGTTAATAAATCTTTACCTTGTGCAAGGATTTGGATAAAGTAACTCAGTGCCATCGAGTCGATTCCGACTCACAGCGACCTGCGACCATCGAGTCGATTCCGACTCACAGCGACCTGCGACAGAGTAGAACTGCCCCATAGAGTTTCCAAGGAGCGCCCAGTGGATTCGAACTGCCGACCATTTGGTTAGCAGCCGTAGCTTCTCCAACTGAGTTGTGAATGCTAGAGATGGGGCTTTGGACAAGAATATATTTAAAGCTTATAGGAGAGAGAAAATGAACCTCACTTCAGGTTCATAGAGATTGTCAGTTGAGACCTTTCAAAGCAATCAGTTATGACTCTCTGCGGTATTGCCGTGCAGCTCCCATTCTTCATTTCTGTCCTCATGATCATAGCAAGACACTCACCGTGTGCCTTAGTGAAGTCCAGGCACTCACTGTCTAAAGCAGGTCTTTAATTTGCCTTTCTAAGCGAGCAACTGGCTCAATTGAGTCTGGCCTGCTTTATGCGTGTTGTGATTTTCTATACAGTGCCTTCATTATAGATGAACAGGACAGTTGAACTAATTCATAAGGAAAGCTACATTCAAAGCATTTTTATCCCAGGTAGAGCTATCTCAGGAGGAAAAATACTCTTTTTATTTGAGAACCCTTGGATTCAAAAATTCAATTTGGGGCTTGGAGGGTGTAGGGAGGGGAATTAGTACTGTCTACTTTATCCAAGGAAACCCTGGTGGTGTAATGGTTAAGTGCTGTTAATGGTTACGTGCTGTTAATGGTTAAGTCGGAATCGATTCCATAGCACTGGGTTTGGTTTTTGGTTTTATATATATACATATATATATAAAGGGTGGCGGCAGTGTCAAAACTCCTTGTCTAACTTCATTAAAAAAAAAAAAATTTTTTTTTAATGAAGTTAGACAAGGGAAAATCAAGATCAACAGCCTAAGAGGCAGAGGTCAGACGTACCTCCTCTCTCTGCCATCTTTACCAATTCTGACACCAACCATCCCTCCCATGGCACTCTCCACTTCTCTGCTGGGTTTGGTAATTCATTGCAATAGCCACACCGAACTCACAGACCATACTCATGATTATGGGGTTTATTTGGGAAGTAACGGTTACAATTCAGGATCAGAAATGATTCAGGATACAGTTCTTCGGTCAGGACAGCTTCTTCTTAGTGGTGCCTGCAGGCAGGGCTGTCTCTGGCCCTTGGCCCCTCAGCCTGGCCTTTGCCCTACTCAGACAAGTTTTACAAAGCTCTTTAGCTCCACTGGTAAGTGTCCAGAGGCACCCCACTCTGCCAGTAAGCCTTGGCCCAAAGGCACTCAGCTTTCTTGATCCGTGGATCAGGAAGCCCACCGTGCTGCCTCCTGGCGGTCTCCAGGTTCTGCTGCCTCCGCTGCTGACTTTACTCTGTGGCTGCTTCTCACCATCTCTCACAGTCTCGGGGGTTACAGCTCTCTGTGTCTCCTGGGTCTGGGAGGTTCCCAGTGCAGGAATCCCGGATCCAAAGGACTGCTCTGCTCCCATCTCTTCTTCTTGGTGGTGGTGAGATCCCCCCCTTCTCTCCTCTGGGATGGCTCACTTTAAGCCTAACAGGATGGCAAAACTGACCAATCCCCTCATTAGTGTTCCAGTCACCTTATTTGCATGGTCCTTCCCACAACAGTGTCATGCACCTTATTTGCATTATTAGCACGCTGTCCAATCCCCTTGGTGGGCCACAACCACCTTGTTTGCATAGTCCCACCCAATCATTTAGTGGGAGTTACAAAGACTATGGCTAAAAGGGCCGTATTAAGTAATTCATTGCACCATGTATATATATTATATATGTAATATATATTACATATATAGCATATATGTATTTTATATATACATATATATAAAACCCAGTGCATTATTTAACTATGTTTAAAGCTGGCAAAATAGTCTCTATAAGTCTTATCTTCATATCTGATACTAGATCTTAAAGTTTTCAGGGCAGGTTGGGAAAGGAGGGGGAAGGAAGGGAAGATGGATGAAAAGTGGGTGAGAACAAGGACAAGCTAGAACTCACAGCATGAGCTGGCACCCACCCCAAGAACTGGAGCCAATGTCAGTGTCTCATCACCTCCAACTATGAATGTACGGGTGATCTTCAGGAGAAACCAATGGCCTTCCTCATGGAGTTAAACACATACCTGGCCATGAGTAGGGAAAGCTACAGGAAGATTCAGGGGAGGATGGAGCAGGTGCTGGCCTGGCTGCTGTCCTGTGGCAATGAGATGAGGCAGTAGATAAAAGACAAGGCGAGAGCTGCCCACACAGACCTACCGAGTGTCAAAAAAATATGCGTATGGTTTCACTTTTGCACTCCACATTCCTTACAAATTGTCTCTTACAGCCAAGACTAAGTGGACAAAAACAGGGAAAGGATTCTGGGAAACATACTTCCACCTAGCCAAGGTGGTATGTTACAAAGCCACGACACCGCCTCAAAGACTAAAGCATTAGGCTCCTGGACCACACTCCTGTTCTTCACCCTAACATCTGCCCATAAATCTGAGGATGTCAACATCCAATATTCTGGACTCCCTTTTCCTGGACCTCCTTTATCTCCAATGAATTTCTAGTCCACTCCACCTTTTTCATGATTCCCACAGTCATCCTTGATCATGTTTCCCCTTCAAGCTGCTCCACCCTCAGCCTCTCGTTCAGACATCCTTCTCCCTAACAGCTCCCTCCGTCCAGCCTGCACTTGCACTTACCCCAGTGTTCTTTGACCTCATTGGATCTCCAGTCTGTTGCGTCCTTTGCTTTCACTCAAAGCATCAGCTCTCTTCTTTCTTCGTTATCTTCCTTATTCAGATTAGATTCTGTGGACTGTTACTTTAATGGCCCTAAACTCTGGATGGACCCAAATAGCTTCACTCTCAGGGCCTCACCTGAGCAGCAAGAGCTGCTAGTGGAAGTTAAACAACAGGGCAGATTGCTAACACCGAAAATGTAATGATAACTGATCTCAAATTGGTCCTTGCTACTGCCTCAAACTCCATTCTCCATGAGACAGAGACAGAATTATATATTCCCACCAAGGCATGAGAAATAAATCCCTTGTACACTCTGCCTAGCTCCCCCAATGGTAACATCCTGCAAAATTATAATATCACAAGGATATTAACATTGATCTCATTCTGATTTCCCATTTTACTTGTACTAATTTATGTGTTTTTCTGTTTTCAATATTACATATTTGTAGACTTTGTTATTTCCTTCTGCTAGCTTTCTTTCATTTGGGTGGCCTTCAGCTGGTCTCCCTGCATTCACTCTGCCTCCCAGTGTCAGTTCTCCATGCTGCAATCAGAATGATTTTTTTCATAACATAAATAGGGTCTTATCAGCCTTTTCGGAAACCCTAGTGGCATAGTGGTTAAGAGCTACGGCTGCTAACCAAAAGGTCAGCAGTTCAAATCCACCAGGTGCTCCTTGGAAACTCTATGGGGCAGTTCTACCCTTTCCTATAGGGTCGCTATGAGTTGGAATTAACGGCAGTGGTTTTGCTTTATCAGCTTTTTTACTACCTTCCCATTGACTTAAGTCCAAAATCATTGACTCGACCTGTAAGGCCTCACTGTGGTGTAGACCATGCCTCCTGTCCAATGTTAGCTCAACCATTTCCCCCCTTTTGCTTGTTACTCCAGTCCCAATGGCCTTTGATCAGTGCCTCCACTCTCATCTCAAAAAGATCCCAACTACAAGGGAGTGACTTTCTCAAACCTCAGCAGAGGGAAGACCACCCCCTGTTCTAAAGATGACCACTCCCTGCTCTAGGACCTCGAGTTAGGACTCCACTCCACCCAGCACCGCCCATTCCCATATCCAGCCTTCATCCACGGTGCCTCTTGAATGCTGCCACCATGGTTCAACTGTTATTTCTGTTCTCCTTCACATTCAAACTAATCTGGATCATTGCTTCCTTGTCAGCATCACACTTACAGCGTCTCAGTACTTGGCACAACCATGCTACACGTCACAGGATATTCACAACCCAACCAACGCTCAGCCCCTAGAAACTTCCTTCCCTTACAATCCCATGGGCAGCCCCCATCCTCCCCTGCTTCAGCCTTGAACATGGGGTAGATATAGCATTCTCATGCAAGACAGCTTCTGGATGCACGGGTGTGCTACGTTATAATTGCCCCCATCACTGTCTCCCTAGCTCTAATAGACACAATAACTACTAAGGGACAAAAAGTATTTGCTTTAGGGGAGATGAGTGCCCACTGAAGAAACCCAGAACTCTTTAACTATCTTAGTGGGGTAAAGGAGGAAGGACTGCTCTCTGGCACTAGTAAATCTAGAATAGCTTGAACATGGGCAATAAATGATGTCCATTCCCTGCAGGGGCTTTCCACTTTTATTATGCCTTTTACCCTTTACTACCCTCTGTCATTGCTCCTTCCCCTACCTGCTTTCTGTACCTGCTATTTGGCATGTTGACATGGCTGTCTGATTAGTATTTAATCCCAGGAGAGAGGAATTTAGACATTCTCCTCCCAAGACGTGAACTGGGGCATGCCTGGATGCTATCTAACCCTGTGAATGGGAGCATAACTTTGGGGAAACTAGGCTAATGAAGATGCACACTGTTCTACTCATCCCTGTTGTATTTATTCTGTGAGTAATAAACACCTGTTGATCACACCTGTCTGGTTTGTGTCCTGCTGCAAACGGTCCTTCACTAAGAACTTGTGAATACAGGGACATTGCGATGGCTATTGGAGTGTGCTTTAAACATGACTATGAACAAATGTATTCAGGCAGAAAAGAAACTCCTGTGGAAGGATGGGTAGACAAATGGGACTTGGAGGATTTTGTGACAGTGTTACAAAGCTTGTACAGAAGGACAGAAAGGCACTATGAGGAAGTGTTGTAGGGTGAGGTAAGACCTTTCTATTCTGACAAAGCATTGTTTTGGAAAAAATTGAGAGTTCACTATATTTCACAGCTGCGAGAGCTATGAAGAGGAGACCTTCGGGGAAGCCTTCCTGTCACTTTTAACTTTTGTCTCCTGTGAACTTCCGTAGTTTGTATATATGTATTTAATTTATTGTGATGTAATTCACACAGCATAAAATTCACCCTTTTAAGGTGTACAGCTCAGCACTCTTGAGTATATTCTCAAAGTTATACAATTGTTGCTGTTGTTAGTTGCTATTTGAGTTAGCCCCTGACTCATGGCAGTCCCATGTACAACAGAAAGAAATACTGCTTGGTCCTGTACCATCCTCATTATCAGTTGTGGATTAGATTGTTGTGAGCCCTAGGGTTTTCATTAACTAATTTTTCCTAATCCATTTTAGTTGGAAGCTCCAATGAAACCCTTTCAGTGTCATAGCAACACGTTAACCTCCACTAATAAATGGGTGGTAGCTGCATATGAGGTCCACTGGCCAGGAATCAAACGTGGGTCTCCCACATGGAAAGGGAGAATTCTACCACTGAACCACCAATGTGCCCTCATATAATCATTTCAAAAACAAAACAAAACAAAACAAAATAAACTCGTTCTTGAGTCAATTGCAACTCATGGCAATCCCATGTGTTCCACAGGGTTTTCTTGACTGTAATCTTTATGGAGACAGGTCTCCAGGCCTTTCTTCTGTGTTGCTACTGGGTAGGTTCTAACCACCAATATTTAGGTCAGCAGCTGATCACAGCTGGTTACATCACCTAGGAACCTGCATGATCATTAAAACCCATGGCCATCAAGCTGATTCCGACTTTTAACAACCCTGTAGGGCAGAGTAGAATGCCCCATAAGATTTCCAAGGCTGTAAATCTTTATGGAAGCAGACTGCCACATCTTTCTCCCATGGGGTGGCTGGTGGGTTTAAACTACTGACCTATTGGCTAGCAGCCGAGCACTTTACGACTGCGCCACCAGGGTTTCCATACAATCATTACCACCATCTAATTTCAGGACATTTTCACCAAAAAGAAACTTTACCCCTTGCAATCACTCTCTATTTCCCCCTTCCTGGCAGCCCCTGGCAACCAATAATCTACTTTTTGCCTCTATGGATATGTCCACAAATGAAAGCCTGCAATATATGGCCTCTTGTGTGTGGTTTCTTTCACTTGTCATACATATTCAAGGTTCATTCATGTTGCCCTAAGTATTAGGACTTCATTCCTTTTTTATGGCTGAGTAATATTCCATTGTATGGGTATATCACATTTTGTTTTTCTATTCATCAAATGATTGACATTTGGGTTGTTTCCACTTTTGGCTATTATGAACAATGCTACTATGAATGTTCGTGGACAAGTTTGTGTGTAAGCGTGTTTTCGGTTCTTTTGGGTATTTAGGAGTGGAATTATTGGGTCGTAATGGTAACTCTGGAGCCCTGATGGCACAGTAGTTAAGAGCTCAGGCTGCTAACCAAAAGGTCAGCAGTTTGAATCCACCAGCTGCTCCTTGAAAATGCTATGGGGCAGTTCTACTCTGTCCTATAGGGTCGCTGTGAGTCGGCATTGATTCAATGACAACAGATTTTTTTAATGTTAACTCCATGTTTCACTTTTTGAGGAACTGACAAACTGCTTTCCAAAAGAGTTGCACCATTTTACATTGCACTTGAAATTGATAAGAGTTTTGATTTCTTCATATTCTCACCAATACAGGGTATTGTCCTTCATTTTGATTACAAATATCCTACTGGGTATGAGGCAGTATCTCATTGTGGTTTTGATTTGCATCACCCTGAAAAAAAAAAAAAATTTTTTTTTTTTTTTATTCACTTGGAAACCCTGTAGGGCAGTTCTAGTCTGTCCTATGCCAAAAAAAAAAAACACCAAACCCAGTGCTGTCGAGTCTATTCCGACTCATAGCAAACCTATAGGACAGAGTAGAACTGCCCCATAGAGTTTCCAAGGAGCTCCTGCTGGATTTGAACTGCTAACCCTTCGCCACCAGGGTTTCCAAGTCTGTCCTATAGGGTCACTATAAGTCTGAATCGACTCAAAGGCAACAAATTTGGTTTTTAACATCTTTTTTATGTTCTTATTGGCTATATATCTTCTTTGGATAAACGTCTATTCACATCCTTGGCCCATTTAAAAATTTGAGTTGTTTGCCTTTTATTGTTAAGTTTTAGGAGTTCCCTTATCAGATACATGATTTGCAAATATTTCTCCCCTTTCTGTGGGTTGTCTTTTCAAATTCTCGATAGTGTCCTTTGAAGCACAAAAGCTTTTAATTTTGATAAAACCAATTTGTCTATTTAGTTGCTTTGTGTTTTTAGTGACCTATCTAAGATAAAATTTTTTTTTTTTTTATCTAAGAAGCAAGGAGCCCTGGTGGTGCTGTGGTTGAATACTCAGCTTCTAACCAAAAGGTTGATGGTTGGAACACACCAGCTGCTCCACAAAAGAATGACTTGGCAATCTACTTCCGTGAAGATTACAGCCTTGGAAACCCTATGGGGCAGTTTTACTCTGCCTTATAGGGTTGTTATGAGTCAGAATCAGCTCGATGGCACAAAACACCAACATCTAAGAAAACATTGCCTAATCCGAGGTCATGAAAATTTACACCTTTATTTTCTTCTAAGAGTTTTACAGTTTTTCTTTTACATTTTAGATTTAGATTTTGAATTGATTTTCCTATGTGGAACAATGTAGAGGTTCAACTTTATTCTTTTTCATGTGGATATCCAGCTGTTCTTGCACCATTTGTTGAAGACTATTCTTTCCCCATTCAATTGTCTTGGTACCCTAGTTGAAAATCAGTTGACCATAAATGTAATGGTTTATTTCTATTCCACTCGTCTATATGTCCATCCTATGCCAGTACTACACAGTACTGATTATTTCAGCTTTCTAGTAAGTTTTGAAATCTTGAAGTATGAGTCTTCCAACTTTGTTCTTTTTCAAGATTGTTTTGCCTATTCTGAGTTCCTTGCATTTCCATGTGATGTTTAGGCTCAGCTTTTCTATTTCTGGGGAAAAAAAAAAAAAAGCGAGGTGGGATTTTGATATGAATGGCATTTAATCTGTAGATCAATATGGAGAATACTACTATGTTAATATTTCTTTCCAGCCTATGAACTTGAAATGTCTTTCAATTTTTTTACATTTTCTTTAATTTCTTTTGGTGATGTTTGTAGTTTTCAGTGTAAACATCTTGTCCTTTTTTTCATAAATTTATTCCTAAATATTTTATTATTTTTGATGCTGCTATGAATGAATTGTCTTTTAATTTTATTTTTGGGTTGCTCATTGTTAGTGTATAGAAATATGACTGGTATTTGCATATTGGTCTCATACTGTAAAACTGCTGCATCCATTTATTAGCTCTAATAGTTTGTGTGTGTGTGGATTTCTTAGGATTCTCTATATACAAGGTTATGTTATCTGAATAAAAAAAAAGAATAGATACTGTTTATTTCTTCCTTTCCAGTCTGTTTATCTTTTATTTCTTTTTCTTGCCTCATTGCCCTGTACGTCCAGTGTAATAATAACAGCAGTGGTAAGAATAAACATCTTTTTTCTCATTCCTGATCTTAGGGAAAAAGATTTCAGCCCTCCACCATCAAAAATAATCTTAGGTGTAGGTTTTTCATAGATCCCTTTATCAGGTTGAGGAAGTTTGCTTGTGTTCTTGGTTGTTGAAAATTTTTATCATGAAAGGGGATTGGTTTTGTTAACTTCTTTACCTGCATCTATTGAGATAATAACATGGTCATGTGGTTTATTCTATTAATACGGTGTATTACATGGTGTACACATATAATGTATTGCATGGTATTCTTTTCCATTCTTTCACTTTCAACCTATTTGTGTCTTTGAATGTGAAGTCTCTTAAAGACAGAGTATGGTTGGTTTGTGTTTTTTTCAATCCATTCTGACAATATCTGCCTTTTGATTGGAATGTTTAATTTATTTACACTTAATGTAATTGCTGATGATGTATGATTTGGCTGACATTGTTATTAGTTTTCTATATGTCTTATGTCTATTTCCCTCTGTATTTCTCTATTATGAAACAAACAAACAAACAAATCCCTTGCCCGTGAATTGATTCCAGTTTATGGCAATCCCATGTGCTACAGAGTAGAACTGCTTCACAGGGTTTTCTTGGCTATAATCTTTATGGAAGTAAATTGCCAGGTCTTTCTTTCACGGTGTCATTGAGGGGGTTCGAGCTAGCAATCTTTTCGTTAGTAGTTGAGTGCAAACCATTTGCACAATCCAGGCACCTTGTTTCTTCATGTCCTTCTTTTGTGTTGAATAATACATTCTAGTGTACCATTTTAATTCCATTGTCATTCCTTTTACTATGTTTTTTGGAGTTATTAGTGGTTGCCCTGGGGATTACAATTAACACCTTAATTGATAACAATATACTTTGGATTAATACCAATTTAATTTTAATTGTTTAGCAAAAATTTGCTTCTATACAGCACCATTTCCTCCCCCTCCTTTGTACTATTATTGTTGGACAAACTGTATATATATTTTGTGCCCAGCAATACAGATTTATAATTATCTCTTTACTGAATGATAGTCTGTTTGGAGAGACATTGTTTCCACACTTTACTTAGCTCTTTGATGGTTTCCATAGTTCTTGGAAAATATTTAAAATACCAATTTAAGATTTTTGTTTAGTAAATCTAGTGTCTAGTCTTTCTCAGGAACAATTTCTATTGGCTATTTTTTTTTTCCTCAATGTATGGGACAAGTTTTCTTGTTTCATTGTATGTCTCATAGTTTCTTGTTGAAAACAATATCCAACTGTTTTTATTGAATAAACCCTTCTGGAATCATTGCAAGCCTTTGGTTAATTTCCAGAGTTAAAAAAAGATTATTTTGACAACTTTTTGCCAATTTTCTCATTGCTCTTGTCACGGAGAGGATTTTCAGAGGTCTTCATTTCATCGATCTTGCTAATGCTTGCAGTACTTTGAACTAACCTCTATTACAGGACCTGTAAGGCATGGCAATGTGTGGCCTGCTGTATTTTCTTGCTCATCTGTGAGCCCCTAGAGGAAAGGGACAGGTTGTATGTTTGTTTTTACCTCCTTATCTTCTCCCTCCAGAACAAAGCTAGTTGTTTAGTAAATAGCAGCCCATTGTTGAAGGAATAAATTATTGAACCCCCTCCCCTCAAGAACGTAACTACTGAGAAAGTTATTGTGTTGTCTTGGGATGCCATTGCTTTCCTTTTAATCCTAGAGAATTAGAGAATCCTGGGAAATCTATGCTCACATATGTATCTTGATAACTCTGAGGGGTTCTATTCCAACTGTGCCACTTACTAATAAGGCATCCTTAGGCAGCTTCCATAATTATGCACAGCTTCAGTTTTCCATATATGAAATGCAGATAATAATACTTAAGATCATAGTATTGTGATCATGGTACTGCTTAGAAGACTAGATGAAATAACATATGTAAAGCTCACAGCACAGTGTCAGGCATTGCTGCTTCATAGTTACGAACATTTTTTCTCCTTGTGTTTCCTAACTCTAGGGAGCCCTTGAATCACATACTGTTTAAACTGAACAAGGATTTGGCAAACGCACCTGCCAAAAGCAACAGACGAACAGTGGAGTCTGTAGCTCTCTGCTGTCAGAGCTTCACAAAGACCTTCATTGAAAACCAGGCTGAACAACTAAGATGAGTGAGTCCTCCGTCCATGAGGCTTATGAGGTGACAGAGAACAACTGCTGCTTGTGCTGCTGGCCCTAGATGGGGCCGTGCTGCCCCTGACAGGTGTGGAGAGAGGGGCTGGGGACCTCGTTTCATAGCGCACTTGAAGACTGCCTAGGAAAAAAGAGCCTGCAGATTCCTAGGAGGCAAAGCAGAGGGGTCGTCAGACCTTCCAGGAGGTGGCTTTCAGGCTACACTCTCTGGGGCCTCCCTACAGGAGAGGGATGGGCTTCTCCTGACACCTCGCTTTAAACATTTGATGGGAGAAGTTTTGCTGGGACCTCTAATTTCTTTATACTTCCTGATGTGATTTTGCACAAAGAAAATGCTATTTTTTTTCTAAGTTTGAAAACTACTGAGCTAATCCAAACACTTTATTAGACAGATGAGGAAACTGAGGCCCAGGAAAATTCTGTATCCCTCCTAACGCTATACAGGAAAGGGGAGGCAAAGCTGAAACTCCAAAGTGGGTACTCGGTCCTGACCTAGAGACCAGGGTTCTTTCCACCTCCCTGCTGACTCCCTATTAAGCTACCTCCCACATCTGAAAAAACAACTTGGCATACGCTGCCTTGAGACATTTGATACCTTCGTTTGTGTATCTCTTGCCTCCTAGAATAGATTGATCTGGTCATAGATGTTTGGGTCTGTGGGGGTTTGAGGCTAGACTTGGAGTCAATAGGATCAGGTTCAAACTCATGCGCTGCCGCTGATGGTGTGATCTGGGGTGTCACCAGCAGGTGCAGGGTACCAGTCAATCTGTGTATGTCTCAGTTTTTCCAACTGAGAAATGGAGCTCAAGATCCTTTTCTTGTTCCCCATTTTTTAGTTGTTCCGAGGATCCCTGAAACAAAAGACATGGCTAGGATTTTTTTTTTTTAATAATTTTTATGTGCTTTAAGTGAAAGTTTACATATCAAGTCAGTCTCTCACACAAAAACCCATATATACCTTGCTACACACTCCCAATTACTCTCCTCCTAATGAGACAGTCTGCTCTCTCCCTCCACTCTCTCTTTTCTTGTCCATTTTGCCAGCTTCTAACCCCCTCCACCCTCTCATCTCCCCTCCAGGCAGGCGATGCCAACATAGTCTCAAGTGTCCACCTGATCCAAGAAGCTCACTCCTCACCAGCATCCCTCTCCAACCCATTGTCCAGTCCAAACCATGTCTGAAGAGTAGGCTTCGGGAATGGTTCCTGTCCTGGGCCAACAGAAGGTCTGGGAGCTATGACCACCGGGGTCCTCCCAGTCTCAGTCAGACCATTAAGTCTGGTCTTATGAGAATTTGGGGTCTGCATCTGCTTGTTATCCCACTGCTCTCCTGAGCCCTCAGGGGTTCTCTGTTGTGTTCCTTGTCAGGGCAGTCACTGGTTGTAGCCGGGCACCATCTAGTTCTTCTGGTCTCAGGATGATGTAGTCTCTGGTTATTGTGGCCCTTTCTGTCTCTTGGGCTTGTAATCGCCTTGTATCCTTGGCGTTCTTCATTCTCCTTTGATCGACGTGGGTTGAGACCAATTGATGCATCTTAGATAGCTGCTTGCTAGCGTTTAAGACCCCAAACACCACTCTTCGAAGTGGGATGCAGAATGTTTTCTTAATAGATTTTATTATGCCAATTGACTTAGATGTCCCCTGAGACCATGGTCTCCAAACCCCTGCCCCTGCTACGCAGGCCTTCGAAGCATTCGGTTTATTCAGGAAACTTCTTTGCTTTTGGTTTAGTCCAATTGAGCTGACCTCCCCTGTATTGTGTGTTGTCTTTCCCTTCACCTAAAGTAGTTCTTATCTACTATCTAATTAGTGAATGCCCCTCTCCCACCTCCACTCCCTCCCCCCTCTCATAACCACAAAAGAATGTTTTCTTCTCAGTTTAAACTATTTCTCAAGTTCTTATACTAGTGGTCTTATACAATATTTGTCCTTTTGCAACTGACTATTTTCACTCAGCATAATGCCTTCCAGGTTCCTCCATGTTATGAAATGTTTCACAGATTCCTCACTGTTCTTTATCGATGCGTAGTATTCCATTGTGTGAATATACCGTAATTTATCCATTCATCCTTGGTTGCTTCCATCTTTTTCCTATTGTAAACAGTGCTGCAGTAAACATGGATGTGCATATATCTGCTCGTGTAAAGGCTCTTATTTCTCTAGGAAATAATTTTTTTTGTTGTTGGAGTGAGAGGAAATCTCATTGTAGTTTTGATCTCCATTTCTCTAATGGCTAACGATAGTGAACATTTCCTCATATATTTGTTAGCTGCCTGAATGTCTTCTTTAGTGAAGTGTCTATTCATATCTTTGGCCCATTTTTCAATTGGGTTATTTGTCTTTTTGTGCTTAAGTTTTTGCAGTATCATGTAGATTTTAGAGATCAGGTGCTGATCAGAAATGTCATAGCTAAAAACTTTTCCCCAGTCTGTAGGTAGTCTTTTTATTCTTTTGGTGAAGTCTTTGGATGAGCATAGGTGTATGATTTTTAGGAGCTCCCAGTTATCTAGTTTTTCTTCTACATTCTTTATAACATTTTGTATACTGTTTACGCCATGTATTAGGGCTCCTAACGTTGTCCCTATTTTTTCTTCCATGATCTTTATCGTTTCAGATTTTATATTTAGGTCTTTGATCCATTTTGAGTTAGTTTTTGTGCGTGGAGTGAGGTATGGATCTTGTTTCATTTTTTTGCAGCTGGATAGCCAGTTATGCCAGCACCATTTGTTAAAAAGACTGTCTTTTCCACAGTTAACTGTTCTGGCGCCTTTGTCAAATATCAACTGCTCATATGTGGATGGATTTATGTCTGGATCTCATTTCTGTTCCATTGGTCCATGTATCTGTTGTTGTACCAGTACCAGGCTGTTTTGACTACTGTGGCTGTATAATAGGTTCTAAAATGAGGTAGAGTAACGCCTCCCACTTTGTTCTTCTTTTTCAGTAATGCCTTATTTATCTGGGGCCTCTTTCCCTTCTATATGAAGTTGCTGATTTGTTTCTCCATCTCATTAAAGAATGTCCTTGGGATTTGGATCGGAATTACATTAAATGTATAGATCGCTTTTGGTAGAATAGACATTTTTATAATGTTAAGTCTTCCTATCCACAAGCAAGGTATGTTCTTCCACTTATGTAAGTCTCTTTTGGTTTCTTGCAGAAGGGTACTGTAGTTTTCTTTGTATAAGTTTTTTACATCTCTAGTAAGATTTATTCCTAAGTGTTTTATCTTCTTGGAGGCTACAGTAAATGGCATTGGTTTGGTGATTTCCTCTTTGATGTTCTTTTTGTTGGTGTAGAGGAATCCAACTGATTTTTGTATGTTTATCTTGTATCCCGATACTCTGCTGAACTCTTCTATTAGTTTCAGGAGTTTTCTTGAGGATTCCTTAGGGTTTTCTGTGTATAAGATCATGTCATCTGCAAATATAGATACTTTGACTTCTTCCTTGCCAATCTGGATGCACTGTATGTCTTTATCTAGCCTAATTGCTCTGGCTAGGACTTGCAGCACAATGTTGAATAAGAGTGGTGATAAAGGGCATCCTTGTCTGGTTCTCGATCTCAATGGGAATGTCTTCAGGCTCTCTCCATTTAAGATGATGTTGGCTGTTGGCTTTGTATAAATGCCCTTTATTATGTTGAGGAATTTTCCTTCTATTCCTATTTTGCTGAGAGTTTTTATCATGAATGAGTGTTGAACTTTGTCAGATGCCTTTTCTGCATCAATGGATAAAATCATGTGATTCTTGTCTTTTGTTTTATTTATGTGGTGGGTTACATTAATTGTTTTTCTAATGTTGAACCATCCCTGCATACCTGGTATGAATCCCACTGGGTCATGGTGAATTATTTTTTTGATATGTTGTTGAATTTTATTGGCCAGAATTTTGTTGAGGATTTTTTCATCTACACTCATGAGGGATATAGGTCTATAATTTTCTTTTCTTTGGTGCCTTTAACTGGTTTTGGTATCAGGGATATGGTGGCTTCATAGAATGAGTTTAGTAGTATTCCGTCCTTTTCTATGCTCTGAAATACCTTTAGTAGTAGTGGTGTTAACTCTTCTCTGAAAGTTTGGTAAAACTCTGCAGTGAAGCCATCTGGACCAGGGCTTTTTTTGTTGGGAGTTTTTTGATTATCTTTTCAATCTGTTCTTTTGTTATGGGTCTATTTAGTTGTTCTACCTCAGTTTGTGTTAGTGTAGGTAGGTAGTGTGTTTCTAAGAATTCATCCATTTCTTCTAGGTTTTTAAATTTGTTAGAGTATACTTTTTCATGCTAATCTGATATGATTCTTTTACTTTCAGTTGGGTCTGTTGTAATATCACCCATCTCATTTCTTATTCGGGTTATTTCCTTCCTCTCCTGTTTTTCTTTTGTCAGTTTGGCCAGTGGTTTATCAATTTTGTTGATTTTTTTCAGAACACCAGCTCTTGGTCTTGTTAATTCTTTCAATTGTTTTTCTCTTTTCTATTTCATTTAGTTCAGCTCTAATTTTAATATTTGTTGGTTGCTGATGCCTGTGGGTTTCTTTTGTTGCTCTCTTTCTATTTGTTCAAGTTGCAGGGATAATTCTTTGATTTTGGCCCTTTCTTCTTTTTGGATGTGTGCATTTATTGATATAAATTGGCCTCTGAGCACCACTTTTGCTGTGTCCCAAAAGTTCTGACAGGAACTGTTTTCATTCTCACTGGAATCTCTGAATTTCTTTATTCCATCTTTAATGTCTTCTACAATCCAGTCTTTTTTGAGCAGGGTATTGTTCAGTTTCCAAGTGTTTGATTTCTTTTTCCTGCTTTTACTGTTATTGATTTCCACTTTTATGGCCTTATGGTCAGAGAAGATGCTTTGTAATATTTCAATGTTTTGGATTCAGCTAAGGCTTGCTTTATGACCTAATATGTGGTCTATTCTGGAGAATGTTCCATGTGCACTAGAAAAGAAAGTACACTTGGTTGCTGTTGGGTGGAGTGTTCTGTATATGTCTACAAGGTCAAGATTATCGCATTCAGATCTTCTGTGTCTTTTTGAGCTTCTTTCTGGATGTCCTGTCTGTCCTTCACCAAAAGTGGTGTGTTGAAGTCTCCTACTATTATTGTGGAGCTGTCTGTCTCACTTTTCACTACTGATAGAATTTTTTTATGTATCTTACAGCTCTGTCATTGCGTGCATAAATATTTAATATGGTTATATCTTCTTGGTGTATTGTCCCTTTAATCATTATATAGTGTCCTTCCTTATCCTTTCTGATGGATCTAACTTTAAAGTCTATTTTGTCAAAAATTAATATTGCCACTCCTGTTATTTTTCTATTGTTGTTTGCTTGATATATTTTTTTCCATCCTTTGAGTTTTAGTTTGTGTCTTTAAGCCTAAGGTGTGTCTCTTCTAGGCAGTATGTACATGGATCTGTTTTTTTATTCAATTCTGCCACTCTCTGTCGCTTTATTGGTGCATTTAATCCATTTACATTCAGCATAATTATGGATAGGTATGAATTTAGTGCTATCATTTTGATGTCTTTTTTTGTGTATTGTTGACAGTTTCTTTTTCCCACTTGATTTTATGTATGTGCTGAGGAGATTTTCTTTATATATTGTCATTTCCTCATATTCCTTGTTGTTGATTTTGTTTCTGTTGGGTCTGTATTTTTCCCTTTTATTTTATTTATTTATCCTTTGTGGTTACCTTATTATTTACCCCTATTTTTCTAAATTTGTAACTAACTTTGATTCTTTGTATCGCCGTATCTTCCTCTCCATGTGGAAGGTGTATGATTACATTTCTTAGGCCCTCTTTATTATTCTAATGTTGTCTTCTTGTATATAATAACATCCCTGTTACCCTGTTCTGAGCTTTTTTTTTTTATAATCTTGCTTTGTTTTTTTGGATTTCCCTGTCTGAGTTGACTTCTGGTTGCTCTGCCCAGTGCTCTACTCTTGGGTTGATACCCGATATTATTGAATTTCTAACCAAAGAACTCCCTTTAGTATTTCTTATCGTTTTGGTTTGGTTTTTACGAATTTCCTCAACTTGTGTTTATCTAGAAATGTCTTAATTACACCTTCATATTTAAGAGACAGTTTTGATGGATATATGATTCTTGGCAGGCAATTTTTTTCCTTCAATTTTTTAAATATGTCATCCCATTGCCTTCTTGCCTGCCTGGTTTCTGCCGAGTAGTCCGAGCTTATTCTTATTGGCTCTCCTTTGTAGGTGACTTTTCTTTTCTCCCTCGCTGCTCTTATAATTGTCTCTTTATCTTTGGTTTTGGCAAGTTTGATTATAATATGTCTTGGTGACTTTCTTTTAACATCTACCTTATGTGGAGTTCGATGAGCATCTTGGATAGATATCTTCTCCTCTTTCACAATATCAGGGAAGTTTTTTGCCAACAAAAATGGGCCAAAGATATGAACAGACACTTCACTAAAGAAGACATTCAGCTAGCTGAGAGATATATGAGGAAATGTTCATGATCATTAGCCATTAGAGAAACGCAGATCAAAACTACAATGAGATTTCCTCTCACTCCCACAAGGCTGGCATTAATCCCAAAAACACAAAATAATAAATGTTGGAGAGGCTGTGGAGAGATTTGAACACTTATACATGCTGGTGGGAATGTCAAATGGTACAACCACTTTGGAAATCGATTTGCACTTCCTTAAAAAGCTAGAAATAGAACTACCATATGATCCAGCAATCCCACTCCTTGAAATATATCCTAGAGAAATAAGAGCCTTTGCGTGAACAGATATATGCACATGCACATTTATTGCAACACTGTTTACAATAGCAAAAAGATGGAAGCAACCAAGGTGCCCATCAATGGATGAATGGATAAATAAATTAGGGTACATTCATACAATGGAATACTATACATCGATAAAGAGCAGTGAGGAATCTGTGAAACATTTCATAATATGGAGGAATCTGGAAGGCATTAAGCTGAGTGAAAATAGTCAGTTGCAAAAGGACAAATATTGTATAAGACCACTAGTATAAGAACTTGAGAAATAGTTTAAACTGAGAAGAAAACATTCTTTTGTGGTTATGAGAGAGGGGAGGGAGTGAAGGTGAGAGAGGGGCATTCACTAATTAGATAGTAGATAAGAACTACTTTAGATGAAGGGAAAGACAACACACAATACAGGGGAGGTCAGCTCAATTGGACTAAACCAAAAGCAAAGAAGTTTCCTGAATAAACTGAATGCTTCAAAGGCCAGCGTAGCAGGGGCAGGGATCTGGGGACTATGGTTTCAGGGGACAACTAAGTCAAATGGCATAATAAAATCTATTAAAAAAAACATTCTTTACCCCACTTTGAAGAGTGGCATCTGGGGTCTTAAACACTAGCAAGCAGCCATCTAAGATGCATCAATTGGTCTCAACCCACCTCGATCAAAGGAGAATGAAGAACACCAAGGACACAAGGTGATTACAACCCCAAGAGACAGAAAGGGCCACAATAACCAGAGACTACATCATCCTGAGGGCAGAAGAACTAGATGGTGCCCTGCTACAACCAATGACAGCCCTGACAGGGAACACAACAGAGAACCCCTGAGGGCGCAGGAAAGCAATGTGATGGAGACCCCAAATTTTCATACGACCAGACTTATGGCCTGACTGAGACTGGAAGGACCCCGGTGGTAATGGCCCCCAGACCTTCTGTTGGCCTGGCACAGGAACCATTCCCGAAGCCTACTCTTCAGACATGGTTTGGACTGGACAATGGGTTGGAGAGGGATGCTGGTGAGGAGTGAGCTTCTTGGATCAGGTGGACACTTGAGACTATGTTGGCATCGCCTGCCTGGAGGGGAGATGAGAGGGTGGAGGGGGTTAGAAGCTGGCGAAATGGACAAGAAAAGAGAGAGTGGAGGGAGACAGTGGGCTGTCTCATTAGGGGGAGAGTAATTGGGAGTGTGTAGGAAGGTGTGTATGGGTTTTTGTGTGAGAGACTGACTTGATTTGTAAACTTTCACTTAAAGCACAATAAAAACTATTTTAAAAAATTCTTCAATATTGTAACTCGAGGCTTAAATTTTTCTTCATTTATTTCAGCTTGAGAAATGCCAAGTGTGTTCTTCCTTTTTTGGTTTTGTAACTCCAGGTCTTTGTACATTTTGCTGTAATTCTTTACTTTGTCTTCTCAAGCCACCCTTTGAAATCTTCTGTTCAGCTTTTTTACTTCATCATTTCTTTCTTTTGCTTTAGCTACTCTATGTTCAAAGGCAAGTTTCAGAGTCTCTTCTGACATTCATTTTGGTCTTTCTTTCTTGTCTTTTTAATGACCTCTTGCTTTCTTTGTGTATAATGTCCTTGATGTCATTACACAACTCATCTGGTCTTCAGTCATTAGTGTTCAATGTGTGAAGTTTATTCTTAAGATGGTCTCTACATTCAGGTAGGATATACTCAAGGTCATACTTCGGCTCTCATGGAGTTGTTCTAATTTTCTTCAGGTTCAACTTGAACTTGTATATGTGCAATTGATGGTTTATTCATCAGCTGGTCCCTGGACTTGTTCTGTCTGATGATATTGAGCCTCCCCATCTTTCCTTTGCACAGATGTAGTCAATTTGATTCCTGTGTTTTCCATCTGGTGAGGTCCATGTGTATAGTTGCCATTTATGTTGTTGAAAAAAGGTATTTCCAATGAATACATTAAAATCCTCTCATGCAATCTCTGGTGTCATTTCAATCATCAACACCATATTTTAGAATTACTGATACTTCTTTGTTTTAACATATGGCACCCTCAAAAGCCTAGGGGGTCATCCTTATGCCATCTCATGGCCTCAAACCTAATATCGTCCACATAAAAGAAATTGTAATTTGCTTCCCAACATCTATTATTCTCTCCCCCATAACTTAGCATCTATGCCATTAGAGTAGGTCTGACCACACCCCTATCTTCAAGGTGGTCCTTGCTAGGTCCAAGCCAATTAAGCTAATTTCATGATCTCTTAGCCACAGTGATTGGTTTTAGTAACTCTGATCTAAGCTAATCAGTTCATTAGGAAAAGGGAACGAGATGGTGGTATTAAGCCAACCAGCCCAACTGATTACTGGCAAAAGGTGTTTGTTTAGAAATGAGACAATCAAGCCCAAGCTAAAGATTTTTGTTTTATGGTTGTTACAAATGATGCTCGCTCCTCCTCCATGTGAATGAGGAATCTCTGTGAATGAAGTCATCTTGCAACCATAAATGAAGTCAGCATAAGGGTTAAAGTGACAAATGGAAGTTATGGGAGATGTGGCAGGACAGAAAAAATCTGAAAAATACAGGTAGAGTCCTTGATCAAATGTTGCCTGAAGTCCATCTTCCACCACATTTTTCATTTGTGCGAATCTATAAATTGCTCTTGTTTAAAAAAAAAAAAAAGTTAATGTTGGTTTTCATAAATTGCTCTTGTTTAAAAAAAAAAAAAAGTTAATGTTGGTTTTCATGCAATGAAAAGCATCCAAACTTAATGAACTTATTCAAACCACTAGCAAGTCCTGTTGAATCTGTTTCTAAAACCACATACCAAATCTGTCCAGGTCTCACTATTATTACAGCTACCACCCTAGTTTGAGGCACCCTGGGCTACTGTAACAGCCCGTGTTTAGTTTTCCTACCTCCACTGTTGGCTTCTCCAACCTAGCTCCCACACTGGAGCCAGAGAGATCAGCTAAAAATGAAAATCAGATCTACTTACTTTCCTGAAGAAAATCTTGCAAAGGCTTTCATTTGGTTGTTAAAACAACAACAACAACAACAACAAAACCAGTCTTCCCTCCCCCTGCCCTTTGTCCTGGTAGATATGACCCTGCCAACTCCTCTGGCTTCTCCCTGGCCCCTCTGCTCCAGCCAATGCCTCCTCACTTGTCTTCCCACCCTGGGACCCTTCCACTTGATGATTTCTCTGCCTGGAATGGGTTTCCCTCCCTCTTCGCCTCATTCTGTAAGTCTCCGCTCAAGCATCACCTCCTCGAGGAGGCCTTTCCTGACTCCTTCTCCCAGTCACTTTCCATTACTGCTTGTGTATGCCCTCCAGAGAGCTTATCATGATTTCTAATGATCTTTTTATACATTTAGTTATTTATTGTCACTAGAATGGATGTCCCTCATGAGAACCTTGTCTGTCTTATTTAAACTGTATCTCTGACTTATAGTTAAGCTCAATAAAGATTGTGGAAACACCCAAGAGCTGTTCTGCAAGATGAAATCTCCTATGGAGGTGTTCCCAGAGTGCCATCTGTTGGCTGGTTGAGGCCTGGCTTAGAAGTCATCAGTTCCCTTGAGCCCAACTGTTGTCAGAGTAGGTCGGGAGTCATGGCAACCCCAATACACAATGGAAGGAAACACTGCCTCTTCCCACACCATCCCCACGACCTGTTGTGAATCAGACCCTTGTGATCCATAGGGTCAAATCCACTGACTGATTTTCAGAAGTAGACTGTCTGGACTTTCTTCCTAGTCCATCTTAGTCTGGAAGCTCTTCTGAAACCTGTTCAGCCTTATAGCAATGTGCAAACCTCCACTGACAGAGGGGTGGTAGTGTGCCTAAAGTGCATTGGCTGGGAATTGAACCTGGGCCTCCTGCATGGAAGTTGAGAATTCTACCAGTGCACCACCAATGCCCCCTTTGAGCCCAGTTACACAGCTTGAAACCTTTGTCCAAATCAGCTGGAAGGTGAAAGACTGGACAAATACTCCAGGCAGCTGCTGAAAAGCAAAGGAGAGCAGCTGGGGTCACTGTGCACTGCTGTGGCCAAGCACTGACAGCTCCAGCAGCCTCCGCTTCAAGTGGAGCCTCTTAGAAGATCTGATCTTGGCTCCCTGCTCCCCGCTCCCCTGCCCAGACCTACTCTATGAGAGTCTGCATTTAACCAAACCGACTGCCTGCACAGATTTGGGAAAACCCAGGGCCAGGACTCAGGAGCCAAGCCTCCTTGTTTATTTATGACCTTAAGCAATATCTCTAACCTCTTTATGCCCTAGTCTTTCTATCAGTCAAAAGACCTGGGTGGTCTTGTTACCTTGTAGATGATATTACAGTGATACAATGAAAAGCCTTGGAGCTGAGCTTCTCCTGCTGGCCCATTTCTGGAATTTTAGAAATTAGAGAACAGTGAGAGGAAGCCATAGGACCAGATGGGGGTGGCTGAAGAATAAATGGACTTATAGAGTAAAGAGAGTTTATAAAACAACAAAGAATGACCTCAGAAATGACCTAGAGTAGAGAAAATTGAATACCTTCACTTCTCAGCCCTATCACTCTTCATTCAAATGGAAGTATCCAAACACCCACAAAAGCCGTGGTTCTCAATCTTGGCTGCACATTACAGTCACCTGGGAGCTCCTGGAAGCCCAAGGCCGGGCAGCACTTCAGACCAACGACACCAGAATCTCCGTGGTTTGTAAAACCTCACTGAGTGTTATGGGTTGAATTGTGTCCCCGCCTCCCCCCCCCCCGCCAAAATGTGTGTCAACTTGGCTAGTCCATGATCTTTAGTATTGTGTGATTGTCCACCATTTTGTCATCTGATGTGATTTTCCTATATGTTGTAAATCCTATCTCTCTGATGTTAACGAGGTGGGATTAGTGGCAGTTATATTAATGAGGCAGGCTCAATCTACAAGACTAGGATGTGTCTTCAGTCAATCTCTTTCGAGATATAAAAGGGAGAAGCAAGGAGAGAGACGGGGGCCCCCACAGCACCAAGAAAGCAACCCTGGGAGCAGGGTGTGTCCTTTGGACCTGAGTTTCCTACAATGAGGAACTCCTAGACCAGGGGAGATAAGGACCTTCCTCCAGAGCTGAAAGAGAGAGAAAGCCTTCCTGTGGAGCTGATGCCCTGAATTTGGACTTCTAGCCTCCTAGACTCTGAGAGAATAAATTTCTCTTTGTTAAAGCCACCCACTCGTGGTACTTCTGTTATAGCAGCGCTTAGATAACTAAGACACTGAGCTTCTCATGTCCCTGGGAGGCCACAGGGTTTGTGCTCAACTACTAAACTAAATTTGGCAGTTTCAACTCACCCAGTAATACCTGGTGGTTTGCTTTCCATAAAGGCTATAGCCAAGAAAACTCCATTTTTTTTTTTTTTTTTTAGCACAATTGTCCTGTGTAACACATGGGGTCGCCATGAGCCACCACTGGGTTTGGTTTGGTTTTTTGGCTGTGCTTCAAGGGGCCCACAAATCACCTGGAATCTTGTTAAAAAGCAGATCTGGATTCAGAAGGTCTGGGGTGAGCTTGAGACTCTGTATTTCTAACACCTTCCCTGGTGAGGCTGATGCTTCTGGTCCAGACAGACTTTAAGTCACAAGGCCCCAGGTGATTCACATTTGCAGACAAGGGTGAGAACTAGGCTTTTGAGGATGTTATAGGGATTGGTAGTCATCGTAATTCTCCTCTACACCCTGCGGTGGTTAATTTTATGTGTCCACCTGGCTAGACTATGGTGCCCAGTCATTTGGTCAAACAGTGGTCTAGATGTTGGTCTGAAGGTATTTTGTAGATGTGATTAACATTTACATCAGTTGACTTTATGAGGATATTCAAGCAGCCAACAAACACATGAAAAGATGCTGATGATCATTCATTAGCCATTAGAAAGATGGAAATCAAAACTACAATGAGATAGCATCTCACTCATGCTAAAATGGCACTGATAACAACAAGAACAACAAAAAAACTTAACAACAAATGTTGGTGAGAATGTGAGGAGATTGGAACCCTTGTCCACTGCTGGTGGGACTGTAAAATGGTATAACCACTGTGGAAAATGGTATGGCACTTTCTCAAAAATCTAGAAATAGAACTGCCTATGATTCAGCAATCCCACTCCTGGGTGTATATCCTATACCCTAGAGGCCTAAAAGTAATGACATGAACAGACACAGGCACAGATGTGTTCATTGCTGCTTTATTCACAATAGTAAATAAGTGGAAACAACCAAAGCGTCCACAGCGGATGAATGAATAAGCAAATTGTGGTATACACATACGGTGGAATACCACCCAACCATAAAGAACAATGTTGAGCCCACGCAACATATTATAACATGGATGGACTTGGAGGGCATAATGCTTAGAGAAAGGAGTCAAGCATATAAGGACAAACATTGTAAGAGGGCTTAGGACCACAGTCTCATGGGACAACTCAGCCAATTGGCATAGTCATGATCTCCATCCTAGCAAAGTGAACAGCATCTGGGGTCGTAAAAGCTTTTCAGCTGCCATCTAAGACACAACTATGGGTCTCTATTCAACAAGAGCAAAACAGTAGGAAGGTAACCAAAAGCACATGGAAGAAACAAGTCTATATGAGCCACAACCTCATCTACCTTGAGACCAGAGCTAGATGGTGCCCGGCTGCCACCACTGGCCATTCTGACCTGGGTCACAATAGCTGGTCTCAGATAGAATGGAAGAAAAATATGGAGAACTCAAATTCTTATCAAAAAAAAAAAAAAAAAAGCCAGACAAACTGGGACAGTAGAGAACAGAAGACTCCCTAAGGCTATGCCCTGAGACACTGTTAAACCTAGAACCAAGCTTATTCCCTGAGGTCACCTTTTAATGAAACAACAGAGAGGCACGCAGAATAAAGGACAGCACAGGTGAGATCAGTGCCCTACTTAAAAACCATCAGTATGAGACCAAAAGGTCAACAGTTACTCAAAAGCAGAGATGAGAAGATAAGGGGGCAGGGAAACTAGAGTCCTGGAAAGGAAACAAACAGAACACAGTTAAGGAGACTGTTGACACATTGTGAGAAATGTAACTGATGTTACTGACAATTTGTGCGGAAATTGTCAAATGGGAACCTAACTTGTTGTGTAAACTTTCACCAAAAACTCAACAACATATTTTAAGGAAGAAAAAGAAAGAGGAAGAAAAGAAGGGAGGAAAGGAGGTGGGGAGGAAGGGAGAGAGAAAGAAAGAAAAGCCTACGGAGCACAGTTTTACTCTGACGCACGTGGGGTTGTAGCTGGTTTAGACTTTCAGTTACTTTCATAGGCAGAGAAGGGGCGATTGTCTGAGGCTGTCAGGGAGCCCTCTGGCCAGCGGGCATACAATTCTGTTTCAAGAAGTAACCTAACTGACCTAACGTATTGCCCTCCAGTCGATTTCGACTCATAGAGACCCTACAGGACAGAGTAGAACTGCTCCATAGGGTTCCCAAGGAACACCTGGTGGATTCAAACTGTCGACCTTTTAGTTAGCAGCTGTAGCTCCGAACTACTAGCCACCAGGGTTTTTAAGATGTAGAATTGCATCATCGTTTGCATTAGAGGCAGCTAGACATCAGGCTTCTGTAGCAAAATCGGGGAGAGGAGAGCTTGTCAGAGATCTTGCAGGCATCAATAATTCACCCACAAGGCTGTGCAAGGAAACTCCCAGACCTTCAGAAAGGCCCCTCCGGGAATTTACCATTGAGACTGCACTGCCACCTTGTGGCAGTAGCTGAGCATTGCAGCAGTTAGCCTGCATAGCTGTTCTTCGCTCCCCCACCCCCTTCCCTTTATTTAGCTTAGTTGCTGGCCAAGTAATAATCATGTTTACTGAGAAGAGGAATGTAAAAGGAGGCAGATGTGGTGGGAATAAGAGGGACCTTGTATTTGAGATTGAACTAGGAGTGTATCTGACAGGGAAAGCAATAGAAATCCTATGAATTGCTCGGCAGAAGAGAGATAAAAATAAATTAGACCAACTTGCATACCCTGAATTTATTTATCTACTTAGAAACTTTGCAAAATCTCACCTTTAAGCGGAAAGATAGAGTTTAGGCTATATTCAATTTACATTTAGATTCTTACTCATCAATCAGGTACACAGCCCCTTCCTGACCCAGGAAAATTGTCTCAATGGGGGTCTCGGGGAGGGGCCAGGACTTGTACCTCCCTTTACCTCAGCAGACAACTTGGCACTTTATTTGTGATGTTAATTCAAGTCCTTTTGGCAACAGGCAGAGCCATCTTTGCCAACAAGAAAATGGAGTGGGGTGGGAGGATATTATGCCTCTCCACTTACATTTCTTTGCTAAAGACGGTAAATAAATTCTGGAATCAATGACTCTTAGAATGTTGAGATTTTAGAAAATAAATTGTGTAGAATTGCATAATACTGGGTTTTATACAACTCTGGTGTTTCCCAGAAGTGCCCCTGGGTATTCGGGGGGTGGGGGTGGCATCAGCCGGGCTCTTCTCCTCCACCCCGCCCCCACTGTTATCTGTTTTAAACAATGAGCTTTGGCATAACTTTTTGTTTGAAAAAGTGACTTTTGTAAATTGTAGTAAATATATATGTAAGGAAACATTTGCCATTTCAACATTTTTTGCTTGTACAACTCGGTGACATTATGTTCATCGTGTTGTCCAGTCATCACCGCTATCCACTTCCAAAGTTTTTCATCACCCTTAACAGAAGCTAAAAAAAAAAAAGGAAAAAAAAATTTTTTTTTTTTTTTTAACAGAAGCTCGTTGTCCCGTAAGCAATGAGCTCGCCTTTCTCCCCTCCCATCCATCCCTTGTTGCTAGGTGCCATCAAGTCGGTTCCGACTCATAGCGACCCTATGTACAACAGAACAAAACACTGCCTGGTCCTTCACCATCCTCACAATCATTGTTAGGCTTGAGCCCATCGTTGCAGCCACTGTGTCAATCCATCTCATTGAGGGTCTTCCTCTCTTTTGCTGACCTCCTACCTTACGTAGCATGATGTCCTTCTCCAGGAATTGGTCCCTCCTGTTAACGTGTCCAAAGTATGGGAGATGAGGTCTCACCATTCTTGCCTCTGAGGAGCATTCTGGCTGTTCTTCTTCCAAGACAGATTGGTTCGTTCTTTTGGCAGCCCATGCTATATTCAATATTCTTCACCAACACCATAATTCAAAGGCGTCAATTCTTCTTCAGTCTTCCTTATTCATTGTCCAGCTTTCACACGCATATGAGGTGATTGAAAATACCATGGCTTGGGTCAGGCGCACCTTGGTCCTTAAAGTGACATCTTTGCTTTTTAACACTTTAAAGAGGTCTTTTGCAGCAGATTTGCCCAGTGTAATACATTGTTTCATTCCTTGACTGCTGCTTCCATGGGCATTGATTGCAGATCCAAATAAAATGAAATCCTTGACAACTTCAATATTTTCTCTATTTACCATGATGTTGCTTTTTGGTCCAGTTGTGAAGATTTTTGTTTTCTTTATGTTGAGATGTAATCCATACTGAAGGCTGTAGTCTTCAATCTTCAGCCATAAGTGCTTCAAGCCATCTTCACTTTCAGAAAGCAAGGTTGTGTCATCTGCATAATGCAGGTTGTTAATGAGCCTTCCTCCAATTCTGACACTGCATTCTTTTTCATATACTCCAGTTTCTCAGATTATTTGCTCAGCATACAGATTGAATAAGCAAGGTGAAAGGATACAGCCCTGGCGAACATCTTTCCCGACTTTAAACCATGCAGTATCCCTTTGCTCTGTCTGAACAACTGCCTCTTGGTCTAAGTACAGGCTCCTCATGTGCACAATTAATTGTTCTGGAATTCCCATTTTTTGCAATGTTATCCATAACACTGTGCGGTTACTGCCCTTGGTAACCACTAATAAACTTTGGTCTCTATACTCTTGCTTGTTCTTGACGTTTCGTATAAGTGGAATCATACAATATTTGTCCTTTTATGGCTGACTTAATTCACTCAACATAATGTTTTCAAGGTTCACCCATGCTGTGGCAGGTATCAGGACTTCGTTTCTCTTTACGTCTGTGTAAGATTCCATTGTATGTATATACCACATTTCGTTTATCCAGACGTCTGTTGAGGGACATTTAGGTTGTTTCCACTCTTTGGCTATGGTGAGTAATGCTGCAGTGAACACTGGTGTGCATGAATCTGTTTTCAATTAGTTTATATACCTAGGAGTGGAATTGCTGGATCATATGGTAATCCTATGCTTAAATTTTGGAGGAACTTTCAGACTGTTTCCTACAGTGGTTGCACCATTTTCCATTCCCGTCAGCAATGGAGGAGGGTTCCAGTTTCCTCACATCCTGACCAACACCTGTCATTTTCCATGTTAAAATCATAGTCGTCTTAGTGGACTTGAAGTGACATCTTATTTTGATTTTAATTTATATTTCCCTGGGTGATGAAAATGACTAGCTCTTGACCAGTAACCTAAAGGTTGACAGTTTGAACTCACCCAGAGGCACCTCGGAAGGTAGGCCTGGTGATCTGCTTCCAAAAGGTCACAGCCTTGGAAACCCCACGGAGCAGTTCTACTCTGCACACATGGGGTCACCATTAGTCAAAATCAACCCAATGGCAACTAACAACAACAATGACTAACGATATTGAGCATCTTTTCATGCAATTGTTGGCCATTTTTTATTTTTTCTTGGGTAAAATGTCTACGGAAGTCCTTTGCCCATTTTCTGATTGGGTTATTTGTCTTTTTTTTGTTAAGTTGTGGAAGTTCTTTGTATTTGCTGGAAGAACTAAAAACATAAAACTCTTGGAAGAAAACAGGGGTAATGTTTTGGGAACTAGTTTTTAACATGGGTTCTTAGATATGAAACCAAAAGCAAGAGAAATAAAAGACAAAATCGTAAATTGGACTTCATCAGAATTAAAAACTTCTTCATCAAAGGCTTTTATCAAGGAAGTGAAGAGACAACCTGTTGCTGTTAGCTGCAGTCAAGTTGTTTCTGACTCAAAGCAGTTCTATGCGTAACAGAATAAAATGTTGCCCAGTCCCACACCATCTTCACAATTCTTGGCATGTTCAAGTTCACTGTTTTGGCTCTTGTGTCAATCCATCTCAATGAAGGTTTTCCTCCTTTTTGCTGACCATCTACTTTATCACGAGTCGCTGGGTGGAGCAAATGGTTAACATACTTGGCTGCTAACCAAAAAGTTAGAAGTTTGAGTCTACCCAGAGGTGCCTCAGAAGGAAAACCTGGCAATCTACCTCTGAAAAACAAAACAAAAATAGCCAATGAAAACCCTCTGGAGCACAGTTCTCTCTGGCACACAGTGCATCACCATGAGTCAGAATGGACTTGATACCAACTGGTTTTTCTACTTCACCAAACATGATGTCTTCTTCTGGCAATTGGTCTTTCCTGAGGATATGTCTAAAGCAAGCAAGCTGACTGCGGGAGAAAGCTGTGGCGGTCTGCCTCCATGAAGATTACAGCCTTGGAAACCCTATGTGGCAATTCTACATGGTCCTATAGGGCCGCTATAAATAGTCGGAATCGACTCGATGGCACCCAACAACTACTGAAGAGTCCCCAACAGGGGGAAGGTTTGAATTCGTGGAAAACAGGAACAAAAGCATCTTTTAAAGAAATGTAGTGTTATGGCCTTTAATGACAGCGTACGTAATGTTTTACATATATTAAAATAACACCTAATGTGCATTCCATGGACTCCTGGCTTCTCTGTAGGTTCTCTTAGTGTAAAAGTGTCACCATTCTGCTTAGTGAAGGTGTGTACAACCTACACATCTTTAGAGGTTTGTAAGTAGCTTAAAGGAAGCAACTCTCTTCCTAAAATCTTCCTGACAGTAATATAATTTTTAAGTCTCAGCCGTGAAGTCAGAGGGAACTGGAGACCCTGCTCTATTTTGTAGTAGCATCGTTTAGGTCTCTTACTCATGATCATTTTTTTTTTTTCTCAGAAGAAACTTTTTTTAGAAGATTTAAAAACTAAAGACATAAAAAAAAATTTTTTTTTTTAATCAAATAAGTGAGCTGAAGTCCTGCCATTCTACAGATTGGGGAAAATGGTTGGGAACCACATATCTGATAAGGGTTTAATGTCAAGAACCAGACATTTGATAGAGTTTGAAAGCCTTCTCCCTTGTCAGAACCCATCTGAGACTGAGAACAGGGAGAGTGGGGCCAGTGAGGGCAGGCCACCCCCTCAGCATCCTCCAGCTAGAAGGTGGCTTAGCCAGAGCCTGGCCCCTCCCCAGGGCCCCTCCTTCATGGGTCACATGTCAGGCAAAACTGTTCTTAGAAATAAGGGTGGGCATTTAGGTTCCCAAGTCAAGCACTAAAACTTAAACACATCTGGAAGAGGGCTGCAGAGCATTGTGCACTGGAAACCAGGAGGGAGCTGTTCTGTGGAAACACTGGACTCAGTAGGGGTTGATGACCCAGTAAACAAGGTAAACACTAGCCTACTTGTGCTTACTTATTAATTGGTAGTGAAATTGTTCACTACAGATTAGTAAGTAAGCGCATGTAAGCCTATGCTTACTTTGTTTATTGGGTAATCCTTTCCTGTCAGGGACTATAAATTTGAAGAGAGGCTTTGATTCTGTAGGAAGATGCTGTGGGGTAGGGAGAGAAACAGGTGGCAGCCATACCTAGAAGTAGAATCTTCGATGTGGTGAAAAGCGTGAAATCGTTCATTACAGATGACCTAGTAAGCAAGGTAAGCACCATGTTGTATAATCCACACCTGCGACTAAACCAAATGCATGAGGAATTTGAGAGGCCTGTGTGATTTACCTCCATGGAGGGAACGAGAGCTCCATTTGAAGTAGATAAAGGCTGGTCAGAGATTCTGAAGGACACTTCTGGGTGGTCTTGAAAACACTTGTTCTTATGCTGATTCTGCTCCCTTCGACATGGACAGCCATGATTTCTACCTTTGGCAACTTAACCATCGTTGACAGTGTTCTTACAAATGGCAGGAAGGGATGACCGGACCGCTGGCATCAGCACCTAGCCCAGGGACTACAGCAAGCAGCTGCTCGTTAAGTGCGTACTGACTGAGTCAATGAACAGAGGCAGGGATTGAGGAAGTGGTCGCTGGGGCAGCATTTGGGGGTCCCTGGTACTTGTGTGCAGTCCTTGGGTTATGCAAATAGTTAAGTGCTTGGCTGCTGTTATTAATTGATTTATGTCCTCCCAAAGTGTGTGCCAACTTGGCTAGGCCATGTTGTCCAGTATTATGTGATTGTCCACCATTTTGTCAGCTGCTCTGATTTTCCTATGTGTGGTAAATCCTACCTCTGTGATGTTAACAAGGCAGGATTAGAGGCAGTTATGTTAATGAGGCAGGACTTAATCTACAAGATTAGGTTGTGTCTTAAGTCATTCTCTTCTGAGATATAAAAGAAAGAAGTGAGCAGAGAGACATGGGGACCTCATACCACCAAGAAAGCAGCACCAGGAGTGGAGTGTGTCCTTTGGACCCAGGTTCCCTGTGCTTGCGAAGGTCCTAGACTGGGGTGAGATTGATGACAAGGACCGTCCTCCAGAGCCAACAGAAAGAGAAAGCCTTTCCCTGGAGCTGGCACCCTAAATTCAGACTTCTAGCCTACTAGACTATGACAGAATACATTTCTCTTTGTTAAAGCCAAAGACTTGTGGTATTTCTGTTGTAGCAGCACTAGATAGCTAAGACAGCTGTTAACCAAAAGTTTGGAGGTTCACCTCCACCTAGGGACACTTCAGAAGAAAGGTTTAGCAATCTGCTTCCTGAAAATCAGCCATTGAAAATGCTATGGAGCGTATTTCTACTCTGACACTCATGGGGTCACCAGAAGTCACGGTCCACTCGACAGCAACTGGTTTTTTGAGTTGGTGCTTGCCTGGCTCTTGCCCCCTGGGGGCCTCTTCTAGTCCACCTGGAGGTCTACACATCAAATCCTCTTGGGGATGGAGCAGAGCAGCCAGGCCCATGGTCCCATCTCAGGGAGGCACGAGGGAGGAGGATGGGCTCCAGGGCCTCAGGTTGTGGTGGTGGGCGGCTCTGGTGTTGTCACCCTCCTTCCCTGTTCTGAGGCTCTGACTTCCCTCTTGGCTCTTGCACCCCTCCTTGGTTTTCCCAGATGCTGCACTATTGTGGGCTGTGTGGAAGGAGCACAGAAACTAGAGATGGGAGGGTGGGTGGCGGAACCACTGTTGTGTGCAGAGGGCGGGGCATGATGCCTGCTAGGTGCTGTCAGGGGCCACTTGAGTGAGTGGAGGAGAGACCTAGGGGAGCCCAAGAAAGGCTGAGAAGTGGCTCAGGAGCCCGAGGGAAAGGCAAGAGAGGGAGAGAGGGGCCTAGGGAGGGATTCTCAAGACAATCAGGCCAAAAGAATAGGGGCTGGAAAACAAACACCGAGGAGGCAGAACTTCTTTCTTTATTTTTGGTTTTCTGATTGTAAAAGTGATACATGTCAATTGTAGAGAATCTGAGAAATACAGAAAAGCCCAGATAATCCACAACACCAGGAATGAACATTATAAATGGTTGGCATATTTCCTTCCAGAAAGATCTAAACACACATAGATATAAAAAGATATAGACACATGATAATACAGTTGATTCTCATTATCCATGGATTCCATATTTGTGAATTTTCCTACTCCCTAAAATTTATTTGTAACCCCAAAACCAACACTGGCAGTGCTTTCACAGACATGCACAGACATAAGAGTGGTGAAAATTTCGAATTGTCTGACACACATGTTATCACCTGAGGTCGAACGTAGTGACACTCTCCGTTCTTGTTTCAGCTCTCATACTGTAAACAAGTACCCTTCTGGCAGTCTATTTAGTGCCATAATTTCCCCATTTTTGTACCATTTTGTTGCTGATTTTTCTGTTTAAAGTGCTCCCCAAGCACAGTGCGGAAGTGCTGACTAGCGTTCCTAAGCACAAGAAGGCTGTGAAGTACCTTATGGAGATAAGATGTGTGTTACATAAGCTTCGTTCAGGCATGAGTTACAGCACTGTTGTTCAGTGTTAATGAACCAACAATATATATTAAGATATCTTTAAACAGAAACACACATAAAACAAGGTTGTGTAATGACTGGTTGGCAAAAGTGTTGTGACCAGAGGCTCACAGGAACCCAACCCTGCATTCCCCTAGGAGCAATGGTTCAGTGTTTGCTAATTCAGTGTTTGCCGTGACTTTATAGAACATAAAACCCCTCCAAACCAGTCGCCCTCAAGTTGACTTCAACTCATGGCACCCGCATGTGTGTCAGAGTAGAACTGTACTCCACAGGGTTTTCAATGGCTGATTTTTCAGAACTACATTGCCAGGCCTTTCTTTTAAGGCACCCCTGAGTGGACTCAAATCACCAACTTTTTGGTTAGTAGCTGAGTGCCTTAACAGTATGCACCACCCAGGAACTTTATAGAATAAAACTACTGCAAATAACAAAAATCAACTGTAAATAACATGTATTTATCCAATCCCCTTCCTTAGACACACGGAAGTAATTTCCTAAAGAGGCACTGCTCCATGACTTGGCCTCACCGGGCATGGGTGCAGAGCTGTTGGCAATGTGGCATGGCACACTTGTGGATCTGCCCCTCCTGCTCCCTCCAGGACCCTCTGGCCTAGCCTTTGTCTTCAGGAAGCCCTGGGCTCTGCCTTTCTCCAGACCTGTGCCTTGTGACAAAGCCCTCCTGCCCTTGAGCCCAGGTTCACTCTTTGTAAACTGGGAGTTAGAATTGTAGTTCCCCAGGGGTATTGTGGTGGGTGGGTGAGGTTACGTATATCAAGTGTTTGGTATGTTCTCCTTAAATTTGACCACACACCAGAATCCCCTGAAGGGTTGGGCCCACCCCCAGAGTTTCTGATTCTGGAAGTCTGGAGTGGGGCTGGAGAAGTTGCATTTCTATCAAGGTCCCAGGTGACCTGGACCTTGCTTTGGCGCAGGGACCATACTTGGAGAGCCACTGGTTTAGGACATGGGGAACACCCACCACAGAGAAAAATGTCTGCCTCCAGCCGATGGAGTTTGAGGCCCAGAAATCCACCTGGAGACCTGGCTGAGCAGAGCCAGCCCGAGAGACACTGTGTCCTGGGGTCCTGGTCATCTTCCTCAGGTCCTGGTCATGTGCCAGGGATGGGCGGCCTCTGCTGCCTGTCGAGTCAGAGGCTGTGTCAAGGGCCAGTAGGGTGGTGAACCTCCAGGGGACTCATCTGCCTTACGGGGGCTGGCCCAGGGAGTGCTGGAAGGCGTTGGGAGGGTTGGAGACGGGAGACCTTCACTTCTCCTTCCCTCCGTCCTGGAAGTGTCCATGGAGGATTCAGCACCTGGAAAGTGCTCAGGGACCTGGGCAAGAAAGCCTGAAGGTGAAGAGGCTCCCTGAACCTGTTTCTGGAGAGAGAGTCAGAGGTGCAGGTGGACTTGGGGTTCTGAAGGTAAAGCTGCAGGCCATAGCTTCAGTCCTTCCCGCTGCTCCATCACCTACCAACCCAGCCAGGATGGAGACGCCCAGCCCACCCTCCCTCTTGAAAGCCTGGGGCATGCAGAACCTAAGCTGAGATGGCCTGGATCTTGCCTGGCCCATCTGCCTCTCGGTGCCACTCCTCTCAGCACAGGTAGTGGTGCTGATCTGTTTGGCTCTCTCTCCTCCTGGGGACCCAGGAACTGGCTCTTGGGAAAAGTGAACACCAACCCCCTGTGCCCCGTGTTTTCATCCTCCTCTCCTCTCCTCTCCTCTCCTCTCCTCTCCTCTCCTCTCCTCCCTTCTCACTCTGTTGCCAGGCCCTGCCTTGAGGGGTTAACATGGCTGGTGGTGAAGGCTGCATGTCCAAAAAAGACACTTTAAGGACCAGTGGGCTGTTGGAGGTGGGGCCAGCACCTCCAGGCTGGGACCCTACCACTTCCTGGGGACCCACCCAGCGGTGTAAACCCAGCTCTGGCTCAGGCACCAGGGGTTCCCTCTGATCCCACTCCAGGCCCAAGATGAGGCTGGGAAACGTTGCATCTCACCAGCACCTGGCACAGGGCACGGTCTAGAGAGGCCTGCCATGGACAAGGCTGCTGTTCTCCCAGCCCACCAGCTTTGTGAAATGGCTGCACCTGCCTCTGCTTTTTGCACGGGCCTCTTGAGGTTTTGTCTGAGTGACTCAGTTTTCTTAATCTGCAAATGGACTGGCAGGTCTTGGTCCACAGGACCCCCGATCCTGCTCACAGTTCCTCCCCGAGACATGTCTGTTCCTTCCCTGGGCTATGCAGGGTTGGCCTTCCTGCCTGCCCGCCCCAGGGGGGCCCGGCACACCTACACCTCCTCTGCCAGGCCCTTGGCCCATCTGGCCAATCGCCTCCTCTCCTAAGACCCTCCCAGGACTGAGCATGGACACAGCCTGGTCCTTGAGGTGCAGATGTCAGGACTGGAGCCAGCAGGAACCCAGGCCAGGGCCAAGGGCAGAGCCTCCCTGAGCTCTGCAAACTGTCACTATCATGGCCATGGGGCCACTTCTCTGGGTTGCTAATGAATCATTCTGGTTTTTCAGCGTTGGTAACTACAGTGGTCCTCTCTTATCCATCGTTCCAAGACCACTGTGAATGCCTGAAACCTCAGATAGTACTGAGCCCTATAAATACTATGTTTTGTCCTATACATACATACCTATGATAAGTTTAATTTATAAATTAGGCACAGTAATTAATAGCAATAACTAATAATAAAATAGAACAGTTATAACAACACACTGTAATAAAAGTTACATGAATGATGGAGCTGAACGGCGTAAGATTTCATCCTGCTACGTACTCAACATTTTCGGACCACGGTTGATGTGGGCCACTGAAACCGCAGACAGCAAACCACCGTTAGAGGAGGGGTCTACTGTAATTAAAAAAAATTTTGTGGCCACGTATGAGCCATACCCCACAGTCACCACAGGCTGGATTTGTCTGGCCTGGCATGGGGAACTCTCAGCGAGCACTCAGCTCTTGCCAGGTGACGTCCAGTGCTGCCTGCATAGTGAGTGACCATCACCAGGGTTCACTAGTTAGCACTTCCAGGTGACGTCCAGTGCTGCCTGCATAGTGAGTGACCATCACCATCACCAGGGTTCACTAGTTAGCACTTCCAGTGAGATCCAGTGCTGTCTGCATAGTGACTGTCACCATCACCGCAGTTCACTCGTTAACACTTCCAGGTGAGATCCAGTGCTGTCTGCATAGTGACTGTCACTATCACCACAGTCCACTCGTTAACACTTCCAGGTGACGTCCAGTGCTGTCTGCAGAGTGAGTGACCATCACTGTCACCACAGTTCACTAGTTAGCACTTCCAGGTGATGTCCAGTGCTGCCTGCATAGTGACTGACCATCACCATTACCAGGGTTCACTAGTTAGCACTTCCAGGTGACGTCCAGTGCTGTCTGCATAGTGAGTGACCATCACCATCACCAGGGTTCACTAGTTAGCACTTCCAGGTGAGATCCAGTGCTGTCTGCATAGTGACTGTCACCATCACCGCAGTTCACTCGTTAACACTTCCAGGTGAGATCCAGTGCTGTCTGCATAGTGACTGTCACTATCACCACAGTCCACTCGTTAACACTTCCAGGTGACGTCCAGTGCTGTCTGCAGAGTGAGTGACCATCACTGTCACCACAGTTCACTAGTTAGCACTTCCAGGTGATGTCCAGTGCTGCCTGCATAGTGACTGACCATCACCATTACCAGGGTTCACTAGTTAGCACTTCCAGGTGACGTCCAGTGCTGTCTGCATAGTGACTGACCATCACCATTACCAGGGTTCACTAGTTAGCACTTCCAGGTGACGTCCAGTGCTGTCTGCAGAGTGAGTGACCATCACCATCACCAGGGTTCACTAGTTAGCACTTCCAGGTGAGATCCAGTGCTGTCTGCATAGTGACTGTCACCATCACCGCAGTTCACTCGTTAACACTTCCAGGTGACGTCCATTGCTGTCTGCAGAGTGAGTGACCATCACTGTCACCACAGTTCACTAGTTAGCACTTCCAGGTGACGTCCAGTGCTGTCTGCAGAGTGAGTGACCTTCACCGGGGTTCACTAGTTAGCACTTCCAGGTGACGTCCAGTGCTGTCTGCAGAGTGAGTGACCTTCACTGGGGTTCACTAGTTAGGAAGCGGCTACACGGGCAGAGTAAGCCACTTGCCTCAGATCACTGTCTAACGAGTGGCATCTGACCATTGGCAGCACACTCACTGTGCTTTGATGTCCTTCTATGACAGACTGAGATCCTGGAGGGCACAGACAAGGCTTAGGAGCCTGGGTGGTACAAGTGGTTTGTGATCAGCTGCTAACCACAAGGTCGGCAGTTCAAGCCCACCCAGCAGCTCTGAGAAAGAAAGGCCTGGAGGTCTGTTTCTGTGAAGATTACAGCCTAGAAAATCCTATGCAGAAGTTGTACTCTGTGACCCACGGGGTTGTCATGAGTCAGGGGCTGGCTTGACCACAGCTGAGAGCAATTGACAAGGCTTGTAGTAACACCAGTTACTGATCGCCCGTGAGCTGATTCGGACTCATGGGACCCCATGTGTGTCAGTGCAGAACTGTGCTCCGTAGTGTTGTCAGTGGCTGGTTTTTCAGGAACAGATCACCAGGCCTTTCTTCTGAAGCCCCTCTGGGTGGACTTGAACCTCCAGTTTTGGTTAGAAGCTAAGCACGTTAACAGTTTGCACCACCCAGCGACTCCACTTACGATGCCAGCTGTTTTAGTGAGCATTTTCTGTGTGCATTGTGAGTACATGTTACCTTGTTCAGTCCTCTGACAGCCCTGCCGAGTGCGTATATACTGATACCCTTAAGAAGGGTCAGGAAGCTTGGCAGACAATGGTTTTCCCAAGGTCCTGAAGCTTCTGTGTGGAGGCAAGGATCAACACTCGGACCCTCGGGCCCGTCTTGGCCAGACACCACAGGGCATCGGGGATGGGAGCTGAGTGTCTGAGGCAGGAGTCCAGGGGGTTCAGTCCACGGTGGTGGGGTGGGCCGGGCGGGCCTGGTTGGAGCAGCCTCACAGAGCTTAATGGGTTCGATCCCGCGCTCTGAGGGGGCTCTCGCCCCTCTGCCGAGAGAGGTACTGCCAGATCCCCCCACGGACCACCTCGCTCCCCAGGGCATAGTGGCAGGCATTGATGACGGGCACTGCTTTGGCAACAAGGGCGGGCACCTGTGGTGGCAGAAAAGAGTCTTCAATGCTTCTGCTCTTCTCCTTGGTCCCACCGGTGAACCCTACTCCTCCACCCCACAGCCACTAGTCCTCTGTCCCTGATCTTTCGACCTTGAAACCATCCCTACCAGTGGACAGGCAAGGCCCCATGGAAACACGCTCCTCCTGGGACCCACGCCCTTGCCCCTGTTCACCGAGGGCACATGTTTGCTGTCTGGCTGTCTGTCCCTGTCATCTCACAGGAGGCCCAGGCAAGGTAAGCCAGCACATTGGGGTGGCCCAGGGTTGGGGGGAGGGGAGGCAAATTCCCTTCAGAAGCAGAGAGGCTGACCCGGAGGACTTAAGACAGAAGGAGTGGTGGGGTGAGACAGAGAGAGGGGCAGGGACAGGAGGCTCTAACGATGGGTGTTTCTGTACCATCTGCAGTCTAGGAGAGATGGAGGTCATGTCTGTGGCGGCTGCACACAGGTACAGGAGGGCGTAAGGGCCCCAGCCCAGCAGCAATGTCCTGGCTGGCAGGGTGGTGTTCACCTGGAGAGAAACGGTCCTGGGAGGGCTTGCAATGCTCCAGGGCAGGTGGCCCTGTGCAGCCTGGGAAACCAGGTCAGCCTTCAGCAGTGCTGGGCAGCAGGGCCCTGCTGCAGGGGGGCTCTAGCACAGAGCAACTGGGAGTCAAAGGGACCTTGTCCCAGGGTTGAGACTAGCGTTCTAGGACCACTCTACTCTTTAAGGACGGGGACCCTAAGCCTGCTACTTATGCTTACTCGGCCTCAGTTACCTTATCTGTAAAATGGCCTGATAACACATGACTTATCTAGAGGCTGGGACTGGACCAGGTAATGAGCTTCCTTTGGGTATAAGCTCTGTAATGAAGCATTTCAGGCTCCGTGACCATGCGTCTGTGTGGATGAGGTCCCAAGGCTGAGCTGCCCTCAGACCTGAGACCTAGGCCCCAGTCCCAGCTCTTGAGATCATCTTGTCCTGGTTCCCAGTATGAGATGACAACCAGGGAGCAGGGCAGCCCCACCTCAGGGCCACCAGGGGGCGCACGATTTGCAATATAACTTCAGGAGGGACTCCGCCATGTTCCCGCTTTCCACATACTTCCAGTTGTTAAAATGTGTTGACGCTAAAAATTAGTGCCTATTTTCTTATTGGGGTTTTGGGTAGTGCAAATGGTTAACGTGCCCAGCTGCTAACCAAAAGCCTGGAGGTTCAAATCCACCCAGAGGCGCCTCTGAAGAAAGCCCTCGTGATCTACATCCAAAAAATGTACCAGTTCTACTCTGACACATACGGGGTTTCCATGAGGCAGGGTCGCCATGAGTTGGGGTCGACTAGACAGCAACTGGTATTTTCTCACTGACATGGCTCTGTCTAACAAAAAGGCAAATGAAGTTGGACGAAGACACATTCTCTTCATGGAATAATTACCTATTTCGATTTGGGACCTTTAAAATATGTTAACTGGGAGGCATTTTCTCTTGTCCTTCGTTCAAAAAGAAAAAAGGTGCTTAGTGCTGGAGGGTCTCCTGGGGAGAAGCTGAGGCCAGAGGAGAAACTGACCCCTCAGCCAAGAGGCCACCTATGCCTCAAGGAACCGCTCAGCTCACAGCTGAGGTCCTTAGCCTGTACGCGGCAACCTTGGCTGATGCCACCAGACCTGATGGGTTTAAAGTCAAGCTAGAAAAATATGGAAAAATCATGGTGGCAGCCTTTTCTCCCCAGCTCTTTAGACCAAAAAACCAAACCCATTGCCATTGAGTCGATTCCAACTCAGTGACCTTATACGACAGAGTAGAACTGCCCCAAAGGGTTTCCAAGGAGCAGTTGATGGATTCGAACTGCTGACCTTTTCGTTAGCAGCCTGATCTCTTAACCACCAGGGCTCCATTATAATGTTAGTATCTGTTTTTCGAATCATTGGTGCTTGTAATGACTCAACCAGTAGATATTGTCCAGGTAACAAATTCAAAAAAAGAAATCACGGCAAGCGAATATTAATGCAGAAATTTGGAAATGGTTGAAAGGGCTTATTTTTGAAGTGCTGTTCTTTTTTTGGACAAAAATGCTCACAGGTGTGATTTTGTCTGGTGGGTAACAGCCTGTGACTATGATTAAATTAAACATCTCTAAGCAATTTAAAAGTAACACTTAGAAAGCACATAATTTTGTGCCAAGCCTTAGTCTTCAGACATGTCAAGGTGTTGCTGGGGTCCTGCAGGGGCCTGGCTCGCAGGGTGATGGGGTCTGGGTGAACCTGAGCAGCCCTGCTCCTGTCCCCAGGCCATGGCGGCCCCCACCCATGGGCTGGGACTAAATTCCTCCAAGGTGCCTGGACTCCTTAACACCCCCTGCTCCAGGAAAGCTGGGTTTTCTCTGCATCCTGGAGAACAGAGAAACCCTGATGACTCCTGTCATGTTGCCCAGAACCCCCAGTGCTGCCAAGAGAGACAGAGGCCTCTCCAGCCCTGGGAGTGGGCCCTTACCTGGAGAGGGCCCTTCTTCTTGAGTTTCTGCTCCATGAGCCGGTAGGAAGTGAGTGTGATGAAGAGGGGCAGGAGGAAGTTGAAAAACGCCATGGTGAGGAGGAAGCTGGTGGAATTCCTGCAGGCCCATGGGGGAGGAGTGAAGGTGTCTCTCAGGGTGATGGCTGCTCTCTTAGGGCCATTCACCTCTGCCCTAGGCTGGCCTCTGAGCAGTCAGATTTGGGGACATGCCACCCTCAGATGAGTGCTCAGTGTGGTGGCTCCTGGGCCCTGGAGAACCCCCTGCAGGAGCCGGGAGCCACAGTGGGGAGCAGGCTGTCCTCTAGCTTGCCTCCTGTAACTTTAGGGGCAGGAAGTGGGGTGGAAATGAGACCTCCTTCGAGTTCAGGTGCCCACCCCCGTTCTCTGCAAATGCCCAGCTCTCTTGGGTGTTTCCCCAGCATAGAGAATGAGCACTATGGTCTGGGAAATGTGTGGACCAGGAGGACAGAGCATTCAGGGAGTGTTCTAAACACAGGGATTTGGATGCCAAAGAGATGGACACTGTGTCACTGAAGAAACAGTTGAAGTGAGTATGAAAGAGCTCAGGGGACCAAACAGTGGCCATGGGGGGCGGGTGGAGGCCTGCATCAGAGGGCAGACCAAGAACACAGATGGGAGTCCCCGGGAGGCAGAGTCCCGTTTCTTGAAGGGGACACCGTGATCCATGGACTGTCCACTAAGGAAGGGTGGAAGGAAGGGCTGCAAGGAGGACTGGGCACCCTGGGGAACACCTGGGGAGAGCCCTGAATGGGCATGTGGGACAGACCAAGGGTGTCAAAGGGCTGTGCCTTGGAAGCCGCCGTCAGGAGCAGGTGCTTCACGGGGAAGCGTCACATGTACCGCAGATGGGTATACAGTGCCCCAGCAGAAGCAAGCGGGAGGGCAGGCCCATGTGATGCCACCCCACAGCAGCCCCTAAAGGTACTCCCTGAATCCTGGTCTCCCCTAGACCATGTGCTCCACAGTGGCTGTGACCATAATGCACTCAAGGTTTTCTCCCCAGGGCTTGGTTCAGCGAACTTGGAGGAACTGAACTCCATGCTGGAATAGCCTCCCAATACAAAGATCTTAGCATTCTTCAAATCTATCAAATCGAGGACATGGCCCCTCCAAAACTGATGATGGCAGAGTCAGGACAGCTGAAGGCTGAAGACAGCAGGGGGCTGTGGGGCTCCGTAACTGCTGTGCCCAACACAGACCAGCAGCCAAGCCCCAGCTTGCTGTCTAATGCCCCTTTGTGGGCCCAGCTCTGAGCTCGGATTTGCATAATGTCCTCGTCCCTTGGCCAGTTTTCAGGACTGGCTTTCCCTGTCTACTGTCAGCTCTCTGTGGGTGTCGTGACTAAGGACCTGAGGTTGGCTGGCCAGTGCCAGCATTTCCCCATTTGAGTTTTCAGCTGGGGCACCATCGTCTGAGGCCTCACCTGTCCCCTCTGGAGTAGTCCAGGGTGCAGCAGGTTCCCAGTGGCTCGTAGTTATAGCGGCCCCAGCCCAGGAGGGGCAGAGCTGCCCAGAAGGCAGAAGACAGCCACACGAAGAGCACCAGGGCGCTGGCCGAGCTCCAGGCCAGCCTACTTCCTGCATGGCAGAGGGGCAGAGCAGCTGAGCAGAGAAGAGGCAGCCCAGTGAAAGATAGCGAGCCTCACAGTCATGCACAGGATCCCTAAATCCCACCCCCATGCTCAACCTCTCAGTACCTCTTGCAAGTGGAGAGTTTCTCTGAGCCTTAGTGTTCTCCTCTACAAAACAGGAAGGATGATCCCTCCCTTGGAGGGTGGTCAGAAGTGAGGACATCATGGATGGAAAAGGGCCCCTAGTAGATACTCAATGTCATTCTTTTTAGGGACGGGGCAAGCGGCCAACGTGTGCCCCAGGGCCACTGTTAGGGCTCAGGAGAGGACCGTAGGGAGGGAGGCAGAAGTCCAGGCTGACCACTACTGTTGGCTCACATGCAGCCACCATCTCTCCTTTCAGGATATCCTTGAGAAATCCTGACTTGGGGCTGGGCCCTCTCTGTGCCAGTGGCAGGGGAGGGGTCCCAACGGCTTCTTTCGGTGTGATGAGTCCCACTGGCTTTGCCTCCTCCATGTCCGTCCCTCTGCCAATGCCCCTCTCTGAACAGGAAGCCTCAGGCCAGCCCTTCCCATGCTGTGGTGCCTTCTGGACCTGGCCTTCAGGATTCCTCCCCCAGTGCCTTCTCTGTGTGGTTTATTTACCAGTGCTCCTTTGCAGACCAGGCCAGGGCAGAGGGCAGGACTCGGTGCATGCGGCTACACCTGCCTTGTCTGACACTGCCTCCATTCATACAGCCCAGAGGGAGTGTGTTGGGTGTGTCCCCCAACTGCGGCACAATAATAAATGCCCACCTCAACGTTTCTGCTTTGGAATGGATGACCAAAGTGACATACCCAGGGCTACTAGAAATGGAGCAGGCCCTCAGACCTCCTCCTTCTCCCCGCCTTTTCTGTGTCCATGCTGACCCACCGCACCCTCTCTAGTACAGGAAGGGGCAAGAGGACAGGGGACGGCCCCGTATCAGGGCAGGGCACCCATGGCTCCCTGAGGAGTGTGTGTATGTAGGGCGGGAAGGGGGGTGACAGTCTGAGGGAGCTTTAGGGGCTGGGCTGGGCTGGGAGTGGAGGGGGAGGGGCTCTTAGGTGAGGCAGGAGGGGCTAACCTATCACCAACCAAAACAATAAGAACAAAGGCATTTTTCATCTTAGATGGAGGCATCTGATAGGAGAGACCCACAAGGGCCACTTACATTGCCAAAGGGGCCACACCCAGGGTAGAGGCCGTGCAGGGCAAATCTATAGCTCAGCTTCGGAGACAAAGGGAGCCATTGCCTCTGGGGGCATCCAGGCCACACGGGATCCCAGCTCTGCCGTCTGCTAGCTGTGTGACTCTGGGTAAGCTATGTAACCTCTCGGTGCCTCTGCTTCTTAATCTGCATACTGAGGGTTTGCTGTGGGCTGAGATAAGCCACGGCTCCCACAGCCTACGGGTGGGCTTTCATACTAATAGTTGTTATTTTAATGTGTGTCAAAATTATAGTAATGCATTAAAGCTATGATTTCACAGATATGGTTTAGAATGAGACTAAAACAGGTGTTCTAGCTTTTAGAAGTGAGTCACTTTTAACAAAAACATCAAGTATATGACAGAGCAGATGGTGCACTGATATGGCCAGAATTCTGAAGATGGCGTGTGACAACCCAGCTTGGGGAATCTAGAGCTGCACTGGTCTCCATGAAGCCTTGACATGGTAGATGCCCTGCAGAAGTGCAAGGTTCCAGCTACACACACACACACACACACACACACACACACACAGCCTACCTCCCTGCCCTCCAACATTGTGTGTCCACAAGAGCAATTTCTGTACCCATGATCTCACTTGATTTTTAAAATAAGACTATGAGGTTGGTTATAAAAAGCACCTTGCAGAGGAAGAAACTGAGGTTCAGAGAGGATCCCTGACCTGCCTGGGGCTTAAGCACGGGGAGCCTTTCCATGGGCTTCTACTTGTCTCTGCACTCTCCCTCCTTTCCTGAAGTTGGTGTTACACTCATGCACCCTCACAACCACCCACTGTCCCCTGTGCCAGAAAACACTGAGCAGGCCTTCATCCTGACCATCCTCCCTGCCTCCTTCTCCTCACCCTGCCCGGGATGCCCTGCTCTGGGAGCCCAAAGACGTACGGGTGCAGTAGTGGTGGTAGCGCTCCCAGGCAATGGCTGCGCAGCTGCAGATGCTGGCCAGTGCTGTCACGAAGCCTTGGAAGCCGTGAGCCTGGCAGCCGTCTGAGCCATAGGGCCAGCGCCTGTAAGGACACCGGGCACCAGTGACTCCTCGCCTCCCCCCATGCCTCCCAATGTCAGCTTGGAGGGTACGTCCAGCCCCTTGGAAGAGGGCTGTAGCATCTGTGCTTTCCTGAGCATACTGGGGCTGACAAGCGTACGCCTCTGGGCTGAATGGTGCGGCTGGAGGCAAACCCTCCAAGCTAAGCACCTGTCTTTTAGACCAGGGTCTCCCTGTGTGACCGGATGCTAACATCACAGGAAGTGAAGCCCCCTGGTGGGGATTTTACAGATGGGGAAGCTGAGGCTCAGAAAGCCTCATACAGCAGATGAAGTTAAAGTCAGGGGGTGGGCCTCAGGCCTCTCAGCTATCAGGCCCACAGGCCAAGCAAAGCTGAAAGCTACAGTTGCCCGCCATGAGTGGAAGGCCAGGGGAGGAGACCAGGGCACAGTGGGGGAGGAAGCTTCCACCATTTAGGCCCCACAGACTGGTCAGCCCTGCACACTGGCTCCCAGATGAGCTTCAGATTCAAAGTTTAATGCCCCAAACCAAAAATGGAACGTTTAGTTGGCTTGAGAAAAGAAACCTGCGAGCCTTCTGCACATAAGGAGGCCCTGATATTTGGCAAAACTTTGCTTTTACAAACACTTATTTAGGGCTCAGCAAGGAGCCCTGGGGCGCAATGGTGAAGCGTTCAGCTGCTAACCCAAAGGTGGGCAGTTTGAATCCATCAGCCAGTCACCCTGTGGGAAAAAAGACCTGACAATGTGTTCCCTTAAGGATCACAGCCTCGGAAACCCTATGGGGCAGTTTTGCTCCGTCCTATAGGGTCACTATGAGCCAGAGCTGGCTCAATGGCATTCAACAACAGCATGTGCTGAGCATTGTTTTAAGTTACTTACAAATAAAAAGTCAGCACTTCCAACTACCCATATAAAACAAACAAAAAACCATTGCCGTTGAGTCGATTTCGACTCATAGTGACCCTATAGGACAGAGTAGAACTGTACCATAGAGTTTTCAAGGAGTACCTGGTAGATTCGAACTGCCGGCCTTTTGGTTAGCAGCCTAGTTCTTAACCACTGTGCCACCAGGGCTCCAAAACTACCCAAAGGAGTTAGGTGATAACAGGCAATTTACTGAAGAGGCCTGAAGCTAGAAATGATGGAGCCAGGTCCCGGACCCAGGTAGTCTGGGGACTTCACATGGTGGTTAAGAGATGGTCCATTGCAATACTATGCCCTCTCTGTTGACCAAGTTTGAGCAGCTCTTGGGCTCCGGAAACCAGCTGCCATTCTTTAGGGGGAGTCTGGAATTCAGGTGTAGCTTAGTCCAGCCTGGTCAGCCTCCACCCTTGGGCCAGCTTTTTACAAGTGGGAAGAACTCTGCCTTCAGCCTGGCTGCCCTGGTGCTGTTGTTCCCCTTGCCTCCCCAGAGGTCAGCCCCAGGCCAGACCCACAAGCCCATGGAGTGCGGAGGGAGTGGACAAGAGAGGTGGTGGTGGTACCGGCGGAGGCTAGACATGGCTGCGACCAGGGCATTCAGGCTGATCCCACTGTCTGCCAGGGCCAAGCTCAGCACCAGCAGGTGGCCAGGAGTCCGCAGCTCTGGGATCTTGCAGAAAGAGAGGATGGTCAGGCCATTGAGGCTGAGCCCGGAAAGCGCTGAAAGGAAGGGGGGTGCTGGCATCAGGGCTGGCGAGGCCCACCGGGATCAGACCCAGGGTCCTTGGAGTGGGGGGACCCTTGGTCACCTCCCCTCCATACCCAGCAACCCTCTCAGCACAGTTCTTCCACCCCTGCCCAGGTGGGCTGCCTCAGACACAGACACCATAGGTGCAGGCCCTGACCTTCACACTCACTCCCATTGGGGAGACAGTTAAGGATGCCATCAGTGTGTGCAGCATGCCCCTGCTGTGACAACGACAGATACAGCACCTGCTGAGCACTCATGATGATCATCTCACCCAGTCTTGCCTGGGATAGAGTTCTCCCCATTTACAGCTGGAAACTGAGGCTCAGGGAGGCTTGCTAACTGGACCCAGTTAAACAGCTAGTAACTGGTGGAGCTGGTGGGACTTGGGTTTCTCGAAGTCCAAAGGGTGTTCTTTTCCCACCAGGGCATTGGAGGTAGAGTCAGAGAGGTCCTGGAGGAGGTGGTGTTGGAGCCGGGAGCTGTGAGGATGGAAGGCACTAGGTGTGCTTCAAAGGGGGCGCTGTCCAGCTCAGAGAGAGCTGACCTTGAATTTTGACCTGACCACTCACTTGCTGTCCCTTAAACTCTCTGAACTTCAGCTTCCCTCTCAAAAAATGAAGACTGAGCATTTACCAGAAGGACTAAGTGTGGAGGAACATTCCAGAAAAAAGGGATAGCATGTGCAAAGACATGCAGTGGTCAAATGTCGTGGCATGTTTGGGAACTGGAGGGATGCTAGATTGCAAGGTTCTTGGAAGAGGGGCCACCAGGACTGGCCCAGTGGCTGCCACTCCCTCTCCACCTTGGCTCTCATCAGGTGAGAATATGTGCCGATTAGCTCTCCACAGCTGCTTCAAACGAGGGTTGGGTCCCCATCAAACCAGTCTTTGGCTGCTCTACCCCCAGGGTCTATGCTGTCCTGGCTCTGGTGTCAGTGAGCCTCTTAGGGGTGGGTCCTGGGCAGAGGCAGACCCATGCAGGCCCACTTAGCCCCTGAGTGGACATGCTTAGGGAAGAGGGAGTGGAGAGGGTGGTGGTAATGTGGGGCTGGAGAGGATGGAGTAGACAAACTGAAATCCCTGGGTGTCTACTCAGGCAAGCGTTCTATGTCTACAACCATATCATTGTTGTTAGGTGCTGTCTAGTCAGCTCTGACTCATAATAACCGTATAGGACAGAGAAGCTCACAACCACCCGTTGAGTGTCAGAACACCAGGGTTAGAAAGCTGAGGGGACTTGGTCGCAGCCACACAGCAGGTCTGTCTTGACAGACCTTTCAGGAGTCTGGGCTTATACGGGGTTCTCAGTTGGACCTCCTGGGAGTGCAGTAAACTTCCTCCCAGTTGGAGGGACGCCGAGAGGTCTGAAGCCTGGGTTTTTAGTCGTCTCCTGGCAGCTGTCCTTTCTGGAAGTCACTTGCTCCTTGACCCCTGCAGGGGTCCTCTCTCTGGGCCCCCACCTCGTGCTCCACCCCATAGGGGCAGCATCCTACAATCCATTGTCCTGTAGGAGCAGGTGGCTGAGAAAGCATGACACCCCAGCTGGTTTGGGGGTATACTTGCCAGATCACAACTGCAGCCTGGGTTCTGGGAACCCCTGGGTGCCTCTCCCCCCGTGTGTCTGGCCTGACTCACCTTCCAGCAGCAGCACAGTGCCCACAGTCAGCACTTCGAGCTCCTGGAAGCCAGCAGGCAGGTGCCCAGGCTCTGCCATCCTTGGCTTCCTCCCTGCTCTGGCTGGCTCTTTCCCGGCTCCTCAAGTGAGGCTTCCCTTTTAAAGGGCTGCTCCACATGCCAACACAGTTCTTATGCTGAACCTTGGGCTACTCCTGCTGCCTCCCCTTCTAAGTCATGGTTTTGGCCCGAGCAGAAGGAACTCATTCATCAGTTGAACAGTGCAGCTTTTGTGAAGCTGGATGGAGCCTGTCTCATTCATTTCAGCCCCAACAGGGTGGATTAAGCAGCAGCAGCCAAAGGGCCGAATTGGAAAAGAGTTGTATAACTGCCACCGGCGGGGAGCGAAAGGACAGATTTGAGCTGCAGCTGTTCCTGAGCATTAGGAACCCTCTTTCTTTTCAGATGGCTCCATGTGCTCCATGTCCTGAAGGGTGACCACAGCATGGATGGCTTTTCAGACTCCTTGTTCTATAAAGCTGCCTCTATCGGTGAACATCTCTAAATCAGGGTTAGTAAGGTGCTGGTCAGACAGGTCAGGCCTGCTGGAATACACTTAGTTGACCTGCTGAGGAGGTGACTTGAACAATTAACTTGATTAGTAAATCTCTTCACAAAAGGGGAAGAGGGCATTCAGGTACATATAAGAAGCTGTGAGTCAATTCTGTACCTCCGACTTGACAGTCCATAGGTTGTTTACTGGCAAGTTTCCTCATACACTCCAGTAATGGTCATGTTTCTTTTACAAAGTGGGCCCTTCAGGGTATTTAAAACCAAATAGGCTGTGCCAGTGTCCACTAAAAATTCAGTAATTTGTCTGCCCACCGTCATTGTAACCTGAGCCTCCTTGTGGGAGATGAGAATTGGCTGAGTGGGCTACAGCTCCTGGACCCCATTAGTCTGAGTCGCTGGCTGACAGCTGTGGGAGCTCTGTTATGGTTTCTTCTTAGGTTCCTTCTTGGACTGGGTCAGCCACGAGGGGCACTCTTGTTTCCAGCGGCCTTCTTGTTTGCAGTAGGCGCGCTGCCTTGGTGAGGCAGCGAGGGCCACCAACGTCGAGGCTGTTGGGGCTGATGCCAGCCCAGGAACCAGTTCCAAACCCACAGGAGGATAAGGGAGAGGGGGCACAGGCAGATAAGGGGCTGAAGGGGTACGGATAGCTCTGAGTCCAGAAGGACTGGGGGTTTCCTGTCTCTGTCTCCCTCTTCCCCTACAGTCTGCACCATCAGCTTGCACTGTTTTTGTAGGTTTTTATTTTGCCAGAGAGACATACAGGTTTGTACGTAAGGGATTTCATCCCATTTTCCCTCTCTTTTGCAAAACAGACCTAACTGTAAGATAGTAGCATAGTTAAGTGACCCATCCACAAGCCACTTTCCACCAGACTCCAACTAGTACTGGGGCCAGGCAGTGTTACTAAAGAAAATAAGGTTCTCTTTCTTCGTAGGCTCATAACTAAAGGAGGACCAATTTTTAAGTATGCACCCTAAGGGGGAACATTCAGGGACACAAGGGTGGTTTTCCATATTTAACTCACACACACTCACTCAGAATCAGAACCGGGACCAGAGCCTGAACCGACCAAGGCTGACCAGAAACTAGGTTGCCCATTCTCTGCTGTCGGCTAGGGGGAGTGGTGGGGAAAGTAATGATGATTTTCCTTCTGATTCTTTCTACCTGTTGCTGTGACCTCTGTCGAGGTTAACTAATGGTCATTACTGGCTCTTCTGCGCATGTGGGGCAGGCCAAATCTGTCTTGGGCTGGCTTAAGGCAATCTTTTCTGACTACTGGAAATTTACCAGCATTAGTAGGTTACATGCATAGTGTGTACATGCATGTGTGTGTACACATGTGTGCATATGTGTGTGCATGTATGTGGTGTGTGTGCATGTGATCACACATATGTGTGTGATCACAAGCATTGGGGAAAGCTTGAGAGTTGGGGAATCACCCGTTATCCTGGAAAGAACCCTGACTAGGACTAGAGACCCAGGCTCTGGTTCAGATTCAGCCATTAAATAGCTATGTACCTGGGGTGGGACCTTTGGACTCTGCTTGGTTTCTTCTTTTGCAATGTAAAAGGTATTTTTTGGTTGGTTTGTATTTTCATGGCCTGTGTAAGTCTTGGTTGGAAGATTCCATTATGGTTATAGGTTCACTGCCTGTCTCCCACAGAGTGCTTGGGCTACATCAGCATAGCCGCCGCCCCCCCAACACACATGCAAATCACTGTCTTCTTGTAAGTGACTCTAGAACCCTCTGAGAGCTCTCAGCTTTTACACTGAGGTCCTGCTGCAAGTCACACACTGGCTCATGGTGAAATTTACATAAGGAACCACTAATCTAGAACAACCTAACTCATTTTCATATAAAGAAACCAAGCCCCAGAGAGCTATCGGCAATATAAATCCATTGCTGTTGAGTTGATTTGAACTTATAGCAACCCTATAGGACAGAACAGAACTGCCCCATAGGGTTTCCAAAGAGCAGCTGGTGGATTTGAACTGCCAACCTTTTGGTTAACAGCTGAACCACCAGGGGTCCATTAGCTGATGTCTATTGAGTGCTCACTATGGGCCAGGCACTGTGCTACATGACTGCATGATGATCCCTACAACAACTCCATGAAGTGAATGCCATCATTCTTTCCACTTTAGACAAGGAAACTGAGGCTCAAAGTAGTCAAGAATTGGCCCGAGGTCGGTAATTCATGGGTGGAGCTGGGACAAAAGCCCCACCTCCTGTCCTGGGCCCTGGCACTTTTCACTGGTTTATTCGGACTCCTTCTGGTCAAGCAGCTCATTCTATTCCATGAATATTTATCCATTTCCCATGACTGTCCTCTTGCAGGGCCTCCACCCTTACCCAAGTATAACCATCACTCAGGGCAAGCTATGGTCCACCTCCTCCAGGAAGCATTCCCTGAGGACCCAGGCACCCTAGAGCCTTCCCTCACCTTTCCCAACCTCCATCTTGCATGCTGGTTAATAGAAATGTCAGAATCTTTTTTCCATACCTGCAAGGTTGCCAAAGGCTAGCCTAGATAAGAAAAATTAGAAGAGGGCCCAGAAATCCAGGGAGAGTTCAGCAGGTGAAGGAAAAAAGGGCAGGCATCCCTGCCTGTGAGCAAAGGCAAAGGCGTAGGGGTGGGCAGGGCTGTCTTTTGGTTTGGTGAGGAGGAGGTAAATGTGAAGACAATGAGAAAATCACATTGGCTGGGTTGGAAAGAGGAAGTGATGGTGTCTTAGTTACTTAGTGCTACCGTAACAGAAATACCACGTGGGTGGCTTTAAGGAATAGAAATTTATTTTCTCGTAGTTCTGGAGGCTAAAGTCCAAATCAGGGTCTCAGCTGTATTGATTCCTTCCTTGTTGGTAGCCCTGGGCATTCCTTGGTTCCTTGGCTTGTAGACGATCCTCATATGGCATGTCTTCCCTTGTATATGTATGTGTGTGTGTTCCTGTGTCTATCTGGTCTTTTTATAACTCAGAAGCAATTAGGTTAAGGACCCACTCTACACTACTATGGACTTGTTAACATAATAAAAAGAAACCTATTTCTGAACAGGATTACATCCACAGGCACAGAGGTTAGGATTTCAACACATACTTTGGGAAGAGACAATTCAATCTGTAACAGATGGGAACTAACATTTATTCTGGGCCAATATTGTCAAAACAGATGTGGTACAGAGCTAGACATTTTATGTATGCACTGAGGGCCCCAGGGAACTGGACCTCGGTCATAGCTCCCTGAGCTATGGCAAGCCCATGGGCATGAGTGACTGAGGAAGCTTCTGCAAAAGCCAAGGGAGCCAGGTAGGACACGCTGGACCAGAAAGCAAAGCTCAGCATCAAGCTGGAAGAACGAATCTGAGTGAAGAGTAGTATCTGTTACTTGAAATCATCTCTGGCTTAGTCCCTGATTGGTGTCCTGGGTGGGGTTTGGTGGGATTCAGTTGGGGGTGGGGGCAACAGGTAAAAACGGGAAGTGTTTCTTTAACAACTCTGTGAGATACTGCTCTGGGACCCTCCTTGGCATGTGCTACATCAAGGAGAGGGGCCTTCTCTGCCCTCTCGCTGAGATACCTTATGCCTTTGGCATTGGCAGTGATTCCCAGAAGGGCTGAGGCAGCCACATTGTGAGTCTGGGGGTCTATAGGGCACTCAGGGGGAGCAGCCATTTGCCAGCAGATTGGAATGGTTCACAAGCCTGTGAGAAACACCTGTGAGGTCCCCGTGAAATATGTGACTCTTTCTGACTCCTCCATGAACAGGTGTCTGCAAGTGCCAGCAAAATTTGGGTACTTACCATTAATGACAGAGCCCTGGTGGCACAGTGGTTAAGAACTCAGCTGTTAATCAAAACATTAGCAGTTCAAATCCACCAGTTGCTCCTTGGAAACCCTATGGGGCAGCTCTACTCTGTCCTATGGGGTCACTATGAGTCAGAATTGACTCGATGGCAATGGGGTTATTACTAATGACCCACCTGTCAGTTCACTGTACTGTGGTGGCTGACGTGTTGCTGTGATGTTGGAAGCTATGCTACTGTATTTCAAATACCATCAGGGTCACCCATGGTGGACAGGTTTCAGCAGAGCTTCCAGACTAAGACAGACTAGGAGGAAAGGCCTGATGATCTACATTCAAAAATTAGCCAATGAAACCTTATGGATCACATAATATTGTCCAAGACTTTGACTCTCTTACTTTGGATGCATCATCAGGAGAGCCCAGTTGCTGCAGAAGGACATATCAATGATCATGGAGATGGTGAAGGACTGGGCAATGTTTAGTTCTGTTGTACATGGGGTCTCCACGTGTTGAAGCTGACTCAATGGCAACTAACAACAACACTATTAATAAGACAATTTCTCTTCCCACGGGCTGTCAAGACCTGGGGAAACTTAGTTTAGTTAATGTTTGTAAGCACCCGGGGTGGAGTAACATTACTTCCAATTTTCAGATAAGAACACGAGAGGCAAAGAGAGATTATGTGACTCACCCAAGACCTTGGCCTAAAATGGAGGAGCTGAGATTTGAACCCATGTAGCCTGGCCTCAGAGCTTGGGCTCTTCCTAATGCCTTCACTCCCTTCAAGAAGACTTGCTGCATCTCAGATCTCTTTGTCACTATTTGATAATGCCCCTGGAAGAGAATTTCCAAAATCCCTTGAGAGGCCAGGCTCTGTCTCCATTCTCCCCCCTCCCTGGGCTCGGACAACCAGCTTGGGCTGTGCTGCCCACAGCCTTATCAGCCCAGGCAGCACTGCAGGGGTAGGCCAGTCCAGCAGCAGCTTGCCCCTAGAGGCTGCCCACCTGTCCTGTCCTGAGCACCCTGAGATCTCTAGGCCTGGAGCTGCTGCTGTGGAAAGGGCCCCCACCCCCACACTCAGGACTGGGTGATTCCAGGGAGCAGTAAGCTACTGACTGCTGTGCCTGGGGCTTCTCTCTTAATCCCCAGCCTGTCTGCGTTTATCCAGTGGCCTCAGGTGGGGCCTCAGGACCAAGTGGGCAGTGGGGCTTGCAAGGCTGGCAGGACCGAGCCGTCAGAGACAGGCCCTGTGTGGGCCGGAGGGGAACCGGGAGCCATGAGGGTAGCAGTGGCCATACTCTGGCTCCTGGCCCTTGGGGGACTCCCCCAGTCCCGGGCCTCCTGCCCCTCGCAGTGCAGCTGCAGCCTCCACATGCTGGGTGACGGCAGCAGGGCCAGGTATGGCACGGGGAGCAGGGAGGGTGGCCTAGCCCCACTGGCTCTACCAACAGGGCCAACAGGGGAGGGGTGGGACACAGACCCTCAAACCACAGCTTTGTGAGACCCCCATCTCTGCCCTCGAGGCCCAGGGGTCCTTTGGGGGTGGTTTGCACGGCATTATCTTGGGCTTTTCCCAGGGGCTTGGGCTCTTCCCAGCAGGAATCTCTACACATGGGGGTGGGGCATGGGGTTTCAAGCTCTGGAAATCCTTCCTGAGACCTCCTTCAGGCTCGGTGGAATGGAGCAGGAAACACGCAGGAAGTCTTCCTCCCTTGCCTCTTTCCCTTCCTCTCCTTGCTTCCTTCACTCCATCATCCTGTCTGTACCTCTCCCCAACCCCCACAACACCCAATCCTATCCCTTGTGTTTCCCCCTACCACAGCCATGAGGGCGCCACTGGCCTCTACATGCCCTCCCGCTCTCAGTCTCCTCTGACCCAGGACCAGCAGCCTCAAGAGTGTCCACTCATCATGGGCTGGACCCACTCTATCCTCCACCCTTCCTTGACTTCCCCTGCCCTCACCTGAACCCTCAAGAGCATCTCCGCTCTCCTTCCTCTCTGGTCTTTCACTGGGCCATTCCATCTCTCATCACAGCTCATTCTTCTCTTCAGCAGTTTTTAGACCATCTTTCTTCAGCCCACCTGTTAAAGGCCCAGCATTTCCTAACTGGCCCAAGATGTCAGCCCTGGCTCATGGCCTTTCCTATCTTTCTGACCTCCTGTCATCCCATCCTCCCTTGCCCCCATCTTAGACAGGATTTGGCGAGCCACTGGTGGTGTCTGATCAGGAGAGCAATGCTATATCAGAAAAAAAAAAAAAATATATCAGAAGTACCCTGTAAATGATCCTGCAACAGGTGCTGGGCTGATTGAGGGTGAGGGGAGGTAGAGACTGGAGAGACCCCCACCAGCAAGGACATCCTATATGGTCTGAAGAACAGAAAGAACTCCATTTTTGCCCCAAATCTCCAAGGCTCCAACTCATATGGAGCTTAAGGACAAGGAGGCCAGGGCGGAGCTCTGAGCAGGTTGGGTAATAGTCCCTGGCCAAGGGCAGTGTCAGCCAGGTGATGAGGACCCCCCCCACACCCCGCACAACAAGCAAAGGGCTCAAAGTCACATGGCCTCAGTGGCAGATCTGGTCCTGGAACCCAGAGTTCTGATTCCATCTCCAGAGCTCTTCCCGTGGGCAGGTACCAAAGAGGGCTCCAGGCAGCAGAGTTCACCTTAGGATGTAAAACAACATTCCAGGGCCCATGATGTCGGGCGTAGCCTTCCCCTCCTCTAGAGCCAGAGCTCTTCAGTCATGTCCCTGCCTGACAGTCCCAAGGCCGGCATGCACCAGGCCAACTATCTGCACGGCATGTCCTGTGAGGGAGTGAGGCCATTTGAGGCTGTAGAAGCCCCGAAGTCCCAAATGGCCAAAAACACAGATTGTGCAATCTGCCTGCACCCTTCATCAGGCCTGCCTCTACCAGGGTCCTCAGAAAGCCCAGCCCCTAAGTCTGAGCAGCTGGGCAGCTGCCCTCTCCCTGTGTTCCCATACCGTGAGCAGGGTGTGGCACCTGCAGGCACTGGGTTGCCTGGGAGAGCTGGTCTGGGCCCACAGAAGGACGTGTTCCCTGCTCCTTGGGCACAGCTGGCCCCTGGGAGCCATGCTATTGGCTTGCGTTGGTCTCTAGTTAGTTTCCTTGGACCCTATTCTCCCCAACCCCATCAACTCCATTCCTTCACCTACAGCCAGACCTTCCTCCCTGTAGCACCCAGGCCTGTATTATCATCTGAAAATATCAGTCCTTACCTGCTCCTCCTTCCTTACCTAGGCAATACACTGTGTGGGGAGAGGAGCTGTGAGTCTGAGGGTTTTCTGAATGGCTCCAGCCCCCATCACTTAAGCGGGGGTTCCATGTATGTGTGAGGAACATGTGAATGGGCGGGAACATCTGTGCCCTTCTGTGGGCTCAGTCCACAGGAAAATAAAAGCCATCATGCCGGTTAAGCTAATGCATGCTGGTGGTACATGCAATAGGTGATGACAAAGAACAACCTCCTTTTCAAAGCAAAACTCTATCCCCCAGTGTGAGAGAGACGCACTCTGGAGGGAACTGGGGCTGGGCAAGGGCTGGTCTCCTGATGCCCAGCCTCCAAGTGTTGCCTTTCTCTGGGAATTTTTCCTGTTAGATCTTACTTTATGTGAGTGAACTGCCAGCAGTGATCACATAAAGCGCAGCCCTAAGTTGTACGCTCATTGAGGGCATGCGCTGCTGCTTGTTTCTCCCTCTACCCTCAGCTTTCAGTGTTAAACTTGACAGGACAGGGTCTAAGGAGTCCCTGTTGAGGCAGAAAGGGGCGATGGCTGAGGTGAACCCCGTCGAGGTGTAGCCCCGGGGTGCAGAATTCACACCACCAGTCTGTATCACTGGGCTCCTACAGGGTGGCACACACTGTGCTAAGCTGGTACACACACCAATCACTCACACTGCATGCCTGCGCTGTAAGGGGGTACCTATCACTATGCGGAAACTGAGAGACACAGAGTCTACATGGCCAGCAAGCCAAGATCCCCAGAAGTGAGTCCAAGCTGTGGGGTGCAAAGTCCCAGCTCTGAGACACCTGATCATCAATGGTCCCTCAGGGCTCAGAGAGGTCTGAGGACTTCCCCTTTAGATGCCTTTGACATATTTTTTAAAAATGAAGAAAAGCGAAAAGGGCTACAAGAAGAGAGGGATGATTTAACACCCCCGTACCTGTAACACACATGCCACACAACCATTCACAAGACCAGCTCAGGATTTATTCACTGTTCACTCTCAGGGCACAACAGGTGGGGCGGGCCCGGGACGGGACATCAGCGTTCAAGCTTGAGGTCTTTCAGGCCAGCAAACTGAGCCCAAAGGTTCCCTGGCATCCCGTGACAGGCTCTGAGAGCAGGAGGCCCCCAAGGGGAAAGGTGCCGCTGCTGGTCAGGGGGGACTCCAATCCAGCAGGGCTCTTGCTCAACTGTCCTCCATGTTTGTTACCAGGACGGTGGTGTGCAATGACCCCGACATGACACTGCCCCCAGCCTCCATCCCTCCAGACACCTGCCGGCTGCGCCTGGAGCGGACGGCCATCCGTAGGGTACCCGGGGAGGCCTTCAGGCCATTGGGGCGCCTGGAGCAGTTGTGGTTGCCCTACAACGCCCTCAGTGACCTCAGCGCCCTCATGCTGCGCGGCCTGCAGCGCCTGCGTGAGCTGCGCCTGCCTGGGAACCGCCTAACTGCCTTCCCCTGGGCAGCCCTCAGGGATGCTCCCCAGCTGCGACTGCTCGACCTGCAGGCCAACCGCCTCTCTGCTGTGCCGATGGAGGCTGCACGTTTCCTGGGAAACCTCACCTTCCTCGACCTCTCCAGCAACCAGCTGATGAGGCTCCCGCAGGAGCTGCTGACCACCTGGGCCCACCTGCAGACGGGACCCTTCCTGCCCGGCCACCGCACCAGGCTGGTCCTAGGTAAGAGATGTCATTGGCCTCTCCCATCTCCCCCAGGAAAAACCCCGGTGAGCCTTGGGGTCTTGGGCAAGTTTCCCAGCCTTTCTGAGTCATGGTTCTTTACCTAGAAAGTGGAAATAATACCTGTCCCTGGGTGGCGCAAATGGTTAATGCGCTCAACTGCTAACCAAAAGGTTAGAGGTTTGAGTCCACCCAGAAGCTCCTCAGAAGAAAGGCCTGGTGATCTACTTCTGAAAAATCAGCCGCTGAAAACCCTGTGGAGCAAGTCTACCCGGACACGCGTGGTCACCGTGAACTGGAGTCGACTCGATGGCGACTGGCTGGGTTTTTTTGGCTTGTGTTTCAGGCGTGAGTGAAGGCTGAGTGAGAGGCTTAGAGTGGCAGGTTTAGGAGCTCGAGCTCCAGGTCAGATGGCTGGAGTTCAAACCCCAGCTCCGCCTCTTCTAGTTGTGTGTCCCTGGAAAGTCACTCAGCTTCTGTTAAGGGAGGATCACGAAAATTCCTAGCTGAATGGGTTGGCATGGTGGGCAAAAGGGCAGTGCTGAGCACACAGAGGTACCTGTGGGCAGGCAGAGACGTGCCACGACCCCTGTTAAGGAAGGACTGGGGGTGCTGTCAGCCACTGTCTGGGTGTCAGGGACTGTCTCTGCTGTAGCGCCCCCACCCTCGCCCAAGGTCCACCCTGCCTGGGGCAGCCCCACCCAAGGCCTGTCAGCGTGGGAGTCTAAAGGCCCAGGCACTTGGGACAACTCTGACTGGCTCTTTCAGCTCTGGAGCCCCTGAGAGGTCAGCTGAGGCTGTGGCCAGGCCCCATCACAGCTCCACTTCTCCCCTCCTTACCTTCCATCCCTTCTTTCCTTCCTTCCTCCCTCCCTTCCTTACTCTTCCTTCCTTTCTTTTCCTTCCTTCCTTTAGTCCTTTCCCTTCCACAGGTGTAGATCCCACGGACCCACTTCCCCTTAATAAACCCAGAGCATGCTGATCTTCATCTTAGAGTCAGCTTCCGGGGGAGCCCAACCTTCAACAGTGCTCAAAGCACATGGACACCCCTCTCTGGGCGGATCTGCTGAGTGCGCTGTACATGGTGGCAATTGCTCAGTCCTTCCTGTCTGTGTTAGTGTGACATGCAGTGGTTAATACTGCGGCTGCTAACCAAAAGGTCGGCAGTTCGAATCCACCAGCTGATCCTCGGAAACCTTACGGGGCAGTTCTACTCTGTCCTATAGGGTGGTTATGAGTCAGAGTCGACTTGATGGCAACGGGTTTCTTTTGAGGTTCCCTGAGTTGCCTCTCACCCTCACAAAACTTGACTCTTGCACCATCCTGGGAGTAGACAGTGCAAACAACCTCCTTTGTTGTAGAGATGAACAAACAGCCTGTGGGTTGTGAGTGGTGGGCTTGAGCCTATGGTGCTCCTTCCACTGTGCCATGGGGCACAGGAACCATGGTGGGGCAGTAGGGGTATCAGAGGAGAGGACCCCACCTCTATTTCTCAAGAGACCTCCTTGCAGGGTGTGCCCGGAGCATGCCTTGACTTGTACTGGGTCCAGCACTGGGGGCGGAGTTCATGTTGAGGAAGATCCTAGAGGTCTGCGGTAACCCCTGCCCTGAGGCCACAGAGACTTTCTTGAGAAGAGGACATTTGGAAGGGTCACTTCTGGAAGCAGGGCAGGGGTCTCAGGCCCCAACCAACTCCATCCAATGCTGTGCATCATCCTCCTACAGACATCTCTATCTGACACTTTTCTAGTGTTGTCAGGTAAGATCCAGGGCACTTCATAGGGTTATATTCATTCAAAAACATTTGTGGATGATCTGAAATTCAAATTTAACTGGGGGTCCTGTATTTTTTTCCCCCTAAATCTGGCAACCCTATTACAACAGCCATGTCAGGGAGACAGACTAAGAGGTGTTAATCCAGTGCTATAAAGAAGGAAATTGAGATACACGAGGTCTTCAAGGTCACGCAACCAGGAAGGAGCTGCCAGGGACTGTTGCCCAGCTCACTGTTGAATGAGTTAGCAGAATATACCAGCTGGTCCTTCTGGCTCCTTGATTTCTCCCCTGTTCTTAACGGCCAGTTGCTTACCAGGTAAACCGCATCTCCTTTCCTGCCCAAGACACCTGCCTGCCCTAAGGGTGGCAGATGGGAGCATAACTCATTCTGCAAAATTGATTTTAATTATACAACTCATACATGGGTATATGTGAACATTTAAAATATTACAGGAAAGGCTAGAGTCCCTTTTGTCCCCTCTTCCTATTCCAATCCCTTCGCCCTCTCCCAAAAGGTAGCCACTGTTGCCACGTTTGTTTGCATGTCCCATATCTTTTACAATACATTTACATACATATACATATAGATACGTTTTCAGGAGGGATCAGTCCCTGGAGAAGGACATCATGCTTGACAGAGTACAGGGTCAGCGGAAAAGAGGAAGACCCTCAAGGAGGTGGACTGACACAGTGGCTGCAGTAATGAGGTCAAGCATAACAACAATTTTAAGGATGGCTCAGGACAGGGCAGTGCTTTGTTCTGTTGTGCATAGGGTCGCTGTGAGTTGGAACCAACTCAGTGGCACCTAACAAGAACATATAGATACACACACATATGCATAGAAAATGTATGTGTCTGTGTTTAAATACTTTTTATCGCATTGTATATATCAACCAGAGCCCTGGTGGTGCAGTGGTTAAGAGCTTGGCTGCGAACCAAAAGGTTGGCAGTTTGAATCTATCAGGTGCTCCCTGGAAACCCTATGGGGCAGCTCTGCTCTGTCCTATAGGGTTGCTATGAGTTGGAATTGACTCCATGGCAATGAGTTTGTTTGTTTTTAATGTGTATACATATATATCAATCAGCAGTAAATTTTTCATCCAAAAATGTCTTGGAGTTCTTCCTAAATTACTGTAAGTGGATCAACTTCACCTTTTTAAACTACGGTACAATATTCTATAGTATAGTTATACTCTAGTTTATCTAGCCTTTCACCCCTTTAATAAGCCTTTAGGCCGTTTCCATTACATTGCTAACACCTATGATGCCACAGAGAAAATTTGTACACATGTCTGTCTAGGATCGTGCCGAGGGGTGGAGATGCTGGCACAGCAAACATTTAAATACCAGACCGGCTCTGCCAGTTCTCCTTCCCGCCCATGGTGGGTGAGACCACCATCCGTGATTGTCTGCTAGTGTGTGGGCTCCGTTCTAGGTGCTGGAATACAGCAGTGAACACAGATGGAAATCTCCTCCCTCACAGAGCTATGAGTTGGAATGGACTTGACTGCCTGCGGTTTGGTTTTGGGGTTTTTTATGGAGCTGAAATTAAAATGGCCAAAATGCTTTATTTCCGCCAACTTGGCAGGTTGAACGTTTCACTGTAGTTTAATTTTGCCTTTTGAATTAATTCTTCCAGGACCTTATTGTGATGAGGTGAAGACCTGGGTAGTGATGGGTCTTGGGTTGCAGATGAACTCTTCAGTGCATTTAACTAGTGACGCAGGGCAGCTGCCACTGAGGAAGAGTGGGGGTGGGGGGCGTGGAGGGAGAAGGAAACAGCGCCCTCTCAGCTAGTGGTCCAAAGGAACGGAGACTCACAGCTGTGTCTTCAGATCTATCTGCACCCTCCCCAGCCCTCTGACGTTCTCCTTCCAAATGCGTCAAACACAAGTATGCAAATATATAAGATGGCAGTAGCTAGTAGACACTATCAATTTAATAACCACTTTTTTTGGGGGGGGGGCGAGGGAGACCATCACTCTAAGCATGTGAATTTTATATTTCTGACATGCAAACGTATAACAAGGAATTCTGTCTTAGAATGGTGGATGTGCTGTCCCCCTCTGTCTGTATAAGGCTCTTTGACAAGGCAGGGGCAGTGCCCTGCTTTCAGCCTGATGAAAGTGTTCATTTTATGTCACAGAATTTGATTTTCTGGCCTTCTCACTCCTCCTCTCACCCCCATGTGAGTCTGTGTCAAGGGACCAGGGCTCTGAGCAGACACCCTCACTGCTGGGGTGACGCTGAATGTGACAATGGGAGGATGGGGTCAAGAGCCAGTGAAGCATTTTTAGAACTGGGTTTTGTTATTGCAGTAATTGCAGAAATCTTCACAGCTGGGCCAGTGGTCTGTAAGGATCATTCCAGAATGGCAGTAGTAATTGCCAGTCTTGTAGGTACGCGGTATGTCTACCCAGTGCTTCCATATGTATTACCTTTATGCATATTAAAAACAAGACACCAAACCCATTGCTGTAGAGTTGATTTCAACTCACACTGACCCTATGGAACAGAGTAATTTGCCTAACAGAGTTTCCAAGTCCGTAAATCTTTACAGAAAAAAATTTTTTTTTTTTTTTTTTTTTACAGAAGCAGGCCACCACATCTTTCTCTCAAGGAGCGGGTAGTGGGTTCAAACCACCGATCTTTTGGTTAGCAGTCTAGCGTTTAACCACTGTGATACCAGGGCTCATTGAAACCATGAATAGGTATTATTACTTACCTTCTGGAGCCCTGGTGGAGTAGTGGTTAAGCACTCAGCTGCTAACCGAAAGGTTGGTGGTTCAAACCCACCAGCTGCTCTGATGTGGCAGTCTGCTTCTGTAAAGATAACAGTTTTGGAAATCCTACTGGGTTGTTGTAGTCTGTCCTACAGGGACACTAAAAGTTGGAACTGACTTGATGGCAATGGGTTTTACATTTATAACCTGTTGCCGTTGAGTCAAATCCAACTCATAGCGACCCTATAGGACAGAGTAGAACTGCCCCATAGAGTTTTTTTTTCAAGGAGCACCTGGTGGATTCGAACTGCTGACCTTTTGGTTAGCAGACATACCTCTTAACCACTGTGCCACCAGGGTTTCCTTTATGTCTGTAGCAACCATAAAAGGGAAGCAACGCTAGCATTCGAGCTGAAGAACCAGACCAGGTCACAAAACTGTCTAGGCGGACAAGAATCTGGGCCTGGAGGCTGGTTCTGCTGACCCTGAGCTTAGGGCTCACTTGGTCTTTTCCAAAGGAAAGGGTCTGAATAGCCAGGGCTCACCTCTTGCCTTCTCTCCCAACCTGCAGGGCTTCAGGACAACCCCTGGATGTGTGACTGCCGGCTGTATGACCTGGCCCACTTTCTGGATGGCTGGGCCCCACACCTGGCCTTTGTCGAGGCCAGACTGTGGTGTGCCAGCCCGCGTAGCCTGGCCGGGGTGGCCTTCAGCCAGTTGGAACTGAGGAGGTGCCAGGGCCCGGAGCTCCACTCAGGTGTGGCCAGCCTCAGGTCCCCCGTGGGCAGCAAAGCATTGCTACGTTGTGGGGCCACTGGGGTCCCTGGGCCTGAGATGACTTGGAGGAGGGCCAACGGGTACCCGCTCAACGGCACAGGTGTGTGAGCATAGGGACTGCTGGGCTGTGACCCCAGGTTGGAGGAGGTCCCAAATGGGGTGGTAATAGGGCCAGGTTTGCCGGGGACAGGGAGGTGGTCTAAGCAAGCTGGGCGCCCACCTGCTTAAGGAGAGTTGGGCAGGCTCTGAGGTTGACAGTGGTTTGCATCTTGTTCTATCATGTCCCCCCAGCCATTGTGTCAGAGACTTGGCCCCTCCTTGAGAGGAGCAAAAAGCTGGCTTTCTGGTAGGAAGTTAGTGTATTGATGTTTATAGTATGTTTCCCGGCTGTAAATATTAAGCTAGTATCACCAGGAGTCTCTGCGTGGTGCAGACAGTTAACGTGCTCAACTGCTGACCCAAAGGTTGGAGATTTGAATCCACCCAGCGGTGTCTTGGAAGAAAGATCTGGTGGCCTATTTCCGGAAAACCAGCCACTGAAACTCTAGAGAACACAATTCTGATGTGACGCACTTGGGGTCACCCTGAGTTGGGGTCAACTCAACGGCAGCTGGTTATGATGAGGAATAATTAGCCAAATGAATTACCATCTGTTGAACTCTAAACCCATGCTGTTGAGTTGATTCGAACTCATAGCAACCCTATGGGTCAGGGTAAAGCTGCACCACAGGGTTTCCAAGGAGCAGCTGGTGGGTTCAAACTGCTGACCTTTTGGTTAGTTGCCATAGCTCTTAACCACTATGTCACCAGGGCTCCGTGCTGAGTGCATTTATGAAAATAGGGACTTTGAACTTTAGCAAGAACCTGTTTATCTTTCTTATTTTGCATATGAGTAAACCGAGGCCTTGAAAGGCAAAATGGGTGACCCGTATCACATGGCTCAGATGGAGGAGTCGGGGTCCACTGGGGGTTGGGGAAATGGGCGAAGGGTGAGGAAGAACGACTTTATAGCACGGCACCAGAAAATCTCCTGGCCTGCCCAGCTTCCTTCTGTGTCTCCTGTAACTAGGTTGGGAAGCACTGCTCTAGGACAGTGGGTTTGAAATCAGTTTACAAACAAAATTGTACAAGGAGCCCCACTGTGTAAAAAAGAAAGCTGGAGATGATATGATTGAAGGGCAGTGGCCTGGGTGGGGGGGAGGCAGAGTGCTTCCCCCCGGGCCTTTCTTCATTTCACCCCTCTACCCCCCACTGCCAACACACCTGCCCTCTGCCCCCAAGGGGGTCCCCTCTGTGGATCCCCAGGGCTCTGGAGAACACAATTGGAACATCTCACATCTGAAAGCAGATCATTCTTAGGCTCTGCCCAGCCTGGGGCTTCAGAGACCCCCCACATTTGCAATCCTGGTTTCCTTGGCTAGTTTCAGAAAAGCTGGACAGTTCCCAGGGTTCTCAGGATGACAGGCACTTCTGTGGGGGCTGTGGACTGGCCCTTGAAGGGAGTTTGGGGTGGTGACCTTCCTCCTCCATGAAGCCTCTTTCTCCTGCAGTACACCTGGAGGTCTCCCGGGATGGCACCAGCTGGGCTCTGCTGGGCCTGCCGGCAGTATCCCGCCAGGACTCTGGAGACTACATCTGCCAGGCCAAGAACTTCCTGGGAGCCTCCGAGATGCTCGTGTCCCTGACTGTCACTGAGACCCAAGCTTCCACACAGCAGAGTGGGGACCCCGAGCCGCTGCAGGCAAAGACAGGTGAGGAAGTGGAAGCTGCGGCTTACAAAGACAAGCTGGTGGCCAGATACGTCCCCCATGTCCGCGAACCTGCTGCCCTGGCCTCCTGGACCTTTGCACCCAACACAAAGGAGGCGCGGACGCCCCCGCACTTCGTGATGGATGCCCCCGGAGAGCTCTCAGGTGGGCCAGCGGGGCCCCAGGAAGCGCAGATGGTGCGGTCCCTCAAGGTAGTGGGGGGCACGTACCACAGTGTGTCCTTGGTGTGGAAGGTCCACCAGACTGGGAATACCACTGCCTTCAGCGTCCTCTATGCAGTCTTTGGGCAGCCTGACATGCTGCGGGTGGCCGTGCAGCCTGGAAAGACCAGCGTCACCATTGACGGGCTGGAGCCCCAGACCAAGTACGTGGCGTGCGTCTGCGCTCGGGGCCTGACGCCCCGCAAGGAGCAGTGCGTCATCTTCTCCACCAATGAGGTGGTGGACGCCGAGAGCACGCAGCGGCTCATCAACGTGGTGGTCGTCAGCGTGGCCGCCGTCATAGCCATGCCCCTCACCCTGCTGGTCTGCTGCGGAGCACTCCGCAGGCACTGCCGCAAGTGTCGCGCCCAGGGCCTGGCCGAGGCCGCAGGTGCCTATGTCAGCCTGGAGAGGCTGGGCCACAGCGAGGACGGCTCCGAGGGGCTGTCCTGGCACAGCCTGGGCGAGGCCGACAGGCTCCTATCGGCCAGGTCCAGTGTGGACTCTCAGGGCCTGGGGGCTAGGTGCATCCATGAATACTACTGCTGAGGACGCTGCCCCCTCGAAGCGGTGCCCACACACCTGGTCCTGCCTACCCTCCCTCTTATAGGACCACCCGTCCACTCTAACTCCTGAGTACGGGCTCACCCAGTGTTACCCATTCTGATACATGCGGCCTCCTGCACTCCCACACACAGCAACACCTAACATTTACTGAGCACTCACTGTGTGTCCATTAGTGGAAAGGTTGATGGTCCACAAGAGTAGCCTCAGAAGAAAGGCCTCGCACTCTGCTTCTGAAAAATCGGCCCTTGGAAACCCTGTGACGCACAGCTCTACCCTGACACACATGGAGTCGCCAGGAGTCTGAGCGACTCCACAGCGACTGGTTTGGTTCTTTAAAGTGCCAGGAAGAGTTCCAAGTGCTATGTGAGGGTTAACTCTTGCAATTCTTCTACCAGCGCTTTGCAGCATGCTTCTTTATTCTTCCTTTATTAGTCCTGGAGAAGAAGCAGTGGGGTTGAGACACTTGCCTGTGTCAGACTTTTTTTTTTTCCTGCCTGACAATAAAAAAAAATCTCAGTGGCAGACAGTAACCAGCACTTATTTTAGGACTTATGGGCCTGGAGGCTAAGGGGGTGGCTCTGCTGTGAGTCCCCTGTGGGACCCAGGCTGGGAGCCCAGGCTTCCCGGGGTAGGCTCTTCTTATGGCAAAGAAGAGTGAAAAAAGTATGTAATGCCTCCTGAACATTTTGCTCAGAACTGGCACAGAATTACCTCCGCCCATATCATATCTGCCAAAGCAAGCCGTACAGCCAAACCCAGCTCCAGAGGGGCAAGGAAGGCAGCTCTTCTGTGGCGGCGAGGTGGGGCAGCAAATCTTTCCTGAACATGATGTTTGCTGCCACGCTGCCTAGGATTACAGCCAACAAGTGGCATCTCTGCATGGCGGGCCAGGCAGGTGGGCTCCAGAGTTGCCAGTCCTTACAACCTCCTGTACGACACCTTGACTGCACACGTGTTGGCTCCCAGGCATGCACACCCATGGCCTCTCTGCACATTAACTGCATCTGTACAGTCACCCTCACACACGCATTCAGAGCCTGATAGACCTCTCCATGTTCTCATACACACTCATCACTTGTGAGTAGTAGTTAATATGCTCACTGCTAACCAAGAGGTGGGAGCTTCAAGTCCACCAAAAGGCACCTTGGAAGAAAGGCCAAGCTACCTGCTTCCAAAAGGTCACCCATTGAAAACCCTTTGGAAAACAGTTCTCTGACACGTACGGGGTTGCCATGAGTTAAAATCGACTCCACAGCAACTAGTTCATCAGCCCTGAGTGCAGTCGTACCCAGCTTAACCCACACACTCAACTCCACTGGGCCCTCGCTCCCAGTACACTCGCTAACTCCAGTGGTAGTTCTGGGGCTGCCATTCCCCCTAGAGATAACCGTCTGATCTTCAATGCATTCTAGAGGTTTGGATGCTGCCAAGAGATCACCGATCACTTAGTCTCAGAATGTCAGGCTGGAGGGATTCTCCCACTACGATGGCACTGTGATCCCAATGCTCCCAGGAACACAGGTCACCTTTGCCCCAGGCAAAACCCCTTGTTCTTACCGGAACATACCTGAGTTCCTGAGGGTGTCGCAGAACCCCCTGGTCACTCAGCAAGATGCTTCGAAAAAGGATTCCTGGTCAGTTTTGCTTTAAGCTGGGAAACCATGGAGAAGTCGGCTCTGAGCAGGAGAAGGTGGATATTCCTAGCAGAAGCCTGATATTGTCAGCAGGGGTGATTGCTAGTGAGGGGAGCATCGAGAGGTTGGTGCCAAGACTTTGGGTTACAACTGAGGAAACTTGGGGACAGCAGATTTATTTGTCAGTATCACACGTGACCCTGTATTGTGTTGATCCGTTACTAGATAAAAACTAGTGTGATACAGTGCTTCCTAAAGGTACTATTTTCCCTCCCCCCCCACTTTCAAAAGTACCACACAACGTGTGACCTTAGAACAAATTTCCCCTATTTTCTCAAATTCGATTCTCACAACAACCCTCTTATGGAGACTGAGCTACTTCATTTTATAGATGAGAAAACTGAAGCCCAGAGAGTTGAGCGACCTACGCAGGGTAGTGATGGATTCTCTTTTGGAATCCATGTCTTTGACAGCTTTCAGGCCAGACCAAGGGTCTTTGTTCATTGTTAATCTCTGCAGTGTGTTGTACTGTAGCAGGTTCATAAGAAAATGGATTTTTTCTTCCCTAAAACTTGGAGTCAGAACTCTGAGAGCACCTGTGCACATGAGCATAGAGTCTTCACACCTGAGGAGGGTGCGGCTGACTGTAACTTGTAGGCCACAGCCATTGCTGGTGGTATTCTTGTTGGCTGCCATTGAGCTGACTCTGACTAATGGCAACTTTATGTACAACAGTAAAAAATGTTGCCTGATCCTGTGCCATCCTCACAATCACAAACATTTCGAGCCCACTGTTGTGGCCATTGTGCCAATCAAACTCACCGAGGGTCTTCCTCACCCTGACTGGCCCTCTACTTCACTAAACATGATCTCCTCACCTAGCAGTTGGTCCCTCCTGTTGATGTGTCCAAAGCAAGGGAGTGGAACAATGTTCATGGCTACTGGTAAGAGAAATTATTTGCTTTGAAGATGACAAAGCCAGTGTCTACATCAGGGGTCAGCAAACATTTTCTGTAAGGGGCCAGATACTGAATATTTTGGGCTCTGTGGTTACTACTCGAGTCTGCTGATACAGTGCTAAAGCAGCGATAGACATTATGTCAGTGAATGCACATGGATGTGTCCCCATAAAACTTTGTTTATATCACATCTGCTGATGTAGTGCTAAAGCATCCATAGACATTATACCAATAAATGGGCATGGACGTGTTCCAATAAAACTTTATTTACACAACAGGTGACAGGCTGAATTTGGTCCTCAGGCTGTGGCTTGCCAACCTTCCATCTAGATTTATATAGGCATTTCAAGTGTCTTGGGAGATAGAAGACTCAATCCCCATTGTTTGATACGTGAGAGTGACAGGCACCAAATTAAAACAAATATAAGTGCAATGGGTGAAACCAGCCATATGTTGAAATGATCAAAATGTTTTAAATGATTGGCTGAGCTTATCAAGATTGAATTATAATGGGCCTAAAGACAACTACTCTCCAGCTAATTTTATTGAACATTGTTTAACAAAAACCCACTAATATTAACCTAGAGAAAGAGAGAGAGCCTGAGATTCCAGCTTTCCTGTGATTCATCGGGGCCCATTATGGTCTGGATGGAATGGCCCCCAAGATGGTCAGCTTCCCAATACTTATCTGCCAACCTTCCTTTTCCTGATCTACCTTCCCTAGTTTGTTCTTCTAGGGAAGAGTCATCCTGGATTGTGCTGATGAATATTCAAGTTGTTGGAAAAAGTTCTTCTTGTAAACAATAAAATGGTGTCTGGTTTATATGTTAGTCTTTTAGTAGATGAGTCTCATTAGTATGAGTCAGTCCCTTACACTTGATCCCTCTGAGTGAATGAGCCAAAGGATTTCTGGCCTTCTTGTGCTGAAGTCCAGCCTGGACTATGGATCACACAGCATGCTGCTCTTGGAAGCCTGTTTGAAGGTTGGTTGGCATTGTGGCATCCTTATCATGCCTTTTTCTGACTATGACATATTTATATCCCTCTTGACCCACCAAGCATGTGTCTGGTGTCGTTTATCTGCACTTACATGTGTCATTTGCAGGGTACAAAAAGATGTACTACAAAAATGATGTCCTGGAAAGTGGCTGTGAGCTATAAAAACAGGGATGCCAGTCAAGAGGCTCAGTTAGCAGTGTGTTTAAGAGCCCTAGAGCTGGAAATGTTTGTTTTAACTATTATATACTCCAGCAGAGACAAAAATCAAGTTCTCATAGCTGCAGGAAAGATGATAATATGCTCAGATCCCTCCACCTTGTTGTTCGGGTCTCTGGAATTTAGGGCCTCTACTTAACCACCAATTTATTAAGGATAAATGAAATAACCCAAGCTAACTTTAACTGCCCTAGTTTCCTGCCTGAACTCCCAACAAAGCTATTCCCTATGCCTATGTGAAAAATGAGGAAATATGAGGATTAGGGGATCAGGGAGAGATGGAAGGGCCAGTGGAGAAGTGGCCTGGATTATTCCACAGATGGCATGCCAGTGGGTATTAGCCACAAGCTCTTAGAAGTTGGGTTCTCTGAAAAGTTGGGTTGAGCTTGATTCTTTTAAAGAGATCAGCATGGGATGGACAGAGAGGAAATTGTGGGCAATGAATGACTCTTTAGGCCCTGATATTTTGGAGTGGGGGCAGAGAAAGGAATTTACTAGTGGTTTGAACTACATTTTTACAAGAAGCAAGCCTGATAGGAGGTTCTCAAATACGAATAACCCACCAGTGTTGTCCCCCATCTGACCAAACCAGCAAGGGCCTTATACCCTCATCTCCCTCAGCCACTGGGTGTCGGCTGCCTTGGAAAGGGCATGACCTGATGCAAGCACTCCTTGCAGCTGAGCAGCAACTCTCTCCCTGGAAGTGGACCTAGGCTACACATCCACATGCCTACCACACACTTTGTGCCCATAGCACGCCCCTACTTTTGGATTTTTACCTTGAGAGGAACATCGGAGATCTAGCCAGATGTCTGGTGAGGGCGGAAAGCCTGGGTTTATCAGCTTAGCTCATGACCCACTTTTCCTCTTCATGGGTTAGCTGCTAAGCGGATTTTCTCCTTGAGGCACATGGTAGCCTTTGCTGTTTATCATGAGTCCTAGGGAGACCCATGGAATTTCAATATTCATCTGGAAGTCTCAAGTAAAAGGGAGGTGGATTTGCTGCTAAGAGTCAATTGGCGTGGGAGGTAAATTAACATTTATTGGGCACCTACTCTACGCTAGGTGCTTTTTATTTGCACAGTTTCGACATTTCCTACAAACACCACAAAGCATTCGTTAATATCTTCACTTTACAGAGGAGAACCTGAGGCACGTAGAGGTTAAATAATTTTCCAAAGATCCCAACGCTAGGAAGCAAAAGCTAGAGAGAAGACTCCATGGGCAGGATTCATGACTGTTTTGCTCACTACTGCATTTCTTGTACCTGTAAAGCATGTGGCTTAGAACAGATGACAGGTTTTTTTGTTGTTGTTGTTGAATGAGTGAGGAGTGGCAGGACAAATATTTGAAATCATGTAAGTCTCATTTAAATGCAAGTCTTCTGTTTTTATCATGTGAGTACATGGCCTTCGGGAAAACTTGTGGGAACCAGGGAAAGAAAAAACAAAAGCAAACCCCTTGAGTTAATCAGAAAACACACAATTTGGATGCCTCTCTGGCTGTGGCAACCCAAGCTGCAGAGCCTCAGTGCAGCAGAGCTGTGTCTCCACTACCCAAGGCATTGGGGCAAGACAAATGGTAGGAATGTTCACAGACCTCCATACTACCCATTGTCTACATCTATTCCCAGAGAATGGTTGTGAATTGTAGGTTTTAGGAGCCAATTGTGAGTGATGAAGTGCTAGATGGATTCTGGCCAACTCACCTGAACCAGAATAACATTGCCTGCTCTTCTATTTCTCAGATTTCTTGGTAAGAGACTGAGTGAAGGCAGCACTAGTACTGAAGTGGACATCTGGCTTAGATTGCTTTTCAGACTCAAGAACCAGACTAGGGGTGGATTTTCTGACCTTAGTTGAGAATCATAATCCCTCCTCATGGGTCCTAACTGAGCCAGTGATATGGGCCATGTGGACCTCAGAGCATCCAGGGGCTTTGCTGCTGCTGAATTACCAATAACAGGATTTGCCACTGGAAGGCTGAAACTGTACTTACTCAAAACTCACAAGGTAGTTTCTTACTGAGGAATATAACTTCAATTTCTCATTATTCCCTGCTAGTCTTGATCTTTCTGGAATCATCTGTAACTCAGCCAACACGTCTGCCAGGATGTACTGCTCAGAGGAGTTTTGGCAGTGCGCTGTCAGATGCCAGAGGGCTTTAGGGAATGGGCTGTCTTTGGGGGAGGTTGTGGAGCAGGCTTAGGACTGGCAGGAAATCAGCAAATTCTCCCTGAGGCTCTCTTGAGTTGGTGCTGAACATTGTTGAACAATGCATTTTTACTAAAAAGGATTTAACTCTTTTATTTCAGATGAATAATATTTTTCCTTTTCACTCATGCTTCCAGGGGTCAACTTCATCCTGTTTGCCAATTTCCTGATGTTTCCATCTTAAAGCTTTTCTGGTTTCTTGTACAGGACCCTACAGTGCATGCCTACCTCTTTGGGAAAGATCCAACAGAACCTTCCTGAAGAGTTCAAGCAAGTGAGAATTGAAAACTCACCCTTATTTGAACAGCCCTGAGGGACTTTCATCAACATAAGCACCTTGGAGTATCTTTGGTTCAACTTTAACAATGTCACTGTGATCCACCCAGGAGCCCTGGAGCAGGTCAGAATTGAGAAGGCTGAGACTGGAGGGGAAAAAACTCTGTTCAGTACCGTGGACAGCGTTCTGCGTCACCCCCTTTCCTAAAGAACGGTCTTGGACATCAAACACAACAGGACTGATGTGCTCCCTGAGCTGGCGCTTCAGTTCCTGGTCATCCTGACCTACCTTGACCTATCCTCCAACAGGCTGACAATGGTATCCAAGAGTGTCTTCCTGAACTGACCTGCCTACCAGAAAGGCCAGCAGGCTGGCTATGGGGCCGAACTTCTTTCCCGCATGGTGCTGGCTCTGCACAACAACCCCTGGGCATGTGGCTGTCACCTAAGGGGACTTGTCCAGTTTGTCAGGTCCATCAGCCTACCAGTCATCCTAGTCAATTCCTACCTAATGTGCTGGGGTCCGCTCTCCAAGGCAGGGCAGTTTTTTCATGAAGCTGAGCTCTGTGGTTGTATGAAGTCACAGATATGACTGAGCTTCCTCCCACCACTCTCTAATGTGGCAGGACTTGGCACGGTCTCACCCCCCTCCCCCCTCAGGTGGGAACTCCTCCCGCATTGACCACATCTGCTGGTCCCTGAGGTTTGGCCACCCGTCCCTTTCCCATGGTGTTTCATGCTGGCAACTTGGCCCTTTCTCCCCACATCCCAGTGTGAGAGCTGCCCGCATGTCCAGTCTCCAAGCTTGCCTTTGCCTTAGCTCAAGTTCCTGGGCCGGTGTTGGAGTCTGGCTCCTCCTGGGCCCACCTGGTGTCCTGAGGCCACACTGCTTCAGAGGCTCCTGGGCCCAGGCCAGCCCTCCCGATTCCTGCCTGGGTTGGGCCAGGTTGGGTGGTCTTCAATTCTAGCTTCAGACCCACTGTACCCCAGGCGGCCCTGGGCTTGTTGCTGGGCAGAACATCCCAATCCAGGCCCATGATTGCCACACTCAGGTAGACCATCCCTGCCCAGGTGCTGCTGTGAGAAAGGCGACAGGGTTGTGAGTCTCCCACAGAGTTGATGCAGGGGTTGGGGGCCAGCCTCCTGCAGAGCTTCCAGGAGCAGGCCCTGCATAGCTGTGTCAGAAGAAAGGTCTCTCCGAGTCAGCTCACACGAGCACAAGCAGGAAGCAGGAGGTCAGCTTGGCCTTTGGTTGACAAATTTTATTTACCATTTACCAGAGTTCGATTGCATGCAAGTTGTGAGAATGGCCATGCTCCATAGGGAGGGCAAACGTGACCCAACCCAGCCCTGTCCTAAAGCACAGGTTGAGATGTATCTGCTTGGTCAGCCAGGTCTCCTGTCAGGACTCCTGGCTTGTTAGCATCTACCTCTTACTTAATACTCTCTGGGTCCAGGAACAGCAGGACCCCAGCAGGGATCTGTACACTGGCACATTTGCACAACATAACACCTCAGAAAACAGACTCAGGAATCAAGAAAACGACATATGCATATCATTTCTGTAAATAAAATCACTGGCCTATCCTAGAGGGCTTCTTAGTGCACTGAAATGCGAGGGTAGTTCTACTTCTCTCTCTCTGGGTACACATCCTTGTGGCAGGTTTCCTCAGAGCAGGCCAATACTTGTTTGTATCCACCACAGAAGCTTCCATGCCCTCTCTCCTTGGACAGGCCAGCACTAGTTGATGAGGGGTCCCAGCTAGTGAAAAATGCCCAGGAGCCAGATGCCAGACCAGGTCCTACTTCTGACCTGTCTCAACCTCTGGCAAATCACTCCTCTCTTGAGAACTCATCTTCCTCATCTCAGCAAAACAGAGGCTTGGACTGGCTGTGACTACCAGTGCTGGCCCTCTCCAACCATGCCTGGTGGCCGGCCAGGCCGAGCAGGACACGCAGTGATGGGGGAAGGGAAGGCAGGGGCAATGCCATGGGGGAACAGAAGGGTGACGCTGATCAAGAGCACCCAGCCCGAGCTCCACCAGCCTCTAGGGTGTGCTCAGAAGAGCCAATGAGTGGAAACAAATACTTTCTGGAAGAGCTGGACTCCAGAGAACTGACCCTTCACAAAATACTTTAGATTTGTTCCTCTTTGCAACTTGTTAAAGCCCTCCTCACCTTTTCTTCCATGCTCATCCTAGACTCATGAGCGAGGCAGCAGGACTTCCTGTCTTCACTTACAGATGAGGAAGATGATCGGGGAGTTTGAACGACATTCCCAAGGTTACACATGGACATGGACGTCTCCCAGATCTCCATCCTGATGTCCATGTACAACCCCTCACTACCTCTTCAAGGACCTCTGGTGAGGCAGCCCCTCAGAAAGGGGTCCTGATGCTCCTCCAGATGCCTCTAGGGCCACCACCATGTGGAAATTTCTGGGTCTGAGGCAGCCCTTGCAGGGTCATCTGCTCTCACTCATGGCAAGGCCCATCTTACGCCCTCCACGTCTTGGTACCACTGGGCATAGCAGGAGCCTACACTCTGCCCCAACACCACCCTCGTCTTCCCCAAGGCAGCCATGAATGGCCCCAGAATCAGCAGGAATCCCAGGACTTCGCTGCCCTCCTTTGCTGGCATTTGTTATCCTACAGCTCAAGGTTCTCTGCCCTCCAACCTTGTCCAGGACTGAGCCCCTTTTCCTGCGCTACTCTTAGCTGGAGGCTCCAGGATCCAGATTCTATTTGGCCTTATCACAGATGGCCAGAGCTCTGCTCCTTGGCCAAGGGTGCTGAGACCCAGTAGGACCTGCGGGTCTGGGAGGACTGGGATGAGTGAGTGGCAGACACAGAGAGCTGGCTCCTTGTCGGTTGCTAGCCTTTGCAGAGAGAGGCATGGTGGTGGGTCAAGGATCTGGGGAACTGGGAAGTATTGGATAGATGCACCCCACAGCCAGAGAAAAGGGTGTCAGGGCTCTGTATGTGGGGTTCCACCATTGTAAAGAACAGGGTTGACCCTAAGGAGCAGAGGGTGGGGAGCATGGTCCAAGTGGCAGGACAGTCATGTGGAAGCAGGGGGGACAAGAACACTCTAGAAGTAAGCCTTGTTGTCTACACTCTTCTTCTCAAACTTCTGCTTGAGCTCTGAAACCAGAGCTGACTGGACGGAGCTTCCCAAGGCCTTTGGCTTAGGTGACCTCTGGGGCTGCTGGGGGGCCAGTGAGCCAGAGACCGTAGGCACTGTCCAGTGAGCAGTGCCCATGGTGGGCACCACTCTGGGTGGAGGTGGAGGCGCTGGGGCTCTGGGGGGCAGTGAGCTCCCCAGCCTGTTGTTGTTGCAGTTCTCATTGGGAGCATCCTCTTTGAGGACAAACTTGGCTGCAGCCTTTGCCTTCCTGAACTTGAGCCACTCAATGCGGAGAGTGCGGGGTGTGGGGCTGGGCCGCCGGCGGAGCACGCGCCGCACGGGCAGGACCTTGTTGGACTTTTTGTTGCGCCAAAAGGTGGCCGTGGAGATGAGCACAGTGATGGCCACAACGATGGCCATGATGCCAGCCAGCACACCCACAGCCTTCATGGGGTTGTCTTTGGTCTGCATCAGGAAGGTGGCCATGGGGCCCCGGGACAGCGCCTGCAAGAAAGAACCATCCCCATGTCTTCAGTCGTTCCCACCTAGTTCCCGAGGACAAACCCGAGGCTGTGAGCCTCCCTAAGCCTGATGGTTCCTAAACTTTCTGGGGCCAGGTACTCCATGGAGAATCTGAGGAGCACTATGGGCTCCCCTCTAGCAACCATGCACACCCAGAGAGCACAACTCACACACTACTCCAGGAAAACGCACACAGAAGACACTGTGTGCAGCTCTTCAGCATAGTGCACACAGATGGACACAATACCCACAACCACACTCAGATTCAGAACGCCTGCTCTGGCTGAGCACCGCTCTTGTGAGACCAAGATACTGGTTAACCCATTGCTGTTGACTCATGGCAACCCCACGTATGTCAGAGTAGAACTGTGCTCCATAGGTTTTTCAATGACTAATTCTCACCAGCAGATCACCAGGCCTTTCTTCTGAGGTGCCTCTGGGTAGACTCGAAACTCAGAACTTTTGCTTAACAGCCAAGTGTGTTAACTGTTTGTACCACCCAGAGACAACAAAGATGTTGCTTACCTTTGATTACAGAGAACCTGTCTCCCCATATGTGTCAGAAACCCCTTAAGAGATGGTTTTCTGCCAGGTACTGAGCTAAGAACTAAGCATAATGATTTTACTTCTTTCTTTCAACACCCATGTGAAGGAAATGGAGGTTTAGCAAAGCCCAAAGTCACCCAGTTAAGAAAACTAGGATTCCAACCTAGGTCCTCCGATTCCAAAGCCTGTGTGTTTAACCACACGGGCAGCCCTTGCTAGCACCGATGGTCTTCTGTAGGAAGGCTAGAGATGGCCTGTTCCTTCTGGCCATGTGCAGAGAGGCCTGGGCTGGTCCTCCAGCCCCTGCCTTGGTCCAGGCTCTCCACTCACCTCGGTGTCTGTGATCTCAATTCTGAGCAAGGCTGTGGTGCTGAAGGATGGGGAGCCACGGTCCTTGGCCTGTACCTCAAGGGACCATGTGCCATCCCCGCCAGCTGTGATGTTGTGCAAGGCGTCCAGGGAATGGATGAAGTTCTTCAGCCGGATCTCGCCTGTGCGTGCATCGATTTCGAACACGTTGGCTGGCTCTGCATGGGTGATGGAATAGTCTACCAAGTTGTTGGGCTCCTCTGCGTCCTGGTCTGTGGCCTGCAGACAGGGAGGGAAAGATGTTGCTGGCTTTTTGAGGACCCCATCTTGTGTACACTGGCTAAGGCATCACCTCCTGTGGGGCTGGCTGAGTTGATGGGAAATGGGAAGGGATGGATTGTGTTCCCTCCTCTGAGTCAAGGCCCTAGATATGAGTATTACGCCAGTCTGTCCTCAGAACACATCTGGGCAGTAGGTATTGTTCAATCCATGTTACAGCTGTGAAAATGAAAGCATGCGGATGTAAGCAACTTGTCCAAAGACATAAGGATAGAAGGAAGGGTGCTGGCATCCAAAGCCCAGTCTGTTGGGCTTCAGAGTGTAAGCTTTTCCACCATGGGGAGAAAGGGGGTGAAGCGCTGGCTTTGGAGGCAAGCAGGCAAGCTACAGGGGTGAAGGCAACTGATCATGGAAACTGTCTGACCTCAATGTTCTCATTTGTAAAGTGGCAATAATGTCTTCTGTCTCAGGGGTTATTTCTGTGTTGGGTAAAAAACCAAAAAACCTGTTGCCGTTGAGTCCATTCTGACTCATAGCGACCCCATAGGACAGAAGGAGCACCTGGTGGATTCGAACTACCAACCTTTTGGCTAGAAGCCGAACTCTTTACCACTATGCCACCAGGGTTTCTTCTGTGTTATGTAGAGAGTGGAATATATAAGGTACCTTGCACATGGTAGGAATGCATATCAATATTTATACAAATGTATGTAAATACATATATTTAATTTTTATGCCACAATTCGTCTTGCAGCTACTGAAACAGGCTTTCAGGGAAAGAGCCCTCCTGATCAAAGAGAGCTAGCTGCCTCCAAAGCCCACCTCAATTTTCAGCGGGGTCCCTAGCACCATGGTCTTCTCCTGGATGTTCTGTCCAAACTGGGGGTAGTGGTCATTGACATCCAGTAGAGTGACGAACACCTCAGCCAGGCTGTACCTGCCCTCCAGGTCTTCGGCCTTCACATAGAAGTTGTACCTGGCAGTGGTCTCAGCATCCAGGCTGGCCCCGGGCTGGGTGTAGATGATCCCAGTAGAGGGGTGGATCAGGAACCTGCTAGGCACAAGGTGCACACAGCCTGCAGGCATGTGTGTGTATGTGCACACACACACTCATACACGTGCATACTCTCGCACACACGTGTGCACACACAGGCCTGTATGCACACATATCCGCCACATGCACATATACACATGCACACAAATGCACCCTTCATATGCATACACACATGAATTAATGAGCTGCCCCTATAAAGCAGCAATAGTCATCCTACAGCTTCTCCAAGGTTCCATCTGCTCCGCTCCCTATTCTTTCAGTCTGACTGAGCGAGGCAGACCCATCCATCCATTCACCCACCCTTCAAAATTGAGCTTAACAGCCCCAACTGCAGCCTTTCCATTCCTCCCAGGCCAGCACTGCTTGCTTCTCAGCCATGGTTCCTAGTGCAGCCATGACAAGAAGCCCTCTTCCCTCCCCCTTGCAGACACCTCCCTGAGCACATCCACAGTTCTACCCAGACTCCGTACTGCTCACCTCCATCTCTCAACCTCACACTCACTTTCTGACCAGGCTCCGGCCTCTGCCACCTTGCTCCTGCATTTAACCCAGATCCCTCCACCATCAGCCTCCCAAGTCCCTAGCTGGGGGCTCTGTTCCAACTTCTGGCTCTACTTACAGGTTGGCCTCAGGCCCGTAGATGGAGTATTTGACTTCGCCCCAGGGGCCTGTGTCTGGATCCACCGCCTGAAAGAGAGAGCTCCAGTGGCACCTGTCCCTTTATCTGGGCACAGTGGCAGCCCATGTGTGCCAGGGCTGCTTTCGCCTGAAAAACAAGGGGAAGTTGGGGTGCCCAACGAAGGGGGGAAGCTGATCTGGAGGCCTGGCCTAGAACCCTCGTGCTTCTCCCAGGAGTTCTCAGTGTTGGAGGGATCAAAAGATCGAGGTCTGGAAGGGCATTTATTCTTCCTTTATAGAGACGAGGTGTGGGCCCATGGCTTGTGCTCAGTGTCCTTGATACAAGCCTGTGAGGTGCTGTTATCCCCATTCTACAGATTAAGAAGCTAAGGCTTAGAGAGGGTAAGTAGCTTGTCCAAGGACACAGCTAATGAGTATGGGCTTTATAACTTGAACTAAAGTTTGTCTGACTTTACAAGGCCACACTGGGTCTATTCTACCCTTGAATGGGCACCCACCCCTCTCCCCAGTCTCTGGGACAGTCCTTAACCCACTGTGACAGCCACCACGTTAGAGCTCCCAGGAGCATTCTCGGGGATCCTGGCAACGTAGTAGTGGGAGGTGAACTCGGGGACATTGTCGTTGGTATCTAGGAGCTGGATCACCACATCCGCTGTGGAGCTGAACTTCTCTGGGGTGTTCACCTCCACGGCCAGAAGCTAGGAAGGAAGAAAAGCAGGGCACAGTCTGGGGGGCAATCACCCTGCTGCGAGCCTCCCCACCCCATGTCCCCAGAGCTGGCCTGGCACCCACTGCCTTGGCACCCATTCTCAGCTGAAGACCAGCCATTCCTGCCACCACCTGCAAGGGTATCACCTAAGGTATGACCTCCCCTTATTTAGGAATTCAGTGTTAGCTTTTCCCTAAAACAGCAGCTTCCCTTTCCCAGGCCTTGGCTAATATCTCTTTCCCCATTGACTTACAACGCCATATTTCTCATGCACTAAATTCCCGTTTGTATTTCAATTTCTTTTGTCTTTCCTAGTCCCAATTTTAAAACTGCTTTGGTTCATAATATATAACTTAACATCTGTTAAAGCAAGTTCCTGCCTCATATTTTTCCGCTAGAAGTTCCCTGTCTAATCTTGTAAGTCTATTTTTCCAGACAAAAACAAGTATTAATTTTTTCAAGCCCCCTCTTCTAGCCTCCCGCCAAAACTTCTGGGTGAATTTAATTGGGGTGGCATTGAATTCTTTGTTAATTTAAGGAGGCTGAGGTTTTTTTTTTTTTTTTTTTTGGAAAGAAGGTATGCTTTTATTTTTTGGCCTTCTTTATACCCCGCTGTGAAATTTTACATTCTTTATCATTTAACCAAAACCAAAAACCAAACCCAGTGCTGTAGAGTCGATTTCGACTCAGAGCGACCCTACAGGGCAGAGTAGAACTGCCCCATAGAATTTCCAAGGAGCATCTAGTGGATCTGAACTGCCAACCCTTTGGTTAGCAGCCGTAGCACTTAACCACTGCACCACCAGGGTTTCCCTCTTTATCGTTTAGATAATGCACATTTCTTGTCATGGTAACTTATAAGAATTTTATCTTTTGGTTGTAATTTAAGAGAGAATCTTTTAATCCATTTTGTTTTCTCATTGCTAAGTTTTTTTTCTTTTGTATGTTGGAAAATGATTGGATTTTGTGTATTAATTTTCTAATCAGTCATGTTAGAAATTTTGCTATGTTTCTAACAGTCTTCAATCATTTCTCATAGGTTTTCTAAGCAATCACATCACCTACAAATAATAATGCTTTTGCTTCTTCCTTTCTAATGTTTGCACCTCATAGTTCCTCCCTTTATGTAACTTCTCTGGGTTTGCTTCCAGGATCCTGTTAAATAGCAGTGGTGATAGCAGGTACCCACGTGCTGTTCCTGGCTCACAATGCTTTCAGTGCTACTCTTTTCAGCATGATGCTAGCTATAAGTAATTATAACAAATAATATTAACTAAGTATTTATGCTTGCTGGAGCCCTCATGGCACAGTGGTTAAAAGCTAAGGCTGCTAACGAAAAGGTCAGCAGTTTGAATCCACCAGGTGCTCCTTGGAAACCCCATGGGGCAGCGCTACTCTGTCCTATAGGATCTTTTAAGTTGGAATCGACTCAATGGCAATGCGTTTTTGTTTTTTTGTTTTTTTAAAAAAAAGAATCTCTACAGAAGCAGACTGCCACATCTTTCTCCCTCAGAGCCACTGGTGGGTTCAAACCACCAAACTTTCAATTAGCAGCAAGGTGCTTAACCACTGTACCACCAGGGATACTAATGTAGTAAAGACCAAAAAGCCAAAGCCAAACCCAGTGCCGTCGAGTCGATTCTGATTCATAGTGACTCTACAGGACAGAGTAGAACTGCCCCATAGAGTTTCCAAAGAGCGACTGATGGATTCGAACTACCGACTCTTTGGTTAGCAGTTGTGGCACTTAACCACTACACCACCAGGGTTTCTGATGTAGTAATACTGTTGTTGTTGTTGTTAGGTGCGTCGAGTTGGTTCCGACTCATACCAGCCCTATGCACAACAGAACGAAACACTGCCCGGTCCTGAGCCATCGTTACAATCTTTGTTATGCTTGAGCTCATTGTTGCAGCCACTGTGTCAATCCACTTCGTTGAGGGTCTTCCTCTTTTCTGCTGACCCTGTACTCTGCCAAGCATGATGTCCTTCTCCAGGGACTGATCCCACCTGACAACATGTCCAAAGTATGTAAGACACAGTCTCGCCATCCTTGCCTCTAAGGAGCATTCTGACCACACTTCTTCCAAGACAGATTTGTTCGCTTTTTTGGCTGTCCAACGTATACTCAATATTCTTTGCCAACACCACAATTCAAAGGCGTCAACTCTTCTTCGGTCTTCCTTATTCATTGTCCAGCTTTCACATGCATATGATGTGATTGGAAATACCATGGCTTGGATCAGGCACACCTTAGTCTTCAGGGTGACATCTTTACTCTTCAACACTTTGAAGAGGTCCTTTGCAGGAGATTTGCTCAATGCAGTGCGTCTTTTGATTTCTTGACTGCTGCTTCCATGGCTGTTGATTGTGGATCCAAGTAAAATGAAATCCTTGACAACTTCAATATTTTCTCTGTTTATCATGATGTTGCTCATTGGTCCAGTTGTGAGGATTTTTGTTTTCTTTATGTTGAGGTGCAGTCCATACTGAAGGCTGTGGTCTTTGATCTTCATTAGTAAGTGCTTCAAAGCCTCTTCACTTTCAGCAAGCAAGGTTGTGTCATCTGCATAACGCAGGTTGTTAATGAGCCTTCCTCCAATCCTGATGCCCCGTTCTTCTTCATACAGTCCAGCTTCTCGTATTATTTGTTCAGCATACAGATTAAATAGGTATGGTGAAAGAATACAACCCTGATGCACACCTTTCCTGACTTTAAACCAATCAGTATCCCCTTGTTCTGTCTGAACAACTGCCTCTTGATCTATGTAAAGGTTCCTCATGAGCACAATGAAGTGTTCTGGAATTTCCATTCTTCTCAGTGTTATCCATAGTTTGTTACGATCCACACAGTTGAATGCCTTTGCATAGCCAGTAAAACACAGGTAAACATCCTTCTGGTATTCTCTGCTTTTAACCAGGATCCATCTGACATCAGCAATGATATCCTTGGTTCCACATCCACTTCTGAAACCAGCCTGAATTTCTGGCAGTTCCCTGTCAATATACTGCTGCAGCTGTTTTTGAAGGATCTTTAGCAAAATTTTGCTTGCGTGTGATATTGTTCTATAATTTCCACATTTGGTTGGATCACCTATCTTGGCAACGGGCATAAATATGGATCTCTTCCAGTCAGTTGGCCAGGAAGCTGTCTTCCATATTTCTTGGCACAGACGAGTGAGCACCTCCAGTGCTGCATCTGTTTGTTGAAACATCTCAATTGATATTTTCCATCAATTCCTAGAGCCTTGTTTTTTGCCAATGCCTTCAGAGCAGCTTAGACTTCTTCCTTCAGTACCATCGGTTCCTGATCATATGCCACCTCTTGAAATGGTTGAATATCGACTAATTCTTTTTGGTATAATGACTGTGAGTATTCCTTCCATCTTCTTTTGATGCTTCCTGTGTTGTTTAATATTTTCCCCATGGAATCCTTCACTATTGCAACTCGAGGCTTGAATTTTTTCTTCAGATCTTTCAGCTTGAGAAACACCGAGCACGTTCTTCCCTTTTGGTTTTCCATCTCCAGCTCTTTGCTTCACTTTGTCTTCTCGAGAGGCCCTTCGAAATCTTCTGTTCAGTTCTTTTACTTCATCAATTCTTCCTTTTGCTTTAGCTGCTCGATGCTCAAAAGCAAGTTTCAGAGTCTCCTCTGACATCCATCTTGGTCTTTTCTTTCTTTCCTGTCTTTTCAGTGACCTCTTGCTTTCTTCATGGATGATGTCCTTGATGTCATTTCACAACTCATCTGGTCTTTGGTCACTAGTGTTCAATGCATCAAATCTGTTCTTCAGATGGTCTCTAAATTCAGGTGGAATATACTCAAGGTCATATTTTGACTCTCATGGACTTGCTCTGATTTTTTTCAGTTTCAGCTTGAACTTGCATATGAGCAATTGATGGTCTGTTCCACAGTCGGCCTCTGGCCCTGTTCTGACTAATGATATTGAGCTTTTCCATTGTCTCTTTCCACAGATGTAGTCAATTTGATTTCTGTGTGTTCCATCTGGTGAGGTCCATGTGTATAGTTGCCGTTTATGTTGGTGAAAGAACGTATTTGCAATGAAGACGTCATTGGTCTTGCGAAACTCTATCATTCGATCTCCAGCATTGTTTCTATCACCAAGGCCATATTTTTCAACTACTGATCCTTCTTCTTTGTTTCCAACTTTCACATTCCAATCATCAGTAATTATCAATGCATCTTGATTGCATGTTCTATTAATTTCAGACTGCAGCAGCTGATAAAAATCTTCTATTTCTTCATCTTTGGCCCTAGTGGTTGGTGCGTAAATTTGAATAATAGTCATATTAACTGGTCTTCCTTGTAGGCACACAGATATTATCCTATCCCTGACAGCGTTGTACTTCAGGATACATCTTGAAACGTTCTTTTTGACGTGCCTGTCAGTTTGTCATACTGGGGGCTTGTGTGTTGCTGTGATGCTGGAAGCTATGCCACTGGTTTTCAGATACGAGCAGGGTCACCCATGGAGGACAGGTTTCAGCTGAGCTTCCAGACTAAGACAGACTAGGAAGAAGGACCTGGCAGTCTACTTCTGAAAAGTATTAGCCAGTGAAAACATTATGAATAGCAGAGGAACATTGTCTGATGTGGTGCTGGAAGATGAGCCCCCCAGGTTGGAAGGCACTCAAAAGATGACTGGGGAAGAGCTGCCTCCTCAAAGTAGAGTCGACTTTACTGATATGGATGGAGTAAAGCTTTCGGGACCTTCATTTGCTGATGTCGCATGACTCAAAATGAGAAGAAACAGCTGCAAACATCCATTAATAATCAGAACCTGGAATGTACGAAGTATGAATCTAGGAAAATTGGAAATCGTCAAAAATGAAATGGAATGCATAAACATCAATATCCTAGGCATTAGTGAGCTGAAATGGACTGGTATTGGCCATTTTGAATCAGACAATCATATAGTCTACTATGCTGGGAATGTAGTAATAAATAGTAAACATAAAAACCAAACCCAACCCATTGCCATCAATTCCCACTCATAGCAACCCTATAGGACAGACAACTGCCCCCATAGGGTTTTCAGGGAGCTGCTGGTGGATTTGAACTGCCAACCTTTTGGTCAGCAGCCAAACACTTAACCACTGCACCACCAGGACTCGCTTGGAAACCCTATGGGGCAGTTCTACTCTGTTCTATAGTGTTGCTATGAATCAGAATCGACTTCACGGGAATGGTTTAGTTTTTTTGTATTACTATATTACTTGTATATTTAAAAAAACACATTATTTCCATATATTTATATGGAAATATTTTCCCTATTCTGCTAGGGTTTCATCAGAATAGATGATAGATGTCAAAAGGCATATAAGAAAACATCCATCCTGAAAAGTAAATAGTTTATGTTAATAGTTTTCCTTTACATTCATTGCATTTCCTTGCATTCCTGGGGGTAGTGGTGTTTGGAAGCCCAGGAGTTCCCTAGGCTGTCTAAGCCTTCTTCCTCTCCCCTCCCCCTTCTGCTCCTCTAGTTGGGCACAGCAGAAGAGATGAGTGCAGGAGTTGGACCAGGGGGCTAGGAGTGAGAGGGACCCCTCGGGAATGACCAGCCACTGGTCTGAGCTCCTGGCCCCATTGAGGGCAGGGCACAGCTCCACCTACCTTGAAGGTTAACACTTTAGATGTTTCAAAGTCAATGGCAGCTGAGTTCTCCACAATGATCGTGACTTGGGCTTCATTCAGGACTGTCTGGGGGACCACTCGGAAGATGCCCCCGGGTCCCACCAGCCGCAAGTTAAATTTGGCATTGGCTCCCTGGGCAATAGAGTTTGGAGAGAGAAACAGGAAAGATAAACAGGAATATAAACTTATTACATATTTGTGCTAAGCCAGGAGGCTTCATATAACCTTAACCCTGGGAGGTGAGTGTCATTACCTCTTTCTACAGGTGAGGGTATCAAGGGCCCTAGTCAGTTACGAGGGCATATCAAGGCTATCCACCCCCTAGTCAGTTATGAGAATGAAGCAAAATAACCACCACATAATACTGGGCCCTGTGTCTGGCCAAGAAAGTGATGGGACATATTAACAAGCTATTGTTTTGTGGGCCAGATGCAGAGGTGTTCTTGTTTGCTTGGCTTCTCATTTCTAATTGACTGTGAACACCTTTAAGCTAAGCAGTCTTCAGTTAGCTGCTCTCCCACCTCTCCCTCTTGGCTGTACCCTCTTGCTTCCTTCATTGTTGTTACCTGCCTGGCCCTGAGACACAAGTGAAGGCTGACACAGAGTCAGGTAGCTTTGGAGCCTGAGAGGTCTGCAGGCAGGCAGAGCAGAGGGCAGGATCACGCACCTGGTCTGAGTCATTGACGGTGATCTTGAGGCCCCGAAGGATCTCACCCTGGGGCGGGTGCTCAAACATGGACAGCTCAAACCTGTCCTGGGGTCCATTCTCTCCGTAGAATGTCGGGGGGTGGTTGTTGAGGTCCACGACCCTGATGATGACTGAGACCATGGCGTGGTCACCTGGATGCCCTTCAGAGCCGACCTCAGTCACCTGGTTGGGGACAGACAGGCTCTAAGATGCCCAACGGTCCCTACTCCTGGCTTTAGTGCCCTTGTGCAGCCCCTGTCTTTAAGTGGAGGCAGGCCTAGCAACTTGTTTCTAACCAATATGGTGAAGGAGATGAGATATCACTTTGTGATTAGGTTACAAGAGACTGCAACTTCCATCTTGCTAGCAGAATCTCTCCCTTGCTGGTACTGATGAAGCAAGCAATTACATTGGAGAGCCCAGGTGGCAAGAAACTGAGTGTGACCTCTAGCTAACCACCAGCAAGAAACTGAGGGAGACATCAAGCAAACCTCTAGCAAGGAACTGAGGCTATTAGTCCAAAAACCCACAAAGAACTGAGTCTTTCCAACAACCACATGAGTTTGGAACTGAATCCTTCCCCAGCAGAGCCTTCAGATGAGACCCAAGGCCTGGCTGACAATTCGACTGCAGCTATTGCACACCCTGAAACAGATAAGCTGGGTCTAGACTCCTGACCCACAGGAAATGGGAGATACTAAATATGGGTTCTTGTAAGCTGCTAACTTTGTGCAGCCAGGGCTGAGAGTCTGTATGCACTTCTTCCATGGGAAACATGTGACAAAGATCATAAATCCCCCTTGAAGGGTCTCCTTTCCCTTGTTCTACAAGCATGCTTTGGTCTTACCTACCCTAAAAAGACCCTTCCTGGACCCCACTTCCTCACACCACTCTGCCTTCTCAGAAGCCTACAACAGCCATATCCACTTCCTACGTCCCACTCAATTCTCACCCACACCCCCAACTCAGTGGAGGACATGCCCATGCCACACTGGCTTCCGTACTGCCCCTGAATGGTTGTCTTCTTTTGCCTTCTCAAGGGCTTCTATAACTTTGACCAGTGTGGCTCTACTCTGCAGATTCTCCTCAATCTCTGACCTCCTTCCCTCTTAAGCTCTGAGGCCCCCTGCAGCGTGTGCTGGACCAACCACTCCTCTCTCTCTGCAGTGGTCCTCTGGCTGAACTCACTTCTCCTGTGGCTTTAACAACTATCTGTATGTTGACCCAAATATCTTCCCCAAGTTCCAAATTTTATACCCAAGTTTGGACGTTTCAACTCACATCCGCCAAGGGCCAAGGCATCCACACCCACCATGCCTTTCTGCTTAAATTTCCTCCTCTCCTGTGTTCCTAACAGCAAGTACCACCCAGGCTTCCTCCCCCCACTTCTACTCCTCACCGGCAACCAATTGCATGTTCTCTGGAGTCAACCTCCTTAATATTTTTCAATTTGTCCATTTCTGCCATTCCACCTTCCTTCACCCGCACAGGCCCTCTTGATCTGTCCTTTTCATCAAAGGCATTACCTCCCAGCCTCCAGCCAGTTCCTTCCACAGCCTAGTCTGGATCACTGGTTCTCCAATGCCAGGCTGGGACTGGTGCCAGACTCTCAGATGCACCTGGTCTTTCTTGTCAGATCTCCAATGCCAGGCTGAGAGCTTGTAGTATGCACAGTCCTGGGCTTACCCCAGACACACAAAATCACTGTCTCCCAGAGTGGGCCCTGGAAATTGTTGTGTGTCAAGCTCGTGAAATCTGGAAACCTAGTTGGCCTGATCGGCAACCAGATTGAGATTTCCACCATGTGATTCTAATCCTGCTCAAAACCTTTCAATAGTTCTTTATTGCTCTTCGGCAGGGCCAGCTACATAATTTGTGAGGTTCGGTGCATGATAAAAATGTGGGGCCCCTTGCTCAAAACTTAAGAATGTGAGGATGGCGACAGAAGAGCAGTAAGCCTAGTGTGGGACCCTCCTGTGTGGAGGTTGGATGCCCAGGAAGCCAGCCCTGCACAGGGAACAGCACAGAGTGCTCATTCAGGGCCTGAGCTCATCAGGCTCTAGCCTGGGGGCAAACCTTTCCTCCTTCTACATGTGACCACGGACTCTTCTCTCTAGTTCCACTCCCCAGATCCATCCTGTGCTCCTGCCTTGAGAAGATCTCTTGGCTTTCATATTTGGGAAGGTCTCCACCCCACCCACCTCACCTTTCACCTGCTTCACCTGTGTGGCCCTGCCCACACTCAAGGCACTGCTTCAATACCACCCCTCCTGCCTTTTCACAACTGTCTGCTTGTGAAATCATGTACCCTTTTCCAGGGGCTTGGTGTGCATCTCTGCAGCCTCTACACAGGCACCTGATGTAGGTGCTCCTGGGACAATGCCTAGTCCTTCCCCAGGGCCAAGACAGCCCTACCGGGCCAGGTGGTGCACCAGATGCTCAGATAGCACTGGTGGAGATGAGAGCTGGCAGTGAAACTGTCAGGAGGAGGGTGGCACGGGTGCACCAGGATGCATCTTCTGTGGGGTACGCTCATTCTAGGAAGGGAAGGCCCCCACCACCCAAAGGAAGAGCCAAGGAGGGGCAAGGAAGGGCATGCCAGAGGGAGGGTACCTGTATGTGCAGCTCATACACCTCTCTTCGGAGCTGGGCAGGGCTCTGCATGACCGAGATGGCTCCGGACGTCTCATTAATTTCAAAGGCTCCATCACTCCCTGTCAGATCAGAGATGCACCCTGCAGTTCTGCACAGGGCCACAGGAGGCAGAGGGGAACTGTGCTGGCCTGGGTGCCACCTGCTTTCCATGCATTATTATCTTATCAAAGTTTCCTCTATAGAGTAAATCCCCAGGTTATGAACATCTGAATTACGGACAACTCCTGTTATTGTTGTTGGATGCTGTTGAGTAGGTTCCAACTTGTAGCAACCCTATGTACAACAGACTGAAACGCTACGCAGTCTTGCACCATCCTCACAATCATTGCTGTGTTTGAACCCATTGTTGCAGTCACTGTGTCAATCCACCTAGTTGAGGATCTTTTGTTCTTTTTCACTGACCCTCTACTTTACCAAGCATGATGTCTTTTTCCAGGGACTGGTCCCTCCTGATAACCTGTTCAAAGTATGTGAGAGGAAATCTTGCCATCCTCACTTCTAAGGGGCATTCTGTCTGTGCTTCTTCCAAGACACATTTCTTTCAAGACAGATTTGTTCTGCTAGCAGTCTATGGTATATTCAATTTTCTTCACCAACACCATAATTCAAATGTGTCAATTCTTCTTTGGTCTTCCTTATTCATTGTCCAGCTTTCTCATGCATATGAAAACCAAAAAAAAACCTGTTGCCATTGAGTTGATTCTGACTCATGTCTATGAGGCAATTGAAAACACCATGGCTTGAGTCAGGTGCACCTTAGTCTTCAAAGTGATGTCTTTGGTCTTTGCTTTTTAACACTTTAAAGAGGTCTTTTGCAGCAGAATTGGTTGTATGATTTCTTGACAGCTGTTTCCACAGGTGTTGATTGTGGGTGGATCCAAGTAAAATGAAATCCTTGACAACCTCAGTCTTTTCTCTGCTTGTCATGGTGTTGCTAATTGGCCCACTTGTGAGGATTTTTGTTTTATGTTGACACATAATCCGTACTGAAGGCTGTGATCTTTGATCTTCATCAGTAAGTGCTTCAAGTCCTCTTCATTTTCAGCAAGCAAGGTTGCGTCATCTGCATGTTGCAGGTTGTTAATGAGTCTTCCTCCTATCCTGATGCTGCATTCTTCTTCATATACTCCAGGTCCTCGGATCATTTGCTCAGCATACAGATTGAATAAGTATTGTGAAAGGATACAACCCTGATGCACACCTTTCCTGACTTTAAACCATGCAGTATTCTGTTGTCTGCTCAAATGACTGCCTTTTGGTCTATGTGCAGGTTCCTCCTGAGCACAATGAAGTGTTCTGGAATTTCTGTTCTCCACTATGCTTGTCCTTTAACGTTATGTAAATTTGCCCTCAGTTTGAAACAATTGAATCAACCCCTACTTGAAACAAATTCTTCATCATGGTCACCTTCACTTGCTGCATGCAACTTTTAAATCATTGACAAGGCTTGGAGACTTTTCTTGCACTAAACCCAAAAAACCCAGTGCCGTCGAGTTGATTCCTACTCATAGCCATCCTATAGGACAGAGCAGAACTGCCCCATAGAGTTTCCAAGGAGCTCCTGGCAAATTCGAACTGCCGACCCTTTGGTTAGCAGCCATAGCACCTAACCACTACACCACCAGGGTTTCCTTCTTGCACTAAAGTAAGGTTAAATAAGAACCAAGCGCACCTGTTCCAACTTACCTACAAATTTGACTTAAAGACATAGTCAGGAACGGAGCTCGTTTGTAACCCGGGGAGTGCCGGCACTATTATCTATGTTTTTCCAATGAGTAAATTGAGTCTCAGAGAGGTTAAGTAACTAAGATTATACAGTAAGTGCAGAGCTGAGCCTTGAATTTGCTTCTATCTAGCTCCAGGTTCCATACTGCCTCCCTCCTTTTACCCATAGTGCTGCGTGTGTGTGAAAGAGTAAGGGAGGAAGAAAGAGACATGGAGAGAAGGAAGGAGAGAGAGGGAAGGAAGGGGAGGGAAGAAAGGAAAGGAATGAGAAGAGGGAGAGATGGGAAGGTTGAGAAGAGGACAGGAGAGAAGAAAGGGAGGGGAGATGAGCAGGGGAGGGGAGAGGAGGTGGGGTAGGGTGGGTTAATTGTAATTATGTACAGTTTTGCAGTGATGGTGGGGAGGGTAGGTATTTGGGGTCTGTGTGCGATGGTGGGTTTGTTCCAGGGTGAGTGTGGCTGGGCATGTCCTGAGGACAGGGTCCAGTAGGTGGTGGTTCTGGGTGAAGCATACAGACATGTGCATGTCTGGGATCGGGCACCAGGTGTGATGGCCTGGCCCTGTAGAAAATAGCTACGCTAGGAACAGCTCCATCTGCTCAGTTGCTGCCTATTTGTAGAAAAAGCATGGTGGACTCTGGAGCCAGCAGACTCAGGTTCAGATCCAGTGGTGGGAACTTGGGATGCCCATTTGGCTTTTCAGAGCCTCAGTTTTCTCATCCATATGTAGGACTTCTACTAGGGAGATGCCACATCACCACTGCATTTAATTCAGCTATCTGCTGTAGGCCAAAACATTACAAAGAAAGAGAAAAACCATAGCAATTTAGAGTGTAAGGAATGTTGCCAACCATTCTCATTAGTGAAGGCGTGCCCAAGGTAAAGGGTCCGTGAACCAGCTCCTCCTGGCTCACTCTGGGCCCCAGGTAGCCCTCCCTACTGCTAGATAAAAAGACAAGTGGTAGGGGGGCAAACACCCTAGAAGACTCACAGCCTCCTGGAAGGGCCCAGCCCCTTTTCTCCTTACAGTGGCCCTCCAGATTCTACACACAGGGAACTGGGGCCCAGAGAGGCTGGGACCTCCCTCTGGTCACCCAGAGTCAGAGCAGCAGCCCAAGCCTCCTGACCCACCGTTCACGAGGCCGTAGAGAATGTGGTTGGGTTTGCCCCGATCTCCGTCCATGGCCACCACGGTCAGCACCTCCGAGCCCTGGGGAGCAGGAGCAGCTGCTGAGGCTAGTGGGTGATGCTGGGTGCTCCCATTCCCAGAGATTGACCCATCACTGGACAGAGTGTGGCGGTAGGAACATGCCCCACCTACTCTGCTGGGAGCTCCGGGTGTGGGAGGGAGCCTGCTGGGCTCTTGCTTCTTCCTGGCCCCACATGGGCTGGGTGCATGGGCTGCCCAGGGATGCCCCCAGCCTCCGTCCCCACACACCACACTCAGCCCTTCCCTCTGCTGCCCTTCCCTCTCCTGTCCTCCACCCTCCAGCCTCCTTGGCACCCCTCATCCACCTTTGTCTTGGTCACACCCCAGGGGTCCGTGAAGAGGGAGGGGAGAGGAAGGTTGGTGTGGGTGGAGGCCATAGAGGGCCTCAAATGTAAGGTGAAGGAATGAGGATTTTTATCCTGTGGGGCCCAGGGTACTGTTTAAAGGGGCAGGGGTGCCAAAACCCATGGCTACTTCTTGCTGTGGTCTGAGCACCACTGCTCTTCCAGGAAGACTTTCCCCTGATTCTCTTTCTGCTGTTAGCTCCCAATAGGGCTGTCTAGGTGCCCCCACCCTGCTGGCAGCCCCCCGACCCCACCGCCCCTCCTGGGCCAGCATTTCTCTCCCTACTCTGTGCTGTCGTCACACTAGGCTACCAGCTTCTGGGAAAGGTATATCTCAATGTGTGCCAGTACATGGGAGGGGCCTCAAAATGTTTTTCATTGTTTCATAAAGTCTGGAGAAATCAAAAAAGGGGTACGGAGAGTTGAGAACACAACTCAGGCCCACAGAGAGTGCTGCAGCTGGGCCTGAGAGGTGGCGTGTGGCCTGGGGACCCAGGGTGGCTCCTTTGGTCTTTGCACTTGGGAGCCTTCAATCTAGTTGGGGGATGGCAAAAGGTTTTACCCCAAGGCAGACATACTCACCAAGGGATGTCTGCGCAGGGCACCTGGAAGCAGAGGGGGAGCTCCCACCTCAGAGGTGCCAGGGAAAGAGGAGCCTGAACTGGACGCAGAAGGACAGGGGCACTGGGACACCTTCCAGGCAGGGGACGGGGGCAGTGTGGTGAGGCAGGTGGGCTGCGTGGAGCACTGTGGGGGCTCCAGTGATGGAGGGGACTGGCCTCACACACCAGGCTGAGGAGTGGGCTTCTATGAGTTCTGGGGAGTCACTGAGGGGCCTGAAGACAGGAGCAGGAGCTGTAATTTGCACTGAAGGGGGAAGGGAGTTGAGGCCAGCCTTGGAGCAGGGCTTTGGTAGGGGAGGTGTCTCGGTGGTTCAGGCAGCACAGTGCTGGAGACCAGCTCATGTGAGTGGCCTAGGTTGCAGGCTTGGGATGGGGAGGCACAGAAGAACCTCGTCCTCATGAGGCTACAGCCTCCCACTGACGTGAGATGCAAAGAAAGAGCTGCCAACCCAAACCGAGCCTCTCTTTGCCTGCTGGCCACTCTCCTCTAGCTCAGCCCTCTGGGTCTGCCCTGGCTGCCAGGCTGTGGCAGGTCTGAATGATGGAGACACGCCTGGACCAGTCCTCCCTGACACCTGCTGCAGACATCGTGTGTGTGTCTTCCTCTATAGTCAGGGCCTAAGCCTAGCTGCCGTGAGTAAGCAGGGACCCTAAGGACCCCGGTAAGTGTGAAGATGGGGCAGGAGGCACCTGGAGGGACGCTGGGCTGAGAGGAGCAGCCACCCACCGGAAGCGTGTCCTCGTACACGTAGCCGTAGTATGGTGTGCCCACAAAGACAGGGGCCGTGTCCTGGACGTCCTCCACACTGACTGTGATGGTGGTGGTGGCTGAAAACACGACGTCAGCCCCCCGGAGCCTCCCTCCGCCGTCCTGGGGGAGTGTAAGAGGGGTTGCGCTCTGGAGTCGGACATGGAGTTCGAAGGTAGCTCCAGCTACTGACTGCATTTCTGCCTACTTCCAGGTAAAGTGGAGATAATTCTCACCTCATGGGGGATAGGAGGGGGGCCTGGGGACCCTAAAGGAGCTGGTGGGTAGTGGTCTCTGGTCCGTGCCTTTGGAAACAGGTTAATTCTCTCTAGGGAATTCATGGGCACCAGTGGCAGAGGAGGGGCGTCAGAGCCACCCTCCGATATCTCAGCCAGGAGCCAAGCCTCAGACGCCTCCTGAGGACCTACTGTGTCCCCAGGCTGGATGCGGTAGAGCTCTCCAGGATCTGACTTGGCCCTGCAGCGCCCTGATAGCCTGTGATGTAGGTGGTAGGCCAGCCAAGCCTCCCAGCATCATTGATGGGTGGAGCTGGGCAGGGCTCTGGTGGGGGCCTTCCTGCAAGACAGAATGTTGGGCCCAGAGGGAGGGGCAGCTGATCTTGGAGGAATCTGAGAAATGTTGGATGAGAGAGGCCACATGTCCTGAGTGGGCCACTAATCTCTAGTTCCACACCAGGCACTTTGGGAACACAATGGACTCAGTAAAGCTCAGAGCTGGGCAGTGTTGTTCTTACTTTACAGGGGAGGAAACTGAGGCTCAGAGAGGTGATTGGTCACATGTAGCGGAGGAGGAGAGTGAGCCAGTCTGGCAAGTGAGATGGAGGCCCCGAGGGCCAGGCAGGTCATGGGGTGTAAGGGGACAAGGGCCTCCTGGCCAGCGGACACCACAGAGATCCCCAGCAGCTGCTCCCCACTCCCTCCATGCTTCCTGCGCCGCAAACTGCCCCCATCCAACCTGGAGCCTAACCCTGTTCAAATCCGAGGGCAGCATCCCCTGACAAAGGCCAAGACAGACAGACTGCTGCCCTCTGTTACCTTGGCGACCACCGTGACAAAGTGTGCCCGGGCCTTCTCGTAGTCCAGCGTGGTCCCTGCCCGCAGGCGCAGCACGCCACTGTGGCGGTCCATGGCAAATTTGGTGGAGTGTGGATTCTGCAAGAGCGAGGGCAGGCTGGGCCTCTGGGGGTCCTCACTGCCCCTCCTTCCAGGAACCAGGGTCCCCATCATTTCTGACTCCCTGGATCCCCGTTCATGGGGCTTCCCCTGCCACTTCCCCCTCAAAATCGGGAGGGAACATTCTCTTCCAGCAGGGCCTCATCTTTTCCCTCAGTTGAAAAAAGAATTGGGCTCAGCTTTGGGCTAAGCTCTTGCCTGGAAGTTTCAGCAGCTGAAAGAATGCCTGCATGTCAGCAAAGGGCCCTAACCTGGAGGCGCAGGGCTGAAAGCCATAGTGAAGGAGAGATCCTTCCGGACCTTCAAACCAAGCCTAGAAGTTGCTGTGGGCAGCATCTAGGGGGAGGGTCAGGAGATGACAGTGACTGTGACAAAGGCAGGTGAGGAACCCCTGAGGAGGTGGAGTGGGTGGAGGGTGCAGAGAGGGAGGCCGCTCCATCTAGGGGGGTGGCTGTGGGCCAGGCGCTGTTACAGATGCTTTATGCATACTTAGCCCTCACAGCAACCCAAGGAGGAGCCGCTTTTGTGATTCCCCTTTTGCATAGGAGGAAGCTGCTTTAGGAAATTAAATAAAGGTCACAGGAGCAGCCAGTGGCAGGACCTCTCCAGAGCTCCTTGGTTCCAGGGAATTTCTCCAAAACTTGTGTTTGTAGCCACCATGGGCTGCTACGTTGAAAGCTGTGAGCACATGTGAAGAGAAGAGAGAATGCTACAGAAATAGCTGCCAGAAGGAAGTGAGGCTCGTTCTGGGGAGCCACGGAGGGGCCAGAGGTACGGGGAAGGGGCCTGCCTTATGACATGGTGTTGACTGGAGCTCTGGCCCCTCCTAGGGGTTGCCCCCTCTGCCCTTTTTCTCACTGACCATTCTAGGCCCAGACAGCTTTTGTCCACCCTGGGTGGGTACACCTGGCCTTCTCCTGGGGAAGAAGCTAGAGGTCTGAGAGATCTGGACAAAGGGAAGGAGCAGACCACCTGCCAGACAGTCCAGACGGGTCAGTCAGGGAAAGAGGTCTGCCCCAGGATCCCAGCACGTCCCCATCTCTTTGCCTTACCCATGTGTTTCTGAGACCCTTTAGGGATCACATGAGGCATCTCTGAAAATCTTTGGGAACAGCAGAGGTGCTGACCTGAGGGCCTTGGCAATGGAGATAGGGGCTGCCTGGTGTACCCCCAGCCTGGGGCCTCTGGTTACATCCTGTGCCTCCCACCTTACCTGCAGGAAGTAAGTGACACTCCCTCCAGAGCCTGTGTCCCTGTCCACCGCATGGACCTTAAAGATGCTGCTCCCAGCAGGTGTGTCCTGAGGAGTCACAGCCACAGGGAGTGTCAGCCAAGGGCAATGGGTGGAAACTTGGAGTGCTGGGGGGCCACAGGGGTGGGGGTGGCTTGGCCAGGGGAAGGTCAAAACAGAGGTGAAAGGCAGTGCTACCAGCACGGGAGCTTCCTACAGGGGAGGGGTTGCAACACAGGAGCTGGATTGGGTGCAGGACAGAGGGAAAACACAGGAACGGAGTGGGCGGGGGAAAGAGGGGAACCACTGGAACTGGACTGGGTGCAGGACAGAGGGAAGATACAGGAGATAGAGTGCGTGCAGGACAGAGGCAAGACACAGGAGCTGCAGTGGGTAGGGGACAGAGGGAAGACACAGGAGCTGGAGTCGGTGGGAGACAGAGGGAAAACACAGGAGCCCGAGTGGGGGAGTGGGTGCAGGACAGACGGAAAACAAAAAGAGAGCGACAGGAGGAGGACCTCACGAAGACAGGGAGGAAATGCCAAGGCCGAAAATAGACAAGGGCTTAAAATAGGAAAGACAGTCCACAAATGAAAAGATGGCCAATGAACATGGGAATGCCCATATGACCAGGAATCATGTACGTACAATTTACAGAAAGAAACAGCTTTATCCCGCTGAATTAGCGAGTATTTATAGACTGGAGAATCCCCAGTGTTGGTGAGGGATGCGGGGAGAGAGCAAACAGGTTGCTCTGGCAAGGTGATATGGCAACCCCTCAGGGGCACTCAGATTTTTTCACCCAGAAACTTAAAATCTTGGACTAAATCTTAAGGAAATAATGTTAATTAGAGAAAAAAAAAAATGATTCTCAGAGATTTGGTGTTGTTCATGGCAGCAAAAATGTGAAAAAAAGAAAACAACCAAACCCATTGCCATCGAGTCAATTCAGACTCATGGCGGCCCCATAGGACAGAGTAGAACTGACTCGTAGAGTTTCCAAGGCTGAAATCTTTACAGACGTAGATTGCCACGTCTTTCTGCTGTGGAGCAACTGGTGGTTTCAAACAGCTGACTTTTTGGTTAGTTGCTGAGAGCTGAACCAAGGCTCAACCAAGTCTCCTTGCAAAACCATAAAAAAAAATTTTTTTTTTTTTTATAAAGCAACCTAAATATTCAAACATAAGGGAATGACTCAGTAAATATGGAATGTTCCTTTAATGGAAACTATTAAAATGATAGTTACTCAAACTTTACAATTATGAGGAAAATGCTCATATTGCATATTAAATGAAATATAGGACACAAAAAAGCGTATGTTTAGTATAGTCACAACTATGGAAGACAAAAAGAAAATAAAGTCCTATAATTGCAAAAAAGACTAGAAGGAGACACACCAAAATGTAACAATATTGTTTTAAGTTGGAGAGATTGACAGTGATTTTTTAAAATTCTTTTTTGCTACATAGCTCACTTTTCTACAATAAATAGTAGAATATTGGTATTATAACGGAGGATAGTGAACAAACATTCCTTTGGGACAGCCATGACTGTGAGGGGGTGGTGACAGGTGAGGAGCAGGGAAGAGGAGGGGACAAGTGATGGAGGAGCACGCCCGCTTCACTCGGGGTGGGATGCAGCAGCCTCACTCACCTCAGGAACCAGGATGACATATGGCTCCTGGATGAAACTGGGCGCCTCGTCATTGGCGTCAGTTACCAGGATCACGACTTTTTCTGCCACCTGAGAAGAGGCAGAGGGGATAGGGGTTGGGGCAGTGAGACTGTCTGGGGGATAAAGGTTCAGTGAGTTCTAATGTTCCCAGATATATGTCTCTGCCCCTCCCTCCTTCCCTTCCTTCTTTTACTCATCTATGCACCAAGCACTGTGTTCAATCCTGAGACGGAGAAGACTGTCTAATGGGTGCATTTTGCCGTGGTGATGGATGGGAGAAGAGGGCAAAGACAAGCAGATACCAGGATGGTAGCAGTGTCCTCCAGGGTGATAGGGTTGCAATAGCCTTATGTCAGGCTCTGTGGGCAGGGCCTCCGTGGCACAGCTTCAAGGCCACCATGGGCACCACGGCCCAGGCAAATGCACCCTTGGGGGCATGAGTGCCTATTGAGAAGGCTGTGTTCAGAGGCTAAGAAGGGGCATTCACCCCAGCCTGTGGGGATCAGGGAAGCTCCACAGGGGAAGTGAAAAACCCGGTGGCAGTTGCCAGGTGAGAAGAGACGATGTGGAAATGTGTTCTAGGGAAACAGCAGTGAGCATAAAAGCAGAAAGAGGTGGGGAGTGTGCTGAGTTCACAGCTGGATGGTAGGGTGGGTGAGGGAGAAAAAGGGGTGAGGGAGAAAGGGTGGGTGAAGGAGAGAAGGTAGGTGAGGAAGAGAAGGTGGGTGAGGGAGAGGAGGTGGGTGAGGGAGAGGAGGTGGGTGAGGGAGAGAAGGTGGGTAAGGGAAAAAGGGTGGGTGAGGGAGAGGAGGTGGGTTAGGGAGAGAAGGTGGGGGAGGGAGAAAGGGTGGGGGAGGGAGAGAAGGTGGGTAGGTAGACAGGTGATGCAAGGGAGGCCAGACTCAAGCTTGGATTTCACTCTGAGGGCAGTCAGGCCAGCTGTTAGCACTTTCTGAGCTGGGGGTGGCCAGATGTCTGCTCTACCTCATGGGCCCCAGCAGCAGATGGAAGTGGATGGGGGTGGAGCAGACAGGAAGCAGGGATGGGGGACATGGTACAATTGTCCCGGGAAGCCCTGAGGGGGCCTGGGGAGAAGTGGTGGCTGGAAGGAGGAGGTGAGGAAGAAGGAGGGGCCTGGGTGACTGTACAGAGCCAAGAGCCAGGTTGGAGGTAGATGGGACAGCAGGTCTGAGAGGACTGAGGAAGGTGGGTCAGACCCCTCAGGAGCACAACTGACAGACCTTGGTCTCCCCGTTTCCTCTCTCTTCCTTCCTTCCTTTTCCTTGTGGCCTCCCCGAAGCGCCCTACTGTGGGCTCTTTGGGGCAGACCTTGCTGGGCCCTGGCTTGGGTTGGCCAGGGAGCACCCCCCCTCCAGGTGGGCTTGGGCAGGAGCTGTCTGCTGCTGGGGGACCAGCTCAGGTCTGCACCCACCTGATTTAGGCTGTCAGAGATGCTGATGATGGCTTCGATCTCGTCCTCCCTCTGGAAGCACAAAGACCGAGTGAGTGTCTGGGGTCCTGATGCCCCGTGGGGACACCCGAGGCCTGAGGAAGCTCTTCCTGCCTCACTGTGCCCACCACAGGAGCCCCAGAGGAGGGTGGGCTGGGGATGACAGTGTGCTAGGCATGGCCAAAACAGCCCACCCTGCTTCGTGTGGGGTTCTCATCAGCCCAGATGCATTGCCGAGGCCCGCTGGGGTAAGGAGAGAGCTAACCCTAGTGTGCCAGTTCGGGAAGATGATTTCCTTTCTTTCCTCCCCCTCCCCTCCCCCACACTTTTTTTCTCCCGTCTTTTCCATATTCCACAGCTCTGCAGAGACCTAGCTCTGTGGTGTCCCAAGTGTTCCTGATGGGGCCTTGGTGGGGGTAGAGGTGGGGGTACTGGGTTCACTAGGTCCCTGTGGGTGCCAGGAGGGAGGTGTTGTGACCCCCAGCTGCCTCTGAGACCCTCCCTTGCCTTTCTCCACCCTGGCCTTGGCTGGTGGGTTCTGTCAGCATCCTAGAATCGCTGCAGCTTCACAGCTGAGGTCCATTGTGTGGCCCCCTAGGCCCACCTGCCTTGTGTGGGGCCTCAGAAGGGAAACAGACCCCAGGCCTGTCACCAACAGACTCAGAGTGGCTCAGATGGGAGGAGTTTTGCCAAATTCAGGCCTACCCTCCCTACCCCTCCTTGCAGCCTTGATCTGCTGTCTGAGTTTGCTGTGGGTTATAGGACAGGCCAAAAAATCATTTTATGATGTTTCTGAAAGGCAAAGTGCAAACAGAATTTCTTCCAAATTGAACATGCTGAAAAAACTAGCATGGCCAGCAGCTGCTCATTACAGGAGCCCCACTCTTCACTCTGAAAGTTAAGTCCTCTGCACAGGAAACAGCTTCAAGATCCCACTGTCCCCTCCAGAGGCTCCACAGAAGGTCTCCCGCAGTGGCCTTGGGCCTCTCAGGGGATCGTCCAGCCACAGAGGTGTCTCTGAGCCCAGGGCAGGGGAGGGCTCCACTGCCCCCCTGCAGCATCCTGTACCTCCCGGTCCAGCTCTTCAACCAAGGTGACGTTTCCACAGTTGGCATCAACAGAAAAGATACTTCTAGTGCTGGGGTCAAAGCTGATGTGGTAGGAGACGGGGTCTCCCTCAGGGTCTGTGCCGTTTAGTGTGTACACGTGAGAGCCTGGAAGGGGACAAAGGGAGGAAACCTAGAAGCTAGGACCTAGCTTTCCTAAAAGGACAAGCGCCAAGGACCAAGGATTCATTTATATAGTGAATATCCAATTCCCTGCCAAACTTGTGGCCAAGAGTCAGGCACTTACTGAGGGCCTCACCCTGCCCTGCGGGCTGCTCACCACTCTTATCTTTGGGCCTGAGACCTGTCAGTGAGATGCTGTCATCTGTGAGATGCTGTCATCAGCCACGTCACAGGTTGTTAATCTATCATGCAGATTACAGAGGCTGTCCAGGTCCCAGGGCCTCACTCCATTGCCTGTTTCTCCCTTTGGCCTGAATGACTCCAGTCCCAAGAGCCAAGGTTGGGGGCTCCCAGGGCACAGGGGGCCAGTGCAAAAGGGAGCAGCCATGAAGGCCAAAGAAGAGACTGGGAGGACAGGGTGCAGGCCCTCACCTCCACACCTTGTTCTTGGGATATTTCTGAATGAGGTGCCTCTTCATTTCTCACATTCTTTCCCCTGGGCTCCCAACCCCAGCCGGATGGAGAGAGGGCATGCAAATCTCTCCTCTCTCTCTCACTGCACATCCCAGGGGGTTCCCTCTCCCTGGGCCATTTTAGAGCCCTGAGATAGGTGGTTCAGGGAGGAAGTGCATTTGCTCAAGGTCACACAGCCAACAGAGGGCAGGCCGCGGAGTCCTGTGCCCAGCTGCCCTCCGCCTTGGCTGAAACTGTGTCTAGCTAGGCCCGGGGCAGAGCCTCCAGGACTTGGTCGGTTTAGGTTGCCATGGCAGCCGTGACCGCCTTTCCTGCCATTGCCCTGGGGAATTCGCAGCGCAAACAGGGCGCCCTTTGGGAGCACGGGAAGCTTGGCGCTCCATAGGCTCGAAGGAATCACTGGTTTGCTTCAAGCGGAATGTGCGTCGCCGCTTGGGGAGGCTTATGGGGGGTCGGCGGTGCCAGGGCTACTGACCTACAGAAGTGTCCTCCGGGAGGCTGAACAGCGCCATGTTTCCGTGGGTGCTGCCGACCCCATTGTCGAAAAAGTAGGGGGCGAAGTTGGCCTGGGCTTGGAAGAGAACACAGGCGGGAGAACAAATGGACACCCTGACACGGGAAGGCCAGCTTCGCGTCAGCCCGCTCCTGGACAGGCGGGCGCCCCCCTCCCCGGCCCGAGAGCATCCACGGAGATGGCTGGGGCACCATGGAAAGGCCCCCCTGCCCACTGCATCTCCTGCGGTCACGGCTGGCGTTCAGGCTTGTCAGGGTCACACACCATCTGGGCGCTGGAAGCCAGGCAGGGGCTAATCCCATCCCCTTTAACGGGTAGACAGGGAATCGGTGCCCAGAGAGTGGCAGTGCCCCTCTCAAGGCCACACCGAGAAGCGTGCCCAAGCGGGTGGGGAGCTGGGCCCCCTCCCCTGTCCCACGCAGTCATCACAGCAGCCTCCACACACCCCCGTCCCGCTTGCGGAGTCAGTAGGGGTCCGGGGCATGAGCCCCGGGCTCCAGGGCACGGACGTCGGGAGAAGCGCCCCAGGAGGGCCCACTCCCCGTGGGGCAGCTGGGCAGGCGTCAGACCACCCGGCTGGGCGGAGTCCCACTCTGGAAGTGCACGGTCCCCGCCCTTGCCCCCACCCGCCCGGCCACTCACCCAGGCAGAGGCGCAGCAGCCCCAGGGCCAGGGCGGCCCGCGGGACTCGCTTCATGTCTCCGCTGGCGGGTAGTGTCGCTCGCCACCGCTGAGGCTGGCACAGGAGCACGGAGTGTGCCCCGGATCGCGAGGAGCGCAGAGGAGACAGTGGGGGCGGCGGTGGCGGCGGCGGCTGCGCGAGGGGGCGCGGGGCGGGAGCGCGGGGTGGTGCAAGGGCGCTAAGCGGATGACACAGCTCTGATCTGTGCAGCTGGAGAGCTCCTGCCCGCCGCCTAATGAGACGAATTAGTGGGCGCCGAGCAGAGGCCCGGCTCCCAGCAGGGCGGACGGGCGGGCGGGGGGAGGTGAGGGTACTCCCTTCTCCTACCACGCCCCCTTTGTCCCAGCCATGAGGCAGGGGCCAAGAAGCCCCCCAATCCCCATGTAAGACCTGAGGATGGGGCAGAGTGCCTTCCCCCAGGCTGCCCAGAGTGCGGGACCCTAAAAAACTGGGGTTTCCCAGGGTCCCCAAGTCCTGGTGCTGCTGGGACTCCAAATGAGCTTTCCTTTTCCATCAAAGTCCCTGTGACTTTCCTGGTGTCAGCCCCCTTTCTGGGCCTCAGAACCCAGAGTATAATAGCAGCGGACCAGCCTAGCCTCAAACTAGAGGGACCACCTGGAAGAGAAATGGAGGGGACAAAAGTGGGTGGGGGCATTGCCCTGGAAGTCCGAATAGGTCCCAGGGACTGTGTCCTTACAAACTTTGAGGGTAAGACCAACAAAGAGGCGCTGAGGGGACAGGGGTTTTCAGGACCCCTCTCTTGGGGACCTCAGTCCGTTCCTGCTCTCCTGCCCCAGGCCAAACTAGCCCTGAGGGGTCACTAGTGGGTCCACAGGTATGGTGGGGGCAGCAGAGAGGGCCTCCATGTCTCCGCTAAGGAGAACACCTCAGACCATTTAAGGCAGGTAAGAGATGGAGGTTCCCAGGCTGGTGACCTTGGAGGGGAGCAGACCCATTCTCCAAGGCTTCCAGGGGAAGGTGAAAACTTACAGGGAAGCTTTTCAGTCTTGGGATGGACCTGCTAAGACAGAGGCCCAACACAGTGGTGAGCCCCCATTCCTGGAGGGCGTTTAGGCATTTGGAGGCCCTGGGAAGCTGACAACTAGAAGAAGTCGGTACACTCAGGGACCTTCCTGGTTGCCGGTAAACTTCCCTGGGCCACACCCTCATCTGCCTGCCCTGACAGTGGTCTTTGGTTAGAAATTCGGCCTGTCTCCTTCTCTTGGCTGCGGTCACTGTAAGCTCAATCTAGGTCACCTGATGTCCTAGGAAGAGTGTGTCCACAGACAGAGGAGGCCCTTGTCTGCTCCTGGAGGGGCTTCCAGGGTGGGTCTGGGCTTGCTCCCCAGAGACCTACTTGGGAACAGTGACCCCACACCCCCAACCCTGGGCTGGGCCTCTGTGACCTACAGTTAGCAATGGTCAGGGTTTCAAAAGGAGGAGGGAAAAAATGTCTCAGTGCATCCCAGTGGGGTCAGCATTTCCAGGCCCAGTCAACCAAAACCCTTCTTGCTGAATCCCTTCAGGCTTGACCCTTTGGCTGAAAGAAAACACGTTAAATTAGAAATATAAAATCTGCATTCTTGCATCACTAAAACCATCTCTAAGAGCTGGAAAAAAGACCAGCATGCAGTGTTCCAGATAATCCTCTGAGGCTGGCTCTACCTCACACAGTGAGCTGGAAGCAGAGCCAGGTATCCTGGTGGAAGGGTTTCCTTGTCAGAGTGCTGAGAGGAGCAGCCCTCCTGGGCCCTGCCGGCCCACTTCCTCACCACGTGGTCCCAGGGCCCTTGACTTCCCTTTTCTCAGGTTCGACAGCCTGTCACTGGAAAAGGACAGGGAAACAGTCGCCACATGCCAGTCAGTCCCCCCTCCCGCTGCCCAACACACAAAGTGTACAAGGTTCAGATCTGCTGGGGTGCCCAATCATCCTGGTTTTCCCAGGACTAAGGGGTTTCCAGAAATGCAGCACTTTTAGTGCTAAAACCAGGAACGTCCAGGGCCAACTGGGACAAGTTGGTCACCCAAAGTCTGCCCTGCCCTCACAGCATCTGCAACCCTGGGGCATACCTGCACCAGGAGATGCTGGACAAAGTGTTCTCCAGGCTTCTTCTGGTGCTGAGGATGTGGGGAGCACCAAAACCAAACCAAACCCGTTACCTTTGAGTCAATTCTGACTCATAGTGACCCTGTAAGACATAGAAGCCCCATAGGGTCTCTAAGGCTGTAAGTCTTTACGGAAGTGTTGTTGTTGTTAGGTGCCGTTGAGTCGGTTCCAACACATGGCAACCCTATGCACAACAGAACAAAACACTGCCCAGTCCTGAGCCATCCAATAATTGATGCTATCCTTGAGCCCATTGTTGCAGCCACTGTGTCAATCCACCTCGTTGAGGGTCTTCCTCTTTTCCGCTGACCCTGCACTTTGCCAAACACGATGCCCTTCTCCAGGGTCTGATCCCTCCTGACAACATGTCCAAAGTATGTAAGATGCAGTCTCGCCATCCTTGCCTCCAAGGAGCATTCTGGTTGTACTTCTTCTAAGACAGGTTTGTTCGTTCTTTTGACAGTCCATGGTATATTCAATATTCTTCGCCAACACCACAATTCAGAGGCGTCAATTCTTCTTCCTTATTCATTGTCCAGCTTTCACATCTGCCTCATCTTTCTCTGACAGACTGCGCCACCAGGGTAGAGTGCCAGGGTCCTGCTCTTCAGGCTCATCTTCCTGACAGCTCTGACCCAGGAGGGGGAAGGGTCAGGTCAACAACTGTAGCAGGTCTCCAGCCCCCTTCTTCTGTCCCAGCTGTCTGAGGTTGTGAAAGATGAGACAGGCTGGCAGCTTGACCTTTGCTTTTGTCCTTGGCATTCTGATCTGCTCTGTCCAATTGGTAAGTAATAACAAAATGACTGTTTGTGATATGGGAACCCTGGCCTGGTGTGAGGTTTGGTACTGAACATGATGGCACAGGGCCAGGGGACCCCAGTTAGCTGGGATGTGCCGACTGTATGCTGGGTGTACCCTCTCTGCTCACGACTCTACTAGCCCTGCCTACCCTAGCCTGCCTGAGGTTCTGGCAACTTTCTTCTGCAGGCTGTGGGCCAGGGTGTACCCATCTGCCTGGAAGCTGGCTGTCCCTCCCACAGCAGTGGGGTCTAGGGTTAGTGGCTTGGTTGTGGGTTCAGTGTACCTGAGGAGGCCTGGACAGCCATCTGCTCTGAAGTGTGGCCTCTCCTCACCTTCCTTGCTGTGCTCAGGCCAGGTGCTAGGGTGGCTGCCTCAGTTTCTCCTGTAATGAGGATGGGATCCCTCCCCTATCTGTCTGAGGCACTGCTGCTCCCTTACCAGAGGGACATTGCAGAAGCCCCAGGGCTGCGGCTTGTTCCCTGGGTCAGGTCCCCACTAACCTTACCCACTGAACCTGACCCTGGCTGGACTGCTGACTTTTTGTCATTGTGGCATTCACATGGGAAACTAGGATCTGTAGCTGTGACGTGGCCTGTTTTCACACTATGCCTCATGGCTGAGCCTGAGTAAGGAAGACAGAAATAAAAGAATGTCTCCCTCTCCAAAAACATGTTTTTCCTGGCATGCCACCCCCCCTAGGCAGAGTCAGCCCCTGCTTGGGGCCTAGGCAGAGCCCTTAAAAGCCTTTAGCGCTGTAATCTCTGCTTGGCTGCCTCCCCCTGGGGGCTATGAATCCATTCAGAGAAGAGCCCATGATTCATTGATTTATTCATCGGTGCTTCAGTACCAGCACAGGGCCTGGCACACAGTCAGTCCTCAATGGGTAGTTGTTGACTGACTGACTGACTGAATAAATGAAGAGGCATTTGACTGTGTCGATTCTGCATGCCTTTGGCAAGCTCCTTCCCCACTTGTCCATACATTCACAGAGTGCACTAGCCAGGGGCATACAGACTGAAATGCCTGCTGGGCCATACAGGTAACAAAAATGTGTGATACGGCTGGGAGGAAGGCAATAGGGAGTGGTAGAGACTATGGCACATGTATAAGTGTTCATCTTCACAGCATCTTTAAACACTGAGCTCAACAAAGAAAATCATTGCATTTTGGAGCAGACAGACCTTTTCTGTGCTGACACCGTGTAATTTGCCACCTCCTTTTTACCCTTCTGGTTCAAACATTGCAAATCCAGAGGAGCAGTGCAATTTTACTGAGGTTAAACAGAGGCTGAGTGTTGCTGGTGAGTCCAGGTTCTGGAGCTGTCCAAGTGCTACCAAGCTGTTAGTAAACAGGCATGGTCCACCTGCTGCTGGGAGACCAGACCAGCACTAGATGCACTCACATCCTGCAGGCTCTAGGATGCTCCCAAGGCAGGGAAATGCTGCAGAGTTGGTAAAGGGGGCAAGGGATTTCTCTTTGTATATGACTTCTCTGGTCCTGGGTTTGTAGTTCTATCAAGATGATTTGCTAGGTGGCAATCTTGCAATGGGATTGGACAGTTTACTATACAAATAAGTTGTAAAAAACTCTTAAGGGGATCGGTCAATTATTATGCAAACCAGGTGACTGTGGCTTACCTAGGGGATTGATCAGCTTTGTCATCATTCTAGGCTTAAAAGAGCCAATCCCACAGAGGTCGAGGGGGAACTCATTACTGTCAAGAAAAGCCAGGAGCAGAGCACTTCTGTCTTTCAGACCCAGGATCTCTGCATTGAGAACCTCCTAAACCCAGGAGACAGAGAGAGCTGTAACACCTGAGATAGCACGAGACAGCACAAGGCAGCATGAGTGGTGAGAACCAGGAGACCAGTGTGAGATGGCTGCGGTGGGTTTCCTGGCACATGGCACGAGGCAGCTGCATGGGCTCGCCAGCCCACAGAGCAAGATAGCTGAGGGCCTTCAGGCAGGAGGCTCGCTGGCGGAGTGGGGTGCCTCCAGGCGCTTGAGAACGGAGTAAAAAGAGTTGTAATACTTGCCTGAGCAGGGTCCCACAGCAGAGACCCATTCTAAGAGAAGCTCAGTGGCAGAAGCCCAGCCCAAGCAGGGTACAGCAGAAGAGGCCCAAGTGTGGCCTGCCTGGGTACAGCTGAGACGATGCTGAGAGCTGTTCTGTTTGGAGCTGTCCAGACTGACAAACTGTATCCTGTCCCTGAGTTGTTCCTGATACTTCCAAGTGGATCCCGATACAGAATTATAAGCTGTTACTTCCCTAATAAACCCCTTAATCGTGAGTATGGTCTTTGAGTTGTGTGTGGCAACAATTATAGAACCCATCAGAAAAGTAGAGAGTGCTGTGGGAAGGACTGCTGGTGTCAGAATTGGTTAAAAGGTTGGAGAGTGGAGGTACGTCTGACCTCCACCTCATAGGAATCAGCTTTGTTCTGGTCTTGATTCTTCTCCCCCCTCCTGAATTTAGATGGCTTCTGATGTCACTACATTACAGGGGTCACATGTGAGGTTTTGCACAGACACTAAGCAGGCAGGGCACGGCCTCTGCAGGGCTCCGGAAAGGGGTTTTCCCTGGGCGTTTTGCCCAGAGATAAGCTTGGAGGTGAATCAGCAGATGGGGGGACACACCAGGCTGTAAGTCATGTGGTGTCCAACAGGAGGTTCTACAGTAGATAGGGCCTGCAGTGGGCAAGGAGGACTGTGTCCTGGGTGAGGGGTAGAAGGTGTGGGGGGCCTAGGCCACCTGACCCTGTGCAGCCTGGATCAGTTTAGTTTAGAGGAAGAAGATCCATGATAATCTTTTGGCTTCTAGTTCAGAGCCAGGCCCTGTCTCATTATCTTATTTACTTCCCTAACAGCCTCTGTGATACACAGGCTTAGCTTCACTTTACAGACAGGGAAACTGAAACTCGGAGATGTCATCTGACGTCCCTAATGTCACACGGTGGGCACATGACAGAGCCATCATTTGAACCCAGGTCTACCTCCAAAGCTCATGCTCTGTCAACTACACCTGGTGTCCCATGCCACCAGCGGAGTGTGGCCCCTCCTGTCACCGTGGAGACTGCACACTTTCTCTAATGACATGGCTGGAACCTGAAAACATGTTTGGCTTCCTCAGGGAGTCAATTAGGGCAACATAAGAATTTTACTTTTATTATTTTAAAGTCACTTTCAGATGTTGATATTGTCTTTTTATCTCAACAGGGTCCCCAGGCTTGGATAGGCTTATTCACAAGGTTTTCCTTCAAGGCGGTTTGTGCTATTTCTGTATTCAATCTACCCTTTGAGGGTGAAATTCTTCTATCACTGAGATCATTTAAAAGGCGCTATGGCAAGTTCTGGAAACACAGCCTGTGGGTGAGACCGGGAAGGGAACTCTCAGGCCCCTCCATGGGAAGCAATGCTTGCCTGTCCAGGACCGTGGGCCTCCAGCTCAGCTTGGGAGTCAGTCTCGGGGCTTCCCACCCCTCCTTATGAAGAACAGATGGGGCAGGTGCAGGGTCCTCAGCTCCCTTGTGTGCCTCCTGCCTGTGCCGACATTTCTCTGCCTCCCCCTGAGCTTCTCCAAAAAGCTGGTGTTCCTGGCAGGCCCCTTTGTGCCACCACCTGTCCCACCTAGCATCATCACTGCAGTGTTCTCTGTGGTAATGGCTCAGAGCTGCCGTCACTGTGTCCTACGCCTCGGAGAATACACTTTCCCTTCTCCCTGTTCTTTTGGGCCAAAGGTCAGGCTGTGTCTTCCTTTTAAGTGTGTAAATCAAGTATCTGGCCTTCTACACCCTTGCCCTCGGAGAGAGCTGCTGCCTCTGCAATAAAGCACCTTGTTCTGTGTTTTCCGGCACTCTCCGTACTCCCAGCAGGTCCCGGTCCAGTGACTGGTCTGCTTCTCCTGGGTGATTGTCAAGTATGTTTGTTTGGTTTTGTGTTATTTTCTTTTTTATTATTTTTGGGGGGTTGGGTGAGGGGCAAGGATACAGGATCATCCAGCTCTCGCCTTGCTGGTAGGTGAAGACTTCACTGCACCAATGCTGCTCCTGGTGAGGGCCAGACACAACAGAGTTCACCATGGGCTTCCCACAGCCCACCATAGCTAATGAGCCCCACGGCCCCTCCATGGTCCCCAAGTACCGTCTCATCCATCCCCTCTGTTCACCCTTGCCCTGCCTTAGCTCCAGTTCAGGCTGTCTCCTCATGGAATGCCTGATCTGCATCCTCTCCTGCTTACAAATATTGATGGTTCTTCACTGTCCTCAGGAGAAATCCAAATACCATATGCCCTTCTGGGTTCTTCCTTGGCCCCACACTGAATCTTAGCTTTACCTTTGTGCCCCAGTGTTATTGCCCAGTTGCTGAATTCTCTTCAAATGTTCAAGTCTTCCTGCCTGGCTCTTGCTGCACCCCATCTTCACCCCTATACACGCACACTACATACACACACACACACATACAGACACATACCACACATACATCATATATCACACACATACACATACACTACAGAAACACACATACACATACACATGGACATGCATGAAGGCACATACCACACATACCACATATACCACATATATACATACATACACAAACATACAAACATACCACACAAACCACACATACACATACACACATATACAACTACAAATACCACACACACACACACACAGGCAGACATGCACAAGCACAAACCACACAAAGAGCCCTTCTGTACCTGGATGTCTCCCACTAACACACGAAATATGTCAGCTCTTTGTCCTGGGCCCTCTGTTCTTCCTTCTAGACCCCCTGTCTGTCTCTCCTGTTACGACAACGTCTTGTTCATCTCTGAGTTTCAGAACCTAGCACAGAGTCTGATTTTTACACATCCAGAGGGTGAATGAATGAGTGAGCAACTGTCTGAGGAATGAATGAGTGACTGGATGAGGGGATGAGTGTGTGACTGAATAAGGGATGAGAGAGTGACTGGATGGGGGATGAGTGAGTGGATGTGGGATGAATGAGTGAGTGGATGAGGGTTGTGTGAGTGACTGGATGAAGGGATGAGTAAATGACTTTATGAGGGGATGAATGAGTGGCTGGACAAGGGATAAGTGAGTGAGCAGATTAAAAATGAGTGAGTGATTGGATGGGGGAGGAATGAGTGACTGGATGAGATGTGAGTGAACGGATGAAGGATGAGTGAGTGACTAGATGAGGAGTGAATGAATATATGAAATGATGAGTGAGTGACTGGATGTTAGAATGAGTGAATGACTAGATGAGTAAATGACAATGACCTGATGAGTGATGACTGAGTGACTGGATGAGGGATGAATGAGTTACTAGATGAGTGAGGGTCTGGATGGGGGGGATGAGAAAATGACTGGATTAAGGGTTGAATGAGTAGATGAGGGAGAAGTGAGTGACTAGATACGGGGGTGAGTGAGTGGCTGGATGAAGGATGAGTAAGTGACTGGATGAGGGTTATGTGAGCAACTAGATGAGGGATGAGTGAATAACTGGATGTGGGATGAGTGAGTGACTATAGTAGGGGTGAGCGAATTGCTCAGTGAGGGATGATTGAGTGGATGAGGGTTGAGTGAGTGAGTGGATTAGGGGTAAAAGAGTGATTGGATGAGGGATGAATGAGTGATTGGATGAGGGCCGAGTGAGTCACTGGATGAGAGAATGAGTGACTGACCTGATGAGGCATGAGTGAGTGACTGGATAAGTGGTTGAGTGAATGACTAGATGAAGGGATGACTGAGTGACGGATGTTGTAATGAGTGAATGACCTGATGAAGGATGAATGTGTGACTGGATGAGGGATGATTGAGTGACTGAATGAAGGGATGAGTGAATGACTGGATGAGTGGATGAGTAAATGACAATGACTTGATGAGGGATGATTGAGGAACTAGATGATGGACGGGTGAGTGAGCGGACTAGGGATGAGTGAGTGACTGGATGAGGGGTTGACTGAATGAGTGGATGAAGGGAGGACTGAGTGACTGGATGTTGGAATGAGTGAATGACTGGATGAGTAAATGACAGTGACTAAATGAGGGATGAGTGAGTGGATGAGGAATGAGTGAGTGACCAGATAAGGGATGAGTGTGTGACTGGATGAGGGATGGTTGAGTGACTGGATGATGGGATGTTTGAATGACTGGATGGGGGATCAGTGAGTAAGTGGATGAGTGAATGAATGATGACAGGATGAAGTGATGATTGAGTGACTGGATGCTGGAATGAGTGAATGACTGGATGAGTAAATGAGAATGACTGGATGAGGGATGAGTGAAGGACTGGATGAAGGGATGAATGATTGGATAAGGGATGAGTTAGTCAATAGATTAGGGGATGGGTTAGTAAAAGGATGAGGGGTTGAGTGAATGACTGGATGAAGGAATGAGTGAATGACTGGATGGAGGGATGGTTGAGTGACTGGATGAGGGATGAATGACTAGATGAGGGATGATTGAGGGACTGGATGAAAGGATGAGTGAGTGATTGGATGAGAGGATGAGTAACTGGATGAGGGGATGAGTGAGTAACTGGATGAGGGGTTGAGGGAATGACTAGATGAAGAGATGATTGAGTGACTGGATGAGGAATGACTGAATGACTGGATTAGGGATGAGAGAGTGGATGAGGGATCAGTGACTGGATGTGGGATGTGTGAGTGACTGGATAGGGGATGAGTGAGTGGCTCATTAAGGGCTTGAGTGAATGAGTGGATGAGGGATGAGTATGTGCCTCTGTGGGGGCATGAGTGAATGACTGGATGATTGAATGACCTGGTAAGGGATGATTGAATGACCTGATAAGGAGATGAGTGAATGACTGGATGAGGTATGAGTGAATGACTAAATGGGAGGATGTGTGACTGACTGGATGAGAAGATGAAGTGAATAACTGGATGAAAGATGAGCGAATGACCGAAATAGCTATGTGTGAATGACTGGATGAGGGGATGATGAGTGACTGGACGAGGGGTGCTGGGATGAATGAATGACTGGATAAGGAATGAATAAGTGGCTGGATGTGGGGTTAATGTGGGACTGGATGATCAGATGAGTGAATGAAACCATGAATGAAGCTCATGAAAGGGATGTAAGGTCTCCTGCCTTGGTCATGATGCCACTGTCCCCAGGTCTCTGTCAGCACTCCCTGCCATTAGCCTGGCATCTGGTGGCCCTAGCTCTCTCAGACATGGCTGTGGTACTATGGGAGGAGGAATCTCTCCTTGCTGGGGGCATCAGATTAGAAAGAGCTTTCCTGAGAGCTGAGCCTCTTAGATCTGACCATCTGTTGGCAGCTCTGTGGACACTGGGTGTCAACACTCGCCAGGAGGGATGGTGGAGATGGGGAGGGAGGAGCGGTGGGCAGGAAAGTACTGCTGTGAGGGCATGTTACGGCCAGTCTTGCAGGATTTCCATGCTGGCCATTTCCCTATTTTAGAGAAAGGAACTGGCTTGCCCAGAGTCACACAGAAAACCCTGGGCTGGGCTGGGGTTTGAGTCCTAGGAAGTTGGGCCCAGCGCGCCCCTACATCACTAGTCCTCACTCCCTTCTGACTCACAGGTAGCTTGTGCAGGGATAAAGGAGGGCTGCAGGGTGCATGCAGGTTTCTTTAAACAGAAAGTTGTGGGTCAAGCCCAATCACTGACCTTCTCAAACACAGGTGCTCCATCACAGAAACCCAGAAACCCAGGGCCGTCGAGTCGATTCCGACTCATAGTGACCCTACAGGACAGAGTAGAACTGCCCCATAGAGCTTCCGAGGAGAGCCTGGCGGATTCAAACTGCCGAACCTTCAGTTAGCAGCCATAGCACTTAAGCACTACACCACCAGGGTTTCCGCTCCATCACACACATTTATTTGTGTGTTTGTTTGAATGTTCTTTACAGCAGACTCAGGTCAGGGGTTAGGAAGCAGCTCCTGTGGGCTATCATACACCAGGGGGTACAGGCGGGGGCAGCTGCATGAGGGCCGCAGAGCCTCTGCATCCTGGAGGATCCCCCGCTGCCTGCTGCCCGGCACTTGCAGGTTCAGAGGCCTGTGGATGTGTAGCTGTCAATGGTCACCGTGGAATCCTGGACTGTCAGTGCTGAAGCGGGCAGGTGGGGATGGAGGTCAGGTGAGCTGAAACTGGCTCACAGTAATTCTGAAGGTCGGTGGCAAAACGGGGCCAGGACCTGGAATTCTGGAACTTGCCCTCTGAACTCCCAGCTCACTGCAGTGAAGGTTAGAAGGGGTGAATGATGTCTGCCCTGGACATTTTCCCTCCCTGGACTTTACAAGCCCAGAGAGGCTCATTTACTTGCCCAGGGCCACCCAGCAAGGCAGGCACGCCAGAGCTCTGGCCTTTGAATCTATATTGTGGTTTTCAGGAGATTCTGGAGCAGACTTTTCTAAAAGGTAGCATGAAAGCAGTCCAAAGGGACAGGAAAAGATGCTGGGTCTTTAGAAAAGGAGGCTTCCACGGCCAGGGCACATTAGGATCCTTGTCCTGAGGAGGGGCCCGTGGCTTTTGGGTGCCTTGGGTGCTGGTCGCGGGGGTCTCAGCCATGTGGAGCCTTGCTCTGGACAGCACGTGTAAGGTAGTGTGTGTCCCAAACCACACTTCCATCTTCTGACAAACAGTCCCATTTACAGGGGCGCTATACCTGTGGGAGGGCCCCTGGCACCACCCAGCTGGGGGGCCCTGGCCTGGGCTTGCAGGGTCGGCAGAGCCTCCCGTGGTGTCCTGGGAAAGAGAGGAGGACAGACAAGTGGAAGACAGAGAGGCAGGCAGAGCCAGGGGAGGAGGAGAGAGGAAAGCATGGTTAAGACTCATTTTCAAACAGAAGCATTTGTTCAACATCAAAACAAGCATCAGATGTTTCCCTCCTTCCCGGAGGCCCAGAAGGGGCCTTTCCTGGTAAATATGGCGGCCCAGACTGTAGCAGTCCCGCCAGGGAGACACCTGATTTCCTGGCAGAAGAAAGAGAGGAAGCAGCTTTGCCTAAGCAGACCCTGTGGAGAGCAGGGTCCCCCGGCATCGACTCAGGTGGGCCTGGGAGGCCTGTTTCTGGCAGACTGACCAGAGGCTCCACCACGGGTCCTCTCAGGCCCTCTGACGCCCCCAGGACAGCGCATGTCAGGCAGTGTGTGTCCTAAAGCCGCATTTGCATCTTTTGACAAACCAGTCACATTTATGGGAGCAATAATCCACAAGAAAGGTAAAACTGCATGCATCAAGCTATTCTTCATGGTTATGTTCTTAATAGCAGGAAAAAAACTGGGAACAGTCTAAATATTCTACAGTACAGAAATGATGATGGAGACCTTTCACAGTGATAAAAATCAGTGGTCATGAAGACTGGGCAGCAACATGAAGAAAAATGCTTATAATCTAATTATCATTAAAAAAATTTTTTAATGAGGTACAATAAAAAAAATAAAAATAAATAAATTTTTTTTTTTTTACAATAGAAAAGGAAACTAGGTAAACATGCTTGCATGAAGGAAAAGCCAAATGGAATACAAAGCATTGGAAAGGGTTACTATGTTAGTGAAATTACTCTTTTTTCTCTTTTTCCCCCCAGATTATTACTACATTCAGTATAGGGAGCCAAATTATTTGGGTTCAAGGCCCAGATCTACCACTTAATTAGTAGCTGTAGCCTAGTAGGTTGATGGTTCAAGTTCACCCAGAGGTACCTTGGAAGAAAGGCCTAGCAAACTACTTCCAAAAAATAAGCCGTGGAAAACCCTACGGAGCAGTTTTACTCTGGCACTCTGCATTGCCATGAGTCAGAATCAACTAGACGACAACTGGGTGCACTGTGCCAGTCCTATGTGGAGTACTTAATAGTTATCACCCCACTGACTCTTCAGACATTATTATACTCTTTCCACAGTCGGGGACACCGAGGCTTAGCAACGTTGGATGACCTGCTCATGGGCACACAGCTAGTGGTGATGGGCCTGGGGTTCCTACTTCCTTCTGGGAAGTCTTACGCCCCCCGCAGCCACATGCCAGACTTGATCTACATGCTGCAGGAAAACTTTCTCTCTCTCTCTCTCGGAGGTAGTTTGTTGTGGAAAAAAGTGGACAGAGCCAGGTTCCTGATCTGCCTCAGTTTCTTTCCAATCCTGTTTCCCAATCTGTAAAATGGTAACATATGTACCTAGGGTGGTTCCAAGGATCTCAATAAAATCACATGATAAGGGCCCAATAAATGTGAATTTATTTCACTCAACTGGTTCTCACTGAGTTGTTTGCAAATTTCTGCAATGGATTTTTTTTTTTTTTTATGTACACTAAAGGAAAGTTACTCTCAGCACAGAGGCCATATACTTATTCTCCCAAAGTATTGTGTGACTGAAAAAAAAAAAAAAACAACTGCCCTTGTACTTTGTACAAGGAGTCAATCTGGCTGTGTTTCCTAAGAAATAACTCTGTGTGTGTGAGCCTGTATGTATGTGTGAGTGTATGTGTGTATGTATGTGTGCAAGTGTGTGAATATGTGCATATGTGTGCATGTGTGTATATGTGTATGTATGCATGTGTGTTGTCTGTGTGTTTATGGGTGCATGTGTGTGTGTGTACACATGAGTGTGTGTGTATACACCCTCAACTTCTCTTTTCTTTACTGCATTTTCACAAATGAGTCCCAGGGCTGGGATGCGGGCTGAGCCCTGTGGGGAAGACTGCTTCTCTCCCTCCTCTAGGTTGGCGTCTTGTTTAATGAGCCTACTCCTCCTCCACCAGGTTGGGGCTGTGGGGTGAGTAATGTTGCAGTCAGCCGGCCATTGCCTTCCACCTGTCTGGCCGGGTGCCTCACACTCCTTTCAGCCAAGTGTGGGAGAGCAGGTTATTTTTGCCCTGCCCCGGCTGGGTGTGATGCCAGCTTGGAAGGAGGGGCTGTCAGTTTTGGCTGAGGCTGCCTGTGGCGAAAGCTGTCTTACATCTCACTCCTCCCTCCTCCTTGTCCTCATCCCAAGCTTCCCTGGGGTGGACAGGACTCCTTGGTAGCTGGGCTCTTTGGGCCACAGCCTCAGAGAAGCAAGCAGGGCCAGGGCCTTCTCAGATCCACTGAGAGGGTGTATTTGGGCTGCCGAGTCCAGGGCAGGAGCCCTGGGTTTGTGTCCGGCCTGTGTGGCTCCAGGCTTCCGGCTGGCTCTGCCCACTCTGTGCTCTAAGCCCTTCCTGCCAAAGGCCAGTCAAGGTCTAGCAGCCCTGACCTCACACCAGGCCAGGCGACTGCAGTGTGCAGTCTGCCCCAGCCTGGGCCCCAACGCTAAGCTGGTGCCTGCACCCTGCCGCGGCCTGTCTGCCTCTTGCCCGTGCCCTCCAGGCATTGCTCTGTGGGCCCCACCTGAGCATGGAACCTGGGGCCTGACACTGGTTCCCCCAGCCCACTTGCCACCTGCCTGCACGTCTTCGGGCTACCTTTCCCCCAAGGCTGGGGTTCTCTGCACCTGCGTGCTCCTCCCGCCCCTAGTGACCCCACCTCCTACGCGAGCCCACGAGGCCAGTGGGCTGTGAGCACTGGGTCCCCCAGGCTTGCCTTCATGCAGCCTTGGCTGTGGCTCCTGCGAGCATCCACAGACCACCCACCCTCCTTGCTCACCCCGTCTCTCACCCCCGCCTCCTCCGCCTTCCCTGAGCCCCAGCCCCCGGCTGCCTTCCCTCCAGTGTGGTCTCTGCCTTTGTTCCTCACCCTCCACACTCCTCAGGCTGACTCCAGGTCCCCCTCAGCCTGTGACAGCACGTCACCTCCTCTGATAGGCCCTTCCTGACTTTCTTTTCTTCGATAGAACGTATTCAGTTCCAAATTATTAATTTATTGCCTCTTTTTGAGGGGTCAGTTTCCCCCACTAGACTGTGAGCTCTACGAGGCCAAGACCACACCTGCTCGCTGACCGTCCTGTGCCGGCACCCAGTGCAGGTAGGTACACGCAGGGCCACCTAGGAGGGGCAGGGTGGGTGCTTACCGCTCAGCCTGTTCAGGACCGGACCAGCACCTCCAGGGCAGCAGGGCCTGCCTCTCCGGGGCTTGGTGACACGCTTCTTGCCTGGGGGGGGGGGGGGGGACGACACAAAGAAGCAGAGATCTCCTGAGTGCTTTGGGACACTATGGGGTGGGTCTGTGCCAAATGGCTTGAGTGAGCTTCAGCTCCCAAGGCCACTATGTCCTGAACCTATGGGAGGCCCCAGGAATGGTGTCGTGGTTTACTTTTCAGAATAACAAGTTCAGTGTTGGAAGACACCATGCCCCATGACCTCACGTTCCTTTCCAGAAACAGTTCAGCATCCTGACTCTGAACTTCCATGTCCCTTGACCCAGCAATTCTCCCCTTGACAATCTAGCCAAAGAAAATAACCCCAAAGATTGGAAATATTTTATTTACAAGTGTGCTTCTACCACATATCTATCCATAATAGTGCAAAGTGGTGAACCATTTCAATGTCCACACATGCAAATTCATCACAGCAAACTCACTTGATGGCAAGTTATACCTAAAAATATTAAATAATGCCCCTGAGAGGAATCTTCCAGAAATAGCCCTGAACAGACAAGAAACGTTATAGGTAAATAAACTCATCTTTATCGATCTTCATTAGGGTTACATTGGCTACCAGTGTTGTTGTTGTTAACTGCTGTTGAGTGGCCCTTGACTCATGGTGACCCCATGCACATGAGAACTAAATGCTGCTGGGCCCTACACCATCCCCGTGATCGGTTGTGGATTAGACCCTTGTGATCTATTGGGTTTTCATTGGCTGGTTTTTCAGAAGCAGATTGGTAGACCTTTTTTCCTAGTCTTAGTCTGGAGACTCTGATGAACCCTGTTCACCATCATAACAACACGCGAGCCTCCACTGACAGACAGGTGGTGGCCACGCCTGAGATTCATCGACTGGAATCGAAATCGTGTCACCTGCATGGAAGGCAAGAACTCCTCCTCTGAACCACCAACGTCCCCCTACGTCAATGCCAACTTCTAACACATTCAAAATAAGAGGTCTGATAAATTGCCTCCTGGAGGCTGCATTTATGAGGAATTCTAATCGCTGTTTTCCTTCCTTATAAATATGACATTTGCTCATTGCAGAAAGTTTAAAAGAACAAAATACTTCCTATAATCCCACCACATACAGGCGACTACTGTTGATATTCCAGTGTAAATGTTTCCAGAATAACTTCAATCATAAGTACTTTTGGTGTTAAATAATACAGTGATCTTTTTTTTTTTTTAAGTACAAAATGGAATGTATGGAGTGATCTCAATTAAAATAAAAAATACTTGCATGCAATGCTGAAAAGGAATCAACAAAAAGCTGAGCATGGTTATTATTCTTGAATGGTGAAATTATGGGTATTTCTCTCCCTTTACATGTTTCTATAGGAGTCCCTGGGTGGTGCAAATTGTTAAGTGCTGGAATACTAACCAAAAGTTTGGCAGTTCAGATCCACCCAGAGGCACCTCAGAAGTAAGGCCTGGCCTGGTGATCTGCTTCCAAAAGTTCACAACCTTGAAAACCCTACTCTGCACACTTAGGGTTGCCGTGAACTGGAATAGACTCGATGGCAGCTAACAACACAACGACATGTATTTCTGTATTCCCTACTCCAGTGAATGCAACTTTTTACAGGTTAAAATGACCATAACCGCTAAAACAAAAAGTAAAAGTAGGCAGCTTCTGGAGGATTAGGCAAAAGATAAAGATCAAAAGATTCAGCTATCCGAATCCAGAAAGGCAACAGATATCCAGTGAGGTGCAAGGACCTTAACCAAACACACACAGACATACCCCGCACACTCTCATCCCATCTGCCCTGGGTATTTTCTATGCACCAGGTTTTGGGATGCTTGAAAGGAGGTAGCCTGCTAATTAACATATTAATTCATTCACACACACTTAACACAAGGACACTCTGTTCCGAGCAAGGTGGCTCCCGAATCTCTTCTGTAGGTGGGGCTTAGGTGCAGCAACCAGCTGGAGGCCCTGTGTTTGCATGGTAAGCACACTGCTTTTACTTAGCTGTGCATGAGTTTCGGGGAGCTGGGACTGGAGGTGGAGGCTGTGCTGCCGGGGTCTGCCCTCTAACACTCCCTGATTTCAACCCTCCCAGACACTCGATCTCTGCTCAGGGACGAGCACCCCGGGGAACAGCCCCTACCTTCTGCCGAGAAGCTGGAGAAGCAGAGAAGCAGAATGCAGAACAGGCTGGTGAGGATGGAGAGCCTCATGGTGGGGTGGGTACAGAATCCAGTGTCCTGGGGAAGAGCTGGGCCGGGGAGTCCTTCCTGAGGGCCACTGCAGAACTTTATAGAGTGATAGAGGCGTGTTTCCAAGAGGGCAGGGCACCATCTGTCTTAGAATTCTCCTAAAGAGTAGAGTTGGCCCCACCCAGGAGGAATGAACCAGCTTTTCGAGAAGTCAAGAGCGTTTAGTGACCTGGAGCACACAGAGCTGTAAATGCTGCCCAGCCCTAGAGGGCCCAGTGCTGGCCCTGCAGCCACAGCAAGAAACTGCTGTCAGGGAAGAGCCACTGCCTAGGGTTGAATGTTAACTTTTAGTGTCAGTAATCACCCCGTCCACTGCAGATCTTCTGTTCATTTCCTGGACGCAGGCAGAAGGGCCATAAAACCCCGTGCACAGCCTCGGGGAACAGCTGCCAACAAGGGGTGAAATACAGAGTGCACAGGCCCCAGAACCAGAAGGCCACTTTTCAACAGCGTGACCTTGAACTTGGCATTGAATGTCTCTGAGTCTTTCCCATCTGTGAAGTGGGCATAGTGCTACATACTTTCTCAAACCGGGAAGAAGAAATATATGAGCAGCCACTCAGACACTCAGACAGCTGCAGTGGACCTTTGAGAGGCATTTAAGGTGGTGATGAGAAAACAGGCTTTTTAGGTGCAGGGTCAGCCTGAGCAAGTGTATGGCAGCAGGACACATCCTACAAGGGCAGACATCAGGGAAAAGCCTGCCCTATGGGCCAGGGGACCTGGTTGTCACCTACTGGTTGGGCTCGTTCCAATGACAAGGCAGTGCACTTGGCACCAGGACACAGAAGACACCGGGTCTGGCATCAGAACACTTCTGCTGGTGGAGGCAGCATGCAGACAAGGAGCTGCCATACAGTGCGGTAAGTGCTGTCTCAGCTAAAGTTTAGTGCAAAACCAAAAACCAGTTCCCATCCTCAGTTCCAACTCCTGGTGACCCCATGTGTGTCAGACAGAGCTGAGCTCCAGGCCTCTCTTCCCAGATGCCTCTGGGAGGACTCAAACCTCCATCCTTTGGTTTAGTAGCTGAGCAGGTTAAAAGCACGTTAACAATTTGCACCACTCAGGTACTCCAAAGGTCAGTGCAGAGTGAAGTAAACTGTTTATTTGGTTTGTTTATGTCTTTGTGTCTAAGGTGTGTCTCTTTTAGGCAGCATATACCTGGATCATGTTTTTTTAATCCATTCTGCCACTCCCTGTCTCTTTACTGATGCATTTAGGCCATTTACATTCAGTGTAATTATTGATAGGTGTGAGTTTATTGCTGTCATTTGATGTATTTTTTTGTGTGCATGTGCGGTGTTGACAATTTTCTTTGTTTTGCTTAATTACCTGTACTGAGTTCTTTTAATTTTATTTTTTTGTCTCTTTCATTATTGTTGATTTTGTGTTTGCTGAGTCTTTATGTTTTTTTTAATTTTGATGTGAAGGTTTGTTAGCTTCCTTTGTGGTTACCTTGAAGTTTACCTTTATTTTTCTAAATTTAAACCAATCTTTTATTTCTTGGTATCACCTTGACTTCCTCTCCATAAGGAAGTTTTATGACTACACTGTTGATTCCTTCTTTTTTGTTTTGACATTGTCGTCATTTACATATGACGTCTCTGGTTCTCTATTTTCAGTCTTTTAGCTTTGGTTTGTTTCTGTGAATTCCCTATCTGCATTGGTATCTGGTTGATCTGTCCTGTGTCCTAGTCTTGGATTGTTGTTTGATGTTGTTGGTTCTCTAACTGGAGGAGTGCCTTTAATATTTCTTGTAATTTTGGTCTGATTTTTACAAATTTCTATAATTTCTTTTTATCTGTAAATGACCTAATTTAGCCATCATATTTGAGAGGCAATTTTGCTGGATATAAAATTCTTGCCTGGCAATTTTTTTTCCTTCAAGGCTTTGTATATCTACCTGCTCATTTGGGGTGGGGGAGTAGTGGAGATGCTGCAGAGATGAGTCTAGACTGGGCGAGGCTGAGGAAGGGGGCTGGCATGGTAGGCCAGGCCCTGGTAGCCTTCCTGGGCAAGCAGAGGAGTAGACTCTTTGGGGTATGAAAATGGAGGCCTGGACATTCTTCCGAAGGGTAAAGACTGGTGGATGAGTGCTTCGGGCTCCTTTCCATCAGGGAGGGTCCCTGGGTGCCTGAGCATGTGCAAGGCTCCACCCTTCACTGGTGTCAGGGAGGCAGTGGCCCTGGGCCTGTGAGGGAGGATGAAGGGTGGGCACAGGACCCTCAGGATCACTTAGAGTGTGTCCTGGGCACCCTGCTGTGCCTCTGCCTGGGATGCTTCTAGCTCTCCTTTCTCAGTCTAGCCCCTGCTTATCCTGCCAGACCCCCCTCAAGCACCTCCTCTGTGGAGCCCTCCCTGCCTTCTCCCACCTTTGGGTCACCAATGTCCTCAGCACTGGCCTCAGGAGCTTACCTCTCAGCATGCTACTTCCCACTGGAGGGCAGGCGATGGACTGGACCTCTGGGGGGAGGGCAGGCTGTGTGGTCATCTCACTTTTATGGCCTCTCCAATCAGCTGAGGGCAGGGCAGAGCTGGAAAAGCCTTGGATGTGCAGGAAGTCCACTGTGGCCCCTGGCCACCCTGCCCTTGGACACAAGTTTGCAGCAGGAGGAGGCAATCCCAAAGACACAGAGCTGGGTCCACGGGTCTGGGCCGACAGCCAGAGAAGTAGAGGACTGAGGGGCATGTGAAGACCCTTCTAGCAAGGAAAGTAAGATGAAAGCATGTGGGAGGTGGTTTCAATGTTGTTGAGCATGGGTGGAGTGTCTTTGGCTGAAGATGGGCCAGTTGCAGGAGCTCTCCCTTCTGGACACCAGCCTGCAAGGACACACACAGGTACCATGCACAGGTACACACACCCAGAAGCTGCATCTACCTTTGTGATATCATGTCCACTTATCCTTTGCCTTAATGAGTATGCCCCTCTAGTCAAGGGCAGGCTCTGGTGCTCAACCTCCAAGAGCATGAGGGGAGATGCCTACAGCAAGAGACTCATTCACGATGTACTTCCCCAGTCTTCCTCATTTGCTAGAGATAGAGAAGCAATTTAGATCACATGGTCAGACTGCTGTGGAGCAAGTCAGTGGCCAGGGGTTACTTGGATAGCCAGCTTGTGTGCTTTTATACATTTGCAGACACTTTAAGACTAATCCACAAAATTCATGAGGTCACTGGGATTAAGAATCATACATCCTGTAATGTTGCTCATCCACCCATGCCCAGCCCTTCTAGGCTGCGCTCGGAGCCCTGATTACTGGGATGACCAGCCAGTGGCCACCGAAGACGGTGTGATCAGGTAGACCTGGGAGTCCACCAGGGGCAACTCTGGTTTTGGTGCCATGGAGACACTTGGGGGCACAATTAGTTGGAAGGAGGGCATGGAAGAGGATGAGTCTTGTCCTGAGGCTGCATTTGCTAGCAAACATTCTTTCTTACTTCGATTGCATACTGCAGGTCAGTAAACTTGGCTACGTTTCCTAAAGATGCTTTCCCTAAGATCAGGATGACTCCTACAGTCCCTTTCAAGGAATGTTACCAACCAAACCCACTGGCGTCAAGTTGATTCCTCTTCATAGTGAACCTATAGGGCAGAGTAGAGCTGCCCCATAGGGCTTCCAAGGCTGTAATCCTTATGGAAGCAAATTGCTACATCTTTCTCCCATGAAGCAGCTGGTGGGTTTTACCTGGCGACCTTTTGGTCAGCTGCCAAGCGGCTTAACCACTGCACCACCAGGACTCCTTATGTTATCACCAGGACATTTATTTCCATCTGGGGTGACTTGGGAGTGCTACCACTGAGTTCTCTGGGCAGGGTTGAACCTCTGGCTGCCACTTATCTATTACCTGTTGTAACAGGTAACATTTGGGTCAACTGTAATAAATCTCCCTTTATGTATGTGGCAGGGGCTGGAATTTTTTTTTTTTTTTTTGGTCAAACCATCATCTCAGGGCAAAAGAACAAGGACAACCTACCTGGCAAAAAAAAAAAAAAAAAACCTGGCAGAGGGGGCCAAATCATTTTTTTAATTTCTTTTTTTTAAAATTTATGTGTTGTGCTTTAGGTGAAAGTTTATAAATCAAGTCAGTCTCTCACACAAAAAGCCATACACACCCCACCATGCATTCCCAGCTGCTCTCCCCTTAATGAGACAGCACATTCCTCCTCTCCACCCTGTATTCCCCATGTCCATTCAGCCAGCTCCTGTCCCCCTCTTTCTTCTCATCTCACCACCAGACAGGAGTTGCTCAAATAGTTTCATGTGTCTACTTGAGCCATGAAATTCACTCTTAACCAGCATCATTGTCTTATAGTGCAGGCCATTCCCTGTCTATAGAGTCGGTTTCGGGAATGGTTCCAATCTTGGGCTATCAAAAGGTCCAGGGACCATGACCGTCAGGGTACCTGCGGTCTCAGACCATTAAGCCTGGTCTTTTTTACCAGAATTTGAGATCTGCATCCCATGGTTCTCCTGCTCCATCAGGGATTCTCTGTTGTGTTCTCTGTCAGGGCAGTCATTGTTGGTAGCCAGACACCATCTAATTCTTCAGGTCTCAGGCTGATGGACTCTCTGGTTTATGTGGCCCTTTCTGTCACCTGGGCTCATATTTACCTTGTGTCTTTGGTGTTCTTCATTCTCCTTTGATCCAGGTGGGTTGAGACCAATTTATGCATCTTAGATGGCTGCCTTCTAGTGTTTAGGACCCCAGACGCCTCTCAACAAAGAGGAATGCAGACCGTTTTCTTAATACATTTTGTTATGCCAGTTGACCTATACATGCCCTGAAACCATGGTCCCTAGCCCCCCGTCCCTGCTACTATGGCCTTTGAAGCTTTTGGTTGTATTCAGGAAACTTCTTTGCTTTTGGGCTAGTCCAGTTGTACTGACTATCCCTGTGTTATGTGTTTAGGTCAAATCTTAAAGCTGATCTCTAATCCCTTAGTGGAGTTCCTGGGTAGTGCAGACAGTTAACACCCTTGGCTCCTAACTGAAATGGTGGTTCAAGTCCACACAGAGGTGCCTCAGAAGAAAAGCTCGATGATCTACTTTCAAAAAATCAGCCATTGAAAAGTCTGCAGCACAGTGCTACTCTGACACATATGGGGTCACACAATGAGTGAGAATCAACTGGATGGCAACTAGTAATCCCTTAGCAATGGTGCCGAAACTAGGAGTGGAAAGAGAGATTCTGGTCCCACTGACCAACTAAGCCAGGAACTTTGGTAATTTTGCTAGGATCACTCAGCCTCTTACCCAGAGTCAGAAGTAGACTTTAGGAGAGGCGGAGCCAAGATGGCAGAATAGGCATATGCTTCCGGGGAGCCCTCTTTACAAGAAAGACCCGAAAAAACAAGTGAAACAAGTATATTTGTGACAAGCTGGGAGCCCTGGGCATCAAAGGCAAGCTTAGACAATGAACTGAGGGGGAGGGGGAAGAACAGACCATTCAGAAGTGGAGAGGAGTTACCAGACCTGAATTGCGGGAAGCCCTCAGGCACCATTCCCAGAGCAGTGGCTGCAGCAGGCTGGTGCTAGGGCTCAGCCGCAGTTTCCTCAGGGAGAAGTAGCCAGCCACACAGCCTACTCACACCTCCGGAACCTGAGGAGAACAGAGCTCTTGGCAAAAGCTAAGTAATTGCATATATTTTACCATGCCCTTCCCCACCCCCAAGCCGGCTTTAGCAGCTAAGTCCCTGTGCCTGAGATAGACCCTGGTGAGTACCTAGAACCATCCTCCCAGCCTTAGGGAAAGAAAAAATTTTCAACTGGGGGGAAAAGATAATTTGCCAGCTCCATTAACCAGGACAGCTCAGGACACAAGCGGCTCCTGTCCAAGCGTAAACCGTCCATGGACTTTGAGCACCTTTCCCTTCTGCATGGACCTCTGTGGGCCTATTTGGGGAGAATAGGCCCTTGTTGGCAAACTCCAACCATTTCAGCTGTGCGGTGGAGAGGTGGATGTTTGATCCTTGACATTGCTTTGCCTATTAAACAAGGTCCTCACCTACCCACATCAGGGATCTAAGGACTGGTACCTCCACTCAGGTCACCCAGCCACCCGCAACAGGGATCCAAAGATAACTGGTATCTCCCAGTCCTTACAACCAAAAACTTTGGGTGCCCATGGTCCCTCTGCAAAACCCCCCCACCAGCACGCTCTGGGGAACAGAGACATGTTTTCCTCAGAGACACTTGGGGGTCAGTTCTCAGCCCCCTGCCTTGTTCAGAGCGTGACCCCCTACTGCAATCAGATACTGGTATATACGCCAATCGCCCCTGCCCCTCTAAGACTGTAGAACAGAGCCTGTACCACACACTTGATGATCAGCTACCTGGAAATCTGAGCGGAATTCACACAAGAAAACTGAATGGACTCCTAGATTGATATACCTGATAACAGCTCTAGCCAGCTGGGGACAGGACACCAGAGTTCCAAAGGTGAAAATGATCAAGCTAGCTCACTCAAGCAACCCATAGGGGTATACCAAAACAAAACAAAGCAAGAAGCTACGACACAGTAAGCAAGCATAAACTAATACAATAACTTCTAGATGGCTCGGAGACAACAGTCAATATCAAGTCACATGAAGGAACAGACCGTGATCACCTCAACAGGCTCTCAAAACAAAGAATCCAGGGATCTTCTAGATGAAAGTGCTTTCCTGGGATTACCAGATGCACAATACAAAAGTTTAACATACAGAACCCTTCAAGACATCAGGAAGGAAATGAGGCAATATGCCGAACAAGCCAAGGAACACACAGATAAAGAAACTGAAGAAATTAGAAAGATTATTCAGGAACATAATGAAAAGTTTAATAAGCTGTAAAATCCATAGACAGACAGCAATCAGAAATTCAGAAGATTAACAATAAAATTACAGGATGAGACAACTCAATAGAAAGTCAGAGGAGCAGAATTGAGCAAGTAGAAGCTAGAATTTCTGAACTCGAAGATAAATCACTTGGCACTAATATATTTGAAGAAAAATCAGATAAAAGAATTTTAAAAAATGAAGAAACCTTAAGAATCATGTGGGACTCTATCAAGAGAAATAACCTAGGAGTGATGGAGTGCCAAACAGGAAGGGATAACAGAAAATACAGAAAAAATTGTTGAAGATTTGTTGGCAGAAAACTTCCCTGATATTGTGAAAGAGGAGAAGATATCTATCCAAGATGCTCACTGAACTCCACATAAGTTAGATGTTAAAAGACAGTCACCAAGACATATTATAATCAAACTTGCCAAAATCAAAGATAAAGAGAGAATTATAAGAGCAGTGAGTGGTAAAAGTCACCTACAAAGGACAGCAAATAAGAATAAGCTCAGACTACTCGGCAGAAACCATGCAGGCAAGAAGGCAATGGGATGACATATTTAAAAAATTGAAGGAAAAAAATTGCCTGCCAAGAATCATATATCCAGCAAAACTGTCTCTTAAATATGAAGGTGAAATTAAGACATTTCCAGGTAAACACAAGTTGAGGGAATTCGTAAAAACCAAACCAAAACTACAAGAAATACTAAAGGGAGTTCTTCGGTTAGAAATTCAATAATATCAGGTTTCAACCCAAGACTAGAACACTGGATAGAGCAACGGGAGGTCAACCCAGACAGGGAAATCCAAAAAAACAAAGCAAGATTATTAAAAAAAAAAAAAGCACAAAGCAGGGTAACAGTGATGTTATTATATAAAACAAGACAACATTAAAATAATAAACAGGGACTAAGAAATGTAATCATACACTTTCCATATGAAGAGGAAGATATGGTGATACGAAGAAATAAAAGTTAGCTTTAAATTTAGAAAAATAGGGGTAAATAATAAGGTAACCACAAAAGAGACAAACTATCCTACTCATCAAAATAAAAACCAAAACCAAACCAAACTCACTGCCGACAAGTCAATTCCGACTCATAGTGACCCTATAGGACAGAGTAGAACTGCCCTGTAGAGTTTCCAAGGAGCGCCTGTTGGATTCAAACTGCCGACCTTTTTGTTAGCAGCTGTAGCACTTAATCACTACACCAGCAGGGTTACAAAGGAAAAATACAGACTCAGCAGAAACAAAGTCAACAACAAATATGAGGAAAGGACAAAATATAAAGAAAATCTACTAAGCACATAAAATCAAGTGGGAAAAAGAAACTGTCAACACACAAAAAAAGACATCAAAATGATAGCACAAAATTCATACCTATCCATAATTACCCTGAATGTAAATGGACTAAATGCACCAATAAAGGGACAGAGAGTGGCAGAATGGTTTAGAAAACAAGATCCGTCTATATGTTGCCTACAAGAGACACACCTTAGACTTAGAGACACAAACAAACTAAAACTCAAAGCATGGAAAAAATATATCAAGCAAACAATTAAAAAAGTGCAGGAGTGGCAATATTAATTTCTGACAAAATAGACTCTAAAGTTAAATCCATCAGAAAGGATAAGGAAGGACACTATATAATGATTAAAGGGACAATACACCAAGAAGATATAACCATATTAAATATTTATGCACCCAATGACAGGGCTGCAAGATACATAAAACAAACTCTGTCAGCATTCAAAAGTGAGATAGACAGCTCCACAATAATAGTAGGAGACTTCAACACACCACTTTTGGTGAAGGACAGGACATCCAGAAAGAAGCTCAATAAAGACACGGAAGATCTAAATGCCACAATCAACCAACTTGACCTCATAGACATATACAGAACACTCCACCCAACAGCAACCAAGTATACTTTCTTTTCTAGTGCACATGGAACATTCTCTAGAATAGACCACATATCAGGTCATAAAGCAAGCCTTAGCAGAATCCAAAACATTCAGGTATTACAAAACATCTCTCTGATCATAAGGCCATAAAAGTGGAAATCAATAACAGGAAAAGCAGGGAAGAGAAATCAAACACTTGGAAACTGAACAATACCCTGCTCAAAAAAGACTGGATTATAGAAGACATTAAGGATGGAATAAAGAAACTCAGAGAATCCAATGAGAATGAAAACAGTTCCTGTCAGAACCTTTGGGACACAGCAAAAGTGGTGCTCAGAGGCCAATTTATATCAATAAATGCACACATCCAAAAAGAAGAAAGGGTCAAAATCAAAGAATTATCCCTACAACTTGAACAAACAGAAAGAGAGCAACAAAAGAAACCCACAGGCACCAGAAAAAAACAAATAATAAAAATTAGAGCTGAACTAAATGAAGTAGAAAACAGAAAAGCAATTGAAAGAATTAACAAGACCAAAAGCTGATTTTTTGAAAAACCCAACAAAATTGATAAACCACTGGCCAAACTGACAAAAGAAAAACAGGAAAGGAAGCAAATAACCCCAATAAGAAACGAGAAGGGCGATATTACAACAGACCCAACTGAAATCAAAAGAATCATATCAGATTACTATGAAAAATAGTACTCTAACAAATTTGAAAACCTAGAAGAAATGGATGAATTCCTAGAAACACACTACCTACCTAAACTAACACAGAGGTAAAACAACTAAATAGACCCATAACAAAAGAAGAGATTGAAAAGGTAATCAAAAAACTCCCAACAAAAAAAAAGGCCCTGGTCCGGATGGCTTCACTGCAGAGTTGTACCAAACTTTCAGAGAAGAGTTAACACCACTACTACTAAAGGTATTTCAGAGCATAGAAAAGGACGGAATACTACCAAACTCATTCTATGAAGCCACCATATCCCTGATACCAAAACCAGGTAAAGACACCACAAGAAAAGAAAATTATAGACCTATATCCCTCATGAATGTAGATGCAAGAATCCTCAACAAAATTCTAGCCAATAAAATCCAACAACATATCAAAAAAATAATTCACCATGACCAAGTGGGATTCATACCAGTATGCAGGGATGGTTCAACATTACAAAAACAATTTAATCCACCATACAAATAAAAGACAAGAATCACATGATTTTATCCATTGATGCAGAAAAGGCATTTGACAACGTTCAACACTCATTCATGATAAAAACTCTCAGCACAATAGGAATAGAAGGAAAAGTCCTCAAGATAATAAAGGGCATTGATACAAAGCCAACAGCCAACATCACCCTAAGTGGAGAGCCTGAAAGGATTCCCATTGAGATCGGGAACCAGACAAGGATGCCCTTTATCAACACTCTTATTCAACATTGTGCTGCAACTCCTAGCCAGAGCAATTAGGCTAAATAAAGAAATAAAGGGCATCCGAATTGGCAAGGAAGAATCAAAGTATCTATATTTGCAGATGACATGATCTTATACACAGAAAACCCTAAGGAATCCTCCAGAAAACTACTGGAATTAATAGAAGAGTTCAGCAGAGTATTGGGATACGAGATAAACATACAAAAATCAGTTGGATTCCTCTACACCAACAAAAAGAACACTGAAGAGGAAATCACCAAATCAATGCCATTTACAGTAGCCCCCAAGAAGATAAAATACTTGGGAATAAATCTTGCCGGAGATGTAAAAGACTTATACAAAGAAAACTACAGTACACTTTTGCAAGAAACCAAAAGAGACTTACATAAGTGGAAGAACATACCTTGCTCGTGGATAGGAAGGCTTAACATTATAAAAATGTCTATTCTGCCAAAAGCTATCTATACATTTAATGCAAATTCCAATCCAAATCCCAAGGACATTCTTTAATGAGATGGAGAAACAAATTGCCAGCTTCATATGGAAGGGAAAGAGGCCCCGGATAAACAAGGCATTACTAAAAAAGAAGAACAAAGTGGAAGGCCTTACTTTACCTGGTTTTAGAGCCTATTATACCGCCACAGTAGTCAAAACAGCCTGGTACTGGTACAACAACAGATACATAGACCAATGGAACAGAATTGAGAATCCAGGTATAAATCCATCCACATATGAGCAACTGATATTGACAAAGGTCCCAAAACAGTTAAATGGGGAAAAGACAGTCTTTTTAACAAATGGTGCTGGCATAACTGCATAAAAAAAAAAAAATCTGCAAAAAGTGAAACTAGACCCCTACTTCACTCCATGCACAAAAAATGACTCAAAATGGATCAGAGACCTAAATATAAAATCAAAAACGATAAAGATCATGGGAGAAAAAATAGGGACAATGTTAGGAGCCCTAATACATGGCATAAACAGTATATATAAAACATTATAAAGAATGTAGAAGAAAAACTAGGTAATTGGGAGCTCCTAAAAATCAAACACCTATGCTCATCCAAAGACTTCACCAAAAGAGTAAAAAGACTACCTACAGACTGGGAAAAAGTTTTTAGCTATGACATTTCTGATCAGTGTCTGATCTCTAAAATCTACATGATACTGCAAAAACTCAACTGCAAAAAGACAGATAACCCAATTAAAAAAAGGGCAAAAGATATGAATAGACACTTCACTAAAGAAGACATTCAGGTAGCTAAGAGATATATGAGGAAATGTTCACAATCATTAGCCATTAGAGAAATGGAGATCAAAACTACAATGAGATTTCATCTCACTCCAACAACAACAACAACAAAAAATTGTTTTTTTAGCATTAATCCAAAAAACACAAAATAATAACTGTTGGAGAGGCTGAGGAGAGATTGGAACACTTATACACTGCTGGTGGAATTGTCAAATGGTATAATCACCTTGGAAATCGATTTCGTGCTTCCTTAAAAAGCTAGAAACAGAACTACCATAGGATCCAGCAATCCCACTCCTTGGAATATGTCCTAGAGAAATAAGAGCCTTTACACGAACAAATATATGCACACCCATGTTTATTGCAGCACTGTTTACAATAGCAAAAAGATGGAAGCAACCAAGGTGCCCATCCATGGAAGAATGGATAAATAAATTATGGTATATTCACATAATGGAATACTACGCATCGATAAAGAACAGTGAGGAATCTGTGAAACATTTCGTAACGTGGAGGAACCTGGAAGGCATTATGCTGAGTGAAATTAGTCAGTTGCAAAAGGACAAATATTGTATAAGACCACTATTATAAGAACTTTAGGAATAGTTTAACCTGAGAAGAAAACATTCTTTTTTGGTTACAAGAGGGGGGAGGGAGGGAGCGTGGGAGAGGGGCATTCACTAATTAGATAGATAAAAACTACTTTAGGTGAAGGGAAAGACAGCATACAATACAGGGGAGGTCAGCACAACTGGACTAAACTAAAAGCAAAGAAGTTTCCTGAATAAACTGAATGCTTCGAAGGCCAGTGTAGCAGGGGCAGGGGTCTGGGGACCATGGTTTCCGGGGACATCTAAGTCCATTGGCATAATAAAATCTATTAAAACATTCTGCATCCAACATTGAAGAGTGGTGTCTGGGGTCTTAAACGCTAGCAAGCAGCCATCTAAGATGCATCAATTGGTCTCAACCCACCTGGATCAAAGGAGAATGAAGAACACCACGGACACAAGGTAATTACGAGGCCAAGAGACAGAAAGGGCCACATGAACCAGAGACTACGTCATCCTGAGACCAGAAGAACTAGATGGTGCCCAGCTACAACCGATGACTACACTGACAGGGAACACAACAAAGAACCCCTGACGGAGTAGGAGAGCAGTGGGATGCAGACACCAAATTCTCATGAGACCAGACTTAATGGTCTGACTGAGACTAGAAGGACCCCGGTGGTCATGGCCCCCAGACCCTGCACTGGCCCAGGACAGGAACCATTTCTGAAGCCAACTCTTCAGACATGGATTGGACTGGACAATGTGTTGGAGAGGGATGCTGGTGAGGAGTGAGCTTCTTGGATCAGGTGGACACTTGAGACTGTGTTGGCATCTCCTGCCTGGAGAGGAGATGAGAGGGTGGAGGGAGAGAAGCTGGAGAAATGGACTCGAAAAGAGAGAGTGGAGGGAGAGAGCGGGCTGTCTCATTAAAAAAAAAAAAATGTCTCATTAGGGGAGAGTAATTGGGAGTGTGTAGCAAGGTGTTTATGGGTTTTTGTATGAGAGACTGACTTGATTTGTAAACTTTCACTTAAAGCAGAATAAAAATTATAAAAAAAAGAAGTAGACGTTAGGTTTTCAACCAGGGCTTTTTTCTCCCCACAATGCAGAGTCTTAAGGAGCCTCCACAGCTGAGAGCAGGGATGATTGGCTATCTCAGGGGCTCTGTCTCTTCCACCCAGGAGTCACAGGATTGCGGTTTACCTTGGACCATAAGTTTAACAAGAAGAATAGCTCCAGATGCCAGAGTTCCACCTGCTTTTTACAAACTTACAGCAAATTACTGAAGTAATCTAAGTCTGCATTAATAATTTAAATAATAAGGGGTGTAAAGTGGAAGTTCCACCCACAACCCTGCTCCCCAGGGATAATCACTGTTCACAGGTTTTCACCTGCTTTTTAACATTTCAAAGATAGCTGTCAACTTCTTTAAAAAAGGAAGAAACACCTCTGGCTCTTTAGAATATTCAAAATCTCACGTTGAGCTGAGAGAGGTGAAAATGAGAAGCATTTTAACAGGAACACCTGTTAGTTGGAAGCATATGCAGTTTTAGCACAAAAATAATCAAATTGGATGTTTGGAATACTTTTCAAAGATGGTTTTGAAACCTTGGCTGCCTTCCTGAGAGAAAAAGTCTTTAGAGATGCACCCTGATTTGACTCCTCCTAACATTTTTTTTTTTTTTTTAAACATACAGGGGAATTTACAAGGAAGAACAATATTTAAGGTCAATTAGGACAATACCAGAAGCGTCCCCACCCTTTCGGGGAAAAGCGTGCTTGGCCTGCACTGCGTCCTTGGTCCCTGGCCACACCGCAGTTTTCTTTAAGTAGTGTTTTATGGACCGTGTTGATCAGCCAGTGCTCTCACTTTTTTACGTGCTTGCAAAGCAGTTTACCATGGAGGAAGGACTCAGGCCTCTGCGGGATCCTTCACCTTTCTTCTCATTTAATCCTGCCCCCACCCCTCAGGGACGCAGGGGTTTGTCATCGTGTTCAACAAGGAACAGTGGAGTTCACAAAAGTTAAGGAAATTTCTCAACTGGAACCAGGTCTGACTCCAAAGCTGAGGTTCTTTTCCAGTGTTGGTTCTATGACAACTCAAGTAGTTGAAAATAACCCACAACACTGAAGAAGTTTAGCACACACATCCTGTGTCGCAGGACTGGACGGTGTTTCATTTCGCTATGCAAAGCTGACGAGATGGCAACTAACAACAACAAGCGTTCTCATAAGCCACCGACAACATGAGGCCTAGCCTGTCCCCCAGGGCTTCTGTGGTGAAGTCAAGGCTGCTAAGTGTGGGGTCTGCTCCCTCAGCCTACAGCCTTGCTGCCCTGCCCTGCCCTGCCCTGTCGCCCTCTTGGTGCTCACCACTGCTGTGAATCCCCCCAGTGTTATTCCCATCACCCTCCTCCCTGGCTTGGGGCCAGCTTGCCTCCTTGTGGTGGCCGCCAGCAGGCCTGTGGACCCCTCCAGGGGCACTGTTCTGGGTCACCATCTCTGCTTCGGCTTAAGGGTACCCAGGGAGACCAGCAGCAGTGTCTTTAATCCTGGGACACTCCATGTTGCTGCTGGGTCACCTGTGAAGCCACTGCCTCTCAGAGTCCCTAATAGGAACAGACCCTTTGCTTTGGGCTATCTGCTCCCTCTCTGGGGTTTCCTGCCTTTTGCCCCCACCATCTCACACCACTCCATGGTTTCAGCTTGGAGTGGGGGCTCAGGCCCTTTGTGTTTGATTTCTGTCTCCCTACCTGTTTTACAAGGAGCACAGTGGTTAACTGCTCAGCTGCTAACTAAAAGGTCTGCGGTTCAAACCCACCAGCTGCTCCATAGGAGAAAGATGTGGTGGTCTGCTTCTGTAAAGATTTTCAGCCTTAGAAACTGTATGGGCAGTTTTACTCTGTCCTACAGGGTCTCTATGGGTCGGAAACAATTTGACAGCAATGGGTTTGGAGCGCTCTTACACTTGTCACAGTGCTGGCTCTAGAGCCACGTTACTCAGGTTCTAATCAGAGCTCATCTTTATTTTAGCTGTGTGACTCCAGGCAAGTTGCTCAACCTCTCTGTGCCTCGGTTTCTTTCAATGTAAAAGAGTGGCTGAAGCTGAAGAGGAGTAGATCAGTGTGATGAAGGTGTAGTGCTGAAGTATTGTACTATATGACAATAAATGATTTCTTATACAGTATGATGGTTAAGGCTGTTTGTCATCTTGGCTGGGCCATGATTCTCAGTAGTTTGGTAGTTGTATAATGATGTGATCACCTCCATGATGAGAACTGATATTATGTAATCATCTCCATGATGGGATCTGTTGTGAGTAGCCAGTCATTTGAAGGAAAATTTCCTTGGGGGTCGTGGCCTGCATCCAATATAGGTGGACTTTCTGGCAAGGCTCATAGGCTTTTGCTCGCTCTGGATCCTGCGGCTGGCTCCTGTTCATCTGACCTCTGGTTCTTGGGACTTAAGCTAACAGCTTACTTGCTTTTTGCCTGCCCATCTTGGGATTTGGCAGTCTTTACAGCCTGTGAGCAAGAGCCCTGCTGCCTGACCAGCTGATCTGGGTTTGCCAGTCCCTGCAGCTACGTGAGTCAGGAGAAGCCTCCAGTCTGAACCAGGGACTTGGGACTTTCCAGCCTTTACAAACTGTGAACCATTTCCTTGAAATAAATCTCTGTGCATTTATAAACTTTACTGGTTTTGCTTCTCTAGAGGCTAAGACATACAATATTATGTGTCTGGTTTCTGGAAGGGAAGCGTAGTGCCTAGCTTTCCCTCTCTTTTTCAACCACCACCCCCTGTGCCCAAAAGAAACACAACCTCTTACTTGTGCTCAAGGATGTCTGATGCTTTTTTAACGGGGAACTAATGACCGCTTCTCTTGCCACAATTAGGAGCAAAGGAAAAACAAAAACACCACCAAAGTTCAGGTCTAAATGAGTGACAACAGATCTATTTCTAAATGCAGATTTTGATGGAGGGGGTGAGAAGACCAGCAGAGCTGCCAAGGGTAAGAGCAGGGGCAGGCCTGGGTGGAGGGCGCATCTGCAGAGAGGAGAAATGGGAGTACTGAAAGGGCCCAACTTAGCCTGCCTTGCTCTTGGCTGGGCATTTCCTTAACACAGGCAGAGTTGGCATGGATCCCGTTTAGGGCGTCTGTCTTGGGCCTGCAAGTTTGTCAATTGGCTTCCCAGAAGCAAGGTGTCTTCACATTTTCTCCTCTTTCTTGCCCCGTGTCTCATGTTCCCAGGAACAGACGGTGCTGGCGGTGGAGCTCTGCGCTCCTGGGCAAACTTTAACCCTGGTGGTGGCATGGCTGTCAGCCTGGCAGAAGAGGCCTTGTGACTGCTCTGGGCCCAGTTCCACATTCCCTCCTTTAACGAGCTCAGAGACCAGACATGCCAAAGGCCTCAGAGGGCGCTGTTCCAGAGCATTTCAATGATTTTCACTTTCTCTTCATAGTGCTTCTCTTTAAAAACAAACCAACGATCAAACAAACAAACAACGTAGGGGGCAGGTGTAATATACAGAGCAGGAGACCAAACACCTGTTTTCCTACCAAAAGCCCATTTTCTACCACTCAGAACGCACAACTGTGAAAATCTCGTCATGACTTCTTGGTGCCTATTACGCAGGCGGTCATAGGCACATCTTTGCTGACGTACCCCATTGTGGTGAAGGTGGCATAACGTGGTTCTGGGAGCATGGGAGCAGAGATTTTAGTGCCTTTTAAGAGCAAACACATTTCCAGTCAAGGCCCTACAGGCAGGGAAGTTAGGGTTCTCTCAGAAAGCAGGTCAGGACACTTCCCAGGTTGCTGCCCCTGGGGGCTGGGTCTGGATATTTCCTTCCTGCCACGTCAGGCCCCTAGCCTCTTCCAGTCACTGCCCCATCTCAATTCCTGGAACAATTAATTTGGATAATTCTTTTGTCATTCTGGATAATAACTTCATAATTTTCTGGAGTCATTTAACTGTGTGTTTCTATTTCTCACTTTTTAACTACATGGTACCTTGTAGAATGCCTAATAAGTATATTGATTTGATCTCTTAAAAGAGCATTGTGTCTAGGCCCTAAATTCCTCACCTACAATAAGGGCTTCTGCCTCAAGCACTTCATGGCACCACCTGCTCCAGGGCTACAGGTCCCTGTCCCCTCAGTGGTGTCAGGTCCTCCTGGGCACCCTGTCCTCGCTGTCCACTGCTCCAGGGTCACCAGGTCCCTATCCCCTCAGTAATATCAGCTCCTCCCGGGCACTCCCATCCTTACTATCTCTCAGATGCTGCCTTCTAGACTATGTTCCCAGCCAGACTGTGAGGGCAGGGAGGAAGGATCTCATTCATCCTTGTTTCGCCCCACTGTTGGTGCTAAGAGTTAATTTCTTCAAGGGGTACCACACTGAATGGACCTGTTAACTCCCTTATTCTCCTTATGGACAGTCAGATCATACCAAACTAGAAATGTGTTCTCTCTCAACTTCCATTCATACTCCTGTTTGGGAGTCATTCTGGACTGCTGAGAAACCAGTCCATTCAACCTGCATGAAGTACGTAACTGGGTGGGGCCAGTTTGTTCATACTTTCTTTTGGAAGATCTCCTCTGAATCAGTTAATTGGCACAGCCATTTTTCAAAAGATAATCCTTCAAATTCCTATCCTTACAGGATGATTAGATAATGATGGAAAACAGACCACTAGAAAACACCTTACATCCTCAATTCAAAAATGCCACTGATTTTAAGATATGCTGTTGATTTAGTTTTGCAAAAATACCATAATATTGAACGCACATTTCAGAAAGGTTGAAGTGTGAAAAATACAGCCTACTAGAATTGAGATCCCCCATTGCGTCGAGTCACTTCTGAGCTGAGATACCACCATTAATGAGGAAAAAAAAAAAAAAAAAAACAACTAGAAACGCAACATCCTTCCTATGGATTGACGTTTTAAGCCTTGCTCCACCAAGCTCTGTGATAGCTGCTAAACCACCCTGGGCCCTGGGTGAGGTGTCCATGTGTTCTGGGCATGCAGAGGGGTACCTGGAGGAATGACAACCAGCTGACAGCACACCTACAGGTGATCAGACAACTTTCAGTGTCCAACAGACAGCATTTGTTTTGAATGTAATGTTTAAAAACTGTTTCTAAACTTGTATGCCTATTTGAGGATGAATATCAATTTGGTCCTGCCAGAAAATACAAATTTTGTATCTCCGGTTGTAGCCATGAGGATTGTGATGGTTGTATGTCAACTTGACTGGGCCATGATTCTCAGTGGTTTGATAGTTGTATGATGGTGTGATCATTTCCATGGTGAAATGTGGTATTATGTGATCACTTCCATGATGGAATCTGCTATGAGTAGCCAATCAGTTGAAAGGGAGTTTTCTTGGGTGTGTGGCCTGCTTTGAACGTAAGTGGATATTCTGGCAAGGCTTTTGTTCTTTCTGGATCCTGCAGCTGGCTCCTGTTCATCAGACCTCTGGTTCTTGGGACTTGAGCTAGCAGTTTACCTGCTGTCTTGCCTGCCATTCTTTGGAATTCATCAGTCTTCACAGCCTGTGAGCAAGAATCCTGCTCTCCAACCTACCGACCTTGGGTTTGCCAGCCCCTGTGGCTACATGCATCAGGAGAAGCCTCTATCCTGACGCACAGACTTGGGACATTCCAGCCTTTTCAGCCTTGTGAGCCATTCCCTTGATATAAATCTCTCCCTTATATATTTATATGCTTTACTGGTTTCAATTCTCTAGAGAACCCAGCCTAAGACAAGGATCCAAAAGGCTTTTCTATCTGCATTCAAACAGGCTGCAACACCCCCACTACCCATGAGCCTCTGACTTGCAGGTGTAAGACTAGGAGAAGCCCCCTTAGGAAGACTGATATAGCACTAGGTGAGGAACAGATACGTGTACTAACGAGGTGGAATGGGTGAGGGAAAACTTGTGCTGGACCTGTCTTTGTGCTAACTGGCCAGCAGCCCCATGAGCTATCACTGATGGGCCCAGAATGTTCCATATCCCATCTTCCCCATCTGCTATTTAGTTTCATCCTTGCTTCTGGCACGATGTATTTCTTTTGTTGTTCTGAAGTGCTAATACTGGGGATTTTCTCTTGCCATCTTCCTGAACTGCTTCACAAAGAACATTTGGCTTGAAAGGCAGAAATTCCTCAAAGTCATAGCTTTTATTTTTTTTTTTTCCTGAAAAATGGCTTTCTTTTTGAGTGCTAGTTAAATTGAGTAATTTGAGGAAGGAGTCTATTTTACTGATTATACTGAATTTAAATTATTTGATTTGTAGCTCTGAGTAGACTGGAGTACAGAAAAGGACTCTGGGAAAGTGAAATATGACTACCATTTATCCTTTTATATACAGTATAAAAACACTCAGACACTGGAATCAAGCCCCTTTGATAATCACTAAAATTCTGATGCTGTAAGAATACTGGTTCTTGTGATTATAAAATTGAGTTATAATTTAGCAGATCCCAACCTATTTAATTTGTGTAGGCTTTTGTGATCGTCAAACAGGATTTTAGTCCTATGGCATTCATCACAAACTTCATAGTATAACCGGTTATGAGGGGCAACACTACCAGTTTATCCTTCTCAGCCATTTAACATTGTGCAAAGACTAAACTTCTGGGCTTCAGGCTACATCTCTGTAAAATGAGAATAATAGTGGTTACTAGTTCATAGGATTGTTAAGATTCATGTAAAAGGCTTAGCCTGCATTATACAAAAAATTCAGTTTAAACATCAGCAATTATCAGCATATCCAAGTACTCCTACCCCACTGGAATTATACCCATCTTGGGTGTCATTCAGTTTCAGGACATTTAAAATGGACACATCTCACCCAGAACAACATGCTTGCCTTTCCTCCCAGGTTCTAACATCTTAAAACACAGAACCTTCAAGGGTTCAGGGACCAAAGCACACAGCCGCTGTGAGCAGGCAACCACGCTTCAGGGGATTCTTCATTTCTTGCCGTCTTTGCCACATCCCTACTCTGCTCCCTCCAACCCTCCTCCTCCTGCTTGCCTGTGTGAAATACCCTCACCATCCTTTTCTATCTGCCCTAACTCCTGTTCACGCTTGCAGGCTTTCTCCTGGGACATCTTGGAAACGTATCACTGACTCTGCATTTCCAGTGTTCACTTCCCTCATGACACCCATCACAGTGGGCCTTGGTGAGTTTGCATGGGGGTGCTACTCTGGAAGGTGAGTCCCTTTTACTGATCACTCTCACCTGGATCCCGCTGGCGACTCTGGCTGGGACTTTCAGACTCCAAAACCTGGGCGGTGAGTATCCAGACCCCCACAATCCCTTAAGGTGCACCCCAACCCCACTTGGTCAGTAAGGAGTTTCAGGTGGCCACCATGATCCCCACCCCCGGACGAGGTCTGCTGGGTCTTCACCTCAGCTCAGAAACTGGACACTGGATGGGAAAGGCCTCTGAATTAAGCGCGCAGGACCAGGTTGTTCCACTGGTCATCTGAGGGAGGTTAAATTCTCCTGAGAGAGGTTACAGTCCCCCCCGGCGAGCTAGGCAAAGAAGAGGGTGGCAACAGCACAGTCCTAAGACCCAACCCCAAGGGTTGTAAAACGAGGGAAGTGGGTCCCTCAACTCATCTGAAACCAAGGGTATCAGGTCATTCTGCCATTGGCGACGACCATCTTTGTCCATCTATGATCACCCAAGGTTAATTGGTAGTTGATACAGGGTATTTAAGTCTCTCAGAAGTTGGGACAATCTTTCTTCTGGAACACCCTTTTCCTCCTTCCCTTTCTATCTCTGCTGACAGCAGAAAACAGGTAATTTATGGTCACTGATTTTAGTTGGGTCCTGGTTTTGGTTTAGAGGACATCCTTTTTGCATTGTTATTCTTTGTCTGGTGGACACTCCTCTAGGTTGGGTGGGTGTTCTTCTGTCTGAATGCATTTAAAACTAGTGTTCATTGTGTCTTCGTGGGAGGGCGTAGGTGTAGGAACTGGAGGGGACACCCTATAGAGGAACAAATGTGGCCCTGGGTGCCTCAAAGCCAGAACAGAACCAACAGGGAGGGCTAGCCCCCGGCCAGTATCCCCTCCACCATCCAACTCCAGTGGTGGATAGGGGCCAGATTCCCTTTGTTACCGGAATAAGGTTCTTGCCTCTCACTGGTCAAGATTGAGCAGGTAAGGCACATAGTTTTCCACACGAGCAAAGCTTTATTGAAGAGGCTTGTAAGAGGAGACGAGGAGGGCCTACAGCAACACATGCCCTCATCTCACAGAAAAAGAGGAGCCTCAGTTTTTAAAAGTTCTCGGGCAGGAAAAGATTCATATTTATTCATGGGCACAGGCAGGGACATGTTAACTAAGGTGTGGGCACAGCAGCTTTCCAAGATGGCTCCTGCCCTGGAGGCCTCTGGGATTCGTAGCAGGACTTACTATGGGGTGTCACGCCTGCAGTCTCTCACTCCCGAGGTTTGATTCCTCGGCTGGGGCCATATCTCCTCACTGCCCCTGGTGGGAGGTCACACGGCAGCCACAGGTGGATGTTCTGTGCATGTCCCTGGGCCTGGCCTTCTCCAGCTGCTTCTGCAAGGCAACTTTAAAGAAGTTTGCAGGCTATTTTTAGATACCCTGCCCCATTGTTCTGGGGAATGGCTTGTTTCTGCGCCGTGGCCCATTTCTTGTTACTTTGCAGATTTGGCGGCCCCTCTGTTCCTTGTCTAAGTCTCTAGGTTCCACACTCAACCCCCTATTTCCTCCCATACAGTATTGTCTATTTCTCCTTTACTTGCTTCTCCTCTAACCACACCAGTCTCTTCGCTGTTTCTCAAACAGGCACCCTCTGATCTCAGGGCCTTTGCTCCTTGTCTTAATCATACAGACTTATTTCATTCCTTAAAGACTTCCAAAAATAACTTCCATATCAAAAAAATTTCACAAGGAAGGTAAGTAACGGTCTAGGTAAGAGAAAAAAAAAATTGCTGGGGGACAACTCTAACTTTCTCCATTACACTTTTTATTGATAACCTTGGTGACGTAGCAGTTAAGAGCTACGGCGGCTAACCAAAAGGTTGGCAGTTCAAATCCACCAGGCGCTCCCTGGAAACCATATAGGGCAGTTCTACTCTGTCCTACAGGGTTGCTCTGAGTGGGAATGGACTCTAGGGCAGTGGGTTTGGTTATTTTTGGTTTTCATAAAGACTGACGTAGGTGTTAAAATTGGAGCCATTATTTCCTGTCCTTGAGTATAGACAATGTGACCCAACTGGTCCCTGAGATATAAAAACAATAGCTAGGACATCTTGGAAAACATCTTTTAGGGAACCGTTCACATAAACAAATCTTAGAACAGAAAAGACCCACATATTTTCTACTCTTATTTTTTATTAGCATTTAGTGAACAGTAAGATTTGTTGGACCAACGAAGACCCTCCTGTTACTGAAACTCGTACCAATGATTAAGACACACAATTCAAAATGAAGAATCATGGCGATTCAGCAGTTTTTAGCCAATCTGTGAAAAGGTGAAACATTTAATGATTTCACCCGTTTAGAATGTTAATATACACCAATGATTTTGTGACTGGGGCAGAAAGGCCCTGGCAGCATGCTTGTCCATTTCCCACTTTTCCCTCTTGGAACATATGCCGGATAAAATCTTTCTTCTTGCTTTACTGTAACTCTGGTGATTTTACCCTAGGACAAGACAGAACTAGTTCTGCCTTGGTTTTTTAAGTGCTTATTCTGAGACATGGTAAGAGACCAATAGGCTAAGGAGAAAAACTGTTTCCATGGTCTCAAGTGTAAACCACAAACAGGCTTTTCTGGGTTTAAAGCTTGAAGACATGAGAAAGGCAAGCATGTATTCTATTATACATTTTAATAAACATGAAAAAAAAAAACCCTTGGCAATTATGAACATGTTATTTGTATACTTGCAAATGCAACAAATTTCGTGTTTTGAAAATTTTATCTTGAGACTAATTTTAAAGATAGTTTATTCTAGAAGACTGAAAAGTCACATACACATAGTAGGGATTCTCCCTGTGATTAACACTCTGGGCTGTCATAACAATGAGGCCCCATGACCACATCTACATTGTAAAGAGAGCACTGAGAAGCAACAGCAGGATAGTGGTCACCTGGGTCTTTGATGCTCAAAGCTTCTGCTAAGTGCACCAGATGAATGTACAGTGGTCACTTGTTTCCATATAGCCAGATGGTTCTCACTCGCTCACCACCAACTACACAAGTGCTGAGTCCCAAGTATTCAAAGAAAGACTGCAGGTGACCCTTTATTTCTGGTCCCTTTACCAAACCTCTATGTCGCTTAGGATGTTACTTATAATATTCTGCATTCCAAGCATATGCAGCTAAACGCCACTTGCTAATTTTTACTTAACTAAACTTAAAAATAGATAAAATACTTAAATTCTCATAATAAAACCTTAGTTTTCATATTTGTTGAAACATTTTACAGTTACTCAAGCATGAGAAGTGGAAATGTGTGTGCTTATCTCTAAGTGAATTTATTCTCCAGAAGAAAAAGCAGACCTAAAGCATCACATTATACTGGAACATTTTAAACATGTTGGCATGTTCTCGTCTTCTAAACTTCAGTGAAAGCTGGCTGTACAAACCATTTGATCAGTATCTGTCCCAATTAAACAAACACGGTATCTGATGTATCAGAAAAGCCAGAAGCAGAGTTACTTCATTTCTTTCTGTTGCCTCCAGATGCTAGCATAGTGACAACTCGCATAAATATATTTAACGTATCCATGTAGATTCCCATCATCCTAGAAAAGAAAACCATGCCCATTATACATGAAGCAATTCTAATAAAGATGATAAACTATTTCTTAATCTAGAAAAGAAGAAAAAACAATACTCGTTATGTGTTACAGATATATAAATGGCAATTAAAAATAAGACGCTCAATTGCCCCAAACTGCAATATAGTCCAGGCTTCCCTTCTGGCAGACCAATCTTCTAAGTGTCAGAGGGATGAGTTTTAAATCCTAACTCTATCCTCTGACAATGAAATAATCAAAACAAAACCAAAGAAACACTTTTATAAAAACCTGTTAGTCGTAAGTCTGGCATTTTTAAATATAAAATATCTCCTGCCCCCCAAAGAAAACTGCTACAAATCTTTAAGCTTTACAACTTTTTTTTTAAACCATTACATTAAATTTTATTTTCAGAAGAAGGAAAACAAATCACTTGTAAAAAATGTGATAGACACCATGAAACTCAAGACATATTTAAATAAAATAACCTACATTGACAGAGTCCAAGAAAGGAAAAGCAGTATCACTTCATAGCACTTGATGTCAGCAAAAGCTGAATATTCATTCCCAAGATGGAATCTTTATACTCCCAAGTTTAATTGACAAACCACTGCACCATAAGGCCAGTTAACAAAAACAGGTAAGATACTCTGAACTGCATAGGTATTACACTTAGTTGCAACATAATCAAAAGTTTTCTGGATACATAGTTTACTAGAGAACAGACCAAACTGAAACAGGAATGGTAAAATTCCACAAACTCATAAAACAGGTCAAAATAACACAAATACCTTACTTAAGAGTGAGGACATTAAATACTCACGAATTGATGGGATCGTATTTTTGAACTCCATACGTTGGTACTATTTCTGCACGCTTGATTACTTTCTGGGTGTCATATAGAAGGAACATGCTGAAAAGAACCAACCCACCATACACTGCTACTGAGTACAGAGTGGCACCGGCTACAGTCGTTGGGGGAAGAAACATGGATCCTGGAATCAAAATATAAAAAACTAAGATTTTTTTCAAAAAAGGGCTTTCCCATAACTGGATTAATAACTTCCATTATTTACAAAAATATGTATATTTGGTTAATGTGCAAGCAAGAAAACATGTCACTTAGTACATGCATTAACATCATATACATCAGTGCAAAGCCACGCCATTCCTCCCTCCAGGGGCTACGTGGGAGGCTCCTGCGTCAGAGCAGTTCTCACGTGCTCCAGGCCACTACCCTGTTTGAGATGTATTTGGAAAAACCATTAATAATGGTTACCGTGTTGCCAAGATTTTTACATGATGGAAAATAATAAAATCCAGTGAAACTGGCATACATCTTGGAAACAATCTTAAAAAATGGCTCTTAATAAATTCCCTTCATTAGGATAACTGAGTACTTTAAATGATTTCAAGACATCACGAACTCAGCTTACCCAGTGAGGACACGAAGACGAGACCGAGGCCCACTCCCAGGGGTGCGCCCATGTTCAGGAATTTCTCACTGGGAGCACACATGGCCACCGTGGAGAGGCCCCCGACGATGCCGGCTGTGTACCAGGCAGCTCTGATGAGCAGAGGTCCCCCTAGGATGGCCAGGGGAGCCACCACTGCCCCCATCACACCTAGAGAAAGGGGCAGTGCTCAGTAAGTATTTCCTGAATGAGAACCCAAGGGAAAAGGCTACTTCTAACTGACATGCCATCTTAACATACCTTTTTGTTAGACAATATGATTACCCAGTTTTTCTTTACTAAAAAATAAACCAAGTCGATTACCGAGTTTTTTTTTATAAAAAATACTACCTCCAAATTCCACAACCCAAACCTGTAGCTATCCAAATTCTATATCACAATATTCACACCATTTTCAGTCACGACTGAAAAGCACAAATACTAATCTTTAATTTTAGTAACTTGTGCCAAATACAGTTCATTATTTGTATCTCAGCCTACCTTCAGATTTATACATATAAGAACTGATAAAAATGCTTAAAATGAGTAATTCAAGGTCAAACCTATTGCTGCCAAACGGAAATAAAGTAAAATTAGAGAAACAGTACATGACACTAATCTGAAAACTACAGGAACTTCAAAGACACTCACTACTGTTACTTTAAGTAACAGAGAAGGTTATCATAGTTTGTAAAAAGTAATTTTAATTGTCAGATATTTATAAATATCTTCATAAAAATTACAGTGAAAAGGTCTCAATAATGAGCAAAGGTGAACAGAATTCCTTAACTAAAAAAAAAAAAAAAAATTTAGATAACATTACTTCAGTGGTGAGTTTATCAAGATCCCCTTTTCCTAGACATTAAGTGTGCATAGTTTAACTTATTGAATAGGAGTAGAGCTGCTCTCGTACTGAAGTTCAACACCACTGGGCCTCTTTTGCAAGAGTAACATTTGTAGGTCAAGTAATAAGGTTTAGTATAGTTGAAGATGGGTAATTTAAAAAGTGTTTTTTTGCTCTAGGAAACAAACTGGTAACATTTTGTTTTGTATGCCCTTCTAGTAACAGTCCTATCCATTTTGTAACTGACATAAAAAAATTTTAACAAATCTTTTAAGTAGATTATTCAAAGAATTTTTATTATAATTTCTGCTAAAAATCTTAAATGTCTAAGACATCTCCTGCTCAAGAACAATTCAATTACAAAACTAACCGAGATACCTCAACATCACTATTACGAGAGAAAACTGTATTCATACTGTGCAAGAAAAGAGCTACCGGGGCAGTTCTGAGGCTGCTCACAGGGGCCTGCTTACAAGGTTAGTCCCTGGCTGGCGTCTGAGAACTTGGTGTTGAACCGTTCCCTAACCACTGAGGACAGCTGGATGCGCCTTGACTACTTGTCCAAACAATGTGATTTATGCCAAACACCTACTTTCCTTCTAGGATTCTGAATTCTCACAGTTGCTAGGCAGAGGATGCCTATGTGACCAGCTATCAATAAACCTTGGGCACTAGTCTCTAATGAGCTTCCCTGGGCAGAAACATGCACTTTTTGCTGCTGGAGAGAGGCGCACATTTGGTGTGTCCCCTCATGGGAGAGCCAGCATTAGCAGCCTGTGCATGGATTTCTCTGACTCTGCCTGCGTGTTTGTCCCTTTGACCCTGTTGTACAGCCTCTTGGCGGAGTACAACCATATGCTAAGTCCTCTGACTCCTAGAAAATCACTGAATGTGTGGGTGGTCTCAGGGATTCCCCCCCCCGCCCATAACATGACTCATTAATACCAGGTTAAGAGTTTTATAAGCAAGCCAGGAAGAAAAGTTTACTTTAAACTTGAATTAAAACCACGCAGCTATTTTAATTCAATCCAAGAAGTAACTGAGTGTGTCCTACTTGAGAGAGAGAGGAAAAGACACTGAACCTCTTTCCTTAAGGAACCCACTGTCTAAAATGGGAAATAGGTGGAGGACTGTATTTACTGGCCAAGGCACCACAACCCACTGCATTAGAAACGATAACGTAAAGTGTGCAAAACTTAGATGGCAAAGGTTTTGGCATTTCAACTAAAGGATTTATACTTAAAAAAAAAACAAAAACAAAAACAGTACACTGTACCCTTGAACCCCTGCACTGAACACTAATGACCAACGGCCAGAAGAGTTGTGGGAAAACATCAAGGACATCACACATGAAGAAAGTAAAAGGTCATTCAAAAGAAAGCAAAAAAGAAAAAGACCAAAGCGGGTGTCAGAAGAGACTCTGAAACTTGCTTTCAAGCACACAGTAGCTAAAGGAAACAGAAGAAATGTGAAGAGAACTGAAGATTTCAGTATTATGATGAAATGAACAAAGACCTAGAGTTAGAAACCAACAAAGAAAAACACAATCAGCATTTCTCAAGCTGAAAGAACTAAAGAAAAAATTCAACCTTTGAGTTATAATACTGAAGGATTCTACGGGCAAAAAATTGAATGACACAAGAAGCATGAAAAGATGGAAGGAATATACAGAGTTACTGTACCAAAAAGAATTGGTTAACATTCAACCATTCCAGGAGGTAGCATATGATCAAGAATCCCTGGCAATGAAGGAAGAAGTCCAAGCTGCACTGAAGGCATTTGTGAAAAACAAGGCCTCAGGAACTGACAGAATACCAGTGGAGCTGCTGGAAGAGCTTACCTGTCTATATAGCTAACAAACGTGAAAGGCAGCTACGTGGCCAACTGAGTGGAGGAGATCCAGATTCATGCCCATTTCAAAGAAAGGCAACCAAATGGAATGAGGAAATTACTGAATATCATTAATTTCGCAAGCTAGCAAAGTTCTTCTGAAGATAACTCAAAAACAGCCACAGCCATACATTGACAGGGAACTGCTAGAAATTCAAGCCGGATTCAGACTAGTATGTTGGGATGTCATGACTGATGTCAGATGGATCTTGGCTAAAAGCAGAGAAAACCAGAAAGATGTTTACCTGTGTTTCGTTGACTTTGCGAAGGCATCTGACTGTGTGTGGATCGTAACAAATTATGAATAGCATTACAAAAAAATGGGAATTCCAGTTTAATTGTGCCCATATGGAACCTATACACTGATAAAGAGGCGTCGTTTGAACGGAACAAGGGAATACTGCCTGGTTCCAAACTGGAAAAAAGTGTGCGTCAGGGCTGTATCCTTCCACTTATTCAATCTGCATGCTCAGCAAATAATCTGAGAAACTAGATTACATGAAGGAGAATGTGGCATCAAGATTGGGGAAGGCTCATTAACAAACTGATATGCAGATGACATAACCTTGCTTACTCAAACTGAAGATGACTTGAAGCAGTTACTGATGAAGGTCAAAGTCTACAGCCTTCAGTACAGATTACACCTGAAACTGAAAATCCTCATAACTGGACAGATAAACAACATCATGATGAATGGAGGAAAAAAACTGAAGTTGTCAAGGTTATCATTCTACTTGGATCAACAGTGTACGTGGAAGCAGCAGTGGGGAAATTAAACAATATATTGCATTAGGCAAATCTGCTACAAAAGACTTCAAGGTTTTAAAAAGCAAAGACATCACTTTGATGACTAGGTACACCTGACCCAAGCCATGGTCTTTTCAATGACCTCATATGCATGAGAAAGCTGGACTATGAATAAGGAAGACTGAAGAATTGATTCACGTGAATTATGGTGCCGGCAAAGAATGCTGAAAATACTATGGACTGCCAGAAGAACAAACAAATCGGTCTTAAAAGAAATACAACCAGAATGATCCTTAGAAGCGAACTCATAAAACTTCAGCTTCTTTACTTTGGACATGTCATCAGAAAAAAACCAATTGCTAGAAAGGGACATCATGGTTGGTAAAGATGAGGGTCAGCGAAAATGAGAGAAACCCTCAGTGACATGGATTGACACAACAGCCACACAATGATGGACTCAAACATACCAATGATCATGAAGACAGCATAGGATCAGACAAGGTTTCGTTCTGTTATGCATAAGAGGTTGCCATGAGTTGGAGCAATTAATAACAATTCCTTTGCATCCTTAAGTTTTTAACTAACAAAATTAGTATTTCTTAGCACTAAGGCTAAAGAGATGCCACAATTAGACTGACATAAATCTTCCGATAAAAATTAAGTAGGTTTTTTTTTTAAATACAACTTTTAAAATTTGAATCATTTAACTTGTAGTTATAGGTACATTATTTGAATGTAAAGTATGATTTCTTCTCATAGCTGATGTGGATACCAACATTCCGGTCCATGGCAGGTAATATTTTATTTTTTGGAAATGTTTATATATCTATATCTATCTATATATTTACATGGTGTAAAGAAAGGAAAAAAAAAAAGTATTATATACTACTATGGTATGCGGTTATCCCAAAATTTAATTTCACTTTTAATATTCGCAGCACTGGGAGCTGCCCCACAGGGTTTCCAAGGAGCAGCCGGGGATTTGAATTGCTGACCTTTTGGTTAGCAGCCTGAGCTCTTAACCACTGCACCTTCGAGCTCCCTTTTGAATTTTACAGTGCATGCGTATGAAAGTAGAAGCATTTTGAATATATATATAACAATCTAGGACCTAATGGAACAGAGACTGGGAAACCACTGTTGGGAACTTCTGATATTTCATATTTACCAAAACAAAGGCAGCACATAAAGGATATAAATGACTTATTTCACACCAGAAATTTGTCTTAGCAGGTGCCAAAATATTAATTTCCATTCACTAACCCTAACCCTTGTTAGAAACATCTCTCTCCCCAGAGGTTTCAGAGAAATGGTGACAAAATCTGTGCTGTTTCGTTATAAAGAACATGCACGCAAGAAACATTTTTGTTTTTTCTTGGGTCTGACTGGCTCTTCACCTACCCCAAAGAAAGGATATATTGGAATACTTGATATAGAAACATTTTGTCTAAAATATTTATGTTTCCACAGTTAAGGGAAACATCACAACATACACCTGCGAGGATACTAAAACTGCACTCAGGGTGAGAGCTTTAGCCCTGCCCAGGGTAACTCTGACCCAGCTGCGGCCCTGCCAACTCTCCTTCAGACAGACGGGCATTTACAGGACCTTTCTGACTGTGCTTTCTTTTCCCCAATGCTCCACTGCCAAACCTTCTCCTATTCTTTCATGTCTCACCTCCACCCCTCTCATTCTTTTCTCCACATTCAGGGGTTTTTATTTTTTCTGAAGACACCCAACAAAAACAACTCTCAAGTGATGTATATCAGATCTAAAATCCTCCCGTTAGACAAAATACATAAAAGTAAACCTTTGCATATACTACAATGTTATAAGGGGCAGTTTTGGGGATGTCCATGATGTTATTTCAGAATCACGAACTTTTCAGACCAGAGGTCTGGCAATAATGCAACCAGTGACTATTGAAAAAAATTACATTTTCCAAACATGAGGTTTAATTAAATGATGTATATGTCATTTTTGACTGTAAAGACCCACCAAAAAGAGCAATATACCAGGTTGTGTTTAATAACAATTTAAAATTAGAACATACCAGAATGTAGCAGCCAAGCAAGATGCTTTGGGCCTGGGCTCTGGTGATATGGTATTGAGTGTACCAGCATTCCAGCTCCAATCATGGCTGCAAAGGTTGCACCGATTGTCTAAAAGACACGTATTAGTATGAAAAACCTGATACTCATACAACAAAAAAATAGAAACCGAGACATTCCAATACAACTAAGTTACTTTTAATTAACCATTTTTTTTTTTCATGCCCTATTACCAGCTTTCCTGTCCCCTGCCGCCTTCTAGTCCTTGCCCCTGGGCTGGAGTGCCCTTTTAGTCTCGTTTTGTTTTATGGGCCTGTCGGATCTTTGGATGAGGGGTGAACTTCAGGAGTGACTTCATTACTGAGCTAAAAGGCTGTCTGGGGGCTATACTCTCGGGGTTTCTCCAGTATCTATCGGGCCAGTAAGTCCAGTCTTTTTTTGTGATTTAGAATTTTGTTCCCCATTTTTCTCCAGCGGTATCTGGGACCCTTTATCGTGATCCCTGCCAGAGAAGTCACTAGTGGTAGCCGGGTACCATCTAGTTGTACTGGACTCAGCCGGGTGCAGGCTGTGGTAGTTGTGATCCATTAATCCTTTGGACTAATCTTTCCCTTGTGTCTTTGGTTTTCTTCATTCTCCCTTGCTCCCGAATGGGTGAAATCAGTGGAGTATCTCAGGTGGCCATTCACAGGCTTTTAACACCCCAGGTGTTACTCACCAAAACAGAATGCAGAACATTTTCTTTGTGTTATGCCAATTGAGCTAGACAGTCCCCACAGCCCTCAGCTCAGTTAATTCAGTCTGGTAGGGAATATGGACATGTCTATGGAGATTCTGTGACCTTGCCTTATACCAGTTGTGCTGGCTTCCTCAGTACTGCGTACTATCTTACCCTTTACCAAAGTTACCACTTACCTATTGTCTACTTAGTTGTTTTCCATCCCCACCCCTCCCCTCCTTCGTAACATCAAAGACGTGTTTCTTTTTGTGTGAACTGTTTCATGAATTTTTATAGTGGTCTCATACAGTATTTGTCCTTTCGTGATTGCCTTATCTCACTTAGTATGATGCCCTTCAGATTTATCCATGTTGTGAGATACTTTGCAGATTGTAGTACTCCATTGTGTGTTATGTACCATAGTTTGTTCATACATTCATGTTGATGGACATCTAGGTCGTTTCCATCTTTTTGCTATTGTGAACTCTGCTGCAATGAACATGGGTGTATGTATGTCTATTTGTGTGACGACTCTTATTTTTCTAGGATATATCCCTAGAAGTGGGATTGCTGGATCATACGGTTATCTCTATATCTAGCTTTCTAAAAAAGGAATCGACGGAATTGACTCGACGGCACTGGGGGTGGGTTAAAAAAGTGCCATATTGTTCCTCAAAATGGTTATATCATTCCATCCCCACCTCTCCCCTCCCACCAGCAGTGCATAAGAGTTACAACCTCACCACAGCCTTTCCAACATTTATTGTTTTTTTCATTTGTGCCAGTAACACCAGGGTGAGATGGTATCTCATTGTGGTTTTAATTTGCATTTCTCTAACAGCTAGTGGGAAACCCTGGTGACTTAGTGGTTAGGAGCTATGCCTGCTAACCAGAAGGTTGGCAGTTCAAATCCACCAGGCGCTCCTTGGAAACCCTATGGGGCAGTTCTACTCTGTCAGGTTCATTATGAGTTGGAATTGACTCGATGGCAACGGGTTTTAATGGCTAGTGATCTCGAGCATGTCCTCATGTGTCTGTCGGCCGCCTGAATGTCTTTGGTGAAGTGTCTGTTCATTTCCTTTGCCAACTTTTTAACTGGGTTATTTGTTTTTTTGTTGTAGAGATGGTACATATTCCTTTAGATTTGAGAGATTAGACCTTTGTCGGATTTGTAACAGCCAAAAATTTTTTCTCAGCCGGTAGATTCTCTTATTCTTTTGAAGTCTTCTGATGAGCATAAGTGTAATAAACCAGTTTTTAAAAAGGTGAAGGATAATGAATTGAATCCTATTATCTTTCTGTTACAGTAAGTCCCCAGGTTATGAACGTCTGACTTACTGACAACTTGTTACTTGCCCTTTGCTGTTTTTAGATGCTTTTGATTCTGACTCGTAGTGACCCTATACATAACAGAACAAAATACTGCCTGTTCCTGCACCATTCTCACAGTTGTTGTTAGGCTTGAGTCTATTGTTGCAGCCACTGTGTCAATCCATCTTGTTGATGGTCTTCCTCTTTTTCACTGACTCTCTACTTTACCAAGCATGATGTTCTTCTCCAGGGACTGGTCCCTCCTGATAACATTTCTAAAGTATGTGAAATGACGTCTTGCCATCCTCGCTTCTAAGGAGCATTCTGATTGCTTACTTCTTCCTAGATAGATTTGTTCATTCTTCAGGTAGTCCACAGTGTATTCAACATTCTTTGCAACACCGTAACTCAAAGGCAACAATTCTTCTTTGGTCTTCCTTATTTACTGTCCAGCTTTCACATGTACATGAGGTGACTGAAAATACCATGGGTTGGGTCAGGTACATCTTAGTCCTCAAAGTGACATCTCTGCTTTTTAACTTGCCCTTTATTGTTATGTAAATATGCCCTCACTCTGAAATGACTGAACCAACCCCTACTACAACAAATTTATCATCACATTCATCTTCACTTTCTGCATGAGCGGCTTCTAAATTGCTGAAAAGGCTTCGAGCCTTTTCTCGCATGTATCTGTTCTGACTTATCCACAAATTCACCTTGAAGACACTGTTAAAGACTGATGTTGTTCATAACCCAGGAACTGCCTGTATGTTAAAGGCCTTGAGTTTATTCTGAATTTGAGGTTTTGGCTAAGTAGGCATGAGCGCTCCCTGCTGCCATATAAAAAGTTTTTCAGGCAATTTTAAGTGTGTGAGTTGAGCTTGGACTGACACCATCAACTTTTAAAGTCTTCATTCTCGTCAGACAGAGGTGTAATAAAACCCCTTTAAAAATCCAAGGATAACTATTTTTAATTAAAATACATATTTCGGTATATCACAAACAGAATTTTCTTGAAAATCAGTCAGGGTCTACTAATTAGAAGAACTATGTATGTGTAGAGAGAAAGAGAAGGGGCTCTGGTGGTGCAATGGTTAAGTGCTCGCGTGCTAACCGAAAGGTTGGTGGTTTGAACCCCCCAGTGGGAGAAGGACCTGGTGACCTGCTTCTGTAAAGCTTACAGCCTAGCAAACCCTATGGGGCAATTCTACTCTGTCCTATAAAGTCACTATGAGTTGGACTGACTTCGACGGCACACAACCAGTGTGTGTTCACTCATGCACAGTGCCTTAAGCTCCTTATCTGCTAAGTGAGAATCTGAAAAATAAAAGGTACATATCACTCACATCACATACTTCTTGTCTCTTCAAAGTTAGTTCTTAAAACTCAAACATAAATCATAATTTTGCTGTTCCGATTATCTTCAGTGGCTTCCCACTGCTTACGTACGCTCCTCAGCTTGGTAACCAAACCTTCCCTTCTAACTGTGTCCTCTTCATACTCCAGGGCTTAAACACAAACTTTATCCTAGCAGGATTATAAGTCACTTTTAGGGTTTCCTACTTCCTCTGCTTTGCTCAAACTGTTTTGTAAACTTGGGGCTGTCCTTTTCCTCTCCTAGAATAAAAAATACCTGCCTTCAATGACCCTAAAGAAATAAAGGTCTCCTTCATGCCATCTTCCCCAGTAATCTGACACGTACTTTCCACTTTCACTGCATGTCCTTTACCCCTTACTCTAGTTCAAACTCTCTTCTACCATATAGTAGAAAAGCAAATGTCACATCTGAAATCATTTTTGGTACCTGGCTAAATAAGTGCTCAAGAAATACTTCAACAGGCTCCAGACGTTCAGGACTAACAATGGCAGCACTGCTCTACTCTTAAAATGCAGAAGACTTGGGTTTTGAGGCAGATACTTCCCACTGACCTCTGAGATGTTCTTCCATTTGCTTTATCTTCAGTAAATTGCTATGAAATAGTGGCTGTTTGCTATTTGTAGCTACAAGACAAGTAGAATGTCCCTGTAACTTTGATTGCCAATCCCTTTGACACTATTAAAATATGTATTAAACAAAGAATAACACGACTTACCTCCAAGTGTACTTCCTATTTTGTCTCAGATGCACTAATAATTCATATATTATTCTAACAAAAAGTTTCTCAATATATTAATGTATTCCTTCCATTTAATCCCCAGGCCCTCAATGTTCTTTGTTTCACCTTTGGAACTGCAGATGGAAACAAAAAAAAACAAGCTGACTTACCACCCAGGAGCCTCTCATCATGAAGCTCATGAGAACAGGGGATCTGGTCACTGCCAAGGCAGACAAAGCTGTTAAGCCAATACTTCCTGCTAAGTACATGTAGGTAGAGTGAATTCTGTCCTTCACATACTGAGGCCAAATTCTGTAAGAAACATGACATGATTAAGTAATAGGACATGCATTCTGGCTGAATCGTTTACTGGTTGAGCAACCATGGGATAAATCGCTTTACTGCTCTGAATCTCATTCATCTTATTTATCGTGGAACTAATAACGCATACCTTGGGGTTACTATAAAAGTGCAATGGGATAAAGCATATAAACATTTGGCAAATATAAAAAGCAACACACTGTTTAAGCATATGTAACCTTGATAAAAAAGACTTTTATTTAGATTTGAATAAACATATCCCAAAAAAGCAAGGAAAAATTCTGTATTTATTCATGTATATTTCTACACAGTTAAGATTACCAAAACCAAACCCAGTGCCATCGAGTCGATTCCAACTCATAGCAACCCTACAGGACAGAGTAGAACTGCCCCATAGAGTTTCCAAGGAGCGCCTGGCGGATTCAAACTGCCGACCGTTTCGTTGGCAGCCGTAGCACTTAACCACTACAGCACCAGGGTTTCTACAGTTAAGATCAGACACAAAATATTCCACAAATGGCTGAAGATAAGGATAAGGCAAAAACTGGAACCTTTAAGGCGTGACTTATTTAGAAACAATGTACTTACACAGCCTTTTCAATAGCTCCAATCTCATTAGACATTCCCAAGCCATAGTAGCACAAGGCTCCAAGACCAACAACAGCCCCTCCAGCAACAAACCACCTTCCCATCTGATCAACTGCAGAACATAGGAGGAAATATCAGTTAATGTCTTGACTAAGTTCATGTGCTGATGGTAAGCCTTTGACAACATTTACATGAGGGGAATCAAACTATACACTGTATTTCTTAATAACAGCCACGATTGGTACATATGGGGATATAGAAACACCCTTAAAATTAGAGATCTGCTAAAACAGGACAGCCCTGAAACAAAAGGTAATCAGTGCAAAAAAGGATCAGAGTGAACTGATGAACCGTCAATGTCACCCCAACAAGAGATGCGTGGGGGCAGGGCACGTGTAGATGCGGACATGTCTGTGGCAGAGGTCACGGTATTAGTAAGAAGATGGCCTATGCTACCATGAAAAAGCTGAGAAAGATGAGAAGGGGAACCAAAGAAGAAAAAGGTAATTAGTGTTTATGCAGCAGAATCATGGGAGAAGGCGTTCTTGTTTTAGAGTACTGACAAAGAGACATTTAACTTGTTATCAACTCTGACTCAATGGAAGTATTCAGAAAGAGCATCTTAATCCCTTCAGTCTAAATCTGTTCACTAAGGATGTTATACTATCATCACCTAAGTCACGTAATTTGGTCTCTAGGGTCAACTAACTAATCAGAAGGAAATGCCCTGAGGGACACTCTTTCCCTCTGGAATACAGTGATATTTTGCAAGCTTAAGGAGCAGTGGTGTTCTTTGATTAGTTTTGTGGAGGCTGTAAAACTCTAGCTTCTGAACTTGAAAAGCTGAAATCCCAACTGTGAGCCAAATTGACTTCATTAATGCATTGACTCCTAAAATGTACTATATGGACGGCTAGTGAGAAGCCCCTTCTCAGGTGTTTACTAAGAGTTATGTTTTGGTGATCTACTCTTGATCCAAAACATATACAAAAAATACGTTCTTCAACGAAGATTCTATACAGCTTTAAATGAACTTTCTCGTGTTATAATGATCAAAGTATAACTTTCACTGGAAGAAAAAATGACTGGGAACCACTGAACCAAGTGTAAAGAACCAATGTTTTATGAGCCATCAGATCCCGGACAGTGATGAGAATTACGATCTTTCTTCCCAGAAAATACATATACACACAGGTTTGTAAATACTTTTAAGAGACTGTTCATGGACTCTTAAAGACTGCTACCTACTTTTAAATATTTTTTCCATTGATGGTTCCAGCGCTGCCTCTTTGAGTTCTTGGACAGTTTTCCCACGCCGGATCCCAAATCTTGTCTTGGTGGCATATTCCTGAGATACATGCAAAGACACATGCCACCCATGTCAAAATACAATGTTAAGAAGATTTTTTTACACTAGAAAACTATATTTAAAGAAATCTGGTACTTTCTAGACATGTAATTTTACTAAAGAAGTACGTTGGCCAATCTAAAAAACGAAACGTAGACCTTATCTGTGCTCTGCCCACCATGTCTGTCGGTTTGTCATACTGTGGTGGTTTACATGTTGCTGCGATACTGGATGCTTTGCCACTGGTATTTCAAATACCAGCAGGGTCACCCTTGATGGACAAGTTTCAGCTGAGCTTCAGACTAAGACAGACTAGGAAAAAGGACCTCGCAATCTACTTCTGAAAACACTGACCAACGGAAACCTTATAAATAGCAGTGGAACACTATCGGACATAGTGCTGGAAGATGAGCCCCTCAGGTTGGAAGGCACTCAAAATACGACTGGCAAAGAGCTGCCACCTCAAAGTAGGGTCGACCTTAACAACGTGAATGGAGTCTAGCTTTCAGGATCTTCATTTGCTGATGTGGCACGACTCAAAATGAGAAGAACAGCTGCAAACATCCATTAACATTCTGGACATGGAATGGAATAAGTATGAATCTAGGAAAATTGGAAGTTATCAAATATGAAATGGAAGGCGTAAAGATTGAAATCCTACACATTAATGACCTGAAATGGGCTGGTATTGGCCGTTTTGAATCAATCATATATTCTACTATGTCGGGGATGGCAAATTGAAGAGGATCAAAAAGAACATTTCAGCATCTATCCTGAAGCACAAGGCTGTCAAGGATAGGAGAATATCCATATGCCTACAAGGAAGACCAGTTAATAAAACTATCATTCAAATTTATGCACCAACCACTAAGGCCAAAGGTGAAGAAATTGAAGATTTTTATCAACTTCTGCACTCCAAAATTAATCAAACATGCAACCAAGACGCACTGATAATTACCGGTGATTGGAATGTGAAAACTGGAAAGAAGAAGGATTGGTAGTGGCCTTGGTAATAGAAAGGGTGCCAGAGATCGCATGATAGAATTTTTCAAGACCAACGACTTCATTACAAATACCTTTTTTCAACAACATAAACGGGGACTATACACAGATAGTCACCAGACAGAATACACAGGAATCAAATCAACTACATCCGTGGAAAGAGATAATGGAAAAGCTCAATATCATCAGTCAGAACAAGGCCAGGGGCCAACTGTGGAACGGACCATCAATTCCTCATATACAAGTTCAAGTTGAAGCTGAAGAAAATTAGAAACGGTTCATAAGAGCCAAAGTACGACCTTGATTATATCCCACCTGAATTTAGAGACCATCTCAAGAACAGATCTGACGCACTGAACATTAATGACCGAAGACTAGACAAGTTGTGGAATGACATCGAGAACACCCTATATGAAGAAAGCACGAGGTCATTAAAAAGACAGGAAAGAAAGAAAAGCCCAAGATGGATGTCAGAGGAGACTCTGAAACTTGCTCTTGAACGTAGAGCAGCTAAAGCAAAAGGAAGAAATGATGACGTGAAAGAGCTGAACAGAAGATTCCAAAGGGCGGCTCGAGAAGACAAAGTATTACAATGAAATGTACAAAGACATGGAAATAGAAAACCATAAGGGGAGAACATACTCAGCATTTCTCAAGCTGAAAGAACTGAAGAAAAAGTTCAAGCCTTGAGATGCAGTATTGAAGGATTCCATGGGGAAAGTATTAAAGGATGCAGGTAGCATCAAAAGAAGATGGAAGGAATACACAGTCACTGTACCAAAAAAAACTCATCAACATTCAACCATTTCAGGAGGTAGCATATGATCAAAAACTGATGGTGCTGAAGGAAGAGGGTGAAGCTGCACTGAAGGCATCGTTGAAAAACAAGGCTCTAGGAATTGACAGAATACCAGCTAAAATGTTTTAACAAACAGATGCAGCTCTGGAAGCACTCCCTGGTTTAGAAAATTTGGAAGACAGCTACCAGCCAACCAACTGGAAGAGATCCTTCTTTGTGCCCATTCCAAAGAAAGGTGATCCAACAGAATGCAGAAATTATCGAACAATATCATTAATATCACAGGCAAGTAAAATTTTGCTGAAGATCATTCAAAAGCCGCTGCAGCAGTACACTGACAAGGAACTGCCAGTAATTCAAGCTGGATGCAAAAGAGGATGTAGGAGGGGTATCACTGCTGATGTCAGATGGATCCTGGCTGAAAGCAGAGAATACTACCAGAAAGATGTTGACCTGTGCTTTACTGACTATGCAAAGGCATTCAGCTCTGTGGATCCTAACAAATTACGGGTAACACTGCGAAGTATGGGACTTCCAGAACACTTAATTGTGCTCATAAGGAACTTGTACACAGACAAAGAGGCAGTGTTCAAACAGAACAAGGGGATACTGCATGGTTTAAAGTCAGGGAAGGTGTGTGTCAGGGCTGTATCCTTTCACCATACGTATTCAATCTATATGCTGAGCAAACATAATCCAAGAAGCTGGACTATAATGAAGACCATGGCATCAAAATTGGAGAAAGACTCATTAACAACCTGCAATATGCAGATGATATAACCTTGCTTCCTGAAAGTGAAGATGACTTGAAGTACTTACTGATGACGACTGAAGACTACAGAGTTCAGTACGGATTACATTTTAACATAAAACAAAAATCCTCACAACTGGACCAATAAGCAATATCATGATAAACGGAGAAAAGATTTCATTAAGGATTTCATTTTACTTCGATTCATAATCAATGCCCACAGAAGCAGCAGTCAAGAAATCAAAGGATACATTGCATTGGCCAAATCTGCTGCAAAAGACCTCTTTAGAGTATTAAAAAGCAAAGATGTCACTTTAAGGACTAAAGTGTGCCTGACCCAAGCCAAGGTGTTTTCAATCACCTCATATGCATGTGAAAGCTGGACAATAAGGAAGACAAAAGAACTGATGCCTTTGAATTACAGGCTTGGCAAAATATACCAAAATATACCGAATATACCATGGACTGCCAGAAGAACAAACAATCTGTCTTGAAAGAAGTACAGCCAGAATGCTCTTTAGAAGTAAGGATGGCAAGACTTTGTCTCACATACTTTGCATATGTTAACAGAAAGGATCAGTCCCTGGAGAAAGACATGATTCGTAAAGGGTCAGTGAAAAAGAGGAAGACCCTCAAGGAAATGGATGGACACAGTGGCTGCGACAACAGGCTTGACCATAACAATGACTGTGAAGATGACACAGGTCTGGGCAGTGTTTTGTTCTGTGATACACAGGGTCACTATGAGTCAGAATCGTCTCGATGGCACCTAACAACCACCTGGGCTCCATCTTAGGGGTAACTTACCAATTCCTTATACACCTAACTTTTTATTTTCCTAAGTTTTATAAACTATAAATTATATATATATATCTAGAGTTATTGTAGTATTTTAAACCTTAACCAAATATCAAGATAAGACTCCATTAATATTTTTTAAAAATATACTCAGTATTAGTATTAGCTACATTTTGTCATCTAGGAAATGAGTAAAAAAAAAAAAAAAAGCATTGTTCCTTAACATTGAACCAAGGGAAGTGATGGCTACTACCTTTATTTTAGCTCTTTTTCAACAGTTGACTTAAAAGGGAAAAAGTTGTCTAGCTTCTATATATTCCCCTTATCTACCTCACATTTTAAAATGTATGTTCCTTCTAATTTGAATGCTAAAGACAAATCTATTGTGAAACAAAGGGGGTTTTCCTCTCACCTGACAGATTTTATTTTATCATCTTCTAAAGAGGCTCTAAAATAATATCTTCATTAACTCATTAACATGCTATTGACCAAGTAGTACTAATATGTCTGGTTTTTCTTAGTTTTGACAACAGACCCTGCAATCTCTTTCCTGCAATACGTAGCTCTCAATCCTTCACCAATTATCCTAAATTCTCTGAATGAGGAAATTCCAAGAGCTGTAAATAAAGTTATTGGAGCTCTTTCTCTTATGTATGGGATAAGGATGGACCAGAATAATACAAAATTAATGGGGAGAAAGAGCTGATTCAGGACATTATCAAAACTAACTGCTTCAATAAGTCACTAAAAGCAGAGGAATAAGCTTCAGGCTCTGCCCAAAAATGGCCCCCAGGAGTACAAAGAGAGAAAGACAGACAATATAAAAACATTCAGAGTATCTTTACCCTGCTGGGTGTTAGATGCCACTGATTCTTTGTGATGGAATTCTTCAGGAGAGGGGAGGCCTTAGTGAAAGCTGGGTGGAAAGTCCTTGAAGGGAGAATCCGGAGACACACAAACCCTGCGGCCAACATGGTGGCGTACCAGGCTTACACCAAGCAGATCTGAAATGCTGGTTAGAAACACAGACAAATAAAAAGACAAAAGACAAAAACCGTTAACTACTTGATGAAAAGGACATACAGAAGACTGAACCACTATCTTTAGTAGAAAAGATGGAAGAAGGTGACCTTTCAAAATTTCAATGACGAATCTTCTGCTTGTCCTTGTAATTCAAGAAGCCCGTTCCAAACAACCCAGTTTGGGATGGAGCCACAAAATCAGGTTTAAATCTCTCTTTGACTAATTACTTATGCACGGCTCTGCTTAAGTTACAAGTCTAACAGTGTGAACGTTGGTATCTTAACACGATTACAAGGCCTGTGATGGCTCTGGCTTAAGATTTATGCCAGCATTCAACTGGAAAATATAAAAGAAGAAATCTTATTTTTTCTGAGCACATGAAAAATGTCATCCAAGGAAGACATGAATAACGCTTCAAGGTCGTACTGCATTATAAAACTAAAATTTTAGACAACAGAAACCAAACATTACAAATTTCAGTTAAACATGCCAAAATACCACTTCCCTTCAAGACAAAATATAAAAATAATCAAAGTAAATTAACCTATTATATTGTTATGTGCCAGAAAGTAGATTCCAACCCATAGCAACTCTATAAGACATGGTAGAACTGCCCCATAGGGTTTCCTAAGCTGTTATCTTTACGGAAGCAGACTATTATCAGGTCTTTTTTCTTGTGGAGACTGGTGGGTTCAAACTGTCAACCTTCTGACTAGCAACCCAGTGCTTAACCATTTCACACCAGAGCTTTCTATATGCTTTTCTACAGCCAAATAAGGGGCATTCAATCTTTCAAAGTAAACTCCATTACCAAGATCCCCTCAAATGATGATTTGTCAGTAGTGTCCCCCAAAAGAAAAGCATGCTAAAAACTGGGTTATCTTAGCTCCAGGGCAGATTACACCAGATGGCTGGTCGACCAGAATCGGATGAACATCTTCCTGTAATGCTAAGGTGATTAAGTAGAAAAGAAAGGGGTAAGAGTAAGGCAACTTGGGCTACAGGCCCATCTCTACCAATAATTTTTGTGAACTGTGGCCAAGTGACTGTACTCCTGGATTTCACTGTCTCCACCTGTAACTTAAGGGAGCTGAATGAAACAGTGCTAACTCTTCGACTACTTGTTTTGCGTAAACTTGGGATGCATCTTTAAAATGTAGATTCCTGAGTCCTAATGGAACAAATCTGCCTTGAAAGTACAACCAGAATGCTCCTGAGAAGCAAAGATGGCGAGACTGTGTCTCACGTACTTTGGGCATGTTGTCAGGAGAGCTCAGTTCCTGGAGAAGAACATCATGCTTGGTAAAGTAGAGGGTCATGAAAAAGAGGAAGATCCTCAAGATGGATTGACACAGCGACTGCAACAATGGGCTCAAACATAGCAACAACTGTGAGGATGGCGCAGGACTGCTGCGCATCGGGCAGCTATGAGGCAGACTGAATCTGCAGCCCCTACCAACGACAATGGAATGGAGCCCAGGAATATGTACTTTAACTAGTACCCTAAGAACTAAGAACATTTGATTAAAAAACACATGAGGGCCCTTCCAGCTCTACCACTGGATCTGTGAAGGATGTACAACACTGGGCATTTGTCCTCTGGGGAAACACCATGCCCTTCTGGCATCTTCATTCCATTGCATCATCTCAGCGTTATCTCCATCAGTCCCCTGACTGGGGCAGAGGCCCATTCTGACTAGCCTGCACTCAGTCGCACCGAAGACCAGGGTGCGACTGGTCTTCAGCCACATGCTACAGTAGCCTTGTATGGTTGTTGGACCTCTAGGAGACTCAGGTGCCTAAATTATACAATGGAAAAAATACTGGCTCCGTAAGCATCGATAAGCATAGGCGCCCGGTCTCCTGAGAAAGACCACGAAGCCCACTAGACTCGGACGAGAACCCAGCAGCCAGCCTCTAATCTCCTAACATCAACACAAACACTACAACACACCCCTCTGGGCGCCCCCAGCCTCCAGTCTCCTAACGTCAACCCAAACACCACAACACACCCCTCTGGGCGCCCCCAGCCTCCAATCTCCTAACGTCAACCCAAACACCACAACACACCCCTCTGGGCGCCCCCAGCCTCCAATCTCCTAACGTCAACCCAAACACTACAACACACCCCTCTGGGCGCCCCCAGCATCTAATTTCCTAACGTCAACACGAACACTACAACACACCCCTCTGGGCGCCCCCCTTATCTGTCAGAGTGTGGCTGTTCGGTCTGGAAGAGAAAGCCGGCGAAGACCAGCCCCTGCCCGCCTGCCCATCCCCGGGGTCGCCACCCCGGTCTGCCGGGTCGCCAACCCCCACCGGGTCGCCTGCAGGATGGCGACCTTGACACGCACCCGGCCGTGACGCAGTTAGCAGAGCCGCCGCCTCCCCTCCTCCCCAGCCTCGCCCAGCGGCCCTACGGGGCCGTCAGTTAAAAGTACGGGGGAAGCCCGGGTCTCGTACTGCCTCAGGTAGCCGTGCCTTAGGTAGCCGTGCCTCAGGTAGCCGTACCTCAGCGCCGAGTCACCGCCTCCGCGCAGTTCCCCTTCCGGGCCGGCGACTTGCGCACGCGCGCACCTCTCCGGTCCTTCGCCTTCCCCTTACTGCTCCGGCGCGCACAGTGCCTCTAGCACACTCTGGGACGCAACATCCGCTTAGGAGTCAAAAAAGTGCGGACAGCCAATCGTGAGCAGGCTTCTGACGGAGGAGCGGGTACAGTATGGGTCACGGGTACGGACTGGTGGGGCGGGGCCGGTAGAGGATTGTTGTGGGAAGCGTCACAGTCAGTGTCCATTTTGGGTGTGGGCAGAGAAGTCATCTCCGCCATCTTAGCTCTGGACAGCGGAGCTAGTCTCAACGGTGTTACAAAAATAATTAAAAATTGAAAGAAAGGAGTATTACACTTAAGAGTTATCCCGTGGCCTGTTCTTTTCCGCCTGTCGCCTTTTGGACGTCTCAAAAATTTATTCCAAACGGTGTATGACAGTTTCAGACTGGAGCCAACTGGTCTCTTGGGTTTGACGCCAAAGGTTAAACGGCGAAGTCTAGAAAAGTGTAGGAGTCACGCAAGGAAGGAGAGCGACGGGGCGGGATTTTAGGAGTTTTTTCTTTGCCCTGTGACCTTGCCCCAGGACATTGTCGAGCCTCAGTCTATACCTGTAAAATACGGTTAGAAAAAACCTGAGGACTATTAAGATACTGCCGTTGCACATAATTTGTATAGTGAAAAGCTATTTCCTGACTTCAAGAGGGAGTTTGTTTTTATCTTTCATTCTCGTAGGTGGTGTTGAAGAGGACAATTAATAACAGACTTCGATTTTAAGATTTTTCTTATCCACAAAACCAAATATTAACTGTAAAAAGCCTGACCCAAACTGCACAAGCCTGACAGAAACTGCTCTACAGCAATGTAAACGGTGGAGAACTTTTAAATTTTGAGGTGCCGGTAGGTCTATTGGGGGAATTTTACGACCAAAATTAAGCACTCCATTCTCGAATTTAACTGAAGGTCTTCTACACTCCGGGTAACAATTTGGCTTCTGTTAAAGTTTGCCCTTTGAAAAACAAAGCTCAGTCCTGCTTGTTATGTTAAGAGTGTTCCCGCAGTGGGCCTTAGGAAAAGCTTGAGTTGTTAATTAGAGCCTATAGATAAACGTGTTGTTTTTAGTTCCTCAACGAGGCGTAGGCATTAGCTTTTTCTTTTCTCAGCTCAAAAAAAAAAAAAAAAAGAAAAAGCAAACCCGTTGCTGTCTAGTTGAAATATGAGTCAGCTAAATAAGCAGAGTCTATTTTTTTTTTTTTATACTCTTTCCTATTGGAGCTTGGTTGCACAGCAGTTAAGTGCTCAGGCTGCTGACCATAAAGATGGGCATTTCGAATCTACCCGCTGCTCCTTGGAAACCCTATGAGGCAGTTCTACTCTGCCCTATAAGGTCACTATGAGTCGGAATCAGTGGCAGTGTATTTGGTTTTTTTGTTTTATGTATCTACGCTTTCCTGAAGGAGCCCTGCCTCACAGTGGTTAAGACCTCAACTGCTAACCAAAAGGTAGGCAGTTTGAATCCACCAGCGGCGCCTTGGAAACCCTATGGGGCAGTTCTACTCTGTTCTTTTGGGTCCTTAGAGTAAAGGACAATTTTTTTTTTTTTTAAAACTCCTGGTGGAGCCCTGCTGGTACAGTGGTTAAGAGCTCCGCTGCTAACCATAAAGGTTGGCAGTTCAAACTCACCAGCTGCTCCTTGGAAACGCTATGGGGCAGTTCTACTCTGCCCTATAGGGTCATTATGAGTCGGAATCCACTTGATAACAACGGTTTGGTTCGTTTTTGGTAACTGATAGTTCTGTATCCAAAGCTTCCAATAAAGTTGGCCCAGCTGCAAATATATTACTAAAACTTCTTGTTGAAATTTTTTATACTTTTCATTTTAGAAATATTGCTTTGAATTGTATCAAGTATGGCAGATTTGTGTTAGACTAGAAACTGATGTAAAGAAAGTTTCACAGTTGGTTTCCACCCTTGTAAACCTCACCTCCTTTCCTGCCATTGCTTGGATGTAAAGTTGTATCTGTACTCAACTCTACCTGTTAAGTATCTTTGTTTGCCTGTAAGGCAGAGCACACCCTTACAGCCAAAGTGAATGTAGATTTTATAAATAAAACCTTCAGTAGATTTTGTTTACCTGTCAAGTTGGAGTGTTGGTCCCTGGACTTCACGAGGACAGCATATAGAGTAACTGCTCAGAAAAAACCTTGTTTCAATGTCTTTGAATTTTGATTATTTTTAACAATGGGAATAAGTGCTATGAAGAAAAATAAACCACTGTAAAGCCCCAGAACAACATGTGGAATTCATGAACCTTTATTATTCCCTAAAACAAAAAACAAAACCAAAAAAACACAAAAATCATTGCAATCGAGTGGATTCCGACTCATGGCGACTCTACAGGACAGAGGAGAGCTGTTCCATAGGGTTAAGACTGAGCAGACTACCATATCTTTCTCCCGAGGATGGACTGGTGGGTTTCAACTGCTGACCTTTTGGTTAGCAGTTGAGTGGAGCGCTTAACCACTGTGCCACCAGGGCTCCCAAACTATTGTTAATTGTGATTTATGATAATTCCCTAACTATGTAAATCTTGACAAACATAAAGGATTTCATTTTATGTGGGTAATAAAACACTTTAGCAGCAACAGAGTTCTTTACTCTGAAAATGGAACGAGACACTAGAGAAATCTATCACTGAATATAGTGAACAGATCAAGCAGGATCCATTTAATCTTATTTACATCTTCACCCAATTTGATTAGCCAGCAAATTGGTTCTCTCTTTAGCTCCCTCAGTGATAAATGTTCTTTTTCCTAGAGTCTCTGTAATCGGCAAAGAGAAGGGATTCACAACACAGTACTTAAAAAAAAAGAGACACTTTTAAGTCCAAGTGATTTTTTTCAAGGGTACTATCAATTAAGGCTTTTTCTCTTTATAAAGGAAAAAAAAAATTCTGATTTCATATTTTCCTTTCTCAAGCAAAAACAAAACCAAACAAAAACCAAACCTGTTGCTGTGGAGTTGATTCTGATTGATGACAACTCCATGTGTTACAGAGTAGAACTGAGTTCGATAGGCTTTTTTGGGCTATAATCTTGATGGATGCTAATTGGTAGGCCTGTCTTCTGCAGTACTGCTAGGTGGGTTTGAACCGCCAATGTTCAGGTTAGTGTAGAGCGCGCACCGTTTGTTGTTTCCTCAAGGGTCAAATGTTTTGAAGCAGGATAATACAAGTTTTTGCAGCGCTGTGGGGGCAGAGAGGGGTTCTGTTGACTGGAAGACCATTTAGGAGATTATTGCAATTGTCCAAGCAAAAGATGATGAAGATTGGAATTAATACAGTGGAGGGACAGAGAGAAGACTTAAGACAAAGATATATCACTGAGCTGGAATTTATAGAATTTAATGACTGATTGAATAAAGCAATAAGGATAAGGGAGGTACCCAGGATAATCCCTCCTCTCTGGATTGAGTGAAGCTGGGTGGATAACTACACCATTAACCTGGAGATAGAATATAGAAAGAAAGAAAGATGTGGGGGAATTAGTAAGTAAAACTCAGTGTAAAGTTAAACTGTAAGTTCTCTACTTCTGAGGTCTAAAAGCACATGAATCAGGACTCCCAATGCTGTATATACACTCTGATTTTTATTATAGGCTGCTGACTACTTCCTTATCCTCCGCCTGCTGGCTAAGCGGGGAGTGCTGCATTGTAGTGGAGAAAAATCAGAGTCAAAGACAAAAGAGAAAATATTTCTTTTTAGTTAAAATAAATTTGCCACCCTGCCCCACTAAACTTTTTCATCAGGAGATGTGAAGTAGGTGAAAGAATTGGGAAACTGTGCCTTCACTTATGAGGTCCCACATGTTCACTGTGTCTCCCAACAAGAAGGCGCATCTCCTGGAAAGGCTGAGGATGTTTTTGAACGCTATGTTACTGGGTGGAAACCTCAGGTTCTTGCTCGGCATGACTTATATTGGCCAATAAATGAGAGACCGAGGTGAGAGAACAAAAAGGAACCTTTATTTCATTGTACAAGGAAATGGAGTCAGTTGGTGCTTACTGCTGCCAAGACTGCTTGCCAAGGGCGGGCAGGCAGGTAACTTTTGTTTATTTGTTTTTCATGGACTTTTTTTTTTTTCAGAATTTTTTTTTTTAATTGAACTTTAGGTGAAGGTTTACAGAACAAACTAGGTTCTCATCAAAGGGTTAGTACACACGTTGTATGACATTGGTTAGCAACCGCATGACATGTCAGCACTCTTCCTTCACAACCCTGGGTTCCCTATTACCAGCTTTCCTGTTCCCTCCTATCTTCCAGTCCCCGCCCCAGGGCTGGTGCGCCCCTTTAGTCTTGTTTTATTCCATGGCCTATTCGATCTTTGCCTGAAGGGTGAACCTCAGGAGAGGCCTCATTACTGAGCTGAAAGGGTGTCTGGGGGCCATACTCTCAGGGTTTCTCCAGTCTCTGTTAGGCCAGCATGTCTGGTCTTTCTCTTTGAGTTAGAACTTTGTTCTACATTTTTCTCCAGCTCTGTCCAGCACCCTGTATTGTGATCGCTGTCAGAGCAGTCAGTGGTGGTAGCCATCTAGTTATGATGGACTCAGTCTGGTGGAGGCTGTGGTAGATGTGGTCCATTAGTCCTTTGGACTAGTCTTTCTTCTTCTTTCCCTTTAGTTTTCTTCATTCTTGCATCTGAAGGAGTGAGACCGTTAAAAGAGTATCCCAAATGGCTGCTCATAGGTTTTTAAGACCCCACATGCTACTCACCAAAGTAGAATGTAGAACATTTTCTTTATAAACTCTGCTATGCCAGTTGAGCTAGATGTTCCCTGAGATCATGGCCCCCACAGCCCTCAGCCCAGCAATTCAGCCTCTCAGGGAGTTTGGATGTGTCTATGGAGCTACCATGGCCCTGCCTTGTACAGGCTGTGCTGGCTTCCCCAGTGTTGTGCACTGTCTCACTCTTCACCAAAGTTACTTCTTATCTATTGTCTATTAAGTGTTTTTCCATCCCCACCCCTTCCCTCCCTCGTAACCATCAAAGATTCTTTCTTTTTGTATGGAAACCTTTTCATGAGTTTTTACAGTAGTGGAATTGAACAATATTTGTCCTTTTGTGATTGACTTATTTCAATCAGCATAATGTCCTCCAGAAGCATCCATGTTATGAGATGCTTCACAGATTCATTCTTGTTCTTTATTGTTGCATAATAACTACTCTTACTCTCCTGTGCTGAGTTCCTTTTGTTTTTGGATTCCTTTTTCATTTCTTTTGTTTTGTAGATTTTGTTTTTATTAAGACTTTGTTTTCCTTCTTTATTTTTTTTAATAATTTTTATTGAGCTTTAAGTGAATGTTTACAAATCAAGTCAGTCTGTCACATATAAGCTTATATACACCTTACTCCATACTCCCACTTACTCTCTCCCTAATGAGTCAGCCCGCTCCCTCCTTCCAGTCTCTCCTTTCATGACAATTTTTGCCAGTTTCTAATCCTCTTTACCCTCCTATCTCCCCTCCAGACAGGAGATGCCAACACAGTCTCAAGTGTCCACCTGATACAAGTAGCTCACTCTTCATCAGCATCTCTCTCCAACCCATTGTCCAGTCCCTTCCATGTCTAATGAGTTGTCTTCGGGAATGGTTCCTGTCCTGGGCCAACAGAAGGTTTGGGGACCATCACCGCCGGGATTCCTCTAGTCTCAGTCAGACCATTAAGTCTGGTCTTTTTATGAGAATTTGGGGTCTGCATCCCACTGATCTCCTGCTCCCTCAGGGGTTCCCTTCTTTATTTTGATGAGTAGGTTTGTTAACTTTTTTTGTGGTTACCTTGAAATTTACCCTTATCTTCCTAGGTTTGAAAAAAACTAGAACCAGTCTATTATTACTTGGTATCGCTTTTCTTTCCTTTCCTTTAGAAAGTTCTATACATATACCATTTATTCCCTCTTTTATTGTTCTAGTGTTGTTGCCATTTACAGATTAACCTCTCTGGTTCCCTTTTGCAATTCTTTTGGTTTTGGATAGTCCTTGAGAGTTCATTTTCTAGGTTGGTATCTGGCTGGTACAATCTTATATCCTAGGTTCAGGCTGTGGTCTGATGTTTGTTCTCAGACTGAAGGACTACCTTTAATAATTCTTATAAGTTTGGTTTGGTTTTTACATTTTCCCTTAATTTCTGTTTATCTGGAAATGTCCTAATTTCTCCATCATATTTGAAGGAAGGTTTTGCAGGATATATTATTCTTGGTTGGCAATTTTTTTCTTGGTCACTTTTTCATCATTCATGATATTAGGGAAGTTTTCTGTCAGCAATTCTTCAATGATCCTTTCTGTGTTTTCCATTTTCTCTCCCTGTTCTAGAACTCCGATCACTTGCAAATTTTTGCTTTTGATTGTATCCCACATAATACTCAGGGTTTCTTCATTTTCTGATTTTTCCTCAAACAGAGTTGTATCCAAGTGTTTGTCTTCAAGTTCGCTGATTCTGTCTTACATCATTTCAAACCTGCTCCTTAGCCCTTCTATGACGTGGTCCATTTCTGAAATCTTGTTGTTTATCTTTTGGATTTCTAATTGTTGTTTTTGTACGATTTCTAGTTGTGAATTTATTTTGGCATTTTGTTCCTGTATTACTTTCCTGAATTGTTCCATTTTTTTGTCTGTATTTTCCATGACTTTGTCTGCCTTTTCCATAAATTTGTCTATTTTTCCCTCATTTTTGTCTGCTTTTTGCTTCAACTCTTGGATTGCTCTGGATATTAGAGATTTGAATTCCCTGTTAGGTAGTTCTATTGCCTTTTTTTCTACTGGGAAGTCATCTGGTGTTTTATTTTGGATGCCTGCGGGAACCATCCTGTCCTGATTTTTTATATGTTTTGATATAGTCTGCTGTCTTCGGGACATTCAGGAGTTATTTTCTTCATTTCTTGATTTGTTTCTTTTATCCTGCTTTTTTTGTTTTATTTGGTTATGTCTGAGCAGATGGGCTGTGCATTCTTTGTTGTTTGCTCGTCTGATAGTCGCAATTATTTTTACCTCCCTGTCTAATGGGCAGGGCCAGTCAATCAGCTATGGTGCACCTGGGCAAGTCCAGCAGAAGGGGAGGGGCGGGGATGGGTTGTTTGTGGCATGTACTAAGGCCAAAAGGGCGGGTCAGGAATCAGTGCTGGGCAGGTTCCAGCAGGCTGTGCCTGTGCTACTGGGGGATGGGGTGTTCGGTGCACAGTGCAAGTAGGCAGGAAAGAGCGGGGGAGCTTGTGATGTGTGGAGATAATACGGGTATGGGAAAGAGGAGAGAGAAACAGGAGCCAAAAACAAACAAGCAAAGGAAGCAAAAGAAAAAAAAATAAAAGAGTGCTAAGGGAGCTTGCCATTGGAGTGGAGAGAAGAGAAACCAAGAAATGGAGAAAAGCAAAAAGAAAAAGGGAAAAAGAAAGATAAAAAAATAACTAGATTAAAATTTAGAAAAGAAAAGCCCCTAGGAGTTCCAGAGTCCCCACAGGTGGAGCTGCTAAGATTGAGGAAGTGGCTCCCAGGCTGTGCAGTATAGCCTGTCTAGAGGGGGTATACATGTCACACAGCACCAGCTATTGAGGAGACAGGAAAAGAAGATAAGTGTAGAGAGATAAGAACTGAGAAATGAAAAAAGGAAAAAAGAGAGAAAAGAAAGAAAGAGAACAATGCCCCCAGGGATCTCACCTACAGAACTGAGCAGATTGGGGGCGTGGCTCCTAAGCCATGCAGTGCAGCCCAGCTAGAAGGAGATCCCAAGCTGCGAAAGGACAAAACAAAGAAACAAAACAGAACAAGGCAAAAAAGCATCCCAGGGATCCCACCAGCATAGTGTTGCCAGCCCGGGGAGTGGTTCCCCAGTCAAGCTCGCTTCACAGCCTTTCAGGAAGAAACAAAGATGGCACATGGAGCCAAGTGTTCCAGAGAAAGGAGGGAGAGGTGGTAGGAGGCATAAAAGAAACGGAAAGAACCAATACCAGCTCAGGGGCCCAGCCAGTGTGGGCAGGGCGAATCCAAGCAGCCTGAGGCCAAAGCAGCACCCTCCCCCCCGCCCCAACGAGACTGAGGTGGGGGTGGGGGAAGAAGTGAGGGGTTAGGAAAGTGTATCTCACTCCTTACCGGGTCCTCAGTCTCCTGTTGGGAACTCCGTGAGCCTGCTGTCCCGTATACCCACCCTGTACCGCTGTCTCCGACGTGGGTGGGGCTCATCCAGGCGGCAGGGAGGCTGCACTTCCCCGCTACCTGAGCCACGGCAGCCAGCCAGGAAGCTCGGAGGTAGAGCAGCGCAGCGGGGAGAGAATGGGGGGTGGGACAGCATGTATCGCTGGTTACGGGGTGTTCTGTCTCCTGCTGGGAGTTCCCCAAGCTGCTTTCCCATGCTAGCTGTCTGCTGATCCCTGACAGGAAACCAAGATGGTGGATCCGTGCTGCGTTAGTGATGGGGCCCTCAGCACATATCTCCCCTCGCTCTCCATCCTGTCAGTTTCTTATTCCATTTGGTGCTTGGCTGAGTTCTTTATCTCTTCATTTGACACTTTAGGTTCCAGGAATGATTTTTGTCTCTGTTTTACTTAGTTTTTTGGGTCTTTGCTGTAAAGGGACGGTGTGGTGCTTCTGTCTATGGCACCATGTTGGCCAGAAGTCAGCACGTTACTCTAAAGTGAAGAGTTCATACAAGTTACGTTAGCAACACTCTTAATCTTACTATGCAGGCACAATGGGGTTTACACATAACCTGTAAGTAAAAACAGGATTAAAATGCAAAGCTGGCTGGGGAGGTGCAGGTGGATCAGGAAAGGAAATTGTTTTGCAATTCAACGCTGTAGGTGAGGAAGCCAGGTAAAGAATACAACACTGGCGCGGGGGGCGGGGGGGTCTGTCTCAGCAGGGACCCTCTGGCACCTCTCTGAGGTGTTTGCTCAGTAGCTGAAGAACAAAGCAAGCAGGAAGGGGGCAAGACCTTCCCTGCCTCAGTTTCCCTCTGATTTAAATGGTTGCCAGGTCAGGTTCCTAGAATTCCCGAGGCTTGGATGAGCACAAGAATGCAGCTGTGAGTGTAGGCCAGCTCATTAGCACCCCTTCAAGATGCTGCCCGTGGTGTGGGTGACACCAAAAGTATGTATGCGCTGATACGCAGAGACTGTTCAGGATGCCACTTGTCTGATGCATGTACACGCCAGCATCTGACTCTGCTTGGATGAGAAACCAAATAGTGCCAACCTCAAACTTTACATCCTGCCAGCAACAGAAGGAAAAGAAAACCATAGCCAAGAAGGGATTGTATTCTCTGGGTCCGGAGGGAGGCATCCACTAGGTGCAGGTGCACTGACTAAGCAGTAGAGCGGAGAGATGGAGGATGGGCCACACCCCCCTCCCTCTTGTCTAGTGCGGATGTTTCTAATCCATGTGGGACCCAGGAGAGGAGAAAGGGCTTTGAGCTCCAAGTGACTGATGTTTAAAAAAAAAAAAAAAGTCCTGAATTAAAAACAAAAAACAAACCCAAAGAAACACAAAACCCGTCGCTGATGAGTCAATTCCAACTCATGGCAACCCAAGTGTTTCAGAGTAGACCTATGCTCCATAGTGTTTTTAATGGCTGTAATTTTACGGAAGTAGATAGCCAGGCATTTCTTCCACGGCACTGCTGGGTGGATTCAAATAGCCAACCTTTCAGTTAGTAGCCTGGAGCAAACTGCTTGAGCCACCCAGAGACCTGAAGTCCTGAATATAAGCAGTAAATTGTCAGACTGCACTGAGTGTACCAAGCTGAAATAAACAAAGCTATCTACTCTAGGCTGTCTGGGGGCTGAAAAACAATATTGATTCCAGTTTAAAGAAAAACATAGTTCATTTCTGGCAATTGTTCAATGTATACCCCTCACATACGTGCAACCAAATGCTACATGTGGATCAAAGGGCAAGTTCATTAGTGAGACAGTATCTGTGGAGTTCCACGAGGAACTGTCAGTTTGTTGTACTGTGATGGCTTGAATGTTACTGTGATGCTGGATGCTCTACCACTGGTACTTCAAATACCAGCAGAATTACCCATGCTTCCAGACTAAGGCTAGGAAGAAAGGCCTGGCAATCTACTTCCAAAAATTAGCTAATGAAGACCCTCTGGATCATGACAGAATATTGTCTGATATAGTGCTGGAAGATGAGCCCCCTAGTTTGGAAGGCATACACAGTGGCCACAACAATGGCCTAAAGATTGCAGTACCTGACAGTGGTTCATTCTGTTGTACATGGGTGACGATGAGTTGGAGCTGAGGGCAACTAACGACAACAAATCTGTGAACCTTGGAGGAATGTTAATAATAATCTCATGCTTCCTGCCACTTTACAGAGAGGAAACTAAGAAATGCTGATAGTTTTTTTCTTAAAAAAATATAGCTAGACAATGGTAGACCTATGCTTGTTGCTGTTGTTTTTAGGTGCCGCCAAGTTGGTTCTGACTCATAGTGACCCTATCCACAACAGAACGAAACACTGCCTGGTCCTGCGCCATCCTTACAATCATTGTTATGCTTGAACTCATTGTTGCAGCCACTGTGTCAATCCACTTCGTTGAGGGTCTTCCTCTTTTCCGCTGACCCTGTACTCTGCCAAGCATCATGTCCTTCTCCAGGGACTGATCCCTCCTGACAACATGTCCAAAGTATGTAAGACGCAGTCTCACCATCCTTGCTTCTAAGGAGCATTCTGGTTGTACTTCTTGTAAGACAGATTTGTTTGTTCTTTTGGCAGTCCATGGTGTATTCAGTATTCTTTGCCAACACCACAATTCAAAGGCATCAGTTCTTCAGTCTTCCTTATTCATTGTCCAGCTTTCACATGCATATGATGCGATTGAAAATACCATGGCTTGGGTCAGGTGCACCTTAGTCTTCAAGGTGACATCTTTGCCCTTCAACACTTTAAAGAGGTCCTTTGCAGCAGATTTACCCAGTGCAATGCGTCTTTTGATTTCTTGACTGCTGCTTCCATGGGCGTTGATTGTGGATCCAAGTAAAATGAAACCCTTGACAACTTCAATCTTTTCTCAGTTTATCATGATGTTGCTCACTGGTCTAGTTGTGAGGATTTTTGTTTTCTTTATGTTGAGGTGCAATCCATACTGAAGGCTGTGGTCTTTGATCTTCATTAGTAAGTGCTTCAAGTCCTCACTTTCAGCAAGCCAGGTTGTGTCATCTGCATAATGCAGGTTGTTAATGAGTCTTCCTCCAATCCTGATGCTCCGTTCTTCCTCATGTAGTCCAGCTTCTCAGATTATTTGCTCAGCATACAGATTGAATAGGTATGCTAGAACATGTATTCTCAAAAGCCACGGGGGGAAAAAAAACCAAACGTGTTGCCGTTGAGTCAATTCCAACTCATAGCAACCCTATAGGACAGAGTAGAGCTGCTCCATAGGGTTTCCAAGGAGTGCCTGGTGGATCTGAGCTGCCAACCTTTTGGTTAACAGCCATAGCTCTTAACCAATATGCCACCACGGTTTCCTATATTCTCAAAGAGGGTAGAAATTGGTTCTTGTAGGGGGTGAAAATTTATCTCTTTTTATATAATGTACAGATATATGCACAGTGCATAAACAGACATATAGCATATATGTGACAGTAGAATTTCACCGGAGGGCAATTAGCATGAAATGTCTAAATGTGTGCCACTGAGCTGATTCTGACCCATAGTGACCCTGTGGGACAGATTAGAATTGCCCCATAGGGTTTCCAAGGCTGTAAATCTTTACGCAAGCAGATTGCTACATCTTTATCCTGCAGAGTGGCTGGTGGGTTTGAACCACTGACTTTTCAGTTAGCAGCCAAATGCTTAACCACTGTACCACAGAACTGAAAAAGCTCCTTAGGAAGGCAATAATGAAAACAAGGTTGAGACACATTGGTCTAGAATATAGGACTTCTGTGACTCATGGCAGTCCCCCTGAAAGCAGGACTGTGCACATAAGTTTTTGGTATTTCCCTTTATGATTCTATCCGTGAGTTGTTATTTGAGATGATTTTAGGATCTCTTGAAAAAAAAAAAGTCCATAACTATGTTCTTTGTGTTCTAATATATTTCTTGCTGCTTTAGAATGTCTCCATCCACCATGTCTGAAACTAAATTATAGCCAAGATTATGAAACAGTTTAGAAATGGTTTATTACCGGGAAGCCTCACAGAATTCAAGAGAGACAGTACAGTTCCATGGGTCCTCAAAGACTCAAGTGAAGAACTACAAAGTCAGGAAACAAGCATAACCCCTTTATCAGATAGGGCCTAATCAGGGAAGTATATCTATGAATATAATGGAATGAGAAATATATTATGGAAATCAGACCTTACGTGATTGTGCGAGGATCTGAGAAAGTAAAGATCCCAGATGGATCCAAGAACAGTCACTAACTAGCCCTGGAACAATTGCAGGTGTTGGAGTTACAGGAAGCTAGGCTGGCCCAGTAAGGGTGGCTGGGGTAAAAGCCAGTGGCAGGCTATGGCTCTGGGTGACTCATGCCTCTGTAAATTTGCAGTGAAGCAGCTGGCGGTGGGCCCAGGATTCCTGCTGTCCAGCAGGGCTGGCGGCCAGGAGGGTGAGCTGGATGTGGCAAGAGAGGTGAACTGGGAATCTCCAGCAGCCCTGAGTCTCTCCCTTACTCCTTAATCAGCAGTGACCTTCAGATCATCACCTACTCCACTTCGTGTCTGCCTCCCAAATGTCGTCAGGTTTCTTTTGTGGCCAACATTTACTCAGAAACTTACAGGGAAGAGAATTATAGAAAGCATTTTTCCAGGTTAGCTAATTTGGCACACCGCAAAGACACCACGCTTCCTCAGTCTCTCTGGTGTCAAATGGTCTCTTGTGTTTGCTTTTTAGTGGATGTGCTTCGTTTGCACTTTCTCTGCAGATGTGCTGTCTTTGCTTCAATGTACGTAGCTTAAACTCTAAACTACCTAGAGGATCTCTTCGCTCCAATAACCAATACGGTCTAAAACTAGAACCCTTAACTACAAATTCCAAATTCCAGAAAGAAAGAGCCCAAATGGGTCAGATTGGATCCACGGTCCACCTCTGATCCAGACAGCTGTAGCAGAGGTAAAAGTCATGTGGAAAGCAGAGCTTGGCCCTCCTCTTGAGCTGTTCTCAGAAAAGAAGGCATGGGCTGAGCAGACAGACTAATACGTGCCTTCTGTGTACAAGACTTGAAGCTATCTTCTATTTAAATATGGTAAAGGAACTGGAAATGTTGAACCTGAAGAAAAGAGATGGCTTGGGAGATTCATGATAGCTGTCTTCAAGTGTTTAAAGGCGGATGGAAACTGTTGCATAAGGCTGAAGGTGATGGACCCAAAGGAGGGAAGACATACAGAAAGGAACACTGGCTTAGTGTGAGGAAGAGCTTTTAACAGTAGAATATTCCAAAGTCAGAATAGTTTATAGCTGAAGTATTGAGTACAGCAGGTACAACCACTTTCTTAAGGTTTTGTAGCAGATATTAAAGCAAAGACTGAAGGATTACACTACATGACTTGTAATATGAATTTCAAATTTGAGGCATCAAAAAAAGATCAAGACTATAGAAGCAGGAAAACTTAAGTTCAAATCCTGGTTCTGCCACCAGTGTATCTGGCAGTGTCCTGACAGGACACATATGGCACACACGGAAGAGGTAATAGAAGAGTTTAATAAAGTTACTTTTTACCAAGGTATGGGATGAGTTCAGTGAATCAAAAAGGGACGGTCACAGTTCCTGAGCTGGTCAAATGGAATGAGCTCACGACAGCCTCTCTCCTGCTTGATTTACAAATAAAAACCCTGGTCAGAGTAGAAAAAGTAGCTATTTGAGGAATTTGTAAACAATAGTGGGTAGATTGGAGAGGAAAGTCAAAACTCGAATAGCAACTCTGAAGGGGCTGAGTGTTCTGGGCGTTTTTCTTCTTTGCCCTCCTAACTTTGACTTTAGGACAGAGTCCCAGACATGTAGCAGGACTGCATGACAAGCATTCAAAGAGAAACTCCCTCTTTCTATGCAGAGGCCTGAGAGAAGGGGTCCAGTGAGCTAGAGAGAATCCCCGTGTTTTTTCTTATTTTCTCCATCAATCCTGCCCTGAAGACAGCCCAGCTTGCAAAGCTGTATAGCAGTGGCAGCAGTGAAGGTGGGGACATGAGCAGCTCTGAAAGAGAGGTCATGTTTCTGGCCAGAGAAGCCAGGAAGAGGGGCCCCTGTTGTACAAAATTGGGAGAGACAAGTTCCGTTATCTTTTTCTCTTCTCTCTTGCCACTTCACTCCAGGGCAGCACCAGTTGTGTGACATCCTGAGAGATCTGCAACTCTGTGGGAAACCCTGGCTTTCTAGTCAGAGGATCAGGAAAAGGGGGCTCCTGGGAGCTGACGAGAATAGGGAATAACCCAGAGAGGAGAGATCTGGAGAAGGGGTTGGTTTCCTTAATTCTGTGTATAAAAAAAAAAAAAAAAAATTTTTTTTTTTTTTTTTAGTGTATAGACCAAAACAAGTCCTGGGCTCACCACTGACCTCTGTGTGTGTGGAACATCCCTAAAGAAGCATAACAAAGTCTATGAGAACTGAACTATGATGGAAACCACCTCCCAAGTCCCACAGTAAACTCAGATTGGTACATGCATGAGGAAGATCCAAATAGCATAGCAAAGGCTCTGAAAGTGAGCTGATATTAGAACCACTGACTACAGAAGATGAGACAAAACTATGGTCCCTAACCAGGTTGTCAACTGTCGTCCCTAACCAGGTTGAAATAAAGTAACCAGTGGTATCAAAAGGATTTTAACAGAATCCAGTCTCACAACATAATATTCAAAATGCCCTGGATAAAATTCAAAATTACTTGACAAAGAGTCAGGGGGATCTGAATGACTCTCAAGGCAAAAGACAATCAATGGATACCAATTTTGAGAGACCCAGTTATTGGAATTATCCAAGACTTAAAAGCAGTTATTATAAACATGATCCATGAAGTAAAAACTAACCCTATTGAAATAATGGAAAAATAGATGTCCTTGGTAGAGAAAGAAAAAACCCACTGCCATTGAGTTGATTCTGACTAATGGTGATCTCGTGTGTTCCAGAATAGAACTGCTCCAGCAGGTTTTCTTGGCTGTGATCTTTATGAAGCAGATTACCAGGCCCTTCTGCTGCTGTGCTGCTGGGTTAGTTCGAACTGCCAACGTTTAGGTTGGTAGGTTAGCAGAAACCACTTGTGCCACCCAGGGACCTCTCAGTAGAGAAATAAAAATTATAAAAAGAACTAAATAGATTTCCATTTGAGAATACTTCTCAAATAGAAATTTTAGAACTAAAATTAAAATAACTGAAATGAAAAATTCACTGGACAAGGTCAACAGCAGAATGAGAATGACATAGTATAGAGTCAGTGAACTTGAAGACAAAGGATAGAAATTACCCAATTTGAAGAACAGAGAGAAAAATATTGGGAAAAAAGAACAGAGCCTCAGGGACCTGTTGGACAACATTCACAGTGTAACATATATGTCATTGGAGTCCCAAATAGAAAGGTAAAAGAGATTGGCTGAGAAAAAATATTTGAAGAAATAATGGCCAACCCTCTCCCCCCCAAATTTGGTAAAAGACATAAATATACAGAAGAAGCTCATCAAAAACCCAGTGGGATAAACACAAAGACAAACATACCCTGATAACATCATAATCAAACTTGGGGAAATCAAAGATAAAGAAAAAATCTTGAAAGCAATCAGAGAAAAATGATATATTACATAAAAGGGGAAAATGATTTGAATGATTGTATATTTCTCATCAGAAACTAGAGACCAGAAGACAGTAGAACAGCATTTTTAAAGAGCTGAAGGTAAAGAACTGTCAAACCAGAATTCTATGTCCAGTGAAAATGTCCTTCAGGAATTAAGTCAAAATAAAGACATCTTCAGATTAAAACAAAAACAAAACAAACAGAAAAACTAAGTGAATTTGTTGCTAGAGATCTGCTCCAAAAGATCACGAATATTTCTTCAGACTGGAAGGAAATGATGTGAGAGAGAAGCTTGGAAACTTCAGAAATGAAAGAAGAACAATAGAAATGATAAATATCTGGGTAGATATAACAGACTATTTTTATCCTCCCATGTTCTTTAAAATGCAAATGAGTATTAAAAGTAAAACCTATAACATGGCATGATGGGGTTTTTGGTGTTTATTGATGTGATAAATATGACAACCATTACATAAAGGGAGAAGATCAGGGAACCTGTATGGCGGTAAGTCTTCTTAGTTTTACTTGAAGGGATAAAATATTAAACCTAAGTAGATTGTGAAAAGTTACATATGTATATACCATAATTCCTAGAGCAATCATACCCCTTCAAAAAAAAAAAGATATAGCCCAAAAGTTAATAAAATGGAATATTAAAATATAGACAGATATTCTAAAAGGAGGCAGGAAGAGGGGCAGAGGAACAAAAACAGAGAGGGATAACAGAACAAATAATAAAATGGTAGGTGTAAATCTAACCATATCCGTAATTATACTGAATGTAAATGATTTGAATATGCCAATTAAAGGTAGAGATTTTCAGGTTGAATTAAAAATTACCCTGCTATGTGCTACCTAGAAGAAGCCTACTTTAAATATATAAGGTGGATAGGTTAAACAAAAAGAAACTCTGAGCAAAAGAAACCCGAAGGGACTATATTAATTTTAGACAGACTTCAGAACAAAGAAAATTACCAGGAATAAAGAGAGATATAATGATAAGATACTAAATTCATCAAGAAGTCCTGACAGTCCAAAATGTGTATGCAGTAATTACATAACAGGGAATATCACTACAAAATCTATGTACATTAAAAGCATAAGAAGGCAATGCTGCAAACGTCACCATGCTGCAAAATTCAGCGGTTGGAATAGTCTATATAGAAATAGGTCAATGTTTTGAAAGAGACAAACTGCCAAAACTCACTTAAGAAGAAATAGATAAGCTGAATAGTCATATAGCTATATAAAAAAATTGAATCTTAGTTGAAAACATTTCAACAAGTAAATGTCCAAGCTCAGATAGTTTGATGAATTCTACCAAGCATTTAAGGGAAAAAATGATACAGATCCTACACAATCTCTTTCAGAAAACAGAAGAGAATACTTTTTAACGCATTTTATGAAACTAGAGTTACCCAAAGTAAAACCAACAAAAGCATTATAAGAAATCAACAACAAATACTAGACCAATCTCTCTTGTGAAGAGCAAAACCAGACAAAGACATTTCAAGGAACAAAACTAGACCAGTAACCCTCATAAGCATAGACAAAAATTCTCCACAAAATACCAGTAAGTCAAATTTTGTGAGTGTAAACTCACTGCCTTGCTTCTTTCATTGTAAAATGTGGTCACTGTCAGAGGAAACATTGAGAGTTTACCATGCTAATCAATAAGGCATTCCCTATTATTAGGAATGGTGATAATGGAAGAAACATTGAGATCAGGGAAAGCTAATCCATAACCAGAATATGTATCTAGTCTCATAAGGACAAAAGACTACCCCCTTTCTGACAGAAAGAGTCCACTGTTTCACCCTGCCAGTAGATGGCTAATTCCCTGAGGAATGATGCCATGTTGGTAGTTCAGCGTTGTTTTCTGTTATTGGGAGAATGGATACAGATTAACCTTGGCGAGAAGTCCATATTGTTGAGTCCACACAAAGTTTCTATTCCTGCTGCTGTGATCACTTGTCATGTGCCCTTGAACAGGAATGGGGTGGCTTAGAAGAGGCTAGATGATATCCACTGAATGGATTTGTAGGGAAGAGTTAATCTAGAAAGACCAAGTTGCTCAAATCTTGCATATTCTCAAAAGAGGCTTCTGACATGACTGGTCTTTGGCTAGCTTCTGGTAACTGAGAATTTGGGAAGTTCTTTCTGCTATTGATAATTTCGTATACTTGAAGTCTAGCGTCACAACTGTACCAGCTCATTTGTGTAAACAATATGATTTAAGGTGACCATTTGCTTTTCTTCTGGGGGTCTGGAAATTTGGTAACCAATTGATCACGAAGACACTGTTTGTCTATTTGACAAACACACAATAAAAACCCTGGACTCTTAGGATCAAATGGGCTCAAGTGTTGCTGCTACTTTGTTACTGAGAGAGTAAATGCATCCTGTGAGACTCCACTGGGAGAAGACTCTTGGAAACTCATACCTGGTATTCTCCAGACTCCACCTGATCTATCTTTTTCCTTTATTGATCCTGCTTTGTACCTTTTACTGTAATAAACTATAGTTATCAGTATAATGAATTCTGAATAATCTGAGGGTGGTCTTGGGGACCACTGAAAGTGGGACATCTTAACAACCTGATTATTGAGAGGTCCCTCTGCAGTAGATGCTTTCTGGTGGGAATTTACATGGTATACAAATATCTTAATATTCTGGGCCAATTCTGATAAGCTATCCAACACCTTTCTTCCAGATCACCTTAACACTAATCTTGTTGACTAGCTTGCCAACCTGTAATCTACTTCTCTTGTACATGAATCCATGTAGATCTATACTTCAGCCCATCTCTCTTTTAATGCAAATATAAGTGCTATATGCACCCTTTTCTGAAGTTCCACTCCTGGGAAGAGTTCCTTCATCACTGGCTTTCAGGTCCATATCTAAGTTAGGGCTGTAATACAGCAGCTACTTACTTCCACCATGCAGTCCTATCTGTAAATTAGGCTGATGCTTATTTCTCCTCTGTTAACTGGTAATAAGAAATTCTACATGAAGTCATAGGCATGTGTTTAGGAAGAGGTGATGAAAGAATCAGAGCAGGTATCATAAGAGTCTGAGGCACTTGCTCATATGTTTACTTGTGCCCTTAAGACATGCTTGAGCCTGTTCTTATAAATACTATTTCCATTACAGAGTAATATTGCTGAGAATGTCTAATCTTATTATTGGGAGGATCAGGTAATAGTCTGTTTATGATCCTGGGTTCTGTAGTCACTTAGTCCACAAGTCATGTGTTCATCCTTTACTTGAAGTCAGTAACTGATTTTAAAATAGCAAATTGTTTTTGGCAAAGGAAAGAATGGCCTTATTAAGAAATTCTATGGATCTGCGTTGCGATTATTCTATTGGGGATTTCCAGGGGCTCTGTATAGCATAACTTGCAGCTCCAGGGACTACCAGTATCATTGAATCTGTTGGATTAAAAAGGCATAAATGATAAGGCAGTTTGCACTAAAGCCCTGATCTGCTTCAAGGTCTTCTCTTGTTCTGAATCCCACTCAAAATTGATAGCCTTATGGTAAATGGATTGGAGCAGCACACCAAAATCTCAGTTCAGACTACATCTCATTTCAGACTAGCTACATTTTAAATGCTCAGTAGTCACATGTGGCTAGTGATTGCCGTATGGACATTGCAGCTCTGGAGTGTATTAGAACTGAGCAATCAAGTTGACATAGCTTGAGTTAAGACATAGGAGGTGGACAGCTCACCCTACCGTGTAAAGGCAAATTTTGCCTGATGATATTTATTGGTGGAAATAGAAAAGAAAACAAGGTACCTGAATCTTTGGTGATTGCTCCAGTAAAAATGGGCTTGAATTGAAGCTGTAACTGACATCACACCTGATTATGTTTATAACTAAGAGTCATTCTTCAAGATCTAGCAGGCTTTTGCATCAGCCTTCTAAGTTCAATGGAGATGCGATAGAACTTTACCACCCCTGCATCCTTCAGATCCTTGGGGGTGGCATTAATGTTTGCATTTCTCCTAGAGATGTGGCATTACTTTGAGTTTACTATATTGGCAGGGAGTATTCTAGGGATTTCTACTTAGCCCTTCCTTCCTTAATAGACCTCACCCATTTTGTGGTCCAGAAAGCAATGTGTTACATGGTAATCTATTTCCACTATACATTCTGGGACTTTGGAAATAATCGCAGGATGGGTCTGTAGGTCCATTGTACCCACTCTGAGACAGATTTGGGCTAATATTCTACCTCTCACCTGACCTCTACAAGTCCCCACTCTTAACAGTGAATCATGATGGTGTTTGGATCTCCAGAGATTAGCGACACTTTGGAGGCAGTGTCTCTAAGAAGACTTGGAAGAAGAATCATAGTCCACGTTGATGGCTGTATTTTAGATCCTTCTTCAAAAGGATCTAGCCTCCCCTTCATTCAAAGACCCCTGAGTCTGTTTACTGATTTAGGTCTGGGAATTGGGTAAAAGGCCATGAATGTCCACTCTGGCAACTTGAGTATGGAGTCTGCCCATCAAACCAAGACATTTTCTGCTTCTGTGTTGTCAAGCGGCACCTCATCAGGCTACTTATCCATTTCATTCACAGACACTGAGAGATCCAATCACTCAGTTGCATTTGCCTGTGGGGCAAAACATCCTGATTACTGCCCTGTCCTTGGGGGTTATTATGTAATTATTCCCATCTTTATTTAATAGTTAAGGATTGAATCTACCTCTACTACACTGGGATCTTACCAAAAACCAAAACCAAACCTAATGCTGTTGACTGGATTCCGACTCATAGCGACCCTATAGGACAGAGTAGAACTGCCCCATAGAGTTTCCGAGGAGCGCCTGGCAGATTCGAACTCCCGACCCTTTGGTTAGCAGCAGTAGCACTTAACCACTAAGCCACCAGGGTTTTGAAATGAGGGAGTCCATACTGGAGAAACCTCGAGAGTATGGCCCACCCTGGATGCTCTTTTAACTCAGTACTGAAGTCACTCCTGAGGTTCACCCTTCAGCCAAAGATTAGACAGGCCTATAAAACAAACAGTAACTCATATAGTTCAACCATGTATATGAGACTAAAGGCAAGGATGAGAAGACAGGAGGGGACAGGAAAGCTGGATGAATGGAAATGGGGAACCCAAGGTCAAGAATGGGAGAGTGTTGACACATTATGGGGCTGGCAACCAATGTCACAAAAGAATATGTGTATGTAGGGTAATGCTATTTAGCTATATGCATCCCCTCCCTAATGGAATCAGCTTTGCTCTTCCCCGAAGTACGCTGGGGGTGAATTCGAGATGGACTTGGGCTAAGGCACAAGGCCAGGAGTGGCATGACTGGGCCAGTGGCCAAGGCCGAGGAATGCCTTAGCAACAAGAAGGAAAACATCTGGGCCTGGACGTGAAGTCCCTGGGAATACTGACTGCCCAAGGACATGGGAGAAAACAATGAGCCTTGGTCTCATTTGGAATGGTATATAAGCTTGGGTCCCTTGCTAGGTGGTTGCGGAAAATACTTCAGCCAGCTGGCATTGGAGAGCAGCTGCTTGGCCATGTCAGTAAGTTTCCCTGAATAAACTCATGAATCTGGAAAGGGCTATGTGTCAGTTCTTCGGATTATCTGCCAGGATACACAGGGAGGGTCTTTCCTTGCTGGGGCTGTCCCCTGACAGTGTATCAATTATTTAATGAGAAAGTAATTTGCTCTGTAAACTTTCATCTAAAGCACAATAAAAAAAAAAAAAGAAAAGAAAGAAAATCAAGGAGCCCAAATCCTTGTTGGCCTCTTCCAATGGTCCTCTCCCATCTGTAGAGACTAGCCACCACAGAAGTTTTCAAGGATGTTGGTTATCCTCACCAACATGCTGCCCCTATCATTTCCTCAGAGAGCTCTGCTGTGGACCCTTTGTCCTGCTTGGGTGCTCCCCACCCCCTAGGTGGGGGGAGTATGGTTAAGGGCTTGGCTGGATGGTTGCACATAATGGACTCATTCCGATGTTTCTATCCCCCTGAGTCTTTAGAGTCCTTAACAGCAGTGATTCTCAAAGTGTGGTATTAGGGTCAGCACCATCATCCATGAGCTTGAGAGAAATACAAATTCAAAGGCCTACCTCAACCTACTGGAGTAGAACCTCTGGGGATGGAACCCAGGGAACCATTTTAATCGGATTTCCAGATGATTTTTATGCATGTTAGAATTTAAGAATCACTATTTTTTTTTTTTATTCTGTAACATGCCAGAGGAAATTTGGCATCTCAGCCTCATTGAGGAAATTTGGCATCTCAGCCTCATTGACTAGAGGATATTATTGGATCTAAACTTCAACTACCTACCTAGAAAACTATTAAAGTCATTCCCGCATGCTCAAGCTGGCCACATATTTAAATCCTAAATCTTAGTTGAGTGCATCCATATTGATAATTCTCACCTAATCAAACATACATTTTATTTTCTTTAATCTAACATCCTTAGAACCTTTATGATACCATTAGCAAAATCTTATAACTCCTTTGGTATATAGTGTTTCCTTCACGAGCAGGCTTTGTACTTGATCATCTGGGCTATGATCTAACTCTTGTTATAGGCCTGATCCAATGATGAGTGGCAGATGTGATGACATTCTGTGTCCCTTTTTGAGACAACTGCTCTAGATGGGGCCATTTAATGTTTTGTTATTATTGTTTGCTTGTCTTAATGGAGAAAATAACCTTCAAACCAGCTTGGTTTGGTTCCACCCCCTACTGAGAATTTGTATTTCTGCCCCAGATATACTGAATCAGAAGCTACAGCTTAACAAGAACCCCAGGTGATTCTTATGTATACATTATAAGGCTCCATAAGAATCACCTGGGGATCTTGTTAAAATGTAGATTCTGATTCAGTACATCTGGGATGGAAAAGCAAATTCTTAGCAGGAGTTCCAACCAAAATGAACCAGTTAGAAGCCGTGGGAGAAAAGGCTGGTTTACGTAGACAGGGGACAAGGGTGTGTGTAGGTGTCTACTTCTTCCAGCAAAGATGTTTAAAAGGCACTTACTTGGGGATTCAAAATTCTCAGCCTTCTTAATGTCTGCCCCAATGTCCCCACACCATTCTGTATGCACCAGTGTGTCCTTACCTTAGCATAAGAGATCTGGCAGGTTGGCACTGGTAATTTATGCTGCAACTTCCTAACTTTTCCAGTCAGACCTTGAGCTGGATCCTCAACTGCTCCTGCTCTGTGGTTAGAAGAGATTAGGGATGCCTGCCATAGGGGTATTTTGATTTTACATCCATTACTTGAGTTTGGGTTTCCCAAAGTCAGGAACAAAGTTTGGGTTGTACTCATCTCTGTGTAACTCTCTAAGGTAGTCAGAAATAGCCAGCTGAGCTCACAATATTTGCAGTTACCTCTGTTGCCTTAACAACTATCACATTTTGCCTTAGCAACCAAGTGCCACAATTGCCTCATTTCTCTGGACCCACACTCCATTCTTTGCCACTGTAGCAATAATTTGAGTGATTGTGATGTCACCACATGTCTGGAAAAAGGTTATTTGTGCCGTCATAAAAAATGTGAGCAATTTCAGAATCTTGTTTTGAAGGCCCACCTCCTGGGGCCCCTTCTAGTATCATTTACTGTATTAGCATCTTGCAGGAAACAGATGGCGCACTAAAAAGAGACAATTGAAGATATTCTCATAAAGTCACTATTTGAAAATGTGTGTGCTGAGGTAGCAGAAAGAACAGGTGTAATAGAACACTCTAGAATTAGTGGCAATAGGAAGCTGTTATTTTTTTTACCACCCTAGGTCTGAACGGTCAAAGGGATGATTAGTGGATCCGGGCAGGGGCTGTGGTTGCAGGGCAGGGGTCACTGAACAGGAGCCATGGCTATCATTCAACCATGGCCTGGTAGGATGGGAGCCAGCGGGATAAATATCCCAGTCTCCTACCCACTGATCACCTGCTTGTGCCTCTCATTGGCTGAACCCAACTCTAAGCCAAGAAGGCAAGGAAGTTGGGGCAATTTGGTCCACAGAGGCTGGTCTCCCAGGGCACAGAGGAGGATGGGGAAGCGTGGAAACTGGATTGTGATTTTCTCATGTATAAGATGAAGATGATACCTATCTCATTGGGTTTCTATGAGAATTAGATAAAGTGACATGCATGAAGTTTCTGAACAGAGTAGATGCACAATTACTAACAGCTCTTTATCATTTTTATCCAACACCCATCTAAATACCAATGGAGATGTTTCAACAAACAGATGCAGTGCTGGAGTGCTTGCTTGTCTATGCCAAAAAATTTGGAAGATAGCTACTTGGCCAACTCACTGGGAGAGATCCATATTTATGCGTATTTCAAAGAAAGGTGATCCAATCAAATGTGGAAATGATTAAACAATGTCATTAATATCACGTGCAAGTTAAATTTTGCTGAGGATCATTCAAAAACAGCTACAGCAGTACATCAACAGAGAACTGCCAGAAATTCAGGCTGGTTTCAGAAGAGGTTGTGTAACCAGGGATATAGCTGATGTCAGGTAGATCTTGGCTGAAAGCAGACAATACTAGAAAGATGTTTACCTGTGTTTTATTAACTATGCAAAGGCATTCGACAGTGTGGATCATAACAAATTGTGGATAATATTGTGGAGAATGAGAATTCCAGAACACTTAATTGTGCTCATGCTGAACCTGTACATAAATCAAGAGGCAGTCATTCAAACAGAACAAGGGAACACTGGTTTAAAGTCAGGAAAGGTATGCATCAGGGTTGTATGTTTTCACCATAGTTATTCAATCTGTATCTCAGCCAATAATACAAGAAGCTAGACTAAATGAAGAAGAGCAGGGCATCAGACTTGTAGGAAGACTCATTCACAACCTGTGTTATGCAGATGACACAACCTTCCTTGCTGAAAGTGAAGAGGACTTGAAGCACTTACTGATGAAGATCAAAGACCACAGCCTTCAGTATGGATTACACCTCAACATAAAGAAAACAAAATCCTCACAACTGGACCAATAAATAACATCATGATAAATGGAGAAATGATTGAATTTGTCAAGGATTTCATTTTACTTGGATCCACAATCAACAACCACCGAAGCAGCAGTCAAATCTGGCAAATCTGCATCAGGCATATTTGCTGCAAAAGACCTCTTTAAAGTGTTAAAAAAGCAAAGATGTCACCTTGAAAACTAAGTTCTGCCTGACCCAAGCCATGGTGTTTTCAATCGCCTCATATACATGTGAAAGCTGGACTATGAATAAGGAAGACCAAAGAAGAATTGACACCTTTGAATTATCCTGTCGGCACAGAATATTGAATATGCCATGGACTGCCAAAAGAACAAACAAATCTGTCTCCGAAGAAGTACAACAGGAATGCTCCTTAGAAGCAAGGATGAGGAGACCACCTCTCGCATACTGTGGACATGTTATCAGGAGGGATCACTCCCTGGAGAAGGACATCATGTTTGGCAAAGTAGGGTCAGTGAAAAAGAAGAAGGCCGTCAACAAGATGGATTGACAGAGTGGCTGCACCAATGGGATCAAGCACAGCAACGATTGTGAAGATGGCGCAGGACCAGGCAGTGTTTCGTTCCATTGTACATAGGTTCTTTATGGGTCGGAACCAACTCGATGGCACCTAAGAACAATATCTGTTAGTTTGTTGTACTGCGGTGGTTTGGGTGTTGATATGATGCTGGGAGCTATGCTACCAGTATTTCAAATACCAACAGGATCACCCATGGAGGACAGGTTTCAGTGTAACTTCCAGAGTAAGACAAACTAGGAAGAAAGGCCTGAAAATCTACTTCCAAAAATCAGCCATAAAAAGACCAGACTTAATGATCTGACTAAGACTAGAAGAATGCCGGCGGTCATGGTCCCCAAACCTTCTGTTGGCCCAGGACAGGAACCATTCCTGAAGCCAAATCATCAGGCATGGATTGGACTGGACAATGGGTTGGAGAGAGATGCTGATGAGGAGTGAGCTACTTGCGTCAGGTGGACACTTGAGACTATGTTGGCATCTCCTGTCTGGAGGGGAGATGGGAGGGCAGAGGGGGTTAGGAACTGGCAAAATGGTCACAAAAGAAGAGACTGGAAGGAGGGAGCGGGCTGGCTCATTAGGGGGAGAGTAAGTGGGAGTATGTAGTAAGGTGTATATAAGTTTATATGTGAGAGACTGACTTCATTTGTAAACTTTCACTTAAAGCACAATAAAAATTATTAAAAAAAAATCAGCCAATGAAAACCCTATAGATCACAACAGAACACTAATATAGCATTGGAAGATGAGCCCCCGAGGTTGGAAAGCACTCAAAATATGCAGTGGCTGCAACAAGGGACTTGGTCATATCAATGATCATGAAGGTGGTACAGGACCAGGTGATGTTTTGTTCTGTTGTACATGGGGTCACCATGAGTTGTAGCCAACTCAGCATCAACTAACAACAACACTATTTTTATTTTAGGTGTTTAGAATTAAAACCTGAGTCTCATTTTGTGATTGAAGTTACCACTCTATAATTTTTTGAGCTTATTAAAGCTCTTTCTTGAGGTGAACCAGATAGGCTTGATAACATATACATATATGTGTGTGTAATGTATAAATGTAATGTGGCTTAAGATAACCTTTTACATTTCATTTGTGTATTTATAACCTGCTTTTGTTAATGTCTTGCTCCCCCCACACGATGTACACTTGGGATTAGTGTCTCATAACGGTATATCTTCTTTGCTGGTTTAAAACAGATGGTTCTCTATAAATATAGATTATATTATTTTTTCCTGACTGAATTACCTTGTATCAGTCCCTGATGAAGGTCACCTGTCACCTTTCAAAATGTTCTTGTGAAATTGCAGAACCAACACTATTTTCACTTTTATCTTCCATGTTATAAATCTTGCCTCGCTTGTCTTTTTAGTACTTAAATGCTTCTGGGCCAAAAGCACTCATTTTATATGTCAGCTTCAAGAATAAAACACACTGATAGTTTTGGAAAAAACAATGAAAATCCTTTCAGGTTAAAAAATTCATATTTTAGCACTTGGCTTATTGGGTTGATGCATACGCTTGTAATAAGGCCTTGTCATCCAGACATTTCAGTACTGGTCCTCGTGGTCAGGCATCCAAAAGTGGGAGTATGCACAGATCTGTAAAACTGACACCAATGGTTAGCTACTAAAGTTGTACTGTTTTAGGAACGATACAGCGAGTAGGCCAAAATAATAGTTTAATAATCTACCACCAGTGCCAGTTGCCATGGAGTTAGTTTTTTTTAATTTATATTATTTATTTGGTTGTTGTTATTGAGAACGTACACAGCAAAACCTATACCACTTCAACAGTTTCCTCACGTACCATTTAGAGACATGGGTTACATTCTTTGACTTGTGCAACCACTCTCACCCTCCTTTTCTGAGTTGTTCCCCCAGTAACGTAAACTCACTGCCTCCTAAGGTTCCTGTCTAATCTTTCGAGTTGCTGTTATCAATCTGATCTCATATTGATAGTTCTTAAAAGAACATAATGCTCAGGGCAGACTTTTTTTTTACTAATTAAGCTAAACTTTTACTGTTTGGTTTTAAAAAGACATCAGGGGATATTTTTAGTTTAAAGTTTAAAAAATTACCTGAGTTTCAGGGGTTCATCCAACATTTGGCCTTTGCTTACTGTTTCCTCTCCCTCTCTGGGATGGCTTCTTCTCCCTTCCAGGTTTAATTAGGATTCAAAAAGTTCCAGATCTTGGTTTACAATTTCCAATCTCTGTCAGGCACAGAAGGGAACACCCTGGGGCCAGTCTGCCTACCAGCAGGCACTGCCACTCTGGCTATATATCCTGTACTAATCCGTCTGTCTACCAGGGGTTACAGTCCTCTCTCTCTGATTATTTACTCCCTTCCCTTTTCTGTTTCTGCAACTACTTCCTTAGTCAGAATACCCACACACAGTGAGCCCCCTTAGGGGCTGGGTGTTGCCCTTCGGTTTTGCCTGAGACTTCCTTCCCTGCTCTGTGGGGGCTGCTTATATCTGAGCTGGCATTCAGGGGAAGCACAGGCAGACTGCCCTCTTTTTCAGGAGGAAGAAAGGCTGGCAGTCTCCAGAAGGACCGCTGAAAGATCTTTGTTGTTGGTTTCAGAGCCCTAGTGGCCCTGTGGTGGTTGAGAGAGCAGTCTCCATTTAGGTGACCTACCTCCTGACTCCACTGTAGGGAACCTTCTGTAGGAGTTCATATCAGTCCAGCAGCTGACAGTTACCGGTTGGGGGCAGGGTTGTCGCTCTGAATGGAACTCTGGGGAGGTCTGCCTTGTTGCTATCAGAGTCTCTCCTGTAAGATACTGGCTGTGGGTGAAGCCTCCACCCAAGATGCCTCAGTCAGCAGTTCTCAGTGCAGACTGTAAGGGAGAGTAGACAGACCCAAACTGATCCCCAGGGAGGTCTGTCCTGTTGGTTTCAGAGGCCTGAGCTAAGGGATGTGCAGGAAAGCAGGTAGAGTCTTTACTATGAGAGCAGACTCCACTGCAGGGACCTTCTGTAGCAATTCATGGTGGGTTTGCTGCCAAAAGTGTCCAGGTGGGGAAAGTGCTGGCATACTCCAAGTGGACCCCTGAGGAAGCCTGCCTTGTTGATTTTAGAGCAGAAGCTGTGGTGGTTAGGGAAGCAAGCTCCTTATCTGGGGCCACTTCCCCAGTTCATAGTAGCCAGTGGCCTGTATGGCTGGGCAGAGGGGCAGGGATGATGGGGAGAGGTGATTTTCCTACCGTAGATGACTTCTTGTTGACTCACTGATCCTTGCGTTTGCAGTTCCCCACTGCTTTCTTCTACTCCCTGATTCAGAGTCTCTCCAGGCCTAGTGCCGTTTCCCTGTTGTATTTCTTGTTGTATTTGTGGGGGAGGGTCAGAATGATAGTCTGTTTATGCTGCCATCTTCCCAGAATCCATTGAGCCAATTCTTAATCATGGCAACCCCGTGTGTGTCAGAGTAGAACTGTGTTCCATAGGATTGTCAATGGGTGATTTTTTGGAGGTAGATTGGCAGGCCTTCCTTCTGAGGTGCCTCTGGGTGGACTCAAATCGCCAACCTCTGAGTTAGCAGCTGAGCACATTAATTGTTTGCACCACCCAGGGATTGAGTTTTATTATGACCACCATTATGTAAAATTATATAATAATTTTATAATTATTCTATTACGTACTCTTGCAAGGTGGTCTCAGGGACTTGACCTTGTTTCTCCCCCTGCTGCCTCTCTACATGGTATTGGTGTGGGAGAAGAATTAAGACTGATTGGATTTAACCAGGGAAGGGGCATTTCCAGGTGAAAGTATAGGAGGGAGAGAAGGGCAATGGAATTAATGGTTTTCAAGGGAGGGATGATGGTGATGGACTGTAGTATCTAGGCTAGATCAGGACACATGTGAGGGGGTTGAGAGAAAGGAAAAAAAAAAAGCCTTGTTAATAGTTTGGAGGTTTTTGAAGTTGTATAATTCCTAGAGTTGGGTATTTCAATGAAAGGAGGTTGTGGTAAAACAATTGGATATTTAGAATTCAATTTCGGAGGAGGTGTGGTTATAGGCAATGGTAAGGTCAAAATGACCATGGAATAAGTGGCTGAGTTATGGAAGAAAAAAGATGATTACAGGTGACAAAAAGCTCAGAGGTCTAGTGCTGGATGGATCATGCATTGGATGCTGAAGCCCAGAGAATGGTTCCTAGGGGGTGGAATGGAAGTGGGTTTGGTAGGCACGATAACGGCCCCAGCAAAGGTATCCCCATCCTAATCCTCAGAACCTGTGAATATGTTCCTTCACACGGTAAAAGGGGCTTTGCAGATGTGAATAAGTTAAGGACCTTGAGATGGGGAGATTATCCTGGATTATCCGGATGGGCCAAGTGTGTCACAAGAGTCTTCATGTGATGGATCCAGGCAGGTCAGAGTCAGGGAAGATGTGACCACAGAAGCAGAGGATGGGAGGATGTGGGGCCGTTGGCTGAGGAATGTGGGCAGCCCTTAGAAACTGGAAAAGCAAGGAAACAGATTCTTTCTTTACAACCTTCAGAAGGAACCCAGCACTGCTGACCCATTTTAGACCTCCAGAACTATAAGATAATAAATTTGTGCTGTTTTAAGCCACCAAGCTTCTGGCAGTTTGCACCAAGCAGCTGCAATAGGAAAGAAAGACAGCATTAAGTTAGGGAGACATGGCAGTGGTGATGAGGGTGGGGTTGTAAATGACAGAAATAAGGAGCTGAAGCCTGATGTGTACATTTCAGTGTTGCTGGCATTTTAGAAGGAGAAAGAAATTTTACAGGTGATATGTCATAAAATCCAGAGATCATGGAAGAAGGTGTGGGAAGGGTGAGAAATGGGATCAGATTAGGGTAGGTAGAGAGCAGTATAGGGATATAAACCCGGAAACTAGTGGATAATCTGGGAAGCTGAGTGGTACATGATGAGTAAGGAATAGAGGAGAGAGCCCCCAGGGTCTCTTAGCCCCAGGCAGTGTTATTTATTTATGCAACACATATTTATTAAACACCTACCATGTGGAGCCTCCAATGTAGGCACGAGTGGTTTGGCTGCCAAAGATAGTGAGTGCATCTTCCTGGGGACTGTTCTCTTGAATGTCAGGAGCTTGAATGGCTCTTAGTTTCCTAGAGTTGTTGTAACACAAATACCACAAGTGAGTGGCTTTAAAGAATAGAAATTTATTTTCTCATAGGTTTGAAAGTCCAAAGTCCAAACCAAGGTTTTGGCTGTGTCAGTTCTTTCCTTGTTGATACTCCCCCACCCCCCCGGCATTCCTTGTTTTCTTGGCAGTCTTCACATAGTATCTGTCTTCCCCAGTATGAGCCTGTCTCTGTGTCTAATCTACTCTTTTTATAATTCAGAAATGATTAGGTTTAGGACATGCCCTACACTGATGTGGCCTCATTAACATAAAAAATGCTATTTCTAAACAGTATTGTATCTACAGCTATAGAAGTTAGGATTCTAATTCATATTTTGGGGGGCACAATTCAATCGATTACAGGATTCAAAGGCTTTCTGTTCTGGAGGCAAAGTGGTATGATAGGCAGGGCAGGGTAAGGAGATGGGCAGGAAGAAACGTTGGTGGGACTGACCCTCACTTGAAATAAGAAGCTTCAGAATTCCTCTATTCTCTGGTGGCTTAATGGGCAGAAAAAAGACAAGTCACCTAAAATGGAAGAAGAATCAGACTGGCATCAGATTTCTTTTCCCCATCGTTGGAAGCTGGAAGTCAGGAGAGCAATGCCTTCAAGCTCTGAGGGCCTAGAATTCTGTACCAAGCAAGGATATAAATCAAGTGTCAGTGAGGGCAGGTGTCAGTCCTAGGCCCGTTTGCCCTTGAATAGATTCCTTACTCATCCTCTTCTCCTTTCTGTATTGCAAAAAGCTGGTCTTGCAGGCTTCATTTCCCAGGCTCCTGTTTCAGCTGGCTTCTGGTTGGCTTCAGGCAATGCGAGTGCAGAAGGAATGAAGAAGTCTGGGTCTGAGTCCCCCACCTCCTCCTTGAGTGGGATCTGACCATTACTGTATCTTCCCTGTGGCTCCAGTTTCTTCTGATGACCCTGGGCCCTGAGATCTGCTAACTCCACCTGCTCCATTGTCCTTCCGGCTTAAGGGTGGTTGCGAATATCTGCTGTTTGTAATATCTGGGTTGCTGTTCTGTCCCCTGCTTGGTTTCACAGTTCTTGCATTATTTATGTAACCAATTTCCTCCATTAAATTCTCTCTGTTTCAATTCTTACAGTGGTTTCAGTTTTCCTGTTTGGAGTCTGACCAATACAGCAAGATAAAGACATTTTCAGACATTCAAGGTGTAAGAAAGCTGTTTCTCACATATTCCTTAGAAAGTTCCATGATGATATACTCTAGAAAAACAAGAGAGGTATTAAAGAAAGAGGATCAATCCAGTCCAAGATGGCAATGAAAGAAAGTCGAGGATAAGAGGCTCCACATGCTTGAAGCCTCCACAGGCTTGGAGCCTCTCGTCGATTGAATTGTACCCCTGCCCCTCAAATATGTGTTGAAGTCCTAACCCCTGTATTTGTAAATGTGATCTCATTTGGAAATAGGGGTTTTCCTTTGTCACGTGAAGGGGGTCATACCAGAGTAGGGTGGGTCTTAAACCTACTGGTAATCACTCCTGAGTTATAAAAAGAATAGACAGACACACAGAGGGAAGGTAAAGGAAGTGTTTAGGACCCATCTACAAGCAAGGGAATGTCAAAGATAGCTAGCAGACACCAGAAACTAGGAGATGTTCACAAAAAGAGTCAACATGGCTGAGAGCCTGATTTGAACTTCTGGACTTCAGAACTGTGAGACAAGAACTTTCTGTTCTTTAAAGCCAACAACCTGTGGTGTTTCTGTTATGGCAGTGCTAGGTAACTAAGATAGAGCCCAACACTTCAGCTTGAAATAGGATTACAGAATGCTCCAAAAAGACAATTTAAATCCTCAGAGGGGGAAAAAAAGCCATACAAGAAAGCTGTGATCCAAATTTGAAGCAAAGTAAAATATACAACGATTTTAAGCACAGTTGAGATTTAAGGTTAAATGCATTGAGAGAATCCCTTTCTCCTCCCCATTACCCAGGGGTTGTGACTTACAGAAAAGGAAATAAAATCCTAGCATTATACTTGGCCTTGTAGTAAAAAAACAATATTTAGAGTCATATTGATGAAAATGCTGTTTATTGTTTTTTAGCTCTTATTTTATTGTTTATTGTTTTTTAGTGGGTTTATTGTTTTTAGTGGGTGGGTAGAGTCAACCTAAGTACAAAGAATAGAAGACTTGATTGTGGCTGCAGAAGAGAATGTAAGTGTCCACAGTCTTGATACTCTAAAAAAAAAGTAACACTGCAGTTGTAGAAGGTCAAGGGAAGGATGAATCAACTACAGTTGATGGAACAAGTAGAGAACAACTATATTTTTAAAACTATTTAGGTAATCAGTTACACAGAGTCATTATACCAAAAAGAATTAGTCAATGTTCAACCATTTCAAGAGGTAGTATATGATCAGGAACTGATGGTACTGAAGGAAGAAGTCCAAGCTGCTCTGAAGGCATTGGAAAAAACAAGGCTCCAGGAATTGATGGAATATCAATTGAGATGTTTTAACAAACAGATGCAGCACTGGAGGTGCTCCCTCATCTATGCCAAGAAATATGAAAGACAGCTTCCTGGCCAACTGACTGGAAGAGATCCATATTTATGCCTATTCCCAAGAAAGGTGATCCAAATGTGGAAATTATAGAACAATATCATCAATATCACACACAAGCAAAATTTTGCTGAAGATCATTCAAAAACAGCTTCCCAGTACATCGACAGGGCACTTCCAGGAATTTAGGCTGGTTTCAGAAGAGGATGTGGAACCAGGGATATCATTTTTGATGTCAGATGGATCCTGGCTGAAAGCAGAAAATACCAGAAGGATGTTTACCTGTGTTTTATTGACTATGCAAAAACATTCGACTGTGTGGATCATAACAAATTATGGATAATATTGCGAAGAATGGGAATTCCAAAACACTTAATTGTGCTCCTGAGGAACCTTTACATAGATTAAGAGGCAGTTGTTCGGACAGAACAAGGGGATACTGATTGGTTTAAAGTCAGGAAAGTTGTACGTCAGGCTTGTATTCTTTCACTGTACCTATTCAATCTGTATGCTGAACAAATAATACGAGAAGCTGGACTATATGAAGAAGAATGGGTCATCAGGATTGGAGGAAGACTCATTTACAACCTGCGTTATACAGATGACACAACCTTGCTTGCTGAAAGTGAAAAGGGCTTGAAGCACTTACTAATGAAGATCAAAGACCACAGCCTTCAGTATGGATTACACCTCAACATAAAGGAAACAAAAATCCTCACAACTGGACCAATAAGCAACATCATGATAAACGGAGAAAAGATTGCAGTTGTCAAGGATTTCATTTTACTTGGATCCACAATCAACAGCCATGGAAGCAGCAGTCAAGAAATCAAAAGATGCGTTGCATTGGGTCAATCTGCTGCAAAGGGCCTCTTTAAAGTGTTGAAAAGCAAGGATGTCACCTTGAAGACTAAGGTGCGCCTGACCCAAGCCATGGTATTTTCAATCGTATCATATGCATGTGAAAGCTGGACAATGAATAAGGAAGACCGAAGAAGAATTGATGCCTTTGAATTGTGGTGTTGGCGAAGAATATTGAATATACCCTGGACTGCCAAAAGAACAAACAAATCTGTCTTGGAAGAAGTACAACCAGAATGCTCCTTAGAAGCAAGGATGGCGAGACTGCGTCTTACATACTTTGGACATGTTGTCAGGAGGGATCAGACCCTGGAGAAGGGCATCGTGTTTGGCAAAGTACAGGGTCAGCGGAAAAGAGGAAGACCCTCGAGGTGGATTGACACAGTGGCTGCAGCAATGAGCTCAAGCATAGCAAGGATTGTAAGGATGGCTCAGGACGGGGCAGTGTTTTGTTCTGTTATGCACAGGGTCGCTATGAGTCAGAGCTGACATAATGGCACCTAACAACAACAACAGGTAATGAGTAATAGAATTAAGAACAACATTGTGGTTGTCAAACCTTAGCAATGTTTGTGAACTCTCATTCACCATAGCAGGGAGTCAGTAGGTACTCTCTCCAGTTGTTAGATCTAGAAAGTCTGCCTCTGGAGCAGAGTCTGTGGGCAAGGAGGGTGGTATCAGCTGGCTTTTCTTTCCAACAGAGACTCTGCTTTACTCTTTCATTTGTTACCATATGTATGCCTTCCTTTAACACTGAAGCACTGAGAAGTTAAAAGACACCCTGGAATAAGAAAAAATAAAATGTTAACAGTGTTTGTCTCCGGGATATATTCCTCCTCCCCCTCTTCTTTTGGCATTAAACCTTTCGTGACCCAATTTTTTTTCCTTTTAATTTTTTGTGGATACTATGTGTTTTCAGTAATGGAGGGCATGCTGAATCATTGAGTGTGTCTGAATTTTTGGTAGGTAGTATGGTTTTTGTTTTATGCCTCTTTCCATAAGTCGTACCCTCAGAATTCAGAGGCACATAAGTGTACCCCTTTTGAACACGAATTCTAGCCCTAGAGTCCAGAGGTACCTATGTATACCAAATAAGAAATTTTCAAAATTCATGTTTTTCCTACCAAAAATTCAAGGATTCAGCACCACCTCATACAATATCCTGTAAAAACAGTGGTTTGCAGCACCCATCTGTTTTTTCCATTTGAAACTGTTATGTGAGGCCCTGCCTGCTGGCAGCACATACTGTTAGTGGGACAGTAACTTCAAAGAGGTACAAAGAGTAAGTGGTAGCTGTATGTACTGCTGGTCCTGAAAATGTTTTAAGGAAACCTGGTGTTGCAGCGGAAACCCTGGTGCCATAGTGGTTAAGGGCTACAGCTGCTAACCAAGAGGTCAGCAGTTCAAATCCACCAGGTGCTCCTTGGAAACTTTATAGGGCAGTTCTACCCTGTCCTGTAGGGTCGGTCTGAGTCAGAATCTACTCGACAACAATGGGTTTGGTTGGTTTTGTTTTTGTTTTTGGTGTCGCAGTGGTTAAAATGCTTGGCTGCAAACCGAAAGGTCGGCGGGTTTAACCTGGGAGAAAAATGTGGCAGTCTGCTTCTGTAAAGATTAAAGCCTTGGAAACCCTGTGGGACAGTCCTACTCTGTCCTGTTAGATCTCTATGAATTAGAATCAACTCGATGGCAATGAATTTGCTTTTTTTTGGGTCTTTTTGCTTTTTTGTATTTTCAGTTATCTATAATGGCATTTTTTTCCTTTTTCATGGAAGTGTTTACTTTTAAAAACCAAGAACAACCGTTCCGTTTTTCTTCATCTTGGAGAGAATTAAGTTCAAACTCTTTATATTACCAAGAGGCAGTAACAGGGGTTATAAGTGTGGCTTGAAACTTATCAGTTATATGATCTTGGGCCAGTTACTTAACCTCTCTGTGCTTCAGTTTCTTACCTGTAAAACTAAGACGTTAATCATAAGCCTACCTAATAATAGGCTGGGAGCCCTGGTGGTGCAGTGGTTAAGAGCTCGGCTGCTAACCAAAACATCGGCAGTTCAAATTCACCAGCCGATTCTTGGAAACCCTATCGGGCAGTTCTACTCTGTCTTATAGGGCCTCTATGAGTTGGAATCGACTCAATGGCAATGGGTTTGGCTTTTTTTTGTGGTTATCAGTAGGCTGTTCTGAAGATGATGTGAGTCAATATACAGACAGCATGTAGAATGGAACATGGCATTTTGCAAACACTATGTAAGTACTTACTGCTCTATTACCTTGTTGTCCAAGACTTTCTGAGATCTGGCTCTAGGGCAAACCTTCTTTTTATTTTATTTTATTGTACTTCAGATGAAGGTTTGTAGAACAAACTAGTTTCTCATTAAATAGTTAGTACACATATTGTTTTATGATATTGGTTAACCCCACGACATGTCAACGGTTTCCCTTCTCAAACTTGGGTTCCCTATTATCAGCTTTCCTGTTCCCTCCTGCCTTCTAGTCCTTGCCCCAGGGCTGGTGTGCCCCTTTAGTCTCATTTTGTTTTATGGGCCTGTCTAATCTTTGGTTGAGGGGTGAACCTCAGGAGTGACTTCATTACTCAACTGAAAGTGTGTCCGGGGGGCCATACTCTCAGGGTTTCTCCAGTCTCTGTCAGGCCAGCAAGTCTGGTCTTTTGTTTTGAATTAGAATTTTGTTCTACATTTTTCTCCAGCTCTGTCTGGGATGCTCTATTGTGATCGCTGTCAGAGCAGTCAGTGGTGGTAGCCGGGCACCATCTGATTGTGCTGGACTCAGTCTGGTGGAAGCTGTGGTAGATGTGGTCCGTTAGACCTTTGGACAAATCTTTCTCTTGTATTTTTAGTTTTCTTCATTCTTCCTTGCTCCTGAAGGGGTGAGACCAGTGGATTATCCTAGATGGCTGCTCATAGGCTTTTAAGACCCCAGACGCTACTCACCGAAGTAGAATGTAGGACAACTTCTTTATAAACTATGTTATACCAATTAAACTATATGTTCTCTGAGACCATGGTCCCCACAGCAGGGCAGACTTTCAAACGTGTCTCTCTACTTTTTTTCTGTGCTGTTTGCTGTTCTTTATACACATATTTTATTTTTCCACTTTTCCTCTCTGTCCTAATCTCTTAATTTCCAAATCAAACTTCTTTAAAGTCCAGTTCAAATACCACTTCTCCATATAGCTTTCTCTGATCTGCCCAGCTAGAAGTGCTTTCTCCCTCCTCTGCACGCCATAGCCATATGGTCTACTATGCTGGGAACGACAACTTGAAGAGGAATGGCATTGCATTCATAGTCAAAAAGAGCATTTCAAGATCTATCCTGAAGTATAATGCTGTCAGTGATAGGATAGTATCCATACACCTACAAGTAAGATTGGTTAATACCACTATAATTCAAATTTATGTACCAACCACTAATAGCAAAGATGAGGAAACTGAAGATTTTTATCAACTTCTGCAGTCTAAAATTGATCAAACGTGCATTCAAGATACATTGATAATTGTAACTAGAATGCAAAAGTTGGAAATGAGAAGGATCGCTAGTTGGAAGATATGGCCTTGGTGATAGAAACGATGCTAAAATCGCATGATATATATATATGTGTGTACATATATATATATATGTATATATATATATATGGAAACCCTGGTGGCGTAGTGGTTAAGTGCTACGGCTGCTAACCAAAGGATCGACAGTTTGAATCCGCCAGGCACTCCTTGGAAACTCTATGGGACAGTTCTACTCTGTCCTAGAGGGTCGCTATGAGCCAGAATTGACTCGATGGCACTGGGTTTGGTTGGTTTTGGTTATATATACATATATACCTACGCAGTTTATATGGTTTGGTTTTGGTGTGTGTATATATATATATATATATACCCACCCAGTATATATGGTTTGGTTTCGGTATATATATATATATATATATACCCACCCAGTATTACCAAACCCAGTGCCGCTGAGTTTGTGCCGGGTTTGGTTTGGTTTTGGTTTTGGTTATATATATATATATATATATATATATATATATATATATATATACCCACCCAGTATATATGGTTTGGTTTTGGTGCGTGTGTGTATATATATATATACCCACCCAGTATTACCAAACCCAGTGGCGTAGAGTTGATTCCAGCTCTGTCACTGTAGGACAGAGTAGAACTGTCCCATAGAGTTTCCAAGGAGTGCCTGGTGGATTCAAACTGTTGATCCTTTGGTTAGCAGCTGTAGCACTTAACCACTATGCCGCCAGGGTTTTCATATATATAAAAAATACACACACACATCTGTATCTATCCATCTATCTTCCTGTTGATCAATCTATCTATACATATTTTTCCCTCAATTAGATCAGATGTTCCTGGAGGACAGAGTGAATATTTTATTTTCAAGTACCTGGAAGAAAATAGGGGTCCCCAAAATGTCGTTTTAATATGAATTAACAAGTGAAAAAAGAAAACTACTAGCAATGTGGTATTTTAGTTAAATGAAAGGCTGAATACGCTTTCCGTCTGTGCTAGACTTGTGCTTGTTTCACTTTCATGCAATAGGCCGGGATAAAACTTAGAAGTGGCTTTGATAGTAAACCATGTTTTCCCATATGCAATACATCTTTAGCAGCTGTCTTAGTTATCTCGTGCTGGTATAACAGAAATACCATGAGTGGATGGCTTTAACAAAGTCCAATTTATTCTCTCACAGTTTAGGAGGCTAAAGGTTCAAATTCAGGGCACCAGCTCCAGGGAAAGGCTTTTTTTTTTTCTGTTGGTTCTGGGGGAAGTTCCTTGTCATCGACCTTCCCCTGGTCTAGGAGCTTCTCAGTGCAGGAACCCCAGGTGCAAAGGACACATTTTGTTCCCCTGGCTCTTGTTTCTTGGTGGTAGTGAGGCCCCTCTCCTCTCTGCTTGCTTCTCTCTTTTGTATCTCAAAAGAGATTGACTCAAAATACAACCTAATCCTGTAGATTGAGTTCTGCCTCATTAACATAACTGCCTCTCATCCTGCCTCATAAACATCATAAAAAATAGGATTTACAACGTATAGGATAATCACAGATCACAAAATGAAGGACAACCACACAATACTGGGAGTCATGGCCTAGCCAAGTTGACACAATGTTGAGGGGGACATAATTCAATCCATAGCTGCAGCTCAGTGCTGAGGCTCATTAGAGTATGCTCCCTTTGTTTTCTGAACAAAGACCACAGTTTTCCACTAAAATGCTGACTTACTCCTTTGTGATGTTTGATCCAGTTCAATTGTTGCAGTAACAGCCTATTTTCTGCGAGCTGAATTTTTCATTCTTGTTTCGATAGGTGGTGCTAGCTGTGTGTGGTAAAGTCAAAATTGGATTAAAACTTTACTTTGCCTAGAAACACTTGGATGTCCGTTTGCTTTTCACTCTTTCTCTAGAGCTTTTTGCTTCTTTGTATTTGTTGACTCAGAGAATTTCTCTAAGCAGTGTTTTGGAGATGCTGCCCTAAGACAGGCTGTTAAAACCATGCCCATTAAATGGGACCATCTTCAACATCTCTGGATAATTCAGGCTATCAAAAAATATAATAACAATAAAAAATAGCTAACATTTTTCCTAGTGATTCTAAAACTCTTCTGTTGTAGGATTACTTTAGACAAATCATGTACTATTCATCTGGCAACATGCAAACTGCTGATTATAAATGGTATTCGAAGTACTGCTTTTCTAGCATTTCATATTTTATATTATCCATGCCCAATCTTCCTGTAGCCTTTCTGTTATCTCTCTGAGTAAAAATGCTGACATTTCTCCTCTCAGTATTCTTTTTGTATTACGAGTGTGAGCGTTGATATTATTATGCTTATGGAAATATCTTATGTTTGAAAATAATTTACAGTCATGATTTAAAGATGAGCATCTTGTACTTTGGCTCACAAGTCCAAGGCCTAAGAAGACCTGGCAGTGAGCTCAATGAGACAAAGCAGCATTCTCTACTTCTGTTTTTAAAACTGCACTTCCTGGAGTTCTTGCTGAGAGACACAGACGCACCTGCTCACACACACATGCACACACATTGTCTATATGTAAGATTCTTACAGAAAGAAGAATTCTTACAAATTGGGACGGATTACCCAGTAAGCAAGGTAAGCACGGGCTTACTTGTGTTTACTTACTTATCTGTAGTGCAGTTTCACCTGCTTTTCATCACATCAAAGATGAGGTGAAACCCATGTAAAATTGTGCACTATAGATTAGTAAGTGAACACAGGTAAGTCTGTGCATACCTTGCTTACTGGTTAATCTCACCCTATGTAAGAAGTTGATTGTGTTAGCTTAGTGAGGGGGGAAGCAAACTGGATTCTTGAAGAGAAGGGCAGCCACTAGATACTGGGATCATCTGAGGAAAAGAGAATCAATGGGCAGGCCCAGCTTCATGGATGTGTAACCTGTGCATTTAAGGAGCCCTTGCTTGGTTTAATTCTTGTCTTGAAATTCTTAATGATTTTTGACAAGGGGCCTACATTTTCATTTTGCACTGCACTCCTGTCTTTAAGCTTAATGTCTTTAAAAATAAGTTGGAGGGCTGGAATAGAGAGCTGCATAGATGCCATACTTTGTATGACTATCTTCACGGCTCTGAGATGGTTTGAAATGGAGTCTTGGTAGGAGCTTCCTGAAACTGGCCCCAACCCAGGGTTGTTGCCAATAGGCCGTGGGGGATCCTACTCTGCAGAGCCTTAGCAGAAGCTGCTGAAAACTCTGCTGCCAGCCTTCACTCACTTACATTTCAAAACGCACGCTCAGCATGCTCGTGCCGAGAACCTTTTGTGAAGGATTTTTGACGCTTTTCCAGAAATACTCCTATCACCTTCCATTGCTTTATTTCCTGAGTGGATGCCATATGACATATACTTTTGAGTAGGTGGCACACATTTCCTTGCAGTGCTGCTAATAAGACGGTAAAAAAAAAAAAAAAAAGAATCAACTGACCTGTGTATTTAACCTAGTGCAACAGCAACAAACTTATAATTGCATTAGCAAATAGGGTGATTTTGGCATTTGGAGTTGACACTCCTAACTACATTCCTGGTACCTTTTTGCAGAGAGAGCTGACTTTATCAGCTGTTCACATGGCTGTGGTCATCAGCAGACAATAAACGAGCCTGTGCTTAATAAATTTATCCTTGGAGTGAGTTTGCACTGAGATTTTTAAATTAGACCTGGGGAAATATCTGAGCGTGCCATGGCTTTCCCTTTTGCCCTGCATTCTAGATACTTCTCCTGAGATATTGCACTGGGTTTGAGTGGTTTGTTTACTGCAGCTCTTTATATTTTTGCTGTTGTATCTGTTTAATAAGAGAGGCCACCACTTGTTGGTCAGCTTGTCATACTGTGCTGGCTTGCATGTTGCTACAGTGCTGAAGCTGTGCCACCAGCATTTCAATTACCACCAGGTGGATGGGTTTCAGTGAAGCTTCCAGACTAAGAAAGACTAGAAAGAAAGGCCTGGTGATCTTCTGAAAATTGGCCAATGAAAATCTTAGGAATCACTACAGAATATTGTCCAATATAGTGCTGGAAGATGAGTTTTCTAGGCTGGAAGTCACTCAAAGTACACAGTGGCTGCGACAATGGACCCAAGCATGCCAACAATCATTTTGTTGTGTTGTACATGGGGTCTTCATGAATCGGAGCTGACTCGACGGCAACTAACAACAACAACAATAAGAAAGGGCACACTGAGATGGCATCCATATCACCATGGACTCGACTCAGTGGAGTTACTGAGAACGCTCCTGAGTACTTAGCGAGTTGGTGTTCGTGAGCCTTGTCCTTAGAAGAAACCAGAATAACACTTAGACCTGATCTGTTCATCTGGCATTTATTACATCCATTTGCTCATCCATTATCCCTCTACTGTTTACTCTTGGTTCTTGCTTAATAAATGGAAACGAATTGGAAGCTTGAAGGTTTACCCTGAACAAAAACTCTAATGTTGAGGCCACTGACAGTTGGAGCTAAAAGAGCTTAAACATTCTGTAATACAACAATTCAGAAAAAAGAAGGGCTTTGTTCAAAGTTGTAGTTTGGTTGATATCCACTTGAAATGTACAACTTCCTTTGAGGCTATTTTCAAGGAAAGAAGTCATCAATATTTCAGAACTACTGAGCTCCCTATTGTAGATGGGAACCAAAGGTTTTGCCCATTTGCCACGCAATTTGCATCATTAAGAAGGAGGCACTTTGCTTCCCATCACCAGGTGCCCCTCCCCTTCGCCAGAGCCAGGGCTTCATCTTAGGGGAGCACTGCTTCTTTGTTTAGAAGTCAAAGGACTCCTCAGGACAAGCACTGCTTTTGGGGGAGCAGATCTCTGAATAATAATTTTACCACAAGGCAATTCTTTATCTTACCATTTAGTTGGGAGATCATCGTATTTTAATTATACATTTTTTTTTGAGTTTGTGGTCAGTAAAGGTAGGTTGGAACACCCTATTGACTTGCCAAGCGAATACCCCAAAATAAAAATTAGGAGAGAAAACTGTGGGTGTGTGGGGATAGTGGTGGGTAGAATTAAGGGTTAATATATTCTTCTTTGTTTAGTGTTCCATTAATTTAAGGTATAATGTAAGCATAACAGGAAAGCAATTCACTCAGAATTTTTATAGCTTCATTGTAAAAAGTGATTAAAATAATAAGAGAAGGCAGTATGGAAACACGTGGAGGAAATTGTCAAATAAAATAGGTATTTCTATAGAAATATACATTAAAAGTTTGTTTTCAATAAAATACTTAGCGAAGTTTCCAGATTGCTGTTTGATTTTTTTCATCCCCACTTTGATTTTCTGTCCCAAATTTGTAGGGCCAGGAAGAACATTTCGCCATTTAGTTTATTCTTTTTTCCTAGAAAGGATGCTGCCTAGATGCTCCCAATGAGTGACCAAGGTTATTCCAGAGTGTTGTAAAATGTAAATTCTATACAGAAACAGAAAAGTAAGAAAAAGCAAACAAATCCATCATTACAGTGCTCAGAGCTAACCAGTGTTGAAACAATGATTGTGTATTTCTAGAACTTGTGTATGAACATAGATTAATTGCTGCCTGTCTGTCTGACCATGTGTCTTGCAAAATTCTATCATGTGATCTCCGGCATCATTTCTATCACCAACGCCATATTTTCCAACTATCAATCCTTCTTCGTTTCCAACTTTCCCATTCCAATCACCAGTAATTATCAATGCCTCCTGATTGCATGTTCAATCAATTGCAGGCTGCAGAAGTTGGTAAAAATCTTCAATTTCTTCCTCTTTGGCCTTACTGGTTGGTGCATAAATTTGAATAATAGTAGTATTAACTTGTCTTCCTTTTAGGCGTATGGATATTATTCTATCACTGACAGTGTTATACTTCAGGACAGATCTTGAAATGTTCTTTTTGAGGATGAATGCAATGCCATTCCTCTTCAAGTTGTTCCTGGCATAGTAGACCATATGATTGTCTGATTCAAAATGACCAATACCAGTCCATTTCAGTTCACTAATGCCTAGGATATCAATGTTTATGTATTCCATTTCATTTTTGACAATTTCTAATTTTCCTAGATTCATACTTCGTACATTCCAATTTCCAATTATTGCAGCTGTTTCTTCTTATTTTGAGTCGTGCCACATCAGCAAACGAAGGTCCCCAAAACTTGACTGCATCCATGTCATTAAGGTCCACTCTACTTTTAGGAGGCAGTTCTTCCCCAGTTGTCTTTTTGAGTGCCTTCCAACCTGAGGGGCTCATCCTCTGGCACCATATCAGACAATGTTCCGCTGCTATTCATAAGGTTTTCACTGGCTAATGCTTTTCAAAAGTAGACAGCTGGATTCTCCTTTCTAGTCTGTCTTAGTGTGGAAGCTCAGCTGAAACCTGCCCACCATGGGTGACCCTGCTGGTATTTGAATACTGGTGGCATAGCTTCCAGCATCACAGCAACACACAAGCCCCCACAGTACGGCAAACTGACAGATGCATGGGGGACTGACAGACGCATGTACCCAGAAAGTCATTTTACTACCTCCAGGACCACTGCTGTTTTCATGTACACTCACGTACTTTTGTCTGGCTTTGGGCTCCCAAAATCTTCTGCTCATCACCCTCCATCATCTCTGATGTTTTTTCCCTGAATGTGAGCCCTCCTGAAAACAGCCAGTCTGTCACATCCATATCCACAAATCTACTCCTGGGCTTTGGAAGACTGAAAAGTAGCTCCTACTTCAAGATTTGGTACTCTCAAGAAGAAGAGTTGTTTACTTATTTGGAACAATTTCTAGAGTGCAGTGAATCACTTGCCTTGTGTGGAGTTGCTGTGATTCTTTCTGCCCAGGCAATTCACCTCTTGTCCTGCTCCTGAATTGCAGAGTGTTCCACAGTACTCTACAGCACCCCATGAAGAAAAGCTTTTGATGGGATCGTAGGCCTTTCTATCCCACTACAATTGCCTGTCTCCACCTGTGGCTTACAGTACTCTTTTCCTCACTTGAGTAAAAGTCTCTCCTTCTGCTACTTCAAGTTTCTATTATTTTTTTTTTTCTAATAAAGAAGTCACCTTCAATTTCTGGAACCAAGAGAAAGAGGGAGAAAGAGACTGAGAAATAGAGAATTTCACTGAGCACTCTTCATTTCTCTTATTGCAGAACACTTTAGTTGCTTCAGTCCGTCTTTCTGCACTTTTTCTTTTTGCTGTCTACAAATTATTAGTCTATAAAGGATTCAGGAAAGGATTTGGAGACCGAAAAGTCTACACGACTCAAAGAATTGTCAACATACTTATATACAGAACTTAACCCATCTCAATCAACTTCAAATGTGCAGTGTGAACACTTATCTATAAAAAGAAAAGCTATTTCAATTGTTTGCCAAGGCGTAAATCTATGAGCCATTTTATTTGCCATCTTCACAGGCCCATGTTGTTAACGTCATTCACCTACTGGGAATATTTTCAAAAAATTTATTCCCTCATAGGGAATTATGAGAAATTTAGAATGGCATATTTTAACTACTGAATGTTAATGCAACCTTTCTAACTACTATTAAAAGAATCATATCCCTGTTTGTGACTGTATTAAAAAGTTAGACCAGGCTGCTTCATATGCACCAGTAATTTTTTTCCCTGTGACATTCATTTTCATTTTAGGATTTAGATAGGATTGTAATGGGACTGGCAGAAGCAGATCTAGGCACTTTGTAAATCAGTGTGTGCCTATTCTTAGCTTCATAAGAATTGACTACAGTGTGTGCATTTGAGTGAAACGAGTGGAGTCCTCAATTCCATGCATGACATATAGCATTACAGGGTGCTACCGCCAGTCAAAAGTTCAATTAAGCTGATGGTAATATTGAACTGACTACCCGATCAGTTAGGTAAGGATGTCCTCATAAATTGGAGGATGTGTGTGGTTCAGTGGTAGAATTCTCCCCTTCCATACGGGAGACCCGGGTTTGATTCCTGGCTGGTGCACCTCATGAGCAGCTACCACCCATCTATCAGTGGGGGCTTGCATTTGCCATGAGGTTGAATAGGTTTCAGTAGAGCTTCCAGACTAAGATTAGAAAGAAAGGCCTGGCGACCTACTTCCAAAAATCAGTCAGTGAAAACCCTATGGATCACAATGATTTGATCTGCAACTTATCATGGGGATGATGCAGGACTGGGCAGTGTTTTGTTCCGTTGTATATGGGGAACCAACTTAACAGTGTCTAACAACAAGAATGAGTGGATTAGAATTATATTGATTCAAAAAAGACCAGTGATTTAGGAATCAAGGAACCCTAATTTTAGTCTTTGGTTTATTAATAACAAAATTGGTTCATTGTTTTCGGGCCTCATGTTTTATAAGTGTGTGTTTATTAACAAAGGTACAAGGTAAGGAGTTTAGCAAAGCTGAACCATTAGGTATGTCATGAACAGAGGTGGAAGATAGAAGCGGACAAGTAGATAGGAGTCAGATCATAAAGGGCCTCGTACATCATGTTAAAGAGAGTGGATTCGGTATTAGGGACACATTGCATTGTTTCAACTTTATAGTTTGAAATAGTGTTAGACTGATGTAAGAGTTAAAAAAATAGTGCAGAAAGTCCCATATACTATTTACCGAGCTTCCTCTAGTGCCAACATCTCATATAACCATAATGTTGCTGTTAGGTGCCATCGAGTCGGTTCCCACTCACAGAGACCTTATGAACAACAGAACAAAACTCAACCTGGTCCTGTGCCATCCTCACAATTATTGCCGTGCTTGAGCCCATTGTTGCAGCCACTGTGTCAATCCATCTGGTTGAGGGTCTTCCTCTTTTTCGCCGACCCTCTACTTTACCAAGCACAGTGTCCTTCTCCAGGGATTGATCCCTCCTGACGACATCTCCAAAGTATGTGAGACAAAGTCACGCCATCCTTGCTTCTAAGGAGCATTATTCTGGTTGTACTTCTTCCAAGACAGTTTTGTTCGTTCTTTTGGCAGTCCACGGTATACTTAATATTGTGTGCCAACACCACAATTCAAAGGCATCAATTCTTCTTCAGTCTTCCTTATTCATCGTCCAGCTTTCGCGTGCATATGCCGTGATTGAAAATACCACGGCTTGGGTCAGGCACACCTTAGTCCTCAGGGTGACATCTTTGCTTTTCAATACTTTGAAGAGGTCTTTTGCAGCATATTTGCCCAGCGCAATGCGTCCTTTAATCTCTTGACTGTTGCTTCCATGAGTGTAGATTGTGGATCCAAGTAAAATGAAATTCTTGACAACCTCAATCTTTTCTCTCTTTATCTTAATGTTGCTTATTGATCCAGTCATAAGGATTTTTGTTTTCTTTATGTTGAGGTGTAATCCATACTGAAGGCTGTGTTCTTTGATCTTCATCAATAAGTGCTTCAAGTCCCCTTCACTTTCAGCAAGGAAAGTTGTGTCATCTGCATATCTCAGGTTGTTAATGAGTCTTTCTCCTATCCTGATGCCCTGTTCTTCATATAGTCCAGCTTCTCGGATTATTTGCTCAGCATATAGACTGAATAAGTGTGGTGAAAGTATACAATCCTGATATACACCTTTCCTGGTTTTAAACCATGGAATATCTCCTTGTTCTGTTTAAAAGACTGCTTCCTGATCCAGATTCCTCAATGAGCACAATTAAGTGTTCCAGAATTCCCATTCTCCACAATGTTATCCATAATTTGTTATGATCCACACAGTCGAATGTCTTAGCATAGTAAATAAAACACAGGTAAACATCTTTCTGGTATTCTCTGCTTTCAACCAGGATCCATCTGACATCAACAATGGTATACCTGGTTCCATGTCCTCTTCTAAATCTGGTTTGACTCTCCGGCAGTTCCTTGTCGATATACTGCTTCAGCCACTTTTGAATGATCTTCAGCAAAATTTTGGTTGCATGTGATACTAATGATATTGTTTGATAATTTCCACATTCAGTTGGATCACCTTTCTTGGGAACAGGCATAAATATGGATCTCTTCCAGTCGGTTGGGCAGGTAGCTGTCTTCCACATTTTTTGGCACAGATGAGTGAGCACTTTCAGCGCTGCATCCATTTGTTGAAACATCTCAATTGGTATTCTGACAATTCCTGGAGCCTTGTTTTTCATCAATGCCTTCAGTGCAGCTTGGACTTCTTCCTTCTGTACCATCGTTTTCTGATCATATATCACCTCCTGAAATGGTTGAACGTCAACCAATTCTTTTTGGTATAGTGACTCTGTATATTCCTTCCATCTTCTTTTGATGCTTCTTGTGGCCTTTAGTATTTTCCCTGTAGAATCCTTTAGTGTTTGCAACCCAGGGCTTGAATTTTTTCTTCAGTTCTTTTAGCTTGAGAAATGCCGAGTGTATTCTTTGCTTTTGGTTTCGTATTTCCAAGTCTTTGCACATGTCATCATTAGTATTTGCAATCCAGGGCTTGAATTTTTTCTTCAGTTCTTTTAGCTTGAGAAATGCTGAGTGTATTCTTTGCTTTTGGTTTCATATTTCCAAGTCTTTGCACTTGTCATTATAGTACTTTACTTTGTCTTCTCAAGCCACCCTTTGAAATCTTCTGTTCAGCTCTTTTACTTCATCATTTTTTCCTTTTGCTTTAGGTACTCGACGTTCAAGAGCAAGTTTCAGAGTCTCCTCTGACATCCATTTAGGTCTTTTCTTTCTCTCCTGTTTTCTTAATGACTTCTTACTGTCTTCATTTATGATGTCATTCCACAGCTCGTCTGCTCTTCGATCATTAGTGTTCAACGCGTCAAATCTATTCTTGAGATGGTCTCTAAACTCAGATGTAATATAGTCAAGGTCGTATTTTGGCTCTTGTGGACTTGTTCTACTTGAACTAGTGTATGAGTAACTGATGGTCTGATCTGCAGAGGGCCTCTGGCCTTGTTCTGACTGATGATATTGAGCTTTTCCATCATCTCTTTCCACAGACGTAGTCAATTCGATTCCTGTATATTCCATCTGGCAAGGTCCAAGTGTATACTCGCTGTTTATATGGGTGAAAAAAGGAATTTGCAATGAAGGAGTTGTTGGTCTTGTAAAATTCTATCATGCAATCTCCAGCATCATTTCTATCACCAAGGCTGTATTTTCCAACTACCGATCCTTCTTCTTTGTTTCCAACTTTCCCGTTTCAATCACTAGTAATAATCAGTGCCTTCTGATTGCATGTTCAGTCAATTTCAGACTGCAGAAGTTGGTAAAAATCTTCAATTTCTTCCTCTTTGGCCCTAGTGGTTGGTGTGTAAATTTGAATAATAGTTGTATTAACTGGTTTTCCTTGTAGGCTTATGGATATTATCAATGACTGCGTTATACTTCAGGACAGATCTTGAAATGTTCTTTTTGAGGATGAATGCAAATGCCATTCCTCTTCAAGTTGTCATTCCCGGCATAGTAGCCCATACGATTGTCTGATTCAAAATGACCAGTACCAGTCCATTTCAGTTCACTAGTGTCTAGGGTATTGATGTTTATGCCTTCCATTTCATTTTTTGACAATTTCCAATTTTCTTAGCTTCATACTTCATACATTCCACATTCTGATTATTAATGGATGTTTGCAGCTGTTTATTCTTATTTTTAGTCGTGCCACATCAGCAAATGAAGGTCCTGAAAGCTTGACTCCATCTGCATCATTTAGGTTGACTCTACTTTTAGGAGGCAACTCTTCCCCAGTTGTCTTATAAGTGCCTTCCAATCTGAAGGGCTCATTTTCTGGCACTGTTTCAGACAATGTTCCACTGATATTCATAAGGTTTTCACTGGCTAATTCTTTTCAGAAGTAGACTGCTGGGTCCTTTCTAGTCTGTCTTAGTCTGGAAGCTCAGCTGAAACCTGTCCTCCTTGGGTGACCCTGCTGGTATTTGAATACTGGTGGCATAGCTTCCAGCATCATAGTGACACACAAGCCCCCACAGTATGTATGACAAACTGACAGATTTGTGGGGGATATAACCGTGGTACAATGATCAAAACTAAGAAATTAACATTGGTGTAATATTAATAACTAAACTATAGGCTTTATTCACATTTTTATCATTTTCTTCTGCTAAAGTCCTTTTTCTATTCCAAGATCCAATCCAGGATACCACAATGTATTTAGCTGTCATGTCTCCTTAGTTTCCTAATTGTCTACAGTTTCACAGCCTTCCCTTGTCCTCCCCGACCTTCACATGTTTGGAGTGCTGATTTGGTATTTTGTAGAACGTCCCTCAATTTAGATTTGTCTCAAGTTTTCTCACTTTTAGATTAAGGTTATAGTTTTTTTTTTTTTTTTTAACTTTTATTGAGCTTCAAGTGAACGTTTACAAATCAAGTCAGACTGTCACATGTAAGTTTATATACACCTTACTCCGTACTCCCACTTGCTCTCCCCCTAATGAGTCAGCCCTTCCAGTCTCTCCTTTCATGACAATTTTGCCAGCTTCCAACTCTCTCTATCCTCCAATCCCCCCTCCAGACAGGAGATGCCAACACACTCTCAAGTGTCCACCTGACATAATTAGCTCACTCTTCATCAGCATCTCTTTCCTACCCACTGTCCAGTCCCTTTCATGTCTGATGAGTTGTCTTTGGGAATGGTTCCTGTCCTGGGCCAACAGAAGGTTTGGGGACCATGACCGCCGGGATTCCTCTGGTCTCAGTCAGACCATTAAGTATGGTCTTTTTGTGAGAATTTGGGGTCTGCATCCCACTGATCTCCTGCTCCCTCAGGGGTTCTCTGTTGTGCTCCCTGTCAGGGCAGTCATTGATTGTGGCCGGGCACCAAAACCAACTAGTTCTTCTGGTCTCAGGATGATGTAGGTCTCTGGTTCATGTGGCCCTTTCTGTCTCTTGGGCTCTTAGTTATCATGTGACCTTGGTGTTCTTCATTCTCCTTTGCTCCAGGTGGGTTGAGACCAATTGATGCATCTTAGATGGCCGCTTGTTAGCATTTAAGACCCCAGACACCACATTTCGAAGTGGGATGCAGAATGTTTTCATAATAGAATTATTTTGCCAATTGACTTAGAAGTCCCCTTAAACCATGGTCCCCAAACCCCCGCCCTTGCTCCGCTGACCTTTGAAGTATTCAGTTTATCCCAGAAACTTCTTTGCTTTTGGTCCAGTCCAGTTGAGCTGACCTTCCATGTATTGAGTATTGTCCTTCCCTTCACCTAAAGCAGTTTTTGTCTACTAATTAATCAGTAAAAAACCCTCTCCCACCCTCCCTCCCTCCCCCCCCTCGTAACCACAAAAGTATGTGTTCTTCTCAGTTTATACTATTTCTCAAGATCTTATAATAGTGGTCTTATACAATATTTGTCCTTTTGCCTCTGACTAATTTTGCTCAGCATAATGCCTTCCAGGTTCCTCCATGTTATGAAATGTTTCACAGATTCGTCACTGTTCTTTATCGATTTGTAATATTCCATTGTGTGAATATAAGGTTATAGTTTTTTAAGAATACTACAGAAGTGATGGACCCTTCTCAGTGCAGCATATCAGGTGATACTTGATATCAATACGCTAACGATTGGTGATGTTAACCTTGATCACTTTAAGGTTGTGTGTCTGCCGGGTTTCTGCACTATGAGGTTATTATTACTTTTTTTTCCTTTGTAGTTACTGAATGTTTGGGACATTCTTTGAGACCATATAAATCACCCGTTTCTCCTTAACTTTTTGCCCACAAATTTTAGCATTTACTCATGGGTCTTGCCTGTAGCAATTATTACTGTGGTGTTTTAATGGTGATTTTTCTATCCTCAACATTTCTTCTACATTTATTGATTGGAATTCTTCTGTAATTAACTTGAAGAATGACTTGATTACTCTGATGGCTGTGATGGTTAAGATTGTGTGTCAGCGTGCCTGGGCCATGATTGTCAGTGTTTTTACATAATCACTACCATGATGGAATCTGCTGTGAGTAGCCAATCAGTTGAAGAAGAGTTTCCTTGGGGGTGTGGCCCGCATCCGAATATAAGCAGACGTTTTGGCTTTTTGCTCACTCTAGGTTCTGTGGCTGCCTCCTGTCTGTCTGACGTCCAGCTCTTGGGTCTTGAGCTATCAGCTTATCTGCTGATTTTGGGATTCATGGAACTTCACAGCCTGTGAGTGGGTGCTCTGCCCTCTGACCTACCAATCTTGGGTTCACCAGCCCCTGCAGCTACGTGAATTGAGAGAAGACTTTATCCCAATCCATGGACTTGGGATGTTCTAGCCTCTACAATTGCGTGAGCCATTTCCTTGATATCAATCTCTGTCTATATATATGCTGTACTGGTTTTGCTTCTTTTGAGAACCCCGCCTAAGACAGATGCTAATATGGGTGGGTGATAGACTGAAAGGAAGCAAGGAAGTTAAAGTGACTGTGATCATTAAGGTTGTTTGTCAACTTGGCTGGGCCAGAATTCTCAGTAGTTTGGCAGTTATGATGTAGTTTGGCAGTCATATGATGATGTGATCACTTCCATGATGAGATTTGTAATAATGTGATAACCTCCATGATGAGATCTGCTGTGAGCAGCCAATCAGTTGAAAGGGAGTTTCCTTGGGGGTGAGGCCTACATCCAATATAGGTGGACGTTCTGGCAAGGCTCATGGGCTTTTGCTTGCACTGCATCCTGCAGCTGGCTCCTGTTTGTCTGACTTCCGGTTCTTGGGACTTGAACTAGCAACTTACCTGCCGTCTTGTGTTGCCATTCGTTGGTTTTCCCAGCCTGTGAGCCAGAGGTCTGCTGTCTGATTTACTAATGTTGGGTTCACCAGCCCCTGCGGTTACATGAATCAGGAGAAGCCCCCAGCCTGACCCACTGACTTGGGACTTCCATCCTGTACAACTGCATGAGCCATTTCCTTAATATAAATCTCTCCCTATATATATCTATCTTCTTTATTGGTTTTTCTTGTCTAGAGAACCTAGTCTAAAATGGCAACTAAAAGTTAGGAGTCTTTTGAAATAATTTAGGAGAGAAGACATGGGGCTGAGCTTAGGCAGGGACAATGGAGAGGTAAGTCATTAATATGAGAAATACTTAAGAGGTAGAATCAAGAAAACATAATGATTTATTACATGTGAGAGAGGAAGGCATCAAGGAAAGCACCCAGGTTTCTGTCTTAGTGATTAGAAATATCTGAGGAAGATATGGCTTTTCAGGAAGAGAGCTAAGATGAATTCACCTATGGATGTACAGAATCCAAGGTACCCCCAGGGAATATCCAGGGAGGGTTTTCTCATAAGTTGGTTATTGTTGAGCAGAGGTCTGAGGTTACCAAGAAAGACATGACTCACACAGGTATTGGTTAGAATAACACTTTACTGACATAGAGAAGATGCAGAGCAGGGTCAGCTTCAATAGCAGGTATTGGTCCCCCATGACCAGTGGGTCTCACTCCACAGTTGATACAGGGAGGGTGGTCTGCACACACCCCTCTTCCATGCTGCAGGTGAGGGACATTACCCTCCCCTCAGCAGGGACTGAAATAGCATAGGGCTTGGCCAGGTGCTATATGATGTACATGCTTAAGCAGAGTAGAGAGAAGTTTACTGTATACCCAGAACAAGAAGGGAGTTTCCCAAATAAGAAGAAATTGGGATATAGGGAGGCCCATTATCAGAGAATGTTCCTGACCCAAAGCTTTTGATTAGGTGTTCCAGGTGGGGGTCAGCACAACACACTGCTTTCCCAACAGTTATGCAAAAAGCTGGAGCTTACAAGGGAGGTCTGAAATAGAAATATAGATCTATAAATCATCAGTGGGTAGGTGGAAGATGAAACCATGGAAGTATAGAAAGTTTCCCAGGAAAAGTATATACAGTCAGAAAAGTCATAAGACACACTAAGGAAAACTAACATTTAAAGACAGGAAGAGGAAAAGGAACTCATACAGAGAAAATGACAATGTGCTCCTAGCACAGTAGGAGGAAAACCAATCAAGCAGGAAAACAGAAGCCAAATTCCAAATCCCTCGGTCAGGTTGTAGGCTAGAGACTTCTGCAGGCTTCCATCTCAAGATGTGCAGGTCAGGTGACAGGAAGAGTACAGAGTGAAGAGTGAAGTGAGAGTTCTGCCAAAATATCTATTTGTAGTCTGGAGGCAGAACACACTGTAGGGAACTCCCTTTTCAACTAATTGATTGATTGCATTACATTAGATTACATTATGGGACAGCAACTAGACTAGTGTTTGGTCAAACCACTGGAAATCATAGCCTAGCCAAGTTGATACATAAAATTAACCATCACAAGAACTGAAACAATATGGCAACCAGGAATTCATTAGTGACCTTACAGCATTTCCACATAGTAGGAAGGACCTGTAGATTCCTATGGAAAGTGAAGGAGAGGCTGAGTGCACAAACAACAGCTTTGAGGAAGCTGTGGAAGATGATGGAACGAATGGCAGAAGGCAAGAGAGAGCCAAGTTGGGGAATTGTTATTATGTACTCTTCTCTTCCCCTTTTGTACTCATAGTCTATGGTTGTAAGTCTAATATTTATTCTTCATACATCAGCATGCATAATTCCCCTTTTCTTGCTGGGTGCTTTATATTAAAATACACAAGTACACAGACAATGTCACCTGGAAGTATTGTAGATGATTTATCACTTCTCTGTCAATGGTTGCACTTCACCTGGCTGGCACAGAATTACCTGCAAGCATTTCATCATTATATTTCAATTCAGCTCATTTGGATTGAGCATGGGGAATTTGGCCAAGGTCTCAATGTGCTCTGCTAGGCCAGGTGCCCACGTGTACCAGCCTCCAGTCTGCAGCCTTACAAATGCTTCATCATCAGCTGAACAGAGAGCAAGGTCAAAGGAGAGTGGATAGCTCAGCTCAAATCTATCCCCAGAAGGGGAAGAACAATTCAAAATACATGCCCTACTCACAGAAAAGCTAGAGCATTATCTTTGTATAACATAACTTCAACATTGAGGTCAAGTTTTCCTCAGTAAACTAAATTACTTCTTTTTCTTTCTATCTGAAAAGAAAAATATTTGCATCTAGAACATCCTTTGAGCATGAGAAATTAAGCCTGGAATATAAATCATTTGAGCACAAAGTGGAAGATATTCTGGAAGCTGAGTTTGGCCTTGTGACTATTTATTTACGTTTATAAGGAACTTCTCTTTATTGTAAAAACTATATATTAATATTATAAACCAAACCAAACCCAGTGCCGTCGAGTCCATTCCGACTCATAGAGACCCTATAGGACAGAGTAGAGTTCTCAAGGAGCTCCTGGCAGATATCGAACTGCCAAACCTTTGGTTAGCAGCCGTAGCACTTACCCACTATGCCACCAGGGTTTCTACTTAATATTATAGAAACTTAAAAAACAAAAAACCGCCCCCAATCCTATAGACAAAGTCGCTATCCTTTCTGAGAATTCCCTTATTTCTTTTTATATGCATCCATATTTTTACATAATTCCAATCATATGAAATATATAATTTCATCCCTGGCTTTTTCACTTGACTCATAAATAATATTCTGAGTTTCTATATAACCTGTTGCTGTCAAGTTGATTCCAACTCATAGTGACCCTATAGGTCAGAGTAGAACTGCCCCATAGGGTTTCTAAGGAGTGGCTAGTGGATTTGAGCTGCCCACCTCTTGGTTAGCAGCCAAACGCTTAACCACTGGTGCCACCAGGCTATATAGTCTTCATAATAATTCTTTTTACTGACTACATAATATTCTTTGGACTGGATGTCCCATAAGTTAATTATGCATTCCTCTACTATAGTATATACTGTTGTTGTGGCACAACTCAAAATGAGAAGAAATAGATGCAAACATCCATCAGTAATCAGAAAGTGGAATATACTAAGTATGAATCTAGGAAAGTTGGAAGAAGTCAGGAATGACACGGAACACATAAAGATCGATACCCTAGGCATTAGTGAGCTGAAATGGATTGGTATTGGCCATTTTGAATCAGACAGTCATATGGTCTACTGTGCTGGGAATAACAAATCGAAGAGGAATGGCATCACATTCATTAAAAGAACATTTCAAGATCTATCCTGAAGTACAGTGCTGTCAGTGATAGGATAATAGGCATATGCCTATGTTTTGATTTGAATTATATCCCCCCAAAATGTGTGTCAACATGCCTGGGCCATGATTCCCAGTATTGTGTGGTTGTCCACCATTTTGTGATCTGATGTGATTTTTCTATGTGTCATAAATTCTACCTCTGATGTTAATGAGGCAGAATTAGAGGCAGTTATGTTAATGAGGCAAGACATAATCTACAGGATTAGGTTGTTTGTTGAGTCAATCACGTTTGAGATATAAAAGAGAGAACCTAGCAGAGAGGAAAGGGACCTTATGCCACCAAGAAAAAAGCACTGGGAGTGGAATGTGTCCTTTGGATCTGGAGTCCCTGTGCTGAGAAGTTCCTAGACTCAGGGGAAGATTGATGACAAGGACCTTCCCCCAGAGCTGAAAGGGAGAGAAAACCTTCCCTTGGAGCTGGCACCATGAATTCGGAGTTCTAGCCTCCTATACTGTGAGAGAGTAAATTTCTGTTTGTTAAAGCCATCTACTTGTGGTATTCCTGTTATAGCAGCACTAGATAACTAAGACGGCCTACAAGGAAGACCAGTTGATATGACCATTGTTCAAATTTATGCACCAACCACTAAGGCCAAAAATGAAGATAATCAAAGATTTTTACCAACTTCTGCAATCTGAAATTGATCAAACGTGCAATTAAGATGCATTGATAATTTCTGGTGACTGGAATGTGAACGTTGGAAACAAAGATGAAGGATCAGAAGAAGGCAGAAAATATGGCCTTTGAGGTAGAAATGACACTGGAGATCACATGATACAATTTTACAACACCGGTGGCCACAAATACTGTTTCCAACAACTTGTTCAGTGACTGTACATGTGAACCTCACTGAATGTAGTACACAGGAATCAAATTGACTACATCTGTGGGAAGAGAGAAAGGAGAAGTTCAATATCATCAGTCAGAACAAGGCCAGGGGCCAATTGTGGCACAGACTATCAATTGCTCATATGCAAGTTCAAGGTGAAGCTGAAGAAAATTAGAACAAGTCCATAAGAGTCAAGGTATGACATTAAGTATATCCCACCTGAATTTAGAGACCATCTCAAGGATAGTTTTGACACATTGAACAATATTTCAGCAAATGGATGCAATGCTGGAAGTGCTCACTCATCTGTGCCAATAACCAAAGACTAGACAAGTTGTGGGATGACATCAAGGACATCATACATGAAGAAAGCAAAAGGTTATTAAAAAGACAGGACAGAAAGAAAAGACAAAAATGGATGTCAGAAGAGGTTCTGAAACTTGCTTTTGAATGAAGAGTCGTAAAGCAAATAGAAGAAATGATGAAGTAAAAGAGCTGAACAGAAGATTTCAAATGGTCACTGAAGAAAAGTAAAATATTATAATGAAATGCATAAGACCTGTAGTTAGAAAGCCAAAAGGGAAGAACACGCTCAGAATTTCTCAATCTGAAAGAACTGAAGAAAAAATTCAAGCCTTGAGTTGCAATATTGAAGGATTCTATGCGCAGAATATTGAACAACACACGAAGCATCAAAAGAAGACGGAAGGAATATATAGAACCAGTGTACCCAAAAGAATTGGTCGATGTTCAACTATTTCAGGATATAGTGTATGATGAATAACTAACGGTACTGAAGGAAGAAGTCCAAGCTGCACTGAAGGTATTGGTGAAAAACAAGGCTTCAGGAATTGATGGAATACCAACTGAGATATTTCAACAAATGGATGCAGTGCTGGAAGTGCTCCTTCATTTATGCCAAGAAATTTGGAAGACAGCTACCTGGTCAACCGATTGGAAGAAATCTATATTTGTGCCCATTCCCAAGAAAAGTAGTCCAACAGAATGCTGAAATTACTGAACAATATCATTAATATCACATGCAAGTATAATTCTGCTGAAGTTCATTCAATAACGGTTGCAGTAGTACATTGACAGGGAATTGCCAGAAATTCAAACTGGATTCAGAAGAGGATGTGGAACAAGATGTATCATTGCTAATGTCAGATGGATCTGTTTATCTGCGTTTTTTTTTTGACTATACAAAGGAATTCAGCCGTGTGGATCATAACAAATTATGGGTAACATTGTGAAGAATGGAAATTCCAGAACACTTAATTGTGCTCACGTGAAATCTGTACATTGAATAGGAGGCAGTCATTGGAACAGAACAAGGGGATATCATGTGGTTTAAAATCAGGAATGGTGTACATCGGGGTTGTATCCTTTCACCATACTTATTCAATCTCTATGCTGAGCAAATAATCTGAGAAACTGTATTGTATTAAGAAGAATGCAGCATCAGGACTGGAGGAAGACTCATTAACAATCTGCAATATGCAGATGATACAGCCTTGTTTGCTGAAAGTGAAGAGGATTTGAAGTACTTACTGATGAAGATCAAAGAGTACAGCCTTTAAGTCCATTTGATGGGGGAAAGAAGAGTCTCTTCAATAAATGCTGCTAGGAAAACTGGATTTCCACATGTAGAAAAATGAAACAGGATCCTTGCCTCACACCATACACAAAACCAAATTCAAAATGGATTAAAGACCTAAATGTACAAACTAAAACCATAACATTTGTAGAAGAACAAGCATGGGCAACGCTGTCAGGCCAGCTTTCAACAATGAATTATCTAATATAGTAATAAACGCACAAACAGCAAAAGACAAAATATATAAATGGGACTACATAAAAATTGAGAACTGTTCTTCAACAACAGACTTTGCCAAAAACGTGAAAAGAGAAGCTACCAATTGGGAGAATGTTTTCAGAAACCATATATCCAACAAGAATCTAATAACCAAAATATATATAAAACTTGGACAACTTGACAGAAAAAGACAACTCAATCATAAAATGGGCAAAGGACTTGAATAGACATTTCACCAAAGAGAACATTCAAATGGCCACCAAACACATGAAAATATGCTCAATGTTATGAGCCATCAGAGAGGTGTAAATCAAAACCACGATGAGATGCCATTATACTTTCACTAGTATTGCTAAGGAAAAAAAAAAAAAACAGAAATAACAAATGTTGATGAGGATATGGAGAACTTGGAACATTTATCCACTGCTGGTGGGAATGCAAAATGGTACAGTCACTGTGGAAAACACTATGGCAGTTCTTCAAAAAACTAAAAATAGAACTACCATATGGCCCAGCAATCCCTTACCTAGGTATATACCCAAGAGATTTGAAAGCAGAGACTCAAAAAGAGAATTGTACACCAATGTTCACTGCAGCACTATTCACAGTAGCCAAAAGGTGGAAACAGTCTAGTGCCCATCAACAGATGAATGGATAAATAATATGTGGTACATACATACAATGGAATACTACTCCGCTAGCAGGAGAAATGAGGTCTTGATACATGCTACAGTGTGGATGGAGCTGAAAGACATTATGCTGAGTGAAATAAGCCAACAAGAAAAGAACAAATATTGTATGACCTCACTTACATAACAAGACAGGAAAAGGCAAATGTACAGAGACCAAAGTGTGTTAGTAGTTACCAGGTGCAGGGGGAGGGGAAAAAGGGGGGTTAATAGTAATGGAAAAATCGAATTGATTAAGGGCTATGATTAAAAAAAAAATAAGAGTAGCTGCTGAGGCTGCTTATGTGCAATGAAACACCTCATGGGATTTGATTCCTTGGTTTGGAGGTTTAGGGTGATGGTTTCATGGGATATCCCAGTTAACTGGCCTAATAATGTGTTTAGTGCTTCTGCTCTACCTACATTGCATAGTGCCTGGGTCGTAAAAGCTTGCAATTGGTCACCCAAGTCACAACAACTGGTCTCTATTCATCTGGAACAACAGAGGGAGAAGGATAGTCAGGAATAAGAGGAGGATATTGAATATGTGGCTAAGGGCCTCCATGTACAACTGTTTTTTGTCATGAGACCAGAAGAAATGGATAGTGCCTGGCTGCCATTACTGAACATTTTGTTCAAAGATTCTGTAGAAGAACACTGATCAAAAGGGGGAAAATGCAGAACAGAATTTGAAATTATCGTGAACTCTAGATTTTCTGAAGGTATCGAGGGCAAATGAACCCCTTAAACTAGTGTCCTGAGATAATCTTTAAGCCGTAAACCAAAAATATCCGCTATGGTCTTAAAAACTGAGCAATAGTTTAACTTAACTAGTAAAAAAGGTCTACCTTGAGCATTATGATCTTTTAAGAATTATCTATAGAGGATCAAAGGGACAACAGCAACTTGAAATATTAGATGAGAAACTTTGGAGGCAGTGAGTTTATGTTAATGACAGAGGAACAACTCAGAAGAGGAGGATGAGAATGGTTGCACAACTGGAAGAATGTAATCAATGTCACTAAATTGTACATGTGGAAACTGTATAAGTGGTAAATATTCTCAACAACAACAAAATAAATAAAATTTAAGGTGAAAAAAAGTCTAAAGTTTTCAGTATAGATTATATCTCCATATAAAACAAAAATCATTGCAACTGGACCAATAAGTAAAATCCTAATAAATGGAGAAAATATTAAAGTTATCAAGGATTTCATTTTACTTGGATCCATAATCAAGGTTCATAGAAGAAGCAGTCAAGAAATCAAACATCATATTGCATTGGGTAAATCTACCACAAAGACCTCTTTAAAATATTTAAAATATTGAAAAGCAAAGATGTCGCTTTGAGTATTAATATGCGCCTGATTCAAGCCATGGTATTTTCAGTTGCCTCAATAGCATTTGAAAGCTGGACAATGAACAAAGAAGAGCGAAGAAGAATTGATGCATTTGAATTATGGTTTTGGTAGAATATTGAATATACCATGGAAGCCAGAAGAACAAACTAATCTGTCCTGGAAGAAGTACAGCCAGAATGCTCATTAGAAGCGAGGATGGCAAGACTTCATCTCACATACGTTGTGCATGTTATCAGGAGGGTCCAGGTCCTGGAGAAGGACCCTTGGTAAGATAGATTGGCACAGTAGCTGCAACGATGGACTCAAACATGGCAGCAATCATGAGGTTGACACAGGATTGGAACATGTTTTGTTCTGTTGTACATAAGTTAGCCATGAGTCATAACTGACTGCTGCAGCTATCTCTCTCTCTGTATCTATGAGTAATATGTTGAGTTCTAATATTAAGAATAAGCAACATGCAAGAACAGATGAGTAATATAAGCAGAGAGCTGAAACTGTAAAAATAATACAAAGAAAACGATAGAGATCTAAAGCACTGTAACAGAAATGAATGTTTTTGATGGGCCCATCAGTAGACTGTACATAGCTGAAGAAAAAATTAGTGAGTTTGAGGATAGATAATAAAAATTTCCTAAACTGAAATGCAAATAGGAAAAGGTATGGGAAAACAAAACAACAAGAACAAAAACGGAACGCCCAAGAACTGTAACGTATGTGTATCTGGAATAACAAAAGAAGAAAGAGAGAATGGAACAGAAGAAATATTTGATGTAATAATGGCTGAGAATTTTCTGCAATAAATAACAGACTCCAAATCACAAATCCTGGAAGCTCAAAGACCATCAAGCAAGGTAAATATCAAAAAATAATAAAGAAACCAGCCAACCAACAAACCAAACCAAAAAGAAACAAAATAATGAAACACCTAGGAATATCATTCAAATTGCAGACAATCAAGGACAAAGAGAAAATCTCGACAGAAGCCATAGAGGAATAAGGATAAAAATTACAACAAATTTTTTCTTATCAGAAACCATGGAAGCACGAAGAGAGTGGAATGAAATATTTAAACTGTTGGTCAAAAAAAAAAGACCAAACTAGAATTCTATATCCAGTGAAATTATCCTTCAAAAGTGAAGAAGTAAAGACTTCTTCAGACCAGTAATAACTGAGGTATTTCGTTGCCAGCAGACCTGCCTGCAAGAAATGTTAAAAAAAGTTCTTCAGGGAGACAGAAAATGATACAGGTCAGAAACCTACATAAAGAAAGTTGGAGCAGTGGAGAAGGAAAAAATGAATGTAAAATAAAACTTATTTTTATTACTTTTAATTCATCTAACAGAAAACTGTTTGAAGTAATAATAGTAACCGTGTATCGGATGATTATGGTATATGAATAGCTGAAATGTGTGACAGCAATACCACAAGGAGTGGGAAAGAAGAATTGAGAGGGCTCTGTTCTGAGGCGCCTATACTACACGTGAAGAGGTATGGCAGTATTTGAAAATGGACTTACATTAGTTAGAAAGGTTTATGGTAAACTCTAGGGCAACCACTAAAATATTTTAAAAAGAAGTATAATTGATATACTTTTTATATAGCAAGTATAATTGATATACTAAGACAGGAGATAAATGATATAAAATATTCAATCAAAATCAGAGAAGGAAGAAAAAGAGGGTAATAAAAGAAACAAAGAATAAATGCAACCATAGATAGTAGTTATAAACGTGGTAGATATTCATCCAACAATATGAATAATCTCTTGGTGGCACAGTGGTTAAGAGCTTGGCTGCTAACCAAATATTGGCAGTTCAAATCCACCAGTTACTCCTTGTAAACCCTATGGGGCAGTTCTACTCTGCCCTATAGGGTTGCTGTGAGTTGGAATTGACTAGATGGCAACGGGGTTTTTTTTGGGGGGGTGGGAGGTTTAAATATGAATAGTATAAATACCCCAATTAAAAGACAGAAATTGTCAGAGTGGATTAAAAAAACAGAATAACAACAACAAAAACCCAAACAGGACTCAACTGTATGTTGTCTACAAGTAACTCTTTTTAATAAAAACACTTAGATGGGTTTAAAGGGATGGAGGTTAGTATTGAAAGGTGCTAGTGAACATGTTTGCATGTGTGCTAAGAAGCAGATAAGGCCAAACCAAAAATGAAACCCACTGCCGTCCAGTCGATTCTGACTCATAGCGACCCTATAGGACAGAGTAGAACTGCCCCCCAGAGTTTACAAGGAGCGCCTGGTGGATTCAAACATGCCGACCTCTTAGTTAAGAGCCATAGCACTTAACCGCTACGCCTCCAGGGTTTCCAGATAAGACCAGCCTGTGCTGTTTAATAAAAGTTGTTTGTTTTTTTTTTTTCCATGGCAGAGAGTAATTTATCCTCACTCTAAAGACTAAAGGCTGTTTTTCTTTTCAGTAGGAGGCTTATCAGTCCTGTGTTGCTAGCACAGTGGGTCTCAAGGTGTGGATCCTGGGCCAGCAGAAGCAGCATCAGGTGGGAACTTGTGAGGGATACAGGTTCTTGGGCTCCAACCGGACCTACTATAGTAGAGACTCAGGATGAGTCCCAGCAGTCTGTGTTTAACAAGCTTTCTAGGTGATTCTGATGCACACTCAAGTTTCAGAACCTCTTCTATAGAGAATGCTTGTTATAGAGAATACGGTCATGGACCATATTCTCTACATTTTAAAGAAAAGGTATTTATTCTTATGTATATGTTCCTTGTACTCTGACTGTATATGTTGTTGTTGTTAGTTGCTTTCGAGTCAGTTCTGACTCATAGTGACTCTATGTGCAATGGAACAAAACACTGCCTGGTCCTGTACCATCCTCACGATTGTTATGTTTGAGCCCGTTGTTGCAGCCACTGTGTAAATCTATCTCATCAAGGGTCAGTCTTCCTCTTTCTCGTGGACCCTTTACTTTACCAAACATAATGTCCTTCTTCAGGGACTGGTGCCTCCTGATAACATGCTCGAAGTACATGAGATAAAGTCTTTCCATCCTCGCTTCCAAGGAGCTCTCTGGCTGTATTTCTTCCAAGACAGACTTGTTGGTTCTTCTGGCAGTCCACGGTGTATTCAATATTCATTGCCAACACCATAATTCAAAGGCATCAATTCTTTAGCCTTTCTTATTCATTGTCCAGTTTTTGCATATTTATGAGGTGATTGAAAATATCATGGCTTCGGTCTGGTGCACCTTAGTTCTCAAAGTGACATCTTTACTTTTTAACTCTTTAAAGAGCTTTTTTACAGCAGATTTGCCCAATGCAATACGTCCTTTGATTTCTTGACTGCTGCTTCCATGGGCATCCTTGACAACTTCAGTATTTTCTCCACTTATCATAATGTTGCTTATTGGTCCCTTTGTGAAAATCTTGTTTTCTTTATGTTGAGGTGTAATCCATACTGAAGCCTGTTGTCTTTGATCTTCATCAGTAAGTGCTTCAAGTCCTCTTCACTTTCAGCAAGCAAGGTTGTGTCGTTTGTGTAACTCAGGTTGTTAATGAGTCTTCCTCCAATCCTGATGCACCACTCTTCTTCAGATAGTCCAACTTCTTGGATTATTTGGTCAGCATACAGATTGAATAAGGGTAGTGAAAGAATACAACCCTGATGCATACCTTTCTTGATTTTAAACTGCACAGTATCCCCTTGCTCTGTTCGAATGAATGCCTCCTAGTCCATGTACAGGTTCCACATGAGCACAATTAAGTGTTCTGGAATTCCCATTCTTTGTAATGTTATCCATAATTTGTTATGAGCCACACAGTCAACTGTATATACATATGTTTATTTTCCTAGTCAAACTGTAACCTCCTGGAGGGCCAGGGCTGGGTGATATTTATTGTTAAATCCCTTGAGCCTTGATTCTCAAGGTTTTGTCCAGGACCAGAAGCATCAGCATCATTTGGGGGCTTGTTAGGGTGCATAATCTCAGTCCCCACTCCAGATCTACTAAATCCGAATTTACATTTTAACAAGGTTCTCTTAGTGTGTTTGGTGAAAACTAATTAAGCAACTGGGAAACCCTGCTGGCCTAGCGGTTAAGTGCTACGGTTGTTTAACCAAAGGATTGGCTGTTCAAATCCACCAGGCATTCCTTGAAAACTCTATGGGGCAGTTCTACTCTGTCCTATAGGGTAATTGTAAGTCAGAATTGACTGGATGGCAACAGGTTTGGTTTCTGGTTTAATTGAGCAGTTAGGTAGTGGAAGTGCCCATTAAAGAGAACAAACCTTGAAAACGTGAATAAAGACAATAAAAACAACTGATTTGTTTTTGTTGTGGGTGGCACTGGAATGGAGTTCAGGACCACCTGGGCACACCTGCAGAGACCAGGTTCCTCCTGGCAAAGAAAGCCACCTAAAGGAAGAAGGAACCATGGAGAAGATTTGAACCAGCAAGATCCAAGGGGATGTTGAAGGAGGGGAAAGGTGGCAGGGGGAATTTGAGTACTTGTGTGGGGGGACAGCTGCAGCAAGGAAAGACCCTCACTGTGCGTCCTGGCGGATAATCCGAAGAACTGACAGGTAGCCCTTTCCAGATTCATGCATTCAGGGAAACTTACTGACACACGGGCAAGCAGCTGCTCTCCAGTGGCAGCCAGCTGGAGTATTTCCCACAACTACCTAGCAAGGGACCCAAGCTTATATACCATTCCAGCTGGGACCAAGGCTTGTTGTTTCCTCTCACGTCCTTGGGCAGTCAGTGTTGCCAGGGACTTCATGTCCAGGCCCAGATGTTTTCCTTTCTGCTGCTAAGGCATTCCTCGGCCTTGGCTGCTGGGTCAGTCATGCCACACCCAGCCTTGTACCTTAGACCGAGTCCATCCTGACTTCATCCCCAGCATGCTTCAGGGAAGAGCAAAGCTGATTCCATTAGGGACAGGATACATATAGCTGAATAGCATTACCCTACAGCTTGTCACTTCAGTTTATGTCGAAGTCCTAATTCCTTGAATTTCACAGATGTCAGAGTTCCTTGGAGAACAGGTGTGCTATAGGTAAAATCTGACAAGGCTATTTCTCTAAGACCCTGGGGTGTGAGCCACATGGCTTCTACTCCTGCAACAGAGCATAACACGAAAGGAGAGAAACAGCGGTAGCTGCTGGTATCTTAGAGGCTCTAGGATTTCAGCATCATTGGGAAAGGCCTACACCCCGAGAATGTTTGGCAGGAGACAGAGGCATAACAGCAGCACTCAGATGGAGCAGACGTGTTCACTAATACACTTGAGATATACCTAGAGATTCCAACACTTACGGGCCCTTTAGGAGCATGGCCCAGTGAAATAGGAGCTATTTATGCTAATCTCATCCTGTTAGCTCCCACAGGCTACAAAGGTCTGGGCAAAGCCCCATCACCTTTCCAGAATAGCTTTGTATTCTCTCTCATTCTGATCATTCTTTCAACTAGCTCTTCATTTGCTCTGCAGAAACACCTGGAACTCATGTAAGAAAAAGCTGGGCAGCAATAGTATGTAGGATAGCTTTCTTTGCGCTGTGATTTTCTCTGCTTGATTTTTTAATTTGGGAAACGTGGATTTCATTAACATCTCCTTGAAATGGATAATGTGGGTCAGCCTATTTGGTAAGTTCTTTGTGCCTTCTAGGTCTTATACTCCGTAAGCAATAGAGTCTGAAATCAGTTGTATTCTAAGCTATGGAGGTTCTGAGCATTTATCTCATATTTTACAGTTTTCCCCCTAAGAACATTGTGTTTGCTTTGCGGGACTTTGGGTGTGTGTTTTATTTCCTCTATGGAAAGACCCAGGTAAAGTTTAAATTACAGTTAATTGAAAGAGGCTGAGGAGGAAGAAGAAAAATTTAATTAGTTTCCCCATGAAGTGATGTGTATTAATCTGACTTTCTACACTAGAGACTAACATCACTGCAAGGTGCACAAGAAATGTACTGTTTAAACGCATGGGGTCTGAATCATTCTCCTGGCTTATTTTCTGTCTAGACAGAGAGGAGAATCAAATCCCTTTTAAATTATAAAATCGTTCTGTGATTAGGTATCATGACTCCCTCCTAAGGAGATTGCAGAGCTTCACAAACAGTTAACACCTGTTAACACTCGATTCTTCAGGTGCTGTGGAGCAGATGCTGTTGTGTCCCAGGCTGCTTCCCCCAGCCCATCCCTGCCTGCAGCAGCAGCTGTGGTGGGCATTCTTATGCAGGCTGCCTCCCACCTTATGTACCTACCTGTCTCAGGGCTTTCTGCCTTGGCTATTTCTCCAAAGTGCAGGGAACTTGCCCCCACCCCCCACCCCACTGCCTGGGCCTGGCAACGTGAGGGAGTTGATACCTCCACCACAACCAGTGGGGGCAGGAGTTGGTGGACAAAGGTGGGACACTTGTGAGACCTGAAAAAAACAAGGCAGTCCCATTGAGTCCTGGCTCTTCCAGTTTTCACTCTTTACCTGGGTTTCGAGTCACAATTAAGAAAGTGTTCTACATTCTCAGGTTATAAAGGCATCCACCCGTGTTCTCTTTCCAGCATTTGTGTGGTTTACTTTTTGTTGGGGGACAGCCCCAGCAAGGAAAGACCCTCACTGTGCGTCCTGGCAGATAGTCTCAAGAACTGACACATAGCCCTTTCCGGATTCATGCATTCGGGGAAACTTACTGACACAGGCAAGCAGCTGTTCTCCGGTGGTGGCCAGCTGGAATATTTTCCACAACCACCTAGCAAGGGACTGAAGCTTATATACCATTCTAGCTGGGACCAAGGCTTATTATTTGCTCCCACGTCCTTGGGCAGTCAGTGTTGCCAGGGACTTCATGTCCAGGCCCAGATGTTTTCCTTCTTGTTGCTAAGGCATTCCTTGGCCTTGGCCGCTGGCTAGGTCATGCCACTCCCGATGCTGTACCTGAGCCTGAGTCCATCCTGAATTCATCCCTAGCATGCTTCAGGGAAGAGCAAAGCTGATTCCACTGGGGAGGAGATGCATATAGCTGAATAGCATTACCCTACAGTCCACCCTTGCATACCCTCCTAATGTCCTTACGATCGTACCGCCCCCTCTCCCGTGATAGCCTTCAGACTTGGTATGCAGAGGAGCATTGCCGAACCAGACCACATACTCAGTATAACCAGCAACACAGGAAAAGACATAGTAATAGGAGTCCCAATATCACCCAGAAGCCTGTCTGCCAGGAGGATGGGAGGGATTGTAGCCAGCTGGAGACAGAGTCAGTGGCGTCCTGTTTGCCATCAGTGATGTGTTGCTGCAAGTCCTGCAGAGCCAAAGACACATTTTTAGAGGCATCAGGGCTATACATCCCCTGTCACCCAGCAGAGGGCTTCCTGCACCTGTGGCCCACCTTGGCCACACCTCTAGTCAAGGGATGAGGGAGACTCCCACCCCACGGTGGGGAGCCATAGGCTTGGCCTCCTCTCGTGGGATCCAGTCAGTGTGTTTGTGGAACCCAGGTCTTTTGTCAGGAACAATTCTACACCAAGGAAACACATTTTATAGAATAGACAATTTGATGAAACGTACGGCACAAACAAGAAACGCCCTTGCAGAGAACTGCTGCACTGAGACCCCAGACTGCTTGTTTTCTGAGATGCATGGTTCAGGCTGGGGTTGTCTTGTCCCCTCCCATCAGCCGTTTAAACCTGTCCATTGAAGTGCTCAATTGCCTCTATGTCGTGGGGTGATAAAGAATGTGAAGAGTTCATTCAAGATCCAGGGGAAGCCTATGTATAGGATAAAAAGCCCCGATACGATTTACCTGCTCAGAACACCCTGGCCTGTTGGCTCCGGAATCTGTCTCTGCACAGGTTTTAGCTTTGGCCAGGGTCTCATAGGTGGGTCAGCTTTCCTGTGCTAGCCAGCATTTTCTGATGTCAGTGGCAGTCCACACATGTAGCCCCAGTCTAGGATGGTGTGTGAATCTCCATGGACGGTCCTCTCTTAAATCCAGGAGGTGGTCAATTGCACATCTCTTTACTCTGGAGCAGACAATGCTTCAGGGTCTGCAGTGAGCTGGTTAAGACCAGTCTGCTTGTTGGCTGTTTTCCACTTTCAGCCTAGGGGCTTTTCTGATGACTATCCACACAAGTAACAAAAGCTCAGGAGCAGAACTGATTTTGTTATTTATTTTGTTCAGACGTCTCATCTCTGTAGGGGCTTAATTTATCTGTCAGTCTGAGGGTCGTCAGTGGCCAGTTTGAATGGTCAGGCTATTAAGTATAGCCCACTTCACAGTTGCCTTGTGCCCCTCTAAAAATGGCCCTAACTGCAGCAATCCCCTTCAGGACTTGGAGGCAAAAGTTTACAAAGGTGTGCATTAATACATCGACATCATCAGCACACACAATAAGGATTTGTAGGGGCCGCAAGGGACTTATCCGTAGTCAGGCTGGGCAAGTGTCTCAGTGATAGTGACCTCAGACCCAGAGTATGCCTCACTGGACTTTAATTGTAACACATGGCCTTTGCTCTTTGCTGGTGACAGAGAAAATAGGCTTAATCCTCAATCTTAATTATTTCTGAAATAAGATCTGGGAAAAGTTGGCAGAGCCCTCACTCACTTGTGGGGCCACACCTCCACCACACCAAGTGCAAGCATGGGTCCAGCCAAGTTGCCTGGTAACCTGGAGGTGGGCCCCCCCTTTTAGCTTTCTCCTCACCATTGCAGCTGCAGCTAGGTTGCTGTTCAGTTATCTTGGCGGGGCAGCTATCAGAGAATTCTGAGGTCTCTTCAAGGTCGCTCAACACAAGCTATCCTGAAGGGCTTTTTACTCCCTTTTTTTTTCTTTTTTCTCTGCTGTTTTAACTCTTGCTTTGCCCTGGGTGTTACAGGGTGTTCTCAGAGCCAGGGACCTGTTTAGCCCCTCCAACTAGCTCCAGTCCCATGCTCTACCAGTTGAGCTAGCTAGGCTTCGCTGGATACTCCGGGATATCTCCCACAGAAAAGCATACGGGCCAGACCTCCCCACATAGAGGTCACTGGCCACCCCAGGATTTCCCCCGAAGATGCCTCTTGCTTCCACAAACGGGGCACTAATGTTTCAGTGGAGGAGGAAATGCCGCACTCAAATCCTCCAGTTGCAGCTTTGCTTCCAGCTGCCTAGTTAGGGCCCTAGTGGCTGGTTCCGCATCAGATGCCCCTCTCAGTGCTGCCAGTAGAAGCCACCCCACACAAGCCTCCTCAGCACGGCAATCTGGCTTTTGCTTTGGGGCCTCCCATGAATATTGCCATCCCCACAACAGCGGCCACGCAACTCCCGCAACCAAACACAAACAGCCTTCTTTCCCAACATGCAAAGACTCTAGTAACTGCAACAATCCCTGTGGCATTTTCAGGGCGTCCCTGTACTCATGCACAGGTCCCCAGGGATCAACAGGCTGGGCTAGTGGTCCCAGGGCATGTGTCCCTGGCCACCCTGGGATTTCCCCCAGCAAAGCCCTCTTTTTTCCACCCATCTGGGGAGGCCTGGTGTGTTCCCCAGAATCCTGCAAATTATGCTATTTGTTGGGGGACAGCCCGAGCAAGGAAAGACCCTCACTGTGCATCCTGGCAGATAATCCGAAGAACTGACACATAGCCCTTTCCAGATTCATGCATTCAGGGAAACTTACTGACAAAGGCAAGCAGCTGCTCTCCAGTGGCGGCCAGCTGGAGTATTTTCCGCAACCATCTAGGGAGCAACCCAAGCTTATATACCATTCCAGCTGTGGCCAAGGCTTATTGTTTTCTCCCATGTCCTTGGGCAGTTCCCAGGGACTTCATGTCCAGGCCCAGATGTTTTCCTTCTTGTTGCTGAGGCATTCCTTGGCTTTAGCCGCTGGCCCAGTCGTGCCATGCCTGGCGTTGTACCTGAGCCTGAGTCCATCCTGAATTCATACCCAGTATGCTTCAGGGGAGGGCAGAGCTGATTCTATCAGGGAGGGGATGCGTATAGCTGAATAGCATTACCCTACACTTTTATATTTAGGTATCCGATCCATTTGTAACTTAATCTGTAGTGTAAAGAATGGATCCAATTTTATCTTTTCCTGTATGGCTATCTAGCTGGCCCAATACCATTTAGTAAAGAGTTCTCTCCTCTTCCTCAATTTGAGATACCATCTTTTCTACAAACTAAATTTGACTAGTTGTCAGTTAATCCTAGTAATCAGAGTCTCTCTGTGTTTTTTTATTGTTTCCTCAAGTTCCGAGTCACATGAGTACACTCTAAGCCAGGGAACTGGGAGAGGGAATTTCTGCCTTTTTGTCATCCTTGATGGGAGACGAGGCCATACCTCCCAACTGTCTTGGAATTTCTTCCAGATACAAGAAGGGTTTGCACATTCTGGGAAGACAAAAATGATATACATCCTTCACACATTAAGCTGAGACCAACTGAAATTGGAATGTGCTCACACAACCGTCAAATGTGCCACCACTTGTCAAAGTTGCCATTTATATTTTCTAACTGTATTTGACTTATAGCCTAGCGTTCTTCTATAATTTTGTAAAAATACTATTTGATAGCCATTAAGCTTTGATTTAAAGTGATAAAGTTTCCACCTGGATGGAAAGCTATTTTCTTCTTGGGAGGTTTATTAGCAATTACATATGTAAATCTATGCATACTCTCTTTTAATACATTCTCTTGGGACAAATTACACCAAGAAATTATTAATGTACAGGAAAACAACAGTTAAAATTCCCAGAGGATAATCGAGGTATTGAATATTTTTACATAATTTTAAGCAACCACCAATATCACTTGAGGGTGGCAAGGTTAGGGAAAGAATGTTAAAATGATTTAACCAGCTCAGATGTTTTAAAAAAATTGATCAATGAATGCATCTATATTATATCAAAAGAAGAATTAAGTTTGTGGACTTTAGAGTTTCCAGCAGTAAGGTGAAGATAACTTCAGGCTCTTGGCTCTATCTGGTACGATCCTTAAAAATGCAAATTTATAACATTTTCTTGTCTGAGAAGTGGGATGTATAATTTTTCTTTGTCTTCTTGTAAATGAATCAAATAGTCCCGCTATCATTTGCACTTCCTACTTTCATTGTTTTTAATCTTTAGCATCATCATCAGAACTCAAGAGTGATAATCACAATCTAATTTCTAACATCAGTCATCATTGGAGACCAAAATTGTCAACATAAAACACATTAACTCAACAAATATCTATTGATGGGTGTTGATATACCCACTATGGAGATGGAAAGAGTGACAAAGTACACTGTCCTCAAGGGGAGCAGGGGTGAGGAGAAGCAAACTATGCAAGATGAAAATATCAGAAAGAAACTCTAGGTGAGAAGTTCTTAGAGTTTGGAGAGAGGAAAGATTTTAATTACTTTTGCCTGGAGAGATCAAGGAAGGCTTTCTGGGTAGGTGGCATTTGAGCTGGATTTTTAATACTAGACAGGATCCTGACACACAGCTAGAACAGCTTGAAGGTATTCTATGTGAGGGAGCAGGCTCAGGAAAGTGCAGGCAGTAACTGGGAATTGGTCAGCTGAACTGGCTTGCATGCCTGCGTGCCGCATGCTTTTGTGTGTGTGTGTGTGTGTGTGTGTGTGTGTGAGAGAGAGAGAGAGAAGGCGAAGGAAGGAGAGAGGAGAGAGAGAGAGAAGGAAAGAAGGATAGAGAGAAGGAGAGACAGGAGAGAGAGAGAAGGAAGGAGAGAGAGAGAGAGAAACAGCGTCCCTTAGTGAGATTCTTATTGAAAAGAAAACTTTTCACTCAGTTTTTAGCAAAAGCTACAAAAGAGGAATGATTCAAAGCTAGTAATAAAGGCTACACAGACATTGTCACCTTCACGTAAGATCTTCCTAGTTGGTGATGCCCTCAGTGGGCACACAACCCACGTGGGGAGAGCGCTCCTCCACCTGGGAGCCAGCTCAGGCCAGTGCTCACACCCCTGCTGCAGACCTCACCCTTTGCGTGGTGGTGACATTCCCCAGTAGGAGAAGGGATCTCCCGGGTCCTGGGTCGGAGTGCTGCAGGTAGCCCTGCTTGTGTTTTGTGCTTGGATCAGTGAGACGAGGTACAGAGCTGAGTCACGGGCAGCTCTCAGTGGGCGCTATACGGAGCCGGAGCTGTGCAGACAGCACCAGGTGCAAGTAGGGCCAGACCAAGGTATTTCCAGCTCCGGGCACAGGGGGTTGGTGGCGGCCTTTAATGTAACAACACTAGAAAAAATCTACTTATTAGTTTATTTCAGATAACAAATTGGCAAGCTGAGGAAAATAATCTAATAAAAATGTGCAAGGGCCCTTGTCAGTTTACGCCCCAGAACAGCTTTCTCAATCAGAGGCGCGCATGGGCAGGTGAAGCTCCTGCTTCCATCCAAGCTGCTTTCAGGACCCCTCACAGGGTTGGTCCCATTTGGGATGGAGCCTCGTGATGTAACCAAATTCCTCAGGTTCTTGTCCTGTTCTATTAGCTGGTTGAAATAAGAGGGATGTTAGTTGTAAGGAAAACAGAAAGTGGCAGTTCATTGTCTTCAAAGACAAGGAGCTACCTGGTGAATAGCAGCCGAAAGACCATGCACTCCTTGCCCCAGGGGATTGGGAACCTTTTATGTCCTTGAGTCCCCAGGGGGCAGGGACTGGTGCCTGAAACCCTACACCCCTGAGCCCTCCCACGCTCAAATTTGGAGACCCAGGTGCTGAGTCATGCTGCATAGGAAGTCCAGTCGTGGGACCTCTCGCCTTGCAAAGGGACTTGGGTGGTGCTGTGTGCCGGAGAGTAGATTCTTTAGATCTGAGCATGTGCCAAGATCCTGGCTGGGGCATGTGCAAAGGTCTGTCATCAAATTCAAACTGCGGTTAGAGGCTGCGGTTGGAAGCCTTGGCCTGTTGGGCTTGGAGCAAACTGTAGTTAGGGACAACAGCTTGGAGGGCTTGGGGCAAACTGTGGTTAGAGATTGTAGTTTGGCAGGTGGCAAACAAAGGTGGGGCAGAGCCACAGCGGAATGGGGGAAGCCTAAGTGGAGCAGGGTGAAGCCCCGGAAGGTGCGTGGTGTGGAGTTGTCCTACTGCAGTAGGGAACTTTTCCTTCAAGATTAAAATAGTAATTAGCTTCTCAGAGTATTTTCTACAGCAAGTTTCCAGTGCCCTGCTTATGCCGCCATGCCACACACAGCACACAGTTTGGGAACACCTATATAAACTTATGTTGACTACTTGATATTTATGGCCCCTACACAGTGGCAGGCAGGAGCATCCCTTTGTGTGAAGCTTGTGTTCTAAGGCAGGTCCACACAAGAGCAGCTGGGATTACAGGACACAATCACCTGCGCAGGGAGATATGCTTGTCAGGCTTAAAAGACCCAACACATGTTTAAAGGAGTAAGCAGTGAAAATTCAGGCGGCTGTAAATCTTTGAGCCATTTTGTGCATTTTAAAGGTCTTTCCTTAGTAAATACAAAGCCTTACATCACTGTTGGTTTTGAACACGTTTTCCAGAGCAGGAAAGGTAAAAGTAAGATTATTTGAGACAAAATTGATACTTGGAACCTGGCAGGTCACTGATGGTACTGTCACTCACAGGCCTGACCAAGCTTGACTGGAATGAATTAACCAAGTGAAAGCACCTCTGCAGGTGTCTGGGCTGAGCCTGAGGGACCGCAAGCCATGGCTTACCCCAAGGAAGGCTGCCTGGGGCTCACTGGAAGGACAGAGAAGGGGAGCCAAGGGACAGACGCGTTTGAGGAGAGCTTTTGGAGCTCATACATTCAAGGGCAGATTCCTTCCAGAGCAGGAGAAAGTCCTTGAGTCCTGTCCTTGGGGAGCACAGGCTTATTTCAACTGCTGGAACCTCCATTTCTTTTTCAGGAACTCCTCATGGAGGAGCTGCCCTCTCTGAGGTGCTCTTAGTGGGGGATTGAGAAGCTCACAAAACCATGGAATGTCAGCTCCTGAATAGGTTTTAGAGACCGCCTTGTCCAGCGGTGGTCCAGTATTTTTTTTTTCCAGAGACTAATAGAATTTAGAGAAATTGTTGGGAGCTAATGCATTTTTATTTGGAGTCTTTGGGTGGTCCCAATGGTTAATGCATTGGTCTGCTAATTGAAAGGTTGGAGGTTTGAATCCAGCTGGAGCTGCCTCAGAAGAAAGGCCTGATACCTACTTCCCAAAATTCAGCCACTGAAAAATCCTCTGGAGCTGTTGTACTTTGACACACACGGGGTTGCCATGAATCAGAGTCAGCTCTACAGCAACTGTTTTAAATGCATATTTTTCATTTCTTGTTAGGGTTTTATTAGGTAACGATGTCTGTCTATTAATGTTGACTTAAGAAGCTTTGGTCTAATCCAACTCTCTCACTATAAAAGAAAAAACTGGGTTCTGAGGAGAAAGGGCAATTTACCTGCAGGTCCCCAGCCCAGCCTGTAAGTGGCCAAAGAGAGACAGGGACCCAGTTCTCTTCATTTTCTGTTGTAGTATCATTTCCACTACACTAAATGTTTTTTGGGGGGTTAAATACAGAATGTGCTTTGATTGTCTAAGTTATTTGCATATTGTAATTGTATTGATTGTTCTCTTCCCTTTATCTGTTTACATAGCCCCAAAGATGATGGACCTCATTCTTCACAGCTGACATCACTGGGGATGTTGCTACCCTAGAGGTGAGATGGAAGTATCCAGCAGCTCCCTTTTACCATCTTGATACTTCCAAACGTCCCCAGTGATGAGCATTTCTTTAAAGAGAAAAGCTTAAACTAGGGCAGAGTATCTTCTTCTCCCTTGGAAAAATGCCTGCAGCTCACAGAATCTTTCTTAGCCTTTTGAAATTCCCCTGCAAAACCTTCGTAGTGATCTTGATATAATGAAGGACTTTTTTTTTTTTTTACAGATTATGTAGTACTTTGTTTCCCAAAACCAGTTACCATTATCAATGGCATGTGTGATTATTTGAAGTCATATACAAATCAGACCTTTAACTTTAATGGTTAGGTATTTATTTTAACGTACGTAGTAAAATATAATTAGCATAACAAAGCCCTGATGTTTCGTTGCTTAGAATTGAAAGCTAGGTTAAAAAGCACACTGATTTAAAGAAAAATATTAAATGCATGGTGGTAAAAGTAGTACCCGAGTTTGGTAACCATTCTGACAGTGATACGGAATGGTTCCCACACAAGATGCAGCCTGGGAAACATTCATCAGGGCCACATGTGACAGGCATACATCAAGCAGCTGGGACAGGCCACAGGGGGCAGTGGCGGTTCAGTGGTGGAATCTGCACCTTCTATTAGGGAAACCAGGGTTTGATTCTTGGCCAAGGCATCTCATGGACAGCCACCACCCACTGTCAGTGGAGGCTTACATGTTGCTGAACAGGTTTTAGCAAAGTTTCCAGACTAAGATGAACTAGGAAAAAAGGCCTGGTGATCTGTTGTTGTTAGGTGCCATCCAGCCAGTTCTGACTCATAGTGACACTATGTATAACAGAATCAAATACTGCCTGGTCCTGCTCCATTCTCACAATTGTTGCTATGTTTGAGCCCATTGTTGCAGCCACTGTGTCAATCCATTTCCTTGAGGGTCTTCCTCTTTTTCACTTACCCTCTACTTTTTTAAGCATGATGTCCTTCTTCAGAGACTGGTCCCTCCTGATAACATGTCCAAAGTATGTGAGATAAAGTCTCACTACCCTCGCTTCTAAGGAGCATTCTGGCTGTACTTCTTCCTAGACAGATTTGTTTGTTCTTCCAGCAGTCCATGGTATATTCAATATTCTTCACCAACACCACAATTCAAAGAATCAATTCTTCTTTGGTCTTCCCTATTCATTGTCCAGAGCCCTGGTGGTGCAGTGGTTAAGAGCTTGGCTGCTAACTGAAAGATTGGCAGTTTGAATCCACCAACTACTCCTTGGAAACCCTATGGGGAGTTCTACTGTGTCCTACAGGGTCACAATGAGTCAGAATTGACTCGACAGCAACGGATAATCATTTTCCAGCTTTTGCATGCGTGTGAGGTAATTGAAAATACCATGGCTTAGTCTTTAAAGTGACATCTTTGCTTTTGAACATTTTAAAGAGGTCTTTTGTAGCAGATTTGCCCAATACAATACATCATTTGATTTCTTGACTGCTGCTTCCATGGGTATTGATTGTGGATCCAAGTAAAATGAAATCCTTGACAAATGTTTTCTTCATTTATCATGATGTTACTTATTGGTCCAGTTGTGAGGATTTCTGTTTTCTTTATGTTGAGGTGTAATCCATACTGAAGGCTGTAATTTTTGATTGTCATCCTTGCTTCAAGTCCTCTGCATTTTCAGCAAGGAAGGTTGTGTCATCTGTACTTTGCAGGTTGTTAATGAGTCTTCCACCAATTCTGATACTGAGTTCTTTTTCATGTAGCCCAATTTTTCAGATTATTTGCTCAGCATACAGATTGAGCAAGTATGGTGAAAGGATACAACCCTGACACACACCTTTTCTAATTTTAAACTACACAGTATCCCCTTGTTCTGTTTGAATGACTGCCTCTTGGTCTATGTACAGGTTCTGCATGAGCACAATTAATTGTTCTGGAATTCCCATTCTTCACATAACAAATTATCCATAATTTGTTATGATCCACACAGTCGAATGCCTTTGCATAGTCAGTAAAACAGAGGTAAACATCTTTCTGGTATTCTCTGCTTTCAACTAAGATCCATCTGACATCAGTGTTGATATCTCTCACTTCACGCCCTCTTCTGAATCCGACTTCAATTTCTGTCAGTTCCCTGTTGATGTACTGCTGCAACCGTTTTTGAATTATCTTCAGCAAAATTTTACTTGTGTTGATATTAATGATATTGTTCGATAGTTTCAGCATTTCATTGGATCACCTTTCATTTGTAACTGGCATGTTTATGGATCTCTTCCAGTTGGTTGGCCAGGCAGCTATCTTCCAAATTTCTTGGCACAGATGAGTGATCTACTTCTAAGAAATTCAGCCAGTGAAAACCTATGGATCACAATGGTGTAATCCTGTGATGCAGGGGGTCGCCATGAGTCAGGCCAATGTGATAGCAGCTAACAGCCAAACAGGCCTCAAAACTTAAAAGCATGACAATGAACCTACAATTTAGTTTATAACTGTAAGTGAATTTTGAATTCCTAACTTCATTTCCTCCAGTGGGCAAGAACACAGTCTTACCCCTTTCACCAATAGTAAGCATGATGCAGTGGTTTTCCTAGGTAGATTCAGGATTCCTGTCTCAGGCCCAACACAGCTGTTGGTTTCCCCTTGAGGCATCCCCTTCATTTCTTGACAGAAAAGTCAGGGGAAGAAAAGGAGGGGACTCCTACGTTTCTGTGCATGCTCAGCATCTACACCTGCTTCTTCTGTGGGTTCTGCCCATGGTGCAGGTGGTTTGTGCTGCCTAGCTGCGCCTTACAGTGGGGTGGTTCCACAGAGGCACAGCTGCCTGTCAGTCCTACCCCAGTGAGTGTGCATACCCAGTCACAGTCACATCTCTGACACTGGCTATTTGCCTCTCTGGAAGGACTGTGGGAGCCATAGGGATCTTTTCCCAGTCAGTTGCTCTCTGCTGGGAACCTGGGTGGGCTGGTTTTTCTTTGCCCCTTCTGCTTAGCCACATCTTCTTGTGGTGTCTCTTCTCCTTTCCTCTCGCCTCTTTGGTGCCAATGCATCCGTGGAAGTACTGCTCAGCAGAACGCCCTCTAGTCATATGATGTCAGTCTCCCCTTGTACGTGAGGTGAGTGCAGTGGAGCTTCTGTTCCACACACTCCACATTTTCCGTTTTCTTTCCTATTTGGGTTAGATCCCTTCTCTCTTCTGCTCTGGCTTCCTAGGTGGCCTCATCTAGGCTCACGGGATCAGTGACGAATAAGTCAGAAATAGCCACTCATTTAGCTTATGTTCCAGTTGATTTGAGAAATAATCATGGGAGTGATCCCCTGAAACTCTTTAGGGGGTGGGGATGGAGTGCCCCTGGGTGTCCTTGCCCCGCTGGCTGCTGGTCACAGGAGCAAGCAGAGAGGAGCACATGGAGCCAGGAGGCTCCCCTTCCTCCTCCAGCTCCCCTGTGCCCCCTACTGACAAAGTTTATCATAGTTCCAGCCACCCAGGAGGTCCACAAAGGGTGGATTTGGAGCCCAGGGGCAACCACCAACTCCTGCTCCTTCTTGGTTGAGGGTCACTTCTGGGGCATTAATTCCCCAGCACTTTTGCCCTGCAAAGGCTAATTTCACTTTTCTGGGCAGAGGAAGCCTGTGGTAAGAAGCCCTCAGCATGTACTGAATGGTGAGTGCTCTGGGGCTATGAGTGCAGCACCAACAGTGTCTGCAGCAAGTACTCATCACACTTGCTCAGCTATTTCTTTATTGTCTGTCTCCACACTGGGATGCAGGCTTTATGAGGGCAGGAACTTTTGTCTGGTTTATATACAGCAGGCGGAACAGTGCCTGGCACATTTTTGATGAGTTAATGCATGGATTTCTCATGGGTCTCAAGGAAAGGCTGTGATCATCAATGGCCTGGAACAGGAATTCAGGGGCTCCACATGTCCCCTCCATAACTGTGGGCTGGCAAATACAGAGACATGCAGGGCAGCCCACACATTTCTTTCAGAGTCACTGTGTGCACGTTAGTTTTAGAGGGATAAAAGAGAACAGTTTTTAATACTTCTGGACAACAAGCATAGGCTTGAGATCGCTCATTTTTCAAGGGCAATTGCAAACCTTTCCAGCTGCACTGGCCTGCGCTCCTGGGCATATATTCTGTGCACATGGGAGCTGCCCATGGTTCCGGACAAGGAAAAGCAAAACCAACTCAGACAGCCTCCCCCAGGGGACTCAGCCTATTTTCTCTTACCAAAATGTTCCTAACTCCTCTGCTGTAAAGGATCAGTAATATTTACCTGCGAAACACTTGAGGCATCATCAGCATATTCAATCTGCACTCTGCTTTCAGCATTATAGGAATTTTCACTTCAGATGTCTTATTTGCTAGTACTGTTGAGAGAGGTTATGTATTTCAGGATAAGTTTACTTTACTTTGGAATGAAAGTCTATATTTATAAATTTTATCTAACACCAAATCACTTTAGACAATAAAGTAGAAGGTCAAATATTTATCTTCTTACATGATATTCTTATGCATCCAGAAAATTTACATGGGATTTGGGGAATGGAGCTCAGGTCAGGATCTGCGCTCTAATTTGGGGTCCAGGTAACGCAAGTGGAGACAAGCACGAGTTCTAGATGAAGTTGATGATAAATCTAGAGAACAGCGTGGAATTTTCCCCAAGCCTGCAGTCAGGTCTTCTAAAACAACTGAGGGTATGAATACACAATTCAAACTAATCTCAGGAATCAACGCAAATTTCAGAAGCTTTATCAGTGCTAAGTAGATCACTGAGGTTTGAAAATGAAATGTCATAAATCACATGGGGGTATTCGTTAATCCAAACCCCGGCTCCAGCTTGGGAGGTTATGTGGGAGGTGGTGGATAGGGCCAGGCACTCGGGAATCAAGTCTGCAATAAAACATGTCCCTGTCCATGTGGCAGCACCAAGAGGAGGAGTTTTCCCCTCACCTTCTTCAACGTAGGTGCCAGAGAGTGTGGGGAAATAGGGACATGGCGCTGTGAGAGCTGGCTGAGTGGTCCATTCTGGTGGTGTCATGTTTTGGGAAGGGAGTTTGCGAAGTGGCTGAGAGCCCTGGTTTTCTTACCCCCAAAGCAGGTGTGATAATAGTACCAGGTCACAAGTTTATTGGAAAGATTGAGTGATATAATGGGTGCCATGACCCATTATTGTTGTTAGTTGCCGTAGAATTGGCCCAGTCCTGCGTCATCTTCACAGTCGTTGGTATGCTTGAGAGAATTGTTGAAACTCTTATGTAGTAGCTTCCAGCCAAGGGGGCTCAACTTCCAGCACTATATTGGATGATGTTCTGTTGGGATCCATAGGATTTTTATTGTCTGATTTTTGGAAGTAGATAGCCAAGCCTTTCTTCCTAGTCTCTTAGTCTGGAAACTCTGCTTAAACCTCTTCATCATGGGTGACCGTGCAGGTATTTGAAATACCTGTGGCATAGCTTCCAGCATCACAGCAACACATAAACCACGACAGCATGAAAAACTGACAGACAGGTGGTGGACTTAGCCTATTAAAAAACAAAAACAGAAGCAAAAACAAAAACAAAAAAACCCTGTTGCTGTTGAGTCAATTCCAACTCATAGCGACCCTATAGGACAGAGTAGAACTGCCCCATGGTAAACCTAAAAACATGCTAGCTTTTATGATTATTTTCATTATTAATGAATATAGCGTTGTTCCATGTGGCAAGTTCCCCAAAGGTGAGCCTTTCCTGTAAAATTTAAGTTTTCTGTGCAGAAGTCTCTGGGATTCCTGGAATGTTGTTAAGAGCTTTGAGTGCCATGGTCTCTGCTAACAAGCTCATTGGATTAGGGTCCAACACTGTTCTTGCGTGAAGGAGATTAAGTACACTTAGGGAGCACATCAAACAGATTCGCTTTTAAGGAATCAGTGATAAAAATTCTTGGAAAGCGTATTCTTGAGCATGTACTGGGAGCAAATTTACCATAAAGGATGTTAACATTCCGGGAAATGTAGTGTTTATTTCAGCTGGCTATGTGCTCAGCTAAAAACGGGGCTTTTTACCTAGGAATAAGGGGAAGTGGATGTTGGGTGGTGATTAGTGTTCTCTGTTCCATGCACCTTCCTTTGCCCCTCAGCAGACATAGTCAGCCATGTTGGGCTGATTGTAGCTGAGGTGTGCTTCTGCCCTTCTTAGGTGAAGAGACAACAAAAAAAGGGTTGGGCTCCCTTTCGCAACAACACTGAAAGGTTAGTATTGCTTTTGTCTTACACGTTAGAAACTTAAGCTTAGAGATGGCAACTCCGTTCTTCAAGATTACACAGTGGGTGGTAGAGTTGGGATTTGAGCCCAGGTCAGTCTGCCTGACAGCAGGGTCCCCGTCTGCTTTTCCTTCTGCACCAGCAAGTCACTGAAGGAGCAGATGGGAAGTCTTGGCATGCAAATCCCTCACAGATCACATGGCTGAGAGGTTATCCACATGTCCACCAGGCAGACTGCTCTGAACTTAAAGAATGATGGCTCACGGGCTGAGCAAGTCTTCTGTGAGCTCGGTGGCATGTCATGGCAACTGGGCCAGACTCAGGGGCTGGGGCTTTTGCTATGAGCAGCTTCCCCCATGATGCCGAAGGCCAAAGCAAGAAGGGTGGGCTTTTTCAAGTGTCTAGTGAAGAAGCATTTTGGCCTGCATCCTGAGTGAGGCAAAGTTGTTTATCCCCCAGGATCAGGTCTGTCTGTCTATCTAATCAGCCAGCCACCTATCTACCATATTTAACTACCTACCTGCTTTAGAATGGGATAGAGTCTTTTTCCCTCCCCGTTCCCCTCTGCTGTTTCTCTCTCTCTCTTTTTTTCTGGACAAAATTGTTGCAAGGCTGCTATCATTTTTTATTTTCACTGCTAAATAATGGGAAAGGACTAATCAATTTTGGTGAACTTCATACTATTTAAAACCTAGAGTTTGCTTCATTAAAATAAAACAAACAAACCAAAAAAATCCCACACACACTCACATTGTAATAGCTGATAAACTTCAGGCTTAAAGATACGAGTAAGCGCTTATGGTCTCCTGACTGGCTCTCGATGGAAGCACTACCCAGGGCATTACAGTGTGTTCTGCAGCAAGCAAGTGGGGAGACACTGGCGGGGAGGGTTTCCCTAGGGACTTTGGGAAGTTGTGACTATTTGTTTACCTTGATGACTTCTGTTTTTCTGATATTACCCACCAAATTCACACATCAGAGATGTATAATTCATCCTTGCACATTTTGGTACCTGCAGAAGAATGACATCATAAGTAAAGGGCAGGTGATAAATCAGAAGAAACACAGGCTTTGGGCTGAGTAGACATGAACTGTTCAGTAGCTGGTTCTATTATTTTCTGGCTTTGTGACCTTAAGTTGGTCTATGAGGATCATTTCTTCTTCCATAAAATAGAGATAATTATACCTGATTTTTAGAGGGGCTTTAGTATTTGACATATAAATCCTAAAATATGATTCTCATTTACAAGTGCCTTAAGATAAGTTCCCTCTTTCCCAGATCCATCCTGACCACCAGCAAGGGAGGCTGCAAAACTTGAGTTAGAAAGATAGAACTGCTTCCTTCTGCCAGGATAGAAACAGGTGCTATTGACAGGTTCAGAAATACGTCTGGGGCGACGGGACTGAGTTGTCCCTCCTGAGCACTTTTCCCAAACTAACACCTTTATAAACATTTTTAATGTAATACGTTAACCTTATGGTTGTTAAGGATATAATGAGTAGAAGTCAAGGAAGCAGTTTCAAAGCAATGTCTTGAGACTTATAAAATGTTACCCCAAAGGTGGCCTTTTCATGTGCTTTCCTCTCTATAAAACACCACCACCATCGCCCTCACCCGTCCACACCCCGCACATCCAGGAAGACACACAGACTTCCTGGATGTTACACCTGTCACAGGGCCAGAGCTACTGGGAGCAGCTCCTGTGCTGCTGCTGTGTGTATCTATACGTGAATATGTTGGAAAGGGTGTGGTTGGGACTGGGTAAATCAATTCGTGAGTATGTGTGCTAGTGTGTGTATAAGCACGTTAGTGTGTGCATAAATATGTAGAAACAGAGTGAGTATATGAGTATGTGTGAGTGTGTATGTGTGTGAGGGTTTGTGTGCATGCATGAGTGTGTTTGCATGTGAACAGACTGCATGAGTGAGAGCAAAGTCAACACTTAGCACATGGCAATGAGCAAATGCAACACTGATTCCCAGGGATGCGATTAGGATCTGCTAGTCATTTGGAGGCCTACCTGGCTGTGAAGCCTGCCGCTTCTGCTGCCTACTGCTGATGGTGACACGTCAGTCTGTGTAAGTGACTGAAATAAACAGCATGATCCCTGCTAGCCTGGGACTGACCGAGTCTGGAGAGCTGGGGCAAGGAAGGCATGGAAGATCCAGGGACTGGAGATGCTGATCGGCCGAATGGGAGGGCCACCAGGTCCAGGTGCTCAGGCTGCCCCCCTTCCTCCAGGCAGTGGGCAGTGGGCATCCAGGAAGGGGAGAACCTAGTGCACTGTGGACTGCATCTGCCCTTTGCTGCTTTCGCCGGTGGCCTCTGCCGGCCCTGCTGTGTTCCCTGTCTCTGACCTAACCACTGCATGTTCTAGCTTTCTAAACAACTGAAGCCCCAAGGATTTAGGAGCTGGAGGAGTAAGGGACAGAATCTTTACATTCCTGTCTTCTGCCCACCTTTTACCAGCAGCATAAGGCTTTGTCTCCGCAGCCTGGGAAATTGATTTTTCTCTTCACTCACTTGTGCTGTTGAGGTGCCCTCACCTCTTTTCCACTGTTGCAGTCTCTCTGTATTTCCAAAAAGGAGCCCTGGTGGCGCAGTGGTTAAGCGCTAGGCTGCTAACCAAAACTCAATGTTTGAACCCACCAGCTGCTCAGTAGGAGAAAGATGTGACATTCTGCTTCCGTAAAGACCATAGCATTGGAAACCCTATGGGGCAGTTCTACTCTGTCCCTATAGGGTTGTTACGAGTAAGAATCAACTTCACAGCAATGGGTATTTCCACAATGGTTTGTTTCAGGCTTGGAAAGATTGGTGGGTTTTCATGGAAGGAAATAATAGTGACAAAAAATAACTGTCACAGCACTTTTGAATGCATATCTTATTGTACTGAAATATTTGAGAAAAGAGGTAATTTTATGAGTGATTTGTTAATTAAAAATCATTGTTAAGGTAAAATAATTCTATTATGAAATCATTCTGCATCCCACTTTGAAATGTGGCGTCTGGGGTCTTAAATGCTAACAAGCGGCCATCTAAGATGCATCAATTGGTCTCAACCCACCTGGAGCAAAGGAAAATGAAGAACACCGAGGCCACACGACAACTAAGAGCCCAAGAGACAGAAAGGGCCACATGAACCAGAGACCTACATCATCCTGAGACCAGAAGAACTAGTTGGTGCCCGGCCACAATCGATGACTGCCCTGACAGGGAGCACAGCAGAGGACCCCTGAGGGAGCGGAAGATCAGTGGGATGCAGACCCCAAATTCTCATAAAAAGACCAAACTTAATGGTCTGACTGAGACTAGAGGAATCCCGGCGGCCATGCTCCCCAGACCTTCTGTTGGCACAGGACAGGAACCATCCCCGAAGACAACTCATCAGACATGAAAGGGACTGGTCGGCGGGTGGGAGAGAGACGCTGATGAAGAGTGAGCTAATTATATCAGGTGGACACTTGAGATTGTGTTGGCAGTTCTTGTCTGGAGGGGGGATGGGAGGATAGAGAGAGAGGGAAGCCGGCAAAATTGTCAAGAAAGGAGAGACTGAAAGGGCTGACTCAAGAGGGGGAGAGCAAGTGGGAGTAGGGAGTGAGATGTATGTAAACTTATATGTGACAGACTGATTGGATTTGTAAACGTTCACTTGAAGCTTAATAAAAGTTATTAAAAAAAAATCATTGTTAACATTTGTTTGAGTATGCACCTTGTGCCAAGCATTATGCTAAATGCTATATATGTATTAATCTTTGCCACAAAGCTCTGTGATGAGTGCTATTAGTATTCTCATTTTACAGGTCAGTAAAATTGGTAGGCAGCTTTCCAGGTCACATTTGAGCTCTGGACCAGTGTATGCTGCTGCATCAGTTAAGCGTGTGACCCAGATATCTCAAGTGTCACTGGCCTGGGAGTGTAATTGACATTGACATTGGCGTTCACCTTTCATTGGCTTCTAGCTCCTGCCTTCTTGACCAAAGCAAGTCTATCTTTTTCAGCATCTCCTTCTTTCATTATTTCTGGGACTCCCGCAGGGTGTGTTCTTGTGTTCACAGGTGAGCTGGGTTAGCAGAAAATACAGTCTCTCACTTTCCATTGCATATCCTGCTGGCTGGCCTAGTTTACCTTTTAAACCTGCATCTGCCACAGTCAGGTAGGACCGTCACTGTTGTTAGGTGCTGTTGAGTTGGTTCCCACTCATAGCAACCCCGTGCACAACAGAATGAAACACTGCCTGGTCCTGTACCATCCTCACAATCATTATGTTTGAGCCCATTGTTGCAGCCACTATGTCAGTCCATCTCCTTGAGGGTCTTCCCATCTTGCGCTGACCTTCTACTATAACAAGCATGATGTCCTTCTCAAGAGACTGGTCCCTCCTGATAACATGTCCAAACTATGTGAAATGAAGTCTTGCCATCCTTGCTGTTAAGGAGCATTCTGTCTGTACTTCTCTTAAAACAGGTTTGTTTGTTCTTCTGGGAGTCCCTGGTATATTCAATATTTTTTGCCAAATCCATAATTCAAAGGCATCAGTTTTTCTTTGGTCTTCCTTATTCACATGCAGATGAGGTGATTGAAAATACAATGGCTTGGGTTAGGCACACCTTAGTCCTCAAAGTGACATCTTTGCTTTTTAACACTTTAAAGGGGTCCTTTGCAGCAGATTTGCTCAATGCAATACATCATGTGATTTTTTGACTGCTGCTTCCATGGGCGTTGATTGTGGATCCAAGTAAAATGAAATCCTTCACAATGTCAACATTCTCTCCATTTTTCAAAATGTTACTTATTGGTCCAGTTGTGAGGATTTTCTTTATGTTGAGGAGTAATCCATACTGAAGTCTGTAGTCTCTGATCTTAATGAGAAAGTGCTTCAAGACCTTTTTGCTTTCGGCAAGCAAGGTTGTGCCATCTGCATATCACAGGTTGTTAATGAGTCTTCCTCCAAACCTGATGCCCCACTCTTCTTCATAATCAGCTTCTTGGATTATGTGCTCAGCATACAGATTGAATAAGTATGGTCAAAGTGTATAACACCGACACACACCTTTCCTGATTTTAAACTACACAACGTCCCCTCACGCTGTTTGAATGACTGCCTCTTGGTCTATGTACAGGTTCCGCGTGAGCAAAATTAAGTGTTCTGGAATTCCCACTCTGCAATATTATTCATAATTTGTTATGATCCACGCAGTTGAATGCCTTTACATAGTCAATAACACTAGGTAAACATCTTTCTGGTATTCTGTGCTTTCAGCCAAGGTCCATCTGACATCAGTAATGATATCCCTCATTATACGTCCTCTTCTGAATCTGGCCTGAATTTCTGGCAGTTCCCTCTTGGTGTACTGCTGCAATTGTTTTTGAATGATCTTCAGCAAAATTTTACTTGCATGTGATATTAATGATATTGTTCTATAATTTCAGTATTCTTTTTTCTTTCTAATATAAGCATTTATTTATTTTCTTATTGTACTTTAGATGAAAGTTTACAGAACTAGCTTCTCATTAAACAGTTAATAAACATATTGTTTTGTGAGATTGGTTGCCAACCCTGCAACATGTCAACACTCCCCTTCTTGACATTAGGTTCCCCATTACCAGCTTTCCTGTCCACCTCTGCCTTCTCTTCCTGGGCTGGTATGCCCATTTCGTCTCGTTTTGTTTTATGGGCCTGTCTAATCTTTGGCTGAAGGGTGAACCACAGGAATGACTTCATTACTGAGCTAAAAGGGTGTGCAGGGGCCATACTCTCGGGATTTCTCCAGTCTCTGTCAGACCAGTAAGTCTGGTCTTTTTTTCCGTGAGTTAGAATTTTGTTTTACGTTTTTCTCCAGCTCTGTCTGGGACCCTTTATTGTGATCCCTGTCAGAGCAGTCAGTGGTGGTAGCTGGGCACCATCTAGTTGTACTGGACCCAGTCTGGTGGAGGCCGTGGTAGTTGTGGTCCATTAGTCCTTTGGACTAATCTTTCCCTTGTGTCTTTGGCTTCTTCATTCCACTTGCTCCCTATGGGGTGAGACCAGTGGAGTATCTTAGATGGGTGCTCACAGGCTTTTAAGACCCCAGATGCTACTCACCAAAATAGAATGAAGAACATTTTTTTAAATAAACTGTGTTATGCCAATTGAGCTAGATATGTTACCGCAATTCCGTGAGTTAGAGCCACCTGCCGCAAACAGCCAATTCTTGAGTCAGGGGTGAGGTGGGTAGCAAAACTCTATTAGATACAGCGGTATATGGAGACAGGAGGGGAATGACCTCCTTCTAAAGTTGTCTGTCTCTCCAACTACAGGTCAGCTCCCGTTTTTAAGGGAAAAGGGGCCATAAGTTTTACGGACTTGTGGAATGTGTATTCTCTTTCTTCTCATTGGTTTTGATGGTCATATCTCACACATTTGATCTTTTCCTGCCATTATACCATCGGCTCAGGGGGTGGCTGGAGCCATCTTTTGTCTTATTTGACAGGTTTAGATCAATATCACTTTTTTTTCCACAGTCCTAGAGGAAACATTGGTTAACACTTAACTATTTGGGGAGCTAACATCAGGATCTTACTTGGAGGCAGGGATGGGCTAGGGGAGGGAAAGAAGAGAAAGAGGAAGGAAAAAAAATTGGCTCAGATACTGTTCGAGATATAGCTGAGCAGCCTGTTTCACATATTCCCTGAGACCATGGTCCCCCCTCCATAGCCCTCAGCCCAGTAATTAGGTCCCTCAGGGAGGGATTTTGGATGTGTCTATGGAGCTCCCATGACCTTGCTGTGGACAGGTTGTTCTGACTTCCCCAGTATTGTATACTGTCTTACCCTTCACCAAAGTTACCACTTAAAAAACCCACTACCGTTGAGTCGATTCTGACTCATAGGACAGAGTTGAACTGCCCAATAGAGTTTCCAAGGAGCGCATGGGGGATTCGAACTGCCCACCTTTTGGTTAGCAGCAGTAGCACTTAACCACTACACCACCAGGGTTTCCTTTATCTATTGTCTATTTAGAGTTTTTCCATCCCCACTCCTCCCCTCCCTCATAACCATCAAAGATTGTTTCTTTTTGTGCGTAAACCTTTTCATGAGTTTTTACAGTAGTGGTCTCATATAATATTTGCCCTTTTGTGATTGACTTATTTCACTCAGCATAATGCCCTACAGATTCACCCATGTTATGAGATGCTTCACAGATTCATTGTTGTTCTTTATCGTTGTGTAATACCCGGTTGTGTGTATGTACCACAGTTTGTTTATCCATTCATCTGTTGATGGACATCTAGGTTGTTTCTATCTTTTTGCTATTGTGAACAATGCTGCAATGAACATGGGTGTGCATATGTCTATTCGTGTGATGACTCTTATTTCTTTAGGATATCTTCCTAGGAGTGGGATTGCTGGATCATGTGATATTTCTACTTCTAGCTTTTTAAGGAAGTGCCATATTGTTTTCCAAAATGATTGTACCATTTTGCATTCCCATCAGCAGTGCTTAAGAGTGCATAAGAGTTCCACTCTCCCCACAGCATCTCCAACATTTGTTATTTTCTGTTTTTTTGAGTCATGCCAGTAATGCTGGGATGAGATAATATCTCATTGTGGTTTTGATTTGCATTTCTCTAATGACTGGTGATGGCAAACATCTCTTCATATATCTGGTAGTCGTTTGAATGTCTACTTTGGTGAAATGTCTCTTCATACCCTTTGGCCATTTTTTAACTGGATTATTTCTTTTTGTTGTAGTGATATTGGATTTTCCTGTAGATTTTAGAGATTAGGCCTTTGTCGTATTTGTCATAGCCAAAATTTCTTTCCCAGTCTGAAGGTTCTCTTTTTACTCTTTTGGCGAAGTCTTTCGATGAACATTTAAGCGTTTGGTTTTTAGAAGATCCCAGTCATCTAGCTTATCTTCTGGTGTTTGTGTATTGTTAGTTATGGCTTGTATCCTGTTAATGCTGTGGATTAGGGTCTCTAGCATTGACCCTATTTTTCCTTCTATGATCTTTATAGTTTTTAGTTTTATATTTAGATCTTTGATCTATTTTGAATTAGGTTTTGTGTATGGTGTGAGGTATGGGTCCTGTTTTACTTTTTTGCAGATGGACATCCAATTTTGCCAGCACCTTGTTTAAAAGACTGTCTTTTCCCCATTCGATGGACTTTGGGCCTTTGTCGAAGATCAGGCGAACATAGGTGGGTGGATTTACACCTGGGTTCTCAATTCTGTTCCATTGGTCAATGTATCTGTCATTGTACCAGTACCAGGCTGTTTTGACTACTGTAACTGTATAGTAGATTATGAGGTAGTGAGAGTCCTCCTACTTTATTCTCCTTCTTCAATAGTGCTTTACTTACCTGGGGCCTCTTCGTTTTCCATATAAAGTTGAGGGTTAGTTTTTCCATCTCTTTAAAGAATGCTGTTGGTATTGCATCTGTAGATCGCTTTGGGTAAAATGGAAACCTTGGTGGTGTAGCGGTTAAGAGCTAACCAAAAGGTTGACAGTGTGAATCCACCAGATGCTCCTTGGAAACTCTATGGGGCAGTACTACTCTGTTCTCTTGGGTCACTGTAAGTCAGAATTGACTAGACAGCAGTGGATTTGGTTTTGGTTTGGTTTTGGGTAAAATTGACATTTTCACAATGGTGAGTCTACCTATGCATGAGCATAGTATATTTCTCCATTTATGTAGGTCTCTTTTGGTTTTCTTGCAGTAGTGTTTTGTAGTTTTCTTTGTATAGGTCTTTTGCATCCCTGGTTAGATTTATCCCTAAGTATCTTATTTTTTTAAGGGCTATTAATAATAGGTATGTTCCTGATTTCCTTTTCGTAGTTGTCTTTTTTGGTGTATGGGAATCCAGCTGATTTTGTATATTTATTTTGTATTCTGCCACTCTTCTGAATCTTTCTATTAGTTCCAACAGTTTTCTTGTGGAGTCTCTTGGATTTTTTATGTATAGTATCATATCATCTGCAAATAGGAATGGTTTTACTTTTTCCTTACCAATTTGGATGCCCTTTATTTCTTTTTCTTGCCTTATTGCTGTACCTAGAACTTCCAGTGTTAAAATAGGGGTGGTGATAAAGGGCATCCTTGTTTGTTCCTGTTCTCAAAGGGAATGTTTTCAGCCTCTCTCCAGTAAGAATGACGTCGGCTGTTGATTTTGTATAGATGCCCTCTATTATATTGAGGAATTTCTGTTCTATACTAATTTTATTGAGAGTTTTTATCAGGAATTGGCATTGGACTTTGTTGAATGCCTTTTCTGCATCAACCAAGGTGATCATGTGATTCTTTTATTTATGTGGTAGATTACATTGATTGATTTTCTGATGTTGAAGCATCCTTGCATACCTGGTATGAATCTCACTTGACCATGGTATATTATTTTTTTGATATGGTGCTGAGTTCTATTGGCTAGAATTATTTTGAGAATTTTTGCATCTATAATCCTGAGGGATATTGGTCTGTAATTTTTTTGTGGTGTCTTTGCCTGGTTTTGGTGTCAGGGTTATGCTGGCTTCATAGAATGAATTTGGAAGTATCCCTTCCTTTTCTATGTTCTGAAATACTTTGAGTAGTGCTGATATAAGCTCTTCTCTGAATGTTTGGTAGAATTCTTCAGTGAAATCATCTGGGCCAGGGCTTTTTTTGGGGGCGGGGGGAGTTTCCTTTTTTTAAAAAAAATTACCTTTTCAATCTCTTCTCTTGTTATGGGTCTGTTCATTCAGATTTTCAACTTCAGTTTCTGTTAGTTTGGGTTGCTAGTGTGTCATAGTTATCTAATGCTGCTATAACAGAAATACCACAAGTGGATGGCTTTAACAAAGAGAAATTTATTTCCTCACAGAAAGGTGGGTAAAAATCCAAATTCAGGGCATCAGCTCCAGGGAAAGGCTGGGGTATAATACACCATGACCAAGTGGGATTCATACCAGGTATACTCTCTCTGTTGGCTTCTCATCAATCTTCCCCTGGACTAGAAGCTTCTCTGCATAGGAACCTCGAGTCCAAAGGATGTGCTCTGCTCCTGGCACTGCTTTCTTGCTGGTATGAGGTCCCTCTTGTCTCTCTGCTCACTTCTCTCTTTTATATCCCTAAAGAAACAGGCTCAAGACACAATCCAATTCTGTAGATTGAATCCTGCATTGTCAACACAACTGTCACCCATCCCCTTTCATTAACATCATAGAGGCAGGATTTACAACACAAAGGGAAATCCAAGCAGATTACAAAATGGTGGACAATCACACAATACTAGGAATCATGGTCCAGCCAAATTGATACATACATTTTTGGGGGACACAATTCAATCCATGACATGAGTGTTTCTAGAAATTTGTCCATTTCTGCTAGGTTTTCAAATTTATTGCAGTGTAGTTTTTCATAGTACTCTGTTATGATCCTTTTTATTTCATTGGGTCTCCTTTTTCATTTCTTATTTGGGTTATTTGTGATGTCCTCTCCTGTTTTTCTTTTGTCAGTTTGGCCAATGGTTTGTTGATTTTGTTGATCCTTTTAAAGAACCAACTTCTGGTTTTGTTTGATTCTTTCTATAGTTTTTCTATTTTCTATTTCATTGATTTCTGCTCTGATCATATTTTCTTTCTTCTGGTGGCTGTGGGCTTCTTTTGCTGTTCTCTTTCTATTTGTTCCAGTTGTGTAGCTAATGTTTTGATTTTGTCCTTTTCTTCTCTTTTGATGTGTGCATCTGTTGCTTTAAATTGACTTCTGAGCACTGTGCTTGCTGTGTCCCAATGGTTTTGATGTGATGTGTTTTCATTCTCGTTTGACTCTAGGAATTTTTTTAATTCCATCTTCAATTTCTTCTATTAGTCAGTGGTTTTCAAGCAGAGTGTTATTCAGTTCCCATGTTTTTGATTTTTTCCCCTTACTTTTCCAGTTATTAATTTCTACTTTGATAGTGTTGTGATCAGAGAAGATGCTTTGTATTATCTCAATGTTTTGGATTTTGTTGAGGGTGGCTTTGTGGCCTAAGATGTGGTCTATGCTGGAGAACATTCCATGTGTGTTGGAAAAGAATGTGTACTTTGCTGCTGTTGGGTGGAATGTTCTATGTATGTCTATGAGGTCAAATTGGTTGATGGTGGCCTTTAGATCTTCTGTATCTTTGCTGAGTTTCTTTCTAGATGTTCTATCCTTTACCAAGAGTGGTGTGTTGAAGTCTCCTACAATTATTTCAGTGCTGCTAGAGTTTGTTTTATGTATTTTGAAGCCCTGTCATTGGGTCCGTAGATATTTATTATGGTTATGTCTTTATGGTGGATTGTCTCTTTAATCATTATATAATCCCATTCCTTGTCTTTTATGGTGGATTTTGTTTTAAAGTCGATTTTATCTGTGATTAGTATTGCCAATCCTGTTCTTTTTTGTTAGCTGTTTGCTTGATATATTTTTTTGCATCTTTTGATTTTTAATAAATTTATGTCTTTGTTTCTAAGGTGTTTCTATTGTAGGCAGCATATTGATGGGTTCTGTTTTTTAATCCATTGTGTTGCTCTGTCTCTTTATGTGTGCATTTAAGCCATTTTTGTTCAGTATGATTATTGATAGGTATGAGTTTATTGCTGTCATTTTGTAGTGCTTTTTTTTGGTGGTTCTGATGTTTTATTTGTTTCTCTTATTCTTCTGCACTGAATTCCTTTTGTTTGTGGATTTGTTTTTTCATTTCTTTCATTTTTGTTACTAAAACTTTGTTTTTCTTCTTTATTTTGATGAGTATGTTTCTTAACTTTCTTTGTGGTTGCCTTGAAATTTACCCTGTCTTTCTAAGTTTAAACCAGGCTAGTACTTGATAAAGTCTTGACTTCCTCTCCATTTGAAAGTTTTATACTGATACTGTCTATTCCCTCTTTTATCGTTTTGACATTGTTGTCATTTACAGATTGACCTCTCTGGTTCCTTGTGAATTTTTTAGTTTTCTTTTATCCTTGAGAGTTCATTATCTAGGTTGGGATCTGGTTGATACTGTCTTTTGTGCTAGACTCAATTGTTTTCTGATGTTGGTTCTCTAACTGAAGGACTCCCTTTAATAATTCTTGTAAATTTAGTTTGATTTTTTCATATTAATTTCTGTTTATCTGGAAATGTCCTATTTTTGCTATCATATTTGATATATCTTTATATATTTCAATTCATTGCCTTTGTGCCTGTGTGGTTTCTGCCATGTAATCAGAGTTTAGTCTTATTATTTCCCCTTTGTGTGTGACTTTTTGTTTTTCCCCAGTAGCTCTCAAGATTCTTTCTTTGTCTTCAGTTTTTAATTAAAAAAAACCAAAAACAAACCTGTTGTTGTCCAGTCGATTACAACTCATAGCAACCCTATAGGACAGAATAGAATGCTCCATAGGGTTTCCAAGGAGCACCTGGTGGATTTGAACTGCCAGCCTTCTGGTTAGCATCCCAGCTCTTAACCACTATGCCACCAGGGCTCCTTGAGTATGATTATGATATGTCTTGGTGTTTTTCTTTTGGGGTCTATCCCATATAGAGTTTGTTGAGCTTCTTGGATGGTTGGCCTTTCATCTTTCATGATATTAGGGAAGTTTTCTGACAGCAAATCTTCAGTGATCCTCTCCATGTTTTCCTTTTTCTGCCCCTGTTCTGCAACTTCGATCACAAGCAAAATTTTGCTTTTGCTTGTATCCCATATCATTCTCATGGTTTCTTCATTTTTCTTCACTTTTTTCTCTGATTTTTCCTCAAACAAAGTGGTATCCAAGGATTTGTTTTCAATTTCATTAATTCTGTCTTCCATTGTTTCAAATTTGCTCTAAAAACCTTCTATTGGACTGTCCATTTCTAAAATCTTGTTGTTTACCTTTCGGATTTCTAATTGCTGTTTTTGTATGACTTATTTTCCTGAATTCTTCTATTGTTTTGTCTGTCTTTTCCATGATTTTGTCTTAATTTTTGTGCATTTTCTTTCATCTGTTGGAGGACCTTGAATATTAGAGTTTTGAATTTCCTATCCAGTAGTTCCAGTGCTTTTCTTCTAGCAGAAGGTTATTTGGTGTTTTATTTCGGGTGCTTCCTGGAGCCATCCTCTCCTGTGTTTTTATATGTTTTGATATTGTTTTCTGTGTCTGGGACATTCAGAAATTATTTTCTCCATTTATTGATTGTGGAGTTGATTGTTTTGTCCTGCTTTTTTGTTTTAATTATTTATGTCTGAGCAGGCAGGCTGGATGTGTTTTGTTGCTTGCTCACCTGTGGACATGATACTTCTTACCACCTTGTCCAGGTGGGCAGGGTCAGTCACTCACCTATGGTGCAGCAGGGTGGGTCCACAGGGGGTGGAGAGCCAGAGACTGGTATTTGCAGCATGAACTGGGGGTGACAGGGCAGGGCTGGGAGTGCAGGGTGGGATCTGGGGGACTGCATCAGTACTGCTTGGGGGGAGTGGCACTTGGTGCATGGTGCAGATAGGCAGGAGGGAAAGGAGAGGATATGATTTGCAGAGCTAAGTGGGTGGGTGAAAGAAGGGAAAGAAGAGAGGGAGAAAAGCAAAAAAAAGTTAAAAAAGCAAAAATGAAGTAAAAAAAGAAAAGAGTAAATAAAATGGTGGTGTGGTAGGATTCAGCGGGTGTGGGTGAGGCAGATTCAGGGAAGCTGTGTGCTGGTGGCTCTCTAGCCAAGCAGTATTGGGAAGTGGTGTGGGTGGTGTGTGGAGCTTGGTTGGTGGGAGAAAGGAAAGAGGGGAAAGAGAGAGAAGGAACCATTAAATAGAGAAATAATAAAAAATAACAACAACAAGAAAATAATATGGTGGGGGTAAGGTGGAACTGGGGTATTGGAAAGCTGATGTCTCTTGTGCTGGGTGGCACTGCATGGCCTGTCAGGAAGGGCAGAGGTAGCACAGAGCCTACGTGGGAGGGAGAAGGAAAAGTGAGAAGATAAAGAAAAAAAATTTGGTGGTTGAGGGAGCTGGCCTGTGGGGGGTGGCGAAGACCTGGGGAGGCCATGTGCCAGAGGCTCAGCACAGCTCACCAGGAAGTTGGAGGTGGCACAGGGGGTTAAGGGGAGGGAGAAAGGAAAGGAAGGAAGGGAGAGAGAGAGAAGAAACAATAACAAAACAAAACAAAAAAAACCAATAAATATATAAATAAAATGGTGCTGAGGAAGCCGGTCAGTGATGGTGGCACAGACTCGGGGAGGCCACGTGTGGTGACTCTCCAACCGAGCTGCGCAGCATGGCCCCTCCAGAAGGGTTCAGGCTGGTGCACAGGGCTGGATGGGCAGGAGAAAGGAAAGGAAGGGAAGGAAAGAGAGAAGAAACAGAAACAAAACAAAACAAAAACAAAGCAAACAAACCAAAAAATCACAGCCTATCAAGAAGGAGAGGGGAAGGCACACGGTGCTAGCTGGGACATGGTGCTAGCTGAAAGGGAGAAGAGAAAGGAAGGGCAGAAGAGAGAGAAAAGCAACAATAAAGCCAAAAAAAAAAAAAGGAATCAGAAAAGAAACAAAAATACAAACCAACCAACCAAACAAAAAATGGTACTGAAGGGGCTGACCAGTGGAGGTGGGGTGGGCTTCCATGGCAGTATGCTAACGTCTCTCTGGCTGAGCAACCTTGGCCTGTGGGAAAGCAGTGGAGCCCACGTAGATGGAAGAAAGATGGGCGATGGGAAAGTGCTCTGTCTCCTGCGGGGAGGTTGGTGAAGTTGCCTTCCTGTGTTCCCTGCCTGCGTTCTTTGGTGGCTGTAGTCCAAGGTGGCAAATCCCACCTTGTTAGCTGGTAGGGTACCTCCATGCCATAGCTCTCCTTGTTCTCTGTCAGTTTCTTATTCTTTTTAGTGCTTGAATGAATTCTTTATTCCTTCCTTTGGTACTTAGGGTTCCAGGATCGATATTTGTATCTTAGTTTTTCGAGTCTTTGCTGCAGAGGGATGGGATGGTGCTTCTGTCTGTAGCACCATGTGGGCTCCCAATCCTTCCATCTTTTTTTTTCTTGAGCATGCCCTTTATTTATTTAATCTTGCTTTAGATGAAGATTTATAGAGCAAACAATACACATATTGTTTTGTGATATTGGTTGCCAACCCCAAGATGTGTCAACACTCCCCCTTCTTAACCTTGGGTTCCCCATTTCCATTTGTCCAGCTTTCCTGTCCTCTCCTGCCTTCTTATCATTACCCCTGGGCTTGTGTGCCCATTTAGTTTCTTATACACGGTTGAGCTACTATGTGTATTATTGTTTTATGGGCCTGTCTAATCTTTGGCTGAAGGATGAACCTCAGGAACGACTTTGGTTCTGAGTTAAAAGGGTGTCGGGGGCCATACTCTCGTGGTTTCTCCAGTCTCTGTCAGACCAGTAAGTATGTCTTTTCTTTTTTTCTTAGTAATTTTTATTGTGCTTTAAGTGAAAGTTTACAAATCAAGTCAGTCTCTCACACAAAAACTTATATACACCTTTTTTTTTTTTTTTACATACTCCCAATTACTCTCCCCCTAATGGTACAGCCCGCTCCCTCCCTCCACTCTCTCTTTTCGTATCCATTTTGCCAGCTTCTAACCCCCTCTACCCTCTCATCTCCTCTCCAGGCAGGAGATACCAACATAGTCTCAAGTGTCCATCAGATCCAAGAAGCTCACTCCTCACCAGCATCCCTCTCCAAGACATTGTCCAGTCCAATCCATGCCTGAAGAGTTGGCTTTGGGAATGGTTCCTGTCCTGGGCCAACAGAAGGTCTGGGGGCCATGACCACTAGGGTCCTTCTAGTTTCAGTCAGACCATTAAGTCTGGTGTTTTTATGAGAATTTGGGGTCTGCATCCCACTGCTCTCCTACTCCCTCAGGGGTCTCTGTTGTGTTCCCTGTCAGGGCAGTCATTGGTTGTAGCCGGGCACCATCTAGTTCTTCTGGTCTCAGGATGATGTAGTCTCTGGTTCATGTGGCCCTTTCTGTCTCTTGGGCTCGTAATTACCTTGTGACCTCGGTGTTCTTCATTCTCCTTTGATCCAGGTGGGTTGAGACTCATCGATGCATCTTAGATGGCTGCTTGCTAGCGTTTAAGACCCCAGACGCCACTCTTCAAAGTGGGATGCAGAATCTTTTCTTAATAGATTTTATTATGCTAATTCACTTAGATGTCCCCTGAAACCATGGTCCCCAAACCCTTGCCCCTGCTACAGCGGCCTTTGAAGCATTGAGTTTATTCAGGAAACTTCTTTGCTTTTGGTTTAGTCCCATTGTGCTTACCTCCCCTATATTATGTGTTGTCTTTCCCTTCACCTAAAGCAGTTCTTATCTACTAATTAGTGAATGCCCCCTCCCACCTTCACTCCCTCCCCCCTCTCATAACCACAAAAGAATGTTTTCTTCTCAGTTTAAACTGTTTCTCAAGTTCTTATAATAGTGGTATTATACAATATTTGTCCTTTTGCAACTGACTAATTTCACTCAGTATAATGCCTTCCAGGTTCCTCCACGTTATGAAATGTTTCACAGATTCCTCACTGTTCTTTATCGATGCTTAGTATTCCATTGTGTGAATATACCATAATTTATTTATCCATTCATCCATTATAAATTGGCCTCTGAGCACCGCTTTTGCTGTGTCCCAAAGGTTTTGATAGGAAGTGTTTTCATTCTTATTGGATTCTATAAATTTCTTTATTCCATCCTTAATGTCTTCTATAATCCAGTCTTTTTTGAGCAGGGTATTGTTCAGTTTCCAAGTGTTTGATTTCTTTTCCCTGCTGTTCCTTTTATCGACTTCCACTTTTATGGCCTTATGGTCAGAGAAGATGCTTTGTAATATTTCAATGTTTTGGATTCTGCTAAGGCCTGCTTTGTGACCTAATATGTGGTCTAAATATGTGGTCTAATCTAGAGAATGGTCCATGTGCACTAGAAAAGAAAGTATACTTGGTTGCTGTTGGATGGAGTGTTCTATATATGTCTATGAGGTCAAGTTGGTTGATTGTGGCATTTAGATCTTGTGTCTTTATTGAGCTTCTTTCTGGATGTCCTGTCCTTCACTGAAAGTGGTGTGTTGAAGTCTCCTACTATTATTGTGGAGCTGTCTATCTCACTCTTCAATGCTGATAGAGTTTGTTTTATGTATCTTGCAGCCCTGTCATTGGGTGCATAAATATTTAATATGGTTATATCTTCTTGGTGTATTGTCCCTTTAATCATTATATAGTGTCCTTCCTTATCCTTTCTGATGGATTTAACTTTAAAGTCTATTTTGTCAGAAATTAAAATTGCCACTCCTGCTCTGTTTTGATTGTTGTTTGCTTGATATACTTTTTCCCATCCTTTGAGTTTTTGTTTGTTTGTGTCTGTAAGTCTAAGGTGTGTCTCTTGTAGGCAACATATAGACGGATCTTGTTTTTTAATGCATTCTGCCACTCTCTGTCTCTTTATTGGTGCATTTAGTCTATTTACACTCAGGGTAATTATGGATAGGTATGAATTTAGTGCTATCATTTTGATGTCTTTTTTTGTGTGTTGTTGACAGTTTCTTTTTCCCACTTAATTTTATGCACTGAGTAGATTATATATTGTCCTTTCCTCGTATTTGTTGTTGTTGATTTTTTTTTCTGCTCAGTCTCTATTTGGTTTTTGTATTTTCTTTTGATAAGCAGGATAGTTTGTCTCCTTTGTTGTTACCTTAGTATTTACCCCTATTTTTCTAAATTTAAACCTAACTTTTATTTCTTTGTATTGCCGTATCTTCCTCTCCATATGGAAGGTATATGATTACATTTCTTAGTCCCTCTTTATTATTTTAATGTTGTCTTCTTTTATATGATAACATCACTGTTACCCTGTTTTAAGCTTTTTTTTTTTTTTTTTTTAATCTTGCCTTGTTTTTTTGGATTTCCCTGTCTAGGTTGACTTCTGGTTGCTGTTCCCAGTGTTCTAGTCTTGGGTTGATAACTGATATTATTGATTTTCTAACCAAAGAACTCCCATTAGTATTTCTTGTAGTTTGGGTTTGGTTTTTATAAATTCCCTCAACTTGTGTTAACCTGGAAATGTCTTAATTTCACCTTCATATTTAAGAGACAGTTTTGCTGGATATATGATTCTTGGCAGACAATTTTTTCCTTCAGTTTTTTTTTTAAATATGTCATCCCATTGCCTTCTTGCCTGCATGGTTTCTGCCGAGTAGTCCGAGCTTATTCTTATTGGCTCTCCTTTGTAGGTGACTGTTCTTTTATCCCTCACTGCTCTTATAATTCTCTCTTCATCTTTGGTTTTGTCAAGTTCGAGTATAGTATGTCTTGGTGACTTTCTTTTAAGATCTACCTTATGTGGAGTTCAGTGAGCATCTTGGATTGATATCTTCTCATCTTTCATGGTATCAGGGAAGTTTTCTGCCAACAAATCTTCAACAATTTTCTCTGTATTTTCTGTTTTCCCTCTCTGTTCTGGCACTCCAATCACTCCTAGGTTATTTCTCTTGATACAGTCCCACATGATTCTTAAGGTTTCTTCATTTTTTAGAATTATTTCTTCAAATATATTAGTGCCAAGTGATTTATCTTCGAGTTCAGAAATTCTGGCTTCTACTTACTCAATTCTGTTACTCTGACTTTCTATTGAGTTGTCTACTTCTGTAATTTTATTGTTAATCTTCTGAATTTCTGATTGCTGTGTATGGATTTTTCCAGCTTATTAAACTTTTCATTATGTTCCTGAATAATCTTTCTAATTTCTTCAATTGCTTTATATGTGTGTTCCTTGGCTTGTTCTACGTATTGCCTCATTTCTTTCCTGATGTCTTGAATGGTTCTGTATATGAAACTCTTATATTCTGGCTCTGGTAATTCCAGAAATGCACTTTCATCTAGAAGATCCCTTAATTCTTTGTTTTGAGATCTTGTTGAGGTGATCATGGTCTGTTTCTTTATGTGACTTGATATTGACTTTTGTCTCCTTGCCATCTATAAATTGTTGTGTTAGTTTATGCTTGCTTACTGTGTTGTAGCTTCTTGCTTTGATTTGTTTTGACATACCCAAATGGGTTGGTTGAGTGAGCTACCTTGATTATTTTCACCTTTGGAGCTCTGACGTCCTGTCCCCAGATGGCTAGAGCTGTTTTCAGGTATATCAGTCTAGGAGTCCATTCAGTTTTCTTGTATGAATTCAGCTCAGATTTCCAGGTAGCTGATCATCAAGTGTGTGGTACAGGCTCTGTCATACAACCTTAGAGGGGCAATGGTGATTGGCGTATATACCAATATCTGATTGCAGCAGGGGGTCACGCTCTGAACAAGGCAGGGGGCTGAGAATAGACCCCTGAGTGTCTCTGAGGAAAGCGCGTCCCTCTTCCCTAGAGCATGCAGGTGGGTGGGTTCTGCAGAGGGACCATGGGCACCCAAAGTTTTTGGTTGTGAGGACTGGGAAGTACCAGTTATCCTTGGACCACTTTCACAGGTGGCTGGATGACCTGAGTGGAGCTACCAGTCCTTAGGCCCCTGATGTGGGTAGGTGAGGACCTTGTTTGATAGGCAAAGCAATGTTATACATCAAACTCCCGCCTCTCCACCGCACAGCTGAAATGGTTGGAGTCTGACAACAAGGGCCTCTTCTCCCAAAATAGGCCCACAGAGGTCCATGCAGAAGGGAAAGGTGCTCAAAGTCCATGGACGATTTATGCCTGGACAGGAGCCGCTTCTGTCCTGAGCTCCCCCAGTTAGTGGAGCTAGCAAATTTTCTTTTCCCCAAATTGGAAATTTTTTCTTCTGCAAGCCGGGAGGATGGCTCTAGGCACTTAACAGGGCCTATCTGACGCCCAGGGAATTCAGCCGCTGAAGGCAGCTTGGGCGTGGCGGAGGGGTGGGGAGCGGTAAAAAATACACAAGTACTTAGCTTTTGCCGGTAGCGCCGTTCTTCTCAGGTTTCGGAGGTGTGAGTAGGCTGTGTGGCTGTCTGCTTCTCCCTGAGGGAACTGTGGCCGAAGCTAGTACCAGCCCGCCTCCGTGGCTGCAGGAATGGTGCCTGAGGGCTTCCCGTGATTCAGGTCCAGTAACTCCTCTCAGCTTCTGAAGGATCTCTTCCTTCACCTACCCCCCAGTTCGTTTTCTAAGCTTGTCTTTGAAGCTCAGGGCTACTAGCTTGTCACAAATATACTTGTTTCACTTTTTTTTTTTTCTGGTCTTTGTTGTAAAGAGGGCTTGCCAGAAGTGTCTGTCTATTCCACCATCCTGGCTCCACCTCCTCTGTCTTCTTTTGTTGCTTTCTGTATCGTTAATATTTTGCCCATTGATTCCTTCAGTGTTGCAACTCGAGGCTTGAATTTTTTCTTCAGTTTTTTCAGCTTGAGAAATCTAGGCCTTTGTACTCGTCGTTATACTTTACTTTGTCTTCTTGAGCTGCCCTTTGAAATATTCACCTCTTTTCCATCATAATTTCTTCCGTTTGCTTTAGCTACTCTACGTTCAAGAGCAAGTTTCAGAGTCTCTTCCAACATCCATTTTGCTCTTTTCTTTCTTTCCTGATTTTTAAATGACCTTTTGCTTTCTTCATGTATGATGTCCTTGATGCCATCCCACGACTTGTGTGGTCTACAGTCTTTAGTCTTCAATGTGTCAAATCTTTTCTTGAGATGGTCTCTAAATTCAGGTAGGATATAGTCAAGGTCCTATTTTGGCTCTTGTGGACTTGTTTCAATTGTCTTCAGCTTCAACTTGAACTTCCATGTGAGCAATTGATGGTCTATTCCTCAGTCAGCCCCACTGGCAAAGTGTGGCCATGTCCATTTCCTCATTGAGCTGCACGACTGCTCAATGAGGCTGTAGCATAAGTATTATTATCATCCCCATTTTATTTTTTTAAATTCATTTTGTTGTTGTTAAGGATATACATAGCAAAACATACATCAATTCAACCATTTCTACATGTATAATTCAGTGACATTGATTACATTCTTCAAGTTGTACAACCATTCTAACACTGCTTTTCTGAGTTGTTCCTCCTCCAGTAACATAAACTCACTGCCCCCTAAGCTTCCTAACTAATCTCTTGAGTTGCTGTTGTCCTTTTGATCCCCTATAGATAATTCCTAAAAGAGCATAATGCTCAAGGCAGACATTTTTTACTAGTTAATCTATTCTTTGGGTTTAAGAAGATGTCAGGGAATATTTTTGGTTTAAGTTTTAAATATTATCTCAGAGCACTAGTTTAGGGGTTCATCCACCCCCATGGCTCCAGAAAGTCTGCAGTCCATGTGGATTTGAAATTCTGTTCTGCATTTTCCCCTTTTGATCATTGTGGTATTGATTTACATATCTCTGATGGCTAACAACGTTGAGCATCTTTTCATGTGTTTTATGGGTATTTAAATGCCCTCTTTGGTCCGTTGCCCATTTTATGATTGGGGTATTTGTCTTTTTGGTGTTACGTTGTTGAAGTTTTATATACATTTTGGTTTTTGGATTCTTATTGGATATATGGTTCCCAAATATATTCTCCCAGTTGGTAGCTTGCCTTTTTGCCTTTTTTTTTGGTAGTCTTTTGTTGAAAAATTTTTAATTTTTATGAGGTCCCATTTATTTATTTTGTCTTTTGCTGTTTGTGCTTTTGTTATTATATAATCCATTGTTAAAAGCTAGTCCCATTAGCGTTGCCCCTGCTTTTTTTCCTAAGAATTATATGGTTTTAATTTGCACAGTTAGGTCCTTAATCTATTTTGAATTTTGTGTATGTGTGTGTGTGTGTGTGTGTGTGTGTGGTGTGAGGCATGAATCCTATTTCATTTTTCTACATATGGAAATCCAGTTTTCCCAGGACCATTTATTGAGGAGACTCTTCTTTCCCCATCGAATGATCTTATCACCCTTGTCAAAAATCAGTTGACCATAGATGGGTGGGTTTATTTCTGGACTCTCAATTCTATTCCATTGGCCTATATGTCTATTGTTATACCAGTACCAGGCTGTTTTGATTACTGTAGCTGTATAATATATTTTAAAACCAGGAAGTATGAGTCCTCCTACTTTGTTTTTCTCTTTCAACTTGGCTTTAGCTATTTGGAGTCTCTTGCCTTTCCACAAGTAGGATTGTTTTTGCCATTTCTGTAAAGAAGGCTGTTGGAATTTTGTTGGGATTGCATTGACTATAGATTGCTTTGGGTAGTTTAACATCTTCACAACATTAAGTCTTCCAACCTAAAAACACAGAACACCTTTCCATTTATTTAAATCTTCTTTAATCTCTTTCAGCAATGTTTTATAACTTTCATTGTATAACTCATGTCCCTGGTTAGATTTATTCTTAAGTATCCTTTTCAGATTTTTCATTACTGGTGTAGAGAAACCCAACTGATTTTTGTTTGTTGACCTTGTACCCTGCAACTTTGCTAAGTTCCTCTTTTAGTTGTAGAAGTTTTCTTGCAGATTCTTTGGGATTTTCTCTATATAGAATTATATCATCTGTGAATAGAAATAATTTTACTTCTTTTTCAAATCTGGATACCTTTTATTTCTTTTTATTGTCTTACTACTCTGGTTAGGACTTCTAATACAATATTGAATGGAAGTGGGGAGAGTGGGCACCCTTGTCTTGTTCCTGATTTCAAGTGGAGAGCTCTGTCTTTCTTCCTTAAGTACAATGTTGGCTGTTGGCTTTCCATATATGCTCCGAATCATACATATTGAGGAATTTCCCTACTATTCTGATCTTTTTTAGGGTTTTCATCAGGAAAGGGTGTTGGACTTTATCAAATGCTTTTTCTGTGTTCACGTAAATGGTCATGTGGTTCTTTTCTTTTGTTCTATTGATGTGGTGTATTACATTAATTGATTCTCTAATGTTGAACTATCCTTACGTTCCTGGAACTTATCCCACTTGGTCATGGTGCATGACTCTTTTAATATGTTGCTGAATTCTGTTCTCTAGTATTTCCTTGAGAATTTTTGCATCTATAGTCATAAGAAATATTGACCTGAAGTTTTATTATTTTTTTTCTCTTGGTGTATTTGTCTGGTTTCGATATCAGGGTTATGTTTGCTTCACAGAATGAATTAAGGAGTATTCCTTCTGTCTCTATCTTTTGGAAGAGTTTAAACAGTATTGGTGTCCATTCTTCTCTAAATGTTTTGTAGAATTGCGTAGTGCAACCATTTGGTCCAGGGCTTTTTTGTTTTTGTTGTTGGAAGATTTTTGACCACTGATTCATTCTCTTCACTTGTTATGGGTCTGTTGAGACTTTCTATTTCCTCTTGAGTCAGTGTGGGTAGTTTGTGTACTTCTAAGAATTTGTCCATTTCATCTGGGTTATCTAGTTGTTGTTGTACAGTTGTTCATAATATTCTGTCAGAATTCTCTTTATTTCTATCGGGTCAGTTATAATGTCTCCTTTTTCATTTTTTTATTCTGGTTATTTGCCTCTTTTCTTTGTCATTCTAGATAAAGGTTTGTCAGGTTATTGATCTTTTCAAGGAACCAACTTCTGGTTTTATTGATTCCCTCTATTGTTTTCTGGTTTTAGAATTTATCTTGGCTCTGATCTTTATTTACTTTTTTCTGGTAGGTTTAGGCTTAGTTTGCCCTTTTCTTTCTGGTTCCTGGAGTTAATGATTTGAGATATTTCTTCTTTTCTCAGGTAGGCATTTATGACTGTAAGTTTCCCTCTGAGTACTGCCTCCATGACATTCTGTAAGTTTTGATATGTTGTACTTTCATTTTCATTTGACTTTAGGAAATTTGTGATTTCTCTTTTGATTTCTTCCTTGACTCATTGGTAGTTTAATACTGTGTTGTTTAATTTCTATGTGTTTGTGTATTTTCCAATTTTTTTTTTTCCCTGTTACTGATTTCTAGCTTTACTCCATTGTGGTCAGAGAAAATACTTTGTATGATTTCAGTCTTTTTAAATTTATCGGGACTTGCTTTGTGACCTAACATGTGGTCTGTCCTGGGGAATGATCCATATGCACTAGGGTAGAATATATATTTTGTGGTTATTGAGCAGAGTGTTCTATATATGTCTGTTAAGTCTTGTTGGTTTATAGTGTCATTAAGGTCCTCTGTTTCCTTGCTGATCTTCTTTCTAGATGTTCTGTCCATTATTGCAAGTGGTGTGCTGAAGTTGCCAACTGTTATTTTAGTGCCATCTATTTCTCCTTTCAATTCTATCAGTGTTTGCTTTATATATTTAGGTGCTTTGATGTTTGGTGCATATATATTTATGGTTGTTACATCTTCTTGATTAATTGACCCCTTTGTTATAATATAATGTCTATCTTTATCTCTTCTGACAGATTTTGTGTTATTAAGATTGCTGCCTCAGCTTTCTTTTGGTTATTATTTGCATGGAATATTTTTTTTCTATCTTTTCACCTTAAACCTATTTGTATCCTTGGGTCTAAGGTATGTTCCTGGTAAACAGCATATAGTTGGATCATTTTTTTTTTTTCAATCCATTCTGCCACTCTCTGAATTTTGATTGGAGCATTTAGTCTATTTACATTCACTGTAGTTACTAGTAAGAAGTGACTTACGTCACTGTTTTCTTATTTGTTTTTTCATGTGTCTTAAACCTTCTTTGTTTTTGTCCTTTACTACTGCTTGCTTTTTTGTTTTGTTGGTTTATTGTAGTGAGCCATTTTGGTTTCCTTTTGTGTCTGTGTATGTATTTTAGACATTTTCTTAGTGGTTACCTTGAAAATTACATTTAACAGCTTATATTTATAACACCCTAGGGTAACTTGGTACCAATTTAACCTCAATAACATACAAGAAATTCTATACCTGTATCTGCCCTCCTCCTTCATTTTGTTATCATTAATTACGTCTTTATATCTTGTGTCCTCTGTAACATAATTTTATACATGCCTTTTGTACATTTGTCATTGTAAAGCATGAAAGACAAGACAATTAGAATTATCAGGCGCGAATACCTTATTACTAGCCCTTGTACTTGTCCATGCAACTCACTTAGTTAGGGATCTTTCCTTTTATGTATGTCTTGGAATTACTTTATAGCGTCTTTTCCATTTTAACTATAGAACTCCCATTAGTATTTTTTTAGTTTTTTTTTTTTTTTTAGGGCCAGTCTGGTGGATCTGAACTCTCTCAGCTTCTGTTTTTCTGGGAATGTTTTAATTTCACTCTCATTCTTGAAGGACAGTTTTGCTGGGTATACTATGCTTGGTTGACAGTTTTTTTCTTTCGGCACTTTAAATATTTCATTCCATTGTGTTCTGGCCTCCAACGTTTCTAAGGAGAAATCAGCATTTAATCTTATTGGGGATCCTTCGTATGTGACTGTTTGCTTCTTTCTCACTGCTTTCAGAATTCTTTCTTTACCTTCATTTTTTGAGAGCCTATGATGTGTCTTGATGTAGATCTCTTTGGATTTATCCTGCTTGGGGCTCTTTGGGATTTGTAGATGCACGTCCTTCGTTGGACTGGGGAAATTTTCTGTCATTATTTCTTCAAATTTTTTTGTCTCTTTCTCTCTCTCATCTCATCCTGAAATTCCCATGATTCGTATATTAGGTCTCTTGTTGTTGTCTTATAATTCCATTAAACTGTGCTCCGCCTTCTTGAGCCTCTGTTCTTGTTGCTTTTCAACCTCTGTAATTTTAATTATCTTATTTTCTAATTGGCTGAGTCTTTCTTCTACCTGATTAAATCTGTTGTGTTTCTCATTTTATTTTTTGTCCCTTTCAGTTGCAGTATCTACTTTTTAGATCCTCATTTTGTTTTGCATTGTTTTCTTTATTTCTTCAAAGTTTTGCCTATGCTTTCCCATAACACTTTTATTATGTTCAGTGTTGTTGTAGTATATTCTTCCATTTTTTTCTTCATTATTTGGTCATCCCTAGATGTACTTTCACTCCCTTCATCATGTTCATTTGCATAGGCCATCATTTTTCTATTCTTTATGTCTTGTGATTTTTTGCTGGAGCATTGGAATTTTTGAGGGAGTTAACTTTCTCTGTTCTCCCATATGTTTGGTGTTTTTGCCTGCACTACTTTCTGTTAAAAAAAAAAAAAAGAAGGAAGAAACTCTTAGGTAGCTTAGCCTTCGGCCCTTGCTTACTGTTTCTTCTCTCTCTGTGGTGCTTTCTTCTCCTTTCTTGGTTTAATTAGGATCCAAAAATTCCAGATCTCAGTTTTCAACTTTCAACATCTCCCAAACACACCAGAGAACACACTGTGGTCCATCTGTCTGCCAGCATCACCCCTAATTTATACAGGAGGAAACTGAATCTGAGTGAGGTTATTTGGCTGGGAAGCCACATGTAGTAAAGAGTGAAGTTAGATCCAACAGAGCTATATCTGATTCCAAGTGACCTTGCTCAATTCTTTCACATTAATCCTTAGAGGCCCTCATTTTATGCTTGTGGCTGTAGTCATCCATAGTTTTGACACCTATTTTGTGAGAAAAATATATTATCTGTAAGGTAGAAAGAATTAATTCATGGAAAATAAGAGATACTCTTCTAAATAACCCTTGATTCAAAAGAGAATATAAAGTAGAATTTGCAAGGTATTTACAAGTTAGTAGAAAGGAAAATAAAATATATGGGCTACAGCTAAAGATGTATTAAGGGAAAAATACACTGCCCTTAGATACTTACATAACTAAAAGAGTAGATAGAAAATAAACAAACTAGGTTTTCATCTCAAGAATCCAGGAAAGAGGGTCAAAATAAGCTAAAAGGTAGTAGAAGGGACTTATCATTCATAAAATAGAAAAGACAAAATAATGGAGGGATCACTAAAACTAAGAACTATATTTCACGAAGACAAATAAAAAAGACAGGATTCCAGTTAGCTGAAATATGGAGGAGAAAAAGAAAGGGATGGAGAATATGATATATTAGGAATAAGCTATAACTAAAGTATAAAAAGTATAGATACTTTAAAAAGCATAAGAGAATGTTGTATGCACCTTTACAGAAATACATTTTAAAATATACTGAAAATAGATAATTTTCTATCAAAATATATATTACTACATTTAATCCAAGAAGACAGAGTATTGGAAAAGACCAAAAACATGGAATAAATTGGAAGTTTATTAAAGATCATCATTTAAAAAAGTACCAGGCTGAAATAATTTTACTGATGAAATAGTTATAAGTTTTAAAGAATAGTTCCCATGTGAATGATACTCTTACAGATAGTATAATAAGACAGCTTTCGGTTTAGTTTATTTTATAAAGATAAAACTATTTGTCGTTGGGTAGACTCAACTAATGGCAATCCCATGTGTGTCAGAGTAGATCCACATTCCACAGGGTTTTCAGGTCTGATTTTTCAGGAGTAGATTCCCAGGCCTCTCTGTAGAGGTACCTCTAGGTGGATTAAAACCACCATCCTTTCAGTTGGAAGCTGAGTGCTTAGCTCTTTGTGCTACCCAGGGACTCCTTTCATAAAAATAAAAGAAATTAGTACATGCTTAATTCCAAAGCCTGAGAAAGATAACATAAAAAATGAGACCTACAAACCAATTTCTCTTATGGTTATAAATATTCCATATAAAGTACTGAATTATAAATCAGGCCTAACAACACTTTAAAAGAATGATACATCAAAACCAAGAAGGGTTTTTTTTTTTTTTTTCCTATCAATGCAAGGATGTTTCAATATTAAGGTATCTGTCAACGTAATTCATTATATGAACAAATTATCCTTATATTCTTAGTTGCAAAAAAGCCATTTAATAAGATTTTGGACAGCCAAACCTTAATAAAGGTCAGCCTAGGGTAGGATAAAGACCATTTGCTAAAAAACAAGAATAATCACTCTAAATGGTTAGATACTAAAACCATTGTTCTTCCCACCCCCCTTGGCTGTAATCTTTTTTAAAATTTATTGTGCTTTAGGTAAAATTTACAGAGCAAGTTAGTTTCCCATTTAATTTTTTGTACGTAAAGTGTTCCATGACATTGGTTGCATTCCCCACAATGTGCCAGCACTCTCCCCATTTCTGCCTTGGGCTCCCCATTTCCTTTTGTACAGATTTTCTACCCATTCCTTGCCTTCTCATCTTTGCTTTTGGGCAAATGTTGCCTTTTCGATCTCATATAATTGTTCTAAGGAGTATGTTCCTCTCGGTGTTATTTATGTTATGGGTCTGTCTATTTTTTGGCTGAAAAGTGGTCTCCCAGAATGGATTCAGTTCCAGGTCAGAAGGATGTATTAGGGTTATAATCTCAAGGGGTTCCTCCAGTCTCTGTCAAACCAGTAAGTCTTGTCTTTTTTGTGAATTTCATTTTTTTGTTCTACATTTTTCTCCTGCTCTGTCTCTCTTTGTGATCCCAGTCAGAGCAGCCACTGTCTAGTTCTTCTGGTCTTGGGTTGTGCAGGCTGTGGTTCATGCGGTCCATTAGTCCTCTGGACTAATTGCTCCCTTGAGTCTTTGCTTTTCTTCACTCTCCTTTGCTCCAGATGGGAAGAGACTAAGGGTTGTATCTTAGATGACTGCTCGAAAGTTTTTAAGACCCCAGACACTATTCACCGAAGTAAGATGCAGAACATTGTCTGTATGAACTATGTTGTGCCAATTGATGTAGAGGTCCCCTGAGTCTATGGTCCTTTACCTTCAAGCCTAGGAATTTTATCCTGTGAGATGTTTGGTTATATGTCATTGTTTTTAAAATCACTCACAGACATGCATGCCTGCTATCTTTTTCTCTGCAGTTACTGTTTTCTCCAGTCTCATTGCTTTAGATGGTAATGATTTACAAATGCTACCTTCAGGTCAGACATCTCTCTCTAGAACAGATTGATATCTAACTGCCTGTTGGGAATTTTCACTTAGATGTCTTAGAAACTTTACATTGCCACAATGCAACAACTCCTGATTCCCTGTCTTCCCCCTAAGCTGATCTCTTTGCTGTCTTCGTATCTCAATAATATGACTCAGTTGCTCAAACTAAGAATCTGAGTCTTTGTTGGTCCCTCACCTATTAATCTAGTCTTTTTATTAGTAAATCCTATCTCTTCTGCCTTCAAAATATATCTTAAATCTATCTGCACTGTTGATTTGGGCACAAGTGGGGAGGAAATAAACTAAAAAAAAAAAAAAACCCACATTGTACAATTTGTTAGATGATCTATGCATAACCCAGTAAACCCAGTGCTGTCGACTTATAATTTATAATCTAATGAAGTAAAAGGTAAAAAGAAGGGGAAAAAAAATCACTTGGACATGGAGACAGGAAAAGTGCCTCTTGTTGCCTTTTAGTGCCACTTCTCTGAGAAAGCTCCCTGACTGGAATAATAAATTGTGTCTGAAAAACACAAAGAGATGAAAGGGCAAGGTCACCACTGAAGTGGATAGCTAAGTGACACATGGTTGAAAACTCTCTGAATCACTGGCATGCCCCTGCTCACTCTGAGTAACAAAAAACTCCCCAAACCAAATGTAAATCAAGATTTCTTTGAGATGTCACAAGTGCAGTTTCTTTCCTTTCTCCTTTCTCTATCTTCACATCAAACATTCATTCTGGTGCTTGAGAGGCTTTCTCTGTGTAAACACCCTCCACCCCTTTGTGGAGATCCTCAGTATCGATGAGGCATTATGGTAGAGAGACTATCTTTTGGCACTTTGGTGCTGGAGGCTCCCACCTCCAGCTTGTAGATGATACGTTACCTTACCCTTTGTGGGAGACAGTGCAGATCTATTCAGGACATGCCACTGTCCATAATACCATTCCAAAAGTAACTGACATTTCCCTAGTACCAGTCAACTTGACAAACATTTATTGATGTTTGGCATTAGGCAAACCCCAAATGTTGTTATCTATCTTTGAGTCGGACCCCAACTCATGGGGACCCCATGCATAATGGAACAAAATACTGCCCAGTCCTGTGCCATCCCTATGATTGGTTGTGGATGGGGCTGTTGTGATCTATAGGGTTTTCATTGGCTGACTTTTAGAACTAGATCACCAGGTCCTTCTTCCTAGTCCATCTTAGTCTGGAAACTCCACTGAAACCTTTTCAGCATCATAGCAACATGCAAGCCTCAACTGACAGGTAGGTTGTGGCTGCGCATGGTGGACATTGGCCAGGAGTTGAACCTGGGTCTCTCTCATGGGAGGCGAGAATTCTACCACTGAAACACCACTGACCCAGATCCCAAATACAGATATGAATTAGGCAGGCAAAGAGTGCCTGTCTGGAAAGGGAATTAGGAACTTAACAATTCAGGAATATAGTGGGGGCTAGTTTTGTGAGAGCACAACGTGCTGAGGGACACAGAGAAGAGTAATAACTCTTGCTGAAGAGCAAGCTTCATGGAGATAATTGTGGAGCTGAGAGTTTGAGGGTGGGTGGTAGTTCTAGAAGGCTGTGGAGGGGTGTGTGTAAGAGCAAGTGGGGGAAGGCAGCATGGAAGCAGTCTGGCCAAAGAAACAATAGTCATCAAGGACAAAGGAAAGACGAATTATCAAACCAAACCAAATGACAAAAACAAACCCATTGCCGTGGAGCCGATTCTGACTCTTAGAGATCCTATAGGACAGAGTAGAATTGCTCCCATAGGGTTTCCAATGAGTGGCTTGTGGATTCAAACTGCTGAGTGCTTAACTATTAGGGATATGGAATAGTTCTGTGTGCTTAAATCATGGACTTGAGGCCCTCCGAGGTTGTTGAGAGTGTGACAAGAAAGCATCATTATACAAAGTTTGTGTGCCCTCTGCCTTGTATGCAGTAGCTTTGCTACTAAATGTGTGGACCTTGGATCGGCAGCATCAAAATCCCCTGGAAGTTTGTAGGACAGCAGAACCTGAGGCCTCACCCAGACCCAAAGCATCAGAATCTACACTTTCACAGTATCCTCAGGTGTCTTGTGTGCACTGGAAAGTTTGAGAAGCACTGTACTACATGATCTTAAGCAAATTAAAGGCAGGAAAGAATATGTTTTGGAATATCACTCTAGCCACAATGTGGAGGATAGACTGGAGGGAGCAATCGTGGGGTCAGGAAAACTACTGGTAATGCCACCACAATGTCTTACTTAGGAGACCCCTTCAGTGGTCTGGGCAGGAGATGGATATTTGCTACAAATGGCCGAGTTCTTGGGTGTCATGCTGTCACAAAGCAGAGCTTTAACTTCGAATGTTAACAACTGCTTCCTCCTGTTTTTTAGTTTACTAAATAATAGTCTCTACTCGTTTGAGTTATATAATGACTAAATGAAATTATGTACATGAAGAAGCTAACTCACAAGAGTACCAGTCATGGAATGAAACCAGTTGCTGTCATGTCAACTCTGACTCATGGCGATCCCATGTGTGTCATAGTAGAACTGTGCTCCATAGGGTTTCCAATGGTTGATTTTTTCGGAAATAGATCGCCAGACCTTTTTTCCAAGGTGCCTCTGCATGGGCTAGAATTGCCAACCTTTTGGTTAGCAGCCAACTGCATTAACTGTTTGCACCAGCCAGGGGCTCCAGTCATGTAATAAGCCCTCAATAAATGGAAACTTTTTTTTATTATTAGAATAATCAAGGATTTGATTTTGTCCAGACAATGTCTTTTGAATTTACACTTTAAATGGTTCTTAGACAATAAACAATAGAAAATGTTACCATCCCAGACCTATTTTCTGTTAGTTTTATAATATTATTGTTAGGTGCCGTCGAGTCAGTTCCGACTCATAGTGACCCGATCTACAACAGAACGACACACTGCCTGGTCCTGCGCCATCCTCAAAATCATTGCTATGCTTGAGCCCCTTGTTGCAACCACTGTGTTAATCTATCTCCTTGAGGGCCATCCTCTTTTGCTGACCCTCTACCTTACCAAGCATGATGTCCTTCTCCAGGCCTGGTCCCTCCTAATAACATGTCCAAAGTACGTGAGATGAAGTCTTGCCATCCAGGATTCTAAGGAACATTCTGGCTGTACTTTTTCCAAGGCAGATTTGCTTGTTTTTCCAGCAGTCCATGGTTTATTCAATATTGTTTGTCAACATCATAATTCAAAAGCATCAGTGCTTCTTCAGTCTTCATTATTCATTGTCCAGCATTTACATGCGTTTAAGGTAATTACTTAAGGTAATTAAAAGTACCATGGCTTGGTCAGGCGTACCATAGTCCTCAAAGTGACATCTTTGCTTTTGAACACTTTAAGGAGGTCTTTTGCAGCAGATTTGCCTAATGCGATACGTCATATGATTTCTTGACTGCTGTTTCCATGGGTATTGATTGTGGATCAAAGTAAAATGAAATCCTTGACAACTTCAATATTTTCATCGTTTATCATGATGTTGCTTATGGTCCAGTTGTGAGGATTTTTGTGGTGTTTATGTTGAGATGTAATCCATACTGAAGGCTGTAGTATTTGGTCTTCATTACTAAGTGCTTCAAGTCCTCTTCACTTTCAGCAAGCAAGGTTCTGTCATCTGCATATTGTAGGTTGTTAAAGAGTTTTCCTCCAATCCTGGTACCATGTTCTTCGTATAGTCCATCTTCTTGGATTATTTGCTCAGTGTACAGATTGAATAATTATGGTGAAAGTATACAACCCTGATGCACACCTTTCCTGATTTTCAACCACATAATATCCCCTTGTTCATTTGGATGACTGCCTCTGGTGTATGTACAGGTTCCTCATGGGCACAATTAAGTGTTCCGGAATTTCCATTCTTGCAATGTTATCCATAATTTGTTATGATCCACACAGTCGAATGCTTTTGCACTCGTCTGTCAGTTTGTTATACTGTGGCAGCTTGTGTGTTGCTGCGATGCTGGAAGCTATGCCACTGGTATTTCAAATACCAGCAGGGTTGCCCTTGGTGGACAGGTTTCAGCAAAGCAGACTAAGACAGACCAGGAAGAAAGACTTAGTGGTCTATCTGAAAAAACTGGCCAGTGAAAACTTTATGAATAACAGCAGAATATTGTCTGATATAGTGCTGGACGATGAAGTTTTATAGTACTTCTGGTCAATTCATCTAGGAACCCAAGTGGCACAGCAGCTAAAGCACCTGGCTACTAACCAAAAGGTCGGCAGTTTGAACCCACTAGCCACTCCATGGGAGAAAGACGTGGCAGTCTCCTTCCATTAAGATTTACAAACTTTCACTTGAAGCACAATTAAAAAAAAAAAAAAAGATTCACAGCCTTGGAACATTATGGGGCAGTTCTACTCTGTCCTACAGGGTCGCTATGAGTTGGAGTTGACAGCAGTAGTTTTTTTTTTTACCAGTTCAAATCAATTCATAATAAAGCTTTCTGGTTGTAAAGTACTTCATAAAGTGTCCATAATTTGTTCATTATTTGACTTGTTTCTCATCACTACATGGAGTAAAGTTTTATAATGAAATGTGCAAAGACCTAGAGTTAGAAAACCAAAAGGGAAGAATATGCTTGGCATTTCTCTAGCTGAAAGAACTGAAAAAAAAAATTCAAGCCTCAAGTTGTAATTTTGAAGAATTCTATGGGCAAAATATTGAACGACACAGGAAGCATCAAAAGAAGATGGAAGAAATACAGAGTCACTATACCAAAGAGAATTGGTTGATGTTTAACCATTTTAGGAGGTAGCATATGATCAAGAAGAAGTCCATGCTGCACTGAAGGCACTGGTGAAAAATAATGCTCCAGAAATTGATGGAATAGTGTCATGGATTGAATTGCGTCCCCCCAAAATATATATCTACTTGGTTAGGGCATCGATTCCCAGTAGTGTATGGTTGTCCTCTATTTTTGTGATTGATGTAATTTTCCTATGTTTTGTAAATCCTAACCTCTGCCTGTGGTTAATGAGACAAGATTAGATTACGTTAAAGAGGATTAGGGTGGGATGTAACACCCTTACTCAGGTCACACCTGATCCAATATAAAGGGAGTTTCTCTGAGGTGCGGCCTGCATCACCTTTATCTTACGAGAGATGAAAGGGAAGAGAGCAGAGTGGAGACCTCATACCACCAAGAAAATAAGTGCCAGGAGCAGAGTGCATCCTTTGGACTCAGGATTCCTGCATGGAGAAGCTCCTAGTCCAGGGGAAGATTGATGACTAGGATCTTCCTCCAGAGCTGACAGAGAAAGCCTTCCCCTGGAGCTCACACCCTGAATTTGGACTTCTAACCTCCTAGACTTAAGTTTGTTGAAGCCACGCACTTGTGTTATTTCTGTTACAGCAGAACTAGAAAACTAAGACAAATACCAATTGAGAGATTTCAACAAACAGATGCAGCACTGGAGGTGCTCACTCGTTGGGACCAAGAAATTTGGAAGACAGCTACCTGGCAAACTGACTGGAAGAGGTTCATATTTGCACTTGTATGAAGGAAGGGTGATCCAACAGAATGTGGAGGTTATCGAACAATATTATTACTATCTCATGCCAGCAAAATATTGTTGAAGATAATTAAAAAATGGTTTCAGCAGTACATTGACAGGAAAATACCATAAAGTCAAGCCGGATCCAGAAGAGGGCTTAGAATGAGGGATATCATTGTTGATGTTGGATGGATCTTGGCTGAAAGCAGAGAATACCAAAAAGGTGTTTACCTGTGTTTTATTGACTATGCAAAGGTGTTCAACTGTGGATTATGACAAATTGTGGATAATATTGCAAAGAATGGGAATTTCAGATTGTACTTTGAAAGCAGATAACTTGTATTCTAGATTTTACAGATGAGGCAGAATTTTTGGATTTTGGACTTGGAGTTGATTTAAGACTTTTGCTATGATATGATAGGGTGAATGTGCTTATGAGGAACCTGTGCATATTCCAAGAGGCAGTTTGAACAGAACAAGTGGATACTGCATGGTTTAAAGTCAGCAGAGATGTGCGTCAGGGTTGTATCCTTTCACCATATTTATTCAATCTCTATGTTGAGCAAATCTGAGAAGCTGGACTATATGAAAAAGAATGTGGCATCAAGATTGGAGAAGGACTCATTAACAATCCACAATATGCAGATGACAGAACCTTGTTTGCTGAAAGTGAAGAAGACTTGAAGCACTTAATAATGAAGATCAAAGACTATAGGCTTCAGTATGGATTACACCTCAGCATAAACAGAACAAAAATCCTCACAACTGGACTGATAAGCAACATCATGATAAACGAAGAAAATATTGAAGTTGTCAAGGATTTCATTTTACTTGGATCTGCAATCAATGCCCATGGAAGCAGTAGTCAAGAAATCGTATGACGTATTGTATTAGGCAAATCTGCTGCTAAGGACCTCTTTAAAGTGTTCAAAAGCAAAGAGGTCACTCTAAGGACTAAGGTGCACCTGACCCAAGCCATGATATTTTCAATCGCCTTTTTTTTTCATGTGCGTATGAAAGCTGGACAATGAATAAAGAAGGCTGAAGAAGCATTGATGCCTTTGAATTATTGTGTTGGTGAAGAATATTGAATATACCATGGACTGCCAGAAGAATGAACAAATCTGCCTTGGAGTAAGTACAGCCAGAGTGCTCTTTGGAAGTGAGGAAGGCCTGACTTCATCTCATTTACTTTGGACATGGTATCAGGAGCAACCAGCCCCAGAGAAGGACATCGTGCTTGGTAAGGTGGATGGTCAGTGAAAAAGAGGAAGACCCTCAATGAGATGGATTAAAACAGTGGCTGCAATGATGGGCTCAAGCATGGCAACGATTATGAGGATGACACAGGATCTGGAAGTGTTTTGTTCTTTTGTACACAGTGTTGCTATGAGTCAGAACTGACTGAATGACACCTAACAACAATGACAACATAGAGTGTTAGGCTTTGCTACCATCTTCATTTTATACAAGTGGAAACTGAGGCTGACAAAAATTCTGCTACTTGCTAATGATCATAGTTAGTAAGAGATGGAAGTGGGATTTGATCCAGCATATGCATGATTTCAAGGCTCATAGTCACCCCATCTGCACCCCTTCTTCTCCATGCTCCACTCACCCCATCTGCACCCCTTCTTCTCCATGCTCCACTAACAAGTTATCTTTCTTTTCTGGTTTCAGTTTTCTAGCCATATACTGCAGCTTATCATGTTGGAAATACCTGTGTCAAAAGGCTACACTGAAAGTCTAAGGAAATGGTGAATGTAAATGTATGACAGCATTTTGTATGTTTTGCTCACTGTGCCTACAACACTACCTGCTGCTTAAAATCTGTTGCCATCAAGTTGATTCCGACTCATAGCGACCCTATAGGACATAGTAGACCTGCCCCAGAGAGTTTCCAAGAAGCAGCTGGTGGTTTCAAACTGCTGACCTTTTGGTTAGCAGTGGAGCTCTTTAACCACCATGCCACCAGATCATTAGTCATGCTACAGCAATGTTTGTTGAATGAATACGAAAATGTTTCATGAAGCATAAGGCCCTCTGCATATTTGGGGCATGGTTTCATGTATTTTTTTTTTTTTCCATGTAATATGGGAATAGCTTTTAATTTTTCAAGTTAGTTTCCTGTGTGGATAACCCTTGGATTAAATTTTTTTTTTTTTTTTCTGAGTAAAAACTTGTAATTCATAGAAATTTGTAACAGAGATCTTGTAACTATTGACTGCTCCCTCCCGTCTACCCTCCATATTGTGGCTATAGCAATATCTCTAAACCTATTTGCTCCTGCTCTTAATCTGCTTAAGACAGTACTCGTTGACTTTGTAATTTACAGAACTTTTGTAAGCTTATACAACTTTTAACATTCAGGTAAAATTTGCTTCAGAACAAGAAAGCAATTATATTAATGATGATTAATGCTTGTTAAAAAGTCTGTATATCTCTAGATAAATTCAGGCTGTTATCATTGTTATTGCTGTGATAATCAGTGTTCTAAAACGTAATGAGAGAAAATCAGAAAATTCAGACCACATATAAAAACACCTTTGATGTAACATACTTAATTTTGATAATCTCATTTTAATTTACATTATTTAAAATAAATTTGAATTCTGACTGAGGTCCTTTTGCTCTTTTGTTTTCTGATTTGAATCAATCAGTTAATTAATATGTAAATAACTTTGTTGTTGTTACTCGCTTTGGAGTTGGCTCCAACTAATGGTAACTCCATGTACAACAGAATGAAACATTGCCTGTTCCTGAGTCACCCTCATGATCATTGGTATGTTTGAGTCCATTGTTGTACTGTTGGGTCAGTCCACCTCATTGAGGTTTTCCTTCATTTTCTCTGCCCCTCTACTTTACCAGACATGGTGCCCTTTTCTAGTGAGTGGTCTTTCCTGATGATGTGTTCAAAGTAGGGAGTCTAAGTCTTGCCAGCCTCGCTTCTACGGAGCATTCTGGTTGTATTTCTTCTAAGCTTGATTTGTTCATTCTTCTGGCAATCCATGGTATATTCAGCATTCTTTGCAATGCCACAGTTCAAACACGTCAATTCTTTTGTCTTCCTTTTCTAATATCCAGTGTTTGCACTTTGACCTTATTAGCAGAGTTTCCTTTATATACTGTTTTCCTTTACATGCCCAAATCAGGGAGATCTGCTGGTGCTAGTGCACAGCCTTCCTTCCCCCTTTTCTTCCTGTGCCCACCTGTACACCAAGCATCAGGGTGGTGATTCATGTTAGAGAGCTGTATGATTTCTGCTTCTAACTACTCCTCTTATTGAAAGCTTTGAGGAGTTTTTACCCATTTATTGTTCTTTTTGAAACTCCCACAGAGCAAAGTCATCTAAGCCTGAGGCCTGGACACCAGGCAGCCCACAGCAGCCTGGAGAAGGCTGTGTTCCCTCACTAGGGGCTTCCACAACATTGGGCTTTAAGAGAGGTAGGCCAACAGCCTGAGTACAGTCTGTCTTTCAGGGAGGGAGCATAAATAATTGAAGACACCTGCTTCATGGAGTTCCTGGCAGCACATGAAGATTCAGACCAGCTTTGGTCTTCACAGAGCTCCTCAGAAACTCATGCTCCTTGGAGGGAAATGCTGTTCAATGTATTAAAGATGAACCAAAGGCACCATGGGATGGTAAATGGGATAATATCATGTTCTAGCTACAATTTATTTTACCAAGACTCTTCTCAAACCTCACAGCTTATCAGCCAGACCTGAATCATGATGGTTTTTGTTTTCGTTCCCTCAAACTAGTCAGTGGGTTCACTAATTGTATGAAAATGGTGAAGTTGGTTTTTGATAGGTGTCAACTGACAGAAAATCATTTTATAAGTCTGCTTCCAGGGATAGCCAAGGATTTTCAGCTTTACTTACCTATCTCTGAGCCAATCAGATATTCCTAGTTTCCAGAAAAGACTCATGAAGTCTGTCAAAGTGACACAACTGGCCCAATTTTACCTGGGCAAGGAGCTGCTAAGGAGGTATATCCATCGGGAGACAGATACCATAACGTAATTCGAACAAAGAAGTTAAAAAAATTATCAACTACTCACAGAAACTTGGAGCCCTGGTTTGGCTGTTAACCAAAAGGTTGGCAGTTTGAATCCACCAGCCACTCCTTGGAAACCCTATGGGGCAATTGTACTCTGTCCTAGAAGGTCGCTATGAGTTGAAATTCACGGTGACAGGTTTGGTTTCCCCCCGCCGCCCTCCCCCCACCCAGGAACTTAACTACTAAGAGGAGTCTCTGGGTGGTACAAATGGTTAGTATACTCAGCTGCTAACCAAAGGGCTGGAGGTTTGAGTCCACTCAGAGGCACCTCAGAAGAAAGGCCTGGCAATCTACTTCCAGAAAATCATTCATTGAGAACCCCATGGAGCACAGTTCTACTCTCACATGCATCAAATCTACATGAATCAAAGCTGACTAGAAGGCTCTAGACTCTGAGAGAGTACCCAAGGAAGGACACACTTTGAAGAGGTAGGCGGAGGGCCCCTCCCCAAGGCTGGAGTTGAAGCCTCATTGGAGAGGTGTGGTTAAAGCCCACTAGATGGCAGAGAATGTCACTGGGCTGCCTGGGTGCAACTGGTCTGCATTTGGCAGGTCAGAGCCAGAGGCTGGGGTAGGAAGCTGGAAATATGTCCTCAAGGTACTCGTAAGCCTAGGCTTGAAGCCCAGAGCTTCCTACTGGCGTATGGATGAAATCTGCTGCTGAACTCATCACAGGAAGCCACCTGGGGCACCCAGGAACTCACTGGGAACCCCCCCACAGAGATGCCACTTACGTTTGCTAGGGAAGAGCTGCATGAGGCCTCCCTGCACAGAAGCAGGAAGGAAACAAAACAGGCTAGTACCAGGAGGAGAAGCCTGTCTCCACCCATGTCTCCCTAGCCCCCTCTACTGACAAAGCTGAGCACTGTGATAACTGGCAAGGGAGCGATGTTCCTGCTGTTCTTTTCGGTATGGTGTTGAAAGGTGGATTTGGAGATGAGAGCAATAAATTAATAGCCAGCACAGGGGACACTGGGACTCAGTTTTTCTGCCTTTTAGTGAGCTTACGAGGGTATTGATGGTTCAATGGTAGAATTTTCACTTTCCATGCAGGAGACTTGGGTTTGGTTCTGGGCCAATGCACGTCATGCTCAGGCACCACCCATTTGTCAGAGGAGGCTGTGTGTGGCTGTAATGCTGAACAGGTTTCAGCAGAACTTCCAGACTAACATGAACTAGGAAGAAAGGCCTGGTACTCTGTTTGCAAGAATCAGCCAATGAAAACCCTATGAAATCTAACAGTTGGATCATGGGGATGGTGTAGGACTGGGCAGTGTTTTGTTTCTTTGTTCATGGTGTTGCCATGAGTCAAGGGCAACTCAATAGAAGCTAACAACAGTCATTTACACTTATAGTACATTTTGTGGCATGCCCTTAATGATAGTTGTTTTTCCTCCTTTGTTTAATTGTACATTAAGAGAAAACAATTATGCCATAGTTTTGGTAGATATTGATTAACTCAAAGGAAGACTGTAAAATCTAAACCTTGTTCTACGTTTTAGTACATTCTTTGATCTGAATACTTTGGGCAGCTCCATGATCAAAATTTAGTACCATACACTTGGTCCAGTTCAGCCCTGTCAAAGAAAAACTAGAAGAATTGAGGCAGTTAAGACCCTTTTTTATATCCTTGCCTTTCTGTTAACCAGATCATGCTCTGTTTTTTTTTTTTTTGGTTACAATTCCTGAGAAAGTCTGATTGGCCCAGCTTTTGGCTATGCCTGGTCTTTTGTCATGAGTGACCCAGTGAATTTACAGCTCTTGAACCACGGGCTCACACTTGGCCCATTCAGATGTGGTGGGATTGTGTAGGGCGGAGGTGTCCTGTGACAGAAAAATGTGTCTATCCACAGAGCAGGACGTTTTCCTTAGGAGGGTGTATGGGCAGGATGATAATTTTGAATTCCTGTGTAAAACAACAGTATAAAAATAACTTCCCCTGAAAAAAACTGTTAAGTACTATATCAGAGAAAAACTACTACTTGAAACCTGAAACATTGATTACTAATATTGCTTAATAGAATCTACGCCCTGAGGAAAGGCCTAGTTTACAGTTGTGTCCCCAGTAACAGTGCAGGGCTCGTATAACAGATATATAATAAATACTATTCAATGAATGTATGTTCAATAAGTATCCGTTCAGTGAATGAATTTCCAATAAATATATAATTGATGAATGGATTTATGAAGAGTAAGTTGATTTTAGGTGCTGGGCTCAGAAACAACAAATCCCATATTAACTACTCTTGCAGAGCTCAGAACAAATTTTTCACTACGTGTTGTTGCCTCACTGAGTAGGAACTCAGTGGAATCTGGCAGCAGGCCGAGAGTCAGACATTATAGAATTAAAGTAGCTATGGTCCATACTTGTTTTCTCTTTCAGATAAGTCCTAGAATCTGAAAGCAGAACCGAAGTGTCTGTGAAGAGCTCCTTCTGACTTAATAAACAGAGCCCAAACCCTCCTCCTGCATAAAGGCAGACTCTCCATGGTCTTATCCATGTTCTTCTCTGTATCCCCACTCTTCCTGTAGACCTCTGTGCAGACTAGCCACATCTAACCACCCACAGTCCCCCAAACAAGTCATTGTTTCCTATGCTCCTCTGCTACTTCCTCTGCCTGGACCAGCTTTTCTCTTTTTCCACTTTTTGAGCTCCTGTCCAGTCCTTGTATTGGTTTTCTATTGCTGCATAACATAACAAATTATCACAATCTTAATGGCTTAAAACAATCTGTATTTATCATTTCACAGCTTCTGTGGGTCAATAGTCTGGGCACAACTTAGCTTGGATCCTCTGCTCAGGTCTCTGAAGATTCCAGCCCTTCCCTGGCCCCTCCTGTTTCAGTCTCTTCCCCGTGTCTGGATCTTCCCTTCCAGATCTCTCAATCACTTTTTCTTATGTTGCAATTTAACCTTCTCATCTTTCAGTTTGTATCCCCTCTTTCAAACTTTGCTCATCAAAATAAAATATCCTGCTCAGTGTCCATGGTCCTTGGAAATCAGAGAGCATAAATAATTAGCTATTTAATAATTATTTTCCCTATCATAATAGCACCCGTCAAGTCTGTCTCCCTTACTGGCACATAGTGATTCATTGTTGACTGACTTAATGAGCATTAAGATAATTTATCTGGACAAGATAAACCACCAAAAACATCTCCACTCTTTCAAAACATTTTATTTGCTTGCTTTATTTTGAGCCCGAATTGACAAATTTTTATCTAAATTGGCAAATTGCTTCAGTTAGCTTCCCAGTATATTCCAGCATCATGGAATCTGGCTTGGGAAAGACTTGATGGATGATCTAGCTCAGGGTTCATTCTTGTGCTGGGATCTTCTCTGCAACATCCTTGTTCGGTTGTCGCTGGTTGTAGAGAAGCCAGCCATTTCCCCCTCAAGGTGGGCTCAATTGTCGTTTTCAGCTTTGAGGAGAGCCTGCTGAAGATAGTTTCCTCTGCAAGGGGTTAGGTAGGGACATGTCTGCTGCAGAAGCTTAAAAAGCTAGTGTGGGGTTCACCATGGTTCCTTCCTCCTGCTGTGATCAATGTGGAAGCACCCACGGAGAGGAATCTTCTATCAGCTCTGCTCCTAAAATGACCCAGTGTTCCCTGTGTCCCTGACCTGCATCAGACGTACAGTGTAAGAAATAAACTTCCGTTGTGTTAATCACCAAGTTTGGGGGTTGCTACTCCAGCTTATCCTGACAGTCACTAAAAATTAGGATTGCCAGGGTGAATACATTTGGACTCACCCTCAAAGTAATTTGATGGCATCACATTTTCAAATCTTCTGAGGCAGACAGCAATGATGTTGGACTGGGGATTTTTGCTAATCTGAGAGTCTCTGTTGACAGTAAATGAGTTTACTTTTGGTTTTCCTAGTTCTCTTTTTTTTGTGATATTTTCCCAGGAAGCAGTGACTCTACAGAGCCAGTGGGTGTGGATCCTGCGTGTAGGAAGAGATTTGGAAACAGAACAGAGAACTCTGAAGAGTTGTTCCTTAACATTGAGATGATTTGCTCACTGTCTGCTTAGATTCAGTGTACCTTCAAGCACACAGTCCTGACTCTTCTCTCATGACCCTCTTCCCCTTTTTCTGTATATCACAAAAGTTGTATTTGGAAGCACTTTATTTAACTAGGATAAACACCATCTATTAAATGATGCATTTCTCTCTATAAAAGCCATTTTAGTAGTTGTTTTAAGCACTTTGCAGAAGTCTTATGATCTATGGTGACCACTGAGACTTCCATTTGAAGGGGAGCAGAGGCAATACTGAAGCTGATAGAAGGGGAGATGGGGAGGCAAGCTCTCTGGGCCCACACGATCACCTCATCACAGTTTCTGAAGGGCTAGCAGAAGGATGGTGATTATTCTATTTGGCAATGCAATTGACTGTCTTTGGAAAATGGTAGGATGAAGAGTGGAAGTCCCAAATAACACCTTTCCCACTGCCCAGGTATAAAACAGCTATTTACGATCCATGCTGTCTTTTTGGTTTGGCTTTTATTTTTTTCCCTGTACTAAAGATTAAACCTTGGAGGAGGTTTGTAGTGGAAAGAGGAAAAAACTGTAGGAAACAACGTACTTGCAGACAAATGAAGACTGGATTTTTGCTGCCTTCAAATGAAATGCTGTGTTGCAAGCTTTTAGAGCTTTTTCTTTTTTAAAAGAACTGTTTTTCACATTCTCTTTACACATAATTTATTATTCATTCATTTAAAAAATGTATATCAAATTCCTGTTATGTGTCAAATACTATGTGTGATGGTTAAGATTGTGTGTCAGCTTGGCTGGGCCATGATTCTCAGTGTTTTGGCAGTCATATAATGTTGTGATCAGTTCTGTGTTGAGATTTGATATCCCATGTTTGGATTTACTGTGAGTAGCCAATCAGTTGAAAGAGAGTTTCCTTGAGTGCATGGCCTGCATTCAAATATAAGTGGATGTTCTGGCAAGGCTTGGGGGCTTTTGCTCACTCTAGTTCCTGCAGCTAGCTCCTGTTAGTCTGATCTCCGGTTCTTGGGACTTGAGCTAGCAATTTACCTATGATCTTGCCTGCCAGTCTTGGGATTCATCAATTTTCACAGCCTGTGAGCAAGAGCCTGGCTCTCCAACCAGCCAATCCTGGGTTCACCAGCCCCTACAGTTATGTGAATCAGCAGAAGCCCCTATCCTGATCCATGGACTTGGGACGTTCCAGCCTCTACAACCACGTGAGCCTTTTCTTTGATATAAATCTCTCTTTTTATATATATTTATATGCTTAATTGGTTTTGCTTCTCTAGAGAACCCAGCCTAAGACACTGTGCTAGAATGTGGAAAATGAATAAATTGGTTTTACCTCCCACCCCCAATACTTACCAGCTATTGATGGAATACAGGCAAATAAACCAGATACTTTCTCTGTAGGTTTGATGAATGAATGTGGTGGTAGACATATGCACAGCATGCCACGGGGAGAAATAGGAGAGCACCCAACCCAGACTTATTCATGGTCAAGGAAAGATTTTTGGAGCAAGTAGTTCCTCAACTAACTTTATAGAAAACAAATAGGAGTTATATGAGCAAGGGATGGGAGAAGGTGTGTAAAAGTCTGGAGGTGAGTGGTTACAGGGCATTTTGGAGCCCAGCAAGTCATTTGCATGGGTAAAGTGAACATTTGAGGTGGAGAAGATAAAGGGTGCAGGGAGGGGGCAGTGGTAGGAAGGAGTTTTGTTAGGTTTTAGGGATCCATTAGACATCCAAATAAAGAGGCAGAGTAAACATTTATATATATATAGTTCAGGGAGAGTTCTAGAGGTATACATACACACAGCATAAAGATGATGATGTTATGGATTAAATCGTGTCCCCCTCAAATATATGTTGAAATTCTAACCCCTATACCTGTGAATATAATCCTGTTTGGAAATGGGTTTTCTTTGTTATGTTAATTAGATCATACCTGAGTAGGGTGGGTTCTAAATTGAATTAACTTCTGATTAAAAAGAGGAGAATAGACACAGAGATACACACACATGGGGGAAGAAAGATGCCATGTAAGGCTCACCTACAAACCAAGGAATGTCTGAGAATTAAGATGGCTGAGGCCTTCAAAACTGTGAGAAAATGAATATCTGTTGTTTCAAAACACCCACTTGTGGTATTTGAGTTACAGCTGCACTAGGAAACTAAGACAGATGATAAACCATATGCCTGGACGAGCTCACCTAGGGGATGAGTGTAGGTGGAGAAAAGGGGCAGTCCAGTGATGGAGACCTGGGACACTTCAAGATTAAGAGGTGAGGGAAAGAGAGACTCTTATTTTCAGTAAGAGAGCTTGGTTATTCTGACTCACCATACTACTGAAAACAATGTAAAATTCAGCGTAAAATATGAAAAAAACTGCATCAACTTAAGAGCACTGAAGAACTGTAAAGATAGTCCAAATTCTGGAAGAAAGCCTGACATTAGAAAGGTAAGTTGATTATTAGAATGTTGAAGTCTGGAGAGCATGTGCTGATGCTGTACACTCTGGCTTCAGTTGAGTGGTCTAAGGACCCCACATTAAGCTCAGTTTCCAAATGATAGAACTTAAGGTAAGGGTGAAGTATAACTTAACCCACTTGCCCCCCATCACCCAATGACATGAGACTGTGAGAAGCCTCCCTTGTTATTGAACAGAGTAGGAAATGAGAAAAACAACAAAAAAGAAGAACTATCCCTGGGAAGTTGTAACAGTGGATTGGCCTTTGCAGAGATGTACATCCTGCATGTACACATAGCCTCTGTGGACCAGTCCACTTCAAGCCATGAAGTTGGCAGGAAGTGGTCCTCTGACAAGACACCTGGCCAAAGCAAACTAAAAGCATCTCTGGAGGAGAGTACATTAAATATCAGTGTTCTAAGATTCTTATATTATCTGGGAGCAACATAAAATTTTTAACTTTATACTTCAATAGTTTAAATGTTCATGCTATAATACCAGGATAACCACTAAAGGAATAGAGAGGGTATAAAGGAATAGAAAGAAGGTATAAAGGAATGAAATAAAAATATTGTAAATCTAAATGGAAGCAAGAAAGGAAACAAAAGGAAGCAGAAAAAAGATGAAACATATACAATATACAAAATATGATGGCAGATTTAAACTGCAAGATGTTGGTAATTACATTAAATATAAATGTACTAAATATTCAAGTTAAAAGACAAAGATTATAGATTTGGATTTTGAAATTTCATCTATGTGCATATATTTATAAGAGATGCATCTAAAATATTAGGATTCAGAAAGCTTGAAAGTAAAAAAAAAAAATACTAACAAGTAGAATATTGGTGTGGCCATTATTAGAAAAAAAATGGACTTCAACACTAAAAGTGTCACTGGACATAATGAAGATCACTTCAAAGTGATATAAGACCATAAAATGGGGAGTTATTGCTTAATGGGTACTTAGTTTCTGTCTGGAATGGTGAAAAAGTTTTGAAAATAAATAGTGGTGATCATTGCAGAGCATTGCAAATGTAGCAATGTCATTGAATTGTAAAAGTAAAAATGTTTAAAACGGCAAATTTTATATTACATATGTTTTACTACAATAAAATAAACAAACAAGAAATACATAGACAATATATAAGAGAAATAACTATAGAATTTGTTTAGAGACCTTGTTGATGCTGTTGTTAGTTGCTGTTGCATCAGCTCCAACTCATAGCGAGCTTATGTATAACAGAATGAAATGTTGTACAATCCTGCACCATCTTCATGGTCATTAGTATGTTTGAGTTCATTGTCTTGGCCTCTGTGTCAATACATCTCACAGAGGGCCTACCTCAGCTTCAACAACCCTCCACTTTACCAGTTGTAATGCCGTTTTCTAGTGATTGGTCTTTCCTGATGACATGTCCAAAGTAAGTGAGCAAAGCTTACCATCCTCATCTCTAAGAAGCACTGTGGCTGTATTTTTCTAAGGCTGGTTTGTTTGTTCTTCTGGCAGTCCACGGTATATTCAACATTTTTCACCAATACCACAATTTGAATTCACAAGAGATTTAAATAAATTGAGAAAAATACTATATTCCTTGCTAGATTTGGACATAATTAATAGAAATAAAAAGTTGGTTTGTCACAAACTGATTTATGGAATTAGGATAATTTTAATTAAAATCACTGTAGGGTTGAAGGGAGTTAGAAGCTACTTGAATAAACATTTCTAACACAAAGCAACATTTCTAACAGCAAATGTAGACTAAGAAACAAACAAAAAATGATATCAGGTTTAGTTGACCATAACGATATGAAAACTTAAATTTGTTATAATTCTAATAAGATAGTTTCAAAATATATAAAGCAAAAGCTGATAGGCCTACAAGGGGAATAGAAAAATTCACAATCATAATAGCAGATTTTAGGGGAGGAAATTATTACCACAAAAAATTTAAGAGAGTTGTTTATCTCTCAGGGAGAGGGAGAAAGAGAGGTTTTCGTCAGGAAGGGGTACCTGAGAAGCTTCTGGGGTGCCAGAACTGTTCTGTATCTTGGTCTGGATAGTGCTTACATAGTCATATCCATAGGCTTTATAATTATTTATTGAACACAGCATATATATTTTATTTACTTTTCTGCATGTTTATTATGTGTCACAAATAGACAAATAAGGAAAAGAAAAAGCATAAGGAAGTGAGGTGCAGCCAATGGAGCAGTAGGAAAACCTAAAGAAATGGTGTCTTGGAAGGCAAGTGCAGAAAGTATGTCAGGGAGGATGGGGTGAGCACCTGTGTCAAATGCTGCTCGTAAGTCAGTAACACGAGGACTGAATATTGACATCTGGATTCAGTGCTTTAGGGTTGTTGTTGTTGTGGATGCCTTTGGTGACTTAGATATGTGTTGTATTTATGGTGTCGTAGGGGCAAAATGGAGTCCCTGGGTGGTACAAATGGTGCTAACCAAAATGTTGGAGTTTCAGGTCTACTCACAGTTGTCTTGTAAGAAAGGCCTGGTGATACACTTCCAAAAAATCAAACATTGAAAACTCTACGAAATACAGTTCTACTCTGACACAGTGGGGCTGCCAGGAGTTGGAGTTAACAGCAACTGGTGGGTAAGGGTCAAAACCTGACTGCAGAGGATTAGCAAGAGATAGGAGGAGAAAACGGGAGACAACAAGTATAGGCAAGCTCTAAATGGGACAGAGAAGTGGAGTTTGCTGCAAGGAGATGTAGGTTTGAAAATATTATTTTTTAAATGGGATAATTAACAGCATATTTGTATGTTAACAGGAACGACCCAGTAGAAAAGGAAAAAAAAAAAAAAGGTGCTTTAGGGTTGTTGTTGGGTGCTGTTGAGTTGGTTCCGCCCTACTCATGGCGACCCTATATACAACAGAACGAAACACTGCCTGGTCCTGCATCATCCTCCAGATGACATGTCCAAAGTATGTGAGATGAAGTCTCATCATCCTTACTTCTAAGGAGCGTTCTGGTTGTACTTCTTCCAAGACAGATTTGTTTGTTCTTTTGACAGTCCATGGTATACTCAACATTCTTTGCCAACATCGCAACTCAAAGGTATCAATTCTTCTTCGGTGTTCCTTATTCATTGTCCAGGTTTTGCATGCATATGAATGAGGTGATTGAAAACACCATGGCTTGGGTCAGCTGCACCTTAGTCCTCAAAGTGATACCTTTGCTTTTTTTTTAACACTTTAAAGAGGTCTTTTGCAGCAGATTTGCCCAGTGCAATGTGTCATTTGATTTTGTGACTGCTGCTTCCGTGGGTGTTGATTGCGGATCCAAGTAAAATGAAATCCTTGACAAGTTCAATCTTTTCTCCATTTGTCATGAGGGTAGAGAGGGAAAAAATTGCTTGAGAGATGTCCTTGGTATGAGATCCACTGCTTAAGTAGGAGTGTGGGCCTGGGATGGGAGTGAGGACGATGTATCCATAGTAACAGGAGGGAAGGTAGAGTATACAGCGAGAGATGGGGGTAGGCTGGTGAACATGGCAGTGGGATGGTGTGGGAGCTTGCCTTTGTTATCTTCTATTTTGTCAGCAACATCACCAGGTGGTAGGAGAGGGAGGAGCAGTGGAGTTCTGCCAAGAAAGGAGAAGGTGTGAAATGGTTTTATTGGGTAATGAGGTAAAGAAATGGAGCAGGGTTGCCAGGGCACAGCAAGAGCTCGTTTTAGATTAGTAGCTGTGAATTTAAAGTATGATTTTTGTATGCTCATGTACTTTTCTTCTGCTATGCTCAGCTGTGTGGATGCAGGTGCAGAGCAGGCACAGAGTTGGACTTAACCATTTTTTTTTTCCAGACAAATACTCCAGGGTGAGAGAGGCAAAGGATTTGGAGGGAAATTGTAAGGGAGTGATTTTTAGATTGGACCGCTCAATCCAAGGTGGGTAATGGGGGAAGTAAAGGCATAAGGAGTTTAGGATAGTGAAAATGGGGTAGTATCAGTGGATTGAAGGGTCTAGTAAGGTTAAAGATTCTGGGAGTTGAAGTACTACAGAGACTGCATTGGAAAGATCATATCACTTTAGTTCAAAATTCTCTCATGAAGATCCATTTCATTCTGAATGACAGGAAAAATCCTTACAAGATCTCTTTCTGCAAGATCTGCCTCCGTAGCACCCTTCCCAATTATCTAGCCTTACTTTCTACTGCTCTCCCCAACACTGCCCTCCAGCCACACTGGTCCACAACTATTCTTTAAACACCCTTCCATCTTCTTACTATGGGTATGTTGTTCTCGCTCCTATCTCAGGCCCACACTTTTACTCATACCCTTTTATTCAAGAACAGCTCTCAAACAATTTTCCATCTCTATCCTGATATACTCTTACTTGGGTCCTTTGCTCTTTCTGCACCTTCCTGCAGGAACACTGTTCTTCCAGATATAGGCATGGCTCAGTCCCACAGCATTCCAGTCTTTGCTCAATAATCCTTTTGTGGTGACCATTTCTGACCACCCTTTTAAAACTGGCTCACCTCCAGTACTCCCTAACCCTGTTTCCCTCTGTATTTTACTTTATAGGACTTAAACTAAATACATACTACACATTCAGTTTATTGCTCCCCACCTTGCCTCCAAATGTACGTACACTCCATGATGGAAGGGATTTTTTTCCATTTTAGTCAGTCCTATATTGCCATTGGAAACCCTGGTGGTGTAGTGGTTAAGAGCTACAGCTGCTAACCAAAAGGTTGGCCGTTCGAACCTATCAGGTGCTCCTTGGAAACTCTATGGGGCAGTTTTACTCTGTTCTATAGGGTCGCTATGAGTCAGAATTGGCAGTTTTTTTTTTTTTTTAATATTGTCAGGAGCAGTGCCTGGCACATAGTAAATAGTCATAAACATATCTGTTGAATGAATGAATTAATGAAATAAAGGGGGTGGTGAAGAGAGAATGTAATGCTTGAAACTGAGTTCAGAGAGGAAGAGCAATTATGGGTCTGACATTGAGAGTAGGTGGCAGAGGTTGGGTGGAGTATAGATCATGGGAAAAGAGGAGGCTGAGAAACTGAGAAGACAGGAAAGATTACTTCCAAGAATTTCAAAATCACCAGGAATTATGGCAAGTAGTGTTAGAGAGAATGACTAGGAATGAAGAGACAAAACTCAGAGATGATGAGGTCTATTGATAATCACAGCAAGGAGGGAATGATATGTAATCGAACAGCATGGGCTTTAAGGCCAAAGTTTTCAGGGAAGAGAAGGAGAGATTGGCTTAGAATCTGTAACAAAGAGCAAGGAGGATACCTGCCTCATCTCCAGGTCCACTGCTATGAAGCAGATTGTATGAGGAGTTGCCAGCTCTTGAGAGGGTTACAAAGGAAGTAGTGTTCTCAGGGAGAACAATGTGTCAATAAATAAGAAAAATAAAGGGAATATTCAGAAAAAAAGACTATTGATACTGATAATCCCTTGTGACTTCATCAACCAGAGAGGAAAGTGTTTCAGGAGTAGGTGTCAAATTAGGGATACACAGGGCCTTGTGGGGAGGAGAATCTGGGTAATGAGGTTATACCTAGGACTTTTGAGCTTCTTGTCATGACCAGATAAATGGTAAGAAGGAATTAACCTTGCTATCAAGGAAGGCTCTTTGGTGAAGCTGTTGGGGGCTGGACTAGTGAGAGATGGTGGGATCTGGATTATTATGTACTCTGGAATTTCTTCTTTCCTCCCGCCAGTGGTAGTGCAGAAGCTTGGGAGAGATGGTATTTCCTGGTGATACAGGAATGAAATAAACACATATTCACTTTTCATTCTGGAATAAATACATAGTCTCATAAGTGGACTAGTTAGATGTTGTTATGGATTGACTACACCTTTCCTGATTTTAAACCATGCAGTATCCCTTTGTTCTGTTAGAATGACTGCCTCTTTGGTCTATGTTCAGGTACTGCATAAGCACAATTAAGTGTTCTGGAATTCCATTCTTTGCAATGTTATCCATAATTTGTTACGTGCCACATGGTGGAATGCCTTTGCATAGTCAATGAAACACAGGTAAACGTCTTTCTGGTATTCTTTGCTTTCAACCAAGAGCCATCTGACATCAGTAATGATATCCCTCATTCCATGTCCTCTTCTGAATCCAGCTTGAATTTCTGGCAGTTCCCTGTTGATGTACTGCTGCAACAGTTTTTGAATTATCTTCAGCATAATTTTATCGCGTGTTATATTGAAGATATTGTTTGATAATTTCTGCATTCCATCGGATCACCTTTTTTCAGAATGGGCACGTATATGGATCTCTTCCAGTCAGTAGGCCAGGTAGCTCTCTTCCAAATTTCTTGGCATAGACAGGTGGGTGCTTCTAGGAAAGGTGTGCATCAAGGTTGTATCCTTCCACCATACTTATTCAATCTGTATGCTAAGCAAATAATCTGAGAAGCTGGAGTATATGAAGAAGAATGAGGCATTAGGGTGGAGGAAGATTCATTAACAACCTGCGATATGCAGATGACACAACCTTACTTGCTGAAAGTGGAGAGGACTTGAAGCACTTACTGATGAAAATCAAAGACTATAGTCTTCAGTATGGACTGAACCTCAAATAAAGAAAACAAAAATCCTCAAAACTGGACCAATAAGCAACAGCATGAGAAATGGAGAAAAGATTGACGTTGTCAAGGATTTCACTTTACTTGGATCCACAATCAATGCCCATGGAAGCAGCAGTCAAGAAATCAAATGATGTATTGCATTGGGAATATCTGCTGCAAAAGACCTCTTTAAAATGTTGAAAAGCAAAGGTGTTACTTTGAGGACTAACCCAGTGCTGTGACTTTGAGGACTAAGTCATGGTATTTGCAATCACCTCATATGCATGCTAAAGCTGGACAACGAATAAAGAAGACCAAAGAAGAATTGATGCCTTTGAATTACAGCATTGGTGAAGAATATTGAATATACCATGAACAGCCAGAAGAATGAACAAATGTGTCTTAGAAGAAGTACAGCCTGAATGCTCCTTAAAAGTGAGGATGGTGAGACTTCATCTCACATACTTTGGACATATTATCAGGAGGGACCAGTCCCTGGAGAAGGATATCATGCTCAGTAGAGGGTCAGCAAAAGAGAGGAAGGCACTCAATGAGATGGGTCAACACAGTGGCTGAAGCAATGGGCTGAGGCATAACAACGATTGTGATCATGGCGCAGGACAGGGCAGTGTTTCACTCTCTTGTATGGTATGAGTCTGAACCAACTTGATGGCACCTAACAACAACAACGTGGATTGAATTGTTCTCCAAAAATAATATGTCGTAGTCCTAATCCATGTACCTGTGGCCTTTGCAGATGTTATCAGTTAGGTTAACATGAGGTCATACTGAAGGGTGGGTCCTAATTCTATATGACTGGTGAAGAAGATATAAAGACAGAGAGACAAAGGATACCATGTGATGCCATAGCTACAAGCCAAGAAATAATGCCTGGAGCCACCAGAAACTAGGAGAGAGGCATGAACCACCCTATTCTTCCTCAGAGCCTCTGAAGGAATCAACAGGACCAATACCCTGATTTGGACCTAGAGCCGCCAAAACTGTAAGACGGTATATTTCTGTTCTTATGAGCCACCCAGTGTGTACTGCTTTGTTATGGCAGCCCCAGAACACTAAGACAGAGGTCATTGCTATTATCACTCACTTATTACAGATGAAGAAACAGAGACACAGAAAGGTTTAGTATCTCACTCAGGGTCATACTGTCAGGGCAGACTCTGAAGCTCATCTAAAGCATCAAGCCATTCTGCCTTACCCAGACCTTGACCAGTGCCTGGAATAGAGAATGGTCAATAAAGATTTAGCACATGAACAATTTTGAATCCAAATCACTTCTTTTACCAAAATGAAATCTTCTGGATACAGAAAGGAATACTTATCACTATGGAGGAAAAAATAGGACACCACCGTTATTGATTATCTGTGAATGACACGTTCATGAATTTTTTTTTTTTAAGCTCTGTCAACATCCTTATGATTGGTGTTCTTATTTCTCCTTTTTATAGATGAGGATACTGAGGCTCAGAGATGTTGGGAAATCTAATGAATGTCACAGAGATGGTAAATGGCAGGGATTTTGATTTAAAACCTGCGGGGGTTCCACTATATTGGCCAACAACATTACACAGACAAACTTTGTTTGTTCCAGAATAGCCATGTTCAGATTGTAGGTGGCATCAAGAGACCCTGTGAATATTGAGAATATTCAAGATGGCAATTGTAGACTTTGAGGGCAGTTCCAAAACAGAATATCTGAACAATCTGAGGAATAAACACCCAGCCTCCCAAGATGACAACTTTGAAGGAAATGGTGCTGAGAGACACTACGACCAGACTCTGCTTTGCTGTACCAAATCTGAGGTGCAAACCAGCAAATCTGCAATGTATTCTCAGGTTGTGCTGAATTTCTAGATAGCCAGGAGGCCACTAGAAAAAGGGAACTAATAACTAATATGGATTGTTGCTCCATAATCATCACGCCCTTCCGATCAGAGGCTGAACTCACGTTAGTGCATGGAAAGTAGGTTTCATTACTTACAGTGAGAAGAGGACAGAATACAACAGGTGAGCGGTTCTCCCGGCTCAAAAGTGGTCCGGGGAGAAATGATGACTTTTCCATGCACGGCTTCTGAAAACTGTCCCAGTGGATATAGGTATATTCACGCCTGCCCTCCACCTGGCATCGTGTCTGAGATACACAACGGGAGCTGATATACTGATGTTCTCCCCTTGGCCAGGTAGATCCACTTAGGTGGGCTGTAAGCTTAATTCTACACGTGCCCCATTAGCACCATAGCTGAGGAGACGAAGAAAGCTTCCTTACCTAGCTATTTTACGCCCCAACCTATGTGACTAATTGTATCTTTTTAACCCTGCAAACAAAAATCAGGCCTCAATGGGGGCTGTGGTTGTAATGAGGTCTCCTGCATCACGTCTCCTGACTTCCTCAGGAAGGGGGTTGTTTAGCCCAGAATTGTGTCTTTTTAACTCTGCTAACAAACATCAAGCCTCAGTGGGAGGTGGGAGGGTGGTTTATTCTGAGGCTTAAAGATATCAGCAGGGAGAGGAAAAGAGAAAACCATGGCTCTCTGGCTTGTCCAAAGGACTCCCTTCTCACAGGTGATCATTTGAATTTTTAAAAATTATATCTACTGAAAGGAAAACAGTTTTACAGCTTCAGTTCACATGCTTCTATTTATAGTGCTGTAAGCAGAACACTGGAAACCCTGGTGGCATACTAGTTAAGTGCTATAGCTGCTAACTAAGAGGTTGGCAGTTCAAATCCTCCAGGCGCTCCTTGAAAACTCTATGGGGCAGTTCTACTCTGTCCTATAGGGTCGCTATGAGTTGGAATCGACTCGATGGCAGTGGGTTTGGTTTGGTTTTTAAGCAGAACACTGTGTTTTAAAAAGTCTGTCCTTATGTCTTCTCTTATCATTTAGTAATTAGCTCAGTACTTTGTATGTGCAAAATAGAATACATGTCAATTACTTTGAGTATTTTGTCTTGAAATGTTTCCCTTTTTGTTATCTCTAGAGAAATTCTCAGTCCATTTTATTAGACTCAGAAAACCCTTCTTGCTCTCTCTTCAAATCATCTAACTTCAGGCTCTCAGAAGCTAGCAGGTATGGGAGAGGTCTTTACCATACTGGTGAATCACAGAAGGACACGTTTATTTGCTTTGGTTTTTAAAGGCATCCAAAGGGGAACAGGGAAATGAATGTTTGGTTATTTATTACATTTCCGACTCTATATGTGGTTTCTGACTCCAGTGTCCTGTCTTGTTGACGGTACCTTCACGGTTCAATGCTCCGTGAGTTATCTGTCCATCAAGGTAGAAGCTGGCTCCCTGAGGCTGAGCCCGAGCCCAGGCATGTCTAGATGTCTCTATGCAGGCGCTGCCTCAGGTTCATCACTCATTCTACCGCTGGCTGCTGCGTTAATACAGCAGGTGGCCGGCACAGCAAACTACCACCTCTTTGCTCCATTGGGGGAAACCGTGGTGGTGCAGTGGTTAAGAGCTACGACTGCTAACCAATAGGTTGGCAGTTCGAATCCTCCAGGAGACCCTTGGAAACCCTGTGGGGTAGTTCTACTCTGTCCTTTAGGGTTGCTCTGAGTCAGAATCTGCTCGATGGCAGTGGGTTTTGGTTTTTGGTTACTCCATTGGATTAAGTCTGGGAAGCTGAATCTCCTAATTCTGTGCAATCACTCCAGATGGGACTGGACTTCATAAGAACTTAGATGACATTGGGGGCTGCCCAGCACATCACAGGATGGGCGCTGGGTCTTCAGTGGCTGTTCGGTTCCTCCCCAACTTTCTGGCTCCCCAGCCTCTTCGTCCTATGAGAACATGTCATCCATTGCATTTTAACAACTCAACTTTATTGAGGTAAAATCATGTACAATAAACTGCATTCATTTAGAGTGTACAATTCAGTGATTTTTGACAAATATATGTACCCATGAAATGACCACTGCAACCAAAATACGGAATATTTCTATCATCGCCAAAAGTTCCCCCATGCTACTATGCAGTCCATTACCCGCCCCCACCTTTACTCCCAGGCAACTGCTGATCAACATGTTGTCATTATACATTTTTGTGTTGTTGTTAGTTGCCGTTGAGTCAGCTCCAACTCAGGGTGACCCAATGAACAAAAAAACAAAATGTTGTTCGGTCCTGCACCATCTTCATCATTGTTGGTATGCTCGAGAACGTTGTGGTGGCCTCTGAGTGCCTTCCAACCTAGGGGGCTCATCTTCCAGCACTACATAGGACAGTATTCTAATGTGATGCATAAGATTTTCATTGGCTGAGTTTTAGAAGTAGATCACCAGGCTTTTCTTCCTAGTCTGTCTTACTCTGGAAGCTCCACTAAAACCTATCCACCATAGGTGACATTGCTGGTATTTGAAATACTGGTGGCATAACTTCCAGTATCACAGCAACACGCAAGCCACCACAGTGTTACAAAGTGACAGATTGGTGGTAGTGTTATACATTAGGTATCATTTCCTAGAAATTACATAAATGGAATTATATAGTAGGCCCTCTTGTGTGTCAGCCTTCTTTTACTTAACACAGTGATTTTGAGATTATTTAACTCTACCATTTTATTATTATTATTTTTTTTGTTGATCTTTTCCATTTCTTATTCTTTTGCTCCCCATTGCCTGCTGCTTTTGGATTATTTAAGTATATAATTTAGAATTTTATTTGAATTAATCTATTGGCTTTTAAGCTGTATCTCTTTGCATTATTTTTTAATGGCTGTCTTAGGCTGGGTTCCCTAGAGAAGCAAAACCAGTAAAGTGAATAAATATATATATAGATTTATATCAAGGAAATGGCTCACATGGTTGTAGAGGCTGGAATGTCCCAAGTCAGTAGGTCAGAAGAAAGGCTTCTCCTGATGCATGTAGCCCCAGGGCCAGTGAACCCAGAATCAGCAGGTCAGAGAGCAGGGCTCTTGCTCACAGGCTGTGAAGATTGACGAATCCCAAAGATTGGCAGGCAAGACCCAGTTAAGCTGCTAGCTCAGTTTCCAAGAACCGGGGATCAGATGAACAGGAGCCAGCTGCAGGATCCAGAATGAACAAAAGCCCCAAGCCTTGCTAGAATATCCACTTAGATGCAGTGCAGGCCACATGCCCAAGGAAACTCCCTTTCAACTGATCGTCTACTCACAGCAGATCCCATCATGGAGGTGACCACATAATATCAAGTCTCATCATGAAAGTGATTATACCATCACATGACTATCAAACCACTGAGAATCATGACCCAGCCAAGTTGACACACGACCTTAACCACCACAGTGGTTTCTCTAGGGATTAGACTATATACTGGGGACAGTTATCAATTTATAAATCTATTACTTTTTATTTCTAAATCTACCCTTTTTTGCCTAGGGCTGGAACCCATTAATAGCTCTCCTTTGCCAGCTGGCATGATATCATGCCTTGCCAATAGGGGGCACTGGAGGGCTGCAAGTCTGTGGCAAAGGCCCATTCCATTGAACCCATTGCCATTGAGTCAAGCCTGACTGATAGCGACCATATAGGACAGAGTAGAACTGCCCCAAAGAGTTTCCAAGGAACACCTGGCGGATTCAAACTGCAGACCTTTTGGTTAGCAGCCGTAGCACTTAACCACTATGCCAGCAGGGTTTCTGTGGCAAAGTCAGGGCTTTCTTTTCCTGGTGCTAGCATTCTCTCTTCCTCCTATGGCAAGGCTGCTGGCATATCAGCATGGGCAGGGCCAGTTTCTCTGCCACCCAGCAGGCCTCTTCCTGCTGAATAGGTCAGGCCTACCGGCACCCCTGGGACCACTTCCTGTGTATTAGCTGCAGCCGGCTTGCATCCTCTAGTGAGTGAATTCTCCAGCCACCCTGCTGGCTGCTCCTACAGACCAGCTCAGGTCCACACTCGCTGATACATTTCTTTGCCTCCAAAAGTCTGTGTGTTCTGTGGTGGTCATAACCTTTCCAATAAGGTCTTAATTTCAGCCTTCGGAGAGGGGCAGGGCTCTTCCTAGTTCTTAGCCCCTCCTTGTGTAATCTCCCTTAGCTGTGGAGGCAGTAGCTTCTTTCTGTGTTTTCTGTTCCTTAAAGTTTCCTTTTATCCATTTTAGTTGTTAATCACTTTTTACCAGTTAACAATTTTTTTTTTTTTGTATTAAATTTTATCTCTTCAAATTACTGGTATAATTTCCGTCTTCTGACTGGACTCTGACTGATAAAATACCCCTAATCCTTTGGAGCTCGTGCTGTACAACTTACGATAGAGTGTAGAAACCTGGCAAGCACAGAGCTGCCTTCAGAAGCCTCCCTTCCTTTTACTGTAATTGCCCCATGTAGTGCCTCCACACACTCTATAAACCCAACAAGGCAATGTCATGTGTGTTTAAAAGAAATCAGCCTTTTACGTTTACCCAGATATTTACTGTTTAGATGCTATTATGAGTTAGGATGGACCCAACAGTGGTGATTCCTTCCTGAAGGTCTATCTGCATTTCCCTCTGGCATCATTTCTGTGGGGGCCGTGGTAGCAATCTCGCCTTCCATGAGAAAGACTGGACTCCATTCCCGGCCAACGCGCCTCACGTGCAGGCACCACCTGTCTCGCGGTGGAGGTTTGCGTGTTGCTGTGATGCCGAACAAGTTCCAGTGGAGCTTCTAGACTAAGACGGACTGGGAAGAAAGGCCTGGCGGGCTACTTCTGAAATCAGCCAGTATGCGGCCGATCGTGGAGATGGCCCGGGACTGGGCAGTGTTTTCTTCTCTTCTGCGTGGGGCTGCCATGAGTCGAGGGCTTGCTCGACAGCAGCTAACAACAACGTCAACAACAACATTCATCTTAATCCTGAAGAACTTCCTTTAGCATTCCTTATAGTGCAGGTGCGCTTGTGTCAGATTCTCTTATTTTATCTGTAAATGTCTTCATTTTGCCTTCATTCTTGAAGAATATTTTCTGTGGATATAGAACTCTGAGCTGGCATGGTCTTCTGACCTCCGTGGTTTCTGATGAGAAGTCTGCAGTCACTTGAATCATGTATTTCTCTTCCTGTGATGCATTGTTTTTCTCCAGTAGCTTTAAAGATTTTTTTTGTAAGTCTTTTGTTTTTTAGCAGTTTTACTGTGATGTGGCTAGGTCTAATAGTTTTCTTTGTATTTGTGCTGTTTGGGGTTTACTGAGCTCTATGACTTTCACCAAATTTGTGAGGGCTGTTAGCCAAGCTTCAAATCAAGTCCCATGTCCCAGGCCTCCCTCCATGTAGGAATGCCAGTAGGAGGTGTCAGCTGTTACTTCTGGGATGTTTTCTCTTCCCATTATCTCTATCCTCCCTTTTTGGGGGTATGTTAGACCTTTAACTAACATTGTCCCACAGAGCCCTAGGCTCTGTTAATAACTTTCTCAGTCTTTTATCTCTTTCTTTTTTATATTGGATAATTTTCTTTTATCTGTCTTCAAGGTCTTTGACTATTTCCCCAGTCATATCTATTAAATCTATCCAGTGGATTTTTAGATTTCAAATATTATATTTTCAGTTCTAAAATTTCCATTTGATTCTTTTTTATGTTTTCTATTCTCCTGCTAAAGGTCCCTGGGTGGCACAAATGGTTTGCGCTCAGCTACTAATCTAAATAAAGATTGGCGATTTGAACCCACTCAGTGATGCCACGGAAGAAAGGCCTGGTGATCTGCCTCCATAAAGATTACAGCTGAGAAGACTCCATGGAGCACAGTTATACTCTGTGACACATGGAGTCACCGTGAGCTGAAATCAGCTCAGCAGCAACAGTGTTTGGTTTGGTTTGGTTTTTTAAATCCCCTGTTGAGATTGGAAACCCTGGTGGCGTAGTGGTTAAGTGCTATGGCTGCTAACCAAGAGGCCAGCAGTTCGAATCTACCAGGTGCTCCTTGGAAACTCTATGGGGCAGTTCTACTTTGTCCTATGGGGTCGCTATGAGTCGACTCGATGGCAGTGGGTTTGGTGGTGGCGGTTGAGATTTCTGTCATTATAGTGTATTTTCCTTTACCTCACCGAGCATTGTTGCAGGAGCCGGGCTGGCGCACGAATCGTGGTTTGTTCTCTGTCCCCCCTCTTTGTCAGCTGGAATGTTGCAGCCTGCCCTGCCGTTTGTGATCTGAGTCAGTCAGGTGCTTGGGCAGAGTTTACACCGCACCAGGGCTCTCCTGTGGTTCTGTTCTCTCTGAAGTTCTCCCTTACTTCCCGTGGCTATGGCAGCTTCAAGCTCTTTATCCTTTTCCAGAAACCTTGGACATGTCTTCAAGACACAGTTTTTGTTTTTTTTTTCCTGCACATGTCCAAGGTTTCCTTAAGAGCTTAGACTTTGAAACATCAGAGCCAAATGTTTCCCCTGAGGCTGGCAAACTGGATAGAGTGGAGTGGGGAAGGAAGGGAAAGAGAAAATAGAGAAGGAAGAAATCCCACAGTGTGGTATCTCCAAATATTATTCAGAAAGGGAATATATCTTAAATTTTTTTTTTTTTAATTTTGTTTTGGTGAAATTATACATAGCAATTTAGGTTCCCATTCAGAAATTTCTGCACAAGTTGTTCAGTGACATTGGTTACATTCTTCATAATGTGTGAACATTCTACTTATTTCTGCCTGGTTGTTCTATTTCCATTAATCTAGTTTCCTTCCCCCCTTACATTCATATCTTTTTAAAAGTAATTGTTAAGTGGTCTTATATAGATGATTTTTTAAAGGAGCACAGTACTTATGGGTGCTATTCTTTATTTTGTGAGTCAATCTGTTATTTAGCTAAAAGGTGACCTTCAGGGGCTAGTTTAGGTTCAAGGTTTAAAGAGTAACCCTGTGCAGTAGTCTTGGGAAGTCCCCCAGTCTCAACTAGTCCCAGAAAGGGAATATGTCTTATTTGTCTCTGATCCCTTAACATGTATCTCAAAGCCTAGCACATGGGGATTTCTCAATAAATGTTTGCTAAATGAATGAGTAAATTCACTATGTAATACTGGGCAAGTCTCATGATCTCTAACCTTCTTTTTCTGTGCAAAAACAAAACCAGAACAGGGACAGTGATACTGATATCACAGTGTTGTTGTAGGATTAAATGGGATTATGCGCACTTTGTGGAGAGTTTTCTAATTGTAACATTTTATTACTGTTATTATAAATGTTCTTTGAGCTGAGATAGTACTTGGTATTTTTGCCCAAACTCTGAGTGATTCCTGGTGGACCTAGTCAACTAGAAACATGTTTTTATCTTTCTCCTGGAGAAGATGTACAATTTCAATGTACTCCTTGTTCTCCAAATTATTTATCCTCCTGATAAAAGTTTTTATGTCAGTTTGCTTGATGATTTCTGGATGACGAGAATCAATTTTGGATTAGCTTCTACCCAGCATGGAGTAACTGGCACAGGACTGAGAAAATAATGGTTATATTCTATCTTATCTCAAAGGCCTGCTTTGGCTATTTGAATATTTTAATTAGGATTTAAACTGAGTTCTAACCACATGATATGTTAAGAAACACTGTACGTGGCATTTAAGACACTGCTTAAGTATTCATAGGAAGTGCTTTCCATGCTGCATGATGAAGTAAAGATTGGGTGAGTTATATCTCATACTGAAGCCTCTGTAAATGGGTCCAGTGTTTAATAAGAACTTATGATTTTTGGGGTTGCTTGTGTACAGTGTGAAAAGGACATCTCTCATTACTAAAAACAAACAAAACAAAAAGAGAAACTTGTTGCCTTTGAGTCGATTCTGACTTATAACAACTTTATAGGACAGAGTAGAATTGCCCCATAGGGTTCCTAAGGAGTGGCTGGTTTGTTTGAACTGCTGACACCTTGGTTAGAAGGCGAACGCTTAACTACTGCACCACCAGGGCTCCCTCATCTCAGGAACTCAGAAGTAGGAGGGACCAGCTAGTACTTAATTACCTAGTGTTTTCCAAGGAGCTCAGAAAATATGGCAGATTGTACATCTGTTTCCTTGCAGACAGCAATACGCCAGACCCTCCTACCCTGCGGACAGAATCTTGGGGGTTTCAACCCTGGGAGCAAGGCTAAGGTCGGGATTTGAAGGATAGGATGATGGACCCGTTAATTCTATATAATGACTGCAGAAAGGAAGAAACATAGTATGAAGGCTGTTGGCCAAGCTTCAAAGCTAGCCCCACGTCCCAAATCTCTCTCCATGTGGAGGTGGGCATAAGACGGGTGGGCATGTTGTAGGAGGAGATGTCAGTGTTGGAGGCATATCAGCAGGCCCGAGGGATCTGAATCCAGAGCGCAAGGACGTTCAGAAATGGAAAAATACAGCCCCTGAAGGAACTAAGATGCCAAGGCCGAGGCCAACTTTTGGGCAACAAGGTTTCCACCTATTAGGATTGTTCAATCAGTAAATATTTGTTGTTTGCATACTGAATACAAAGCACTGTGTTAAATGTTGGGGTAAAACGGAAACAAAAGCACGTAAAGTTTACATTTTTCTAACAACTTCCAAAGCGTTTTTTCTCATGCTGTGAATTTTCTTTTTCTTGAGCATGAATTGCTTTAATATCGACCTTCTACATGGTCTGGTAACTCTCACAAAATGATTGGGTGGACCTATGCAAATAAGATGCTTGTGGCCCACCAAGGGGATTGGACAGTCTGCTAATAATGCAAATAAGGTGCATGGAACCCTTGTAGGGGATTGGAACTCACCACCATCAAGAAGAAGAGCCAGGAGTGGAGCATGTCTTTGTGATTCAGAAGACAGAGAAAGCTGTAACACTGAAGATGGCATGAGAGGGCAGCAGCATGGGACCCACAGGCTGTGCTCCCTGATCCACAGAGCAAGAGAGAGCAGAGCATCTTTGGGCAGGAGGCTTCCTGATGAGTGCGGTACCTCCAAGCAATTATTGGTGGCACTAAAGAGCTTTGTTAACAATTGCTTGAGCAGGGCAGAGGCCAGGCTGAGGACTGAGGGCCAAGTGCTAAGAGCCAGGAGTGGAGGGCTGAAAGTGAGGGCCAAAGGGCCGAGAGAGAGAGAGAGAGAGAGAGGCCTGCCTGTAGGCACAGCCAAGAAGAAGCTGTCCTGATCGAAGAACTATATCCTGAGTTGTTCCTATTACTTCCAAGTTGATAATGAATTATAACCTATTAAACCAAAACCAAAACTCGTCACTGTTGAGTCAATTCTGACTCATAGTGACCCTATAGGACAGAGTATAACTGCCCCACAGAGTTTCCAAGGAGCATTTGGTCGATCTGAACTGCCAGCCTTTTGGTTAGCAGCCATAGCACTTAATCACTACGCCACCAGGGTTACTTCCCTAATAAACCCCAGAATTGTGAGTATGGCCTGTGAGTTCTATTTGGCCATCACAATGAATTATTGAACGTAGCAGAGAAGTAGAGAGTGCCATGGGAGGAATGACTGGTGAAAGAATTGATAAAAAGGTTGGAGAGTGGAGGTATGTCTGACCTCATAGAAATCGTCTTTGGGCCGATGCGGATCTTGATTACCTCTCCTCCCCCTGAAGTTAGACGAGGTCTGATGCCACACCATTTTATATGTTTTTGTTAGGTGCCCTCCAGTCCATTCTGACTTCTAAGGACACTATGCACAACAGAACAAAACACTACCTGGTCCTGCACCATCCTCACAATTGTTGCTATGTTTGACCTCATTCTTGTAGCCACTGTGTCAATTCATTTAGTCAAGGGTATTCCCCTTTTTTGCTGACCCTTTACCTACAGGGTCACTATAAGTTGGAATGGAATTGACCCAGTGGCATCAGGTTTTTTTTTTTTTTTTTTTGGTTTTCTACCTTACCAAGCATGATGTTCTTCACATAGTCCAGCTTCTCAGATTATTTGCTCAGTATAAATATTGAATAAGTATGGTGAAAGGATACAACCCTGATGCACACCTTTTCTGATTTTAAACTACCTAGTATCCCCTTGTTCTCTTCGGACGACTGCTTCTTGGTTTATGTACAAGTTCTCCATGAGCACAATTAAGTGTTCTGGCTGTGATTTGTGCAGACTGTTAGTCCTGTAGACTAGTTTCTTCTTTGAGTCTTTGGTTTTCTTCTTTCTCTTTTGCTTCTGATGAGTAGAGACTGATAGTTGTGTCTTAGATGGCTCCTTACAAGCTTTTAAGACCCTAGACACTACTCACCAAACTAGGATGTACAACGTGAACTTTATGAACTATGTTATGCCAATTGGCTGAGATGTCCCATGTGACTATGGTCCTACTCCTTCAAACCCAGGAAGCTAGTCCTGCAAGGTATTTGGTTATGTTTAAGAAGTATCTGTAACCGTGCCCCATATATGCTTTATTATATATGAATGTATGTACATACAGTCACATACATGCATATACGTATGCATACACTGGAAACCCTGGTGGTATAGTGGTTAAGACCTATGGCTGCTAAGAGAAAGGTTGGCAGTTTGAATCTACCAGGCGCTCCTTGGAAACTCTATGGGGCAGTTCTACTCTGTCCTGCGGGATTGCTATGAGTCAGAATCAACTCAACAGCAAAGGGTTCTTTTTTTGTATACACTTAAATTATATACATGTACATTCACACATACATACCTATACACATGTATATCTATATACATACATGTATACCCATATATATATTTTTTGGTTGTTGTTGCTGTTATTTCAAAATTATATATGTCATAGCATTTACCAAATGTCCTTTTTTTCTTGTGTACATTTAGTGACATCATTTACCTTTGTCAAACTGTGCACATTTCACCCTCATTCGGTATTACGTTTCCCATCACCAAAATAGTAAGTGCCTACTGTCTACAGAGTGAATCCTCATCTCCTTCACCCCATCCCTGTTAACCACTAATGAGCATTAGTTTCTACATATGCCTGTTCATGTCATCTCATAAAAATGACAACATATATTTTTTTGAGATTGACTTGTTTCACTCAACATAATACCCCCCATGTTCATCCATGTTCCAAAATATTTCAGTAACTAATTTTTCTCCTAATAATCATTTTCTGATTGTATACTATGAACAAGACATGGTACTGAGTGCTTCCTTCACAACAACCCTATGAGGGTACTTTATGATCCCTGTTTTTTTAGAAAGAGAAATTAGGTGTCTTGCAAACACCAAAAATTAATAAGTGGCAAGACAAGATTTGAGTCTACACAGTCAGACTCCCTCCTCTTAATTACCTAATATTCTGCCTCCTAAAACTTGGCATATAGCTGCTGAACAGCCAGAGAGAAAGAGGACAAATATGTAGGATTCTATGATGTTTTAGGAATTCAACAACTTATGCCTGATAGAGATAGGTGAGGAGGAGGGAGAAGGAGAGAAGGGAAATCATGTGAAGAGAGCAGGCAGTTCAGCCCAAGACTCCGTTTAATACGTGTATGTTGCAGACCCACAGGGACAATCAGCTGGAAATCAGGGATCTGCTGCTCCCTCAGTGAGTCTCAGTTTCTGATTTCTCCACTGGGGCAAAGATTCTCACTGCATTGATTGTGATTCTAGTGTTTAAAAACATATTCTTTGCACAACATGGTCCTTAATGCAAGCTGAGTGCTTCACCTGGAGTTTGATGATAGAAATCTCTTCCAAAATTGGAGGACAAGCTGACTGGGTTATTTCATGTAAAGCTCTTAAAACACTGACTGGTACATGCTGAGAGGTGGTTTGTTGATCTCCAACATGGTGCCTGCCTAGAGTATTAGCAAAGACAGTTTTGATTGCAAGTGATCTTTCCTTGGCACTGACTTCAGAACCAACTCCTTGGGTTAGTACAGCTCCCGTCTTGTTTCCTTTGTCCCTGTGAGGGGCAGGAATATGCTGTGCAGACAGTCTTAGTAAGTTATTAAACTCAAAATTAACAACATGTAGCAACTTCAGTGTGTTTTCTATTTCCTATATATTTGAGAGTGAGTTGATTAGATTGCTGCCAGATTAAAGCCCTGGCATCCTTTATTTGGATTGCAAATTTCCTGCTTGTATTGGCTGAGCTTGTCCCAATACTTATGTCCTTCTCTAGACCAGGGGGAGATTGATGACAAGGACCTTCCCCTAGAGCTGACAGAGATAGAAAACCTTCCCTTGGAGCTGGTACCCTGAATTTGGACATCTGGCCTCCTAGACTGTGAGAGAAAAAAATTCTGTTTGTTAAAGCCATCTGCTTGTAGTATTTCTGTTATAGTAGCACTAGATAACTGAGACAGAATTTGGTACTGAGAGTGGGATGCTGCTCTAACAGATAACTAAAATGTGAAATGGTTTTGTAACTGTGAATTGGTAGAGGCTGGAAGAGTTTTAAAGTGCCTTGAAGAGACTGTTCGTAGAATTGTGGACATAAAATGCAATTCTGATGAGGGTTCAGAAGGAAGTGAGGAGAGCAGTCATACCAGAGGCTGTGCAGACATCAAGACGCAGCAGAAAAACAGCAACAGCAGAACCAGGAGACCAGCGTGAGACGGCATGGGAACTGACCCATGGAGCAAGAGTGCCTTGTGCATCCTCTTGCCCAGAATGAGCCAGTGACTGGGAACTTTTCCGAGAGAAGCAGACAAACTTGCTTCCTACAAGAGGGTTTTATGCTGAAAAATATTCAAGAAGAGTTTAGGACAGTTCCTGGGACACAAAGCCATATCTGGTAAATGATGAAAGGCACAGGTGTTTGGGCACAGTCCTTGGTGGGGTGGGGGGCAGTCAAGCCTCTTAGTACCCCTGTTCTGTGAGGGGTCCTGGAGGATGCATCGATTACCAGGAAAACATCTCAAATCATTACTTAAAAGCACCGTTATATGCATTTGTTGATGTCGTTAGGTGCCATCAAGTCAGTTCCGACTCATATCGGCCCTATATACAACAGAAAGAAACACTGCCCGGTCCTGAGCCATCCTTACAATCCTTGTTATGCTTGAGTCCATTGTTGCAGCCACTGTGTCAATCCATCTCGTTGAGGGTCTTCCTCTTTTCCGCTGACCCTGTACTTTGCCAAGCATGATGTCCTTCTCCAGGGACTCATCCCTTCTGACAACATGTCCAAAGTATGTAAGATGCAGTCTCACCATCCTTGCTTCTAGGGAGCATTCTGGTTGTACTTCTTCTAAAACAAATTTGTTTGTTCTTTTGGCAGTCCATGGTATATTTAATATTCTTCACCAACACCACTATTCAAAGGTGTCAATTCTTCTTCTTCAGCCTTCCTTATTCATTGTCCAGCTTTCACATGCATATGATGTGATTGAAAATACCATGGCTTGGGTCAGGCACGCTGTCATGGATTGAATTGTATGCCCCCAAAAATATGTGTCAGCTTGGTTAAGCCCTGATTCTCAGTATCATGTGGTTGTCCTCCACTTTGTGATTATAATTTTAGGTTGAATTAGGGTGGGATTGTAACACCACCCTTAACTCAGGTCAACTCCCTGATCCAAAGTAAATGGAGTTTCCCTAGGGTGTGGCCTGCACCACCTTTTATCTCTCAATGTTATCCATAATTTGTTATGATCCAAGCAGTTGAATGACTTTGCATAGTTGATAAAACACAGGTAAACATCCTTCTGATATTTTCTGCTTTCAGCTAGGACCCATCTGACATCAGCAATGATATCCCTGGTTCCATGTCCTCTTCTGAAACCAGCCTGAATTTCTGGCTGTTCCCTGTCGATATACTGCTGCAGCCGCTTTTGAATGATCTTCAGCAACATTTTGCTTGCGGGTGATATTAATGATATTGTTCTATAATTTCCACATGTGGTTGGGAATAGGCATAAATATGGATCTCTTCCAGCTGGTTGGCCAGGTAGCTGTCTTCCAGATTTCTTGGCATAGATGAGTGAGTACTTCCAGCATTGCGTCCGTTTGTTGAAACATCTCGGTTGATAATCCATTAATTCCTGGAGCCTTGTTTTTCGCCAATGCCTTCAGAGCAGCTTGGACTTCTTCCTTCAGTACCATCGGTTCCTGATCATATGCTACCTCTTGAAATGGCTGAATGTCAGCTAGTTGTTTTTGGTATAATGACTCTGTATTCCTTCCATCTTCTTTTGATGCTTCCTGCGTCATTTAATATTTTCCCCACAGACTGCTTCACTATTGCAACTCGAGGCTTGAATTTTTTCAGCTTGAGAAATGCTGACCGTGTTCTTTCCTTTTGGTCTTCTATCTCCAGCTCTTTGCACATGTCATTATAATACTTTACTTTGTCTTCTTGAGCTGCCCTTTGAAATCTTCTGTTCAGTTCTTTTACTTCATCATGTCTTCCTTTTGCTTTAGCTGCCTGACATTCGAAAGCCATTTTGTTTATTTTCTTTTTTTCCTGTCTTTTCAGTGACCTCTTGCTTTCTTCATGTACGATGTCGATGTCATTATATGCATAGAAAATAAATTTCTGGAAGTATATATAAGAAGTTGTTAACTGTGGCTGATTCTGGTAAAAGGGACTGGGGGTCAGGGATGAGAGACAAATTTACTTTTTTTTCCTTGGATACCCTTTTGCATGGCTAGATTTTTTTTTTCTTGTACTGTTTGCATTATTACTCTTCTAATTAAACAAAAATAATATAGGGTTAAGTAAAAATTAAAAAAAAAAATCAATCTCCTTTTCCTGGATGTTGAAATAAAGAATTCAAAACTCAAAACTGCTCAGTTAATCAGGGGAAGAGAAAATAGGCAAATACAGGGGGAAATAGGATGAAGGCATACATGTTATAGAGAAAACTGAGAGGACAGGACTAGAAGGGGAGGGAGAAGAGGACAATGGCTTCAGCAAGACAGAAGGAGAAAGCAAAAAGCTAGACTAGCTGGGAGGGAAGGCTTCTTAGGCTGTGATTTGAGCTATTTTATGAGCTGCCTCCCTTTGACACAGCCTGCTGTTCACCTCTGCTGTGGAGTTTGAGTTTCCTGTTTCCTTATATCTGAAATGCTAAATTAACTAGTTACCTAGTATCTGTCCTGTAATTGCTCTTTGTTCTTGATCCTTCTGAGGCACAGCCTTAAGGGAGGTGGTCTCAGTGGTGTGTGAGTAGAAAATGTTCTCCTGGCCAGAGAGAACAGGGCTGGCAGCTGAGAGGCCATGGGTGCTGCCTTCTTGCCTTCATTTCAGAGAGGAAGGGAATCTAATATTCACTGAGCACTTCTTACTCACTTGGACAGTTTTGCCAATAACACCAAGAAAGGGGCAAGGTGGGCAAACCCCACCTTTATCACTAAAAAAAAAAAAAATTTTTTTTTTTTTAATCACTAACTGCATGGCAAAGATCATTCCCCCCTGGAAATGGATCCAGGCTTCACTTTGTCACATCTCCATGATCCCTGTCGCCAGCCACTTTTGTGGCACTACCTTTTTCTGATCCTGACCACCCAGAGTTAGGTCAGACTTCATTCCTGGCCACCCCAAGACAGCTCAAAACACCCCTGGCCACCTGAGGCCAGGTCATCAGGTACCAGACGTAGGCTCAGGAGTTTGCACAACTCCCTATACTTCAGACCAGGTGGCCCCTCTCTCTTCCTCCTTGGGGCTAAGGTCAGTGGGTCCAGCTGTAGGCTGGGAGTCCACACAGCTCCCTGCACTTCAGACCAGATGCTCCCCACCCCCCGCCATCTCTAGCACCTGGGGCTAGGACGTAAGCTAGAAGGACTCTATCCTTCTTCAATGATTGCCCGCACAGTCTTTCTCTGAATTAGCCACCCAGAGCTAAGTCAGAGTCTCTTTGCCCCTTGTGGGCTCGTTATTTCTCTAGAAAGGCTCACAGAATTCATGGAGACTCTATGCTTACTGTTACCCATTTATTATAACCAGAAAGGATACAAGTGAAGAGATGCATCAGGCAAGGTCTGACATGAGGTTTCTGCTGTCGTCGGGGACATGCCACCCTCTCTCGTGCATGGATGTTCTCACCAATCCAGAATCTCCCACAAAGGAAGCTCCAAGGTCCAGGATCCCTTATAATAGTCAATGGGGCCTCAATGACTATGCATGACTGGGGTCTTAATACAAAGTCATGATCAATTCAATCAATGAATATGCATGATTGATTACATCTTGCCCCCTCCCTTCTTGAAGTTATTTGCCAGGTGTGGTCTTTGGCTTCCACTACATTTATGTTTGTTTACATGTTGCCTGGATGTTTTAGAAAAAGACAACTTGGTTGCGTGAGAAATCCCAAGAGCTATCTTCCAGAAACTGGATACAAAGGTTAGAGATCTTTCTCCCACACAACAGTTATATTTGCATTTAATATCTTTTAATTCTCAGAGCAATGCTGTTGGTTTGCAAGTAAAGTTCAGAAGAGTCAGCCAGTAAGTGGCTGAACAGGACTTGAATATATGTTAGTCTGACAAATGCCAAGCCTTTTCCACTCCCCTATACTCTCTCCAAGATGACATGAACATGTACTTTAAGGAATGCTTATTGTGAAAAATTTGTAAAATACCGAAAGGTGTGAAGATGATTAAATCACCTATTAGCCTACCATCCAGAGTTAACCAGTTACCTTTGAGTTGCTTCCAACTCATGGCGACCCTGGTGTGTCAGAGTAGAACTGTGATCCATAGAGTTTTGTTTTTTTTTTGTACATATTTTTTTTCCTAAATTTTATTTATCTTGTTGTTGTTGAGAATATACTCAGCAAAACACACACCAATCCAACAGTTTCTACATGTACATTTTAGTGGCATTGATTACATTCTTTGAGATGTGCAACCATTCTCACCCTCCTTTTCTGAGTTGTTCCTCCCTCATTAACCCAGCAGGTTTTCAGAGGCTGATGTTTCTAAAGTAGATTCCAGGGTTTTCTTCCAAGGCATCTCTAGGTGGACTTGAACCTCCAAGCTTTCAGTTAGTAGCTGAGCATTTAAGCATTTACACTATCCAGGGACCTCTCTATCCAGAATTAACCGCCATCAGTACCAGTATCTCTGGCTGTGGTTTAATTTTCTTTGCTGTTAATGTGCCCAATTTCCTTCACCATTTAATACTACTTAAATTTATGATATTTAACACATAGCAAATAGGACCATAAATTATTTGGTATGATGAGGAAAACTATGAAACAAATCTAGTTATGAAACAAAAATTGTGCATTGACTGATACTGACTTCTGAAACTGAGTGTGTAACACAATTGACCCCAAATAAAACTCAACCTCAACTTGTTTGAGATTTCATACATTCGTATTCCAAGTGAAAGATTCTGTAATCTTATTGCCTGAGAAGTAAAAAGCAGCTGAAATTCTGTCAGAAGTTTTGGTTGATAGCACTTCTTACTGAGATGAAGAGGCCCATAAAAATCTTGCAGAGAATGACTTGGGAAATTAAGATTGTACAGGAGCCATGAAGATGTCCAAATCACTTGATATAAGAATACAATTTCTGGAATTCTTACGTAAGAAAATTAAGGAGACAATTCATTATAAAAAAGTTACATGGGTGTAGATGTTCATTTTCACATTATCTCTAGATAGATAGACGCTGCTGAGTCAGCTCTAATTCACGGCGACCTTATAAAGGCTTGTCTAGTCCTGCATTATCCTCATGATTCTGGTATGTTCAACTCCATTGTTGTGATTACTGCCAATCCATCTCACAGAGGGTCTCCCCCACCTTCGCCAGCCCTCTACTTCGCCAGACATGATGTCCTTCTCCAGCAATTGATCCCTTCTGATGATGTAGCCAAAGCAAGCGAATTGGATGATACTCTGTTGTGATTCATAAGGTTTTCATTGGCTGATTTTTGGAAGCAGATCACCAGGCCTCTTTTCCTACTGTGTCTTAGCCAGGAAGCTCCACTGAAACCTGTCCATCCTGGGTGACCCTGCCGGTATTTGAAATACCAGTGGCATAGCTTCCAGCATCATAGCAACACGTAAGCCACCACAGTGTAACAAACTGTTTAGGAACCAGTTGCTCTGAAGTCTGTTCTGACTCATGGTGACCCCATGTGTGTCAGAGTAGAACTTGTGCTTTGTAGTTCTCAAAGGATGATTTTTTGGAGGTAGATTGCCAGGCCTTTTCTCTGAGGTGCCTCTGGGTAGAATTGAACCTCAAATCTTTCAGTTAGCAGCCAAGTGCTTAACCATTTGTGCCACCTAGTCACCCCCGTACTCTGATTAGAAGCCTGAAATTAGCAGCCCAAGTGGCAGACAAGGGCTAGGAGTAAATATGCAAAAATGAAAGCTAATTGTACTAGGATGATATGATTATGGGTGATAGTTTTTTCAAAGGTCAACAGTTTGCATCTACCAGCTGCAACTTGGAAACCCTATGGGGCAGTTCTACTCTGTCCTATAGGGCCTCTATGAGTTGGAATCAACTTAATGGCAACGGGTTTGGTTTGATTTTTTCAAACATCTTTATTTAAATATTATTTTATTTTTACAATTTAAAGCAAAGGAAAGAGTGGAGGACAGGAAGGGAATAAAAGGAAACATTGCATAAATGCCCATGGTGGGGGGCACCTGAGAATTTCTGTGTCATCTCTTCCTCTTGCTTACTCTCACCCTTGCCATCCTGTTCCAGGAATCCCACGCTCCTGTTCCTTCTTCCTCTCCTTTGGGCAGGAGAATTGTTCAGAAATCTGGAGGCCTTGTGCAGGAAGGCATAAATGGTTAGTAATAACTTCCTTAGGTAGGAAAATTTCTAGATGAGTTGCCCTAGAAAGGGGAATGGAAATTGGATGTTGAAACCCAGTGAAGAATGGGACTGTGGATTGATCTCACAGCTGTCCCAGGGGCGCCTCTCCTTTGGAAAGAAATGCTCTGGGCAGTGGTCATTCACTTCTAGACACGTAGACATCCATGACAGTATCCACAGGGGTTTGCCTGTGCTGGCTGTGTTGTGCTCCTGGGGAAATAGAGATAAATATTGCAATTCAGTTGTTTATAATGGAATATTATCGTCCCTCTGCAGAGGTGCAACATGTGGTGAGTCAGCCGTGCTTCTTCTATCCTGATTAAGTCAGAATCTCAGCAAAACAAATCAGTCAGCTTTTCCCCACTTAAACCACCACTGCTTCAACTTCTATCTTATCATCTCTAACCAGGACCGTAGTTACAGCTTCCTAATAGTTCTCCTTGCCCTGATCTCTCTCCGTCTCTGCATTCAATTCCCCATGCTGCTGCCAAAGGATCTTCCTAAAAGTCAGCTATGATACTGACAATCCCCTGCTTTAATTTATTTAATGGATCTCCATTTATTTAGTATACTAACTCCATAGCAAAACATGGAGAGGCCTTCAAGGTCCCTGCCTATCTTTTCAGCCCCATCATTACTCACTTTTTCTGATGCCCCAAATGCTTCAGCCACATTTACCTTTATTTCCTGAATAAAACATGCCCTCGCATGCTTCAGGGCCTTTGTAGATGTAATTAGTCTATGATGTCATGACTCTGCAAAGGCTTTCACCACATTTAATTCTAGGTAACCTTGCATATTCTTCATGCATCACTTGAGATCTTAGTTGTAGACAACAGTATTCACTCTAGCTAGCTTAAGCAGGAAGGGATACATTGGAGAAATTAGAAAGCTAATGGAGTTGTTGGAAGGAATGGGGAATTAGGCTACTGGCTACCTTCCAGCAGCAGCTCCCAGAACTACACTATGGCCCTGTTCTGTCAGGAACTGCTGCCACCTCTGATTCCAGAACCAAGCTACCTCCGATGCCCACCTGTACCCACCAAATAGATGTCCTGCACACCCCGTTGCTTCCTCACTGTCATAGTTTCCTAGGGCTGCTGTGACAAAGTACCACAAACAGAACGTTATTGCCTCACAGTTTTGGAGTCTAGAAGTCCAAATCAGGGTATCAGCCATGTTGATTCCTTCTGGAGGCTCTGAGGAAGAAACTGTTCCATGCCTCTCTTCCGGCTTCTGGTGGTTCCCAGTAAACCTTGGCTTGGAGCTGCATCTGCCACCACTGTCACATGGTTGCCCTTCCTCTTTCTAAGTCTCTGTGTCTGTTCTCTTTTATAAGGCACCACTCGGATGGCATTAGGACTCACCCTACTCTGGTATGACCTCGTGGTAACTAATAATATCTTCAAAGGTCCTGTTTCCAAATAAAGCCACGTTCATAAGTACCAGAGTTTAGGACTTCAACGTATCTTCTTTGGGAGACACAATTCAATCCATAACACTCATGTAACTCACTTTCAAATCCAAATATTACATGCATATGTTTGGTAGAAAGGAAGCCAAACACTTGAATTTTAACAGCAATGTGGACTAAGAACATTTTCTATTTTGATTCTACGTTGAGAATGCAGAATTCATAATATGGCAAACTATCAGTGTTTAATAGATATGGGGTAACATAAATGACAGAGTTACACTAAGCCTTTCTTCCTCTTTTTAAGGAACTCTTGCATTTTGTATGCTTATCTTTATACATATGTGCTTCCATCGCTAGACTGTGGACTGCTTCAAGTTAGGATGATGTCTTACTTATTTCTGTATCCACAGCACTTTGACACAGAACTGTACATATCGGCGACTCTTTGTTGATTGTTAAAATAGAACTATGAGAATTCTTTGTCTAAAACTTTTTCATGGTAAATTGTGTAAAAAACACCCAGAGCCGTCAAGTCGATTCCGTCTCATAGCGACCCTATAGGACAGGGTAGAACTGCCCCATAGAGTTTCCAAGGAGCATCTGGTGGATTTGAACTGCCGACCCTTTGGTTAGCAGCCACAGCACTTAACCACTATACCATCAGGGTTTCCTGTATAAGGAATTAATTTTATAAGAGGCTTTAATTCAGTCTTGAAGATTGGGTCCTGGTCTTTATGCCACGAAAAGTGTTAAATCAAATTTTAACTAACTCAAACTGCAGGAAACAGATCTTTAAATACTACTTAAAAGTTGGTCCCCAAGTACAAGACTGAAGGTTCTTTCCAAGCACTGATCTTTAGAGTCACCTCATATATTATGTGCCATAATAAACGGAGTGGGCCTTCAGCAAGTGACAGAATAAGGGAGGTTATCTTTAGTGCTCTTTGTCTCCCCTCCTAGCTCTCCTCCCTTCTCCTCATCATATATACCTATATCATATATACCTATATCATGCTTTATTGTTAACAAAGGACTTTCACACCATTTATCCATTGAGTCCTTACAGCTATCCTGTGTGCTTTTATTATATCCATGTAATAATTTCAGCCAGAGGACAGCAAACTACACCCTAAGGGCTGAGTCCAGGTACCGACTGTTTATGTAAATAAAGGTTTATTGGGATGCAGCCACACCCATTCATTTATGTATTGTCTATGACTACTTTAGGGCTACAGTGGTAGAGTTGGGAAGTTACTGTGAACTGCCAAGCCTAAAATATTTACTAACTGGATCTTTAAAGAAGTTTGCCTCTGCCTTATGTAAGCCTTTGGAACTCAGGTTATTGTTGATGTTATTTTAACAGCAGTGTGGACTCATGGAGACCCCACAGGGTTTTCAAGGCAGTGACCTTTCAGAAGACATGTAGGAGGTGAAATTGCCCGTGTAAGTCAGGACACAAATCTAGGTTTTCTGAGGATGGGTTCCATTTCTTAGATGTCATTATTGGGAGCCATTTAAAAATGTATGGAGTTATTTGAAAGCAGATTTCTCTAACTGTAGTGTTCCTTTTAACTCGATTCATACCGTTGACTAAATAAATAGGAAGTTTGTAGTATAAGAGCACATTTCTACAGCCTCGTTGGCTCTGAAGTGTATAATACAGAGCATTAGCTAGAGTGGTTTTTGATAATTTGTGCATTCAATACATGAATTGTTCACAGGTAGTATACACGATTCTGCAGATACAGATTGTGGCCTACATGTATCTTCATGTATTCATGAATCAGTCATGATAGTTTTACTTTAAAGCTGCCTTTACTCTAGTGCATAAGATTTTTCCTTTTATTTATTGCTGTGCAACAAATCACTCCAAACTTAGCAATTTGAAACACCATTTTATCATGTATCATGGTTTTATGGTCAGGAATTTGAGCAGGGCTCTTTTGGGCAATTGCTTTGTTCTATTGTTTGTCAACAGAGGTTGCACAGTGGTCTTCAGTTGGCTGATGGACTGGGTTGGATGGTCCAAGATGGCTTCCCACACAGATCTGAAACCTTGGTAGAGATGGCTGGAAGGCTGGGATTATCCGGGGCTGTGACTAGACCTGTGGTTTCTCCAGCATGGAGGCCTCAAAGTAGTCAAGACTTCTTATATGGCTGCTTAGGCCCCCAGAGAGAATGTTCCAGGAGAACAGATAGTGGAAGCTTCCAGTTTCTTAAGGCCTGGAATTATGCCTGTCATATTGATCAAAGTAGTCACAAGGCCACTGAGCTTCAGGGGAGAGGACATAGACCCTACCTCTCAATGGGAGGAAATGTCAAAGATTTTGTGGCTATCTTTAATTTGCCATGGAAATGTATTAGTAAAAAGTTTAAAAAGTACAAAAATACAAATATGGACAGTGGACTATGAAAGCTCAGTGAAGGCTGGGACCAACTCTATTTAGAGCACTAGTCAATTAAAGAATTTTGTCAGGCATTTAAGAAGGCAAAACGTTAAGTCATGATGCTGAGAAAGAGTCTGCCATGTTTGGAAAATAAGGAAATAAATATGTTGGAGTGGAGGGGCCTTGAAAGAAAGGGAGAGAGATGCCAATGAACATGGTGTTGTTATAGTGGTAGCATGATAAGGGTGGTGAAAATGTAAATAGAATCACCCATTCATTGTGCATTTCCTATATCTCAGATTTTCAACATGAATTTCATCTGAAGGAGGTGGGACACTTTCATGAAGGCAAGGAGGAGCCAACTAAGGTGTTTAAGAATGGAAGGGGAAAGTCAGATTTGTTGTCAAGAAACAACTACGGTGGTAGTGTTATGAATTGAATTGTGTCCCCCAAAAGGATATGTCGAAGCCCTGGTACTCATGAATGTGACCTTGTTTGGAAATAAGGTCTTTGAAGATGTTATCAATTAAGTTAACATGAGGTTATACTAGGGTAGCATGGGTCATGATCCAATCTGAGTGGTGCTGTTATGAAAAAGAAGAGACAGACAGAGGAAAGATGGTCATGTGAACACAAAGTTATACTACAGCTACAAGCCAAGGAACACCTGGGGCTACAAGAAGCTGGGAGAGATAAGAAAGGATTTTCCCTTAGAGCCTACAGAGAGAACATGGTCCTGCCGACATCCTTAATTCAGACTACTAGCCTTCAGAGCTGTGAGACAATACATTTCTCTTGTTTTAAGTCTCCTACTTTGTGGTACTTTGTTATGGCAGCCCTAGGAAACTTATGCAGGCAGTATAGAGGGTATGGAAGAGAGCTTAATGGCTGAGAGACCCTTAACAAAGCTCATATGAAAAGTCAAACCAGACTGCATGGCAGATGAAAGAGAATTAGGGGTTAGATTCACAGGCAGAGTTGATCGGCTTTGGTAACTATCATGGACTGAATTTGTGTCTCCCAAGAATATGTGTATCGATTTGGCTAGGCCATGATTCCCAGTATTGTGTGACTGTCCACCATTTTGTCATCTTATGTAATTTTCCTTTGTGTTATAAATCCTACCTCTTTTTTTTTCTATTATGTTAATAAGGTAGAATAGGTGGCAGTTATGTTAATAAGGCAGAACACTCAATCTGCAAGATTGAATTGTGTCTTGAGTCAACCTCTTTTGAGATTTAAGAAAGAGAAGCAAGTAGAGAGACGGGGACCTCATACCACCAAGAAAGCAATGCCGGGAGCAGAGCGTGTCCTTTAGACCTTGGGTTCCTGTTTGGAGAAGCTGCTAGACCAGGGGAAGATTGATGACACGAACCTTCCTCCAGAGCTGACAGAGAAAGCCTTCCCCTGGAATTGACACCCTGAATTTGGACTTCTAGCCTACTAGACTGAGAGAATAAACTTCTGTTTGTTAAAGCCGTCAGATTGTGGTATTTCTGTTATAGCAGCACTAGATGACTAGGACAGTAACCAATTGGATATGAGGCATGAGGAAAACAAAAGGGTTGAAACTGAGTCTCAGTTTTCTAGTGTGAAGGATTCATTGCTTATTTAGAATATTTTTTTGTCACAACTTCTGTTGCCCACAGTTTTGGCTTGTTGTTTAACCCTCATGGCTCCTCACGGCCTCTGTTCAAACTTGGAATTTCTCAGAATTTCTTATCATCTCCAGATCCCGTTACAAATAGGTTGATTTCTCTATAGTTGATGACTAAAATTCTTGAGAATACAAATCTAATTAGCTTAGTTTTTCCCTGTTTGGACATAGTGGTGTGTTCTAGGTCACTCCATAGGTCATCTATGGTGTACCGAACTGATAGACCTCTGAATTTGTTGAGACTGGGTCAAGAGCCCAATTTAGTACAATAAACCATGACTTGTGACTAGAGAAGAGGCCCAATGCCTTCATCTGCAGAGGTTGTGAGTGGGGTAGTTTCCTTTAGAAGATACCAAGGACTTAGTAGCCTTTCTGGCTATACAGTAAAGTGGAGTGGAGCTCAACTTATCCACCCCTTTTCTCCACCCTCCCCTCAGTATTGTGTCATCCTTGAGGCCATGTATGTTGGCTTGGAAGGAGCAGTGGAAGGATAAGAGTAATTAAGAATGAAAATTTGGGAGAATGCCACTAAAATAACTGGTCTTTGTGTTCAAGGTAGCTAGCAAATGAAGGGAAGAATGGTCATGGTCAACAGAGGAATAAAAAAGTGACTGTGAAGGAAAGACTTGAAAGAAGCTAAAGATCATGTTTAGCAGGAGAAACAGACGAAGCAAGAAGGGTACCAAACCAAAGTCATTGCTGTCAAGTTGGTTCCAACTCATAGCGATCCTATAGGACAGAGTAGAACTGCCGCATAGGGTTTCCAAGGAGTGCCTGGAGGATTCAAATTGCCGGCCTTTTGATTAGCAGCCAAACCCTTAACCACTACGCCACCTGGATTTCTGAGCAAGAATAGTGCCTCTGAATTTAGAAATCAGGCTAGCAGAGTTCTAGAGGAAGAAAATCCAAGATGTAGCCGTGGAAGGGAAAGGAAATGGAGCCTTTTCTTAGACAAGCCCAAGAAATCTTTAGTTCAGTTGAATTCTCCATATGGATGGCATAGAGTGAAGAGGTTGATCAATCGGTGTGGATGGATGATGAGGCTGTCCAGGATGATGGAAGGTTTGGGGTGGAGAGGATGCAGGGATCTAGGCTCCAAGGCTCTTCTTCAATGTGCCAGAGTAATAAGATCACAGTAGTGATGGAATAGAGAAATGGCAGGACTGATTGGGGCTGGGGCCCCAGGAAGACAGGATGTGAATTGAAATAGAAGAGTAATGGTCTGAGAGAATATAGCGGCACAAAGAGAACAACAATCCCCTTTATCTTCATCCACCATAACCCTTTTATAACTCCTCAAGCAAACCACAACATTTGTCCTGAAATAAGGAGGAGGATAGTGAGAAGAACATCCTTCCCTGAGGACAGGAATACAGAGAAGGCTAAATGAAGAAGTAGCCAAATGAAGGATGTGTAGGAACCATTCAAGGAAAGAATGAGGGTGAAGTGGAGGTTAGTTAAAATGAAATGGAGACTCCATTGGGCACCCAAGAAAGAATTAGGATCTGAGTAAGTGGGTGAGGTTCTGAGTTGCCAGGGGATAAGAGTGGGGTGAGGTAGACTGGGACTAAATGTCAGAAGATCTTGGGTCATTGTGGTCCTAGGGGTGAAAGACACAGGATATTGAGGAGTTAGTGGATAAGAGAGAAGAAAGCCTAATTAATTAATTGATCCCTGTGTTTCTCTCCCAGGAGATAGAACAAGTGGATGGGGCAGTAATCGAAGGGAAAAAATGATAGAACTGCCCTCTGGAAGCTTAGCAAAGACATCTGCCTCCATCAAGAATATGAGACAGATGCTTCTTTCTCCGAATCAGAGGGGGTGAGTATAAAGGAAGTTCATTCCTTTTTCTCAAAGGCATCTCAACTTACCTTGAAAATAATGCTATGAAAAGAACATCTTGGAAAAACCCAAAACAACTTTTTTTTTTTTTTTTTAGGAGCTAAAGTAGATTCAATTTGCTGAAATATTTCTGTGTGCTTGAAGATAAATCACATTATTATATTTTATCAGCAGATGGTTGGGCAGTTTAATCACTTTAAGCTGGCAGAAAATGGGAAAGGTTCCTGGTATTTATGAAGAATCAATTATACTGGTTTCTGGACTGTACAAGTCAGCTCTGTGCAGAGAAACACAAAGTGATTATGTCAGTTGGGACAGCTTGATGGGGAGTGTTTGTGGGGGGTGGGTGGGAAGGATGTGAAGGGGAAAGGTGGTTGGAATGGCAGTAGGCATGATGGGGTAATTTTCCTTCTCAGGTAGACAGCGTCCTAGATGTAAGTGCTGGCGTATACAGGGGACACAAAGTCAACGTGGTACCTCTTCTTGAAACATCCACTTAGCATAACATGGTGTTCAATATAGTGGTCAAGAGTGCAGTGTCCATGGTTCACACTGCCTGGTTCCAATCCTGAACCTACCACTTGCTGCCCTGGTGATCTTGGTTTCCTTGTGTTTAAAATGGAGCTAATAGTTTGACTTACCTCACATGACTGTTGTGAAGATGAAGATGTTGTTGCTGTTAGTAGAGTCAGCTCCTACTCATGATGACCTTATGTGTAACAGAATGAAATAGTGCCTGGTCCTGCATCATCTTTACAACCATTGGTATGCTTGAGTAGATTGTTGCGGCCACTGTATTTTGAGTGTTTTTTTCAACATAGGGGGCTCATCTTTCATCCCTATATCAGACAATATTCTGTTGTGATCCATAGGGTTTTCAAAAGTAGATCACCAATCCTTTCTTCCTAGTCTATCTTAGTCTGAAAGCTCCACTGAAACCTGTCCACTGCAGGTGACCCTGCCGGTATTTGAAATACTGCTGGCATAGCTTCCAGCATTGCAGCAACACATAAGCCACCACAGTGTGACAGACTGACAGACAGGTGGTGGGGGATAAAGTAAGATAAAGTGTAAACAGTACCGAGAAGAGCTTCTGATAGATATTAGGTACTTATAAATGTTACTGTTATTGTTATCTATATTTTATGTGTTTCATGTTCTGCACAGATACAAATGTGCAGGGACCTTTATAGTTAGGTCCTGCCCTGCTTCCTGTAGTGAGATAGAATGGAGGCATGATTTTCTACATCTTCAAGTCACAATCATGCAGACACCAGAATGCCAGTAGAGAAGAAATACCAAATTCCTAATTGAGAACCCGAGTCACTGAAATGGTTCAAAGGCTGCCCAGATCTTCACTTTTCATTGTGAGGCAAAGGCTTTGTTCTAGGACAGCAATGTCACCACGTGTAAAGTCCCAACTGGAAGTCATATAACTGAGTTACAGCTTCAGATCTGCCACAGCTGGGCTGGGTGCCCTTGGCCTAATTACTGGTACGGTGGACAGAGAGAGCATGGCAGAGCTTAGGCACCCTTCTTTGGTACGGCCACAACGCCCTGCTCTTCCAAAGATTTCCATAATTATGTTTATGCCTTTGTCATCTGCACTAGACTATTAGCTCCTCAAATATGAATCATGATAATAAAAGCTAACATTTTTTTAGTATTTATTTGTTCCCCGGTCTGCGCCTGAGTTATCTCTTTCATTCTGGGGCCTAGCACAATATTGGCACATGACCATGTAAATGTCTAGTATATGACTATATACAAGGATAATTGTTCATTGTTTGAATCAGACACTTACTCAGCTTAGTGACTTTGAGAAAATCACTTGGTTTTCCTACATTTTAACTTGCCCATCATACCTGGGACGTGCAAGCTCTCAATAGATTTCATTTAACTGAAATGTCCCACTTTATAAGCGTGAGTGTAAAAAATAGGTTTTGGTATATGATTGTGCCAAAATCTGTGTCCCTAGCTCCACATTATGTATTGGTCTAGTCAAGATTTCTGCTTAGCTGTGGAAGAGGCACCTCAAGACTTACATTGAAAGCAGACCTCCTGATGGCCACCTCTTTTTTTAAAAAATTTATTTTATTATTATTATTTTTAATTGTGCTTTAGGTGAAAGTTTACAGCTCAAGTTAATCTCTTATACAGAAATATATACACTTACTGTTATGTGACATGAGTTGCAGTCCCTATAATGTGATAGCACACTCCCCCTTTCCACCCTGTGTTTCTTGTGTCCGTTCAACCAGTTCCTGTCCCTTCCTGTTTTCTCATCCTGGCTCCAGTGATGGCCACATCTTGACAAACCTTCTCCCAGGCTTCACATACCAGTAAATGGCACCACTATCCACCCAGTTGCTCAAAATAAAAATATAGGAGTCATGATGGATTCTGTTATTCCCCTCTCACCCCACATTCAATCCCTCAGCAGATCCTCTAAGCTCTGTCTAAGTCTGATCACCCTCTCCACTACCTCAACCCTGGTCCAAGCCATCCTCATCTCTTGCGTGGACTATTGCAGTTGTCTCCCAATGGGCTCTGTGCTTTCACTCTTTTACACCCGCTTCATCCTTTTTCAGTCTTAAGGGTCCCAACCACTCCCTGCTCCTTCAAAGAAAGTGATGGGTGGAATGGGAAGCTGAATGAAGAAAAGACACAATGTGGTGTGTGTGTGCATGTGCATTTGGGGGTAAGAATGTAAATGTACAAATGGGAGCTGGAGGCCCCTGGAGACTGGGAAGGAGCAACCACATGGGTAGGAGAAAGGAACCCCTAAGGTCACCCAGCGAAGTTGAGGAGTCCATCATAACGTGCTCTGAATGGGTTGAAAAGGCTGCTGGAACCAGAACTGCCCTGTCTATTCGCCCAGGCTCTGTGTGCCTAATGGAGCAGCTAACACCAGCTCCACTAGCCCACCACCCTTTTGATGTTAGTTGTCATTAGTTGCCATTTCTTTGGCTCCGACTCATCGGAATCCCATGTGTAGCAGAATGAAATGTTGCCTGGTCCTGAGCCATCTTCACAATTGTTAGCACACTTGAGTTCATTGTTACAGCCACTGTTTTTGAGTGCCTTCCAGCCTAGAGACTGATCTTCCAGCACTATACTGGACAATATTCTGTTGTTATCCACAGGGTTTTCATTGGCTAATCTTCGGAAGTAGATCACCAGGCCTAGACTCCTAGCCTTAGTCTGGAAACACCACTGAACTCTGTCCGACATAGGCTGGTACTTGAAATATCAGTGGCATAACTTCCAGCATCACAGCAACATGTAAGCCACCACAGTATGTAAAACTGACAGCTGAGTGGTTTGATGTTAAGGCCTAATAATAAGGCCTAATAGTTGATAATAAAACCTCTGAATCTCACAAGGGGTGGAGTCTAGGTCTTGACCTTTTCTCTCCCATGAGGCCCCATGCTCCCTGGGCATATTTACCCGCTCTCTTCCCAGCAACCATGTGAGTTCTAGATGTGGAGGCAGGGTGGCCTTTATTAAATTCAAACCTCGTGTCTCTGGGTGATTCCTTCATCATACAAGGATCTAATATGGAGCTGCCCAAGAAAGGACTCTGGTGAATATAGGCTGAAATAGCATCATACCCAGTGCCATCGAGTCAATTCTGACGCATAGTGACCCTACAGGACAGAGTAGAACTTCCCCATGGGGTTTCCAAGGAGCACCTGGTGGATTCGAACTGTCAACGTTTTGGTTAGCGACTGTGGCACTTAACCACTGCACTACCAGGGTTTCCAAAAAATAGCATCATAGATTATTGTATTTTCTAATACCCATCTAATACCCTTTGATACCTTAGGGAAGCATAAGTTAGTCTCATTACTTGCAGACCCATTGTTGTAGGGGGGTCAGCACTGAATTTCTGCAGCTTCACATTGTGCTGTTGTGCACATGGATCATCTGTCATCCTTCATCCTCTTACACTGGAAGGAAAATGTCAAAGGAAAACTGAGTGGGATCCCCTGGCTGCAGAACTTGGCGTAATGTGGATAAAACCTTGTCCAAACATGAACTTTCAGTTTTCAGAGTATATTTAATTGAAAGCTGTGGTTTATTTTTGTCCCTGAGCTAAACTGGTAACTGTACCCCGCCCCCCGCCCCCGACAAAAAAAAAGTGAAAACTACAGCAGCAGGCTTAGGAGAGCGTCAGTAAGAAGGAAAAGAGAGAAATCATGTTTATAAAACCCAGGTTGAGCTATTGTTCCTTTTGATGACCATCCTCCCATTTCTGGGTCTCTCTTTGCTGGAGTAAGCACCAGGTACAGGGATATGCGTGAGCCATCTGTCTGGTACCAGGAGTCCAGGAGCACGCCCCCTCCCTCCTCCTTTCTTGGTATTGTTACAAACAGTACATCAACCTACAAAATTGTATAGAGCCATAAGAGAGCCACTCCTCTATCCTCGCTCCCCTGGGTAACAATTGTATCTGCTTTCTCTTTTCCTTGGCCCCTTGTCAGAACCTAGGAGCTAAAAGTGTAATACCATTGCAATTTGTGCTTCTGTAACTTGGACCAACCTACCTTGTTTATGTGAAAGGCTTAAACACTGGAGGATAATCTCTGGCATTAGGTGAAAGTAGCTCCCAGAATTTTGTGCTGAGAGTTGTGTCTCTGTGTGCACAAGGACTATAGTTTTCCAGATTTTCTAGCAAATACGGTTACTGGGGTGCTTGAATCTCAGAACTGGGAGTGATCTGGAGGTCATCTATCCTGACTTTGAAGAAGAAAATACATCAATTGCAGACTAGTTTTCCCTTTTGAAAACCAGCATTACTTCTCCCAAGCTTTCATACTTGAAAAAAATAAAACCCATGTGAAGCAAGCCTTCCTGGTTGGCTTTCCTTCTTTGTGAGAAAATCTCAGCACCATTATGGATACAGGTTGTGAGGGAAACCTGCCTTCTATCCTGCAGGTGTAAAAATGCCCAGGTAATCTGCTAGATCCATCACTGCCCTGCTGTGTTTTGGTTTTTATGCTCATGGTTTCTCTGCAGCACTCAGACTCAAAGGCCAGCAGGGGTTCCCAGAGTTGAGGCTGACCCATGACAGGCCACCTACAGAAGAGGAAAGAACTCTGTTGCTCATGATCTGTAGCCCCTTCCTTGCCACAGAGCCCAGGGGAGCCATTCCCAGCAGGTGTGGGCTGCTTGTATGCTGTACACTTTTGCTCTGTAAACTAGGAGGAGGTAGGAGCAAACAGCTTGCCCAGATCTGAACTGAAACTCCTCCTCAGCTCCTAGCTCCTGCTTGGTCTGTGACCTAATTACCCCTCCATTTCTGACATGTAGGGGCCAGACGCCGAGGAGCCATGCTGAGAGATGAAGGAGGAGCTTGCGGGTCCTGGAGAGTTGATTCAGCTCTCCCCTCATTCCTCCTCCTCTCCTCTCTCTTCTCTCTTTTACCAGTGCATTTGAAAAGACAGAGCCTTGAGACATCTAGAAGCCAAATGTCTTTAAAATATGTTCTGATGGTTAAGGTTGTGTGTCAAATTGGCTGGGCCATGATTCTCAGTGGTTTGGCCTTGTGATGTAGTTTGGCAGTTACATAATGATGTACTCACTTCAGTGATGAGATCTGATATAATGGAATCACCTCCATGATGAGATCTGCTATGAGCAGCCAATCAGTTGAAAGGAAGTTTCCTTGGGTTGTAACCTGCATCCAATATATATGAACTTTCTTACAAAGCTTGATGGCACTTGCTCATTTTGGATCCTGCATCTGACCTCCGGTTCTTGGGACTTGGAGCTAGCAGCCTAACTGCCAATCTCGGGATTCGTCGGCCTCCGCAGCCTGTGAGCCAGTGGCCTGCCGCCTGACCTGCTGATTTTGGATTTGTCAGCCCTGAAGCTACGTGAGTCAGGAGAAGTCTCCAGCCTGACCCACGGACTTGGGACTTACCAGCCTCTGCAATCTCATGAGCCCCTTCCTTGATATAATCTCTTTCTCTAGATATACATGCTTCACTGGTTTTGCTTCTCTAGAGAACCCAGCCTAAGACACATGCCCTTTGTAAATCATCCCTCTCAGAGCTGACCCCAGGGTGCTGCAGGCAAAGGAGGAAAGAGGCTCTTATGCACTTGGCAAGGGCAGTTGAATGGCTGCTGAATCTGTTGAGATGCAGGGCTGATCCCAGCAACTGCTCAGGACCACAGCGGGCTGTTCAGAATGTGCTGGAACCTCCCGTTGGGCTATTCGCCTGCAAGTGCTGCTGGCTTTTACAAAGCTGCCTGCCTGCTTGCCTTATATTTCTATGGCATTTTAACAATTATGAAGGACTTCCGTGTACATTACTGCATTTCTTCCTCATGGTAACCTATGTGAAGTGTGCAGTATTGTTAACTACTCTTTTATAGGGAAAAAAAGAAAAAGAATCTCAGAAAGGATAAATGGCATGCTCAAAAGCAAACTAAGGAAGTGGCAGGAGGCTGCCCTGCCCATGGTCTGGCCCGCCTTCCTGCTCGGCCTAGTTGTTCACACTCCCTGCCCTCGGCATACTTCTGTAGCATAAAGCTGTGATACTCAAACCTGAGCATGCATCTGAGTCTCCTGGAAGGCTCGCAGGAGCACAGATTGCTGGCCTCCAACACCAGATTTTCTAAAGCCTGGGTGGCCTGAGGATTTGCATTTCTGAAGCCTGGGTGGCCTGAGGAAGTGCCTGGGTAATGCTGACTCTGGTCCAGCAGCCACACTTTGAGAACTAATAGTATCTAGACACAGGAGTCCCTGGGTGGTGCAAATGGTTAAGCGCTCTACTACTAACCAAAAGGTTGGCAGTTCAAACCCACCCGGCTGCACCTCAGAAGAAAGGCCTGGTGGTCTGTTTCTGAACGGTCAGCCTGAAAACCCTATGGAGTGCAGTTCTACTCTGAAACACCTGGGATCACCACACGTCAAAACTGAGTCATTGGCAAATGATTTCTTTCTTTTTTTAATATCTAGAAAGTCACCTTTCTATAGCATAAAAATGCCTTTCGCTAGCTAATTTTGGAAGTCTTAGTTCTGTGTAAGACCTGCAGCTGGGTGTCAGTGTATGCTGGGCAAGAGCCTGGGGTTTTCTATAAGCCAGGCCACCTGTGAGTTTCTGTGACCCAGAGCAGCCTCCCCTCTTTGACTCTTTGCTGGTGATTCCTCTCACATGTCCTCGCTTCCAGCAGTGTTTGCTTCTTCCAGGAAGCCTTCCTCACTGTTGTAGTCTGGGTTCCCCAGAAGAATACTCTGGGGTAAGGGTTCAAGTACAAATGGTTTATTCGGGAAGTTCTGGAAATAACTGACAGAAGGCAAGGCATTTTCACTCATGGAACAAAGACCATTTCATTATATGTTAGCTTATGTGCATAAGATAATGTGAGGATATTTGAATAAGCTTATAAAGAATATATACATAAAACAAACCTGTTGCCATCAAGTTGATTCCTACTCATAGTGACCCTATAGGACAGAGTAGAATTGCCCCACAGGATTTCCAAGGAGCAGCTGGTAGATTTGAACTTCTGACCTTTTTGTTAGCAGCTGAGCTCTTTACCACTGTGCCACCAGGGTTCCGTATCTGTGTGTGTGTGTATGTATATACATGTATGTACGTATACACACACACACATATCTATCCCTGGTTGGAGCAGGTAGTTAAGCACTTGACTACCAGTTGAAAGATTGGTGGTTTGAACCCACCCAGAGGCATCTAAGAAGATAGGCTTGGCAATCTGCTTCCAGAAAGTCACAGTCTTGAAAACTCTATGCAGCAGTTTTACTCTACACACATGAGGTCGCCATGAGTAAGAATGGACTCTACAGCAAACAATCACAATTATATATATATATTAATCCTTTGTGTTATTTACTTTGCAGCTTAGGAGAGGAAAGGAACACATTCCAATCCCCATGGAGAATAACGTTCTGTGCTTCTTCGGGTGTGAGGATGTGGAGAACCAAAGGAGTTTATTGTGGAATGGGGACATAGTGGCTTACGCACTCCATCAGCACTCCCTCCCTTCCCTCCCTGGACCTTGTCTGAGCCCCTGGGTTCATGGTCAGCATTGCACAGACAAAGATGAATAACACAGTCTGTCCGTACCGTGAAGGTGCACACAGACTAGTAGGGAGGCAGGTTCACAACAAATGTGATGAGATAATACTTTGAAACAAATAGTTTCTCTCTCTAGCTGTTTCTTGTCTTTCTTGGACCTTTCTTCTGCTTAGGCAGCTAGGCCAATCTGAGCTCATCCAGGAGGAGGGAAAAGGGTCTCTTTCTCATTTCTGGTCTCAAAGTTTCTGTTCCCCATAAAGGGAACAGAAAGGACTATGGTACATACATTAAAAAAAAAAAATGGAATATTACCAAACCATAAAGAGAAATGAAGTCCTGATAACATGCTATAACATAGATAAATCTTGAAAACATTATGCTGAGTAAAATAAGTCAGTCACAAAAGGACAAATTATTATGTGATCCCACTTATATGAAATATCTAGAATAGGCAAGCATATAAAGACCACAGTTTACTAGTGCTTACCAGGGGTGAGAGTGAGGGGGAAAGGGGAGCTCATTGCTTAGGGAACGCTGAGCTTCTGGTAAGGGTGGTGGAAAAACTTGGAAATGGGTAATGGTGATGGCTGAGCAACATGATGAACACAATGTTACTGAATTGTACCTGTGACAAATGTTGAAATAGCAGGTGTTTTGTTACCTATATATTACCACCATAAAAGCAGTTGAAAGGGTAAAGGCTTTGTTACACATGTACTTACCACAGTAAAAAAAAACAAAAAAACACTGGGAAAACCATATGAATGTCCTCCCTCTGCCCTTCCCATCTTCTAGATGAGTAAGGGAGCACTTTGGGGAAGGGACAGAGAGCTCGGGGAGACTGATGAGAACACTGATATTGATAGATGTTGAGAGGGTACCGGGGCTCTTCTGCTGGGGACAGCCCTGGGAAGCTGGCAGGACCCTAGAGAAAAAAGGGCAGTACATCAGGGGCTTTAGCAGCAGGATGACATCCATGGACCTAAGAGTGAAGAGAGGCCCTGAGTCTGAAGAGCTTGAGGGACAGAGCTTGGGGTGACCAGGGCCACTGACATGGACCAAAAACCTAGGACCAGACAGGGTGATGGACACCTGAACTTGCATGGAGAGATGACTGAGATTTCACACATCGCTGAGATTTCACACATCGCTGCTTCAGCACTACATAAGCCCCCTGGAAATTATGCTATCTTAAACTGAAATTGAGTTATACAAAAAGTAAAGAAAGTTACATGCACTTCACACCTGAGCACGTGGACTGAGACTCAAGCTTAGTACTCAGGTGAGCTACACCACAGTGTAGGAGGGTCAAGCAGAAGAGTGTGGTCCCCAGTACAGCGGTCGCCCACAGAGGGCAGTGAAGGGTCTTTGGACAAGGTTAAGGTCACCTTTCTGGAAGAAGTAAGGTTTGAGCTAGGTGCTAATGGATAAATACATGTTTAATGATATTTTCAGAGTCCCTGGAAACCCTGGTGGAGTAGTGGTTAAGAGTTTGGCTGCTAACCAAAAGGTTGGCAGTTTGAATCCACCAGACACTCCTTGGAAACCCTGTGGGACAGTTCTATTCTGTCCTATACGGGTGCTATGGGTCAGAATCTACTCGATGGCAATGGATTTTGTTTTTTCAAAGTCCCTGGGTGATGCAAACTGTTAATGTGCTCAGCTGCTAAGTGAAAGGTTACAGGTTTGAGTCCACCCACAGGCACTCAGAAGAAAGGCCTGGCAATTTACTTCTGAAAAATAAATCGTTTGGTTTCCTGACGGCTGCTTCCATGGGTATTGATGAATCCAAGTAAAATGAAATCACTGACAACTTCAATCTTTTCTCCGTTTGTCATGACATTGCTTATTTATGCAGTTGTGAGGACTTTTGTTTTCTTTATGTTGAGGTGTAGTCCATACTGAAGGCTGTAGTGTTTGATCTTCATCAGTAAGTGCTTCAAGTCGTCTTCTCTTTCACCAAGCAAAGTTGTGACATCTACATATCGCAAGTTGTTAAGGAGTCCTCCTCCAGTCCTGATTCCATGTTGTGCATGTAGTCCAGCTTCTCAGATTATTTGCTCAGCATACAGATTGAATAGGTATGGTGAAAGGATACAACCCTGACGCATACCTTCCCTGACCTTAAACCACGCAATATCCCCTTGTTCTGTTTGAAAGACTGCGTCTTGATCTATGTATAGGTTCCTCAGGAGTGCAATTAAGTGTTATGGAACTCCCATTCTTTGCAATGTTATCTATAATTTATTACGATCCATACAGTTGAATGACTTTGCATAGTCAGTAACACACAGGTAAACCTCTTTCTGGCATTTTCTGCTTTCAGTCAGGTTCCATCTGACGTCAGCAATGGTATCACTGGTTCCATGTCTTCTTCTGAATCCAGCTTTAATTTCTGGCAGTTCCCTGCAGCTGCTTTTGAGTCATCTCCAGCAAAATTTCACTTGTGTGTGATATTAATGATATTGTTTGATAATTTCCACATTCAGTTGGATCACTTTCTTGGGAATAGGCATAAATATGGATCTGTTCCAGTCAGTTGGCCAGGTAGCTGTCTTCCACATTTCTGGGCAGAGACGAGTGAGCACCTTCAGTGCTGCATCTGTTTGTTGAAAACATCTCAAATGGTATTCCGTCAATTCCTGGATCCTTGTTTTTAGCCAGTGTCTTCAATGCACCTTGGACTTCTTCATTCAGTACCATCGGTTCTTCATCATATGCTACCTTCTGAAATGACTGAATGTCAATCAGTTCTTTTTGGTATGGTGACTCTGTGATTTCCTTCCATCTTCTTTTGATGCTTCTTGTGTTGTTCAGTATTTTGCCCATAGACTCTTTCAGTATTGCAACACGAGACTTAAATTTTTTCTTCAATTCTTTCAGCTTGAGAAATGCCAAGTGTGTTCTTCCCTTTTGGTTTTCTAACTCTAGGTCTTTGCACATGTCATTATAATACTTTGTCTTCTCAAGCTGCCCTTTGAAATTTTCTGCTCAGCTCTTTTACTTCATCGTTTCTTCCATCGATTTTGGTCTTTTCTGTCTTTTTAATGACTTTTTGCTTTGTTCATGTGTGATGTCCTTGATGTCATTCCACAACTCATCCGGTCTTTGACCATTAGTGTTTAATGTATCAAATCTGTCTTGGGATGGTTTCTAAATTCAGGTGGGATATACTGAAGGTTGTACTTTGGCTCTCATGGACTTGTTCTAATTTTCTTCAGTTTTGACTTGAACTTGCATATGAGTCTGTTCAAAGTTTTATAGGCCTGTCTAATCTTTGGCTGAAAGGTGAACTTAGGGAGTGATTTCAGTTCTGAGGAAGCAGGGTACCTGAGGGTCATAGTCTCCAGGGTTCTGCCAGTCTCTGTCAGACTACTAAGTCTGATATTTTTTTTGTGAATTTGAATTTTGTTCTACGTTTTTCTCCAGCTGTGTCGGGGACCCTATATTGTGATCTCTGTCAGAGCTGCCAGACCTGGTAGCTGGGCACCGTTTAGTTCTACTGGCTTCAGACTAGTAGATGTTGTGGCTCACGTGGTCCATTAGTCCTTTGGACTGATATTTTCCTTGCATCTTTTGTTTTCTTCATTCTCCTTTGCTCCAAGGGTGATGGAACCAATAGGTGTATTTTAGATGGCTGCTCGCAAGCTTTTAAGACCCCAGATGCTACTCACCAAAGTAATAGATGTAGATGTAGAACATTTCCTTTATGAACTATGTTATGCCAATTAACCTAAACATCCCCTGAGACCATGATCCCCAGCCCCCAGCCCCAGTAACTCAGTCCTTCAGGGTGTTTGGATGTGTTCAGGAAGCTTCTATGGCTTTCCCTTTGTCAAGTTGTGCTGACTTTCCCTATATTGTTTGTTGTCTTTCCTTTTACCAAAGTTAACACTTGTCTACTATCTATCTAGTTAGGATTTTCCCTCTCAAACCCTCCCTCCCCTTGTAACCATCTGTCATGGATTGAATTGTGTCCCCCCAAAATATTTGTCAACTAGGCTAGGTCATGATTCCCAGTGTTGTATGATTGTCTATGATTTTGTCATCTGATGTGATTTCCTTGTGTTGTAAATCCTATCTCTATGACGTAATGAGATGGATTAGTGGCAATTATATTGATAAGATCTGCAAGATTAGATAGTGTCTTAAGCCAATCTCTTTTGAGGTATAGAAGACAGGAGAGAGCAGAGAGACATGGGGATCTCATACCATCAAGAAAGCAGTGTTGGGAGCAGAGCACGTCCTTTAGACCTGGGGTTCCTGCGCAGAGAAGGTCCTAGTCCAGGGGAATATTGATAACAAGGACCTCCCTTCAGAGGTGACAGAGAGAGAGAAAGATTTACCCTGGATCTGATGCCCTCAATTTGGACCTTTAGCCTACTAGACTGTGAGAGAATAAAATTCTCTTTGTTAAAGCCATGCACTTGTGGTATTTTTGTTATAGCAGCACTAGAAAACTAAGACGCCATCAAAGATTGTTTTTTTCTGTGTGTAAACCTTTTCTTGAGTTTTTAAAATAGTGTCTCACACAGTATTTGTCCTTTTGTGATTGACTTATTTCACTCAACATAATGCCCTTCAGAAACATTCACGTTGTGAGATGTTTCGAGAATTCATCATTGTTCTTTATCTCTGCGTAGTATTCCATTGTGCATTTGTTCCATAATTTGTTTATCCATTCATCTGTTGATGGGTTTTTAGGTTGTTCCCATCTTTTTGCTATTTTGAATAATGCTGCAATGAATATGAGTCTGTATATGTCTATTTGTGTGATAGCTTTTATTTCTCTAGGATATTCCTAGAAGTGGAATTGCTGGATCATATGGTATTTGTATTTCTACCTTTTTAAGGAAGCACCATATTGTTTCCCATAGTGGTTCTACAATTTTACATTGCCACCAGCAGTGCATAAGAGTTGCAGTCTCCCACAACCTCTCCAACATTTGTTATTTTCTGTTTTTTTTTTTTTTTTTTTCATTAGTACCAGTAATGTCGGGGTGAGATTGCACTTCATTTTAGTTTTGTATTGCCTTTCTCTAATTACTGATGAGTGCAAGCTTTTCCTCATGTATCTGTTATCCACCTGAATGTCTTCTTTAGTGATGTATCTGTTCATATCTTAGCCCATTTTTAAAAATTGGGTTTTTTCTCTTTTTGTTCTTGAGGTTTTGAAGTATTTTATAGATTTTAGAGATTATATCATTGTTGGATATGTCATAGTCAAAATTTTTTTACCAGTCCATGGGTTCTCTTTTTCCTCTTTTTGTGAAGTGTTTTGATGATTGTAAGTGTTTAATTTTTAGGAGATCCTAGTTATGTAGCTTATCTTGTGGTATTTGTGCACTGTTATGGGTTGTATACTATTTTGGCTATAAATTAGGCCCCCTAGCATTGTCCCTATTTTTTCTTTCATGGTCTTTATAGTTTTAGGTTTTATATTTTAGGTCTTTGATCCATTTTGAATTCATTTTTTGTGTATGGCATGAGATATGGGTACTGTTGCATTTTTCTCAGATGGGTATCCAGCTTTGCCACCACCATTTGTTAAAGAGACTGTCTTTTCCTCATTTAATGGACTTTGGCCCTTTGTCAAGTATCTACTGAATTTATGTCTGTGTTCTTGATTCTGCTTCATTGGTCTATGCGTTTGTCGTTGTACTCATTCTACTAGGCTGTTTTGACTACCGTGGCTGTGTAGTAGGTTCTGAGATAGGGTAGTGTGAGGCCTCCTACTTTGTTCACTGTCTTCAAAAATGCTTTGCTTGTCTAGGGCCTCTTTCCTTTTCATGTAAACCTGGTGATTAGTTTTCTCATCTCGTTAAAGAATGCTGTTGGTATTTGCATCAGGGTTGCATTGTATCTGTAGATCAGTTTGGATAGACTTAACATTTTCACAATGTTAAGTCTTCCTATGCCTGGTTTCTTGCAGTAGTGTTCTATAGTTTTCTTTGTATAGGTCTTTTACACCCCTGGTTAGATTTTATATATATTTTTATATTTATGCCCATTTTTTTTTATTTTTATACTTTTTATTGTGCTTTAAGTGAAAGTTTACAAATCAAGTCAGTCTCTCACATAAAAACTTATATACACCTACATACTCCCAATTAAAAAAATAAGACAGCCCGCTCTCTCCCTCCACTCTCTGTTTTCTTGTCCATTTCACCAGCTTCTAACCCCCTCTACCCTCTCATGTACCCTCCAGGCAGGAGATGCCAACATAGTCTCAAGTGTCCACCTGATCAAAGAAGCTCACTCCTCATCAGCATCCCTCTCCAACACATTGTCCAGTCCAATCCATGTCTGAAGAGTTGGCTTCAGGAATGTTTCCTGTCCTGGGCCAACAGAAGGTCTGGGGGCCATGACCACCAGGGTCCTTCTAGTCTCAGTCAGACCATTAGGTCTGGTCTTTTTATGAGAATTTGGGGTCTGCATCCCACTGCTCTCCTCCTCCCTCAGGGGTTCTCTGTTGTGTTCCCTGTCAAGGCTGTCAATGGTTGTGGCCGGGCACCATCTAGTTCTTCTGGTCTCAGGATGATATAGTCTCTGGTTCATGTGGCCCTTTCTGTCTCCTGGCCTCGTAATTACCTTGTTGGTGTTCTTCATTCTCCTTTGATCGAGGTGGGTTGAGACCAATTGATGCATCTTAGATGGCTGCTTGCTAGCGTTTAAGACCCCAGATGCCACTCTTCAAAGTGGGATGCAGAATCTTTTCTTAAAAGATTTTATTATGCTAATTCACTTAGATGTCCCCTGAAACCATGGTCCCCAAACCCCTGCCCCGCTACACTGGCCTTCGAAGCATTGAGTTTATTCAGGAAACTTCTTTGCTTTTGGTTTAGTCCAATTGTGCTGACCTCCCCTGTATTGTGTGCTGTCTTTCCCTTCACCTAGAGTAGTTCTTATCTACTATCTAATTAGTAAATGCCCCTCCCCCACCTTCTCTCCCTCCCCCCTCTCGTAACCACAAAACAATGTTTTCTTCTCAGTTTAAACTATTTCTCAAGTTCTTATAATAGTGGTCTTATATAACATTTGTCCTTTTGCAACTGACTATTTTCGCTCAGCATAATGCCTTCCAGGTTCCTCCATGTTATGAAATGTTTCACAGAATTCTCACAGTTCTTTGTCGATGAGTAGTATTCCATTGTGTGAATATACCATAATTTATTTATCCAATCATCCATTGATGGGTACCTTGGTTGCGTCCATCTTTTTGCTATTGTAAACAGTGCTGCAATAAACATGGGCGTGCATATAACCGTTCGTGTAAAGGCTCTTATTTCTCTAGGATATATTCTGAGGAGTGGGACTGCTGGATTCTATGGTAGTTCTATTTCTAGCTTTTTAAGGAAGCGCCAAATCGATTTCCAAAGTGGTTGTACCATTTTACATTCTTACCAGCAGTGTATAAGTCTTCCAATCTCTCCACAACCTCTCCAACATTTACTATTTTATGTTTTTTGGATTAATGCCAGCCTTGTTGGTGTGAGATGAAATCTCATCGTAGTTTTGATATACATTTCTCTAATGGCTAATGACCATGAACACTTCCTCATGTATCTGTTAGCTACCTGAATGTCTTCTTTAGTTAAGTGTCTATTCATATCTTTTGCCCATTTTTTAATTGGGTTATTTGTCTTTTTGCAGTTGAGTTTTTGCAGTATCATGTAGATTTTAGAGATCAGACTCTGATCAGAAATGTCATAGCTAAAAACATTTTCCCAGTCTGTAGGTAGTCTTTTTACTGTTTTGGTGAAGTCTTTGGATGAGAATAGGTGTTTTATTTTTAGGAGGTCCCAGTTATCTAGTTTTTCTTCTGCATTCTTTTTTTTTTTTTTAAATAATTTTTATTGTGCTTTAAGTGAAAGTTTACAAATCAAGCCATTCTCTCACACAAAAACCCATATACACCTTGCTACACACTCTCAATTACTCTCCCCCCAATGAGACAGCCCACTCTCTCCCTCCACTCTCACTTTTCGTGTCCATTTAGCCACCTTCTAACCCCCTCCCCTCTCTCATCTCCCCTCCAGGCAGGAGATGCCAACTTAGTCTCAAGTGTGCACCTGATCCAAGAAGCTCACTCCTCGCCACCACCTCTCTCCAACCCATTTGCCCAGTCCAATGTCTGAAGAGTTGCCTTCGTGAATGTTTCCTGTCCTGGGCCAACAGAAGGTCTGGGGGCCATGACCACCGGGGTCCTTCTAGTCTCAGTCAAACCATTAAGTCTGGTCTTATGAGAATTTGGGATCTGCATCCCACTGCTCTCCTGCTCCCTCAGGGGTTCTCTGTTGTGTTCCCGGTCAGGGCAGTCATTGGTTGTAGCTGAGCACCATCTAGTTCTTCCGGTCTCAGGCTGATGTAGTTTCTGGTTTATGTGGCCCTTTCTGTCTCTCGGGCTCATGATTACCTTGTGTCTTTGGTGTTCTTCATTCTCCTTTGCTCCCGGTGGGTTGAGACCCATTGATGCATCTTGGATGGCTGCTTGCTAGCGTTTAAGACCACAGACGCCACACTTCAAAGTGGGATGCAGAATGTTTTCTTAATAGATTTTATTATGCCAATTGACACAGATGTCCCCTGAAACCATGGTCCCCAGACCCCTGCCCCTGCTATGCTGGCCTTTGAAGCATTGAGTTTATTCAGGAAACTTCTTTGCTTTTGGTTTAGTCCAATTGTGCTGACCTCCCCTGTATTGTGTGCTGTCTTTCTCACCTAAAGTAGTTCTTTAGTAAGTGCCCTCTCCCACCCTCCCTCCCTCCCCCTTCTCATAACCACAAAAGAATGTTTTCTTCTCAGTTTAAACTATTTCTCAAGTTCTTATAATAGTGGTCTTATATAATATTTGTCCTTTTGCAACTGACTGTTTTCGCTCAGCATAATGCCTTCCAGGTTCCTCCATGTTATGAAATGTTTCACAGATTCCTCACTGTTCTTTATCGATACGTAGTATTCCATTGTGTGAATATTCCATAATTTATTTATCCACTCTGATGGGCAACTTGGTCGATTCCATCTTTTTGCTATTGTAAACAGTGCTGCAGTAAACATGGGTGTGCATATATCTGTTCGTGTAAAGGCTCTTATATTTCCCTAGGATATATTCCAAGGAGTGGGATTGCTGGATCATCTGGTAGTTCTATTTCTAGCTTTTTAAGGAAGCGCCAAGTCGATTGCCAAAGTGGTTTTACCATTTTACCTTCCCATCAGCAGTGTATAAGTGTTCCAGTCTCACCACAGCCTATCCAACATTCATTATTTTGTGTTTTTTGGATTAATGCCAGCCTTGTTGGCGTGAGATGAAATCTCATTATAGTTTTGATCTGCATTTCTCTAATGACTAATGATCATGAACATTTCCTCATATATCTGTTAGCTACCTGAATATCTTCTTTACTGAACTGTTTATTCATATCTTTTTCTCATTTTTTAATTGGGTTATTTGTCTTTTTGCAGTTGAGTTTTCGCAGTACCATGTAGATTTTAGAGATCAGGCGCTGATCAGAAATGTCATAGCTAAAAACTTTTTCCTTGTCTGTAGGTAGTCTTTTTACTCTTTCGGTGAACTCTTTGGATGAGCATAGGTGTTTGATTTTTAGGAGCTCCCAGTTATCTAGTTTTTCTTCTACATTCTTTAAAATGTTTTGTATACTTTTTATGCCATATATTAGGGCTTCTAACATTGTCCCTATTTTTTCTTCCATGATCTTTTTCGTTTTCGATTTTATATTTAGGTCTTTGATTCATTTTGAGTTAGTTTTTGTGCATGGAGTGAGGTATGGGTCTTGTTTCATTTTTTTGCAGATGGTTATCCAGTTATGCCAGCACCATTTGTTAAAAAGACTGTCTTTTCCACAGTTAACTGTTCCGGGGCCTTTGTCAAATATCAGCTGCTCATATGTTGATGGATTTTATGTCTGGATTCTCAATTCTGATCCATTGGTCCATGTATCTGTTGTTGTACCAGTACCAGGCTGTTTTGAATACTGTGGCGTTATAATAGGTTCTAAAATCAGGTAAAGTAAGGCCTCCCACTTTGTTCTTCTTTTTCAGTAATGCCTTATTTATCTGGGGCCTCTTTCCCTTCCATATGAATTTGGTGATTTGTTTCTCCATCTCCTTAAAGAATGTCCTTGGGATTTTGATCGCAATTGCATTAAATGTGTAGATCGCTTTTGGTAGAATAGACATTTTTATAATGTTAAGTCTTCCTGTCCACGAGCAAGGTATGTTCTTCCACTTACGTAAGTCTCTTTTGGTTTCTTGCAGAAGTGTACTGTAGTTTTCTTTGTATAAGTCTTTTACATCTCTGGTAAGATTTATTCCTAAGTATTTTATCTTCTTGGGGGCTACTGTAAATGGCATTGATTTGGTGATTTCCTCTTTGATGTTCTTTTTGTTGGTGTAGAGGAATCCAACTGATTTTTGTATGTTTATCTTGTATCCCAATACTCTGCTGAACTCTTCTATTAGTTTCAGTAGTTTTCTGGAAGATTCCTTAGGGTTTTCTATGTATAAGATAAGATCATGTCATCTGCAAATAGAGATACTTTTACTTCTTCCTTGCCAACCTAGATGCCCTTTATTTCTTTTTCTAGCCTAATTGCTCTGGGTAGGATGTCCAGCACAATGTTGAATAAGAGTGGTGATAAAGGGCATCCTCATCTGGTTCCTGATCTCAGTGGGAATGTTTTCAGGCTCTCTCCATTTAAGGGATGTTGGCTGTTGTATAGATGCGCTTTATTATTCTATTCCTATTTTGCTGAGAGGTTTTATCATGAATGAGTGTTGAACTTTGTCAAATGCCTCTTCTGCATCAATTGATAAATCATGTGATTCTTGTCTTTTGTTTTATTTATGTGGTGGATTACATTAATTGTTTTTCTAATGTTGAACCATCCCTGCATACCTGGTATGAATCCCACTTGGTCATGGTGAATTATTTTTTTGGTATGTCGTTGAATTCTATTGGCTAGAATTTTGTTGAGGATTTTTGCATCTACATTCACGAGGGATATAGGTTTATAATTTTCTTTTCTTGTGGTATCTTTACCCGGTTTTGGTATCAGGGATATGGTGGCTTCATAGAATGAGTTTGGTAGTATTCTGTCCTTTTCTATGCTCTGAAATACCTTTAGTAGTAGTGGTGTTAACTCTTCTCTGAAAGTGTGGTAGAACTGCGCGGTGAAGCCGTCTGGACCAGGGCTTTTTTCAGGGGGAGTTTTTTTTACTACCTTTTCAATCTCTTCTTTTGTTATGGGTCTATTTAGTTGTTCTACCTCTGTTTGTGGTAGTTTAGGTAGGTAGTGTGTTTTTAGGAATTCATCCATTTCTTCTAGGTTTTCAAAAATTTGAGTATAGTTTTTCATAGTAATCTGATATGATTCTTTTAATTTTAGTTGGGTCTGTTGTAATATCGCACATCTCATTTGTTATTCGGGTTATCTGCTTCCTCTCCTGTTTTTCTTTTGTCAGTTTGGCCAATGGTTTATCAATTTTGTTGAGTTTTTCAAAAAAACAGCTTTTGGTCTTGTTAATTCTTTCAATTGTTTTTCCGTTTTCTATTTCATTTTGTTCAGCTCTAATTTTTATTATTTGTTGTCTTCTGGTGCCTATGGGTTTCTTTTGTTGCTTGCTCTCTTTCTATTGGTCAAGTTGTAGGGATAAGTCTTTGATTTTGGCCCTTTCTTCTTTTTGGATGTGTGCATTTATTGATATAAATTGGCCTCTGAGCACTGCTTTTGCTGTGTCCCAAAGGTTCTGATAGGAAGTGTTTTCACTCTCATTGGATTCTCTGAATTTCTTTATTCCATCCTTAATGTCTTCTATAATCTAGTCTTTTTTGAGCAGGGTATTGTTCAGTTTCCAAGTGTTTGATTTCTTTTCCCTACTTTTCCTGTTATTGATTTCCACTTTTATGGCCTTATGGTCAGAGAAGATGCTTTGTAATATTTCAATGTTTTGGATTCTGCTAAGGCTTGCTTTATGACCTAATATGTGGTCTATTCTAGAGAATGTTCCATGTGCACTAGAAAAGAAAGTATACTTGGTTGCTGTTTGGTGGAGTGTTCTGTATATGTCTACGAGGTCAAATTGGTTGATTGTGGCATTCAGATCTTCCGTGTCTTTATTGAGCTTCTTTCTGGCTGTCCTGTCCTTCACCGAAAGTGGTGTGTTGAAGTCTCCTACTATTATTATGGGGCTGTCTATCTCACTTTTCAGTGCGGATAGAGTTTTTTTTTTTTTTTTATATGTATCTTGGAGCACTGTCATTGGGTGCATAAATATTTAATACCATTGTATCTTCTTGGTGTATTGTCCCTTTAATCATTATATAGTGTCCTTCCTTATCCTTTCTGATGGATTTAACTTTTAAGTCTATTTTTTCAGAAATTAATACTGCCACTCCTGCTCTTTTTTGATTGTTGTTTGGTTGATATATTTTTTTCCATCCTTTGAGTTTTAGTTTGTGTCTCTAAGTCTAAGGCGTGTCTCTTGTAGGCACCATATAGACAGATCTTGTTTTTTAATCCATTCAGCTACTGTCTGTCTCTTTATTGGTGCATTTAGTCCATTTACATTCAGCGTAATTATGCATAGGTATGAATTTAGTGCTATCATTTTGATGTCTTTTTTTGTGTGTCATTAACTGTTTTTTTTTTTTTTACCACTTAATTTTATGCACTGAGTAGGTTATCTTTATATATTCTCCTTTCCTGATATTTGTTGTTGTTGATTTTGTTTCTGCTGAGTCTGTATTTTTTTTTTTTTTGTTTCTTTTGAAGAGTAGGATAGCTTGTCCCCTTTGTGGTTACCTTATTATTTACCCGTATTTTTCTAAATTTAAACCTAACTTTTATTTTTTGTATTGCCATATCTTCCTCTCCATATGGAAGGTGTGTGATTACGTTTCTTTTCCTTTTTTTACTATAATTTTTATTGTGGTTTAAGTGAAAGTTTACAAATCAAGTCAGTCTGTCACATATAAGCTTATATACACATTACTCCATACTCCCACTTACTCTACCCCTAATGACTCAGCCCGCTCCCTCCTTCCAGTCTCTCCTTTCGTGACCGTTTTGCCAGTTTCTAACCCTCTCTACCCTTCTATCTCCCCTCCAGACAGGAGATACCAACACAGTCTCAAGTGTCCACCTGATACAAGTAGCTCACTCTTCATCAGCATCTCTCTCCAACCCATTGTCCAGTCCCTTCCATGTCTGATGAGTTGTCTTCTGGAATGGTTCCTGTCCTGGGCCAACAGAAGGTTTGGGGACCATGACCGCCGGGATTCCTCTAGTCTCAGTCAGACCATTAAGTCTGGTCTTTGTATGAGAATTTGGGGTCTACATCCCACTGTTCTCCTGCTCCCTCAGGGGTTCTCTGTTGTGATCCCTGTCAGGGCAGTCATCGGTTGCAGCCGGGCACCATCTAGTTCTTCTGGTCTCAGGATGATGTAAGTCTCTAGTTCATGTGGCCCTTTCTATCTCTTGGGCTCATGGTTATCGTGTGACCTTAGTGTTCCTCGTTCTCCTTTGATCCAGGTGGGTTGAGACCAATTGATGCATCTTAGATTGCCGCTTGTTAGCATTTAAGACCCCAGACGCCACATTTCAAAGTGGGATGCAGAATGTTTTCATAGCAGAATTATTTTGCCAGTTGACTTAGAAGTCCCCTTAAGCCATAGTCCCCAAACCCCCGCCCTTGCTCCGCTGACTTTGAAACATTCAGTTTATCCCGGAAACTTCTTTACTTTTGGTCCAGTCCAGTTGAGCTGACCTTCCATGTATCGACTATTGTCTTTCCCCTCACCTGAAGTAGTTCTTATCTACTAACTAATCAGTAAATAACCTTCTCCCACCCTCCGTCCCTCCCCCCCTCATAACCACAAAGGTATGTGTTCTTCTCAGTTTATCTTATAATAGTGGTCTTATACAATATTTGTCCTTTTGCCTCTGACTCATTTCGCTCAGCATAATGCCTTCCAGGTTCCTCCATGTTATGAAATGTTTCACAGATCCGTCACTGTTCTTTATTGATGCGTAGTATTCCATTGTGTGAATATACCATAATTTTTTAACCATTCTTCCGTTGATGGACACCTTGGTTGCTTCCAGCTTTTTGCTATTGTAAACAGTGCTGCAATAAACATGGGTGTGCATATATCTGTTCGTGTAAAGGCTCTTATTTCTCTAGAGTATAATCCGAGGAGTGGGATTTCTGGGTTGTATGGTAGTTCTATTTCTAACTTTTTAAGAAAACGTCAGATAGATTTCCAAAGTGGTTGTACCATTTTACATTCCCACCAGCAGTGTATAAGAGTTCCAATCTCTCTGCAGCCTCTCCAACATTTATTATTTTGTGTTTTTTGGATTAATGCCAGCCTTGTTGGAGTGGGGTGGAATCTCATCGTAGTTTTAATTTGCATTTCTCTAATGGCTAATGATCGAGAGCATTTTCTCATGTATCCGTTAGCTGCCTGAATATCTTCTTTAATGAAGTGCTTGTTCATATCCTTTGCCCACTTTTTGATTGGGTTGTTTGTCTTTTTGTGGTTGAGTTTTAACAGAATCATATAGATTTTAGAGATCAGGCACTGGTTGGAGATGTCATAGCTGAAAATTTTTTCCCAATCTGTAGGTGGTCTTTTTATTCTTTTGGTGAAGTCTTTAGATGAGCATAGGTTTTTGATTTTTAACAGCTCCCAGTTATCTGGTTTCTCTTTGTCGTTTTTGGTAATGTTTTGTATTGTGTTTATGCCTTGTATTAGGGCTCCTAATGTTGTCCCTATTTTTTCTTCCGTGATCTTTATTGTTTTAGTCTTTATGTTTAGGTCTTTGATCCACTTGGAGTTAGTTTTTGTGCATGGTGTGAGGTATGGGTCCTGTATGATTACATTTCTTAGTCCCTTTTTATTATTTTAATGTTGTCTTCTTTTATATAATAACATCGCTATTACCCTGTTTTGAGCTTTTCTTTTTTTTTTTATAATCTTGCTTTGTTTTTTTGGATTTACCTGTCTGGGTTGACTTGTGGTTGCTTTGCCCAGTGTTCTGGTCTTGGGTTGGTACCGGATATTACTGATTTTCTAACCAAAGAACTCCGTTTAGTGTTTCTTGTAGTTTTAGTTTGGGCTTTATGAATTCCCTAACTTGCATTTATCTGGGAATGCCTTAATTTCAGCTTCATATTTAAGAGACAGTTTTGCTGGATATATGATCCTTGGAAGGCAATTTTTTTCCTTCAATTTTTTAAATATGTCATCCCATTGCCTTCTTGCCTGCATGGTTTCTGCCAAGTAGTCCGAGCTTGTTCTTATTGGCTGTCCTGTGTAGGTGACTTTTCATTTATCCCTCACTGCTCTTATAATTCTCTCTTTATCTTTAGTTTTACCAAGTTAAATTATAATATGTCTTGGTGACTTTCTTTTAAGAGGTACCTCACGTGGCGTTTGATGAGCATTTTGGATAGATATCTTCTCATCTTTTATGATATCGGGGAAGTTTTCTGCTCAAAAATCTTCAACAATTCTTTCTGTATTTTCTGTTTTCCTTTCTCTTCTGGTACTGTAATTACTTGTAGGTTATTTCTCTTGATAGAGTTGCACATGATTCTTAAGGTTTCTTCATTTTTTTTAAATTCTTTTATCTGATTTTTTCTTCAAATATATTAGTGCCAAGTGATTTATCTTCGAGTTCAGAAATTCTAGCTTCTACTTGCTCAGTTCTGCGCCCCTGACTTTCTATTGAGTTGTCTACTTCTGTAATTTTATTGTTTATCTTCTGAATTTCTGTTTGCTGTCTGTGTATGGATTTTTCAAGCTTTTTAAATTTTTCATTATGTTCCTGAATAATCTTTCTAATTTCTTCAGTTGCTTTATCTGTATGTTCCTTGGCTTGTTCCACGTATTGCCTCATTTCCTTCCTGATGTCTTGAATAGTTCTGTACATGAACCTTTTGTATTCTGGCTCTGGTAATCCCAGGAATGCACTTACATCTAGAAGATCCCTGGATTCTTTGTTTTGAGAGCCTGTTGAGGTGATCATGGTCTGTTCCTTTATGTCACTTGATATTGACTGTTGTCTCTGAGCCATTTAGAAGTTATTGTATTAGTTTATGCTTGCTTACTGTGTCATAGCTGCTTGCTTTGTTTTGGTATACCCCTATGGGTTGTTTGAGTGAGGTAGCTTGATTATTTTCACCTTTGGAGCTCTCGTGTCCTGTCCCCAGCTGGCTAGAGGTGTTATCAGGTATATCAGTCTAGGAGTCCGTTCCGTTTTCTTGTATGAATTCAGCTCAGGTTTCCAGGTAGCTGATCATCAGGTGTGTGGTACAAGCTCTGTCCTATAGTCTTAGAGGCACAGGGGCGATTGGCATGTATACTGGTATCTGATTGCAGCAGGGGGTCACACTCTGTACAAGGCAGGGGTCTGAGAACCGACCTCTGAGTGTCTCTGAGAAAAGCACGTCCCTGTTCCCTAGAGCATGCAGGTGGGTGGGTTCTGCAGATGGACCACGGGCACCCAAAGTTTTTGGTTGTGAGGACTGGGAGGTGCCAGTTATCTTTGAACCCCTTTCACGGGTGGCTGCATGACTTGAGTGGAGCTACCAGTCCTCAGGTCCCTGATGTGGGTAGGTGAGGACCGTGTTTAATAGGCAAAGCAATGTCAAATATCAAACACATACCTCTCCATTACACAGTTGAAATGGTTGGAGTCTGCCAACAAGGGCCTATTCTGAAATAGGCCCACACAGGTCCATGTAGAAGGGAAAGGTGCTCAAAGACCGGGGACCTTTATGCCTGGACAGGAGCCTCTTCTGTCCTGAGCCCCACCACCCCCCCAGGTTAATGGAGCTAGCAAATTATCTTTTGCCCTAATTGCAAATTCTTTCCTTTCCCAAGGCCGGGAGGATAGGTCTAGGTGCTCAACAGTGCCTTTCTTAGGCCCAGCTATTCAGCCGCTGAAGCCGGCTTGGGGGTTTGGGGACACAGTAAAATATACGCAAGTACTTAGCTTTTGCCGAGAGTGCCGTTCTTAGGTTCCAGAGGTGCGAGTAGGCTGTGTGGCTGGCTGCTTCTCCCTGAGGAAAGAGCAGCCAAGCGCTAGCACCAGCCCATTGCTGCCGCGGTTGTGGGTATGGTGCCCGAGGGCTCCCCGTGATTCAGGTCCAGTAACTCTTCTCTGCTTCCGAACAGTCTCTTCCTTCCGCTGCCCCTCAGTTCATTTTCTAAGCTTGCCTTTGAAGCTCAGGGCTCCCAGCTTGTCACAAATATTCTCATTTCACTTGTTTTTTTGGTTCTTTGTTGTAAAGAGGGCTCAGCGGAAGCATCAGTCTATTCCACCATCTTGGCTCCCTATTTCAGATTTTATTTTTTAGGTATTTTATCTTTTTAGGGGCTGTTAGAAATGGTATTGTTTTCCTGATTTTCTTTTCAATGTTCTCTTGTGTAGGAATCCAACAGATTTTTGTCCTGCTACTCTGCTGAATCTTTCTATTAGTTCTAGTAGTTTTTCTTTTGGTACCTTTGGTGTTCTGTATGTATGGGATCAGAAACACTGGTGGCGTAGTGGTGAAGTGCTACAGCTGCTAACCAAAGGGTCGGCAGTTTGAATCTGCCAGGCGCTCCTGGAAACTCTATGGGGCAGTTCTACCCTGGCCTATAGGGTCGCTATGAGTCAGAATCTACTCGACGGCGGTGGGTTTGATTGGTTTTGATGTATAGGCTCATATCATCTGCAAATAGGGATGGTTTTACTTCTTCCTTTCCAATTTGGATGTCCTTTATTTCATTTTCTTGCCTATTTTTCTAGCTAGGACTTCCAGTGCAATATTGAATAGGGGTGGTGATAAAGGACATCCTTGTCTTCTTCTCTTTCTCAGTGAGTATACTTTCATCTTCTCTCTATTGAAAATAATGTTGGATGTTGGTTTTGTATAGATGCTCTTTATTTTGTTTAGGAATTTTCTTTCTATTCCTATTTTATTGAGACTTTTTATTAGAACTTGGTGTTGGACTTTATCGAATGCCTTTTTTGTGTTGATTGAGATGATTATGATTCTTTTCTTTTGTTGTAATCATGTGGTAGATTACCTTGATTGATATTCTGATGTTGAACCATCCTTGCATACCTGGTATGAATCCTATTTGATTGTGGTATATTATTTTTTTGAAATGATGCTGAATTATATTGGCTAGAAGTTTATTGAGAATTTTTGCTTGTATATTGATGAGAGATATTGGTCTGTAATTTCCTTTTTTTGTGGTGTCTTGCTAGTCTTTCGCACCAGGATTTTGATGGCTTCATAGAATGAATTTGAGAATATTCCTTCCTTGTATATGCTCTGAAATAGTTTGAGCAGTACTGATGTGAGCTCGGAAACCTTGGTGGCACAGTGGTTTAAGTACTATGGCTGCTAACCAGAAGGTCAGCATTCCAAATCTACCAGGTGCTCCTTGGAAACTCTGCAGGGCAGTTCTACTCCATCCTATACAGTTGCTGTGAGTTGGAATCAACTTGACGGCAAGGGGGTGTGAGCTCTTCTTTGAATATTTGGTAGAATATTTGGTAGAATTCTCTGGTGAAGCTATCTAGGCCAGGGCGTTTACTTGTTGGGAGTCTTTTTTTTTTTTTTAACCTCTTCAATCTCTTCTGCTGTTATGGGTCTATTCAGATTTTCTATCTCAGTTTATGTTAGTTTAGGTAGGTAGTGTGTTTCTAGAAATTTGCTCATTTCCTGTAGGTTCTCAAATTTGTTGGAGCATAATTTTTCATACTATCCTGTTATGATCCCTTTTATTTCGGTTGAGTCTGTTTTAATGTCCCCCACCTCATTTCTTATTTGGGTTGTTTGACTCCTAACCTTGTTTTCTTTTGTTAGTTTGGCCAATGGTTCGTCAATTTTGTTGATCTTTTCAAAGAAACAACTTTCGTTCTTGTTGATTCTTTCAATTTTTCTGTTCTCTATTTCATTTATTTCATCTCTGATCTTTATGTTTTTAACTTCCTCTTGATGACCATGGGTTTGTTTTGCTGTTCTCTTTCTATTTGTTTGAGTTGTAGCACTAACACTTTGATTTTGGCTATTCTATTTTCATGTGTGCATTTATTGCTATAAATTGACCTCGAGCACTGACTTTTTTGTGTCCCAAAGGTTTTGGTATGATGTGTTTTTATTCTCATTTGATTCTAGGAATTTTTTGATTCCATCTTTGATTTCTTCTAACACCCAGTGGTTTTTAAGCAATGTGTTATTCAGTTCCCATGTGTTTGATTTTTCCTTGCTTTTCCTGTTACTGATTTCTACTTTTACAGCCTTGTGATCAGAGAAAATGCTTTGTATTATTTGACATTTTGAATTGTATTGAGGAATGGTTTTTAGCCTTCAGTGTGGCCTGTTCTGGAGAATGTTCCATGTGTATTGGAAAAGAATGTATTCTTTTCTGCTGCTGGGTGGAGTGTTCTTTATATAGCTATGAGGTCAAGTTGGTTTATTGTTGCCTTTAGATCTTCTGTATCTTTGTTGAGTTTCTTTCTAGATGTTCTTTCCTTTACCAAGAGTGGTATGTTGAAGTCCCCTACTATTATCATGAAACTTTCTATGTCTCTTTTTAGTGTTATTAGAGTTTGCTTTATGTATTTTGGGGCCCTGTCATTGGGAGTGTAGATGTTTATTAAGATTATGTCTTCTTGGTAGATTGTCCCTTTAATCGTTTCATAATGTCCTTCCTTGTCTTTTATGGTGGATTTGCTCTAAGGTCTATTTTATCTGAGGCTAGTATTGCCACTTCTGCTCTTTTTTGGTTAATATTTGTTTGATATATAATTTTTTCCATCTTTTGATTTTAATATATTTATGTCTTTGTTTCTAAGGTGTGTCTAGTATACACAGCATTTTGATGTTTTTTTTTTTTTTGTCCATTCTGCCACTTTCCATCTCTTTTCAAGTGCATTTAATCCATTTACAGTCAGTGTGATTATCCATAGGTATGAGTTTATTGCTGTGATTTTTATTGTGTGATTTTTTCTGTGGTGCAAATGTTTTCTTTGTTCCTCTTGCTTTCCTCTTCTGAGTTCGTTTTGATTGTGGGATTTTCTTTTCATTTCTTTTGTTATTATAGATTTTGTGCTTACTGAATCTTTATGTTTTTCTTCTTTTTTATTTTGATGAGTAAGTTTGTTAACTTTCTTTGTGATTACCTTGAAATTTACCCTTATCTCCATAAGTTTAAACCAGTCTTTTATTACTTGATGCCACCTTGACTTCCTCTTTATTTGAAAGTTCTATGACTACTCCATTTATTCACCTTTTCATTGTTTTAATGTTTTCATCATTTACAGATTGACCTCTGTGGTTTGCTTTTTAAAAATCTTTTAGCTTTGTTTCATTATTGAGAGTTCTTTACCTGGATTGATATCTGGCTGATGTTGTCTTGTGTTTTAGACTCAATTTGTTGTCTGATGTTGTAGTTTCTCTTACTGAAAAAAAAAAAAATTTTTTTTTTTCTTTCTTACTGAAGGACTCCCTTTAATATTTCTTGTAAGTTTGGTTTGATTTTTATGAATTCCATTAGTTTCTGCTTGTAAGTTTGGTTTGATTTTTATGAATGCCATTAATTTCTGCTTATCTGGAAATATCCTTATTTCTCTCTTTCTTTCTTTTTTTAATTGTGCTTTAGGTGAAAGTTTATACAGCAAATTAGTTTCTCATGAACAGTTAATACACAATTTTTTTGTGACATTGATTACCAATCCGGCGATGTGTCATCACTCTTCCCTTCTCCATCTGGGGCTCCCTGATTCCATTATGTCCATTTTTCCTGTCCCTTTCTGCCTTCTCATCTTTGCTTTTGGGCTGGTGTGCCATCAGTCACATAACAGGATTGAATTACAAAGCACGTTCCATAGACCTGCATAATTTTGGCTCAAGGGCAAATCTCAGGAGTGACTTCAGTACTGAGTTAAAAGGGTGTTCGGGGGCCATACTTTCAAGATATCTTCAATTTCTGTCAGACAAGCAAGTCCAGGCTTTTTTTTTGTTTTAATTATTTTGTGAATTTGAATTTTGTTCTATATTTTTCTCCTGCTCTGTCTGGGACTCTATTGTGACCCCTGCCAGAGCAGTCAATGGTGGTAACCAGACACCATCTAGTTGTTCTTGGCTCAGTCTGATGAAGGCTGTGGTAGTTGTACCCCATTTAGTTCTTTGGATTGTTCCCTGTGTCTTTTGTTTCCTTCATCTTTGCTTCAGCCAGGATGAGACCATTAGATGGATCTTAGATGGCCAGTCGCAGGCTTTTGAGATCCCAGATACTACTCAGCACAGTTGGAGGTAGAGCATTTTCTTTAAAGACTATGTTATGCAAATTGAGCTAGATGTTCCCTTAGACCATGGTCCCCATCCTCAGCCCAATAGCTCAGTCCCTCAGAGCATCTGGATGTATCTGTGAAGCTTCTATGACTTTGCCCTGGTCAAGTTGTACTGACTTCAGCAGTATTGTGTGCTGTTTTACCCTGCACCCAAGTTACCACTTATCTACTATCTAGTTAGTGTTTTTCCCTCCACCCCACCTCTCCATTGTAACCATCAAAGAGTGTTTCTGTGTGGAAACATTTTCATGTGTTTTTATGATAGTGTCCTCATACGGTATCTGTCATTTTGTGGTTACTTATTTCACTCAGCATAATACCCTCCAGATTCATCCATGTTGTGAAATGTTTCACAGATTCATTATTGTTCTTTATCGTTGTGTAGTATTCCTTTGGGTGTATATACCACAGTTTTTTATCCATTCATCTGTTGATAGTTACTTAGGTTGTTTCTATCTTTTTGCTGTTGTGAATAATACTGCAATGAACATGGGTGTGCATATGTCTATTCATGTGATGGTTCTTAATTTCTCTAGGATATATTCCTAGGAGTGGGATTGCTATATCATATGGTATTTCTAGCTTTTAAAGAAGTGCCATATCATTTTCCAAAATGATATACCATTTTGCATTCCCAACAGCAGCGCACAAGAGTTCCAGTCTCCCTGCAACTTCTCCAGCATTTGTTATTTTCCAAGTTTGATTCTTGCCAATATCTGGGTGAGATGGTATCCCATTGTAGTCTCTAACGGCTAGTGATGGCAAGCATTTTGGAAATGTCTGAATTTCGCCATTATGTTTGAGAGAGTTTTGCAGGATATGTTATTCTTGATTGGCAATTTTTGTCTCTCAAGGTTTTATATATGTCAGCCTTCTTGCCTGCATAGTCTCTGCCATGTAATCAGAGTTTAGTCTTATTGTTTCCTTTTTGTAAGTGACTTTTCATTTTCCTCGAGCAGCTCTCAGAATTGTTTCTTTGTGTTTGTTTTGATTTCGATATGTCTTGGTGACTTTCTTTTGGGGTCTATCCTATATGAGTTTCGTTGAGCTTCTTGGACAGTCACCTTTTCATCTTTCATGATTATTGGGAAGTTTTCTGTCATGATATTTTCAAAAATTCTCTGTTTTCCATTTTCTCCTCCTGTTCTGTAACTCTAATCGGATGCAGATTTTCGCTCTTATGTCCCACATAATTCTTAGGTTTTTTTTTTTTTCATTTTTCTTTGTTCTTTTCTCTGATTTTTCCTCAAATAAAGTGGCATCATGGATTCATCTTCAATTTTGCTTATTCTTATCTTCCATTGTTTCAGATTTGCTCCTAAAATCTTCTATTGAGTTGTCCATTTCTGAAATTTTGTTGCTTGTCTTTTGGGTTTCTAGTTGCTGTTTTTGTATAACTTCTAATTGTTTATTTTGACATTTTATTCTTGTATTATTTTCCTGAACTCCTCTATTGCTTTTGTCTATTTTTTCTTTGGTTTCATCTGTCTTTTTCTTGATTTCTTTCCTAATTTCTTGGAGATTTCTGAATATTAGACTATCGAATTCCATATCAGGCAGTTCTAATGCCCTTTATTCTACTGAAGATTATCCGATTCTTTATTTTGGTCACTTGCTGGAGCCATCTTGTCTTGATTTTTTATATGTTTTGATATTGTCTGCTGTCTCTGAGATATTAAGGTATTATTTTCTTTATTTATTGATTGCATATATATGTATTTGCTTTGACCTGCTTTTTGTTCTGCTTTGATATATCCAGGCAGGTATACCTAGGGTGGTTTGTTGCTTGGTTGTGTCTGGGCATGATAGCTCACACTACCTTGTCCAGTGGGTGGGCAGGGCAACAGCAGGCAGGGTGAGCCTGCTTCACTGTACACTGGATTGGTGAGGTGGCTGTGGGAAGACTGGGTGAGCACTGTCTACCTCCTGATGTTGGTTCGGCAGTGTGGGAATGTTCACAGCCCCTTGCCAGATTCGCGGAGGTGTCAGACGGGGAGTGGTAAGGGCTTACCTCCCACTGTTCAGCAGCTAGTTTGAGTGGTGGGAGGTGAGTGGCGGTGCGGGTTTGGTGCCACAATGGGCCTGAGTGTCAACGGTGCTCTATCTGTGGTGGTGTGGTGGGGGCTGGCGGGGGAGGGGAGGAGTGGCATAGGAGGCAGAAGGGTGAGGTGTGGGAAAGAGTGTTTCTCTGGTTACTGGGTGCTCTGTCAAGATGGCCATGGAGGGGTGGGGCTGGTGGTAAGGGATAGGTGTAGTGCCAGCTTGCTCAAATGTGGCACAGCAGGATGGGGCTGGCAGGGAAGAAGGGGCACGGGGTCAGTTCTCTGGGCTGTGGTGCAGTGGAGCAGGGCTGGTAGGGAGGGAGGGGCATGGGGCTGGATGCTCCGGTGGGGCTTGGCTGGATGGGGAGAGCATGGGATGGGATCACTGAGTTGCAGCACAGCGGGGCGGAAGGGGCATGGGGCCAAGTCCCTCAGCTAAAGCATAGCTGAATGGGGCTGGTAGGGAGGGAGAGACATGGGACTGGGTTGTTCAGCCATGGCGCAGCAGGGAGGATCCAGCAAGGAGGGAGGGGGATGAGGCCACATCACTCAGCTGCAGTGCAGCTGAAAGGAAGGGACACTGGGCTGGGTCACTCAGCTGTGGTGCAGCGGAAGGAGAGGCATGGGGCCAGGTTGCTCAGCTGTGGCACAGCTGCATGAGGTCAGAGGGGAGGGGGGGGCACAGGGCTGGGTCACTCAGATGCAGTGCAACTTGATGGGTCCAGTGGGGAATGAGAAGCATAGTCCAAGGTCACTCCACTGTGATGCAGCAGAAGGGGGCCAGCAGGAAGACAGGCAGGAGGGGTCAGAGAGGTGGACAGGGGTAGATGAGGGGGGATAGTGGAGATTCATACTTTGGTCTCCGGAAGTCAGGCCTGCCAGGTTAGGGTGGTTTGTACCACTACTTGCCAAAAGGATGGGGGTTAGAGGAGGATGCTCCTCTGGTTACTGGGTGAAGAGTGTCTGAGCACTTCTTTGTGCTGCAGCCAGCAAACAGGACCTTACTTTGTTCTGGGTGTTTCTGCACAGTTCTTCTGTGTCCTACTAGGAGCTCTGTGAAGGTGCTTTTCTGTGCTTCTTGTGTGGGTTGCTGACTTTATCTCACGATGGCCGCAATGTGCTATGCTGGTTGGCAAGGGACCTCTGCTCTTAAACTCTACTCATTTATTGTTTTTGATCAGTTTCTTCTCAGCAGCTTCTGTTCTAATACTTTATCCTGTTCTCTAAAGTTCAGGGTTCCAGGATTTAATTCTGTCTGTTCTACTTAGTTTTTTCAGGTCGTTGGTGTAGAGGGATGTCTTGGTGAGTCTAATTGGTCTCCCACCTTAGCTCCGCCTCACTTAGGATATTTTTGATGACTTTCAATTTTCCTTGATTCATACTTTGTACATTCCATCCTCCGATTATTAATGGTTGTTTGCAGCTGTTTCTTCTCAGTTTGAATTGTACCACATGAGCAAACGAAGGTCCCAGAAGCTTTATTCCATCCACGTCATTAAGCTGACTCTATTTTGAGGAGGCAACTCTTCCCTAGTTGTATTTTGAGTGTATTTCAACCTAAGGGGCTCATCTTCTAGCACTATATCAGACGATGGTCTACTGCTATCCAAAAGGTATTCATTGGCTAATTTTTTTTTTTTTTTTGGGAAGTACATTGCCAGGTCCTTCTTCCTAGTCTGTCTTAGTCTAGAAGCTCCACTGAAACCTGTCCACCATGGGTGACCCTGCTGATATTTGAAATACTGGTGCCATAGCATCCAGCTTCACAGCAATACACAAGCCACCACAGTATGACAAACTGACAGACAAGTGGTAGACAATCCATATAGAGTCAGATAAATGTGAACTTACATTTTTGTATTACAGCTAGCTTAAATTAGGCAAGTTACTTAACCTCTGTCAACTCAGCTTCTCATTAATAAAACAAGGATAATACACAGGGTTGTTGAAAGGATTAAGTAATATGCTATTCACAAAGTATTTGCATTTAGAAGTCACTCAGTGAACAGTAACTATTATTATTATTATCATTAATTTAATACTAATCATTAATTATCTCATGCAACATGTTCTCCAACCAACACTGACAAGTCTATTCAAATAAATTGCTGCTTTTCTTCTGACAGATGGTGACAATGAGATTGCAAGTCAATAGCTGGCCTGACAGACATGGCCCTTGCCTCTGCGAAACACAAAATGTGTAATTATGTTTTCACACAGCAAGGATTGAGCAGTCATGATTGTTAATTTTCCAGTTTTTCTTTTTTTTGGTGATAATTAACTAACCCCCATCCAGTGTCCTTTGATGGGGACATCGTCACATAATGACACTTCAGCCTGTGAGTTAGACGTGAATCTCTGGGCAAGCTGCGGCTATCACTGCTGTCAAATAAATACAACTGAGAGAAAAGTACCAATTTTAGTTATTTTTTAAAAATATAATTTAAGCAGCAATGTAGGGCTGGAACAAAGAAAACATTATGTTGGAATATGAGATTCAGTACAGAATTGAAAGAGAACAAAAAGAGAAAAGGGAGGTATTTTAGAATTTACTAAGAGGTGGGCCTCAGCACCCAATTTTTCTTTAACCATAAAAACTATTCCAATTTAAGAATTCTCATGGAATAAAATTTTTTTTCTTCATATTTCAGAGCCTGGAGGAAGTTTACTTTTTCTAAATCCGTCACGTCAACATCTCTGCCCTGCCTGTTGGGAAGCTGTCTGTTTTTTACTTAGTGGTTGTTGTTGTTAGCTGCCGTTGAGTTGCCCCCAACTCAAGGCGACCCTGTGCACAGCAGAATGATTGGTTGTGGATTGAACCATGTTCCTTTGTGATGAATACGATTTTCATTAGCTGATTTTTTTTCTTTTGGCTTTAACAAAGAGAAATTTATTTCTTCACAGTAAAGTAGGCTACAAGTCCAAATTCAGGGCATCAGCTCCAGGGGGAAGACTTTCTCTGTTGGCCTTTGTATCAGTCTTCCCCTGGACTAGAAACTTTTCTGTGCAGGAACCCTGGGTCCAAAGGACGCACTTTGCTCCCGGCACTGCTTTCTTGGTTGTACGAGGTCCTCCCTCTCAGCTCACTTCCCTTTCCTTTTTATGTCTCAAGAGATAAAAGGTAGTGCAGGCCACACCCCAGGGAAATTCCCTTTATAATTGGTTCAGGGATGTGACCTGTAAGGGCGGTACAATCCCACCCTAATCCTCTTTAACATAAAATTACAGTCACAAAATGGAAGACAACCACACAATACTGGGAATCATGGCCTAACCAAGTTGACACATATTTTTGGGGGGGCACAATTCAGTCCAGCACATTCTACCCTTTGGCCCCCCAAAGATCACAACCTTGAAACATGCAAAACATATTTACCCCATCATATCATAGCAAAAGTCTTAACTCCAAGTCCAAAATCCAAATACTCTTCATCTGTGAAATCTAGAATACATGTTATCTGCTTCCAAAGGTACAATGGCAGAACAGGCACAAGCTAGACATTTCCATTACAAATGGAGAAACTGGAGGAGAAGAAGGGATAACAGGCACCAGGCAAGTCAGCAGAACACATTACAGTAGCCCTCAAGGCATTGAAGACAATCCTCTGTTCTCTGAGACAATTTACATAATGGCCCTGCCCATCCAGACTCTAGGTATTAGCCACACTCTCCATATTCTGAGTGGAGGCTCCTCAGCCCTGGGCTTCAGCTCCACCTTCCAGGCCCACTGGGACAGCAACTCTGCTCCCTCGACTTTAGGCGCACAATTCCCCTAGTCCATCTGAGGGGCGATTCCACCCTTAGAAACACCAGAGGCCATGGCTCTACCCTTTGAAACCCCAGAGGTCATAGCCCTACATTTTGAGACTGAGGCACCTCGGCTTCTTGTGTTCCTTGTCTCCTCAGCTTCTGCTTTTTGGTTTTGTTACCAGAATAAGGTTCTTGCCTCTCACTGGTCAAGAGGGAGCAGGTAAGTCACGTAGAGTTTTCCACACTAGCAAAGCTTTATTGAAGAGGCTTGCAAGCGGAGACGAGGAGGGCCTAGAGCAACACATACCCCCGTCTCACACAACCAAAGATGGGCCTGGGTTTTTAAAAGTTCTTGGGCGGGAAATGATTCGTGTTTATTGATAGACACAGGTGGGGATATGTTAACTAGGTACACCGCAGCAGCTTTCCAAGATGGCTCCTGTCCTGGAGGCCTCCGGGATTCGCAGCAGGACTTGTTATAGGGTGTTGCACCTGTGCAGTCTCTTGCTCCCTGGGGTTTGATTCCCCGGCTGGGGCTGCAGCCCCTCACTGCCCCTGGTGGAAGGTCACACAGTGGTCACTGGTGGATGTTCTGCACCTGTCCCTGGGGCTGTTTTTCTCCAGCTGCTTCTGAAATGCAACTTTAAAGAAGTTTGTGGGTTATTTTTAGATACCCTGCCCCATTGATCTGGGGAATAGCTTGGTTTCTGTGCCCTGGCCCACTTCTTGTTACTTTGTTTGCAGATTTGGGGGCCTCTCTGTTCCCTGTTTTACTAAGTTTCTAGGTTCTACACTCAATCCCCTATTACCTCCCTGATAAAAAAAAAATAGTATAGTCTATTTCTCTTTTACTTGCTTCTGCTCTAGCCACACCAGTCTCTTCGCTATTTTCAAACAGGCACCCTCCTATCTCAGGGCCTTTGCTCCCTCTCTTAATTTCTTGGCCTCTTGGCTCTTCGGGCCTCATACCAGCATCTGCTGGGGCAAGTGTTCCAAAGCTCTGTAGCTCCACTGATAAGTGCCTAGTGGCACCTCACTCTGCCCAGAAGCCTCCTGGGCACAGGCACTCAGCTCTCTTGATGTGTGGGCTGGCTCCAGCACCGTCTTGCGCTGGTCAGCTGGTTCAGCTGCTGCTAGTCGTCTTCTACTGCTGCTCCTCTATCCATTCATGGTTTTAAAACCACTTCCACATTTTAGGTATCTGTTAGAGCAGCATCCCACTCTCAGTACCAAACTCTATCTTAATAATTTAGTGCTCTTGTAACAGAAATACCACAAGTGGATGGCTTTAACAAGGAGAAATTTATTTCTTCACAGTAAAGTAGGCTAAAAGTCCAAATTCAGGGTGTCAGCTCCAGGGGAAGGCTTTTTCTCTCTGTCGGCCTTCTCATCAATCTTCCCCTGGACTAAGAGCTTCTTTGTGCAGGGACCTTGAGTCCAAAAGACACACTCTGTTCCCCGTACTGCTTTTTTGGTGGTATGAGTTCCCCTCATTAGCTTATTTTTGGAAGTAGATTGCCAGGTCTTTCTTCCTAGTCTATCTTAGTCTGGAAGCTCTGCTGAACCCTGTTCAACATCATGGTAGTGTCCCTTAATCAAGATTCTTCTATGTCTACGTTTCCTCTAATCTCTTTCTAAAAACCAAAACCAAACCAGTTGCCATTGATTTGACCCTGACTCATGGTGACACTATGTGTGTCAGAATAGAACTGTGCTCCACAGAGTTTTTAATGGATGATTTTTTGGAGGTAGTTCTCCAGGCCTTTCTTCATAGGCACATCTGAGTGAACTCAAACCTGCAACCTTTTTGTTAGCAGCAAGCGTATTAACCATTGGCACCACCCAGGGACTTCAATCTCTTTCCAAAGTGTCTTGAGTAATGGTCTCATCATACTTCCTAGGTAAGCTGTTTAAAATTTTCATTTTTTGGAAATACCCCTACTTCTCACTTATCGACTATCTCGATATCTGACATTATGCCTTTACAACACTAGCAAAATCTGCTACCTTACTATTTTGTGCATTAACAATGTATGTCTTGCAGTAATGAACACTGAGGTGCAAGGCAAGAATAACAGACTGTGAGGGTTAATGTTATGTTTCTGCTTGGCTGGGCCATGATTCTCAGTGGTTTGGCAGTTATGTAATGATGTAGTTATCCTGCATTTTGTAACCTGATGTGGTCATCCTCCATTTTTTGCACAATGCTGATATTTACATAACAATCTCGTCTTTGGAACCTAGCCATGTCAGTAAGTGAGGAGTGGGTGTAGGCAGAATGGAAAAGAATAGATGTAATGATGGACTCAAAAGTTAAAAGTTAAATGAGGCAGAGGTAACAGAAGAACCAGCATCCTCTCTTTCTTTATATATGTGTGTGTATATCCCCAAATCCCTAACTATAACATTAAGTTTAATGCTGTAACCAAACATCACTAACTCTGTTCTTCACTTTGCAAAGATACACAAAGCAGGGACAGGCTAATTAATTACCCCTTTTATGAACATCAGTGAGACCTTCAGAAGCTGAAATGGAGGCAGGGAACACAGCACAGTGAGGCGCCGCTGAGCTCCAGGATAAAGTCAGCACACCTGGAACTGGAAGGACACGACTATGTTCATCTCTCTCACCCACTCCTCCCAGTTTCCTTCTCTGATCCCTCTGCTCGAGCCCCAGACCCTTCGGTGTTTCCCACACACTTGGTGGCACGTTCACTTTCACAGCTTCTTGTCCTTGCTTTCCTACATTTTGCACCATGGAAAAATTCTTCTCATTGCAGTGATAGAGAATTTTTTTTTTTTTTTTAAGAAGCAGAATGCTACCCCTGTTTTTTCAACCCTCGTTTTTGTTGAGTAACCATTTTGATTAGTAGGTTGGGGTAGGGTGAGAGATCCATAAGGGCCTACTCGTATAACCACATGTGTCCCTTGAGCTCCTTTCTCAGGGTGCTTTTGCAAACTCATATTTTTGCTGAGTGAAGCATGCAGGTTGAGGTTGGGACCTGATGATTTTAGACACTGACACAATTGCAAAGGTGTGGGGCAGGGGGAAGAAGGGAGAGGTGTGACAGCTGGGAGCTGGAGGAAAACTCGAGCAAGGAAATTCCTTTCTCATAGGGATTTTTAAAATTGTGTCTGCTCTTTAGTGTGTGATATAACATTTTCTCTATCCCCTCCCCCAGGATATCTTTAGTTACAGTCAATGCTAATTGCTAATACATGTGAAACTGGATCTGCTTTTTGGCCTGTGCTTTTGTTTGATAGGGTTGCAATAACAAAATATCACAAGTAGATAGCTTTAAGGAACAGAAATTTCTTGGCTCACAGATTTGGGAGCTAGAAGTCCAAATCAGGGCATTGGCTCTGGGGGAGGACCCCTCCTACTTTGTAGCCCTGAGCATTCCTTACTGTTCCTTAATGGTTTCTCACATGGTCTCTTTACCCTGTGTGTGTGTGTCTGTGTCTGTATCTGTTCTTCACTATTCAGAAGGGATTAGGTTTAGGACTCACCTACTCTGGTGTGACCTCATTAACACAAAAAACCAAAACCAAACCCGTTGTCATTGAGTTGATTCCAACTCATAGCGACAAGAAAGCCCCTATTTCCAAACAGTGTCATCTTTAGAGGTACTGGCTAATTCTTTCCAGAAGTAGACTGCCAGGTCCTTCTTCCTAGTCTGTCTTAGTCTGCCAGCTCAGCTGAAACCTGTCCACCGTGGGTGACTCTGCTGGTATCTGAATACTGGTGGCATAACTTCCAACATCACCGCAACACATAAGCCCCCACAGTATGACAAACTGACAGGCATGTGAGGGATTTAGAGGTACAGGGGTTAAAAATTCAACGTAACTGTTAGGGAAACATCATTCAATCCAAAACATCCTGAAACTAAAACCTTTATTATAGCCTCAAGAGTGAGCACGGAGGTTCCCCAAGGGAGGCCCACCATCTCAATGTGACATCAGGCATCCAGCCTACCTCCAATGCCATCTCCTCCATGAAGCTGTCTTCAATATTCCTGGGTAGAGCTGGGGATCCTTCTCTGGGCTTTGGAAGCACTTTATCAATCAGCAGGCACAGCACTAAGCCTGTAGTCTGAAATTGTCTGGCTCACCCACTATGCTGTAAGCACCCTGAGGGCAGGGTCCTGGGTTCTGATCTTGTATGCCTAGTGTTGACTGGTGGTAGACCTGGAAGAGGTACCCAGTAAATGGTGGGAATGAGTTGAAAGGTACAGTTCTATACATGGTGCTTTCAGATATGTTTACCGTTAATGTTAATGTAATCCTAATATAGAGCATTAAAGGGGACAGCCCTAGACAGCTCTGACCAGCTGAGCCATCTAATGCAGGAGCAATGCCATTGGCTAAGATGTTCCCTAGTTTGACATTTTGCTCACGAGTCTAATAATAATGTCTGCCTCTCTCTAGCAGCTGAGAAGCTGTCTTTTTCTTGGCTGCTGACCTCTTTATCCCGTTGGGGAACTTGGCATCCAATTAGCCCTGAGGATGTGCAGGCCAAGGAGTGGGGTTATAACCAGGTCAGCATCCCTCTTGAAATAGTCATGAAAAAGAGTGCCTAAGCAAAATAACTATGACGGAGGTTTCAGGACACAAAAGGAATAAACTAAGGAGAGAAATGAATCTTTAGCCCTAAGTAGAGGACAAAGGAGAAGGGTAAAACCGGGCGTTTGTTCAGTAAAATGATACTTCTCATTTGATTGAAGGTGGGATGGTCTAGATGGGTGTGTGTACATGTGCATATGTGTGTATGTTTGAGAAGGAGAGAGAGAGAGAGAAAGATATCATTGGCTTAACCTTTCTGGTATTCTCCTGAGTAAAATGGGATAATGCTTTCCCTTCCACAGTGAGATTTTTGAGTGTACTGTAGTTGGTTCGTGCACAGATATACCATATAGCTTCTTCCATGGCTGAACCTGAAGGTTACTTCCCTGATTCCGTAATTGCTCTACCACTGTTCAGTGCATGGAATTGCCATGGGAGGAAGACAGTGTAGTGCAGTGGTTAGAATCATGGGCTTTGGAGACAGATGGACCCAGGTTCATACCTAATTCTGTGGCCTTTGTGAGTTACTTAGCCTCTGTGAGCCTCCGTTTCTCCACCTGAAAAATGGGGAAAGTGGTACCCACTTCATGGGGTTATTGTGAGATGAATTGTGTGGTGTAGAAAACAAATGAACTTTTTGCCATCTAGTTGATTACAACTCATAGCAACCCTATAGAACAGGCTAGAACTGCCCTACAGGGTTTCCAAAGAGTGACTGGTGGATTTGAACTGCCGACCTTTTGGTTAGCAGCAGTAGTGCTTAACCACTGCGTCACCAGGGTTCCATGTGGTATAGAAAGCCCTCAGCGAAGAGCCGTAGTAATGTTGGTGCAGGTGGGAGGTGGTAACTGTGTCAGAGATGACATCTTGCTGCTTGATGTCTATCCTCTTTTTTCCCTCAGGAACAGAGCCCTGGTTTCGTGTAGGGTGTTGACATGTTCAGTTTAGCCTACGTTTCCCTCATGTAGACATGAGACTATTTCTGACCGTAACATAAGCTGAAGTACAGTCAATCCTCGTTACTCACCGATTCTGTATTTGTGAATTTGCCTACTTGCTAAAATCTATTTGTAACCTCAAAATCAAAATTTGCTTCACTTAGCTATCATTTGTGGCCACGCAGAGTGGTGAAAACTTTGAGTTGCTTGAAGTGCGTGTTCCCAGCTGTGAACAAGTGTCCTTTTCACAGTCTAGTTAGCGCCATGTTTTTCATGTTTTTTGTTAGTGATTTTGGTGTTTAAAGCGGCCCCCGCGCATAGTGCTGAAGTGCTGTCTAGTGTTCCTAAGTGCGAGAAGGCTGTGATGTGCCTTATGGACCAAGTATCTGTGCTAGAACAGCTTCATTCAGGCATGAGTTACAGTGCTGTTGACACATAAAACAAGCTTATGTATCAATTGGTTGACAAGAATGTTGTGACCAGAGGCTCACAGGCACCTAACCCTGTATTTCTCTTAGGAGCAATTGTTCAGTATTCACTAATTTATTGCTCATGGTGACTTTATAGAATATTACCATGAATAACAAGAATTGACTGTAGTTGGGTAGAAAGTTCAGAAAGGCTCCTTAAAGGAGGGGACAGCCCTTTTGCCCTTCTCTGCTTTCTTATTCCTGCTCCTGGCTTTCAGAGTGGATGCAGCCATTTGGACCACAAAGTGACTTTGAGAATGGGAGACATGCTCTGAGGTGTCAGGGGAGATAGAGAAAGTGAGGGCTCCTAATCTACACTGGAGCTGCCTTACCAGCCCTGGACTTATTTTAGGTGAAAGAGTTGTCCCATATAAGTCATACTGATTTTGGTGTTCAGTTTGCTCTTACCTGCATTCTAACTTAATTCTATATAACACAGTGATGGTGAGAATCATTCCTTTCTGTTTTTCAAGAGACCTATATGAATTTGTAAATTTTCCAGGGATTGAGTCTTGGTTAGTTGATTTACAACTGAATCATTCAGCTGGGAGCAAGGTTCTGAGGGAATGAGATAAAAGGCTCATACCTGGGAGAGATGCTGGGATAAAGACTGTGGCTGAGGTAGGGGAGTCCAGGAAAATAGGAAAAACTAGCTTTGCAGTTAGCAGCTATGCCACCATGGGCAAGACAAGTAACATCCCTGTTTCTAGGCTTTTACCTACCCCGAGGACTGTAGCAGGAATTAAATGAGATTGTTATTGCAGGATCTGGCTCATGGTAATTGCCCAAATGTTTGTTTCTTTCTACTGACTTACTAAAATAGGCTTGGAGAGGACTTGTTCCTTGGGCATCAAGAAGTAGGTGGAGATATTTTTTCTTGCCTGGGTTTGCATGCTTTGACAAGCAAAAGGCTAGATTTTGCTTCATTAGAATTACTTACTGGTTCACACTCCAGTTTCCTCTATTTCTCTGTTTGTGCCTCCTGACAGGCCTGGGGCCCCGCCTGAGCTGGCCTGGCTGGGGGAGGCGGGAGAGGGAGGGGGCCTTTATTCCTATGCATCCCAGCCTGTCACAGCCTATGGCAGAGAGGATGGCTCTTGTTTTCCCCTGGGACGCTGTGCTAAACACAATTACATGCTGCATTTGTCAACAGATGTGGTAATTTATGTGCGGCTGGAATGCAGAGGGAGGAGGGTGACCGGGAGGAATATCGATGTGCTCAGAGAAGATACCACACCTTCCCACATTCTTCAGGTATCTGGAGTCTGGCTGTGAAAGGGAGGACGTTCACTCGTGACTCGGTGGATTGGTTTAAGACCTGTGTGCCCGTAAAATGGTGTTTAGAGGAGATGCAGGATCCTAGGTGGTTTGGTGTTGGGGTGGGCAGCGGAGTCGGGGAGACGGGGTGCAGAAATGTGTCAAATGGCCAACTTGCAAATGTTTGATGAGATCTTTGGCTGTCTACCTGTGAGATCTTGAGACCACTTTTAAACCTTTCTGACTCTCAATTAAAAAAAAAAAAAAACTAAACCCGTTGCCTTTGAGTCAATTCCTACTCACAGTGACCCTATAGGAAACAGCAGAACTGCCCTGTAGAGTTTCCGAGGAGTGGCTGGTAGATTCGAACTGCCAACCTTTTGGTTAGCAGCTGAGCTCTTAACTACTGCGCTACCAGTTTAAAAAAAAAAAAAAACAGTTTAGTCCCCTGTAAATGAAGGATAATAACACTATCTCCTGGGTTATTCTGAGGATCAAATGAGATAAATTATTCAGAGCATCTGAGGCAATGCTGGCCTGAACAAAGGAAATGGTCAAAAATGCGCTCCTCCCCCCTTTATGACTGAATGGCTGTGCTTCATTCCTGTCAACTTTTGTGAAAACGTCTCCATTTTAACAGTGGCAGGGGAGGATTCTTCTATTATATCAAAGAAGGGCCACTGTACCATTTAACTTCTCCAGCAGCAAACTTCCTCTTGGGGAATAGGTGTGAGTATGTGTCTGTGTATTAAAATTCAAACACCTTATTGTTTCTGTCTTTCAGCAACAGTAATTTACAAAAATTGCAATTGCCTTGCTATTGTTCCTTTGAGTGCAGCCTGTTTCCCCTCTAAGAGTGGAGCCAAGACCCGGGCCATTCCCCCCAGCACGAGCTGCTTTTCTCCTCCCTGTGGTGCCTTCACAGCAACCTGCGAACAAGTCCAGATGGAAGTGTCTTAGCCCTTCTCTTTTAGAGGAGTGACAAATAGGGGCCTCAGAGTTTTCCCCCAGAAGAAACGATGGTATTGTGAGGTCTTCTGGAGGCAGATCCAGGGTGTTCCTGCCTGGGTCCCTTGGAAAGCCTTTCTATGGGTGGCACATGAAAACCATCCAGAAGAAAGTCTCCTGTCCCTGGAAAAAGTCCTCATGAAGAGGCCCTTCCCTTACTCCCAACCCATTGCTCTGCCTCCACCCCCAGGCCTGAGGCTCGGGCCCTGGGCCCTTCACTGTTTTGTGCTCTGGGGTTTTGTTTCTTCTTTGCTCTCTTTTCTCTCCTTTGTTTCCTCACTTACTCTCTGGTTGATCTTTCCCCTGATTTTGACATTGCCCACAGCCTAAGGTCTAGGGGTTTTCAACTCTTCCCTGCTGAACCCACACCCATCCTCTGACCCAGCCCTGCTGAAGGCCTAGCAGTCCCTTGTCTGTGCTGAGTGTTTGGAGATCTCTCCTCCACATCCCCGCCCGGGCTCTGCCTGGAGAAGGACAGAGGGCGAGCAGGGGCAGTGATTGGCTGGCTGGCTTTCTCTTATGAGAAGCTGGGCACCTAGGATGTCTCCCTTTAATACAGGAAGGTCAGTGCTCGTGGGTGTTTCTTTTCATGGCTGCTTTGCCACAGTCAGCACCTAACAGGTGCTTACTTCCGTTGTGGCAAGTAGAACTGAACATCTCTGTGACACTGGGGTAGCTTTATCATTGGAGCCATGGCACCACCACACCCCCCCCCCACCACCTCAGTTCCTGCTGTTTGGCTCCTGGGTTAAAATCAATGCACCTGGCCCCAGTGGTGTTGCTGGCCAGGGTCACTGACTCTTGTCCCAGCTCATCTGGACTGGCTCTTAACGTTCCTGTCAGTGGCTGCTTGCTACAATCCCCGGAGCCAGCAGTCCTTCTCCTCTTACTGGGTTGGCCTTCCTCTTGGAAAACCATTCAGGGTTCATTGCTACACTTCATGGGTTGTCCTCTCTTCTCCAGAGGTCACACTGTTCAGCTCCCATTCTTCCCAGATGCACATCACCTCATTGCTCCCACTTCTCCAGCCTGAGCCTGATGATTGTCCCAAGCTGCCTGGTCCTGCTTTCTCCAAAGGACATTAGAACCTAAGAAGCTTTTTGGGCATGGGGCTTCAATGATCCTCCTTCTGCTCCTCATCATCTTCACTTTGTAGATTGTCTACTTTGTTTTCTAGGAGTTAGTGGTGAGGGCCAGGCAGGTAGGTCTCTCCTGAATGTAGTAAAACCTTCAGAAAGTTAAAGGAGTTTTCTAAAGACAGAGCTTGAGGTTATGTAGTTGGAGTGTGCATCTCTTCTGCTTGTGCTCTGTCTATTCGAGGCAGCCATGAACTAATCAGCCAACCAACTTACCAATCACAGAATAAGGAGAAAGAAAGACCTCCACTTTGAGGCATTTACAATCTAGAGGAGAAAAGATGAACACTTTTGTCTCTTCAGAGACCCCCACCAGGCTTGCTGTTCATCACTGCTGCATTCTTTGCATGCATGTGGGGGCCGGAGGGGCAGGAACACAAGCCATGGGGAGGAAGTGTGTAAGGTGAAGCTGACTTGGGCTTGGGGGTGGGATAAACTAGGCTGGAGCCCCTGCTCCCATGCTTACTTGGTGTGGTGCTTTGAATTCAGAAACACTCCGGGAACGTATTTGTTGATGATTTGTTGTGCACATCACCAACTGAAAAGCACTGTGGGATTGCAGTGTAAAGGCATGCAGGCTGCCCACACTCCGTGAGCTGTAGTCCCAACACAGGTGATGAGACAAAATACAAATGCCAACATCCCAGAGTGGATGAAAGGAGTCTATGATTGTGAACGTATGCCCCATCAGATTGATGCAGGGGAGGGATTTAGGGTGCTTTGGTGTGAGATTTGAACTGACGGCTGTCCCATTTACAGAGCACCTGCTGGAGCAACGGATGATTGCAGTGAGCATCTATGTCATGCTAGGTTCTTAATCTCCAGGATCAGGTGTGATTTTCCACTTTTTTTATAGAGGAGTAAATTCAGGTTTAAAGAGGAAAAGTCAGGTGCTCAAGGTCAAAAACTAAGACATTGGTGAGCCCAGATTCCAGCTCACACTGGTGTGATATCAGCTCTAATTTTGCATAGTTATCTCAGTCCATTTTTAAATTAGGCAACTGAGACTGAGATTAAGTTGACCCTTGATATAAAATGACCCTACTCAAAGTAAAGACCACACCCTTCAGGATGGATTACACCTTAACATAAAAAAAAAAAAAGAACTTAACATAAAGAAAACAAAAATCCTCACAACTAAACAATAAGCGACATCATGGTAAGTGGAGAAAAGATTGAGGTTGTCAAGAATTTCATTTTACTTGGATTCACAATCAACACCAATGGAAGGAGCAATCAAGAAATCAAAAGACCCATTGCGTTGCACAAATCTGCTGCGAAAGACCTCTTTAAAGTGTGGAAAAGCAAAGATGTCACCTTGAGGATTAAGGTGTGCCTGACCCAAGCCATGGTGTTTTTGATTGGCTCATATGCATGTGAGAGCTGGACAATGAATAAGGAAGACCAGAGAAGAATTGATGCCTTTAAATTGTGGTGTTGGCAAAGAATATTGAATATGCCATGGACTGCCAAAAGAACGAACAAATCTGTCTTGGAAGAAGTACAACCAGAACGCTCCTTAGAAGCAAAGATGGCGAGACTACGTCTCACATACTTTGGACGTGTTGTCAGGAGGGATCAGTCCCTGGAGAAGGACATCATGCTTGGTAAAGTAGAGGGTCATCGAAGGAGAGGAAGACCCTCAACGAGACGCATTGACACAGTGGCTGCAACGATGGGCTCAAGCATAGGAACAATTGTGAGGATGATGCAGGACTGGGCAGTGTTTTGTTCTGTTGTGCATAGGGTCGCTCTGAGTCAAAACCGACTCAACGGTGCTTAACAACAACAACAACTACCCAGAGTTGGGATGCAGACTCAGAACTTTCTGATACTAAAGCTGGGGTTGTTCCAAGACACAAGCTTGAGGTGTGGAGAGGATTTTGGTGTGAAAGAGATGACTGTTCTGCATGGAAACCCCAGCAGAGCAGTTTAAACTGAGGGGACCTCCAATTATATGGAAACACCTCAAGATAATCTAAACTATGCTTTTCAAAAATTTGATGTGCATACAGATCACCAGGGCACCTTGCAAAAATGTAGATTTTGAGCCTGGTTTGGGGTAGGGGGCTGAGATTTTGCATTTCTATTAAGTTCCAGGTGATGTTGATGCTACTCGTCTGTAGTAGTGTGAAATGTGGCCCCAGAAAGGTGTGTCTGAGTGCTAAGCCCTGGTGCCTGTGCAGGTGAGCTAATCTGGAGGTGGAGTTCACAGATGTGACCAAGTGAAGGCTCCACAAGGAGATCATCCCAGGTTTAGGGTAGCTCTAACTCCAGTGGCAAATGTCCTTAAAAAGAGGGGAAGAGAAGGTACAGACAGAAGAGAGGAGACACGGAGGGAAGAATGCCACGGAAAGACAGAGGCAGAGATGGGAGTGATGCTGCCACTAAGCCAAGGGACGTCTGGAGCCACCAGAAGCTGGAAGAGGAAAGGAAGGATTCTCTCCTAGAGCCTTCAGAGGGAGCACGGCCCTGCTGACACCTTGATTTGGGACTTCTGGCCTTCAGACGTGTGAGAGAATAAATTTCTGTTGTTTTAAGCCCCCCAGTTTGGGGTAATCTGCTATGGCAGCCACAGGAAAGTATTACATAATCCATGGACCACACTCTGAGTTGTTGTTAGCTGCTACTGAGTTGGCCCTGACTCATAGTGACCCCACATCCAATGGGATCAGATTGCTATGGCCTGTTTTCATTGGCTGATTTTTAGAAGTAGATTGCCAGGCCTTTCTTTCTAGTCTGTCTTGGTCTGGAAGCTCTGCTGAAAACTGCTCAGCATCGTAGCATCACACAGGCCTCCACTGACAGATGGCTGGTGGCTCTGCATGAAGTGCCTTGACTGGGAATCAAAGCTGGTCTCCTGCTTGGAAATTGAGAACCACTACTGCCCTCTAATCCACAGGCCACACTAAGAGTTAAAAAAAAAAAAACAAACCCAGTGCCGTCGAGTAGCAAGTTCTAATCCAGGATTTCTCAACCTCAGCATTATTGACATTTTGGGTTGGATAATTCTTCTTTATCTTGGGGGCTGTCCTATATATCCTAGGATGTTTAGCAGTATCCCTGGCCTCTACCCACTAGATGTCAGTATTACCACCCTCCTCTCCTGTGACAACCAAAAATGTCTCTAAAACCTGAAATCAAACCTGTTCCTGTCAAGTCAATTCTGACTCATAGTGACCCTATAGGACAGAGTAGAACTGCTGCAGAGGGTTTCCAAGGGGCTTCTGGTGGATTCGAACTGCCAACATTTTGGATAGCAGCTGTGCTCTTAACCAGTGTTCCACCACGTCTCTAGACATTGCCAAATGACTCCTGGGGGGTAAAATCGTCCCTGGCTGAGACCTACAGATCTGAACAGTGGTTCTCAACTTGTCTACATGTTAGAATCACGTGAGAAGCTTCAAACACACTGGTGCCCACGTTCCACCCCACAGATTGTGGTTTAGTTGGTCTAGAAGGTGGCCTGGGCTTTGGAAACTTTAAGAACTTCCTCAGGTGATTCTAATGGGCGTACCAGTTTGGCAACACTAAGCTCCAACGTTTCTTCAGCTTTCAGGAAGCTGCCAGAACCAATACACAGAGCTGTTCACAGACACCTGGTCCTGTGAAAGGAAGGAGGCTTCCAGGCTTCACTCAGCTCATGGAGAGGCTGGCTCAGAGTTGGCTCAAGTCCTTCGGTGAGGAAGATTAGAGAAAAATTATGCAGGACTGGGATATGTGTAGCTTCCAGCCATCATGTTGCCTGAGTGGCTTTGCAGATGGAAGCAGGATCTCTTTTCCAAGAAGCCTCATTTTGAGGTGGTGATCTCCCATGGGTGATGCAAAGGTTCCTGCCCTGTTTTGGCTTCCGTACCTGCCTCCCCCAACTCTTGATGGAATGGTCCTTTATTCCCGTCACACCCAGAGGCCAGGTTAATCAGCTAATGCTTGTCTGGAGCCTGGACTAAGCAGGTGCTCAGAGGTGGGGAGTTTTGCCAGATAGGATCTCACCCAGTGGACCCTGCAAGGTACATTTGTTTTTAGTTGTCATCTCAGTGAGAGAGAGAGAATTGCAGAACTTATCACGCTAAGGTCATTCCTATCCAGGGCCAAGTGCATTTTGCTGTGACATGCTGTGAATGTGGACAAAGCACCACACCCAGGGCCTTGGGTAGGAAGCACTCGTTAAGGACTCATTCTTGTCAGATGAGCTTTGCTTCCAGGAAAATTAATGGAGGGAGGATAGACCCTTAGGGCTGTTCTTCCTGCTGCTTGTTCCCCAATGCCTGCTTTTTCTTTCTTCCCTGGTATGACAGAGAGAAGAGCCTGACATGCAATGGCTGGAATCAAGGATGAGAGAAGAACCCATGCTCAGCAGACAACATGCAGTGAGCACTCCTGGGTGGCAGTCAGGTGTGGCTGTTCTAATGGGACTTTGGGGCAGGCAGCCTGAGGCTAGGGGTCTAATACCACCTTGCCAGCAAGGTGACTACTAGCAAGTACCCTGAGTGCCCATTTTCTTATCTGTAAAACGGAAGAGTAATTGCACTCACAGGCTTGCTGTGAAGATTACATGAGATAATAATGAAATCTAATGTTTACCGAGCACTGCTATAGTCCAGAAACATGCATCTACTCAATTAACTGCCTGAACAAATCCCATTAGGTTGGTGCTTGTCGTCATCACTTCCATGTCACAGCTGGGGGCATTGAGGCTCAGAAAGGCTGAGTAATTTGCCTGAGCTCACACAGAGTGAAGTGAAGAATGTCCACCCCACTGCTGGCTAATGTACTCGCCGTGCAGGGCACAGCAGCGTCTCACAAACGTTGCTGTCAGCTTTCCTAGTCTGTGCCGTACACTTATTTTCCTGATGACCCACTTTATCAGTGGCTGGTTAAAGTTACAGGAGGCAGGGTTAGTAGAAGGAGCAATAGTGTATCTTTTGAGTGGTAGAATCAGACACCTACAGACCCAAGGCTGGCAGAAGTGAGGGCCTGAATTAAACAGGGTAGTTGAGGGATTAACAACTTGCTCTGACGTTGTGAAGCCCAATTGCAGAGATGCAGGAAGGAGCATCAAGCGTGTGCACAAAAGGGATTCAGCTGTGAGCTAGATGTGAGCCGACTGTGTACCGAGATTACAGCAGAGGCTGTGGTGACTCCGTGGTAGAATTCTCGCCCGCCAGGGGGAGACGGTGCACTTAGCTATGGTGTTGCTGTAATGTTGCTGTGATGCTGAACTGGTTGAAGTGGAGCTTTCATACCAAGATGACTAGGAAGAAAGATCTGATGATCTACTTCTGAACATCAGCCAGTGAAAACCCTATGGATTACAGTGGTCCAACCTGCACCCGATCATGGGGTTGGTACAGGACTGGGTGCCATTTTATTCCCTTGTGCGTGGGATCGCTGTGAGGTGGGGGCCAACTGGACAGCAGCTAACAACAAGAACAAGATGATAATAGCTGGATTATGGAAGGACCCAGCAATCCTGGGTCTGGCTGTGCACTGCCTCTGTTCTAGAAGGTGGTGAGAAGGTGGTGAGAGCGCCATCCAAACTGGCAGGTTGTCATAACCCAGTTTCCTAGTCAAGCTCCGGTACATTCATCACTTTTGTTTTTTTTTTTTTAAATCCAGAGTATTAACCTTGAAGACATCATCTGCTTTGGGATTTAATGCTAAATTCTCTGGCCGATGCACTGGCAGATGAGATAATATACACAGAACAGGCAACAAGGGCGGCATCAACAGCCACTTCTTGAGTGCCCTCCCTGTATTAAGCACTTCACTGTTTTACAGGCGTTATTTAATTCAGGCCTCGCAACAGCCTAAAGGGACAGATCCTTGCCTTGCTTCTCTTTTACACAGGAGGACACAGGCCTGGAGAGATTATATAATTACCAAGTCCCATGCTGGGTAAAAGGCCTTGGAATCTAAAATGAGTAGCATCCAGATGTGTGTAACAGGAAGAACTGGCTGACTGTAGGCCCTGAATGATGTGCAGATGGGCTAATGGGCCCCTGGGTAGCCAGACGCCGGCCCCAATTTGCCAGCTGAGTCCTGTCCTGGTCAGGGTGCTGGGACAGCTTCGTAAAGCGTCTGAACGGGTCTCCAAGCATCTCAGCACATCCCACTGCTGCTGAGAGTTGGATTTCCTACCCCAAAGTGTGACAGCTTCTCCTAAACGGTACTGTCACTGGCTCAGTGATAAAGCAGACAATTTCCATAGTTTTCCCAGCATGTAGGTGAGATAGTGTCATATGCAATCAAGCTCAGAAAGGCCATAATATCCCCAGGCTCTGCCTCATCATTCTTCCCGTTCATCTAAACCAGTCCATATCTCTTCACATTTGGCATGTATCGCAATGGGACATGAAGGTGGAAACCCAGCTACGGGGGCTTATTGGTTGCCCTGAATCTTGCCAGTAGAGTTTAAGTGACCCCAGGAATCTAGCGTTCTGGATCCTCCCCATGCTTAGCCACAAACCCTGAGCGACTTTTCTCTGATCAGCCTGTAAAAGTAGAGACTGCTCTTTGCTCTCAGTCAGAGGGGTTTCTGCAGCTTTTCCAGCTTAGGAGGAAAGAGCTATCACATTTGCCCATCAGGCCACCCTGATCTGGAGCCTTCAAAGTACATACTACCTTTTTCTGTCTCCCACTTCCATGATGTCCTGGAAAGATCACCAGGTTTGGTCACTTTTTGACTTTGGATAAAATTAGCCTTGAAAGGGTAAGTGACTTCACATCCCTGAATCTTTCCTTCCCCATTGGAAAATTAGAGGTTCGTTCCTTCAACAGACATTTTTCATTGCTTCCTACATGCTGGGTGCTTCAGGCCAAGCAACAGGGTTATGCAGGTGAGCAAATCCCAGATGTAGTCCCTGCCCTCACTGATGGAGATCTTGTGGGCCCAAATGTGTGCTCACCAGGCCTCACCTGTGGGGACTCGTTAGCTGTGAACATCCCCATCCCCTGAAGGCTGTGGTTGTCATCTCCATTGAAGAGATGGGAGCAGGGATGAGAGGTGACTTTTCCAGTCTCCCACAGCAAGTAAGTTCTGTCTGCTTCTAAAGCCAACTGTTTCCCATCTGTCTAATCTGCTAGCTGAAGGCAAAGGAAGCTAACGGTTGCTGATGCCTCCTGAGTTACAGGATTCTTAATGATGTCACCCATTTCATTCTCATACAAGCCTCCTGAAATAGGGGTTATCATCTCTGCTGTGTGGAGGAAGGACCCAGATCTAGAAAGACTCAGGGTCTCCCTCAGGGTATCACTGCTGGGAGGCAGGACAAGGAGAGCCCTTGAGCCTGTGTCCAGGTCTTCTAGAGCTGGTTTCTGGGCGTTCAGGATCGGTGAGTTCTGGCTTCGTGGGTCTGTAACAGCACTCCCCATCAGCATCTGTAAGCTGCCCACTTCTGTTTATCTTCCTGAGTCTCTGTCATCCATCCTAGAAACCTCATCTATTTGGTCTGGGTTAACTGTCTCTCCACGGAGTCCAAGTAGAGCAAATGGTTAATTACTCGAGTGCTAGCCAAAAGTTTGGTAGTCTGAACCCACCCAGAGGCACCTGAAGACAGGCCTGGCAATCTTCCTCTGAAAGGTCACAGCCTTGAAAACTCTATAAAGCAGTTGTACTGTGCGCACATGGGGTTATCATGAGTCAGAATCAACTCCACGGCAACTAAAAACAACAACAGCTAGCTACCTGTCCTCCCAACCAGCACATAGTAGGTGCTCAGAATCTATTGCCACTGAGTAGATTCCAACTCACAGTGACCCTGTAGGACAGAGTAGAACTGCCCCGTAGAGTTTTCAAGGAGAAGCTGGTGGATTCGAACTGCCGACCTTTTGTTTAGCAGACAGATAAATGGGCAAATTAATGCTAAGGGTCAACCTCCTTCAGCAGGGCCTACCCCTGCTTCAAATTTCCTATTTCTTAGTCTGGAAAGTCAATGCATGAACTACAGCTCGCACCAGTTCTAACTGAGCTAGTGTGAAAAGAAAAAGAAAAAAAAAAACCTTCTACAGGATATTTGAGAGATGCCCCAGCCCAGCCAGCCCAGAAGTTGTGTTCACACTCGAGGCTTTGTTATTGATGAGTGAAGCTGCCAAGAGGGAGTTCTGGCCTAGATTAAAACAAGCATCAGATCCCCTAGGAAGAGTAGATTTGTGTTGGCATGCAACATGGGTGGATCCAGGAGCCCTTCCGGAACCCAGGCCTGGTGACTGGGATGGGCTTCTCCAACCACACATAGGCCCTAAGGTACCTGTCTTACCCGGATAGCTGGGGTGGCATCCAGGGCTTCATTTCCACCAACCTGCATCCCTCAAGACCCTTCTCCACATGGGTCGGCCAAGGCTGTGGGAGCCGAGCTGCGGAATGAAAGCAGCGAGAAGAAGGTTGTGGTTGTTAGCTGCCATAGAGTTGGCTTGGACCCAAGGCCACCCCAGGCACAACAGAACAAAACCTTGCCCAGTCCTGAGCCATTCCCATGATCGGTTTAGATCTGATTGTTGTGACCCATTGGGATTTCGTTGGCTGAGTTTTGAAAGTGGATTGCCAGGCCTTTCTTCCTAGTTCATCTTAGCCTGGAAGATCTGCTGAAACCAGTTCCCCATCATAGCAACATGCACAAGCCTCCACTGACAGAAGAGTGGTGGCTGAGCATGATGTGCACTGGCTAGGAATTGAACCTGGGTCCCCTGTATGGAAAATGCTAATTCTACCGCTGAACCCCACTGTGGAGGAATAGGGTCCAGGTACTGCAGTGGCCTGGAAGCTGAGGCTAAGCAGGAAAGGTTCTCCATCTGCAGCAGCAGACATTTGCAGGTTAATTATTTCCTTAGAGAGCAGCCCTCATCCTTGTCCGCCCTCTGCGATTCACCCTGCTGTATGAGCTTTCAAGTTGACGACAAAAATAATGCTGAGAGTGCAGGAATAATGCCATGTGCACTTGGAGGTGGGCTGCGCTCTTGATATGAAGCCTCTGGATCTGTTTCCCAGGGCTCAGGGCTTTCTGGGCTTCACAGCTTTTAGCAGAAATGGCTGAACATTTGTTTCATTTAATTGTGCAATCCAGATTCTCACTGTCCACTGACAACCCATTAAAGGAAGCTGCACCTGCCTTTATTAAAAGAGACAGAAGGAAAATTCCAGGACTCAGGGCCTTGACAGGAAGGTGGAGGGGCTGGGCTTCCAGCAGAAGCAGCTGAAATCAGGCTGAAAGGAGAACAGGGTGCAGCGGTTGGCATGAGCGCTGGAGAGTTTACAAGCACCCCAGTCCTGCAGGGGCTGCGGAAGTGATAATCATTCGACCTCGCATTCACTCGGCCATTAATATCTTACAGCAACCTTATAAGGCAGTCATTGCAAGTGCCATTTTCCAGACCACAACCTAAAGACCCACACAGAGAATTACCTACCTTTGGAACTTCCAGCAGTCTGCACACAAATTCCCACCTGTGTGAGTCCAGGTCCAGTGTTCGCTTCCTCAAGAAGCCTTTCCCTGGCATCTTGAGTGGGCCATCCTGTGCATCAGGTGCGGCTCTACAGGGACGGTGAGACTTATCCCTGACCTCCAGAGGCTTCTGTTCTGAAGAATGGTCTATGCATTCCTACTGTGATCACACAGCAGGGTGGTGAGGACAGGGAGGACTTCACAGCCCAGCAAGAAGTGCGGCCAGTCTCTGCCTGGTGGGTGTGTGTGTAGGGGAGCTGGTTCTGTAGATGCCTGGTGTCTGCCAGGTGGCCAAGGTCAGATGTGGACTTTTGGACCAAATCCACGAGCAAGGCCACAGAGGCATGGACCTGGACTTGGGAGAAGAGGGGCATTTGGGATGGGTGAAGACTAGTAAGAGCTAACACTTACTTTTTGTTGTTAGCTACTATTGAGTTGGCCTCTAACTCACAGCGACCCCATGCACGATGAAATAAAATGCTGCCTGGTCCTGCGCCATCCCCATGATAGGTTATGAATCAGATCCATAGCGTTTTTGTTGGCTGATTTTTGGAAGTAAATCACCAGGCCTTTCTTCCTAGTCTGTCTTAGCCTGGAAGTACCACTGAAACCTGTTCAGCATCACAGCAACATGCACAAGTCTCCACTGACAGAAAGGCGGTAGCCTGACATGAGGTGCGCTGCCTGGGAATTGAACCCTGGGTCTCCCGCATGGAAGGCGAGAATTCTACCACTGAATCACACGGCAGACACTGCTCTAACTACTTTTCCCGTCACGACTCATTGAATCCTCACCCAGAGCCCACTAGATGGGGACTGTTATTCCACCACCTTACTGATGTTGGCACTAGAGGCACGAGTTGATGAGGAGACTTGCTGATGAGGCCTCTCTGTTGTTAGGAGTGAGCGGGAACCAGGATTTGTTCCTAAGTCCCCTCACCCTGTCAGAGCATTTTCCAGTCTTCTGTGACTGGGACTGTGAAAGAAAAGAAAAGAACACAAAACAGAAAACAAGTTACCATCCAGTAGGGAAGGAAAGACTTTCAAGCACAATGGTGACTTTCAAGCACAATGGTGGTATGAGGGAAAATCTGATTAGCAGCTTGGGGGAGGTGGAGGAGGTGCTTACTCCCTTAGCCCCTGTTTACTCTCTATTATTTTATTTATCCCAATTCACTCCCATTCTCCTATTCTTAGCTCCCTTCCCTTCCAGAGAAACTCTTCTGTCTTTCTGGAGCCTGATAACAGTGCCTGACACCAGGAACACTGCTGAACACATGGAAGACTCTGGGCACCTCTGTCGCTGGAAAGCTCTTTTCACATTGAGCTGAAGTGTGCCTACCCCAGGCTTCTGTTCTGTCCCGTGTAGTCTTAACTCATGGCCCCCTTTCACCTGTCATTCCTTCAGATACTCAAAAAAAGAAAAGTGATTCTGTTTGGCTCTTCTCTAAGCTGATAGAAAGAACTTCCTCCTCTTAAGACATTGATTTCAAACAAATATCTGCAGATGATTGTTACTTGACTAGCTTTTCTCTTATCTTCGGCCACTCCATTTCATCTCTTCTGCAGACACCTCTGCCTCTCCTCAGACTCTAAATGGTGATTTCTACAGGGCCAGGTCTGATGCTTCCTTCTATCCTTACCCTGTCCTCTCTACTGAGGAAATTTCATTCGTGCTCATGGCTTCCATGGTCACGTTTAAACATGGGTTATCAAAATTTATACCTCTAGTCTGAGTCTTTCCTCTTAGTTTCAGACTTGTATACCCAACTGTATTCTATAAAATATTTTTCCTTTTTGGAAACTTCCAAACACATACCAAACTAGAGAGAATCATTTAATGACCCACCAATACCTACCACCCAGTTTCGACATCCATCAGCTTTCTGCCATTTTTGTGTTATCTATTCCTGCTCTCTCCTTCTCTTCCTGGCTGTTGTATTTTAGAGCAAATCCTAGACATCGTATCATTTCATCTGTAAATACTTCAGAATCCAATAGCTTTCTGTCTTAGTTATCTAGTGCTGCTACAACAGAAATTCCACAAGTGCTTGGCTTTAATGAACAGAAGTTTACTCTCTCACAGTATAGTAGGCTACAAGTCCAAATTCAGGGCTCCAGCTCCAGGGGAAGGCTTTCTTTCCATTGGCTCTGGAGGAAGGTCCTTGTCATCAATCTTCCCCTGTTCTAGGAGCTTCTAAGCACAGGGATCATGAATCTAAAGGACGCACTTTGCTCCCAGCACTGCTTTCTTGGTGGTATGAGGTCCCCACGTCTCTCTGTTTGCTTCTTTCTTTTATATCTCAAAAGAGATTGGGTTAAGACACAACCTAATCTTGCAGATTGAGTCCTGCCTCATTAACATAGCTGCTGCTAATCCCACCTCATTAACATCATAGAGGTAGGATTTACAATACAAAACAAAATCACATCAGATTACAAAATGGTGGACAATCACACAATATGGAATCATTGCCTAGCCAAGTTGAAACATATTTTGGGGGGACACAATTCAATCCACGACAGCTTCTAAATATTTCCATTTGGCTTTCTTAAAAGTACCTCGAATTCAACTTTTTTACTTATTTATTTATTTTTTGTGAAATTATACAAAGCAAAATATACATCGATTCAACAATTTCTACATGTACAATTCAGTTACATTAATTATATTCTTCAAGTTGTGCAATCATTCTTGATATTTTTTTTCAACTTATTCTACCACCATTAAGATAAACTCACTGCCCCAAGCTTCTCATCCAACCTTTGTGGTCACTGTTGTCAATTTGATCCCATGTTGATAATTTTTTAAAAGAGCACAATGCTCAAGGGAGACATTCTTTACTTATTACCATTGTTTGATTTAAAGATGACTTCAGGGGATAGTTTTGGTCTAAGTTTTAAGGTTTAAAGATTATCTCAGGCAGTAGATTCAGAGGGTCATGTAGCCTCAATGGCTCTAGAAAGTCTGGATTCCATTAGAATTTAAAGTTCTGTTGCACATTTTCACCCTTTTGATCAGGAATCCTCTATAGAATCTTCAACCAAAATGCCCTGTAATGGTAGCCAGGCACCATCCAGTTCTTCTGGTCTCATGGCAAAGGAAGCAGTTATTCACAGAGCAATTAGACACACATTCCAGTTCCTTCTTTGATTCCTGCCTCTCCTTCTTCCTCTACTGCTCCAGGTGAATAGTGACTAATTGTTGTACCTTGGATGGCCACTTGCAAGCTTTTAAGATCCCAGGCACTGTGCGGTGAACTAGGAGGTAGAACAGAAAACGAAAAACAGTATTAGGCCAATTGACTGGGATAGCCCATGAAACCATGCCCCTAAACCTCCAGACTAGGTAAACAAATCCTATGAGATGTTTGGTTGTCAAACTCAACTTTTTTCAAAGTCAAATGCAACAGCTTTCTCCATAGAATCGGTCCTCTTCCAGTTTTTTCCAGCACAATGTGTATTGGCACCGTACATCCTGAGAGTTATCTTTGGTATATATACTCCCCTCCTTGCCCATTCCCTGTATATCATCAGGTCTCTTTATCTCCTAAATATATCTTGAATCCTTCCACTTCTTCCGTATCACCACACTGCTTTGAGCTAACATCACTTCTCACCTGAACTATTGAAATCATCTTTTAATCACATTTTTTATCCACTCTGGACCTACTCCATTTTTTTTCCCCACATTGCAGCCAAATAATGTTTATTTAAAAAATATCTACTAAGTGTTTCCTATGCCCTAGGTATTATAAAGTAGATATTGGATGCATATTGGTGAACAGTTAAATTCCCTGTTCTGAAGTGTATGTGTGTGTGTGTTTGTGTGTGTGTATGTATTATTGGAGACAATAACTGAAGTGCTATGAAGAATATGAAGTAGGGAATAGGGATGTTGTCTTACGCAGAGTGGTCAAGAAAGGCCTCTTTGATGAAGTAACATTGGAGCAAAACCCGAATGACATGATGGCATGGAACACGCAGAAGTTCGGAGTAGAACGTTTCAGCCAGAGAAAACAGTAAGTGCAAAGGCCCTAATAAACCTTACGTCAACTTAGTTTTTACATTTAAAATATTGTTGTCTTTGGAAAAAGTAATACATGCATAAGGTATACAGTGAAAAGTAAGAATTTTTTTTTCTCACTATCACCAGTTTCTTACGTCTTTGCAAAGATGCTGTATGTATAATAAAAAAATATCAGGAGCATATGTTACCACCTATTTTTTAAACGAACAGCTGCACTCCCTTCTAAAAGCACTTCTCTGGTGTTCCATTTCACATAGGATAATTCCTGTGCTCCTGATATCCTGCATCCTCTGCCTTCAACTCCCCTGTCTGGCTCAGATCACAGTCCCCCTCCTCCCAGGCACATGGGCCTCCCCTGTTTTTTCTGCATTCTCCCTGCTGTCTCAGAAACTTGGCTTACACTGTTCCTTCAGCTTGGATCACTTGCTTCCCACCCCTGCTTCATTGTAGCCTAGTTAATGCACAGCGTCTGATTTATTAGTAAGTACTTCCAAATGTCTCGAACCCCCTTCTCCGCTCACCATCAAATCCTGATCCTGGTTAAACTTGCCTCGCTTCATCTTTCATGGCCTTTTTTTGGTAGAAGGCCAACCCATCATGGGGCCTCTGTCTTGCTGTTTCCTCTGCCTGGGATGCTCTTCTTCATGGTCTTCTCATGAAGAAGAACCCAGCATCAGGAATGGACTCATTAACAACCTGCGTTATACAGATGACATAACCTTGCTTGCTGAAAGTGAAGAGGACTTGAAGCACTTACTGATGAAGATCAAAGACCACAGCCTTCAGTATGGATTACACCCCAACATAAAGAAAACAAAAATCCTAACAACTGGACCAATAAGCAACATCGTGTAAATAGAGAAAAGATTGAGGTTGTCAAGGATTTCATTTTACTTGGATCCATAATCAACGCCCATGGAAGCAGCAGTCAAGGAATCAAATGATGCATTGCATTAGGCAGATCTGCTGCAAAAGACCTCTTGAAAGTGTTAAAAAGCAAAGATGTCACTTTAAGGACTAAGATTCGCCTGACTCAACCCATGATGTTTTCAATCGACTCATTTGCGTGTGAAAGCTGGATGATAAATAAGGAAGACAGAAGAAAAATTGACACTTTTGAATTGCGGGGTTGGCGAAGAATATTGAATATACTGTGGACTGCCAAAAGAAGGAACAAATCTGTGTTGGAAGAAATACAGCCACAATGCTCCTTAGAAGCAAGGATGGTGAGACTATGTCTGACATACTTTGGACATGCTATCAGGTGGAATCAGTCCCTGGAGAAGGACATCATGCTTGGTAGAGGGTCACTGAAAAAGAGGAAGATCCTCCATAAGATGGATTGACACAGTGGCTGCAACAATGGCCTCAAGCATAACAGGGATTGTGAAGATGGCGCAGGATCTGACAGTGTTTCATTCTGTTGTGCATAGGGTCACTATGAGCCAGAACTGACTCGATGGTACCTAACAACACCACCAACCTAAAGTGACTGCTCGCTCTTTCCTATACTGCCCTGTTTTTATTCTCTGCTGATATTTTCCTTCTTTTTTTTGGCTTTAAATAACAGAAGTCTATTTTCTGACAGTTCTGGATGCTAAAATTCAAATCAGGGTCTAGGCTGTGATGAATCCTTAGTTGTAGGTTAGTCCTGGATGTTCCGTGCTTCCTTGGCTTTTGTAGACCCTTTTCTCGTGGCTTCTCTCTCCCCACTCCTTATCCACCACCCCCTCATGTGTGGGTACCTCTCTATCTAATCTGCTCCTTTTTTAAAATGTATTTTGTTGTTGTTGTTGAGAATGTGCACACCAATTCAACACTTTCTACGTACACAATTCAGTGACACCAGTTATTTTCTTTAAGTTGGGCAGCCGTTCTCACCCTCCTTTTCTGAATCATTCTTCTTCAATTAACATATTTCTTCTTGATTAACTGATGTGTTGCCTGTCTTTCTCTCCCACTGCACCCCAAATACATGCTCCATGACAGGAAAAGACTGTTGTCTTTGTTCTGTGTCCCTCCTGCCTGGAGCAGTATTGGGTGACATAGTAGGTGCCTAAAAGCATTATAGGTTTGTGGTCAGGGAATGCAAGATGAAAGTAGTGCTTAAGGAGGACAATAAATCAATAAATTTAGCAGGGAGGAAGGACAACTTAGATGGAGAAGGAAAGCTGAGAGAAAGTACAGTTCACGGTGTTTCTGCCAGTTACACCCTCTTTGCCATTGAACCAGAAGCTGGGGAGAGTGGCCTGCTACATCTGTGTATTTTCGAAGTTCCCCAGGAGATTCTAATATACTGCACGGTTGAGAAGGACTGGGCTGGATGATATATAAGTGTGCTGCTCATTGAAGTAGAATGTCAGCCACATATGTAATTATTTAATAGACCATTTTTTAGAGCAGCTTTAGGTTTACAGAAGAATTGTGCAGAAAATGAAGAGTTCCCATACACACCCTCTCCCCACTGTACGCTGTTTTCTGCTATTACTAACATCTGTGTTTGTGTGGTACATTTGATACAACTGATGAACCAACATGAATCCATTCTGACTAACTAAAGCCTATATTGTGGCTCACTCTCTGTGTTGTCCAGTCCTGTGGTTTTGACAAATGCGTAATGTTATGTGTCTACCATTACAGTATCATGCAGAACAGTTCCACTGCCTCAGATATGCCCTGCACTCTGCTTATTCATCCCTTCTCCCTTCCCCCAGATCCTCTGGCCACTGCTGATCTTTTTACTGTCTGTATATTCTGCTTTTCCCAGAAGGTCATAGAGTTGGAATCATACAGTAAGTGGCAGTTTTAGACTGGCTTCTTTCACTTTGCAATATGCATTTAAGCTTCCTCTAGGTCTTTTTGTAGCTTGAGCCTCTTTTATTTTTATTGCTGAATAATAATACTCCATTGTATGAAGGTACCACATTTGTTTATCTGTTCACATGCTGAAGGGCACTTTGGTTGCTTTGAATTTTTGGCAATTTTGAGTAAAGCTGCTATAAACATTTGTATTCAAGTTTTTTTGTGTGGATGTAAATTTCACATACGTAATTTTAAATATTCTAGTAGCCACATTAAAAAATGAACAAATCTGTCTTGGAAGAAGTACAACCAGAATGGTCCTTAGAAGTGATGATGGTGAGACTTCGTCTCATGTACTCTGGACATGTTTTGAGGAGGGACCAGTCCCTGGAGAAGGACATCATGCTTGGTAAAGTGGAGGATCAGTGAAAAACAGGAAAACCCTCAACAAGATGGATTGACCCAGTGGCTGCAACAGTGGGCTCATGCATAACACAGATTGTGAGGATGGCACAGGACTGGGCAGTGTTTCGTTCTGTTGTGCATAGGGTCGCTATGAGTCAGAACTGACTCGAAGGCGCCTAACAACAACAACAACATTAAAGTAAAAAGAAGCAGGGGAAACTAATTTTGATATTGTATTTAACTCAATACATCCAAAATATTATCATTTCAACATGTAATAAATATAAACCTTAGTGAGATATTTTACATCCTGTTCTCATCGTAAGTCTGTAAAATCAGTGTGTGCTTACACTCACAGCATATCTCAGTTCAGACTAGCTACATTTATGAGCCCAGGGGCCACGTGTGGCTGGGATCCTGTACTGAACACACAGGACCACATGGTCCCTTTTGGCCGTGGCATCTGGTGGCTCCTTCTGAGCATAGCACGAGGACCTCCGTAAGTCTGAAAGCCAAAGCAGCGCAGCATGTACTAGGAATTGCACCTCTTCCCTGTTCTTATTAACACCTGTGTTCTCCTAAGATCTGCTCTCTCTTGGCTCTGGATTCATATTTTTAGCCGTCTGTTGGTGACTGAGACTAATGAGAATCCCAGCCTGGATCAAAGCTATCTGGCTTAGCTGTGTGGTACTTTCTTTTCTTCATCTGGTTTTTAGCCATTGGATGTCACTGTTCACTCAGGAAGGGTCCTTGGAAGAGAATCAAAACCAGGGACAAATGCAAAATAGAAGCCACTGTCTCCTTTTCTGTGCTGCGATTTCTCTTCTAATTTGGAGGAGGAACAGGCTTTTAGGAAGGGAACTGACACCGGTCAGTGCTGGTTCACCAGTGCCCTCTTGAGGTGCTTACTGGTCTTGGGGATTCAAAGTTCTGTTTAATAAAAAGCATCATCCAAACGTACAAGGCAATAAACATTGAAGTTCATTGCAATAAAAATTTTTAAAAACTCCCTGAATCACTCTGCATTTCTGTAAAGTAGAGGTCACAAATTATCAGTCTGCAGGCCAAATCTGACCCAAAGATGTGTGACCCACACAGTGTTTGAAAAACAATTGAACTAACATTTCCATTGGAGGGTGTTTCCACATAAACATCTAGATTCTTGGCTTCTCTTAAAATATTAGAAGATCTGGCCACACTAGATTCACACCCCTTTGAGGCCACCATCAGCTGGGATGGTTATCATTTGCTTCTTTTTAAATTGTCATGTCCTCTTCATTTTCCACAGTCCTCACTATTCCCTACTACCCTCTTACTCCCAGACTAGGCCACTTCACCAGCTTGGGGTGGCAGCCTCATCCCTGCTTTCATTTGGAATTTTGATTGCTGCTATAAAGTGCTTTTTAGGGTGAAAACACACACACATGTATGTGTTGTTGTTGTGTGCCATCAAGTTGATTCCGACTCTTAGTGACCATATAGGACAGAGTAGAACTGCCCCATAGGGTTTCCTTGGCTGTAAAATCTTTACAGGAGCAGATCACCAGGTCTTTTCTCCCCCAAAGCTACTGGGTGGGTTCGAACTGCTGACCTGTCAGTGAGCAGCTGAGTGCTTTAACCATTGCATCACCAGGGCTTTTATGTATGTATGTATATATATAAACAAACAAACAAACAAAAAACCAAACCCAGTGATGTCGAGTCGATTCCAACTCATAGCGACCCTATAGGACAGAGTAGAACTGCCCCATAGAGTTTCCAAGGAGTGCTTGGGAGATTCGAACGGCTGACCCTTTGGTTAGCAGCTGTAGCACTTAACCACTACACCACCAGGGTTTCCATGTATATACACACATATGTCTGTTGTTGTTGCGGTTCAGTCAGCTCCAACTCAGGGCAGCCTTATGTATAACAAAATGAAACACGGTCTGATCTTTTGCTATCTTAAGGTTCTCACTGGCAGATTTTTGGAAATAAATCACCAGGCTTTTCTTCCTAGTCTGTCTTAGTCTGGAAGCCCTGCTAAAACCTGTCATGGGTGACCTTTCTGGTATTTGAAATACCAGTGATACAGCTTCTGGCATCATAGCAACATGCAGGCCACTATAGCATGACAAACTGACAGATGGGTGGTGGAGTTGTATATACACACACAAACACACACACACAGCCATTTTTGCAGGCATGACGATTTGGAAAGGTGATGTGAGGTTTGTTTTGTAAGATCTCTTTCCAGCTTTAGGTTTGGGGCTGGACAATTCTTGCTTCAGGGTAGGACTAAGCAGCCTGTTGCCTGAACCTACTTTCAAGATTCCAGGTGCCCCTGGTGGAAAAGAGCCCTCCAGAGCATGAGGGTGGAAGGTAAATGGGTTAGGAAAGGTGGGATGTAGAATGCCACTGGGGGGGAGGGGGGTGAGGATCGACCCCGATGGCCTTTCCTGACCTTTACGTGCTCTTTGTTGGATGGGCTCCCTCCTACTCACCCTATGGCCCAGTGCAGGATGCTATGTCGAGGGCCTTTCCTGTGCCCCGCTGTGCCCTAGCTCCTCCTTTGTGGTCCCACAGTGTTCTCTCAGAGGCCTTGCACACCATGATGCCAGTAGCTGCAGCTGTCTCTTCCACTGGATGGAAGCTCCATGCATGAGGCATGGAAATGGGCCAGGGGGCTGGTCGGCTGGGTGGAGGCTTCTGGCTGTGGCAAAGGCAGTGTCCAGGGCTTTTACACCCTGCAGCATCATCCACTGTGAGCTGCAGCTCTGTAGGAAGGGCCCCTCAGGGTGGCCTCTGGAGACTTAAGTAGCTACAGAAGAAGTCAGCATCCTTATTTCAACACCTTTCTGTGTGACATTTCTCCCTTAAAAGCCACTGCTGCTGAGCCATATGGAGACACATGCCCAAGAGGTCTTGACCTATTCAGAGGCCGGTTATCAATTAGAGGGAGCCCAGGCTGGTCCTGATTCCCAGCGAGGGGCATCTGGACTGACTTGAACCTTAGCCATGCATCCAGGCCTGAGCTGTCCTGCTGGCTGGCTGGCCTCTCCCTTCCCCAAGCACTCCCTCTTTGCAGAGACAAGCCGATAATTAAACCAGGACCCTTGTTTCCTGCACTTCCCCTCTCCAGCCTCCCCCCACCAAACCAGTCTGCTGAAACATCCCATGTGGCTTGGTGAGGCTGATGGTGATGTGCTGTGAAGAGCTGACCAGGGTATGGTGGGGCCCCAGCAGGGGCCCCTGATTCCACATCCGTGTGATGAGCTCCGGGGACTCTGAGAAAGAGCTGAGGGCTTGCACATTTTTAAACACATGAGAAATGCTGGCCTGTTTGTCTGACAGTGGTTCAAGCTCCAGACCCCTTGTAGGGAGCCAGGGAGGGTCATATGGAAAGGAAATCTCTATTTCTTGAAATAATTTTTTTTTTTCTGAAAGCAAGTCCCTGCTGGCTTGTGTCTTATCAATAAGACCAGAGATGACGCTGTAGAGTGACTCAGCTTCCAATCACACTTTCCCATCTCACATGTAATTTGATTCTTTGCTAACCCTGTGAGATGGGGAGGGAAAGACAGGCATTACACACCCCTTCACAGAGGAGGAAATGGAGGCACAGAGTGGCCAAAGTTGACTGCTGAGATAATCATCTCATATCTCTGACAAGGGCTCTGTGGTTTGCAAAGCATCTCAGGTAAATGGCTGCATTTGGCTTTTATAACAAGATTGCAAGGTAATAAGGAATGTGTGAATAATAGCAGCACTATTACATGTTTGTATATCCTGGACACTACTCTATGGGCTTATTAGAGATGATCTCATTGACGGTAAGTCTAGGGTCAGTATTATACCCAACTTGTCAAAGACACAATTGAGGCTCAGACAAGTGAGATAAATGACCATGTGATAGGGGTCAATGTCAAGAACTCAGACCACCAGGTCTTCAGTGCAAAACTTCTACTACTGATTGTATTAGTTTCCCAGGGGTGCTGTAAAAGGTACCATGAATTGGGTGGTTTATAAGAACCCAAATTTATTGCCTCACAGTTCTGGAGGCTGGGAGTCTGAAATTAGGGTGTCTGCTATGCTGATTCCTTCTGAGGCTCTGAGGGACAGTCTGTTCCATGCCTCTCTGTTAGCCTCTGGTGACAGCCAGGGATCCTTGGTGTTCCTCAGTTTGTACATGTTAACTTCAATCTCTGTCTTCTTCACATGGCTGTCTTTCCCCGTGTCTGTTTCTTTCTTTCTTCTCTTTTATAAGGACTCCATTCATATTGTACTAGGACCCACTCTATGAACTCAACTGATAACATGTTCAAACATCCTATTTCCAACTAAGGTCACATTTATTGGTAACAGAGTTAGGACTTAAACAAACATATCTTTCTGGGGACACAATTCAATCCATGACATGGTCCAAGGCCATGCGCCTGAGCCCCCTTCTAGGATTCTCTCTGTCACTTTCTTGGTCTTTGAACAAGAGCAGGGCCTTCAATTATTTCAGGAGGAGCCTCCCATCACCCCCCAGCCAGGAGGCTGGAAGACAGGTTCACGGTGCCTGTGACAAGAAGGCTCTGTGTCCTCTCCTGAGAGTGAAGGATGTAGAACTCAGATCTCTCACAGGTGGTGGCGAAATGTCCCGAATGGGCAAATCTTTCTGCTCTGGGAAGTACTGAAGTTTTCTCTTGGACTCATTTCTTGGCAGTTAATGTTTGTGAAGCACCTCAACCAGTCATGTTCCACTCATGACTTCATTGTTCACTCAAGTTTCAGAATTTTCTGCCGAGAAGGTAATATTACCCTAAACTTACACATGAGGGTTTTTGAGGTGTAGAGAAGTTAAAGGATTTTCTCCAGGTCATGTAAATCCAAGGTGGGGATTTGGATCTCAGCCTGTTGGACCCCAAAGCCCCCAAATGATCTACTTTAGTACACCATGGAGGAGCTGAAAGGCCCTTGAGAAAATTAGGGAAGGGATTAGAAAAAGGTACCACTTCCAGGTGGACGCTACCCTGGGACACAGGCTCTGGGAGCCATGCCTTGGTGGGAAGGGCTGAGGGCCCAGGGCTACCCGGTGGGGGTGGGCTGGGTTTCAGGGTTCCTCTGTGCTCTGCTCACCCCGGGCCTGGAGACCCCGGCCATGTCAGAGAGGGAAGGGGCTTGTCCTTACCAGCAGGCGTCCAGATGTCTTAGTGTTGTGACATTAGACTGCCCAGGTTTGAGTTCTGGCTCTGCTCCTTCTGAGCCGTGTGACTGATAAGGGAACAGGGAAAACCTTATGGGGGAAGTGGGGTCTGGAAGGACCACCCAACCACCTGTTTCTCCGTTTCCCTCCATGGTTGCTGTGAGCCCTAAATAAGCACTGGTCTATAATATGCATGCACCGTGAGCCCCACACGCTCTGGGCGTTTGCTGGGATTACACAGAGAGCTGCCTGGAGGCTCCCCTCCTGTCAGTCACTGCCGCTCTCTCACCAGTCTGCTTCCTAGCTCTCCTTTCAGCAGCTGCTTCACCATGGTAATCAGGGCTCATGAGGCTCTAATTAGAGATCGATAAACAAATCAGGAAAAGAACAAGACACTCATTATTGCAGAGTGCACCCTAGGTCAAGTTAGCATGGGTCTCAGCTCCCTTCTTTAAGACAAACTGCAGGTGCAAGAGAGGTGAGGTGTCTTCTGCCCTCCAGCCCCATCCCACTGCTGTCCGATCAGTGCAGACTCACAGCAACCCCGTAGGGCTTCCAAGGCTGTAAATCTTTACGGAAGCAGACTGCCGCATCTTTCTTCTGCAGAACCACTGGTAGTTTCAGTGACCTTTGGTTAGCAGTCGATTGTTTTAACCACTGTGCCACCAGGGCTCCTCTAGCTCCATAGGAAGCTCCTATTCATCCTTCCAAACCCTATCCTTCCAGGCCCCATGTCCTCCGTGGAGCTTTCCCTGCTGCCTTAGATGAATAAATCCCTCAGCTCCACTTTAGGACATTCTGCACATGCATCTATCACTGATTGACTCATCCATGTGCTAATTAGTTCATTCGATTATTTATGCAACTGGTACTTCAATAAATACCTACTATATGCCAGGTATGGTACCAGGTCAGGGCAATGTTCACGAGTAAGGACTTTGACTCCCCTTTTCCCTGATCACTTTCGGTCCCTGGCAGTCTTGTGCAAAACACCCCATTTCTGCCCCAGTTCAGCCCTGGTGTTTGGTCACCTCACCCCTTGCCCCCACCCCTGGAGCCACTTCTACAGCATGGCTGAGGATGACCAGCGGAGCCTGCAGTGACAGTGACCACCTTGCTGGCTGAGCTCACATCGGGGGCGGCAGGAGCCATGAGGCAGAGGCAGAGGGAAGGTGGGCACCAGAGCTGCCCTGGGGCCGGGAAGGCACAGCCGGAACTCAGACCTGAAGCTCCTGGCTGGCTGTGGGAGTGGGGGTACAGTGGGACTTCAGGGCTGGCTCTGCCATTGTCCCTTACCACGTAAGCCGGTCTTTCCCTGGCTGGGGGGGGGGGTTAGTGCAGCTGTGCTCTGTGGCCCTGCACACAGGTCTCAGCGATGACGACAATGAGGAGAAACCCATGAAACCAGAAACAGCTGGGGAAGGAGGCCACTCAGCAACAACGCGTCCTTGGAACAGCCAGTAGCCTCGACCTACAAGGAATATTAAACCATCTTGACGGGGACCGTTTTGTGCTGCAAAACACAGAGGACACTGGAGAGTAAGTAGCTCCAGGAGAGGCCGGGGGCTCGGAGGACCAGAAGGGTGGAGAATTCTTGCCCATTTTCAGGGTTGTTATCAGCAATTACCATGTGAGGGAGAGTACCAAGCACAGGGCAGGTAGAGAGGGGCCGTTTGGGAGGGGCCACGAGGGCAGCAGAAAGTGGGAGTAACCTGTTGTGTGGACAGATCTCCGTGGAGCTGAGCCCCATGCAACCCTGACTTAGCTTTTACTCATAGCAGAACACACCTGGTTTGAATTCCAGCCCTTACTAGAGGTGGGATCCTGAGCATCTTCAAAATGGAGGTAATTATAGCTGGGGTGGTGGGATGGATGGGTGATTAGAGATGAAGTACATCAGGCGTTTTGCAAGACAGGGAGTAGGCCATGATTAAGGAAAATATAACTTATAATTTTGGGGAGAGTATTGGTGGTGGCATAGAACAAAGAAATTCCAAAGTTTCAGCGGCATAAAAAACCAAAAACCAAACCCACTGCCGTTGAGTCGATTCCGACTCATAGCGACCCTATAGGACAGAATAGAACTGCCCTGTAGAGTTTCCAAGGAGCACCTGGCAGATTCGAACTGCTGACCTTTTGGTTAGCAGCCGTAGTACTTAACCACTATGCCAGCAGGGTTTCCAAATAAAGCAATAGAAATGTATTTCTTGCACATGTAACAATTTTATCAATCCAGTGCAGGTGTTAGAGTCCAAAGGATGATTTTTGTCAGTATGCTGATGCAGGGGCCCAGGTTCTTTCCATCTTGTTACTCCACCATCCCCCAGGACCTATGTCTAGCACCTGGAGAGGTGAAGAGAGAGTGGAGAAGACGCACCCACTTCCCAAAAGCCCTGCCTGCACGTGCCTGCTCACACCTCAGTGAGGGGAACTGGCCACAAGGCCACCCCTGCAGGCAAGGGGGAGGTTCAACAATGACCTACTGGGAGTCCCTCCCAGTGTTGGCTGTGCACTGTTGGAGGAGGCACACATGGTTTGGGTGGGCAGCCAGCTTGCACTGCCGTAGTGATACCAGATGAGTAACAGTTTTGGATGAAGTGAAAGCCATAGATGGATAGATAGATAGATAGATGATAGATAAATAACATAGATTAGATAGATAGGATAGATTAGATAGATGATAGATTAGATAGATGATAGATAGACAGAAAGATAGCTGTCATTGAGTAGATTACGACTCCTGGCAACCTTATTTATGTACAACAGAACAAACACTGCCCAGCCCTGCATCATCCTCATGATTGTCAGCATGTTAGAGTCCATCGTTGTGGCCCTTGTGCCAAAACATCTCACCGAGTGTCTACCTGGCCTTGTTGGCCCTATACTTCACCAAGCATCATGTCCTCCTCTAGGGATTGATCCCTTCTGATGATGTGTCCAAAGCAAATGAATTGGACAATGTTCTGTTTGTTGCCATGAGATTTTCACTGGCTGATTTTCAGAAGTAGATTGCCATGCCTTTCTTCCTAGTCTCTCTTAGACTGGAAGCTCCACTGAAATCTTTGCACCATGGGTGACCCTGCTGGTATTTGAAATACTGGTGGCATAACATCCAGTGTGATAGCAACATGTAAGCTACCATAGTTGACAAACTGACAGGTGATGGGCAGATGCCTTAGGATAGACCTGGTTCTAGCCAGGGCAGCTCAGTGTGGGCAGGGGTTTGCTAATACATTCTGTACAGCTTTGCTGCTCCAATTGGGATCTGTGGCCCAACAGCATGGGGATCACTGGGAGCCTGTGGGAAATGCCAAATCCCAAGCCCCAGCCCAGACCTTCCGAGTCTGAATCTGCATTTAAGATCCCCCATGTCTGAGATTCTGACAATCTTCCAGGTGATGAAGAGCTCAGATCTATACACTATACCTTGAGTAGCAAGCATCTAGAGGACATCAAATTCATAGGCTCAATTCTCCCTGGAAGAAATGAGATTTCCTAGTGGGAATATGAAAGTAGGGGCCTCATATTCCCCTTCCTGTGCTGGTGGTCATCAACGATGCCTGGGTAGCATTTCTGCCAGAAGGGTATGAAACAGAACCCTAAGGTCTTGTTTTGTCTGAGAAAGGAGGATATCCAGAGATTATTTGCAGAAACCCCCTCACGGTGTATTTACTGATATCCAGGGGTAGAGTGGAGACACTGGCCCCTTTCAGGTGTGTAGCTGGAATCCGTCTCGGGTGGACGTGAACCTCTGCCCAGCTGAGATTTACTTGCAATTGTCCACAGCAAGAGGGGTTGGTTGATGAAGCCTGTGCTAGAGTCACATAGGTAATCAACCTCTTCCTTCCTCTCGCCTTCTTTCTGCTGTGACAGTTCATCCTTTTGGAAAAATTCATTAACCTACAGTAATACTTCTCACTGGTGACAACCCTAAGTAAAAGCAGACTGGGGTCCCTGACTTTTCAGAGACTATTCTCTCAGCTCTCCGAGGCCTGCACTCATTTTGGGGGAAAAAAAAAAAAAAAAGCTCTGACTTGGGCTCAGTGCTGCTCCTGTAAATGCACTGAACTGGAGGTTCATGGTTCCTAGATGTGATTCTGGCCTGTGCTACAAGCTGACCGCCACTGTGTCTCAGAACTCACAGGGCAGAGGCCGGGAAGGGGTGCGGTGTACCCTCGTCACCGCAATGCCCTGGACTGTCTGGCACATATAGCTCCTCTCATCTTGTAAGCCCCTGCTTTGTGCTAGGCACTTTCTGTCACATTTGCGGTCTGATTTAATCTGTATGCAACCCTGAAGATGAGATTGTTACCATTTTGTTGTTGTTAGTTCTGTTGGCTCTAACTCACAGAGACCCTGTATATAACAGAATGAAATGTTGCCTGGTCTTGGACCAGTCTCTTGATCATTGCTATGTTTAAAGCAACTGCCTATCTGTGAGTTTGTTGTACAGTGGTGCCTTGTGTGTTGCTGGAATACTGGAAGCTATGCCATTGGTATTTCAAATACCAGCAGGGTCACCCATGGTAGATAGGTTTCAGCGGAGCTTTCAGCCTAAGCAGACTAGGAAGAAAGGGCTGGTGATTTACTTCTGAAAATTTACCAATGAACAGTTTATGGGTCTCAACACAACTTTGTCCTATATTGTGTGGGATGATGAGCCTCTCTGGTTGAAAGGCACTCAAAATATGACTGGGAAGAACTACCTCCTCAAAGTAGTTCAATGACATGGATGGGGTAGCCTTTAGAACCTTCATCTGTTGATGGGATATGACTCAAAATGAGAAGTAACAGCTGCAAACACCCCTTAGTGACTGGAACGTGGAATGTATGAAGTTGTCACTTTAGAAACATAGACAGTGAGTCTTGCAAGAAGATTAAAATTGCAGAGACATAATTTAAACCCAACTCTTCCTGCTCCAGTATATTGACAGAGAACTGCCAGAAATTCAGGCTGGTTTCAGAAGAGGACGTGGAACCAGGGATATCATTGGTGATGTCAGGTGGATCCTGGCTGAAAGCAGAGAATACCAGAAGGATATGTACCTGTGTTTTATTGACTATGCAAAGACATTCGACTGTGTGGATCATAACAAGTTATGGATAGCATTGTGAAGAATTGGAATTCTAGAACACTTTATTGGGCTCATGAGGAACCTTTACGTAGATCAAGAGGCAGTTGTTCGGACAGAACAAGGGGATACTGATTGGTTTAAAGTCAGGAAGGGTGTGCGTCAGGGTTGTATTCTTTCATCATACCTATTCAATCTGTATGCTGAGCAAATAATCCAAGAAGCTGGATTATATGAAGAACGGGGCATCAAGATTGGACGAAGACTCATTAACAACCTGTGTTATGCAGATGACACAACCTTGCTTGCTGAAAGTGAAAAGGACTTGAAACACTAATGAAGATCAGAGACCACAGCCTTCAGTATGGATTGTACCTCGACATAAAGAAAACAAAGATCCTCACAACTGGACCAATGAGGAACATCATGATAAATGGAGAAAAGATTGAAGTTGTCAAGGATTTCATTTTACTTGGATCCACAATCAACAGCCATGGAAGCAGCAGTCAAGACATCAAAAGATGCATCGCATTGGGTAAATCTGCTGCAAAGGACCTCTTTAAAGTGTTGAAGACCAAAGGTGTCACCTTGAAGACTAAGGTGCACCTGACCCAAGCCATGGTATTTTCAATTCCATCATACGCATGTGAAAGCTGGACAATGAATAAGGAAGACTGAAGAAGAATTCACGCCTTTGAATTGTGGTGTTGGCAAAGAATATTGAATATACCATGGACTGCCAAAAGAACGAACAAATCTGTCTTAGAGGAAGTACAACCAGAATGCTCGTTAGAAGCAAGGATGGCAAGAGTGTGTCTTACATACTTTGGACATGCTGTCAGGAGGAATCAGTCCCTGGAGAAGGACATCATGCTTGGCAAAGTACAGGGTCAGCAGAAAGGAGGAAGACCCTCAGCGAGGTGGATTGACACAGTGGCTGCAACAATGAGCTCAAGCATAACAACGACTGTAAGGATGGCTCAGGACCGGGCAGTGTTTCGTTCTGTTGTGCATAGGGTCGCTATGAGTCGGAGCTGACTTGATGGCACCTAACAACAACAACTTCTTGCTCCAAAGCACACATTCTTCCAACTTTAACACAATGACTCCGTCATTGAGAGTGAAGCAGTAGACTTTTAGAATGGTAGACTACTCTTCTCTAGTTCCCAGATTCATGTTTGGGGTCAAGGAGCCACCTAGTATGGCAGCTAAGAGTGTGGACTCTGAGTCAAATTCATCTGTGTTCAATTCCTCCCTCAAGCATATGAGTTAATATAAAATTATTTAATGTCTCAGAGTCTCAGTTTCCTCAGCTGTACAACGGGGAGAAGATAACACTGCCTTAATAGGATTATTGTGAGGATCAAATGAGACAACAATATAAATGTGTGTGTGTGTCTGTGTGTGTGTAGTGCTGGACACAAAATAAGAATTTCGTAAATTTCATTACCAGTATAAATATGATTAGCATTAAGGCCCTTTTGTCTGAAAGGGGCAGATTCTGCCCAAGCCAGAATAGTGCGGGGTTATTACCAAACATTAAGATTCAGACATTAAGGCCCTTTTCAGGGACCATCTGTCATTCTCATGTTGACTTCTCTTGCTGACCTTGGACTGGTCGTCTTTCTTGGACTGGCATCCTTTGCTTACTTCACTTGCTCAAGACCCAGTGAGGCTTCCCAAGCCCTGAGTCTATAGGAGTCCTGGGGGCACAGTGGTTAAGTGCTTGGCTGCTAACTGGAAGGTAGGTGGTTTGAACCCACCAGCTGCTCCACAGGAATAAGATGTGGCTGTATGCTTCCATGAAGATTTACATCCTTAGAAACCCTGCGGGGTAGGTCTTCTCTGTCCTACAGGGTTGCTCTGAGTTGGAATTAACCTGACAGCACACAACAATGGATCCTAGAGTTTCGTTTTGTCATAAGCACCAGCTGTTGATTGCTTATGGATTCCCTGCACTATAATTTTTAAAATGAATGAGAAATCATTTGGTCAGCCAATGGATCAACCTGTTCAGTCAGGGGACCACTGGCTATGTTGGATAGGGCTTACTGTCCATTATAGGGACTGGCTCTCAATAAAAGAGCTATGGGTGAGGCAAACAATAAATTCTGTCTAGAACAAGGATTTAGATAATTTCTTTCAGTATTTTTTTGAATTTCCTATTTTGTCTCTACCTATCCTTCAGTTGGGCATGGGTAATTAATTGGCTTACCAAAGGTTGAGAATTTGAGATACTGTCTGAGGTGATGATAGCATTTCCCCAGAAATGACAAATTAGTAAAAACGAGCAGAGAAGGGACATTTCTTGCATTTGGGGCTGTTATTATAAAGACCGTCCTGTGCTTCCAGCCTCAAGTGACCTCTCTGGGATTTTAGACTCCGTGCATTGTCTGGGCAGACCTTGATAGGTGTTCTCTGTTTCTGTCTCTTGTGCCTTTAGGCATAATTGCTCCTATTTTTCATTAGAGAAGAATTTGTTTGGAGAAAATTACTTTCTCAGCCCTTTGCCTTTTTCATGGCCTGAAAGTCATTGGCAAGTTCTGGAGCCAGGATTTTGTTTCTTTGTTGCAGGACCTAATTCTCTGAAAATTATGAGCAAACCAACCTACCTCTTGGACAAACCTCCTTAAATAAATACCACAAGCTCTGATAGGGCATTGTGAACAATACACAGAGGTTTAACCAAGTGCCTGGGGGCTTAGAAGAACACTCCAGAACAATCTAGAATTTTGCCTTCTTCTATGGTGAGGTGGGGCTAGAAATATATCAGAACTCACTGTAGAGTTTTTATAGTTTGTTGTACATAATCATTTTTTCACTTATTCTACATTCTTTAAAAACTTTTTGTTGAATCATTACTATATGCCAGTGTAGCCGAGAGAGTAATACTCATGAAATATTGCCTAAGGTTTCTTATATTTCTCAGGCCCCTTGCAATGGGTCACTATGAGTCAAAATTGACTTGATGGCAACGAGTTTTTGGTTTTGCAGTTAGGTAGGGCTGGAGACTCCTGCTGGCCAAGGGTCTGTGAGTAGACATGCCACTCCAGGGCAAATCATTCAATTGCTGGCGGTAGACACTTCCACATTTGAAAAGCCCCAGCAATTTAGTAAGCCGTGTGTTCCAGATGGTGTAGCTACAACAAGACAGTGAAGCATCTCTTGGCCTGGGCTCCTGAGTGACTATGTGGGACAGGGCCTCCTACCAACCCATGATGGTGTCTTAGCTTCCTATGGTTGCTATAACAAAATGCCACAAAGTGGATGGCTTTAAAGAACAGAGCTTTATTGTCTCACAGTTCTAAAGGCTGAAAGTCCAAATCGGGGTGTCGGCCATATTGATTCCTTTGAGGGCTCTTGGAGAGGAACTGCTGCATGCCTCTTTCCTAATTTCTGGTGCTGCTGGCAATCCTTGGTGTTCCTTTGTGGCTTATAGATGCATCTGCCTCTGTTGTCACATGGTGTCTGTCTTTCCCCATGTTTGATCTACTTCTGTGTCTATCCTTCTCTTTTATAAAATGCCATTCAGAAGGATTTGGATTAGAACCCATCCTACTCCGGTATGACTTCCTTAAATTAACTGATAACATCTGTAAAGAAAAACCCCATTTCCCCAAACAAGGTCACATTCACAGGTGCAGGAGTTACAACTTCCACATATCTTTTTTGGGGACACGATTTAATCTCTAACGGGGGACATGCAGCATGAGTGAATAATAAAAGTTTATTGTGTTATACTTCTTCAGACTTGAAGGGTTGGAGATTTGCTTCTGCAGCATAGCCTAGCTTATTCTGCTTAGTTCAGCCAGGCACTGTGTTATGTGATGGGCTTCAATGTTGACTAAAATTATTCAGAGTTCCTGTGCAGTTGTGGTCTAGTCAGGGAGACACAAGCTATTCAATCCTGCAAGCAAACAAATGGTTAAAACTTTGAAAGTGCTGTAGAGAGTGTCTGCGGGTGGATTTCCAAAGGTTGCTGTAACGAAGTACCACAAAGTGGGTGGCTTATAAAAACAGAAATTTATTCTCTCATAGGTCTGGGGACTAGATATCCAAACCCAGAGTTTTGGCAGGCTCACATTCTCTTCAAAGTCTCTAGGGGTGGGTCCTTCCTGGTTTCTCCTAGCTTCTGGTAGCATCTGGCATTACTTGGCATGCAGATGTGTCTTCACATGGCCATCTTTCCTCTGTCTCTCTGTGTCTTTTTTTGTATTTTATAAAGATATCACTTAGAAGGAATTAGGACCCACCCTACTCTGGGATGACCTCATGTTAATGTAACTGATAACATTTCCAAAGACCCTATTTCCAAATAAGGTTACATTCACAGCTACTGGGAATGGCATTAGGATGCCATCATATCTTTCTGGAGGACACAATTCAATCCATAACAGGTATGTGTGGTGAAATGGACATAGCTCTTGTTACTGAGCACAGACTCATCAACCTTGGCCTGACCTTTTGTCATCATCAAATCAGGAATGAAGACGCCCTCTCTGCAGTGCTATGAAGAGATACCTGGAGAAAGTAAACTCAGTCTGGCTCTCAGAGATGCATTGCTAATGCTCAGAGGGAGCAGATTCAAGAAAGGGTTTCCCTTTTCTGAATTAATAATTGTCTTAATAATTATAATAACAGAGATAACTAGTATGTGCTTTGCAATCGTACTTTCCTCTCTCCTTACCATATACCCGCCATATACCTCACCATATACCACATATACCAATATATCCAGAAGTGTTTCTCTTTCCCAAGGAAGTGGTAGCAAAGGCATCAAGAAGATTTGTGGAAGGGCAGAAAGACTAAATACCAGGGAGATATATAAAGTTAGAATTACAGTTTTCCAAGTTTGGGGATCAGGCTGTCACATTGATTTAAATTTGACCCAAATATTTTATAGTTACTGGCCTCGGGCATGTTCCTTTGTCTGAGTACTGGGGATGCCCATGCTTTCCTTGAAGCCCTGACAGGTTATCATGGGGGTAATTACTTGAAGAGCCTGGCACTTAATTCCATAATGCTGTTCCCTCTGCACCCTCTTAGATACCTGAGGAGCACTCTCTCTAGGCAGCAAACTCCTTCTCTCTGTGGAATAAGAATTCTAGGTATTAACTTGAAGTTGCTGGGTTCAAGCCCAGAGCTGACATTGCTCATTGTATGAACTTAGTCAAGTCACTGCCTACTGAGCCTGTTTCATCATATACTGTATGTGTAAAATAAAATACTGCACACCTTACATGGCCATGACATTTTGAGAAAGTCCTTTTGACATGCTCAAAACTTATTACTGCATCATAATGATGGAAATAACAACTGTTGGAGAGGATGTAGAGAAATCGGAGCCCTCATCCATTGCTGGTGGGATTGTAAAATTGTGTAGCTATTGTGGAGAACATTTTGGCAGTTCCTCCAAAAGTTAACCAAAGAATTACCACGTGACCCAGCAATTCCACTTCTAGGTGGAGCCCTGGTGGCGCAGTGGTTAAGAGCTCGGCTGCTAACCAAGGCTCTGCAGTTCGAACCTACCAAGTGTATACCTAGGAAACTTGAAATCAGAGACTCAAACAGTATGTGTACAACAATGTCCACTGCAGCATTATTCACAATAGCACAAAGGCAGAAACAACCTTAGGGTCTATCAACAGATGAATGAATAAACAAAACGTGGTATATACATACAGTGGAGGAGTATTCAGACACAAAGAGAAACGAAGTCCTGATACATGCTTTGATATGGATGAACCTTGAAAACATTATGCTGAGTGAAATAAGTCAGACACAAAAGGAGAAATACTGTATGATCTCACCTTTACGAAATATTTAGACTAGGCCAATGCATAGAGACAAAAGTTTATTGGTGGTTACCAGGGGTGGGTGGGTGAGGGTAATGGGAATTATCGCTTAAGGGCAGTGATTCTCTGGGATGATCAAAACCTTTTCAAATGGATATGGTGATGGTAGCACAATGCGGTAGATGTAATTGATGTCATTGAGTCACACACTTAAAATGGTTAAAATGGCAAAATACAAACAAACTTAATACTCCTCTTTGATTTTACCAAGAAATATGTGCAAGTTATGTTCCTGGCCCTATCCCTGTCCCGTCCCTCCACCTGTCTCAGACTCCCATCCATGTATGTGTGTGTGTGTGTGTGAGTGAGTGTGTTAAGGGTGGGAGAGCTATAGGCTGTTTCCTGCAGGGTAAGACCCAGGTGTAGAGAGAAAATCTCTGCTTTTCACATAATTTGGTAATTAAAACAAAACTGAAATATTAGTGATTTAGCTTTAAAGCATATAACACTATCTCGTCATCAAAATAGCAGCATTGAAGATACTGTGACAAAGTCAGCAAAATAAAATACTTGGGTCCACACATTCACCTCATAGGTTGTTATGAGGATAAAATGAAGCAATCTATGTGACAGAGATAGACTCCCGGGTAGAGCAAATGGATAATGAGCTCGGCTGCTACCTGAAATGTTGGAGGTTCGAATCCGCCCAGAAGTACCCTGAAAGAAAGGCCTGATGATCTACTTCCGAAAAATCAGCCGTTAAAATCCCTATAGAGCACACTTCTTCCCTGATGCACATGAGGTTGCCACGAGTTGAAGTTGACTTGATGGCAACTGGTATGTGACAAAGCTTTGTCAACTAAGTTGCTGCATATTTCCATCCATAGCAAGTTTGTATGATGAAATGTATTGTTGTAAATGAGAGCATCTGTTCTTGAAATGCAGTGTCATTTGAGACCCACCACACACAATATCTTAACCTCTCTGAACTGGCCAGCAAATTGATTCAGTACAGGAGGGGCTGGGATGATACAGAGAAAACGAATAAGAAGTGCCCTGGGCAGTAAGTCAAGGAGGGCTCCTGGGAGGAGGTGAGCCCTCACCAGGTTCTCCAACACGTGATCAGGATGGACTCTGAGTCAAGAGTAGGAAGAGCCCCTTGGGCAGGAACTGGCAATGTGGGAACCGTGCGCTCCTCTGCTGCTGAGGAGATCCTTTTACTGAGAGAGTATGAATGAGATGAGTTATTTCGGCTACCTGAGAAGAGCTCACACCCTGCGATCGATCCCCATGCTGTCAGCAGACAACTGAAATGTTTGAAGCTTGTGGGCAGCCAGCCCTTCTTCCTCTTCACTGTCAAGGGCTGAAAGAGACCCCCTCCCATAACTCATCAGCGTGGCCACCCACACCCAGGGAGAGGGGGGAGTTTTTTAATTTTAATTATTTGTTTAGCCATGCACACTCTCATGCTTTGTAAGTATCCTTAGATTTAGTGTGTGAATCATTAATATCCAGTCTGGGAAGTCAGTGGCATGTTCGTGTGGCATTGGCAAAGGAAATGAAAAGTGGAAGGCTGTGAGCTGAGTGTCGATTACCCTGGACTCCAGTCCGCAGGCAGGGGCTTAAGGGCTCCATGGCCCAGCTGGTCATTGTCAGGGAGATTCACACCCTCAGAACCCTCAACCTACTCTCTGCCAAGTGGTCCTCCAGCCCTAGCACTTTCCTTATTGTGAGTTCAGAAAACTTAGTGTCTTTATTGATGCTTGTACCCGAGAGGTGAGGGACTAGCTTCTCAGAGAGTCACTTCTCTCCCTCTCAGGCAGGTTTTGTTAGAATAACCATTCTTGATATTTCTCAAATACACATGGAAGGGAAAATGAGACCAATCATCTTGGGGAATTATACCTAATGGGTCTGACACAGGGGTCCTCCCACTTATACTGGGATTGATATCAATATATACATTAATACTCAAGGTGACTATTAATATATACATGAAATGGTTGTGAAATGAGGATTTAATAAGTCCTAAGGTTTTTTAAGGGGGGAGAGTGGTGGTTTAGTAGTAGAAATCTTGCCTTTCATGAGGAAGACCTAGGTTTGATTCCTGGCCAGTACCTTGCATGTGGAGGCTTGTGTGTTGCTATGATGCTGAGCAAGTTTCAGCAGAGCTTCCAGACTAAGATGGACCAGGAAGAAAGGCCTGGTGATCTACTTCTGAAAATCAGCCAGTGGAAGCCCTGTGGATCACAGTGATCCGGTCCTATTGTGCATGGGGTCACTATGAGTCAGGTTCTGACTCAACAGCAGCCACCACCACCAAGATAACTGGCGTTCTCTCATCTTCCTTTTGGTTCTTTGGAAATCTGCTCAGTCTAGCTTCCTTCTCCCCTTCAGCTCCCTGGCGATTTCCATTCTCAGTTCTAACAACTGCCTGTTGCTGTTAATGGTGTGGTTTGCCCAGCAATATTTTGATTTTATGGTGCTGAAAAGCCTCTTCCTCCACAATAGGGGTGAGGGCAGGCAGGCTTACAGAGTATCAAGGGGGCAGACACAGCTACTCTGCCATGTGAGGCTCTAGGCTCAGGAAATGGGAACCATGAAGACATCCTTGGGGCTGTTACTGAGTCTGCTTCCCAGCCTGCACTGGCACCAGGCAGGTCTTATTCCAGATCTGTGTGAGCTGACGCTGACTGGCTTGCGTGGAAGAGACGAGGCTGCAGTCCCTGGGGATGAATTGAGGGCCCAGGGCATGGGTGCCCAGCTCCTTTCTGGCCACATCTCCTCTAGGATCACAAAGACAGACTCTTGCTGAGTGAACGGCAGACTGTGGTCTGGGCATGGGCTGCTGCATTATGGCCTTGTGGATTTACAAAAACAAAACAAGACAGAGAAAAACAAAGCACCCCTTTCCTGGGTAAATAGGAGATTGACTCTGCAGCGTGATGAATCGCTTTTGCGTGGCCCTTCTAGCCATGGTCTTGTAGCTTTTGGGTGGGACTGTGCAGATAAGGCATTTGTGGCCCACCAAGGGGATTGGTCAGTTTTGTCATCCCTCTAGGCTTGAAATGAGCCACCCCAGAGATGAGAGAGAAAGGATCCCACCACCACCAAGGAACAACAGCCAGGAGCAGAGAGCGTGTCCTTTGGACTCAGGATCCCTGCACTGAGAAGCTTCTGGACCCAGGAGAAAGAAAGCAAGCCGTAACCCTGAAGATGGTGAGAAGCAGTGGCAGGAGATGCCAGCAGGAGGCCACTCAGTGGACTTTCTGGCCCATGGAGCAAGAAAGCTGAGTGCCTGGGCTGCCTCTGGGTACTTACTGGCAGGGGCTAAAAGAGCCTAAGCAGGGCAGAGGCCTAGGGTCATAGAGAGACGTATGCCTGTGAGCACAGCTGAAAAGAAGTTCTCTGTTGGAGGAACAGTATCCTAAGTGTTCCTGAGCCTGAATTATAACCTATTATTTCCCTAAAAAGCGCCATAACCGTGAGCACTGTCTGTGAGTTCTGTGTGGCCATTGCAATGGATTGTCGAACTCAGTAGGAAGTATAGAGTGCCATGGAGGGCTGGTTGGTGTCAGAACTGGTACAGATGCAAAGAGAAGGCATGTCTGACCTCTGCCTCACAGGAATCAGCCTTGGGCTGTTGATCTTGACTGTCCTTCCACTTTGTGAAGTTAGAGAAGGTCAGACACTGCCTCCATGCCATTTTTGCACACTCCTAAATGAGAACCACAGCCTTAAATGAAACAACATACACACATGTGTGCACACACATCTTTGCTTTAATTATTATCATCAAGAATGAGACAACTAACCTGGCATATGATGAAAAACTTGATGTGATTTTATCTCCTGTCTCTCTCTGTTTCTTACTCTCTCCATGTATTGTAAAGCCTAACTTTTCAAGTGTTGTCTTGACATCTTCGAGCCTCATAGTCACCAAAGGCCTAACTATAAGTTCCTCTGCTCTCACCGGATACGAGCCTTATCAGTGTTCCCCCATCAGCTGGACTAGCAGCACCCCACCTGCTCCTCAGCCTGACTGGTTTCATCTCCCTGCCAGCTCGCAGATTTATTCAAACAAGCCAATCACATCCTTTCACGAGAACCAAGGGGAATTCCATCCTATTGTTATTACAAAGTCTGCCTCCCACAGCCCCAGCTAGTTTACTCAGCTCTTGAGTGCAACCCACGTGTGGCCCTGCATGACCTGTGGTGACCTCCTCACCTGGGCTGTGAGTATATACAACTAATAAGCCTCTGCCAAGCTCAGCTGTCCAATGTTGGGTGTTGTGTGTTTGACCGTCCCCATAGCCCTAGGGCAGGACTATCTCCCTCAGGAGGGGACAAAACAACACCTCCCTTCCCCATCAAATTTCTCCGTTTGTTCATATAGTTTGAGATTATTAGTAAATTAATTTCTTTGTAATGATAATAGCTAACTGTATGTCAGACACTGGTCTAAGAACTTTACATTTAATCCTCATAACAAGACTAATTTTTATCATTTGAAGCAAGTTTTATAATCACATTAACAGTAATTATTTAGACAACTTTTTTTTTTTTTTTTCGCTTTAACTGATTTTATTGTTCTTTTATGCCATGACGTCCTCAGTTCTGATTTTTTGGTTTTGGTTCATCTTTTGGCGATATGGAGTGTGTCTGTTTTTAGGAAGTATGGTATATACGGTAAATATACTCAGAACAGCTCGGATTCTTACTATTGTCCTCATACATGTGCAGAACTTTGATAGGACCAGAATTCTTAGATCACAGTCCTCAAAAATCATGTAGAATTGTCATGGATTGAATTGTCTGCCCCCAAAATGTGTGTTGAATTGGCTAGACCATGATTCCCAGTACTGTCTGGTTATTCACAATTTTGTGATCTGATGTGATTGTCCTATGTGTTATAAATCCTAACCTCTACAACGGTAATGAGGCAGGATTAGAGACAGTTACGTTAACGAGGCAGGGCTCAATCTACGGGTTAGGTTGTATTTTGAGTCAATCTCTTTTGAGATTGTGTCCTCTGGACCCGGGGTCTGTAGAGTAATGCAATTCAGCTATATGCATCCCCTCCCTAATGGAGTCAGCTTTGCTCTTCCCCAAAGCATGGTGGGGATGAATTTGGGATGGACTCGGGCTAAGGTACGAGGCCGGGAGTGGCATGACTGGGACAGCGGCCAAGGCCAAGGAATGCCTTAGCAACAAGAAGGAAAACATCTGGGCCTAGATGTGAAGTCCCTGGGAACACTGACTACTCAAGGACATGGGAGAAAAACAATGAGCCTTGGTCCCTGCTGGAATGGTATATAAGCTTGAGTCCCTTGGTAAGTGGTTGCGGAAAATACTCCAGCCGGCCGCCACTGGAGAGCAGCTGCTTGCCCGTGTCAGTAAGTTTCCCTGAACGTATGAGTCTGGAAAGGGCTATGCGTCAGTTCTTCAGATTATCTGCCAGGAAGCGCAGTGAGGGTCTTTCCTTGCTGGGGCTGTCCCCTGGCAGGTCCCTGCACTGAGAAGCTCCTAGACCAGGGGAAGATTGGTGACAAGGACCTTCCCCCAGAACTGACAAAGAAAGAAAGTCTTCTCCCGGAGCTGGCGCTCTAAATTTGGACTTCTAGCCTCCTGGACTTCAAAAGAGTAAATTTCTGTTTGTTGAAGCCATCCACTTGTAGTATTTCTGTTATAGCAGCACTAAATAACTAAGATAAGAATTACTTAATTGTTTTAGGATTTTGGATCCTTTGAAGTAATATGCTTTGTCATTTTGGCTGATTAATTTTTGTTTGTTTTAGCTTTGAAATAAACTATATATATATATCCAAGGTAGTCAATGTGTAAGGGGATTTTAAAATTTGAGGTACCTGAGAAGATCTGAAATGGCCAACCTGACATTTGTGTGCTACTTCTCTGTGGCTCGTTCCATTTCCACCCTAGCAACAGCCATTTTCCATGCAGACATAATCAGAAGCTAAGTAATGTCCATCAATAATGACATAACAACACTGCTACTCCCCTGAAAGAGGATTTTTTGGTAATGATGAAACTACCCTGTGACCCGCCTCACCATCACATACTCTTATGATTACCACACCGTAACAAATCTAAGAAAGATATATATATCCCTTTAAGCCAATCTCCTTACGAGCTTGCCTTATAGGAAGCCCTGCCTTAGGAGCTCCCACTACAGGATATCTTGACTTACAAGTTCCCACCACAGGAAGTACTACCTTACGAGTTCCTGCCACAGGAAGTCCCACCTTAAAATGATCTACTACCAACTGAGTCATGTCTTTCAATGATTTAGCCTATAATTACCAATCAAGTAATGTCTTTTGATGATCTGAGTTTGTAAATACAAAGCAAATAATGTGTTTCATATCTTTTGTTCACCCCTTATAAAACATCACTGCTGAGTTGCCATATTACTGGATTTTACCACATGAAATTCAGTCTACCCCCAGCTTGAGATGTCTCTTTCAATAAATTTCTTAATTTTACATTAATTAGGGTACGGATGGTTACTCCAGGACATCAAGATGTGGCCATCATTTTACTATTTTAGCCTTTTGTTCAGGGATCTCTTTTGTTTTCTGATTCAAGTTGGCACTGAGCAGGCAGATAGTTGGGTTTTCCCACATGAATATAAAGGGGAGAGAAGCAAAGGAGATGAGGACTCGGCAAGGAGTAATTATAATGCCAAACTGTGGAGTCTAAACTGCACAAGTAGAAAGTGAAGTCAGAAGGGGAATTAAAAAATGGATAATGCAATAGTGGAGCAAGGCAATGCCCTGGAGGTCTTGATGAGTATAATTATTTAATTGCTGAATCTGCTCAACAGCAACTAGCAACAACAACAAGGTAAGGTATTTGGAAGAGAAGAAGGGCTGGTAACAGAGTGGAGTACCCGAAATTGAGATTTTGTGGTGGTCCTGTTTGATTTCAGGAATGCCTGTGGAGTGGAGTGGGGGCTGGGACGGAGTAGGGGGTGGCATGGGGTTCAAGATGCTGATTGGCTAGGCTGGGTTTGGGATAGGTCTTCCACATAGACGTTAGACTTGCCAAGAGTTTGACAGGAGCAGAGATGTAAATATGGAGGGTGATTCAAGAAATCTAGAGAGATTGCAGGGTATGGCTTATAGCCTGAGAGGGTGGATGGCTGCAGGGCATGGCTTCCAGGGAGGGTGGGGAAAAACTATTTAGAAGCAGCAGTGGGGGTGGGGGTGGGGGTGGGTGGGAGGGTAGGGGGAATGGGAGGTAAGAGTGCGGGGGATGGGTTACAGAAGCGGACAACTCCTACTCCTATCTCTTGACACTAGGAAATGTGGCTGAAAAAGTCAACAGCATCAGCTTGGTAAGGCTTCATGGAAGGCAGTGGCTTCAAGGGGTGGCTGGGTTAAGGAAGTAGGTGAAAGAGAAGTTCAAGGGAAAATGGGGATATTTTCTGGCTGCAGCCCCTGTGCTCCAGAAAGAACAGTTAAAGGATAGGGTGTGTCAAAGTGGAGGATGCCCAGATTAATGTGAGGGTGGCACTGGATGACTGAGAGGGTGAGGTTTTGGGTAATCATGGAGTTAAACAGGTGTGAAGAGGAGGCAGGCTGGCTTCATGGGCATGCAACCTGTGCAGTTGTGCAGGTGCCGTGCTTAGAGGGGCTCCACGCTTTGTTTAGTGCTCTGTTGTCACCTTCTCAGCATTCTTTTTTTTTTTTAATTTTTATTGTGCTTTAAGTAAAAGTTTACAAACCAAGTCAGTCTCTCATACAAAAACTTATATACACCTTGCTATATACTCCGATGCACTAGAATTAATATAAATATACTCCTAGTTGCTCTCCCTCTAATGAGACACCACATTTCTTTCCTCCGCTCTCTATTTTCGTGCCTATTCGGCCAGCTTCTGCCTCCTTCTGCACTCTCATCTCTTCTCTAGACAGGAGCTGCCCACATAGTTTCATGTGTCTACTTGATCCAAGGATCCAAGGAGCTCGCTCTTCACTGGTATCATTTTCTATCCCATAGTCCAGTCCAATCACTGTCTGAAGAGTTGGCTTGGGAATGATTCCTGTCTTGGGCTAACCGAAGGTCTGGGGACCATGACCTCTGGGGTCCTTCTAGGCTCAGTCAGACCATTAAGTCTGGTCTTTTTACAAGAATTTGGGATCTGCATCCCACTGCTGTCCTCCTCCTTCAGGGGTTCCCTGTCAGGGCAGTCATTGGTTGTAGCCGGGAACCATCTAGTTCTTCTGGTCTCAGGCTAATGTAGTCTCTGCTTTATGTGGCCCTTTCTGCCTCTTGAGATCATAATTACCTTGTATCTTTCGTGTTCTCCATTCTCCTTTGCTCCAGGTGGGTTGAGACCAATTGATGCATCTTAGATGACCGCTTGCTAGTGTTTAAGACCCCAGACACCACTCTCCAAAGTGGGATGCAGAATATTTTCTTAATGGATTTTATTAGGCCAATTGACTTAGGTGTTCCCTGAAACCGTGGTCCCCAAACGCCCACCTCTGCTACACTGGCCTTTGAAGTGTTCAGTTTATTCAGGAAACTTCTTTGCTTTTGGTTTAGTCCAGTTGTGCTGACCTCTCCTGTATTGTGTGTTGTCCATCCCTTCACCTAAAATAGTTCTTATCTACTGTCTAATTAGTGAAAACCTCTCTCCCTCCCTCCCTCCCTGCTCTTGTAACCATCAAAGAATATTTTCTTCTCTGTTTAAACTATTTTTCGAGTTCTTATAATAGTGGTCTCATACAATATTTATCCTTTTGCAACTGGCTAATTTCACTAAGCTTAATACCTTCCAGATTCCTCCATGTTATGAAATGTTTCATGGATTCATCATTGTTCTTTATCGATGTGTAGTATTCCATTGTGTGAATATACGATAATTTATTTATCCATTCGTCTGTTGATGGGCACCTTGATTGCTTCCATTGTTTTGCTATTGTAAATAGTACTGCAGTGAACATGGGTGTGCATATATCTGTGTGAAGGCTCTTATTTCTCTAGGATATATTCCAAGGAGTGGGATTGCTGGATCATATGGTAGTTCTATTTCTAGTTTTTTAAGGAATGCCAAATCGATTTCCAAAGTGTTTGTACCATTTTACATTCCCACCAGCAGTGTATAAGTGTTTCAGTCTCTCCACAACGTCTCCAACATTTATTATTTTGTGTTTTTTGGATTAATGCCAGCCTTGCTGGGGTGAGATGTAATCTCATTGTAGTTTTGATTTGCATTTCTCTAATGGCTAATGATGGTGAGTATTTCCTCATGTATCTGTTAGCTACCTGAATGTCTTTTTTAGTGAAGTGTCTGTTCATATCCTTTGCCCATTTTTTCATTATTTGTCTTTTTGTCGTTGAGTTTTTACAGTATCATGTAGATTTTAGAGATCAGACGCTGATTGGAAATGTCATAGCTAAAAACTTTTTCCCAGTCTGTAGGTAGTCTTTTTACTCTTTTGGTGAAGTCTTTGGATGAGCATAGGTGTTTGATTTTTAGGAGCTCCAAGTTATCTAGTTTCTCTTCTGCATTGTTAGTAATGTTTTGTATACTGTTTATGCCAAGTATTGGGGCTCCTAGCATTGTCCCTATTTTTTCTGCCATGATCTTTATCATTTTAGATTTTATATGTAGGTCTTTGATCCATTTTGAGTTAGTTTTTGTGCATGGTGTGAGGTATGGGTCTTGTTTCATTTTTTTGCAGATGGATATCCAGTTAGGCCAGCACCATTTGTTAAAGAGACTGTCTTTTCCCCCATTTAACAGACTTAGGGCCTTTGTCAAATATCAGCTGCTCATATGTGGATGGATTTATATCTGGGTTCTCAATTCTGTTCCATTGGTCTATGTATCTGTTGTTGTGCCAGTACCAGGCTGTTTTAACTACTATGGCAGTATAATAGATTCTAAAATCAGGTAGAGTGAGGCCTCCCACTTTGTTATTCTTTTTCAGTAATGCTTTACTTATTTGGGACCTCTTTCCCTTCCATATGAAGTTGGTGATTTGTTTCTCCATCTCATTAAAAAATGTTGTTGGAATTTGGATTGGAAGTGCATCGTATATATAGATGGCTTTTGGTAGAATAGACATTTTTACAACGTTAAGTCTTCCTATCCATGAGCAAGGTATGCTTTTCCACTTATGTAGGTCTCTTTTGGTTTCTTGCAGTACTGCCTTGTAGTTTTCTTTGTATAGGTCTTTTACATCTCTGGTAAGATTTATTCCTAAGTATTTTATCTTCTTGGGGGCTACTGTAAATGGTGTTGATTTGGTGATTTCCTCTTCAATGTTCTCATCTCAGCATTCTTAATAGCAGTGTTTGGGAGTTCTGCTTACATCTCTTATTCTACCTTTGTGGGTCATTGGTGGCAAGGAGTGGTTCACATCAAGCCTTTCTTCTATGCAGACCATTCTATAGAACATCTTATTTCTAAAGGCTTCTACCATAAGAACAATAATTAAAACAAAACAAAAGAAAACAGAACAAAAAACAGTTGCTGTCAAGTCAATTCCAGCTTACAGCAACTGCGTACCCCATGTGTGTCAGAGTAGAACATGCATAAGGTTTTCAATGGCTGTGACCTTTCAGAACTAGATTCCCAGGACTTTCTCCCAAGGCCCCTCTGGATGGATTTGAACCATCAACCTTTTGATTAGTAGCTGAGCACTTAACTGTTTGTAGCACATGTTTTTGTTCCATAGTTTCCACCAATGACATTAGGGTTTCCTCTAGTTTCACAGTCTTTGGCCATTTAATGAAATTGGGGGTGCAATGAGAAAGAAGAAATATAATTATGTGCATTCAAATTGCCATTATAAGATTGTTTTTTTTCTCATCCTTAATATGTTCTCTCCTCTTTTTAAAGGATTCTGGGATATATCCATGTCTTTCAAGTCCTCTTTGATCTGAGAGGCAGTTTTATCATTAGACCTAGCTGGTGTCTGGGTATATAATTTAATTTTGGTAAGTTGTTTTGTCAGTTTTCATTGTTAAAAAAAAAAAAAACCTAACAAATAATGCAAGGAAAGAGAACTACTGACTATGTGAAAATCAATTCAGGGTCGAACTAGCTGCAACTGATGTATCAATAGATTACTTCCTTCTGACTTAACTTTTTTCTTTTCTTCATAACCTGTTGCTTCTATTGACCACATATATTTCCAAACACCAGCATCATCAATTTACTGCTGTATTTCACATTAAGTGTGTGAGAAAGAAAAACAATCTCAACATAGCAGAGTTTAGTTTCCATGCATACAAAATGAGGCCTAAATAAGCAAGACCTACAAGGGATATGACCTTATTTATCTTGTTCTTTCTTCACATTTTATCACACTTAAAGAGGATGAGAATCAAACTCTTCTTGCCTTCCACCATGGTGTGTGGCCTGCCCAGCTCGTTATAGTCGTGTATGCTAGAGTTAAAAAGACTCAGCCAAATACCGGGGTTTTCTGTTGATTTCAGCAGAGTACTGTTTCCTAATAAAGATGCTAATGAAACATTAAACAAACAAGCCTATTGTTAGAAGAGAGTGGAGCCACTGGAAGTTATTACATACCCACTGTGTGTTAGCTGTCAGTGAGCTGCTTCATCCATCTCAGTATAAGAGATGGCGATCCATGCGATATATTTTCTATTTCTCATATAAGGAAACTGAGACACAGAGAGACTGAGGATGCTGGTACATCGTAACGAGTCATAGACACAGCCAAGCTTCCCTAGAAATAAAGGACATTCTTTTTCTAATGTTCTTGCTGTGTTATACTTTGGATTCTGGTATTTGAGGGTGTAAAGGTCTAGTCTACAAAGAAAATGGATGTCGAAGCAAGGTTTAAATAGAGATTCCCTGACCATTTTGGGCATGGCATTGCTGGGGCTGGTGTCCATTTGGTGACCAGTGAGGAGAAGATGTGGCTTTTTGAAGGATGTGTGTGTGTGACACATCCATTCTGCTGTCTTCCCCGACATGTCTCTCCAGGCGCATTCCAGTGTGTGTGATCTGCAGTCACTTGTGGGAAGTGACCTCTGTGTGTGGATGTGGGTGGGGGAAGGCAGCATGAGTGAAAATCAAAGTTCTTAAGAACTTGACATTCAGTAGGTTGACCAACACTTCGTCCAAAGGCGTTAGAATTGACATCCTCCAGCAAGACAATGCATCGCAACCATTATTTTAACCATCTCTTACTTCTTTCTTTGTGAATAAAGGAGTCCACATATTGAAGGAAAAAAATCTATGTGTGTCTTAAGTTCCTTAAAATCTTGATTCCTGTCCCCATTAGATTGTTTGTTATTTTACCCCTTTCACCTTGATCTGCCTGATCTGGAGTTTAGAACTGTATTCCTTTGTATTGTAATCATGAATTGCTATGATTAGCTTCTGGGCAGTCTCTCTCTGACCTAGGTACACAGAGGAGTGGATCTTGGCACTGATAGGGCTGGTAGGATGATGGTGGTGGCTTTTGATCCTGGTTGGTCCTGGAGTAGGCTGGAAACCTTGAATTTGTAGGGTAAGTGCAATTTTCTAATAAAACACTTGACTTCTATTAATACTGGCAGTTTCCAAATTTTTTGGAAATTCCAAATGCTGTCCAAGGATAGATTATATGTCTGCAATATCATTTTCCCTATAGAGCATAGACTCTAATTCATTTTAGCAAAATGAGATATCTACTCAAACATTCTAATGATTACGAAGATGCTTCATTCTGTTGCCATGAGTCAGAGCTAACTTGATGGTGACTAACAACAACAACCCACATAGAGGATAAAAAGCATACAACTTATGCTTTCTGTATAGTCTGTCTTGCTAAGTAGCATACTGATAAAGTCTACCTCGCTAAGTAGCACACTGATAAAATTCCTTCCTTCCTTTTTCACTTCCTTCTTTCCTTTCACTCTTCTTTCCTCCCTGTCTCCCTCCCTTTTCTTTCCTCCCTCCCTCTCTCTCTTTCTTTCTGTTGCTGAATATTAGTGAGTTAAGAATATATGCTTGGAATTAGAAATTCAGAGACTAAGAAGGCACAACGTGGTGTTAATTAATAGCAAGGATTTGAACCAGTTCCTCATGGTTCAACCCCCTGCTGAGACTTTGCATTTCTACCCCAGATATACTAAATGAGAATCTACAGTTTACCAGGATCCCCAGGTGATTCTTACGTGTAATAAATTTTGAGAACCACCGCTCTACTAGTGGTTCTCAGAATTGGTCCCTAACCGTCAGTATTATCATCTCCAATGAACTTGTTAGAAATACAGATTCTCAACAGAGGTTTGAACTGGACTGAGTCCAGCACAACTAGATGGTGCCTGGCTACCACCACCGACTGCTCTGACAGGGATCACAATAGAGGATCCCAGACAGAGCTTGAGAAAAATGTAGAATAAAATTCTAACACACACACATACACACACACAAAAACAAAACAAAACAAAAAAACAGACTTAGTGGTCTGACAGAGACTGGAGCAATTCTGAGAGTATGGCCCCTGCACACCCTTTTAGCTCAGTAATGAAGTCACTTTTAAAGTTTAACCTTCAACCAAAGATTAGACAAGCCCATAAAACAAAACGAGACTAAATGGACCCATCAGCCCAGGGGTAAGGGCAAGAAGACAGGAGGGTACAGGAAAACTGGTACAGGAAGCCCAAGGTTGAGAAGAGGAGAGTGTTGACATGTTTTGGGGTTGGCAACCAGTGTCACAAACCAATATGTGTTTTGTTTAATGAGAAACTAATCTGCTCTGTAAACCTTCATCTAAAGTACAGTAATAAAAAAATGCTAACAATGGGCTGAGAATGCATTAAGCTGGGTAAGAATGAAGAAAGGTTGAGGAAGGGGAACCACTGTTGAGGCTATTAGTCTAGCTGAACACCTGAGTTAGGTAACTGGTGATGAGAATAAGGTGGGAGAATGCACTAATGTGACGTGAGGAAGAATTGATGGGAGTTGGTTAGTGAATAGAATTGGGGCCATGTGAGTGAGGAAAGTATTAATATCCCTGGGTTTCTTACTTACACATTGAGGATGGTGATGGTGCACTTACCTGGGTGAGGAGCACAGGGAAAGGAGTGGGCTTGTTGAGGGTGGGGAGGACAGGGCACATTACTTTTGAGGCACTTCCTTCTCTAGCACTGGGAACATTGAATAATGAACCAGTTTAGCCCAGCATGATGCCAATGACATTCTCCTTCCTTTCACACAGACCTTCAAGGCTCACCAGGACACACCACCTGGACTGGAGAGCTACAGCATCTGAGGGCGCCATCATAATAGGTGCAAGCAAAGCTAATCAGCAGCATCAGAGCTCCATGAGAGGCAGCAAGGAGGTTCTGCAGCTCAGGCTGAATGACCAAGCCAAGCCAAGGCTTTCTCTAATGCAAAGTGACAATAGTATCAGACCAAGGCTTACTGTTAATAAGTTTTAGCACTGTCCCCAAGTTGTAATCACTCAGTATTAAAAAAAAAAAAAAAAAAAAAGCTACTTATGGCAGCTTATAAGTTCACTGAATGCACTAGGCATTACGTGACCTGCCCCCGATGGCAATGTGCATTCCTCGGTGCCTGGTGTTGCCACTGGTGATTAGAACTCTGGCAATGTCCCAGCCAGAATGTTCTTTTGGGGAGTCACTCTGCATCTGGCTGTTGAATAGATGTGGTGAGCAAGGCAGACAGATAAGGGCTAGCTGGCTAAACAGAACAGATAGAACAGAGACTCAGAAACAGTGGTGAACCAGAGCATCACATGAAGGAGAAGAACATTTTCCGTTAAATACAAGCTCCTGTTTTACGCAAGACCTCTTGACTTGACAGCACTGGGTACTGGGGTCTTCATGGAAAATGTTCTTAGTGGCTAACTCTTCCAGGAAAGCTTACAGAACAGGCAGGGAAAAGAAAAAAAAAAAAAAAAAAAACAGGGTTGGTGAAACAGCCCGACAGGGTCCCCAGCCATTTGTTTAGGATCAGGAGATGTGATGGAAAAATAGCTACTCTGGCCCCCTATCAGGGAGTCTGTGGGTGGTTGAAGTGATTAACGTGCTCGGCTGCTAACTGAAAGGTTGGTATTTGAAGTCCGCCCAGAGGCTTCTCAGAAGAAAGGCATGACAATCTACTTCTGACAAATCAGCCCTGGCAAGCGCTATGGAGCACCGTTCCACTGGTACACACGTGGGGTTGCTGTTGAGTCAGAGTTGATTTGATAGCAGCTGGTTACTATTGGGAATCACTAAGTAAGCTTCTGGAGAGCCATTCTTTATCTGGTAGGCCTGCCTCTCCCGTCAACGGAACAGTAGGAAGAAGTTGAAAGGAGGAGGCACAGATGATGCATAAAGCGAGACCAGCCACTGTGCTCTGGAGCATGGCCCCCCACCAGCTCGCCATGGTCTGTGACTTCCCTGCCTCTTTGCTCTCATCTCCATAAATACTCAAGGAGGCTCAGCAGTTGTCCATACCAGGGCCAATACCGCCCAGCAAATTTGATCTTCATTCTCTGTATAAGGAGAAAATCATGAACCACAAATCCAACTGAAGGTAGAGACAATTAATGTGGAACATGTGTCACTAAATAAGCTATTTAAATTTATAGCTACAAATTTCCAGGTTGGCCCACTTGGAGTGGGGCCAGCAACAGAGCCCCATCAAACAGTCCATGTACATAAGTGCAACCTTCCAGAGGGGCTCTCAGGAGATGTTCATGAAATATCTTTATGAGAGCCTGTGAGGCTCAAGGGTAGGAAATCCATGGATGACTGGGTGGGCAGGCAGAATGTTGGGACTCAGGATGAAACACTAATTACTCCCAGTTTCCAGGATGGAGTTAAATTTGGCCTGAAAGACTCAACACTTGGTAAACCAAACATGAACATTAGCTGACCTTAGAGTCCTGGTTTTTTTGACTTCCTGCGGAGTCTCTGAATGGCACCAATCAGCCCTCATTCTAAATGTCAAGGGAGGTAGAACAAGTATGCTCAGAAATGTAACATTCCCAGAGGTCTCTAAACTTATGCCATTATATGGCATAGTCCAATGTTTGTAGAGATCTTCAACTTTCAATAAAAGTTGTAAAGAGACTAGGAAATTGGATTGGTTAGACTACCTGAGACCACAGTTACAACTGCTGACTTGGAAATTTTGCTAGACACAGGCGGTAAATAATTTTATCAGTTTCTTTCAGGGAATCCCTTGGAGCCCGCAAAGTTAACTTCTTTTCTTCCGTGCTAAGAATCTGTTGTATTGCTAGAGGGCATAATTCTATAGCATGGCTTTGCAGATTATCTGAAATCAAAGGATCTTTGTGTTTAAAAAATATCAGAAATATAGGAAATTTGACCATCCATTGTGATGTTGACCTCTTTGCTCCCTGGCATAGTCCTGGAATCAACTGGGAAATAAATGCATTTTTATAGGATTACAACGGAATTGTCATTAATAAAAGAAAGGATCCTGACTTGGAAATCTCTCCTTGTAATCTCCATATTTGGAAAAAAAAATCCTAAAAACTTTCATAAAACACACAGCTAATGCTTATCTCCCTTTGGGAATCCTTGATAAAGAGAGGTAAAAATGCATTGAAATGAGAGTCAAGGGGCCTCATTGTTACGATACAACATTTCAAAAACTACATAACCTTCCTGAGTTTTCATTTCCTCATCTGTTTAATAAGAAGTTTGGGTGGAAAGACCTTTAAGGGCTGGTCTCCCTGCCCAGCTCTTCCCGAGTACCGAAGATTCACAACTTTGCCGCTCAAGGCGCTCAAGGTGCATCTCAGGATCAGTAGCATCTGCGTTACCACTAGTGCTTGCGAGCATTGTGGTACCTTGGCCTGCACCCCAGAGCTACTGAATCAGAATCTGCATGTTAACAGGGTGCCCAGGTGATTCACATGCACAAGAATGTTTGATAAGTACTAGTCTACAACCTGTGCTGTTGTTAGGTGCCAATGAGTTGATTTCGACTTATGGTGACCCCATGTGGTTGCTATAGTAGAACTTCCCCATAGGGTTCTCTAGGCTGTAATTTTTATGGGATCAGATCACCAGGTCTTTATCCTGCAGAGCCACTGAGTGGGCAAGACTCCTCTTTTGTGTAACCCAGTGTCCTTTGGGCTCTACCAAGCTGTCTCTTGCTGTACCCCTCCATCTGCTGGCTGGACATATACCCTTCCTTGGTGCATTTGCTTTCCTCCTCCCTCTCCCACACAGCTTCAGTGGTCCTACTTCAGACAAACTTATCTCCTGCCTCAAGATACTACCGACCAGCTCTTGTATGCAATTTTGCTTAAGTCAACCCAGTAGTAACTGTATGCAATTCATAGTCTTGGGTAATTGCCACCGATTTTGTCTCCATGAAGTCTTTTAGGACTGTTTGTTGTTAGTTGTTGTGGAGTCAGCTTTGACTCATGGTGACCTTAGGTATAATAGAATGAACCATTGCCTGGTCCTTCGCCATCTTTTGGATCATTGGTATGATCCAGTCCATTGCTTGGACCAATGTGAATTTGAAGTGTGTATTTCTAACTTGGGAGCTCATCTTCCAGTGCTATATTGGACACTATTTGGTTGTGATCCATTGGCTAATTTTCAGAAGTAGATTGCCAGGCCTTTCTTCCTAGTCATCTTAGTGTGAAAGCTCTACTATAACCTGTCCACCATGGCTGACCCTGCTGGTTTTGAAATACCAGTGGAAGAGCTTCCAGCATTGTAGCAACGTGCAAACCACCACAGTATGACAAACTGACAGTGGTTAGTATTGTTGGTGGTGGTTAGTATTGAGACAGATAACTAATTATTTGATTAGACCCTATATACTTATTAGATAGAATCATTTGTTGCCCACAGTGGGGAAAACAGAATGGGTTCCTAGCTAAAATCTGCCTTAGCAGTCTGACTACTGTCAGGAAATATTGTGTGTTACAAATGCTTCCAAAAGTACATATTTGCTTTCCTTCACTGTATACCTACTGTTGCCTAAATACATCATACACTTCAGTGATGCACAATATCTTTATTCAGAGTTTACCGAGGGAACATATATTTGCCACGTCTGAGTTGCTCCATGAGTTTAAGATTAATTACTGTGGGAATTTCAACTCTGAGAACTGTTTCCAGCATTCTAGATTCAAAGACAGACATTACCAGACAATTCTGCTATGATTATATGGTAACTGATTTGCAGTTTTCAAGGTCAGGATTAATAGAATAAATATAGTGCAAACACAATATTGGCATTTCTAACCTACTTTTTTTCTACTGAAAGCGAAAATACTTTTCTGCTGAGCTTGCTGAGCCAGCTCTCTTTGTGCAAACAAAGGCCGCTTCCTGTCATCTAGTCATTTCTGGAGACTGGAGAGGTTAGTGCTACGTCTGCTAACCAAAAGGTCAGCAGTTCGAATCCACCAGGTGCTCCTTGGAAACTCTATGGGGCAGTTGTACTCTGTCCTATATTGTTGCTGTGAGTTGAAATCAACAGCAATGGGTTCTGGTTTTTTTTTGGGGGGGTGTGGAGAGGTGGCTGCTGAACCAGAGCTGGTTTCACTATGGTTCAAAGTGGGACAGCTATTAGCCTGGGAACAGTACTCTTTCAGGTGACGAATTCAGATTGATAGCAAAAAAGCATTTGTATAGAAGAAGAAAGGGGGCTCAGGACCAAGTGGGGCAGGTCCATAAGGCAGCATATTCTTTCAGTGACAAACTTGACAACAGTTATAGTTAAGTCCAGGCTCGCCAGGCCTCCACCACTTGTCTGTCAGTTTGTCATACTGTGGTGGCCTCTGTGATGCTGGAAGCTATGCCACTGGTATTTCAAATACCAACAGGGTCACTCATGGTGGACAAGTTTCAGTGAGCTTCCAGGCTAAGACAGACTAGGAAGAAGGACCCGGTGATTTACTTCCTAAAAAATTAGCTAATGAAAACCTTATGGATAGCAGCAGAACATTGTCTGATATAGTGCTGGAAAATTAGCACCTCAGGCTGGAAGACACTCAAAATACAACTGGGGAAAAGCTGCCTTCTCAAAGTAGAGTCTACCTTTATAATGTTGATGGAGTAAAGCTTTCAGGACTTTCATTTGCTGATGTGGCATGGCTAAAATGAGAACAGGTGCGTCCATCCATTACTAATCAGAACTTGGAATGTATGAAGTATGAATCAAGGAAAATTGGAAGTCATCAAAAATGAAGTGGAATGCATAAAGATAGATACCCTAGGAATTAGTGTGCCAAAATGGATTGGTATTGGCCATTTTGAATCACACAGTTGTATAGCTACTATGCTGGAGAAAAAACAAGCTGAAAAAGAATGGTGTCTCTTTCATCATCAGAAAAAACATTTCAAGATCTATCCTGAAGTACAATGCTGTCAGTGGTAGGATAATACCTATACGCCTACAAGGAAGACCAGTTAATATGACCATTATTCAAATTTACACACCAACCCCTAATGCCAAAGATGGAGAAATTGAAGATTTTTACCAATTTTTGTGGTCTGAAATTTATCAAACATGCAATCAAGATGTATTGATGATTACTGATGATTGGAACACAAAAATTGGAACAAAGAAAAAGGATCAGTAGCTGGAAAATATGGCCTTGGTGATAGAAATGATGCTGGAGATTGCATTATAGAATTTTGCAAGACCAATGACTTTTTCCTTGGAAATGAATTTTTTTCAACAACATAAACTACAGCTATACATGTGGGCCTTGCCGGATGGAATACACAGGAATCAAATGGACTACATCTGTGGTAAAAGGTGATGGAGAAGCTCAATATCATTAGTCAGAACAAGGCTAGGACTGACTGCAGAGCAGATCATGAATTACTCATATGCAAGTTCAAATTGAAACTGAAGAAAATTAAAACAAGTCCACAAGAGCCAAAGTACGAACTTGAGTATATCCCATCTGAATTTAGAGCCCATCTTAAGAATCAGTTTGACACATTGAACACTAATGCCTGAAGACCAAAAAAATTGTTGGATGACATCAAGGACATTATACATGAAGAAAACAAAAGGTCATTAAAAGTACTGGAAAGAAAGAAAAGAACAAAATGGATGTCAGAAGAGACTATGAAACTTGCTCTTGAATGTAGAGTAGCTAAAATGAACTGAAGAAATGATGAAGTAAAAGAGCTGAACAAAAGATTTCAAAGGGTAGCTCAAGAAGATGAAGTCAAGAGTTATAACGAAACATGCAAAGACCTGGAGTTAGAAAATCAAAAAGGAAGAATGTGCTTGGCATTTCTCAAGCTGGAAGAACTGCAGCCTTGAGTTGCAATATTGAAGTATTCTATGGGAGAAAAAAATTGAATGATGCAGGAAGCATCAAAAGAAGATAGAGGGAATATACAGAGTCACTGTACCAAAAAGAATTGGTTGATGCTCAACCATTTCAGGAGGTAGCATGTGATCAAGAAACGATGGTACTGAAGGAAGAGGTTCAAGATGCACCGAAGGCACTGGTGAAAAACAAGGTTCCAGGAATTGGCAGAATACCAACTGAGATGCTTCAACAAACAGAAGAGCTGCTAGAAGCACTCACTCATCCATGCTGAGAAATTTGGGAGACAGCTACATGGCCAACTGACTGGGAGAGATCCATACTCATGCCCATTTCAAAAAAAATTGATCCAGTGAAATTGAAAAACATTATTAATATCACATGCAAGTAAAATTTTGCTGAAGATAATTAAAAAATGATTGCAGCAGTACATCCACAGGGAACTGACAGAAATTGAAGGCAGATTCAGAAGTGGACATGGAACAAAGGATATCATTGCTGATGTCAGATGGATCTTGGCTGAAAGCAGAGAATACCAGAGAGATATTTATTTGTGTTTTATTGGCTACACAGAGCCATTCAGCTGTGTGAAACGTAATAATTGTGGGTACTGTTGTGCAGAACGGGAATTTCAGAACACTTAATTGTGCTCATGTGGAACCTATACATAGACTAAGAAGCACTCAGTCATTCAAACAGAACAAGGGGATTCTTTGTGGTTTAAAATCAGGAAGGGTATGCAGGGTTGTGTTCTTTCACCATACTTATTCAATCTGTATGCTGAGCAAATAATCCGAAAAGCTAGACTATATGAAGAAGAACTTGGCATCAGAATTGGTGGAAGACTCATTAACAACCTGTGAAATGCAGATGACACAATCTTGCTTGCTGAAAATGGAGAGGACTTGAAGCACTTACTGATGAAGATTGAAGACTACAGCCTTCAGTATGGATTACACCTCAACATAAAGACAACAAAAATCTTCACAACTGGACCAATAAGTAACATCATGATAAACGGAGAAAATATTGAAGTTGTCGACAGTTTCATCTTGGACCCACAATCAGCGCCCATGGAAGCAACAGTCAAGAAATCAAATGACATATTACATTGGGCAAATCTGCTGCAAATGACCACTTTAAGGTTTTAAAAATCAAAGATGTCACTTTGAGTACTAAGGTGCACCTGAACAAAGCCATGGTATTTTCAATCACCTCATATGCATGGGAAGGCTGGACAATGGAAAAGGAAGAATTGATGCCTTTGAATTATGGTGTTGGTGAAGAATATTGAATATACTGCAGACTGCAAGAAGAACAAACATATCTGTCTTGGAAGAATGCTCCTTAGAAGTGAGGATGGTGAGACTTCATCTCATGTAATTTGGACATGTTATTAGGAATGACCAATCCCTGGAGAAAAACATTGTGCTTGGTAAAATAGAGGGTCAGCAAAAAAAGGAAGACCCTCCATGAGATAGATTGACACAGTGGCTGCAACAATGAGCTCAAACATAGCAAAGATTTTGAGGATTGTGCTAGACTGAGCAACCTTTAGTTCTGTTATACATAAGGTTGCTATGAGTCAAAATTGACTCAAAGGCGCCTAAAAAAACCAAGAAGAAGCCAGGCTCCCAAAAGGGCAGGTTGAAGATTCGTGAGACTTCTCATGCACCTAATATTGGGATTATCTAAGAACTAAGGCCCTATGGGCCAAAATCTGACCAGGCGCCTGTTTTTTGGAAACTCTGGTGGTGTAGTGGTTAAGAGCTATGGCTGCTAGCCAAAAGGTCGGCAGTTCAAATCCACAAGGTGCTCCTTGGAAACCCTGTGGGGCGGTTCTACTTTGTCCTGTAGGGTCATTATGATTCGGAATCTACTCCATGGCAACAGGTTTTGTTTTGTTTTTTGGTTGGTAAGTAGTCAGTAGATAAACTATTCACCTTTTTTCCCAGTAGTCTGTTCCAAGACATAGTGAGTACACATGCTCTCTAGAGATTTGCCATATGACTCAGCCACCAGCTGGATTTCTCAGAAAGTCATCTGCAGCTCTGCAATGGCCCTCATTGCATTATGCACGTCTTCACTTCTTCACTTACCATTTTCCCTCACTTGTGCTTCTTCAGGATTGAGTGCCCTGGTAAAAATTTAGCCTGTAAGCTTTGCCTTAAATTCAGTTTTCTGGGAACCCTGTGCTCAAACCACTAGTGCTGGGTGTAGTCCTACAGAGCAAACCTTAAGGGCGTGATGTTGTAGTTGGATTTCCTACCTATCTGAAGTCAGTAGGGAACATGTTGCTGGGATGTTAATAATCCCTTGTATGTGATGGCGTCACAATGGCTCAGGTTTCACCTGTGGCTCCTTGTGATGAGGCGTGGTATTGGGAGAACAAGTAGCCACTGAGCTTGATCAGCGTGGGGACAATGGTAATTATACGTTTTTGGGTGTTTAGCTGGGTATTTGTAGCAGCATTAGAGGCCTTGAGAAAAGAAGATAGATTCAGGACAGGTATTAAGGCACTCTGCAAATCCAAGAGGGTCTCTGTTACTCTTAGTTGCCATCAAGTCAGCTCTGACTCATGGTGGTCCCATGCACAACAGAACAAAACACTGCAGGGGCTCATATTCCAGTCCTATACCCAGACATTATTTGGTTTGGGTCCATATCTGTATTTTTTTAAGTTTGTTTATTTTGTTGTTGTTGAGAATAAACACAGCGAAACATACACCAACGGTTTCTGTAAGTAGAATTCAGTGACTTTAATTATATTCTTCAAGTTGTATAACCATTACTGCCTGCCTCTTCTGAGTTGTTTCTCCCCTATTAACATAAACTTCCTGCCCCCTAAGGTTCCTCTCTAATCTTTGGAGTTGCTGTTCTCAATTCGATCTGATATAGATAGTTCTTAAAAGAGCGTAATGCTCAAGGCAGACATTTTTTGCTAATTAAGCTGAACTGTTGTTTGGTTTTAAGAAAACTTCAGGGGGATACTTTTAGTTTACAGTTTAAAGATTCTCTCAGGGCAATAATTTCAAGGGTTCATCCAGCCTCCATGGGTCCAGAAAGTTGGGAGTCCATGGGAATTTGAAATTCTGTTCTCCATTTTTCCCCCTTTTGATCAGGATTCTTCTATAGCATCTTCGATCAAAATGGTCAGTAATGGTAGCTGGGCACCATCTGGTTTCTCTGGTCTCATGGCCAAGGAGGCAGTTGTTCATGGAAGCAATTATTCACACATCCCATATCCTACTCTGATTCCTGACTCTCCTGCTTCCTTTGTTGCTGCAGGTGAATAGAGACCAATTTTTATGCCTTGGATGGCTGCTTGCAAACTTTTAAGACCCCAGGCACTAAACATGTTATTAGGCCAATTAACTGTGATATTCCATGAAACCATGACCCTAAACCTCCAAACTGAGGAACTAAATCCCATGAAGTGTTTGGTTGTACAGAAGCAGCCTCAGCATCTACTTTTTTTTTTTCCTGTCGTTGTTACAAATGTATCTATCACACAACTTTCGCCAATTCACCTTTACACAGATGTGCAACTTATTGACAGCACTTATACAATAATTGGCTGTATAAACTTATCCTTAATCAATGTGATTTTTCCTTCATTGGAAACTGAAACTGCATATTCCGTAAGCATCAACTCCGTCTTCCCCCTCCTCCTGCCCCTGGTAACCATTAATAAACTTTAGTTTCTATACATTTGCCTTTTATTGTCTTTTTATATAAGTGAGGTCATACAATACTTGCCCTTCTGTGATTGACTTATTTCACACAGCGTGACTTTTTCCCAGTCTGTCATAGTCTGCAAGCTCCAGGGAAATCTGTTCACCGTGGTTGACCCTGCTTGTATTTGAAATACTGATAGCATAGCTTCCAGCATGACAATAACACGCAAGCCACCCCAGTAAGATGCACTGACAGATAGTAGTGGACATGTGTATAAGAGGATAATATATAAACTCTATTTAATACTCAGGTACCTGCCATGTTGGAGATGGTTAGGGAATGAGTGGTTTGGAGTATGGTCGGACTTTCCTTCTAAGGTAAAGGAAAAGTAGTTATGCCTCAAATTTCTACCAATAAGAGAGAGATACTGTCCTCAGTAGGACTTTTTGGATTTTTGAGGCAGTATATACCGTAGTTGGAATTATGATTCCATTTTGTTTATTCAGTAACTTGGAGGGCTGCCAGTTTTGAGTGGAGCCAGAGTAAGAGAGGACTCACCATTAGGTCAGTCTCCTGTGAAAGATACCCTGTCACTTGGAACCAGAAGATAGGATAGTGCTGGAGTTATTTGTGGTGGAGTCTCTGGCAAGCCCTACTGTCACAGCACATACCCCTGGGGTTCTTGAAAAAGTCCATAACCACTGTTGTGAAGAACATTGTTTGAAAAACTGATTCTGGAATTCTACTTGGACTAGTAGTGACTGGACATCTGACCATGGGAAACATGGAGACTATGCAGTAGACCTGCCCATCATTGCATGATGGTTATATGCCAGAGCAATAATACATTATGTCAAAAGGGGTACATTAGGGACCAGGCTCAGGCAGGACACAGAGACATGAACAAACTACACAACAGGTAGCCCAGAATCCCATGTTACCAACAAATCTCCCTCAGTTCACACCTATAAACGCTTGGTGTGAGTGTGTCTAGTGGTGGAACAGTCTCCTATAACCAGCTGATACGAGAGGAAAGACTTGAACCAGGTTTACAGGTGGGTTGTGGTGATATGCTGGCACCAATTGGAAATGATTCATGCTGCATTCCAGCCCCACTCAGTAGTTACCCTGAAGGGAAGTCCTTCTAGTAGGTATAGACATGAGCAGTTCATCTGGTCATCTACTTGGCATGGAGAGAATTGAAAGAACCTGAGTTCTGTATATCTGCTAACTCATAGTGTTAAATGCCTTTGTCAGGGAGCATGGCAGATGAATAACACAGAGATAAAGGGAAGAGACATGTGGGTGGACCCATGGAGGCAGGCACAAAGCTTGAATATCTTTGGGATTCTGTTAATACCCACCTGAAGCTCATCAAGGGAGGTCTCAAACACCAGGTAGATAAGATAGTTCATCCTGTGGACATCAACTACCCTTTCCCCTTGGCCACTCTAGTGCTCGCACAATGGATGGGCAAAAAAGTGGCCAAGGTGGCAGGCAAGGGGGTCATGCATAAGCACAACAAGGTGGTCGTCTTGTCACTGAGCCTTATCTGGTTACTGTCATAGCCGAATATTCAACTTGCCAGGGTCAAGGATCAATGCTGAACCCTTGATATGGCACCATTCCTTGGGAACACCAGTCAGTTATCTGGTGGCAGGCCAATTACAATGAAACATTTAAATAAAATATTAAACAAATAAGTTATATATATTTTATATAAGATTTGGTGGTGTAGTGGTTAAGAGCTTGGCTGCTAACCAAAGATCTGTAGTTCATATCCACCATCCGCTCCTTGGAAACCCTATGGGGCAGTTCTACTCTGTCCTATAGGGTCTCTATGAGGTGGAATCGACTCAATGGCAATGGGCTTGATTTATAGGGAATAACATTATAAAACTTCAAATGGGAATAATAACATTCAGGACAGCAGTCACCTTGGGAGATGTGATCAAGGAGCACTTCAACTTCAATCATGTTTTATTTTTATACTTCAAGCCAGTTCACAAGTTTTTATCATACTAATCCTTTATGTTTTTATAGGTATAAAATCTTTTATATAAACAATAGAAGACGTGAGGGTATTTATAACCCTTGTTAGTAAGACTGGATAAAAATTTTGTGAGAAGGAGTTTCAGGGTGAGAAATGAGGTAAAAGTAGAACCAAGAGGTGCTGACCAATGGCAGAGCCAGGCTTGCATCTGGGTCTCCTTAATCCAAGCCCTGAAGCCTCTCCAGCCGTGCTCTCAGCCTCTGTACAGGGTGTGCGCCATAACACAGCATCCTGTGAAGCAGGAGTCAGCAGCATTTTTCTGTGAAGGGCCAGATGGTGAACAGTTTTGGCTTTGTGGGCCATACAATCTGTGTCGCATCTATTCCACTCTGCTGGTTTGCTGGGAAACCAGCCATAGACCAAATGTAAATGAGTGGGTGTTCAGGACTGGCTGTGAATTGTGGGATCTACTGCAAAATGACATGTGGGCTCTTGTTTAAAAAATTATTAAGAATTTCAAGATGGTACCAGCAGAGTATTAAACCAAGCATGGATTCCTTCTAAGTGTGGGGCCCCGTGTGGACTGCCCAGGCTACATGCCCATGAAGCCGGCCCTGGCTGTGTCCCAATAGAACTTTATTTTCTAAAACAGGTAATGGGCTGGATTTGGCCCACGGGCCGTGGTTTCCTGGCCCCTGCTATAAAGAATCAAATAACAATGTGTCAACGAAAAAGGAAGATAAGAATTGATGCATTCAAACTGTGATGTTCGCAAAGAATATTGAATATATCTTGGACTTCTAGAAAAACAGTCTTGGAGGAAGTATAGCCAGAGTGCTCCTTAGAAGACAGGATGATAAGACTTTGGCTCTCTTACTGTAGACATGTCACCAGGAAAGACCAATAGCTGAAAAGGGACATCATGGCTGGTAAAGTAGAGGGCCAGTGAAAACAAGGAAGCCCTCAGCGAGATGGATTGACACAATAACCACAACAATGGGATTCAAATATACCAACAATCATGAAGATGGCACAGGACTGGACAGTGTTTCATTCTGTTGTACACCGGGTTGCTATGAGTCGGAGCCAACTGGATGGCAATTAAAAACAACAAAACAGTCTCTCCGAGGTCAAGAGGATTCTGAGTAGGTGAATGATGCCAGTTCACCTACTCAGCCATCCCTCAATCTTCCTACGTTCCTATGCTGTTGCTGAAAGTCCGCAAGGTGGTCCCTGACTTAGAATTGCCCCTTGGGGAGGGGAGCCTGGGGCCTAGAAGTCAATAGGCAGCAGCTGTGGGCTCTGCCGTTAGCCTCTCATGCTGTCTCTGGCTTGGCATCTCTGGGAAGACCAAAGAGGCCTTTTCTGCTTCTGTTCTTTCTTTTTCTCTGGATAACTTTGTGTTGACTTTCAGTGGAAGTGTCCTTGACTTCTGAAACACCTTCAAAGACCACTTTTGAAATAAACACACGGTGATCCTTTCTGAAGCCTGTTGGCCTTTGATTAGCTCTTGCCAAATTTCTAAGAGCATGTCTTGTCACTTCTTTTGAGTTTTGGAGGAGGCCTTTGTAGGGCCTGGAATATTTTCTCTGTGTTTTTTCTTCCCCAAATCAGAGCTGGGCTCTCAGCGAGTCCCTGGGCTGGGTAGCTGGTTTCCATCGCAGCCCATTTTGGTTTCTCACACTGGCATTGGCCTAATAACTTAAGAGTCTCAACCCTGTGAGGTGCCGATTTTTCTCCAGGTGGCTGCAGAATTTTAAAACATGGTGACACCTGTAGGAACACTACCTAAAGAATAGATTTGGTCTGTGTAAGTAGAATGGAAAACCAGCTCTCCTGCCTGTTCCTTATCTTTGGGGTTTGCTTTTACATTTGAGGTTCATGTGTTATGAGAGCATCGAACGAAACACACATTTTATGTGAAGCTCCAAAGCCATTTTCACAGGTTACCTATTTATGTTTGAAGGGTTCATATCAGGCCTGGTTGGCACAACCCTGCTTGGGAGAAGGACTTTTGAGTATGTCTTCTCACAGCCCTATTTTCTTAGATACTACAGAGTTCAGATAAATGTGGTGGGATGTTGTATCCCCATTGTCTGTTGTGTGGAACTGCACCTGGCCTGGGGGAGCTGTGAGTTGGCATGCAGGCCTCAGGCCTATGTGACTAGATAGGTATTGAGAAAATGAGGCTGAAACTTTTGTGTCAGGGTGACTTCCATACAGATTAGCTCTTGACCTCTGCCATGCAGGTGAGGAAGTAAAGGTAGCCGTTGGTCTCCTGAGGAGTTGAAGGTGACTACCTGCAGCATCTCCTGCCCGGTATCCGTAATAAACCTAAGTCAGTCTAGTATTAACTTAAAGCCTGTAGTTTCACCTCAGTCTGACTGTCACCCTGAACCCATAACGACCACCCTGGAAGTGGACTGAACGCTTTCTTTCTTTAGGTCCAGCATTGCACAGTAGCTAAGAGGTTGAGCTTTGAGTCTGATGAGCTGGGTTCAAACCCTAGCTGTATCACCAACTTGCTCTATCGCATTGGAGGGATTATTTATCCTCTGTGTGCCTCAATCTCCTCATTTGTAAACTGGGGCTGGTGATGAGAGTAACAGCACCTACCTCCCAGGTTGTAAGGATAGAGTGGGTTAATACATGATGGCCCACAGAGCAGTGACCAGCACAGAGCGGAGTAGTCTGAGCTGAGTGAGTACTAGTTCCCATGACTATTACTGAGAATAGACTATTTAATGTTATGGGACTTTTCATGTCAAGAATATCTTCATCGCTATCACATGTGAATGAAAGTTTAGCTTAATGTAGTAATCTTGGATCATTTGTTTCTTTTAATATACAAGGATCTAATGATTAAAAAAAATGATTACGTATAGTAAAAAAAAAAAAAATTTTTTTTAATATAGTTTGGTGCTGCTTTTTGCATAATCATTTATCCTGAGCCCAGTGAACCATTTTAATTTTCAATATCTATTCTTTTTATTCTTTTTTAAGTTCTGCAATATTTTCTTTAATTGTACCTTTCAGTATTGATTCCATTCCAACTGACCTATATGATAATCAAAGTATTCAAAAATTCAGGAATTCTTCATGTTTGTTTTTTCCCATTTTCTTTTTTCTCTTGTAATTTCTTCATCATTCTGTTTGGGTTGATATTCTGTTCTAATAATCTGGTTTTCTGCAGCTTTAATCCTATCATTTATTGTTACTAATACTTATTTGTTTTACCAGGGAAATAGTTTTCTCTTCTCTGTATTTTATGGTTACAATGTCCCTTTGAACCAAAAACCAGCCCATATGTGTGGGGAGTTGTGACATGACTATCAGGTTATGGGGCATGATTAATGCAAGAAGCCACGGGCCTGCTTTGCTTGCTTTCAAAGCATAAACACTGCAGCACAACCACCTGGGTCCAAATGGGAATCCAAGGGAACAGAGCCAATAGCAGAGCAAACAGTCAGCAAGAGCACCAGAAATAGCCGCGAATTCTGCAGGCGGTGTGCAGTGCTGGGACAAGGCACATTTGCAAGTCAATCTGTGAGCCGGATTGGAGATGTAATTACAATTGTGCCCACTTGACAATTGGGATACGGGGGCAGCAAATATGTTCTGGCTGCCGCTTGGTCACTTTGGGCATCCCTGCAGTGGACTGCTCCATGCTCCCAGAGGCTTTTTAATTTGGGTACAGATGGGCTGAGGGCGGAGAGGCACTTACTCACCCAGCTAGACAGATCTCATTCACTTGCATTTGTAGGCCTGTGTCAGGAGGAGGCCAGGCCAAGGGGGCCATGCTCTGTGTTTTCGCCTTCCTTTCAAATGTGTGGGGAAGGTGGCAGCCATTTACATCTGTAGGTCACTGCAGGGGGAACTTTGGTTTATGGATGAGAAGTAGGCTTTCTCAGTAGGCCCTCCAGCCCTGTCTTCTGGGTGGGGGGGCCACATTGTCCTTGTGTGTAAGTGCAATGCTTCATCTGGGTGCCTATTCACCCAGCCAGGCAGAGGAGGGACCTGCCTGGGGCTTGGTGGCCATCAGTGCTCACCTCGTTTTTGAGAAGGGATGGGGGACTCAAGGCAGTCCAGGAAAGGATGCTCTTAAACCACACTCTTCAGAGTGCACCTGAGAGGAAAGGGGAAAACGTGACTTGCCATGCCAGGCTGTGATGGAAGAGGCTGGCCTTTAGACCAGTGGGATTGGGAGACAGAAATGGCAAAAGCAGTGGTGACGAGGTTGTCGCTTTCCTCAACTAAGTCCTCAGGAGAGACTCACTTGTGCATTTCCTGTTTCCTCTTCTCAATATATGGAGGTGAGGGCTGCAAAGAATGTCATTGAGGTCATCATCATGACAATGACAATAGTGTCATAATACTCTATGATTTCCTCTAATAAACTTTTTTATGCATATGTGCCAAATAGATTTTGAGGTGTAGAGATAAGATTTTGGGCACTGGAGAATAAAACAGTTTTGTTCTCCTCAGAGTTAGCTCTGCTTCGTGTATTGAAAACTCACGGGAAGTGGTATCAGAACATCTAACAACAGAACAACAGCAATAATGCCAATAATAAGAGCTAATATAGATGTATATGTATTTTTTTTTCTGGGAGTCCCTAGGTGGAATCAGAAAATCTAACCACAAAATAATAATAATACCAATAATAAAACTATATATATATATATATATATATATATGAGTACAGTAGGCTGCTAGCAGCCAAAAGGCTGGTTGGTCGTTCAAGTACACCCCGATGCTCCTTGGAAGAAAGGCCTAACGATCTACTTCCAAAAACTGAACCACTGAAAACCCTATGTAGCACATGATGTTCTACTCTGACACATATGAGGTTGCCATGAGTCGAAGTCAACTTGACGGCAACTGGTTATATATTTCTAACTAAGGGTCACATGCTGTTCTAAGCATTTTCACATATGAACTAATTTAATACAACATATAACCAGGTATCAGTATTATGATACTAAGACTACCTTTGTATCGGTAGGAACTGAGGCTCAGAAAGATGAAGCTACTCGTCCAGGTTCACATAGAGTATCTGGGGGAGATGGGGTTTGAGCTCAGGCAATCTTTTCCTCGAGTCCATGGTCTACCCACTGGGCAGCACTACCTTCCCTGCCTCTAATCCTGGCTGTGCCTCAAGTTAGCGATCTGACTGTAGGTACACCTCCAAAATGGGGACCCTCAACTTACTCCCCTGGAATTGGTTTGGAGAGGATTTAGCAAGTGGAAAGTACCTGGTCCCCCTAGCACCTGATACAGGGTAGATGGGAGTCTCCCTCATCCCCTCCATCATCATCACTGAAAACCCTGTCATCCCTCCGTCATCCCTTCTTTAGAGGATAGGACATGTGGCTGTGCTTCTTGGCAGCTGGAGGAAGATGAAGCACAGTCAGTAGCTTGGCATTGCTGGGTTTTCTAGAACCACGGCAATTCTGCTGATTATTAATGGAAGCTGGGATATATGTGCCTCTTTGTCTAGAGAAAAGAAAAGAAAAGGTAACGAGCAAATGCATTACATGTATGCTGACAAGTCCCATTGTGATAAAGCCTGGGGTAGGTCGACTGCTTCCGCAAAGAGCGGTCCTACAAGCACAGGAAGGGCCTGAGTCAAAGGGGGAGGGAATGTGCACTCATACTGTTGGATGCTACTCACTGAGTGGCATAGGCAGTCCCTTCTCTCTCTGGGACTCTGTCTCCTCGTGGATCAGTGATGGAACTGGGTCTGGAAGACATCTTTGACCTTTCCTACTTGGAAAGTCCATGCTGTCTCCATGGGAGGCCTAGAGCTGGGGTTCCCGAGAATCGCTGGCTGTGAATCCCAGCTCACAGAATGGAGACCATTGACGTTGAGCAGCCAGCAGCACCACCACCGGTAGCCATCAAGTTGATTCCAACTTTTGGTGACCCTGTGTGTGTCAGAGTATATGTGCTCCATGGGATTTTCTGTGACTGATTTTTCAGAAGTAGATCACAAGGCCTTTCTTCCGAAGTATCTCTGGGGTGGACTCAAATCTCCAACCTTTTGGTTAGGAGCAGAGCATGGTAACCCTTTGCACCACCACCTAGGGACTCCAGCTGCCCTCAGTATTTGCTGGCTAAGACCACACAGGGTGTAGGAGCAGTGACAGATGGGAGCACCCACCCCGTTTCTACAGCAGAGCTACTGCCTCTCCGATCTGATTGATTGTTGCCTTGTGGGAATGCTGGCACAGTGTGGCCAGCTGTTCTGATTTTTCAAGACAAGCCAGACATCCACATTTTTTAAAGTGAAATTTCCCAATTTAAAAATGTTGGCCATTAATTCAAAACTTTAGAAAGCACTGTGAGACCCAAATACAGTATTTTGGGGCCAGAGTTGGCCTGAAGATCACTGTTTGCCGCCCCTGGTCTCAAGCAGTGAACCATAAACACTGGTCTGGGGACCAGGGTGGATTGTGAAAAAGTACCACTTAACAGTGATGTAGCTCACAGGTAAGTCTGTGCTTCCCACCGGAGTTCCAAGCCAGAATTCAACAGACTTTGAGGGAGGATTCCCTGGCAGCCCCTTCTCATGGTCCTCATGGGGCATTTCCCCTTTTCTGTGAGGAGAAGGCAGAAGACATGGCTGGCCATACAGAGGTTCTTGGCATTGTTCGGTTCTCTCACAATATTCCAAACTGAATGAAATAGCGTTGTGTGTTTCCTCAATTTTGGCAGTATACCTATTGATCTTTCTGTAAACATACCCAAGTGTTTTGATAACTGGCACAGGTTGGCATACTAGTTCCATTTCCTATCGCATCCCAAGGTGATGACCTCATTAGCTTTTCCCTGATACACATATTTTCTATTTCTTTGTCTTTATTAACATCCTATCTCTTTTTCTTTTAGGTACAGCCCATTAGCAATATATATAGCTGGATTTTTTTTAAACTCAACTAATGAGTTTATAAGGAGCCCTTGTGGTACAGTGGTTAAATGCTTGGTTGCTAACTGAAAGGCTGGAGGTTTGAAGCTGTCTGCGGCTCCATGGGAGAAAGATGTGGCAGTCTGCTTCTGTGAAGAGTACAGTCTTGGAAACTCATGGAGCAGTTCTACTCTGTCCTATAGGGTCACTATGAGTTGGAATTGACTTGCCAGCAATGGTTTATGGAATGAGTTAAGCCAGTCAGTCACAGGATGATTTCCTAAATTCGGACTCATTCTTGCCACCACCTTTTGTGTTCTCTGTTTCTCATTCCTTCCCCTGCTCTCCTTTTATTTCCTTTCTTGTCATTTGTTGAAGTGATCAAGTGTTCTTTATTTGGTTTTTCTGCTTTTGCAGTCCTTCAGAATCTGTATCGCTCTACCCTGCCCTTAAAAACCGCCCTGCCCTTAAAAACCACCCTGCCCTTAGAAAAAAAAAAATTTTTTTAGCATGAGTTTATTGCCCTTCTCGCCTCACAGCTGCACTTTTCATTTTGAGATTATCTGCTGTTTTGGAGTTTTACTGATGTCTTTTTTTTTTTCATTTATTTCTTGTATACCACATTATTTTCTTACTTGTATTCTTTTTTTTTTTTTTGGTAGCGTGCTCGATTAGTTCTTTCAGAGATGTCCTGTGAGGAGATGAATTTATGAATCTTTGCAGGTCTGAATAGATCTATATTTTGCTTCCTTGTTAAATATTAGTGTAACTATGTCATGGATTGAATTGTGTCCCCCCAAAATATCTCTCAACTTGGCTAGGCAATGAGTCCCAATGTTGTGTAACTGTCCACCATTTTGTCATCTGATGTAATTTTCTATATGTTGTAAATCCTATCTTTATGATGTTAATGAGATGGGTTTAGCTGCAGTTATGTTAATGAGGCAGGACTCAATCTACAAGATTAGATTGTGTCTTTAAGTCAATCTCTTTTGAAATATAAAAGAGAGAAGTGAGCAGAGAGACAGGGGACCTCATACCACCGAGAAAGCAGTGCCAGGAGCAGAGCACGTTCTTTCGACATGGGATTCCTGCTCAGAAGAGCTCCTAGACCAAAGGAAGATTGATGACAAGGACCTTCCCCCAGAGCCAACAGAGAGAGAAAGCCTTCCTGGAGCTGGTACCCTGAATTCAGACTTCTAGCCTCTTAGACTGTGAGAGAATAAATTTCTCTGTTAAAGCCATCCGCTTGTGGTATTTCCGTTATAGCAGCACTAGATAACTGAAATAGGCTGGATATAGGATTTTGGCTTCAAAATAATTTTCTGGAGAATTTTGAAAATTCGTCTCTTTTTTCTCCCTCCAGTGTTTCTGATAAGAAGTCTAATGACAACCTCTTTTTCATTCCTGTTTAGATAACTTTTTTTCAAATAAATTTGTGGAAGTTTGGAGCATTTTTTAATTATGGTAAAAATATACACACCAATAAATTAGCCAATACAACAGTTTCTACATTTCCTATGCAATGACATTGATTGCATTCTTCATGTTGTGCAATCATTCTCCCCATCCTTTTGTTTTGGAGGACTTCATAATTGTCCTTGGTGTTCTGAAATGTCACCATCATGTCCTAGGTGTGTGCTTTTTCTTTTCAACCTGTTTAGCAGTTGGTGAGCCCCTTTAGGCTGAATATGATCTTTCTGCAATCCTGGATTCTTTGATTACTTCATTCCTACCTCTCCCACCCGCCCCCCCCCCCCCCCCCCGTATTCTCTCTGTATTCTCTTTCTGAAACTCTTATTGGACAGGTGCTGGGGATTCTGGGTATATCCTCCATGTTTCAATCCACTTCCCTTACTTTCCATTTCTTTCTAGTAATATTGATACATGACAAAAACAAACCACTGCAAAATTTAGTGGCTTAAAATAACAATAATTTATTATGTTTCATGATTCTGTGCAGTGTTTCTGCTCTACATTGTGTTGGCTGGGGTCACTCATGTGATTGCCTTCAGCTGGCAATTCAGCAGGACACCTGAATTCTTTTCCTGGTAGCTTTACTGTCCATGTGGTGTCATCTTCCAAGCCCTCTCTACATGGTCTTTTTCTCCAGCAGGGCAGCCTGGACTTCCTTACAATATGTCTACTCAGTTCTAAGAAGGAGCATTCCAAGAGGACAAGCCCTGCTTGCATCAACCCTGCTCATGTCTCATTGATCAAGGCAAGTCATACGGCCTAACTAGAGTCAACATGGGAGGTTACACTACAAGGATGTAAAAGCTGTGAGGTAGGGTTTCTGGTGGCGTAGTGATTAAGAGCTCAGCTGCTAACGAAAAGGTCAGCAGTTCAAATCTACCATCCGATCCTTGGAAACCCTATGTGGCAGTCCTACTCTGTCCTACAGGGTCACTATGGGTCAGAATTGACTCAGCAGCAACGGGCTTTTTTTTTTAGGGCTGATCAGAGGCCAACAATATAATGGTCGACCAAAGTTGGGGTGCTAATAGCTTATCTTAGCATCCAAGGTTTTTACTGTCTCTTCTGAACTTTAATATCTTTCTTAGGCTCTGCCCAACTTCTTCTAGGCCCTCATTCTTTGGCCTAGTCCTTGGGAAAGTGTCTCTGTCAACCATTAACTGGCTCTAGTGGGGATTTTGAGGTGCTTACCTTCTTGGTTATGGTTGTTAGTTGCCATCAAGTCAGTTGCAACTCATGGTGACTTCGTGTATTAAAAAAAACAAACCAAACCTGATGCCGGCTAGTCCATTCCGACTCCTAACGACCCTATAGGACAGGGTAGAACTGTCTCACAGAGTTTCCAACAAACGCCTGGTGGATTCGAACTGCCAGCCTCTTGGTTAGCATCTGTAGCTGTCAACCATTACACCACCAGAGTTTCTGACTTTATGTATAATAGAATGAAATGTTGCCTGGTCCCTGCCATCTTCATGATTGTTGGTATGTTTGAATCTGAACTCAGCTTCCCAATTAGTCTTCTTTATAGACCTTCCTCTTCTTGTAGCCTTTGTCTTTCATCCTCGAATTTTCCAAACCACAACACTCCTTCCAACAGTCTTGGTCTGTGTGGCACTAACAGCAGCTTCCTCCTTCTCCTTGGCTGTATCCTTCTGGGTCTTGTCCCCTCCTTTTTCCCTCACAGAAGACATGATGCTATCCTCTGAATAATATAAATGGGATTTTCTACCAGCAATAGGTTTGCCTTTATTTTTTTCCCAAGAGGTGTTTCACTCCAGCTTTATGATTTACATAATCATATTAGCAAATATTTTTAGAATGGTTTAATTAATGAGAAGGAACTTATTGGTTAAGCATTAGTGTTGGTAGTACCCTAGGAGGACTAATGATTCGTAGACTTTCTTTAAAATCCATCAACAGTGTTTCATTGCACTTACCATAAAGCCCAACTCTCGTTGTATTTCACCAGCGGTCTTTCCTGGTTCATGAGGTACTTAATTCTATGGCCCTACGTCCTACCCTATGTTGTTCTTCTTCTATATTCGTACCAATCTTTGTTCAGTGCCTCAAAAGCGTCACTATCTCTCAATTCTGGGCCTGGGTACCTACAATGCTTTCTGCTGGGAACACATTGCTTTCTTCCTTAGCTAGTTCACGCTATTCTTTATATTCAGCTTCAAATTCATTTTCTCTGGATCATCAAACATGACCCCCACCTTGCCAAAGCTGGGTTGAAATCTCCTCTGATACACTTTAAAATTCTCCTGTTTTAGCACTTAATACGCTTCAGTGCAATTGCACATGTATGGCCTGGCCCGCCCATAGGCTGTAAAATCCATGAGGCTGTGTTGGGCATCCAGCCTGTGGCACCTCGTGGAACACCTAGCATGGTGCCTGGCACATGGTAGGGCTTCAGGAACTATTTTCTGAGTGAATGATTGAATTAGTGTGCTTCAGGAGACTTAGGAAATTTGGAGAAAATTTTCTGCAATTAGCCTACACTTAAACACCATGAGGGAGCTGTTTAACACTTTTATATACCCACAAACCCAGGGCTTGATAAATATTTCCAAGTGAAAACAGAGTTCTTATACAAAAAGAGTTTGAAAAGCCTGGCCTGGAGCAATGGTTTCATTGACAGAATGTAGAATGGACTCCCCACATGGGAAGTGACTCACAACAGTCTCACATTTTAGAGAACAGGGAGCTGGAACAAGGCCCATTGTCCAGGATCTCCCTATGAAACAGCCTCTATAATGAGCTGAGAGGCATCACTACTCCAAACAGCCTGCTCTGATGTGCTGCCCTCAACGCTCTGCTCATAACCTCAAAGTGGTCCTTCCCTGACTCCCTCCTGGGATGAAAGAAGAGTTCTCTCATTAGTGCTATTTCCTAGGACATGTGATCACCAAACCTTACCTGGACTTTACTAAATAAAGCTCAGCAATTCTATCTATATCATATTAGTACTTTGAAAAACCACTATCTGTCAGTTTATTGTGGCTTGCATGTTGCTGTGGTTCTAGAAGCTATTCCACCAGTATTTCATATACCAGCAGAGTCACCCATGGTGGATAGGTTTCAGTAGACTTTCCAAATTAAGATAGAAAGGTCTGAGAATCTATTTCTAAAAGTTAGCTAGTGAAAACCTTTATGGATCACAACAGAACGTTGAGTCTCTTGCTTTGGACATGTCATCAGGAGGGATCAATTGCTAGAGGAAGATATCATATTTGGTGAAATAGAGGTCCAGTAAGGGCAGGGGAGACCCTCAATGAGATGGATTGGCACAATAGTCACAACAATGGACTCAGACATGTTGGTGATTGTGAGGATGATGCAGGATCAGACATTTCATTTTGTTGTACTTAAGGTCACTGTAAGAGTTGACTCAATAGAGGCTATCTATCCGTCCGTCCATCCGTCCATCTGTCTGTCTATCTATCACCTATCTATCTATCTATCTGTCTATCTATCTGTCTATCTATCTATCTATCTATCTATCTATCTATCTATCTATCTATCTATCTATCTATCTATCATCTATCTATTTAATCTATCTGTCATCTATCTAACTTTCAGAAAGGCCAAATCTTGTGGTAACAGATTCCCAAGCCCTTGATTTCTATAGAGCAGACAACTCATTTTGTTCTCACCTCAGTCAAGAGAAGTAAGCAAAGTGATTTTTGTCATGCTGTTTTACAGCCAAGGAAACTGAGCAAGAGGGATGATTGAATCATCCAAAATAAAATCCAGAAAGTGAAGGGCAGAGCCATAAAAGAATGCAAACTCATGCCACCCCTCCCGAGGGTTCACACTGCTGCTAGCTGGCCAGCTTAACAAATGCCCAATATCCCCTTGACAAGAAGCAGACTACAACATAAACCAAATCAAAACAAAATATAAAATGATGATTTATGGAACAGGAGGTTAAAGAGAGTGTTGGCTACCAATTCCCTTTCTGGGAATTGCCTTTGCTGAGTGGGGGACTACCTGGCCCATGTGTATGCCCCTCCCAGGGGCATTCTGCATCCAGGGCTGGCTGATGCAGAGGCACAAAGACCTGGCACCTCGCCCAGCCTGGCAAGGCTCTGCAGGTCCATCCTGGCTTCAGAGCTTGATGGGGATCCTCTGAAGCCTTTTGCAATGGCATCAATGTTTCATTTCTTCTTCTATCCTGTCTGGCACCCTTAGTTCTTTACAGGATGTTTCCTCACTGCTCTCCCAGCAACGTCCTCAGTGCACATCTCCACTTCAGAGTCTGTTTCCAGAGACAGGACTTCCATAGAGCTATCAGTGAGTTGGGGGCACTGCCCAAGTGGGGAGCAGGAGGGGAGTCTTTCCTTGTCACCAAGTTGAGAGAGGAGGAGCTTCAGAGTATCATGAAATGTGTTCCCTGGGATTTGGAGACTATGAAGACTGAGACCTAACTCACACCTGAGAAGGCTTACAGGTGGGAGATGGTCTGAGGGTGTCCCTGATGGCTGCACAAGGCGATGGGAGTGGGGGTGGGCTGCAGAGGAACAGGTGCACGCTTCATGGACCAAATGTGGGTCCCTTGGGATTGAGACAGACTTTGGGTATCTTGAGAAATTTGTCACACAAGAGGCTGGCCCGGAGTAGCGAGATGACTTCCAGAGAAGGGCTTTATGCGGCGGACAGCTGGACACTAGGGCTTAGGGCTGCGTCCTGTGTGTCAGAAGAGTCAGTGCTCGTGTCAGAGATGTGCAGGCTTGAGAGCTGGGGCATTGGGGGTGTCTGAAGACCCCCAAGTTTCCCCCACAGGAAAAAAGAAATCAGTATGTGGTGTCTGTCATAAGTTGGTTGTTGTCGTTAGCTGCTGTCAAGTAAGCCTCTTTCTTGCACCCACTGAGTCCAGCTCATTCAATAGACAAATTATACTTAGTTTCCCTTTTTTGTTAATTTCCTACTGGGACTATGCTGAGGGCAGAAGGCGGTGTGGCAAATCCTCTGATCTGAAAGGTTTTCTTAGAGCAGTCTTTCCACAGTGCATCCCATGTTCATCAGATGTTAAAAAAAAAAAAAAAAAATTAAGTGTTAATTCCAAAGAGTTCTCTGTGACCAAAGAATTTGGGAACCCTTGGGCTAAACAAAGTTCAAATGTTGGTATTCTTTACTGCAGGCCTTCCCAGAGCCTTTAACATACTAATATGCATTGTTAATTTCTAGGAAAGGCTTTCCCAACTGAAACTCATTTGGTAACTAAATCATTTTCTGATGAACGTCTCTTAAGTCTAGTGTTTCTGGTATAAATTTTAGGAGCACATTTCTCTGTACCAGTATTTAGAGTGGTGCTTTCTGGTCCTAAATCTGTGGCAGGATATGTTGAGATATTAACTGATATTTTTACCTTTGTTTGCCTAGACATGCCGTGTAGCAATTTCAGGTCTGCTCCTAACTCCCTGTCTGGGCCTGGGGGGCTTCTTTTAGAGGCCACTGTATGTGTTCTCGCAGCTGTGCGCTGCAGAGCCCCGGCAGTGCCAGTCATATCAGCAGTAAAGGCAATGGTGCCCACTGGAGGTGTGCCATGTCATAGCCCATCTCCTTGTGAGGCTGTCCTCCTATAGAAGCCTCTGGGGGAAATGAAGCACATGCCCTGCCTGTTCTCAAATCCCCAAAACTATATGGGAAATTCTATTGCCCACCACCCTGAGGCTGATTCCACTCTTAGCAGGACCCCCTCTCAGAGACACCCACCAGCATCTGGGCCATGATGTCCTCTCCTGCTCCTCTTCCTGGGTATGTTTTCTTGGCCCTGGGTTATAGTCACATGGCCTCTTAGTAAAAGACTTGCCTGAGCAGCAGGGTGTTCAGGGCATCAGGCAGTTCTGTGATGGAGCACAGGACCCTCTGAATCCAGGCAATGACGGAGGCAGCAATCAATGAGAACAGCAGCATAGGCCATTGAGACAAGGGGACCCGAGGAGAAAACGTTCTACTAGGAAAATTCTTTTCAAGGTTCAACTTATTATTTGCTCCAGCCCACACATATACCTTTTGCCCTTGCTGCAGAAGCCCTTTGGTTCATACTAAGGCTCTGTCCATGGGAGGGGGATGCAAGCCCAGGAACACAAGACCGAGTCTGTGCTTGTTGCTAACATTGGGGTAGTGTAAGAAATCACTATGGAAAACAGGGTCCCTTCTGCATCTCTGCAGAGAACACTTCCTGGAAGCTGCAGAACTCACTTCTGGTCCCTGGTCCCCCGTAGCATCCCACCCCTTCTGAGGTGTCCCTGTGAACCCACAGCCACCAGCTGTCATGGAACATAAAAGATGAGAATATGGCATCATTTAGAGGAGCTAAAAAAAATTCCCGCAAGCTTCTCAACAGAACATGGTACCCAAAGGAAGAAACACCTGCTTACTCGGGTTTTAAACCTCTGGAGAACCAGTGTCTCCAGAGGTTTAAAAGGAGAAGGTCATGACCCAAGAATTCTATGTTCAGCTAAATTGTTGCTTATGTGTGAAGCAATAAAAAGACAGTTTCAGAAATGCAATGCCTTAGACAGTATGCCACTTTCTTATTCTTTCCGGAAACTGCTCTAAGATGTGTTTTAGTTGACTAAGAGATAAATCAAACCGATGTTATTATACATTGCAAAGAAAATCTCAGTATGTTCCAGAGAGTATAAATGGTATAAGCCACGTTTTCTGACTGTGATGCAATAGAATAGAAAAATAACAACAAAAACAAACAAACAAAAAAACAGCGACTATAAAAAGTGGAATAAAAATAATTTCATTAAATGATTCCTGGGTGAAAGATGAAGTAATAACACAATCATAGGCTATTTAGAAAATGAGGAATTTGATAGAAATGATGACATTTACTGATTTAATTATAATCATTTCACTTATGATCAGGAAGTTATTGAGTAGGCTGGCTCTCACTGAGCCAGAGGCTGGGGGTTGGATCAAGACAGGAGTCCCCACCTTCCCTGGGAAGAAAGTGATGGAAACAGAAGCCACTTGCCCAGGAATAGCATTTGTCACCTGAACTGCCCCCAAATGGGGAGCTTTTAGAGAGAGTAGATGGATTCACTTGATTGGACTTAGCTGAGAAGGAAGAAGAAGAACATTAGGGATGTCTCCCTTGAGGGCTTGAAACTAGGAAGATGAATCAAAAGCAGCAGCAAGATGGCACCACAGAAAGGCCAGCAGGCCTCGAGAGACCAGGAAGTCCAGACTTCTGTCCCTATAGCCCTACTGACCACCAACATGCCTGGGCTGCAAGTGCCTCTCCAAGAAGCAGACCCCTGGGGAGTACCTGCACTTCCCACCACTGGCCCCTGCCCTGCCTGGAGGGTACTGCCAAAGCCTACCCTGTGTCTGGGCCCGCTTTGGCCTGTGGAGCCATGCCATCCCCATGCTGCCCAGGCTGCAGTGCTGGGGCCCAAGTCACCGAGGCCCTTAGAGATCCCCCTGATCTCCCCCTGCAGGCTGCTGTCTACAGCATTGCTTGCTCCACCCATCATCTATTCCCAAAGTGTGGAGCTCTGCCACTTTGTCCCTTTTCCCACTGATGCTTGAGGGAGAGTGCCCACCTCGTGGAGGCCTGGAGAGAGCCCACCATCCATGGTTTGTGTGGTCTCGGGAGGGGAAATATGAGTTGTGTTCACCCACTTGCTGGCCCCCAGTTGGCAAGGCTGGCCCTCAAATGCTGAAGCTTACCCCCCAAATGCTGAAGCTGACTCCAGCTTAGCATGTGACAATGTCCCCAGGGGAAGTGGACCACCCTTGGGTGCACACATGGATGGGCATCTTCAGACATGGGTGCAAGCAGGCCCTGGTTACCCTGGATGTGAGAGCTGCTTAAGCACAGAGCCCTGTGCACATGTGGCGGGAGCCTGAATCACTCCTGGGACCTGGCAGAGGGCATTCCGGGCACCCCGTGCCTGCAGCGCCTCCACTGTCTGCTGCCTGTGAGCTGGGCTGTGGTGTGACATTCTCAGTGCCCCCTCGCCTTCAGTCTCCCACCCGCTTCTTGACCTTCTGACGTCAGCCCAAGTGATTTTTCTCCAGCACCCATCTGACCGTGTCTCTACCCTTCCAACTCCTCAGTGCTGCTGCTTGTCCTCTGGGTAAAGTCCAAACGCCCTTGGAAGACCCCACCACACTACTGGTCTCCTGTAGGCTTAGCTCTCCTCCTCCCTCTCAGCTCTGTTCTCCAGCTCCCTTAGTGGCTTGGCCCCTCGGGCTTTGTGTCATAGCCCATGCCCTTCTCACTGTCTGGTTAGATGCCTCCTTGTCTTGGTGATTAGCCCCTTCTCATGCTACAGGTCTAAGTTTAGGTGTTACTTACCTGGAGATTTTTTCCCCCTGTCCCTGAGCCTCTCTCAGGTGCACCTTATGGGCTCCGAAGGCATAGCCTACCTACCCAGTCTAAGGCAGCCTCTACCACATTGTATTGTGTTTGCTTACTTCCTGGTACCCTCCAACAGATAGTATGTTTGGTTAGGGCAGGAGCTGCCTTCTAGTTGTTTTTGTTTTTCTTTTTAGATCCTGCTGCCTATTTGTGTGCCTGGCACATAACTGGAATTCAACAAAGGTACAGAGTAGCAGACTAATAGCTGGGTGCACAGCAACCCTACAGGCTGCTCACTTGCCACAGAACAGCCTACCACTGTTAGCTCTGGAGCCCTCAAGCAAGGGGCTGGCCACGGTGCTGTGAAAGTTCAGCTTTGTTCACAGGCTGTCAGAGGCATGTGTGAAGGTTGAGGGGGAGGTGAGTGAGAGACAGCAATGCTTCCTAGGGGAGTCCACTTGTGCAGAATGCCTGAGTGTGACTGCACCCATACCCCAACACCTTAATATGTAATTGGAACCCACAGCCAGGGCATTCTCAAAATCTCGGAGGCTCCCAAGGTGGAGGGAAGTTTGGTTCAGGGTCAAGGGGAAATCCAGATTGCCGAAGTTAGTCCCTGCTAACTTAGTCAGCAAATATCTAAAGAAATGGAAGCTCTAGCAAAGAATCTTAGGTTTTCAACAACTACATTTCTTTTTCCCGGGGCACACAGCCTGATTATATCTTCTGGGCTTCTCGCAGTGTAGTGGGGGCTTTGGCAGGTGCATTGTGGTGGGCGTGATGCCTGCCTTCCCAGACGTGGCACCTGAAGCACTCCAGTGTGATGCTCTCTGATGGCTCGCTCTCCCCTTGTTGGTCAGCTAGCTGCAGAAGGTCCAGCACAGAATTCCAAAGCCCGCAGGACTCCAAGACAGCTAGGAGTGGAGGAGCATCTAAATGGAGAGGGCCTGGGTCCCTAAATGACTGCGTGGAGTGGAGCAACCTTCATTCACCCTCATTCCCAACTGACTCAGTTTGGTCTGTGATGTGAGAAAGGGACAGACTTTTGTTGTATTAAACCACTGAGATTTGGGGGTTATTTGTTAAAGCATGAAGCCTACTCTAACACAGCAACCTCCTAGCCTCCTTCATTCCCACATTATCTCCTGTTCCAAGTGACCCAAATTTCCATTTTTGCTCCAGGTCTTAGAAGACAGAGTTAAGAGCAGACAGAGGTCCTGGTACAGGAGGGCTGGTGCTTGTCAGTTCAAAGAGAAAAGGGATCTAGGTGGTCGCCATCTGCTTTGCTCTTTTGTCACCTGCCATATGCCAGAGCTGCAGGAAGGACTCCTCTCCTCAGAGCATGGCTGCCACCTGCAACAGCGTGGATGACACAAGTCCTGTCATTTCCAGAAGTGCTGGGTTGCTTAAGGAGAATAAGGCTTCACAGTGGCCAGGTCCTCCCATTGCTGGGGAGCCCTTATGCCCATGCACAACTGTGGTTGGAGACAATGCCTAGGGGACAGGGTCCTTCTGTGTCCTGGGACACCGAGCCCAGGAAAGTAGCAGATACTTCTGCATTGTAAGTGAAGAATCAAAGTCCTGCTCAGTCAGACAGATGTGGGCCTGAAACTTTGCTCTGATATTTGAGTGATCTTGGGAAGTTTTAATAGCCCCAAGTGCCATATTTCACTTCTGTAAATATCGAAAAAATAAAGTACTTTTAACACAGCCCTTAGTACAGTGTCAATTATATAATATGTCCTAAATACATGTTAACACTTGCAAGAGTAATAAACAATGATAATAGATAGGTAGAAAGATAGCTGCCTTCAAGTCAACTCCAACTCCAACTCAGGGAGACCTTATGTACAACAGAATGAAACGTTGCCTGGTCCGGCCTCATCCTCACAACCACTGGCATGTTTGAGTCTAACCTTTTGTCTATTGTACCAGTCTGTCTCACCAAGGGTCTCTCTTGCTTTTACTGACCCTCTACTTCCTCAAACATGATGTCTTCCACTAGTGATTGATTTCTCCTGATGATGTGTCCAAAGTGAGTGAATTGGACAGCATCATCTTGTGATACATAGGATTTTCATTGGCTAATTTTCACAAGTAGATTGCCGGATCTTTCTTCCTAGCCTGTCTTAGTCTGGAAAGCTCCACTGAAACCTGTCCACCATGGGTGACCCTGCTGGTATTTGAAATACTGGTAGCATACCTTCCAGCATCACAACATGCAAACCACCACTGTAGGACAAACTGACAGATGGGTAGTGAATAATGACCATTTATTGATTGCTCCAGGCAGGTTCTGCCTGTGTTAACTCATTTAGCCCTTACAACAAGCCTACAAAATAGGCTGTGTTAGTAGCTCCGTCTTATAGATGAGGAAACTGAGACAGAAAATCAAATCAAACCTGTTGCTGTCGAATCGATTCCAACTCAAAATGGCCAATAGGACAGAGTAGAACCGCCCCATAGAGTTTCCAAGGAGCGCTTGGTGGATTTGAACTGGCGACCTTTTGGTTAGCGCCCATAGCTCTTAACCACTACGCCACCAGAGGAATATAAATGCAGTAGTTCATGTAGCTATCGAGTTAGAGCTGACATCCAAGTCCATGCAGTTAAGACTCCCTGCTTTTCACTACTAGGTCAAGGAGGAGGAGAATGGCAAGAATGTTGATGTCCCCATTGTCTGGCTTCCCCACCTTCTCTGTAGGGCCCTTGGCCCACAAGAAAATCTCTCTGTAGCTGTGCCCATCTCTTATGCCCAGCTACCTTGGCTTACACTTTGTGTAGCTGTAGGGTCTTCAACCCACAGCTTCTACTAGGAGATGGCCAAGGAGGAGCTGTTGTGTGTGGGGCGGGGGGGGAGGTGGGGGCGAAGTCCGCCCTGTCACCTCTCTGCTGCAGCCATTGCTGAATGTGACTGTAGCAGCTGAGGCTTTTTTGCGACCTCTCCTACCTTTGCCTTCCTCCTCTTCTAAGTACCACCAATGCTGCAGCAGGACCACCATCTGGCATCTGGGTAAGGCTGTGCCAGGGCCCCTCAGTGCTAAGAAGAAAAGCAAAAGACAGTGGTATGACAGAGAGAGACCGAGGGTCCCACTGGAGTCCTGCCAGGCCTGGTCCTCAGGGGAGGCCACTTTGCATGTGGGCCTGGTGCTGGCCACCTGATGACAAGCTGAGGCATACCTGGGCTGTCCCAGGAAGCCCAGCGTGTATGCCTGTGACTTGGGGGGCCTCTTCTGCCTCAGCATCACTTGGCAGCACACATCGTGCTAACAGCTACCTCCTGGGGTCTGGCCTCACCTTGCCCGGTCACTGTGGTCAGCTCATCTGGGAGGGTAGTGCTGAGGCAGGACATGGCGGGGGTGCCAGGTAATCATAACCACCTCCCTCTGCACAGAACTCAGTGCTGTCTCTGTGCCAGGCTCGGTGGGGGGAGCGTCACCACAATCTCAGTCTGAGTTCCTCTTGCTGCTGTAACAGAAACACCACACGTGGGTGACTTTAAAGAACTGAAATTTATTTTCTCACTGTTCCGGAGGCTAGAGGTTCAAATTTAGGGCACCAGCTCTAGGGAAAAGCTCTCTGTTGGCTCTGGTGGAATATCCTCGGCTTCTCTAGCTGCAGCATTCCTCATTTCCTTGGTGATCTCCACATGGCACATCTTTCCCCCTTTGTGCTTCCTGTCTCTGTGTCTGTGTCACTCCTCATAACTCAGTAATGTTTAGGTTTAGGACACACTCTCCCTACACTGATACGGCCTCATTAACATACAAAGGAAACCCTGTTCCCAAAAGGGATCACATCCATAGGTATAGGAGTCAGGACTCCAGCACGTATTTTGGAGGGACACAATTCAATTCATAACAGGCTTTACTTCATTTACTTCATTCCACCCACTGATTCCTGGCTAAGCCACTGATGCCAAGTCCACCTCCCCCCACTCTTGTCACTTTGGCCTCAACTTGCTTTCGGCAGCACAACTGCACTCATGCTCCTGGTAGGTGTGAGTCTCAGAACCTTCTGCAGAGCTGGTCCTGAGCTCCACCACGAGTGGGTGGCTTTAACAAAGAGAAATTTATTCTCTCATAGTCCAGTAGGCTAGAAGTCCAAATTCAGGGTGTGAGCTCCGGGGGAAGGCTATCTCTCTCTGTCAGCTCTAGGGGAAGGTCTGTGTCATTAATCCTCCCTGGTCGAGGAGCTGCCCAGTGCAGGGATCCCAGATCCAAAGGATGTATTCCACTCCTGGCACCTCTTTTTTGGTGGTATGAGGAAAATCAGAAATCCCACATGCCAATTACTTCTGGGTGGCTGTCTCTTTCCCACATATTTTCTGAGCATCACTTATTCTTGCCGGGCATCTATGGAATCTGGTGAGGCAGGAATAAGTGAAGAGAGGCAATGCCTCGGCTCCTATGGAACGTGGGGCACATGTATACAGACAGGACAGTTGGATAGTGAAGGCTACTAAGAAGAAAAGTAAATTGCAGTGGTGTGATAGAGAGCGAATGGGAGTTCCTGAAGAGGTGGCATCTGACTATGATGTGAACAAAAAGAATGAGCCAGCTAAGCCAAAAAAAACTCGTTGCCGTCCAGTTGATTCCGACTTAGCGACCCTGTAGAAGAGAGTAGAACTGCCCCATAGGGTTTCCAAGGACCGCCTGGTGGATTTGAACTGCCAACCTTTTAGTTAGCAGCCGTAGCTCTTAGCCGCTACACCATCAGAGTTTCCAGCGAAGCCAAGACCTAGGGAAAATGATCCAGAAGGAGGAACAGCAGGTGTGAATCCCCTGAGGTGGGAACTAGCTTGGAGAGCTGGAGGCTGGCATCGGCCATGGTGTCTGCAAGGTCCCTCTGCTGTGCATAGGCAAGACCTGGGATCGGAGACTCCCTCTAACCGCTGGTGCCCCCTAGCCTTCTGTGATGGATGCCCCACCCCAGGATCAGAGCAGGGAGCCGTGGGCAGTCACAGGCCCTGGGGCTTTGATACAAGTACCAGGGAATGCTGCATCCCTCCCAGGGCCTTCTCAAAAGACATAGATACGGATAACTTCAAAAATGCAAGAGCCAACCAGTAACATCTCTGAGGAGGCCATTGAGGATTGGGCTATTCATTCTTTTCTTTGATATTGATCTGGAGCGTGCAGGGCAAGTGTGAGAGCAGAGACCATGCCCTTGAGTCATTGCTGTGACTGTTCTGAATTGTCCAAAGCATAATGCAAAAGCAGTGGTCCGTTCTTACTGGCCTTAGCCAGCTCAGTGTATGGAGGCCATGTTGAGAGGGCTTTCTCTGGGTGGTCTCTGGTCGATGAAGACCCCTTATTGCATCGTATTACATTACAGAGGAAACCCTGGTGGTATAGTGGTTAAGTACTATGGCTGCTAACCAAGAGGTTGGCAGTTCTAATCCACCAGGCGTTCCTTGGAAACTCTATGGGGCAGTTCTACTCTGTCCTATAGGGTTGCTATGAGTTGGAATTGACTCAACAGCAGTGGGTTTTTGGTTTTTTATTACATTACAGAAGGTATTATTGAAGGTGGGAGTAGCTGGAGACACTTTACTCCCCTCAGTTTGGTATCTGTCATGCCTGAATGAAATGGGTCCCAGGGCAACTGCAGGAGCACCAGGATGTAGCCTTCTCAGCTAATCCCCACCAGGCCAGACTTCCTGCCTGGTTCCCTGCTTCCTCATCCCCATCCGCCTCTACTGGGATGGAGGGCTGTCAATCCCAACTGAGACCTGAGTGACGTATTCTTCCTCTGTGAGCCAAACACTGTTGAGGGACCAACTAGGCCTCAGTTTGCAGGTCATCTCTGTAAGGAGCTGTGTGACCTTGAACATGTCACTGAACTCAGAACCTCAGTGTCTTTATCTGTAAGTTGGATTCCTATGAGGATGCCAAGACAGCAGGTCACATAGTGTGTAGGTCTCCTCTCTGTGTCTAGACCTGCCTGCGCTGACCAGTGACATGGACAGAGGCCTCTGCCATAACACTGGCTGCCTGCTTCCTGAGGAGGAGCCACCAGCCTGTTCAGAAAGTGGGTGATCGCCATCCTGTGGATCTGACGACTTGGGCCCAGTGCCACCTGGCTGGTTCCTACCTGTGTTGTAGGGAAAAATCATCACAAAGTTTAGTAAAGCAAAAAGAAAGTTTTATTTGGTAGATATTCAAAAAGGCAAAAGTGGGAAGCAAACAAGCATGCTGCCAGAGCTAATGTCTGCCCAAATCCAAGGAACGTTGCAGAATCATCAGCATATACTGACGTCACAAAATGGGTAAAATCATTGAAAGCTTCACCTTTTCACCAATTGGCTAAAAACTGCTAAATCAATGTGATTCTACATTTTGAATTATCTTTCTTAATACTCATTGGTAATCAATAATAATCATTTAGTAACGACAGGAGGGTGTTCATTGGTCCAACAAATTGTCTACTCAATAATGCTGATAGAAAAAGATAAGAGTGGAAAGTCTTGCATGTTCTATTTGACTGGCCTATGTGAAAGGTTCCCTAAAAGATATTTTCTTCCCTAAAAGATATTTTCCAAGATTGTCCTAGCTATTGTCTTTATCTCAGGGCCCAGTTGATGTGTCCTTATGAATCCTTATGAGCCCCTGTGAGCCCTTGTGAGTCCAGCTCCAGCTGGGTCACATTCTTTATGCTAAGGGACAAGGAATAATGATTCCAATAGTATTTCCTAAATCACCTGTAACACCGGACTCACCTTTCTCCCTCCTCTCTGCCCAGTGCTTGGTGCTTGCTGCCTGGGAACTATTCTCTTTTCACACCACGTGGCTTCCCTCAGTGCTGTAAGTTGGGATCAGAAACGTCTGGGTCCCACCCTTCCATACAAGTGGAGGCTGGGGCTGGAAGTTAATGGGACCAGGAGCCAGTCACCCCTCTCCCAGGGCCATGTGCTATCACAGACACTGAGGGCTGCCTAAATATCATGGAGCTGCTCTTTGCCATTGTCCGAGATGACCAGAGCGAGCTGTCACCTATGGTGACATTCAGACCTGAAGATTACCCAGGACAGTACCCCGCTGCCCTCACATTTAATATAGAAATCAGAAGAGTTATGAAAAGGCCCGAGAAGGCCTTAATTTTCGCAGACGCCCAAGGCTTCTCACTGGCTGGCGTGTACCCGGCACAAAGGTTCTGTCTGTCCTGTGTCTGCTGAACACAGTGCTCAGCCCAGCTGTACAGTCTTCCCAGATGGCTCAACAATGGCCTCAATCAGGCTCAGAGCTTCTCCTCCGTGCCCCCAGACCTGCCCTGCCTCCTGCTTTCTGTAGGAGGAAGGAGGCCATTGTGGCCTGTTTCTTTGATGCATGCCATGAGCTGACAGAAGGCCTCTGCTGATGCCTCTGACCCCAGAGGAGCTGCTCCATCACCTTGCAATCCAGTCTTCTCGGAGAGGGGGGAGGTCCATTGTTGGTCCCGCTCTCCAGCTGTGTTCTTCCGTCTAGCAACTGGAGCAGGAAAGCCTTTCCTTTGGAAAATTGGAAAATTTCTGCTTAAACTGCCAACTGGTGAGTCTTTGAGGTCCGTTAAGTCTTCCCTTTAGCCCCGGAGCTGAGTAAGAAGGGGCTGATTCCATAGGTATTAGCCGGCGATCTGATCTTAAATGCCTGCTGCAGGAAATGGCTCCACAGAGGAGGACTTGCTTTGCAGGCAGCCATGAGCAGATCAAGGGAGCATTGAGCGGCATATGTACTGACCTTCCTCTGCAGTGTTTGGGGAATCACTGGGTGAAGTGTTTAAAGAAAACAGCTTTCACAATAGATCTGGGTGGGCTACACTGTGGCCTATTGTCAGAAAACTGCACATTCTGCAGCAGACCTGTCACAATGTAGGTGGCTCAGCTGCAGGACATGCCAGGCCAGTGTGAAGCCAGAGGAGGCTGGTGCTGGGCTTCAGCGCTATTCCTCAAAATGGGGTAGCCAGGTGTCAACTAAACAGACATTCAAAGGGGTGTGGGAATCTGGCATGACCCTGGAAGCATTGGGTCAGCTGCTGTGTCTGGGGCAGGTAGGATGCCAGCCAGGAGTTGATATGAGCAGAGTCCAGCCCCGGGCAGGTGAAGGGGTGCACAATCTCAGCAGGATATCAAGGTTCAAGCCATGAGGTTTGTTGTCCCAAGCTGGAGTGCTGGACAAGGCAAGGGTGGACCGCTGGAGTGCTGGACAAGGCAAGGGTGGGCCAGCCCTTTATGCGTGGAGTGGTGCTGGGGCACAGGGTCCAGTGGAACTAAAGGCCCTCAGTGCTGTCCAGCTCCAGCCTCCTGACAATGTAGGCTCAAGAGGTGTTGGCCAAAGAGAAGACTATCTTTCATTAAGAGGGAAAAATGTAAAAGACCAGCTGACATTTTCCTGGAGAATCATCTCATATTGTCAGGATGAACATAATTATAGCATTTTATATACATACCAATAAACAACATAATGATAAATGAAGAAGAAATCGAAGTTGTCAATGATTTCATTCTACTTGGATCAATAAATGTTTTGGGGAGCAGCAGTCAAGAAATCAGAGGACTTACTGTGTTGGGCAAATCTGCAGCAAAAGATCTCTTTGAAACTCTAAAAAGCAAAGTCATCGCTTTGATGACTAAGGTGCACCTGACCCAAGCCATGGTTTTTCCATCACCTCATATGCATGGGTGAGCTGGACAACAAGAAAGGAAGATCAAAGAAAAATTGTTGCATTTGAATTGTGGTGCTGGTGAAGAATCTTGAATATACTGGGGGCTGCCAGAAGAATGAACAAATCAGTCTTAGAAGAATACAACCAGAATGATCCTTAGAAGAAAGAATGGTGAGACTTCGTGTTGCTTACTTTGGGCATTTCATCAGGAAAGACCAGTCACTAGAAAAGGACATCATGGTTGGTAGAGAATCAGTGAAAACAAGGGAGACCTTCAATGAGATGGATTGACGCAATAACTACGATGGACTCAAACATACCAGTGATCATGAAGATGGTACAGAGCTGGGCAATGCTTCGGTCTGTTATACATGAACTTGCAGTGAGTTATAGTGGACTCCATGGCAACTAACAATAACACAATGTATGTTGCTGAAGTCCTTTGGTGGTGCAAACAGTTAGTGCTCCTGGCTACTAACTGAAGGGCTGGAGGTTGGAAACCACCCACAGGCACCTCAAAAGAAAGGCCTGGTGATCGATCTACTTCTGAAAAATCGGCCATTGAACCCTGTGGAGCACAGCGGTACTCTGACACACATGGGGTCGCCATGAGTCAGAGTTGACTCAGCAGCAACTGGTTAATATGTGTTTCTGGCACCAGAATTGGGTCTGCAGTGTAGACTAGTAGCCCTTGGAAGCTAATGTTGGTTCTTACCAAGGACCTTCCTTTCCACATTTCTGCTGCATCCTCTGGTCATACTGACCCCTACCTCCTTCACTGCCTCTGTGCTAAACGTGCCTCTTTCTCACCCATTTCTCCTTTTATTCTTACCCTCAGCCCTGATGAGGATAAGCCCCAAACTTAGTGGCTTAAAATGACTACGATTTTATTATGGATTTGTTTATTTATTACTGGATTCTGCTAGTCAGGAATTCAAGAGAGCATAGTGTAGACGGCTTTTCTCTGCTCCAGGATGTCTGGTGCCTCAGCTGGGGAGAGTTGAACGGTTGGGGGTTGTTACAGTGTCTGGGGAGGCTTCTTTATTTACCTGTCTGACACGTGGTCTGGGATGGCTGGACACATGAGACACATCCAGTGAGAGTGGCGTGTCTAACCCAGCCTTACATGTCACACAGCGTCCCTTTCAATGTACAGCCTGCTGAGCTTTAAGGGAAGGGGACATAAAACCCACCTCTCAGTGGGAGACGTGGAGCAGAGTTTGTGGCCATGATTTAACTCATGATGCCCTTTGCACTTGCTTTATTGTCGCTGCTTGGAACGTGTCGCCTGCTTTTCCCCTCTCATTTAGTTGGAGCACGCTGCTTCCCTACTCTGATCCTACCTGTTCATTTTTTTATAGTTTGTTCTTGTAACATGGTTGCAGGGATGGAGTTATTCTTTATCTATGCCTCAGGAAATCCTGTCTGCTGGCTGGTGGCAGTGACGCCAGAAAGATCGTTTACAGGAAAGCATTATTCATGGTGTTTCTAAGATGCTTCTGGTTCCTTCTCTTCTCCCAGTAATTTCATCAAAGATCACACTTTTATAGCAAATAGAGACTGCAGAATAAATCATTAAGTCTTAAGTGGATCAAATTTCCCTGTACTCCAATGCTTCTTCTCCATGCAAATCCAAACATTGGAGATTTTTATCACATATGGTGGCTTTTTTTTTTCTAATTGTTCAAAAGTATGATGGTCTGGTCTCCGAGATTCTGTTTTTGTAGAAGTGGGAGAGTATGTGTTATCGTTTGTTCAGCCCCCACCCCAACCTCAGTGCCTGCAAAGTGGTGGGCCTGGCACTTGTTAGGTACTTTTGGACCAGAGAGTTCATGTCCAGGTTTACCTTAGTGTGATTAACATTTCTGTTTTGTTTTGCTTTGTTTGTACATTTGATCGGTCTCAAAGTTAGTTTAAAATCTAGGTGGAAACGAGTGATAGCTGAGGGAGTCCATGAGTCTCTTTTCTAAAAGGACAAGCATATTTCAAAACAATGTGGCTTATGATTTGTGGCATTATTTTGGAACATATCTGTGGACTGACATGCTGTAGGGGGTGGGTAAAGAGCACTGGGCTAGAGGTCAGAAGAAGAGGGTTGGATCTTGTTTCATGGATCTCTGCCACTAAATAGAACCTGGAGCTTGGTGATTTTACACTTGTTCTGAAATGCAGTCTCCTCAGCCATAAAATGGTTGGAGTAGAATATATTATTTAGGATTAGGATTAAATAATACCAATCTTTTATTGGGAGGATTAAATGATAGAATTTATAGGAACATGTGAAATGCAGTTATAAAAGTTTGTGATTTTTCACTAATAGGGCAAATCAGGGTTTGTGAACACCAGGAGCCAGATAGATTATTTAAATTATGGAAGAAGCCAGATTTAAGATAAGAGGGAGTGGTCAGAAAAGGGATGTTTCTACTCATCTTCAGCTGGTTGTTGCCCAATTTAACCCCAAGTGGCCAGATTTGATTTTCCCAGAGAATCAAGATATGCAGAATTTATGGGACTATTCTCATTTAAAAATTTTTGTTATTGATTAAAAAGTAAATACACATACATAAAAAAAACATAATGTAGAACAAACAAAACTTCTGCCACCCATTTGTCTTTAGGAGAAGCAAAACCAGTGAAGCATGTATGTATAAATATATATAAAGAGATTTATCTCAAGGAAATAGTTAATGAGGTTGTGGAGGCTGGCAAGTCCGAAATCCGTGGGTCAGGTGTCAAGCTGGAGGTTTCTCCTGACTCACGTGGTTGTAGAGGCTGACAAACTCAAATCGGCCAGTCAGAGGACAGGCTGCTTGCTCAAAGAGTTATGGAAGCTGGCAAATCCCAGAATTGACAGGTCAGACAGCAGGCTGCTGGCTCAAGTCCCAAGAAATGGAGGTCAGATGATGACAAGCTGGATGCAGGATCCAGAGCAGCAAGCTTTGCCAGAACATCTATATATATTGGGTGCAGGCCACACCCCCTTTTCAACTGATTGGCTGCTTACATCAGATCACAAAATGGAGGATGACAACATCATTGTGTAACTGCCAAACCAGTGATTATCGTGGCCTGGCCAAGTTGACACATAGCATTAGTCATCACACCATCTTTGGCTTAAAAAAACAAAAAACAAAAAAACCCAAACCTGTTGCCATCAAGTCGATTCTGACTCACAGTAATCCTATAGGGACAGAGAAGAACTGCCTCATAGAGTTTCCAAGGAGTGCCTGGTAGATTTGAACTCCCAATCTCTTGGTTAGCAGCCATAGCACTTAACCACTACACCACCAGTGTTTCCATCATTGGCCTAAAAAAACAAAACAAAACAAAACCCAGTGCCGTCGAGTCGATTCCGACTCATAGCGACCCTATAGGACAGGGTAGTACTGCCCCATAGAGTTTCCAAGGAGCGCCTGGCAGATTTGAACTGCTGACCCTTTGGTTAGCAGCTGTAGCACTTAACTACTATGCCACCAGGGTTTCCATCATTGGCCTAAAAAAAAAATTTTTTTGGAAGGGTTTCCATCATTGGCCTACACACTGCTAATTTAAAATTTGGTTTGAAAGTGATGCTGAGATGATAAGATGAAATAGACCTGTTTCTCCCTGTCCCTTCCTGCTAAGTATGACTATGTTGCTATTGTTAACTACAATCAAGTTGTACCCTTTGCACAATGGGATTAGATTATTGTGACCCCAAGGGTTTTCACTGGCTAATGGTTTATAAGTAGATGGCCAGGACTTTCTCATAGAAGTACAACTATAAACCCTGTAAATAATGCAAAAGACATCCAAAGGAGAACTCTGAAAGTTGTAAAGAGAAAGGTGGACTGGTTAGGGACCCCACCCAGAACACCAAACCGATTGCCATAGAGTTGATTCCAGCTCCTAGCGACCTATAGGACAGAGTAGAACAGCCTCATAGGGTTTCCAAGGCTGTAATCTTTGTAGAAGCAGACTGCCACATCTTTCTCCCACAGGGCGGCTGGTGGGTTTGAACTGCCATCTCTTCAGTTAGTATCTGAGAGCTTAATAACTGCACCATCAGGGCTCCTCATCAGGGACCCCAGGAATGGAAAATTAACGCAGAGGCAAGGCGTCTTATGACTCCCCATCCAACGGCAGAAAGGAACCCAGGTCCCTTGTCTCCTGACCCAGGTAGGTTCGTTCCTTTCCTGAACCCAGTGGGAGTCCTAGCTGACAACACTAGGCAAGCCAAGAGGCACCAGTGAGGGAATCCTGCCACTACAAGTGGCCTGGCCCAGGAAACACTCTCCATCTCAGCTGGACCTGAAACTTTCCTCCCTAACCTAGAGACACAGGTAGCCAGGAGGTTCTCACAGGGTGGTCCTACCAATACAAGCAACAAACCAAGGAAGTGCATTTTGTTCTCCAGGCCAGAGAATTCCCTTCCTCTACCTAGAGGCACCTATAGGGTCGCTATGAGTCGGAATCCACTCGACGGCACTGGGTTTTTTGGGGTACCTAGAGGCACCAGGTACCCAAATTAGGAAAGTCCTTAAGTTCCCTCAGATGGCACCAATAGAGACCAGCAGCACCATATAAACAAAGCAGACCAAAGAGCACCACCAAAGCTCCGAAAATTAAACTGCCTTTGGAACCACAGCACATAAAATTAGGCCAGGACCTGCATGCTGATCCTAAAACAGGGTGATTGCCTGCTAAAATAAAAGATATAAATAGGACCCAGAGTCTCCTAAACTAATAGCCAAAATGTCTGGGATAAAATTGAAAATCATTTGTCATTGTTTCTCATAACATTTATATTAGAAAGGGCAATCAAATGAGGCCATCACCAAGATGAATCAGATGTTGGAATTATCTCACAAAGATTAAATGCTTCAACAGCCAATTATATATTCTCTTTAAAGAAGTGGAAAAAAAAAAAAAAAGAAAGAAAATCTCAGCAAGGAAGTTATAAAAAAGAACCAAATGAGCATTATAGAACTGAAAAATACAGCAAGTGTAATTTAAAAAAAAAAAAAAAACACCAAAAAACAAAACTCACTGGTTGAGCTCAATAGTATGGTGGAGAGGACAGATGAGTAGAATGAGAAACAGAAGGCAAAGAGGCTCATGAAACGGTGTTTAGCATTATTAGCTATTACCAAAAAACCAAAAACCCATTGCCATCGAGTCAGTTCTGACTCATAACAACCCTAGAGGACAGAGAGGACAGAGTAGAACTGTCCCATAGGGTTTCCAAGAAGTGCCTGGTGCATCCAAACCTTTTGATTAGCAGCCAAGCTCTTAACCACTGCGCCACCAGGGCTCCCATTAGCTATTAAAATGTAAATAAAAGCTACAATGAGATACCACTGAACAACTATCAGAGTGTCTAAAATTATAAAAACAAACAAAACAAGAAATGCTGGTGAGATTTTGGAGAAACTGGATAATTCATACATTGCTGATGGTAATATAAAATATTGCACTCACTGAAAACAGTTCCACAGTTCCTTTAAAACTGAACGTGCAATTACCACTTGGCCCAGAAAATGTACTCTCGGACTCTTGTGTCAGAGAAAGGAAGATTTATGTTCATGCAGAAACCTGTACCTACATTTTCATAGCAGCTTTATTCATAATAACTCCAAACTGGACATAACTCAGGTGTTTTCCAGTGGATCAGTGGTTAAATAATCTGTGACACGTTCATACCAATAAAAAGAAATGGATTATTGAAACATGCAACAACCTCGATGAATGTCCAGGAAATTACGCTAAATGAAAAAGGCCTACCCTGAAATGTTACATGGGTGTCATGGATTGAATTATGTCCCCCCCAAAATGTGTGTATCAATTTGGCTGGCCATGATTCCAGGTATTGTGTGATTTTTCTGTATGTTGTAAATTCCGCCTCTATGATGTTAATGAGGGAGGATGAGTGGCAGTTGTGTTGGTGAGGCAGGACTCAATCTACAAGATTGTATTGTGTCTTGAAGCAATCTCTTGAGATATGAAGGAGAGGATCCAGCAGAGAGACGGGTGACCTCCTACTACCAAGAAAGCAGTGCTGGGTGCAGAGAGAATCCTCTGGACCTGGGTCCCTGAAGGGAGAAGCTGCTAGTCTGGGGGGAGATTGATGAGAAGGCCGACAGATAGAGAAAGCCTTCCCCTGGAGCTGACACCCTGAATTTGGACGTTTAGCGTACTTTACTGTGAAGAAATAAATTTCTGTTTGTTAAAGCCATCCACTTGTGGTATTTCTGTTACAGCAGCACTAGATGACCAAGACAATAGGAAACAGAGAAGGAGGTGTCAGGGCTTTAAAGGGGCAACACAAGTGATCTTTGTGGTGATAGAACTGTTTTCTGTCTTCACTGCGCAGGTCAAGAACCTGTGCATGTGATAAACTTTCATAGAATTAAATACACATACACACACACCCCAACGAGTACAAATAAAACCAGGAAAATCTAAATAAGATCCCTGTGTTGTATCAATGTGGATATCCTGATTGTGATATGTACTATTGTTTGATAAGATGTGACATTGGGGGAAAGTGGATAAAGGGTAAAGGGAATCGCTCTGTATTACTTCTTACAAATGCATTTGAATCTATAATCATCTCAAAACATAAAGTTTAATTAAAAAAAAAGTCATGCTGAGTTGCATGCTACAGAGTTTACGTTAGTCACATTCATATTTCTGTGAACAGATCCAGGCCTAGAATAAAGCTCTCTCTATAAAGACTTAGAAAAGGCAATCAAATTAGAATAGGCTGTGGATTGCCTTTGAAACGAGCCTCAACTATTACCTGTGATAGGGCTCACATTTTATAGTAAGTTAAATATTTTTCTGTTCTTCTGGGAGATTAGAAAGCTTTTTTTTTTTTTTTGATTTCTCAGAAGTCAGTTCAGTCATTCCTTCTTCAGAACTTGTGAGATAAGACTATTTTTGAAAAGCAAACTGTGCGTTATCTGTCATCTCAAGATATCTTGGTTTGAACCAATTACAGGAGTTAAGTCCCCTCTCTGTTCGAATGCTAGACAGTCAGTACTCAATCGGCGAGGAGGAGGCACAAAGAAACTATTTCCTTCCAAATTCTCATTAAAATAACCGAAAGAAATGGCTTTTTCCATTTTCTACCCTTACTGATGGCAGTAGCAGGATTTCAGGTTGGAAAACTTTGTAGCTCAGTGGAACTGAGAATTGAAAGCATTTGAGGCAGACCTAACCCTTAGTGGCCCACAGATACTTTATTTGAACTACACTTCATAGCAAATGCTATTACATTAGCTTTTTTTTTTTCCTGATGGTTTGTTGTTGTCGTTGAGAATATAAACAGCAAAACATACACTAGTTCAACAGTTTCTACATGTACAATTCAGTGACATTGATTACATTCTTCAAGTTGTGCAAACATTCTCATCCTCCTTTTCTGAGTTGTTACTCCCTGTCATGGTTAAGGTTGTGTGTCAACTTGGCTAGGCCATGATTCTCAGTGGTTTGACAGATATTATACAATCATCCTCCATTTTTTGATCTGATGTGAGTAGCCAATCACTTGAAAGGGGAGTTTCCTTGAGGATGTGGCCTACATTCAATATATATGGATGTTATGGTAAAGCTTGCTGTCTTAGGCTGGGTTCTCTAGAGAAGTAAAATGCACAAATATATATATAAAGACGGTAATATCAAGGGAATGGCTCACTTGATTGTAAAGGTTGGAACATTCCCAAGTCTATGAGTCAGGATAGAGGCTTCTCCTGATTCACGTAGCCTCAGGGGCTGGCAAACCCAAGATTGGCTGGTCAGAGAGTAGGGCTGTTGGTCACAGACTGCGAAGATTGACCAATCCCAAGACTGGCAGGCAAGACTGCAGGTGAGCTGCCAGCTCAAGTTCCAAGAACTGGAGGTCAGACGAACAGGAGCCAGCTGCAGGATGCAGAGTGAGCAAAAGCCCATGAGTTTTGCCAGAATATCCACTTATATTTGATGCAGGCCACATGTCCAAGGAAAATCCCTTTCAATTTGTTGGCTACTCACAGCAGATCCCATCATGAAGGTGATCACATTATATCAGATATCATCATGGAAGTGATCATAACAACATACAACTGCCAAACTGCATCATAACTGCAAAACCACTGAGAATCATGGCCCAGCCAAGTTGACACACAATTTTAACTATCACAGCCTACCCTTTGTCAGCTTGGCACTTGTACACATCTCCTTAAACCATACATAATCCCTGAATAAAGAAAATTAAGACACACATACAACCGAAAATGTACTAGCCCTGCTTACGCCTTATATTTTATCAATGAAGAAAACAAAAATATTTGATGCACACATACAAAGCAGAAATGCTCATAACAATTACAGTCCTCATTTCTGCAACTGGTCACGTGGTCGTAAAAGGTATTTAGAACTACCTTCTTCTACCACCCATTCCGTATTCACTTTGTCCTCAAAAAGCGTCTCAGCTGGTTGTGGTTCTTTGCCTGTTGGGGTGAGCCAAACCTTCATTCCTGACAGGTCTGGGCCATTAGTGATCATGTTGGAATTGGGCTGCTGTAGTTTTCCATTGATTTTAATCACGGGGCATGATAGTACTAAGAGATGTCCTCAGGGATCTTCTGCATCCCAGAACATACTCTTCTTTACCTCCATTATGTAATATCAATCTGATTTCCTATTGGTAATCAGGATGAATCACACCAGCCAATGTGGTAACCCCCTTCTTTGCCTATTGATCCAGAGACATAAGGAGCTCAAAGTGGCCAGGTGGCATTCTTAGCTTCCAGTTCAATGGAATCATTGTCCCCAAGTGGGAGCAATCCTCCCTTTGGAACCAAGACCTCTAGACCCACAGACCATAAGGCCATGGGAACGGGAAGCAAAAATCTTGTGAGTAGGTCACTAGGGATAATAGTGAGTGGTGCTACTCCCGTTTCCACCCTTTGATTCCTGGACTCATGAATCCTGGCTATGGGAGATTCAGCACCATATATTGGATGCTGGTTTAGAGCATATACAGCCTCATGGAAGATATTGCCCCAGCCCTGCAAGGTATTGCCACCTAGCTGGTGCCATAATTTTATCTTTAGAAGGCCATTCCATCATTCCGTCAAACCAGCTGCTTCAGGGTGATGGGAAACGATAAAACCAGTGAATTCCATGAGCATGGGCCATTACTGCACTTCATTTGCTGTAAAGTGAGTCCCCCGATCTGAGGCAATGCTGTGTGGGATACTATGACGGTGGATAAGGCATTCTGTAAGTCCAAGGATGGTAGTGTTGGCAGAAACATTGCATGCAGGGAAGGCAACTCCATATCCAGAGTAAGTGTCTATTTCAGTAAGAACAAAATGCTACCCTTTCTACGATAGAAGTGGTCCAATGTAATCAACTTTCCACCAGGTTGCTGGCTGATCACCTCAAGAGATGGTGCGACACTGGGGACCTCGTACCATCAAACCAATAATATGCTTGATATTAATAGGTTTAATAATGAATTGTACTTATATTTTTGTAATAAGTCTACTTTTGCAATTAATTTACTTCATCCTTCTTGGCTATATTTTTATATACTGCTAGTTTCTATTTGCTAATGTTATATTTGGAATGTTTTCATATGAGGTTGCTCTGTTTTATTTTCCTTGAGATTTTTATATTAGTATTTTGCTAGTTTTATGAGATAAATTTAGAAGCATTTTTCATTCTTTTTGGAAAGTTAAATAGAAAAGGAATTGTCTGTGTATTAAAGGTCCAGATAAAATTGTCCCCAAATCATCTAGATGCAGCATGAATTTTTAGGAAAATTTTGAATTTTCTCCTCCCTCCCACCCTAGGTTTATTGGTGTACATGATTTTCTCACTTAAAAAAACAGTTGTGGTGATTCATATTTTCTTAGAAAATTTTCTATTTCACAAACTTTTTCATATTTACATGCTATATTCATAATATTTTATAGTAAAATTTAATTCTGCTCTTCTTCATTACTGATATTATACATTGGTATTCCAAGAAAATTGAAAAAGAATATTAATTCTTTGTTTTATAAGAGTTCTTAAACTCTTTCAATGTTTCTCAATGTCTCTTCTGCAAGACCTGCAGAGTGTGTGACCCTGTTCCCCTCTCCCCCGCCCCCATGCTCTAGCCATCTGCATTTCTCTTAGTTGCTGAAGAGCTCCACGTGCCTGGCCCAGGGTCTTTGCCCAGGTGGGCACTTTAGCTGGAATGCTTTCTCAGCTTTCAGGTCTGCTTAAATAATAGACTCGAGGAAGCCTATGCTAACCACAGATGCTGCATCAGAGTCCTGTTACAGGCGCATATGGAAGCGTACCTTTCATTCATGGCAATACAGAAGACTGGAGGCCATTTCTGATTTTATTCACTGAATCCACAGACTCCAGCACCGTGCCTGCATTGTGTCAATACTTAGAAAAATTATACTGTTAAGTTATAATGATTTTATTTTCTGTTTACTTTCTGTTTTTTACTGTTTCTTTTATGTTTTCTCCCAGGTTTTTTTTTTTTTTTTTTTGTATTTATGTTCATCTGACCTCTCGTTCTTCAACTCGAGTTAGCAGCTTACCTGCCATCTTGCCTGCCGATCTTGGGATTCATCAGTCATGGCAGCCTCTGAGCCAGAGCCCTACTATCTGACCTGCTGATCTTGGGTTATCCCTTACCCTTTACACCTTGGGTTCCCCGTGTCCCTTTGTCCAGGTTTCCTGTCCCTTCCTGCCTTCTCATCTTTGCTTTTGTTTTATGTGGTGAATTATGTTGATTGATTTTGTAATGTTGAACCACATTGCATGCCTGGTGTGAGTCCCACCTGATCATGATCATCTAGTTGTTGCTTTTGTATGATTTCTAATTGTCTATTGAGTCTGTCATTTTTTTTTTTTTTTTTTTGTATTGTTTTCCTGAATTCTTTTAGGGTTTTTTCTGTATTTTCCTTGATCTCTTTGAGGATCCTAAATATAAGTCTTATGAATTCCTTCTCAGGTAGTTCTATTGTTTCTTCCTCTGGAAGGTTTTTTTTCTCTTCATTTGACTCACTTCTTTGAACCACCTTTTCTGTTTTTTCATATGATTTGTTATTGTCTGCTGTCTCTGAGGTATTAAGATGTTATCTTTTTTGTGTATTTATTTATTTGTTGTATGTTTGTTTGGTCCTGATCTTTCATTTTGTTTTGTTTTTGATATAACAGGGCAGGTGGGGTGGGTGTGCTCTTCTGTTTGCTCATTTGGTGGCACAGGAGTGCTCAGCACATGTTACCAGGTCAGCGTGTGTGTAGGTTAAGATCGTGTGTCAACTTGCCTGGACCATGATTCTAAGTGTTTTGGCAGTTGTATAATATTGCGATCACTCTCCTGTTGAAATTAGATTTGTGGTCACCCCCATGATGGAATCTGCTGAGTAGTACTGGTGGTGGCGGGGTCTGTGGTGGTTCCACCCCCTCAGCCTTCACTCCTCTCCCCTCCACTACCTACTTCCTTCATGATCACCTTACCAAGGCTCTTGGCTTGTTCTGCATCCTCCAGCTGTCTCTTGTTTGTCTGACCTCTGGTTCTTGGGACTTGAGCTAGTAGCTTACCTCCCGATCCAGGGATTCCTGGATCTTCATGGCCTGTGAGCAAGAGTTCTGCTCTCCGACCTGCTGATCTTGGGTTTGCCAGCCCCTGCAGGTACATGAATCAGGTCTTGCCTGATGATCTTGGAATTCATTGATCTTCAGAGTCTGTAAGCAAGAGTCCTGGTCTCCGACCTGCCAATATCGGCCTCACCAGCCCCTGCGGCTGTGTGAATCAGTAGAAACCTCTATCCTGATCAATGGACTTGGAACATTCCAGTCTCTACAATCATGTGAGCTGTTTCCTTGATATAAATCTCTCTCTCTATATATTTATACGTTTAACTTATTTTGCTTCTCTACAGAACCCAGCCTAAGACAGTGTGGCCGTGGCAGGCAAGACAAATGCACATGTTGCTGTTTATTGAGTGTGCAGGGTGGCAGAAGGCAGATGCTGTCATCAGTCTAGTGGTACAGAAGCATGTGGTGGTGCTTGCCCAGGGTGGACAGGGTGTTGGGCAGAGTGGGTGTGGCAGGTGATAGGCAGTGTGGATGCCCTCACTGCTGCTTGCTGGGTATACAGGGTGGCAGGTGGTGGGGTGTGGTGGGTGTCCAGGGGTGTGGGAGCACTTATGCCACTTGCTGGGTGAGCAAGGGGGTGAGTAGGGGGATGTAGCAGGCAATCGGAGATGGGGGTGCTATCTGCTGCTCACCAGGTGGGTGGGGCAATGGGTAGTGGGGTGCTGTAGCTGGTGACTAGGGCTGTAGGAGCACTCACTACTACTCGTCAGGTTGGGGGGGTGGTGGGCTGGGGTTTTGGTCAGCAACTGGGAGGGCAGGAGTGCTTACTGCCACTCACTGGGTGAGCCTGGTGGGGGGGTTTGTGGCAGCAACTGGGAGCATTGGGCAGGATGGTGGGTGGGGGGATGTGACAGGTAACCAGGGGTGTGGGAGCACTTACTGCTGATCGCTGGGTGGGCAGCACTGTGGTTGGGGGGTGGTCGTTGACCGGGAGGGTGGGTGCTCTCTGCCACTTGCTGGGTACACGGGGCAGCAGGTAGGAGGATGTGGTTGATGGGGCTAGGTAGGAGGGAATGGTGGTCTCCTACCCCAGCAAGCTGGCAGGTAGGACGGTAGGGGTGGGGTGGTTCATGCTGCTAATCATCAGGAGGGCAGGGGAAGAAGGAGCACGCTCCTCTGATCACCAGGCATGGGTGCCTGGGCCTTCCTGTTGGCTGCAGCCAGCAATCAGGACCTGAACCTGACCAAGTGTGGGGAGAAGTGAGTGTGCCTGGAGTGTGGTCAGGTGGAACCTCCTGCTGAAACTGTGGCTCTATTACTCTGTGTGCACCACCCACACTAGTGGTCAGGTACCGCTGCTGGTGAGTGGTCTTGTCTCTGGTTCCTGGCTCCCTAGCTGATCTGTGGACACCAGGGTCTCTGGAACTCTCACCCTCCTTCCTGTGCTTTCTCTCTTAGATTCAGTTCATGTCCTGCTCACATCACTTCACTCCGGGTATGTCTACACAGTTTCTCTGCCTCCTACTGAGAATTCCATGAAGTGCCTTCCTGTGTTCCCCACTCAGGATCACTGCTGGCTTTGTTTCAAGATGGCTACGCTGTGCTGGATTGGCGGGTAGGGCACCTCAACTCCATATCTCTCCTTATTCACTGTTTTCATTCAGTGTCTTCTTCCAATCAGTGTTCAATCTAATTCTTTATCCTACCATTTTATGCTCAGGATTTCGGGATTGTCATCTGTATCTGTTTCACTTGTTTTCTTGGGTCTTTGCTGTAGAGGGACAGCATGGTCTGTCTGACTAAGCCTCCATCTTGGGCTGTCTCAGGAATGTACTGTTAAGAAACTTTCAGGAGAGAGTTCCTGGCCACATTGTCTTTAAGATGACATTGCCTTGCATTTGTATTTTCACATGTTATTTCATATGGCCCTGTGAATTAAACAAAACAATACTACTATTCCTGTTTTATAGCAAAGGACTTTGAGGCTTAGAGATATCAAGTAATTTGCCCATCTTTATATAGCAAGTAAATTGCAGAACATTAGAATTCAGGCCTTTTCACTTCTTTCCTTTATGCTATGTTGTTATTGTTGTCAGCTGCTGTGGAGTTGGCCCCCAATTCATGGTGACCCCATGCACAGTGGAACAAAACGCTGCCCAATTCTACACCATCCCCATGATTGCTTGCAGACAGGACTGTTGTGATCCATATGTTCTCAGTGATTGACTTCTGGAAGTAGATCACTAGGTCTTTATTTCTAGTCTCTCTTAGTCTGGAAGCTCTACTAAAGCCTGTTCAGCATCCTAGCACCTGAGGTACATTGGCTGGAAATCAGTCCCTGGTCGCCCTCACGGAAAGCAAGAATTCTGCCACTGAATGTCCAGTGTTCCTTATACCATCTTAAAGTGTCTTAATTCGGCAACTTCTTAGTTATTCTCCCTTGACCATGCCCACTTCTTCTCTTTTTGGTGGAAAACAAAATATTGCATCACTACCACAAAATGCTCAGTCTTTTCCAGTGACTGAGACTGATTTAGAATGGAGCCTGATAGTCAGAAAGAAAAATTGATGGGAAAAGTAAAGACCTTAGAAAAGAGAAAATTACAAATCTAGAAATTTTACTACCCTAATGGTGAAATACTTAGTTGAAATAAAATTTCTTAGTTCAACATTTTCCCTTGAGGAGTCTATGGGTGAGGAAAATGGAGGACCCAGAGCTAAACACAGACCCCTGTGTAGCAAAGTACCTTCACTGATGTCTTTATTTGCAAAGTACAGGGAAGGTGAGAGATTTCCAATACTTGTTCCACTTGCTTAAATCTTAGTATTAAATGGCTTTTTACCAGATAATTAAGACCTTCATGCCTGGATGCAACTGTTCAAAGGGCTCAGTTTTAAGTAGTGTTTAATATGAACAGGCTCTGATCCCTTCATCTGTCTAGGATCACCAAATAATACCCTTTTTCCAAAAGAATTTACCTCACAAAGCAAGGAAAAAAAAAAAAAAAAAAAAACAAGCCTCCTTCCCCCAAAACAAAACAGTTTAGTGTGTGTTTGAATTTGTCCTCTCCTAATGGGAGGCACTGTCCAGTCACTCCTACCCCCTTTTATTCCTCTGTTCACAGCTTTTAATGCCAGCAATAAAAGGCACATTTTACAACCAGAACACTAGGTACCAACCAAAAGGGTTTATCCGCTGCATGAATAAAAATGCATCTGGTCCACTTTGGAAGGTGGGAAGTCGGCTTGGACTACGACTTAGAGAGGAATGGAACTTAGCCAGTGTTTATAGCATATATGAGAGGGGTTCATTTCACCCTGGGCGTTATCTCCTCTCTGCAGTCTCATGGCACAGATATTGGACTTGTGTTTGAAGACATCTTGTTCCTCAATTACAATGAAGTGGACAGTTTCCGGCTAAGATCCCACCACTTCACTTACCAGCCTCTTATTATAGTGCCAATTACACAGACTCAAAGCAGTGTCTTCGTGGGGCCAGCTATTCTGGGGATGGCTCTTCTGAGATTGTACTTACAGTGTTTGAAAGCAGCTGAATAAACAGCCTTGTTTTATTTGGGAGCTCTTGACCATGGAGTTGTTTATTTAGTAGTTATTTCCTATTCACCTAATGTTACCTCCTCCATTTTCTTCAAGAAATTTTATTTAGCTTTTGTCTTAAAGTAGCTGTCTTGAAGTTGATTTAGATTCATATTGTGAAGAGCTAAGCATGTCTCCTTCCTACTTTCCAGCTCTGTGTAATTAAATCCTACACACTTATCATAGGGTCAGTGTTGGTTCAGTGGTATAATTATTGCCTTCCATGGGGAAGACCCTGGTTCAATTCTAGGCCAATGCACGCATTTGCAGCCACTGTCTATCAATGAACGCTTGCATGTTGCTATGATACTGAATAGATTTCAGCGGAGATTCCAGATTAAGATGAACTAGGGAGAAAGGCCTGGCTATCTACTTCTGAGAATCAGCCAGTGAAAATGCTATGGATCACAAAGCTCTGATCTGCTATAGATCATGGGGATGGCGCAGAACCAGGCAGTGTTTTGTTCCATTGTGTGTGGGGCCACCATGTGTTGGGGGCAGACTTGATAGCACCTAACAACACATCAACCAAACTCTGCTACAATGTTTCTTTCTCTACAAATAATTGAGATTTATCTTCTTTGTGACTCTTTCCTCAGATTCTGGAACTCTGCTACCTTGGGAATCAATCTGGTCTTCCTCCTCCCATAATACTTCACACTTTGTAACTTAAAAACCTGCCATTATTACAGAATCAGAGGTGCTTTATGAAATTTACCAACATTCTTTAAAGTGTAGAGTTGACCTTACAAGAAAGAAAGGATAATTGGTACATACTGAGAATGAAATGGTTTCTGAAAACCAGACTGGTAAGGATGCGAGTAAATCCGGGAGTTCATCCTCCAGGTGCCTTAGTGGTTGGTAGGAGATTGTGGATCTCAGAAACTAGGGGCAGGGGTTTTAACAGCTGCATGTGGTTTGGAGATGAGCCACACCATTGCACAGGAGCCATTGTATAAGGCAAAGAGTTAGAGCTGAGACTGCATAAAGCAGTGAACATAGAAGGGCTGGGGTGGAAGCGTGAAAGAGGAGCCCGGGAAAAAAATACACCTTCCAACATGACGCAGACAGCATGGAAATGTGCCTGTCTTTGTTGGCCTCTGGGTGGGAAAAATGCCCTGGGATAATTTGTGACCATGTGCCTGTGCCCCCCAGGTTAAAATTCTGTCTTTTACTATTGGCTGGTTCAGGGATTCTCAAACTGAAGGGTAAGAGGCTTTTAAAACTTTATGTGAGAGGAATCATGAATGACTTTATGCTAATAAATTTGAAAGTTTTAATACAAGAGAAAAAAATTATAGAAAACTATAACTTAACAAAATGTCTTATAAAGAAATAGAAATTTCTTGTAAAAGGAACTGAATCAGTCATTAGAAATTTACCTAGTTGCCCCCATTCCAACAAAAAAATAGATTCAGAGTATTTACAGAATCTTCTCCCAAACTTTTGAGGAGTAGATAATCTTGAGCTTATAAAAATATTTTCAGAGATGAGAAAAGAAGGAAGTCATTTCAATTAATTTTATGAGGTTATTACAACCTTGATTCCAAAATCAGGCAAAGGCAGCATGGGAAAGAAAAATTGGAGGTTAGTCTTACTTAGGATTAGAGAGGCAAAAATCTTGAATAAAACATTGAACTGAACCTAGGGATGTGTGTGTGGATGTGTGTGTTTGTGTGAGTGTGTGAGAGAGAGAGAGCATTTTGAAACATATTCACACTATACAGTTTCCTCCGAGGAATGCAGGAGTTTAAAAATCTGTAGCTGAAAATCTTTTAATATAGACATGGACGGGAATGTACGCAAACTAAAAATAGTATCTACTGAATACCTCCAACATCTGTCACACTTAATGGTGAAATACTATAATCATTACCTTAAAAGTCAGCAACAAAGCAAGAATATAGTCTAACATTATTTTTATTCTTTCTATTCAATAGTACATTGGGCATTTGAGCCAGTATACTAGTATTAGTTTGAACCACATAAAATTCATGTTATTCAAATATATTTGATCAACAATCTAATATGAGAGAGAAGATTAAAATTTGAAAATGAAGAACTCAAAGTACTACTATTCATAGAATGTGTATTTGTTCTCATAGAAAATCAAAGGGAGTCTACAGGGAAATTATTTGAACAAAGTTGCTCACAAAGTTACTGGATTCAGGATTAATACTCAGAATCAATTGACTACCCATACATAGCAACAAATGGTTAGAAGAAAGTTTTTATTTTTAAATACCCGTCATGATAGAAACGAAATTACGGGGTTCGTATAAATAAATTTAACGAAAGTTGTGCAGAAACTTTAGAGAAAATATAACAGAACCTTATTGAAAGACAAAAAGACAATCTAAATAAGCAGTGAGAAATAAAAGGTGTATGAGCTGGAAGAGTCAATATTACAAGGATGGTTATTTTCAAAAATGATTTTTATAAACGATGTGCTGATGCTAAAACTCAAAGGAAAATGTAGGTGGCAAAGATAATTTTGAAGGAGAGCAAGTTGGAGGAATTTCCCCAACCACTTTCTAAAAAATTATAATAATTAAGACAGTTTTATATTGGCACAGGGTTATTTGAATAGAACAACGATGTGGAATAGAGACCTTGGAAACTGAACTATATATTAATCTCATCTTGACACATAGTGGATGACATTAAACATTCGTGGAAAAAGGATGGACTATTTAGTAAATCTTGCTAGGACAATAGGCTAACCACACAGACAAAAATTAATAAACAAATAAAATAAAATCATGCAGTAATTGCATATCCTTCCCAAAGTAACTTCAAGAAGAATTAACACAGAATTGTGAAAGGAAATGTGACATTTTAGAAGAAAATATAGAATATCACTATGACATTGATAGGGGAGTACTTCTTAAGCACAAAGGGAAGCCTGCTTTAAAATTGAAGTCTGACATGTAAGACACTTAAAAAGTCAGGTTATAACAGGATCTGTATGCAAAACATGTTTATATGGCTACACATCAACAAGAAAAAGACATACAACTTGACAGAAGAAAAATGGGCAAAACACATGAGCTGACAATTCACGTAGGAAAAAATCCAAATGGTCAAAAAGCAACAACAACAAAAAGGATTCCTGACCTCTCTGGCAATCCAGGAAATGTAAATTAAAATGGCAATGCTATATTATTTCCTACCTATAGAATTGTTAAAAATTATTGACTGGTAACAAGTTTGGTGAAGATATAGAGGAGTGGAACTCTCACATATTGTTGGTGGGAATGCAATTGGTACAAGCAATTTAGAGAACAATCTGGCGATTCCTAATAAAGTTGAACATGTACGTAACTTGTGACCTAGCAATTTTATCATTTTCCTAGAAACTCCTGGCATGTGTAGACAACAGACAGGTACAAGTGTCTTCATATCAGCACTGTTTGTAACAGCCCCAAACTGGGAACAAATGGACCACTCCTCAGGAAGGGAATGGAATGGATGAATATATCATTATATCACGGCTTATTCGTCCACTGGGTACAAACACAGTGGTTAAAATGTATAGCATGTATCTACATTGGTCAGGGTAGAGAATCTGGCTAAAGATGTTAAACTGAGAGTTCTGAGGACTTGAAGAGTCAGGATATGCTAAAAACTTGTTTCTGGAGAGGAGTCATTTTTCTTGTGGGTGTTTTGTGGAAAGAAGTATTACAGTCTGGGGACTTGTAAAACAGGATGGATAGACCAGAGGAAATGTAATCTTCCCAAGAGTGGATTGGAATTTACAAATCAGATCGACCAATCCTATATGAAGTCTGACACCGCCCAAGAACAAGTTGTTGTTGTTAGTTGGCATCGAGTTGGCTCCAACTCATAGCTACCTTATGCGCAACGGAGTGAAAAGTCGCCGGCCCTGTGCCATCTTCCTGGTCACTGATATGTTTGAGTCCATTTTCGTGGCTGTTGTGTCAATCCATCTCATTGAGGGCTTCCTTTGTTTCCATTGGGCTCAATTAAGGAATGTTGGTGGCTCTCTTTAGTGCCTTGAAAACATGCTGTGTTTTTTGACAAATGCATTATTAATTGCCTGAGTAAAAGAACAAAGCCAATTTAAGTTCCCAGTCCACCAGGGATCCTCAGGGGATTTGCATGACAAATGAATGACAGGGGCTTCAATTTCAGGAGCTAGAAGGTGGTTCACTGTTCACCATTGCTAACCAAAGGGAAATAACCCAAATCAGATTAATTAACGTGGTCCTGAGAGAGCCTGAGGATTGTTAATGATTCTGTCCCTTGCATAAAAAAGGAAAAAAAAATTCTAAAGAAACAAGGCAGTTTCTGAGTGAAAGGACAATGGGAAGAGAATCAGGTGATTTTTTTTTCCTATGCTTCTTAAATGTGTTCCCTGTAACATTTAAAAGGCCAGTTTCCAACTTACTTGCATTTTATCACTCTGCAGGGGAATTGGGGGTTTCCTTTTTGATTCATTGCCCTTTCCAGAAGCAGTTTATAAACTTCTCAGTCCTTGTTGCCTAGGGTCTAGTGAAGACCATGTGGCTGAAAATGGCCAACGCCTTTGGAAGTGACTGCCAAGATTAGAGTGTCTGACATAGTTTGTGGGGCAACGGGGAGGGCCACAGGTGGATCTGACCAGAAGCATAAATGTCCTCAATCCAGAGACCTTTGGCTTTTAAGGTCTGTAAGAGAACTGTCCTGGCCCCTCTCTCTACCTCTTTGTTCTACCTTCCTTAGTAATTTAGAGCTCTGTATAGTATTTATATTTGCCACAGAGAACCGTGACAGAGACAAAGTTCAGGGCTCTTAGTATAATTTCCTAATCTATCCTTTCTCAGAAAAGGTAACAGGTACCATCTTAAAAGTATCTTCAGGCTACTGAGCTGAGCTGAATTATGGACACAGAGACCATGAAACATTAAAAAACGAAAAACAACAGTTGCCGTCAAGTGGATTCTGACTTATGGCGACCCTGTGTGTGTCAGAGTAGAACTGCACTCCATACAGTTTTCAGTGGCTGATATTTTGGAAGTGTATCTCCAGGGCTATCTTCCGAGGGGCCTCTGGGAACTGAAACCTCCAACCTTCCTAGCAGCAGAGTGAGTTAACCGTTCGTACCACCCAGGAACACCCATGCAGTGTTAGGAACTATGTTACACAAGTTTTGGACACAGAGGACATCTATTTACTGAACACTTTACCTTGAAGGTTTGCCTAATAAGTGACTGAGGAGTGTAGCTGAGCTCTCTTTGGCCAGTTCTCAGCTGCTACGAAGTTAAAAATAATCTCAGTGAGTAGATAATTCTGAGCGATTTAGTGTTGGATTTTGTAGTTCTAGTCAAAGCCTGAGTGAGAAGCACTTGCAAACTGGTTACCTAGTAGGCACAGAGACCACCACCGTGGTGGGAATCTCATCAAGGGTTACTGCGGGCTGCAGGCCAGGAGGGTGAAGTTTAGCTATTGAGGCCTTCATAGTTGGCGGTGTAAGTTTTCTGAAATATTCAGTGCTACATATAAGAATCCACCACCATCTGTCAGTTTGTCATCATGTGGTGGCTTGCATGTTGCTATGATGCTGGAAGCTCTGTCACTGGTATTTTAAATACCAGCAAGGTCACTCATGGTAAACAGATTTCAGCAAAGTTTCTAGACTGACTAGGAAGAAATTCTATTGATCTGCTTCTGGATATTAGCCAATGAAAACCCTATGGATCACAACAGAATATTGTCTGATATAGTGCTGGAAAATGTTCCTCCTAGGTTGGAAGACACTCAACAATGGACTCAAATATACCAATGATCATGAAGATGGTTCAGGACCAGGCAACGTTTTTTTCTGTTGAACATGGGACTGCTGTGAGTTGCAGTGGACTCAAAAGCATATTACAATAACAATATAAGAATGAAGATGGAATCATAGGTGAACATGTCTGGTTTGCCATGTAGGAAGCCTTTTTGCCCAAGATGTACTCTGAGTTTTTTCAGCTGTGAAGGTGTGAGACCCGCACTCCCCACAACCCCTTCTCCTTGTAAGGAACAGAGCCCCCGTAGTTCCAACTTGCTTACCTTGACCACCAGCAGTACCTGGGGATATCATAATAGGCTGAGGCTAGAAAGGAGCCTTGGTGGCTCAGTGGTTAAGAGCTATAGGTGCTAACCAAAAGGTTGGCTTTCCAATCCACCAGCTGTTCCTTGGAAACCCTATGGGGCAGTTCTACTCTGTCCTATAGGGTCACTATGAGTTGGAATTGACTCAATGGCAACACGATTTTTTTTTTTGGCTTGGGACTAGAAACGTTTTAGAATTAGAATTAGAGGGCCTTCCCTCATTGGGCTTTCCATTTGTATGCAGGGGGAGAAGGGGCGAAAGAGGGGATATAGGGAAGGATGAAGGGACTGGTCATTCTGACTTACTTGATGTTCCAAGTATAGTCATTGCACTACTATGTGACCCCAGTGAGCCTTCCAGTAACCTGGTTGCATTACAGCACCTGTTCTGTGGATTAGGAAACCCAGAGTGAGAGAAGGTAAGTAATTTGCCGAAAACTATTGAGCTTGGAGATATGGCACAGATATGGTTTGAGCCCGGGGCTTGCTGTATTGACGTCTGTGTTTGTCTTACTGTCCCACACTAAACTTCACCTGAGTTGACTAATGACAGATCAACATATCAGTTAGCAAATGAGTCTTCAGGCAATATGCTGATGGACCCTTAGGGGGTGCAGAGAGGTGTGGCCTCTGGGAGGAGGTGGGCCTTGTTTGGAGAGGCCACCTGGAAGAAGGGAAAGTGGGTGTTGGGAGATGAGTTTGAAGAGGCTACAAGAACTTAATTTTGGGGCATCCCTACCAGTCAATAGAATTTCAGCCTTTCCTTCTAGTCCTTCATGAGTTTAGAAGCTGCAGGGCAGAGCTCTGTGTCCTAAGGTGGCAGGCAGGAAAGGCAGAGAGTTTGGTGGGGCAGAGGGAGCAGAGGGAAGAGAAAAGAAAAGGTGATGGGGAGGAAAAGAGGGGGCTGAAAGAGAAGTGAGAGGGAGAAAGGGAAGGGAAGAGACAAATGAAAGGAGGGGAAATAGGTAAATAAAAGGGAAAGGAAACAATAAAAAAAGAATACAGGAAAGAAAAAAAAAGAGAGAGAGAACGAGAACCAAGGAAAGAAAGAAAGAAAAACAGAGCCTCCTAGCCCTGCAGCTCTGGGTTTCCCGGGGACAGGGTCCATACCTCCTGCTGCCCAGAGCAGCACCCCTTGCCTGTGAACTTCTGCGTCTGTTCTTGTAACGCTTCCCTATTAGAACTCATGGCTGGTTCCAACAGGATCTGACGTCCCTCCAGGGAGAAGCTAAGTGAGGTCCCGTGAGGTCCAGCCTCCATTTCAGGAGCAGAGCAATGCCCGAGGAGATTCTTCCTGCAGCATAGCGCCCTCTCCCCAGTCTCCCAAATCCTCAGGCCAGCCCTGACCCAGCGGGGTCCTCTGCCCGGGACATGATGGTGCTTGTGTGTGCCTGCACCCCAGCACCTGTAGGCCACTGCATTTGAACCTACTCAGCTCACTAAGATCTGGCTGATAGCCAGCTGATGCCACCCACCTGACTGGCTCAGACTTGCTTCATGGCAGGTGCCAGCACTGGCTACTGGCTGGGTCCTGATAGAGACTTGTGTGCTCTCCAGGAGGTAGTATTCGACTGCTGAAAACATCTGTGTTTCTCCACCCCGTTCCCCAGGTCAGATGCACAGGGACACTGGCATCTGCTAAAATCAAGGCCTGAGCCATCCTCTTTGGATGCCTTTGGAGTGGCAAAGCTATCCATCTCAGAGCTAGCCTTACAGCTGAGTAAAAACAAAACAAAAAAAGCTACATCCACTCCCTGCTGCTCTGTCCAGGGAGATGTAGTAAATGCTGCTGGAAAGGCATGTGGAGATGACCTGGTCGGGGAGCTGGAGGGCTTTAATGGTCATCGTAAGCAGTTCAAACATTATTCTGTAAAAATGGGTGACATAAATGTTTTACACTGGACTAAAAGTTGATGGCTCAAACCCAAAATATTACAGCTGAGAAAACCCAATGGAGCAATTCTACTGTGAGACATGTGGGGTCGCCATGAATTGGAATTGACTCATTTGTTGTTTGTTTAAAGATAATAAACATAAGTTTTACAACTTGGACTGTGGTTAAGAGCCCTTGCAGCAAGGGTTGAGGATGTATAGAAGGGAAGAGAGACTGGAAGCCAGGGGCCTGGGAACCAGAGAAAAAGCTCTGACTGCGGTCAGGTAGGGGTCCCTGGGTGGTGCGAACAGTACATGCTCTCAACAGCTAACCAAAATGTTGGAGGTCGCTAACCAGAGGTGCCTCAGAAGAAAGGCCTGGTAATCTACTTCTGGAAAATCTACCGTTGAAAACCGTGTGGGGTTCTACTTGGACACACATGGGGTTGCAGTAGTGGAAGTCGACTGGAAGGCAACTGGCTACAGTCACGTGGCAGCGTGGTGAGCATCACCTGGAGCAACTGATGGGGAGAAAAGACTGTGCAGAGGCAAGGAGGACCTGGGAACTTTGTTCTGCGCCCTCAGCGCCACTTTCAGAAGCTGGCCGAGTTCTCACCACCACCTCGCTGACTGCCCATCAACTGTCCTTCGTTTCTTGGGTTTTTGAATCTTCTAGGAGTAAAAAATGAAATACATCCTCATGGGATAAAGTGCATGGTGTATTAGTTATCTCTTGTTGTATAACAAATTGTTCCAAAATTTAGCCTCGTAAAACAACACCTATATATTATGTCACGGTTCCTGAGGGTCAGGGATCTGGAAGAGGCTTTGCTGAGTGGTTCTGGCTCAGAGTCAAACTGCCAGCCACCTCAAAGCTTAGCTGGGGGAAGAGCTGCTTCCAGGATAACTTGGGTGGTGGATGGCAGGCTCTAGTTCCTCACTGGCTATTGGCTGGAGACCTCAGTTCCTTGCCAATTGGGCCTCTCCATAGCCTGCCTGAGGTTCCTCATGGTACGTCGGTTGGTTTCCCCCAGAGCAAGTGGTGAAAGAATGAGGGAGAGAGAGCACAGAAGCTGCAGTTCTTTAAACCTAATCTCACAAGTCACACACCATCACCTCTGCTGGGTTCTGTTGGTCACACAGACCAGCCCTGGTACCAGACAAGAGGGTGTGAATACCAGGAAGTGACAAACAAAGGGGCCATTTTGAAGGCTGGCGACCACACTTGTCTTGAGCAAAGCCTATGGTATAGATGGTTGTTCCTCCTGCTGGGCGGTCAGCAGTGGAGGGACTGGGAGCTGATGAGATGAAGTCCACTCTCCCAAAGACAGACTGGTTATAGGTGGTGGTGGTGGTGGTGGGGTCTTCTAGTTATGACTGTGCTCCCAGAAGCTCCTGGGTACTTAACAGTGCTCTTCCTAGGATCCTTTTGTTAGAGCCACACACCAAGATTTCCCTGGCCAAGCCCTGTCTTTCCTGGCCAGCTTCCTCAGGAAATCCTCAGGCTACCAGCACTGCCCCCTCACCACTGTCTCTCCCTCCCCCATCTCTGACGTTTTTAACCTCAGGAGAATTCTTACTGATTATTGTTTTCTTCAGAACCACTCTATCTAGATTCTTCTCTTTTTGTTCTCCTGGACCCTCTTCTCTGCCAGGTATTTTATGAGAGATCCTGAAGGCCATGAAAGCCAGAGCCCAATGACTGATATCCAAAGACTAGTTTCTTTTTTCTCAAAGGGAAGGAGAGCTCAATCTTCAAAACCTCCTGGAGAAAGAAAGGGGCATATCTACATTTAGTCCTTCAAGTGCATCAAGAAATGCATCAGGATGCTAAACGGACCCCTTGTGTTTCCAGATTAAAATGGTTTACTGACCGTCTTCTGTGAGGGACAAGGGAGTGAAAGGGTTAGAGATACATCCAAGGGGTTGAAATCAAGAGCACTAGGAAAATCAAGAGAAGCAACCTGGGGAAAAATGAGCTCAACTGGCACATTCTGAACTGAAAGTGGGACAACTTAGCCCATGGTTGATGGAAAGGTATGTTGAGATTATTCGTTTGGGGCAATTGGTGTGGAGACGTGTTTGGAAGCACTGGTTGTATCCACAAGCTTGGCTAGCCTTGTTCAATGCTCCAGCTGTACAGCTCAGCAGGAATTCTCACCACAGTCATCTGCCATGCGAAGAGCCCCTGCTTGCTATCAAGTCTTGTGTTAGGTGCAGAGGGTATGAAAGCCAATAAAACCAGTGCCTCAGTGAGAGAGGCTGAGTTGTATAAATGGATGCTGTGATCGGCACGCAATAACATCCTGTTGGAGTTTGGAGTACTGTCTTAAGCTCGGTTCTCTAGATGAGCAAAACCAGTGAAGTTTATAATATATATATATATATAGAGAGAGATTTATTTCAAGGAAATGACTCACCCGGTTGTGGAGGCTGGCAAGTCCCAAATCTGTGTGGGTCAAGCTTCAGGCTGGAGGCTTCTCTTTACTCACATGGTTTCAGGGGCTGACGAATCCCAAATCATCAGGTCAGACAGGAGGCTGTGGGCTTATGGAATTGTGGGAGCTGGTGAATTCCAAAACCTGCAGGTTAGGCAGTAGGCTGCTGGTTTATATCCAAAGAACTGGAGATCAGAGGATGATGAGTTGGGTGCAGGATCGAGAAAAAGAGAGAGAGAGAGAAAGCTTTGCCAGGACATCCACATATATTGGATGCAAGCCACACCCCCAAGGAAACTACCCTTACATCAGATCATAGAATACTGAGAATCATGGCCTTGCCAAGTTGGCATACAACATTAACCATCACAAGGGGTGAGGGAGTAACTGTCAAAGAAGATTTAGGGTGCTATTTAAGATAATTCGAAAGGGACACGTTGTTGTCGTACTGGATTTCTCTGGGCCCATAATAATCAACCCCACTATTTCTCATATCATTTGGACTTTCAAGCAGAGCACGGAAGCTGAAAATTACTCACTCAACAGCCATCTGGATTCCACAACATAATCACGTGCCTCAGACAGACACTTTCATCTTCCTTCTTTGACTCTGGAGCAGTTCCATTATCGTTGGCAGAGTATCCCTAGGCTCTGCTCAATTACTAGCTCCTTCCAATTTCCCTTACTACTCTTCTCTTGAATTGCCTCATCTAATCCTATCAAGATTTTTTTTCTTTAAGGCATTTGTATGTTAATGGAAAAAAAAAATCTGTAAATGAAGATCATTTGTTTTTCATCTTTTTTGTTTTAACAGATGATTATTTTTCTTGTCCGGACTTGAGCAGAGAAAAGCATCAGCAAGGTTCTCATTGAAAAATTCATCTTTTTTTGCTGGTGGCAAGAGCCACACTGCAGGAAATAAAACGCCCAGCTGCAGCCATTGCTCAGATCACAGTAGATGCAGCACGCCCCTCCCCGCAACCCTGTTTTCTTTTCCTGCCCTATGAGCAGCCCTCCACGAGGCTGCCATGATTTATACCTGTTGAAATAGACTTTAAAAATCCCAAAGGGGAAACCTCCCTTTCCCACCCAGCATAGTGAAAGACCTCTCTTTCCAGGTCCCATAGGAAGACAGCTCCTGGTCCCAATCTGGACTCTGCTGGCCTTTGGGGATGCTGTTGGCCACTCAGTCCCTGATGCGGTCTTTTGTTCCTTGAATTCTAACTCCACGCGTCCTTTTGCTGATTTTTTCCTCTTCAGTAGCCACATAGAGACATATTAAGTTGCTTTTCAGTTTTCTCTGCCTGTGAAAAATCACTCCAGACTCAGGAAAGAAGAGAGTGACAACTTCAAGAAAGACCTCCAGGTGATTTCTAATGGAAATTGTCCTTTCTTTAAGACTCAACTCACATGACCCACCTGCCCCCATGAAGCCCACCTGGTCACCAGCAACTAGGCTAATTTTGTCCCAAGCGTGTTGTGTACACCTCTTGATGAGCACACATGTCACACTGTATTGTTCTCTTTAGACATATCTGCCTATTCAATGAAACAAGACCTGCAGACTCAGAGCACCTTTGGGACAGGGCTGGTATCCCATCCCTGTCTTCATCCTGAGCCCCTGGTCCAGCATCTAGCAGAGTGCTTATGCTTACTGAGTATTTGTTGGATGAACGAATGAACTCTGAAAATCTTGAAAATACACCATTTCTTTGTCCTTTCTCCCAGCCTTGCCTGGAGCCTACACATGGGCAGTGCAATCTTGGATCGTTTCCTTTCTCTCCTGACAAAGGAGTTTCATTTGTGAAATCCCCTTGACTTTAGCACTGACTGATCCCCATCAGAAATGGTGTTTGGTAAGCTCAGAACCTGGCTGTAGGCTGCGAGTCCCAGTCCCCATTGAGAAAAAAAAAAAAAAGAAAAGTTTGCTCTATTGCCAGTATTAGTGACAGGTTAGTGAAGTTTTGATTTTATGACTCCTTTAAGGATGTGGAACTTGTGTCCCCAGGGGGGTCATTGGAAAAACCACAGTAGATCAATGGACAGGGACTCTACTTAGCTGCAGACCTCTTAGTGCTAAATACCCCTACGGAAAAAGAGCTAAGAGTGCATATCCTCAGCTTATGAGGCAAGAATCCAGTTAACTAATTCAATATGGACATTCCCCTGAGGGGTGTCAGCTGGGCCTTTCTCACCAGCCTGGCACTGTGACATCTGGAGTGATAGCTCTTGGGAGGGAATGTGATTTCTTTTCTCCAGTTCAGGGATTTTGCGGTTTAAGGCACTCACAAGAATCACAAAATAATTCCTGCTGTAGGGAGTCAAAGAGGCTGGCTGGGGAGTTGGGGTCAGGTCCTGCACAGGGGGATCGGCAAAGCTGTAATTGCCATTTCAACGCTTACATTTGTGTACTCACTTTTCAAATTTTTTGGAACTTTTAGAGACTAAAACTCAACTGACATTGTGGTGCCATGGATCTATTTTGTATTACCTTTCTTGCCATGGTCTTTTAACCCCCACCCAAGTATTGGGTGAGACTGTGAAAATAAGGTAATTGTGGCCCACCAAAAGGATTAGGCAGTTTTACCATCCCACTAGGCTTAAAACAGAGCCAATTCCAGAGCAGAAAGAGGATCTCACCACCACCAAGAAATAAGAGCCAAGAGTGGAACGTGCCCTTTGGACCCGAGATCTCTGTGCTGAGATCCTCCAAGAGACTGAGACAAAGAGAGAGAGAGGAGAGAGAGCTGTAACAGAAATGGCAGCAGTGTCAGGAGACCGGCAGGAGATGGTGTGGTCTCCGGAGTGAGAAAGCTAAGTGTCTTTGGGCAGGAGGCTTGCTGGTGGAGTAAGGTGCTTCTAGGCATTTGGTGGAGCTAGGCTTGCTGACCCAAAGGGCTAGAGCTGAGTGTCTTCAGGCAAGGCTTACTGGCGGAGTGGGGTGCCATGGGGGAACTTATTGGGAGAGCTGAAAGACCTTTTTAACACTTGCCCAAGCAAGGCAAAGGCCCAGGAGCTGGAGAGAGGTGTGTCTGTGGACATGGCTGAAAAGAGGCTGTCCTGATGGAAGAATTGTATCCTGAGTGTTCTTGAATCTGAATTGTAACCTCTTACTTCACTAATAAACCCTGTGTGAGTATGGTCTGTGAATTCTGTGTGGCCATTGCAACAAATTATCCAACCCAGCAGAGAAGTAGAGAGTGCCATGGGAGGGATGGCTGGTTCAGAACTGATAAAGATGGGGGAGAGAGAAAGCATGTCTGACCTCTGCTTCATAAGAATCAGCCTGGGCTGTTGATCTTGATTCTTCATCCCTCCTTGTGACATTAGAGGAGGTCAGATGCCACCCCCGCCCCACCATTTTTATAGACATCAATGTTTTTACTTCTATGGTGTTGAGTCATCTTCCCCAAACTTCGTGAAAAATTATCATGCTCATTTCACATATGAAACCATCGAGGCTCAGCGAGGCCAAGGTCACACACAGTATACATGAGCCAGAGTCAGGAGTAAGTCCTAGCTCTTCTGAGCTCAGATCTCCCATTTGGGCAGCTTACTACTTTTGGTTCGTAAGTGAAGGGAAGCTATTATAAAGAGTCCCACTTAAGTATAAATAACTGATATCAGCTAATGGTATTACCCCTCCTACTAAAATGATAGGCCCCTGGATGACGAATTTAAAAGTGAGATTTCCCCTACATTCGGGAACCCCCAGGTACTTACTACGTAAGCTGTGAAGCTCTGAGGATGAACTTCTAGCCCACAGGTATGTAGGGGTCACAATGCTTTGGAGCAAGTGGTATCCCACAAAGGTTGAAGGCTCTGGGTATGCCTCCGTGTGGGTCAGCCTGCTGGAACTAAGTCCTATAATTCCTGCTATGGATTGAATTTTGTCACCCAAAAAGATAAGTTGAAGTCCTAACCCCTCTGCCTGTGAACAGAAACTTGTTTGGAAATAGAGCCTTTGAAGATGTTATCACTTTAATCTACGTGAGGTCATACTGCAGTAGGGTGGGTTCTAATCCGTATGAATGATGTCCTTGCAAAAGAGAAGAGACACAGAGACAGAGAGATGAAGGCCAAGTAGAGATGCATCTACAAACCAAGGAATGCCATCAATAGAAGTTAGGAGAGAGGCATAGAACAGAATTTCCCTCAGAGTCCTTAGAAGGAATCAACACAGCAAACATCCTGATTTCAGACTCCTGGCCTCCAAAACAGTGAGATAATACACATCCACTTTGTGGTATTTGTTACAGAGGCTTAGGAAAAGAATACAATTCCTAACAGAGCTAGAGTAGGGAGGCATGAAGAAGGAGGGGTCGAGAGACCCTGACCGTGGTACTTAGATGGTCTTTGCTGTCAACATTCCCTGAGTCCCTATATCTCATGTGGTTCAACATGTGCCTGGGATTTGGATGTCCTGAGCCAGAAATGACCAAGGTGAGGACTTTGCTGGACAGAATCAGGGAACTGTGGTTGCCATGCCTTTTAGAGCAATTCCCTGTGCACATTTAGACTGTGGTCTTCATGCCACAGATGAGCACACACAGCTCACACTCATCACTCGTACACACGTGGGCTCTTTAGCCCTGTGTTGACATCATCACCACATTCCCCCACCTCTTCTCAGGGCATCCTCCTTCAGATCTTCTTAGCATCTCCATTAGTGACCTTGAATTTTGTAGGTTGCCTCTGCTCAGCCTTGCTGTATTTGCCCTCCCCACCCCACGAGGCTGCTTCCCCCTTCGTCATCAGAGAGCCCTGTGGGGAGTCCACCTGCTCCAGATGCTGGAACCACTTAAGCCCTGACTTGGAATCAGGGGTTGCTCTCCCTCAGCATCAATCCATCTCCTGGTGGTTTTAGCTCATTTGTTATTTCTCAGGAGCTAGCTGGTCACAGCATGGTTATAACCATATTCTCCATGCCCCTGCTTATTAAGATGTTTCACAATGAAGCACTAAAGGGTAGTGATGCAATTTAGTAAAGAAAAAACAAACAAACAAAAAACCAAAACAAAAAAAAAACATGCACTCAGCTGATCCATAATCCTGCTCCAGGTGAAATTTCAGCTTTCATTTCTCTTTTTGACTCTTGCTCACGTTGGGTGCTCTGCTCCTTACCATTAACTGCCTCTGCCTATGAAAAATTGATTTTCCTGTTTAATGATACTTAGGAGAAAGGTTAGAAAGGGCCCACTTCATTGAAATGTGAGCACAGTTTCAGGCTGCAGAAAGGGCAAGTCCCAATAGGGTTGGGAAAAGAGAGAGCCCTGAGCTTGAGTTCTAGGAGAATTACTTACTAGCTGTGTGACTTTGTTGTTGCTAGGGGCTGTCGAGTCGGTCCTGATTCATAGCGACCTTATATACAACCGAATGATACACTGCCTGATCCTGCACCATCCTCACAAACTTTGCAATGTTTGAGCCCATTGTCGCATGTGACTTTGGCCATTTTAGTTAGCTCTCTCAAGCCTTCATTTATTAAATACAGATACCAATCATTTTCTGATTGTTTGAGGACTAAATGTGATGGTGGGTTTGCTTCTTAGTAAATGCTTGATAAAAGCCCCATATGTTTCCTTCCTACCCCATATGACAATGCTTATACGTAATTGTCGGACAATGGGTGATGAGATGGACTAATGGCATTCTTTATAAACCTCCAGAAGAACAATAATCAGGGTCTATTGAACCACACATCTTCAGTATTCAGGTCTGCTGACACAGGAAATGTCCTATTTGGACAAAAACCACCCCAGGTATTCCTGGGGTGATGGCAGAGACCACAATGGCATATGTAAAGCAAAGTGCCTGGCACACAGGGTATGCCCAATGAATATTCATCCCTTTTTCTTTTATTTGGAGCTGGCATGAAACGGGGCCAACTAGCCATACAGGTGCCTCTGAGTACCTGTTGTGAGCATTCCTGAGCTGTGTCATGCAGCTGCAGTGAAAGGCAAGTTCCAGCAGATGTCTCTGCGATACTGGCATCCTCAGTCCACTGCCGGCCTCAGGACTGCCCTGGACCCGGAGCAGACATGCAGGCTCTGATACTCAGGCATGTTGTACAGCTAAAGGACATTCACAGTGCTAGGGCTAGGCACTGTCTTGGACCTGAGGACCACAACCGCTGGAGTCTGAGTTATATTAAAGGACAATGAATAAAGAAAGAAATAAAAAAGAAGAGAATGTTTTTCAGGAAAAAGAGGAAATTCATATCTCAAGAACAGTGTGGATGATTGTAAGGGAGCTCTTTCAGGTAAAGGAAACCATCTGCTGTGGAGTCAACTCTGGCTCGTGGAGAACCCAGGTGTGTCAGAGTAGAACTGCACCACAGGGTTTTCGATGGCTGATTTTTGGGAAGGAGATCACCAGGTTTTTCTTCTCAGGAGCCTCTGGGTGGATTTGAACCTTCAAATGCAGCCAAGTGCATTGACGATTTACACTACCCAAAGACTCCAGATAAAGAAAAAGGACATCCTTAATCTGGGTGAGGATCTGGGAACTTGGGGAAAGGCTCAGACATCGAATACATATGCTTATCACTTTCTGTGATCACCTACATCATTCATAGTCTTTTAGTCTTGTTATGTCCCTGGAAAACCATGCTATGTGTTTCAGTTGTCTTGTCCTGGCTTCTTTAAAAAGGGATAAATGTATTTAAAAAGGGATAACCATGCTTGAGGAGTCCTTGGTTGGCACAAACAGTTAAGCTCTCAAATGCTAACCAAAAGGTTGGTGGTTTGAATTCATCAGAGAATTCATTCACCTTTGAAGAAAGGCCTGATGGTCTGCTTCCTAAAAGAAGCTATGAAAACCCTATGGAACAGTTCTACTCTGAAGCATATGGGGTTGCCATGAGTCAGAATCAGCTTGACAGCAACTGGTTGGTTATAGCCATGCTTAGAAGTCCCTGGATGGTGCAAAATATTAACATGCTCAGCCGCTAATGGAAAAGTTGGAGGTTTGAGTCCACCCATGGACACCTTTGAAGAAAGGCCTGGCAATCTACTTAAAAAAATCAGACATTGAAAACCGTGTGGAACTCGAAAGATTAGACAGCAAGCTCAGGGGTGGGGGGCAGTGAGTTTATGTTAATGGAGGAGGCAAAGGTCAGAAAAGGAGGATGAGAATGCTTGCACAACTTGAAGAATGTAATCCATGTCACTGAATTGTACATATAGAAATTATTGAATTTGTGTAAGTTCTGCTGTGCATATTCTCAACAACAAAAAATAAAATAAATTATAAGAAAGAAAACGCTACAGAGCACAGTTCTACTCTCACACACATGGCATCGCTATGAGTATGAGTCAACTTGACAGCAACTGGCTTATAGCCATGCTTGAGTACTTCCTTTTGTTAAAAGGGGAAGTCCCTCATGTGGCTTTAGAATTTAAAGATGCTGCAGGCATTTGCAAGATCATCTTGGATTCTTAAATAGCATGCCAGGTAAAGCTTCCAACAATGGCACATGGGTGGATATGCCCCTTGGGATTTTCTATCCCTGCCTGTCCCAGGTTTTCTAGTTGAAGGTACATGCAGCTACTCCAAATTGTGCATTTAGAAATTAGGACATTCACTGATTAAGGTAACAGTGAGATGTTTCTGGGGGAAAGAGCTAGAACTATAGCCATGCAGGTAAAAGGAGGGATTCTGGCTTCAGAGCTCATGGAAATCTGCAACTCTTTGCCCTCAGGACAAATTGATTGTGGGTCTGTGCATGTAGTATCTAACAGAGCACATCACCTGACACTGTCACTACCCACCAAACACCAGTTCTTGGTGAGTGTATGTCAGGGGCTCAGAGCTATGTGGGGGCCTAAGATACACAGGGGGTAGATATGAGGTGTGGTTCCTGAACTTGCCATCACTTTAACATCTTCAAATCATTAATAAATGGGTTATCAGGTGGTTAAAAACGTACTGAAGAGATCTAAGCTCAGGCTAAGCAAGCTACAAGAATCATCAATGTACAAAGAGGCTGGAGTAGGGGAGATCGCTGTGACCCGGGAAAGTCAGAAGAAAATCAAAACCAGGCAGGGTAAGAGCTAAGTTTTGAATTATGTTTGGATTTGTATGAGTGAGAAATGAGGGACAGGAATCTTTACAGGTGAAGGTGAGTTGTATGAAAGACACAGGAATAAGCATGGTATGGGTGGGATAGTGCTTAGATAAGCCCAGCTGGAGCTGCAGGTATGGATTGCAGAGGAGTCAAGGTTAAGTTTATATTGGTAACAAATCAACTACAGCTTCAAAGGTCAGATTAAAACATACAAAAGATCCCGCAGTTACTTTTACAGAATTCCATGTTCTAGGAATTTGCCCCTCCTGTGCTCTCCATCCAGAACCTGAGATTCCTAATCTATACGTCTCTATATCTCTGACTCCTATGGATAACTGAACTTTGACTTCATCTGTCCTGGTAAAGGGTAGGAGGTGGCAACATGGATTAAAGTTGGAGATTCCAAAGTGAGAAGCCTGGCAATAGAAGAATTAAAGAAAATAACACAAGAGCAAAATGTCAAAATAAATAATTAGAAATCATACAAAAATAGCAACAGGATATCCAAAAGATAATAAAATTTCAGAAATGGACAACTTAATAGAAGGATTTAGGAGCAAATTTGAAACAATGGGAGATAGAATCAGTGAGATTGAAGACAAATCCATAGATACCACTTTGTTTGAGGAAAAAACAGAAAAGAGTGAAAAAAAAAAAAAGGAAGAAAACCTAAGAATTACTCAGGACACAATCAGGAGCAAAAATTTGCACATAATTGGAGTTCCAGAATAGGGGAAAAAAAGTGGAAAACACAAAGTAGATTGTCGAAGATTTACTGGCAGAAAACTTCTAAAATATCATGAAAGATGAAAAGCTGACCATCCAAAAAGCTGAACAAACCCTATATAGGATAGACCCCAAAAGAAAGTCACCAAGACATAATCACACTTGCCAAAACCAAACACAAAGAAAAAATCCTGAGAGCAGTGTGAGAAAAATGAAAAGCCACAAAGAGGAAACTAGAAGACTAAACTCTGATTACTCAGCAGAAACTACACAGGCAAAAAGGCAGTGGGATGACATATAAAAACTTGGAAGAAAAAAAAGTATCAACCAAGAATAACATATCCTGTAAAACTCTCTCTCAAATATGATGGCAAAATTAGGGCATTTCCAGATAAACAGAATTTTAAGGGAATTCCTAAAAATCAAACCAAAGTTACAAGAAATATTAGAGGAAGTCCTTTGGTAAGAGAACCAACAACATCAGACAAAAATCTGAGTCTAGAACACAGGACAGCATCAGCCAGATACCAACCTAGGTAAACCCAGTGACCCAGAGCCTTTGAGTCAATTCCGACTCATAGCCTAGGTAAAGAACTCTCAATTTCAAAACAAAGCTAAAAAACTTAAAACAGGGAACCAGAGACATCAATCTGTAAATGATGACAATGTCAAAACAATAAAAGGGTATAGTTATAGAACTTTGAAATAAAGAGGAAGTCAAGGTGGTATCAAGTAATAAAAGACTGGTTTAAACTTAGGAAGATAAGGGTAAATTTCAAGGTAATCACAACGGAAGTTAACAAACATACTCATCAAACTAAAAAAGAAAAAAAAAAAGAAGAAAAACATAAAGATTCAGTAAGCACAAAATCTATACTAACAAAAGAAATGAAAAGAAAATCCCACAAACAAAATGAACTCAGAACAGGAAAGCAAGAGGAACAAAGAAAACGTCTGCACCACAGAAAAAATAGGGAAAATGATACGGGCCTTAATACATGACATAAATAGAATACAAAATGAAACTAACAGTGCACAAACACCAGAAGATAAACTAAACTCAGAGCCCCTAAAAATTAGATACTTACAGTCATCAAAAGGCTTCACCAAAAGAGTAAGAAGAGAATCTACGAACTGGGAAAAAAGTTTTGGCTACTACATATCTGACAATGGTATAATCTCTAAAATCTATAGATTATTTCAATACCTGAACAACAAAAAGACAAGTAATCCAATTTTAAAAAATGGGCAAAGGATATAAACAGACGCTTTGCCAAAGAATGCATTCAGGCAGCTAACAGACACATGAGGAAATGCTCATGATCATTAGCTCTCAGAGAAATGCAAATCAATGAAATATCTGACATTACTGTCACTAATCAAAAAAAAAAAAAAAAAAAACCAGAAAATAACAAATGTTGGTTAGGTTGTGTGGAGACCATAACTCTTCTACACTGCTGGTGGGAATGTAAAATGGTACAGCCACTGTAGAAAACCATATGGCACCTCACTAAAAAGCTAGAAATAGAAATACCATATGATCCAGCAATCCCACTCTTAGGAATATATCCTAGAGAAATAAGAGCCATGACACGAATAGACATATACACACCCATGTTCATTGCAGGATTATTCACAATAACAAAAAGATGGAAAAACCAAAGTACCCATCAACAGATGCATGGATAAATAAATTATGGTACATACACACAATGGAATATGACACAATGATAAAGAATAATGATGAATCTACAAAACATCTCACAACATGAGTGAATCTGGAGGGCATTACGATGAGTGAAATAAGACAATCATAAAAGGACAAATATTGTATGAGACCACAATTATAAAAACTCAAGAAAAGGTTTACACTCAGGAAAAAAAAAATTGATGGCTATGAGGGAGAGGAGAGGTGGAGAGGGGAATTCGTTTACCAAATAGTAGACAAGTGTTAAATTTGGTAACAGGATAGATCACCATGTGTCTGTCAATTTGTCGTACTGTGGTGGCTTGCATGTTTCTGTGATTCTGGAAATTTTGCTACTGGTATTTCAAATACCAGCAGGGTCACCCTTGGTGGGCAGGTTTCAGCTGAGCTTCCAGACTAAGACAGACTAGGAAGAAGGACCTGGCAGTTTACTCCTGAAAAAAATTGACCAGTGAAAACCTTATGAATATCAGCAGAACATTTTCTGATATAGTGCCAGTAGATGTGTCCCTCAGGTTGGAAGGCACTCAAAATGTGACTGGGGAAGAGCTGCCTCCTCAAAGTGGAGGCAACCTTAATGACTTGGATGGAGTCAAGTTTCAGGACCTTCATTTGCTGGTGTGGCACAACTCAAAATGAGAAGAAACAGCTACAGAAATAGACAACACACAGTACAGGGGGAGTCAGCAAAACCTGCCCAAGGCAAAGTCATAGAATCTTCCTAAACACTTCCAAGCACCTTGAGGAACTGAGTTATTTGGGCTGAGGGGTGGGGTCCATGGTCTTAGGAGATGCCTGAGAGCTTTGTTAGGTCTGTAAAAGATACGGGGATTTTGAAGGGCAGTTAATTTAGAGGGAAAGATGATGAGTATAATTTGAAACGTGGTGGAGTTGAAATAATGGTCCGATCCACATGCGGATGTCTAACAGACATTTGAAAAGATGGAAGAGTGTCTATAGGGGATGGAGCTCTATTTTTGGAGACAATTAAGGTGCAGCTAGGAGGGGGCATTGATGGTTCAGTGGTAGGATTCTTGCCTTCTATGTGGGAGACCTGGGTCCAATTTCTGGCCAATACACTTCATGACAGCCACCACTCATCTGTCATTGGAGGCTTGCTGTTGTTATGATTCTGAACAGATTTCAGCAGAGCCTCCAGACTAAGATAGGCTAGGAAGAAAGGTCTGGCAATTTACTTCTGAAAACCAGCCAGTGAAAACACTACAGATTATAATGACTCAATTCACAACCCATCCCAGGGATGTCACAGGACTGAGTAACATTTTGTTCCATTGTGCGTAGGGTTGCCACGAGTTGGGAGTTGATTTGACAGCAGTTTTTTTTATCAACAACAGCAGCAAAGGTGTAGCTAAAAGCATGAGACAAGGTAAAGGCAGGGAGTAGAGAGAGGACAGAGCATGTGTCAAGGACTTGGTTCTGAAGTAGAGGGCCATGAAAGAACTTGCCACAGCACAGGAGAATCTGAAGAGTTTCCCCTTACTTCAAGGTGGAATATTCCATTTTCTGCCGCCTGTTCATTAGTGTACTGAATATTTCTCATGAGTGGGGGATAAAAAAATCATCCTAGTAGGCTTCCCACATTCAGAGACCTTTAGTCTAGCTGCCTCCGTATGGGGGGACAAGTGGGGAAACAGGCCTGGGGAGTGTGGAGGAGTGACATGCCAAAGTCATGCTCACTACCTGTGAGGGCAGGTAAGACTCTAGCCAACCTGAGGACTTCAGATTTTAATGCCTGTGTGGGTGCCCTTTGCAAAACCAGAATGAGCCATTTTTTACGAGCTCAGTTGCTAGAGTTAGGCAGGCCTGGGTTCAAATGGAGATGCCACCACCTCCTGTGTCTGAGCCTTAGAGAAGTTTCATTAACCTCTTTAAGCCTCAGTTCCCTACCCTGTAAATGGGGACAATGAGATTGCCAAGTGCATTAGGTCCTTGTGTGGACTGCATGAGGTGATGCATTCTGGATACTGGGAACATTGCCATCAGAGAAGCACTTGACAAATCACTTGGCTTGGAACCTCCTGTGGCATTGATTCAGCCACCAGGTTGAGCTCCTCCAAGAGCAAGGTCTGCTGGTAGTAAAACCCAGGCCATCACACCCTTTAGATAAAAGCAGGTTTGCAGGACAAGGTATCATCTGTGGGACTCACTCCATCTCTGACCCACACAGTCATAGCTTCCTTTTCTTCCAGTCCCAAAACTCTGAGGTCCCCGCATGTTCTGTGGTTACACTTGTCCATCTGCTATTTGAGTTTTTCTCTGAACCTCCCAAGGTGATAGTGAAGGATTAATGAAGGGGAAGATCTTCTACTGAGGGTGCTCTTTTGGGTGCACTCAAGGCAGGAAGGCCCTTAGAGAAGTGAACCCAGTCATCATTTTTCATCCACATAGATGCCATGGCTAAAGACGCCAAAGAATCACACAGCATCTTTAGACTGGAAGAAACATTCATGTCTTCTATCCTTGGCCTTAGCCAAGGGATTCCAGAATTCACCTCCTCGGTGATTCTCCATACCATTTAGCTGAATAGGAAACACCAAGTACAAGGAAATTTCAGATAGATGCTTATGACAGCATGTGATATCTGTGTTGAAGTTAAAAATGATCTTGTCATTGCAGGCTCACATATATGAGGCTCTGTAGAAGAATCGGACACGGGAGGACAAGGATGCTCCCAGATGCAGGAGGAAGGAATAGCATTGCTGGTGTGTATAATAGAGCCCAGTTCAGAATTCAGCATATTACATTAATTATACCCATGAGTCTCACAACCCTCTCACCACACTTCTCCGTTAGATAGAGCTAGAATGTGAAATCAAATTTGCTAAGCCAAGCTTATGATTCTTTCTCTAAGTCCAATCACGTTGTATTTATTTATTCATAGTGATGGTGTTAGTTGCTGTTGAGTTGGCTCCAACTCATGGTGACCCTATTCATATACAACAGATCAAAACATCGCCTGGTCTTGAGCTATCTTCATGACTGTTAGTGTGCTTGAGTCCACTGTTGCGGCCACTGTGTTTGTGAGTGCTTGAGTCCACTGTTGCGGCCACTGTGTTTGTGAGTGCTTGAGTCCACTGTTGCGGCCACTGTGTTTGTGAGTGCTTGAGTCTGTTGTTGTGGCCACTGTGTTTGTGAGTGCTTGAGTCTGTTGTTGTGGCCACTGTGTTTTTGAGTGCTTGAGTCCGTTGTTGTGGCCACTGTGTTTGTGAGTGCTTGAGTCCACTGTTGTGGCCACTGTTTTTGTGAGTGCTTGAGTCCACTGTTGCGGCCACTGTTTTTGTGAGTGCTTGAGTCCCCTGTTGCGGCCACTGTGTTTGTGAGTGCTTGAGTCCACTGTTGCGGCCACTGTGTTTGTGAGTGCTTGAGCTCACTGTTGCGGCCACTGTGTTTGTGAGTGCTTGAGTCCACTGTTGCGGCCACTGTGTTTGTGAGTGCTTGAGTCCCCTGTTGCGGCCACTGTGTTTGTGAGTGCTTGAGCCCACTGTTGTGGCCACTGTGTTTGTGAGTGCCTCCCAGCTTAGGGCTCCTCTTCCAACGCTCTATCAGACAGCGTGCTCTTGGGACCCACAGCGTTTTCCCTGGATAGTTTTCAGAAGTAAATCACCAGAGCTTTCTTCCTAGTTTTTCAGCTCTGCTGAAACCTGTCCACCTGGGGTGACCCTGCTGGCATAGCTTGCAGCATCATAGCAACATGCAAGCTACCAAAGATGACCAACTGACAGACGGGTGGTAGTATTTATTCATGGAAGCAATAAAATCAGAAAATATGTTTTGTAGGTGCTGTTTCCTGGAGTTAAAAAATAACACCCAAATGTTGCACTCTCTTTTTCTTTTTTTTATAATTTTTATTCTGCTTTAAGTGAAAGTTTACAAATCAAGTCAGTCTCTCACATAAAAACATTATATACACCTTGCTACATACTCCCAATTACTCTCCCCCTAATGAGACAGCCCGCTCTCTCCCTCCACTCTCTCTTTTCATGTCCATTTCACCAGCTTCTAATCCCCTCCACCCTCTCATATCCCCTCCAGGCAGGAGATGCCAACATAGTCTCAAGTGTCCACCTGATCCAAGAAGTTCATTCCTCACCAGCATCCCTCTCCAACCCATTGTCCAGTCCAATCCATGTCTGAAGAGTTGGCTTCGGGAATGGTTCCTGTCCTGGGCCAACAGAAGGTGTGGGGGTCATGACCACCGGGGTTCTTCTAGTCTTAGTCAGACCGTTAAGTCTGGTCTGATGAGAATTTGGGGTCTGCATCCCACTGCTCTCCTGCTCCCTCAGGGGTTCTCTGTTGTGTTCCCTGTCAGGGCAGTCATCGGTTGTAGCCAGGCACCATCTTGTTCTTCTGGTCTCAGGGTGATGTAGTCTCTGGTTCATGTAGCCCTTTCTGTCTCTTGGGCTCATTATTATCTTGTATTCTTGGTGTTCTTCATTCTCCTTTGATCCCAGTGGGTTGAGACTCATCGATGCATCTTAGATGGCTGCTTGCTAGCACTTAAGACCCCAGATGCCACTCTTCAAAGTGGGATGCAGAATGTTTTCTTAATAGATTTTATTATGCCAATTGACTTAGATGTCCCCTGAAACCATGGTCCCCAAACCTCTGCCCCTGCTATACTGGCCTTTGAAGCATTCAGTTTATTCAGGAAAATTCTTTGCTTTTGGTTTAGTCCAGTTGTGCTGACCTCCCCTGTATTGTGTGTTGTCTTTCCCTTCACCTAAAGTAGTTCTTATCTACTATCTAAATAGTGAATACCCCTCTCCCACCCTTCCTCCCTCCCTCCTTTCATAACCACAAAAGAATGTTTTCTTCTCAGTTTAAACTATTTCTCAAGTTCTTATAATAGTGGTCTTATACAATATTTATCTTATAGCAACTGACTAATTTCACTCAGCTTAATGGCTTCCAGGTTCCTCCATGTTATGAAATGTTTCACAGATACCTCACTGTTCTTTATTGATGCGTAGTATTCCATTGTGTGAACATACCATAATTTATTTATCCATTCATCCATTGATGGGCACTTTGGTTGCTTCCATCTTTTTGCTATTGTAAACAGTGCTGCAATAAACATGGGTGTGCATATACCCATTCATGTAAAGGCTCTTATTTCTCTAGGATATGTTCCGAGAAGTGGGATTGCTGGATCATATGATAGTTCTATTTCTAGCTATAAGGAAGCACCCCCCCCCCCAATGTGTCTGTCATTTTGTCATACTGTGGAGGCTTGTGTGTTGCTGTGATGCTGGAAGCTATGCCACCAGTATTCAGATACCAGCAGGGTCACCCATGGAGGACAGGTTTCAGCTGAGTTTCCAGACTAAGACAGACTAGGAAGAAGGACCCAGCAGTCTACTTCTGAAAAGCATTAGCCAGTGAAAACCTTATGAATAGTGGTGAAACATTGCCTGATAGTGCTGGAGGATAAGCCCCCCAGTTTGGAAGGCACTCAAAAGATGACTGGGGAAGAGCTGCCTCCTCAAAGCAGAGTCGACCTTAATGACGTGAATGGAGTAAAGGTTTCGGAACCTTCATTTCCTGATCTGGCATGACTCAAAATAAGAAGAAACAGCTGCAAACATCCATTAATAATCAGAACCTGGAATGTACAAAGCATGAATCTAGGAAAATTGGAAATCCTCAAAAATGAAATAGAATGCATAAACGTCGATATCCTAGGCATTACTGAGCTGAAATGGACTGGTATTGGCCATTTTGAATCAGAAAATCATATAGTCTACTATGCTGGGAATGACAGCTCGAAGAGGAATGGTGTTGTGTTCATCGTAAAAAAGAATGTTTCAAGATCTACCCTGAAGTACAACGCTGTCAGGGATGGGATAATATCTGTATGCCTACAAGCAAGACCAGTTAATATGACTATTATTCAAATTTACACACCAACCACTAGAGCCAAAGATGAAGAAATAGAAGATTTTTATCAGCTTCTGCAGTCTGAAATTGATCGAACATGCAATCAAGATGCATTGATAATTACTGGTGATTGAAATGCAAAAGTTGGAAACAAAGAAGAAGGATCAGTAGTTGGAAAATATGGCCTTGGTGATAGAAACAATGCTAGATATCGAATGATAGAATTTTGCAAGACCAACGACTTCTTCATTGCAAATACCTTCTTTCACCAACATAAACGGCGACTATACACATGGACCTCGCCAGATGTAACACACAGAAATCAAATTGACTATATCTGTGGAAAGAGATGATGGAAAAGCTCAATATCATCAGTCAGAACAAGGCCAGGGGCCGACTGTGGAACAGACCATCAATTGCTCCTATGCAAGTTCAAGCTGAAACTGAAGAAAATCAGAGCAAGTCCATGAGAGCCAAAATATGACCTTGAATATATCCCACCTGACTTTAGAGAACATCTCAAGAATAGATTTGATGCATTGAACACTAGTGACCGAAGACCAGACGAGTTGTGGAATGACATCAAGGACACCATCCATGAAGAAAGCAAGAGGTCACTGAAAAGACAGAAAAGAAAGAAAAGACCAAGGTGGATGTCAGAGGAGACTCTGAAACTTGCTCTAGCGTTGAGCAGCTAAAGCAAAAGGAAGAATTCATGAAGTGAAAGAACTGAATAGAAAATTTCAAAGGGCCTCTCGAACAGACAAAATGAAGTATTATAATGACATGTGCAAAGAGCTGGAGATGGAAAACCAAAAGGGAAGAACACGCTCGGCGTTTCTCAAGCTGAAAGAACTGAAGACAAAATTCAAGCCTCGAGTTGCAATAGTGAAGGATTCCATGGGGAAAATATTAAATGATGCAGGAAGCATCAAAAGAAGATGGAAGGAATACACACGGTCATTATACCAAAAAGAATTAGTCGATATTCAACCATTTCAAGAGGTGGCATATGATCAGGAACCGATGGTACTGAAAGAAGAAGTCCAAGCTGCTCTGAAGGCATTGGCGAAAAATAAGGCTCCAGGAATTGATGGAATATCAATTGAGATGTTTCAACAAACAGATGCAGCACTGGAGGTGCTCACTGGTCTATGCCAGGAAATATGGAAGACAGCTTCTTGGCCAACTGATTGGAAGAGATCCATATTTATGCCTATTCCCAAGAAAGGTGATCCAACCAAATGTGGAAATTATAGAACAATATCATTAATATCACACACAAGCAAAATTCTGCTGAAGATCATTCAAAAATGGCTGAAGCATTGTGTGGACAAGAAACTGCCAGAAATTTAGGCCGGTGTCAGAAGAGGACGTGGAACCAGGGCTATCATTGCTGATGTCAGATGGATCCTGGATGAAAGCAGAGAATACCAGAAGGATGTTTACCTGTGTTTTATTGATTATGCAAAGGCATTTGACTGTGTAGATCATAACAAACTATGGATAACACTGCAAAGAACGGGAATTCCAGAACACTTAATTGTGCTCATGAGGAACCTTTACATAGATCAAGAGGCAGTTGTTCGGACAGAACAAGGGGATACTGATTGGTTTAAAGTCAGGAAAGGTGTGCGTCAGGGTTGTATTCTTTCACCATACCTATTTAATGTGTGTGCTGAACAAATAATACAAGAAGCTGGGCTATACGAAGAAGAGAGGGTATCAAGATTGGAGGAAGACTCGTTAACAACCTGCATTATGAGATGACACAGCCTTGCTTGCTGAAAGTGAAGAGGACTTGAAGCACTTACTAATGAAGATCAAAGACCATAGCCTTCAGCATGGATTACAGCGCAACATAAAGAAAACAAAAGTCCTCACAACTGGACCAATGAGCAACATCATGATTAACAAAGATTGAAGTTGTGAAGGGTTTCATTTTATTTGGATCCACAATCAACAGCCAGGGAAGCAGCAGTCAAGAAATCAAAAGACGCATTGCACTGGGCAAATCTGCTGCAAAGGACATCTTTAAAGTGCTGAAGAGCAAAGACGTCACCCTGAAGACTAAGGTGCGCCTGACCCAAGCCATGGTATTTTCAATCACATCATATGTACATGAAAACCGGACAATGAATAAGGAATACCGAAGAAGAGTTGATGCCTTTGAATTGTGGTGTTGGCGAAGAATATTGAATATACTACGGACTGCCAAAAGAACGAACAAATCTGTCTTAGAAGAAGTACAACAAGAATGCTCCTTAGAAGCAAGGATGACGAGACTGCATCTTACATACCTTGGACATGTTGTCAGGAGGGATCAGTCCCTGGAGAAGGACATCATACTTGGCAGAGTACAGGGTCAGCGGAAAAGAGGAAGACCCTCAACAAGGTGAACTGACACAGGGGCTGCAACAATGAGCTCAGGCATAACAAGGATTGTAAGCATGGCACAGGACCGGGCAATGTTTCGTTCTGTTGTGCATAGGGTCGCTATGAGTCGGAACTGACTTGACGGCACCTAACAACAACAACAACAACAACAAGGAAGCGCCAAATCGATTTCCAAAGTGGTTGTACCATTTTACATTCCCACCAGCAGTGTATAAGTGTTCCAATCTCTCCACAGCCTCTCCAATAATTATTATTTTGTGTTTTTTTGATTAATGCCAGCCTTGTTGGAGTGAGATGAAATCTCATTGTAGTTTTGATTTGCATTTCTCTAATGGCTAATGATCGTGAACATTTCTTCATGTATCTGTTAGTTACCTGAATGTCTTCTTTAATGAAGCGTCTATTCATATATTTTGCCCATTTTTTAATAGGGTTATTTGTCTTTTTGTAGTTGAGTTTTTGCAGTATCATGTAGATTTTAGAGATAAGACGCTGATCGGAAATGTCATACCTAAAAACTTTTCCCCCGCCTGTAGGTAGTCTTTTTACTCTTTTGGTGAAGTCTTTGGATGAGCATAGGTGTTTGATTTTTAGGAGCTCCCAGTTATCCAGTTTTTCTTCTGCATTCTTAATAATGTTTTCTATACTGTTTATGCCATGTATTAGGACTCCTAACCTTGTCCTTATTTTTTCTTCCATGATCTTTATCATTTTAGATTTTATATTTAGGTCTTTGATCCATTTTGAGTTACTTTTTGTGCGTGGAGTGAGGTATGGGTCTTGTTTCATTTTTTTGCGGATGGATATCCAGTTATAACAGCACCATTTGTTAAAAAGACTCTCTTTGCCCCATTTCACTGTTTTGGGGCCTTTGTCAAATATCAACTGCTCATATGTGGACGGAGTTATGTCTGGATTCTCAATTCTGTTCCACTGGTCTATGTATCTGTTGTTGTACCAGTACCAGGCTGTTTTGACTACTGTGGTGGTATAATAGGTTCTAAAATCAGGTAAAGAAAGGCCTCCCACTTTGTTCTTCTTTTTCAGTAATGCCTTATTTATCCGGGGTCTCTTTCCCTTTCATATGAATTTGGTGATTTGTTTCTCCATCTCATTAAAGAATGTCATTGGGATTTGGATCAGAATTGCATTAAATGTATAGATCACTTTTGGTAGAATAGACATTTTTACAATGTTAAATATTCCCATTCATGAGCAAGGTATGTTTTTCCACTTATGTAACTCTCTTTTGGTTTCTTGCAGAAGGGTACTGTAGTTCTCTTTGTATAAGTGTTTTACATCTCTGGTAAGATTTATTCCTAAGTGTTTTATCTTCTTGGGGGCTACTGTAAATGGCATTGGTTTGGTGATTTCCTCTTCGATGTTCTTTTTGTTGGTGTAGAGGAATCCAACTGATTTTTGTATGTTTATCTTGTATCCTGATACTCTGCTGAACTCTTCTATTAGTTTCAGTAGTTTTCTGGAGGATTCCTTAGGGTTTTCTGTGTATAAGATCGTGTTACCTGCAAACAGAGATACGTTTACTTCTTCCTTGCCAGTGTGGATGCCCTTTGTTTCTTTATCTAGCCTAATTGCTCTGCCTAGCACCTCCAACACAATGCTGAATAAGAGCAGTGATAAAGGGCATCCTTGTCTGGTTCCCGATCTCAGTGGGAATGCTTTCAGACTCTCTCCATTTGGGGTGATGTTGGCTGTTGGCTTTGTATAAATGTCCTTTATTATGTTGAGGAATTTTCCTTCTATCCCTATTTTGCTGAGAGTTTTTATAACGAATGAGTGTTGAACTTTGCAAAATGTCTTCTGCATTGATTGATAAATTCATGTGATTCTTGTCTTTTGTTGTGTTTATGTGGTGGATTACATTACTTGTTTTTCTAATGTTGAACCATCCCTGCATACCTGGTATGAATCCCACTTGGTCATGGTGAATTTTTTTTTGATATGTTGAATTCTATTGGCTAGAATTTTGTTGAAGATTTTTGCATCTACATTCATGAGGGATATAGGTCTATAATTTTCTTTTCTTGTGGTGTCTTTACCTGGTTTTGGTATCAGGGATATGGTGGCTTCATAGAATGAGTTTGGTAGTATTCCGTCCTTTGCTATGCTCTGAAGTACCTTAGGAATAGTGGTGTTAACTCTTCTCTGAAAGTTTGGTAGAACTCTGCAGTGAAGCCATCTGGACCAGGGCTTTTTTTTTGCTGGGAACTTTTGATTAACTTTCCAATCTCTTCTTTTGTTATGGGTCTATTTAGTTGTTCTACCTCTGTTTGTGTTAGTTTAGGTAGGTAGTGTTTTGCTAGGAATTCATCCATTTCTTCTAGGTTTTCAAATTTGTTAGAGTACAATTTTTCATAGTAATCTGATATGATTCTTTTAATTTCAGTTGGGTCTGTTGTAATATCGCACATCTCATTTCTTATTCGGGTTATTTCCTTACTCTCCTGTTTTTCTTTTGTCAGTTTGGCCAGTGGTTTATCAATTTTGTTGATTTTTTTCAGAAAACCAGCTCTTGGTCTTGTTAATCCTTTCAATCGTTTTTCTGTTTTCTATTTCATTTAGTTCAGCTCTAATTTTTATTTGTTTTTTTCTGGTGCCTGTGGGTTTCTTTTGTTGCTCTCTTTCTGTTTGTTCAAGTTGTAGGGATAATTCTTTGATTTTGGCCCTTTCTTCTTTTTGGATGTGTGCATTTATTGTTATAAATTGGCCTCTGAGCACCGTTTTTGTTTTGTCCCAAAGGTTCTTATAGGAAGTGTTTTCATTCTCATTGGATTTTCTGAATTTCTTTATTCCATCCTTAATGTCTTCTATAATCAGTCTTTTTTGAGTAGGGTTTTGTTCAGTTTCTAAGTGTTTGATTTCTTTTCCCGTTATTGATTTCCACTTTCATGGCCGTATGGTCAGAGAAGATGCTTTGTAATATTTCAATGTTTTGGATTCTGCTAAGGCTTACTTTATGACCTAATATGTGGTCTATTCTAAAGAATGTTCCATGTGCACTAGAAAAGGAAGTATACTTGGTTGCTGTTGGGTGGAGTGTTCTGTCTATGTCTACGGGGTCAAGTTGGTTGATTGTGGCATTTAGATCTTCCGTGTCTTTATTGAATTTCTTCCTGGATGTCCTGTCCTTCACTGAAAGTGGTGTGTTGAAGTCTCCTACTATTATTGTGGAGCTGTCTATCTCACTTTTCAATGCTGATAGAGTTTGTTTTATGTATCTTGTAGCCCTGTCATTGGGTGCATAAATATTTAATATGGTTATATCTTCTTGGTGTATTGTCCCTTTAATCATTATATAGTGTCCTTCCTTATCCTTTCTGATGGATTTAACTTTAAAGTCTATTTTGTCAGAAATTAATATTGCCACTCCTGCTGTGTTTTGTTGTTTGGTTGATATATTTTTTTCCATCCTTTGAGTTTTAGTTTGTTTGTGTCTCTAAGGCATGTCTCTTGTAGGCAGTATATAGATGGGTCTTGTTTCTTAATCCATTCTGCCGCTCTCTCTCTCTTTCTTGGTGCATTTAGTCCATTTACATTCATTTTTTTTTTTATGAGTTTAGTGGTATCATCTTGATGTGTTATTTTGTGTGTTGTTGACAGTTCCGTTTTCCCATTTAATTTTATGTGCTGAGTACATTATCTTCATACATTGTCCTTTCCTCATATTTGTTGTTGTTGCTTTTGTTCCTGCTGAGTCTCTTTTTTTTCCTTGTGTTTTATTTTGACGAGTAGGATAGTTTGTCTCCTTTGTGGTTATCTTATTATCTATCCCTATTTTTCTAAATTTAAATCTAACTTTTATTTCTTTGTATCGCCTTGTCTTCCTCTCCATATGGAAGGTGTGTGATTACATTCCTTAGTCCCTCTTTATTATTTTAATGTTGTCTATTTTTATATAATAACATCGCTGTTACCCTGTTTTGAGCTTTTTTAAAAAATATATATAATCTCGCTTTGTTTTTTTGGATTTCCTTGTCTGGGTTGACTTCTGGTTGCTCTGCCCAGTGTTCTAGTCTTGGGTTGATACCTGATATTATTGATTTTCTAACCAAAGACCTCCCTTTAGTATTTCTTGTAGTTTTGGTTTGGTTTTTACGAATTCCCTAAACTTGTGTTTATCTGGAAATGTCTTAATTCCAACTTCATCTTTAAGAGACAATTTTGCTGGATATGTGATTCTTGGCAGGCAATTTTTTTTTTCCTTCAATTTTTTAAATATGTCATCCCATTGCCTTCTTGCCTGCATGGTTTCTGCCGAGGAATCCAAGTTTATTCTTATTGGCTGTCCTTTGTAGGTGACTTTTCATTTATCCCTGGCTGCTCTTATAATTCTCTCTTTATCTTTGGTTTTGGCAAATTTGATTATAATATGTCTTCGTTACTTTCTTTTCAGATCTACCCTATGTGGAGTTCGATGAGCATCTTGGATAGATATCTTCTCATCTTTCACAATATCAGGGAATTTTTCTGCCAACAAATCTTCAACAATTTTCTCTGTATTTTCTATTATCCCTCCCTGTTCTGGTACTCCAATCACTCCTAGGTTATTTCTCTTGATAGAGTCCCACATGATTCTTAAGGTTTCTTCATTTTCTTAAAGTCTTTTATCTGATTTTTGTTCGAATATATTAGTTCCAAGTGATTTATCTTTGAGTTCAGAAATTCTAGCTTCTACTTGCTGAATTCTGCTCCTCTGACTTTCTATTGAGTTGTCTACTTCTGTAATTTTATTGTTAATCTTCCGAATTTCTGATTGCTGCCTGTCTATGTCTATGTATTTTTACAGCTTATTAAACTTTTCATTATGTTCCTGAATAGTCTTTCTAATTTCTTCAATTACTTTATCTGTGTGTACCTTGGCTTGTTCTGCGTATTGCCTCATTTCCTTCCTGATGTCTTGAAGGGTTCTGTATATTAAGCTTTTGTATTCTGCATCTGGTAATTCCAGGAATGCACTTTGATCTAGAAGATCCCGGGATTCTTTGTTTTGAGAGCCTGTTGAGGTGATCATGGTCTGTTTCTTTATGTGACTTGATATTGACTGTTGTCTCCGAGCCATCTATAAGTTATTGTATTAGTATATGCTTCCTTGCTGTGTCGTAGCTTCTTGCTTTGTTTTGTTTTGGTATACCCCTATGGGTTGCTTGAGTGAGCTAGCTTGATTATTTTCATCTTTGGAGCTCTGACATCCTGTCCCCAGATAGCTAGAAGTGTTATCAGGTATATCAGTCTGGGAGTCCGTTCACTTTTCTTGTATGAATTCAGCTTAGGTTTCCAGGTAGCTGATCATCAAGTGTGTGGTACAGATGTCCTACAGTGTCAGAAGGGCAATGGTGATTGGCGTATATACTGGTGTCTGTTTGCAGCAGGGGGCCACACTCTGAAAAAGGCAGGGGGCTGAGACCTGACCCCTGAGTGTCTCTGAGGAAAGTGCGTCCCTGTTCCCTAGAGTGTGCAGGTGGGTGGGTTCTGCAGACGGACCATCAGTACCCAAAATTTTTGGTCATAAGGACTGGGAGGCACCAGTTATCTTTGGACCCCTGTCACGGGTGGCTGGGTGACCTAAGTGGAGCCACCAGTCCTTAGGTCCCTGATGTGGGTAGGTGAGATCCTTGGTTAATAGGCAAAGCAATGTCAAACGTCAAACCCCCACCTCTCCACTGCACAGCTGAAATGGTTGGAGTCTGCCAACCAGTGCCTATTCTCCCTAAATGGGCCCACACAGGTCCATGCAGAAGGGAAGGGTGCTCAAAGTCCACGGGCGGTTTATGCCTGGACAGGAGCTGCTTCTGTTCTGAGCTCCTCCGGTTAGTGGAGCTGGCAAATTATCTTTTCCCCTAAATGCAAATTTTTTACTTCCCGAAGGCCGGAAGGATGGCTCTAGGTGCTCAACAGTGTCTATCTCAGGCCCAGGGAATTCAGCCCGTGAAGCCAGTTTGCGGGTGTGGGGGGGGAGCGCGTTAAAATATATGCAAGTACTTAACTTTTGCGGGGAGCGGTGTTCCTGTCAGGTTCCGGAGGTGTGAGTAGGCTGTGTGGCTGGCTGCCTGTCCCTGAGGAAACTGCGGCTGAACGCTAGTACCAGCCTGCCGCAGCCGTATAGGGAATGGTGCCTGAGGGCTCCCTGCGATTCAGGTCTGGTAACTCCTCTCTGCTTCTGAACAGTCTCTTCCTTCCCCTGCCCTCAGTTCGTTTTCTAAGCTTGCCTTATGAAGCTCAAGGCTCCCAGCTTTTCACAAATATACTCGTTTCACTTGTTTTTTCGGGTCTTTAGTGTAAAGAGGGCTCACCAGAAGCATCTGTCTGTTCCGCCATCTTGGCTCCACCTCCCAAATGTTGCACTCTTTAAGCCCTGGGTTCTTGTCATTTATAAGCATTCCTTAATAACAGCCAGTGGTACCTAAAACCCTCTGTTTTGGTTATCTAGTGCTGCTATAACAGAAATACCACAAGCGGATGGCTTTAACAAAGAGAAATTAATTTTCTCACAGTCTAGTAGACTAGAAGTCCAAATTCAGGGTGTCAGCTCCAAAGGACACCTCCCTTTTAGCTGTGGAGGAAGGTCCTTCTCATCAATCTTCCCTTGGACTAGAAGCTTCTCCATGAAGGAACAGTGGGTCCAAAGGACACACTCTGGTCCCAGTGCTTCTTTCTTGGAGATATGAAGTCCCCGCCCTCCCTTCTCTCTTTTATGTCTCAAGAGATTGTCTCAAGACACAGTCTCATCTGGTAGATTGAATCCTGCCTCACTAACACAACTGCTGCCCATCCCCCTCCCATTAACATCATACAGTCAGGGTTTTCAACACATAGGAAAATTGCACAATGCCAGGTATCATGGCTTAGCCAAATTGATACACATTTTTTGGTGGACATAATTCAGTCCATGACACCCTCCTACCTTGAGAAGGGCTGGAGATGCTAATTTCAATTAAAGGTTTACAGGTTGTGATCAAGGAAACAGACAAAGCTCAAGGTCCAATCCCCAAGGTCCCTTTTATTCTTTGTGCCTATAAATTGAGCAGCCCAACTCTGTAGTCACAACTGTTTTGTTCCCAACAGTTTAGAGGAGCTCACGCTTGGTTCTGCGTCATTGAGTCCCCATTTGTAGCCTCCTACTGTGAGCTGTCTCGGTGATAGGCCATGGAGATGACACCTGCAATGGCACCTGCCCAGGGCGCTCCCTGCCAAGTAGTGGGACATAGTCATTTCAAACTGAGTCATTATAGAAAAGAGTGATGCATGCCTCAGCAGGGGCCACCTACTCTACTTGCAGCAGGAGCTATTGGGGATGAGTCTACTTTGGTGAGTTAAATAGCAGGTCCATAGGTATGCTTGGGGATGACAGGCAGGACTTGATTTTCAAGGCCCTTGTATGTCAGATTGGGGCATTCAGCTATGGAGAGCCACTGGATGTCTGGCTTTGAAGCTCCTCTTCTGACCAACCTCAGTCTGGGAAGGACATCTCCGTTCTCAGCAACTAGAGGCTGGCCCCTAAATCTCAGCTCAGGTCTGCTCACAGATGCCATTTTAGTGCCGAGTGTCAGTCTGAATTCTGGCCTCTACCTGACTTTTGAGAGTCCCTGGGTGGTGCAAACAGTTATCATGATCTGCTGCTAATCAAAGGGTTGGAGGTTTGAGTCCACCCAGAGGCGCCACAGAAGAAAGGCCTGATGATATATACTACTGAAAAATCAGCCATTGAAAACCCTATGGAGAGTACACTGACACACATGGGGTTGCTATGAATTGGAGTCAGCTCTACCGCAATTGGTTTAACTGACTTTTGGGGGCCTGTTATTTTGGAATCCCCTTTCCCAGGCCTTCTAGACAGCTTCTTGCCAGAGCTAATTACCAGGGAGGGAAAGGTCATTCACACTTCCAATGTATGGGTTCAGCTCCTACAGCTGGCTTGGCTCCCGTTGATCTCTACCTGCCCCAGCAATAGGCAGAGAGCCCCAAACCAGTAATTGTTCACTTTTCAGCTTCATCCATATGCCATTGTGAAAGGCAGCTTGGCCCTCCATGTTCCAATAGGTTGCTCATGAGGCCGATTCAGTTTAGTGTGGTTTTCAGGGTGGATAATTCTTTTCAAGACTTTTCTAATTAATCATTATTTGGATTTTTAAATATTCCTTGGGGAGATTGGGGAGATTCTATCAGGGATTTTACATAATGTTAATATCCACATTCAGAAATTCTTAATTTTGATTTTTATCTTGGCCATTTGGAATGTCTTCAAAATTATTTGTTTTTCTTCATAAACATTATATACGTGGCATGGCTTCTGAGGCCTTAAGTATCTGAGACAGTTTTTCTGTGGCATTCACAGTTGAAAAACAATCTGAGTATAAACTTAGGCTTTCAATAATTTCACCCAGAATTCTATAAATATTGTCACCCTGTCTTCCGAGATTTAGAGGTGCAGAAGTGAGTCTGATTTTGTTTATTACTAATTTATTGAGTCATCTTTTAAAAGTCTATTCACTGAATTCCATTAGGTTGAATTATATGAAATAGCTACTCTTTTGTAGGTCAGTGGTTGAGTACCAGCAATTTTATCTGGTTCAACCTAAGAGTATATACAAGGTACTAAGCTAGTACTGGGGGGCACCCTAAAATCTCAAACAGTCCCAGACCTTCAGGTGCATAGAGCCTGGTGGAGAGGCAGAAAAGAATCAGTTAATGCAATAGAGTGTGGCAGAACCTATGGTAAAGGTAAAAACAAAACAGAGGAGGAATGGAAGAGAGTCAGAATTGGGACACCAGATCTTAATGTGTGAATTGCATGCTTGTAGATTTATATTCTTTATTATTGATAGGTGGAGAGATGAAGGAGAGGGCAAGGGGAAAACTAGCATTCAGGCAGCTTCAAAGATCAGAATCCTTAGAGTCATAAAGCTACCGTGTTTTCTAGGAATATTGACCTTGCAGTCTAAGTCATGGGCAGCCTGTGGTAGAGGGAAGAGAAGTCTTCCTACCTATCTCCAAGAAAGCATAGCCCAGGTGGGCCACCGAGGACATTTTTAAGTCTAGTCCTTTCAGTTTTGTATTTGGCAAACGTAACTCTCATATTCTGGCAATGAGTTGACTCTTAAAATTTGTTTTAGTTTTCATGTTTTTTCCTAAACTTCTTCATAGATATTTTGATGAGAAGTTGGAGAAATCTGCCAAATGCCATTTTAAACCAGAGCTAATACATGACAGGCTAAAGCAATTCCAAGCTCTGCACCAACTTCAACACAGGATATCGGACCTTTGGCTATCCATTCTGTGGCCGCCCGGAGCGCTGGATGAGTGCCTTAAACTTCGTTCTACCTGCTTTTGGCTTCCTCCCTTTTCCCAAACACGCTTGAGTTCTTTTGATTCCAGAAAACCCACGGAGATGAGATCAACAATATTTTTCTTCTTTTCTGAACATAGACATGCTTCAGTCTTTCCTGGCCTCAAATGATCTGTGTCCTCTTGTCTTATTCCCCTAGGCATCCAGATACCACTTTTACTATTTTGGGGAAATATTTAGTCTTTAGCATTTAATTTTCTGTGCAGAGTGTAATTCCTTTATCCAACATACTTGAAGGTGATTTCTCAGCTTTCAGTATAATTTTTTCCTGTTGCTTACAAGTTTCTGATGACAAGAGTATTACTGGAACACAGCTTCCTCATTAGGTGACACAGTCATATATTTGCGCCATCAAGGTGGGAGCCTGGCAGCCCACCTGCCTTATTCTGGAGCATCTGCCAGGGGTGGGGTGTATAATTGCTTTAGGTACTCAGAGCCAAAACTGTCATCTCGGTGGTTTCCTGATTGCTGATAATGTCTACCTGCCAACCAGTCAGCATCAGCTGATACGTCTAGGCTGAGTGCCAGAGCCAAGACCCAAGAACCAGCAAGCCAGCAGCATCTCTCTGTAGGATGTGTTTGAAATGGTTTGGAGTAGAACAGGGTAAAAAAAGGAGATTATCTGTCTTAAATTATTTCTGGAAAACATCATGAACTTTAAATATCTTCTATATACTGGGTGGCAATCCCTGGGTAGCACAAACAATTTCTGCTCTATTACTAACCTGAAGGTTGTCAGTTCGAACACACCCAGTGGCACCACAAACAAAAGGCCTGGTGATCTGCCTTAATAAAGATTACAGCCAAGAAACATTACTCTGCAACACATGAGATTGTCATGACTCGGAACTGATTCAACAGCAAGAGTTTTGTTTTCTGTTTTTTCTTTTTCTTCTTTTTGATATACTGCCAATTCTCAAATTTCTATCTCAAATCCAGACCTCTCTCTTGAACTTGAGACCTGTATATCGAACTCTTATTTGAAAATGTCACATAAATATTCAAAACTGAATTTCTAATCTCCCATTTCATCCTCTAATTTATTAATCTGCTTTCCTCCCTATTCGCTTACAGCAGCCCACCTCTCTTCAAGCGCAGTGTAAATTCCTTCTGTTTCTTTTAAGCCTCACATCTAAACCATCAGGAAATCTCATTGACTACTTTCAAAATAGATGCCTGACCTGGCTAGTTCTCATCACCCCTACTCCTACAATCCTGGTCTGAGCCCCCATGATTTCTTGCCTGGGCTATTGCAAAAACCTCCTAATTTTTCCCTTGCCTTGCTTCAGGATATTTTTAGCCCAGCAGGCAGAAAGGAGCTTTTAAAATTTAAGTCAGACTGGAACACTTATACATTGCTGGTGGGAATGTAAAATGGTACAACTGTTTTGGAAATCAATTTGGTGCTTCCTTAAAAAGCTAGAAACAGAGGTATCATAAGATCCAACAATCTCACTCCTTGGACTATATCCTAGAGAAATAAGAGCCGTTGCATGAATATTGCCTCTCCTTCTGGAGCCTGCCTAACTCCTGATCCAGCTAGTTGGACTCTGGTTTCTCAAACATTCTAGGCATAGTTACTCCTTACAGTCTCTGTGCTGATATTTCCTCCTCTGAAATGCATTTCACCCAGGTAGCCACATGGCTGATTCCTTCATTTCCTTAAAGGCTTTGTTCAAATGTCATCTTCTTGATGAGGGTGTCCCTGACCACCCTATTTAAAACTATACCTATTGTTCACCACTGCCTTCGTTTCTTATCCCTTACCTTGCTTCTTACAAAGTCATCCAGAGCAATTATCACCCTCTAAAAATATGATAGAATGGATTTATTTATTGTGTCTGTTATCTGTGCCCCCTCTCCCAGACTCAAAGTAGGCTGTCATAGGGCATGGATTTGTTTTTGTTTTGTCTACTGAAGTATCCCAATTATGTGTCTATATGTGGCCCATAGTGGGTGTGCAAGACTTGTTGAATGAATAAATATCCTATTTAAATCCCAAGAATGATTTGTCCTTAGCATCGACCTACAGTGAGAGCTATGTAGATTGCTTGTATGAAGAAGTTTGGAGCCCCATACTTCATTTGTCTAAAAAGCCCTAGTATTGCTGTCCTTGACAGCCTAGGTTTACAGAAAGCCATAGGAATGGAAGAATGTAAATAAAATCCATCACGAGTCACGTTTTTTAAATCAGCTGGCAGTTTTTTTTTTTTTTTTTAGAGCAAGTCTTTCTTGAATGAAGCTGTGCGTTGACGTATATTATGAAGCTAGTTTCTCATCTCATCAAAGATGGGCACTTTATGTAGTGATGGTCTAGAAAGATTTCATCCAAGCTCACACCAGAAGACACTGTAAGAGCTGAACTAGAAGCTGATTCTGTCTAAGTCTGGACAAAAATTTTAATCAGAAATCAGGACATTGACAATCCTGGTTAACGTGGCAACAAATAACATGTACCTGACGTGTCTCCTCACAGTTGCCCATTAAGTACTCACAGCAAGTCACAAAAAGACAAGCTCCGTAAATTAAACATAATATGCATTCTGTTAACATTTGGTTGGAATTTTTATTTATTGAAAAATGGAGGGGGATGGATTAAGAAGCCCAATTTTTGGTTACCTGTTACATATTTCATCTCCTGAAAAAGATCAGGAAAAATGTTCCCAAGGAATGTGTAAAGATTATTTGATTCACATCTAGTTTTGGGTGCCAGGCCTTAACTTCACAGGAAAAGGGATATTATTCCCTGATCTCTGGGAAATATTTTCTAAATCAGCTCCTCCTCTTTATTTTCATCCATTCATAGACTGAAAATTTTAGGATGCAATATAGCAGTAAACATAAGGGTTTTAAAACAATGTTGCATTCTAGATTTTTCAGTAAATGAGGAAAATTTTTGTAAACAAGAGTAAAACCAGAAAATTTTGCAGGTTTAGAAGTGCTTTCATGTCCTATAGGGTCGCTATGAGTCGGAATCGACTCGACGGCACTGGGTGGGTTCATGAACTACATTGTCAAAACAGTAACTGTAATAGTTTCCTAGGACTGCCATAACAAAATAACACAAACTGGGTGGCTTATAAGAAGAGAAATGTATTGTTTCACAGCTCTAGAAGCTGGAAGTCTGAGATCAGGATGTTGGCTGCATTGATTTCTTCTGAAACTTTGAGAAAAATCTATCCCATGCCTCTCTCCTAGTTTCTGGTAGATCCAGACACATGGTGTTCTTCCACATGGTGTAGTAGCACATGGTGTCCTTCCTCTGTCTGTTTCTCTTTCTGTTCTCCCAAAAGATATGTTGAAGTCCTAACCCCTGTACCTGTGAATGTGACCATGTTTGGAAATATGGACTTTGAAGATGTTATCAGTTCAGTTACATGAGGTCATACCGGAGTAGGGTGGGTCCTAATTCTACCTGAGTAGTGTCCTTATAAGAGACACAGACAGACATGTGAAGAGTAATCTACAAACCAAGGAATGTCGAGAAACTCACAGATCTACTAGAAGTTGAAAAGATCTGTCCCTAGAGTGGGCAGAGAGAGCATGGCCCTGCTGACACCTTGAATTCAGACTCCTAGCCTCCAGAACTCTGATATCATAAATTTATATGCTTATAAGCCACCCAGTTTGTGGTAGTTTGATGTGTCAGCCATAGGACACCAGTACAGTACCTGATACATTAATTTGTACAGAAAGCCTGGTATTTGGTGCAGGAGAAGTCAATGTTTGGTAGGCAGTGAAATTGTTCCAAGGACTACATGTACCAACCTATTCTTTAATTGAATATAATAGGAAGATGCTTCAGGAAACAAAATGGACAGTAATAGGGATCTGAGAATGGTATGATGACTGTTTTAACAAAAAGCCAAATCTAGACAAATGCCTCCTCATTCAAGACAGTATGAGGAGAACATGTGGAGATCTGCTGATGGTAATAATAGACTAAGATCCTACTGGGCTGAATGCCTTGCAGAAAACAACTATAAAAGTTGTACATAATTTAGAAAGCAGCTACCTGAAGGCACTGGAGAGTGAATGTCAGTAGACCAACTGGTAAAGAGTGCATGCTCAGAGGAGGGGAATTATATGAAGCGAGTTCCTTATTTCCTGACATTTAACCTAGGGCTAATTATGAGAAGAGGAAGGGGTGGGGTTTGGTGAGGCAAAAATCTGCAATGTTTATGGTGTGGGGAATGAAAATATTAAGCCAGGGAAACTGTGGTTACTGAAGAGAGTGGGGGAACCCTGGAAGGAAGGGGCCATATAGGAGATCCCCAAATCCTGTCTAAGAGACTCAAAGTGGATGAGACGAAGACAAAAGATTGGTATGAAACTGGAACTGCTTCACTAGAATCATAATTTGCATTTTATGCCATCAAAGATGATTTATTACTAAATCAAAAGAAATAACACCAGAAAAAGTTAATAGAATCCAAATTCTGGACAACTTAACATTCATAGTGTCAAAGATACAATTCAAAATTACCCAGCATATGAAGAACCAGGAGAAAGGAACACATGCTCAAGAGCAGAGGTTGGCAAACTCCAGTCTGTGGTTCAAATTCATCCTGCAGCCTGTTTTTGTACAGCTCACTAGCTAAGAATGGGTTTTACATCCCTAGAGGACAGAAGAAAACAAAAAAATAAAATGGTAGATTAAGATCCAAATATATCAATAATTATATTAAATATTAATGTAGTAAATACTAGTTGACACTCAATGAGGTGGATTGACACAGCGGCTGCAACAATGGGCTCAAGCATAACAATGCTGATGAGGATGGCGAAAGACCGGGCAGGGTTAAGTTCTGTTGCACATAGGGTCACTATGAGTCAGAACCGACTCGACAGCACATAACAACAACAACAAACACTAGTTAAGAGGCAGAGATTGCCAGAATGGTTTAAAAAACAAGACTCCACTACATGTTTTCTAGAAATAATATATTTTACACATTAATCACAGAAAAAAAAAAAGCCCGTTTTCATCAAGTTGATTCTAACTCATAGCGACCCTATAGGACAAAGTAGAACTGCCCCATAGTGTTTCCAAGCAGTACCTGGTGGATTCGAACTGCCGACCTTTTGGTTAGCACTCAGACTCTTAACCACTATGCCACCAGGGTTTCCATTAATCACAGGTAGATTGAAAATAAATGGATAGAAAAAGATATACACTGCAAACAGTAAGTATTAAAAGCTATACACTATATTTATATCAGATGAAATATATTTCAAAATTAAAATATTGCCAGAGATAAAGAGAAAAAAAATCATAATTATTAAAGGTCAATTCTTCAGGAAGGCATAATAATCATATAACGTGTATGCAATTAACCATAAAGAACAATAAGTCCACAAAACATACTGTAACATGGATGCACCTGGAGGGCATAATGCTAAGTGAAATCAGTCAAGCACATAAGGACAAATATTGCATGGTATCTCTTTTATAAGAAGACAAGAATAGATAAATATGAAAAGACCAATGTTCATTGGTGGCTACAAGGGACAGGAGGTGGAAGCAGAAAGCACACTTTAGATCTTAGATACTTGTTACTTTGGGTGATGGGAAAAGTGGCACAGAATGTGGCTGTAATGAGCACAGCATGACCAAAGTAAATGATGTCACTGAGAAACACTCAAGAGAAAAGGATGGCCATTCTAAAGAATTTGACATATATGAGGTGGCGACAACTCCAGCAAAGATCAAAAAATGTGTGAATGATAACATATAGATGGGTATAGGCATATAGATATATGGATAGGTACAGGTGTATACGTAGGTGATAACAGAAGTATCTATATGTATGTGTAAATATAGATATGTGTGAGCAGGCACATATATTCATTGAAGACACAACTATACATACTTATCATGGATTGAATTGTGTTCCCCAAAAATATGTGTCAAGTTGGTTAGGCCATGATTCCCAGTATTATGTGGTTGTCCTCCATTTTGTGATTGTAATTTTTTGGTAAAGAGGATTAGGGTGGGATTGTAACACCCTTACCCAGGTCATACCCTGATCCAATGTACAGGGAGCGCTCCTGGAGTGTGGCCTGCACCACCTTTTATCTCTCAAGAGAAAAAAAGGAAAGGAAGCGAACAGAGAAGGGGGACCTCATACCACCAAGAAAGCAGCGGCAGGAGCAGAGCGTGTCCTTTGGACCAGGGATTCCTGCAAGGAAAAGCTCCTAGTCCAGGGTTTCAAAGGGTGGAGCCATGGCCTCTTGTGTTTCAGAGGGTGGAGTCGCCACTCAGATGAACTAGGAGAATGTTGCACCTAAAGCGGAGGGAGCAGAGTTGCCATCCCAGTGGGCCTGGAAGGCGGAGCTGAAGCCCAGGGCCAAGGGGCCTTCACTCAGAATCTGGAGCGTGTGGCCAATACCTACAGTCTGGAGGGCAGGGCCATTGTGTAAATTGTCTCAGAGAACAGAAAATTATTTTCAAAGCCTTGAGTGCTAACTTAATGTGTTCTGCTGACTTGCTTGGTGCGTGTTATCCCTTCTTTTCCTCCAGTTTCTCCCATTTTTATGGAAATGTCTAGCTTGTGTCTGTTCTGCCATTGTACCTTTGGAAGCAGTTAACTTGTATTCTAGATTTCACAGATGAAGAGGAATTTTTCGATTTTGGACTTGGAGTTAAGACTTTGGCTATGATATGATGGGGTGGGTGTTTTGCATGTTGCAAGGATGTGATTTTTGGGAGGCCAAAGTGTGAAATGTTGATGTGAATATTGATGACAAGGACTTTCCTCCAGAGCTGACAGAGAGAGAAAGCCTCCCCCTGGAGACAACACCCTGAATTTGGACTTCTAGCCTACTAAAAAAAAAGACTGTGAGAAAATAAATTTCTCTTTGTTAAAGCCATCCACTTGTGCTATTTCTGTTATAACTAAAACATACTCCTCAGACATAACCAAACACCTTCTGAGATGTGTTTTCTAGGTTTGAAGGCTTAGGCCAAGAGTCTTATGGAGCAACTCAGTCAATTGGCATAATATAGTTCACAAAGTTGAAGTTCTGCATCCTACTGAAGTGAGTGAGGTCCGGGGTCTTAAAAGCTTGCAAGTGACCATCTAAGATGGAATGATTGGTCTCTACTCATCAGGAACAAAAGAGTAAGAATCAGAGGAGAAACAAGTTTACAAGACTGATAGCCTACACCCCATCTACCAGAACTAGATGGTGCCTGGCTACCACCACTGACTGTTCAGACTGGGGTCACAACAGGTGGTCCAGGATAGAATGGGAGAAAAATGTAGAACAAAATTCAAATTCTTTAAAAAAGTCCAGACTAACTGGACCAGTTGAGACCAGAGGACTCCCTGAGACTGTCACCCTGAGATACTCTTTAAAACTTAAATCAAAACTATCCCCTGAGATCACCTTTTAGCAAAATAGCAGAGTGGCACACAAGATAAAGAATATTTTACCCACAAGATCAGTACTGTACTAAAAAATCATCTGTTTAAGGCCTAAAAGTCACTATTTACTCTAAAGCAAAGACCAGAAGATAAGGGGTCATGGAAACAAGAGTACTGGAAATGGATCAACTAGAAAACAAAGAGAAAGTTGACACACTGTGAAAAACATAACTAATGTCTCTGAACAATTTGTTCCACAAATTATCAAATGGAAACCTAAGTTGCTGTGTTGACTTTCACCAAAAACACAATAAAATATTATTTTTAAAAAAGGTGTATACAACTAATAACAGAAATTCAAATTATATGAGGCAAAAATTCTACAATCATATCTGTAAATTTTAAAACTCCTCTCAGCAATGGAACTACCAAGAAAAATGTCATCAAAAAACATGACTTAATTGATATTTATAGAACATTAAATTAAAAAAAAAATGCCAGAGTATACATTCTTTTCAGATCTATGCGGTAAGTGTACTAGACCATAAAAGCATAACTTAACAATATTCAGAACATTAAAATAAAACAGAATATATTCCATAACCGCAATGGATTTAAATTAAATTAGAAAGCATTAACAATATAAGTAGGAAACCCCCAAGTATTTTGACAGTTCTATTAGCACACTTCTAAATAATGCATGGGTCAAGGAAGAAATAACAAGGGAAATTAGAAAATATTTTTTAACTGAATCAGAATGAAAACACAATATGTCAAAAATTGTGGAATGCAGCTAAAATTGTGCCTAGAAGGAAGTTTATAGCTTAAAATACTTAAACAAAAGACAAAGTCTTAAAAATCAATTATCTGAATTCCCAAGGACAAATGAAGAAATTTAATAAAACAAAAAACATATTCTTTGAAGATATTAATAGAAATGGTACATCTCTAGTGAGGCTGAAAAAGAAAGAGAAAGAGAGAGGATCCCAAATAGCAATATCAGTAAGGAAAGAGGGGGTATCACTCCAAATTTTACAAATATTTGAAGGAAACATTATGGATAAATGTATGTGGATACATTTTATAACCTTGAGCAAATGTCTTACTATTTTTTTATCTAACATTTTGCATTTATGATAATAATATAAAATCCATTGTCTGATTATTATGCACACTAACAACATATGTCTGTCAGTAATGAATGCCAAGGTGGGAGGTAAGAGTAACGCTGGCTGTAATGGTTAAAGTTATGTGTCAGCTTCATGAGGTCATGATTCTCAGTGGTTCGGCAGTTATGTAATGATGTAAATTTGTAGTTATGTAATGAGGTAATTTGGCAGATAGGTAATGAAGTAACGTGGCAATTATGTAATAATGCAACTTGGTAGTTACGTAATGATGTAACTTGGCAGTTATGTAATGATGTACTCATCCTCCATTTTGTGATGTGATGTGGTCATCCTCCACTTTCACCTAACACCAATTTTGAGTAATGACCTGGTGAGTGAGGACAGGGTATATTACCAATACTGACCCAAGAAGATACAGAAGATCTGAATAGCCCTATATCAATTAAAGAAGTTTAATTCATAATTAAAAACCTCCCACACACACAAAAAAAAAACAACTTTAGAATCACATGATTCTGCTGGTTAATTCTATAAAACATTTTTTTGGAAGAAATAATATTGATTCTAAAAATATTCTGTCAGATAATAAAGGAGGAGTGAACACTTTTCAAATCGTATCATGAGTCAAGTATTTCCCCATTACCAAACCCAAAGTTGTTATAAAACTAAATATATACCAATATCATTTATGACTATAAATGCAAAAATCTTTACAATATTTTATAATAAAATACAACAATATAAAAAATAATAACACATCATGACCAAATTATATATATCCTGGAAATATAATTCCTGGGAATGCAAGATTGGTTTAACATTAAAACATCAATCAGATGAGATCAAGCACATTCAATGTGGTATGGCTGTGTCCATCAACAAACGAATGGATAAATAAACCCTGGTACATACACACCATGTAATACTATGCAATGATAAAGAACAATGACGAATCTGTAAAACACCTCACAGATGAATGGAGGGCATGATACTGAGTGAAATAAGTCAACCCCAAAAGGACAAATACTATATGAGACCACTATTATAATAACTCATGAAAAGGCTTAAATACAGAAAGAAGCAATTTTTGACGGTTACGAGGGAGGAGAGGAGTAAGGAGGGAAAAACACTAACTAGATGATGGTAGATAAGTGGTAACATTGGTGAAGGGTAAGACAGTACACAGTCCTGGGGAATTCAGCACAACTTAACCAAGGCAAATTTATAGAAGCTTCACGGCCACATTCAAACTCCCTGAGGGACTGAGTTAATGGGCTGAGGGCTGGGGATCATAATCTCTGGGGACATCTACCTCAATTGCCATAAAATAGTTCATAAAGAAAATGTTCTACATCCAACTGTAGTGAGTAGTGTCTGGGATCTTAGAAGCCTGCAAGCAGCCATCTAAGATTCATTTACTGGTCCCATCCCAGCTGGAGCAAAGGAGAATGAGGAAAACCAAAGACACAAGAGAAAGATTAGTTCAAAGGACTAATGAACCACAACTACCACAACCGCCACCAGATTAAGCGCAGAACAACTAGATGGTGCCCAGTGACCATCACCAACTGCTTTGACAGGGATCACAGTAGAGGGCCCCATACAGAGTGGGAGAAAAATGTAGAACAAAATTAAATTTCACACACACACACACACGCACACACACACACAAGACCAGACTTGCTGATCTGACCGAGACTTGGAGAAACCCCAAGAGTTTGGCCCCCAGATACCTTTTTAACTCAGTACTGAAGTCATTCCTGAGGTTCACCCTTCAGGCAAAGACTAGACAAGCCTATGAGGAAATGATAACACCTGTGAGGAATATGCTTTGTATTTCAATCATGTATATGAGTCTAATGGGCACACCAGCCCAAAAGCAAGGACAAGAAGGCAGGAAGGGACAAGAAAACCAGAAGAACAGAAACAGGGAACCCGGGGTGGAGAAGGGGAGTGTTGACATATTGCGAGGTTGGCAACCAATGCCACAAAACAATTTGTGTTTTAATCGTCTAATGAGAAACTAATTTGCTCTGTAAACTTTCACCTAAAGCACAATAAAATAAAAAAAAAAATCAATCAATGTAATTCATTCCACTGATAGACTAAAGAACTATTGATATTGAATGATCATTTCAATAGGTGCAGAAAAAATATTTTTAAAAATTCAACATCTGTTTGGTAAACCAATGATAGAAGCGAAATTTCTCACCATGATTAAGGCCATGAAAAAACTACAGCTAACACCATACTCAATGGTGAAAGCCTCAATGCTTTCTCTCTAAGATGACAAACAAGGATGTCTGCTCTCTCTACTCCTGTTCAACATTGTACTGCACATCCTCTGTAATAGTTCATTCAGGCAAGAAAAATACATAAAGTGGATAAGATTGAAAAGAAAAAAGTAAAACTACCCTCATTTGCAGACCACCATGCTCATGTACAGAAAACTCTGAAAAAACCCAGTTTCTCTTGATTTGGCTCCAGCTCATGGCAACACTATGTACGTCAGAGAAGAACTGTGCTCCATAAGGTTTTCAATGGCAGATTTTTCAGAAGTAGATCATTCAGGCCGTTTTTCCAGGATGCCTCTAGATGGACTTGAACCTCCAAACTTTTGGTTAGCAGCCAAGCATGTTAACGGTTTACACCACCCAGGGAATTCAGAAAACCCCAACGCATCCATAAATAGCTACTGGAAAGCATAACTGTGTTTTTCAAAGGTAAGAATACAATTCAATTGTATTTCTATGTACTGGCAATAAACAATCCACAAAGAAAAAAAAAAAACTCTCAGGTTATAATAGCAACAAAAATAATATCCTTAGGGATACATTTAATAAAAAAAAGTTCAAAATCTTTACACTGAAAACTTAAAAATATTACAAATAAAGTTAAAGAAATTCTAAGGGAACTGTATGTCATATTTACGGTTTGGAGGACTTAATATGTCTAAGGGAAAGATGGTAATTCACACCAATTGATATTTAGATTTAGAACAACTTCCAAATACTAGCAGCTTCTTTTGAAGAAACTGACAAACTTGTATTAAAATTTAATGGAAAACTAAATTTTTTTTTTTAAAGGACCATATGGAAAAAATAAACCTGGACACTTACCTTACATCATATACAAAAATTAATTTGAAATCTAGCATAGATCTAAATTTAAGTGCTAAAACTCTAAAAATTCTAGACAAAACCATATAGGAGAAAATCTTCCAGAAAAGACTAAACTATGGGCACAAATATCAGATCAGTTTTTTCCTGGGGCCAAGGTTTCGTAAAGGGTATTGCCTGCAAAGGAGCAGGAGAAAACATTTTAGGGTGCTAAAATGTTCCATGTCTTGATTGTGGTGGAGGATACCTGCCCATGTACAATTATCAAAATTCATCATGCTGTGCATTTAAAATGGGTGGATTTCATTGTGCGTAAATAATATTTGAGTAAAAGTGGGAAATACCGTTATTGTCTCAAATATATGGCAATATAAATAAAAAGTATGACCCTATAGATTCAAAGGAAGACAATTTCTCTAATATCTCTATATGTGAAGAGTTTTCTCTTTTCAACAAAGGAAGTTTTTTTGAGAACATCTCATGGTATCCTCCAAAAGCATCACAAGGTTGTTGTTTTTTGAATAGAGATACAGGAAATCATAATGCAATACCCATTGCCGTCGAGTAGATACCAACTAATTGCGACTCTGTAGGACAGAGTAGAGCTGTTCTATAGGGTTTCCAAGGAGGGGCTGGTGGATTCCAACTGCCAACTTTTGGTTAGCAACCTGAGCTCTTAACCACTGCACCACCAGGGCTCCCATAATGCAATAGTAGGCTAATATTAAGGCATAAACGTAAAGGAAACTTGGATAAATTAAAAAAAAAAGTTCAAAACAACCCAAAATGCATGAGTGGAAATAGACATTAGAATCCTGAAAGTGCTAGATTGACATAGTATGATATTAATTCAGTTATATGACTAACAAACTAAAAATAAACTTCTGTCCTGAACTGGAGAGGAAAGGCAAAGAGATAAAGAGAATGATACACTTGGAGACCAGACTAGGATTTTAGGTTTTCCAAAAGAAATAACTTGAATTCTACGAATAGAAACAATCATCAAAGGTAATACAAAAGAAATTGCCCTTTAACTAAAAAAAGATCTGACCCTGTAATTCAAGTGACCTTATTGAGTAGTGGATAAAATTAATGACAGAGAGCAGCCAGTCGTCATGGTCAGTCAATGCCTTTCATTTTAATGATAAAGAAGAGAAGCATAATGGCAAAATAAATCTGTTTCAAAAAAAAGTCAGGCTTTTTTTTCTTTCCTCTCAAACACTTGCTTCTTTAAATACTTCTTATCTCAAACACGAAAAGAAGTCCATGCCAAGTTGTCCTTCATGTCAAAAGGTAACAGGAAGATATTCTCCTGTATCTTAGAAGATAGCCAGTTAATATTATGCTGTACTAAAGCAAACAAGTAGTTTAAAGGTGCAATCTAACTTTTCCAGCAGTGAGTTTTTGCATGAAAGACCTGAAGGTAAAATGAAAACCAACTAAATAGATGAATCAATATATGAGTTTTTTTTTTAAAAAAAGTATGTTTACAAATCTATATCGTAAAAGTCCAAACTGTTGTTTAAGAAAGGTGATTGTATGTTAAATTTAATTACCGTATACTAGCAATCAAGGTCCACAGACAGTGACATTTAAAGCCAGCAATTCGTGCGAACTGAATGATCAGAAGGCACACCTGATATCCCGGATGTATGGGGGCTTACTGGCTGAGTATCAGCCCATTATATCACCTGGGAGAAAATTACCAACTACCAAAAATAGAGGGATGGAGTACAGAGGGAGGGTATATGCTCAGAAGTCCTTGTTATACACCTGTGAGAATTTGGAAGTTATTATTTGTTCTTCATAATCAAATTTGAGCTTCATTATGTGTTTAAAATTAAAATTATCAATGAAGCAAAAACAAGATCTCTACCTCCCTAATACTGTAGAGTCAGAATCGACTGGACGGCAGAGGTTTGAAACAAAATAATGAAAATAAGCATAATACATATCAGTTATGATAATGAATATAAAGAGATTAACCCCCTCTGCCATTAAACACCCAAATTCTATAACTTGGTTAAAATCATAATCAAGATATGTTGCTTTGAATGTCACAAAATTGAAATATTAAAATATAAATGAAGATTTACAAGGCAAATTCACACTGAGAGAATAGAAAGGACTATTAAATGGGGAGAAGTAATTAATTATATGTTGATAAAAGTTGCAACTGATAATATAGTATGAACAGTTTTTATTTTTATGTATCAATTATGACACTATAATATAAAGCAAATACAAAAATAATGTGACATATATATATAATTGTAGTGCTAGAAATACTCCACCCATCTGTCAGTGTGTCACACTGTGGTGGCTTACATGTTGCTGTGATGACAGAAGCTATATATTTTAAATGCCAGCAGGGTCACCCATGGCGGGCAGGTTTCAGTGGAACTTCCAGACTAAGAGGAAAAGTCTGGCAATCTAATTCTGGAAATTCAGCCAAGGAGAACTCTATGAATCACAACGGAACATTGCTCAGTATAGTGCTAGAAAATGAGCCCTGATAGGTCGTAAGACACTCAAAACACACAGTGGCTGCAACAATGAACTCGAGCATACCAACAACCATGAAGATGGCGCAGGACCAGGCAGTGTTTCATTCTGTTGTGCGTGAGGTCACCATGAACAGGAGCTGTCTTGATGGCAACTAACAATAACACAAGTGACAATCAGTTCTTCTAGTACAATCACTGTTTGTATGAATATAAACAGTCCAATGAATATTTATACAACAACAGTTCATCCTCCATAAAGACTGTGACTTGTTTTGAACATACATGGATCAGTTATAAAAATGGACCATGCACTATAATTGTTATCGTTATCAGTCGCCGTTGATGCTAGGCCACATGAAAATAAAAACATGAGAGAAATCACAGAGAAATGAACTTACATACATGAAACAATTGTAAGTGAATAAAAAGAAAATAGTAACATAAACCTAAGGATTTTTGTTTATTAGAAATCATGGATAAAATGAAAATGTTAATTAAAACCTGAATTTTTTAAATGAAAACTGTGACAAAGGCTTGATACCTTTAATGTATAAAAATCTTATGATAGACATAGCTACCACCTATAGAAAATTGGAAACATGACATGAGAAAATTCATCTTAGATAAAGTACATATGAACAATAACTGTGTGGGAAAAAGTTCAACCCTTCTCATAATCGAAAAAGATATATTAATAAAATATTTTCACTTCTCAAATTCGAGAATAATTTTAAAATATACAATGCTCAGTGTTGGCAAGGGCAAGATGAGGTGGGCACTCTCACATACATCTGGTGGGAGTGTAAATTGATAACCACATTTCTGGAAACACGTTTGTTAATATCTACCTTGACACAGTAATTTCTCTTCTAGAATGTTTCCTAAGGACATTATCGGAGATATGCACAAGTAATTTTATGTTAGCATACTCATTATGTGGCTAAACATAATAATGAAAAATGCAAGCAAATTGCCCAACATTGGGAGAATGGTTAAACAATTGTTGTACAAACAGTATAATGGAGTATTACCCAAATATTAAAATGCATACTTTCGAAGTATATTTATGGATGAGGGTACGTGTCCTCAGTATAATGTTAGGTTAAAGCAAAGCATGGTAACATCAGCAAATTACGCTCTGCAACATTGTACGTAGTGCATACTACTAACGATAAGATGTACAAACAAACAAACAAACAAACAAACAAAACAGATGGCTGTAAGTGTGGTTGGTCGTAACTCAAATACATCCTAAGCTGGGGACTGCCTGTATAAGACAGGGGAGGCTACAGTGTCTGTTGAGCCAGCAATATTGAATACTGAAATCAGAAATCCATGTGTGTTTTTTTACACCTCAATCAGTGGAGGGTTATTCAGGAAATGCATGTTGGACAAAAGCTGACTAGGCTAAGGGGCAAATAAGTAGACAGAGCTCATTCCAGTCATCGTAGTGAGATAGGGAAGGAAAAGGGACTGAGCTCCTAAGGAAGGAGCCCTGCAACACCTACAACGTGCAACTTACTTACAATTACTACGTGCTTGGCTAATGATGCAAAACCTATGTCCTTAAATGTATAATAAGGAAGGAACAATGTACTTCCTTGCAAGATGTTTTTCAGAAGGACCCACCTGATCTGGTCCCCGGAACTGTGCAGACATCCGCAAGGTGACTGACGGATGACTTCTGTCTGATGCACGTACCCAGCAACTCAGGAGGGACTGCACAGGTGGGACACCCCATAATAAGTCCTGCCACCCAGTCCCAGGAGCCTGTGCTACGGGTTCCATCTTGGAGTCCAGATGCATGTGCAACCTAATTTAGTATGCACCGCCATTCTGAAAAGTACCTGCCCCTTGAAAGAAACCTACTAAATATTCATTATTATCCTCACCAAACCCATATAAGCCCCCGAAAAACCTCTTTTCAGGGGAAAAGAGTCTAGCATTGCCTGGTCCCTCACTGTTCCCCACCTGCAAGCCTCTGCTTTCTTTCTGTCACTAATAAACCTTTGTACCTGTGGAACCACTGAGCCTTTCCTGGTCATCCTTGGTCAGTAGAAGGCAAGAACCTAGGCAGGGCTTATTCCCGAGCTGGGAAGCCTTGGCCTGCAACAATAGATACGAAACTGAAGGCAGCAATACCAGTCTCCTGAGCCCTGAGGAGTGCTGAGACATTTTTAAATGGCTCAGACAGTGGAGGGACCAAATCCATGGTGCAAGGCAGCAGTGTTTTGGCTGAACAGAAAAGTGATGGCCATTGTTCCCTAAACACTGTGTCCAGTCCTGGTGTGCAGCAAAGGATGCCATTCTTAGTGGATGCGAGAGTCTATCTATTAAAACGGTGGTCTTCTTTCATCTTTTTTTTTTTTTGCTTGAGTGAGTAGGACATCAGGTGGGGAGATTTGAGTCCAATTTGGAGAATATGGGAGCAAGAGGTATGAGAAATGATATGGAGACTGTCAAAACAGAAGTTGGAGAGAACATAATGCCTTTTATTGATATCAGTTAACAAACTTGAACGTGGGAGTTGAAAGTGCTCAGTTATGTAGCCTTTTCCTACCTACAACCTGTTCCAGTTGCTGCTTGTCAAGCCTCAATGGGGGGCTCAGAGCCTTCAGAGCAAAACAGACTTCTAAGTGCAATTCAGAGAAAACCCAGAAGCTTTTTTCCATTGGGCCATCTCATTCTTATGCACCATTTTACAGTGGAAGCACCAGTCAGGTAGACATAGTTCCTGCCAGAATCCCAAAGCTCTAGTCCCCTAATCCAGCAGGATGAATCCTCTCAGGCAAGCCAGAAAGATAACAAGTGTGCATAGCAAAAGGGGATATTTGGATTTATTTCCGTTTCTGAAGAGACAGTCAATGTTTTGGGCTGGAGTCTGCTCTGGGAATATCAGGTAACTCTGTTCTCTTCTGCCTAGGGATTCATCACAAGGATTTGCAGAAGCCTGGGGGCCCTGGATGGATTTTGCTAGAATCTCTGCAGAATGTCAATAAAGATCCCCCCCTGAAACCACATGCACAACACTGGGGAGACGTCACAGGAGCTCCTCACACCAAATGTTCATTTTCAAGATTGACATTTTAGTTCCCATGATCGTTAGAGGATTTGCTTCTGAAAGCTAAGCAGCTTCTTCCCCTGATGTTTCTTCACTCACCAAATGCACAGGCAGCGGAGTGAATTTCTCTGGGCGCCTGCGTTTGCTCACATGTACATGAATGCAGACCATTTGCATTTGGTTTGTGTGTTCGGTAGCAGCTACCTCATTAGTGTTGGACTTAAGCTCTAATCTTGCCAAAGGCGGAGGCACCAGCAGATTCTAGTGAGCTTTGGGCTGCTTTGTAGCTGTTTCCATTAGGAAAGCAAGAAATCTTGGAAACAATTAGCAGACAGTGAGAGCCTGGTGTCAGAGATACCTGTCACAAGACACTTTGTTGAGAGACACCCACAGGTCTCTGGGCTCTGATGCCATCCAGCACCTGGGAAAATGGTCCACTGTGGGCAGCCTGTTTGCTCCAACCCCACCCAGCACCTGGGAGAACAGCCCATGGTGTGCAATCTCTCAGTTTCCACTGGTAGCTCCCTTTCCACGCAGGAGTTGTTACAATGGGCCAGTTAGGTCTGCAGGGACCCAGGATGGTGGAGAGCACTGCACCCCAGGCTTCTGGCTCCTATCCTGAGGGTGCCCAAGTCCCTCAGAGTCCACATCAGAAGCGGGAACTCCTTGAGCCCACCGTGCCGGGGAGCCACAAGCCTCTGCTTCCCCTCCAGTGATCTGCTGCCTTAGCCCACAGCTTTGCCTGCACCAGGTCAGAACCGTTTCTAGCCAGGCTTATACGGATCTCTTCTTAAGTATGTCTGAGACTGTTGCAAAACCTCACAGAATTTAATGAGTGACATATTCAAGGTAAAGATGCTCGCCAGGTGTTGAGTCTTGTGCTCCCTGAGCTACTGTGCCACCCTGGTCCAGCCTGGGGGAGGCGCTGTAATCAGGGTACCATGAGTCATTTCCGTGTATTGTACACTATCTTCTTGGGGTTTCCTAGTGGGGCCCATTTTCCTTAATATTGAAATGTGCCCTCTTAGCTTCTCAGAAGGCAGTGGATGAATTACAAGTGTGACACCATCCCCATTCCTGAGTCTAGATTCATTTAGCTCGTGTTTGTGCTTCACTGGTTCTTATATAGTGTCGAACTTTATAGTAAATGCATCAAGACCATGGGAAAATATTCTCATCGTAACACAATCTGATGGAATGGGACCTATTTCAGTAAAATAAGCATCCAGAGTCCCCTATGGTGGAAGCGGTAGTGCTCTTAGGAGGCAGGGTTGCCGGGTAGCTCCAGGCAGTGTGTGCCTGGTCTCCAGCCTTGTCCTTTGCTCAGGAGGTTTCAGGGAGAACTCTTTTGTGCTCCCTGATCCTCTGAAATTCTGTATTTTTCCATTTGAAGTTCTGTAATACATTTTCAACACTAGAACAAGGTCTCACGTGTCTCCAGCCATTTATAATTTAGAAAATTCTTTCATATATGCTGCTCAAGGAATCATTATCTTTTTACAGCTGAGTAAGCCCTGGTGGTGCAGAGGTTAAAGCACTTGGCTGCTAGCCAAAAGCTCTGTGGTTTGAACCTACCAGTCAGTCTGTGGGAGAAGGATGTGGCAGTCTACTACTGTAAAGGTTTACAGCCTTAGGAACCCTATGGGGCAGTTCTACTCTGTCCTATAGGGTCACTATGAGTCAGAATTGACTTGACAGCAGTAAGTTGTTTTTTTTTTTTAAACTGAATTCAGAGAGCTTAGCTGGTCTGCTCAAGGTCACACTGCTAAAAAATGAGAGCTGGATTTTCTTTTCTTTTTTTTAAATGTTACATCCACTGCTCTTTCTATTACAGCCCACATCTATAGATTTAAATCTACGTGACAAAACCTTGCTAGGTACCAAGACAGAAATTTCACTTATATGGTCAGATTGGAAAGTCATTTAAATCTGATAGAATTTTTCATTTCTAAGTTAGGAATGAATAGACATTTATTCAACTGTGAAGCAGTTCTTCAGAGTCAAAAACAAGTTCTCAGGCCCTCACTTTCTTACAAGGACTTTCTGTTGGACTTTTTTTTTCTGGTTAATTATGAACTCTTTTGATTCATTCAAAAAATATATAAGCAAATACTGTGTGCTTGGCTCTGTGATAGGAACCAGGGGTACAGAGATAATGAAGACAGATGCTGTCTTAGTCATCTAGTGCTGCTATAACAGAAATACCAGAAGCAGATGGCTTTAACAAACAGAAATTTTTTTGCTCACAGTTTAGGAAGTTACAAGTCTGACTTCAGGGCACCAACTACAGGGAAAGGCTTTCTCTCTCTGTTGGCTCTCAGAGAAGGTCCATGTCATCAACCTTCCCTTGGGTCTAGGAGCTTCTCAGCGCAGGGACCCCGAGTCCGAAGGACACGATCCACTCCTAGTTCTTCTTGCTTGGTGGTAATAAGGTCCGTCTCCTCTCTGCTCTATTCTCTCTTTTGTATCTCAAAAGAAATTGACTCAAGAGACAACCTAATCCTGTAGATTGAGTCCTGCCTTATTAACATAACTGCCTGTAATCGTGTCTTATTAACATAATAAGGGTTAGGATTTACGACACATAGGATAATCACATCAGATTACAAAATGGTGGACAGCCACATAATACTGGGAATCATGGCCTAGCCAAGTTGACCACATTTTGGGGGGACACAATTTGATCCATAACAAATGCTGCCCCTGAGTTTTTGAATGATCTCTTTTCCAGAATATCTAATTAAAATGTATGCTTTGTGACCAGTTTACAGAGGTTTATGGCGTTTTCTAGAATTTGATCTTTTCTGATGACACATCCAAAGTAAGCAAGACAAAGCCTTGCCATCCTCAAGTCTAAAGAATATTACAGTTGCATTTCCTCTAGGACTGATTTGTTTGTTCTTTTGGCAGTCCACGGTATATTCAGTATTCTTCACCAACACCACAATTTGAATGCATCAATTTTTTTTCCTTCTTGTTTTTTCATTGTCCAGCTTTCACATGCATATGAGGTAATTGAAAAGACCATGGCTTGGGTCAGGTTGGGTCTGGGTTGTCACTGGTGCTTTTTTTTTTGTTGTTGTTGGCCAATCTCTCTCCCCATTATGGTAGTGGTAAGACCTGTGACTCAGTTATGGGCTTTGGAGAGGAAATAGACCAATAAAGCATTTCAAAAATGTATAGGATTCTTTAGCTTAGACAGAGAGTGTCCCTCATCTCTGTGGCTTAGACCCTAGACAACATAAAGTATTTAGTCTTCTTTGTGTTATTCCCTGGTCATCCATCTCTCAGAAATCTTTAAAAAGGAGAGTGGGCTGAGAGCAAGATGTAGGTGTTGCTGGGCCCCTGATCTCCTTGCAACATAATCTCTCACTTTAACTACATTTACAGATACCATGGCTTGACATTTTATGTATAAATTCCCTACTAGATAATGGTTACTGCCAGCTAAATATAAAATTTAATAGGCAAAATAGTTTGGAGCAAGATCTTAACTATCAGTACCTAGACATGCTCAAGTGACTTCAATTGAATTTGTATTTGGCTCTTTAATCTTGGACAACATATTCTGAATATTTTCTAGGGACACAGTTTTTTTCAACAATGCACTTATTATTGTGGTGTTTATTGAGGTTGCAAAGGATTAGGATGAACTCATTGACTATTTAGAGTCCCTTAGATGACTAGAGCCAAAATGACAATCTCACAGATTTCCAGAAAGGCCAGAGCCCATATTTATGAAGAGAGAGTCAAAGGGAAAGTGACTTTCTGAGAAGAAAGAGACACTTAGAAGAACCAGAAGGGAGCAAACGTCCCTGTAGACTATTATGTATGTGGTGATGTGTTTTCATTTCGGTAAACAAGTCGAACAGAAAAATTTAGAAAAATGTATTTCACTTCCTGGGAGTACTTGCAATATGTAAAAGGAAACTGGAAAAGATGAATATATCTGTGTGTTAGCATCTTATAGGAGTCACCTGGGATAAACTACCAGGGAACAGGACTTGGAACCACATCTATACCCTGGTGGGAGACCTTTGGAAACACACCCAGCCTCATTTCCAATCTAACAGACACATGAAGATGTCCAAAAGGAAAGCAACAGGCAATGAATAGTTGTTAAAGTGGTCTAAAGCACTCACAGGAAGTACAGACAGGCACACAATAAATAACTTCAGAAGTGCCTGTGCCGAGTGCCAGTGGTGGTGGAGAACAGAAGAGCCTCCACTAGGTGTTCCTGCTGCTTAGTTATCATCAAAGTAGAGGACTTTTTCCCTCTTGAAGGAGGTCAGCAAGAGCAAGGTCAAGCCAACACTTAGGGGCCTCGGACACTAAGAAAAGGATCAAGATAGGGATGTGGATGCAAGGGAGCATGATGGGGATCTAATTTTGATAAGGTACACAAGACGATGACCTCGTCATGGGAACAAGGCAGAGCCCAGTTACACCAATGTACTAGAGCAGAGTGTGATGGGACTGAATGTATTCAGTTGGCCTATCTATTCAAGAAATATTATTTTCAATAAGCGACAATGGCGACACTTGGTCTTATATACTTTGGATGTGTTATCAGGGAAACTCTATGGGGCAGTTCTACTCTGTCCTATAGGGTTGCTATGAGTTGGAATCGACTCGACAGCACTGGGTGTTTGTTTATCAGGAGGGACCAGACCCTGGAGAAGGACATCATGCTCGGTAAGGTAAACCCATTGCAGTCGAGTTGATTCCAACTCATAGTGACCCTATAGGACAGAGTAGAACTGCCCCATAGAGTTTCCAAGGAACGCCTGGAGGATTTGAGCTGCTGACCTTTTGGTTAGCAGCTGTAGCTCTTAACCACTATGCCGTTGGGGTTTCCTTGGTAAGGTAGAGGGTCAGCAAAAAAAAAGGAAGACCCTCGACAAGATGGATTGACACAGCGGCTGCAACAATGAGCTGAAACATAGCAGTGTTTGTGAGGATGGCTCAGGACGGGGCAGCGTTCCCTTCTGTTGTACCTGTTGCCATGATTCGGAACCAACTTGTGGCACCTAAAAACAACAATAACAGGTACTGTTCTAGGCTTAAGGGGCACAATAATGACCAAGACAGGAAAGGCCTACATGGTGTTTACATTCTTAAGAAGATAATTGGAAAATAAATGATGGAAAAAATAAGAGAAAGTATGTTCTATTACATTACTTGTTCATATGTTTATTTATTTATTTATATTGTGGTAAATATATAGGTAACAATCTTCACATATACAGTTCGGTGACTTAATTATGTTCATCATGTCATTCAACCAACACCATTAACCATTCCCAAACTTTCCATCACCCTAACAGAAGCTCTCTGTCCCCTATGATATGCTTATTTTTAATTGAAAGAGAAAAGGAAAAAGACAAAGAAGTAGAAACAACCATAACCTAACATTTTAAAGTTACATAACATAAAAGTATAATTCTCTTGCACCCATTTCTTCCCACCCAAAATGTGATCTATACCTTTTCAGAGTTTTTTTTTTCCTTCTAAATTTATAAAGATATTGCTATATATTCTATGCATTTTGGTAATAGGTTTGCTTTATTCACTTAACAATATGTGTGGACATCTTTCCAAATCAGTACATATGAATCTAACCCATTATTTTAATAGTTGCCTTGTAGCCCATACTATGGATGTACTGTAACATATTCAATGATCTCCGTCATGACAGGCATTTAGGTTGTTTACAGCTTTTTTTTTTTTTAATATAGACAATGTTGCATCATTCATCTTTTCTGTATAATATCCTAACTGGCTCCAGGGATGAATTGGGTTTGAAGGTAGGAATCACATGGGAACAGGGATGGGGAAGGAGGCTGGGAAGCAGGCACAGCCTGAGAGGCACACAGAATCCTTTCAAAAACCATCTCACATAGATAACTAGTAATTTGGTTCATGGTTACCGGTGAAACCCTTTCTCTAGTATTGTACCCTTGTATCAAACGTAAGGGGGACCCCGCGCATACTCTGGCCTCTTTGCCTAAGATCCAGGGAAGTGCCTTTGAGAAGATTTGCTGGGAAGAGGGTCTCCTATCTGAGTGAAATTTCTCAGGGGAGAGGAAAGCACTTCAAAGAAGAGAAACTGGGAGCAAGGAAGTAGACACAACAAAGTAGTATTTTTACAAAATAAACTTTGAAAAAGTTTGATGCAGTAGTTGAAAAAAACAAGCTTTTTAATAATTCTGAGGTTCATGAAAAATATCATTTTCTGGAAGGTTAGAGCAAGTTTCTGATATTTTCTTTCCAAGATCCTCTTAAGAATAGACAGCCTGTCGCAAAAATTAAGCTTCAGGACTCCAGCAGTTGCATGCCTCTCTTGATATGCCAGCTCTTTCATTCCCCAGCAGATCGGCTTCCCTGGTACAACCACATGCTTGACAGATTTTTCATTTCAAATTTTGGATATGTTTTCTGAAGAAATAAATACTACTTTATTACAGAAAATGTAAGCAAGAGTGGAGTTTCAAGAATCTCCTTTAAACAGCAAGATAAGCCAGCCTCATTATTTCCCTATTACATTCTTCTCAGTGTCATGTTTTTTTTTTTTTTTTTTTTTTTAAAAAGCTCATTTCTGTCACAGTGATCCTTATACTCCCATACACCCCATTGCACTTTGTTATCCTCTTGTGTTACTACAGGACAAATTCCTTGGAAATCAGTTTTGAACGTGTCTCACATAGAGCTCTGATGCAGTAGATATTCAATAAATACGGATCTTTGAGCATGGTCTTAAGAGGAATTTGTCTCATTAGAAAGAGGTGGGGGCCATAAGAACTGGGCATGGGAGAGATTCTATCATAAAATATATTTGTGGGACAGATGAGATGGGGCCGTGTGACTGGCTAGGAAATCTAATTGGGCAGAAACCTCATGTTTAATTAAACAGCTCAAATTTAGACTTTTGATATCTCTAAAGTTGCAAATAGTTGTCTAACGGAAACAACTGGCAACTGAAAGGCTGGTGGCTCCAGTTCACCCAGATGCACCTCAGAAGAAAGACCTGGTGATCTGCTTCCAAAAAATCAGCCACTTAAAACCCTATGGAGCACACTTCTACTCTGACACATACAGGATACTTTTTTTTTTTTAATTGTGCTTTAGATGAAAGTTTACAGTTCAAGTTAATTTCTCATGCAAAAACTTATACATATGTTGTTATGTGACCCTATTTACAATCCTATAATGTGACAGCACATACCCACTTTCCACCCTGGGTTTCCCGTGTCCGCTCAGTGAGCTCCTATCCCTTTCTGCCTCCTCCTCCCTCCTCCAGACAGGCTTATGTATCTACTTGAACTAAGAAGCACACTTCACGAGTATTGTTTTATGGTCCAGTCTAATCTTTGTCTGAACAGTTGGCTTCGGGAATGGTTTTAACTTTGGGTTAACAGAAAGTCTAGGCGATATGTCTTCTGGGATTCCTCTGGTCACAGTCAGACCATTAAGTCTGGTCTTTTTACGTGAATTTGAGTTCTGCACCCCACTCTTCTCTTGCTCTGTCAGGGACTCTCTGTTGTGTTCCCTGTCAGGGCAGTCATTGGTAGTAACCGGGCACCATCTAGTTCTTCTTGTCTCAGGCGGCTGGAGTTTCTGCCTCATGTGGCCCTTTTGTCTCTTGGGCTAACATTTTCCCTGTGTCTTTGGTGTTCCTCAATCTCCTTTGCTCCAGGTGGGTTGAGACAAATTGATGCACCTTAGATGGGCACTCGCAAGCTTTTCAGACCCCAGACACCACACACCAAAGTGGAATGCCGATCATTTTCTTAATCAACTTTGTTACAACAATTGACCTAGATGTTCACCGAGACCATGGTCCCCAGACTCCTGCCCCTTCTACTCTGTTCCTTGGAGTGTTTGCTTGTGTTCAGGAAACTTCTTAGCTTTTGGTTTATTTCAGTTGTGCTGACTTCTCCTGTATTGCGCGTTGTCCTTCCCTTCACCTAAGATAATTCTCGTCTACTTCTAATTAGTGAATTCCCGTCTCCCTCCCTTCCCAATCTTGTAACCATCAAAGAATGTTTTCTCCTGTGTTTAAAACTCTTCTTGAGTTCTTATAATAGTGGTCTCATACAATATTTGTCCATTTGCAACTGACTGATTTCACTTAACATGATGCCTTCCAGATTTATCCATCTTGTGAGGTGTTTCTCAGATTCCTCATTGTTCTTTGTCACTGAGCCATATTCCATTGCGTGAATTTACAAGAATTTGTATATCCATTCGTCTGTTGATGGGCACCTAGGTTGTTTCCATCCTTTTGCTACTGTGAACAGTGCTGCAATGAACATGGGTGTGCATATATCTATTCATGTGACAGCTCTTATTTCTCTAGAATATATTCCTAGGAGTGGGATTGCTGGATCCTATGGTACTTCTATTTCTGAGTGTTCCAGTCTCTCCACCTCTCCAACATTTATTATTTCATGTTTTTTGGATTAATGCTAGCCTTGTTGGGGTAAGATAGTATCTCGTTGTAGTTTTGATTTGCATTTCTCTAATGGCTAACAATTCTGAGCATTTCCTCATGTGTCTGTTAGCCACTTGAATGTCTTCCTTGGTGAAGTGCCTGTGCATATCCTTTGCACATTTTTTATTTGGGTTATTTGTCTTTTTGTGGTTGAGGTTTTGCAGTATCTTGAAGATTTTAGAGATTAGGCCCTAATAGAATATGTCATAGCCAAAATTTTTTCCCAGTCTGTAGGTTGTCTTTTTACTCTTTTGGTGAAGTCTTTTGATGGACAGAAGTGTTTGATTTTTAGGAGCTCCCAGTTGTCTAGATTCTCTTCTGGTGTTTGTGTATTATTAGTTATGTTCTGTATTCTGTTCATGCCGTGTATTAGAGTTCCTAGTGTTGTCCCTAGTTTTTCTTCCATGATCTTTATCATTTTAGATTTTTTATTTATGTCTTTGATCAGTTTTGAGTTAGTTTTTGTGCATGATGTGAGGTATGGGTCTTGTTGCATTTTTTTGCAGATGGATATCCTTATGCCAGCACCATTTGTTAAAGAGACTGTCTTTTCCCCATTTAACTGTTTTGGGGTCTTTGTCAAATATCAGCTGTTATAGGTGGATGAATTTATGTCTGGATTCTCTATTCTGTTCCATTGGTCTATGTATCTGTTGTTGTACCAGTACCAGGATGTTTTGACTACTGTGGTAGTATAATAAAAGATTCTAAAATCAAGTGGCGTGAGGCCTCCCAATTTGTTCTTCTTCAGTAATGCCTTACTTATCTGGGGCCTCTTCCCTTTCCATATGAAGTTGACTTGTTTCTGCACCTTGTTAAAAAATGTCATTGGAATTTGGATCGTGATTGCATTGTATCTGTAGATCACTTTGGGTAGACTAAACATTTTCAAAATGTTGAGTCATCCTAACCATGAGCAAGGTATGTTTTTCCACTTATGTAGGTTTCTTTTTGTTTCTTGCAGCAGTGTCTTGAAGTTTTCTTTGCATAAGTCTTTTACGTCTCGGGTTAGATTTATTCCTCAGTATTTTATCTTCTTGGGGGGTATTGTAAATGATTGATTTGGTGATTTCCTCTTTTTTTGGTGTAGAGGAATCCAACTGATTTTAGTATGTTTATTTTGTATCCTGACACTTTGTTGAACTCTTCTATTAGTCCTAGTAGTTTTCTTGTGGATTTTTTTTGGGGGGGGGGGGGTTTCTGCGTATAAGATCATATCATCTGCAAATAGGGATACTTTTACTTCTTCCTAACCAATTTGGATGCCCTTTATTTCTTTTTCTTGCCTTATTGCTCTGTCAGGACCTCCAGTGCAATGACGAATAAGAGTGGTGACAAAAGGCATCCTTGTCTGGTTCCCGTTCTGAAGGGGAATGCATTCAGACTCTCTCCATTTACAATGATACTGGCTGTTGGCTTTGTATAAATGACCTTTATTATGTTGAGGAATTTCCCATCTATTCCTATTTTGCTGAGAGTTTTCATCACAAATCAGTGTTGGACTTTGTCAAATGCCTTTTCTGCATCAATTGATAAAATCATGTGGTTCTTGTCTTTTCAGTTATTGATGTGATGGATTACATTGATTGTTTTTCTAATGTTGAACCATCTCTGCATACATGGTATGAATTCCACTTGGTCATGGTGAATTATTTTTTTGATAAAAAACCAAACCAAACCCACTGCCATCAAGTCCATTCTGACTCATAGTGACCCTAGAGGACAGAGTAGGACTTGCCCCATAGAGTTTCCAAGAAGCGCCTGGTAGATTCCTTTTTTTTTTTTTTTTAATATGTTGTTGAATTCTATTGGCTAGATTTTTTTTTTTTTTTTTAGGATTTTTGCCTCTGTGTTCATAAGGGAAACCCTGGTAGCATAGTGGTTAAGTGCTACGGCTGCTAACAAAAGGGTCAGCAGTTTGAATCTGCCAGGCGCTCCTTGGAAACTCTATGGGGGAGTTCTACTCTGTCCCATAGGGTCACTATGAGTCAGAATCGACTCGACGGCTCTGGGTTTTTGGGTATGTTCATGAGGGATATTGGTCTATAATTTTCTTTTTTTGAGGTATCTTTACCTGGTTTTGGTATCAGAGTTATGCTGGCTGCATTGAATGAGTTTGGGGATATTCTATCCTTTTTTTATGCTCTGAAATACCTTTAGTAGTAGTGATGTTAACTCTTCTCTGAACATTTGGTAGAATCCTCCAGTGAAGCTGTCAGGGCCAGGACTTTTTTTTTGTTGGGAGTTTTTTAATTAACTTTTCAATCTCTTCTTTTGTTATAGGTTTATTGGTCTACCTCTGTTTGTGTTAGTTTAGTAAGTAGTATGTTTCTGGAAATTTGTCCATTTCCTCTAGGTTTTCAAATTTGTTGGAGTACAATTTTTTCATCATATTCAGTTACGATTCTTTTAATTTCAGTTGGGTCTGTTGTGATATCACCCATCTCATTTCTTATTCGCATTATTTGCTTTCTCTCCTGTTTTTGTTTTTTTTTTTTTGTCAGTGTCGCCAGTGGTTTATTGATTTTGTTGATCTCTTCAAAGAACCAGCTTTTGGTCTTGTTAACTCATTCTATTGTTTTTCTAGTCTCTATTTCATTTAATTTTGCTCTAATTTTTATTATTTTCTTTCTTCTGTTGCCTGAGGGCTTCTTTTGCTGCTCTCTTTTTATTTGTTTGAATTGTGGGTTTAATGTTTTTATTTTGGCCCTTCTTTTTGTATGTGGGCATTTATTATTATAAACTGACCTCTGAGCACTGCTTTTGCTGTGTTCCAAAGGTTCTGCTAAGAAGTGTTTTCATTCTTATTTGATTCTGTGAATTTCTTTATTTTGTCCTTGATTTCTTCTGTAACCCAGTAGTTTTTGAGCAAGGCGTTGTTCTGTTTCCATGTATTTGATTTGTTTTCCTTGCCTTTTCTGTTATTGGTTTCTACTTTTTTGGCTTAATGGTCAGAAAAAATGCTTTCTAATATTTCAGTGTTTTGTATTCTTTTAAGGCTTACTTTGTTGCCTAGTATGTGATCTATTCTGGAGAATATTCCATGTGTATTGGAAAAGAAAGTATACTTGGCTGCTGTTGGGTGGAGTGTTCTGTATATGTCTGTGAGTTAAAGTTGGTTGACTTGACATTTAGATCTTCTATGTCTTTACTGGGCTTTTTTCTGGATATTCTGTCCTTCTCTGAAAGTGGTGTGTTGAAATCTCCTACTATTATTGTGGAGCTGTCTATTTTTGTTTTCAATAATATTAGAGTTTGTTTTATGTATTTTGGAGCTCTGTCTTTGGGTGCATAAATATTATGGTTATGTCCTTTTGGTGTATTGACCCATTAATCATTATACAGTGTCCTTCCTTATCCTTTTGGTGAAGTTTGCTTTAAAGTCTATTTTGTAAGAGATTAATATTGCCACTCCCACTCTTTTTTGATTGTTGTCTGCATGATATATTTTTTCCATTCTCTGAGTTTTAGTTTGTCGCTTTGAGTCTAAGGTGTGTCTCTTATAGGCAGTATCTGGAGGGATCCTGTTTTTTTATCCATAATGCCACTCTGTCTCTTTAGTGGTTCATTTAGTCCATTTACATTCAGTGTAATTATTGATATGTATCAGTTTAGTGCTGTCATTTTGTTGTTTTTTGTGTGTGTTGTTGACAGTTTCTTTTTTCTACTTAATTTTCTGTGCTGAGTCGTTTTTCTGTATGTATTTTCTTTTCATCTTTTTGATTGTTGTTGATTTTGTATTTGCTGAGACTTTATGTTTTTCTTTGCTTTTTATTTTGATGTGTAGGATTGTTAGTTTCCTTTGTGGTTATCTTAATATTTACCTCTATTTCTCTAAGTTGAAACCAATCTTTTATTTCTTATATTGCCTCGATTTTCTTTCCATATGAAAGTTCTATGACTACTTTATTTAGTCCCTCTTTTTTGTTTTAATCAACTCGACGGAATTGGGTTTTTTTTGGGGGGGGTTGTTTTAATGTTGTCATCTTTTACATATTGACGTCTCTGTTTCCCTATTTTCAGTGTTTTAGATTTGGTTTATTTTTGTGACTTCCCTAACTGGGTTGATATCTGGTTGTTCTGTCCTGTGTTCCAGTCTTGGATTGTTATTTGATGTTATTGATTTTCTAACCAGAGAACTCCCTTTAGTATTTCTTATAATTTTGGTTTGGTTTTTACAAATTCCCTTAACTTCTGTTCATCTGGAAATGCCCTAATTTCACCATAATATTTGAGAGACAGTTTTGCTGGATATATAATTCTTGGTTGGCAATTTTTTTCCTTCAAGGCTTTGTATATGTCATCCCATTGCCTCCTTGCCTACATGGCTTCTGCTGAATAGTCTGAACTTAGTTTTATTGGCTCCCATTTGTAGGTGACTTTTTGTTTATCCCTAGCAACTCTTAAAATTCTCTCTTTATCTTTGTTTTTGGCCCTTTACCCATTTGTAACTATGTGATCCTTTAAAATTAAAATTAAAGAAGTACACAGTCTTTTTTTTATTAAATCAGGAGGTAATGGGTTTGTTATTGACTACCCTTTTCTAGCCAGAAAACGTAACTTTACAATGCTGCAAAGCAGTTTATGTTGAAAAGAAAAAAGAAAAAACAAGTCAATACTCTTGAGTTTGGGTCAGGCATTTTTACTTTTTTTTTTTTTTTTAATAATTTTTATTGTACATTAAGTGAAAGTTTACAAATCAAGTCAGTCTCTCACACAAAAACCCATACACAACTTGCTACATACTCCCAGTTACTTTCGCCTCCATGAGACAGCCTGGTCCCTCCTTCCACTCTCTCTTTACGTGAACATTTTGCCAGCTTCTAAGCCCCTCTACCCTCGCATCTCTCCTCCAGGCAGGAGAAGCCAACATTATCTCAAGTGTCCACCTGAACCAAGTAGCTCACGCCTCACCAGCCTCCCTCTCCAACCCATTGTCCAGTCCAACCCACGTCTGATGGGCTGGTTTCGGGGATGGTTCCTGTCCTGGCCCAACAGAAGGGCTGGGGGCCATGATCACTGGGGTCCTTCCAGTCTCAGTCAGACCATTAAGTCTGGTCTTTTTATGAGAATTTGGGGTCTGCATCACACTGTTCTCCTGCTCCCTCAGGGGTTTTCTGTTGTGTTCCCTGTCAGGGCCGTCATCGGTTCTGGCCGGGCACCATCTTGTTCTTCTGGTCTCAGGGTGATGTAGTCTCTGTTTCATGTAGCCCTTTCTGTCTCTTGGGCTCATTATTATCTTGCATTCTTGGTGTTCTTCATTCTCCTTTGATCCCAGTGGGTTGAGACTCATCGATGCATCTTAGATGTCTGCTTGCTAGCATTTAAGACCCCAGATGCCACTCTTCAAAGTGGGATGCAGAATGTTTTCTTAATAGATTTTATTATGCCAATTGACTTAGATGTCCCCTGAAACCATGGTCCCCAAACCCCTGCCCCTGCTACACTGGCCTTCGAAGCATTCAGTTTATTCTGGAAACTTCTTTGCTTTGGTTTAGTCCAGTTGTGCTGACCTCCACTGTGTTGAGTGTTGTCCTTCCCGTCATCCAAAGTAGTTCTTGTCTACTATCCATTTAGTAAATACCCCTCTCCTACCTCCCCTCTCTCCCCCTTCTCGTAACCAAAAAAGAGTGTATTCTTCTCAGTTTAAACTATTTCTCAAGATCTTATAATAGTGGTCTTATACAATATTTATCCTTTCGCAACTGACTAATTTCACTCAGCATAATGCCTTCCAGGTTCCTCCATGTTATGAAATGTTTTAGAGATTCCTCACTGTTCTTTATCGATGCATAGTATTCCATTGTGTGAATATACCATAATTTATTTATCCATTCATCCATTGATGGGCACCTTGGTTGCTTCCATCTTTTTGCTATTGTAAACAGTGCTGCAGTAAACATGAGTGTGCATGTATCTGTTCATGTAAAGGCTCTTATTCCTCTAGGATATATTTCAAGGAGTGGGATTGCTGGGTCGTATGGTAGTTCTATTTTTAGCTTTTTAAGGAAGTGCCAAATTGATTTCCAAAGTGGTTGTACCATTTTACATTCCCACTAGCAGTGTATAAGTGTTCCAATCTTACCACAGTCTCTCCAACATTTATTATTTTGGGTTTTTGGATTAGTGCCAGCCTTGTTGGAGTGAGATGGAATCTCATTGTAGTTTTGATTTGCATTTCTCTAATGGCTAATGATCGAGAGCATTTCCTCATGTATCTGTTAGCTGCCTGAATGTCTTCTTTAGTGAAATACCTGTTCATATTCTTTGCCCATTTTTTAATTGGGTTGTTTGTCTTTTTGTGGTTGAGTTTTAGCAGAGTCATGTAGATTTTAGAGATCAGGCGCTGGTCAGAGATGTTGTAGCTAAAAATTTTTCCTAGTCTGTAGGTGGTCTTTTTACTCTTTTGGTGAAGTCTTCAGATGAGCATAGGTGTTTGATTTTTAGGAGCTCCCAATTATCTGGTTTCTCTTCAGCATTTTTAGTAATGTTTTGTATTCTGTTTATGCCATGTATTAGGGCTCCTAACATTGTCCCTATTTTTTCGTCCATGATCTTTATTGTTTTAGATTTTATGTGTAGGTCTTTGATCCACTTGGAGTTAGTTTTTGTGCAAGGCGTGAAGTACGGATCCTGTTTCATTTTTTTGCAGATGGATATCCAGTTATGCCAGCACCATTTGTTAAAAAGATTATCTTCTCTCCAATTAACCGACACTGGGCCTTTGTCAAATATCAGCTGCTCGTATGTGGGTGGATTTATATCTGGATTATCAATTCTGTTCCATTGGTCTATGTTCCTGTTGTTGTACCAGTACCAGGCTGTTTTGACTACTGTGGTGGTATAAAAGATTCTAAAATCGGGTAGAATGAGTCCTCCCACTTTGTTCTTCTTTTTTAGTAATGCTTTACTTATCCAGGGCTTCTTTCCCTTTCATATGAAGTTGGTGTTTTGTTTCTACATCTCATTAAAGAATGTCACTGGGATTTGGATCGGAATTGCATTAAATGTATAGATCACTTCTGGTAGAATAGACACTTTTTCCAATGTTAAATATTCCCATTCATGAGCAAGGTATGTTTTTCCACTTATGTAACTCTCTTTTGGTTTCTCGCAGAAGGGTACTGTAGTTCTCTTTGTATAAGTGTTTTACATCTCTGGTAAGATTTATTCCTAAGTGTTTTATCTTCTTGGGGCTACTGTAAATGGCATTGATTCGATGATTTCCTCTTCGATGTTCTTTTTGTTGGTGTAGAGGAATCCAACTGATTTTTGTATGTTTATCTTGTATCCTGATACTCTGCTGAACTCTTCTATTAGTTTCAGTAGTTTTCTGGAGGATTCCTTAGGGTTTTCTGTGTGTAAGATCATGTCATCTGCAAATAGAGGTACTTTTACTTGTTCCTTACCAACCTGGATGCCCTTTATTTCTTTATCTAGCCTAACTGCTCTGGCTAGGACTGTCAGCACAACGTTGAATAAGAGTGGTGATAAAGGGCATCCTTGTCTGGTTCAGGATCTCAAGGGGATGCTTTCAGACTCTCTCCATTTAGGATGATGTTGGCTGTTGGCTTTGTATAGATGCCTTTTATTATGTTGAGGAATTTTCCTTCTATTCCTATTTTGCTGAGAGTTTTTATCACGAATGGGTGTTGGACTTTGTCAAATGCCTTTTCTGCTTTAGTTGTCTTTTGTTTAACTGAAAGAGTCCCTGGAGATGGTGATGTGATGTCTGATTTATAGATGTGAGGGTTTAAATAGCCACAATGTGAGAGAATTACAGCAATGGTGACACGCTGACAGACATCTCTTTCTCTCTGAGTCAGCACAGGTGAACACACTAAATACAGAGATTACTCAGTTTTACAGGGAAATCATAGTGTTATATAGATACTTAGGAGGCTAACAAGCTCTGGAAGGCAGGAAAATTATTCAAAGTGGAGTGCTTTCTAATGCCACTATTAAGGAAAAAGTTAGAAGGTGAGACAAAGTGAAAATTTTTTTTATTTTTCAAAATGATAAAGCAGACTCAGTCAACCTCAGACCTCTCATTTATCCAGGATGGTTGGGGGAAAGAATGTGAAATTTGGATCCAGAAGACATTGGACTGAATCCAGCTCTGCAACCTTCAGCTATGTTACCTCAAGTGGATAGCTCACCTTTTCTGAGCTCCAGTTTCCTCATTAGTGAAGCCACTATGGAGGTTGTTTTGGCAAACAAATAATGCAATATATTTCATAACGTGTTATTTGTAAAGAACATCAGAAATATGAGATGTTGTTAATATGATGGTCATTATTGCTGAGCTTAACTTTGTGGTTCTGCTAGATGTGCACTTAATACTTAAATGAATCCAATACAAGGTGAGTCTTCCCCCAGAGGAGGGATGTGTGTGGTCCATGCTCTCCTATGCTCATATTATGAATGACCAAGAGTCAAGAACACAGTTAATTGTAGCCTCAAAGATTAGCAAATCTCCTGCTAATACTACAAAAAGTATTGGAAACCCAGCAGGAAATGCTTTTGATAGAACTTCATCTATGTGCAGCATTGCTTTCCATACCCACTTGCAGAAACCTGAGGAAAGAGATATAGAAACATAGAAAGACAGAGACGGGGTCACAGGGCTGAAGATGCTTGATGGAAAAACAAATTGCACAAGTGGAGACTTTGTAGGCAGGAAGGCAGGGGAGTCTAATGTAAATGATGAAAGTCTACAAACACATGAGTAGTATGCATATGAATTTTTTCACCCAGTTCCATATATATGATATGTAGCATATTATATAAATGGAGCTAAGTGACATATCATATACGGGCCATCTCAGAGCCAAGGACAACTAGAACAAATCCTTAGAATATGTATACACTCAAAGGTAGTGGACTTCCTGGTTCAGAGCCTCTTCATCTCTTGTTTACTAATTGGCCTCTTTGTCATGTGTTTTTTCCCACTCAATCTATCCTTCATGCTATAGCCACAGATAAGCTTCAAAATGCAAATCTGATCACATCAGCCTCAACTTCCTTTTTGTTTCTATGTCGGCTTATCAAAATTATATATGTGGCTTTCTCAAACTATTTACAAAGGAATGGTGATGGAAGAAGCTGAAGACAAATGTTTTTCTTCTGTGTTGTGAAGATATGACTGTACAAACACTTTGATCTACTCGTGAACACAGCTAAGAAATGATCCAAAAATCTAACCACCCACAGAAGTACTTGGGACTGAAGAGGGATGGAGGGAAACTTTGAACTTCTTCTACAAGCCAGTGTTTCCCTATTTTTTTCTTTCTCTTGCTTACTTAATGATCCTCAGAGACAATTCCGTAGTCCTCCTGGTGATGTGGCTACCTGCTTTAGAGAAAGAGACTGTCAGGGTATCAGATAAATTCAACTGTTTCTCTCATCTTTAATCTGTTTCTATGTTACTTTCCCCTTGGGAAGAAGAATTTAGCAGTTCAGTCTCCTGAGGCCTTTACAAATCCCTCTTTCTTATTGCCATAGAAACTTCTGACATGGATCTCTTCAGGACATTACATAACTACAAGGCCACAAGGAATTCAAAGCTGAGATTCACCCATGATTCTGTCTCTCCATTTCAAATTAGATCTAGCCTCCTCATCTAAACAACCTTACCAGAAAGTTAAGCAATGGGCATCAGATGACAGCATCAGCCACATAATAAACTGCCAGCAATGTAACATGCCCGAAATTTTCTCTGACGCATTAAAAATAATGCGAGCCTCTCCCTCCCCCACGTAAAGCCTATTTATTTTTTTCCCAGAGAAATTAAATCCTGACCTAACAAATTACTTTTCCACAGATAAATGCTTTCCTGAAATAAGTACAGAGGTATCTTCTCTCTTCCATTCAGGCATTGCTGGTGTTTCAAAGCCTGGGCCCCCCTCAGGTTCTTGGTGGGAGCTGGTGTGAGCTCTCCCATTTGCTCCTTTCCCCAACCTTCATCTTTTCTCAGATTTCATGTTCTAGAAGCTCTGAGCAACTCGTATTATGCCAATGCAGCCAAAACAGCCTACAAGGCATATTCACGCCAATGTTTCCTCCCTCTATGCCTCCTACCATCTTCTCTATTAAGTGCTTCCTTCTTTCAAGCCTGCTGAGATTGACTTTTTCCTCCCCTACTATACACAAGGAAGCCCTGGTGGCATAGTGGTTAAGAGCTACAGCTGCTAACCAAAATGTTGGCAGTTTGAATCTACCAGGCACTCCTTGGAAATCCTATGGGGCAGTTCTACTCTGTCCTACAAGATCGCTATGAGTCGGAATCGACTTGAGGGCAATTGGTATGGTCTTTGTTACTATACATCAGGAAAATACTTATATTTAGTGGTTGGATGGCCTCTCTCTTTCCAACAGGATTTTTAAACAAAGAAAAATCTGTTTCTTTAAATTACTCATTTTCCTTCCTGAGTTTCTGATATTTCAGTTGCAAAGCCAGAGCAATTGTTTTCCTTTTACATACAAAATATCGAAGACTCTCACTTTATTTCCGAGATTTTCTTACCACTCAACAAATTCACCCATTTTTCTGTTTGTTGTAAATTTCTTCTTTCACACTGTGGTTGAACTCACATTGCAAGCCTCTGGAATCCACAACCATTCTTCAGCGTTTATCTACTGTCCATAGAATTAACTTGAAAATGTATGGTGCAGGGGCTGTTAAGCCACGGCAATTTCTAGGTCAGTCTTGCCTCAGGTCTTTCCCTGAACCTGAAAGTAAAGGAGAAATATGATGTGGAGTTTCAAATTCATGCAATCTTTCCTGCTTATGTCTACTATTAAAAATCCCAAAGCCAATTACTCCCATGCAATTGAAATCTTTTATCTTGAGACAGAAAAGTGGAAGGTAAATTTTAAAGCAATAATGTCTGAGTTGCTTTAAGGGTCTGAGAGATGAGATAACAAGATATTGTCACTCTGTTCGAGATGGTTCTGATTTTTATGTGAGACTACCACCAGTCTTAGAACGACAAACAGAGTTTTGACTGGACAGTGAAGGCCAATGGGATGCTGTTGAGTCATTAGGATACCACTTCCTCCTGGATCTCTCTCACTGACTCTCAGCCACTCATCCATGTAGAATATGACTTCTCAAAATAACGTTCCCAGGGCTCCCACCTGAGTGAACTTAGAAATTTCAGGAGCGCAGCTGAACACAGAGACCCGTGAGACTATTTGATGTATTTACCAGAGTAGTGCCACTGTAGGTGGTGCTGAATTGTCCAAAATTTCCAGGAGAATGATACCTGGGCACAGCCACACATGCAACCCTGGAACTCAGGTTTCTGCAAGAACGTCTTCCTAGTAGTGTTGGTGTCTTGGAGCTGACATGATATTAAAAGTCAAATATCCAATAATGTTGGCCACCTGCCTTGGTGTGAGTTAGGCTTCACATTTGTTTCAGCTGTTCTAAATTGTAGGAATCCTCAACTATGAACACTTCAGAGATGGATGAATACAGAAGAAAGGATCCATGAAAATTCAATTTCCTTGTTGAAGAATGGACCCTGCTGCCAAGTTGGGGGAATTGTTCTTTCTCAGGTAGGGTGAGTTTGGGGCAGAGCTAAATAAGTACATTAGCTATTAGAATGCTAGTTAAGCCCATCATCATAAAATCAACCAAGAAGCCAATCAGTTGAATTAATAGTGTGACTGGCTTTATGATTGCCTGGAGCTCCAACTCCAGAACCACCTTTACTTGGTCCAGAAACTTAATGCCTTCTCAAGACTTGGAACACTTCAACGTCCATGTATCTGGTAGAGAATATACCTGCAAAGGAAGCTGAGGAGTCATGGCTATGCCTGAAGTGAGGAAAACTAGGAGAGGGTGGTACATTACAGAAGGAACAAAAGGAGAATGTTTTGAGGGGGAGAAAATGTGTTGAACGTTCTGAGAGGCTGAGCAAAAATGCAGGTTAAAAATTTCAGTAAGATTTAACATGGAGTTCGGTGGTGATTTTGACAAGATCATTTTTGGTTAAATGGTGAAGGCAGAAAACAGGATGATATGAGATGACAAATCACTGGGAGGTTAGTAACTAGAGGTAGAGTATCTAGATAACTAGATCATCTAGATGGATCTTTGAAAGGAATCAGAGAAATGGAGCAGTGGGTAGAAAGTAGAGTTATTTTTACCTTTAAAATGAAAAATAATAATCAAGTTTGTATGCTAATGAAAACAATCCAGGTGACAGGGAGAGACTGGAAATACAAGAGAGAGGGGGTAACTGAAGAAGAAAAGTCCTGAAGATATCAAGAATAGAATCCAGAGGACAAGTGGAAAAAGTGGCATTTAATGGCATTAGGAAATTTCATTGTTTGTAAAAGGATTGAAGAAGAAGATCGATTCAAGTGACTTTATAGATTTGGGACTGGAAATTTGAGGATGTTTATGTGGCTTATTTTTTTCTCCATAACGTATTGAAAAGGTCATTAGCTGAGGTTATGAGGGGTGTTAGGGGAAGAGGTGGTTATAGAAAGAGGAAGGAGTTATGAAAGAGTTACTTTGGACAAGAAAGCAAGTCTGCTAGAGAAATATCATAGGCTTGGTAAGCAGAGCTGAGAAAAAAATCTCAAGTTTGTTAAGGATGCAGTCAGACTGGATAGATTTCCTCCAGCAAAGGGAAGATAGTAATACGTTGGGACTAGGCAGGTGACACAAAGGGGGAAAGGAAAGGGAGAGTGCTTTGACAATGAGACAGCAAGGTGAGATTCCTGACTTGGAAGGGCATGGGGACTGAGAGGCACTGGAACATTAGGATCTCGAGGAAATGGCAAGTCTTTAGAAAATTAGTTGTGTGGTGCACCTAGGGAGGCTCTACCAGGAACTTGTGGCTCTCATGTTGGCACAGAGGAACGGTGTCTGGAACCAGAAAACATTGAACACGTGAGCTTGGGCATTGAACATCTCATCATTAAGCTTTGTGGACAGGAGGACAATGACCAGAAAGGGTTCCTAAACTCCTTGCAACTGTGTAATGACTCTGACATCTGGCATATCTGCATGTTAATGGTTCCCAAAGGATTAATAAATTTGAATTTATCATTTGCCTGAGAGAACTTATAGGGGTAAAATTGATTTGATTTTACCCAAAGAAGAAATCTAACAGATTTGAACACCTCTTTTTGTGAACTCTGAGTCATACCTGGTACTCCATGATGAAAATATCAAGTTTAATGAGAGATTATAATGAAGAACCTGGTTTCTGCTGGATGATAAAGGATGGCCTGTCTGAGGAGTTGACATTTAAGCTGAGAATTGAAGGATGCATAGGAGTTAGCCAGTTGAAGAGAAGAAGGGAAGAATGAAAAAAATCTCTAAGACAGGAAATAACTTGGGGTCTGCTATGACTTTAAAGGATGGCAGAATGGGTGGTACATAATGGGCAAGTGGAAGAGTGTCATGATATGAAGGAGGCAGTATAGATTGGGGCTTGACCATGCAGAATCCCACAATGAAAAACAGGGGGCAGATCTAAAACATTCCCTGGCAGATTCACAGAAATGATTTGATTAGAGGCTAGAAATAGGGTGTCCATTTAGTACAGGTATCTTAGTAGTTTGTAGAAATGATATAAAGTGATGTAAAAAGGCAATTGAAGACATATCCTGACAATGGGGTTGACAGCTCTAACTTGAGGAAGAAGATATCAAGGATGACTCCAAAGCTTCTAGCATGAGCTAACAGATCTATGGACGTTCCATGAAGTTAGTGGGGGGACTCTTTAGGAGGGGCAGATTTGGTGGGAATGGGGGGGATAGTAAGAGTGCAGGGCTGGACTTTTAAGTCTGAGAAGACAGTGAGACATCCAAATAGTGATGTCATATATGCAGTTGGTTAAATGACTCTGGGAGGGGGCCTTTGGTGGCACAGCTATGAGCTTGACTATTAGCCAAACAGTTGGCAGTTCAAACCCACCCAGAGGTACCTTGGAAGACAGACCTGGGGATCTGCTTCTGAAAGATCACAGCCTTGAAAACCTTACAGAGCAGTTCTACTCTGCACACATGGGGTCGCCATAGGTCAGAATTGACTTGATGGCAACTAACAATAACAATAAAAAATGACTCTGAAGTACAGAGGAGAGGTCTGAGTTAATGAAAAATATTTGTGAATTTCAACATACAGATGCTATTTTAGTCAAAGGAATGGATGAGGGTACCTAGAGGTAGAGTGTAGTAAAAAGAGAAGAGAACCCGAGATTGAGCCCATGGAATCCCAACACTAGAAAAGGAGGATCCAGAAAAGGAGACTAAAGAGAGCTAGAGAAGTGGGAGGGAAACAAGGAGACTGTTGTCAGAGAAGGTAAGGGAAGAGAGTGGTTCAAGAAGAGAGACTACTTTGTTATTACAGCATGAAAGCAGCCACAGAAAATATATAAATGCATGAGTGGGCATTGTTCCAATAAAGCATCATTTACAAAGCAGATGTTGGGCCACAGTTTGTCAATCCCTGGCATTGAGTATTTCTGAAAATTCAGTATGGTACAGACTAAACACTGATGATTTGATTTAGCTACAGTGTAATCATTGTTGCCCTTATCGAGATTATTTTCAATTAATTGGTGGGTAAAAATACCATTGTCAAAAATAATCAAAACTCAAAAAATTTGAACCTAAGTTTTATTCTGAGCAGTTATTCTATATGAATATAGGGAGACTGTTTTGATTCCAGAAAAAGAAAATATCTCAAAGAAGCTAGGTTTAGTGAGGTTTGTAAAGAGAAGAGAAGGGAGAGATACAGAAGATCAACCATTGTCTAATCTTAACATGACTGATTGAACCCTTCCCTCCCCCTTTTACTGAGATCAACTGATACCAGGTCATATGATGGTCTTTGACCCTCCACCCCGCCATATCTTTTGAAATTTAAATTTAGTAAACCTGGCTTAGGATAGGAAAGAAAGAATTTGCAACTTTGGGTGAAAGAAAAGCTGCTGGTGGATTAATTTTGGTCAGGGATTTCTTTAAAGTGAATATTTGGTTTGCTGGGAAGAGATCCAGAGTAAAATGGAGAAGTTGGTTTTTGGACACTTCTTCCTTTGTAAAGGGAAGAAAGGTCAGGGTGACTGTGAGGGTACTGAATTTGTCAGTTTCATGAAATTGTTACCAATTGCCAGTCTGACAAAAAGGGTCCTTGTCTTTTCCCGAGTAAGAATACAAGCGAAAGACAAACTTTATCTTCAGTAAGCTTTATTTTGCTTGAGTCAAGCAAAAGAAGTCAGCAGGGGACAAAGCCTCTCCAAAAGACTGACTCAAAAAGTGAGGCAAGGCTAGGGCTTATATGGGTTGGGTGCAGACAACAGAGTAATGAATATTTAGAGTGCTTCTTTCAAGGGGCGAGTACTTCTCAGAATGGTGGTACATGCTAATTAGGTTGCATGCGCATCTGGAATCCAAGATGGAACCCACTGATATTCAAGATGAAGTCCTCTCAGCAGCCCTTGGCATCACTTGTTATGGGATATAGCGCAAGTGCGCTGATCTTCAGCACTACATCGCCATCTCCTGAGGGCTAAGGAAGGTAAACAGCAGTCACGCTTTGTGGGCTAATGAAGGTAAACAGCAGTCATGCTTTGTTCTTCTGCACATGCGGAGCCTGTAAAAGGGAAAGGGACTAGAAAAACACTAAGAAGGAGATCGTAATTCACAGGTTGTTTCAATCTTATCTCATGTTAACAGAGTGTGGTTCCTGTTTACCCAACTTCTACATGGTAATCTTTTAACAGCTCTTTATCTTTTTTGTTCCGCCAGCACAGTTAACCCTATCTGTCTCAAAATGATGGATATATTTGATTCTGATGATTGCAGGAGAACAAATAATTCATTGCCAGTGGGGAGTGGGTGGAAGGGGGAGAAAAGAAAAGTAAATCATAGGTTTGAGAAACTTGTACTGTGTATATCATCCACAGTTTTCATAACTGTGCTTCTCTTCTTGAACATTCAGAATATTTCTTGTTTTCTGCTGTTTTAGAAATGATATGTTGAACATTTCTGAAACAAAATAATTCTATTTATGGCCATTTTCTTGGAACAGATTCTTAGAACGGGGGGAAAAATATTTACTACATTTTCTTCTTTCACTTTCCTTAAAGAATTATCTTTAGTAAAAAAACAAAGAAAACTAATACATTCACTTGTTAAATTCAGTTAGTAGAGAAAAACTTCTTTGATGGCCTGGCTGAGAATGCTGCATTTTACTAGCTATGTAATCTGGTGTAAATTAATGAATTGGGATTTTAAATAAAACCTTCCTTTTTTTTTTTAATTGAGGTTGCAACACCATCTGTGGATTACTTAGAATGCGTGGCTGCGTACAGAATGGAGAGGACGTATGATGCAGGATCTCAGTGTCAGCTCAGTTCCAAAGAACCCAAACTGGAGCAGCAACCTGGTCTATTAGTCTTCTACCCTGACTTCGGATTGATGAAATTTGGATGGATTCCTTCAATCTGTGGGTACTGCCTTCAATAATATCATAAAGAAGGCTGTCAGTAAGAAAATCTAAAGAGATAATACAGTGAACTATCCAACGAATAATTAGTATTTTCATTTTCCAGAGCAAATTAATAAATCTAAAAAGTGTTCACATCTGTTCCAGGCTAAAGCATTCGGTCAAGCTTGATGATATAATTCAATATGCCTGTTCATTCTGAAGTGAATAAAGCAGACTTTTTATTTTTTCTCCTAAGCTGAATTCATTCAGACTTTTAGTCATCATTCAACGAACACTTACTGAACACCTAACATCCACTAGTCATGATGGAAACACGTGAATAAAACGAATCTTGCTTTTAAGATGTCCATGTTTCGCAGGTAAGAGACGTGCACAAGCAGAAGATGTCCTAACGGCATGACAAGTACAGTAGCACAAATGTGCTCAAGGCATTATGGAAGCCTCAAGACAGACAGCAGTCAAGGAAAAAACAGCCAGGAACTCTCCCTGGATGAGGAGGTGTGTGGGAGGATTTACAGGATGCGGAAGAGTTTGTCAGCTGAGGGTGTGGTTGGTGTTAGAATGTGGAAGCTCTTCCTAGGTTTCACCTATGGGTCACACACTTGCAGGGGATTACACGGTGAGAATACGGTTCCTTTTCGTTAATCTAAAATTGTTCTGAACAACTCTCTAGCAACTTCTTTGCCAGAAATTAATCACCTTCAAAGTGACCTCCCAGCTATAGCCTGAAGACTTTACAGGGCACTTTCTCACATTTTTCTCTAGAACAAATTTCCCAGATTCTTCCATTTAATCATCTCCCCTAGATGACTGCTGCAGTCTCTTCACTGGTGTCTCCAGATCACTCTTGTCTCCTACAAGCCATCCTCCTCAGTGAAATGGGCATCTCCCCAAAGTGCCTGTCTGACATATGTCCCCATCACTTAGAACTATTGTTCCTCATTTTCTTTAACTTGGAAACTTGGATCTTTGGCACAAGTCCATGTCTCCCTCTTTGGGATAAAGGAAAGGCTCAATGCTGCACTGAAAGCACTGTCGAAAAACAATTGACAGAGTATCAGTTGAGATGTTTCAACAAACAGATGCAAAGCTGGAAGTGCTCACTTATCTACACCAAGAAATTTAGAAGACAGCTCCTGGCCAGCTGACTGGATGAGATCCATATTTATACCTATGCCAAAGAAAGGTGATCTAATCAAATGCAGAAATTATTGAACAATATCATGAATATCAGACACAAGTAAAATTTTGCTAAAAAAGATCATTCAAAAGCAGTTGCAGCAGTATATCAACAGGGGACTGCCAGAAATTCAAGCTGGATTCAGGAGAACATGGAATTAGGGTTATCGTTGCTAATGTCAGATGGATCCTGGCTGAAAGTAGAGAATACCAGAAAGATGTTTACCTGTGTTTTATTGACTATACAAAGGCTTTAACTGTGTGGATCGTAACAAATTATGTGCATTATTACAAAGAATAGGAATTCCAGAATACTTTATTGTGCTCACCAGGAATCTGTACATAGATCAAGAGGCAGTCATTCAAACAGAACAAGGGGATACTGCACGGTTTAAAGTCAAGAACGGTGTCCGCCTGGGTTCTGTTCTTTCATTATACTTATTCAATCTGTATGCTAAGCAAATAATCTGAGAAACTGGACTATATGAAGAAAACAGGGCATGAGGATTGGAGGAAGACTCACTAACAACCTGCAATATGCTGATGACACAATCTTGCTTGCTGAAAGTGAACAGGACTTGAAGCATTAACTGATGAAAGTCAAAGACCACAGCCTTCCATATGAATTACACCTCAACATAAAGAAAGCCCAAATCCTCACAACTGGACTAATAAGCTATATCATGATAAATGGAGAAAAGTTATCAAGGATTTCATTTTACTTGGATCCACAAGCAACACCCAGCAGTCCAGAAATCAAAAGATGCATTGCATTGGGCATATTTTCAATCGCATCAAATACATGTGAAAGCTGGACAATGAATAAGGAAGACCAAAGAAGAGTTGACACCTTTGAATTGTGGTGTTGGTGAAGAATATTGAATATACCACAGACTGCCAAAAGAATGAACAAATCTGTCCTGGAAGAAGTACAACCAGAATGCTCCTCAGAAGAAAGGATGGCGAGACTGCGTCTTACATACTCTGGAAATGTTGTCAGGAGGGATCAGTCCCTGGAGAAGGACATCATGCTTGGCAGAGTACAGGGTCAGTGGAAAAGAGGAAGACGCTCAACAAGGTGGATTGACACAGTGGCTGCAACAATGAGCTCAAGCATAACAACGATTGTAAGGATGGCGCAGGACAGGGCAGTGTTTCGTTCTGTTGTGCATGGGGTCGCTACGAGTCAGAACCAACTTGATGGCACCTAACAACAACACCAACAACTACATCCTGGAAATTATTCTTTGTGAGTTCATACTGAACTTTTGAATTTTCTTTTTGTACAGCTGCTTAGTACTTCATTGCCTGAATGTACCTTAGTTCATTCAACCAGATTTCTATTCATGCATATTTTAGTTTCCAATCTTATGTAATCACAATCAATGCCTCAGTGAGTAATCTTGGGAACATCTGAGGAGGTATATATTCTGTGTAGACATTCAGACATGCATTGGCTTGTCAAAAGTGAATTTATAAGTAGTCTTGTTAGATATTGCCAAAATTTCCTCCGTAGAAGTATATTCTCCTGCTCATCACCAGCAGTAATGTATAAGAGAGCCTGTCACTCCATAACCAAACCAAACCAAACTCATAACCATTGAGTCGATACTGACTTATAGCAATCCTATAGGACGGAGTAGAACTGTCCCATAGGGTTTCCAAGGAGGGGCTGGTGGATTCTAACTGCCAACCTTTTGGTTTCCAGCTGAGCTCTTAACCACTGTGCCACCAGGGCTCCTGTCACTCCACAGTCTCATCAAAACCGAGTCTATTGTCATACTTTTGGGTTTTTGCCAGTCTTATAGGTACTTTTTTTTTTTATAGGTAAGAAATACTATCTCATATAGTTTCCATTTATATTTTTTTTCCTAATTGAACATCATTTCAAGTAGTTAAAATCCGTTTACTTACCTTTTCTTTTCATAAAATATTTATTCATGTCTTCTGCCCATTTTTCTATCAGATTTTTTTTTTTTTTTGGTGTGCCTTCCTTAATATTTAAGAGTTCTTGATATAATTAGTAGACTAACAGACATTTTGTCTGTGATATTGTTATTAGTTGCCACCAAGTCAACTCTGACTCATGGAGACCTTACTTAGAATCAAAATATTTTCCAGTCCTGGGTCATCCTCAATCACATTATCATCAATATTTGAGTCCATTGTTGGGGTATTGTGCCAATCCATTTTGCCAACAGTCTGCTATGCCCTTATTGATCCTCTACTTCACCAAACATGACGTCCTTGGCTAATTTTCAGAAGCAGGCTGATATGCCTTTCTTTCTAGTTTATCTTAGCCTGGAAGCTCTGCTGAAACCTGACCAGCATGGTGATCTTGCTGGTATTTGATATACCAGTAACACGGCAACACGCAAGCCACCCACCACAGTACCACAAACTGACAGAGTGGTGGGTCTGTGATATAGGTTATAAGGATATTTATGCAGTTCGACATTTGTCTTTGCCGTTTTTTCTCCCAGTTAAAGGTTTATTTTATTTTTATGTGGTCAAAGTAATCAATCTTTTATTTTATTGCATTGAGATTTTGAGTCATATTTAGAAATATTTTCCTACCGTTGGTTTATGACAAAATCCCTCAAGATTTTTTTCTTTTTTCATTTACTTGTATGGTTTCATTTTACACTTGGTTATTATGCAAAGAGTTTGCCATATAGATCCAATTTATGCTTTTTAAAATGGTGTATAGTAATCACAACAATATTTAATATTTGCTTATCTTTGCAAAACAAAACCCAAGAAGGATATATTAAAAACTGGTTACCATTGAGTCTACACTGACTCATGGTGACTCCATGTGTGTCATGGTAGAACTGTGCTCCACAGGGTTTTCATTGGCTGATTTTCTGGGACACTTGTAAAAATTTGAGTACTGGGTTGGATAATGGTGTGCAATTATTAGTAATATTATTAGGCATGAAAATGGTATTACTACTACTATTACTAATTATTAGGAACTACATGCCAAAGGATTATTTTTTATCCTTAGGAAATTCATGCCAAGGTATTTAAGGGTAAAAGGACATGATGTTTGAACTTAAAGTGAGTCAGTGAAACAAAATGTGTTGTGTATTATGTATGTGTGTATGGATATGTTTGTAGCATGGGTTGATCTATTTATCCATATATGAAGAGATAAAGCAAGCATATTAAAATGTTAATCATTATTGATACCAGATGGATAGTATACAGTTATTCATTGTACTATTTTTTCCTCTTTTCTCTAATTTGAAAAACTTCTAAGTAACTTTTTTTTTTGCTTATCATCTACTCTAAGTTCATTAACTATCTTATTTTTAAAACACTACACAGGTAGGTCTCTGACTGATGATGGGGTTCCATTCTGATGGCCCCATCATAAATCACTTCTGATGCATTTTGACTATCTCACTATTATTTTTTTTTTTTTTAGTTTTCAATAGTGTTGCTTTTTATTATCAGTATCTTTATAAATTAGATCTTTATTTGTCTTTGGGGATTGAAAACATTACATATAAAATTACAGATACATTTTAATACATACATACATAACAAATACACAGATCATAAAAGTTTACTCCAACAATGAAGAAGAGTTGGACAACATTGGTGTTTTGTCAGTTGCAGTAATAGCTCCACTTGTAGAATGCTCTGGATCATCTGGATTATCCCTGGGAATGAGGATGGTGTGTCTAGTTAGAAAATTAGTGAGAGTTGTCTGTATGGTCCTTTTTTTCTTCATATTTTTCACAGTAACATCTCACTGCGTCCCGAATCTGCTTATCAGTTTTAGCAAAGTGATCAGTGTTTGGGTCCATGTTTTCAAGCAACTGAAGTTCCTGATTTAATTTAGAAAAAACTCCAGCTAATCCTTTCATTGTAAATATTTTTGACAACTTCTCTCCTTCTTTTTCCATCTTGTCCACCTACTCCTTGAATTTTTTGGCAACTTCAATATCAACACTTCTTGTTTCTCCAGTTATAAGCACGCTAAACCAAAAAAAACAAAAACAAAAAACTTGTTGCCGTTGAGTTGATTCCGACTCATAGTGACCCCATAGGACAGAGTAGAACTGCTCCATAGGGTTTCCAAAGAGCACCTGGTGGATTTGAACTGCTTACCTTTTGGTTAGCAGCTGTAACTTTTAACCACTCTGCCACCTGGGTTTCCATAAGCAAGCTAAGTAACCCAAGTCTGTGTTTGAAGAGAGGAATCCAACCCTTGCTGGCATTAAAGTACTCTCGGTTGTCTTCTCCTTGCTGTTCATTCAGGTTTTCAAAAGGCTGCATGCTTTCATTTGGATTGTCAGTAAACTCATAGGAATCCTCTTCTGAGTTTGGTCTTCTGTCTAAATCACCAACAGCTTCTCCATCTCGTGGATTGGCCCTTGCCTCTTCTTTGTTAAAATTCTCAATTTTACACCAATTGCTCCTTCAACTGCCTCCAAGATCCTATTCTTTTCCTTAACGATTGTTGAAATGGTCAAATGAGCCATTGCTTCCTCACATGCTATTTAGCTGACTTTCTTCCCATTATCATAGATTTTAATGATCATCATTGTTATATCCATGTCTAGAGCCTTCCTCACCTTTTATTTTGGTTTAGAACTTTCAGTGGCATCACTTCTTTTGCCAGACATGTTGTTGGGGTTATAAGCAGTGCAGGTGTTACAGTTAGAGAAACTTGAACAACTCAGATTCAAATTAATAACTGATGCTTCTTATGGTATGAAATGCTGAGTAAAATCACACTATGGCCTGGTCTACAATGAAGTCGGTGTCAGTGTCATAACAATGAAGTCAGAGCTATAACAGCTGTTGGGCACGTGCACAGTTTAATTGTTGTATGTCTTTGGTGTTGAACATTGCCTAACTTTCTATCCATTATGACTCCAGACACTGACACCAGCTTCATTGTAGCCTAGGCCATAGCCTGCTATATGACAGTGTTTTGAGTAGTAGACCATAAAACTGAACATCTGCAAGAGAATATCTGAGAATGATAACACCAGCCAATTATGTCCTGCAATATTGTATGTAGTACATATTACTAAAAATAAGTTGTACAAAAAAAAAAAAAAGGACGGTTGTAAGTGCGGTTCCTCATAACTTGAATACATCATAAGTTGGGGACTATCTGTATATCAATGGATTCTGAAGAAGAATTGTGAACTTTGAAGAAGTTTGTTTTCTGTGTGTTCAGACTCTTCTATCTCTGCACGCCCATTTCCTGATCCATTGGAATCTTTGTTGTTGTTGTTAGGTGCTGTCTAGTTGGTTCCGACTCATAGCATCCCAACATAGAACAAAACACTGCCTGGTCCTCGTGCAGCAGCTTCACAACTGCTGCTATGTTTGAGCCCTTTGTTGCAGCCACTGTGTCAATCCATCTGGTCTAGAGTCTTCCTCTCTTTCATTGACCCTTTCCTTTACCAAGCATGATGTCTTCTCCATGGACTGATTCCTCCTTGTAAGGAGCATCCTGGCAGTACTTCTTCCAAGGCAGATTTATTCTTCTGGCAGCCCATGGTATATTCAATATTCTTTGCCAACGCTATTATTCAAAGGCATCAATTCTTCTTCAGTCTTCTTTATTCATTGTCTGCTTTTGCATTCATATAAGGTGACTTAAAATACCATGGCTTGGGTCAGGCGCACTGCAGTCCTCAAGGTGACATCTTTGGAATATTTAGTATCCCTATTTTCCAGTTAGACAGTCAATGTAAATTGGTTCATTCACTATTCTATATATTTTTTCTCTTGCCTCCTTTTACTACTAAAAGAGTGTAAAATCAGAAAGAAAGAAAGAAAAAAGCAACACCAAAACCCTTCATTCTCAACCTCCCTTGAAGTAAAGGGTGCCCATACAAAGGAATTCTGGACATAAGTGGATGCCACCTTCCATGATTCTTCTTGACTTTAAAGTAACCCATAACCCATTGCTGTCAAGTCAGTCTGACTCATAGTCTGAAATTGCTAGAGTTCTCTGTAAAAATGAAGTGATAAACACAAGAATAAAACCCCATAGTCTTCTGCTAAATTGGTATAGAAATAACCACACTACTTTCTTCCTTGTGTCTACTCCTCTTTGCAATGTGATTTTACAGGAATTCTGATCAGTGGTGGAGGCTTTTTCCCCACTCCTTGAATTTGGATTGAATTTATTTCCAAAAAAGCAGTCATTGTAAACCCCATGAAGCACAATTCTACTCTGACACACACGGGATGCGTTGAGTCTAGGTCAACTCAATGGTAACTGGTGTTTAGCTTGCTGGAGGCTGAGAGACCTCAGGGGCATAGTTGTTCCAGCTGTTGCAGACAAAGCCCCAGGTACATGAGATAGCCCAGCCAAGGTCAGTAAAGCCAGCACCAGTCAACCTGTAGCTGGACACAAGTCTATGAATGAGCCTTGGTAAACGACCGGAGCCCAGGACCCAGAAGATCTTCCCAGCCTACCTTTGCTCTCCTTGTTGTTTGAAGCTACCAGGTTTTGAGATGATTTCTTACAAAGCACAATCTAACTGACTCAGAAATGAAACTAAGAGTGTATCAACATTGGCTTTGAGCCCAGGCAGCTACAAGTGGCTTGAAAAATGACGGGCAATTAATAGAAGCTGAAAAACTGGTGAGGCAATTGTTATTGGGATCTGGAAAATGGTGATCCATGTTAGGTAGTAGTGAAAAAAAAAATTGGAAAATTCCCACCCGTAGTAACTTAGAAGGTTTAAAAATTTTACCTAATCCATGTGTGCATCTTGGCAAGAAGATTTCCAAGCAGCGTGTTGTAAGTTTCAGTTGGCTTATTTAAGCAGTATATAATAAGGACCTGCAAGGGATACATGAGCAGTGAGAACTATTCAATTTGCAAGTAGAACTTTGAAGAGCCAGTAAAGGGACCACGACTTTCAGGGTTGGAAAACAAAACTACTTCTTATCTATAATCTTCTCAGCCATTACAAGATTGTTGAGTTACAATATAGTGGTGTAGTGGTTAAGTGCTACAGCTGCTAACCAAAGGGTCAGCAGTTCGAATCCGCCAGGCGCTCCTTGGAAACTCTATGGGGCAGTTCTACTCCATCCTATAGGGTTGCTATGAGTCGGAATCGACTTGAGGGCACTGGGTTATACAGTCTAAAGGTATAGAGAAAATCAGAGTGTTCTTGTCAGACCTTTCACCAAGATCTCTGAAAGAATTAAGAAGGCATCTAGTGATAACAACTAAAAACTATGTGCGTGGTTACATAGATATGCACGCCTATAGGAAGGCACACATAAATATACGGGTGTGCATGTATAAGTGTATCTGTAGGTATAGGTACACCCATGTTTATGTGTGTTCCATATGTATTCACATATAAAATAAAGCACATGGGGGCACAATTAAGGATACTTCCTGGACGTAACCAAACACCTCATGGGATTGTTTTACTGGACCTGAGGGCTTAGAACCATAGTCTCGTGGGGCAACTTGGTCAATTGGCACAATATAGTTCATCCTAGTTTGGTGAGTAGCATAAGGGGTCTTAAAAGCTTGTGAGTGGCCATTTAAGATACAACTATTGGTCTCTAATTGTCTGGAGCAAAAGAGAAAGAAGGAAACCAAAGACTCAAAGAAGAAACTAGTCTATGTAGAACAAAATTCAAATTCCTGAAAAAAGGCCAGTCTTACTGGACCAGTAGAGACTAGAGGAATCCCCGGGACTACTGCCCTAGGGTACCCTTTAAACTTGGAACCAAAACTACTTCCGGAAGTCACCTTTCAGCCAAATGACAGATTGGCTCATAAAATAAATACTATCACCCCTGAATACTGTGCTTCTCTAAATAACTGTCTAAATGAAAGCAAATGGTAAACATTTATCCTAGACCAAAGGTGAGACAGTAAGGGAGGCGAAGGGCTAAATTAATGGAAACAGAACAACCAGAATGGAAATAAGGAGAATACTGGCACATTGTGAAAAATGTAACCAAGGTCACTGAACAATATGTATGAAAATTGTTAAATGAGAACCTAATTTGCTGCATAAACCTTCACCAAAAAAATAAAATATTAAAAAGAGAAAAAAAGAATTAAGGAGGCATCTAAAAGAAAGTCTCAGCTAGGAAAAGGATTTATAGAATTCTTAAGGGCGTTATTCTATCAGAGTCTGACTCGTCCAAAGTACTGTGCGTTTAGAGAGAGAAAGAAAGAGAGGCATGTCTCGAAAACAATTGTGGATGTAGCTTTTTTCAGATGGAGTAGAATACAATCAAATATGCAAAAAGCCCACAAAGTTTTAAGAGGCCTGTACTAGCAGAAACATCACTAACATGAAATCAAAGGAGCTCAGATTTTATGACTTGAATTAAGGCTTTTGAGCCTCTAAGTTTCAATGGGAAGGAAGCAGACTAGAAAAGTTGCTCAGCTGCAAACACAGGCCACATTTTATACATAAGGAAGGAAATGTCAGAGTGTGGAGCCATGAACCCAGAGGGCAAAGCCAAAAGTGCTGAAAATCAGGGACTTGTAAGCCACTCCCAGAATCAGTAGAGGACAATAGACAGAACTGGGCTCTAGTCAACGAACCTTTCCCTCTCCTGTTTGACCACATTGGTCAGCAGGATGTTAGAATTGCGATGGACCAGAGACTCCCATGAACTAGATTTTCCCCCTTTAACGGGAGTGTCTATCGTGGTCTTTCCTGTCCTTTGTCTCATCATTATTTGTTGAGTGTGTGGAGACAAGATACTTGTACTGGATATAGATCAAAAGAACCCAAACTTGAGAGTGATGACATGGTGGGATGAGACTTTGGGAGATTTCAGCTGGGAGTGAGTGTATTTTTCAAGTGGGAAGGTTGTGAGTAACAGTGGCCAGAGAGGAGACTGTGGTAGATTATTTGCAAAAGTGGTGACAATTATTCTCCTTTTTTGTATTCATGCCCACTTTTTCCTCCCATTAAGGTGTGAGGCCCACTTCCCTGCCTCTTGAATTTGGACTTGGTTTTATGACTTGCTTTCCCCAGTAAAACTTGGCCAATAGAACAGTGGGCCAATTCTGAGCCTAAGCCCCAAGAAGCCTTGCAGGTTCCCGTTCGCTGCCTTGGACACCTGGCCAGCAATGGACACAAGCCCAAGTTAACCTGTTGGGTAATTAGAAACCACATGGGGCAGAGTCAGGCCAGGTGTCCCAGCTAAGACCCCAAACGTTGAAACAGCCCATCCAAAATCAGCAAATCCAGCTCCCCAACTAATCCACAGCTGATCACAAATGTCTGACTGAGCTCTGCTGAGAATAGTTGGGCCAGTCCCAAACAAGAAGACACTCCCAACTGACCTGCACACACATGAGGTAATAAATGGTTGCTGACCGAACCACCAAATTTTGGGAGTTTTTTTTTTTTTTTCCCGCAGAAAAAGCCAACTGAAGTGTGGAACAGAAAGATAAAAACCTGTGTTCCAGGTGGCGTCACTGGGCAGCTGAATGAATGCAAGCGACCACCTTCTCTGGGCATCTCATGTGAAACGAACAAACAAAAACCTCTATTTATTTGAGCCAGTCTAAGTAAGTGTTTCTGTTACTTGCAACTGACTTAATTCCAAAATGATACATGAACTTTTTTGTCCTGAGCTTACTTCTCTGTTTACTTGACTTGAGCAAATTAATCTACATTTATACAATGCCTTCTCAGTTGAGAGTTAAATGAATTGTTAAATGAACTGATTACATGGCTTGGCCATGTGGCCTCATAGCTTCATCTTCAGTGAACAACACTTCTAGGCTCCATGTCAATATTTCTAACTGCTTCAGAGTCATGGAAGCTAAAAAAGATTCTCTCAAACAAGAGGTGTCCTTCAGTTATTTGTTTCCCACCTTTTCAAAAGTGGCCACTTGATGTATGAGGATATTTGTATTGTGATTTCAGCCTTTTTGTTTTCTAGAATAAAACTGTGGACAAATTTGTCATCGCTATTGGCATCAACTCCTGTGAATGGACGAGGTATCTGACTAAAACTCTACATTTTGCTCCGCCACAAATTTACTAATTTAACATTTTTATGATCACAACCTTTCTGGACCCAATCCATCAAATAGAAATGTAGTGTATTAATGAATTCTGAACCCTTGAGAAATTGTTGTTGTTAGCTGCCATCGAGTTGGCCTCAGGCTCATGGTGACCTTATGCACAATGGAATGAAACATTGCCTGGTCCAGTATCATTCCCAAGATCAGTTGCTGATCCAATAATTGTGATCCATAGGGTTTTCACCGACTGAGTTTTGGAAGTAAACTGCCAGGCTTATTTTTCTAGTGCATCTTAATCTGAAAGCTCTGCTGAAATCTGTGCGGCACCAGAGCAACACGCAAGCCTCCACTGATGGATGAGTAGTGGCTGTGCACGAGATGTATTGGTCAGGAATCGAACCCAGGTTTTCCTCATGGAAGAGAATTCTACCAAGAGCCACCAATGGCCCTTTTGAGGAATTAGAGCCATGTAATTGCACAATCTTATTGTTAGTTTCAGAGCCCTGGTGGTGCAGTGGTTAAGAGCTCGGCTGCTAACCAAAAGGTTGGCAGTTCAAATCCACCAGGTGCTCCTTGGAAACCCTATGGGGCAGTTCTTCTCTGTCCTACAGGGTCACTATGAGTCAGAATCAACCCAATGGCAAAGGATGTTTTTGGTTTATTGTTAGTTTCTATTTTCTGTGTTCCCACACATGCTATGCCATACAAGGGTGGGAGAATGTGTTATTATATTAAAAAAAAAACTTGCAAATTAGACAAAAAATACAGAGGATTCTATTGTGGTAACCAGGTTTAACTTTATTATCCTAGGGAGTTTTAAACTGAGAAAAGCATTTCATTGTAATGGTGGGGAGGCAGGGACGTGGACTTAAAGAAGCCTGGGCAAGTCATGTAAACTTACTCCATCTAGATTTCCTCACCTGGGCAATTGGGCTGATAATAATCTGTCCCTTCAAGGGGCATGATGAGAATAAAATGGACAGGAAAGAACTTTGGAAATCATAAAACACTATGAAATAGGACTTATTTGTGTTTGTCCAAAAACCCACTGCCGACGAGTCAATTCTGACTCATAGCGGCCCTATGGGACAGAGCAGAACTGCCCCGTGGGGTTTCCAGGCTATAAATCTTTGGGGAAGCAGATGCCACATCTTTCTCTTGCAGAGCAGCTGGTGGGTTCCAACTGCTGACATTTTGGTTAGCAGCTGAGTGCTTTAACCACTGTGCCACCAGGACTCCTCATTTGTATAACACCCCACAAAGTACATGTATATTTCCCTAGGTCTTCTCAGATCTTAGAAATATTGGTGCTGATAAAATGCCAATGGTCAGTGGAAAAATATATTATTTGTCCCTGGAACTCTTGTTTTCCTATAAATAATGATTATACGAGATTGAGACACTTACATCATGATCATTATTATTCTCATTGCCAATAGTTTTTATGTGTGTTTTTTTTTGCAAGTGTATCTTGTTTCCTTCAAAGAATATATTTGTAAGACTTCAGACTGCATTTGTATTTTGCTCTCTAATTGCTCAACCATAGTGCTGAATGGCCCGATACGGTTTCAAGGGGCACATGCTGTGAAATGCCTCGTTACATGGCCTGTGGCTGATCTGGCCTACAAGGGGAGGAAAGAAGCAGGGGTGATGGAAAAGCTGCGGTTTTGTTGTCAGATTTAGATTTAACCCTCTTTCTGTCTTCCACCACTTGTAGAAGAGACGCTGGCCCTCTCACTGGAAATGAAACCAGTTGCTACTGAGTCAAGCCTGACTCATTGTGACCCCACGCGTGTTACAGTAGAACTGGGCTCCGTAGGTTTCTACGAGCTGATTTTTCAGAAGTAGATCAACAGACCTTTGTTCCGAGGAGCCTCTGGGTGCACTTGAACCTGCAAACTTTCAGCTAGAAGCTGAACGTGTCAACCGTTTATACCACTCAGGGACTTCCTCAAATTGTAAAGAAACCCTTATTGCTTGCAGCTGTCAGCTGGTATGAACGGGAAAAAAGTTTTAAGAAGAAGAATGTGGCCTCGGTTGTATGGAAGTGGTAAGGAGGTATAGGTACGTGGAATGAAGAGATAAAGTGGATCACATATTCAAAGTAATGAGACAAAGATTGAGGCAATAAGTAAGATAATTAAAAAAAAACACTCAAAATCTGGGCTAAGATGCAGGAATAAAGAAGAGGTTGCACGTGCAAGCTGGGAAGATGGGTTGTGAGTGAGGGAGGAGAGAATAAGCTTTCTGTTTCTGTGTCATAGCATTAGTTCCATGTTACATAATTTTTATCTACAACAGCTGGAAAATGGTAGTGCAAAGATGATCTCAGATGCGATAGTGTCCATAATTCTATTTCAGATTGCCATATTTTTTGCAAATCATGTGCTTACGTAAGTATTGCACACACACAATAATGCGTGGCATAGCTCGCTTATGAAAACAGCAAGGAGGGAGGGTTGCAAAGCTGGCAAAAAGCTTAGACACATTATTTGTATAAAAACACAGTACTAAGCATTTGGAACACTGGGGGACATTGTTATGGTGGCGGGTGAGGTTCCAGTGTCTGGCGGCATGACAACAAGGAGGTCTACTCTTAAGAGGAGAAACCAGACCCCTTCTGCCTCCATGGAAACACAGTTTTGTACATTTTGGACTTAAGTAAAAAATATTCTCATCAACTAGCACAAGGTAATTTACAACCCACTTGGAAGTACATGAAGAAAAATGCTCTTTTGAGCGGTGTTTTTCCCTCTCTTATTTGGTGAACTAAGCCCAGTTTCTTTGCTGAGGGGTAGCATTAATTAATCCATACATTCACTTACTCATTCAACAAACATTTCTTCAATAACTACTCCGTGCCAGGCACTTACCTGGGTGCTGGGTGTGTAGTGGTAAATAAAATATTTCTGCCTGTATGGAGCCTACACTTTAGTTTAGAGAAGATAAAAATAATCATGCAAACAAAGAAATAATATCCTTTAAGATAGTGATAGATAGTGAAGTGTATTCTAAACGGTAGTGAGATAAAAATGACACGGGCGGGGGCGCATTGAGGGATCAGGGAACTTCTTTCTGAGGAGGAACAGCTGATATCCGAGTGATGGGTAAGCATAATGGAAGAGTGGATACGCAGTGGCTCAAATCTTTGGCACTCTCTTTTTTTTGGTATATGCAGTAGAATATCAGGAGGTGGCAGCTTATTGCTCAACAGGAAGCATTCTGATTATTCATTTTTAATATGTTGGATTTTCCCTGATGGTGTCAAAATGACTACTGTGTCACTAGGTGTCACATATGCATTGAAGTCAGGAAGAAAAGGGGATGGCAGTGTTTGTACTGGGGGGAGCCCAGTGCAAAAAGAAAATGCAAGGCCCTGTGTTCAAAAGCAGGAAGAAAGCGATGTTAAAGGTACTAAATTTTATAGATTTTCCTTTAAAGTATTTTATTACTTATAACAACATAAACTCAAAAACAGAAAAACATAGTATTTTGGTATCATGTTGTTAGTTGCTGTCAGGTTGGTTTCAGCCCATGGCAACCCCATGTGTGCAGAGTAGAACTGCTCCATAAGGTTTTCAAGGCTATAACCTTTCGGTCCCTGCCCACTGTCTTGGGGCTCTATGGTGTGCTGAACAGCCCTGAGTTCTGGCCACCCAGCCAGTTGTTAGGGCCCCACACTGTCCACCATGCCTGTGGGCCTGAGTCTGCACTGTCACCTTGCATATTTCTGCTGATCATATGCATGCTCCTTTGTCCCATTAGACTTATGAGTTCAAAGACAAAGTTATTAAGAATTTCAAAATGACCATAGCAGAGCAATGAAGCAAGTGTAGGGCCCCTCTGAGAGAAGTGCCCTCTGTAACTGCACAGGTCACATGCCCTTGAAATCTATTCTGGTGCCTATGAGATGTATCTTTTCTTAATCAGGAAAGCAAAGAAATTTTCAGAAGTCTCTGCTTTGCCTTATTGTCCATTACTCTGTTGTGAGATATTACTCTTCCTGCAAGATATTCTGGAAGAGTAGTTATTTTTTGGCTTCTGTAAGAGAGGCAGGAGTCCCTGAGCACAGTTAATGTGCTCAGCTGCTAACTCAAAAGCTGGAGGTTCAAGCCTACCCAGAGGAGCCTCAGAAGAAAGGCCTGGAGATCTATTTCCAAAAAAACAGCCAATGAAAACCCTATGGAGTACAGTTCTGCTCTGACACACATGGGGTTGCAATGAGTTGGAATCAATTTGATGGCAGCTGGTTTATGGTGAAAGTGGACAAGGAAGGAAGGGCTTGGAGATGCATGCTGGTTTAGCCAGCCAACAGTTTGCTATAGACCACATTTGTGGTAAAACAGTACTTTTGTTGTTGTTAGTTGCCGTCAAGTCTATTTCAACTTATGGTGACCTTCATGTCTGCAGAGTAGAACTGTTCCATAGGGTTTTCAAAGCTGTGACTTTTCAGAAGCAGATCACTAGACCTAACTTTTGGCGGGTGGGTTTGAACCAACAATCTTTTGGTTAGTAGTCCAGCACTTAATCATTTGCGTGGTATCCTGAGAGGGAAACAAACTTGTGTGTGTATGGGGAAGGGGGTGGTGAGCAACAGGTGCTCGGGGAGAAGTAAGAGGCCAATAATGTTGGAGCTCAGTGAGGGAGGGTATAAGTAGTTAGAGATATAGGACTAGGTATTTTGTAACCTCAAATTCCCCATGCTTCTGCCAAGCATTTTCGTCCCCCCCCAAAAAAAAAAACCAAACCCGGTGCCGTCGAGTCGATTCCGACTCATAGCGACCCTATACGACAGAGTAGAACTGCCCCATAGAGTTTCCAAGGAGCGCCTAGCGGATTCAAACTGCCGACCCTTTGGTTAGCAGCCGTAGCACTTACCCACTACACCGCCAGGGTTTCCATTTTCGTCCCAGGGAACAATAATTGTCTCTCTTTTATTTAAAATAGAAATCAAATATTTGGAAAAACATTATGTAGTTTACAGAATGATTGATACGAGGTAGAAACAAAGGGAAACTATTCTACTAGAACTACAACTAAAATCATGTCAGAATTGCCCAGCTGACATCACTACGTATCCAACGAAAGATACCAGATGCCTCAGCTTGCACTGTGAGCACTCTGGCACTCTTGGCTGTCCCTGGAAACTTTGTTATTGACACTATTATGACTTACAGAAAGAATGCTTTCTTAGCCTCTTTTCTCTGTGTCATCAGTTCTCCATTCAAAGTTCAAGGTATAAGAGTCCATGTAGATATGCTTAACCACATGGTTAAGTCCTAAACAAATGTAAGGCTGAGAATGAAGTTCTGTTTTTTTGTTTTCTAGCTTATATCGTTGGATGAAGGCTCTATATATTTTTAGGTTTCTTACATATGCTAGGTTTCTCTCAAAATGACAAATATTCTTTACAGTTCTCCCCTTTAGTGAACCATGTTAATCTACAACCTTACTTCGTGTTTATACACTCTTTATCAAGTATATTCCTAGATAACGTAAAGCAGTTTTGGCCCATGCAACTAAAACTTACCTAATCCTCAAAGGGAAACAACTTCAAATATTCCCTGTTACTGCTTCTAGCATCAAGACCAATATCTATTCCTCCTCTAATTCTGCATGATCCCATATCAATATAATGCTACCCATAACTAAATTCAACTAATTCTAAGTCGATGTTCAACCATATCAAGAGGTAGCATATGATCAGGAACCGATGGTACTGAAGGAAGAAGTCTAAGCTGCTCTGAAGGCATTGGTGAAAAACAAGGCTCCAGGAATTGACAGGATATCAATTGAGATGTTTCAGCAAACAGATGCAGTGCTGGAGGTGCTCATTCATCTATGCCAAGAAATATGGAAGACAGCTTCCTGGCCAACTGACTGGAAGAGATCCATATTTATGCCTATTCCCAAGGAAGGTGATCCAACCAAATGTGGAAATTATAGAACGATATCATTAATATCACATGTAAGCAAAATTTTGCTGAAGATCATTCAAAAATGGCCGCAGCAGTACATTGACAGGGAACTGCCAGAAATTCAGGCTGGTTTCAGAAGAGGACGTGGAGCCAGGGATATCACTGCTGATGTCAGATGGATCCTGGCTGAAAGGAGAGAATACCAGAAGGATGTTTACCTGTGTTTTATTGACTATGCAAAGGTATTCAGCTGTGTGGATCATAACAAATTATAGATAACATTGAGAAAAACGGGAATTCCCGAACACATAATTGTGCTCATGAAGAAACTTTACATAGATCAAGAGGCAGTTGTTCGGACAGAACAAGGGGATACTGATTGGTTTAAAGTCAGGAAAGGTGTGCGTCAGGCTTGTATCCTTTCACTATACCTATTCAACCTGTATGCTAAGCAAATAGTCCAAGAAGCTGGACCACATGAAGAAGAACGGGGCATCAGGATTGGCGGAAGACTCATTAACAACCTGCGTTATGCAGATGACACAACTTTGCTTGCTGAAAGTGAAAAGGACTTGAAGCACTTACTGATGAAGATCAAAGACCACAGCCTTCAGTATGGATTGCACCTCAACATAAAACAAAAATCCTAACAACTATACCAATGAGCAACATCGTGATAAATGGAGAAGAGATTAAAGTTGTCAAGAATTTCATTTTACTTGCATCCACAATCAACAGCCACGGAAGCAGCAGTCAAGAAATCAAAAGATGCATTGCATTGGGTAAATCTGCTGCAAAGGACCTCTTCAAAGTGTTGAAAAGCAAAGATATCACCTTGAAGACTAAGTTGCGCCTGACCCAAGCCATGGTATTTTCAATTGCATCTTATGCATGTGAAAGCTGGACAATGAATAAGCAAGACCGAAGAAGAATTGACGCCTTTGAATTGTGGTGTTGGCAAAGAATATTGAATATACCACGGACTGCCAAAAGAATGAACAAATTTGTCTTGGAGGAAGTGCGGCCAGAGTGCTCCTTAGAGGCAAGGATGGCGAGACTGTATCTTACATACTTTGGACATGTTGTCAGGAGGGATCCCTGGAAAAGAACATCATCCTTGGCAAAGTACAGGGTCAGTGGAAAAGAGGAAGATCTTCAACGAGGTGGATTGACACAGTGGCTGCAACAATGAGCTCAAGCATAACAACGATTGTAAGGATGGTGCAGGACTGGGCAGGGTTTCATTCTGCTGCGCATAGAGTGGCTACGAGTCAGAACTGACTCGGTGGCACCTAATGACCACAACATAGACTAAATTGTCAAGTTAACTACCACTAATATACCTATATATAATAATGGAGTAAATAAGAGAAAAACTGTTTAGAGTGTTAAAAAAAAATTGTAGCATAATGAGGAAGGAAAAATGTTTAAATTCCCTACTTCCTCAATGGTAATTGTACTTAGGACTTGTAGTAACTACGCCATTTTTTTTTTAATTGAGTTTTTCATCTGCTCAAGATTTTGTCAAATGGTGTGACTCAAATGCTCATTCTTGAAGAATATGGCCCTCAATGGTCCTTCATGAATTTGGTGGCAGTAATTTTCCATTAAGGTTTATTATGGGAGTAGCAGTATAAGTAACTTCCCAAAGGATCCTTGGGTTTTATATATGCTCATCCATTCACGTTGCCCTTTTCTCATTGATGGTTAGGATTGATTATCCTCACCAAACATGTTAACTTCTTTCTCATGTGGTTATTCAATGGCATGAAGAGACAAAAATTGGCCAGGAGTCAGTCCCAACTTCTGATTCAGTGGAAATAACTTTATGCTCCCTAGAGAAGACATTCTTACTTTGATTCCTAAAATATTCTAATCAAGGCATGGTACTAGAAGCATAAAAATATTAGGAATGGGGAATTAGTTGTGACAGAAATTACACTTTTTGCTTCTCCACCCATTTATTTGGGCCATGGGAGAAAAAGCGCCATGCATTTTTTTGGTTATTATGTAACTCTCTCTCCAGGACAGAACCCAGTTTGTCAAGTTATTGTATCCAGTGTTTGGAAACCCCGGTGGTGTAGTGGTTAAGTGCTACAAAACAGCTGCTAACAAAAGGTTGGCAGTTTGAATCCACCAGGTGCTTCTTGGAAACTCTATGGGGCAGTTCTACTCTGTCTTACAGGGTCACTATGAGTTGGAATCGACTCAACAGCAACAGGTAGGTAGGTAGGTAGGTATCCAGGGTTATACTGAGTGTTCTATAAATCATGCCACAGTGATATCAGTAAACCACAGTGGACATTCCTTATTTCACTGAAAGAAAAATGCAATGCTTATGCAAAATCATGATGGAAATTATTGCATTCTGTAAGTTCAAGAATAATGGTACTAACAGAAGAATGATGGTGGAAGGAAAACAGACTTAAGGTGGTAATAATCAGGTTATCCTTGGCAAAGAAAATTCCATTCTTTAAATTCATGTATAGCTTCCATCTCTGTCACCTTAACCACTTCGTTAATGAGTCCCAGCACTGGGGTAGTTGAGGAAGGAAGCTTACTGACTTACACTGAGTGGATAAAGAATACCCAACGACTGATCAAGACCCTTTTCTATAGTTTCATTTTTTTTTAATGAAACTTACATGAGATCCAGATGTTCTTACACTCTGAGTCTGTTTTGTCACAAATTCTGAATGTAGCTCCTTCAATGTCCCTGACTGTCTAGTAAAACTATAAACCACTTTCAGCTTATCTCTTCCCAGGCAGAATGAATAAAATACACCACTCAAAGTTCTAACCACAGGGAGAAGTTCTCTTCCCCGTTCTGAGCCCTTGAGTGAGGCTGTAATGCCACAGAACTTTAAATGTGGTTAGTACCAACATATTGTGCACAGGCACTTGAATGCCTGGTTCTAATTTTCCCTTCCCAGTGAGCTGGTCACTGGGACTCTCAGTGAGGCCATAGGTAGAGTAGCAGAACAAAAGAAGTAGACAAACCAGTAGTGTGTGAGACTTGCTCCTAGAACTTGATGATGACCTGTTAGGGTTCAGTGCTGCATACCCTATTTCTACTTGATGATGGTGTGCTGCCAAGAATGCCTGAATTTGTGACTGTGGAGATCAGATGACTCTCAGTTCATGATTGAAGTCCTGCTTCTACAGTTACTGAGCTTTCTAGGTTCTAGTCATCTCTCCTTCCACTGTCCCTTCAGGTCTGGATGTGATCATGGCTTCCCACTGTTGTTAACTCCAGTGTACCCCAACATCTCTCCTTGTTGTCCCTTAACACATTTGTAAATAGTTCCATTAGTAAACCACCTTTAATTACCCATTTTGAGTGTGCCATCTGTTTCTTGTCATGCATGTAGTTATAGAACAAGTTATTGAATCATGTTCTATAGCAATTACAATGATATTCTTCAGATTCATAGCTGAACATCGGTTTCCAAGAGCTGTATTGATTTGTTCTGGAAAACAGTCAACATCTAAACAAGATAGCTACAATTATAGTCACTACCCGATAATTATTTTTATAATCTTTGTCATTCTTTAAGATCCATCTCTTTTTTGGACAAACTAAAATAGATCATTACACCTGTATTTTCCAAGTTTTTGATGGTGGGACAAATTTCTGCAGTTCCCCCAAGGGATGTTGCTTTGGGTTTGATGTAGTATTACGGTCAGAGACTTCCACTTGGCACTTCCTCCATGTGTAAAGAAATCAACAGGCAGGTTTTACTAGCCATTGGGAATAGCCATTCCTATTAAGTATTCTGGGCCTGGAGTATGTGCAGGATCTCACTGGGTCTATAATAGAGTAGAGGTTACATACTCTGGGTGGAGGGATACAGTGGTATTAAGAGAATATATCCTACCCCAGGAGCCAGTGTCCAATAAATTCTGAAGAGTCTGGAGATTTCCCTTTCTCCACTGCACCGGAACCCTGGGAAATGGCCAACTTTCAGGAACCACACCCTGGTCAGTCAGTAGCCATCAATATTGAGGCAAGACCTTTCAACAGCAAAAACATTACAACTGCCTGAAGGCTCAAATGAGGGTTAGCATTTTTTAGAAAGGAAGTATTTTTTTTTTTTAATTAAGGTATACACATTGTTTTTTAGACATAATGGTATTGCACACTTTATAGACTACCGTATAGGGTAACATAACTTTTATATGTACTGGGAAACCAAAAAAATTCATGTGACTTGCTTCATTATGATGTTTGCTTTATTGCAGTGGTCTGGAATGAAACCAGTATCTCCAAGGTATGCCTGTGATTATCTCTCCAGAAAGATCACTGAACGGGAGATCATTCTGATCATGAATGCTGCATTTTTGGCACTTACGTTCCCCTGACTCTGGTAACCACTGCCTGGCTCCTGGCCAAGGTCAGCCACAATTGTATTATTCCTACCATAACTAAGGAAACTATTTTATCCACAGTGTCTTCTACCAGCATCCTGACCTTCAGAGAAGAACTTAATTTGGACAAGGGATTGCACATGTTAAATCTATTCCAATATTCGTATCTCCCTAAGCCTCTGGGGTCCTTTTTAATAGTGCATTAAGAAATTGCTGGCATGTATTAAATTCATTTAGCATGAGACTTTGTTGAACTCATGTTTCAGTTAAGCAACCAAGCAAACGATTAGGACCACTCTCTGCTGCTTGTGCTAACACACTGAATTCAGAAATGCTTCCAAATTCATTATAGACTTATTAGGCAGAACTTAAAACTATGCATTTTTTTTCCCTTGGTTTGGAACTTTTCAAAATCCATTCCTACACATATTCCCAGTATTTTGCAGCTACATTTAAATAAAGTCTTTCAGTTCTTTTGGAGTATAAGTTTTCCCTTTTATGGCTGACAGTGCTAATGGTCCTTCATAAGTGCTGACATTTGGCTTTATGTCTAGGTCAGCAAACACCGTGAGGTCTTAGGAAGTGTGGAATGGCAAGACGTAGGGTATACAACGAAACAGTGAAAACACCTCCACAAGTAAGGTTGTTTATAAGCTCTTTAAGAACGGCAGTAATTACTTTATCAGGTAGGGGTAGCAAGGAAAATTCAGTAAATGTTAGAGGTAGGAGTCTTTTGGGTTAACTGGAACAGCAACACATTTTCATCCAATTCTTAAGGTTCCATGTGTCTTAGGTTGGGTTCTCTAGAGAAGCAAAGCCAGTGAAATGTGTGTGTGTGTGTGTGTGTGTGTGTATACAGAGATTGAGGGATGAAAGATTTATTTCATGGAAATGTTTCATGTGGGTATAGAACTATAGAAGCTGGCAAGTCCCAAGTCCATAGGTCAGGCCTCAGTCTAGAAGCTTCTTTTGACTCACATAGCTGCAGGGGCTGACAAATTCAAGATCGGCAGCTCAGATGGCAGGCTGCTGGCTCACGGGGTACAGGGATTGACAAAGCTCAAGATTGGCAGGTAATATGGCAGGTCACTGGCTCAAGTCCCAGGAACTGGAGGTCAGAGATAATGACGAGCCAGATGCAGTTTCCAGAGCAATAGAAAGCTTTGCCAGAGCATCCATATATATGTATATAGGATGCAGGTCACACCCCCACAGAAACTCCCTTACATCAGATCACAAAGTGGAGGATAACTACATCATTACATAACTGCCAAATTACATAATTACATAACTGTCAAATTACAACATTACAAAACTGCCAAACTACATTTATTACATAACTGCCAAACCACTGAAAATCATGACCCAGCCAAGTTGACACATAACTTTAACCATCACAGTCCACCGCTTGTCAACTTGGCACTTGTTCACATCTCATTACACCCTACATAATCTCTCAATAACGACAATTAAAAGGTCACACTTGTGCCTACAATGATACAACTAGTATGTATACAACTGAAAATGCACACGCTCCATTTATATCTTATATTTCACAAGTAAGGAAGAAAACAACAACAAAATTATACACACACACATATGCACATGTAAATGTATGATAAAACAAGGAAGAAATACTCATGACAATTACAGTCCTCATTTCTGCAACTGGTCACGTGGTCATAACTGGTATCTAGAACTATCTTATTCCACCACACATTCTGCATTCCTTTTACTCTCAGCAAGTACTTCAGATGGTCATGGTTCTTTGCCTGGTGGGGCAGCCCAAACCTTCATTCCTGAAGGGTCTGGGCTATTAGTAAATAGTAGTCATGTCAAAATTGGGTTGCTCTAGTTTTCCATTGACTTTAATCACAGGGCATGGTAGCACTAACAGCCACTCTAAAAGATATCCAGTACTTATTTACCTTCATTATGTAATATCATTTGGATTTCCCACTGGTAATCAGGATCAATCACATCAACCAGTATGTTAACTCCCTTCTCTGCCTATTGATCCAGAGGCATGAGGAGCCCAAAGTGGCCAGGTGGCATTCTAAATGTCCACTTCAATGGAATCAGTGTTGTATCTCCAGGTAGGAGCATAACTCCCTTTGGAACTAAGACCTCTAGACCCAGAGAGCATAGAGTTGTGGAGACAGGAATCAAAAATTTTGTGAGTCAATAACCAGGGGTAATAATAACTGGTGTCACTCTCATTTCCAGTGAATCCTGGCAATGGAAAAAACAGCACCATATACTGGATGCTGATTTAAAGCATATATAGCCTCCTGGGGAACACTGCCCCAACACTGTAAATTATTGCCACCTAGGCACTGTAATTGCATCTTTAGAAGGCTGTTCCATCATTCTATCAAGCCAGCTACTTCAGAATGATGGGAAACATGGTAAGACTAGTGAATTCCATGATGGGGGTCCCATTGCCACACTTCATTTGCTGTGAAGTGAGTCCCCTGATCTGAGGCAAGGCTGTGTGGGATACCATGATGATGGATAAGGCATTCTGTGAGTCCATGCGTAGTTTTAGCAGAAGCATTGCCTACAGGTAAGGAAAATCCATACCCAGAGTGTTTATCCCAGTAAGAACAAAATGCTTCCCTTTTCATGATGGAAACAGTCAATGTAATCAACCTGCCACCAGGTTGCTGGCTGATAACCTTAGGGAGTAGTACCACATCGGGGACTCAGAGTTGGTCTCTGCTGCTGGCAAACTGGGCACTCAGCAATGGTTGTAGCCAAGTCAGCTTTGGTGAGTGGCAGTCTATGTTGCTGAGCGCATGCATAGCCTCCATCCCTGCCACCATGGCTACTTTATTCATGAGCACATTGGGTGATGACAGGAGTGGCTGGGCAACAAGGATGACTGGTTTCCACAGAATGCATCATCTTATCCACTTGGTTGTTAAAATCATCCTCTGCTGAGGTCACCCTTTGGTGAGCATTCACATGAGACACAAATATCTTCACTTCTTGTGCCCACTCAAATAGGTCTATCCACAAACCTCTTTCCCATATCTCCTTGTCACCAATTCCTAATCATGTTCCTTCCAAGTCCCTGACCATCCAGCCAAACCATTGGCCACAGCCCATGAATCAGTATATAATTGCAGATCTGGCCATTTCTCCTTCCAAGCAAAGTGAACAACCAGGTGCACTGCTTGCAGCTCTGCCCAGTGGAAGAATTTCCCTTCATCACTTTCCTTCAGGAAGGTCCTAGAAAGGGACTGTAGTGCTGCTGCTGTCCACTTTTAAGGGGTGCCTGTGTATCACACACAGTCATCTGTAAACCAGGCACAAGTTTTTCTTTCTTAATAAATTAATCATAAGGAACTTTCCATGAAGTCATACCTGATGACTGGGAGGAGGAAGGTAATGAGGCAGGAGTGGAGACCACAGGCATTTGGGCTACTTCCTCTTGCAACTTACCTGTGCCTTAAGGTCCTGCTCGAGCCTGATCTCATGTATACCACTCCTGTTTAATGATGGAGTGCAGCTGTACACATCTGACTTTATGGCTCTCTGGGTCAGACAACACCCAGTTGATGATGGGCACCTCAGGCCACATGGTGGCTTGGTGTCCCATGGTTAGATGTTCAGTGTTTACTAAGGCCATTAACAAGCCCAAATCTGTTTCTCAAAAGGAGAGCTATTATCTGCAGAGAAAGGCAGGGCTTTGCTCCAAACTCCTAAGTGTCTGTGCTTTGATTCACCAATAGGTGTCTGCCAAAGACTCCAAGCAGTATCTCTATCTGCCACAAACACTTCAAGCACCATTGGATCAGCCGGATCTTATGGTCCAAGCGGCAGAGCTGCTGGTCTGGCAGCCTGAACCTGTTACAGAGCCTTCTCTTGTTCCAGGCCCCACTCAAATCTAGTGGCTTTTTGAGTCACTTGATAAATAGGCAGAAGCACACCCAAATGAGGGATATGTTGCCTCCAAAATCCAAAGAGGCCCACCAGGCATTTTACCTCTTTTTAGTTGTAGGAGAGGCCAGATACAATAACTTATCCTTCATTTAAGAAGGAATATTTTGACATGCCCCATACCAGTGGACCCTTAGAAATTTCACTGATGTGGAAGTCACCTGAATTTTTGTCAGTTTAATTTCCCACCCTCTAGCATCCAAATGTCTTACCAATAAGTCTAGAGTCAGTTGGCCTTTTAATTCAGCCACTCTTTCAATAAGACTCTGTGTTTGGTTTTATGAAATATCAGCTTTGTTACTACAAAAAATAAGGCTTTCTTTCAGGGCACAAGTGACAACATTCAAGTCTTGTATATGGTGCTTGAGCTGTGACTCTGAAGCCCTGAGCTTATCTCTTTCTTTTACCACTTTGTCAACATACTAGATTTCCTATACTTCTCATTCTGACAGAATTGTAGAAAAGTATCAAACATGTGATTACTCAGAGCCTTGCTTCTCACCAATACTTGATCTACTCATGGTGATATTTTGCCTATTAATATTGCCACTTCATGCTATGGATTAACAGCACCCTCTTCACTACTAGAGGCAGAGTCATCAGCACCTTAAAGACTAGTCATACTTGAGAGCCAATTTAGAGAATTCATCCTTACAATTTTATTTCTCTAGAACTACTCTCGGCACCAAACATCTTAGGCTGGGTTCTCTAGAGATGCAAAACCAGTGAAGTGTGTGTATATATATATGTGTGTGTGTGTGCATGTGTGCATGTGTGTATGTGTGTATGTATAAACCAAAAAAAAAAAAAAAAAACCTGTTGCCTTTGAGTTGATTCTGACTTATAGTGACTCTATAGTACAGAGTAGAACTGCCTCATAGAGTTTCCAAGGAGCACCTGGTGGATTCAAACTGCTGACCTTCTGGTTAGCAGATGTACCACTTAACAACTACAGCCACCAGGGTTTCTGTGTGTGTGTAGAGAGAGAGATTTAGCTGAAGGAAATGGCTCCTGTGCTTGCAGAGGCTGGCAAGTCCCAACTCCATGGGTCACGTTTCAGCCTGGAGGCTACTCCTGACTTATGTAGCTGCAGGGGCTGATGAGCTTGCAGATCAGCAGGTCAGATGGCAGGCGGATGACTCACAGGCTGTGGAGGCTGACACATCCAAGATCACTAGGTAAGACAGGAGGCCACTGGTTTACAGGCTGTGGGGGCCGACGAATCCCAAGATCAGCAGGAATACATCTGGCAGCTGGCTCAAGTCCCAAAAACCAGAGGTCAGAGAGGTTGACAAGCAGATGCAGGATCAAGAGTTATAGAGAGGTTTGCCAGAGCACCTGTGTATATATATAATGGATACAGGCCATACCCTTGAGGGAACTCCCTTATATCAGATCACAAAATGGAGGATAACCACATCATTACATAATTGCCAAACTACATAATTACATTATTGCCAAACCACTGAGAATCATGGTCCAGCCAAGTTGACACATGACATTAACATACCATGCTTTCCCAACTAAAATACTAATTACCACACACAAAAAAAAACCTGGCAACTTGACTTATATTGTTAGATTGGAAACTTAACTGATATTGTAATTCTCAACCCTCTCTTCACAAAATTTTAGTTTAATTTTAGCTGTTCCAGGCCTCTAACTGCAGTGTTATTTTCAAAGTACAGTTATAAGCAGTCCCAACTTTTCAGTACATGCCTTGAATTGAGTGTTTTGTTTTGTTTTTTTTTTAATTTTCTTTTCTGTAAACATATCTGGAAACCCCCGTAGTGTAGTGGTTAAGACCTATGGCTGCTAACCAAAAGGCCAGCAGTTCAAATCTACCAGGCACTCCTTGGAAACCCTACGGGGCAGTTCTACTCTGTCCTATAGGGTCACTATGAGTTGGAATTGACTCGACAGCAACGGATTTGGTTTTGGTTTGGTTTTATATCCAAACCAGGTCAAATAACCTATCCAGAGTTTGGATTTGGAACTTTAGGTTCATAGAAAATGCTGACAATGGAGAAGGAAGAACTGGTGCAACTTCATTGAAAGAGGATCAATTTGCCCCAATGTAAGGATTTTTCCTGTGTGTGTGTGAGGCCACTTTCCCATTTACACGCCACACTGGAGAATTATCAGCATCTTTAATGGGGAGATTTGGCTGCCACGGCTACTAAACATGATACTGAGAGGCTCACTGAATGGTCCCAGGGCCCTTGTTTAGATTGAGGGGCAAGGAGACACCTGGCTTTGAATAAAAATAAAGGCTTGGATGATGAGTATCTCATTGGTAACTATGATGGGATGTCACTATTTTCTGTACAATAGTGTAAAAATATGTATACAATGAAGTAACTGGATCCCCAAATACAAATAATAAGTTTAAATTTTGAGTCTAAGAATAAAGTTCTGTAAATTTGCTTAATAATTATTTGTTGGATTGCTTAATTTTTTTTTTTTTTTTTTTTTTGGCCCATAGAAAACAAGCAAGGGGCATCATTTAGGCACAACATTTTGCTTGGGTTGATGTTGAAATGAGTCCTTCAATTCAATTTTTGACTGATAAAAGCATGCCATTTCTTGGTGGCAAAAACAGTACTATTTACTTAAAAGGAACTGTTTTAATATTTGCTGTGATTGTGTGCTGTCCGGTCAAATTTAACTCATAGAGCCCCATGTGACTGAGTAGTACTGCCTCATAGGGTTTGTAACCTTTATGAAGCACACCACCAGGTCTTTCTTGGTTGTAACCTTTATGGAAGCATACCACCAGGTCTGCCTCCCGTCGAGTGTTGTGTGAGTTCAAACTGCCAATCTTCTTGGATCAAGTAGACACATGAGACCATGTGGGCAACTCCTGTCTGGAGGGGAGGTGAGAAGGCAGAGGGGGTCAGAAGCTGGCTAAATGGACACGAAAATAGAGGGTTGAGAGCATTGTGCTGTTTCATTAGGGGAAAAGCAACTAGGAGTATATAGCAAGGTGTATATAAATTTTTGCATGACAGACTGACTTGATTTGTAAACTTTCACCTAAAGCACAATAAAAAAATTTTTAAAAGTTAAAAAAAATAAGAGATTGAATCTGTCATAAAAACCAATCAAACAAACAAACAAACAAAAAAACTCTTAACAAAAAGAGGCCTGGACCAGATGGCTTCACTGAGGAATTTTACCAAACATTCGGAGAACTGACACCAATCCTACTGAAACTCTTCCAGAATATAGAAGAGGAAGGTATATTCCCTAACTCATTCTATGAAGCCAGCATCACCCTGATACCAAAGCCAGATAAGACATCACCAATCCACCCACTGCCATCTAGTCAATTCTGGCTCATAGCCACCCTATAGGATAGAGTAGAACTGCCCCACAGGGTTTCCAAGGCTGTACATCTTTACAGAAGCTAATTGCCAAATTTTTTCTCCCGTGGAGCAGCTGGTGGGTTCAAACCTCCGAACTTTTGATTACCAGCTGAGCACTTTAACCACTGTACCACCAGGGCTCCTTAAAAACATCACAAGAAAATTACAGATATGTATCCTTCAGGAATACAGATGCAAAAATTCTAAACAATGGTGAACAGAATTCAACAATATATTAAGAAAATTATACACCATAACCAAGTGGAATTTATTCCAGGAATGCAGGGGTGATTCAACAGTAGAAAATCAATCAGTGTAGTACACCACATTAATAAAAATAGAACAATGAAAAAGATTCACGTGATCATCTCAACAGATGCAGAAAAGGCATTTGATAAACTACATCATTTTTCTGATAAAAATTTTCAGCAAAATAGAAATAGAAGGCAATTTCTTTAATGCTTAACCACTGTACCATCAGGGCTCCTTTTGTTGTTGTTGTCAGGGACTGTCAAGTCAGTTCCAACTCACAGCCACCCTATGTACAAGAGAACGAAACACTGCCTGGTTCTGTGCCATCCCCAGCATCACTGCTACCTTTGAGCCCATTGTTGCAGCCACAGTGTCAATCCAGCTCATTGAGTGTCTTCCTCTTTTTTGCTGCCCTCTACTTTGCCAAGCATGATGTCCTTCTCCAGAAACTGGTGCTTGCTGGTAACATGTCCAAAGTAGGTGCGATGAAATCTCACCATCATCCAGCCAGAAGGACAACCAGCTTTAGAGCATTCGGGCTGTACTTCTTCCAAAACAGACTTGTTCATTTTTCTGGCAGTCCGTGGTATATTGGATAATTCAAACACATCAATTCTTCTTTGTTTTCCTTATTCATTGTCCAGCTTTTGCATGTGTATGAGGGGACTGGAAACACCATGGGTTGGGTCAAGTGCACCTTGGTTCTCAAAGTGACACCTTTGCATTTTAACACTTTGAAGAGGTCTTTTGCAGCAGATTTGCCCAATGCAACGCGTCTTTTGATTTCTTGACTGGTGCTTCCGTGGGTGTTAACTGTGGATCCAAGTTAAATGAAATCCTTGACAACTTCAATTTTTTCTTCACTTATCATGATGTTGCTTGTTTCATTTGTGAGGATTTTTGTTTTCTTTATGTTGAGGTGTAAGCTATACTGAAGTCTTTGATCTTCATCAGTAAGTACTTCAAGTCCTTTTCACTCTCAGCAAGCAAGGTTCTGTCATCTGCCTATCCCAGCTTGTTAAAGAGTCTTCCTCTAATCCTGACGGCACATTCTTCTTCATATAGTTCAGTTTCTCAGGTTATTTGCTCATATTGCATAGATATGGTGAAAGGACACAACTCTGATGCACACCTTTCCTGATTTTAAACCACACAGTACCCTCTTATTCTGTTCAAACCACTGTTTCTTGATCTATGTACAGGTTCCACGTAAACATAATTAAGTGTTCTGAAATTCCAATTTTTTGCAGTGTTATACACAATTTGTTATGATTCATACAGTCGAATGCCTTTGCATAGTCAGTAAAACACATGTAAACATCTTTCTGGTATTCTCTGCATTCAGCCAAGATTCATCCGACATCAGCAATGATATCCTTCTTTCCATGTCCTCATGCATCAGGCTTTAATTTCCGGCAGTTCCCTGTTGATGTACTGCTGCAACTATTTTTGAATTATCCTTAGCAAAAATTTACTTGAGTGTAATATTAATGATATTGTTTGATAATTGCTCCATTTTGTTGGATAACCTTTCTTTGGAATGGGCACGAATATGGATCTCTTCAAGTCAGTTGGCCAGGTAGCTCTTTTCCAAATTTCTTGGCATAGAGCTCCTTTTAGAGAGACGCAAATCAAAACTCCAGTGAGATATCATCTCACCCCTGACAAAAGGGCATTGATAAAAAAATTCAGAAAATAAAAATAGAGAAAAATATCATATAATCTCACTTTTATAGAAAGGCAAGGATAGGTATATGTACAGAGACCAGCATTCATTGGTGGTTACCAAGGGTTGGGAGAAGGGAGAATTATTCTCTAAATAGTAGATGGTTTTATTTTTGGTTATGGGAAATGCAACACTGAATGTGGGTTGAAGGGTGAACAGCTTGATCAAGGTAAATGATGTCACTAAGTTGTATACATAGAAACCCTGGTGGCATAATGGTTAGGAGCTATGGCTGCTAACCAACAGGTTGGCAGTTCGAATTCACCAGGAACTCCTTGGAAACCGTATGGGGCAGTTCTACTCTGTCCTACAGGGTCATTATGAGTCAGATTTGACTTGACAGCAAGGTTTTTTTTTTTTTTTATGGCATATATAATTTTGCAACAACAACAAAATATGTATGTGTATATATATGCGTATATATGTATGTATGTGTGCATGTATTCACATATGTATGTATATGATATACATGCATATATACCTACACACATATATACATGTATATTCATGTATATACACACATACATATGTGCATGTATGTAGATATACATACACATATAAAATAGAACGAATAGGGGTCACAGTTGCTTACACTTCTTAGACATAACCAAGCACCTCACAGAATTGATTTTCTTGGTTCGAAGGCTCAGTTGGCATAATATAGTTCATAAAGTTCATGTTCTACATCCTAGTTTGGTGAGTAGCATCTGGTGTCTTAAAAGTTTGTGAGTGGGCGTCTAAAATTCAACTCCTGGTCTCTACTCACCCAGAACAAAAGAGAAAGGAGGAAACCTATGATTCGGAGAAGAAACTAGTCTACAAAACTAATTGTCTACATGAACCATAGCCTTATGTAACCTGAGACCAGATGAACTAGACGGTGTCATGATAGAAAGGGAGAAAAATGTGGAACAGAATCTCAAATTCTCAAAAAAATCCAGGCTTATTAGACCAGTTGCCCTGAGATACTCTTTAAACTTTGAACCAAAACTATCCCCTGAAGTCACCTTTTAGATAAATATTAAGTGAACTCAAAAAATGAAGAATGTTACCCATGAGTACTGGGCTCCTTTAATAAATTATCTATATCAGACCAAATAGTCAACAGTTATTCTAAAGCAAAGATGAGAGGGTAAGGGAGCAGGGAGACTAAGTTATTAGAAATGGAACCACTAGAACAGAAATAATGATAATGCTGACACAATGTGAAGGATGTAAACAATGTCACCGAACATTATGTGTAGGAACTGTTGAATGGGAACCTTTTGTGCTGTGCACACTTCTACCAAAAATACAATAAAATTATTTAAAAAACAAGCATTTGGTGAATATTATATCTTTTTCAGTAAACTAACAATCAGGAGGTCTTTACAACAGTTGTTTACTGTGCCAACTTCATTATAGCCATATTCAAATAAGTAACCAGGGGATATTAATGCGTGGTCAAGTGAACGAAATGATTTATATTCACTGCAATGGCCCTTGCAGGACATAACTTCCTTGGATCTAGTTCCAAAAAAAAGAAAAGCCTACTAAATGGCAGTGGAAACGTTTATTCTGGTAACATTTTAGAAAAAGAGCCCTGACACCTTGTGAAGTCCAAGAAGAGGGTGCACCTCCCCTCTTTGGGCTTCTCTGTCATCAGTTCGTGTTTCATACGGTTTCTGACCACAGCTGCTGAGAGCTTTTAGGCTCCTTCTGGGGCAGGAGGAGGAAGGTATTTTGTGTGTTTTATAAACAGCAATGGCCATTCACCAGTCAATGTGTACAGCAAGTCAAAGCTGTTGGTATGTGCTATGGATTGAATTTTGTACCCCCCAAAAATAACATTTAAATCCTAATCTTAGTATTTGTGAACGTGACCTCGTTGGAAAAAGGGTTTTTCTTCTGTTTTCAGTTAAGTTAGAGGAGGCCATGCCTTATAAAAGGGAAACCAAACATGGAGACAGAGTCACACAAGGAAAGGCAACATGTGAAAATGTAATCTACAAGCTGCAAAAGAAAGCCAAGGACTGCCGGCAGCTGTCAGAAAGTAGGAGGGAGGTGTGGAACAGTTCCTTTCTCTAAGCCCTTGGAAGAAATTTACATGGCTATAATCTGATTCGGATGTTTAGCCTCCAAAACTGTTCTTTAAAGGCATTTTTAATGGCAGCCCTATGAAACTAAGACAGCATCTGTGGTTCTTGGATTTTTAATTAGATTGATTTTTTTTTTTTTTCTTAATGACAGTTTACTAAACATGGCTTACCTACACGTCGTGCTGACAGCCATATTGTGGGGACGGCCATGCTTCAAGGACAACTCTAAGTGATGTGCTAAACAACAACTGGTTCCTGTATTTTGTTAGCCCTTCGGCATCACTATGGTGGAAGGGATCCTAAAGGGGCTTCCTCAATCCTTCCTCTCTCTTAGTGCCTGACTTTCTAAATTGGGGATGAGTTCAATCAAAATCTTCTAGATTTTCTTCAAATGAGGTTGAGCTACTTGGGGAGGAGGTTCATAATCCAATGTCTTTTGCCTTAAAAAAAAAAAAAAAACTCCAGTCTTTAAAGTGGTCACATTTATGCCTCAAAGAACAAGATGTCTTATAGTTTCTAGCTTTCAGGTGGCATCTATGCCTGCCAAAGGCTTTCATCTATTTTTTTTATTCCCAAGCTAATTTCATTGAGAAAAGAGGGGAGGGAATGGAGGACGAGCTATAGGTCTAACTTGTCATTTTGCTTTGATATTAAAATATTTTATCCTCTCCTCCCCTTTTGGGGCTTTCACATAATTTGATTTTGTTTTTTGGAATTTATCTTTAGAAATTATATTTTCTGCTGTGCCTACATTCCTATCCCTAGAAACCTACTGTGTACTAGTAAAAAAAAAAAAATAGTTAAGATTTAATTATGCTAGCCCATTATGAAGTGATCAATTAAATGAACAAATATTTATTACTATACCCATTTATCAATAAGCATTTTCCTCGTAAGTAGTTTGTGTGGATTGAATGCAGTAATAAGTCTGAAAAGCAATTTATAAATTCAAATTGCTATGCAATCAGTTATTTAATGATCACTTCTAAATTAACAAAGGACTGTACTCTGCTAGGAAAATATTTATTATCAATTTTCTTTACTGGAAAAACAGAAAGATATAATTAATAGTAAACTATGAAGGAGACACATCAAAGGACAGAGCTTCACAGCCGACTGCAGAAGCACAGGGTTGAAAACCAGAAAACCAGAGGCTGAAGCATTGCCAGACCTTAGCAAAATTGTAAAGTGGGTGAAATTTTTCTTCTCTTACTGCCTCCTTTCCTTATTTAATAACCTAGTGGATTCTCTACTACTTTTCTTGTCTCCCAGGCAAAAAGATTAGGCTTTTTTTTTTTGGTTGTATCCAACAAAAATCAACTCTGTGCGGCTTGAAAAATAATAATAGATGTTACTGAGAGCAGAGCTGAGTATAAAGAGGCATGAAGGAGGGGGGCCAATGCAGCTCTGGGAACTTCAGCAGCAGGAGTCTATAAAACTTCTTTCCCAGACACTACCACAAATATGTCTCACATCAATTGACATAAAGTCTGTGTCTCTGTTTCAAGTTTCAGTGCTCTTTAGGAGAATCTGAGCAGGCTCTCTTGGTTCCATTGGTAGCATTCATGGATATAGGACTGAATTCTTCACCAAGAGTCAAATATACGACACAGTTGTTGTCGTTAGGTGCTGTTGAGTCAGTTCCAACTCATAGTGACCCTACGCACAACAGAACGAAACGTTGCCCAATCCTGCGGCATCCTTACAATCGTTGTTATGCTTGAGCCCATTGTTGCAGCCACTGTGTCAATCCATCCCGTTGAGGGTCTTCCTCTTTTCCACTGACCCTGTACTTTACCAAGTGTGATGTCCTTCTCCAGGGACCGATCCCTCCTGACAACATGTCCAAAGCATGTAAGATGCAGTCTAGCCATCCTTGGTTCTAAGGAGCATTCTGGTTATACTTCTTCCAAGACAGAGAGAAGAAGATAAATGTGGTGTTGAGAACCAGTTAGTGGAATGAAATAAGCCTTCCCTTGGTTCCACCAGAGAGGGCTCCTGGGATTCCCCTGATCCCTGGGGGCCTTTAGTACCAGATAAAAGAGACAAGTTTGCTACTTGATCTTTGGAATAGAGACGATCTCAGCCCAAGTCAGCTGAGAAAAAGCAGCTGATGGAGAGAATTGTAATGAGAACCAATATGTCCTGAGCACTTACTAAAACCAGACACTATTCCAGATCCTTTAATAATTTGATCTTCATAATTTCCCTATAATGTCTCAATTTTAACCCTAAGGTGGAGCTGAAAGGGAATTTCTAGCTGCTTCCAACATTCAGGATGTGCTTTCAAGTCCTAGGAAAAGTGAACAGTGGAGGGAATATGTTATGGACTGAATTGTGTCCCCCCAAAATGGGTGTCAACTTGGCTAGGCCATTCCCAGTATTATGTGATTGTCCACCATTTTGTTATCTGATGTGGTTTTCCTATCTGTTGTAAATCTTACCTCTGTGATGTTACTGAGGCAGGATTAGAAGCAGTTATGTTAACGAGACAGGACTCAATCTACAAGAATAGGTTGTATTTTGAGTCAATCTCTTTTGAGATGTAAAATAGATAAGCAAGCTGAGGGACAGAAGGACCTCATACCACCAAGAAAGTAGTGCCAGGAGCAAAGTGCATCCTTTGGACCAGGGTCCCTGAGCTGAGAAGCTCCTAGACCAGGTGAAGATTGATAATAAGGATCTTCTCCCAAAACTGACGGAGAAAGCCTTCCCCAGGAGCTGGTGTCCTTAAAGCCATCCACCTGTGGTATTTCTGTTTTAGCAGCACTAGAGAAGAAAAAGTGTATCCTCAGGTCTCAATTATCCTGGAAAAGGCTTCAACATCAGAGGTTATGGGTCAGGTGAATCAGTTTTCTACTCTTAGGTAACTCTGTGAATGCTCAGTGTTTGTTAAGATTTGAAATACATGTTATGGGCCTTTTTCTATTAGATATACATTTTTCCCTACTTATATGACAAGAAAAATGAGTTCCTGAAACATCTAAAATGTGGATCAAACTGGAGGACATTATGTTGAGCAAAATAAGTCAACCACAAAAAACCAAATATTATATGTTCTCACTTTTATGAAATGACATAAATAAGTAAATATACAGAAACTATTCCTCATTAGGGGCCCTGGTGGTGCAGTGGTTAAGAACTCGGCTCCTAGCCAAAAGGTTGGCAGTACAAATCCACCAGCCACTCCTTGGAAACTCTATGGGGTAGTTCTACTCTGCCCTACAGGGTCACTAAGAGTCAGAATCAACTGGACAACAATGGGTATACGACAAGAATATCTGTTTTGTTTTAATTGTGGTGAGTATATGTATACAAAGAACTTGCATTTCAATATTTTTTACATGTACAATTCAGTAACTCAATTACTTCCTTTATGTTGTGCTCTGGACTATGAATATATATATACGCAAATGTCAAGTATTCCCAAGAATAAAGGTAATGGAGGAATATAGTAACAGATACTGTTCCACAAAATAATTGCAAGGGTTATATGATAAAAGTATAAGGTATGCGTTTATTTGACAACACTTCTCTTGAGTTTTGCAAGTAGGGATCATTAACTTAGCTCACAGAAGGAGAGCTAGGTGCATGGAAAGAGGCTGACTAGAAATGGGTCAGCAAACATAAATAATACTAATGTATTAATGACTTAGGAGTCTATGAGGACCTTCTGGGAAGGTTGAGTATGTGCATGTTCCCTCACTATTCCTACTTAGTACAACTAAAAACTGGGCATTACATATAAAACAAACATATGGAGACTCTGAGAAATGGAGAGAAGAAGGCAGACGGATTAAGGATTTCAAGTCTCAAAGAATGGCATGTTGGTGAGTTTCCTGGGTCTCCTTTTTGCCTAGTCTATCTCCAGACTTGGAGCTATAGAAGCCAGCAACCAGGAAACACCGAGTATAGTCAAAAAAAGGCCAACTGAACCCGCTCTCTCTAGCCAAAGGACCAGAAAATGAGTAGCCTAGCAAGAAAGAAAACTTTTGGACAATAATTGCTGGATGCCAGCTAAATACCACGGAAAGGAGGGGGGAGGACTATAACCCCAATCCTACCCATGTAGACAGAGGCAAGATGAGCAGCTTATACTTCTACCCTTACCAGACTATAAGGAGGCACCTCAAACACTGCCTAAATAGAATGGGGTTGGGGTTTTAAATCACTGATGGGTGGTAAGGAGCCCCAGTGGGGACCATCCGCCAGTAACAAGGCTCATCTCCACTTCTTTTCTGGTGTAGTGTCAGAGGAGGCCTACTGGAGAGTCAGGACTTTTATCACTGACCAGTGGTAACAAGCCTACTGCCTCCCTTCATGTCAGTGGAGGCCGGGTAGAGGGTAGTAAGGAGGTACTTCTACCCCTCCCAAATAGAGAGATGTCAGTGGTTGCCTCATGGAGATAAAGAACTCCCACCCCTGCCTACAATGAGGAGGGTCTCAGGTGTCAGTGGAGATGGTTCATTGAAAAGATCAATAAAAACAGACAAGTCCCTAGCAAGACTGACAAGGAAAAAAAGAAAGGAGACATAAATTATGAATATCAGGAATGAAACGGGATATCAGTATAGACCTTGCAGACATCAAAAGGATATTAAGAAACTAGAGACATCTTTAAAGTTTTAAAAAGCAGAGATGTCACTTTGAAGATCAAGGTGTGCCTGACCCAAGCCAGGATCTTTTCGATCACCTCGTATGCATACGAAATCTGAACAATGAAAAAGGAAGACAGAAGAATAATTGATGTGTTCGAATTGTAATACTGGTGAAGAATATTAGATATTCTGTGGACTGCCAAAAGAACAAACAAATCAGTCTCAGAAGAAATACAATCAGAATGTTCCTTAGAAGCAGGAATGGTGAGACTTCAACTAGCTTACTTTGGACACGTTGTCAGGAAAGACCAGTTACTACAAAAGAAATGAGGAAAACCCTCAACGAGATGGATTGACACAACAGCCACAACAATGGATTTGAACACACTAATGAACATGACGATGGCACCGGACAAGGCAACATTTTGTTTGTTATACATGAGTTGGAGTTGAGTTGGTGGCGGCTGACAACAACAATATAAACAGTTCTACACATATAAATTTGACATCTTAGATAAAATATTCCAGTTCCTCAATGAACACAGCTATTGACCAACCTGAAATAGATCATTAGGATCATCCTATATATGTTTGGGTGGTTAAGTGTTCAGCTGCTAACCAAATGGTCAGCAGTTAGAATCCACCAGCTGCTCCTTGGAACCCCTGTGGTGTAGATCTACTCTGTCCTGTACGGTCTTGATGAGTGGGAATCCACTCAAAGGCAACAAGTTTTTTTTTTTTTTTTTTTTGCTTTATATATGATTGAGGAACCTTGGTGGTGCAATGTTCAGACACTCAGCTGCTAATTGAAAAGCCAGCAGTTCAAACCCACCAGCTGCTGTGAGAGAAAGATGTGGCAGTCTGCTTCCCTAAAGATTGACAATCTTGGAAACCCTATGGGGGCAGTTCTACCCTGTCCTATAGGGTTGCTGTGAGTCAGAATTGACTAGATGGCAATGGAGGTTTTTTTTTTTTATTTTTACATATATGTTTAAAAAAATCAAACATGCAGTTAAAAAGGAAAATTCCCAAAAAAGAAACGTCCATAACCAAATCTTATCACTGGAAAATTCTACTGATATTTTAAAGACAAATTAACACCAATTCTTCATACTCTTTTGCAGAAAAGAGAAGAGAAGACTAGTCAATTTATTTTATGAAGCTAATATTACCCTAATACTAAAGCCAGAGATAGTACAAAATAGAAAACAAGATTAATATTTCTCAAGAATATAGACACACACAAGTCTTTTAACATATTAGCGAATAAATTTCATCAATATATAGAAAGAATTATAAACCAGGACCAAGTGGGTTTATTCCCAGGGACTAAACCAAAAAAGCAAACCCGTTGCCGTCAAGTTGATTCCGACTCATAGTGACCCTATAGGACAGAGTAGAGCTGCCCCATAGAGTTTCCAAGGAGCGTCTGGTGGATTAGAACTGCTGACCTTTTGGTTAGCAGCCATAGCACTTAACCACTATGCCACCAGGGTTTCCATTAACAGGCTAAAGAAGAAAAATCGTGTGATTTTATCAATTCATGTAGAAAAAGCATTCGATAAAATTCAATACCCATTCACAATAAAAGCAAACCAAAACCCATTGCCGTCGAATCAACTCCTACTCATAGTAACCCTGTAGAACAAAGTAGAAATGCCCCACAGGGTTTCCAAGGCTGTCATCTTTATGGAAGCAGACTGCCACATGTTTCTCCCCTGGAGAGTCTGGCGAGTTCTAAAGGCTGACTTTTGGTTAGCAGCCAAGCGCTTAACCACTGTGCTGCCAGGGCTCCTATTGACAATAAAACCTTTTTTAAAAATAGAAATGGTAGTAAACTTCCTGCACTTGATAAAAAACAGCTACAGAAAAATCTACAGCTGACATTATACTTACTAGTGAAAAACTGAATGCTTTTCTCCCGAGATTGGGAACACGGCAATGATGCATGTTCTCACCACTCTTATTCAACATAGTGCTGGATACTGAAGCTAATGAAATGAGGCAAGAAAAGGACATTGAAAGGCATACGGATTTAAAGGAAGAAATAAAATTATCCCTATTTGCAGAATACTAAGCCACGGCATTTTCAATTTCTTCATATGTATGTGAAAGCTGGACAATGAATAAGGAAGACCAAAGAAAAATTGATAAGTTTAATTATGATGTTGGCAAAGAATACTGAATATACCACGTACACCCAGAAACTAACAAATTTGTCTTGGAAGAAGTAGAGCTGGAATGCTCCTTGAAAGTGAGGATAGTAAGACTTGATCTTATATGCTTTGGACATGTTGTCAGGAGGGAACAGTCCCTGGAGAAGAACATCCTGCTTGGGAAATTAGAGGATCAGCAAAAAAGAGGAAGACCATCAATGAGATGGATTGATACAGTGGCCGCAATGATGGGCTCAAGCATTAACAATAATTGTGAGGATGGAGCAGGACTGGGTGGTGTTTCATTCTGTTGTGCACAGGGTTGCTAAGAGTTGGAACCGAACTGACAGCACCTAACAACAACAACATTTGCAGATGGTCTACATAAAAATCGTATGAAATTTACAAAACAAACAAAAATCACCTCCTAGAACTAATAAAAGGGTTCAGCAAAATGACAACATACAAAGTAAACATGTCGTCAGGTGCTGCCTAGTCCATTCCAACTCATAGTGACCCCAGGCACAACAGAACGAAATACTGCCCCAGTGCTGTTCCATCCTCGCAATCATTACCTTTGAGCTCTTTGTTGCAGCCACGGTGACACTCCATCTTGTTGAGGGTCTTCCTCTCTTTCACTGACTCTCCACTTTACCAAGCATGATGTCGTTCTCCTGAAAACATGTCCAAAGTAGGTGAGATGAAGTATCACCATAATTGCTTCCAAGGTACACCCTGGGTGTACTCTCCTAAGACAGACTCGTTCATTCTTCTGGCAATCTGTGGTATAGTCAATATTCTTTGGCAATACTGTAATTAAAATGCCTCAATTCTACTTTGGTCTTCCTTATTCGTTGTCCAGCCTTCATACGCATTATGAGGTGACTGAAAATACCGTGGCTTGGGTCAGGTATATCTTAGCTGTCAAAGTGACATCTTTGTGCTATAGTCTTTGATTTTCATCAGTAAGTGCTTCAAGTCCTTTTTGCTTTTGGTAAGTCAGGTTATGTCATCTGCATATTGCAGGTTGTTAATGAGTCTTCCCTCAATGCTGATGCCATGTTCTTCTTCATATAATCCAGCTTCTAGGATTATTTGCTCAGCATACAGATTGAATAAGTACAGTGGAAGGATCCATCCCGGACGTACACCCTTCCTAATTTTAAACAATTCAGTATCCCCTTGTTTGAGCAAGAGCCTCTTGGTACAGTTCCACATAAGCACAATTAAGTGTTCTGGAATTCCCATTCTTTGCAATGTTATCCATAATTTGTTATGATTCACACAGTTGGATGCATTTGGATAGTGAATAAAAGACAGGTAAATATCTTTCTGGTATTCTCTGCTTTCAGCCAAGTTCCATTTGACATCAGCAATGACATCTTTGCTCCACATCCTCTTCTGAATTTGGTTTGAATTTTTGGCAGTTCCCCGTCAATGTACTGCTATAACTTTTTTTTGAATGATCTTCAGCAAAATTTTACTTTTGATATTATTTGATAATTCCTGCATTCTGTTGAATCACTTTTCTTTGGAATGGGCACAAATATGGATCTCTTCCAGTTGATTGGTCAGGTAGATGTCTTCCAAACTTCTTGGCATAGATGAGTGAGCACCTCCAGTGTGGCATCCATTTGTTGAAACATCTCAATTGGTATTCCATCAATTCTTGGAGCCTTCAAAAATCAATTGTATTTCTATATACTAGCAATAAACACATAGGCAACAAAATTAAAAATACAATGTCACTTAAACTTGCTAAAAAATTAAATATTAAGAGATAAGTATATTAAAACATGTTCAGGATTTGCATGTTTAAATTACCAAATGTTGACAAAAGCAAGCAAGAAAAGTCTAAAAAAGGGGAGGGCCTAAAGAGACATACAGTGTTCTTGGGTTGGAAGACACAATATACTAAAGATGTCAATTCTCCTCAAATAGATATACAGGTATAACACAATTTTCATCAAATCCCAGCAATATTTTGTAGATATAGATATAATTATTCTAAAATATATGTGGAACAGCAATAGAACTAGAATAGCTAAAATAATTTTGTAAGAAATCAGACTGCCTGATTTCAATACTTATTATATGAATAATCAAGACTGAGTCTTTTACCTTTCATATAAACTGTAGAATTAGTTTGCCAATATCCACAAAATAACCGCTAGAGTTTTGATTGAGATAGACTTGAACCTGTAGATCAAGTTGGAAAGAAGTGACATCTTAACAGTATTGAATCTTCTAATCCTTGAACACGGGATATCTCTCCATTTATTTAGATCTTTGCTAATTTCTTTTTTTGAGTTTTTAGTTTTTCTCATATATTTTTTCTTGTACCTATTTAGTAGATCTATACATATTTTATTAATTTTGGAGGTATTGTAAATAGTTTTATGTTTTTAATTTTAAAATCTAATTGTTGATCGTTGGTGTGTAGGAAAACAATTGTTGCAGAATTTTTCTTAATATACAAAGGATGGAATCAACTCATAAACACATGAACAAACAACATGAAGTATATGTATGCATTGGAATACTACTCAGCCAGATTTCAGGGTGGCTGTTTGTCCTTTGGGCTCATTTCTCTGATGCATCCATGAAAAGTCATTGATTTTTCACTTTGTTCACCTTTTTTCTTGTTTCAAAGATGGGAGTGATGAATTGCAAGCTCTGTACATGTTGGAGCTAAAACTGAAAGTCACATTTCATTTTTAAAATGAACTTTAATTTGATAGGGACTTTTTTTTGATGTGAATAATGTATGACTTCTTTTACAGATTTGATGTCATCTTTCAGGCAAGAGAAGTTTGTAATTTCAGTAGAACTTAAAACAACCTGAAAAATAGTCATCTGGATATATTTTTTTATATCCCTATGTAATTAGAGAAAGTTAATGCAACAAACCCTGGTATCTGATAGTCAAACCCAGGAGAAGGCAAGGGGTATGAAAAATTTTGTTTCAATACAGACTTCTCTTAGAAGTTTGGATACCTACAGAATGTTTCTTTTAGTACCCCCAGACCTCAGAAACACCACAGGTGTGAGGATTTAATTTACAGTTTGGCTGCGTGTGAGCATGTTATCAGCTCATTGTCAGGAACAAAAATTGTCACGTTTCCAGAATATTTTCCCTTTTATATGTAAAAAGTGAATTACTTGTATTAGTATCTTGTAACGTTTTAATTCCTACGGGGTAATTATTCTTGCCTAGAAAAAATATGTATATTTTATTTAGACAAATGTGTTGCGTATGGAATCATGGATTAGAATGGCTTTGGTAAAGCCACCAGGGTTTCCATTTTGGGGTACATTACTCACATTCACATATATTGACTAGATCAAAATTCTAAGTCTGAGTTGCTCATATCTTTTGTATCCTTAGTGATTTTTTTTTTGAAAAATCAGTTAATGAAACACTACATTTTACAAATGTAAAAATTTATATTTTTCTTATATGCGTCTGAATTTGTCTATTTTTTTCACTTTTGTCAAATTTTGCTTGATATATTTTGTGAGGCATATTGTTAGGTGCAATCAGCTTTTAAGAAATGATAGAAATTTTATCATTCTGGTAGACTGACACTTTTATCATGATGAAATGTATATTTTCCTCTAGTAATGCTTTTTTGCTTTAAACTCTGCTTCACCTATTATTAGTATAAAAAAAAACCTATTATAGCCTCTACAAATTTCTTTTTGTTAATATTTGCTCCTATAGCTTTTTTTTTTTCCTGCATTTCTCTGGTAATATAGTTAAAAAAAAAAGTTTTTTTGTTTTTTTATACTTACCAGGGAATAACAAGTTGTAAGCAACTTACAGTGGCTTTGGTGTGTTTCCATCTCTTTTTAACTAGACTAAAATTATTTGTCTTGTATTTGGTATATATAGACCAATTAGACCAATTGTTTGTTTCAAATGTAATTCTAGTATACTTGGATTTATATCTTCTATCTTACCATTTCTTTCTCAACCATTTAGTTTTTTTTTTTTAACTACTGTTTTTTTAAACTTTTCTGGAATTGATTATTCTTTTTATTATTATTCAATTTTACCCTGTATTAGTTTGTTCACTGTAATTTCTTTCACTATAGTTTTAGTAATCTCTTTTTTTTCTTTTTAGGCTACCCTAGAGATTACAATATTCTTCTTTATTAACCTCTTATATACTTCCTAGTCAATGCAAGGGCTTTAAAAAAAAAGGGGGGGCTTTAGAACAATTTAAATACTTTTGCATCTCCTGTGTGTTGCATTGTTTTTTATCAGTTATTAGTATTGTTATTATTGCTATTTAATACGTCAATGTTAACGTAAAAATTTACCTATTTTTTGTTTTTCATATTCTTCTTGCATTTTCAGACTTTGCTCTGTGTTAATTTTCATTCTGCCTATAGAACTTCCTTTAGCATATATATGTATATATATTTTTTTCTTTAGCAATTGTCAATTATATTATGTTTTTCATTTTGGTTTCCCGTTATTCATTTAGTTAGTTAGTTGTTCATTTGCTAGCATATAGAAATATGTTTGATTTTTATGTGGTGACCTTACACCCCATGACATTGTCAAAATTCCTTATTAGTTCAATGAGTTTTTTTAGCATATTACTTAGGATTTTCTATGTAGATAATAATGCCATCTGAAATAGGACCAGTGTTATTTCATTCTTTGCAATCTGTATGCTTTTTATTTTCTTTTCTTGACTTCTTATGTTGACTAAGACTTCCAGAACTATGTCAAATAGGAGTGATGAGAGTGGACAGACTTGCCTCATTATCAACCTTCGGGGGGAAGCATTTAGTCTTTTACCATTCCATATGATGTTAGCTGTAGGTTTTTTTTTTGTAGGTGTTCTTTACGAAATTGAAGAAGTTTCCTTCTGTTCCAAGTGTCTGAATTTTCTTATGAGTTAGTGCTGAATTTTTTCTGCATTGAAATATGATCATGTCAACTTTTTTTAGGCTGTTAATATGGTGGATTACATTTATTGGTTTTGAATATTGAAATAGTCTTGCATCCTGTAATAAACCCTACTTACTTGTGGTATATATGATTTTTATATATTCTTGATTTGCTCATATTATGTTGAGATTTTGTGTCTTTTTTCATGAGGGATACTGCTCTGTTTCTTTTCTTTTTTTTTAATATTTTTGGCTTTTTATTTCAGAGTGGTCTTGGACACATAAAATACTTTAGGAAGTTGCTCCTCCTCTTCTATTTTAAGAACAAAATTCTGTATAATTAGTGTTATTTCTTTTTAAATATTTAGTTATAACAATGTAGTCTTGTAGACTGATTTTTCGAGAAGCTTTTAATTACAAATTCCACCTATTTAATAATATAAGTATTATTATTTCCTATTTTATCTTGGGTCAGTTTTAGTAGTTTATAATTTTTGAAAAATTAATTCAAAACAAATTTGTCCAATTTTTGTGTGCAAAGTTGTTCCCAGTGTACCCTTATTTCTTCTTAATGTCTGCAAAGTCTGCAGTGATACCCTGATTCATTCCTGATAATGATAATCTGTGTCTTCCTTTTTTTCTTTGTAAATTTTGCTAGAGATTGAATAATTTTATTGATTTTTTCAAAAGTAAGATTTCATTTGATTTTTTTTCTATTGCTATTCTGTATTCAATTTCATTAATTTCAACTCTTAATTATTTTCTTCCTTCTGCCAGTTTTGAGCTTATTTTGTTCTACTTTTTGGGTCCTTGAGGTGAAAGCTTTGAGTACTGTTTTTAGATTTTTCTTATTTCCTAGTATAAATATTTATGGAGTTAAATTTTCACCTAAGCATTGTTCTACTGTATCTCATATATTTTTGATATCTTTTCTTTTCATTTTAATTCTGTTCAATTTTTTTTTCTTTCCTTTGAGACTTACTCTTTGACTCATAAATTATCTTCTTTCCAGGTTCTTTTTTTTTTTTTGGCTTACTTTTATTTATTGTGTTGTTGTTGAGAATATACACAGCAAAACATACACCAATTCAACAGTTTAGACATGTACTATTTAGTGACATTGATTACATTCTGAGTTGTTCCTCCCCCATTTACATAAATTCATTGTCCTTTAAAGTTCCTATCTAATCTTTTAAGTTGCCGTTGTCAATGGGATCGCATATAGATAGTTCTTGAAAGAGCATAATGCTCAGGGTAGACATTTTTTACTAGTTAAGCTAAACTATTGTATGGTTTGAAGAAGACTTCAGGGGATGTTTGGTTTAAGGTTTAAAGATTTCCTCAGGGCAATAGTTTCAGCGGTTCATTCAACCTTCATGGTTTCAAGAAGTCTAAAGTCCATGAGAATTTAAAATTCTCTTTTGCATTTCCCCCTTTTGATTCTTCTATATTTGGTCAAAATGTTCTGTGATGGTAGCTGGGCACCATCCAGTTCTTCTGGTCTCATGGCAAAGGAGGCAGTTAGTTGTTCATGGAGCCAATTAGCCACACATTCCATACCTTCCTCCTATCTCTGACACTCCTTCCTCCACTGCTCCAGGAACATAGAGACCAATTGTTGTGCCTTGGTTGACTGCTTGCAAGCTTTTAAGACCCCAGGCATTATTCAATGAACTAGGAGTTAGAACAGAGGTACTAAATGTGTTTTTGGACCAATTAACTGGGTTGTCCCATGAAACCATGACCCTAGGCTTCCAAATCAAAGAACCAAATCCCATAAGGTATAAGAGCAGCCTCAGCAACTGCCCCATCTCCCTTATTATAAATTTATCTATCACAAAACTTTTGCCAGTTAACTTTTTACAGGTGTACAGCTTATTGACAGCAACAAGCAGAAACTTATGGAACCAATTTTGTCAGAGCTCTGGAAACCAGTCAAGGTATACAACAACTATGAAAAGAATGAATCAAGAAAAAAGTGACATCAAAATAGTAGGGAAGCTTTAGTGTTTTACTCGCCTGTGCTTCACCCTCTTCCCAGCTCAGCATGGCTGTCTTAAAGCTGAATTAGCCTGCACCCCCAGCAGCAGAGTCCGGTTTCTGGATCTAGAGAGAGCGGAGCAGACTTTACTTCCAAATTATTTTGTGTGTCTATTCTAATCTACCTGGGAGCTACCTGAAGAACTGAAGCAAGGTGCTCATCTCAATTTGGCCTGACTCAGAGCTCATGCAGGGCTGAGGGGCAATGAGCACTTTCCAATCGTTGTAACCACCTGTAGCCTCCTGGGCTATAAAGGTGATTAAGGCATACATTAAGTGCCTTCATTCTGGAAAAAGAAGTTGGGAGAAAGTTTATTTTGAAAAAAAAAAAAGCTTTCAAAAGCACTCTGTATGCAGGGGAATCGAGAAAGCCATGCATGAATCCAGGGTAAGATGCATGCCCAGAAATAATCTGAGAAAATCCTATGTTTTCACTGTGCGCTGATCACGAGGTTCATTGCAAACCTGGCGAAGTGTTGGAAAAGGGCCCCATCCCATAGCCAATCTGCAAAGACTGGGAGAGGTTTGTGTGTTTCATTTTCTTTTACCCTGGTGTCAAGGAAATTTCTGCCAAAATTATAGCAAAAAACAAGCCAAGAAACTCTGGTGCTCCCACATGTTCAGAATGCAGTCTTTCCAAAAATAGTTAGAAGTCACCAAAAAAAAAAAAAAAAAAGGATTACTACAGTCTGCAACAATAAAAAACAAAGCAAAAATAAACAAAAAGCAAAGTTCTGGAGTAGGAGAAAAGGGAAAAACTGGTTTCTGGGGTTATCATATTACAATATTGAAATATCCTGGTTTCAACAATAACAACAGAAAAAATGCATAAAAAGAAACAATAAAGGCTGATACATTTAAAAGAACAAAATTAAGTGACAGAAACCGTTTTAATGGAAGCCCAGAAAACGGAATTACTAAACAAAACTTTAAAACACCACTATTGAAGCCGGCAGAGGGTTACTGACCATCTCATAATAGTTGTTTTTCAGAAAAGTCTACTGTCGTTACGTTTTTGTCGCAACTGTCACAACACCTCACCATGATTGGTAGATTCACCAGGTTTCCTCTCTTCTGGCAGGAGGCTGAGGTGCAGGTGCGCCAACTCCAGATTTACCCACTGTATGACCTTCCTGGGATGGCAGTAGGAAGCCATCACCATTTTTTTAGAGCTGTGCGCAGAATTTTTAGAGCCGCGCAGGAGAACTCATTCGCAAAAATTACGTGCACTGCGCTTGTATGGCAGTACTGAAGATCCTCCCCTCACTGTTCATGAATATGTATGTCACTCCCTATATAAGGAGCAAATCTGCCTTAGTGCAGGGAGCTGGTAGCCTTCCCTTGTGAGACCCTGCCTACCTCCTAAGTTCGCAAACTGTGAATTAACCCTTCTGTTCTTCCAACCCCGCGTCTGGCTGACTTCAATTTGCTAGTCTGTTGGGCAAGAACCTATTAGTCGTTGGCTTCATTTGGAACCCCAGGTGGGACACAGCAGCGACTCCGGCTCGGGATAAGTTAGGCCCTGAAACCTCTCTGAAGGGCATCCTCGACACTCCACTGGGTCGGGAGGACTTTCTGGGCAGCACCAGCCCCAGACTGGACAACCCACCAGTCCTTCATTGGAGAACAGAAACATTCTGAAGGCGCCCTGAAACAGGTACCTATGTGAAGCTTCGTTTTGGAGTTTTTTACTAAGGGGTGAATTGTGTCCTCGGTAACGGGTGTTGTTAGGCCTTGTGGTGATCTCGCTGTGTGCTGGGGCTGAGTCCCCACCTGCATGAGGTCACAGCTCTCAATTCTCGCACCTGGAGGACACCTGGGGAGACTGTCACTGTGTCCTGGGGCTGAGTCCCCACCTGCATGAGGGCACAGGTCTCCATTTGATCTTTCCCCTCAACTCCTGCATGTTTTTTTTTTGGTCGGGATCTAGTTATGGGATCTAGTTTAGGAACACTGTCTGTGTCTTGCCCCTCCCCCCACCCCGCCCCAGGTTTGTCCCGTGTGTTAGCTACGAAGACTCGACTGGGTCGAGTCCAGGACCCACCCTGTGCAGGACGATTTTCTTTCTCTCCTATCTATCTATCTTTTTTTAAGGACTAAACTGAAACATTCTAATTTCAGAGACTGAGTCTTCTATAAGACATTAACTTAGTCGGAGAAAAATACACTCCTTACCAACATTGGCTCTGGAAGGTGTGATACTTGAATTGTGCCACCTGAGAGATTTATCAGGGTAACTGATTTCTGCGCCTCCATATAGCCAGAGCCCCAGGAATACACCCTTCCCCTGGCTGACTAAATAGAAGGGGCAAGATCTATAAGCAAGATGGGCGCTGGTCAGTCCACCCCTAAGTCATCCCCTTCAGAGTACATCTTGGTTCACTGGGATTTTTTTAAAATTAGTGACACCAGGAGGAAGCCTTTGAGGTTACTCTGTGGGCACGGGTTGGCCTCAGTATAATTTAAAAGATCAGAAGAAGTTGAACTACTCTACTATTTTGCAGTTAGATTTGTTTTGTGAGAGAACCTGTTAAGTGGGATGACGTACTTTACATTCAAACGTTCATGACTATTATAATGAAGGATTACAACAGCAATGTAAATTGATGGTTTAGATTAATCAGAAGTCTAAACAAGTTCTCAAGGCAGAAGAGTCTGAAATCGTGGTGGGACTGCCACTCCCATATAATGGTATTTATCCTCAGATTCTCCAAACAGTTCTGCCGACTGTGGCCTCGGGGCCAGCTCCCGCCGATCCGGGACCCCAGGAACAGGAATGGTCTCCCTACCGCACACCCACAGTGGTGCCACATTTGGCCAGGGACAGTCCGTTTTGCCACCTAGCCAGAGCATTGACAAAGAGGGCGATCTAGAATTGGGCCAATTCCCTTTGAGAGGCATTGGCTGGAACAGGAGCAGATGGGAGAATTAGGAACACTTTGGTGCATGTCCCCTTTATCTCTTAAGATTTGTTTAACTGGAAAAATAATCTCCCAACATACTATCAGGACCCTCAAAAGACACACGACATGTTTTCGTTCATCTTTAGTACCCATCAGCCCACCTGGGTAGGTTGTGTGGTGGAAGTTCTTCTCTCTTCCGAAAAGAGGAGAATGGTTTTGAAAAAGGCCAGACAGTTTGCTGATAAAGAATGTAATGAAGACCCCCAAAATCCTGATAAATTGCCAGCCAGTGATGCAGTCCCTGGAGTTGATCCAGAGTGGGATTACAATTCGAAAGAGGACATGAGTAGGCTGAGGTATTATAGAAAGTGGTTATTAGAAGACCTTAAAAGTGGGGTACGAGAACAGAAAAATCTCTCAAAAATTTATTAAGTAATTCCAGAATCTAAAGAAAACTGCTCTGAGTTTCTTGAAAGAATTTTTCAGGCCTTCCGGAGACACACTGACATGGATCCTGAAGCCATTGAGAATCAACGAATGGGTAATATTATCTTCATAGGACAAAGCTCTACAGATATCCACAAAAAACTCCAGAAATTGGAGGGAGAACCGGGTATGCCTATCTCTCAATTAGCTGAAATAGCCTTTAAAGTTTTTAATAATAGGTACCAGGAACAAGAGCAGAAGGAGACTTGCTGAGCCAGACAACAGGCTACCCTCCTGGTGGCAGCCTTAACTGGGAAACCATTCTCCTCACCACATCCATTGGAATCAAGAGAATGAAAAAAAACCCTGCCAGTGGAACTGTGGCCCCGTGAGAAGGGACCAGTGCTCCTAGTGTCTTTACAAGAGGGACACTGAAAAAATGAGTGCCCTGAATGAGGCTGGCCAGACAAAGATATGGTGAGTGACCCCCAGTCATGAAGGGGCCTGGGGCTTCCCACGGACTGGCTCTGAGCAGAGAGACCGTCCCCATATCCTATGAAGAGCCCCAGATTAACCTAATGATAGAGGGAAGGCCAATCCAATTCCTCCTAGACAGAGGGGTCACTCACTCAGTTTTAAATGACCCCCTTATCTTATCCTTAAGTGCTAAAAGGACTCCAGTTGTCTGTGTGTCAGGAAAAATAAATTATAAGAACTTTTCAAAGCCAGCTATATGCATGACTGGGAGCTCTACTCTTACTCATCAATTCTTGTACATATCAGAATGCCCAACCCCCTTATTGGGAAGAGATTTGCTCTGCAAATTAGGGGCCAGTACCTCCTTTCATGGGACTAAAAACCCAGTTATCCAGATTCAGGCTCCAGCTGAGGAGGGCTGACGGTTACCAGCAGGTCTTCTGCCTCACAAGATAGAAGACTCCTCCCAAATACCGGAACACATCCTACAAGAAGTAGGCCCCTGTATGGGCTAGTGGAGAGCCTAGGAGAGCCGTATCTGCAGCCCTGGTGGTAATCAAACTAAAGGAAGGGGTTGGGACTCCCAATCTAAAGCATTATCCCATAAGAAGGGAGGCTGGAGAGGGACTTCAGAGACCCGATTTTGGAAAATGAGACTGTTTTGACCATGCCAGTCAGGATACAACACACTGATCCTGCCAGTAAAGAAACCCAAAGGAGAATACAGGGACCTGAGAGCAGTCAAGCAAGTTGTGATATCCACCCAGTTGTCCCAAATCCTTATACCTTGCTGTCTGTAATACTTGGAGACTATAACTACTTTTCAGTGTTTGATTTAAAAGATGTATTTTTCTACATCCCCATTGCCCAAGAATCTCAGGCACTGTTCACCTTCGAGTGGGAAGATTAACAACACAGGACACAAGTACCAATTAACTTGGACTGTAATTCCTCACAGATTTAAAAACAGCCAGTCATCTTCGGGGAAACACTCAGTCAGGATCTCCAGGGCCTCAAGTTAGAGGAGGGGTCCTGCTCCAATATGCTGACAGTCTTCTCATCACCAGTAAAAGGCCTAAGGCCTCTGACTAAAATACCTTTAAGACTTTAAATCTCCTGGCCCAGGTGGGATATAAAGTCTTGAAAGAAAAAGCCCAGATGTCCCAGCTACAGGTCCAATATTTGGGATTCCTCATATTGTAAGGAACTCGAACTCTGTCTCCTGCACGCAAGGAGGCCGTTTGTGCCACTCGAGAATCATTATAGAGACGGGAGCTCAGGGGATTTTTGGGCATGGCTCGGTTTTGTAGAATATGGATCCCAGACTTTGGACCAATAGTGAAACCCCTTTATGAAGCTACAAAAGGTGCGTGGGGGGGTGGAGACCCATTCATTTGGTTTCCTAGCTGTCAACAGGCCTTTAAGGAAATAAAGGCTGCATTATTAAAGGCCCCCATTTTAGGCCTCCCTAATTTGGAAAAGCCTTTTCATCTCGACACACATAAATGCAAAGGGATGGCCCTCGGAGTTCTTACCCAGAGTCTGGGGCCTCACCAGAAACCTGTAGGATACTTCTCCAACCAACTGGGTTTGCCTACACAAGGACGGCTCCCCTGCTTGAGGGCAGTAGTAGTTGCTTGCGAACTAATTCTAGAGATCAAAAAACTAATTCTAGGTCAATCTCTGACTATGCATACCTCTCACACAATGATTGCCCTTCTGGAACAAAAAGGAGGGCTATGGCTGGCCACAGGCCAACTGGATAAATACCAGGCTATCCTACTAGACAACCCAGCTGTAACTCCAGTCACTGGATCCCAGTTAAACGCAGCCACAGTATTGCCACTTGCCAAAAATCCTCCTCTAATTCATGATTGTTTGCAAACGATAGAAAAATGTACTCCAGCAGACCAGACCTTCGAGACACTCCTTTTGAGGAAGGTCTCCAATAGTATGTTGATGGGAGTAGCTTTGTAGAAGAAGGAAAGAATATGCTGTCATTTCCCTCGAACCCCCACACGTTGTTGAAGCCGAACGCCTGACTGTAGGGACCTCTGCCCAAAAGGCCGAACTTGTTGCTCGTTCAACCCGAGCCCTAACCTTGGCAGAAGGTAAGATCATGACAACCTGGACTGATTTCTCATTACACTTTTAGGATAATCCATGTATGTGCAGCAATATGGGAAGAGAGGGGCCTTTTAACATCAACAAATAAGGAGATAAAACATGGGGAACAGATTTTGGCACTGTTGAAAGCTGTCCAAATGCCTCAACAGGTAGCAGTAGTTCATTGTAAGGGACACCAAAAGGAAAACACTCCTGAGGCAAGGGGAAATGCCCTGACTGACTTCACAGCAAAACAAGAAGCTAGAAGGACATCCCAGACTGAAGAATCACCATCACTACAGGGCTTGATCGTTCAGCATCCTCAGGGCCACTTTAATAACATACACAAAGGAGAATTATGAGTTTTATAATAAAAGAATGGGAATTTTCACTAGACCCCAACAGTTACATAAGTGGTATAAAACCCTGCAGGAATCACCTACTTACCATGACTCACAGCATGGAACATTCTGAGGGCCTTACGTGAAGCCATCCATTGAGGACAGGAGACCACAGCCAGATGGATTGAAAGGCACTTTGCAGGGAAAAAGCTCCTTCAGATCATAAAAACTGGCCTTTTCCGCCCACTGGTGTCCAGTTTACAGGAAACGGTCCAGCTGAAGACTGGTAAGTAGATTTTACAACCATGCCAAAGGCACCTGAAAACTTTAGGCACCACCTAGTATTTGTAGAAACCTTTTCCAGTTGGATAGAGGCATTTCCAACTTGGACAGAAAAAGCTTTTGAAGTATCAACGGTTCGGTTAGAACAAATTGTTCAAGGTTCGGCATGCCCATCACTCTTCAGACAGTGAGCCAGCTTTTGTCTCTGAAAGTAACTCAACAGGCATCAGAGGCACTTAGCGTTACTTGGAGGCTACACGTTGCCTGGAGACTACAGTCTTCTGGAAAGCTAGAAAAAAATGAATCATACTCTGAAGAAAACTATAGCAAAAATATGTCAAGAAACTGGACTAAAATGGATAAAGGCCCTACCACTGGCTTTCCTGAGGATTCACATAGTCCCTAGAAGCAAGCTTAATTTAAGCCGCTATGAAATGATGTATGAGAGACCCTTCCAAATAGACCATGCTCAGTTTGCTAACAGTGAAGTAGAACGTAAAGGTCAGATTAGGAATTTTCTCTCACAAATTCAAGCCTTCTTAACTGAAATAGGAAACCCTGGTGGTGTAATGGTTAAGTGCTATGGCTGCTAACCAAAAGGTCAGCAGTTTGAATCCACCATGTGCTCCTTGGAAACTCTACAGGGCAGGTTTACTCTGTCCTGTAGGGTCGCTATGAGTCGGAATCGATTCGACGGCAGTGGGTTTTGGTTTTTAACTGAAATAAAAGACTATACAGTCTGGAGGCTGCCGGACCCACCTGATGGGCCTTACAGCCCTTCTTACCAGCTGATTGGGTCTTGTTAAAACATTGGAGGGAAGATCAAGATCTCCAGCCGATACGGGCGGGACTCTACTTGGTGTTACTAACCACACATTCTCCTCTGAAACTTGAAGGAATAAAACCATGGGTCTACTACTCCCGAGTAACACCAACAGCTGCCCCAGCAAATCCTGGTACCACAGAACCAGACAACAAGATCACGGAGCCTGACTGGACGGTAGAGCCACAAGAAGGACTCAAGCTGTTGTTCTGAAGCCCCACACCTGATAAGTAAAATTTTGTGCTAATAATGAACATAGTAGAGATTTTAGGAATTGCCTTTGCTATATAGCTCTTTGCCTAATTTTATGTTTGGCCTTTGCTTGCCAGCTGCCCATTTTTGGATACACTTACTTCCCTTGGTGTTAAAGGTTTAATTCTCAAGAATTAATTGCTTCCTTGCATAGAAGATTCTTAAGATGAAGCCCCTTCTTACAGTCCTCCTGCGTCTCTTTATACTATCCCCTTGGGCACAGGGCTCCGGAAACTGACAAAAAATTACTTCTACTGAGTTTCAAAAGCTATCAGTGAAGGCCAGCCACTTCATTTGTGTTGGATATGTTTTTGCCCTCCCACAGAAATGTCAGGGAGTCTCCAAATACTCCCTGTGACTAACTACTCCCAGGTGCCATGCCCCACTGCCAGAGACCCCTTGCTCCTCCCTTTTATTAAACCTCCTACAGTTGGGTTTAACTGTACTGGAGTTCTCAACAAGACCTACCCAGCAGGCATGTCTTTAGATGTACAGCTCAAAGGGGAACTAAACGAGACCTACGTTAGGGCCCAGGCCCAGAGAGAAAACTTCATCTTAATGGATAATTGAAATACCTCCCACCTCGAAGATTGTGAAATCTTCTTAAAAAAATGCCAACAGCCCTGCTTGGATATATTGTTCCATGAGCAAGGTACAAAAGGGCAAGGGAGTTGGTCTAGCGAGTATCTGGGAGGAGGTGAGCTGGGCGCTCGCTCTACCTCAACAGCTCCGTCCAAAAAGAAAAGGCAAAACAATCCTGTAATTCATTCCAGTGGAATTGTCGGGCACACTACATCCCCTTTTTCCCCTGGCCCCAGCTATTTTGGCCTGTTGGGATGAAATCTTTATGAGAACATGTGGCTGAGGGAGGCCCAAGGTAATCTGACCACCATGCCTTTGAACCTCTCTCTCTGCCCCACAGTGATATGCTTGGTTATGTGGTTACTCCCCACTACTTAGCAGTACCTAAAAAAAAAAAGAAAAAAAAAAAAAAACTCAACTACGTATCATCTTGATGGGTGGGTCCTTAAGTGCCTAGACTCTGTGATTCATGGGGGAGACTGTACTTTAGGTTTCTTAATGCCAACTTAGACTTCTATACAGATCCTCGTTCCCCAAAACAGCGCCTGACACAGACAGGCTATAGGACTGATTGTGGCAGGAATTGGAGCCACTATAGGAATACTCACCCGCTAGGGAGGATTTGCCTATCATGAGGCAACTTTAAAAAATTTTACACAGACCATTAAGACCGTAGTGTGGTCCACAGTCCGGGAAAATAGGGCTGTGGAAATAAGGAAATAAATCCTTAAGATTCCCTGGTCAAAGTGGTGTTGGGCCACCAGATTGCACTGGACTACCTGCTGGCAGAACAAGGAGAAGTGTGTATGGTAGCAAACACCTCTTGCTGCACATATATAAATTTCTCTGGCCAGGTTGAGATCAATGTAAAAAAAGATACATAATCAGGCCCTGTGGCTACATAATTTTAACAAGGATCAAATGCACAGGATTCTTGGCAGGCTATAAAAGTGCACTTCCCTCACTCACTTGGTTTCTTCCCCTGTTGGGTCCCTTGGTTATACTTTGCCTCTTATTGTTCATTGGTCCCTGTGTATTCAAGCTTCTTGTTAGATTTGTGTCTTGTAGGATTGAAAAATTGCATTTTCAAATGATGCTTCAACAAGGCTTTAGAACTATCCCTTCAGGTGAAGCTGTGAGTTGATTTTATGAGGGCCCTATAGACCCATACCAACACCCCAATTCAGCTTGAAGAAGTTAGAGAATGACCTTCACTCCATTTCTCTTTAAGATTAAAGGGACCAGTATTAGAGGAGGGAATGAAGTGGGCAGAGGGTTACTGACCATCCCATAATAGTTGTTTTTCAGAAAAGTCTACTCTTGTTACATTTTTGTTGCAACTGTCAGAACACCTCACCATGATTGGCTGATTGACCAGGTTTCCTCTCTCCTCCGGGCAGAAGGCTGAGGTGCAGGCACACCAATTCCAAATTTACGTGCTATATGACTTTCCTGGGGTGACAGTAGTAAGCCGCTCCCATTTTTTAGGAGTGTGTGCAGTATTTTCAGTGCTGTGTGCAAAAACTCACTCACAAAAATTGCGCGGACTGTGCACACATTGCAGGACTGAAGATCCCCCCCTCACTGTTTATGAATATGTATGTTACTCCCTATATAAGGAGCAAATCTGCTTTAGCTCAGGGAGCTGGCAGCCTTAGGTTATGAGAACCTGCCTGCCTCCCAGTTTGCAAACTGAATAAAACTTTCTGGTCTTCCAACCGCACGTCTGGCTGACTTCTATTCATTAAGTCTGCTGGGCAAGAACCTATTAGTTGTCAGCTTCAGTATTACACACACTGAAAGATTTAAAGAAAAACTCAAAGAATTAAAAGAAATCAGAAAAATGATGTGTGAACAAAATTAGAATATCAGTAAAAAGAAATTATAAATATGAATCAAACAAATACTGGAGTTGAAAGTATAATTGAAGTGAAAAATTTTGCTGGAGGGGTTCCATGTCAGATTTGAGCTGGCAGGGGAAAGAATTGGTGAACTTGAAGATAGGACAAATTGAAATGGAGGCTGACAAGCAAGATAATAAAAAGAATTAAGAAAAGTGAACAGAGCCTAATGGACTTGTGGGTTATCATCAAGTTGACCACATACTCATTATAAGAGTTCCAGAAAGAGAAGAGAGAGACAAAGGGGGCAGAAATCATATTTTAATAAATAATAGCCAAAAACGTCCCCAATTTGACAAATGATGAATCTACACATCCAAGAAGCTCAAAGAACTCCAATTCAGAAGAAGTTTCAGAAATTGTGCCTATTCTCTCCTGGTACACCAGCCATATCATTTGGAAAATGCATGACAGAATTCTTACATTAGCAAATAATTTTTATAACTGCTTGAAAAACTAGTATTGAGTTACCACGGAAAAAAGGAAATACTAGATGTTTCACGTTATATTTATGCTGAAGGGACTTATGGAGACAAACTAAACTGTAATAAGAGCTTTGGGTTCACCATACTTAAGGGACACATTTAAAAAACTCATAGTATAATGAAATGCCCTTAAAATTTTTGGAATCAGACATTTCTGGATATTTTAAACTTTTAAAAATTTCACCTTTTTCAAATCCAATTTATTCATGTATGAAATGAACCTAAAGGATGAACACTTACTAAAATTTTTGATAGGAATATATGAAATCATAAATGAAGGCTTTTAGCATCATCATTGTTATAGAGTAAGCTCAATGAATGCTAATTCTTTTTTTTCAATTTGCTTGAAATAATTCAAGCATTCAGAGAGCTATAAATAAACACCCATTCAAGAAACTATACCTTGCCAGACTTACATAAAATTTCTCTTTAAAGAAATAAATTATTACAAGTACAGTTAAGCTCCCTACGCCCCTTCCCATCTTTATTCACCTACCTTCTCTGGAAGTTACTGTTTCCTAATTTGTTCATCATTTCCATGTATTTCTACATGTGTTTTTAATTGTATGCCTGTGTATAAATAACAAATAATAAAACATGTTGTTACGGAGTTTTAAAACTGTATAGAAATGCTAATGTTCTATATTTTATGAATAGAGTGAGTTTAAAATCTAAATTTTTTCACATGTAGATAAGAAATTATCTCAGAAAAATACATTAAATAGTTCATCTTTTCTCTTTTGATTTGTAATGCTGCACCACTCATATATCCAGTTTACTTACAGGTGTATGTTTGATTTTGAATTCCATTCTGTTTCGTTTGTCTCAACATATATCCTTATATAATACATTGTCTTAATCACAATCCCTTTATAATAAATCTTGATATTTTGTAAGGTAATTCCTTCTACATTGTTTTAAGGTATACTGGCTATAACTTAATACCTTCTTATTTTACATATTAATTTATCTATGGTTGAGTTACACCCATGCATTTCAGAGTATCATCAGGACTGCATTGAATTTATGGAATAATCTGGGCAGAATTAATGATCTGGGACATCATAATACTGAGTCACCTAATTTATATGCATAACGTATCTTGATACACTTTTTCTTTTATGTTTCTAAGTAATGTTTTGTAATTTTCTTTTCCATGGTGAAGTTGCAGTACAGATGATGTTGTTAGGTGCCATAGAGTTGGCCCAACTCAAAGCAACCCTGTATACAACAGAAGGAAACACTGCCTGGTAATACGCCATCCTCATCCTCGGAATCCTGCTTTTTTGCGCCCATTGTTGCAGCCACTGTGTCAGTCCATCTCGTTGAGGGTAGTCTTCTTTTTCTTGGACTCTTTACAAAGTATGGTGTCTCTCTCTGGGCACTGGTCCCTCCTGAAAACATGTTGAAAGTACTTGAGATGAAGTCTTGCAATCCTCCCTTCTAAGGAGCATTCTGTCTGTACTCCTTCCAAGACAGATTCGTTCGTTCTTCTGGCAGTGTATTCAATATTCTTTACCAACACCTTAATTTGGGTGCATCAATTCTTCTTTGGTCTTCCTTATTCATCATCCAAATTTCACATCATATGAGGTAATTGAAAATACCGTAGCTTCAGTCAGGTGCATCTTAGTCCTCAAAGTGACATCTTTGCTTTTTAACACTTGTAAAAGGTCTTTTGTAACAGATTTGTCCAGTGCAACATGTCATTTGATCTGTACTGTTGCTTCCATGAGCACTGATTGTGAGCCCGAGTAGAATGAAATCCTTGACAACTTCAGTCTTTTCTCTGTTTATCATGATGCTGCTTATTGGTCCAGTTGTGAGGATTTTTGTTTTCTTTATGCTGAGGTGTAATCCATACTGAAGGCTGTAGTCTTTGATCTTCATCAGTGCTTCAAACCCTCTTCACTTTGAGCAAACGAGGTTGTGTTATCTGCATTTATCAGGTTGTTAATGAGTCTTCCTCCAATCCTAATGCCCTGTTCTCCTTCCGGTAGTCCAGCTTCTCTGACTATTTGCTCAGCATACAGACTGAAAAAGTACGGTGAAAGGATACAACCCTGACACACAGCTTTCCTGATTTTAAACCATGAAGTATCTCCTTGTTCTGTTCAAACAACTGCCTCTTTATCTAGATACAGTTTCCACATGAGTACAATTAAGGGTTCTGGAATTCTCATTCTTCACTATGTTATCCATAATTAATTATGATCCACAAGAGCAATGCCCCAATAACCTTATCAGAAAATTAGTCAATCCTGTCTAAAAATCCAGAAATGAAGCAGTGACATGCAAACATATCATATAGAATAAATTGTCTAATGAAAGCAGATTGAGAAATTTAAGAGCCACTGGTAGCACCACGGTTAATTGCTCGGCTGCTAAATGAACCGTGCCGTTTGAACCCACCGGCCACTCCTCAGGAGAAAGAAGTAGCAGTCAGCTTCCATAAAGATTATAGCCTTGGAAACCCTATGGAGTACTCCTGCTCTGTCTACAGGGTTGCTATGATTCAGAATTGACTAGACTGCAGTGGGTTTGGTTTTTTCGGTATATAAAATAATGGAAGTTGTATTTCTGTATATTTGAATTTTTGACATTTAATTTTCCTTTTGCCAGAATGACAAATAAATAGATAGAATGTCCACTGAGGCAAAAAACAACTGATAGCCTTTGTTATGGGTTGAATTGTGTCCCCCAGAAATATGCACTGTAAATCCTAACCTCTATGCCTTTTTTTTTTTTTTTTTATGCCTGTGGTCATAATCCCATTTGGGAATGGATTTTCTTTGTTATGTTAATAAAACAGGATTGTGTAGGGAATGTTTTAAGCCAATCTCTTTTGAGATATAAAAGAGATTAAACAAGCAACGGAGAGAAGAGAGATGGGGATAAGAGAGATGCCAAGCCACATGAAGATCCCCTAGGATCAGACACTCAGAAGAGACAAGGACCTTCCTCCAGAGCTGAGAGAGAAAGAAAGCCTTCCCCACGAACCGGCATCTTGCATTTGGACTTCTAGCCACCTAAACTGTGAGAAAATAAATTTCTGTTTGTTAAAGACATCCACTTGTATTTCTGTTAATAGCAGCACTAGATAACTAAGACAGCCTCTCGGAAGGTAAAAAATACGTGAGACAAATTATCTAAATTGCTACAGGAAGAGTTGAAGCAGATAATTCTGGACAGCCTCGAGGCTATTGTAGTCAGCATGTTCACTCTTACAAAAAAGCTCAAAAAAAGATACAAGGGTCAAAAGGGAGATGAAAAATGAGCTGTAAAATCTCAGGAGATAAATGAGAAGAATGAGATCTATTAGAGAGGTGAAAGCCATATTAGAAGCAACACAAATTAGAATAAAACCTTTGAAAATATTTATTATAGAAAAGATCATAGACATGGGTGGGAGAGGAGATATAACACATGTAATTGATGGCCTTTGCACAGAACAAACACAATATAAAATGTAATTAACCAAATATATAAACTCAAAGAAAATCTCTTCTGAAATTATAAATATTATCTGCAAAGCCAAAGGGCATATCAAGCCCCAAGAAAATTTTAATACAGAAACATTAACACCGATTTACATCTGCACACGCCTCATTGACACAGGTAAAGCAAATTATCTAAGTAGAACTGCCCCATAGGGTTTCCAGAGAGCACCTGGTGGATTTCAACTGCCGACCTTTTGTTTAGTAGCTGATCTCTTAACCACTGCATAGTAGCTAAATATTTACGTGGTGTATTATTCAAGATTGGCTGGGAAATCTCAGTGACTACATAAAAGAAGGCTTTATTTCTTCCTATTGCAAAGGTTCAGACATCTGCATTCATTAGATTTTATTTTTTTTATAGCTGTACCATCTGTATTTTACAGCCCCCTTGGTTAACACTGGAGCCCTGGTGGCTTTCTTGTTTAGAGCTGGCTGCTCACCAAAGGTCAGCAGTTCGAATCCACCACCCACTCTGTGGAAACCCTATGGGGCAGCGCTATTCTGACTGCAGATATTACTTCTTTTATTAATGACAACTATAATAACAATAGCACCACAGCTCATAGAACTTCATGTCTGTTTGCTGCTTCCAGCAACAGCATGCTGTGATGCCTGTAGACACACTGCTGTCTTAATAAGAGTTAACGCCCATCTGGTAAGGTATAATATTTTTTCAGCTAGCCTAATCCACCCATTTGTCATAAACCCATAGACCAACTAGAGATTATTCCAGACCATCTCCACTTACTTCTGACCTGATCCCATCTATATCAAGTTCACATATACTTTTAAAACTTGGGTTTTGGTTATAGTTTGTCTATTCCCCATCTAGTCTTCATTTTCATCTGAAAGCCTCTGACTTGCTTTCAAGTGCTGTGTTGAACTTTTTCTTTGGACTTTTTTCCTTAATCCAGATAGGAAACCTTGCCCATGTTGACCCCTCCAGAGCTCAACTCCCTGCCCCAGTCCAACAGCTGGGACTCTAAGACACTAAATAGGTCTTCTGACAAGGAAGCTTGAATTAGAGGCCCTACAGGATAATGGTTAGGTGTCTAATTTTTAAAGTAATCTGACTTTGGCTCCAATTCACACTCTGACTTTTACTGGTATATGACCTAGGAGACATACTGAAGTCTCCTAGTTTTAAATCTCCTAGTCAGTTTAGTGGAGATCGGTATGCCTTCCTCTTAATGTTGTTTTAAAGATAAAATAAGATAACTTACTGTTATCTTAGTGCTTAGTGCTTAGCATAATGTGAGCTATAGAGAAAATGTTCACTAAGACTGGCTTCTATTTATTATAAAATAGGAAAAGCAAAGATTTTTCTAGGGAATCTAAAGTAGGTCCAAGTACTGCAGTGAAGCTTGCCCTTTCCAGACTTATGACTGAAGTATGCTTTACCTCTATATCTGTGAGGACGAGCGGCTGGAACGCGCTGTATGAGTACCTACCAACATCTTAAACTGCGTTTTCCTGCCTTGGAAGATATTTTAAACTTCCCCACAGGTAGTTCTCATTCCTCAGAAATCTGTTTTTATTCTGTTTTCAGTGGAAACTTCCTCTTCAGCCCCCAAATGTGATGAAGATGCATTCCCATTGCGGAGAAACACGAGCTGACTGTAAACAGGAAGCTACTGTTCATGGTGCATATTTCTTTTGGGGGAATCGTTGTCACGTATCTGACTCAACACTTATTTCTAGAAGAAGTTGTTGTTCAGGAAGGAAATCTATTTCCATATCTAAAATGAAAGTTTTATTTAAGACATGCAATTGGAATAAATTACTCAAGAGGAAATGGTTAAAAGTGCACAGCTGTTGGTATCCAATTTAATTCTCTTGTATATGAAATAGTGTTTGGGAAAGTTTCACTTTAGTACTAGGCCTGCTGGGTAGCCTCAGGGCACATGAAGGTGTTTCCATTGGGCCTTTGTGCAGAAGCAATGTTGCTATCAGACAAACAAGTTACAGCCACTGAACACAAACTCTTGGTGCTTCTTGCATTGGAATTTTAAGATTTGACCCTGGGAGTTGTCTAAGCAAAGTCAGTGAAGGTGTTGCTGCTATGCTGAACAGAAACAAGATACGAAGGAATGCTTATCTGAGTGGATTTAGAAATAAATGGAGATTAAGATATTACACCCAAGGCCGTGTGTTCAGGAAATCTCGTGGACAGAGACCCACATATCATCCCCTTTTGGTGTACTCAGATAAAGCATGGTAGTTTTACCAGGCGCCTCTTTGTTCCTCAGGTCAGAGTTCTGCCTCCATGTCTCACTGCTTCATTCTGTAACTGTGTTTCCCCTCAGCCTTTCATGTTCTTCCCCACTTCTCTTTCCCATTTCCTCCTCCATCTTCCTTTTTTCTTTTCTCGGTATATCATCTTAACTACTTTTTTCTCCCAATGTTTCTGCAGTATCTTCTTTTTTTCTCCCGGTATTTTTTTCCCCATTTCTTCTCTCTCCTTGTTTCCCTTTCATGTCTCTATTTCTCTTTATTTCCCACTTTTTCTTCTTGTCACTGATTAAAAATAAATAAATAAATAAACTCGTTGCCATTGAGTTGATTCCGACTCATAGTGACCCTACAGGACAGAGTAGAATTGCCCTATAGAGTTTCCAAGGAGTGCCTGGTGGATTTAAACTGTTGACCTCTTGCTTAGCAGCTGAACTCTTAACCAGTACATCACCAGGGTTTCCTGTCACTGATTGGAGGGGTAGAAAATATACCTTACTATGATTGTCCAAAAGCTCACTTTTCATGAGGCCTCATCCAATTCTTTTTTTTTCATCCAAATATATATATTTTTAAATTTTTATTGTGCTTTAAGTGAAAGTTGACAAATCAAGTCAGTCTCTCGCACAAAACCTTATATACACCTGGCTACATACTCCCAATTGCTCTCCCCTTAATGAGACAGCCTACTCCCTCCCTCCACTCTCTCTTTTTGTGTCCATTTCGTCAGCTTCTAACCCTCTTTACCCTCTCATCTCCCCTCCAAGCAGGAGATGCCAACATAGTCTCAAGTGTCCACCTGCTCCAAGGAGTTCACTCCTCACCAGCATCCCTCTCCAACCCATTGTCCAGTGCAATCTCTATCTGAAGAGTTGGCATTAGGAATGGCTCCTGTCCTGGGCCAACAGAAGGTCTGGGGGCCATGACCACTGGGGTCCTTCTAGTCTCAGTCAGTCCATTAAGTTTGGTCTTTTTATGAGAATTTGGGTTCTGTATCCCAATGCTCTCCTGCTCTCTCAGGGGTTCTCTATTGTGTTTCCTGTCAGGGCAGTCATCGTTTGTAGCCAAGGCTCATAATTACCTTATGTCGTTAGGTTCTTCATTCTCCTTTGATCTAGGTGGGTTGAGACCAATTGATGCATCTTAGATGGCTGTTTGCTAGTGTTTAAGAACCCAGACGCCACTCTCCAAACTGGCATGCGGAGTGTTTTCTTAATAGATTTTATTATGCCTCATCCAATTCTGTTGTCAAAAGTGATACCCTGTTTCCCTGGATTTTCTTAACATTTTACTATTTCTGGTCACTGCTTCCTTTTAGCAATTTGAGTACCTGTCCACTGTCTTGTATTAAAGTAGAAGCTTCTTGAACAAAATGATAGTATTTTTTTTTTTTAAATCATTGTCATCTTTGTAGTATTTGCACTGGGGAGGGGGGGAACACCAAGCCCATTGCTATTGAATCAATTCCAACTCATAGTGACCCTATAGGACAGAGTAGAGCTCTTCCATAGGGTTTCCAAGGAGTGCATGGTGGATTTGAACTGCCGACTTTTTGGTTAGTAGCTATAGTTCTTAACCACTATTCCACCAGGGTTTCCAGTATTTTCCACAATGGTTTACAATTAGTAGAGACATTTACTCAATCAGTATTTGTAATTACACATGAAAAATGGTTAATATAATAAATGAACATGTAATCAGAGGTTACAAGTTATTTTCTGCTGAGAGAATTTTTCAAATAGCTATCTATTTTTCTGTGAAAGTTCTTTTAAAGATGCATTTTTAAGGGAATTATTGTTTTAGTAAAAACTTATTTGAACAATAGGGGTTAGAGAGTAATCCCTGTGTTTGGTCATTAAGCATATTGGGGTAAAAATGGGTGTACTGGGGGAAGAGGGGAATGAGTCAGACCATGGTCCTGGGGCTTGGAGGATTGTTTGGCCTCTGAGGCACCCCATATGGTAGATGTTGAATAATCCACATCAAAGTTTCCAGGAGACCTTGATAAATTCATTTGATTGTATAATTTCAGTAGACTTCTAAGAAAACCTTGGTAAATATGTGTTCTCTACCTCCTTTTCTTAAAAGGTTAAAAGAGAGGATGAGTTATTAGGTCATGATGATAAGTGTTTTAGCTTTTACTGTGATAAAATCCAGTAGATCTGGTGCACATCCAAAGGTGTAAACATAGACTGGGTGTATGAGATTTTGTGTGATCTTACCCATATTAAAACCTGAAGTCTTTAGCATGACCTATAATAGGCCTCACGTGATACACGCAGCACTCCTTCTCTCTCACCCTGTAAGTCTCTGACCTCATACTGTTCTGTTTTTCTATTCTTTCTCTCACTAACTCCACTCCAGCCACTGTTTCTACAGTAGGCTGGTCATAGTCACGCTCCCTCCTTAAGGCCATGGTGCTCGCTGTCCCCTCTACTGAGAAAGCTTTTCCCCAGATGGCCCCAAGGATCCCTCCCTGCCTGCCTGCCCGCCTGCCTGCCTCCCTTTCACTACAAAAACTCCAGGCATTGGTGGTTCAGTGGTAGAATTCTTGCCTTCCATGTGGGAGATTGGGGTTCAGTTCCTGGCCAATGCACCTCATACACTGCCCCCACCTGTCTGTTAGTGGAAGCTTGGCTGTTGCTAAGATGTTGAACAAGTTTCCCCAAAGCTTCCAGACTAAGATGGACTGGGTGATCCCCTTCCCAAAATCAGCCGCTGAAAACCCAGTGGATCACAATAGTCTGATTAACAACTGATCATGTAAAGGGTGCGGACTGAGCAGCATTTTGTTCAGTTGTGCATGGGGTCGCCACGAGTTGGGGACTGACTGGATGGCAGCTGACAACAGCATATAAACTCTAACATTCTGTATCTGTGTACTCAGGGCCAGCTTCATGGGCCTGTGACCCATGCAATAGTCCTGTACTCGGAATTTGATTTGGTTTAGTGCTCTGCTGTTGCTGTCTTGAAATTCTTAATCACTTTTTTAACATAATGCCCCACATTGTCATTTGGCACTGGGCCTTGGATATTTTGTAGTCCTCAGTTTACTTATTTTCAATATTGCTTGTGACTCCCCTAGCATTTAAGCTACTTGAGGGTTTAGATTGTCTTTTTTGGGTTGTAGTTATTTGAAAAATATTTGTATAACAAATGAATCGATGAGTAGATCAATAGGTAATGGTAGATATAAATTAAATGGACTTCTTGCTTGTCTCCCCCCGCCCCCCCCACCCGGTTTTTCTACAGTGGCATGAAAACGTGATGGAAGGGGAATTCGTGTTGCCATTTAGGTACTAAAAGATGACTAAAGTTGGGAAACGTAAAAAGCCAAAAACCTGTGAGGTTTGAGAAACACACGTTGGAAGCCATTGCATTGCATTGTGGGTGTCACAAGCTGACTCAGGGAGCACCCATAGATGTAGTGTGTGACTGGGAAAGTCCTGGGCTTCTGAGACCCACAAGAAATCACATGCCACCACAATTTACCCCTCCTTGGGAGATTTCTCTTGCTTAGTATAAACCCAAAGGTTTAGATACTGAAAGGCTGACCATGGTTGGCCTCCTGGCAGCTGGAACATTTCTTTTATTTCCATTTCTCCTCTTCCACCCAAGTGCTACAAGGTTACATGATACATGACAGGATATGATTAGAAACATCTTTTGGCTTGACCTTTAGTCCCCAGGACATAATTCTGTGGGCCTCAGGTAAATACAGGGGACTCAAATGTGCCTTACTGATGCTTTAAAAAAGTGAGACTCGCACGAGATGTGAGAATGGAAAAATGTAGAGTTGCTCAAGGTTCTACATCTAGTCTAAAGACTTTGAAAGGACATTGCCAGATTTATAAGAAATTGAGTTTAATTTTAGACTTTAATTTCTGTGGGAATTTGGTAATGAGAAACCCACTGCCGTAATGAGAGTACCTCTTTATTATTGTCTAGGTCTTGGACATATTTAAGTGTGTTGTACCGAATTTGGGCCATGCTTACATGAGGTGATCACTGTGCTACCCATTGGTGAACACGTGTGAACAATAGAGGTCGGCATAATTTTAGTTGGAAAATTAGGAAAAGGAAATGAATTTTTGTTCTGGGATATATGGGGTCTTGGGGTAATTTAATTAAGTTTCTGTTCTAATGTATTTCAGAGACTTTTGTGGACAACAGCTGAACTTCCCATCTCACTAATCCTGGAAGATACCGGGGGCCTGGGTAAGTGTTGGGTGAGCAGCTGCTGAAGGCAGAAGACCCTGAAACCTGGTCTCTCTTTGGAAGAATACTGCCACACCATTTTTTAGCTATCCATGCCAGGGAATCCTGGGCAGGGGGACACTCCTTACTCTGTCCTCATTCTTCTTTCTCTTTCCATCCCCTTCTTAGCTTCCTTCCATGGACGGAGGAATTCAAGATCTTAATTTTCCGAGCCTGAAGTATACATACAGCCAGTCTCCTTGCCTCTTCAACGTGGTCTCCAGTATCTGAGCGTCTCTCATCTTCAGCTCTGGTGCAGGGCTGCGTCCCACCACGTCCTTTTGAATGCCTTGATGGGAAAATGCAGGAGACGTGAGTGAGGCCTTTGGGTCTCAACTACATTTTAGAAAATAGCTTTTATATCAGAGCACTGCAGTAAGGCATAAAGTGTTTATTTGACTGAATATAGTAGTACTTTGTTTCTCAGTGGCTTTTATTGTTTGTGGGTGGCCTCCCTCAATGAAGACTTCATGAAAAAAGGAGCAATGAGGGGTGGGTTTATTATTAACACTTCATCTGAAATCCTAAACGATTAGGCCATATTGTTTCAAGTAAATACGCCATAGAAAATCTTGTGTGTGTGTGTGTGTGTGTGCACTTCTGTCAAGGTAGAAAATGTTAAATAAGGCCATGCCCTCCACCCCCAGAAAAACAAACAAACCCACTGCCATCGAATCCAATCCGACTCACAGTGACCTATTGGACAGAGTAGAACTGCCCCATAGGGTTTCCAAGGCTGTAAATCTTTATGGAAGCAGACTACCACATCTTTCTCCTGTGGAGCAGCTCATGGGTTTGAACTACTGACCGTTTGGTTAGCAGCTAAGCACTTTAAGGACTGCGCCACCAGGGCTCCTTAAACAAGGCCCAGGAAATGCAAAAGCAGAGGAATGCAGGCTTTAGGGAGCAGTATTTGGGAAAGATCATAATGTTTCTCTTTGGGTCCCTAATGCTTTGAGGATTTCTAGAGACAGAAATACGAGAAAGAAAAACAGGTATTTGAGGAGCCAGCTGACAGGAAATCCTGGAGTCTGTGAACCAAGAGAGAGCCCACACTACAATCAGCACCTGGCTACCAGGGGACGTGGAAAGAATATTTTTAATGGTTTCTGTGTATGAGGAGATGAGCACACAAGGGAGAAAATAGGCATCAGGAAACCCTGGGGCACAACATACTGTTGCAAATTTCTCTATGATCCAATGTTGAATGTCTCTCTCCAAAAGGAGATTTATAAATGAGGTAGCTCCATGCCCAGTTCCCATCCCTGGATCCCAAAAGGATACGGAAAACTGACTAGTACAATTCACTTCTTGATGACGACTTTCTGCTCGTTCAGTTGTTTTAATCAAACGTTTTATTAAAAAAAAATGGATTCTCATGCAGGTATAAGAACAAAGATCTGTGTATTCCTTTTACCCAATTTCCTCCAGTGGTAACATCTTCAAAACAGTACTACAATATCACGACCAAGATACTCACGTTGATTCAGTCAAGATGCAGAACGTTTCCATCACCACAAAGATGCCTCTTGCTACCCCTTCATAGCCACCCTCCCTTGCCTCTTACCCCACCCTTAACCTTTGGCATTTTTGTTCTCCATTTCTGTAATAGTTTTCATTTCAACGAAGTTGTATAAGTGGAATCATACAGTATAGAACCTTTTGGATTGGCTTTTTTTCCACTGGGTCTAATATTTTAGAGATTCATCCCTGTTTTTGCATGTATCAATAATTCATCCCTTTTTATTGCTGAGTAGTAGTTCATGATATACACGTACCACTGGGTTTATGGTTTGCTTAGCCATTCACCTGTTGAAGAACATCTGGGTTGTTTACAGTTTTGAGCTATTACGAATAAAGCTGCTGTGAACATCAGGGTACAGATTTTTGTGTGAATGTAAGTTTCATTTTTCTAGAATAAATTCCCAGGAGTGTGATTGCTGGGTTGTATGGTACTTGCATGTTTAGTTTTTAAAGAAACTGCCATGATGTTTTCCAGAGTGGCTGTAATATTTTACACTCCCACCAACAATGTATGAGCGATCCAGTTTCTCCCCATCCTCACCGGTATTTGGTGTTAACAGCTTTTTTTTGTTTTGTTTTGTAGTCATTCTGATAGATGTGTGATTTGTGGCTGTAATTTGCATTTCCCTAGTGCCTAATGATATTGAACTTTTTTTCATGTGCTTACCATTTGCATATCTTGGGTGAAATGTCTCTTAATGTCTTTTGCCACTGTTCTAATTGAATTGCTTGATTGTTTTTACTGCTGAGTTTTGAGAGTTCCTTGTATTCCAGATGCAAATCCTTTTGTCAGACATACGGCTTACACCTATTGTCCCCTACTCTGTAGCTTATATTTCCATCATCTGAACAGGTCTTTCACAGAAGTTTTTAATTTTGATTTGATAAAGTCCAATTTATCAGTTTTACTTTTATGTATCAGTCTTCTGGTGTCAAGTTGAAGAACACTTTGCCTACTTCTAGTTCCTGATGATTTTCTCCTATATTTTTCTTCAAGTTTTATAGCTTTAGATTTTACATTTAAGCCCATGACTCATTTCTTAAGGTGTGAGATTGAGTGGAGGTTAATTTTTTTGCCTATATAGGTGCACTTGCTCCAGCATTATTTGTTGAAAAGGCTGTCTTTTCTCCATTGAATTTCCTCTGCGCTTTTTTCATAAATCAGTGTACACCTACTCCTCAGTGCCTATCTGACGTTTCCCGTTTACGACAATAGTAAAAAATCTACTACAGGACTGTTTTGTGCATTGACGACCCTACCAACCCTCTCACCCTGGCCACCTGCAACTTACCAAGGGTGTGCTGAGGGAGGAAGGGTGCCACCCTCAGGGTATTTAACCCGGGTCTGGAACCCACGGGCGCCCAACGCCTCCCCTCTCTCCTCCAGGCTTTCTTCCCCGGGGCGCTTACTCCATAACCAGCTCTTGCTGCGTGGGCAGGCGCCAGCCCGGGCTCCAGAGGGAGGCACAGGCAGCGGGTGCCGCGGGCATCTGTGGAGCCTCCCCTAGTGGAGGCTGCCGTGCACTGCCCAGCCCGTGGTGCCCACGCTTCCTGCACCCAGTGCACCGCGGAGCCCAAGCTGGGACACCAACATCCTGGGTCTGGATTCCAGCAAGCAGAGTGAGGGCGAGCTCATGACCCCCACAGATACAGAGGGGCCAAGGCCGCCCAGCTGGAAGGGCTGGGGCCAGGGAGGAGGGGAGGCTGTCAATTTTTGCATAACGACCTGATCTTTGGAACTTAACCATGCCAATAAGCATGATCGGGTGTATATGTATATTTCTGGCTTCTCTATTCATTTCTATTGTTCTGTCTCTATTCCTCTGCTAATACTGGATTACTGTAGATATATAATTTCAGATCAGACAGATTGGTTCTCCCATTTTGTTCTTTTGAAAATTGTTTTGCTGTTTAGTTTCTGTGCCTTTTAATAGTAAAGTTTTAGAATAACGTGTATAACTAGAAAAAATCTTGCTGTGAATTTGATACCAATTGGGTTAAACCTGTGTATCAACTTGGGGAGAATTGACATCTTTATTATGTCATCTTTAAAACATTTGTCTTTCAATCCATGAATACAGTATATCTCCCTATTTATTTAGACCTCTGTTGATTTCTTTCGTCAGTGAATTTTAGTTTTCAGCATGTGAGTCCTGAACATGTTTTGTTAGATTTACATCTAAGCATTATATATTTTTTAGTGACTGTAAATGCTATAGTATTTTTAATTTCAGTGTCCATGTGTTCATTGCTCATATATAGAAATACTTCTGATTTTTGGATGTTTATTTTGTATCCTGTGACTTTGCTGAACTCACTTATTAGTGCTAGAAATTTTATTGCAGATTCCTTAGAATTTTCTGTGTAAATTATTATGTCTTACACAAATAGAGAATGTTTTATTTCTTCCTTTCCAACTCGTATGTCTGCCATTTCCTTTTCTTGCCTTATTACACTGGTTATAATATCCAGCACTATGTTAAATAAGAGTGGTGGGAGCCCATATTCTTTTTTATTGTGCTTTAAGTGAAAGCTCACAAATCAAGTCAGTCTCTCATACAAAAATTCATATATACTTGGTTGCTCTCTTCCTAATGAGACAGCACACTCCTTCTCTCCACCCTGTATTCCCGTGTCCATTCAGCCAGCTTCTGTCCCCCTCTGCCTTCTCATCTCCACTCCAGACAGGAGCTGCCCACATAGTTTCATCTGTCTACTTGATCGAAGAAGCTCATGCCTCACCAGTATCATTTTCTATTCCATAGCTCAGTCCAATCCCTGTCTGAAGAGCTAGCTTTGGAAATGGTTCCTGTCTTAGGCTTAAAAAAGGTCCAAGGACCATGACCTCTGGAGTCCTTCTAGTCTCAGTCAGATCTTTAAGTCTGGTCTTTTTACGAGAATTTGAGGTCTGCATCCCACTGCTCTTCCTGCTCCCTCAGGGATTCTCTGTTGTGTTCCCTGTGAGGGCAGCCATAGGTTGTAGCCGGGCACCATCTAGTTCTTCTGATCTCAGGCTGATGTAGTCTCTGGTTTATGTGGGCCTTTCTGTCTCTTGGGCTCATAATTACCTTGGGTCTTCGGTGTTCTTCCTTCTCCTTGGGAACACATATTCTTGCCTTGTTCCCAACCTTAGAGGGAAATCATTCAGTCTTTCATATTTAAGTATGTTAGCTATAGCTTTTTTTTTTTTTTTTAATAATTTTTATTGGGCTTTAAGTGAAAGTTTTCAAATCAAGTCAGTCTCTCACATAAAAACTTATATACACCTAGCTACATACTCCCAATTACTCTCCCCCTGATGAGACAGCCCACTCTCTCCCTCCACTCTCTCTTTTCGTGTCCATTTCACCAGCTTCTAACCCCCTCTACCCTCTCATCTACTCTCCAGGTAGGAGATGCCAACATAGTCTCAAGTGTTCACCTAATCCAAGAAGCTTACTCCTCACCAGCGTCCCTCTCCAACACATTGTCCAGTCCAATCCATGTCTGAAGAGTTGGCTTCAGGAATGGTTCCTGTCCTGGGCCAACAGAAGGTCTGGGGGCCATGACCACCAGGGTCCTTCCAGTCTCAGTCAGACCATTAAGTCTGGTCTTTTTATGAGAATTTTGGGTCTGCATCCCACTGCTCTCCTGCTTCCTCAGGGGTTCTTTGTTGTGTTCCCTGTCAGGGCAGTCATAGGTCATAGCCAGACACCATCTAGTTCTTCTGGTCTCAGCATGATCTAGTCTCTGGTTCATGTGGCCCTTTCTGTCTCTTGGGCTCGTAATTACCTTGTGTCCTTGGTGTTCTCCATTCTTCTTTGATCCAGGTGGGTTGAGACCAATTGATGCATCTTAGAGGGTTGCTTGCTAGCGTTTAAGACCCCAGACGCCACTCCTTAAAGTGGGATGCAGAATGTTTTCTTAATAGATTTTATTATGCTGATTGACAGATATCCCCTGAAATCATGGTCCCCAAACCGCTGCCCCTGCTACGCTGGCCTTTGAAGCATTCAGTTTATTCAGGAAACTTCTTTGCTTTTGGTTTAGTCCAGTTGTGCTGACCTCCCTGGTATCGCGTGCTGTCTTTCACTTCACCTAAAGTAGTTCTTATTTACTATCTAATTAGTGAATACGCTTCTCCTACCCTCCCACCCTCCCCGCCTCGTGACCACAAAAGAATGTTTTCTTCTCAGTTTCAACTATTTCTCAAGTTCCTATGATAGTGGTCTTACACAAAATTTGTCCTTTTGCAACTGACTAATAACACTCAGCATAATGCCTTCCAGGTTCCTCCATGTTATGAAATATTTCACAGATTCCTCACTGTTCTTTATCGATGCCTAGTATTCCATTGTGTGAATATACCATAATTTATTTATCCATTCATCCATTGATGGACACCTTGGTTGTTTCCATCTTTTTGCTATTGTAAACAGTGCTGCAGTGAACATGGGTGTGCATACATCTGTGTAAAGGCTGTTATTTCTCTAGGGCATATTCCAAGGAGTGGGATTGCTGGATTGTATGGTAGTTCTATTTCTAACTTTTTAAGGAAGCAACAAATAGATTTTCAAAGTGGTTGTGCCATTTGACATTCCCACCAGCAGTGTATAAGTGTTCCAATCTCTCCACAGCCTCTCCAACATTTATTATTTTGTATTTTTTGGATTAATGCCAGCCTTGTTAGATGAAATCTCACTGTAGTTTTGATCTGCATTTCTCTAATAATGGCTAATGATCATGAACATTTCCTCATGTATCTGTTGTTTTTGTATGTTGTTAGGTGCCATCGAGTTGGTTCCAACTCATAGTGACCCTATGCACAACAGAATGAAACACTGCCCGGTCCTGTGCCATCTCTGCAGTCGTTGTTATGCTTGAGCTCATTGTTGTAGCCACTGTGTTAGTCCACCTTGTTGAGGGTCTTCCTGTTTTCCGCTGATCCTGTACTCTGCCAAGCATGATGTCCTTCTCCAGGGACTGATCCCTCCTGACAACATGTTCAAAGTATGTAAGATGCGGTCTCGCCATCCTTGCATCTACGGAGCACATTCTGGCCGCACTTCTTCCAAGACAGATTTGTTCGTTCTTTTGGCAGTCCATGGTATATTCAATATTCTTCGCCAACACCGCAATTTAAAGGCGTCAATTCTTCTTTGGTCTTCCTTATTCGTTGTCTAGCTTTCACATGCATATGATGTGATTGAAAATACCATGGCTTGGGTCAGGCACACCTTAGTCTTCAGGGTGACATCTTTGCTGTTCAACACTTTGAAGAGGTCCTTTGCAGCAGATTGACCCAATGCAATACGTCTTTTGATTTCTTGACTGCTGCTTCCATGGCTGTTGATTGTGGATTCAAGTAAAATGAAATCCTTGACAACTTCAGTCTTTTCTCCGTTTATGATGATGTTGGTCATTGGTCCGGTTGTGAGGATTTTTGTTTTCTTTATGTTGTGGTGTAATTCATACTGAAGGCTGTGGTCTTTGATCTTCATTAGAAAGTGCTTCAAGTCCTCTTCACTTTCAGCAAGCAAGGTTGTGTCATCTGCATGATGTGAGTTGTTAATGAGTCTTCCTCCAATCCTGATGCCCTGTTTTTCTTCATATAGTCCAGCTTCTCGTATTATTTGTTCAGCATACAGATTAAATAGGTATGGTGAAAGAATACAGTCCTGACGCGCACCTTTCCTGTATCTGTTAGCTACCTGAATGTCTTCTTTAGTGAAGTGTCTATTCATATCTTTTGCCATTTTTTAATAGGGTTATTTGTCTTTTTGTAGATGAGTTTTTAAAGTATCATATAGATTTTTGAGATCAGACACTGATTGGAAATGGTATAGCTAAAAACTTTTTCCCGGTCTGTAGGTAGACTTTTTACTCTTGTGGTGAAGTCTTTGGATGAACGTAGGTGTTTGATTTTTAGGAGCTCGCAGTTATCTAGTTTTTCTTCTGCATTCTTAAAAATGTTTTGTATAGTGTTTATGCCATGTATTAGGGCTCCTAACGTTGTCCCTTTTTTTTCTTCCATGATCTTTATCATTTTAGATTTTATATGTAGGTCTTTGATCCATTTCGAGCTCGTTTTTGTGCATGGAGTGAGCTATGGGTCTTGTTTCATTTTTTTGCAGATGGATATCCAGTTATGCCAGCACCATTTGTTAAAAAGACTGTCTTTTCCACAGGTAACTGTTCTGGGGCCTTTGTCAAATATCAGCTGCTTATATGTGGATGGTTTTATGTCTGGATTCTCAATTCTGTTCCATTGGTCTATGTATCTGTTGTTGTACCAGTACCAGGCTGTTTTGACTACTGTGGCGGTATAATAAGTTCTAAAATCAGGTGAAGTAAAGCCTCCCACTTTGTTCTTCTTTTTCATTAATGCCTTATTTATCCGGGGCCTCTTTCCCTTCCATATGAAGTTGGTGATTTGTTTCTCCATCTCATTAAAGAATGTTCTTGGGATTTGGATCGGAATTGCATTAAACGTTTAGATCGCTTTTGGTAGAGTAGACATTTTTATAATGTTAAGTCTTCCTATCCATGAGCAAGGTACATCTTTCTACTTATGTAAGTCTCTTTTGGTTTCTTGCAGAAGTGTACTGTAGTTTACCTTGTTTAAGTCTTTTACATCTCTGGTAAGATTTATTCCTAAGTATTTTATCTTCTTGGGAACTACTGTAAATGGCATTGATTTGGTGATTTCCTCTTCGATGTTCTTTTTGTTGGTGTAGAGGACTCCAACTGATTTTTGTATGTTTATCTTGTATCCCGATACACTGCTGAACTCTTCTATTAGTTTCAGTAGTTTTCTGGAGGATTCCTTAGGGTTTTCTGTGTATAAGATCATGTCATCTGCAAATAGAGACACTTTTACTTCTTCCGTGCCAGTGCAGATGCCCTTTATTACTTTATCTAGCCTAATTGCTCTGGCTGGGACATCCAGCACAATGTTGAATAAGAGTGGTGATAAAGGGCATCCTTGACTGGTTCCTGATCTCAGTGGGAATGGTTTCAGGCTCTCTTCATTTAGGGTGATGTTGGCTGTTGGCTTTGTATAAATATCCTTTATTATGTTGAGGAATTTTCCTTCTATTCCGATTTTGCTGAAAGTTTTTATCATGAATGGGTGTTGAACTTTGTCATATGCCTTTTCTGTGTCAATTGATAAAATCATGTGATTCTTAATTTTTGTTTTAATTATGTGGTGGATTACATTAATTGTTTTTCTAATGTTGAACTCCATCCCTGCATACCTGGTATGAATCCCACTTGGTCATGGCGAATTATTTTTTTTTTATATGTTGTTGAATTCTATTGGCTAGAATTTTGTTGAGGGTTTTTGCGTGTTACTTTCATGAGGGATATAGGTCTGTATTTTTCTTTTCTTGTGGTGTCTTTATCTGGTTTTGATATCAGAGTTATGGTGGCTTCATAGAATGAGTTTGGTAGTATTCCGTCCTTTTCTATGCTCTGAAATACCTTTAGCAATAGTGGTGTTAACTCTTCTCTGACGGTTTGGTAGAACTCTGCAGTGAAGCCATCCGGACCAGGGCTTTTTTTTTGTTGGTAGTTTTTTGATTACCTTTTCAATCTCTTCTTTTTTTATGGGTCTATTTACGTGTTCTACCTCTGTTTGTGTTAGTTGAGGTAGGTAGTGTGTTTCTAGGAATTCATTCATTTCTTCTAGATTTTCAAATTTGTTAGAGTACAGTTTTTCATGATAATCTGATATGAATCTTTTAATTTCAGTTGGGTCTGTTGTGATATGGCCCATCTCATTTCTTATTCGGGTTATTTGCTTCCTCTCCTGCTTTTCTTTTGTCAGTTTGGCCAGTGGTTTATCAGTTTTGTTGATTTTTTTCAAAGAACCAGCTTTTGCTCTTGTTACTTCTTTCAATTGATTTTCTGTTTTCTATTTCATTAACTTCTGCTCTAATTTTTATTATTTGTTTTCTTCTGGTGCCTTTGGCTTTGTTTCTTTTGTTGCTCTCTATTTGTTCTTTTTTATTTGTTCTAGTTGTGGGGATAATTCTTTGATTTTGGGCCTTTCTTCTGTTTGGATGTGTGCATTTATTGATATAAATTGGCCTCTGAGTGCCGCTTTTGCTGTTTCCCAAAGGTTCTGATAGGAAATGTTTTCATTCTCATTGGATTCTATTCCATCCTTAATGTCTTCTATAATTCAGTCGTTTTTGAGCAGGGTATTGTTCAGTTTCCAAGTGTTTGATTTCTTTTCCCTGCATTTTCTGTTATTGATTTTTACTTTTATGGCCTTATGGTCAGAGAAGATGCTTTGTAATATTTCAATGTTTTGGATTCTGCTAAGGCTTTCTTTATGACCTAATATGTGGTCTATTCTAGAGAATGTTCCATGTGCACTAGAAAAGAAAGTATACTTGGTTGCTGTTGGGTGGAGTGTTCTGTATATGTCTACGAGGTCAAGTTGGTTGATTGTGGCATTTAGATCTTCCATGATTTTATTGAGCTTCTTTCTGGATGTGCTGTCCTTCACCGAAAGTGGTGTGTTGAAGTCTCCTACTATCATTGTGGAGCTTCTATCTCACTTTTCAATGCTGATAGAGTTTGTTTTAAGTATCTTGCAGCCCTGTCATTGGGTGGATAAATATTTAATATGGTTATATCTTCTTGGTGTGTTGTCCCTTTAATCATTCTATGGTGTCCTTATCCTTTATGGTGGATTTAGCTTTAAAGTCTATTTTGTCAGAAATTAATATTGCCACTCCTGCTCTTTTTTGATTGTTGTTTGCTTGATACATTTTTCTCCATCCTTTGAGTTTTAGTTTGTTTGTGTCTCTAAGTCTAAGGTGTGTCTCTTATAGGCAGCATATAGACGGATCTTGTTTTTTAGTCCATTCTGCCCCTGTCTGTCTCTTTATTGGTGCATTTAGTTCATTTACATTCAAGGTAATTATGGATAGGTATGAATTTAGTGCTATCATTTTGATGTCTTTTTTTGTGTATTGTTGAAATTTTCTTTTTCCCATTTAATTTTATGTGCTGAATACATTTTCTTTATATATTGTCCTTTCCTCATATTTATTGTTGTTGATTTTGTTTCTGTTGAGTCTCTATTTTTTTCTTGTATTTTCTTTTGATGAGTAGGATAGTTTGTCTCCATTGTGGTTACCTTAGTATTTACCCCTATTTTTCTAAATTTAAACCTATCTTTTATTTCTTTGTATTGCTGTATCTTCCTCTCCATATGGAAGGTGTATGATTACATTTCTTAGTTCCTCTTTTTTATTCTAATGTTCTCTTATTGTACATAAGAACATTGCTGTTACCCTGTTTTGAGCTTTTTTTTTTAATAATCTTGCTTTGTTTTTTCGGATTTCCCTGTTTGGGTTGACCTCTGGTTGCTCCGCCCAGTGTTCTAGTCTTGGGTTGATACCTGATATTATAGATTTTCTAACCAAAGAACTCCCTTTAATGTTTCTTGTAGTTTTGGTTTGATTTTTACGAATTCCCTCTACTTGTGTTTATCTGGAAATGTCTTAGTTTCACCTTCATATTTAAGAGACAGTTTTGCTGGATATATGATTCTTGGCTGCTGGGAGCCAGGCTGCAAGGGCGGCCCCTCTGCACCCACTGCCCCCAGCATAAACATCGAAGAATTCCTGAAAAGTCAGGAATATCTCTGTCATCTGTGTTATGTTTCTGTTTCATTTTCAGCCTGTGTATAGCAGAATGTATAAGCATAAAATTCCATTATAGATTTAGGGACCTTTGGAGGGGGGCGTCCTACTCATAATCCCCTGGTAAAATCCCGGGTAGGGACAGCCCGTGTATTACCTGGGGATCAACATGAAGTTGTCTTAGGGGGAAAAATGAATAGCTCAACTATGGAAAACAAAATCAGGATGCTGGAATCCTGGTATTTACCAAGGCCCTTTTGTGATTAAACCACCACCCACACATGATCCCATAAAAGTGGAAAAACAAAAGGCAGTGAGTTCTCTCAGCCGATTTCTCAGCCAATTACAGGTCGACCTTCTCGTCTACCCCGCTCACTGCTGCGCTTGACTGGTCTTTGGGTATAGAGATTGGGCTAACTGTCCTTGGCATAATCGTGGACAATATGACGTAACCCAAAGTGGCTGGACTTCAAAAATTTGGCCACCCTGGACAAAATGGACAAAGCCTATATGGCAATGGTTTTTGCAAAAAGATTAATTATTATAAAAACTGTGGAAGGTATTGCAAGATTAAGCATAAGTGTAAAGCAGTATGAAGTCAATTGTTACTTTGCGTAAAAATAAATCAACAAAATATTCTCTTCAATTAAACAAAAACTCATTGTACTTGTGTGCGTATGCGGAATTGTACTATGTGTCACTTGGAAAATTATGTCTCTGGAAAATGATGTCATCTATGATGATTATATCTTGTACTGCCCCTTTGTTGATCATGCGATGTTATGCTTTTGTAAGCTTATGATATAAAAAACCATGTAAAAAATAAAGAGCAGGCTTTCTTCTTCTGCAGAATGAAAATATAAGACACACTACCTCTCATTCTTTTTCGCCAAACTCTACCCCTCCTCTGGTGACCCTGTTCTTTGCTGAGGCTGGCCCTCGGCACTTGGCAGGCAATTTTTTTCCTTCAATTTTTTAAATATGTCATCCCATTGCCTTCTTGCCTGCATGGTTACTGCCGAGTTGTCTGAACTTACTCTTATTGACTCTCCTTTGCAGGTGACTTTTCTTTTATCCCTCGCTGCTCTTATAATTCTCTCTTTATCTTTGGTTTTGGCACGTTTGATTATAATATATCTTGGTGACTTTCTTTTAAGATCTAGCTTAGGTGGAGTTCGATGAGCATCTTGGATAGATATCTTCTCATCTTTCACAATATCAGGGAAGTTTTCTGCCAACAAATCTTCAACAATTTTCTCTGTATTTTCTGTTATCCCTCCCTGTTCTGGTACTCCAATCGCTTCTAGGTTATTTCTTTTGATGGAGTCCCACATGATTCTTAAGGTTTCTTCATTTTTTTAAATTCTTTTATCTGATTTTTTTTTCAAATATATTAGTGCCAAGGGATTTATCTTTGAGTTCCAGAATTCGAGCTTCTACTTGCTGAATTCTGCTCCTCTGACTTTCTATTGAGTTGTCTACTTCTGTAGTTTTATTGTTAATCTTCTGAATTTCTGATTGCTGCCTGTCTATGGATTTTTCCAGCTTATTAAACTTTTCATTATGTTCCTGAATAACCTTTCTAATTTCTTCAATTTCTTTATCTGTGTGTTCCTTGGCTCATTCTGAGTATTGCCTCATTTCTTTCCTGATGTCTTGAAGGGTTCTTTATATTAAACTTTTGTATTCTGCATCTGGTAATTCCAGGAATGCACTTTCATCTACAAGATCCCTGGATTCTTTGTTTTGAGAGCCTGTTGAGGTGATCATGGTCTGTTTATGTGACTTGATATTGACTGTTGTCTCCAAGCCATCTATAAGTTATTGTATTAGTTTATGCTTGCTTGCTGTGTCATAGCTTCTTGCTTGGTTTTGTTTTGGTATAACCCTATGGGTTGCTTGAGTGAGCTAGCTTGATTATTTTCACCTCGGAGCTCTGACATCCTGTCCCCAGATGGCTAGAGGTGTTATCAGGTATATCAGTCTAGGGGTCCATTCACTTTTCTTGTATGAATTCATCTCAGATTTCCAGGTAGCTGATCATCAAGTGTGTGGCACAGCCTCTGTCCTAGAGTCTTAGAGGGGCAGGGGTGATTGGTGTACATACCGGTATCTAATTGCAGCAGGGAGTCATGCTCTGAACAAGGCGGAGGGCTGAGAACTGACCCCCGAGTGTCTCTGAGGGAAGCGCGTTCCTGTTCCCTAGAGTGTGCTGGTGAGTGGGTTATGCAGACGGATGACGGGCACCCAGTTTTTGGTTGTAAGGACTGGGAGGTACCAGTTATCTTTGGACTCCTGTTGTGGGTGGCTGGGTGACCTGAGTGGAGGTACCAGTCCTTAGGTCCCTGATGTGGGTAGGTGGGGAACTTGTTTAATAGGCAAATCAATGTCAAATGTCAAACGCCCACCTCTCCACTGCACAGCTGAAATGGTTGGAGTCTACCAAGAAGGGCCTATTCTCCTGAAATAGGCCCACACAGGTCCATGCAGAAGGGAAAGGTGCTCAAAGTCCAAAGACGGTTTATGCTGGACAGGTGCTGCTTCTATTCTGAGCTTCCCCAGTTAGCAGAGCTAGGGAATTATCTTTTCCCCCAAAAGCAAATTTTTTCCTTCCCCAGTGCTGGGAGGATGATCTAGGTGCTCAACAGGGCCTGTCTCAGGCCCAGGGAATTCAGTTGCTGAAGCTGGTTTGTGGGTGGTGGGGCAAGTTAAAATATATGCAAGCACTTAGCTTTTGCTGAGAGCGCCGTTCTCCTCAGGTTCTGGAGGTGTGAGTGGGCTGTATGGCTGGCTGCTTCTCCCTGAGGAAACTGGCTGAACACTAATACCAGCCTGCCGCCGCTGCTCCAGAAAATGGTGCCTGAGGGCTCCCTGAGATTCAGGTCCAGTAACTCCTCTCCGCTTCTGAACGGTCTCTTCCTTCCCCTGCCCCTCAGTTCGTTTTCTAAGCTTGCCTTTGAAGTTCAGGGCTCCCAGCTTGTCACAAATATACTGCTGTCACTTGTTTTTTCAGGTCTTTGTTGTAAAGAGGGCTTGCCGGAAACGTCTGTCTATTCTACCATCTTGGCTCTGCCTCCTAGGTATAGCTTTTTGTAGATGCTTTTTATCATGCTGAGAATGTTCTTGTCTTTTCTCAATTTGCCTAGAGCTTTAATTACGAATGGCTGTTGAATTTCAAACATTTTTCTGCATTCATTTATATGATCATGTGACCTTGCTTTTTAGCCTGTTAATATGGTGAATTACATTGATTGATTTTTAAATATTGAACAAGCAAGTCTTGTGTACCTAGAATGAATGCCACTTGGCCAGGGTGCATACTTCTTTATATATTGCTGAATTATTTTTGCTAATATTTTGTTAATCGTATTTGCACATATATTCATTAGGGATTTTGGTCTGCTGTTTATTCTTTTTTATTGCCCTTGTCTGGTTTCAGAATCAGGGCAGTACTGGTTTCATGAAATAATATGGAAAACTGTTCCCTTCTTTCTGGAAAATATTGTGCAGGATTAGTGCTAATTTTTCTTTGAACATTTAGTAGAATTCTCCAGTGAAACCATCCTGTCCTGGAGATTTCTATTTTGGGAGTTTTTAAATTAGAAATTCAATTTTCTTAATTGTTATAGGTTAATCAAATTATCTATTTCATATTGGGTGAGTGTTTGTAATGTGAGGAATTGGTCCACTTTGTCTAACTTGTGAAATTTATGTGTGTGGCAGTGGTACTGGTGTGCTTCCTTACAGCTTCATGAGGGTGGAGCTCTAGGTTCTCCATTGACACTTTGTTTGCATGAGTGTGGGTTGGATCACAGTGTGTTCTGAGGGGTTTGGTTGAAGTAGAGCAGTTATGTTTTGCATGTAATATACAGGGTTTTTATTTGTATTAAATACGTATACTCCATCTTCCAAGAAGTGATATATTTTTAAATGAAAAGCAATATTGGAAAGCAACTATATGATGTGATCCATTTTTGTGTAGACAAAAAATGATAAAATCAGAATATCAAACATAGAAAATATATTACTTATAATTTATAAAATATAAGTGTATACTACATATGTCATAAATATGTAATTATTATGTAATCATTCTCTTGAGACAGAGAAGAGATCCTGTGATCTAGCTATTTATCTCCCTTCCTTCCTTCTTGCTTTCCTTCCTCCCTCCCTCTTTTGCTCCCTTCCTCTCTTCCTTCATTCTCTTCTTCTCTTTTTCTTTTTGTTCAAATTAATTAAATGTTAGTAAGACAGTTTTACAACTAGTGAGGTTGTCAACACAAGACTGTATGCCTTGGCTACAGAAATAGAAAAGTTAATGTTCATAGACATGTAGTGCTGAACCAAAAGGTCAGCAGTTCAAATCCACCAGCCACTCCTTAGAAACCTGGAAACCCTATGAGGCAGTTCTACTCTGTCCTAAGGGTCGCTATGAGTCAAAATCGACTCAATGGCAACTGGTTCGGTTGTTGATTTTTTCTATAGAAAAAAAAAATTTTTCAATCAACTGTATGCACTCCGTCACACACATTTGTCCCCACGGATTGAAGAGCTTCAATTTTGTCTAGTCCTCCACACTTTTCAATCACAGCACCCACGTTCTCAATTTCACCTATTTTCTCAACAACTTGAAAAATATTTCAAATGGTGTTCCAAATAACCTGGGTAATTTTGGTGACTTTCTCAGATAAAAGGTTTGTCAATAGTGTATAATTATGCCTCTACAGAGAAAATATGTTACAGGCAGTTTATATGTTCTTTCAGCCTGAAAGCTAATGTCATTGTTCCACTTTCTTGAAATTTCTCTGGGAACAGGACTGTCACTGACAACGTGCTGGATCTGATCCTGACAGCCAGCTGTGATGCTAAGCATCTTCCATGTAGCTTCCTCCTGGATATTAGTTTTTGTTAACTGGCTGGGAGAGACTCTAGATTCTCTTGCATTCAGTACAACCTGAATTTGTCTACTGGTCCCAATGGCAATGTTCCCTATGACTTTAGAAATTCCATAGTTCCTAAGAGTTCACTAACTCTGGCATGACTTTTTTTTTTTAATAATTTTTATTGTGCTTTAAGTGAAAGTTTACAAATCAAGCCAGTATCTCACAAATAAACTTATTAATACCTTTTTACATACTCCCACTTACTCTCCCCTAATGAGTCAGCCTGCTCCCTCCTTCCAGCCTCTCCTTTCGTGACCGTTTTGCCAGTTTCGAACCCTCTCTACCCTTCCATCTCTCCTCCAAACAGGAGATGCCAGCATAGTCTCAAGTGTCCAGCTGATGCAAGTAGCTCACTCCTCATCAGCATCTCTCTCCAACCCATTGTCCAGTCCAATCCATGTCTGATGAGTTGGCTTTGGGAATGGTTCCTGTCCTGGGCCAACAGAAGGTTTGAGGACCATGACCGCCGGGATTCCTCTAGTCATAGTCAGACCATTAAATCTGGTCTTTTTATGAGAATTTGGGGTCTGCATCCCACTGTTCTCCTGCTCCCTCAGGGGTTCTCTGTTGTGCTCCTTGTCAGGGCAGGCATCGGTTGTAGCCGGGCACCATCTAGTTCTTCTGGTCTCAGGATGATGCAGTCTCTAGTTCATGTGGCCCTTTCTGTCTCTTGGGCTCATAACTGCCTTGTGATGTTGGTGTTCTTCATTCTCCTTTGATCCAGGTGGGTTGAGACTTATTGATGCATCTTAGATGGCCGCTTATTAGCATTTAAGACCCCAGATGCCACACTTCAAAGTGGGATGGAGAATGTTTTCTTAATAGAATTTATTTTGCCACTTGACTTAGATGTCCCCTGAAGCCATAGTCCCCAAACCCCCGCCCTTGCTCCACTGACCTTCGAAGAATTCCGTTTATTCAGGAAACTTCTTTGCTTTTGGTCCGGTCCAGTTTTGCTGAGCTCCCCTGTATTAAGTGTTGTTCTTCCCTTCACCTAAAGTAGTTCTTATCTACTATCTAATCAGTTAATAACCCTCTCCCATCCTCTCTCCCTCCCCACTCTCGTAACCACAAAAGAATGTATTCTTCTCAGTTTAAACTATTTTTCAAGATCTTATAATAGTGGTCTTGTACAATGTTTGTCCTTTTGCATGTGACTAATTTCACTCTCAACTCATAGCATAATGTCTTCCAGGTTCCTCCATGTTATGAAATGTTTCACAGATTCCTCACTGTTCTTTATCGATGCTTAGTATTTCATTGTGTGAATATACCGTAATTTTTTTATCCATTTGTCCTTTGGTGGACACCTTGGTTGCTTCCATCTTTTTGCTATTGTAAACAGTACTGCAGTAAACATGGGTGTGCATATATCTGTTTGTGTAAAGGCTCTTATTTCTCTAGGATATATTCTGAGGAGTGAGATTTCTGGGTCATATATGGTAGTTCTATTTCTAGCTTTTTAAGGAAGCAACAAATAGATTTCCAAAGTGGTTGTACCATTTGACATTCCCACCAGCATTGTATAAGTGTTCCAATCTCTCCACAGCCTCTCCAGCATTTATTATTTTGTGTTTTTGGATTAATGCCAGCCTTGTTGGAGTGAGATGGAATCTCATCGTAGTTTTAATTTGCATTTCTCTAATGGCTAATGATCGAGAGCATTTCCTCATGTATCTGTTAAAAAAAAAAATTTTTTTTTTTGCCTGAATATCTTCTTTAGTGAAGCGCGTGTTCATATTCTTTGCCCAATTTTTAATTGGGTTGCTTGTCTTTTTGTGGTTGAGTTTTAACAGAATCGTATAGATTTTAGAGATTAGGTACTGGTCAGAGATGTCATAGCTGAAAATTTTTTCCCGGTCTGTAGGTGGTCTTTTTACCATTTTGGTGGAGTCTTTAGGTGAACATAGGTGTTTGATTTTTAGGAGCTCCCAGTTACCTGGTTTTTCTTTGTCATTGTTAGTAATGTTTTGTATTCTATTTGTGCCCTGTATTAGGGCTCCTAACATTGTCCCTACTTTTTCTTCCATGACCTTTATCGTTTTAGTCTTTACGTTTAGGTCTTTGATCCATTTGGAGTTAGTTTTTGTGCATGGTGTGAGGTATGGGTCCTGTTTCATTTTTTTTGCAGATGGATATCCCGTTATGCCAGCACCATTTATTAAAAAGGCTGTCTTTTCCTCATTTAACTGACACTGGACCTTTGTCAAATATCAGCTGCTCATATGTGGATGGACTTATATCTGGGTTCTCAATTCTGTTTCATTGGTCTGTGTGCCTGTTGTCGTACCAGTACCAGGCTGTTTTGACTACTGTGGGTATATAATATGTTCTAAAATCAGGTAGAGTGAGGCCTCCCACTTTCTTCTTCTTTTTCAGTAATGCTTTACTTATCCAGAGCTTCTTTCCCTTCCATATGAAGTTGGTGATTTGTTTCTCCATCACATTAAAAAATGCAGTTGGCATTTGGATCAAAAGTGCATTGTATATATAGATGGCTTTTGGTAGAATAGACGTTTTTACTATGTTAAGTCTTCCTATCCATGAGCAAGGTATGTTTTTCCATTTATGTAGGTCCCTTTTAGTTTCTTGCAGTAACACTTTGTAGTTTTCTTTGTATAGGTCTTTTACATCTTTGGTAAGATTTATTCCTAAGTATCTTAACTTCTTGGGGGCTACTGTGAATGGTATTGATTTGGTGATTTCCTCTTCAATGTTCTTTTTGTTGATGTAGAGGAATCCAAGTGATTTTTGTATGTTTATCTTGTAACCTGGTACTCTGCCGAACTCCTCTATTAGTTTCAGTAGTTTTCTGGAGGATTCGTTAGGGTTTTCTGTGTATAAGATCATGTCCTCTGTCAATAGAGATAATTTTACTTCTTCCTTGCCAATCCGGATGCCCTTTATTTCTTTATCTAGCCTAATTGCTCTGTCTAGGACCTCTAGCACAATGTTGAATAAGAGCGGTGATAAAGGGCATCCTTGTCTGGTTCCCATTCTCAAGGGAAATGCTTTCAGGCTCCCTCCATTTAGGATGATGTTGGGTGTTGGCTTTGTATAAATGCCCTTTATTATGTTGAGGAATTTTCCTTCAATCCTATTTTGCTGAGAGTTTTTATCATGAATGGGTGTTGGACTTTGTCAAATGTCTTTTCTGCATCAATTGATAAGATCATGTGGTTTTTGTCTTTTGTTTTATTCGTATAGTGGATTACATTAATTGTTTTTCTAATATTGAACCAACTTTGCATACCTGGTATAAATCCCACTTGGTCGTGGTGGATTAGTTTTTTAATATGTTGTTGAATTCTAATGGCTAGAATTTTGTTGAGGATTTTTGCATCTATGTTCATGAACGATATAGGTCTGTAATTTTTTTTTTTTTTTTGTGGTGTCTTTACCTGGTTTTGCTATCAGGGATATACTGGCTTCATAGAACGAGTTAGGTAGTATACCATCCTTTTCTATGCTTTGAAATACCTTTAGTAGTAGTGGTGTTAACTCTTTTCTGAAAGTTTGGTAGAATTCTGCAGTGAAGCCATCTGGGCCAGGGCCTTTTTTTGTTGGGAGTTTTTTGATTACCTTTTCAATCTCTTTTTTGTTATGGGTCTATTGGTCTACCTCTGTTTGTGTTGTTTAGGTAGGTAGTGTGTTTCTAGGAAATCATTTCTTCTAGGTTTTCAAATTTGTTAGAGTGCAATTTTTTCAAAGTAATCTGATATTCTTTTAATTTCAGTTGGGTCTGCTGTGATATGGCCCATCGCATTTCTTATTCGAGTTATTTGTTTCCTTTCCTGTATTTCTCTAGTCAGTAGGGGCAATGGTTTATCAATTTTGTTAATTTTTTCGAAGAACCAGGTTTTGGCTTTTCTAATTCTTTCAATTGTTTTTCTGTTCTCTAATTCATTTAATCCTCTTATTTTTATTATTTGCTTTCTTCTGGTGCCTGACGGTTTCTTTTGTTGCTCGCTTTGTGTTTGTTCAAGTTGTAGGGACAGCTCTCTGCTTTTGGCTGTTTCTTCTTTATGTATGTGTGTATTTATTGATATAAATTGACTTCTGAGCACTGCTTTTGCTGTGTCCCAGAGGTTTTGATAGGAAGTGTTTTCATTCTCATTGCATTCTATGAATTTCTTTATTCCATCCTTAATGTCTTCTGTAACCCAGCCTTTTTTGAGCAGGGCAAAGTTCAGTTCCCAAGTATTTGATTTCTTTTCCCTGATTTTTCTATTATTGATTTCTACTTTCATGGCCTTATGGTCTGAGAAGATGCTTTGTAATATTTAGATGTTTTGGATTCTGCAAAAGTTTGTTTTATGACCTAATATGTGATCTATTCTAGAGAATGTTCCATGTGCCCTAGAAAAAAAAGTATACTTTTCAGCTGTTGGGTGGAGTTCTGTATAAGTCTGTGAGGTCAGGTTGGTTGGTTGTAGCAATTAGGTCTCTGTTGAGCTTCTTACTGGAAGTCCTATCCTTCTCTGAAAGTGGTATGTTGAAGTCTCCTACTATAATTGTGGAGGTGTCTATCTCACTTTTCAGTTCTGTTAAAGTTTATTTTATGTATCTTGCAGCCCTGTCATTGGGTGCATAAATATTTAATATGGTTATATCTTCCTGGTCTATTGTCCCTTTAATCATTATGTAGTGTCCTTCTTTATCCTTTGTGGTGGATTTAACTTTAAAGTCTATTTTGTCAGAAATTAATATTGCCAATCTTGCTCTTTTTTGATTGTTGTTTGCTTGATATATATTTTTTGCATGCTTTGAATTTTTGTTTGTTTGTGTCTCTAAGTCTAAGGTGTGTCTCTTGTAGGCAGCATATAGACGGATCCTGTTTTTTATCCAGTCTTCAACTCTCTGTCTCTGTATTGGTGCATTTAGTCCATTTATATTCAGCGTAATTATAGATAAGTATGGGTTTAGTGTTGTCATTTTGATGCCTTTTTCTGTATGTTGTTGACAATTTCATTTTTCCACTTACTTTTTCGTGCTGAGACATTTTTCTTTGTAAATTGTGTTCCTCATTTTCATAATAGTTGAATTTATTTTTGCTGAGTCATTATGTTTTTCCTGGTTTTTATTTTAAGTATGGAATTGTTAGAGCTCTTTGTGGTTACCTTAATACTTACCCCTATTTTTCTAAGTAAAAACCTACCTTGTATCATCCTATATTGCCTTGTTTTCCCCTTCATATGGAAGATCTGTGCCTCCTGTATTTAGTCCCTTTTTTTTTGATTATTGTAATCTTTAAATAATGACTTCAATGATTCCCTGTTTTGAGCATTTTTTTCTTTTTAAAATTAATCTCATTTTGTCTTGGTGATTTCCCTGTTTTAGTTGATATCAGGATGTTTTGTTCTATGACCTTGTGTTGTGTTGTTATCTGATATTATTGATTTTCTGACTAAAGAATTTCCTTTAGTAATTCTCGTAGCTTTGGTATGGTTTTTGCGAATTCTCTAAGCTTGTGTTTATCTGTAAATGTTTTAATTTCACCTTCATATTTGAGAGTTTTGCTGGATATATGATTCTTGGCTGGCAGTTTTTCTCCTTCAGTGCTCTGTAGATGTCATCCCATTGCCTTCTTGCCTGCATGGTTTCTGCCGAGTAATCTGAACTTATTCTTATTGATTCTCCTTTGTCGGTCACTTTTCTTTTATCCCTGGCTGCTTTTAAAATTTTCTCTTTATCTTTGATTTTAACAAGTTTGATGATGATATGGCTTGGTGATTTTCTTTTTGGATCAGTCTTGTGTGGGGTTCGATGAGCATCTTGGATAGATATCCTTTCATCTTTTATGATGCCAGGGAAGCTTTCTGCCAACAAATCTTCACCTATTCTGTCTGTATTTTCTCTTATCCCTCCCTGTTCTGAAACTCCAATCACAAGCAAGTTATTCTTGATAGAGTCTCACATGATTCTTAGGGTTTCTTCATTTTTAAAAATTCTTTTATCTGATTTTTCATCAACTATATTGGTTTCAATTGCCTTATCCTCCATTCCCCTACCCTTCATTCTAGTTCCTCGATTCTGCACCTCTGACTTCCGGTCAAGTTGTCCAATTCTGTAATTTTACTCTTAGTCTTTGGGATTTCTGAATGCTGTCTCTCTATGTATTCTTGGAGCTTATTAATTTTTCCACTGTGTTCTTGAATAATCTTTTTGATCTCTTCAACTGCTTTATCAGTGTGTTCCTTGGCCTTTTCTGTAGATTGCCTTATTTCATTTCTGAGGTCATCCCTGATGTCTTGAAGCATTCTGTATATTAGTTTTTTATATTCTGCATCTGGCAATTCCAGGATTGTATCTTCATTTGGGAAAGATTTTGACTCTTTAACCTGGGGATTTGTAGAAGCAATCATAGTCTGCTTCTTTATGTGATTTGATATCGACTGCTGTCTATGAGCCGTTTATAAGATACTGTAATGATTTATTTCATATTTGCTCACTGAGCCTTATCTTCTTGTTTTGTTTTGTTTCAGTATACCCAGATGGGCTACTAGATTGTGCTGTCTTGATCATTGTATCGTTTGAATCACTTATGTCCTGTTACCAGCTGGTTTGAGCTGTTACCAGATATATAAGCCTAAGAGTCCATTCACTATTCTTGAATAGAGTCAGCTTAGGTGCTCTGATTTTGGGTCACCAAGCGTGTGGTGTAGACTGTCAGTCACCTATTAACTTAGAGGAGTAGTGGTGATAGTAGTGTGCACCAGATTCTAGTAGCGGCAGGGGGTCACACTCCAAGGAGGGCAGGATGCTGACAGCCTTCCCCCACGTGCCAGTGAGGTAGGTGTGTCTCTATTCCTAGATCACTTTGGTGAGTGGGCTCTGCAGCTGTACCTTAGGCACCCAACGCTTATGCCTCTAAAGATTGGTAAGTGTCACTATCCTTAGACCCCTTTAGCAGGTGGCTAGGTGGTTTGGATGGAGCTTCAGCCTTCAGTTCCCCGCTGTGGGTCAGTGAGAGCTCTGTTTAATAGGCAGAGAGGTATCAGACCTGGAAAACTTGTCTTTCTACTGCTCCACTAAAACAATTACAGTCAGATCTCTATCAGAATTGCATTTGCATTATATAATAGCCACCTTATTCCCTGTAGGGATGAAAGCTAGAGTGTGGATCTCATATGCTTGGCTGGAGCTGGTTCTGTATTTTTATTCCAGTTTAGGGAAGTCAGGAAAAGATTTTTCTCCTCTGGGTTGTTAATTGCTGCTTCTCTCAGGCGGAGAGAACAGGTTAGGAAAAAAAAACCCACAGAGCACTTCAATCCCTGGACCAGGAAATTGTAATGTTAATGAAGCTGCCTGGGTCATGGAGGGGAGGGATCAGATAGGAGAGAGTGGCAATATAGACAAAATTACTGATCTTGCTTGGTGATGACAGTTTTATCTGAGATTCCAGAGGGGCATGTAGCCTGTGTGGGCTGACTGGGTTGAGATTGCCCCAGAGGGTCAGGCTTGAGTCCTGTGCTTGCACCGTCTCAGGAAGCCGTGATCACCTCCTGCTCTCCTAGTCCAAAGCCAAGCGCCAAGGTTTTCTGGCTGACACACTGCGCTCCAGGCTCCAAAACCAGTTGCTACCTCCCCATGATTTCTCCTCCTGTCAGCTGTGTCGTTGTGCAGCCTGCATGCACTGGCTGGGTTTCCCCCGAGGTTACTTCAAGGGGCTAGGGCTGTGTCCCGTGCTTGTGCCATCTCAGGAAACTGTGCTCAGCTCCTCTGTGCTTAGTCCAAAGCCCGGCGCCGAGGTTTTCTGACTGGGACACTGGCTCCAGGCTCCAAAAACAATCACTGCTTCCCCTTGGTTGCTCATTCTCTTGTCAGCTGCATCAGTGTGCAGCCTGCTTGCACTGGCAGAGTCTCTACCGAGGTTACTCCAGAGAGTTAGGGGTTAGGGCTGCATCCCGTGCTTGTCCCGTCTCAGTAAGCCACGATCATCCCCACCACTCTGGCACCAGGGAACTGCGAGGGCTCAAGGCTGTGGCTCGGGACGCCAGTTTCAGAAGCATTCACTGCTTCAGGGCGTGGGTTTTCCATCCCCTGTCACTCAGGTCAACTCCTTAGTTCTGTGTTTGATGGTGAGGGTTTGTGGATTGTCATGTATATGATCAATTTGCTTGTTTTTCTGAATCTTTGTTGCAAGAGGGATCCACGGTAGCTTCTACCTAGTCAGCCACCTTGGCCCCACCTACTGACTTTTTTTTTTAAACATCCATTTCAATTTATTTATTTATACCATCACTAATGTGGAAATTAACTGGTATGTATTTTCAAAATACAAAGAAAAATTGATTGATTATTAGATGTAGGAAATAAAAAAAAAATTAGAATAACACCGGAGACAATACTGCCCAAAAACACAGACACATTTTGGAATCAAATTAATCTAGCTTAAAATTTTTTTTTTTTTATATCATTATAGAGAGGGTTGTGGGTATATTCTCCTTAGAAATTTACTAGCAGCTTGGCTAGCTTGGGATTGGTCTTCCCAATTATTACTATTTTTGTCTCTGACAAAGTCATCAACAGGCCAACAGACCAGTTACCTTTGTTCTTTCAGTAGCCAACTACTGTTATCCAGAAAGTGTTCACCTTTCTCCTTCCCAGAGTCTGCTTATCCTGCTGGCATTGTCCCAGTTCTGCCATCTTTTCCATATTCTTCTGCCTCTGTCTGCATAGTCTTTCCCTTATCTTTGAACCAGTTGATTTGAGAAGCTGGTGAATGGCTGTCCCCACTTGCAAAAGCTCAGGTACCAACCAGAAGACCCATAGGCTGTGGGGTCAACTCACCTGTGCGTCTGTGACAGTACAGTTCCATAAATAATGCTTATTTATGTTTTTATTCAGGAAATAAAGATATTTTCATTTTGAAAAGTAAAATAACTTGAAAAAATAGAATCCTGTATTTACAGAGATATTTATTTACATGCATAAATTTGGAATTAACCAAGTTTCTTTTACATATCCATAAAACATGATTTGTTTTCTTGAAACTACTGATACACTGTGATAGTCATGAATTTTTTATTAATGCATCATGATTGAATTCCCTATTTGATTTATTCTTGTCTTTTTGTATTGTTTAATTTACATTATTTTATTTAGATTTTTATATCTATAGCTAACTACGATCAATTCTTTCTGGTTTTATGAAAGCTTTATAGGCTTTAGGAATTGAGATGATCAATCAATGTCTTGTAACACAATTTGGGCAACTTTTGTCTTGCTTCTGTATTGAAATGTAAAATTTTCAAAGAATAATTGGTAAATCTCTTCCATCCTGGTAGGCTTCATCCATATGGAAACATTTAACAATCTTATTTTCTCTGTTACTCTATCCAGGTTTTCTGTTTCTTACTAAGTTAATTTCGGCATTAATTTTGTTGGTATTGTTGTTGTTGTACTTGTTCTTCTGTCTTTTTTATAGAACACGACCTGTTTTACCAATATTTCAAATTTTGTCATAAAACTGTAACAGCAATCCATTGTAATTTAATTATTTTCATCATTATGATATCTCCTTTCTAAGTTCGGTTATTTCATTTTGGTTAAACTTACTAGTATTTTTTTCTATTAAGCTTTTTAAGCAATTGTATTTTGGATTCATTAATCTTAAAAGTTTTTAATTCTCTAGTTTTTCTGCATTTCTATGTATATTTTTCTTTCTTCAAATTTTCTTTGGTTTGATTTCATTTTTTTTCTGAAATCTGAGCTAATTTGCAGAAAATGAGGTTTTAGTGAACATCCTTCATTGTGGAAAAATAATTTCATATCTTTGTTTAAAAAGTACTCACTTCACTTGGAAAAAAAAAAGGCAAAACAAAACAAACCCATTGCTGTCGAGTTGATTCCAACTCATAGTCACCTTATGGACAGAGTAGAACTGCCCCATAGGGTTCCCAAGGAGTGGCTGGTGGATTCGAACTGCTGACCTTTTGGTTATCAGCTGAATGCATAACCATTGTGCAACCAAGGCTCCTCACTTGGAAAATTAGGATGTAATTAAGATTGAATAGAAATGGTGTGGCTAGTCCTGTCACACTCAGTCCCTCCCTCCCTTGTAATGCAGGAGATATAATAATGATATAATAACATAATGGCGTATGCTCTGACTGTTGTTCACAACATAGTGATTGTGATATAACCCGTGTAGGACAGAACTGCAAAATAATAACAGAGATAGAGGATTCAGAAACTATACAGGAACTCAGTGCTAGTTCCAGGTGGCATAGCTTAGTAAAATAGTTTCAGGGTTACATGGTTAAGGGTGTAAGAACATTGTGAGCCCCCATCTGGAGCTTATTGCATGCTGGTAGAACTTTACCCGGCAACCCAGAATATGTGAATAGCCACTGTGATGGTTAATGCTATGTGTCAACTTGGCTAGGCTGTGTTCTTAGTGATTTGGCAGATACTATGTAATCATCTTCCATTTTGTAGTCTGATGTGAGGAGCCAGTCAGTTGAAAGGGAAATTTCCGTGGGAGTGTGGTCTGTATCCAATATATAAATGGCAAAGCTAGCTTTCTTTCTTGACCTGCACCCTTCTCGTTGCCTTACATACACATCTTGGGATGTAAGCCTGCAGAAATCTTCAGCCTGCCACTTGAACTGCAGATTTTGGATTTGCCGGCCTCTCTAACCCCATGAGCTAGCAGAGGCCTCCAACCTGCCACCTGACTCGCAAATTTTGGGTTCGTTAGCCACTGCAACCATCTGAGCCAGCAGAGGTCTTCAGCCTACTGCCTGACCCACTGATTTGGGACTTGCCTGCCTCTGTAATTGTGTGAGCAATTTCCTCACAACTGTGTAAGGCACTTCCTTGAAGTGACTTATGTATTTATATATATATATGTTTTGCTGGTTTACTACACTAGAGACCCAGAATAAGATAGGCACCATCCAAGTGCCTGTCCCATGAGAAGACTGGGAAAGTCTGAGAACACATGGTTCTTAATTTTCTCAGACTAACGGATTCTGATTCCCTTTGTTGCAATGTATCTTTGAGCTGATTACAATAAAATTAAAGTATTGGTAGTACATTTACGCTCCAGAGTGGTCCTGTTCACCAAGCTTCAAGCCCAGTCCTCTGTAAGATTATTTCAGATGAGTTCGTCAGTGAACAGTATTAAAGTATAATTTTCAGAAATGAAAAACCGTGACTCTCAGGGAAATACAAAATGAATACAGGTCAAAGATTTTAATTCATTAGTTAATGAGGGAACCAGTAAGAGATTGTGACAAAATCAAAGAACATTTAGTATTTACAAGCAATTTAACAAAGAAATGTCAGGAGAATGTTGCTGAGTTAGATATAAACTGCTTTATGTCCAATAGGCCATTATTAATCTTTGGGCTAATCTGTTCCATTAGACAGCAGTTATTTGCATAACTATTGGACAAAGTTTATCTGTTAACAAGTAACTTCATTAAGTCTGTAACTTCTAATTAATAGTAAACAATGCAATACACTAAGTATATTCCCCAAAATAATCCTTGGGTAGTATATGCCCCTATATGGTACTGAAAGGAGCCCTGGTGGCACAGTGGTTAAGCACTCGACTGCTAACCAAAAGGTGGGCAGTTTGAACCAGCAACCACTCTGTAGGAGAAAGATGTGGCCATCTGCTTCCATAAAGATTTACGGCCTTGGAAACCCTCTGAAGCAGTTCTACTCTGTGACCCTGAGTTCCCAGCTTAGTGGGCATGGGAGTGTTGAATGCTGAGGACTGGTGTCTGAGTGGTAAGGGGAATTAATGGGGGAGGGGAGGAAGTGCTCCTTGGCCCGTGGAGCTCTGTTGGGAGATAGGGTTGCTATGGGTTGGAACCTACTAGATGGCATTGGGTTTGGTTTGAATTTTAGTACTGAAAGGATGTGTCACTCACATTTTCATTTCGAAGTTTCAGATTATTTTTCTGACAAGAGAAAGCCTCTTTGAGCAGTTTGTGCAGACTTCTATGGGAAAGCCTTTGATGATTAAATCTTACCATTCCTAGCACAAAAGACACAGAGGGACTTTCGAAGATTTGCTGACAGAAAACTTCCTTAATATCATGAAAGATGGCATGATATCTATGCAAGAAGCTCAATGGACTCCATACAGGTTAGACACCAAAAGAAAGTCACTAACATATATTATAAAAAATTTGCCAAAACCGAAGACAAAGAAAAAATCCTGAGAGCGACTAGGGATAAATGAAAAGTCATCTACAAAGGCAAACCAATAAGACTAAGCTCTGATTATTCAGCAGAAATCATGCAGGCAAGAAGCCAATGGGATGATGTATATAAAGCTTTGAATGAAAAAAAAAATTACTTATCAGGAATTATATATCTAACAAAATTGTTACTCAAATATGATGGCAAAATTAGGTCATTTCCAGATAAGCAGAAATTAAGGGAATATGTAAAAACCAGACCAGAATTAGAAGAAATATCAAAGGGAGTTCTCTGGTTAGAGAACTGACAACATCTAACAGCAATCCAAGGCTAGGACACAGGACAGAGCAATGAGATACAACCCAGGTAGGGAATTCTCAAAAATAAATCAAGGGTAAAACACTGCAAATAGGAAGCCATAGTCATAATATGTAAATGATGACAATGTCAAAACAAAATAAAAGGGAATAAATGCAGTACTCATAGAACTTTCATATGGAGAAGTGAAGGCAATATCAAGAAATAAAACACTGGTTTAAACTTAAAAAATAAAGGTAAATTTTAAGGTAACCACAAAGGAAGCTAACAAACCTACCAATCAAATTAAAAAGAAGAAAAAATAAAGACTCAGTAAACACAGAATCAACTATAATGAAAAAATGAAAAGGAAACCCATAAATAAAAAGGACTCAGCACAGAAAATTAAGTAGAACAAAGAAATCATCAGCACCACACATGCACACACGTGCACACAAATACAACAAAATGACAGTAGTAAATTCACAACTATCAATAATCACACTGAAGGTAAATAGCCTTAATGCACCAGTAAAGAGAGTGGCAGAATGGATAAAAAAAACAGCATCCATCTATATGTTGTCTATAAGAGACACATCTTAGACACAAGGACATAAACTAAAACTCAAAGGATGGGAAATAAAATCAAACAAATAATGACCAAAAAAAAAAATAATAATAATAATGCAGGCGTAGCATTACTAATCTCCAATAAAATAAACTTAAAATCAAAATCCACTAAAAAGAGTTAAGAAGGACACTATATAATGATTGAAGGGCCAATACACCAGGAGGATATAACCATAATAAATACACACACTTCAAATGACAGGGCTCCAAAATACATTTAAAAAACTCTTAACAGCCCGTAAAAAAAGAAATAGTTACACAATAATAGCTGGAGTCTTCAACACACCACTTTTGGTGAAAGACAACATCTAGAAAGAAACTTCTTAAAGATACAGATCTAAATGCCACATCAGTCAACTTGACCTCATAGATGTATACAGAACACCCCATCCAATCGCAGCAAAGTATATATATTCTTTTCCAAAGCACATGGAACATTCTCCAGAACAGGCCACATCTTAGGCTACAAAGCAAGCCTCAACAAAATCCAAAACATCAAAATAATACAAAGCATCTTCTTTGATCATGAAGCCATAAGAGTAGAAATCAATAACAGAAACAGCAAGGAAAAAAAAATCAAATATATGGAAACTGAAAAACAGCTGACTTAAAAATTATTGACTAGTAAAAGAAATCAGGGATGAAATTTAAAAAAAGTCATAGAATCAAATGAGAATGAAAACACATCTTACCAAAACCTGTGGGGAACAGCAAAAGCAATGCTTAGAGGTCAATTTGTAGCAATAAATGCACACATCAAAAAAGAAGAAAGGGCCAACATCCAAACATTGACCCTACAACTTGAATAAGTAGAGAGCAGCAAAAGAAGCTTTCAGCCATCAAAAGAAAGGAAATAATAAAGATTAGAGTAGAAATAAATAAAATAGAGGACAGAAAAATAATAGAAGGAATCAACAAGATAAAAAGTTGGTTCTTTGAAAACATCAATAAAATGGAGAAACCACTGGCCACATTGACAAAAGAAAAACAAGAGAGGAAGCAAATAACCCAAGTAAGAAATGAGATGGATGATATTGCAACAGACCCAACTGAAATAAAAAGGATCATAACAGAATACTATGAAAAATTGTACTCTACTACTTACCTAGGCTAATGCAAGCTGATGTAGAAAAACTAATAATGATTAAAAAAAAAAAAAAAAAAAGCCCTGCCCTGGACAGCTTACTAGATGATTCTACCAAATTTATAGAGAAGAGCTCTCACCAATACTACTCAAACTATTTCAGAGCACAGAAAATGAAACACTCCAAAATTCATTCTGTGAAGCCAGCATAACCTTGATACCAAAGCCAGGCAAAGACACCACAAAAAAGAAAACTACAGACAAATATGCCTCATAAACATAGACACAAAAATTCTCAACAAAATTCTAGCCAATATAACAGTGTATCAAAAAAATAATACATCCTGACAAGTAGGGTTCATACCACATATGCAGGGATGGTTCAACATGAGAAAATCAATCACCATAATCTGCAACATAAATAAACCCAAAGAAAAGAATCACATGATCATATCAATTGATCATATCAATCAAAAGCATTTGACAAAGTCCAACACCCATTCCTGGTAAAAATTCTCAGCAAAACAGAAATAGAAGGAAAATTCCTGGACATAATAAAAGGCATTTATACAAAAGCAACAGCCAATGTCATTCTAAACAGACTGAAATCATTCCCCTTGAGAATGGGAACTAGACAAGGATGTCCCTTGTCACCATCTTTATTCAACATTGTGCCAGAAGTTCTAGCTAGTGCAATAAGGCAAGAAAAAAAAAAAAAAAAACTATTCAAACTGGTAAGGAAGAAGTAAAACTCCTTCTATTTTTGGATGATACGATCATCTTGCTGTTGTTGTTAGGTGCCATCGAGTCGGTTCCAACTTATAATGACCCTATGCACAACAGAACAAAACACTGCCTGGTCCTGCGCCATCCTTACAATCATTGTTATGCTTGAGCTCGTTGTTGCAGCCACTGTGTCAGTCCACCTCGTTGAGGGTCTTCCTCTTTTCCTCTGACCCTGTACTCTGCCAAGCATGATGTCCTTCTCCAGGGACTGATCCCTCCTGACATGTCCAAAATATGTAAGATGCAGTCTTGCCATCCTTGCTTATAAGGAGCATTCTGGTTGTACTTCTTCTAAAACAGATTTGTTTGTTCTTTTGGCAGTCCATGGTATATTCAATATTCTTCTCCAACACCACAATTCCAAGGCATCAACTCTTCTTTGGTCTTCCTTATTCATTGTCCAGCTTTCACATGTATACGTTGTGATTGAAAATACCATGGCTTGGGTCAGGCACACCTTAGTCTTCAGGGTGACATCTTTGCTGTTCAACACTTTGAAGAGTTCTTTTGCAGCAGATTTGCCCAATGCAATGCATCTTTTGATTTCTTGACTGCAGCTTCCATGGCTGTTGATTGTGGATCCAAGTAAAATGAAATCCTTGAGAACGTTTATCATGATGTTGCTCATTGGTCCAGTTGTGAGGATTTTTGTTTTCTTTACATTGAGGTGTAATCCATACTGAAGGATGTGGTCTTTGATCTTCATTAGTAAGTGCTTCAAGGCCTCTTCACTTTCAGCAAGCAAGGCTGTGTCATCTGCATAAAGCGGGTTGTTAATGAGTCTTCCTCCATTCTTGATGCCCTGTTCTTCATATAGTCCAGCTTCTCGTATTATTTGTTCAGCATACAGATTAAATAGGTATGGTGAAAGAACACAGCCTTGACGCACACCTTTCCTGACTTTAAACCAATCAGTATCCCCTTGTTTTGTCCGAATGACTGCCTCTTGATCTATGTAAAGTTTCCTCATGAGCACAATTAAGTGTTCTGGAATTCCCATTCTTCGCAGCGTTATCCGTAGTTTGTTATGATCCACACAGTCAAATGCCTTTGCATAATCAATAAAACACAGGTAAACATCCTTCTGGTATTCTCTACTTTCAGCCAGGATCCATCTGACATCAGCAATGAAATCCCTGGTTCCACGTCCTCTTCTGAAACTGGCCTGAATTTCTGGCAGTTCCCTGTTGATAAACTGCTGCGGCCATTTTTGAATGATCTTCAGCAGAATTTTGCTTGTGTGTGATATTAATGATATTGTTCTATAATTTCCATATTCAGTTGGATCATCTTTCTTGGGAATAGGCATAAATATGGATCTCTTCCAGTCAGTTGGCCAGGAAGCTGTCTTCCATATTTCTTGGCATAGACAAGTGAGCACCTCCAGTGCTGCATCTGTTCATTGAAACATCTCAATTGATATTCCATCAATTCCTGGAGCCTTGTTTTTCACCAATGCCTTCAGAGCAGCTTGGACTTCTTCCTTCAATAGCATTGGTTCCTGATCATATGCCACCTCTTGAAATGGTTGAATATCGACTAATTCTTTTTGGTATAATGACTCTGTGTTTTCTTTCCATTTTCTTTTGATGCTTCCTGCATCATTTAATATTTTCCCCATGGAATCCTTCACTATTGCAACTCGCGGCTTGAGTTTTTTCTTCAGTTCTTTGAGCTTGAGAAATGCCAAGCGTGTTCTTCCCTTTTGGTTTTCCATCTCCAGCTCTTTGCACATGTCATCATAATACTTCATTTTGTCTTCTCGAGAGGCCCTTTGAAATCTTTTGTTCAGTTCTTTTACTTCATGAATTCTTCCTTTTGCTTTAGCTGCTCGATGCTGAAGAGCAAGTTTCAGAGTCTCCTCTTACATCCACCTTGGTCTTTTCTTTCTTTCCTGTCAGTGTGTCATACTGTGGAGGCTTGTGTGTTGCTGTGATGCTGGAAGCTATGCCACCGGTATTCAGATACCAGCAGGGTCACCCATGGAGGACAGGTTTCAGCTGAGCTTCCAGACTAAGACAGACTAGGAAGAAGGACCCAGCAGTCTACTTCTGAAAAGCATTAGCCAGTGAAAACCTTTTGAATAGCAGCAGAACATTGTCTGATATAGTGCTGGAAGATGAGCCCCCCAGGTTGGAAGACACTCAAAAGATGACTGGGGAAGAGCTGCCTCCTCAAAGTGGAGTTGACCTTAATGATGTGGATGGAGTAAAGCTTCTGGGACCTTCATTTGCTGATGTGGCACGACTCAAAATGAGAAGAAACAGCTGCAAACATCCATTAATAATCGGAACCTGTAATGTATGAAGTATGAATCTAGGAAAATTGGAAATCATCAAAAATGAAATGGAACACATAAACATCAATATCCTAGGCATTAGTGAGCTGAAATGGACTGGTATTGGCCATTTTGAATCAGACAATCATATAGTCTACTATGCTGGGAGTGACAACTTGAAGAGGAATGGTGTTGCATTCATAGTCAAAAAGAACGTTTCAAGATCTATCCTGAAGTACAGCGCTGTCAGTGATAGGATAATATTCATACGCCTACAAGGAAGACCAGTTAATATGACTATTATTCAAATTTACACACCAACCACTAGAGCCAAAGATGAAGAAATAGGAGATTTTTATCAGCTGCTGCAGTCTGAAATTGATAGAACATGCAGTCAAGATGCATTGATAATTACTGGCGATTGAAATGCAAAAGTTGGAAACAAAGAAGAAGGATCAGTAGTTGGAAACTATGGCCTAGGTGATAGAAACAATACCGGAGATGAAATGATAGAATTTTGCAAGACCAATGACTTCTTCGTTCCAAATACCTTCTTTGACCGGCATAAATGGTGACTATACACATGGACCTCGCCATATGGAACAAACAGAAATCAAATTGACTACATCTGTGGAAAGAGATGATGGAAAAGCTCAATATCATCAGCCAGAAGAAGGCCAGGGGCCAACTGTGGAACAGACCATCAATTGCTCATATGCAAGTTCAAGCTGAAACTGAAGAAAATCAGAGCAAGTCCACAAGAGCCAAAATATGACCTCGAATATATCCCACCTGACGTTAGAGACTATCTCAAGAATAGATTTGGCGCACCGAACACTAGCGACCAAAGACCAGATGAGTTGTGGAATGACATCAAGGACATCATCCATGAAGAAAACAAGAGGTCACTGAAAAGATGGGAAAGAAAGAAAAGACCAAGGTGGATGTCAGAGGAGACTCTGAAACTTGCTCTTGAGCGTTGAGCAGCTAAAGCAAAAGGAAGAATTCGTGAAGATATGATCTTATATACAGAAAATCCCAAAGAATCCACCAGAAACCTACTGGAACTAATAGATTTCAGCAAATTAGTAGGATATGAGATTAACATGCGAAAATCAGTTGGATTCCTCTACACCAACAAAGAGAATTTCAAAAATGAAATCAGCCAATCAATACCATTTACAATAGTCCCCCATATGATAAAATACTTAGGAATAAATCTAATCAGGGACATGAAAGGCCTATACAAAGAAAACTACAAAACACCACTGCAAGAAAAAAAAAGAGGTTTGCATAAGTGGGAAAATATATCATGTTCTTGGACTGACGTTTCAAAAATGTCAGTAGTACCCAAAGTGATCTAAAGATACAATGCAATCCCAAACCAAATTCCAGTAGCATTCTTTAACGAGATAAACAAACCATCAACTTTGTACAGAAAGGAAAGAGGGCCCACATAAATAAAGCATTACTGAAGAAGAACAAAGTGGGAGACCTAAAACTACCTGATCTTAGAACCTATTATACAGCCATGGTAATCAAAACAGTCTGATACTGGTACAACAACAGACACATAGACCAATGGAACAGAACTGAGAACTCAGACTTGAATCCATCCATCTCTGAGTAGCTGATATTTGACAAAGGGCCAAAGTCTGTTAAGTGGGGAAAAGACAGTCTCTTTAACAAATAGTGCTGTCATAACTGGCTGTCAATTTGTAAAAAATCCATACCTCACACCATACACAAAAACTAAGTCAAAATGGATCAAAGACCTAAATATAAAACTTAAATCGATAAAGATCATTGAAGAAAAAATAGGGACAACACTAGGTGATCTCATACAGGGCACAAAGAGTATACAAATCATAACTGACAATGCACAAACACCAGAAGAGAAACCCAATAACTGGGATCTCCTAAAATTTAAACACTTATGATCATCAAAAGTTTTCACTAGAAGAGTAAAAAGAAAACCTAAAGCCTGGGAAAAAATTTTTGGTTACAGTATGTCCAAGAAGCAAATAATCTCTAAAATCCATAATATACTTCAAACCTCAACATCAAAAAGACAAATAATCTAACTAAAAGATGGGCAAAGGATATGAACAGACACTTCACCAAAGAAGACATTCAGGCAGCTAACAGACACTTGAAGAAATGGTTGTGATCATTAGACATTAAAAAAAAACAAACCTGTTGCTGTCAAGGTGATTCTGATTCATAGCGACCCTATAAGACAGAGTAGAACTGCCCCATAGAGTTTCCAAGGAGTGTGTGGTGGATTCGAACTGCCCACCTTTTGGTTAGCAGGTGAACACTTAACCACTTCACCAAGAGAAATACAAATCAAAACTAAAAATTATCATCTTACCCTGACATTGTGGGCACTAATCAAAAAATAGAACGTGGCAAATGTTGGAGAGGTTACTGGGAAATTGGAACTCTAGTGAACTGCTGGTGGGAGAGGTACAACCACTTTGAAAAATGATATGGTGTTTCCTTAAAAAACTAGAAATAGAAATACTATAAGATCCAGCAATCCCACTCCCAGAAATATACCCTACAGAACTAAGAGCCATCACACAAATTGACATATGCTCGCCCATGTTCATTACGGCACTATTCACAATAGCAAAGAAATGGAAACAACCTAAATGCCCGTCAATGGAAGAATGGTTAAATGAATTACGGTACATACACACAATGGAATACTACACAATGATAAAGAGCAATGGTGAATCCAGGAAACATCTTACAATATGGATGAATCTGGAGGGTATTATGCTGAGTGAAATAGGTCAGTCACAAGGACCAATATTGTATAGGACCAGTATTATAAGAACTCAAAAAAAAAAAAAAGGTTTACACACAAGAAAACAATCTTTGATGGTTGGGTGTGGGGTGTGGGGTAATCATTAACCACTTAGTAGGTAAATGTTGGTGAAGGGAAAGGCAACACACAATATAAGGAAAGTCTGCACAAGTTGACAAAGCAAAGGCATTGAAGTTTCCTAGATACATCCAAATACCTTGAGTGACTGAGTTAGTGGGACGGGCGGCTGAAGACCCATCTCAGGGGACATCTAAGTCAATTGGCATAAGATGGTTCATAAAGATAATGTTCTACATCCCACTTTGGTGAGTAGCACCTAGGGTCTTAAAAGCATGTGAGTGGCCATCTAGGATACATCTATTGGTCCCATCCTGTCTGGAGCAAAGGAGAATGAAGAAAGCCAAAGGCAGGAAGTATTAGCCCAGAGGACTAAAGGACCACACGAAGCAGATCATGCACGAGCCTGAACCCAGAAGAACTAGATGGTGTCAGGTTACCACCACCAACCTTTCTGACAGTCATCACAGCAAAGAGTGCCAGGCAGAGCAGGAGAAAAATGCAGAACAAAATTCACATTCATGAAAAAAGACCAGACTTACTGGCTTGACAGAAAATGGAGAAACTTCCTGAGACTGTGGCCCCTGGACACTCTGCTAACTAGAACTGAAACCACTCTCAAAGCCCATTTTTCAGACGAAGATTAGACAGTCCTAAAAAAAAACCAATAACACAAGTGAGAAATGTGCGTCTTACTTCAATCAAGTATATGAGACCAAATGAGAAACTCTTGCCCAAAAACAAGGCAGGAAGGGACAGGAAATGGGCGAACAGCTAAAGGGAACCCCGGGTGGAAATGGGGAGCGTGCTGTCACATCGTGGGGATGGCAGCCAATGTCACAAAACAAAATTTTTTTTAGTGAGAAACTAACTTGAGCTGTAAACTTTCACCTAAAGTGCAATAAAATTAAAGAAAAATTTTTTTTTCTCAAGGAAAAACAAAGCCCTAGAAAATAACAAATGGTGGAGAGGTTGCAGGGAGATTGGGACTCTCATGCACTGCTGGTGGGAATGTAAACTGACACAATCACTACAGAAAATGATATGGCACCTGCTTAAAAAGCTGCAAATAGAAATACCATATGATCCAGCCATCCCACTCCTAGAAATATATCCTAGGGAAATAAGAGTCATCACACGAACACACATATGCACACCCATGTTCACTGCAGCATTATTTACGATAGCAAAAAGATGGAAACAAGTGCCCATCAGCAGATGAATGGATAAACAAATCATGGTGATTACAATGGAACACTATACAACTATAAAGAACAATGATGAATCCATGAAACATCACAACATGGGTAAATCTGGAGGACATTACACTGTATGAAATAAGTCAATCGCAAAAAGACATATATTGTGTGAGACCACTATTATAAAAACCCAAGAAAAGTTTTACACACACACACAAAAACAAGCTTTGATGCTTACAAGGAAGAGGAGGGGTGAAGAGGGGAATCACTAACTAGATGGTAGACAAGTGTTAACTTTAGTGACGGGAAAGACAATACACAGTATAGGGGAAGTCAGCACAACTTGACCAAGGAAAAGTCATAGAAGTTTCCTGGACACATCCAAACACCTTGAGGGACCAAGCCATTGGGGCTGTTGGCTGGGGACCATGGTCTTGGGGGACATTTAGGTCAATTGGCATAACATACTTCATAAAGAAAACGTTCTGCATCTTACTTTAGTGAGTACTGCCTGGGGTCCCATCTTGTCTGGAGCAAAGGAGAATAAAGAAAACCAAAGACACAAGAAAAATATGAGACCAAAGGACTAAAGGACTACGTGAACCAGATCCTCCATTAGCCTGAGCCCAGAAGAACTAGGTGGTGCCCAGCTACCCCCACCTATGGCCGTGACAGGGATCACAATAGAGGGTCCTGGACAGAGTGGGAGAAAAATGTAGAACAAAATTCAAATTCACAAGAAAAGACCAGACTTACTGATCTGACAGACTGGAGGAACCCTCCAGACTACGGCCCCTAGTCATCCTGCTTCCTCAGAACTGAAGCCACACCTGAAGTCTACTTTTCAGCCAAAGATTTAAAAACAAACCACTTGCTGTTGAGTTGATTCCTACTCATAGCAACCCTAAAGGACAGAGCAGAGCTGCCCATAGGGTTTGCAGGGAGCAGCTGGTGGATTCGAACCATCGATGACTAGCCAAAGGTTAGCCAGGCCTATAAAATAATAACACACATGAGGAAACTGCTTCTTAGTTCAATCAAGTATACAGGACCAAATGGGCAACAGCTGCCAAAAGCAAAGACAAGAAGGCAGGAAGGGACAAGAAAACTGGACAGATGTACACCAGGAACCCAGTGTATAAAGGGAAAGGGGGAGAGTGCTGCCATATTTTGGGGGTTGCAACCAATGCCACAAAACAATTTGTGTACAAAATTTTGAATGAGAATCTAATTTATGCTGTAAACTTTCACCTAAATCACAATAAAATTAAAAAAAGAAAAATCACTTCAACTCATTTGGTGAAAGACACTATTTTCCAATTTTTACCAAACCCCATTCTGGAAAATCATTAGGCAGCCATGCAAGGAAGAGCCTGAGCAGAAATAGATAAACCACTTTTTACCAGAGAAACAAAAACGGGGGTTTGCCGTGACCGTTGTCTAACTTAACCCTGGGATGGCTTAGTATGAGGCGTTTGTACAGAAGCCTTACAGCGGTTTGCAAGCTTTCTATATGCCGCTTACATCAGTTGCTGTTGAGTCGAGCCCAACTTATGGCGACCCCATATTTGTCAGAATAGTACTGTGCTCCATAGTGTTTACAACGGCTGATTTTTGGAAGTGGATCACCAGGCCTTTCTTCTGAGGTGTCTTGGGTGAAGGAAACATGATTACTCCCATTTTTAAAATAAGGACAATCAGGTTCAGAGAGGTTAAACAACGTGTATAGTTTCATCAAGGTAAGATGGTAAGATCAGGATTCTCATTTGTGCCTCTGTTACTCCAAAGTCCCACTACAGCATATTCTCAGGTACCCTGGCAAACTCTCAAGCCAAAGGGGAAACATTATTTTGTTCGATTAACTTTAAAAACAAAAATTAGTCACTCTATTTCTCTGTGGAAATCTACTTATCATATGTGTACATTCCATGACTTTGGGCCTCTGTTCCCAGGCAGAGGCTTTTCTTGAGGATACAGAGAAGCCCAGCTGTTTAACTATTTATATAACTGTATTGCAAAATGTATGCCTAGCCAGGAAGACCTTTTTGCATGTAGACATAACTGAACAGGCAGATGAGCCCATGAGATATTTAAAGCTCTTTTATAAAGTCTTAAAGAATCCTTTCTAAGCTGCAACATGACTATACTCACAAGCTCTTAGGGATGCCAGTTTGGAGCAGAGCACAGACAAGACACTGTTCTAATGGCGAGATTATACTCACAGAATAAACAGGGATGAGTAGAATAGCATACATCATCATTAGCCTAGGTTCCCCAAAGTTAGGTTCCTATTCACAGAGATCACATACAGACACACCCAAGTTCCTGCCTTGGAAGGAGAACACTTTAGCTTCTCTCTCTTGAGATTAAATAGTAATCAAATAGCTATTTCTACATGCCGAACAGCATATACGGAGAGCAGGTAGGAGAAGGAATGATAAAAGGAGATAATAAAAGGTAAACAAACAAAAAAAACCCAAACCCTTTGAGCCAATTCCAGCTCACAGTGACCCTGTGTACAACAGTACAAAACACTGCTGGGCCCTGCACCATCCTCACAATAGTTGTTATGCTTGAGCCCATTGTTGCAGCCACTGTGTCAAACCATCTTGTTGAGGGTCTTCCTCTTTTCGCTGACCTTCTACCAAGCATGAGGTCCTTCTCCAGGGACTGATCCCTCCTGATAACGTGTCCAAAGTATGTGAGATGTAGTCTCATCATCCTGGCTTCTAAGGAGAATTCTGGTTATACTTCTTCTAAGACAGATTTGTTCGTTCTTTTGGCAGTCCATGGTATATTCAATATTCTTCACCAACACCACAATTCAAAGGCGCCAATTGTTCTTTGGTCTTCCTTATTCATCCTCCAGCTTTCCCATACATACGAGGCAACTGAAAACACCATGGCTGGGGTCAGGTGCACTCGTGTCTTCAATGTGACATCTTTGCGTTTCAACACTGTAAAGAGGTCCTTTACAGCAGATTTGCCCAATGTAGTACGTCTTTTGATTTCTTAACTGCAACTTCCATGGATGTGTTGATTGTGGATCCAAGTAAAATGAAACCCTTGACAACTTCAATCTTTTTCTCTGTTTATCATGATGTTGCTCATTGGTCCAGTTTTGAGGATTTTTGTTTTCTTTATATTGAGGTGTAATCCATACTGAAGGCTGTGGTCTTTGTTCTTCATCAGTAAGTGCTTTAAGTCCTCTTCACTTTCAATAAGCAAGGTTCTGTCATCTGCATATTGCAGGTTGTTAATGTTCAATCCTGATGCCCCGTTCTTCTTTGTATAGTCTAGCTTTTTGGATTATTTGCTCAGCGTACAGATTGAATAGCTATGGTATAAGGATACAACCCTGCCACACACCTTTCCTGACATGAAAGCACAGAGTATCCCCTTGTTCTGTTTGAATGGCTGCTTCTTGGTCTACGTGCAGGTTCCTCGTGTATTCCTTCCATCTTCTTTTAATTCTTCCTGTGGCGTTTAATATTTTCCACGTAGAATCCTTCAATATTGCAACTCCAGGCTTGAATTTTTCTTCAGTTCTTTCAGCTTGAGAAATGCTGAGATTATTCTCTTTTGATTTTCTAACTCCAGATCTTTGCAGGTGTCATTTTAATACTTTACTTTGTCTTCTCGCGCCACCCTTTGAAATCTTCTTTTCAGCTCTTTTAGTTCATCATTTCTTCCTTTTGCTGGGCCCTGCACCATCCTCACAATAGTTGTTATGCTTGAGCCCATTGTTGCAGCCACTGTGTCAAACCATCTTGTTGAGGGTCTTCCACTTTTCGCTGACCCTCTACCAAGAGCAAGTTTCAGAGTCTCTTCTGACATCCATTTTGGTCTTTTCTTTCTCTCCTGTATTTTTATTGACCTCTTGCTTTCTTCATGTATGATGTCCTTGATATCATTCCACAACTCGTCTGGTCTTCATTAGTGTTAAACCCATCAAATGTATTCTCGAGATGATTTCTAAATTCAGGTGGGATGTGCTCAAGGTTGTACTTTGGCTCTCGTTGACTTAAGAGCCAAAGTTTCAACTTGAAGCTTGGAAACTTCAGTTTCAATTTGAACTTGCATATGAGCAGTTGATGGTCTGTTCCATGGTCTTCCCCTGGCCTTGTTCTGACTAATGATATTAAGCTTTTCCATTGTCTCTTTCCACAGATGTAATCAGTTTGATTCCTGTGTATTCTGTCTGGTGGGGTCCAGGTGTATAGTTACCATTTTATGTTGGTGAAAAAAGGTATTTGCAGTGAAGAAGTTGCTGGTCTTGCAAAATTCTATCATGTGATCTTTGGCATTGCCTATATCACCAAGGCCATATTTTCCAACCTCTGATTCTTTGTTTTTGTTTCCAACTTTAACATTCCGATCATCAGTAATTATCAACGCATCCTGATCGCATGTTTGATCAATTTCAGACTGTAAAAGTTGGTAAAAATCTTTAATTTCTTCATCTTTGGCCTTAGTGGCTGGTGTGTAAATTTGAATAATAGTTGTATTAACTGGTCTTCCTTGTAGGTAATATGGATATTATCCTATTATTGACAGCACTGAACTTCAGGATAGACCTTGAAATGTTCTTTTTGATGAGAAATGCAACATTATTCCTCTTCAAGTTGTCTTTCTGGCATAGTAGACCGTATGATTGTTTGATTCAAAATAGCCAATACCAGTCCATTTCAGCTCACTAATGCCTAGGATATTGATGGTTATGTGATCGCTTTTGACAATTTCCAATTTTCCTAGATTCATACTTCATATATTCCACTGTCTGGTTATTAATGGATGTTTGCAGCTGTTTCTTCTCATTTTGAGTCCTGCCACATCAGCACATGAAGGCCCCGAAGGCTTGACTCCATCCACATCATTAAGGTCGACTTTACTTTGAAGCGGCAGCTCTTCCCCAGTTTTATTTTGAGTTCCTTCCAACCTGAGGGGCCCATCTTCCGGCACTATACTAACCAATGTTCTGCTGCTATTTGTAAGGTTTTCCTGGCTAATTCTTTTCAGAAGTAGACCACTTGGCCCTTCTTCCTAGTCTGTCTTAGTCTGGAAGCTCAGCTGAAACCTGTCTGCCATGGGTGACCCTCCTGGTATTTGAATACCGATGGCATAGCTTCCAGCATCACAGCAATGTGCAAGCCCCCAGAGTACAACAACCTGACAGATGCGTGGGGGATAAGGCACCTAGTTCACTTTATGCCCATTAGTAGCTATTATGTCCATTAGCGGCTAGAGAGACGGTGAGAGAGATACAGCATACCTGTGCACCTAGCATAGACCACTAAGAAGATGTTAGAAGAGGCTCTATCCCCACTGTAAATCACAGATGTCTGAAGGAAGCTCAGTGCTCATAGAAAGAGCTGCTGTGATCATAATCATCATGGGTCTAAGTAAACACTGACACCCAGAGCCATAGCCTCAGAGAGCTGGCCTCCCATTAGCCTGCAAAGGAATCTTCAGCCTTCCCACCCGGGGACCTAGCCTCATTTAGACTGCAAACAGCCCTTTTTGTTGGCTCCAGCAGGTGCATGGATGCTTGAAAGTCAGCTTAACAAGATCTGACGGGTATGTCCCATTTCGGTCAGATGCTTCCAGTGCCGTCGGCTCTCCCCTCAGTGGTAATGGGGTCACATTAAGACTAGTCATGTACCCATTTTTTTTGCTGAATGCTTTGCTGTGGATTCTGGTTACTTGCATTAAATTTAAAACCAATAAGGAAAACTGCTTTAATAAAAGCAAAGCCCAGAACACAGTAATAACAATAACAAAAGAAGCACAAAAAACAAAAGACAAAGTAGATAAATGGGATCTCATTAAGATAAAAAACATCTGTACGTCAAAGGACTTTATAATCAAATTCAAGAGACAACCTACAGACTGGGAAAAAAATTTGGGGAAGCATATATCACATGAGGGTGTAATATCCGGAATACATAAAGAATTCCTACAATTAACAAGAAAAAGATTAACAACTCAATTAAAAAAGGGGCAAAGGACCTGAATAGACATTTCACCAAAGCGGATATACAAATGACCAACAAGCACGTGGAAAGATGTTCAACATCATTAGCCATTAAAAAACAAACAAACAAACAAAAAAACGCTGTTGCTGTGGAGTCAGTTCCAGCTCATGATGACCCCATATATTACAGAGTAGAACTGCCCCATCGTGTTTTCTTGGCTATAGTCTTTATGGAAACAAATTGCCAGGCCTTTCTTCTGTGGCACCACTGGGTAGGTCTGAACCGCCAACCTTTAGGTTAGTAGTTGAGCACAAATTGTAACACCTAGGGACCTTCTTTAGCAATTACCAAGCCAGTTGCCATGGAGTCAAATCCTATTCCTAGCAACCCTGTAGGACAGAGTGGAACTGCCACATAGGGTTTCCAAGGCTGTAAATCTTTATGGAAGCAGACTACCACATCTTTCTCCCACAGAGCAGATGGTTAGTAGCCAAGCTTTTTAACCACAGTGCCACCAGGGATCCTTCATTAACAAACCAAATCCACTGCCGTGAGTGATTCCAACTCATAGCGACCCTATTAGCAATTAGAGAGATGCAAATCAAAACCACAGTGAGATGCCACATCACCCTAACTAGAATGGCTGTGTGGTTTTAGGTGTCATCGAGTAGCTTCTAATTCATAGCAACCCTATATGACAGCGTAGAACTGCCTCATAGGGTTTGATTCAATTGACTGTGTGAATCAAAATATCAAACCCAATACTGCACTGTAATTAGAACTCTGGAAGGCCTATATAGACGTCTGTCATCCCCAAAACTCAGTTCTTCCAGGCAGTCTGTGAATATGTGTTTATCACATCTTTGTTGCTTCCTCTTTCCCCTTTGCACTGAGCTCCTCAACTGCAGGGCTTTGAATCAACAGCAAGAGGAGACCTTATGCCATAGTGTTTCCTGAGGGAATTCATAGTAAATGGCATTTAGGTGTAAAGGGCTGAGCTGTAGTGAGAAGTCTTCCTTTGATCTAAGGTTCACATTCTTATATTAATTCCAGGACCTAGGTGTTTAGTCCTTATTGCCTTACTGTGCTGCTTAACCCAACATCAGAAATGCTGCCTGGATGCCGGTGAACTTGACGACAGCTACTAGATGAATGGTGGTCCAGAGCTGTGTCACCACGCCGCCGCCGCCACTGCCGCTGCTGCTGCTGCTAGCAAATTCAGGAGACACTTTTTACCCTGCACGAGGAATCTGGGCTGTCTGAAGAGATGCCTGTGATGCTGCATCTTCCACTGGAGGTGGGAAATATTGTTACCACCTATCATGCCTGAAAACCAGGTTTGGTGTTTCTTTCCTTTACAGTCAGAATGCAGACCCACCACCTGCCCTACTGTAGCTGGAGAACTCCTCAGTGCCCAGTGCTATAGCCTGTGGTGCCACAGCCCAGTGGGCTGGGAGAGGCCTGGGGATAGACAAGGAGGCCACAGAGTGTAGGGGGTTACCACGGCTGAAGATAGAGGCAAGGTCTGTTGTTGTCAGCAGTGGATACATTAGATGACCTGGGAAAGACCAGCTTCATTTGAACATATAACGCAGGAGGCCTGGTCACCAGGCAGGACAAAAGGCCAGGGTAAATCCTGAGGGCATCTGGGGACAAGTCACCTTTTTGGTCTACCCTACATCCTAGGGATGAGTAAGCTTTCTCCTAGCCGCAGGCACCTTCTTGGGAAGGGTTGGGAGAGGTGGGATACATTTGGGAGAGGAGAAAAAGATCCAATTAAAAGAAAAAAATCCAAAACCAAACCCGTTGCTGTCAAGTCGATTATGACTCATAGCGAGGCTGTAGGACAGAGTAGAAGTGACTCACAGAGTTTCAAGGAGTGTCTGGTGGATTCAAACCGCTGACCTTTTGGTTAGCTTGACATAGCTCTTAACCACTGTACCACCAGGGTTTTAACGAGATTGTTGTCGTTGTTGTTAGGTGCCACCGATTCAGTTCCAACTCATAGTGACCCTATGCACAACAGGACGAAACACTGCCCAGTCCTGAGCCATCCTTTCAATCCTTGTTATACTTGAGCTCATTGTTGCAGCCGCTGTGTCAATCCACCTCGCCGAAGGTCTTCCTCTTTTCCGCTGACCCTGTACTTTGCCAAGCATGATGTCCTTCTCCAGGGACTGACCCCTCCTGACAACATGTCCAAAGTATGTAAGACACAGTCTTGCCATCCTTGCTTCTAAGGAGCATTCTGGTTGTACTTCTTCTAAGACAGATTTGTTCATTCTTTTGGCAGTCCATGGTATATTCAATATTCTTTGCCAAAGCCACAATTCAAAGGTGTCAATTCTTCTTCGGTCTTCTTTATTCATTGTCCAGCTTTCACATGCATATGATGCTATCAAAAATACCATGACTTGGGTCAGGCGCACCTTAGTCTTCAAGGTGACATCTTTGCTCTTCAACACTTTAAAGAGGTCCTTTGCAGCAGATTTACCCAATGCAATGTGTCTTTTGATTTCTTGACTGCTGCTTCCATGGCTGTTGATTGTGGATCCAAGTAAAATGAAATCCTTGACAACTTCAATCTTTTCTCCGTTTATCATGATGTTGCTCATTGGTCCACTTGTGAGGATTTTTGTTTTCTTTATGGTGAGGTGCAGCCCATACTGAACGCTGTGGTCTTTGATCTTCATTAGTAAGTCCTTCAAATCCTCTTGACTTACAGCAAGCAAGGTTGTGTCATGTGCATAACGCAGGTTGTTAATGAGTCTTCCTCCAACCCTGATGCCCTGTTCTTCATATAGTCCAGCTTCTTGTATTATTTTCTCAGCATACAGATTGAATAGGAATACAGATAGAATAGGTATACAGATAGAATACAACCCTGACGCACACCTTTCCTGACTTTAAACCAATCAGAATCTCTTTGTGTTGTCCGAACAACTGCCTCTTGATCTAGGTAAAGGTTCCTCATGAGCACTTAATTGTGCTCATGAGGAACAGGGGATTGGGGAATTTAAACTTTGAATAGCTTAAACACAGTGTGTTCTGAATTAAAAGGACCAAGGCAACTTTAATCACATCTTAAACCCCACTGCCAATCAGCTGAAGTGAGACCTTCAGCACAAGAAAATAAAGGAGCTTACAGTGCTACACATCCAAGCATCAGTCCAGAGATTCTGGCATCACCATGCCTGTGATTCTGGTTAATGTCGAAAAAGAGAAAGCACGTGGGAGGAGCATACATGGGAAGAGCATACTGGGAGGAGCAAAGGTAGGAGGTGCATATATGTGGGAGGAGCATATATGGGAGGAGTATACAGCCTTAAGGAGTGAGCACAGGTGAGGGTAGAGAGAAGAGCTCATTCCAGGCAGGTGGAACAGTCAGTGCAAAGCCCCTTAGGTAGGAGGGCACAGGACAATGAAAATAGAAAGAAGGTGAGCACTGCCCAGAGGTAGAGAGGGCACTAAATGGGTGTGTGCATATGAGTGTGCAGGGTGGAGAAGAGTGGGGAGGAGGACAGAGGCAGGGTGATGCAGGGAGAGTGTCCTCAGAGAGTAGCTGTGAATAAGCTTAAGTATACATTTGTCTGTCATGTGATATTTTCCCGTTGCATTTCACGGAAAAAGAAGAAAAAAGGAGCCTTTGTATACATTTAAATATAGACAACTTCTAGTTTACAAAATTTGCGGCTGATACTTCAGCTGGATCTTCCTGCAAATGTCCCTAGATTTTGTATGTGTGTCTTTTTTTTCTTCATTGTGGTAAACATATATGTAAACAAAACATTTGCCACTTTAACAATCTTCACATGTAAAGTTCGCTGACATTTATTATGTTCATGTTCAACCATCATCCTTATCCATTCCCAAATTTTTCCATCGCTCTTATCAGCAGCTCAGTGTCACCTAAGCAGTGAGTTCACCTTTCCTCCTCCCTTCTTCCCACCCCTGGTGACCACTAATAAAATTTGGTCTCTATACATTTGTGTGTCCTAGATATTTCGTATGATTCCACAGCTTTTAAATTTTGACATTCTTACTGAATTGAAGAAAATCAGGATGTGTCCTGAGAGTCTTTCTAAAATGAGAAACCAAGTATGTAAACTACAGTTGGTGCACCCACTGCCCTCTAAGTGACAGAATTGGCAATGAACCTTGATGAGGCACAGAGTGTATATAAATATAGCCAAGAGCGTGCATTCCCTCTTTGCCTGTGCTGATTTGTAGGTGGGATAGTGTTTGCTGCCAAATGGCTCTAAAAATGTTTTTGTTCATTCCCAGTTCTGTGGTGGCCCCACAACTACCTGGACACTGGGGTTTTCTAATCTCCCACCATCCCTTGCATCCACCAGCAAGTGCTTCTGTCCTGCAAACAGTACCTGGTAAGGATCCTCTGTCTCCCCGATCCAGGCCTCCAGCCCTGCCCTTTCTTCCCCACCCTTCACCAGCTCCCTACACGTTACAAGGTGCCACAGCTGCAAAGCTTCCCAAAGAGTTCCTCTGAGAATGACTCCAGGGTTGGAAACTGATCTGCAGTACCATGCCCATGGGTAGATCCACATCGTCACAAGCTGCCAGCTCCCACCTTGAATTACTTGTTGGATCAAGTAATATTAGTATCATAGTGGTTAGGGATTCTCAATTTTCTAACGCACATCTTACACTTCATGGAAACAACCTGTCATAACTAACTCCAATCCCGCACTGGTACATTTTGAACCAGCTAACTTTTACTTATTAAGATCTCTGAATAACCTGATTCTGCCTTCTTCCCACCATTGCACATGCGTGCACAAACACACATACACCGCATACACCTACACCACATATACCCACACACACACCTCATATACACGCACACCACACACACACCACATACATCCCTTCCATACACCCACATACATGCACACCACATACACCCATATACATCACATACACACACCACAGAGACAACATACACACTGCACACACACCCACATACACGCACACCACATACACCCACTCACACATCTCACATACACACATTCCACATACACACCCCCCCACACCCCCCACACCCCCCACACACCCCACATACATATACACACCACACACACACCACAAATACATACACCATGCACACACATCACACAAACACCATGCACACACACATACACACACCACACACACACCACACACTCACACTCAGAATGATTGGCTAGAAGACAGCTTCTGAGAACCCTGCCTCTAGAACTAGCCACAATGTAGGGGGTTCTGTTACCTAGGTTGCTACAGGGCAGTCTGTGCTTCTTCCCAAGGTTAACAGTCGATGACCCCCAAACACCCAATATGGGGAAGAAATTCAGGGAGACCAATACAGGGCAGGGAGCTGAGGGAGATGAAGCAAAGGTCCAGCTTCATGCCTGTAGTGAGCCTGCCATGAATTCAGACTAGAAAGTATAGCTGCAGAGAAAAAGAAAAGAGCAAGTCTGAAGGTGCTGCAGATAAAAACACAGAGCAAAAGGTACACAGCCAGTAGGACGGACCTTAGGACGCAGCTAAGGCGAGGTCTCAGGAGGGCCCTAGGTTAGGTGTGAGTGATTCAGGAACTCCCCAGGAAGGTCATAGGAGAAGTGGGTGTTTCCTGGGGAGGCCTTACAGCACAGCTGACAGCTATTCTAGAAGGGAAGGGACAGTCCCAGATATTTTAAAGCCGAACAGGAGGGGTCCCAGGACCCTGGCTGGTCTGAAATCAAGTCTAACCTTCTCCTCCTTTGCTTTTCTCTTTAGGAATTGTCCAAACACAAAGCAGTCCACTAACAATACATATTCACTGACTGCTCAGCCTCTTGTGCTCAGTGGGGCCTCCACAGCTTATGAAATTGCAAAGAATTTAGAATATCCCCAAGCTTAATGGTCTGCACTAAAATTCTAGCAAGAATGCCTGGGAGAACTGACAGTGTGCAATAGCCATTTCAAAGTGAGAGGAACAATGATAAATAGAACAAACAAGTCACTCAGAGATCTTAATAAATAAAGGTTGGCTGGCTCAAAACATACCAGCACAGGATTGCAGTTAGTTATGATGGATTGTTTCCATGAAGTATAAGATGTGCATTGCAAACCTGAGACTGCCTAATCAGCAGAGAATAACTGGCTTAGCAGTCAGATTTTTCTGGGTTCAAATCCAACCCTACCCTTTAGAGTGTATATGATGTTGGGAAAATTATTTTATCTATTTGTTCCTTATTCATACTCATATCTTGGAGTAGCTCTGTAAGGGGAAGCCCATGCCCTTGTGGGAGGGACATGGCATCCCAGTAGAGGAAATTCATCAGAAGAATCTGTGTCCTGGTGAAGAGATTTGTCTTTCCAACCAGACCTGGGATTTGAGTAAGCAGACCTTCAAGGGAGAGGTGGATGTCAGTGTTAAGGTTCTCTTGGCTTAAAATGCCAGAAAAAGGCTCATATATTAGCTGGGACTCTGGACTATGCAAGTCGTACTGGAACCTGGAAGGAGGGAACACAGGAAGAACAGATGATCAAGGTTTACATCTTAGGAGACAAGGAAGGAGTAGAATTATTTGCAGCCCATGAGGCTGGGGTAGGAGCAAGTTGAGATAGGTCAGGTAATTTTGTGTGATGAAACAGAGGGTTGGAACACTTCGTTGATCATCACACACTTAGAAAGTATCATGTAAAACCGGAGCTATGTCATCTATGCCAAGAGGTTCCCCAGGGCCTTGAGCCAGAGATCTGAAGGCAACGCCATGCATTCAGAAAGCAAAAGGGGGTGGGGGACCATCATCAGTAAGAGGCAGAGACTGCCTCCCCAAGCGAGAGGTTAGGCCCATGAGGATACTCTCTCACTCCTTCTTTTCTACGGATTCTCCATCTAGAACTCAGAGTGGAGATTCTGGATTTAAGTCACTGGAAAGCATTTACACATAGCTGAAAGGTGGGGAGTTTCTAGTGAGGGACTTCATCGACAAATCACACCGTGTGCAGTGATTGAATCAATTCTGTGTTGTCTTTTGATTCTAGGATGCTCTTCAGAAGAACAAAACTAAACTTAAACAAAAAACACCCCATACCAAAACCAAAAAAAGAAAACAAACCTGTCTCCAAAAATAGGGATTTTATTGGCCTCTTTCCTGGTGCTCTAGATCTCTGAAAGTGCTCCCATGGCTAGACTGATTTGGCTGTCCTCAGACAACTATTTTGCTAAGGGTGACCTTTAAAATTCAGTTGACTATCTCTTGTACTGATTGGCATTCTTAACAATGAGCCAAGTCAAGCTCAGTCCTGCCTTCTCCAGCTTTCAGCATGTGAATATTCTACAATCCTGAGTTTGTCCAGCAAACCAATAATGATTTCCAGCCCCAAAGGAAAGATATATTACTTCCACCTTATTCCCCCAAAATGTGAAACTGCTTTATTTTCCTCATCTTTCCACATTCTACTTCCTCGGTTGTTGAATCAGGGGAGTCTTAACTTCAGGGAACCCCAAGTTTCCCCAGGTCACATTCCCATGGAAAATAAAACCAGTGGTTTCTTGGCTTTTTCATAAAGGGTAAAAATCATGGAATAGCATTGAGAAAGACTAGGAACTACTGCAAATGGTCAAAGATCACGATGAGTTGTAAAAGGGATGGATTTAGTCCCCCAAATACTTTGCAAAACTTTGCTATGTATTTTAGGGACTCAAATAAAGTAGCCAATGAGGAATGGGAGGGAGCATGAGGGTGAGGTATCAAAACCAAAAAATCTGCTGCCGTTGAGTCGATTCCAACTCATAGCAACCCTATAGGTAAAAAAAAAGTAGAAGAAATCGGGAAGAAGCAGAGAGCAATCTGCTTTGGGAGTGATGTGGACTAAATGATACATGACAAAAAAAAGCAACGCGGGCATATTCATCACACTACTGCTCTGGCTGGGAAAGGGAAGCCATTGGGGTAGTAAGAACACAGAAGAGATCTGTAAAGTGTTCAGTCTCCACTTTCTAGAAGTCCCCCAATCACACACATATACAGCATTTTACAATTTGCAGAGCACTTTGGCAGACATTGAATCACCTGTGATGGGAAGACGTGGTGAAAAGACTTTGAGTCAGTTCAAATGCCAGTTCTGCTCCTTCTTCTGTGTGCCTTAGCTATGAATGCAGGAGAAGTAAAGATCCCTTCTCCCCCACAGAGGCTTAGAAGAGGCATCAGCTTGGGCAAAGCCATAGAGCGAGCAGGCCCACATTGTCCTAGGGGCTCTGACCCCAAGTAGGTGCTCCCTCCACAACAGGTTGGAGAGATGGTTCTATGAGGACACTTCCTTCAGTTGTCTGGGAGAGCACTGGGTGCTGGAGTACCTTCCCTGGCACAGAACCAGCTCTGCAGACTTTCTTTGGTACCCTTACTTTGTCCCACACCTGTCGGAGGAGCTTGGACATGCTTGCTTTCCATGATCTGAACTGACCATGAACTAAACTGTTTCACTTGTCCCTTTGGGTCGCTGGCTGTGTTCGCCCACCTGCTGTCCCTTTACTTGTCTTAGCTCCGAAGATGATTCTTCAGGCCTTCATTCCAGGTCTCCTTTCTGCTTCTCAGATTACTCAGTCCTGGGATTCTCTGACAGTCCTTTCCTAGATCCCAGGAGTAGACCCTGGCAGGTATCCCACCATCAGAAGGATGGCCAAGGAATGGCTCACAGTAGGCCTCTCAAGACCTGGACACTGACATCACACTGCCTGGCTGAGTCCAAGCTCTGGCACGTGGGGCTCTGGGACTCCATGTCCCTGAGCTTCAGTTTGTTCATTAATGTTTTTGTTGTTCTTGGCTGCCGTTGAGTGGACCCCTAACTCATGGCGACCCCACACGCAATGGAACAAAACGCTGCCTGGTCCTACAACATCTCCATGATTTGTGAATCAGACCGTTGTGGTCAGTAACGTGGGAGATGATGATAATGCCTTTCCTCATGGTGAAGTGCATGTGGTTGGCACAATGTCTGGCACATACTAAATATGCCTTATTATTATTAACATTATTATTATTCATGATGCACTCTATCTCTCTTTATGCTTAAATTAAACCACAAAAGTTAATGTCTTAATATGTTTGCAGATGCTATGTGGCCTGCGATACATCTACATCCTTCTAGCCAACCATGTATTCACAGAAGATTGTCTGAAGAACGTACTACATAATCGGCATCTGAATTTTCCCAGACAAGAGCCTGAAAGCATTTATTCCACTGCAGGCCATTCTGCTGAGGTCAATGTAAATTAAGTGCATTGATTCCCCAGTGAACCTGTAATTGCTGCCTAGGAGATTGATGGGCATCACAGATGCATGGTTTTCAAAAGCAAGTCTGCCTATAATGTGTGCACTTCTTCTGCTACTGTCTGTAATGCTAACTAAAGCTGCTGCTTTCTGCCAAAGGAAGGTGGTCTGGAATGCTTGGTCTTTTTAGGATGAGAATTATTGCAAGATCTTCACAGGGACTCCCAGCCTATGTATTAAGAGTCTTTTATAGGAAATGAAAGGATCTCATACTACCTCAATCAGCATAAATGGGAGCATTTCTGTAAGGAGAAAGATGGTCTTTTGGAATCCGCAGGCAGGAATGCAATACTTAAGTGAGGCTTGATGGTTTCTATCTTTCTTATCTCTCTCCTCTGCAGATGGTGCCTCTCCATATCCAAGTCTACATTAAAAAAAAAAAAAAAAAAGCGGCCCACACATCGTGAGTTTTACATATCACATCCGTATTCATGGAGACATGAAATCCCACTTAGCCCTAAATTGTAATACCTAGAGATAGGATTACGATGGTCCCAGCTTGGGTCGTGCAGCCCAATCAACTGTAGACAAGAGCAGGGTTGGGGACGTGGTTACATAGTGCAAAATGCCTGCCAGGAATTCATGATTGTGAGCAAGGATGGGGGGTTATGGTCAAAATGGGGTCACTCAGCACTGGGAAGATGGTCCAACAGCCATTCCCTATAACCACACTGGGGAACAGACATTCAAATAGGGACTTTTTGTTTAAATCAGGTAATTTATGAGGTCGAGATTGATGAAGACAAAAAAGAGCATTTATTATACTTGCAACTCTTTATGCTGAGGTTCGTTTCTTTAATTCTAGTGTGAGAAAAATGAACCTCACTAAAACTTTCCAGTTTTTGGTGTTTAGCTCTCCAGACCACCTGAAGAAGTGGCGTAATTGCCTAAAGGCATTTACACAGGAAAGTACAATGTGGTTGGGCCAAAATCTCTATAGCCACTCTTGCAACAGCTCTTGAAGTCTCCTGGGGGTGGTTTCTCTTCCTGCTCTGGATCTGCAGCTTTCCACATGATCACTCTTAATTCACTGCATATCATGGCATGTCAGATGCTCTGCTTTCCTGCACTGGGGAATTGAAGTGGACGAGAGAAAAAACAGTTTTGTAATCCAAGTGCCTTCTCATAAATCTCAGAGGCAGGGTTGTTACTAAACAGCTGGCCTTGATTCCTTGCCTCAGGGCTCAGAATGCCTCCCAAGTAAAAGATGCCCTTGGACCAGACCAGTGAATCCTTCCTGTGAAGGAAGTGAATCTGTCCAAGTACCCTAGCTGTCATTGAAGAAAGGGAGAGAATGAAACCGTGAAGAGAAGCCTTCGAGAGTTCCTTCAGCCCTTCACCTATAATTTCTCTCCCTACTCTTCTGAAATGGGGAAGTTTATTTGTTCAGTGTAGAATTCTCACCTTCCACACAGGAGACCTGGGTTCTAAGCCAGTGTACCTCCTGCATAGCCACTAACCATCTGTCAGTGGAGGTTTGCATGTTGCTATGATGCTGAACAAGCTTCTGTGGAGCTTCCAGACTAAGACAAACTTGGAGAAAGGCTTGGTGACTTATCTCTGAAAATTAGTCAGTGAAAACCCTACAGATCACAGCAGGTCCAGTCTGCAGTGGATCATGGGGATGATGCAGGACTGGGCAGCATTTCATTCCGTTGTTCATGGGGTAGCCTTGAGTCAGGGGCCAACTCAGTGACAACTAACAATAAGAACAGCTTGACCAAACAATTTAGAAGGACATGTAAATTACTGACAAAATTCTATCAAACTGTTTAAATTTTGGTCCTTTTTTTCCTTTAAATAAATTTATGAAATACACGAGTAGAAAAATGCATAAAGCATGAGTGTGTAGCTAGAATAAGTTTCATAAATAACAGCCTCTGTGCTCCTCTCAGTCACTTTCTCTCCAAAAGTAACCACTACACTGACTTCTGGAGTCTCTGGATGATGCAAATGGTTAAGCGCTTGATTACTAGCCAAGAGGTTTGAGGTTCTAACCCCCCCAGATGCACCTCAGAAAACAGTTCTGGCAGTCTGCTTCAGAAAGGTCACAGCCCTGAAAATTCTACGGCGCAGTCCTACTTTGAACGTCTGGGATTGCCATGAGCAGAAATCAACTCCAGGGCAACTAACAACAACATTCTGACTTCTAACACCATGGGATAGTTTCTTGTTAGTAAAATTTATGCAGCGTGTACTCACCTGTGTCTGGCCACCTTTGCTCAACATTATGTGAACTTTATTCTGTTGTTTTGTATATTTGTTATGTGAAGTTTGTTAATCTTCAATTATGTTTTGGATTGCACAGTATGAACATGCTACCGTGTATTTACACATTCAAATATTGTTGGGCACGTGGGTGATTTTATTGTGAGATTATTACAAATAATGCTGCAATAGCCCCTAACAACGACAAGCATATTTTTTGTGAATACTTGTATAAATTTATATTGAGAAAATACTAAGGAGTGAAATTGTTGTGTCACAGCATATACGGAAGGTCATCTGTAGTAGAGACTACCAGTATACCAAAGTGGATATACCAACATATATCCCTCCAGCACACTATAAAAGTTTCTGTTGTCCCATATTTCCCCTAAGAAATATTATCATTGGTCTTTTAAAATTTGGTGATTCTGGTGTCTTATTTTCATGTCTTTGATGACGAGTGAGATGAGGACTTTTTCAAATGTTTTTTGGGCATTTGGATGTTATCCCTGGTAGTGCTGCTGTGCCAGATACACCACACATGGGTGGCTGTGATGGTTAAGGTTGTGCGTCAACTGGGTTGGACTATGATTTCAGTGGTTTGGCAGTTATGTAATCATGTAGTTTAGCAGTTGTATAATGATGTAGTCATCCTCCATGGTGTGATCTAATACGATCAGCCAGTCAGTTTTAAGGGGACTTTCCTTGGGGGCGTGGCCTGTATCCAATATATATGTGAATGTTCGAGCAAAGCTCGCCTGCTTGCTCTGGCTCCTGCATCCAGCTTGTCATTATCCGTTCTCTGGTTCGTAGGACTTGAGCCAAAGGCCTACCATACTGCTTGCCGATCTTGGGATTCATTGGCCTCTACAGCCTGTGAGCCCACAGCCTTCCATCTTACCTGCCAGTCTTGGATTCATTAGCCTCCAAAGCCTGTGAGCCAGTGGCCTGCCATATGAACTGCTGATTAGGGGCTCATCAGCCCCTGATGCTTCGTGAGTCAGGAGAAGCCTCCAGCCTGATGTCTGACTCACAAACTTGGGACTTGCCAGCCTCTACAAATGAGCCATTTATTTGAGATAAATCTCTTTCTCTATGTATGTGTGTGTATATATATATATATATTTCACTAGTTTTGCTTCTCTAAAGAATCCAGCCTAAGACAGTTGGACTGGGAGTGCTTCTAGAGAAAAAAAAAGAATCCTAATGATGAGTTTTCTAAACTGGGTTCTTAGTTCTGACTAGTCTTAAAGCCACTGATAACTCTGCCTCCAGTAGTACAGAGGGTGCTGCTAATCCATCATGGGAGGTGTCAATATTAATATGCAAAATATCACTACCAATATATCAAGTTTTGATGAGAAGTGAGGCCCTGGGTGATTACATGTTTGATACTTTCCTACAATTTTGTCAGAATGAGCAGTATAGGGAAGCTAGTTTGTTGTTCCTACTTTCACTAGACAAAGTGATGAAAGAAAGAGATGAGCTCAGGGCTTCAGAGTCATAAGCACTGCATAAAAGACTTCAAATTTGCCACTTGTACCCTGAAAGAAAGCCCTGCTTCTTGTAGTATCAGAGCTAATATTGCTGAAAACCAAACCCAAAGTCTTATTGTAAGAGTGGCTGGATTAAAATGCCGACTGAATTCCAAAACTCGAATAGTGTCTGAAATTAAAGTGAAGGCAGTGATTGGAAAGAAACGGAATCCTAAAATTTAGTATGGGGATATATGGGTAGATAATCAGGAAGCTGGGGACATTGAGCCCCTAAATTCTGCTGAATCACTCCTGCCAACAGAACCAGCCGTCTTACTCCCAGCTGAAGACATTACTCCATCTTTGTCTGCTGAGCCAGCCTCCACCCCCAGTAAAGCCATTGTCCCCTCCACCCCCATCTGTGTGTCTGAATAACCTTTCTCTGAGATACCACCTGGTGTGGCATCTGAGTCATCACCTGGGGAATCACATGGGGTAAATGCCTTATAAGGCATTGCTGAATATTGCTAAGACCCATTGCAACCACTCATTTTTGCTTCTAGACCTAGTATTAGACTTAAGTCCCAGAGAGCCCCAAAAGGTGAAGTAAAAATTATGACCCAGGAGGAGGTACATTACACTCCAAAAGAGCTGCTTAACTTTCCTAATATGTGCAAACAGAAACCTGGGAAATATGTGTGGGAATGTCTGTTGAGGGTGTGGGATAATGGTGCAAGAAACAAAAGTTAGATCAGTCTGAGTTTATTGATACAGGCCCACAAAGCACAGATTATTCATTCAGTGTTTCAGCTCAAGAGGTTAGGAAAGGATCTAACAGTTTATTAGGTTGGTTTGCTGAAGAATGGATTACACAGCGACCTATGCTAAATCAAGTTTAAGTACCAGATCTGCCTTGGTATACTATAGAAGAAAGTATTCAAAGGCTTAGGGAAATTGGTATGTTAGAGTGGATTTATCAGGTTAGATCCCACGGACCCACCCATGGAATGCTCAGAGGACACACTTTTACAATGGTGAGGAACAAATATGTGAAGGGAGCCCCAGCATCCTTGAATGCTTCCGCGATTGCTATTTGATGTAAGTCAGATTTGGTAGTGGGAACTGCCGTAACTGAATTAAGACACCTAACTACCATACGGCTGATTGGATGCTGTGGTGGTAGGGTCCAAGTGGCACACTCAATCAACAAAGACATGGTGGGTGTGGTTTCCATGATAGACTATGGAGTCAAAGTAGTAATCAGAATAGTCTGAGTTGTATGAACTTAAGGCATTAGTTACTTAGTCATGGTGTCCCTAGGAGTGAAATAGATGGGAAACCTTCTTGTACACCACTTGTATAAGTAGAAGAATTCTAGGTCAACTGAATGACAGTGAAACTTGAGTCATGGTCCCTCAGTCAACTCCTAGACTTGAGCAGTTTACAGACTCACAACACTTCAATGAAGGGAAGTTGGGTGTCCTTAAGGAAGGACCTCACTATACTGCCAGAAAGTTATGAGGTTAATCTTTTCTCTCAGAACCTTAGAGTGACTGTTCCTTGGGGGAAAGGGAAATAAGCAGACTTTTTGGAAATTACTGGACACTGGCTCTGAACTGACACTAATTCCAGGAGACCCAAAATGTCACTGTGGCACACCAGTCAGAGTGGGGGTGTGTGGACATCAGGTTATTAATAAAGTCTTAGCTCAGGTTCATCTGAAAGTGGGCCCAGTGGGTCTCTGAACCCATCCTGTAATGATTTCCCCAGTTCCAGAATGTGTAATTGGAATAGATATTCTCAGCAACTGGCAGAACCCTCCCACTGGATCCCTGACAAGTGGAGTAAGGTCTATTATGGTAGGAAAAGTCAAATGGAAGCCATTAGAACTGCCCTTGCCTAGGAAAATAATAAACCACAAGCAATACAGTATTCCTGTAGGGATTGCAGAGATTACTGTCACCATCAAGGACTTGAAGCATGCAGGGTGGTTATTCCCACTACAACCCCATTCAACTTGCTTATTTGGCCTGTGAAAAAAGAGGTGAATCTTGAAGAATGGCAGTGAATTATTGTACACTTCAGCAGGTGGTGACTCCAACTGCAGCTGCTGTTCCAGGTGTGGTTTCATTGCTTGAGCAAATTAAAACATCTCCTGGTACCTGGTGCACAGCTATTGATCTGGCTAATGCATTTTTCTTGATTCCAGTTTTGAAGAAACACCAGAAGCAGTTTGTCTTCAGCTGGCAAGGCAAGCAGTGCACCTTCGCTGTCCTACCTCAGAGATATATCAACTCTCCAGCCATAATTCAGTTCACAGGCACCCTGATGACCCTTCCCATGCACAAGAAGTCACACTGGTCCATCACATTGATGACATTTTGCTGATAGGACCTAGTAAGGAAGAGCTGTCAATGCCTCTGGACTAAATGGTAAAATATTTGCACACTAGAAGGTGGGTGTGATGGTTAAGATTGTGTATCAACTTTGCTGGGCCATGATTCTCAGTGTTTTGGTGGTCATATAATATTATGATCACTTCCCTGTTGACATTTGATATGTGATCACCCCATGATGGGCTCTGCTGTGAGTAGCCATTCAGTTGAAAGAGAGTTTCCTTGGGCGTGTGGCCTGCATCTGGAATATAAGCAGATGTACTGGCTTTTGCTCATTCTGGATCCTGCATCTGGCTCCTGTTCATTAGACCTCTGGTTCTTGGGACTTTAACTAGCAGCTTACCTGTCGTCTTGCCTGCCAATCTTGAGATTTGTCAGTCTTCACAGCCTGTGAGCAATAGCTCTGCTCTCTGACCTGCCAATCTTGGGTTCACCAGCCCCTGTGGCATGTTGAGATGTTCTTTCTAAAGTGAAGAATAAATTGTTACATCTGCCCCCTCCTATGGCCAAAAAGGAGGCACAATGCTTGGTGGGCCTCTTTGGATTTTTGAGGCAACATATTGCTCATTTGGGTGTGCTGTTCCAGCCCATTTATCAAGTTACTTGAAAGCTAGTTTTTAGCTTGACCCAGAATAAGAGAAGTCTCTGCAACAGGTTCAGGCTGCTATGGAAGCCACACTGCCACTCGGGCCATATGATCTGACTGATCCAATGGTGCTTGAAGTGTCAGTGGCAGATAGAGATACTGTTTGGAGTCTTTTGCCGTCTTCTATTGGCCCATATTGGTGAATCACAGTGCGGACCTTTAGGATTTTGGAACAAAGCCCTGCCATCCTCCTTTTGAGAAAAAGGTTCTGGCTTGTTACTGGGCCTTAGTAGAAACTGAATGCCTAACCATGGGCTACCAAGTCACCATGCAGCCTGAGCTGCCCATCATGAACTGAGTGTTGTCTGCCCCAGAGAGCCATAAATTCAGACGTTCACAGTAGCGCTCCATCATTAAATGGAAGTGGTATATACGAGATCGGGGTTAAGCAGGACATGAAGACACAAGAATGTTGTATGAGAAAGTGGCCCAAATGCCCAAGGTATCCACTCCTGTCACATTACCTGCCCTCTCCAAGACTACACTATGACCTCATGGGGGAGTTCCTTATGATTAGTTGACTGAGGAAGAGAAAATTCATGACTGGTTTACAGATGGTTCTGTAAAATATGCAGGCACCACACAAAAGTGGACAGTGGCAGCACTTCAGCCCCTTTCTGGGACCTTCCTTTAGGACAGTGTTGATGGATCATCCCAATGGCAGAACTTCAGGAAGTGAACCTGGTTGTTCACTTTGCCTGGAAGGAGGAATGGACACATGTGTGACTGTATACTTGTTCATGGGCTGTGGCTGATGGTTTGGCTGGATGGCCAGAGACTTGAAAGGAACATGATTAAGAATTGGTGACAAGGAGGAATGGAAAAGAGGTATGTGGATAGACCTCTCTGAAAGGGCCAAAGAAATGAAGATATTTATGTCTCATGTGAATGCTCACCAAAGGGTGACCTCGGCAGAGAAGGATCTTAACAATCAAGTGGATAGGATGATATGTTCTGGTGGAACCAGTCATTCTATTTCCCCAGCCACTCCCTGTCATTGCCCAATAGGTTTATGAACAAAGTGGCCATGGTGGCAGGGATGTACATTATACATGGGCTCAGCAACATGGACTTCCACTCACCAAGGCTGACTTGGCTACAGCGACTGCTGAGTGCCCAATCTGCCAGCAGCAGAGACCAATACCGAGTCCGTGATATGGCACCATTCCTCAAAGTGATCAGCCGGCAGCCTGGTGGCAGGCTGATGACATTGGACTGCTTCCGTTATGGAAAGGGCAGCATTTTATTCTTAGTGGAATAGACACTTAAACTGGATATGGATCTGCCTTCCTTGCATGCATCGCTTCTGCCAAAACCACATTCTGTGCATTTACAGAATGCCTTATCCACCATCATGTCCTCCCACACAGCGTTGCCTCAGATCAAGGGACTCACTGCACAGCAAACAAAGTGTAGCAGTGGCCCCATGGTCATGGAATTCAGTGGTCTTACCATGTTTCCCATCATCCTGAAGCAGCTGCCTTGATAAAACAATGAAATGGCCTCCTAAAGACACAATTACGGTGCCTACTAGGTGGCAGTGCTTTGCATTGTTGCGGCAGTGTTCTCCAGGAGTCTGTATATGCTTTTAACCAGAGTCCAGTATGTGGTGCTGCTTCTCCCATAGCCAGGATTCACGGGTCCAGGAATCATGAGGTAGAAATGGGAGTAGCACCACTCACTATTACCCTAATGACCCAATTAAAAAATTTTTGCTACCTGTCCCGTGACCCTATGCTGTGTGATTGTAGAGGTCTTAATCCCAAAAGGAGGAATGCTTCCACCTGGAGACACAGCATGGATTTCATTGAACTGGAAGTTTAGAATGCCACCCAGCCACTTTGGGCCCCTTTTACCTCTGGATCAACAGGCAAAGAAAGGAGTTAACATATTTGCTGGTGTGATTGATTATTACTACCAAGGGGAATTGTATTTGTGTTGCATAATGGAGGTAGAGAAAAGTATGTCTGGAATGCAGGAGATCCCTTGAGTGTCTCTTAGTATTGCCATGCCCTGTGATTAAAGTCAATAGAAAACAACAGCAACCCAATTCTGACATGACTACTAATGACCCAGACCCTTCAGGAATGAAGGTTTGGTTGACCCCACCAGGCAAAGAACCACGACCAGCTGAGGTGCTTGCTGAGGGCAAAGGGAATACAGAATGGGTGGGGGAAGAAGGCAGCTCTAAATATCAGTTATGTCTCTCTGACAAGTTGCAGAAAGGAGGACTGTAATTGTTATGAGTATTTCTTCCTTGCATGTGTGCATAAAATATTTTGTTTTCTTTACTTTAAAATATACGATGTAAACAGGGCTAGTGTGTTTTTGGTTGTATGCATGTTAGTTTTATCATGTTAGGCACAAGTATGACTTTGAGATTCTTACTGAATAGTCAGACCTGTTTTGTGAGATGAGCCTTTTTTTTTTTTTTTTTTACAACATTTAGTCTTCCAATGCATGCATGCTGTGTATTCTTTGACTTAAATAGATTTTCTTTATCTTATCTCAATATCATTTGCTACTTTTCAGTAGAGAATTCTTGTTAAGTTTATTTCCAGGTTGTGTGTGATGTGTGATGCTAGAATAAATGTTATAGCCTTATAATTTTATTATCTAATTTTTTCTTACTAATACATAAAAGTAGAGTTGATTATTTTTGTATAATACATTTGTGTCCAGTGGTATTATTGAATTTGCTTACTAAATAGTCTAGTTAATCTGTAGAATATTTGGGTTTTCTGTGTACACAAATTCTGTCATCTGTGAATAGTGAACATTTGATTCTTTCTTGTCCAATACTTATATTTCAGTTTAATTTTGTTGGTTGATTTCACTGACTAAAACTTCCAGAACAATGTTAAGTAGAAGTGGTGATATCAGGCATCCATGAATACTCATTCTTCAATTCAGGGAAAGAGCTTTCAATATTTCAAATTTTGCTTTATGTGCACTGCACATCTTTTATTGGTACATGTAAGTTTAAGAAATTATCTTCCATTTCTAGCTTGATAAGATTTTTAATTTATGAATGGACACTGAATTTTTAAAATAATTTTTCTGCGTTGTTGGATTAAATTGAACTTGGTTTTGATATATTAATCTTTTTAAATATTGCTGGATTTGGTGTGATGGATAATTTGATGTGTCTGCTTGGCTAGGCTGTGATCCTTAGTGATCTGGCCAGATACTAGACTGATTGCTGTTTTTTTTTTTTTTTATTTATTTTTTTACACTGCACTTTATTATTATTATTTTTTTTATTGAACTTTAGATGAAGATTTACAGAACAAAATAGTTTCTCATCAAACAGTAGACACATTGCTGTATGACATTGGTTAACAACCCCACACACGGCATGTAACACTCTCCTTTCACAACCCTGGGTTCCCTATTACCAGCTGTCTTGTTCCCTCCTACCTTCCAGTCCCTGCCTCAGGGACTGTTTTGTTTTGTTCCATGGGCCTGTTCAATCTTTGGCTTAAGGGTGAACCTCAGGGGTGGCCTTGTTACTGAGCTGAAAGGGTGTCCGGGGACCATACTCTCAGGGTTTCTTCAGTTTCTGTCAGGGTAGCAAGTCCGGTCTTTCTTTCTTTTTTTTTAAATAGTGTTTATTGTGCTTTAATTGAAAGTTTACAAATCAAGTCAGTCTGTCACATATAAGCTTATGTACACCTTACTCCATACTCCCACTTACTCTCCCCCAATGAGTCAGCCCGCTCCCTCCTTCCAGTCTCTCCTTTCGTGACGATTTTGCCAGTTTCTAACCCTCTCTACCCTCCTACCTCCCCTCCAGACAGGAGATGCCAACACAGTCTCAAGTGTCCACCTGATACAAGTAGCTCACTCTTCATCAGCATCTCTCTCCAACCCACTGTCCAGTCCCTTCCATGTCTGATGAGTTGTCTTCAGGAATGGTTCCTGTCCTGGGCCAACAGAAGGTTTGGGGACCATAACCACCAGGATTCTTCTAGTCTCAGTCAGACCATTAAGTCTGGTCTTTTTATGAGAATTTGGGGTCTGCATAATTATCCCACTGTTCTCCTGCTCCCTCAGGGGTTCTCTGTTGTGCTCCCTGTCAGGGCAGTCATTGGTTGTGGCCAGGCACCATCTAGTTCTTCTGGTCTCAGGATGATGTAAGTCTCTAGTTCATGTGGCCCTTTCTGTCCCTTGGGATCATAGTTGTCGTGTGACCTTGGTGTTCTTCATTCTCCTTTGATCCAGGTGGGTTGAGACCAATTGATGCATCTTAGATGGCCGCTTGTTAGCATTTAAGACCCCAGACGCCACATTTCAAAGTGGGATGCAGAATGTTTTCATAGCAGAATTATTTTGCCAATTGACTTAGAAGTCCCCTTAAGCCATAGTCCCCAAACCCCTGCCCTTGCTCTGCTGACCTTCGAAGTATTCAGTTTACCCCGGCAACTTCTTTGCTTTTGGTCCAGTCCAGTTGAGCTGACCTTCTGTGTATTGAGTATTGTCCTTCCCTTCACATAAAGTAGTTCTTACCTACTAACTAATCAGTAAATAACCCTCTCCCACCCTTCCTCCTTCCCCTCCTCGTAACCACAAAAGTATGTGTTCTCAGTTTATACTATTTCTCATGTTCTTATAATAGTGGTCTTATACAATATTTGTCCTTTTGCCTCTGACTAATTTCGCTCAGCATAATGCCTTCCAGGTTCCTCCATGTTATGAAATGTTTCACGGATTCATCACTGTTCTTTATCGATGCATAGTATTCCATTGTGTGACTATACCATAATTTATTTAACCATTCATCCGTTGATGGACACCTTGGTTGCTTCCAGCTTTTTGCTATTGTAAACAGAGCTGCAATAAACATGGGTATGCATGTATCTGTTCGTGTAAAGGCTCATATTTCTCTAGGGTATATTCTGAGGAGTGGGATTTCTGGGTTGTATGGTAGTTCTATTTCTAACTTTTTAAGAAAACGCCAGATAGATTTCCAAAGTGGTTGTACCATTTTACATTTCCACCGGCAGTGTATAAGAGTTCCAATCTCTCTGCAGCCTCTCCAACATTTATTATTTTGTGCTTTTTGGATTAACGCCAGCCTTGTTGGAGTTTTTTTTTTTTGTTGGAGTGAGATGGAATCTCATCGTGGTTTTAATTTGCATGTCTCTAATGGCTAATGATCGAGAGCATTTTCTCATGTATCTGTTAGCTGCCTGAATATCTTCTTTAGTGAAGTGCGTGTTCATATCCTTTGCCTACTTTTTGGTTGGGTTGTTTGTCTTTTTGTGGTTGAGTTTTAACAGAATCATATAGATTTTAGAGATCAGGCGCTGGTCGGAGATGTCATAGCTGAAAAATTTTTCCCAATGTGTAGGTGGTCCTTTCACTCTTTTGGTGAAGTCTTTAGATGAGCATAGGTGTTTGATTTTTAGGAGCTCCCAGTTATCTGGTTTCTCTTCGTCATTTTTGGTAATGTTTTGTATTCTGTTTATGCCTTGTATTAGGGCTCCTAAGGTTGTCCCTATTTTTTCTTCCATGATCTTTATCGTTTTAGTCTTTGTGTTTAGGTCTTTGATCCACTTGGAGTTAGTTTTTGTGCATGGTGTGAGGTATGGGTTCTGTTTCATTTTTTTGCAAATGGATATCCATTTATGCCAGCACCGTTTGTTAAAAAGACTATCTTTTCCCCAATTACCTGACACTGGGCTTTTGTCAAATATCAGCTGCTCATATGTGGATGGATTTATATCTGGGTTCTCAATTCTGTTCCATTGGTCTATGTGCCTGTTGTTATACCAGTACCAGGCTGTTTTGACTACTGTGGCTGTATAATAGGTTCTGAAATCAGTGAGGCCTCCCACTTTCTTCTTCTTTTTCAGTAATGCTTTATTTATCTGAGGCTTCTTTCCCTTCCATATGAAGTTGGTGATTTGTTTCTCCATCACATTAAAAGATGTCGTTGGAATTTGGATCCGAAGTGCATTGTATGTATAGATGGCTTTTGGTAGAATAGACATTTTTACTATGTTAAGTCTTCCTATCCATGAGCAAGGTATGTTTTTCTACTTATGTAGGTCCGTTTTAGTTTCTTGCACTAGTACTTTGTAGTTTTCTCTGTATAGGTCTTTTACAGCTTTGGTAAGATTTATTCTTAAGTATTTTATCTTCTTGGGGGCTATTGTGAATGGTATTGATTTGGTGATTTCCTCTTCGATGTTCTTTTTGTTGATGTAGAGGAATCCAAGTGATATTTGTATGTTTATCTTATAATCTGAGACTCTGCCAAACTCTTGTATTAGTTTCAGTAGTTTTCTGGAGGATTCCTTAGGGTTTTCTGTGTATAAGATCATGTCATCTGCAAATAGAGACAATTTTACTTCCTCCTTGCCAATCTGGATGCCCTTTATTTCTTTGTCTAGCCTAATTGCTCTGGCTAGGACCTCTAGCACAATGTTGAATAAGAGCGGTGATAAAGGGCATCCTTGTCTGGTTCCCGTTCTCAAGGGAAATGCTTTCAGGCTCTCTCCATTTAGAGTGATGTTGGCTGTTGGCTTTGGTGATGTTGGCTGTTGGCTTTGTATAGATGCCCTTTATTGTGCTGAGGAATTTTCCTTCAATTCCTATTTTGCTGAGAGTTTTTATCATGAATGGGTGTTGGACTTTGTCAAGTGCCTTTTCTGCATCAATTGATAAGATCATGTGGTTTTTGTCTTTGTTTTATTTATATGGTGAATTACATTAATGGTTTTTCTAATATTAAACCAGCCTTGCATACGTGGTATAAATCCCACTTGGTCGTGGTGGATTATTTTTTTGATATGTTGTTGAAGTCTATTGACTAGAATTTTGTTGAGGATTTTTGCATCTATGTTCATTACGGATATAGGTCTGTAATTTTCTTTTTTTGTGGTGTCTTTTTTTTTTTTTTTTACCTGGTTTTGGTATCAGGGAGATGGTGGCTTCATAGAGTGAGTTAGGTAGTATTCCATCATTTTCTATGCTTTGAAATACCTTTAGCAGTCATGGTGTTAACCCTTCTCTGAAAGTTTGGTAGAACTCTGCAGTGAAGCCATCCGGGCCAGGGCTTTTTTTTTTGCTGGGGTTTTTTGATTATCTTTTCAATCTCTTTTTTTGTTATGGGTCTATTTAGTTGTTGTACTTCTGATTGTGTTAGTTTAGATAGGTAGTGTTTTTCTAGGAATTCATCCATTTCTTCTAGGTTTGCAAATTTTTTAGAGTACAATTTTTCGTAATAATCTGATATGATTCTTTTAATTTCAGTTGGGTCTGTTGTGTGATGTGGTCCTTTTCGTTTCTTATTCGGGTTATTTGTTTCCTTTCCTGTATTTCTTTAGTCAGTCTGGCCAATGGTTTATCAATTTTGTTATTTTTTTCAAAGAACCAACATTTGGCTTTGTTAATTCTTTCAATTGTTTTTCTGTTCTCTAATTCATTTAGTTCAGCTCTAATTTTTATTGTTTGTTTTCTTCTGGTGCCTGATGGGTTCTTTTGTTGCTTGCTTTCTATTCGTTCAAGTTGTAGGGACAGTTCTCTGATTTTGGCTGTTTCTTCCCTATGTACGTGTGCATTTATCAATATAAATTGACCTCTGAGCACTGCTTTTGCTGTGTCCCAGAGGTTTTGATAGGAAGTATTTTCATTCTCGTTGCATTCTATGAATTTCTTTATTCCCTCCTTAATGTCTTCTCTAACCCAGTCTTTTTTCAGCAGGGTATTGTTCAGTTTCCAAGTATTTGATTTATTTTCCCATTATTGATTTCCACTTTTATGGCCTTGTGGTCTGAGAAGATGCTTTGTAATATTTCAATGTTTTGGATTCTGCAAAGGTTTGTTTTATGACCTAATTTGTGGTCTATTCTAGGGAATGTTCCATGTGCGCTAGAAAAAAATATATACTTTGCAGCTGTTGGGTGGAGTGTTCTGTATAAGTCTATGAGGTCAGGTTGGTTGATTGTAGCAATTAGGTCTTCCGTGTCTCTATTGAGCTTCTTACTGGATGTCCTGTCCTTCTCCGAAAGTGGTGTGTTGAAGTCTCCTACTATAATTGTGGAGGAGTCTATCTCACTTTTCAGTTCTGTTAAAGTTTGTTTTATGTATCTTGCAGCCCTGTCATTGGGTGCATAAATATTTAATACGGTTATATCTTCCTGGTCTATTGTCCCTTTAATCATTATGTAGTGTCCTTCTTTATCCTTCGTGTTGGATTTAACTTTAAAGTCTATTTTGTCAGACATTAATATTGCTACTCCTGCTCTTTTTTGCTTGCTGTTTGCTTGATATATTTTTTCCATCCTTTGAGTTTTAGTTTGTGTCTCTAAGTCTAAGGTGTGTCTCTTGTAGGCAGCCTATAGACAGATTGTGTTTCTTTATCCAGTCCGAGACTCTGTCTCTTTATTGGTGCATTTAGTCCATTTACATTCAGTGTAATTATAGATAATTGTGTGTTTAGTGCTGTCATTTTGATGCCTTTTTGTGTGTGTTTTTGACAATTTCATTTTCCCACTTACTTTTTTGTGCTGAGACGTTTTTCTTTGTAAATTGTTTGTTCCTCATTTTTATAGTAGTTGAATTTATGTTTGCTGAGTCGTTATGTTTTTCTTAGTTTTTATTTTGAGTTATGGAGTTGTTATACCTCTTTGTGGTTACCTTAGTATTTACCCCTATTTTTCTAAGTAAAAACCTAACTTGTATTGTCTTATATCGCCTTGTTTCCCTCTCCGTATGGCAGTTCTGTGCCTCCTGTATTTAGTCCCTCTTTTTGATTATTGCGATCTTTTACATATTGACTTCAATGTTTCCCTGTTTTGAGCATTTCTTTCTTTTTAAAATTAATCTTAATTTGTTTTTGTTATTTCCCTATTTGAGTTGATATCAGGATGTTCTGTTCTGTGACCTTGTGTTGTGCTGGTATCTGATATTATTGATTTTCTGACCAAACAATTTCCCTTAGTATTTCTTGTAGCTTTGGTTTGGTTTTTTGCAAATTCTCTAAGCTTGTGTTTATCTGTAAATGTCTTAATTTCACCTTCATATTTCAGAGAGAGTTTTGCTGGATATATGATCCTTGGCTGGCAGTTTTTCTCCTTCAGTGCTCTATATATGTCATCCCATTGCCTTCTTGACTGCATGGTTTCTGCTGAGTAGTCTGAACTTATTCTTATTGATTCTCCTTTGTAGGAGACCTTTCTTTTATCCCTGGCTGCTTTTAAAATTTTCTCTTTATCTTTGGTTTTGGCAAGTTTGATGATAATATGTCTTGGTGATTTTCTTTTTGGATCAATCTTACATGGGGTTTGATGAGCATCTTGGATAGATATCCTTTCATCTTTCATGATGTCAGGGAAGTTTTCTGCCAACAGATCTTCAACTATTCTCTCTGTGTTTTCTGTTATCCCTCCCTGTGCTGGGACTCCAATCACACGCAAGTTATTCTTCTTGATAGAGTCCCACATGATTCTTAGGGTTTCTTCATTTTTTTTAATTCTTTTATCTGATTTTTTTCAGCTATATTTGTGTCAATTCCCTTGTCCTCCAGGTCCCCCACTCTGCATTCCAATTGCTCAAGTCTGCTCCTCTGACTTCCTATTGAGTTGTTTAATTCTGTAATTTTACTGTTAATTTTTTTGGAGTTCTGAATGCTGTCTCTCTATGGATTCTTGCAGCTTATTAATTTTTCCACTATGTTCTTGAATAATCTTTTTGATTTCTTCAACTGCTTTATCAGTGTGTTCCTTGGCTTTTTCTGTAGATTGTCTTATTTCATTTCTGAGGTCATCCTTGATGTCTTGAAGCATTCTGTAAATTAGTTTTTTATATTCTGCATCTGACAATTCCAGGATTGTATCTTCATTTGGGAAAGATTTTGATTCTTTAGTTTGGGGAGTTGTAGAAGCAATTATGGTCAGCTTCTTTATGTGGTTTGATATTGACTGCTGTCTCTGAGCCATCTATGAGATATTGGAGTGATTCATTCTATATTTGCTCACTGAGTCTTATCTTGTTTTGTTTTCTTTCAATATACTTAGATGGGCTACTAGATTGTGCTGTCTTGATTGTCGTAGCCCTTGACTCACTTATGTCCTATTACCAGCTGGTTTGGGCTGTTACCAGATATATAAGCCTAAGAGTCCATTCACTATTCTTGAGTAGAATCTGATTTTGGGTCATCAATTGTGTGGTTTAGACTGTCACCTATTTACTTAGAGGAGTAGTGGTGATAGTTGTGTGCACCAGATTCTAGTAGCAGCAGGGGTCACACTCCGGGGGGGGGGGAGCAGGATGCTGACAGTTTTCCCCCAAGTGCCAGTGAGGTAGGTGTGTCTCTATTCCTAAAGCACTTTGGTGGGTGGGCTCTGCAGCTTTCTTTACCTTAGGCACCCAATGCAAGTATCTCTACAGATTGGTAGGTGTCACCATCCTTAGACCCCTAAGGCTGGAGGCAAGGTGGTCTGGGTGCAGCTTCAGCCCCCAGTTCCCCATTGTGGGTCAGTGAGGGCTCTGTTGAACACGCAGAGATATCAGACCTGGGAAATTTGTCTTTCCAGTAATCTGCTAAAACAATTACAGTCAGATCCCTATCAGAATTGCCTTTGCATTATAATAGCCACCTTGTTCCCTGTAGGGATGAAAGCCCAGGACTGTGGATCTCATATGATTGGCTGGAGCTGGTTCTGTATTTTTAGTCCAATTAGGGAAGGATTTTTGGTCCCTGGGTTTTTTGTAGCTGCTTCTCTCAGGCCAGGAGAATGGGTTAGGAAAAGACCCAAAAAAAAAAAAAAAAAAAAAAAATCCGCAGAGCACTTCACTCTCTGGCTTAGGAAATTCCAATGTTAATGAAGCCGCCTGGGAAGGGGAGGGGAGGGATCAGATAAATAAGAGAGAGTAGCACCTGGGAATATAGACAATGTTACTTATCTTGTTTGGTGATGACGGTTGTATCTGAGATTCCCCGAGGGGTGTGTAGCCTGTGTGTATCGGCTGGGTCAAGATTGCCCCCGAGGGTCAGGCCCACGTTCTGTGCTTGTGCTGTCTCAGAAGCCGTGGTCAGTTCCTCCGTTCCCAGTCCAAAGCCCAGCGCCAAGGTTCCCCAGCTGGAACGCCACACTCCGGGCTTCAAAACCAGTCACTGCCTCCCGGAGACTTCTCCTCCTGTCAGCCGCGTTGCTGCGCTGCCTGTGTGCACTGGCTGGGCTTCCCCCGAGGTCACTTCTGGGGGCTAGGGCTGTGTCCCGTGTTTGCGCTGTCTCAGGATGTTGTGCTCAGCTCTTCTGCACCCAGTCCAAAGCCCGGCGTCAACGTTTTCTGACTGGGACGCTGGCTCCATGCTCTGAAAGCAGTCGTTGCTTCCCTGTGGTTGTTTGTTCTCCGTCTCTGTCACTCAGGTCAACTCTTTAGATCTGTGTTTGATGATCAGGGTTTGTAGATTGTCATGTATGTGATCAAGTCACTTGTTTTTCCTAGTCTCTGTAGCAAGAGGGATCCGAGGTAGCTTCTACCTAGTCAGCCATCTTGGCCCCCTCCTGAGAATCAGAAGTGGTCTTTCTTTTTGAGTTAGAATTTTGTTCTACATTTTTCTGGGACCCTCTATTGTGATCCCTGTCAAAGCAGTCAGTGGTAGTAGCTGGGAACCATCTAGCTGTATTGGACTCTGTTTAGCGGAGGCCGTGGTAGATGTGGTCCATTAGTCCTGTGGACTAATCTTTCCCTCATGTCCTTAGCTTTCATCATTCTTCCTTGCTCTCAAAGGGGTGAGACCAGTGGAATATCCTAGATGGCCACTCACAGGCTTTTAAGACCCCAGACACTGCTCACCAAAGTAGAATGTAGAACATATTCTTTATAAACTCTATTATGCCAATTGAGCTAGATGTTCCCTGAGACCATGATCCCATAGCCTTCAGCCCAGCAATTCGGTCCCTCAGGGAATTTAGATGTATTTTTATGGAGCTTCCATGATCTTGCCTTGGCTGGCTTGTGCTGGCTTCCCCAGTATTGTGTACTCTCTTACCCTTCACCAAAGTTACCACTTATCTATTAAGTTTTTCTATTTCCATCCTTCCCTTCCCTCGTAACCATCAAATATTCTTTCTTTTTGTGTGTAATAGGTCAGTTTTTAAAGGATTTTGTACATCCCTTTTGATATTTTGTCATCTTGTTATATCAGTTTCTTAGGTCTCCCACAGCAATCGTGAATTTATGTATTGTTCCTTTTATCATAGTCAAGTTTTGCTCTCTGTATTTTGAGGCTGTGTTATTAGGCACAGACAGAGTTAGAATTGTGAAATTGTCTTTCTGGATTTGACCTTTTTATCATTATGAAACATACCTTTTAAACTCTAGTAATATTTTTTCTCTTAATACCTACTTTGTATAGCATTAGTACAGTTACCTGGTATTTTTAGCCAGGTTTTGCATTTCATATAGTTTTCTACTTATTTATTCTCTACCTTTTTTGCCCCTACATTGAAAATTAATTTCCTTCAAGATAATATAGTCTTATTTTGTATGATATGACAGTTTCTTTTATCTTAATGAGAATATTTAGTCCACTTAAATTAATTAATGATATATTAGAGTTTGAATGTATCATTTTATTGTGTTTTCAATATGTTACACTTGGTCTACTTTCTTTTTATCACTCTTCTCCAGGCTTTCTTCTTTTAAATCAAGTAACCCAGCCCCAAACAGACCATTGCTGTCAAGTTGATTCTGACTCATAGCAACCCTATAGGTCAGGGTAGAACTGTTCCACAGGGTTTCCAAGAGCAGCTGGTGGATTAGAGCTGCCGACCTTTTAATCAAAGGTACTAATCAGCAGCCGAGCTCTCTTAATCACTGTGCCACCAGGGCTCCAATAGGTTTTATTAAATTTTCCTTTTTTTTTTTTGTTACACATGTGTTTACTATTTTCTTAGTGGTTAGCTTAGAAGTTACCGTTTTTTTCTTTAATTATTTAGAGTCTAATATAAATTATTTTTGCCACTTGCCCGGTAGCAGGATAACATTTTACTCCATTTATATTCACCCATATTCTGTGTTATCATTGTCATATTTAATTCTACATGTTTTAAAATCTTAAAATCTGTAAGATATTATTATTATGGTTTTATATTACCCACATATAAAACCATTCAATTGTTCTTCATTCTTTTCTGTATTTCTGTGCATTCTTCTTGGGTTATTTTCCCTTATTCTTAAAAAGTACCTCTAATATTCTTTAAAATGGTAGTTTGGTGGATTAAATATTCATATTCTCTCCCTCTCCCTCTCTCTCCTTGCATCTCCGTCTACAAATGTCTTTATCGTGTCTTGTTTTTATTTTGCTAATAATATTTTATTGTATTTTTGATGAAAGTTTACATAGCGAGGTAGGTTCCCATTTGACAATTTTCACAGATTGTTCAGTGACATTAGTTAAAATTTTCATCATTTGTCAATATTTTCTTTGTGTTCTGGTTATTCCATTTCCAGTAATCGATGGCAGTGGGTGTGTGTGTGTGAGTTTCTCTGACCCTTTGCCTTTTTTCTCTTTGCTTTAGAGTAAATGCTGACCTTTTGGTCTCATACAGATGGTTTTTTAATAGAGGACCAATCTTATGGGCAATATCCTTTAGTTTGTGAGCCACTCTTGTTATTTCACTACAAGGTGATTTTGGGATAGTTTTGGTTCAAAATTTAAAGAGTGTCTCAGGGCTGTATTCTCAAGGAGTCCTCTGGTCTCAGGTGATCCAGTTAGTCTGGACTTTTTAAGAATTTGAATTTTGTTCTACATTTTTCTTCCACTCTAACCAGGACCACATATTGTGACCCTGGTCAGGTGAGTCAGCAGTGGTAGCTGGGCACCATCTAGTTCTTCTGGCCTCAGAGTAGTTGAGGGCATGTTCATGTAGGCTATCAGCCTTGTAGATTTGTTTCTTCAAAAAATATGGATACCTTCTTACTCTTTTGCTCCTGACAAGCAGAGACCAACAGTTGTATCTTAGATGACTGCTCACAAGATTTTAAAACCCCAGACTCTACTCACTTCACTAAGACACAGAACATGAATTTGTGAACTGTATTATGCCAATTTACTGCATTGTTCCATGAGACTATCATCCTAAGCTTTCAAACCTAGAAAACCAATCTTGGGAGCTGTTTGGTTATGGCTGAGGAGTATCTGTAGTAGTACCTTCAATGAATATACGTACCTGCACGCACATATCTGTATTTACATGTACACATAGAGATTTCTGTTTTCAAATATGTATGCACCTGTACCTACTCATACACCTATATGCCTATACCCATCTATATGTGATCCTATGTTTGTTTTTTGGTCTTTGTTGGAGTTGTTGCCATATTATATTTGCCAAATTCTTTAATACAGGAATCCTTTTCTCTTGAGTGCTTCTCAGTGACATCATTAACTTTGGCCATAATGTGCTTACTGCTACACCCACATTTGGTGCCACTTTTCCCATTACCAAAAATAACAAATATCCACGATCTAAAGCATGCTTACCCCTCCCCGCCTCCTCTCCTTGGTAACCACCAGTGAACATTGGTCTCTTTATGTTTATCTATTTTTGTTTTCTTATAAAAGAGGGACCATACAATATTTGTCCTTAATTGCTTGACTTATTTCACTTAGTATTATGCCCATTCATGTCCGTTCATGTTATAATATGTTTTGTGGACTCATCATTGTTCTTTTTGGCTGTGTAATATTCCACCTTATGTATGTACCACATTTTGCTTCTCCATTCCTCTGGCGATGGGCACTTCAGTTGTTTCCATTTTTTTTTGTTATTGTGAAGGTGCAATGAACATAGGTGTGCATTTGTCTGTTCGTGTTGCTACTTCTAGGTTTTTAGGATATATATCTAGGAGTGGGATTGCTGGATCACAGGGTAGTTCTATTTCTAGTTTTTTGAGGAAACACCATACAGTTTTGCTTGTAGTTGTACCATTTTACAGTCCCACCGACAATGGACAAGGGTTCCAGTCTCCCTACATCCTTGCCAAAGTTTGTTGTGAAGTGTTTTTTTTTTTTTCTTTTTTAAATCAGTGTTATTTTAGCTGGGATGAAACGGTAGCTCATTGTAGTTTCGGTTTGCAGCTCTTTAATTGCTAATGATCACGGGCATCTTTTCATGTGTTTCTTGGCTGCTTGGATGTCGTCTTTGGTGAAGGTTTTGTTCATGTTTTTCTTTTCCTTTTTAAATTGGGTTGTTTGTGTTTCTGATGAAGTTTTCTATAAATTTTAGAGATTAGGCCTTTATTGGATATGTTGATTTTGAATATTTTTTCCCAGTCTGTAGCTTATCTTTTTACTCTTTTGATAAAGTCTTTTGATGAGCATAAGTTTTAATTTTTATAAGAGCCCATTTATATATCTTGTCTTCTGTTCTTAGATTTGTTGTTACATTTGTTATCCTATTTTTACGTTAGATTATGTCCGAGAGTTTTCTCCCAGGAATTGTATAGTTTTAGGTTTAACATTTAAATCTTTGATGCATTTTGAGTTAGTTTTTGTGTATGGCGTGAGGTATGGGTACTCTTTCGTATTTCTGCAAGTGGATATTCAGTTTTTCCAGCACCATTTATTAATGAGACTATTTCTGCCCCATTGTATGGACTTTTACCCTTTGTTGAAAATCAGTTGTCCACAGATGGCTGGATTTATTTCTGAGTTTTCAGTTCTAGTCCACTGGTCCATGTGTCAGTCATTGAACCAATACCAGGCTGTTTTGATTACAGTGGCTGTATATTACATTTTGATATTGGGGAATGTGAGACCTCCTACTTTGCTCTTTTTGTTCAATATTGCTTTGGCTCTTCAAAGTTTCTTTCCTTTCCATATGAAGTTGGTCATTAATTTTTCCATTTCAGTAAGGGATATTGTTGAGATTTGTATCAAGATTGCATTGTATCTGTAGATTGCTAGATTGCTTTAGGTAGAATTGACATTTTCATTATATTAAGTCTTCCAATCCATGAGCACAGAATGTCTTTCCATTTATATAGGTGTATTTTAATCTCTTGTAGTGTTTTATAATTTTCATTGTATAAGCCTTTTATGTCCCAGGTTAGGTTTATTCCTAGGTATTTTATCGTTTTGATGGTTATTGTAAATGGTATTGTTTTCTTTATTTCTTTTTTGTAATATTCATTGTTAGTGTAAAAGAACCTAGATGATTTTTGTGTGTTGATCTTCTACCCTGCAGCATTGATGAATTCTTCTATTATTTCCAGCAATTTTCTTGTGGAGTCTTTAGGATCTTCTGTGTATAGGGTCATGTCATCTTTGCAAAGAGATAGTTTTGCTTCTTCCTTTTTGATTTGGATAACTTTTATTTCTTTTTCTTGCCTTATTGCTCTAAGACTTCTGGTACAATGTTGAATAAGACTAGTGGTGATGGGTGTCCTTTATATTTTCAATTTCCTTATTGAGACTTGAATTTTGTTCCTTAATTTGTTTACTGATCTCCATTAATTTTTGGGAGGTTTTTTTTTTTTTTTTTCTGTGTACTTTTTGCTTTCTTTAAACACTTTTAATACCATTGTCTGGGAGTTTTCTATTTTTTTCATTAACCTGGTCTCCTTAGAAGAAGTTTCTTCTTCTTCATATTTTCCTTTTGATTGATCCTTCTTCTCTTGTGATTTTGTGTGTTTTAGTATTTTTTGTTGAATGTGAAACACTTTGATGTCTCTTAATATTTTCATATTCCAAGTTTTCTGTTTTTGAAGGGAATTTTAATTGTTAGATTTAAAGTGCTATAGCTGCTAACTGAAAGGGTTGGCTGTTCAAATCCAGCAGGCACTCCTTGGAAACTCTATGGGGCAGTTCTTCTCTGTCCTGCAGGGTTGCCATGAGTCAGAATCGACTTGATCTCAATGGATTTTGTTTGTTTCTTCTCCTAAGAACCACTAGAAGGAACTCTTGTCCTTAGTTTTTTTAGTGCTGAGTCAGGAATTGTGTGTGAGGTTTTACCTTGGTGCTTAAGTCTGTGAGTGCTTATTCTGACTGGTTCTCCCTGAGATAGTTGACATTGCTGGTGTGTTGGCTCACTGTCTTCAGATATTTTGGCTGTGGCCCTGAGTGTACCCGTAGGGTTGGTGTCCTTTACCTCCTTAAGGGGAGATTAGAATGGCTTAGCCTCTCTAGCTCAATGTGCATGCATGGGTTTTTTTCCCTGGCCACAGCTGTTGATGTAAGTGGTGGGGCTCAGCATTCCCAAGGTGAAGGTGGGGAGTGCTTTATGTTGTTCCTTCATGGACACCACTGTACAGGCTCTTCCATAGTATCCTGCTGTGGGGAGGGAGTTAGTTGTTTCCCTCTGTGCTTCCTGTCTGAAGTATTTTTCTCACGCTGGCTGAAGCCTGGGTTGTGTGGACCCCACGATGTCTAGATCCTATAGCCCATCTACCTCAGGTCTCTGCAAGACTCAACAGCACCCACTTGCAGCACTTCAGTCTCCCTTCACCCCCTTCCAAGTACATGGTCCATGAACTCTCACAACCAATCCTCACTGCCTTAAAAATCAGGCTATAACTTCCTCAGTTTAGTTCCCATTTTAAGTTCTTTGTTTCTGGTGTTGCCCATCCCCATCCCAAAATGGCTATAATGAGCTGAATCCTCCAAGTGGCAGCAGCTAGGGTCTCCCAGATTCTGTGCTGTAGTGCTCCTCTTCTCCACTGTTTCTGGACTCACTTCCACTCTCCAACACCCCAGCCACCATCCAGAGTTCTGAGATCTCAGTCAGCACTTGTTTTTATTCATTGTTCAGTAGGTTAGTTGTTGGGTGTAAATGGGAGTGACCACTTACTCCTCCAGCTTTCTCCACCTCCTCCCTCACCTTCTTTTTTAAAGAATATTTTCACTGTGCATAGAATTCTAGTTTGGCAATTATGTTCCTTCAGTCCTTCATAGACATCTTTCCATTATTTTTTGACTTCCATGGTTTCTTTAGAGAAGTCAGCCATCAATTTTACTTTTGGCATTTTGAATTTAATGTGTCTTTTTTTTTTTTGTATTGGCTGCTTTTAAGTTTTCCCCATAATTCACTTTTGGGTTTACGTCTCTGTTCTTTTGGTCACCACTTCACAGCCTTCAGGATAAACAGATTATTGCTACAGCACAAGGCAATAAAATTATCTCATACTCAGAAGATGACCTTCCAGAACCAATCCCAAATGGCTGTTTGTCATCACATGATAACTTAATTTTGATTAAACACACAATTTAATTCTGATTATTCTTCTGGGATAGGCTTATAGCCTTTCTTTGACAGCCTTGGGAAGAATAGACTTGGAAAATCAGGTGCTTAAACAAATGAATCTGGGTTCCATTTCTGTGCAGCCTTCCAGGATTACAAACGAATGTGACAGCTGACTCCTTATGGACATGCAAAAGAGGCATCTTGTTCATGATTCAGAGGAATGAATTAATTAATGGAAAGATAAATAATATTAAGATGTTTAATGTCAGGTACTGTACTTTCTTTTATTTTCATTATTTAATTTTTAACAAAGTTTTAATGAGGTAAATGCTTGTTCTACAGAAGATAAAACTGAAATCCAGAATTATAAAGTACTTTTTTTTTTTTTGTAATTTGTGTAAGAATTATTAAGAGTTAAGTGATAGAGTCAGGATAGCCACAGCTTTCCTATTTGAATAATCATGGTTTTCCTTTTATTGTGAAAAGCTTACAGAGACTAATAGGACAGGTCATTCTTATACAGACAATAAACACAGACTATGTAAATATCAATAGTGGAAAGATGCTATTTAGAAAAATTAACCAGTGGAAGTGGGGCCAAGATGGCAGAGTAGTCAGACTTCTGGTGGTCCCTCTTACAAGAAAGACCTGAAAAAAACGAGTGAAATGATGGTATATATGAAAATCCATGAGCTCTGATCATCAATGGCAAAGTTAGAAAATGGACTGTGCAGCAGGGGAAGGAAGAGACGTATCAGAAGCCACAAGGAGTTGCCAGACCTGAATTGCTGGGAGCCCTCAGGCACCATTCCCTGGAACGACCCGCGGGGCTTGTGGTAGCATTCTGGACGTGGTTTCCTTAGAGAGAGAGAGCAAGACAAATAGCCTACTGACACCTCTGGAACCAGAGAAGAATGGCGCTCTAGCCAAATCTAAGTACTTGCATTTATTTTACCACGTCCTCAGCCCCCAAGCTGGCTTCAGTGGCTGCTGAATTCCCTGGGCCAGAGATAGCTCCTGCTGCTCATCCTGAGCCATTCTCCCAGCCTTGGAGAAGGAATAAATTCACAACTGCAGGGAAAGATAATCTGCCAGCTCCACCATCCTGGGAAGTGGAGCAGCAGCTCCTGTCCTGGCATAAACTGTCCATGGACTTTGAATACCTTTCACCCCTGCATGGACCTGTGTGGGCCCATTTCAGGAGAATAGGCCCTTGTTGGAAGACTGCAGTTGTTTCAGCTGTGCAGTGGAGAGGTGGATGTTTGATGTTTGACACCGCTTTGCCTATTAAACAGAGTCCTCACCCACCCACATCGGCTGCTTAAGGACTGGTGGCTCCACCCACATCACCGAGCCATGCATGACAGGGGTCCAAGGATAAATGGTACCTTCCAGTCCTTACAACCAAAAGTATTGGGTGCCCATAGTCTGGCTGCAAAACCCACCCCCTAGGCACTCTATGAAACAGGGCTCCACTTTCCTCACAGACACTCAGGGGATGGTTGTCAGACCCCTGCCTTTTTTGGACCTTGACCACGTGCTGCAACCAGATACCTGTACCTACACCAATCACCCCTGCCCTTCTAAGACTGTAGGAGAGAGCCTGTACCACACACTTGATGACCAATTACCTGAACACCTGAGCTGAATCCATACAAGAAAAGTGAATATACTCCTAGGCTCATGTACCAGGTAATAGCTCTAGCCATCTGGTGACAGGATGTTAGAGCTTCAAAGGTGAAAATAATCAAGCTAGCTCACTCAAGCAGCCTATTTAGCATATCAAAACAAAACAAAGCAAGAAGCTAGGATGCAGTAAGCAAACATAAAATAAACTAATAATTTATAGATGGCTCGGAGACAGCAGTCAGTACAGAATTACATAAAGAAGCAGACCATGACTGCTTTGACAAGCTCTCAAAACAAAGAATGAAGGAATCTTCCAGATGAAGGTGTCTTCCTGGAATTACCAGATGCAGAATTCAAAAAATTAATATGCAGAACTCTTCAAGACATTAGGAATGAGATCAGGCAAAAAGTAGAACAAGCCAAGGAACACACAGATAAAGCAGTTGAAGAAATTAAAAAGATTATTCAAGAACATAATGAAAAAATTTAATGAGCTGGAAGAATCCATAAAGACAGAATCAGAAAATCAGAAGATTGATAATAAAATTACAGAATTAAACAGCTCAATAGAAATTCTGAGGAGCAGAATTGAGCAAGTGGAAGGCAGAATTAATGAGATTGAAAATAAAACCCTTGGCACCAATGTGTTTGAAGAAAAATGAGATAAAAGAATTAAAAAGAAAATGAAGAAACCTTAAGAGTCATGTGGGACTCTATTACCTATGAGTGATTGGAGTACCAGAACAAGGAGTGATAACAGAAAATACAGAGAGAATTGTTGAAGATTTGTTGGCAGAAAACTTCCCTGATATCGTGAAAGATGAGAAGATAGCCTTCCAAGATGCTCATTGAACTCCACATAAGGTAGATCTCAAAAGAAAATCACCAGATGTAATCAAACTTGCCAAAACCAAAGATAAGGAGAGAATTTTAAGAACAGCTAGGGATAAATGAAAAGTCACCTAAAAAGGACAGTCAATAAGAATAAGCTTGGAATACTCAGCATAAACCATGCAGGCAAGAAGGCAATGGATGACTTATATAAAGCACTGAAGGAAAAAAAATTTCCAGCCACGAATCATATATCCAGTAAAAGTGTCTCTCGAATATGAAGGTAAAATGAGGACATTTCCAAATAAACAGAAGTTTAGGGAATTCAGCCAAACCAAACCAAAACTACAAGAAATACTAAAGGGAGCTCTCTGGTTAGAAAATCAATAATATCAGATACCAACCCAAGACTAGAACACAGGACAGAGCAACCAAATGTCAACCCAGATAGGGAAATCACAAAATTAAATCAAGAAAAAAAAAATGCTCAAAACAGGGAAACTGTGATGTTATTATGTAAAAGAAGACAACATTAAAACAATAAAGAGGGACTAAGAAATATAGTCATAGATCTTTCATATGGAGAGGAAGTCAAGGAGATATAAAGAAATAAAACTTAGGTTAAAACTTAGAAAAATAGGGGTAAATATTAAGGTAATCGCAAAGGAGACTAACAATCCTACTCATCAAAATAAGATACAAGAAAAAAATAAAGACTCAGCAAAAACAAAATCAACGATAATGAATAAGAGGAAAAGACAATATATAAGCTAAGCACAAAAAATTAAGTAGGAAAAAGAAACTATCAACAAAACACACACACAAAAGACATCAAAATGATAGTACTAAACTCATAAACTCATACATATCCATAATTACACTGAATGTAAATGGACTAAATGCACCAAAAACAGACAGAGAGTGGCAGAACAAATAAAAAAACATGATCTGTCTACATGCTGCCTACAAGAGACATACCTTAGAGACAAAAACAAACTAAAACTCAAAGGAAGGAAAAAAATATATCAAGCAAACAACAATCAAAACAGCACAGGAGTGGCAATACTAATTTCTGACAAAACAGACTTTAAAGTTAAATCCACCGCAAAGGATAAGGCAAGACACTATATAATCATTAAAGCGACAATATACCAGGAGAATATAGCCATATTAAATATTTATGCACACAATGACAGGGCTACAAGATACATAAAACAAACTCTATCAGCATTGAAAAGTGAGATAGACAGCTCCACAATTATAGTAGGAGACTTCAACACACCACTTTCAGTGAAGGACAGGACATCCAGGAAGAAATTCAATAAAGACACGGAAGATCTAAATGCTGCAATCAACCAACTTGACTTCATAGACATATACAGAACACTCTGTCCAACAGCAGCCAAGTACACTTTCTTTTCTAGTGCACATGGAACATTCTCTAGAATAGACCACATATTAGGTCATAAGGCAAGCCTTAGCAGAACCCAAAACATCAAAATATTACAAAGTATTTTCTCTGACCATAAGGCCATAAAAGTAGAAATCAATAACAGAAAAAGAAGGGAAAAGAAACCAAACCCTTGGAAACTGAACAATACTCTGCTCAAAAACCACTTGGTTATAGAAGACATTAAGGATGGAGTAAAGAAATTCATAGAGTCCAAAGAGAATGAAAACACTCCCTATCAGAACCTTTGGGACACAGTGAAAGCAGTGCTCAGAGGTCAATTTATATCAATAGATGCACATGTACTAAAAGAAGAAAGGACCAAAATCAAAGAATTATCCCTACAACTTGAGCAAATAGAAAGACAGCAACAGAAGAAACCCTCAAGCACCAGAAGAAAGCAAATAATAAAAATCAGAGCAGAATTAAATGAAATAGAGAACAGGAAAACAATTGAAAGTTAAGAAGACTAAAAGCTGGTTCTTTGAAGAAATTGACAAAATTGATTAACCATTGGCCAAAATGAAAAAAGAAAAACAGAAGAGGAAGCAAATAACCCGAAGAAGAAATGAGATGGGCAATATCACAACAGACCCAAATGAAATTAAAAGAATCATATTAGATTACTATGAAAAATTGTACTCTTACAGATTTGAAAACCTAGAAGAAATGGATGAATTTCTAGAAACACACTACCTACCTAAACTAACACAAACAGAGGGAGAACAACTAAATAAAGCCATATAAAAGAAGAGATTGAAAAGGTAATTCAAAAACTCCCAACAAAAGAAAAAGCCCTGGCCCAGACGGCTTCACTGGAGAGTTCTACCAAACTTTCAGAAAAGAGTTAACACCACTACTACTAAAGGTATTTCAGAGCATAGAAAAGACAGTATACTCCCAGACTCATTGTGTGAAGCCAGCATAACCCTGATACTAAAACCAAGTAAAGATACCAAAAAAAAAAAAAAGAAAATTACAGACCTATATCCCTCATGAACTTAGATGCAAAAATCCTCAACAAAATTCTAGCCAATAGAATTCAGTAACATATCGAAAAAATAATTCACCATGACCAAGTGGGATTCATACCAGGTATGCAGGGATGGTTCAACATTAGAAAAACAATCAAAGTAATCCATTATATAAATGAAACAAAAGGCAAGAACCACATGATCTTATCAATTGATGCAGAAAAGGCATTTGACAAAGTCCAACACCCATTCATGATAAAAACTCTCAGCAAAATAGGAATAGAAGGAAAATTCCTCAGCATCATAAAGGGCATTTATACAAAGCCAACAGCCAACATCATCCTAAATGGAGATAGTATGAAAGCATTACCCTGGGGAACAGGAACCAGACAAGGATGCCCTTTATCACCACTCTTATTCAACATTGTGCGGGACGTCCTAGCCAGAGCAATTAGGCTAGATAAAGAAATAAAGCACATCCAGATTAGTAAGGAAGAAGTAAAAGTATCTCTTTTTGCAGATGACATGATCTTATACACAGAAAACCCTAAAGAATTTTCAAGAAAATTACTGAAACTAATAGAAGAGTTCAGCAGAGCATGAGGATACAAGATAAACATACAAAAAATCAGTTGGATTCTTCTACACCAACAAAAAGAACATCGAAGAGGAAATCACCAATTAATGCCATTTACAGTAGTCCCCAAGAAGATAAAATACTTAGGAATAAATCTTACCAGAGATGTAAAAGACTTATACAAGGTAAACTACAGTACACTTCTGCAAGAAACCAAAAGAGACGTACCTAAGTGGAAAAACATACCTTGCTCATGGATAGGAAGACTTAATATTATAAAAATGTCTATTCTACCAAAAGCCATCTATGGATACAATGCAATTCTGATCCAAATTCCAATGACATTTTTTAACGAGATGGAGGAAAAAATCACCAACAGGCCCCAGATAAGTAAAGCATTACTGAAAAAGAACAAAGTGGGGGCCTTACCTTATCTGATTTTAGAACCTATTATACTGCAACAGTAGTCAAAACAGCCTGGTACTGGTACAACAACAGACAGATAGACCAATGGAACAGAAATGAGAATCCAGACATAAATCCATCCACATACGAACAGTTGATATTTGACAAAGGCCCCAAAACAGTTAAATGGGGAAAAGACAGTCTTTTTAACAAATGGTGCTGGTATAACTGGATATCCATCTACAAAAAAATGAAACAAGACCCCTACCTCACACCATGCAGAAAAGCTAACTCAAAATGGATCAAAGACATAAATAGAAAATTTAAAATGATAAAGATCACTTAAGAGAAAATAAGGACAATGTTAGGAGCATAAACAGTATACGAAACGTTACTAACAATGCATAAACACCAGAAGAGAAACTAGATAACTGCAGGCTCCTAAAAATCAAACAACTATGCTCATCAAAAGACCTCACCAAAAGAGTAAAAATTACCTACAGACTAGAAAAAAGTCTTTAGGTATGACATTTCCTATCAGCGTCTGATCTCTAAAATCTACATGATACTGCAAAAACTCAACAACAAAAAGACAAATAACCCAATTAAAAAAAATGGGTAAAGATATGAACAGACACTTCACTAAAGAAGATGTTCTGGCAGCTAACAGATACATGAGGAAATGCTCAGGATCATTAGCCATTACAGACATACAAATCAAAGCTACAAGGCTGGCATTAATCCAAAAAACACAAAATAATAAATGTTGGAGAGGTTGTGGAGAGACTGCAACACGTATACACTGCTGGTGGAAATGTAAAATGATACAACCACTTTGGAAATCGATTTGGCGCTTCCTTAAAAAACTAGAAATAGAACTACCATATGATCCAGCAATCCCACTCCTTGGAATATATCCTAGAGAAGTAAGAGCCTTTACACGAACAGATATATGCACACCCATGTTCATTGTAATACTGTATACAATAGCAAAAAGATGGAAGTAACCAAGGTTCCCATCAACTGATGGTGGATAAATTATGATATAGTCACACAATGGAATAGTGTGCATCTATAGAGAACAATGATGAATCTGTGAAACATTTCATAACATGGAGGAATCTGGAAGGCATTATGCTGAGTGAAATTAGTCAGTTGCTATAGGACAAATATTGTATAAGACCACTATTATAAGAACGTGAGAAATAGTTTAAACTGAGAAGAAAACATTCTTTTGTGGTTACGAGAGGAGGCAAGGAGGGAGGGTGGGAGAGGGGTATTCACTAATTAGATGGTAGATAAGAACTACTTTAGGTGAAGGGAAAGACAACCCACAATACAGGGGGAGGTCAGCACAACTGGACTAAACCAAAAGCAAAGAAGTTTCCTGAATGAATTGAATGCTTCGAAGGCCAGTGTTGCAGGGGCAGGGGTTTGGGGACCATGGTTTCAGGGGACATCTAGACCAATTGGCATAATAAAATCTATTAAGAAAACATTCTGCATCCCACTTTTGAGAGTGGTGTTTGGGGTCTTAAAGACTAGCAAGTGGCCATCTAAGATGCATTAGGTGGTCTCAACCCACCTAGAGCAAAGGGGAATGGAGAACATGACAGACACAAGGTAATTATGAGCCCAGGAGACAGAAAGGGTCACATAAAGCAGAGACTACATCATCCTGAGACCAGAAGAACTAGATGGTGCCCAGCTACAACCCATGACTGCCATGACAGGGAACACAATCGAGAACCCCTGAAGGAGCAGGAAAGCAGTCGGATGCAGACCTCAAATTTTCATAGAAAGACCAGACTTAATGGTCTGACTGAGACTAGAGGGACCCCAGAGGTCACAGTCCCCAGACCTTCTGTTAGCCCAAGACAGGAACCATTCCCAAAGCCACCTTTTCAGACAGGGGTTGAACTGGACTATAAGATAGAAACTGATACTGGTGAGGAGTGAGCTTCTTGGATCAAGTAGACACATGAGACTATGTGGACAGCTCCCGTCTGGAGGGGAGATGAGAGGGCAGAGGGGGAGAGAAGATGGCTGAACGGACATGGGTATACACGGTGGAGAGAAGGAGAGTGCTGTCTCGTTGGGGGAGAGCAACTAGGAGTATATAGCAAAAATATATATATATATATATATAGCAAGGTGTATGTAAATTTTTGTGAGAGACTGAGTTGATATGTAAACATTCACTGAAAGCACAATAAAAATTAAAAAATACTAAAAAGCAAAAAAGAAATATTAACCAATGATTTTTCTAGATTTATTGTCCCCAATTCCCATCTCAGCTTTCCCTTCTCCATTTTAATTTTTAAAACTCTGTTAAGCCTTATTCGTTGTTTCCCTTACCTTAGAGAAGCGATGTGACAGTGGATAGCAGAGAACATCCGATTCTTCCAACATTTGATAATCATATGTCTTGTTCCTTAGAAGAGTGGAAGATACTGTGGCTTAGTTAAAGGATTTAGGAGACTATATTGTTAGTAAGGATGAGAATTCACTAACTTTAAGAGTTTAAAAGGCTACCCCAAACAGAGTTAGATAAAAAATATGTGTATATATTATACTCTAGGTATCAGTAATCCTTGTCCACCCTAACAAAAGATCCCAGTTTTCCCTTCCTAGTAACAGGCCAGAGAGGCAACAAAAACCCTGAAAAGCTGGTGAAATTTGACAGCACAGGGGCTAAAATATGTAAGAAGTAAACAATACTCCTAAGAAAAAGTGGCTGTTCTGTGTGCCTAAGCATTAAGATCTTAGAAAGCCTTAGAAGTTTCCTAGTGCCTCAAGGTGGCACAGGAGTTTTGGAATGCTCAAGATAGTTCAGAAATACTAGAGAGTGCCACTGAACCTAAAGGAGGCTTGAATATCACAATAGGGGTCAGCCCTTCACGGATCTGCATGGCTTGTCAATGAGAGACAACACAATGAACGTCACGGTGCACATGTTGGAATAAATGACTCTTCATCATTCCCCAACCAATATAGACTCGTTTCCAGGGGAAACTAAGAAGAATCCCAAAATTGAGATTAAGATTGTATCACCCAAGCAGATTAAGAAAATATGTTTGTATTTGTTAGGAAAATAATTTTATTATATAATTTAAAATTTATAAACAATTGTATGTATACAATAATTTTATATATGCAGTAATTTTAATAATACACAGTCATGCATCACTTAACATCTGTGGTAAGCCCTGTGAAATAGGACATTACATGATTTGGACGTTGTGTGAACACCATATTATATACAACATTGTCTCCTAACAACACTTTCACTCTGTCTTTAAAAGCCTTACAGCTTGGCATTGACTTGGCCCCTTTATGCAAGGTCCTTTCAGGCATTTGCTACCATAATAAGGAGGTTTCTTCCCTATTAAAAATTTTCTGGGGCAAATAACCTCCCCCTACAATGAGTTTATGTAAGGTTTCCACAGATTCTTCTAATGCCTTCCCATCAGCACTCACAGACACACCACTCGCTTTCACAGTATGCGGCAAAAAAAGTTGCTTGAAGGGCTTGAACCACCCAGAGCCAGCACTAAACTCCATATTGTAGTCTGGTCCTGCTTCTTCTTTAAGCATCTCAAACAAACTTTGTGTCTTAGCAGTGATTGTCAACGTGCTGAGAAGGATCCACTTTTGTGTTTGATCCTCGTCATTAGCAATTTCTGCATATCTGATATCAGTCCCTCTGAAATCTTCATTAGCCTTGTAGCTTTCAGTGGATTCAATTCTTTAACAGCTTGGAGATTTTTTATATTTTTAAGAATGGTTGATTGTCGAGTGAGATGTGCCTAAATTACGAGCAATAGCTTTCACTGACTTTCCACCTTTGTGTTGTTTAATAACCTTTTGTTTCACTTCCATATCGATACTTCCCCTTTGCTTCTTGCTGCTGATACCACTGTCACTGGTTTTGCTGCATTTGGGAGCCATGGTGTACTTCATGGTAATATTTTCTAAAGGAAATTAAGCAGGGGAATAGCACTACAACACTCGAGAGATGTGCAGTACACGAGATCAGATACTGCTGCCTTCAAGTCATAGCATGTGCTATTATACCGTAAACTTTTTATTTGTAAGTAGGGAAAGTTCACATTAAAATAATGATAGAAAATACAGTATAATACATACGTAAGCCAGTAACATAGGTGTTTATTATGACTTTCCAGACATATGTATTACAGGTTATCTATGTACTATGCTATTACATGCCTGATAACGCAATTGCTTTGTATACCAGAGACTTGAAATACATGTGTTGCCTGTGTGCTGAAAGCTTTGTATTCACTATGTCTGGTTATGTCTGCTATATCCTGTTCTCCTGTCAGGGTTTTTGAACTTTATTAAAACCTAAAGGGATCATGGATGCATATGCAATTGGACATTGCCCAAACACATTATATGGTGCATGACTGTATATTTATATATTTATATCTATAGAGAGAGTCCCTGCATGCTGCTGGGCTGCTAATCCAAAGGCTGAAGTTTTGAGTTCACCCCAGTGTGCCTTGGAAGAAAGGCCTGGTGATCTACATCCAAAAACTCAGCCATTGAGAAACATATGGAGCACAGTTCTACTCTGACAACTATAAGGTCACCATGAATCGGAGCTGACTCAAAGGCAATTGATTTGCTCTCCAATTTGGGGGCCAGGGTCTCCTTTACAAGTGACAGAAACAATTAAATCCAGGTATTATTTAACGATAAATTCAGAGGGCCTTCTCTAATTCATGTCATAGAGACATCCCATCTCCAAGGCAGGCACCAGAGAGGTATTTATCCATCTATTGCTAGTAGTGTAAATAAACCAAAAAACAAACCCACTGCAGTCAAGTCAATTCCAACTCATAGCAACCCTATAGGACAGAGTGGAACCGCCCCATAGGGCTTCCAAGGCTGTAATCTTTATGGAAGTAGACTGCCATATCTTTCTTCTGCAGAGTGACTGGTGGTTTCTAATGGCCGACCTTTTGGTTAACTGCTGAGTGCTTTAACCACTGCACAACCAGGACTCCTTAGTTGTCTAAATCCAAAAAAAACCAAAAACCAAACCCAGTGCCATCGAGTCGATTCCGACTCATAGCGACCCTATAGGACAGAGTAGAACTGCCCCATAGAGTTTCCAAGGAACGCCTGGTGGATTTGAACTTGCCAACCCTCTGGTTAGCAGCTGTAGCACTTAACCACTATGCCACCAGGGTTTCCAGTTGTCTAAATAGCCCTTAATAATTCATTCCCCATCATAAAACAAACAAATGAACAACAACAACAACAAAACAGTACCATTGAGTCAATGCTTACTCATAGCGACCCTGTAGGGTAGAGTAGACTGCCCCACAGGGTTTCCAAGGCTGTAAATTTTTGCGGAAGCAGACTGCCAAATCTTTCTCCCATTTCCCTGTTGTAAAAAACCCACTGTAAGCTCTGCTAAATGCTTTCTATAAAATGTCTTCCTATCATAACATACTCACCTGTTTATTCGGTGGATATTTTCCCTTGCTTGCTTATCTATTCTTTCTGTGTTGACGGCATTAAGACACTTGCCCCTCTAGTACTTTTCCTCACCCATCTCTACCCTGTTCTGATGTCCGGAGGCTGACCTGTGTGTACTATATCCATGGCTTTGTGTGGCTGAGCTAATGTCAAGTTGACCAGAGACACACTGTCCCCTCCCTTCCAACCCTTCCAAATTGCAAGTTCTTAGGCGAAATAATTGTGGTCATTATTTTAATCCACTAAGTTTTGGAGTGGTTTGTTACTAGAACAGTCTCTTACTTGCCACTCTTAACTACATGCTGACTTCCTTTATTCTGATCTGTTAGCCCATAATAAGGAACACAAGCACATCTTGATGCAGGCCCTGAGCTATTGAACTGTGTAAAGCTCCGTACTAAATAAACCTGGGGAAAACCCCAGTCCTGCTCTGCCTAGAGTCAAATATGGGGACAAAACAAAATGAAAGGAGATGGGAACAAGAATGCTGGCCAGAAGAGCTAGGATCTAATAGATCCAGGTTTGATGAACCAGACAAGGTGAGCAGTTCAGTGTCAAGATGATTTGGAAGTTTTCTTTTAGATGTATTTAGTGCAGGTGGGATGTAGCTGCTTAAAAGAGTTGGGCAGAGCTGGACAAGAGCCAGGGACAAAGAGTGAGATGGTGGCATTATGATTGTGCTGACCTGGAGATATGGCTCCACCCTGAAGTATGGCATGCTCCCAAGCATAATTTCCCAGCACTGACCTACTCTGCGCCAACATCTGTTTAAAAAACTACCAGCCTGTGGCATAAAATATGTCATTGACGGGGATTGGAATCATTCAGACTCTTCAGTGGAACTGAGGTTGTACCTTTAACAGCAGTATACATTCTTTTCTGACAGTCTATTTGCTTAAAATCCTAATCGTATTTCTTTATGGTGGACAACAAATGGTGCATGTGACCTGTTGACTAGTATTAACCTTGTATTTCATGACATCAGAATAAATTACTTCTCTGAATGCTATTGGCAAATGAAAAGCAGCCACAATGCTTATCAGCCACCACAGATGAATCATAAGAGTAAAAACAACAGTGTACGAATATAATAGAAGTTTTCCACAGAATTAAAATGTGGGAAAGAATTAATCTTCCTTTGAGAATTTCATATTGCCTCAATCATGTGGTACCTTAACTGTCCTGTATGTTTTAGAAGCAATGCCTAGAAGCATGATTCAGTGAAGTGATGTCTTAAGCAATAAATTTCTCCAAAATATATATAAGAAGGACAAAGAGAGAAGAATAGAAGAAAGTTAATGATCCCTGTAATTTGACAGTCAGGAATAATGCTGGCTTCTAATTTTCTGTTGAGAACTTTGTCTCTCCAGTAGAATTTTGACTGTATTAGAAAATGATGTTCAGTATGAAGCATGAGCCAATGTCAGCAAGGTTGACCTGTATGCCACCCAAGTATAGCTTGAGAGTGAAGGAAGGGATAAAAAGAAGGGAGAGAAATTAAGAGAGACAGAGAAGGAAATGAAAAGTCAAAGTTAAGAGGAACAAGGAGAGGAGCAGTGTCTTTGAGAGGTGCAGTGTGGTGGGATAAAAAATTGTGTGGGTTTTTTCATCTAGAGTCCTGTGTTTGAATCCATCTCTACCTGTGGTGGTTAATTTTATGTGTCAACCTAGCTAGGCAATGATTTGAGTTGTTTGGCCAAACACTAGTCTCTTTGCTATTGTGGAATAGTTATGTGTAATTAAATTGGTTGACCTGGAGTAGAGCAGATTACCTTACATGATGCAGTGTAACGTAGTGTAATGATCTCACGTGCCATGTAATGTAACGTAACATAACCAATCAATTGGTAGTGGTCATACCAGTGTGAGCTTAATAAATGTTGTTCATTTCCCATTTCTCTCTCTCTCTCCCTATTTTTTCCCTCTGAACCCTGTAGAGGAGAAAAGCAAACTGGCCAAGAATGCTTATTTACAGCAGAAATTCCTGAATGAAGGCCTTGAATTCCTGTCGGTAGCACAGAATTTCCTCTACAAAAAGCCCTCTTGCTGAGGAGCAGACTGTGCTAAAATCTCTGGAACGGAAGGTGGATTGTCCTTCTGTCCGATGGCTAATGGTAGCTCACTGGGACAGAGCACTAGTCCAACATTTAGCTCAGTCTATCACCATGTTGAGGTCACTCAATGTCTCAAATAGTTCTGGGATTTGCCTAATGTCTGTTTCACAATGGACCATGTCAATACAGCTTAAGAGTGTTGACAAAGATTTTCTGTTTGCATGAATTACATAGGTTCACAGTCCAATACTGAAATACGATTAACTAGGAATTTACTGGAAACGAATATTTTTCATGGAGCCCAATCCCTGAGCTCTTTGATTACACACCTGGATATCAGAGTGATTTCTAGTAGAACTCTCTGTGTCTACCCTGATTATCAGGAATAGAGGCTTTATCTTGAATCCTGGAAGGCCTTCTGGTCCTTAATCTTGTAGACACATCCTTTCCATTCATTACTTTTCCACTGGGACTGAGGTTAGAGAGAGTTTCCATACCAATATGACTCCAGATTTCTACTCTGGAAACTCCAATCCCGGCACACGGCCCGTCAGCCCACATTTAGAACTCCCTCTTGCATCACACCTTCCCCAACTAGGCTGTGAGTGTTTTGAGGGCCAAGTCCCTGACTTCTTATTTGAATTTGCTCTTCTTCATTCATGGTGAGTGTTTGTAATAGTTTATCAAATAATTAACCCCCTTAAAGGAATGACTCCTGACCTGAGTAAATGCTAGTCTTCCTGAACTTCTCAAGTAGCTCTTTTTTGTGGATATTGGATTTACAACTAAGACAAGAGTAACCCATACCAAAATCACAGAAATGATAATGAAAAAGAGAACTCAGGTTTTTTGACCATCTGCTGTATGCCAGGTAAGGCACTAGGAAGTTCAAATAGTTTATTTCATTAAATCTTCACAGCCATCTAGGGATTTATGGTTGGAAGTAGATAAAAAAACAGAAACAAAAAATACAGTGAAAATGAATTTGTGTTTTGAGTCTCCCAAATGTGATAGTTGTTCCTTTCAAGGGCCTGATGATGTAGAAAGCATATCGCAGAGGGTGGGTCTGATATGCACAGACCTCACATCATAGGTGCTATGGGTTGAATTGTGTTCTCCAAAATGATAGGTTGAAATCCTAACCCTTCGTACCTGTGAACATGACCTTGTTTGGAAATAGGTTATTTGAAGATATTGTCAGTTAACATCAGTCATGCTGGAATATGGTGGGTTCTAATCTTTTATAAATGTTCTTATAAAAGAGGAGGTAGACAGAGACAGACATATGGAGGATGGTCATGTGATGAGGACAGATGCAGAGATTGGAGTGATGCTACAAGCCAAGGAATGTCTGGGGCTACCAAGGTGGGAGAGACAAGAAAGAACCTTCCTTAGAGCCTTTGGATAGAGCATGATCCTGCTGACACTCTGAATTTGTGTAGTAGCCTCTAGAACTGTGGGAAAAATAAGTTTCTTTTGTTTAAAGCTACCCACTTTGTGGTATTTTATTATGACAGCCCTAGAAAGCTAAGATAACAAGCATGATTTCAATCCTTTCCAGGAGAAACTTTGCCTTCCTATTTTTGAGGTGATGAATTGGATCAGGTTGATAAAGGTGCCCAGGAGTCACACCCTGGTTATTCAGGCTAAAAAGGCCATTTTCTTTTTATCATGCCCTCCTGCCTCCTTACAGCCTAATGGAGATGGTGAGTATCTTAGGCTGGGTTCTCTAAAGGAGCAAAATTACCAGTGAAGTATATGTATAGAGAGAGAGAGAAAGCGATCTCAAGGAAATGGCTCACACAGTTGTCAAGGTTGGCAAGTCCCAAATACATGGGTCAGGTCTCAGGCTGGAGGCTTTTCTTGGCTCATAGGGTTGTGGGAGCTGGTGGATCCCAAGATCTGTAGGTCAGGTGTAAGGCTGCTGGTTCAAGGGGTTGTGGGAGCTGACAAATCTCAAGATCCTCAGTTCAGGCAGCAGGCTGCTGGCTCACATTCCAAGAATCAGAGCACACAGGATGATGAGTTAAATTCAGGATCCAGGGAGAGCATTGCCAGAACATCATAGATAGTGGATAGAGGTAACACGCCCAAGGAAACTGATTGGTTTTCCACTGATTGGCTTTAAACTGATCTGCTTTCAACTGATGATTGACTGCTTACATCAGATCACAAGATGAAGGATAATTACCAAGCCAATGAGAAATGTGGCCTAGCCTAGTTGACATGTAACCTTAACCATCACAGTGAGAATCATCGGCAAAAGGAACATGCGCATTTTCTCTGCTCTGTGCATAGTGACCAGACTTTCAAAGAAGTGAGAAAAAGAACAAATTCATTTTTTAGGAGCTAAGAAATATAGTACTATGCATTAGATATGAAGTGCCACAGGCAATATCAGTTCTTTCCACTTCTTCCCTAGGTAGATATTTCTCAAAGACCAGCAACCTTGAAAATAGGCTGCAGTGATGAATACCATATTGACCTAGGAAAAGCTCAGTCAAAATATTGGCCATTTGTAACAAGTGGCTTTCAATGTTGTGTCTACTTATACATAGGTGTAGTGCTCTGCATTGAGCATAATATGTCTCTGTCATTACAGAGGCAACTAAACAGAGAGGAAGAGGGCTGCCTTTGGAATTAGATAGTCACTGATCATATCATGCCTGAGATACTTGCTAGCTCCATGATGTTAGGCAAAGTACTTACCTATGCAAAATGAGGAAATGTCAGCTATTACATGGAGTAGCTGGGAAGAATAAATGACACAGTGCCTGTTTAATGACTAGAGCAGTGCTTGGCTAGGTAATCCATGCACTATTGTTGCCTTTTGGCTTAAGGATTTTGGCTGGATTGATAAATGAGTTCTGCCTGAACTGTGGGCTGCTGTGGCTCCAGGTGGAGATGCCAACGATAGCTGAACAAATGGGAAAAATCAGCACCACGTGACCGGGCGAGAGGAAAGCAATGCCTGGTATTGTTCTCTTCTATAGACTGAATTAACTCAGGAAGTACATAGTTTGAATGAAAGGAAAACAGTCCCTAATTCTCTTTCTTTTTCCCCCCAGAGTATATACCAGGGAGAATCTGTTTATAAAGAAAGAGGGAGAGGACATGTGGTTTGAAATGAAGATGAGAGTGAGAATTAGGACAAAACATAAAGGAGAAATAAATGCATGTTCTGAGTCTCCTGAACATGACAGCTGCTCATTCAGAAGGGCCTGATAATAGAGAGCATGTCGTGTAGCATGGGTCTGACATGGATAGAGCGCACATCACAGGCATAACTCTAGCCTGTGCCCACATAAGGCCCAGGATTCGTACCCAACTCTATTCCCAGGGTTGCCCTCCTTCCCTGTGGTTCTGAGGACATCTGCTTGAAAGCACAGGCTCTGCCTCCTGCTGCTTTATCACTGCCTGGAGTCACAGGATAGCTGTCACCATAGCAACAACTTCAGTATTGCTAACCTGGGGTTACACAACTCAGGTAGAAAACAGGAGACAGCCACATATTGAATAAAAAGAAACCTAAAGAAAAAATGACTTCAAAAGTACCCTCCCCCAGTCTCCAGACCCTGGTAGATTATAAATCATGAGTAGGGGGAAGAGAGGAGAGAATAATGATTATTAAGGATCTCTTATGAACCAGACACTGTGCTAGAGGTTTGCCGAGATCTTTAATGTAGTTCTTACAAAAATCCTATGAGGAAGGTATGATTATTAACTTCCATTAGTTACAAACAAACAGAGGTAGCAAGTTGTTAAGTAACTTGCTAAAGTATACAAGACTGGTGAGTGGCAGAGTTCGGATTTGTACTTACTGCATCATGTTCTGTCTACACCATAAAATTTGCCTTCCAGATATATTTCCTCCATGACATTTCATTTTCTTCACTGCCATTCCCTACCCTGTAGTAGAAATTCTTTTCAGTGAATGCATTGTCCCTGCTTGCTCCTTTCTAAAGTTCCTAGTACAGAAACTCAAGTTACATGGCCAGATTGGACCCATACTCAGAGGGAATCCAAGGCCCCTGTTTTACCTTGCAATGAATATCTCAGGACATCTTCAGCCAACAAACACGATAAGGTTTTTTTTTTTAGTATTTTATTTAATGTATATGGAGTACTTTGACTGATGAATTGGATGAAAAATATGTGGGTTAGTGAAGGAAGCAATATAAGAACATAGGTTTTAGTAATAAGACAAATTCAAGTTCTAATACCAGCATGGAACCCTGCCATCTGTGTGACTTTGCATGAGTTTCTTTCTCTCTTAAGTACAAGAATAGTAATACTAATTCTCTCTCATGGGGCCCTAAGTGTTGAAAGAGAATGCATGAGTACTCTTGTACATGTTGTTAGTTGTCAGGTGACCCTATATACAGCAGAACAAAACATTGCCTGGTCCTGGGCCATCCCCACAATCCTTGCTACGTTTGAGCCCATTGTTGCAGCCACCATTTCAATCCATCTTGTTGAGGCTTTTCCTCTCTTTCACTGACCCTCTACTTTACCAAGTACGATGTCCTTCTCAAGAGACTGATTTTTCCAAAGTACCTTCCTTCCTTCTAATGAGCATTCTGGTTGCACTTCTTCCAAGACAAATTTGTTCATTCTTCTGTCAGCCCATAGCATATTCAGTATTCTTCAGCAACACTGTAATTGAAAGGCATCAATTCTTCTGTCTTTATTATCATCGTCTAGCTTTCACATGCATATGAGGCAATTGAAAACACCATGGCTTGGGTCCATCGCATCTTAATTCTCAAAGTGATATCTATACTTTTTAACACTTTAAAGAGGCCTTTTGCAGCAGATTTACCCAATGCAATACGTCATTTGATTTCTTGACATTGTGGAGCCAAGTAAAATGATATCCCTGACAACTTCAAAATTTTCTCTTTATCATGATGTTGCTTATTGATCTGGTTGAGAGGATTTTTGTTTTCTTTATATTGAGGTGTAATTGAATTGTGGTGTTGTCGAAGAATATTGAATATACCATGGACTGCCAAAAGAATGAACAAATCTGTCTTAGAAGAAGTACAACCAGAATGCTCCTTAGAAGCAAGGATGGTGAAACTGCGTCCTACATGCTTTGGACATGTTGCCAGGAGGGATCAGGCCCCAGAGAAGGACATCATGCTTGGCAGAGTACAGGGTCAGCAGGAAAGAGGAAGATCCTCAATGAGGTGGATTGACACAGCGGCTGCAACAATGAGCTCAAGCATAGCAATTATTGTAAGGATGGCTCAGAACCAGGCAGTGTTTCATTCTGTTGTGCATAGGGTCGCTATGAGTCGGAACTGACTTGACAGCACCTAACAACAACAACAACAATCCATACTGAAGGCTATAGTCTTTGGTCTTCAAATCCTCTTCACTTTCAGGAAGCAAGGTTGTGTCATCTGTACATCTCAGGTTGTTAATGAGTCTTCCTTCAATCCTGAAGCCTTGTTCTTATTCATATAGTCCAGTTTATTGGATTATTTGTTCAGCATACAGATCAAATAAGTGTGGAAAAGGATACAACCCTGACAAATACCTTTTCTGATTTTAAACCGCTCAGTATCCCCTTGTTCTAGCCAAACGACTGCCTCTTGGTCTTGTATAGTTTCTGCATGAATACAATTAAGTGTTCTAAAATTCCCATTCTTTGCAATATTATCCATAATTTGTTATGATCCACACAGTTGAATGCCTTTGCATAGTCAATAAAACATAGGTAAACATCTTTCTGGTGTTCTCTGCTTTCAGCCAAAACCCATCTGACTCTTGTCCATTAAAAAAAAAAAAAAAATTCCTTTTGCCGTTGGGTTGATTCTGACTCATATTGACCTTATAAGGACAGAGTAAAACTGCCCCACAGAGTTTTCAAGAAGTGGCTACTGGATTTGAACTCCTTATCTTTTGGTTAGCAGCTGAGTTCTTAACCACTATACTACCAGGGCTCGCTCGTGTACATAGTAGGCAAATATTTGTATTATGTACTCTTTTTGGCTTCTCTGATGTGGCCTTGCCTGAGATGGACATGGTTTGAAAGGAAGACTTGAAAGATACAATAAAGATGGTAAGGTTGGTGGGAGGTGTTGAGTGGAAATACAATGCAGTGTGTTGAGGTAGATGGTGTTGATGTTGTTGTTGTTTTTAGGTGCAGTCGAGTCGATTCTGGCTTATAGTGACCTTATGTACCACAGTATGAAACACTGCCTGGTCCTGCACCATGCGCACAATCGTTGTTATGCTTGAGCTCATTGTTGCAGCCACTGTGTCAATCCATCTCCTTGAGGGCCTTCCTCTTTTCCACTGATCTTGTACTTTACCAAGCATGAAGTCCTTCTCCAGGGGCTGACCCCTCCTGACAACATGTCCAAAGTATGTGAAATGTAGTCTCGCCATCCTTGCTTCTAAGGAGAATTCTGGTTGCACTTCTGCCGAGACAGATATATTTGTTCTTTTGGCAGTCCATGGTAAATTCAATATTCTTCGCCAACATCACAATTCAAAGGCATCAATTCTTCTTCAGTCTTCCTTATTCATTGTCCAGCTTCGCATGCGTATGATATGATTGAGATCAGCGTGGCTTGGGTCAGATACATCTTAGTCTTCAAGGTAACATCTTTGGTTTTCAGCACTTTAAAGAGGTCCTTTGCAGCAGATTTGGCCTAGTGCAGTGCATCTTTTGATTTCCTAACTGCTGTGTCCATGGGTGTTGATTGTGGATCCAAGTGAACTGAAATCCTTGACAACTTCAGTCTTTTCTCCATTTATCATGATGTTGCTTATTGGTCCAGTTTTGAGGATTTTTGTTTTATGTTGAGGTGCAATCCATACTGAAGTCTGTGGTCTTTGATCTTCATCAATAAGTGCTTCAAGTCCTTTTCACTTTCAGCAAGCAAGGTTGTGTCACCTGTATAACAGAGGTTGTTAATGAGTCTTCTTTCAATCCTGATACCCTGTTCTTCTTCATAGAGTCCAGCTTCTTGGATTATTTGATAAGCATACAGATTGAATAGGTATGGTGAAAGAGTACAACCCGACGCACACCCTTCCTGACTTTAAACCTTTCAGTATCTCCTCGTTCTGTCCGAACAACTGCCTCTTGATCTGTGTACAGGTTCCTCATGAGCACAATTAAGTGCTGATGGTGGAATTGAAGTTGAATGATAACCTTCCATTATTAAGCAGCAGTCATGTATGTATTAGGTGCCACATTGGCTCAAATTCTTTAAAGAAGACCGTGAAGTTTTGATGTTCACATTTTCTACATAAGTAAACTTCTGGGAAGTCCTATAAATTGTCCCAAGATATAAGAGGTATTATGGGGGCACAGTGTTTAAGAACTTGGCTGTTGCCAACCAAAAGATTGGCAGTTTGAATCTACTAGAAGCTCCTTGGAAACCCTATGAGGCTGTTCTACTCTGTCCTGTACGGTCGCTATAAGTAGAAATTGACTCCATGGCAACTGGTTTGTTTTGGTTTACATGTTGGATATGAGATGTAAACTAAGATCTTTCTGATTCTAATTGTCATGTTCTTTTCACTGAGCCATGATATCACTCCACTTAACTCCTGAGGCTCAATTTTCCCATCATACAGTGGAAGGATACCCAATTTTTGTTCTTTACAGAATATTACATAGCATAACATAAAAAAGTGATTTGGTAGGCATAAAACATCACTTTGCAGTGATGTAGTATCACTCCTTGGTGTAGCTCATTGAGGCCACAGAAAATGATGTCAGAAACACCATCCCATCCAGAAGTAAAGCACTGAGGGATGGGTGTAAGTGTAAAGGGGTAGCATAGGGAGACCTCTGTGGTGATGAATAGTTCTGTATCTTGAATATACGGGATAAATGACATAAAACTACACACACACATTGCATCAATGACAGTTTTCTGATTTCCATATTGTATTATAGTTATACAAATTGCAGTCATTGGGGAAAATTGAGTGAAGAAAAAATAAATTTTTTTATTAGTACTTTAATGTATATCAAGGACTTTGACTATGAGGTAGGTATAAAGCAGCTATTCTTATTTTCCTCATTTTAAAACAAAATAAATGAGGACTCAAGAGGTTAAGTCACTAAACTAAAGATGCTAGAGTTATAAATGATTGCCAGCTTCTGACTTAAACTCTGTCAAGATCCATTGCACTAAAGGGGAATGAGAAGGACAAAATAAACAGAAAAGGGAGGTGTGTAGTGACCCCACCTTCTGTTTGTCCTTTTTATTACCAAAATAATGGAGTTCAGTGTCTAGAGATCTCTAGAATAAATAAAAATCATAGGAGGTGTTTATCTTCCTCTCTCTGTTTACTTAAATTTCTATAGTGATTATGCATTGCTTTATAATTGCAGGGTCAAGTTATTTTTAAAAAAAGAACAAAATGCTGAATCTGTACTAAGATAAACTATGGTACACACACACAGCATATGTAACCTGCTATCCACATACACACACATATATACAGGATAGTAGAAAAAGCTACATGGTTGGTCTCAGTTTAAGTAAGCAGCAAGAAGGGCTTGCCTGGCATATTTATGAGTCGATCCTGAAATCCATCTGATTTGTTCTCAGGATATGCAGAGACGAACATTGACTCTGGGACTTCTGTGCACTAAAAATTCTCCTTTACTTGTGGTGCCCTGTAGGGGGCAGCTGAGATTTCTCTGTTTTCAGCTGAAAGCACCTGTTCTCGCACAGAACAAAGCTCCAAACTCAAGGTTCTTCCTGATTTTGGGGTCACTGGGGTCTCCAATAGGGAGATAATTGCCAATGTGTAGGTGACAATATCAAGTTCTAGTAGAGGAAGGAAAAAAAATATACGCTCAACATGTGCTTCCTCCATTTATCATGGCTGTGCTTCTCTGGGCTCTAAAATCAAATTGTCAGGATACTGTGTACAGCCTCCCTGTCAGCATGAAACAAAAGAGTGTGGCCTCCATGATGCTTTCTTTATGTTTCAGCCCTTGAGCCTGAGAAGCAATGAGGAAACTCCATCACCTCATCTCAGTTCTGCTTAGTATTTGTCCATTTTTTTTCAGTTCTTAGTATTCTTAGTTCTGCTTCATGTAAGCAATTACACTTTGCAACTCTAATCTCTCAATGTTTCCCCCTTTCCCCTTCAATTCTCTGTGTTAGCCCATGTCATTTTCATCGTGCTTTCTGATATTGGGGACCAATTCATTTAAAAAATTCCACAACCCATTTGTAAGTTTGTTATACTGTAGTGACCTGCATGTTGCTGTGATACAGGAAGCTAGGCCACTAGTATTTCAAATCCTAGCAGGGTTTCCCATGGTGTACAGGTTTCAGCAAAGCTTCGAGACTAAGGCAGACTAGGAAGAAAGACCTGGAGAACCACTTCCAAAAATTAGCAAATGAAAGCTTTATGGATCACAATAAAACATTGTCTGATCAGCTTGCCCTGGATACATCATCAGGAGGAATCAGTTGCTGGAGGAGGACATGATGTTTGATGAAGTAGAGGGTCAGAGAGGACAAGGGAGACCCTCAGTGAGATGGATTGTTACAATAGCCTCAACAATGGACTCAAACATGCCATTGATCAAGAAGATGATGCAGGACAGGGCAGCATTTCGTTCTGTTGTATATAAGGTAACCATGAGTCAAAGTTGACTCGACAGTAGCTATCATGTATCTGCCTGCTTGCCTGCCTGCCTGCCTGCCTTTATCTATCTATCTGTCTGTCTGTCTGTCTCTCTCTATCATCTATCATCTGTCTGTCTATCTACCTATCTGTCTGTCTATCATCTATCTATCTATCATCTATCTATCTATCTATCTATCTATCTATCTATCTATCTATCTATCTATCTATCTATCTATCTATCTATCTATCTATCTATCATCTATCTGTCTATATCGATCTAAAAATTAAAGTCATAGATATTTATTTAAAGTAAAAATAAATTTAAACCCATTGCACATTTGCCTCCATTCTGTGGGCTTCTCCACGGCTTCTCTGGCTTTTGGAGCTCAGACTCCTCCCTCACACCACCAGAGCCCCACAGCAGCTCTGACAGGAGTTTTACAAAGAACATTGACCCATGAAGCTGTAGTTCAGAGACTGATGCCATGGCCACCTTTCCTCAGTCATTGTCTGTTCCTTATGCCCATTCTTGTCTCCTCAGTAGCCTCTCCACTCTGGAAAGGAAGATGAAAACAAGCTTCTACCCAGAACAAACACCTATTATTGAAATTTTCTCACTTTAGAGTCTATAGAATCAAATCAAATTAAATTAAATCATAAAATAAAGAAGTGTGTCTTGGTCAGTGTTCTCTAGAGAAACAAAACCAGAACGAGAGAGAGAGAGATTGATTGATTTACTTCAAGGAATTGGGTCATTTGATTGTAAGGGACTGGGAAGTCCAAGATATGTAGGTTAGATGACAGTCTGGAAACTTCTTCCAGCTGACATAATAGTGAGGGGCTGGCAAGTCCCAAATACATAAGTTAGACAAGCTAGACACCCCTGTAACTTGTCTACCAATATCCCTTGGTCGGGCGATGAGAAAAGTGAAGACTGAAGAGAGAGTAAGCATGTTCCCATAAAATGGCTATTTATAGTCTATAAATAGATGTTCTATAAATTTCTATTCATAGAAACACTGTACTGTAACTCCTTTTTGCTCTTAAAGTTTTCAGCTGATTGATTGTGGTCTGCCCACATTATGGAAGGTAATCTGTTACTTGAGGCCAACTGATTTAATCACGTGTGATTACTTTAAAACAGCGATTAGACTAGTGTTTGACAAAACAACTAGGTGCCATAACAAAGCCAAGTTGGCACATAAAATTAATCATCACAAAGAGGATTGAGGGAGCTATTCAGGGATTGGAGTCCATACCTGGAGTCCAGTGCCAGGTGTAAAACAGGAATAGAGAGGTGAGATAGAGTGTAAACCACGAATCAAAGAAAAATCCAGCTGCTTGGAACGGTTACACACAGTGGGGATTTGGGGGGAAGCCACAGAGACCCACTGGAGTGCACAGCAATGGCACGTTCCAAAAATATTCTGTAATCCTTTCGTTTTCAGAAAGAGTGACATATGAACAGTCGGACGTGTCTTTCTGAGGGCGTTTATGCCTGTTATTGATTTGTTACCTTTCAGCTTCTAATTCACTCTTCTAGCCTACTCTGTGAACATGGATCTGGGCCCTTTAAGTATATTTCTGTTGCTAGCTGACGTAACGTTAATCTTTGGTAGCAGAAAACTCTGGAGAGATTTTGCTGGAGAATGGAGTTTTGCTTCCTGGTACCAGCGTGCTCCCTAGGCAGACCTGCAAAGCTCTTTGCTTTTCCAGCTCCAGCTCTTGCAGTACGTAGGACATCCCCAGGCGTGCACGCAGCAGGCGTGCATGCAGCTTCTCCAGCACCTGGGTCCTTAAGTGTGTGGGGCCAGTAACTCTTGGCAGCCAGCAGCTTACCTCGGCACCCCCTCAAGTGGTTTCCTAGCAGAGTGCTTCTAATGAGACACCTCTGTGTGAACGGTTTTTTGGCCAGTTATGGAGTATGCAATTTCAACAAGTTCATTGGATGTGACACCATACAGACACCCTGCCCTTCTGTGAGCCACAGCCATGTCTGTTCAACAAAGGTTGGATCTCAGTTCTGGTCGGGGGGAAAGGACTCTTCCATGGGTGCTCTATCTCCTTTGTAGGGCTAGTACCTCCTCCTTGTATTTGCTGTTCCTGTACTTTTCAGAGTTTTCTTAAATCTTTGCCAGCCAATCCTTTGGTACTTCAATCCTCTTAATTAATTCTTCAGTTAAACTTCCCTTGTTCAAAATACTATGTGGAGTCAGTCTCTAGACTGATTCAGAGATTTTAGTCTGTTGAAGGAGAGAAGCATGTAAATATATGATTACAATAAAATGGCATCTATGATGCTTTCATAGATATATGGAGTGTTCTATGGGAATACAGAGGAGAATCCCATAACCCAGCCAGAAGGTGATGGATCACAGAAAGATTTCCAGAGAAAATAATATATGAGCTGAGTTTTGAAGATGAACAGGAGTTGTAAGATAAAGGAGTTTGTGAAGATGAAAAAACTGAAGGAACAGCACATTTGGAGACTTGGGATTTGAGTGTGTTGGTATAGTTAGAAAATACGGTTGGACACTGCACAACACATGCACAAACACACACTTACAGGAGATTAGGCAAAAATGTAGACGATAGCCACACTACAAAAGAGTTTGAAGGCTACCCTAAGGAGCTTCGTATTTATCTGCCAGGACTGAACTTCCTCAAGTCTGTTCTGCAAAGCACTACTTCCAGAAGTTAACGACAGAGGCTCTGTTAGAATGGAAAAGGATTCTAGTTAAAATAATTTTGGAAGACCTTCTTCATTTTATATTTCCATTCATTTTTTAATCTACTACAGTATTCCAGTCATTAGTTTATTAAAGACTCTGTAAAGTTCTATATAAACTAAAATTCTTTAATTTTTTAAAGTGGCTCCTAAACTTATCTGATGTCAGAATTATTTCTAGAGTTAGTTTACCAACATCCCACGGAACAGTTTTATAGGACGCCAGATAGGGCGATGATGCCATAGCAATAATGAACTGTTTAAAGATTTTAGGCAGGAACATAACATGAGGAGAGCTGAATTTTTCCAAGAACTCTGTGGTTAGGATGTGGAAGACAGACTAGAATCAAGTGAAAGGGTGGACACGGCTGCTTACGTAATTTTATTGATACTTATCCAAACCACTCTTATTATTGAACCTTCCTCTTAGTAAATCATTTCAGCTAATAAGATGATCTTTGCTGCTTTATGTATCTTATGTGGCAGGATAATGAAGAAAAAGCATGTAGAATATACCTCCTATTCCCATTTGTTTTCTTGGATTATAGGTATAATGCAGATTTTTTTTTAATTACTGATTTCTTTTGCATTCTTTTATTGACATGTAATACATTTCTAAGCACAAATTAAGAAAAAATATATATTCTTGAAGCTAGACAGTTAACTGGGTATCAAACAAAATTTTGACATAAGATTTCTTTTTTTGTTGTTAATTGGGTCATCCTTGCACAAACACAATAAAATATTATTAAAAAGGAATTAATAATATTTTATTGTGTTTTTTGGTGTAAGTTTACACAGCAAGTTAGGTTTCCATTTGACAATTTCCACACAAATTGATCAATGACATTAGTTACATTTTTCACATTGTGTCAACATTTTCTTTAACTGTGTTCTGGTTGTTGCACTTCCAGTACTCTAGTTTCCCTGCCCCCTTATCTTCTCATTTTTCTGTGGAACAAATATTGACCTTTTGGACTCACACAGATGTTTTCTTAGTAGGGCATTGATCTAATATGTAATATCCTTTTTTGTGTGTGTAACTCTGCTTTTCTGCTAAAAGGTGATCTCAAGGAATAGTTTTGGTTCAAAGTTTAAAGACTGTCTCAAGGTGATATTCTCAGCGAGGTCTCTGGTCTCAGGTGGTCCAGTTAATCTGGACTTTGCTAAAAATTTGAGTTTTGTTCTGCATTTTCCTTCCATTCCAGCTGAGACCATCTATTGTAACCTTGGTCAGATCGGTCAGTGATGGTAGCCAGGCACCATCTAGTTCTTCTGATCTTAGGGTAGTTGAGGTCGTGGCTTAAGTAGGCTATCAGCCTTGTAGACTTGTTTCTTCTCTGAGATTTTGGCTACCTTTTATTCTTGTCTTCCCGATGAGTAGAATCCAATAGTTACATCTTACACAGTCATTTGCAAACTTTTAAGATCCCAGGTGCTACACACTTCACTAGGATACAGAACATGAACTGCTATAATGCGTCTTTTTAAATATTTGCCTGTTTGTGTCATTATGTACTATCCCAGTTCCTGTGGTCTCTTGATGGTTTTTTTTCTGGTAAATTACTATCCTTATGGAATCGTTAACTATGACAGGAATTGTATGAAAATATTTCGAGGAGTCTTTTCAAGCTATATTCCTTTCTCCATTCCGAAGGATTTAAATCGGAATCCCAGAAGTATGGTATCTGCAGTTTTAAAGTCTGTCACCTGACCCCAATGTGCTTTCTCTTCCGTACAAGTTTGGATGAAGTGATCATGTGTGGTTCAAATTGTTATAAGGAGTGGTGACATAGATCATACAGTAAAAAGAAAGATCATCTAATGACTGAAGGACAAGCTATTGTTGTTGTTGTTAGCTGCCATGAAGTTAGTCCTGACTCCTGGAGTCCCCATGCACAATGGGACAAAATGCTGCCCTGCCATGTACCATCCCCAAGATTGGGTGTGGATAAGAACATTGTGACCTATATAGGCTTTTGATTGGCTGATTTTTGGAAGTAGACTGCCAGGCCTTTCTTCCTAGTCCATCTTGGTTTGGAAGCCCTGCTGAAACCTGTTCAGTATCATAACAACATGCAAGCTTCTTCTGACAGATGGCTGTACATGAGGAGCATTGGATAGGAATAGAACCTAGTTGTCCTGCATGGAAGGTGAAACTTCTACCATTGAACCACCACTTCCCCCATGAAGGACAGGCAGATTCCTTTAAAAGGGGGTGGGCAGGCAAGTAGCACAAATGCCATATGCTAGTACAGTGGTTTCTACCCTTGTTGTCAGCCTCTAGACTAAATTCATCCAGCCTTTAACTACTCATGAGATTCATTATACTCTCAAGCAAATAGAAATGCTGTTGACCTACCCTGCCTGCCTGTCCAGACATATCCAGATTACCATGGGGGTGATAGTGAAGAAGAGATGAGGAAGGTCTAACTTAGGTACATGAAATAAGTTTGAATTATGGTTTCATAATACGTTATATCAGGAAAAAATATTGGTTATTTTTCCTTAAAAAAAATAAATTGGTTAATCTAGGTTAATCAAGGTATTGATTGGTAATCCTTAAAATAATGATGTAAAGGAGTTAAGTAAATTCGATTTTCAAAATATAAACAAATGGAAAAAATTACAACTCTTATCCATTGCTGGTGGTAATGCAAAATGATACAACCATTGTGGAAAGCATTGTGGCGGTTCCACAAAGGACTAAAAATAGAACTACCATATGACCCAGTAATTCCACTAGTTGGTATATCCCCAAAAGACTTGAAAGCAGAGACTCAAACAGAGACTTGTACACCGATGTTCGCTGCAGCACTATTCCCAACAGCCAAAAGGTGGAGACAGCTAAATGCCCATCAACATGTGAATGGAAAAACAAACTGTGGTACATATATACAACGGAATACAACGCAGCCAATAGGAGAAATGGACTCTTGATACGTGCTACAGTGTGGATGGAGCTTGAAGATGTTATGCTGAGTGAAATAAGTCAACCACAAAAGGACAAATGTTATATGACATCATTTATATATATAGGTATATACATGTATATAAATATATATATAAAACAAAAACAAACAAAAAAAGATCAAGTTTATCAGTGGTTACAGGGGTGGAAGGGAGGAGGACAGGAGAGGGTTAAGGGCGATGGAAGTATCCCTATTGATTAAGGGTAGGGCTGCACAGCCAATTATTGTGCTTTCAGTACGTTGTACACCTGTAAAAGATTGAATTTGCAAAAGCTGTGTGATAGATATATTCACAACAACAACAAGAGTAGCAGCTGAGGCTGCTTATGTGCAACCAAAAACCTCACAGTATGTGGTTCTTTGATTTGGAGGTTTAGGGTCATGGTTTCATGGGAATTCCAGTTATTTGTCCAAATAACATGTTTAGCACTTCTATTCTACTGCCTAGTTTGTTGGGTAGTGCCTGGGTCTTAAAAGCTTGCAAGTGGCCATCCAAGGCACAACAATTGGTCTCTATTCACCTGGAAGAACAGGCAAAGAAGGAGGGTCAGGAATAGGAGGAGGCTATGGAAAGTGTGGCTAATTGCCTCCCTGAACAACTACCCCTTTTGCCATGAGACCAGAAAAACCAGATGGTCCCTGACTACCATTACTGAACATTTTGATCAAAGATTCCACGGAACAACCCTGATCAAAAGGAGGAAAATGCGGAACATAATTTTAAATTCTCAAGGACTCCAGACTTTCTGGAGCCATAGGGTCTGGATGAACCCCTGAAACTATTGCCCCTAGATAATTTTTAAAATTTAAGCCAAAAAGATTCTCTGATACCTTCTTAAAACCAAACAACAGATTAACTAGTAAAAAATGTCTGCCTTGAGCTTTGTGTTCTTTTAAGAGCTGTCTATATGAGATCAACGTGACAACAGCAACTCAAAAGATTAGATAGGAATCTTAAGGGCCAGTTAGTTTATGTTAATGAGGGAGGAACAACTCAGAAAATGAGGGTGAGAATGGTTGTACAACTCAAGAATGTAATCAACTTCATTAAATTTTACATGTAGAAACTGTTGAATTGGTGCATTTTTTGCTGCGTATATCCTCAACAACAAAATGAATAAAATTTAGAAAAAATATACAAATTGAGAAGGGTGTGCTAGTGATGGAATATTTGTTCACAAATGTGCCATTAATTGTTGAAAATACATTTTGATGTTTTCTCATAGGATAGTATTTGTTTTTTTGAGAAATCACAACAAAAGCTCTGCCTTATAAACACCTTTAGTAAACACTGAGATTAATTGTCATAAGGTCACAAGCATGGAATTTTTGTGAGTCCTCCTTTTAAAATTTTAGAAATTCAGGACAGCAAGAACTAAAACACTTCCTGGGTTTATGCAGGTATTGAAGAAAGGAGAACATTGCTGTTATGATACAAATAGTTTAATGAAAGTTATGGCCCACATGTGTTAAGTAAAATGGAAAAATGTGCTTATGAAAAATAAAATACTTGATTGGCAGCCAAAGATGCTGGGTTTAAGTCCCGGCATGTTTCTGGATAGCTGTAAAATCTTGCAAAAAAAATACTTGCCCTCTCTGAATTTCCATTTTCCAAACACTGAAAACAGAAACAATGACAAAAACATACTGTATTAAGAATATTCCTGCTCTTTCCAAAAAGGAAAAGGTACATAAAATATATAATGAGTTATTGACCAATGAATTGGAGAATAAAGAATGAAAAAATCAAAAGGAAAAGAGGAAAATAATGTGTGAGAAAAAATTTGGATGTCCTATGTACATGACTCCCCACAGTGGAAGCCCAAGGCCAGGAATCATGGTGCGAATTCAGACTCTTGAACTCATTAGCTTCATGACCACCACCAAATTCTACTGATACCCAAGAGACTTCAGACTCTTCATCTATAAATTAAAAGTAGTAGATGATGTTATTTACAACCGTGGAGCCCTGGTGGCAAAGTGGTTAAGAGCTCTGCTACTAACCAAAAGGTCAGCAGTTCAAATCCATCACCTGCTCCTTAGAAACCCTACAGGGCAGTTCTACTCTGTCAAGTAGGGTTGCTATCAGTTGGAATCAACTGGATGCAGTGGATTTGGTTTTTGTTTTGTTTTACTACATCATGACTTAGCTCCATGTAATTAGAGAAGGAAAAGGATTTTATTTTGCTTGTTTTTAGGTGCCAGATACCAACCTTGTCCCTGCAGTATCAAGATTCAAATAAATCCAAAATGCTTTCATAGCATAAATATGCATATGCTCATGGATACACTTCAAAGCCTCATGCAATCTAATTCATTAATAAAATATCAAAACTGCAATTTCCATAATTCCTCAGTTTCCTTAACTAAGGGATATATTTGCCATGGAGACATTGCCTGGACCTGGACATCAGGTGAATTCTGTAGGCAGCTCCCCCAGCTCATTCCGACCAAAACTAGACCCTTGCCTCAGTTGAACCCAGCGTAGGAATTAAAACAAGTTCAGGGGAGCCACATGGCTGTGCCTCCCAAGGCTTTGGAGATTTTTGTGCCGTATGGAAGGCTCTCCTTGTTGCTCCGAGCACCTGGGGCAGACGTGCTGACTTTGCAGCAGAGGCAACACTGAGGCAGCTATCTGGTACTCAGAGACAGAGCTGTGTCAACCACAAGCAAATATCTGCCCTGCCATTTGGTTTTATGGTGGTTACCACCTTCATGAGGCAATGCTATTTAAACAGCTGATAAGTACCAAACATCTAACAAGCTCTTTATATAGAAACATGATAGCCTGCAATGGAAGCTATCTTAGTTTCTTAGTAGAGCTGTTATAGAACTACTACAAGTGGGTGGTTTTAACAAAGAGAAATTTATTTTCTCACAGTTTAGGGGCTAAAAGTCCAAATTCAGAGCACTGGCTCCTGGGAAAGGCTCTCTGTCTGCTGTGGGAGAAAATCCTCATCTGAACTTCCTGAGCCTTCTTTGTAGCATTCCTTGGAGATCTCCACATGACGTCTACCTTTCCTCCATTTGTGCTTGCTTGATTCTGTGCCTAATCTGCTCTTTTTATATCTCAAGGTGATTGGGTTTATGACACACCCTACAGTTATGTGGCCTCATTAATATAACAAAGAAAACTCTGTTTCCAAATAGTATTACATCCGTAGGCATAGGGGTTAAGAATATAACATATTTTTGTGGGGACACGATTTAATGTATAACAGGAACTGATACTGGGAAAAAGTGACTGGGTTCAAATCTCAGTCCGTCACTAATGAGATGAGAGGCCAAGAACATCTCAATATCTCAGAACCTCTCAATTTATCTATAAAAACATGAGAATAATAATTATAAACGCTCAACTTGCTTTCCAGAACTTTTGTAGTCTCAAAAGACTCTCTTGAGGGCACAAAAACTGAGGAAAAACCTCAAACCAGCAAAGAAAAGAGACTTAGAATACATATTCATTTCCAAAAGGGTTAGATAGAATAAACTTCTCAGCATTCCAGCTATGGTAGATGCCATGAACATGGGCACGGTGTCTACTCATTATATTCCTCTCTTCTCCATGCCTCCACTTTTCATCCAGAGCTTCCTTTTGTGTCTTTCTCAACTCCGCATTCACCCTTCTGGAATTCCTATTGCCTTAAGGCCAATATTAGGTGTAGCTAAGAGTGAAATGTCCCTAGGATATCCATGGCCCACCCAATGCCATCATCACAATAGCTGACATTTACTGAGCTCAATTCTATGAGGCATTGTTGGTTGTTGGTAGAATTCTCCTCTTCCACGTGGGTCCACCCATCTGGCAGTGGAGGCTTGCATGTTGTCATGATGCTGAGCAGGTTTCAGGGGAGCTTCCGGAAAGAGCTGTCAGTCTACTTTATCATTGTGAATCACAACAGACCAATCTCCAACTGATCACGGAGATGGCACAGGACCAGGTGGTGTTCTATCATTATTCACATGAACAGAAGCTTACAGATAAGGACACTTCATTACTGTAAGTGCCTAACAATTCCCCCAAACTCTCTTTGTTGTTCCTTCCCTGTTCACTCCTATTCTTCACCTCCGTGGTTCCCAGACTCCTGACTCTGTATTCCAGCTCTGGTATCTTTTTTTATGTTCCTTCAGTATGGAACATATACAGACTTCCTTTGCATTCTTGGTGATTGGCTTTCCTCTCAGACTTTGGCTCCATTCTCCTCTCTGGCCACTGGATCCCATGGAACCTTGAATAAAATATAATCTTAGATTCATGAAACCTATTACTAAAGCTTGTGTGTGTTGTCTCTCCAGTTAGAACTTTGACTTCATTGCCTAATCAATAATGGCCACCATTTCTTCAGGACTCAGTATATATCATGCAATTTGCTGAGAGAATGTAACCTATATTATTCTACTCGGACATCATAATAAGCCTAGGAGCAAGTTACTATTATTTTATCCTTTTAACTGAAGCTCTTTATCCCAATACAGACAGTAATTGACAGAGCCAATATTCCAATTGAGGTCCATCTGACATCAAATTCTACCCTTAACATTTACACTATGGTAAGCTTAAACATGTTTACCTGATTGCTTATCACACTCTACATCATAGTTCCTTGATTTTATTCTGGATCCCAACGAGAATTGAAAACAGCCACAAAGTTGATCCTATTTATTGAAGTTGTAATCCTTTCATTTAATACCTTGATGTTAGTCCCTCCACCTATACAAATTAAAATCTTAATAATTGCAGTGTCAAAAAGGTCCTAATAACAAGAAAAACTATTTCCTAATAGTTTGCATTGTGGATGGTACTCCCGTGAGTTGTGCAGTAACTTCACGTGGTGGCCCTGAGAGTTTAAGCAGTATGTCTGATGGTGGACTGTTATGATACAGTGCTGTATTAGGAGTTGCTATTAAGGAAGCTGTTGTTGTTAGGTGCCGTCAAGTCAGTTCTGACTCACAGCAACTCCGTGTAAAATAGAATGAAACACTGCCCGGTTTGCCACCATCCTCACAATCTTTGCTATGTTTGAGCCTGTTTTTGCAGCCCCTGTGTCAATCCATCTCAACGACAGTCTTCCTCATTTTCACTGACTGTCTGCTTTACCATGTGTCATGGATTGAATCGTGTCCCCCCAAAATATGCATCAACTTGGCTAGGCCATGATTCTCAGTATTTTGTTGTTGTCCTCCATTTTGTGATTTTCCTATATGTTATAAATCATAATCTCTGCCCATGGTTAAAGAGGATTAGGGTGGGATGTAACACTCTTGCTGAGGTCACATCCATGATCCCTGGTGTGTGGCCGGCACCACCTTTTATCTTATAAGAGATAAAAGCAAAGGGAAGCAAGCAGAGAGTAGGGACCTCATACCACCAAGAAAACAGTGTTGGGAGCAGAGTGCGTCCTTTCGACCCGGAGCTCCTGCACAGAGAAGCTCCTAGTCTAGGGGAAGATTGATGAGGAAGACCTTCCTCCAGAGCTGACAGAGAGAGAAAGCGTTCCCCTGGAACTGATGCCCTGAATGTGGACTTCTAGACTGCTAGATAGCGAGAAAATTAATTTCTGTTTGTTAAAGCCATCCATTTTGTGGTATTTCTGTTACGGCAGCACTAGATAACTAAAACACCGTGCATGAGGTCTTTCTCCAGGGACTGGTCCCTCCTGATAACATGTCCAAAGCATGTGAGATGAAGCCTTGCCATCCTTACTCCTAAGAAACCTTCTGGCTGTACTTCTTCCAAGACAGATTCGTTCTTTTTTCTGACTGGCCATAGCATATTCAATATTCTTCACCAACATCACAATTCAAAGACATCAATTCTTTGGTCTTACTTATTTACTGACCACCTTTCACACACATATGAGGTGATTGAAAACACCATGGCTTGAACCAGGTTTACCCTAGTCCTTAAAGCTACTTCATTGCCTTTTAACACTTTAAAGAGATCTTTTGCACCACATGTGCCCAGTGCAGTGTGTCACTTAATTTTTTGACTGCTGCTTCCATGGGCATTGATCGTGGATCCAAGTAGAATGAAATCCTTGACAACTTCAATCTTTTCTTCATTTATTGTGATGTTGCTCATTGGTCCAGTTGTGAGGATTTTTGTTTTCTTTATGTTGAGGTGTAATTCATACTGAAGGTTACAGTCTTTGATCTTTATCAGTAAGCTCTTCAAGTAAACACTTTCAGCAAGCAAGGTTGTTTCATCTGCATATAACAGGTTAGTAATGAGTCTTCGTCCAATCCTGATGCCCTGTTCTTCTTCATATAGTTCAGCTTCTTGGATTATTTGCTCAGCATACAGATTGAATAAGTATGGTGAAAGGAGACAATCCTGACACACACTTTTCCTGACTTTAAACCATGCAGTATTTCCTTGTTCTGTTCAAAGGACTGCCTCTTGATCTATGTACAGTTTCCTCCTGAGCACAATTAAGTGTCCCGAAATTCCCATTCTTTGTAATAATATCCATAATTTGTTTTGATCCACACAGTTGAATGCCTTTGAATACTTAATAAAACACAAGCAAACATCTTTCTCGCATTCTCTGCTTTCGGCCAAGATCCATCTAACATCAGCAATGATATCCCTGGTTCCACATCCTCTTCTGAATCCAGGTTGAATTTCTGGCATTTCCCTGTGAAAGTACTGTTGCAGCCACTTTTGCATGATCTTCATCTAAATTTTACTTGCATGTGATATTAATGATACAGTTCAATAATTTCTGCATTCTGTTGGATCACCTTTGTTTGGAATGGGCACAAATATGGACCTCTTCCAGTCGGTTGGTCAGTTCCTTAGGCTGGGTTCTCTAGAGAAACAATACCATTAAAGAGTGTAAATATATAGAGAGAGAGATTTATGTCAAGGAAATGGCTCATAAAATTTTAGAGGCTGGAACATCCCAAGTCTGTGGATCAGGATAGAAGTTTCTCTCAATGCACATAGTCACAGGGCCTAGTGAACCCAAGATTGGCAAGTTGGAGAGCAGAGCTCCTGCTCTCAGGCTGTGAAGATCGACCAATCCCAAAGTCTTCAGATAAGCTGGTAGCTCAAGTCACAAGATCCAGAGGTCAGACCAACAGGAGACAGCTGCAGGATCCAGAGAGCACAAAAAAGCCAGAGCGTCTGCTTATATTCATATACAGGCCACACCCCCAAGGGAACTCCCTTTCAACTGATTGGCTACTCACAGCAGATTCAGTTATGTGAGTGATCAAATATAAACACTGAGAATCATGGCTGAGCCAAGATGACACGCAGTCTTAACCATCACGACAAGGTAGCTGTCTTCCATATTTCTTAGCATAGAAGAGTGAGCTCTTCCAGTGCTGCATCCATTTTTTGAAACACCTTAAATGGTATTCTGTTTTTTGCCAATGCCTTCAGTGAAGCTTGGATGTCTTCCTTCTGTACCATCGATTCTTGATCATATGCTACATTCTGAAATAGTTGAATGTCCACCAATTCTTTTTGGTACAGCAACTCTGTATATTGCTTCCATCTTCTTTCATTGCTTCCTGCATCATTTAATATTTTCCCCATAGAATCCTTCAGTATTGCAACTCAAGGCTTGAATTTTAATTCAGTTCTATCAACGTTCATCTTTCAGAGAAATGCTGAGCATGTTCTTCCCTTTTGGTTTTCTAACTCCAGGTCTTTGCACATTTCACTATAATATTTTACTTCATCTTCTTGACCTGCCCTTTGAAATCTTCTGTTCAGCAGTTTTACTTCACCATATCTTGCCTTTGCTTTAATTACTCTATGTTCAAGAGCAAGTTTCAGAGTCCCTTCTGGCATCCATTTTGGTGTTTTCTTCCTTTCCCGTCTTTTTAATGACCTCTTGCTTTCTTCATGTATGATGTCCTTGATATCATTGCACAACTCGTCTTCAGTCATTAGTGTTCAACACATCAAATTTATTCCTGAGATGGTCTCTAAGTTCAGGTGGAATATACTCAAGGTCACACTTTGGCTGTAGTGGAATTATCATAATTTTCTTTAGCTTTAACTTGAACTAGCATATGAGCAATAGATAATCTGTTCCATAGTTGGTCCTTGGCCTTGTTCTGTCTGATGATGTTGAACTTTTCCATCTTCTGTTTCCACTGATGTAGTAGATTTGATTCCTGTATATTCTGTCTGGCAAGGTCAACATGCATAGTCGCCATTTTTTGTTGATGAATAAAGGTATTTGCATGAAGAAGTCATTGGTCTTGCAAAATCCTATCATGCAGTCACCAACATTGTTTCTATTTTCCTTCTTCTTTGTTTCCAGCTTTTGCATTCTAGTCACCAGTAATTATCCACACATCCTGATTGCACATTTGATCAATTGAAGACTGCAGAAGTTGGTAAAAATCTTTAATTTCTTCATCTTTGACCTTAGTGGTTGGTGTGTAAATTTGAATAATAGTCTCATTAACTGGTCTTCCTTTTAGGCATATGGATATTGTTCTATCACTGACAGTGTTGTACTTCAGGATAGATCCTGAGGTGTTCTTCTTAACAATGAATGCAATGTTCATTCCTCTTCAATTTGTCATTCCGAGCAGAATATATCATGTGATTGTCTGATTCAAAATGGCCAATACCTGTCCATTTCAGCTCACTAATACCTAGGATATCAATGTTTATGCATTCCATTTAATTTTTGACCACTTCCAACTTTCCTGGATTCATAATTCATACATTTCATTTTCCCATTATTAATGGATGTTTGCAACTATTTCTTCTCATTTTTAGTCTTGCCACATCAGCAAATGAAGATCCTGAAAGCTTGACTTCATCTAGTCTTTAAGGTCATAGCTCTTCCCTGGCTGTATTTTGAGTGCCATCCAACCTGAGGGCTCATTTTCTGACAATATATCAGACAATGTTCTGCTACTATTCATAAGGCTTTCACTGGCTGATTTTTTCAGAAGTAGACCGCCAGGTTCTTCTTCCTAGTCTGTCTTAGTCTAGAAACTCTGCTTAAGCCTGTCCATCATGGGTGACTCTGCTTGTATTTGAAATATTGGTGGCATAGCTTCCAGCATCACAGCAATACCAGAGCCACCACAGTGTGACAAACTGACAGATGAGTGGGGAGCTATTAAGGATATGAGAAAGTAGTGACCTTTTGCTGAGAGGATTATCAAAGATGGGCAACCATGTTTCCTCAAGTTTGAAGAAAGTACCTGCTACTACTTCTACTGCTATGTACCCTGATGATTCCACTTTGCCAGTTGGTTTAGACAACTGATGTTTCTGTCATGTTGTAATGAATACTCCAACACTGTTTTAGAAAAAACAGAGAGGTTTATCAAGATTTTTGGAAGCAGTCTGGACTGGGAACAATGTAGCTCATGAGGATCAAACTGCGAGTCCAAGTCCCAGTAATTGCACAAATCCTTTCATAGGGTTTAGACAAATAACAAGGCTTGTGCTATTTTGATTAGTAATTAATGAGGTAAGGGGACTAATAATGAGTTACAGAAGTTAAATACAGAATTTAGAGAGATTACTGATTATAGTCACAGGATGACATGTCATAAAACTTTGTATTTAATGAAGAATATCTCTAAGGGAGGTTAGGGACCAGATTTATGATGAACATTTAGTGTTAGGATTCTCCTCCTCAGAATTACTTGCTTAACCAAAATCTGTTTAAGTTACTTAGGGAATTTCAGATAAATCTAATTCTAAGGCTCTTTCAAAACATTGTTATCACATCTTTGTCATAAAAGAATATTTTCTGGGTCCACTATACATAAAATGCATCTATGGCAATACCCTTTTTTTCAGAGTGCATAGCTTTTACATCTTGACCTTGGCACAGAGAAAACATTCTCCTATGTTTCCATGATAGTTAAGCAATTAAAATGGTTTAACGATAAGGCTTGTGAGCACTCTGGGTTGACTCAGTTAATTAAATAGGGAATTCTGGGTAGGCAGGTGAAAAGACCAGCTTAATTCAGCAAAAACCAAGTTCAATTCAATAATCTAGTCCTGATCAAAAAGGCTTTATGAGCTTCTCCTTTACAAATCCCTTCTTTTGATCAGGGATTTCATTGAACATCCTCTGATCAATTAAAGAAGTAGTTCTGCATGGAGTTAGTTTCAAATCACCACTGGCTATGCTGCCCAAATCAGCAAACATTTAAGACTCCAGACACCTTGTAGTAGAAGTAGCTGGGCGCCACTGAATGTTGTGTTTAGGGCAAGCTGGTCTTAAGTCACCAGCAAAGGAGTAACTCATCTACAGCAAGGTGTTTTTGGTCATTGGGTAGTTTGGGTTTTCTTCACCATGTTGTAACGGTCATTTTTGAGACGGAATGAGAGGGAAGCTCATTTTGAAAACTTCTTGACCATTTTAAAAAAGAAACTAAATCCTGTGCTTCTCCAACTTATGAGGAATGCTAATAGCCTCTGCATACATGTTTCTCTGGGTCAAGGCATTAGTGGTTTTTTCACACAACACTTAACAGTACCAGTTACAATGACTATTAACATTAAAACCATGATACCAGAGAGCAGAACTGCCCTAACCTAGGCACCCACTCTGTTGTGTATGCAGTTAAACATCAGAAAAGGAAAAATCTAACCTGGTTTGTTTGGAGATGTGTAGCCAGGTGGCCTTTTGCATATTTTTTTAATATCATGCTTTACTTCTCCTGAAGAGTTAATCGAAGTGCAACATGAGGTGTATCCAATTGCACAGATGCCACCTTGCTGGGCAAGAAGGTAGTCTAAAGTGAGTCAATCACCATTTTTGATAATGAATTTAGTGACTTTTTTGGGCAGCCAGGGTACTAGCAACATCATCATCTATTTGCTCCAGAGTGTCAGAGAGATTTCTAATGGTGTGTTCTAAATCAGCGACCCTTCACCCGGGTATAAAGGACCTCACAAAGGAGAATCACTGTCTTGGATTATGCTTAATGGGATTAAATCCACGCTTAAATTTGTCTTAGTTTTTTTCCTCTCCAGTAAATTTAAACCTATTTTATTTTTCCAATGATTGCTTTCATTATGTGTATGGATATCTAAAAGGGATTTCAGTGTGACTCAGGGTGCATTGCTTTACTATATTCTAACCATCTCCAGGGCCTAAACGTAAGAGTCAGAACTGAAATAAGGATTTTTTTTTTGGTAGTATCATGGATTGAATTATGTCCCCCCAAAATTATGTATATCAACTTGGTTAGGCCATGACTCCCAGTATTGGGTCATTGGTGCCCTGAATTTGGACTTTTAGCCAACTTTACTCTGAGAAAATAAACTTCTCTTTGTTAAAGCCATCCACTTGTGGTTATTTCTGTCACAGCAGCACTAGATAACCAAGACAGGTAGGGTATCTTTGTCTTCCACATAAGAAAGAATACCCAAAAGGAGCGAAAAGCATTTTCTTTCCAGTGTAATTATGAGGAAACGGGAAGATCATTTGGTTTGTTTAAGCCAGGTTTTAGTTAAAGAATTGTTACAAATGGATAATTGTCCCAATTTAACAGATTCATAAGTTTTTTTTTTGTTTCTTTTTTTTTTTACGGGGGTTGGGGAGACAGTTTGTTTAAATCAGTCCTGGCTGAGCAAGTTTTTGTTTTCCACACCAGGGGTAAATGGGTCGTGAAGCATCTAAACCTGTGAGGCCAGGCTTGGGAATCATTAAAACTATGGTTCATACATAAGATCTCTCTTATGCAGGTGCAGTTTTCCGTAGCTTTATCTTCAGTCTGAGTTAAATTGAAAGGAGTTAGCCACGACTCCTATATGTCAGGAGGGTGTCACAGCCTTCCCTGAACTGCATTTTTGAAAGTAGTAGGTTTTTGTTTGTTTTTAACTACTGCAGGAGGCACGTGGGGATAATTAACTATGGGGGCTGCCATTGGGTCTCTTAGTGGACTATTTGCCGTTACAATGATCAAATTTAAGTAAACGAATCTCAAGGTAGTAACCAAGACTTTGTGCTAAACCTGGGAACTACTTAAACATTGAGTTTTAAATTTATTGTTGCCTCTTCATATTTCCAAATAAACATGTAGTAGGCAGAAGTCAAGGGACTGGTGGTTCAATGGTGAAATTTTTTCCTTCTGTCTTAGTTATTTACTGCTGCTATAACAGAAGCACCACAAGTGGCTGGCTTTAACAAACGGAATTTTATTTCCTCACAGTTTAGGAGGCCAGAAGTCCTAATTCAGGATGCCAGCTCTAGGGAAAGGCTTTATGTCTCTGTCAGCTCTGGGGGAAGGCCCTCATTCCTTTTGAACTTCCAGTCCAGTCCTGGGTGAGCTTCATGTGGCTTGGCATCTCTCTTCCCCATCTCTGCTTTATGCTTGTTTGTTCAATCTGTTTTATATCTCAAAAGAGATTGACTTAAAACACGTCATATACTAATAATGTTTTATTAACATAGTAAAGAAAACCCATTCCCAAATGGGATTATAACCACAGGTGTAGGGGGTAGGATTTATAACATATATTTTTGGGATACACAATTCAATCCATAACATTCCACACTTTTGCTTCCAAAATTCATATCCTTCCCACATGCAAAACACAGTCACCCCATCACGTCATCCCCAGCCCAGCCCACGTCATCCCAAAAGGCTTAAATCAACTCCAACTCCAAAATTTAATCTTCTGAATAGTATAAATCAAATATGGCTAGACTTTAGGAGTATTCCATCCTGGGACAAAATTCCTCTTCTGTGAACTTGTGAAATCTAGAATACAAGTTATCTACTTCCAATATACAATGGTGGAACAGGCACAAGGTAGACACTTCTATTACAAATGGGAGAAATGAAAGGGAAAGAAGAGGTAACAGGCACCAAGCAAGTCAAAAATCCAGCAGAACAAATTACATTAGCTCTCAAGGCTTGAAAATAATTTTCTGTTTTCCTGGATAATCTGGGCAATGGCTCCTTCCTCCAGACTCTGGGGTGTTGGCCATGCTCTCTGAATTCTAGGCAGAGCGCCTTGGCCTCGGAATTCAGCCCTGCCTTCCAGGCCCACTCGGACAGCAAATCTGCTCCATCAGCTTTGGGAGGCCCACTCTCCTAGTCCATTTGAGTGGTGACCCCACAACCTCAGCCTCAGCAGGCCCTCTTCTCCTGTCCCTTTTGCATGGCAGCCCCATTTCCTCAGCTTGCAGGCCCATCCTCCTGGCCTTTGGACATGGCAGTCCCATACTTCAGAACGAGTTGTTGAAGATTTGACTCTTTGAAACCTAGGAGGCTGTGACTTCACCCTTTGAAACCATGCTTCCTGTGCTCCTTCCAATAGCTCTACTGATCTCTGAGTTGCTCCAGGGTTAGTCCTTTTCTTTTTTTTTTTCCTTGGAGGACAACAGATATAGCTCCTTTGGCCTGTTTTCTGCATATAGAATTTCTAGAGGCAGACAGCTTTCCTTCCTTTTTGTCCTATCTATGTCCCTTTCAGTCTAAGCTGAGGGGTTTCTGCTGTGGTAGTTGCTTAGGTCCATCAGTCACAGGCTTAATCTCTTTAACAAAAGATTGTATAGACAAATCCTTGCTGAAAAATCTAGAACATGTGTCCTGAGTTTGTGCAATAGAATTTTCCAAATCTTTAAGCTTTGTTTTCAACTTGCATAGTTAATTTTTAAGCCCATCTCTTTCCTCTCACATTTTACTGTAATTGGCAAGGAGAAACTATGGGATCCCTTTAAGATCTTGCTTAGAAATCTCCTCCACCAAATATTCATCACTTACAAGTTCTACCTCCCACCAAATATTTGAACATAATTCAGACAACTTCTTTGCCACTACATAAAAAGCATCGCCCTTCTTCCATTGTCCCGTCACATGTTCTTCATTTCCTTTTAAAACCTCACAGAAGCACATTTAACATCCACATTTATAGCAACATTCTGTTGATGGGACTATTTGTATTATCTAAGACAATACAGACTTTGTATATGGCTCTCTTCACTTCCTTCTGAGCCCTCATCAGAATTGCCTTGGATGTCCATAATTCTAGCAACAGTCTCTTCAAGGCAATATAGGCTTTTATTAGCCCCCTTAAAACTTTTCCAGCCTCTACCCATTATCCAATTCCAAAACCACTTCCACATTTTAGGTTATCTGTTAGAGTAGCATCTCACTTCTGGTACCAAATTCTTAATTATCTAGTGCTGCCATAGCAGAAATAGCACAGGTGGGTGGCTTTAACAAAGAGAAATTTATTTTCTCACAGCTTAACCACAGGTATAGGGGTTAGGATTTAAACCACATGTTTTTGCGGGACACAATTCAATCCATAATACCTTCCATGTGGGAGACCTGGGTTCAATTCCTGGCCAATACACCTCAAGCACAGAACTACCCATTTGTCACTGGAGGCTTGCATGTTGCTATGATACTGAACAGACTTTTGCAGAACTTCCAGAGTAAGACAAATAAAGGAAGAAAAACCTGGTGATCTACTTCTGAAAATCAGCCAGTGAAAACTCTATAGATCACAACAGTCCAGTCTCATTGTGCATGGGTTTGCCATGACTCAGGGCCAACGTGATGGCAGCTAACAACAACAGACAGAATTCTAAGATGACCTCCAAGATTCTCACACTTTGAATCTTGAATCTCCCTTGAATCTCCCCTCCTCTGAGTGTGAAGATGATGTGTCATCACTCCTGTAATTAGCTTATTAACCATTGACTTCAGTTTAATCAAAAGGGAGATTATTCTGAGTGGGCCTGACTTCATAGGCTCAGCTTTTTGAAAGAAGATCAAGTCTCATACAGAATTGCTCCTACTTGCCTCAAGGATGAAGCAACTACCATTTTGTGTGAGGAGGGGACCAGGTGACAAGGAACTGAGGGTGCCCACTAGGAGCTGATTGAATCTCTGGTAGACAGCTAGCAAGAAAATGGGAACCTCAGTCACACAACTGCAAAGAAATAAGTAAAGGCATTGAATATTATGATTAACATATAGTATTCATTCTAAGCCTAGGCCCAGTTCAAAAACTTCCTACTCCTCAAAGCTGATATTAATACTTTCACTTTAAACAGTATCTCCTCCTTCTAAAACACTAAAGAAATTATCTGCCCCTTTCTTACAAAAAGAGAAGGGCAAACAGTTAAATTTATTTAGCTATAAAATCACTAGGAGTTGATTTCAAATGCTGATTCCTTGGTCTTGTTAACTTATTTAGTGTACTAACCTCTCTGAATCTGCTTTATAGTGTTGGGAGAGGATGAAGTGAGGTAATATATGTATAGTGTTAGAGGTATGTTCACCAGAGCAAGTGTTCAATAAATGTTAGTAATTATTATCTCCCTGAAGTGGATTTAAATGCTTGTCAATAAGGACGGTATCTTCTGTTTCTGCCACATCACTTGGCAAATTGCTGAACTTAAATGGTACTCAAAATGAAGAATACAATGAATGAGTGTAAGTATATTAGTTTCCTATCGATGCTATAACAGATTACCACAAAATTAGTGACTTAAAACAACCCAAATTTATTATCTTACAGTTCTAGGAGTCAGAAGTCTGAAATAGGTCTCACTGGGTTACAATCAAGGTGTCAGTAAGACTGTATTCTTTCTCAGTACTTTAGGAGAAAATAATTTTTCGTGCCTTTTTTTTTTCCCAGCTTCTACGGACCGTTCATATTCCATGATTCATGGTCTCCTTCCATCATCAAGGTAGCAATGGCCAATTATGTGTTTATCATATCGCATCACTCTCTCACTAACTCTTCTGTTTCCCTCGTCTACATTTAAATGACCCTTGTGATTACTTTGGGCTCATGAGTGATCTAATTCCATCTGCAGCCTTAATTCCCCCTTGACATGTGACGGTATCTCACAAGTGCTGGAGATTAGGGCGTGGACATCTTTGGGGGTCGTTATTCTAGGTACCACATTAAGTAATTACTTTCTAATGATGTCTTATGCTGGGGGAGGGATCACTGGAGGCAGAAATAAGATGGAGAAGGCCACCCCTGAAGGTGGGAATGTCTAAGGCTTGTTTGGGAAAAGGTGGGTAGTACAATGGAACATGGAAACCCTGGTGAAGTAGTGGTTAAGAGCTATAGCTACTAACCAAAAGATCGGCAGTTTGAATACACGAGGTGCTCCTTGGAAACCCTATGGGGCAGTTCTACTTTGTCCTACGGGTTGCTATGAGTCAGAATTGACTCGACAGCAAAGGGTTTGGTTTTTATAACAGAACAGGTTGCCAAGGGGTTAGAGAGGGAAGTGGTCAGAGATAATGCTGGAGCAACACATAGAGGCCAGAGCATATGTAGGTGTTAGGGAGACATTAGCTGCTTTGTGGAATAATCAGATCTATGAAATAAATACATTGCCAAGATTGTAGAAAAACCATAAAAGAGAGGGTCTGAGGCATGGACATGAAGCATGGACATGTAAGCAGGGAACACTGAAATAATATCACTATGAAAATGATGAGACTGTGCCTCAGGATAATGATAGTGGGAAAGGAGAAAATATAAAGAATTTAAAAGCCTTTTCACTGAAGATTCAATTGACACTGGTGTTCGAATGCACCAGTGAATTATTTTTAGGTGAATGATTTTTGATACCACTTGCCGATTTCTCTCTCTGGTGCTTTTACTCCCTCCACACATCTTCATATAATTAGCTACCCAGCAGCATGACAGATTCACAGGAAAAGTAAACGGAGCTAGGAGCTGAGGGATTGGAAGGCTGGGATACTACGCAGGCAGAAATCAAGCAGACAGTTGCAGTAATCATAGCTGCTCTCACCTCCCACCACATCACACCTACAAAATCTCCCACCAGAGACAACTGGCCATTGATTTCTTGAATTAAACCTTGCAAGTGACACACATGTCATTTAAAAAAAATTTCTTTGTAGTTGTTGAGAACATACACAGCAAAATGTACAACAATTCAACTGTTTCTACATGTACGATTCAGTGACATTGACTACATTCTTCCAAATTGTGCAGTCATTCTCCCCCCTCCTTCTGTGAGTTGTCTTTCCCCCATTAACATAATCTAACTGATCCCTAAGGTTCCTGTCTAAACTTTCGAGTTGCTGTTGTCATGTTGATCCCATATAGATAGTCCTTAAAAGAACATAATGCTCAAGGCAGACATTTTTTACTAGTTAAGCTAAACTATTGCTTTGTTTTAAGAAGACTTCAAGGGATATTTTTGGTTTAAGTTTTAAAGATTATCTCAGAGCAAGAGTTTCAGGGTACCATCCAGCCCCTATGGTTCCAGAAAGCCTGGAGTCCATGAGAATTTGAAATTCTGTTCTGCATTTTCCCCCTTTTGATCTATGGAAACTTTGATCCAAATGTTCAATAATGGTAGCCAGGCATCATTCAGTTTTTCTGGTCTCGTGGCAAAGGAGGCAGTTGTTCATGGAGGCAATTAGCCACACATTCCATATCCTCCTCCTATTCTTGAATCTCCTTCTTCTTCTGTTGCTCCAGATAATAGAGACTTTTTGTCTTGTTTTGTACGGTCACTTGCAAACTTTTATGACCCAGGCACTATGCAATGAACTAGGACATAGAACAGAAGCACTAAACACATTATTAGGCCAATTAACTGAGATGCCCCATGATACCATGACCCTAAACCTCCCAATCAGAGAACTAAATACCATGAAGTTTTTGATTGTACTAGGCAGCCTCAGCAAGTCTTCTGATGAAAAAAAGTTTTTAATATATATGAAATTTTATGATTTTTAATTCATTCTGTGAAGCAAAGACACCACAGAAAAAGAAAACTACAGGCCAATATCTCTTATGAATTATAGATGCAAAAATCCTCAACAAAATACTACTGAACAAAATCCAACAGAATCCAATAAAAGAGGCATATACCATGACTAAGTGGGATTTATTCCAGGAATGAAGGGATGGTTCAACATTAGAAAATCAATCAACGTAATTCACCACATCAGTAGAACAAAGGAAAAGAAACACATGATCATCTCTATGGATGCAGAAAAAGCATTTGATAAAATCCAGCACCATTTCTTGATGAAAACCCTAAAGAAGTTTGGAATAGAAGGGAAATTCATCAGTATGATTCAGGGCATATCCGAAAAGGCAATAGCCAATATTGTACTTAATGAAGAAAGACTGAGAGTTTTTTTTCGAAATTGAGAACAAGACAAGGTTGCCCACTCTTGCTACTTCTATTCAATATTGTATTTGAAGTCATAGCCAGAGCAATAAAGCAAGAAAAAGAAATAAAATTTTTCCATATTGAAAAATAAGTAATATCTCTATTAGTGAATGATATAATCCTACCTATAGAATGTCCCAAAGAATACACAAGAAAACTTCTAGAGCTAATAGAGGAATTTAGTGAAGTTGTAGGGTACAAGGTCGACAACAAAAATCACTTGGGTTTCTATACACCAATAATGAGAAATTGGAAATGGAAATTAGGGAAACGATTTCATTTACAATAACAATTAAGAGAATAAAATACCTAGGAATAAATCTAACCAGAGACATGGAGGACTTATACAATGAAAACTATAAAACACTGCTGAAAGAGATTAAAGAAGACTTAAATGGAAAGATGTTCCGTGTTCTTGGACTGGAAGACTTAATATCATGAAGGTGTCAGTGCTGCCCAAAGTGATCTATAGATTCAACCCAATCTCAATCAAAATTCAAACAGCCTTATTTACAGAAATGGAAAAACCAATCCTCAACTTTACGTGGAATGGCGAGAAGCCTCGAATAGGTAAAGCAATGTGAGAGGACTCACACTTCCTGATTTTAAAACATAATGAGATGGATTGACACAGTGGCAGCAACGATGGGCTCAAGCGTAACAACGATTGAGAGGATGGCACAGGACTGGGCAGTGTTTCATTCTGTTGTACCTAGGGCCACTATGAATAGGAACTGATTTGATGGAACAACAGTAGAGCTAGAGTAATCAAAACAGCCTGGTAGTGGTATAAAAACAGACACATAGACCAATGGAATAGAATTGAGAGTCTAGAAATAAATCCACATGTTTATAGTTGGTCAACTGATTTGCTAAGTCCATTCAGTGGGGGAAAGAAGAGTCTCTTCTGTAAATGGTATTGGGAAAACTAAATTTCCACATGCAGGAAAGTGAAACAGGATCCATATCTCACACCATACACAAAAACAAATGCAAACTTCATTAAGGACTTAATGTGCAAACTAAGACCATAAAATTCTTAGAAGAAACTGGAGGGGTAATGCTGTTGGACCTAGTTTTAACAATGGGTTATCTAATATAATAACAAAAGCATGAAAAGCAAAAGACAAAATAAATCAATGGGATACCTGTGTTTTAATGCGTCGGAATATTTTGCCAAATGCCCATTGCTATATGCCACTGTTAAAAGGAAACAAAACAAACAAACAAAAAAACAACTATTAGTTTTGCAAGGCCAAGAACTTTGAATGAATATCTCAGACATAACACTAACGCTCACACAAGTCATATATTTTCTTACTAATTTCGGTGATTCAAGGAAAGTCCCTCATCATGACCACCATCCCCCCCACCGCCCCCCCACACAGTTTATTGCTGTGATCCTTCATTTTGGTCTGTCAGCTGGCAGAGAGAATTTCATCAACGACTTCCATTTCCGAGGTTCTTTCATAGACATTCCAAAGACTCAAGCAGGCCTTTCTGCATATTAAGTTTTCGTTGCAGTCAACTGGTCCATCAATTGAAAATTTTGGTCTTGGAGGCTTTCTTGCAACATGATGCAACTGAATTGTAAATACTGCAAAGGCCTTTGTTGCAGTGCCTGCTTTGGTTTCTGAGCTAATGTCAGGAAGATAGTCTAGTTTGTTTCTCAAAAACTACATTAACTTCGTGATGTCCATGGATAGGGAGTAGGACACCCCTGGGAGGGCACAGTTCAGAGTTTTTCTATGGCTGTAATAACTCACATCTATTTTTTTTTGTAATAACTCACATCTCCTAACAAGTAACTGTAGAGTTATCAAGAGAAGATGAAGGAGTGAGTGAGAAATGGCAGCTTTCCACCCATTCAGAGAGATTGATTTGGGTTCTTCTCACTTCCTGACCCATTTTGGAAATTTTTTGGTCTCTAGCCCCCAATTTGGAGCCCTGGTAGTGCAGTGGTTAAGCTGCTAACAAAGTGGTTGGCAGTTTGAATCCACCAGCTGCTCCTCGGAAACCCTATGGGGCAGTTCTACTCTGTCATATAGGGTCGCTATGAGTCAGAATTGACTCGACAGCAACGGGCTTGGGCTTTGCTTAGCCCTCCAATTAGTTTTAACTAACGTATCACCCAGTTCCTGAGAGTCTGGATCCTAAACATTCGTCAACTGTATGTCTCCTTACAATGTCCAGAATTCTTGCATCAAAATCTTAATGTTTTGCAAATTCCACATGACTTATGGAATAGAATATTTCTCTATACTCTGGTTACCAATGATGCTATTAAAAGGATCCCTCCAAGGGTAAGCTAAAGTGGAGAAAAATAGAGGTAATTTACTTGTAGTGAGGGTCCTGCATCCACCACCCATGTGTCAGTTTGTCATATTGTCATGGCTTAAGTGTTGCTCTAATGCTAAAATCTATGCTACTGGTATTTCCAGTACCAGCAGGGTTACACATTGTGGACAGGCTTCAGTTGAGTTTCTAGACTAAGACTAGGAAGAAGGGCCGGGTGATCCATTTCTGAAAATTAGCCAATAAAAATGTTATAGATCACAACAGAAACTTGTCCACTATAGTGCTGGAAGATAAGCTTCCTAGACTGAAAGGTACGGTGGCTGCAACAATGCATTCTAGCCTACAAGAGATGGCACAGGTCTGGATGACATTTCATTTGTTTGTATATGTTGTAATGAGCTGGAGTCAATTTAATGGCAAATAACAACAGGGAGAGTCCTTACAGCAACTGAAACACAGCAGATCTGCATTCCAGGCCTATTTCCGTCCTCTTGTGTTTATCATCCATTGTTTCATCAGCTGGATCTGGTTGTCAATTATCATGTGAAAAAATAACATTCCAATCAATCTCTGAGTAAAACATCCATTCCCATTTTTCCTGCTCCTTGATTGATCCATTAGTATGGATTCACTTTTTCTTCTCTTCTTACCTAACTAACCATTCTCTAGCACTCTGACTCAGTAATACTACTTCCATCAAATTAGCTATGATTTATGGCCCCAAGTTCATGCTGGGATCCTGACAAACCTTATGTTGGATACAGCAAGGAGGGAGGCTTGAAGAGGCTGGAATTCAAGAAGGGGATGTGAGTGCCATCCCATGAACTGCATCTTTCAGAGGGGCTGCCTGGAATATAACAAATAGGGAAAGGCTCCAGGCCATGTCTGTGCTGCCCAAATGCAAAGTCCAGTGAGAAAATTCCAAACCTGAGGCTACTGAAAACTATGAAATTGAAAGGACAAGGGCATTGACTGACTCTACAACTGTGTAATTGCTGGAGTAAACATGTTTTATGCAGCCATCTATTACCAATTGCCAATCTGACACAAAGAGTCCTTGTCTTTTCCTGAGTAGAAATACACACAAAAGACAAACTTTATTTTCAGCAAGCTTTATTTTGCTTGAGTCAAGCAAAAGGAGTCAGGAGGGGACTGAGCCTCTCCAAAAGGCTGACTTGAAAAGGGAAATGGGTTCTGTAGAGACAATAGAGTAATGACTATTTAGTGGGCTTCTTTCAGGGGGTGGGTACTTCTCAGGGTGGCGGTGCATGTTAATTAGTTTGCGTGCATCTGGAATTGTCACCAGAGAATGGCCTCGGTTCTTGTCTTCAGTGTAGGAAGGAATTCAAACACTGAGACAAATACTGCCAAGTGAGCAGAGGTTTATTAGTAAGCAGAGGGTTAGTAGTAAAAGTACACTTGACTAGGAAGCATCAAGCGGGCTGCTCAGATATAGAGAGAATCTGATAGTTGTTTTATCTGTCTCTATTAACATTTAAAAGCCAGAACAAGGCCCCCCTATGAAGGCTACTTCCTTGGCTTAAGGTTTAATTACCAAGTTAGGGACTTTATCAAGTTAAGGACTTTATCAAATCAAAGACCCCTGTAAAGATCATTTCCTTGGCTTAAAGTTTAACTATGTAGGGACCATCTTATTGAGGAATGTCACCGCCCCCTGTCTCTCCTTTTGTAGGGATTGTCTTATTGAGGAATGTCACCACATCCTGCCTCTTCCTCTTTCTGAGTGTAAACTCTCCCCCTCCCCCTTACAGAATCCGAGATGGAACCTGCTGATATTCAAGATGGAGTCCTCTCGGCAGCCCTTGGCATCACTTATTATGGGACACAGCGCAAGCGCACTGATCTTTGGCACTACATCACCATCTTCGGAGGGCTAAAAAAAAAAAAAAAAAGGTTAAATAGTGGTCACACTTTGTTCTTCTGCGCATGGGGTAGCCTGTAAAGGGGGAAGGGATCAGAAAAATACTAAGAAAGAGATCATAGTTCACAGGTTATTTCAACCTTATCTCATTTGACAGAGCGTGGTTCCTGTTTACCCAACTTCTAGATGGTAATATTTTAACAGCTTTTTTGTTCCGCCAGCACAGTTAACCCTATCTGTCTCACATCTACAATCATTGTGAATTGTCACTTTATAGATGTGGTATTATGTGTTACTTATTACATACACCCTTAACCAGGTTTGCCTTTAGACCTGGCTTCCCTAATTTAAAGGAAAAAGCAAACAAAAACAAGAGTGTTTTTCATGCTTGTAGCAGAGAAACAGAGCAAAGCAAATAGAGCAATCCAATATTTGAATCATACTTCCTTAGCTCTGTGACTTTGGGCAAATTCCTTTCTGTGTTTCTATTTACCCGTAAAGCAAAGATTGTTTTAATGATTAGAAGAGAAAGTGAAAAGAAAAGAGCATTTTCCAACTACTTTGGGTGCTGGGAAGTATCTGATCCCTCTGTTGTTTCTCCTCCACCCTCCATACTGCCCAGAGGTTGCAAGAGTGGAGTCTTGATCAGGAGTACAGAGTAGACTCTTGATGAGGAGTAAAACTGGGGCTGGACATGGAGAGATAGCAGGAGGAGCTATGGCCACGCTTACTCAAGACATGAGGTTGAGGGGGGGCAGTCTCTGTGCTCAGAAACAGCAGACATTTCCTCTGGAGTTAGCAAAATCAGATCCCAGAGTTAAAGGCAAATCTTTCTCAAGCACTGGGAAAGCCTGGGGCTTGACACTAATCCTTTTTGATGCTTCTTGTTATGGATTGCTCAAAAATATGTGTTGTAAATCCTAACTCCCTATGGTTATAACCCCCTTTGGAAATGGGTTTTCTTTGCTGTGTTAATGAGGCAGTATTAGTGTAGAGTGTGTTAAGTCAATGACTTTCGAGATATAAAAGCAGATTAAGCTAGCAGGCAAGCATGCAAGAATGGTGGGTAAGATAACTCTCCACAGGATCGCCAAAGAAACATAGGAACAGAAGCTGAAAAGAGACAGAAACTTCTCCCAGAGTGGACAGAGACAGATAGGCTTTCCCTAGAGCAGGCATCCTGAATTCAGACTTCTAGCCTCCTTAACTGTAAGAAAATAAATTTTTGTTTGTTAAAGCCACCCACTTGTGGTATTTCTGTTATAGCAACACTAGATAACTAAGACACTTGTCTTGGGGAGTTCTCAAACCAGTGTCCCCAAACAGAAGGAGCTCCTCAAACCAAGAGCTTCCAAATATGGTCAAACTATTGATATTCTGCTCCAGGAGTTTGTTTTCTGCAGTGGGCGAAGGCAAGAAGAAGCGACTCACTAATAAAGGGAGCCCTTTCTATACCATCACCCATCTGTCAGTTTATCATACTGTGGTGGCTTGCGTGTTGATGTGACACTGGAAGCTATGCCACTGGTGTTTCAAATACCAGCAGTGTCATCCATGGTGGATGGCTTCAGCAGAGCTTTCAGACTGAGAGGCTAGGAAAAAGGCCTGATGATCTACCTCCAAAAATTAGCCAGTGAAAACTGTATGGATCAGGACAGAAGATTGTCCAATATCCCACTGCTGTCGATATAGTGCTGGAATATGATCCTCTAGGTTGGAAGATACTTAAAATACATAGTGGCCACAACAATGGGCTTGAGTGTACCCATGATGGTGGAGATAGCGCGGTACTGGGCAACGTTCTGTTCTCTTGTACATGGGGTCGCCAGGAGCCAGAGCCAACTCAAGGGCAACTAACAACAAAAACCTTCCTGCGGATGCTGGAGGGAATTGGGGGTGGGGGGTGGGGGGATCTGATGTAAATACAGTAAAATTAAATGTGTGTTTGAATTCCAGCCCCGGTACACTAGTCAAATTAGTTAACATTGAGGACATTCATGTTTCTCATCTGTAGAATGGGTACATCATACCCACCTCCTAGGTGAGTGTTTTGACAAATTGATACATGCACTGGGCTGACCCTATAGGATGGAGTAGAATTGTCCCATAGGGTTTCTAAGGAGCGCCTGGTGGATTCAAATTGCCGACCTTCTGGTTAGCAGCCTAACACTTAATCACTGCTTCATCAGGATTCCAGGGGCTGATGCTACTAGGCATAAAATAAATGGCTACTAGGCCTTCTGATAGAATGTTCCTTTCCCTGGTTAAGAGTAGGGGATCATTAGGGTGTGTGATTTGATGTCACAGAAGTTTAAGGAAGTACAAAGATAAACAGTGTAAAGGAAGTTGCGTTTCCTTTATCCTCTAGCATTGTGGGTGAGCCCCCACCACTCGACTCTGAGATCGCATCTGGCATTGGCTGGCTGGCTGTGTGGCCATTCTCTTGCTTGTGATGCTCCCTTTTGTTATATAACACAAAGAAAACAAGTCTCCTGCCCCTCTACTACCAGAGTGTCCTGGGGTTGGCAGACCCACATATGTATCAACAACAGAAAGAGGCTCAGAGAATGACAGAACTTGCCTAGCGATAAAATGCCTGCAAGATTCTGTAACAGAAACCTCAGAGGACACTGGCACTCTTCATATTAGAAATTCACCAGGCTCACCACCTAATATAATCTTTAAATTTACTAAATGTCCGAGCACCTGGCCAAGGGCTCCAATCATCCCTGTAGATGGAGAAACTTTGGCAGGAAGGACATCAGAAAGGACCAAATTACCACCACAGTAAAGAAGGCTGCTCTGCTGTGGAGGAAAATAGAACATTACAAAAGGAAGAGGTTTGTATGGCTTTCTCCCACAGGGCTCTAAGAGACTCAAAAATGAAAGCTGGTGGAATTATCAAGTGAGGGGACACAGACTACTGATCTAAAGAAGAGAATTAGGAATAAAAAAAAAAAGCACCCAATGAAGTCACATTAGCAAAGGCAATGGTATAAAACAATAGAGCAAGGCAATTTTGGGAGTCCAAGGAAGAAGGAAGATAATGAAAGTCTTTTATTGCACAGGGAAGAGGAATGAAAAAGAGTAGGGAGAGAAGGGGAGAGGGAAACAACACCCTCCCTTATCCATATGGCAGAGCTGACTAGGGAAAGGTTTCCACATGGAGATGAAACACTGTACGGCTGGCTACCGCCGTGACTCAGGTACAATTATCTGCTCTCGAAAAGGTTTTGTTTCCTCATTTAAATACGAAGGCTTATTTTAGTTTTTCTATACATATTTATTGGGAGCCTACTTTGTTCCAGACACGGTGTTAAGAGACCATAATAATACATAAATATTAACGTATAAACTAAGTTTTTTTTTTTTTACAATAGCACCATGAAGTAGGTAATTGCTTGGGCCCCATTTTACAGATGAGAAAGGAGGAGGCTAAGTAATTTGCCCAAGGTCATAAACTAATTAATAGCAGAACTGGAATTTGAAACAAAGCAGTCTGGCCCCTGAGTCTGCACTCTTCAACAATGTGCCATACCACCTATGACAAGCCACAGAGGCAGTACCTTAGGCTCAGAATACTCAATAATCACTTAATAAACATTAGGTATTATATTTATTGGGGCTTAACAGTGGTTAAGAGCTCGGCTGCTAACCAAAAGCCCGGCAGTTTGAATTCACCAGCTGCTCCCCAGAAACCCTATGGGGCAGTTCTACTCTGTCCTACAGTGTAGCTATGAGATGGAAATGACTCAATGACTACAGGTATTATATTTATTATTATCCATACTTCCTTGGAACGTACAGGAGTTAGTGTGTGATAGATCTTATCGCCACATAGCCTATCCCTGAATTCAAGGACAGAGCACTTTCTCTGAATGGGGAGACTGAGAAGATGCAGAAAACTTGACTTCACTCTAAATACATAAAAGTCATTGAAAAACAATTACTAAAAAAATGCTCTGAGTTTGAAAGCACGAAAAGGATATGCCCAATTCCAGATGAAAAGAAAGCTCAAATCCATAATGATGATCAGAAGGTTAAACCTAGCTGTGCACAGGGGTAAGAGGACCAGATATACACTAGAGTTTGATGTCTAGGAAAGATAGCCTTATGCACAGGCAAGAGCTGGAACAGTTCTAAAAGGCTGTAACCTGGACAGGACTACAGATTAGTGAAAGAAGACCCAAAAACCCCAACAGCAGCTTGGGAACTCAGCAGAGAAATATGCACCCTGTCTTGGGCCATAGCTAGAAGGGTCACCTACAAAAACCAGAAAACTAACACTGTATGTGTGTATGAACAGAGAGGGGATACAGGGATACATGAAGTTTGCATTTTACTAGGAGCAGAAATCGACACAAAATCGTCCCTGGGTTTTCCAAACCCATACAGTCCCAAATCAGGCAAATGTGAAATCTTCCCAGTTATTTCTCCAAACCACGTGAGAGTGCCTCTCCTTTTCAAGTACAAATGAAACATTGTGATATCACCCATCTTATTTGTTATTCGGGTTGTTTGCTGCCTCTTCTGTTTTTCTTTTGTCAGTTTAGCCAGTGGTTTATTGATATTGTTGATCTTTTCAAAGAACCATCTTTTAGTCTTGTTAACTCTTTCAATTATTTTTCTATTCTCTATTTCATTTCTTTCTTCTCTAATTTTTATTATTTGCTTTCTTCTGGTGCCTGAGGGCTTCTTTGCTGCTCTCTTTCTATTTGTTCGAGTTGTAGGGTTAATGTTTTGATTTTGGCCGTTCTTTCTGGATGTGTGCATTTATTGCTGAAAATTGACTTTTGAGCACTGCTTTTGCTGTGTCCCAAAGGTTCTGGAAGGATGTGTTTTTATTCTCATTTGATTCTGTGAATTACTTTATTCTGTCCTTAATTTCTTCTATACCTCAGTAGCTTTTTAGCAAGGTGTTATTCAGTTTCCATGTATTTGATTTTTTTTTTTTTTCCTTTCTTTTTCTGTTACTGATTTCTACTTTTGTGGCTCTGTGGTCAGAGAAGATGCTTTGTAATATTTGGATGTTTTGGATTCTTCAGAGGCCTGTTTTGAGGCCTAGTATGTGGCCTATTCTGAAGAATGTTCCACGTGTGTTGAAAAAGAAAGTATACTTGGCTGCTGTTGGGTGGAGTGTTCTGTATATGTTTACGAGGTCTAGTTGGTTGATTGCTGCATTTAGACCTTCCTTGTCTAAAACCTTCTTTCTGGATGCTGTGTCCTTTGCCGAAAGTGATGTGTTGAAGTCTCCTACTATTATTGTGGAGCTGTCTATTTCATTTTTCAGTGCTGTTAAAGTTTGTTTTACGTGTTTTGGATGTGTAAATATTTATTATGGTTATGTCCTCCTGGTGTATTGACCCTTTAGTGTCCTTCTTTATCCTTTGTGGTGGATTCTGCTTTAAAGTCTATTTTTTCAGAGATTAATATTGCCGGTCCTGCTCTTGATTGTTGTTTGCTTAATATATTATTTTCCATCCTTTGAGTTTTAGTTTGTTTATGTCTTTGAGTTTAAGGTGTGTGTCCTGTAGGTAGCATACAGACAGATCTTTTTTTTTTTTTTAATCCATTCTGTCATTCTCTGTCTCTTTTTTGGTGCATTTAGTTCATTTGTATTCAGTGTAATTATTGATAAGTATGAGTTTAGTGCTGGCAGTTCGAATCCGCCAGGCGCTCCTCGGAAACTCTATGGGGCAGTTCTACTCTGTCCTATAGGGCCGCTATGAGTCAGAATCGACTCGACGGCACTGGGTATTTTGATGTATTTGTATGTGTGCGTTGTTGACAGTTTCTTTGTTTCACTTAATTTTTTGTGCTGAGTCATTTTTCTTTATGTATTTTTTGTCCATCTTTTCTGTTGTTGTTGATTTTGTATTGTGAGTCTTTATGTTTTTCTTTTGATGTGTAGGATTGCTAGTTTCCTTTTTTTTTTTTGTGGTTACCTTAATATTTACCCTTATTTTTCTAAGTTTAAGCCAATCTTTTATTTCCTTATATCGCCTTGACTTCCTCTCCATGTGAAAGTTCTATGACTACATTATTTTGTCTCTCTTTTTTGTTTTAATGTTGTCATCTTTTGCATATTGATGTCTCTGCTTCCCTACTTTCAGGGTTTTAGCTTTAATTTATTTTGTGACTTCCTGACTGGGTTGAAACCTGGTTGTTCTGTCCTGCGTTCTAGTCTTCGATTGTTAGCTGATGTTATTGATTTTCTAACCAAAGGACTCCCTTTAGTACTTCTTATAATTTTGTTTTGGTTTTTACAAATTCCCTTCCCTTCTGTTTATCTGGAAATGCCCTAATTTTGCCATCATATTTGAGAAACAGTTTTGCTGGGTATATAATTCTTGACTGGCAATTTTTTTTCCTTCAAGGCTTTGTATATGTCATCCCATTGACTTCTTGCCTGCATGGTTTCTGCTGAGTAGTCAGAGATTAGTCTTATTGACTCTCCTTTGCAGATTACTTTTTGTTTATTCCTAGCTGCTCTTAAAATTCTCTCTTTATCTTTGGTGTTGGCAAGTTTGATTATAGTATGTCTTGGTGACTTTCTTTTGGGATCTTCCCTGTGTGGGGTTCAGTGAGCTTCTTGGATGGATATCTTCTCATCTTTCATGATATCAGGGAAGTTTTCTGACAACAAACCTTCAACAATTATCTTTGTGCTTCCTGTATCCCCTCCATGTTCTGGTACACCAATCATTTGCAAGTTATACCTCTTGATAGACTTCCACATAGTTCTTAGGGTTTCTTCATTTTTTAAAATTCTTTTATCTGATTTTTTCTCAAATAAATTGATGTCAAGTGCTTTATCTTCAATCTCACTAATTCTGGCTTCCATTGTCTCAATTCTACCCCTATGACTTTCTATTGAGTAGTCTAATTCTGAAATTTTATTGTTAATCTTTTGGATTTCTGTTTGCTGTCTTTCTATGGATTCTTGCAGTCTGTTAAATTTGTCATTATGCTTTTGCATAACCTTCTTAAATTCCTTTGTTGCTTTGCCTGTGTGTTCCTTGGCTTGGTCTGCATTTTGTCTATTCTCCTTCCTGATCTCTTGAAGAGCTCTGTATGTTAATCTTTTGAATTCTAACTCTGGTAATTCCAAGATCTTGTCTTCCTCTTGGAGGTTTCTTGGTTCTTTGTTTTGGTCGCTTGCTGAAGCCATCATGGTCTGCCTATTTATGTGATTTTATATTGACTGCTGTCTTTGAGCCATCAATAAGTTATAGTATTTATTTATTTTATGTTTGATTACTGTTTCCTAGCTTCTTGTTTTGTTTTGTTTTGGTATTCCAAAATATGCTGGTTGAATGAGCTACTTTATTGGCATCTTTGAAGCTTTCATGCTCTGTCACCAGGTGGTTAGAGCAGTTACTAGGTATGTAAGCCCAGGAGTCCATTTACTTTTCTTGTGTGGATTCAGCTCAGTGTCCAGGTCATCAGTCACTGAGTGTGTGGTGCAGGCTGTTACCTACACTCCTAGACGGGCATGGGTGATTGGAATAGGCACAGGTATCTGGCTTCAGTAGGGGGTCATGTGGTGAGCAAGGCAGGGGGCTGACAGCTGCCCATAAATGCCTGAGTAGAAAGTGTGGTCCTGTTCCCTAGAGCATGTAGGTGGGTGAATTTTGCAGTTGGACTTTGGGCACCCAGGGCTGTTGGCTGTAAAGACTGGGAAGCACCATTTATTTTCAGACTGCTGTCATGGGTGACTAGGCAGAGTGGGTGGAGCCACCAGTCCTCAGGCCTCTGATGTGGGTAGGTGAAGACCCTGCTTAATGGGCAAGGAGGTGTCAAATGTCATGAATGTGCCAATCCCTCATAGCTGTTGCAGTTGAAAATAGGCTTCCCGTATACATCCTGTTTTACTGTGCTAGTGAGGACCTATGCTGTTGAAATGGGCCCACACAGGCCTAGGCAGGGATGAAAGGCAGTCAGAGTCCATGTACCCCTTGTGCCTGTGCCTAGGCAAAGGGGTTGTGCCTGTCCTGAGTTCCCAGCTTAGGGGATCTGGCAGATTATTTTTTCCTGTTTATTAATTTGTTCCCTCTCCAAAGCCAGGAAAATGGCTCAGGACATGGGACAGGCCTGGCTTCTGGCCTAGAGGGAGCAGCAATCGCTGAAGCAGGACTGGGTCTCAGAATAGAGCAGGGAGGGGGCAGGTAAATGGGAGAGAGGTACTTCCCAGAGGGGAGAAAGATTTTTTGATCCTGTGTGGTTAGGTTAGAGGCTTGTACTTAACTTTCACTGATTTTGTGCTGCTCCTCCCTTGTTCTGGAGGCTGGAGCAAACTCTCCACCACTTGGTTTCTCCTGGTGTAGAAAATGCACCCTGAGCGCTATTGCTTGCCTCAGGCCAAGCGCCCAGCCTATCTAGCCCGCAGGGTGCCGGCCAGGTCAGGTCTGAAAAATCCTTGCTGCTTCTGAATTGTGTTCCTCTCCCCCTGCTGCTTAATCTGACTCCTCAACTTTGCCTTTGATGTTCAGAGCTCCTAATTGTCATATATAATTGATTCACTTGTTCCTTTGGGTCTTTGTTGTAAGAAGAACCACTGGAAGTGTCTGGCTACTGTGCCATGTTGGCTCTGCCTCCTGAAACATTCTCAAAATTGGTCACACACTAGGCCATAAAAGCAATAAAAATAGAAATTTATCACAAAAATTGTTATACATTTAGAAACTACAAAATACACTTCCAGATTATCAACAGGCTAAATATGAACTAAAAATGGGAATTATGAATTCCCATTTTATGATTAAAAATGAAAGCAAAACATGTGCAACAAACTAAAATGATTCTCAAAGGAAAATTTATATATCTAAATGCATTCATTAAAAAATAGAAAACAATAAATACTGAAAATTAATGAGTTAAACCTACACCTCAGTAAATAAGAAAAAGAAAACAGAGTAACCCCAAAATACAGGGAATGATATGATAAACATCATAAAGATTATGAAATAGGAGGAAAAAAAACTCACTGGAAATGAGCAATAAATCCAAATTCTGGACTTGAAAAGACTAATAAAATATGGAAAATCCCAGCAAGGCTCAAAAAACATGGAGAGAGAGAAAGATGGAGAGCAATGACATTGGGAATGAAAAGCCGTGGCTACTAATACACTAAAAATGAAAAAATTATAACCAACTTTATATCAGTAACTTAGAAAATTTACTAACATAGACAATTTTTAGAAGAAATAAATTACCCAAATTGACTTAATAATTAGTATTTAACATAAGAATTAAATAAATTGTTTCAACAACTGGATACCAGCTGCCTTCTATGTGTCAGGTGATCAATGAGCTCAGTGGTTATCAAAGGTAATGAAAATCCTTGACAGAGTGATCCTTATATTCTACTAGATATAAAAGGCATAAGGAAACAAGTAAAATGTTTCAGATATTGTTAGGTGCTTATAAATAAATAAATAAATAACGGCAAAATAAGGCATTAGAAAATGACCAATGGTAGTACCAGGCTAATTTAGATTTAATGGTGGGGAAGAAATCTATGAGAAAGTATCATTTCAGTAGAGAACTGAAAGAGTGAACCACGCAGATAGCTAGGAAAACACCAGGCAAACAAAAGAGCCCAATTACAGTCATATGAATTAGCTTAAGGAATTTGATGACACTGTGACTAGCAGTTAATGAGCCAGTATGAATACGTCAGGAGATGAGATCAGGTCAGCAGGGTCAGCCTGGGTTGGAACATACAGGCATGCTAAAGAACTTGGGTTTATTTTAAGGGTGAGAGGAAGACATTGACAGACTCTGAAGAGCTCTATAATATGATCTGACATCTGCTTTATCAGGTTCTCTTTGGCTGTTATGTAGAAAATAAACTGTAGGATGACACAGGTGGATGAAATCTGGCCAAGTGGATATTTTTTGCCATAATCTAGGTAAGATATAATGGTGACTCAGACTGCGGTAAATGTTGGAACAAATTAACACAGTTTTGAAAATTATGTAGAAGATGGGGCACTTTGATCTTCCTGTTGGCATCAATGCAGACTGTGAATGACAATGAGGCATCAAAAATGGCTCCTGTTTGTTTTAACATAATGTGTTTAATTTTTGTTGTTGTTGAGATTATACACAGCAGAACACAAAAATTCAATTTCTACATGTGCATTTTAATAACATTGATTACATTCTTCTAGTTCCGCAACCATTCTTACCCTCCTTTTCAGTTGTTCCTTCCCCATTAACATAAACTCACTGCCCTCTAAGTTTTCTATCTACTCTTTCCAGTTGCTGTTGTCAATTTGATCCAATGTAGATAATCTTGAAAACACACAATGCTCAAGGCAGACATTATTTACTAGCTAAACTAAACTGTTGCTTGGATTTAAGAAGACTTCAGGGGATATTTTTGGTTTAAGGTTTAAAGATTATCTCAGGGCAATTGTTTCTGGAGTTTATCTAGCTTCCATGGCTCCAAAAATCTGGATTCCATAAGAATTTGAAATTTGATGCTGTATTTTTCCTCTAAAAAATCTTTGATCAAAATGTTTAGTAATAGTAGCTGGATACCATCCATTTCTGGTCTCATGGCAAAGGAGGCAGTTGTTCATGGAAGCAATCAGCCACACATTCCATTCCCTCCTATTCCTGACTCTCCTTCTTTCTATGTTGCTCCAGGCAAATAGAGACCAACTGTACCTTGGATGGTCACTTGCAAGTTTTAAGACCCTAGGCACTGCACAGTGAAGCAGGTGGTAAAACAGAAACACTAAACACATTATCAGGCCAACTAACTGGAATGTACCATGAACTCATGACCCTAAACCTCCAAACCAAGGAACCAGATCTAATGAGGTGTTTGGTTATACATAAGCAGCCTTAGGAGCTACTCCTTTTTAGTTGTTGTAAATGCACCTATCCCACAACTTTTGCCAATTCAACTTTTTACAGGTGTACAACTTATTGACAGCAATTACATTAATAGCTGTGCAACCCTACCCTTAATCAATGCAGTTTTTCCATCATGGTAAACCAAAACTCTGTAAGTAATAATTCCTTTCTTTCCCCTTCTCTCCCACCCCTGGTAACCACTAATAAACTTTGGGCTGTATACATTTGCCTGTTGTTGTTTTTTTATATAAGTGGGGTCATGCAATATTTTTCCTTTTGTGATTGACTTATTTCATCCAACATAATGTCTTCAATCTCAATCCATATTATAGCATGTATCAAGACTTCATTTTTCTTACTTCCTGAGTGGTATTCCCTTGTATGTATATACCACATTTTTTTTATACACTCATCTATTGATGGACATTTAGGTTGTTTCTATTTTTGGCTATTGAAGTTAGAGCTGCAATGAGGAATTGGGTACAAGTATATGTTTAAATCTCAGCTTTCAAGCCTTTTGGGCATATATCTAGCAGTGGAAGTGCTGGATGTGATGGTTAATGTTATGTGCCAACTTGGCTAGTCCATGATTTTCAGTAGTTTGGCAGATATTATGTAATCATCCTCCATTTCGTGATCTGATGTGAGCAGCCAATCAGTTGGAAGGGGAGTTTCCTTGGGTTTGTGGCCCGTATCCAATATCTATGGATGTTCTGGCAAAGCTTGCTCTCTTTCTCTCTCCGTTCTGCATTTGCGTTGTCAGTCTCTGACCAGTTCTTGGGTTGTGAGCCAGCAGCCTGCTGCCTGAACCGCAGATTTTGGGTTAGTCAGCCACTGGAACCATGTAAGTAAAGAGAAGCCTCCAGCGTATTACCTGAGCCACGGATTTCAGACTTGCCAGCCTCCACAACTGCATGAGCCATTTCCTTGAAATAAATCTCTGTATGAATGTTTATACGTACATTCCGCTGGTTTCGCTCCTCTAGAGAATCTCGCCTAAACCATATGGTAGTTCTATTTTTAGTTTTTTTGAGGAACCACCATGCTGTTTTGCACAACAACTCTACCGTTTTACATTCCTACCAGCAATGGATTAGAGTTCCAATTTCCCCACATCTTTGCCAAAATGTGTTATGGTCCGTTCTTTTTTATCTTAGCCACCCTAGAATGACTGAAATGGCATCTCATTGTGGTTTTGATTTGCAGCTCTATAATAGCTAATGACATTGAGCATCTTTTCATGTGTTTGGTGACCACTTGAATGTCCGCTTTGGTAAAATGTCTATTCATGTCCTTTGCCCATTTTTTGACTCTTTTTTTTGTCAAGTTGTCAAAGCTTTATGTATATTTTGCCTGTTAGATGATGGTGTAATGCACCAGATATGTTGTTTCTGAAGGTATTCTCCCGGTTTTAGTTTGTGTTTTCACTTTTCCATAAAGTCTTTCGATGAACGAAAGTTTTTAATTTTTATGAGTTCCCATTTACTTATTTTGTCTTTGACTGTTTGTGCTTTTGTTATTGTGTTACATAATCTGTTGTTAAAAGCTGGGCCTGACAGTGTTGGCCTTACATTTTCTTCTAAGAATTTTACAATTTTAGTTTTCACATTTAGGTCCTTGATCTATTTTAAATGTATTTTTGTGTATGGTATATGAGGCATGAACCCTGTTTTATTTTTCTGCATGTGTAAATCCAATTTTTCCAGTACCATTTATTGAAGAGACCCTTCTTTTACCACCTAATATACTTAGTACCCTTAGATGTGTGGGTTTATTTCTGAAAGCTCAATTCTACTGCATCGGTCTATTTGTCTACTATTATTGGACAGCATAGAACTGCCCCATAGGTTTTTCAGCAGGTGGATGGTGAATTCAAACTTTCACCCTTTTGGTTAGCAGCCGAAACCTTAACGACTGCGCCCCAGGGCTTCTGTTAATACGCGTGTACCCTCAAATCCTCATTCACACTTACTTTTTTTAATTACTCTGCTTAAGGAATTGAATTAAAACAAAAAACTGGTATCTTTCCTCTCTATAGTATTAGAAAATTTCCCCGTTTTTTACACTTTTTTTTCACATTTTATTGTGCTTTAGGTGAATGTTTACAGAGCAAAGTATTTTCCCATTCAATAATTTTTATACAAATTGTTCTGTTGTCATGCAAAGTGTCAGTACTCTCCCCATTACCACACTGAGTTCCTTGTTTCCTTTCATCTGGTTTTCCTGCCCTTGCCTGCTTCCTCTTCTTTGCTTTTGGGCAGATATTGCCCTTTTGGTCTGATTTGGATGATTGTTCTAAGAAGCACTTTTCTCATGGATAGCGTTTATTTTATAGGCCTATCTACTATTTGGGTGAAAAGACACCTCCAGGAGTAGCTTCAGTTCCAAGTTAGAAAGGTGTCTAAGGATCGTAATCCTGGGGATTCCTCCAGTCTCTATTGGGCCAGTAAGTCTGGTCTTTTTTTTACAAATTTGAGTTTTGTTCTCATTTTTTCCCCACTCTAGTCAGGACCTTCTATATTGTGATCCTAGTCAGAGCGGTTGGTAGTGGTAGCTGGGCACCATCTAGTTCTTCTGGTCTCAGGTTAGTGGAGGCTGTGGTTCCTGTGGTCCATTAGTCCTTTGGAATAATTGCTTCCTTAAGACTTTGGTTTTCTTCACTCTCCTTTGTTCCAGACAAAAAGAGACCAATAGTTGTATCCTAGAGAGCTGCATGCAAGCTTTTAAAACCCCTGCGATGGATTGAATTATGTCTCCAAAAAATATCTGTCAATTTGGCTGGGCCATGATTCCCAGTGTTGTATGATTGTCCACCATTTTGTCATCTGATACGATTTTCCTATGTGTTCTAAATCTTCTCTCCAGGATGTTGATGAGATGCGATTAGCAGCAATTATTTTAATGAGGCAGGACTCAATCTACAAGATTGGGTTTTATCTTGAGCAAATCTCTTTTGAGATATAAAAGAGAGAAGTGAGCAGATAGACAGGGGACCTCATACCACCAAGAAAGTAGCAGTGGGAGCAGAGTGCGTCCTTTGGTCCCAGGATCCCTGCATCTGAGAAGCTTCTACACCAGGAGAAGACTGATGACAAGGACCTTCCCCCAGAGCGGCAAGAGAGAAAGCATTCTCCTGGAGCTGGCACCCTGAATTTGGACTTCTAGTCTCTTAGACTGTGAGAGAGTTAATTGCTCTTTGTTAAAGCCATCTGCTTGTGATATTTCTATTATAGCAGTGCTAGATAACTTAGACAATGCCAGAGCTACTCACCAAAGTGGGCTGTAGAACATTGTCTTTACGAACTGTTGTTGTTTTTAGATGCTGTCAAGTGATTCCAACTCAAAGGGGCCCTATGTGCAACAGAACAAAACTGCTCAGTCCTGTGCCATCCTCACAATCATTATGCATTGCTACAGCCACTGTGTCAATCCGTCTTGTTGAGGGTCTTCCTTTTTTTCACTGACCCTCTACTTTACTAAGCGTGTTATCCTTCTCCAGGGACTGATCCCTCCTGATAACATGTCCAAAGTATGTGAGATGCAGTCTTGCCGTCCTTGCTTCTTAGGAGCATTCTGGTTGTATGTCTTCCAAGACACATTTGTTCTTTCTTTTGGCAGTCCATGGTATATTCAGTATTCTTCACCAACACCACAATTCTTCTTTGATCTTCCTTATTCATCATCCAGCTGTCACATGCATGCATATGAAGCGATTGAAAACACCATAGCTTGGGTCAGGTGCACCTTAGTTTTCAAGGTAACGTCTTTGCTTTTCAACACTTTAAAGAGGTCTTTTGCAGCAGATTTGCCCAATAGCAATGCATCTTTTGATTCCTTGACTACTGCTTCTGTGAGTGTTGATTGTGGATTCAAGTGAAATGAAATCCTTGACAACTTCAATATTTTCTGTTTATCAAGATGTTGCTTATTGGTCCAGTTGTGGATTTTTGTTTTCTTTATGTTGAGGTGTAATGCATACTGAAGGCTGTGGTCTTTGATCTTCATCAGTAAGTGCTTTAAGTCCTCTTCCCTTTCATCAAGCAAGTTTGTGTCATCTGCATAACACAGGTTGTTAATGAGTCTTTCTCCAATCCTGATGCCCCGTTCTTCATATAGTCCAGCTTTTCTGATTATTTGCTCAGCATACAGATTGAAGAGGTATGGTGAAAGGATACAGTCCTAATGCACGCCTTTTCTTACTTCAAACCATGCAGTATCCCCTCGTTCTGTTAGAATGACTGCCTCTTGGTCTATGTACAGGTTCCTCATGAGCACAATTAAGTGTTCTGGAATTTCCATTCTGTTATGATCCACAAAGTTATTTGCATAGCTAATAAAACACAGATAAACATCCTTCTGGTATTCTCTTCTTTCAGCCAAGATCTATCTGACATCAGCAGTGATATCCCTGGTTCCATGTCCTCTTCTGAATCTGCCTTGAATTTCTGGCAGTTCCCTGTCAATATACTGCTGGAGCCACTTTTGAATGATCTTCAGCAAAATTTTACTTGCGTGTGATATTATGATATTGTTCAATAATTTCCACATTTGTTTGGATCATCTTTCTTTGAAGTAGGCATAAATACAGATCTCTTCCAGCCTTGGCATAGGTGAATAAGCACTTCCAGTGCTGCATCTGTTTGTTGAAATATCTCAGTTGGTATTCCATCAATTCCTTGAACCTTGTTTTTCACCAATGCCTTCAGAGTAGCTTGGACTTCTTCCTTCAGTACCATTGGTTGCTGATCATATGCTGCTTCCTGAAATGGCTGAATGTCAACCAATTCTTTTTGGTATAGTGACTCTGTATATTCCTTCCATCTTCTTTTGATGCTTCCTGTGTCGTTGAATATTTTTTCCACAGAATCCTTCAGTATTGCAGCTCAAGGCTTCCATTTTTTCTATAGTTCTTTCAGCTTGAGAAATGCCAGGAGCATTCTTCCCTTTCGGTTTTCTATCTCCAGATCTTTGCACATGTCATTATAATACTTTACTTTGTCTTCTTGAGCCACCCTTTGAAATCTTCTGATCGTGTCTTTTACTTCATCATTTTTTCCTTTCACTTTAGCTACTAGATGTTCAAGAGCAAGTTTCAAAGTCTCTTGTGACATCTGTTTTGGTCTTTTCTTTCTTTCCTGTTTCTTTAATGACCTGTTGCTTTCTTCATGTATGATGTCCTTAATGTCATTCCATGACTTGTTTGGTCTTCGGTCATTACTGTTCAAGGCTTCAAATCTATTCTTTATGAACTGTGTTATGCCAATTGACCTAGATGTCCCCTAAAACTATGGTCCTTAGCCCTCAAGCCCAGTAACTCAGTACCATTAGGTCTTTGGTTATGTCTAGGAAATTTCCATGACTGTGCCCTCTATGTGCTCTATTTTATATATGTATATATATATGAATATAAATACAGCACATAAAAATATATATGTAGAAATATCCACAGCCATATCTACATATGCACGTGAATGTACTCACATACACCCTCCCACACCTTGCAGGATTGAATAGGTTATAGTATTTACCATAGTTCCCTTTTATTCTTGCATACCTCTCAGTGTCTCCCCTTGCCTTGGTCACGTGGTGCTTACTTCCCCCTTACTGTGTGTTGTCTCTCTCTTCACCAAAGTTAACACTTCTCTACTACCTAGTTAGTGATTTTCCCTCTCTGCCCCTCCCATCCCTGGTAACCATCAAAGAATGTTTCTTTCTGTGTGTAAACATTTTCTTGACTTTTTGTAATAGTGGTGTTATACAATATTTGACCTTTGTGATGGACTTATTTCACTCAGCATAATGTCCTCCAGATTCATTCATGTTCTGAGATGTTTCACGGATTGATCGTTATCCTTTATTCTTGTGTAGTATTCCATTGTGTATATGTACCACAGTTTGTTTGTTCATTCGTTGATGGGCACTCAGGTTATTTCCATCCATTTGCTATTGTGAATAATGCTGCGGTAAACATTGGTGTGCATATGTCTATTCGTGTCATGGCTCTTATTTTTCTAGGATATATACCTAGGAACAGGATTGCTGGATCATATGGTGTTACCATTTCTAGCTTTTTAAGGAAGCACCGTAAGTTTTTGCATGGTGGTTGTGCCATTTTACATTCTCACCAGCAGTTTTATAAGAGTTTCAATCTCCCCATAACCTAGCCAGATTTGTTGTTTTCTGTTGTTTGATCAGCGCCATTATTGCCAGGGTGAGGTGATATATCACTGTAGTTTGGATTTGCATCTCTCTAATGGCTAATCGGAAACCCTGTTGGTATAGTGGTTAAGTGCTACAGCTTAACCAAAGGGTCGGCAGTTCAAATCTGCCAGACGCCCCTTGGAAACTCTATGGGGCAGTTCTACTCTGTCCTATAGGGTCGCTATGAGTCGGAATTGACTCGACCGCACTGGGTTTGGTTTTGATTTGGAATGGCTAATGATCACAAGCATCTCTTTATGTGTTTGTTGGCTACCTGGATGTCTTCTTTGGTAAAGTGCCTGTTCATGTCTGCTGTCCCTCCGCCCTGCCTTTTTTTTATTGGATTGTTTGTCTTTTTGTTGTTCGGGTGTTAAAGTTTTCTGTAGATTTTGGAGATTAGGCCCTTGTCAGATATGTTGTAGCCAAAATTTTTTCTGCAGTCTGTAGGTTCTCTTTTTACTCTTTTGGTGAAGTCTTTTGATGAGCATAAATGTTTAATTTTTAGGAAGTTTCGGTTATCTAGTTTATCTTCTGCTGTTTGAGCATTTTTAGCTGTTCTGTGTTCTATTATGCCATATATTAGGGCCCCTAGCATTGTACATATTTTTTCTTCCATGGTCTTTATGTTTTTAGGTTTTAAATTTAGATGTTTGATCCATTTTGAGTTAGTTTTTGTGTATGGTGTGAGGCATGGATTTTGTTGCATTTTTCTGCAAATGGGTATCCAGTTTTGCCACCATCATTTATTAAAGAGACTTTCTCTTCCTCATTAATGGGCTTTGACCCTTTGTCAAGGATCAGCTGTCCATAAGTGGGTGGATTTATTTCTGGGTTCTCAACTTTGTTCCACTAGTCTTTGTGTCTGTCATTGTACCAGTACTAGGCTGTTTTGACTCCTGTCACTGTATAATAGGTTCTAAGATCAAGGAGGGTGAGGCCTACTTTGTTCTTCTGCTTCAATAATGCTTTGTTTATCCAGAACCTCTTTCCTTTCCATATGAAGTTGGTGATTAGTTTTTCCATCACATTAAAGTATGTTGCTGGAATTCGAATTGGGATTGTATTATATTTGTAGATTGTTTTGGGTAGTATTGACATTTCACAATGTTAAGTCTCCCTATCCATGAGCATGGCATGTTTTTCCATTTAGGCAGGTCTCTTCTGGTTTCTTGCAGTAGTGTTTTGCAGTCTTCTTTGTATAGGTCTTTTATGTCCCTTTCAGATTTATTCCTATGTGTTTTATCTTTTGAGGGGGGTTAATTTTTTTTTTTTGTAAATGGTATCGTTTTCCTGATTTCCTTTTCGGAATTCTCTTTGTTATTGTAGAGGTATCCAACTGATTTTTCTAGTTTGATCCTGTACCCTGCAATTTTATTGAACCTTTCAATTAGTTCCGGTAGCTTTCTTGTGGAATGTATGGTATTTTCTATGTGTATGATAATATCATCTGTGAATAGGGATAGTTTAACTCCTTCCTTATGAATTTGTTTGCCTTTATTTCCCTTTGTTGCTTTATTGCTCTAGCAAGGACTTCTAATACGATATTGAATAAGAGTATTTATAAAGGGCATCCTTGTCTGGATCTTGTTCTCAAGGAGAATGCTTTCAGTCTGTCTCCATCGACAGTAACGTTAGCTGATGGTTTTGTATATACTGCCTTAATTATTTTGAAGAACTTCCCTTCTATTCATATTTTGCTGAGAGTTTTTATTAAGAGTGGGCTTTGGACTTTATCAAATACATTTTCTTCTCAACTGAGATGATCATGTGATTCTTTTCTTTCATTCTGTTTATGTGGTGGATTACATTGATTGATTTTCTAATGCTGAACCATCTTTGCATACCTGGTAGGAAGCCCACTTGGTCATGATGTATGATTTTTTTCATATGCTCTCATATTCTCTTGGCTAGAATTTTGTTGAGAATTTTTCCATCAAAGTGTGATGTTGTTGTATAATTTTCTTTTTTAGTGGTTTGTTTGCTGGCTTTGGTATCAGGGTTATGCTGGCTTCATAGAATGAGTTCAGGAGTATTCCTTCCTTTTCTCTATTCTGAAATAGTTTGAGTAGTATTGGTGTCGGTTCTTCTCTTAATGTTTGGTAGAATTTTCCAGTAAAGCCGTCTGGGTGACAACACTTTTGTTTGTTTGTTGGGAGTTTTTTTTATGACCTCTTCAATTTGTTCTTTTGTTATGGGTCTGTTTTCTGTTTAGAGTTGGATTTGTTTTAATCTCATTTTTTATTCGGGTTATTTGCATCTTCTTCATTTCATTTGTCAATTTGTCCATTGGTTTGTTGATTTTATTTATCTTTTCAAAGAACCAGCTTACTAGTCTTGTTGATTCTTTCGATTACTTTTCTATTTTCTGTTTCACCTATTTCTGCTATAATCTCTGTTATTTTCTTTCTCCTAGAGGCTCTTGGCTTCCGTTGCTGCTCTATTCCTATTTGTTTAATTTGTAAGGTTAAGGTATTGATTTTGGCCCTTTCTTCTTTTGTGATGTGTGCATTTGTTGCTATAAATTGGCCTCCGAGCATTGCTCTTGCTTTGTGCCTTTGTTTTGGTATGTTGTGTTTTCATTCTGATTTGATTCTAATAATTTATTTTTATTTCATTTTTAATTTCTTGTATTACCCAGTGGTTTTTAAACGAAGTGTTACTCAGTTTCCATATATTTGTTTTTTTCCTTGTTCTCCCTGTTATTGATTTTTTTTTTTAAATAGCTTTGCAATCAGAGAAAACTCTTGATATTTTTTAATTTATTGGGGTTTGCTGTGCACCATATAATATGGCCTATTCTTGAGAATGATCCATGTGCATTGGAGAAGAATGCGTACTGTGCTGCTGTTGAGTTTAGCATTAAAAAAAATTTTTTTTTTTTTTCTATGAGGTCAAGTTGTTTGATTGTGTTGTTTAGGCTGTCTATATCTTTGGTAAGTTTCTTTTTAGTTGTTCTGTCCTCTATGGAAAGTGGTGTGTTAAAGTCTCCTACTATTATTGTGGAATTGTTTTTTTCTCTTTTCAGTACTGTTAGAATTTGTTTTATGTATTTTGGAGCTTTGTCATTGGATGTGTAAGTATTTATTATGGTTATGTCTTCTTGGTCGATTGGCCCTTAAATCATCATATAGTGCCCTTCCTTCTCTTATGCTGGTTTTTCCCTTAAAGTCTATTTTATCAAAGATTAATATTGCCACTCCTGCTTTTCTTTGGTTATGGTTTGCTTGAGGTATTTTTCCATCCTTTGATTTTTGGCTTATTTTTATTTTTGTGTGTAAGATGTGTCTCTTGTAGGCAATATATTGATAGATCATATTTTTATATTCTTTCTGTTACTCTCTGTCTCTTGACTAGCGCTTTGTTGTGCTTTTTTGTGGTATTGACGGTTTCTTGGGTGCACTTCCATTTCTTTACTGGGTTCCTTTTTTTTAGAGGATTTTCTTTTTCTTCATGGTTGTTGATTTTGTGTTTACTGAGTCTTTATGGTTTTCTTCATTTTTATTTTGGTGAGCAGGTTTATTACTTTGCCTTGTGGTCACTGTGAAGTTTAACTTTATGTTCCTACATTTAAAGCAGTCTATCTTGATATTGGCTGGACCACCTCTCCATATGAGAGTTCTGTAACTATACCATGTATTCCCCTTTTTTATTTCGAAGTTGTTTTCTTTTAGAGATTGATGATTCTGGTTCCGTTTTAATCCTGTAATTTTATTTTGTTTTTGAGATTTCTTTATCTGAGTGGTATATGCGTGGTGCTGTCACGTGCTTTATTCTCAGGCTGTTGTCTTAAGTTGTTGGTTTTCTGTCCAAAGGAATCCCTTTAGTATTTATTGTAAGGTTGGTCTGATTTTTACAAATTACCTTAATTTTTGTTTGTCTGGAAATGTCCTAATTTTGCCATTGTATTTGAGAGACAATTTTTCTGGGTTATAATTCTTGATTGACAACTTTTTTCTTTCCGGATTTTATCTATTTCATCCTATTGCCTTCTTACCAGTATGGTTTCTGCCAGAAATCAGAGCTTAGTCTTACTGGCTCCCCTTTGTAGGTCACGGTTGGTGTTTCCTGAGCTGCTTTCAAGAGTCTTTCTTTGCCTTTGGTTTTGGAAGGTCTGATTATGATATGTCTTGGTGACATCCTTAGGGATCTATCTTGTATGAGGTTTGTTGAGCTACTTGGATGGATATCTTATTAGGGGAATTTTCTGCCAGCAAATCTTGAAAAACTCTTTCTGTGCTTTTTTTTTTCCTCCTGTTCTGGAATTCCAATGAAGTGTAAATTATTCCTCTTGATAGTGTCCCACATAAATCAGACTTTCTTCATTTTTCTTCATTTTTTTTCTGACTGTTCCTCAGAAAAATTAGTGTCAACAGTTTTGTCCTGTATTTCACTGATTCTGTCTTCCATTGAGTCAATTCTACTCTTATGCCCTTTCATTATCTATTTCTATTTCTGAAATGCTATCGTTAATATCCTGGATTTCTAGTTGCTGTTTTTGTATGGTTTCTAATTGTCTATTTATTTTGTCATTTTGTTCCTGTTCTCATGAATTTTTCTAGAGTTTTGTCTATGTTTTCATTGAATTTCTCTGTTTTCCTTGATCTCTTGGAGGATCCTATATGTATTTCTTTTGAATTTATTATTAGGTAGTTACATTACCCTTTCTTCCTCAGGAAGGGTTTCTGGCCCTTTGTTTTGGTCACTTTCTGAGGCAGCTTGTCCTGCTCTTTTTGTGATTTTGTAATGTCTTTTGTCTTTTAGGTGTTAAGGTGTTATTATATTGATTGATTGATTGCATGTTTGCCTGCTGTATCCAGATATTTGTTTTGTTTTGATATGTCCTGGTGGATGAGGCAGATGTGCTGCATTGGCCACTAGTTTGGCAGCTCACCACCTGGCTCTGGTTGGGTGGGGTAGCAGCTGGCAGTATGGGTACAGGACTCTGTTCATTGGTCATGCAGGGTGACTGGGGACTGGCTGGGTGGGCATTGGCCACCATTTTTCATTGTTCCAGTGGTGTGAGAGCGGTCAGTGGCACTAGCTGAGTTGGTGGGGTGGCATATGTGATGGGTGTGGTGGGGGAGCAGATGTGCTGGCATGCTTTCCACTTGCCTCAGGTGGGCATGATTACCAGGGTTACTGGAGTGGTCTTGCACTGTCCAGGGAGATGTGTTTGTAGACAGGTGGTGAGGTAGGGTTGGTGGGGCTGCCAGAGGGGTCCCGCATTGCTCAGGAGGGCTGGGTAGGGGGCAGGGCCAAGCAGCTGGGTGTACCACACTGTTGCTGCTTGGCAGGTGGGCAAAAAGGGGATGTTGGATGGGTTTGGGTGAGAGGGAAAGAAGGGGATTTCAGACTATGTCCCTGGGGGTTGGGAGCTGCATGAATGGAGGGATTCATTACTCCAATCAACAGGAAGGTGGGGGAAGGGGAACACGCTCCTTAGGTCAGTGGGTGGGGGTTCCTGGGCACTTACTGTTGACTTCAGGCAGCAAATCAGGACCTGGCCCTGATCTGGTGTAAGGAGGGGGGCCTGCCTTTTGTACAGTCAGGTGCGGGACTTCCTGCTAAAACTTCACAGATCTATCAGTTCATGTGTGTTACCTACCCCAATGGTCAGGGATTGCTGCTGGCCAACTGCCCTGTCTCTGGGTTCCAGCTCCCTCCACACTCATGGACACCAGGATCCCCAGAGCTCTGACCCTCCCTCCTACAACCTTTCTCCCTAGTTCTGGTTTATGTCCTGCCCACCCCACTTTACTCCAGGTATGTCAACACAATTTCTCATTCTCCTGTTGGGAATTCTGTGAAGTTACCTTTCTGTTCTCTTCACCTGGGATTGCCATTGGCTTTGTCTCAAAATGGTCACCCTGTGCAGGTTCAGCTGACAGGGCCCCTCTGCTCTGTATCTCTCTTTGTTCACTTTTTTTGATCAGTTTCTTCTTCCATTCAGTGTTCAACCTAATTCTTCATCCTTTCATTTGATGCTCAGAGTTCCAGGATTACCATCTGTATCTGTTTGGTTTCTCAGGTCTTTGCTGTAGAGGGACAGCAATGTGTGTCTGACTACTTGGCTCCCACCTTATCATTACTTTTTGAGAGCCTGACTATGATGTGTATTGGCATAGATCTCTTTGGGTTTATTCAACTTCTGGATCTTTGAGCGTCTTTGTTTTGTAGATTCATGGTCTTCATCAGATTGGGGAAATTTTCTGTCATAATTTCTTCAAATATTCTTTTTGTGCCTTTCTGTCTCTCAACAGGAAACCCTGGTAGCATAGTGGTTAAGCACTACAGCTGCTAACCAAAGGGTCAGCAGTTCGAATCTGCCAGGCGCTCCTTGGAAACTCTATGGGGGCAGTTCTACTCTGTCCTATAGGGTCGCTATGAGCCAGAATCAACTCAACTGCACTGGCTTTGTATTTTTTTTGTTTTGGTCTCTCAACACCTTCTGAAATTCTCATGATGTGCGTATTAGGTCTCTTGATATTGAACTATAATCCCATTGAACTGTGCTCAGCCTTCTTGAGCCTCTGTTCTTGCTCTTCAGCCTCTGTAATTTTATTTATCTTATTTTCTAATTTGCTGATTCTTTCTCCTGCCGGATTAAATCTGTTGTTAAATTCTTTTATTGTATTTCTCATTTAAGTTGTTATGCATTTCAGTTGCAATATTTCTGTTTGGTGTCTTTTCATATCTTTTTTAAAATCCTGATTTTGTCCTTGCATTATTTTCCTTATTTCTTTTAAATCTGTGTCTATCTATGTTTTCCCTTAACTCTTCAGCTATGTTTAATGTTGTTTTATTCTATTCTTCCATTCTTTTTATTATTCCATCTTCCATAGGTGCAATGTCACTCCTATCATCATGTTCATTTGTATGGGAAATCATTTATCTTTTCTTTGTGTGTCTTGTGATTTTTCATTGGGACATTGAAATTTTTTTTTTTAATTAACTTTTATTAAGCTTCAAGTGAACATTTACAAATCCAATCAGTCTGTCACATGTAAGTTTACATACGTCTTACTCCCTTCTCCCACTTACTCTCCCCCTATTGAGTCAGCCCTTTCAGTCTCTTGTTTCATGCCAATTTTGCCATCTTCCCTCTCTCTCTATCTTCCCATCCCCCCCCAGTCAAGAGTTGCCAACACACTCTCCAGTGCCCACCTGATTTAATTAGCTCACTCTTCATCAGCATCTCTCTCCCCACCGCTGACCAGTCCCTTTCATGTCTGATGAGTTGTCTTCGGGGATGGTTCCTGTCCTGTGCCAACAGAAGGTCTGGGGAGCATTGCCGCTGGGATTCCTCTAGTCGCAGTCAGACCATTAAGTATGGTCTCTTTATGAGAATTTGGGGTCTGCATCCCACTGATCTCCTGCTCCCTCAGGAGTTCTCTGTTGTGCTCCCTGTCAGGGCAGTCATCGATTGTGGCCGGGCACCAACTAGTTCTTCTGGTCTCAGGATGATGTAGGTCTCTGGTTCATGTGGCCCTTTCTGTCTCTTGGGTTCTTAGCTGTCGTGTGACCTTGGTGTTCTTCATTTTCCTTTGCTCCAGGTGGGCTGAGACCAATTGATGCATCTTAGATGGCCGCTTGTTAGCATTTAGGACCCCAGATGCCACATTTCAAAGTGGGATGCAGAATGTTTTCATAATAGAATTATTTTGCAAATTGACTTAGAAGTCCCCTCAAACCATGTTCCCCAGACCCCCGCCCCTGCTCCGCTGACCTTTGAAGCATTCATTTTATCCCGGAAACTTCTTTGCTTTTAGTCCAGTCCAATTGGGCTGACCTTCCTTGTATTGAGTGTTGTCTTTCACTTCACCCAAAGCAGTTCTTATCTACTGATTGATCAATAAAAAACCCTCTCCCTCCCTCCCTCCCCCCTTCGTAACCACAAAAGTATGTGCTCTTCTCCGTTTTTTCTATTTCTCAAGATCTTATAATAGTGGTCTTATACAATATTTGTCCTTTTGCCCCTGACTAATTTCGCTCAGCATAATGCCTTCCAGGTTCCTCCATGTTATGAAATATTTCAGAGATTCGTCACTGTTCTTTATCGATGCGTAGTATTCCATTGTGTGAATATACCACAATTTATTTACCCATTCATCCACTGACAGACACCTTGGTTGCTTCCAGCTTTTTGCTATTGTAAACAGAGCTGCAATAAACATGGGTGTGCATATATCTGTTTGTATGAAGGCTCTTGTATCTCTAGGGTATATTCCGAGGAGTGGGATTTCTGGGTTGTATGGTAGTTCTATTTCTAACTGTTTAAGATAACGCCAGATGGATTTCCAAAGTGGTTGTACCATTTTACCTTCCCCCAGCAGTGTATGAGAGTTCCAATCTCTCCGCAGCCTCTCCAACATTTATTCTTTTGTGTTTTTTGGATTAATGCCAGTCTAGTTGGTGTGAGATGGAATCTCATCGTAGTATTAATTTCCATTTCTCTAATGGCTAATGATCGAGAGCATTTTCTCATGTATCTGTTGGCTGCCTGAATACCTTCTTTAGTGAAATGTGTGTTCATATCCTTTGCCCACTTTTTGATTGGGTTGTTTGTCTTTTTGTGGTTGAGTTTTGACAGAATCATGTAGATTTTAGAGATCAGGCGCTGGTCGGAGATGTCATAGCTGAAAATTCTTTCCCGGTCTGTAGGTGGTCTTTTTACTCTTTTGGAGAAGTCTTTAGATGAGCATAGGTGTTTGATTTTCAGGAGCTCCCAGTTATCTGGTTTCTCTTCGTCATTTTTGGTAATGTTTTGTATTCTGTTTATGCCCTGTATTAGGGCTCCTAGGGTTGTCCCTATTTTTTCTTCCATGATCTTTATCGTTTTAGGCTTTATGTTTAGGTCTTTGATCCACTTGGAGTTAGTTTTTGTGCATGGTGTGAGGTATGGGTCCTGTTTCATTTTTTTGCAAATGGATATCCAGTTATGCCAGCACCATTTGTTAAAAAGACTATCTTTTCCCCAATTAACCGACACTGGTCCTTTGTCAAATATCAGCTGCTCATACACGGATGGATTTATATCTGGGTTCTCAATTCTGTTCCATTGGTCTATGTGCCTGTTATTGTACCAGTACCAGGCTGTTTTGACTACTGTAGCTGTATAATAGGTTCTGAAATCAGGTAGAGTGAGGCCTCCCACTTTCTTCTTCTTTTTCAGTAGTGCTTTGCTTATCCGGGTTTTTTTTCCCTTCCATATGAAATTGGTGATTTGTTTCTCTATCCCCGTAAAATATGACATTGGAATTTGGATCGGAAGTGTGTTATATGTATAGATGGCTTTTGGTAGAATAGACATTTTTACTATGTTAAGTCTTCCTATCCATGGGCAGGGTATGTTTTTCCACTTAAGTATGTCCTTTTGAATTTCTTGTAGTAGAGCTTTGTAGTTTTCTTTGTACAGGTCTTTTACATCCTTGGTAAGATTTATTCCTAAGTATTTTATCTTCTTGGGGGCTACTGTGAATGGTATTGATTTGGTTATTTCCTCTTCAGTGTTCTTTTTGTTGATGTAGAGGAATCCAAGTGATTTTTGTATGTTTATTTTATAACCTGAGACTCTGCCAAACTCTTCTATTAGTTTCGGTAGTTTTCTGGAGGATTCCTTAGGGTTTTCTGTGTATACGATCATGTCATCTGCAAATAGTGATAGCTTTACTTCCTCCTTGCCAATCCGGATACCCTTTATTTCTTTGTCTAGCCTAATTGCCCTGGCTAGGACTTCAAGTACGATGTTGAATAAGAGCGGTGATAAAGGGCATCCTTGTCTGGTTCCCGTTTTCAAGGGAAATGCTTTCAGGTTCTCTCCATTTAGAGTGATATTGGCTGTTGGCTTTGCATAGATGCCCTTTATTATGTTGAGGAATTTTCCTTCAATTCCTATTTTGGTAACAGTTTTTATCATGAATGGGTGTTGGACTTTCTCAAATGCCTTTTCTGCATCTATTGATAAGATCATGTGGTTTTTATCTTTTGTTTTATTTATGTGATGGATTACATTAATGGTTTTTCTGATATTAAACCAGCCTTGCATACCTGGTATAAATCCCACTTGATCAGGGTGAATTATTTTTTTGATGTGTTGTTGGATTCTATTGGCTAGAATTTTGTTGAGGATTTTTGCATCTATGTTCATGAGGGATATAGGTCTATAATTTTCTTTTTTTGTAATGTCTTTACCTGGTTTTGGTATCAGGAAGATGGTAGCTTCATAGAATGAGATGGGTAGTATTCCGTCTTTTTCTATGCTTTGAAATACCTTCAGTAGTAGTGGTGTTAAGTCTTCTCTGAAGGTTTGGTAGAACTCTGCAGTGAAGGCGTCCGGGCCAGGACTTTTTTTTGTTGGAAGTTTTTTGATTACTGTTTCAATCTCTTTTTTTGTTATGGGTCTATTTAGTTGTTCTACTTCTGAATGTGTTAGTTTAGGTAGGTAGTGTTTTTCCAAGAATTTATACATTTCTTCTAGGTTTTCAAATTTGTTAGAGTACAATTTTTTGTAGTAATCTGAAATGATTCTTTTAATTTCATTTGGCTCTGTTGTGATGTGGTCCTTCTCGTTTCTTATTCGGGTTATTTGTTTCCTTTCCTGTATTTTTTTAGTCAGTCTAGCCAATGGTTTATCAATTTTGTTAAGTTTTTCAAAGAACCAGCTTTTGGCTTTGTTAATTCTTTCAATTGTTTTTCTGTTCTCTAATTCATTTAGTTCAGCTCTAATTTTTATTATTTGTTTTCTTCTGGTGCCTGATGGGTTCTTTTGTTGCTCACTTTCTATTTGTTCAAGTTGTCGGGACAGTTCTCTGATTTTGGCCCTTTCTTCTTTTTGTATGTGTGCATTTATCGATATAAATTGGCCTCTGAGCACTGCTTTTGCTGTGTCCCAGAGGTTTTGATAGGAAGTATTTTCATTCTCGTTGCATTCTGTGAATTTCCTTATTCCCTCCTTGATGTCTTCTATAACCCAGTCTTTCTTCAGGAGGGTATTGTTCATTTTCCAAGTATTTGATTTCTTTTCCCTAGTTTTTCTGTTATTGATTTCTAGCTTCATTGCCTTGTGGTCTGAGAAGATGCTTTGTAATATTTCGATGTTTTGGACTCTGCAAAGGTTTGTTTTATGAACTAATATGTGGTCTATTCTAGAGAATGTTCCATGTGCACTAGAAAAAAAAGTATATTTTGCAGCAGTTGGGTGGAGTGTTCTGTAAAAGTCAATGAGGTCAAGTTGGTTGATTGTTGTAAGTAGGTCTTCCGTGTCTCTATTGAGCTTCTTACTGCATGTCCTGTCCTTCTCCGAAAGCGGTGTGTTGAAGTCTCCTACTATAAATGTGGAGGTGTCTATCTCACTTTTCAATTCTGTTAAAATTTGATTTATGTACCTTGCAGCCTGTCATTGGGTGCATAAATATTTAATATGGTTATGTCTTCCTGATCAATTGTCCCTTTTATCATTATATAGTGTCCTTCTTTATCCTTTGTGGTGGATTTAAGTCTAAAGTCTATTTTGTCAGAAATTAATATTGCTAATCCTCTTCTTTTTTGCTTATTGTTTGCTTGATATATTTTTTTCCATCCTTTGAGATTTTACTTTGTTTGTGTCTCTAAGTCTAAGGTGTGCCTCTTGTAGGCAGCATATAGATGGATCATGTTTCTTTATCCAGTCTGTGACTCTCTGTCTCTTTATTGGTGCATTTAGTCCATTTACATTCAGCGTAATTATAGATAAATAAGTGTTTAGTGTTGTCATTTTGATGCCTTTTCATGTGTGTTGTTGGCCATTTCATTTTTCCACATACTTTTTTGTGCTGAGACGTTTTTCTTAGTAGATTGTGAGAACCTCATTTTCATAATGTTTAACTTTATGTTAGTTGAGTCGTTACATATTTCTTGGCTTTTTTCTTGCGTTATGGAGTTGATATTCCTTTTTGTGGTTACCTTATTATCTACCCCTATTTTTCTAAGTAAAACCCTAACTTGTATCGTTCTATATTGCCTTGTATCACTCTCCATCTGGCAGTTCAATGCCTCCTATATTTAGTCCCTCTTTTTGATTATTGTGATCTTTTACCTATTGATTTCCATGATTCCCTGTTATGTGTATTATTTTATTTATTTTTTAGAATTAATCTTAATTTGTTTGTTTTTGTGCTTTCCCTATTTGAGTTGATATCAGGACGTTTTGTTTTGTGACCTTGTATTGTGCTGGTACCTGATATTATTGGTCATCTGACCAAACAATCTCCTTTAGCATTTCTTGTAGCCTTGGTTTGGTTTTTGCAAATTCTCTAAACTTGTGTTTATATGTAAATATCTTAATTTCTCCTTCATATTTCAGAGAGAGTTTTGCTGGATATATGATCCTTGGTTGGCAGTTTTTCTCCTTCAGTGCTCTGTATACGTCGTCCCATTCCCTTCTTGCCTGCATGCTTTCTGCTGAGTAGTCTGAACTTATTCTTATTGATTCTCCCTTGAAGGAAACCTTTCTTTTCTCCCTGGCTGCTTTTAAAATTTTCTGTTTGTCTTTGGTTTTGGTGAGTTTGATGACAATATGTCTTGGTGTTTTTCTTTTTGGATCAATCTTAAATGGGGTTCGATGAGCATCTTGGATAGATATCCTTTCGTCGTTCATGATGTTAGGGAAGTTTTGTGTCAGGAGTTCTTCAACTATTTTCTCTGTGTTTTCTGTCCCCCCTCCCTGTTCTGGGACTCCAATCACTCGCAAATTATCCTTCTTGATAGAGTCCCACATGATTCTTAGGGTTTCTTCATTTTTTTAAATTCTTTTATCTGATTTTTTTTCAGCTATGTTGGTGTTGATTCCCTGGTCCTCCAGATGTTCCAGTCTACATTCTAATTGCTCGAGTCTGCTCCTCTGACTTTCTATTGCGTTGTCTAATTCTGTAATTTTATGGTTAATCTTTTGGATTTCTACATGCTCTCTATGGATTCTTGCAACTTATTAATTTTTCCACTATGTTCTTGAATAATCTTTTTGAGTTCTTCAACAGTTTTATCAGTGTGTTCCTTGGCTTTTTCTGCAGTTAGCCTAATTTCATTTGTGATGTCTTGAAGCATTCTGTAAATTAGTTTTTTATATTCTGTATCTGATAATTCCAGGATTGTATCTTCATTTGGGAAAGATTTTGATTCTTTTGTTTGGGGGGGTTGGAGAAGCTGTCATGGTCTGCTTCTTTATGTGGTTTGATATGGACTGCTGTCTCCGAGCCATCACTGGGAAACTAGTTTTTCCAGAAAATCCGCTAAAAAAAAAATACAGTCAGATCTCTATCAGAGTTCTCCCTCTGGCTCAGGCTATTCGGATGTTAATGGAGCCGCCTGGGGAGGGTGGGGGAGGGATCAGAGAGCTAGGAGTGTAGCACCTCAGAACATAGGCAGAGTTGTTTGTCTTACTTGGAATGACTCATATCTGAGATTTCCACGGCGCGCGTCGCCTATATGTACTGGCTGTGTGGAGATTGCCCCCTGGGGGGTCTGGCCCGCTGGAGTCACGTTCAGATCCTCTGCTGTCAGCCCCACCCCCAAGGTTAAGGCTCCCCTACTGGGACGGTGCACTCCCGACTCCAAAATCAGTCGCTGCCTCCGGGGACTCCCCGTCCTGCCAGCCGCGTCGCGCGCTGCTCCCGTGAACCGGGTGGGCTCCCCTCCCCGGGGTCAGCTCAGGAGAGTGGAGCAGCTTCCCGGGCCTGAGCTGCGACTGCGTGTCCCGGCTGGGACACCGCTCTCCCCGCTCCAAGACCAGCCACTGCCTCCCGGGGACTTCTTCCACCAGCTGCGCCGCCACACCGCCCACGCCAACCGGCTGAGCCCGCGCGAACCGGTTGGGACCGCCCCGGGGTCAATTCAGGGGGATGGAGCTGAACACCGCACTCACTCCCCGCCCACGCCCGCCAAAATCCTGGCGGGACGCTCCCCGGCTGAGATGCTGCTCTCCCCGCTCCAAGACCTGTCACTGCCTCCTGGGGACTTATCCCTCCGGCGCGCTGCGTCACTTGCACGAACTGGCTGGGTGCCGCCCGCGTGAATGGCTGGGCCCCCCCCGGGTCAATTCCGGGGAATATAGCTGGTCCCCGCGCTTGTGCCACGCCCGCTCCCCACCAAAATCCCGGCGGGACGGCTGCCCAGCTGGGACGCTGCTCTCCCCGCTCCAAGACCTGTCACTGCCTCCCGGGGACTTCTCCCACCAGCTGTGCTGCCACGCCGCCCGCGCCAACTGGCTGGGCTCCCTTCCGGGATGAGTTCGGGGGCTAGGGCTGGGCCCCTTGTCTGTGCCGTCTGCCCCCCTGGGCTCTGCCCCAAATCGGGCTCCGAAGGTCACCTGACTGATACGCTGACTCCTGGCTCTGAAAACAATTGCTATCTCCCCGTATTTGTTCGTTCTCCGTCTCTAAATCTGTGTTTGTTGTTCAGAGTTCGTAGATTGTTATGCATGTGATCGATTCACTTGTTTTTCCGAGTCTTTGTTGCAAGAGGGATCGCGGTAGCGTCCACCTAGTCCGCCATCTTGGCCCCGCCTCGGGACATTGAAATTTTTGAAGGCGCTAACTTTCTCAGTTCTCTCCATTTTTTGGTGTTTTTGTCTTCACTACTTTCAGGAAAAAAAAAAAAAAAAAACTCTTAGGTGGGCAGAGCCTTCAATCTTTGCTTACCATTTCCTCTCCCTCTTGCATAGCTTTTTCTCCCTTCCTGGCTTTATCAGAATTTTTAAGTTCCAAATCTCAGTTTTCAACGGCCTCTCAAGCACACCAGACGCAGGTTGTGGTCAATCTGTCCAGCAGCAGGCATACCCACTCAGGTGAGATATTGAGCATTAATCAGTCTGTCCACTAGTGGGTACAGTCCTCTCTCTCTAGTTATTACTTTCTTTCTTTCTTTCTCTGTTTCTGCAACAATATTTTCACTTGAAAAACCAACAGGCAGTGAGCCTTTTATGGGGCTGGGAGTTGCCTTCTGGTTTTGCCTGAGGCTTTCTTCCCTGTTCTGTTTGTATCTGAGTTGGCATTTAGGGGAAACACAGGCAGACTTTCCAGTGTTTCAGGAAAAGGAAGGGCTAGCACTTTCCAGAAGGACCTCTGAGAGATCTATTTTCTTGGTTTCAGTGCCCCAGTGGTCCTGTGGTGGTTGGGGTAGAAGCCTCCACTCAATTGACCCACCTCCTGGCTCCATTGCAGGGAACCTTCTGTATGAGTTTGTTTCAGTCCAGCCGCTGACAGTTACTGGGTAGAGAAGGGGCTGTCATGCTTCAAACAGACTCTAAGGGAGATCTGAATTTTTGCTTTCAGAGCACCTCCCCTTAGTATGTTGCCTTTGAGGGTGTATCCTCCCCTCAAAATGCCTGCTTCCTGGTACACAGCAGCCTCGTTAAGCAAACTTCAGCACCAACCAGAAGGGGAAGCAGGCAGACCTGAACTGACCCTCAGGGAGGTCTGTCCTGTTGACTTCAATGACCTGAGTTATGGGGTATGCGGGAAGGCAGGTAGAATGCTGCCTATGGAACAGACATGACTGTAATGCATCTTCTGTAGCAATCCACAGCAGTCTTGCAGCTGAAAGTGTCCAGGTGGGGGAGGAGTTGTCACACTCTTTTTGGACCCTTAGGGTGGTCTGCATTGTTTCTATCAGAGTCTCCCCAGTAGAATGTTGGCTGTGAATTCAGTCTCCACTCAAGACATCTGTTTCCTAGCACACAGCACCCTCAGTCAACATTCCTTGGTGCCAACTGGAAATGGGGTAAACTGACATGAATTGACCCCCAGGGAGGTCTGTCCTGTTGGTTTGGGGGGTCTGATCTGCAGCGTCTGCAGGGAGGTAGGTAGAGCACTCACTATGGGAGCAGCAGCCGCACCTTCTGTAGCAATTTGCCGCAGTCTTGCAGCTGACCATGACCAGGAGGGAGAGGGGCTGTGATGCTCCAAACAGACCACTGAAGAGATTTGCCTTGTTGCCATCAGAACCCTCCCCCCATAGTATGTAGGCTGTGGATATAGGCTCCACTCAAGGTGCCTGCCACTTAGCACACAGTAGTCTCAGTCAGCAGACTTCAGAGCAGACAGGAAGGGTGAGCAGACAGATCTGAACTGACCCCCAGGGAGGCCTTCCCTCTTGGTTAAAGAGGCCTGAGCTATGGGGTACAAAGGGGGGCATGTAGAGTGTTGACTGTGGGAGCAGACTCCACTTCAGGGATGGACATATATTTTGGTAAGAGCAGCTTGATAAACAATTGTGGCATTTGTTATTATAAGACTTGGGCATGAAGAATTAAGGATGTAGGAAATGGGAGTCAGTAGTTCTATTTGGGGCATTATATATTTGAGATGCATGTTAAATATCCACGAACAGATGCAATGGAAGCATTTGTAAGCATGAATCCAGAATTCAGGAAAGATGTCAGTACCAGATTTATAAATGTAGGAACATTTGGTGTAGCTATTATTTAAATCCACAGTTCCAGGTGAGGCCACAGGAAAAATTTAAAACTTAATACCCTCAATAAAGGAAGATTAAAGAAATAAATTCATGGCCATTGAGTCCATTCCATCTCATAGTGACCTCATAGGACAGAATAGAACTGCCCCATAGGTTTTCCAAGGAGCAACTGACGGATTTGAACTGCCAGCCTTTTGATTAGAGCTGAATGCTTAACCACTGTACCACCAGGGCTCCAAAGGATGATCAGACCATATATTTTCCTAGTTTTTACAAAATCTTTAAATAACAGATAATTCCAACGGTATATTTTTATTCAGAAAATATTAATTGAGTACCTACTATGTGTCAGGCACTGTTTAAAGTACTTGGAAATAAGGTGGAGGATGGACCCAATAAATTAATGCATGTTTGAAGCATGAATGTGAAATGAGGCACCAACTTCCAAAGACATCTTAAGGAGATTAGAAAAGACAAGCTGAAAATCTTGCAAAAAAAAAGTATTTGCAATGCCTATAACTGATAAAAGATTAGTGTCTAGAATATATAAAGGACTCCAATAAATCAATGAGACAATGACAAATAACCTAATAGAAAAATAGATAAAATATTTTATAAAAAAGAAAACACAAATGGCTACTATACATATACAAAGATGTTCAACTTCATCAGCAGTCAGAGGAATCAAATTAAAAACACAGTGAGATTCCATTTCACCTATAAATCACTGAAGATGTTAAATCTTGTCCATATCAAGTGAAAATAAAATATGAAGCAACCAAAACACAAAGACGGCTTGAATTGTAATTTGACACAAGTGCTTTGGGAAACAATTGGTCATTATCTAGAGTTGAGTAAGCATATTTCATATAACGCAGCACTTAAATTCCTTCGTATATATCCTAAATATGTTTTTGGAAATAAGCTTCAGGGGACATGCAAAGAGTATTCTCAAGAGAACTGTTTATATTAGCTAAACACTGGAAACAACCAAAATATTTATCAGAAGTAGAGGGGAAAAAGTGTAGTCCAGTCCTACAATATAATGCTCAAGAGTATTTAAAGCCACAGTAGTAGGTGAGGCCACAGGAAAAAATAAATAAATGTGATATGACTATATGGAGCAGTTTGAATGGATCTCAGGAACAGGGTACTGAGTGAAAATAGCACGCCCCTTGTTGGAGTTTTGATTGCTTCATAAAAATTTACCCCAAGACTTACTGGTGTGAAACAACAATTATTTCATTTTGCTTGTGATGTTGTGAATTTGGGAAGAGCGCAGCTGGGAAGTTCCTACTTGGGGTTCTTCATGGAGTTTCAGTCACATGTTGGTCTGGTATTCAGTCATCGGAAAGTTCACTTGGAGATGCTACATTTCCAAGATGGCTTTCTCATAGTGCTGGAAGTTGATGTTGGCTATCATCTGATAGTTCAACTAAGACAGCACCCCACATTGCCCGCATGTGTCCCCTATGGCATGGTGGCCTCAGCATAGTAAAACTTCTTATTCCTGGCTGGTTTCCCCCAAAGTAAGTACCTAAGAGAAATAAGAAAAAACTGCATGGTCTTTTAAAACCTAAATTTGTGAGAAACATAACATCAGTGCTGCTTTATTTAATGGCTGAAGCTATCAAGAAGAGGGCACATATACCCATGTTTTGATTAGAGGTGTGACAAAAATATGGGGACATATTTTAAAACTCCCGCAGCCCTCCCTTTTGCCACAAATTGTTTACACTTCTCCCATGTGCAAAACTTACTCAGTCTTTTCCAAGACCCCAGCAAGTCTCACTCCATTACAGCAGGGTCCAAGACCTTGTCATCTAATCCAGGGTAGATATGGGCAAGGATCTTTTGTTGGTTGCAAAGTTCTGTTAACTAAAGAGACAGGTTATCTTTCCCCATCCCCACATACGAAAACACAGTGGTGGGCTGGTATTTTTTAGAATAGCCAAAATAGACAGCCCTGTTTAAAAAAGGAAAGAAGGAGGCACACGGTAATCACTGGTCCATGGCAGTTTTGAAATTAGGGCCCAACATTGTTTCTTGAAAGAGCCTTGGTAGTGGAATGGTTAAGCACAAACCTGCTAACTGCAAGGTTGGAGGTTCAAACCCAACAAGGAAAAAGACCTGGCAATATTCCTGTAAAGATTACAGCCTAGGAAACCATGTGGGGCAGTTCTAGTCTGTCACATGGGGTTACTTTGAGTCAAAAATAGATACAAAAGCACCTAACAACAACAAAAACAACTGCTCCCTGGGAATAGAATCATTTTTCATTAATCTTGGCTTCAGCTCTGGACTAATTTCCATAATAAATAACAAATATTTGTATTTGAATAAGTTTTCTCAGTCATCTTTTTGCCCAAACTAATTAGGGGGGTCCAAAGCTCTCTCTTCATTTGGAACTCTCTGATTCTTTTACTACTTTTAAAACATTGTAGGCTTCCTGTATATTAATTTGTAATTCACTCCATTAGGCAAAATTCATTCCCACAAATCTTTTCTTTAGAAGCCCTTCTTTACTGCAAAAAAGCACTCTTAAGATTCTTAGGATCTCTATCATTTAACAGTTTCGAGAAAACGTGCTCTTAGAAGCCTCAGAAAGCTTTTTTTTTTTTTCTGCTTGAAAGGGTCTTTGAAATTCCAGCATAAGTCTTTCTGAGGCCTTAACAAAGGGATTGACTGTTCGCTTTTGGATTTTACTTTTACCCTGAGAATTTTTTTTTTTTCTCTTCCTGAGAGTTCACTGGATTCAATTTTTGCCCAGAGGCAAAAAAAAAAAAAAAAGTTTTATTTTTAAAAAATTTAGATGGATTTTTTACATCATAAATTTAGACTTCCAAAGTATCCAATTAAATGATTTTTACCATATGTATAGAGTTACACAACCATCAACACTATATAATTCCAGAATATTTTTATCATTCACCCTATTAGCAGTCAAATGGCATTCCTCCCTCCCTTCAGACCCTGGCAACCACTAACTTACTTTCTGCCTGTATGGATTTGCATATACTGGACATTTCGTTAAGTGGAATCACACAGTATGTGGTCTTTTGTTTCTAACTTCTCTCGCTGAGCAGTTCTACTCTTTACTAAAGGGTCACAATGAGTCAGAATTGACTTGACCGCACACACCAACAACATATTTCCTTTGTTAGGATTGTTTTGGATATTCTGAGCCCCTTGTATTTACTCATGAATTTTAGGATCAGGTCACCAATTTTTTTCAAAAAGGAATCTGACAATTTGTTGGGAATTGGACTAGATTTGTAGATACTATTGGGAGTATGCCCACTTCTCACTTACTGATTTGATTAGGTTCCAAAGACCAGGTCATTATGCAAAGATTAAAGTTATGTGACAATGGAGGATAACCACATCAGATCACAAAATATTATGTTGGATACATATGTTCCTCTGGACCCAAGAGGCAGAAAATGTAGGTGGAGACTATATGTCCCACTGGTCATGGAAGGATTACTGCCAGACAATTGATTATTCTATATTGTTCTTGTATCCTGCAACTTTGGTGAACTTCTTAGCTCTAATAACTTTTTGTGGATTTCTTAGTACTTTCTACATAAGAGATCATTTCTTCGGCAAATAGAAATGGTTTTACTTCTTCCTTTCCGAACTTAATGCCTTTTATTTCTTTTTCTTCCATAACTGTGACGGCTGGAACATCCTTGTTTTTAGCTGCCGTTGAGTTGGTTCTGACTCATATGTCAACCTTATGTGTAATAGTCCTGAGACACCTCCATGATCTTTAACGTTTGAGATCATTGTTGAGATTATTGTGTCAATACATCCCATTGAGCATTTTCTTCATTTTATCTGACCCTCTACTTTACTGAACATAATGTTATTCTCTAGCGGTTGGTTGCTCCAATGATATGTCCGAAGTATTCAAGACAAAGTCTCTCCATCCTTGCCTTTCAGGAGCATTCTGGTTGTATTTCTTCTAAGACTAAGTTGTTTGTTCTTCTGGAAGTCCATGGTATATTCAGTATCCTTTGCCAGCACCACACTTCAAATGTATCAATTTTTATTTCTGTCTTCTTTATCATTGCCCAGCTTTTGCATGCATATGAGGCAATTGAAAAGACCATGGCTTGAGATAGTTTAGTCATCAGATTCACATGTTTGCCTTTTAGAACCTCAAAGAAATCTTTTGTAGCAGATTTGCCCAATGCAATACATTGTTTGATATATCGACTGATGATTCCATGGATATTGATTGTGGATCCAAGCAGAATGAAATTCTTGACAACTTCAATTTTCTCTCCATTTATCATGATGTTGTTTGTGAGTCTAGTTGTGAGGATCTTAATTTTCTGTATATTCAGGTGTAATCCACAATGAAAACTGTAGTCTTTTACTTTGATCAGTTAAGTGCTTTAAATTGTCTTAATTTTCGGCAAGCAAGGTTGTGTCATCTGCATATCGTAGATTGTTAATTCAGTCTTCCTCCAGTATTGATGCCACCTTCTTTTTCATATAGTCCAGTTTGTCATATTATTTGTTCAGAATATAGATTAAGTAAGTAAGGTAAAAAAGATACAACCCTACCACACACGTTTTCCAATCTGTGCTATGCAGTATCCTGCTGGCTCTGTTCAAACGACTGCCTCTTGATCCATGTACAGATTCTGTACAAGCACAATTAAGTGTTCTGTAATTCCCATTCTTTGTAATATTATCCAAATTTATTATTATCCACTCGATTTAATGCTTCCATGTAGTCAATAAAACACAGACAAACCTCTCTCTGGTAGTATCTGCTTTTGACTAAGATCCGTCTGACATGAGCAAAGACATCCCTCATTCTACATCCTCTTTTGAATCTAGCTTGAACTTCTGTCAGTTTTCTGTCAATGTACAGATGCAGTAGTTTCTGGACTATCTTCAGTAAGTTTTTTTCTACTATGTGACCATAATTATATTGTTCAGTAATTTCTGAGTTCTGTTTGATTGCCTTTCTTTGGAATGGGAACAAATAGAAAGTGCATATTTATCTATGTAATGATTTTTATTAATTACCTTTATCAGTACACTTTCTCATGTAGATTCAAGTTACTTTCTAGGGTCCTTTCATGTCAGCCTGAAGAACTCCCTGTCTTATTTCCTGCATGGCAGTTCTGATAGTGTCAAAATTTCCTAGCTTTTGTTTATCTGACAATATTTAAATATTTCCTTCACTTTTGAAAGATTGTTTTGATGGATATAGAATTACTGGAGGGTAACTTTTTCTTTTCTTTCTTTCTTACTTTTTTTTCTTTTATTATGTAGAATATATCATTCCATTACCTTCTGGCCTTCATGATCTCTGATGACAAATTGGCTTTTAATCTTATTGAGGATACTTTGTATGTGATGAGTCACTTCTCACTGCTGTCAAGATTCTTTGTTGTTCTTGTTTTTGACAGTTTGATCATGGTGTGTTTAAGTTTGGATCTCCTTCAGTTTATTCTAGCTTCATGGATGTGTACAATTATATTTTCACTCCAATATGGGCTTTTTTAAAAGTGATTTCTTCAGATATTCTTTTCGCCCCTTTCTTACTCTCCTTCCGGAAGTCCCCGTGTGTGTGTATACATGTATGTATATGTGCATGTGTGTGTGTATACATATATGTATATGTGTGTGTGTATGTATATACTGATATATATATATATATATTGATAGGTTTGATGGGTATGACATGTCTCTGAGGTGTTATTCATTTTTCTTTACTTTTTTTCTCTCTATTCCTCATATTGGATTATATTCACTCTTCTGCCAGTTCAAATTTGATGCTGAGTCCCTCTAGTGATTTTTTTTTTTTAATTTTGGCTCTTGTGCTTTTCAACTCCAGGATTTCTCTTTGATTCTTTTTGTAATGTTTATCTCTTTATTTATAGTTGCTATTTGATAAGAAATTGTTCTCATACTTTCCATTAGTTCTTTGAACATAGTTCTCTGAGAATATTTAAATTAACTGATTTAAAACCTTCATCTAGTGTTTTAATTTCCTAAGGATGGCCATTTTGAATCAGAAAATTATGTGGTCTACTATGCCAGGAACGACAAATTGAAGAGAAGTGATGTCACATTCATGGTGAAAAAGAACATTTCAAGATCTATCCTGAAGTACAACACTGTCAGTGATAGGATAATAACCATACACCTACAAGGAAGACCTGTTAATACAACTTCTTCAAATTTACTCCTTCAAATTTGTGCACCAACCAATAAGGCCAAAAAACGAAAATTGAAGTTTTTTACCAACTTCTGCAGCCTGAAATTGATCAAACATGCAATCAAGATGCATTGATAATTGCTGGTGATTGGAATGCAAAAGTCAGAAACAAGCAAGGATTGGTAGTTGGAAAAAATGCCCTTGATGATATAAACAATGTTAGCAATTGCATGATACAATTTTGCAAGACCAATGATTTATTCATTGTAAATACCTTTTCTCAACAGCATAAATGGCAACTATACACGTAAACTTCACCATACAAAGTACACAGAATCAAATCAACTACATCTGTGGGAAGAGATGATGAAGAAGCTCCATATCATCAGAACAGACCATCAGTTACTCATATGCAAGTTCAAGCTGAAGAAAATTAAAGCAAGCCCATGAGAGCCAAAGCACTACCTTGAATATATCCCACCTGAATTTAGAGACCATTTTAACAATGGATTTGATGCATTGAACGCTAATGACTGAAAACCAGTTGAGTTGTGGAATCACATCTAGGACATCATACGCGCAGAAAGCAAAGGTAATTAAAAAGATTGGAAAGAAAGGAAAGACCAAACAGATGACAGAAGAGACTCTAAAACTTGCTCTTGTACATTGAGTAGCTAAAGCAAATGGAAGAAATAATGAAGCAAAAGGGCTAAAAAGATTTCAACGGTTGGCTCAAGTAGACAAAGTGAAGTATTATATCCCTGGTGGCATAGTGGTTAAGTGCTATGGCTGCTAACCAAAAGGTCGGCAGTTCGAATCCACCAGGCGCTTCTTGGAAACTCTATGGGGCAGTTCTACTCTGTCCTCTAGGGTCTCTATGAGTTGGAATCGACTCGACGGCAGTGGGTTTGGTTTGGTATACAAAGATCTGCAATTAGAAAACCAAATTGGAAGAACACACTCAGAATTTCTCAAGCTGAAACAATTGAAGAAAAAGTTCAAACTTCAAGTGGCAATAGAAAGATTCTATGGGCAAAAGAAGATGGAAAGAATACACAGAGTCACTGTACCAAAAATAATTGGCCAATGCTCAACCATTTCAGATGGTAGCACATAATTAAGAACCAAGGGTACTGAAGGCAGAAGTCCAAGCTGCATTGAAGGCACTGGCAAAAAACAAGGTTCCAGGACTGATGGAATACCAATTACGATGTTTCAACAAATGGACGCAATGCTGGAAGTGCCTATGCCAAGAAATTTGGAAGACAGCTACCTCTCAACCGACTGGAAGGAATCCATATTTATGCCCATTCCAAAGAAAGGTGATCCAATAAAATGTGGAAATTATCGAACAATATCACACACAGGTAAAATTTTGCTGAAGGTAATTAAAAAATGGTTGCAGCAGTAAATCAACAGGGAACCGCCAGAAATTCAAGCCAGATTTAGATAAGGATTTGAAACAAAGAATATCATTGCTGATGCCAGATGGATCTTGGCTGAAAGCAAAGAATACCAGAAGAATGTTTACCTCTGTTTTATTGACTATGAAAAGACATTCAACGTGGATCATAACAAATTATGGATAACAATGCAAAGAATGAAAATTACAGATCACTTAATAGTGCTCATGAGGAACTGTACATAGATCAAAAGGCAGTTGTTTGAACAGAACAAGGGACTACTGCGTGGTTTAAAGTCAGGAATGGTGTGCACCATGCTTGCATCTTGCACCATACTTACTCAATCTGTATGCTGAACAAATAATCTGAGAAGCTGGACTATACGAAGAAGAATGAGGCATAAGGATTGGAGGAAGACTCATTAACACCCTGCTATTTTATATGTAGATGACGCTACCTTGCTTGCTGAAAGTGAAGAAGACTTGAAGCACTTACTGATGAAGACCAAAGCCTACAGCCTTCAGTATGGATTACACCTCAACATAAAGAAAACAAAAATCCTCACACCTGAACCAATAAGCAACATCACGATAAATGGAGAAAATACTGAAGTTGTCAAGGATTTCATTTTACTTGGTCCATAGTCAATGACCTTTGAAGAACTAGTCAAGAAATCAAATGGTGTATTGCATTATGTAAACCTGCTACAAAAGATCTCTTTGAAGTGTTAAAAAGCAAAGATGTCACTTTGAAGACTAAGTTGTGCCTGACCCAAGCCATGTCATTTTCAGTCACCTCATAAGCATGTGAAAGTCTGACAATGAATAAAGAAGACCGAAGAATTGATGCCTTTGAATTATGGTGTTGTCCAAGAATATTGAATATACCATGGACTGCCAAAATATTGAACAAATCTGTCTTGGAAGAAGTACAGCCAGAATGCTCTTAAAAAGTGAGGATGGAGAGACTTCTTCTCATGTACTTTGGACATGTTTTCAGAAAGGACCAGTCCTTGGAGAAGGACATCATTCTTGGTAAAGTAAAGGGTTAGTGAAAGAGAAAAAGGCCCTCAATAACGCAGTGGCTGAAAGGAGGGGCTCAAGCAGAGCAACAATTGTAGGGATGGCCCAGAACCAGGCAGTGTTTTGTTTTATTTTATATAGGGTCGCTATGAATTCGAACAGACTTGATGGCACCTAACAACAACAACTGTGACAATTTAGCACAAACTGTTTGGCTTGAGACAACAGAAATTTATTTTCTCACAGTTCTAGAGGCCATAAATCAAAAATCAAGGGCTGACAATAATGTAAACCCTCCGGTGACTCTAAGAAATAATCCTTTCTTGTATCTTTCTACCTTCTGGTGGTTACTGGAAATCCTTGACATTCTTTTGTTTGTAATTACATCACTTCAATTTCTTACTCCACTTTTTTGTGACCATCTTCCTTCTGCGTATATCTGTGTATCTCTAAATCTCTCTCTATATGGACATCAGTCATTGGTTTTAGGACACATCCTAGTCTAATATGACCTCATATTAAGTAATTACATTTGAAAGAACCTTATTTCAAAATGAAGTCACATTCTCAGGTACAGGAGTTAGAGTATTCATTTTTGGGGTATGCAATTCAACCCATTTACATTTAGTAAGTTGAACAGTTTCTGTTGTTCATTTTTTCCCCTTAGTATTGGTCATACTTTCTTGTTTCCTTGCAAAACTCATAAATTTTTATCGAAAACTAGACTTTTTTAATTGAAAACTAGGCATTTTCAATCTGTATGCTGAGCAAATAATCTGAGAACCTGAACTATATGAAGAAGAACGCGGCATCAGGATAGGAGGAAGACTCATTAACAACCTGCATTATGCAGATGACACAAACTTGCTTGCTGGAAGTGAAGAGGACTTGAAGCACTTACTAATGAAGATCAAAGACCACAGCCTTCAATGTGGATTACACCTCAACATAAAGAAAACAAAAAGTCTCACAACAGGACCAATAAGCAACATCATGATAAAGGGAGAAAAGATCAAAGTTGTCAAGGATTTCATTTTACCTGAATCCACAATCAACACCCATGGAAGCAGTAGTCAAGAAATCAAACAACACATTGCATTGGGCAAATCTGCTGCAATGGACCTCTTTAAAGTGTTAAACACTAAGGCGCTAAAGACTAAGGTGCCCCTGACCCAAGCCATGGTGTTTTCAATCACCTCATACGTATGCAAAAGCTGGAATAAGAAAGACCAAAGAAAAATTGATGCCTTTGAATTGTGGTGTTGGTGAGGAATATTGAATATACCATGGACTGCCAAAAAAGAGAAACTATCTGTCTTGGAAGGAGTACAACCAGAATACTCCTTAGAAGCAAAGATGATGAGACTTTGTCTCATGTACCTTGGACCGGTTATCAGGAGAGATCAGTCCCTGTAGAAGGACATCATGCTTAGTAAAGTAGTTGTTTTTAGGTGCCATCGAGTGGATTCCGACTCATAGCAGCCCTATGTACCACAGAATGAAACACTGCCCAGTCCTGTGCCATCCTTACGATCGTTGTTATACGTGAGCCCATTGTTGCAGCCACTGTGTCAATCCATCTCGTTGAGGGTCTTCCTCTTTCCTGCTGACCCTCTACTTTACCAAGCATTATGTCCGTCTCCAGGGACTCATCCCTCCTGACAGCATGTCCAAAGTATGTAAGACGCAGTCTCGCCATCCTTGCTTCTAAGGAGCATTCCTGGTGGTGCTTCTTCCAAGACAGATTTGTTTGTAGAGTGTCCACAAAAAAGAGGAAAACGCTCAACAAGACGAAATGACACAGTGGCTGCAACAATGGGTTCAAGCATAACAACAATTGTGAGAATGGCACAGAACTGGGTAGTGCTTCATTCTGTTGTACAGAGGGTCACTATGAGTTGGAATCTACTGAACAGCACCTAACAACAACAACAGACATTGTGAGTAATATATCTTAGCAACTTCATAAATCAGATTCTTCCTCTCTCCCCAATGGTTGTGCTTTTTTTTTTCCTGTAGTTGTTTGCTTGTTTAGTGACTTTTCTGAACTGTAACTATAAAATCTGTAATATGTTCATGTAGGGTTACTGAAGTTTCTTCAAGATTAGTTTAGATAAAGATTCCACAAATGATTGGACAAAGATTTCATTAGATCCCTTAAGTGAGCCAATGTCTTTCAGTCTTTGCCAAGGTGTTCTTGGTGTGTGTTGGGGCTGCCTTCAATACTCAGCCAAGCTATTTTACAACTCCCCCTTCTCCTTCACTTCGTACTCTCACAGAACCTCAAGATTACCCAAGGCTGAGGGTTTCAGAAGTTTCTCAGTCTTTCCTGAACATTCTCATGGCCCTACTCTTGTGCATGGCTTTCTAGATTCCTAGGTTTTTGTTGGAACTTTTCAGAGATCCCTGTGGACATCTTCTTCCCCAGCTTTTTCTTTATTTTTTTAGTTAACTTATCGTTTACCCCAACTGTTATCCATTGACTTAGGCAGTCAAAATTTAATAAATTGCCGTTGATTATTTTTGACACATACATTTAGGGAAAAAAAAGCTATTTGCTCCAAGTCGGTTAAAAAAAACAAAAGCCTTGCCTGTGGAGACGTCTAGGGAACCATCAAACATATAAAGTAAGTGACTCGAGATCTTCTTTTTTATATCTATGTTAAAAAGCCATACAAATGTTTCTTCCTTTTTATAGCATTTATAGCTAAAAGTTTTTCTCTTAGCACTGTTTTGGCTGCATCCCATAATTTGGGTATGTTGTATTCTAGATTCCATCCATCTTAAACTGTTTTCTAATTTCCTTTTTCAACTATTTGTTATTTAAGAATTTATTCTTTAATTTTTACATATTTGTGAATTTTTCTGATTTCTTTCTGCTATTGACTTTTAATTTAATTCCACTGTGACCAGAAAAAATTCTTCACGTCATTTTAATTCTTTTAAATGTAATGAGGTTTCTTTTATACTCTAGCATATGGTCTATCCTGGAGAATGTTTCTTGTGCACTTGAGAATTTTTTTCTTCTCATGCTATTGAGTAGTGTGTTCTATAGATTTCTAATAAGTCCAGTTTGTTTTTAATGTTTTTCAAGGCTTCTATTTCCAATTGAATGTCCACCTAGTTTCTCTATCCAGGGACTAGTAGTTTTGAGATTCCCTCTCTGATTGCCTCTGAGAACAAAGCCTTGAGTATGCACAAAATCTTAACAGATTTCCAGGGATAACTGTGATGTTATTTTTAATCCTTGCTCCCTAGAAGTTTTCCCCTGGGTCAGAGTAGCTCCTGGGTGGCACAGTTTGCTCTTGACTACCTAAAGTTTGGCTGTTTGAACTCACCTAGTGGTGCCGTAGAAGAAAGACTTGGTGATTTGCTTCCATAAAGATTACAGACAAGAAAACCCTGTGGAGCAGTTCTAGTGTGCGACACATGGGGTCACTGTGAATTGGAATCAATTCGACAGCAATGGCCCTGGTTTTGTGTCAGTGAGGCTTCCATCTTATGTTAATAGGCAGTGTGCAACATAAGGAATGCTTTCTAGCCTGTCCCACATTTTTTTCTGAGTGCTCCTTAATGGATGCAACCTAGTTCGTGTGCAAGCTTCTCAACCCTGAGTTGACTATGATGGCAGGAGGGTTCTTCTCTGTCTCTTTTCTTGGTTCTTTTGTGGCTGCTGATGTTTTGCTTGCATCAAAGCTGCCTGCTTTTAATTGCTGTCCTCCAAGAACTCCATTTTTTTTTTCTTAACAACGTCCAAAGGCATGGGGTTCACCCAATTCTGTTCCGAATAAAGTCAATCCTCTCAGGCTGACCTGCAGAGTTCTTCATCCTTATGACTTGCCTTTCTTTTCGCGTAGAACTCTGATACTACTGCACGTGGTCTGGGGTGGGGACCCACTTTTCCTGTAGTAACACTTTTGCTTTACAAATGTCTACTGAATCAGGTTTTGCTCTTCTGACATGGAACCTATACCTGAGGATAAATCTGTGGTAGGGAAATTGGGGCCTAAGTATTCTTTGCCAGTCTTGCTTGTGGAAGAGCTTCCATCTTATGAGTCAGAGGTGGGTGAGAGAGAGGAAGCGACTCAATTCTGTCCATCATAGTTACCTGGAATAGAGATTTCATAACATGTATGAGGAGCAATGACAAGAAATACCAGCTGCCTGCCCCTACTTCAAGAAATCATACCCCCAGAGTGGTGGCTTGGGGGAAACCGAGTCTGTGTCTTGTTTGCTACACACAGACAGTGTAGAGTTTCCATAACATGGAGTCGATGTGGGAGGAAGCTCAGATTATTGTTTTGTTTACAGAAGGATCTGCCAAACTCCATACTCTATCATTCCATTTAAAATTATTATTGCTATAATTAAAATTTTGTAAGAGTTCACATAATAATTGTTTTGAAAACTTGAAGATCTAGAAACGTGGATATCTTTTTCAAATGTGGATTTATCTATCTAATTTATCTACCTACCTACCCACCCACCCATTGAAATCTATCTAATTTCGATGTACACACTTCCATTCATTTTTTTAAAATAATTTTTATTGAGCTTTAAGTGAAAGTTTACAAATCAAGTCAGTCTGTCACATATAAGCTTATATATACCTTACTTCATACTCCTACTTACTCTCCCCCTAATGAGTCAGCCCTTCCAGTCTCTCCTTTCATGACAATTTTGCCGGTTTCTAACCCTCTCTACCCTCCTATCTCCCCTCCAGACAGGAGATGCCAACACAGTCTCAAGTGTGCACCTGATACAAGTAGCTCACTCTTCATCAGCATCTCTCTCCAACCCATTGTCCAGTCCCTTCCATGTCTGATGAGTTCTCTTCAGAAATGGTTCCCGTCCTGGGCCAACAGAAGGTTTGGGGACCATGACCACTGGGATTCCACTAGTCTCAGTCACACCATTAAGTCTGGTCTTTTTATGAGAATTTGGGGTCTGCATCCCACTGATCTCCTGCTCCCTCAGGGGTTCTCTGTTGTGCTCCCTGTCAGGGCAGTCATTGGTTGTGGCCGGGCACCATCTAGTTCTTCTGGTCTCAGGATGACGTAAGTCTCTAGTTCATGTGGCCCTTTCTGTCTCTTGGGCTCATAGGTATTGTGTGACCTTGGTGTTCTTCATTCTCCTTTGCTCCAGGTGGGTTGAGACCAATTGATGCATCTTAGATGGCCGCTTGTTAGCATTTAAGACCCCAGATGCCACATTTCAAAGTGGGATGCAGATCCATTCATTTTCTGATTATTCCTTTGTACTAAGGCCAAGGGTGGCCATTTATCATTGTAACAACACTGTTTTACTCATTTTTTCTTTTACTTTCCTGATTCCTTGTGGCATTTAAGACAGAAATCTCTGATTTAGGTTGAACTATCTTAACAGTCCTCTTTCTTTACTAGTGACTGAAAGAACCAGGAAAGGAAAAGGTTTTTTTTTTTTTTTTTCCTAAAGATTAGTGTACGTCAGTTTTCATTAACCAGAGATGATATATGGTGCACACCAAATAAATCATAATTAAATAAAACTTGTTAATTAAAAAGTCCAAGTTCCCATGACAAGTACTTCTTTTAATCTGGAGCTTTTATTTAACTTCTTCAGCCCTTATTGGGAAAAGAGAACTGTAATTGTAATAGGTCCTTCATTGTCTAAAAAATGAATTATCTAAACCACAACTTTCTTATTGTCTATTTTTCTCAAGAAGGATTACTTGAACCCCAAATTTATTTTCTATAGCCTCTTTTACCAAGTGACAAAGGGTCAAAAGTTGCCTAAAAAATTACACTTCCGGTTTAAAACTGTCATAATTTGGAAAATACCAATGCAACGGTTTATAACCTAAGCATGAATTGCTTAATAATATGTAATATTTTATAGTATCTCAGAACAGCCAAAACACTGTTCTTAGAATCAAATATGTCTTATAAGTGTGGATGTCTGTCACCAACCATAGAACATATCAAGAACTTAGTTTAACCTAGGGGGAAGGGAACACAGAAAAAATAGAAGTGAGACAGCAATACAGGCAACATGATTACAGATTTTCCAAGGTCCCAATAAATCTGTGAGTGTTATTCAAGGTGTAGGACTGTTAAAACTCAACTGGCAGGAATTCCTGTTCTGGGCAAAAAAGGGTAAAAAGGGTATACATACTTTATTCTATTCTTCCCGCTAAATACAACTACAAACCCAAACACTGTGTGTAAAACAACCGTAAGAATACTCCAAAAGGTGGAGAGAAGCATGTAGATCAGATATGAACAGCAGAATCCAAGGTATAATGCATTGATGAGTTTCCTGGATTTTCTTTTTGTTTCATATATTCTAGTCCTGGAGCTGAAGATGTTTGCAACCAGGAAAAACCAATGGAACAGACCAAAAAATAGCCCCCAACTAAAGCCTTTTCTCACTAGCCAAAAGACCAGGAAAGGAGCAGGAGCACTGTAGCAAGACAGAAGCTTTTAGAAAATAGCTGTTCCAACCAAACGCTACGGAAAAAACTATGGCATCACCCCCACCTGTGCCAGTGAAGACCAAGTGGGGAACCTGAACTTCCATACCTGTGAGATTGTAAGAAGACATATCAAGTCCCTGTCATGTTGATGAACAGAAAAGACCGAGTAGGGAACTTGAGTTTTCATTCCCACTAGACAGTAACAAGACACATACACTCTGCACCCCACAGTATCAGTGGACACCACATGAGAAGTCTGATTTTCCAACCCAACCTTGCAGTAATGATGTATCCCTTCCTCTCTCTGTTGGGTGGTTTCATAAGAGACCTTGTGGAGAGAGGTGACACCCTCTCGTTTCTCAGTCAGGACTGATGTCAGAGAAATTCAGCTAAAACAGGAAGTTTAAATAAGTTAGAGAGTCTCATATTGCATAATACAAACATATTCAGGTTTTGATATAAAAATCATTCATCATGCTAAGTACCAGAAATATCTCAAACTGAATGAAAAAAGGTAATAAATAGATGTTAACACTGAGATGAAAGAGATGTTAGAAATTCTGGCCAAGATTTTAAGGCAGTCATAAAAATAATATTTAAATGAGCTATTATTAATGTATTTGAAATTAATGAAAAAATAAAGCCTCAACAAAGAAAAAGAAAGCCTTGGGAAAAACAGAAGATTTAAAAAAGAACCAAATGGAAATTTTAGGACTGAAAAATACTGTAAATGATCTAAAAATCTCAGTGGAAGGACTTAAAAGCAGAAAGGGGAAAAAAGTAGAAAGAACTACCAGTGAACTGGAGTATAAAAAAAAGAAAAAAACAAACCTGTTGCCACTGAGTCAATTCCAACTGTAGGACAGAGTAGAACTGCCCCATAGGATTTCCAAGGAGCGGCTGGTGGATTCAAACTGCCAGCATTTTGGTTAGTAGATGAGCTGTTAACCACTATCCCTCTAGGGCTCAAAACTGGAATATAGGAAAATAGAAATTACCCACTCTGAACAACAGAGAGAAAATAGATGGAAAAAGTAAACAGAGCCCCAGGGACTTGTGGAACTCTAACAAAAACACAACATTAATATCATAAAAGCCCCAAGAGGAGATAGGAAAGGAGAGAAGAAGGAGGGTTGGGCTGAAAAAGTACTCAAAGACATAACGGGTGAAAAATTTGAAAACTTGGGAAGAGACATAAGCCTACAAATTCAAGAAGCTGGGCAAACCCAAACAGGATAAACTGAAAGAAATCTAAGCCAAGAGATAAAAGAATCACATTGCTGAAAACTATAGACAAAAGGTATTATCTTGAAAGCAGCCTGAGAAAAGTGAAATCTTACCTACAGTGTAAAGACTATTTGAATGAGAGAAGATTTCTCATTAGAAACTATGGAAGCCACAAGGAAGTGACACAACTCACTCAAAGTAGATAATTTGAGTAGTCCTATAAATACTAAGAAAATTGAGTTCACAATTTAAAAATTCCCCAAAAAGAAATTGAAGGATCAGATGAAGTATAAAAATGGTTTTAAAATATTACAAGAGGAGGGGGGTGTGGGAGCAAGTAAAGGTAAAACAGGGCCGATTATGAGTTATAACTTTTGAAGCTGGGTAATGGATCATGGGTGTTCATTATACTATTCTCTCTACTTCAGATATGCTTAATATTTTTCATAATAAAATGATTTTTTACAAAACAAAAAATATATCATGGTCATATTTACTCCATCTTTTAAAATTATGTTTATTATTCATTGCATATATGTGTCATATTCTTCTAAACAATAGATTTTTTGAAGGCTTATTATGTACAATGCATGTTTTAAGTGTTGGAGATATATCAGTAAACTATACGGAAAACAATTCCTTTCTTTGAGAAGCTTATGCTCTAATTAGGGAAATGTAGACCAAAAAAAAAAAAAAAGAAAAAGACCAAATATGTAAGCATTACATCAGAAAATTATGCAATATATTAAAATGTGATGAGTGTTTATTGATCTATGTGTCAGGAATGACTAGCTATCCACCAGAGAGCCATTTTCTTTTTCATAGTGTGGAGTTACTGCTGGTAAGAAGTTCTTCAGCTGAGAGTTACATTTCCTATCCCCCTCCCCCTGACTTTATTTATGGCCTTGTGGCTACTTTTTGCCAACAGACTGTGAGTGGATATGATATGGTTTATTTACAGGACATGTGGTTAAAAAGTCCTTATGTGGGACAACCGGCTCTTCACGTACAAAAGAATAAAGGTGGACTCATGCCTCACTTTAGGCTAATGTGAAAATTAGCTTAAAATGGATCAATGACTTAAATGTAAGAAGGAAAATCATAAAATTGTTATAAAAAAACACAGGGGTAAAACTTTAAGATCTTTCTTTGGACAATAGATTCTTAGATATGACATCAAAAACACAAGCAATGAAGGAAAAAATAAAGTAGACTTCATCAAAATTATTATTATTATTTTTTGTGCATCAGAAGACTTTATCAAGAAAGTGAAGAGAAAACTTACAAAATGATAGAAATGCTTGGTAAACATAAAATAATTTAATATCCATAATATATAAAGGATGCCTGCAACTCAACAACAAAAAGGAAAGCAACACAATAGAAAAATGGACAAAGGATTGAATAGACATTTCTTCAAAGAAGATACCCCAAAGGCCAACAAGCACATGAAAAGATGCTCAACTTCAGTAGTCATTGTTGTTGTTGTTAGGTGCCATCGAGTAGGTTCCGACTCACGGCGACCCTATGCACAAAAAAACAAAACACTGCCGAGTCCTGCACCATCCTTAGTCATTGTTATGCTTGAGCTCATTGTTGCAGCCACTGTGTCAATCCACCTCACTGAGGGTCTTCCCCTTTTCTGCTGACCCTGTACTTTGCCAAGGATGATGTCCTTTTCCAGGGACTGATCCCTCCTGACAACATGTCCAAAGTGTGTAAAACCCAGTCTTGCCATCCTTGCTTCTAAGGAGCATTCTGATTGTATTTCTTCTAAGACAGATTTGTTCTTTTGGCAGTCCATGGTATATTCAATATTCTTTGCCAACACCACAATTCAAAGATGTCAATTCTTCTTCGGTCTTCCTTATTCATTGTCCAGCTTTCACATGCATATGATGCAACTGAAAATACCATGGCTTGGGACAGGCACATGTTAGTCTTCAAGCTGACATCTTTGATTTTCAACACTTTAAAGAGGTCCTTTGCAGCAGATTTACCCAGTGCAATGCGTCTTTTGATTTCTTGACTGCTGCTTCCATGGCTGTTGATTCTGGATCCAAGTAAAATGAAATCCTTGACAGTGTCAATCTTTTCTCCATTTATCATGTTGTTGTTCATTGGTCCAGTTGTGAGGATTTTTGTTTTCTTTTTGTTGGGTGCAATCCATACTGAAGGCTGTGAACTTTGATCTTCATTAGTAATTGCTTCAAGTCCTCTTTGCTTTCAGCAAGCAAGGTTGTGTCATCTGCATAACGCAGGTTGTTAATGAGTCTTCCTCCAATCCTTATGTCCCGTTCTTCTTCAGTAATCCAGCTTCTAGTATTATTTGCTCAGCATACAGATTGAATAGGTATGGTGAAAGAATACAACCCTGACACACACCTATCCTGACGTTAAACCAGTTAGTATCCCTTTGTTCTGTCCGAACAACTGCCTATTGATCTATGTAAAGGTTCCTCATGAGCACAATTAAGTGTTCTGGAATTCCCATTCTTCGCAGTGTTATCCATAATTTGTTATGATCCACACAGTTGAATGCCTTTGCATAGTCAATAAAATACAAGTAAACATCCTTCTGGTATTCTCTGCTTTCAGCCAGGATCCATCTGACATCAGCAATGATATCTTTGGTTCCATGTCCTCTTTTGAAACCAGCCTGAATTTCTGGCAGTTCCCTGTTGATATACTGCTGCGGCTGTTTTTGAATCATCTTCAGCAAAATTTTGCTTGTGTGTTACATTAATGATATTGTTCTATAATTTCCACATTTGGCTGGATCACGTTTCTTGGGAATAGGCATAAATATGGATCTCTTCCAGTCAGTTGGCCTGGAAGCTGTCTTCCATATTTCTTGGCATAGACAAGTAAGCCCCTCCAGCCCTGAATCCATTTGTTGAAACATCTAAATTGGTATTCCATCAGTTCCTGAATTATAATGACATGTGCAAAGAGCTGGAGATAGAAAACCAAAAGGGAAGAATGTGCTCAGCTTTTCTCAAGCAGAAAGAACTGAAGAAAAAATTCAAGCCTCGAGTTGCAATAGTGAAGGATTCTATGAGGAAAATATTAAATGACACAGGAAGCCTCAAAAGAAGATGGAAGGAATACATAGAGTCATTATACTAAGAGGAATTAGTTGACGTTCAACCATTTCAAGAGTTTGTTTTATGATCAGGAACTGTTTCTACTGAAGGAAGAAGTCCAAGCTGCTCTGAAGCCATTGGTTAAAAGCAAGGGTCTGGGAATGGATGGAATATTAGCTGAGATGTTATGTTTTGTGGTCCATTTGTCTTTTGGATTAATCTTTCCCTTGTATCTTTAGTTTTCTTAATTCTCCCTTGCTCCCAAAGGGGTGAGACCTGTGGAGTATCTTAGATGGTCGCCCACAGGCTTTTAAGACCCCAGACTACTCACCAAAGTAGAATGTAGAACATTTTCTTTACAAACTATGTTACACGAATTGAGCTAGGTGTTCTCAGAGACCTGGTCCCCTCAGCCCACAGCCCAGTAATTCGGTCTCTCAGGGAGTTTGAATATGTCTATGGAGCTTCCATGACCTTGCCTTGTACAAGTTGTGCTGGTATCCCCAGTATTGTGTAATGTCTTGCTTTTCACCGAAGTTACCACGTATCTATTGTCTCTTTAGCGTTTTTCCATCCCCACCTCTCCCCTCCCTCGTAACCACCAAAGATTGTTTCTTTTTATGTGTAAACCTTTTTTTTTTTTTTCATGAGTTTTTACAGTAGTGGTCTCATACAGTATTTTTTTGTGTGTGATTGACTTATTTCACTCAGCATATTGCACTCCAGATTCATCCATGTTATGAGATACTTTGCAGACTCATCATTGTTCTTTATCTGTTGATGGGCATCTAGGTTCTTTGCATCTTTTTGCTATTATGAACAATACTGCGATGAACATGGGACTGCATATGTCTATTCCTGTGACGTCTCTTATTTCTCTAGGATATATTCCTAGGAGTGGGATTGCTGGATCATATGGCATTTCTATTTCTAGCTTTCGAAGGAGGTGCCATATTGTTTTCCAAAATGGTTGCATCATTTTGCATTTCTACCAGCAGTGCATAAGAGTTCCAATCTCCTGGCAGCCTCTCCAATGTTTGTTATTTCCTGTTTTTTTGATTCATGCCAGTAATGCTGGAGTGAGATGGTATGTCATTGTGGTTTTGATTTGCACTTCTGTAATGGCTAGCGATTGTGAGCATTTCCTCATGTGTCTGTTGGCCACTTCAATGACTTCTTCAGTGAAGTGTCTGTTCATTTCCTTTGGTCATTTTTTTAATTGGATTATTTGTCTTTTTGTTGTAGAGGTATTGGAATTATGTGCAGATTTTAGAGATTAGACCTTTGTCTGATTTGTAATAGCCAAATTTTTTTTCCCAGTCTGCAGCTTCTCTTTTTACTCTTTTGGTGAAGTCTTTTGATGAGCATAAGTGTTTAATTTTTAGAAGACCCCAGTTATTTAGCTTATCTTATGGAGTTTGTGTGTTGTTGGTTACAGTTTGTTCTGTGTATTAGGGACTCTAGTGTTGATTCTATTTTTTCTTCTATTGTCTTTATAGTTTTTGGCTTTATATTTAGGTCTTCAATCCATTTTTTAATTAGCTTTTGTGTATGGTGTGATGTATGGGTACTGTTTCTTTCTTTCTTTTTTTTTTTTGCAGATGGATATCCAGTTCTGCCAGCACCATTTGTTAAAAAGACTGTCTTTTCCCCATTTGATGGACTTTCGCCCCTTGTTGAAGATCATGTGACTATAGTTGGATGGATTTACATCTGGGTTCTCAAGTCTGTTCCCTTGGTCAATGTATGTGTTGTTGCACCAATACCAGGCTGTTTTGACTACCGTAGCTGTATAGTAGGTACTGAGGTCAGGTAGTGCAAGTCCTCCCACTTTATTCTTCTTCAATAGTGCTTTACTTATCTGGGGCTTCTTCCCTTTCCATATAAAGTTAATAATTAGTTTTTTTCATCTCTTTAAAGAATGTTTTTGGTATTCGGATTGGGATTGCATTGTGTTCATACATAGCTTTGAATAGAATTGTCATTTTCACAATGTTGAGTCTACCTATCCATGAGCATGGTATGTTTTTCCATTTATGTAGATCTCTTTTGGTTTCTTGCAGTAGTGTTCTATAGTTTTTCATCCTTGGTTAGATTTATTTTAAGTATTTTTTTTTAGGGGCTATTATAAATGGTATTGTTTTCCTGACTTCTTTTTCATCGTTCTCTTTATTTGTGTATAGAAATCCAACAGATTTTTGTTTGTTTATCTTGTGTCCTACAACTCTGCTGAATCTTTCTATTAGTTCCAGTAGTTTTTTTGTGGAGTCTTTTGGGTTTTCTATGTATAGTATCACATTATCTGCAAATAGGGACAGTTTAACTTTTTCATTACCAATTTGGATGAGCTTTATTTCTGTTTCTTGCCTTATTGCTCTAGCTAGGACTTCCAGAACAGTGTTAAACAGGAGTGGTGATAAAGGGCATCCTTGTCTTGTTCGTGTTCTCAAGGGAAATGTTTTCAGCCTGTCTCCATTAAGAATGATGTTGGCCATTGGTTTTGCATAGATGAATTTTATTATGTTGAAAAATTTCCCATCTATACCTATTTTTGGAAACCCTGGTGGCTTAGCGGTTAAGTGCTATGGCTGTTACCCAAAAGGTCTGCAGTTTGAATCCACCAGATGCCTCTTGGAAACTCTATGGGGCGGTTCTACTCTGTCTTATAGGGTTTCTATGAGTCGGAGTCACCTCAACAGCAACAGGTTTGGGTTTTTTTTTTAATACCTATTTTATTGAGAGTTTTTCAGCAGGAATGAGTGCTGGACTTTGTTGAATGCTTTTTCTGCTTCATTTGAGATGATCATGTGATTCTTTTCTTCCTTTTATTTATGTGATGGATTACATTGATTTTCTAATGTTGAACCATCCTTACATAACTTGTATGAATCCTACTTGGTCGTGGTGTATTGTTTTTTTGATATGATGCTGAATTCTATTGGCTAAAATTGTGTTAAGAAGCTTTGAGTCTATATTCATGAGACACATTGGCCTATAATTTTCCTTTTTTGTCTTTTCTTGGCCTGGTTTTGGTATCAGGGTTATGCTGGCATCATAGAATGAATTCAGAAGTATTGCTTCCTTTTTTATGTTCTGAAATAGTTTGAATAGTACTAGTGTAAGCTCTTCTCTGAATGTTTGGTAGAATTCTCCAGTGAAGTCATCTGGGCCAGGGCTTTTTGTTGTTGTTGTTGGTAGGTTTTTTTTTTTTAGCTTTTCAATCTTTTCTCTTGTTATGGGTCTGTTCAGATTTTCAACATAATTTTGTGTTAGTTTGGGTAGGTAGTGTGTTTCTAGAAATTTCTCCATTTCCTCTAGGTTTTCAAATTTGTTGGAGTGCAGCTTTTCTTAATATTCTTTTATGATCCTTTTTATTTCAGTTGGGTCTGTTGTAATGTCCCCCATTTCATTTCTTATTTGGGTTATTGGTAGATTTGAACAACCGACCATTTGGTTAGCTTGGAGTGCTTAACCACTGCACTACCAGGGCTCCTGCCTAACTAGATAGATATCATTAAATTTATGTAGTGTACTTTGTATGTGAATGTACACTCAAGCACAGCATGTGATTATTTCCTTTTCCTCCTAATATTGCAAATCTAGCTTTGTGCAATTTGTTTAACTGATTGTTCTAATAACCCATTGCTTTGTAAAAAATTATCCAAAATTTAGTGGCTTAAAAATAGGGGTCAGTAAAGTATTTTTCATAGGCCATACTCAGCCCACTACCTGTTTTGTATGGCCTAAGGATGGCTTTTACTATTCTTAAATTGTTAAACAAACAAATGAATATGTGACAGAGATTACATGTGGCTTGCAATGCCTAAAATATTTTCTTTTTGTTCCTTAACTTAAAAATTTTGCCGACCTTTGACTTAAAACAACTACAATAATTTATTTTGCTCACTTATCTGTTATTTGGCCACGGCTTAGCTGGGAAAGCTCATTCCTTCTCTAAGTTGTCAATTAGTCAATTTGTCAAGACTGGAGGATAGCTTCCAGGATTGCTCATGCACATGATAGCAAGCTGGTGTTGACTGTTGACTGGGATTTCAGCTGAGTCAGATGCCTAGGGACATCAGTTTGTCTCCATGTGTTCTGGGCACTTCACTGCATAGTGGCTTGTATCTAAGGAAAATTGTATCAAAAAAAGATCCAGGCAGAAGTTGTATTGCATTATGACTTAGCTTCAATAGTCACGTAAGTTTAATTACTCTATATTACTCAAACCAGTCACAAAGGCCCACCAGCAATGGTCCCATTTCACCATCAGGTGTTTGATTGCAGACCCATAGAGGTGGCAGCTATGCAAGATTGCACAACTTTCTGTAGACCTCCTCACAAATTACCCTCTCATGGTTCCACTTTAGCAACTGGTCATGCTTGACTCATCTCCCCATGCCAGTGCTTCAGGAGGACTGCTTCATGTCTCTAATCATTTAATAGTCCCTTTCAGACTCTTGTTTCTTCAGATCATCTTAAATTTGTGTACTCTAATTTCTATAATAACTCTCTTTTCCATAACACTTACAGTGGTTTTGCTTCTCTTACTAAACTTGGGTTGATTCAGTTATTAGCATTAGAACTAGTTTGAGGAGACAGAACCCTAGAAATGCATTGATTTTTTTATCCTTATTAAGGCATTAATGATCTTAATGCCAGTAGTGCATTGCACATTGGTAGACTATAGCATGTTGTGGCAAATAGTTACTTAAGTTATCACCTGGGGTCACCAGAAATTAAGTGTCAGTGTAGCTTGGGTGACCAAGAACCTAATGACATAGAATTTTTTTTTTCTGAAAAGAGTACTGGGATTGTGGGTTTGGTTGGTTGATTATAACTTAGTGGAAAATGTGGGGAAAGAAATTTTGAGCTCAGCACTTTAAATTCTCACCTCAAGTTCTGAGTACTAAACTTGGAAGAAACCCTATGTCTGTTACCCACCTGAATGGGATTTCTGAAAAACAAACTCAAAAGCTAACCCTGTGGGTGGCTGAATTACAATGTATATTGAATTCACAACCTTGAAAGGTCTCATTTGATAAAGTCAAAGTATTTATTGTGAAGTACTGGTACCTTGAAAATTGAAAAGATGACATCTGGGCAGATTCTGATTAAGCTAAGGACCATGATCTCCCAGATTCTGCTAAACTTTATTTATCAGTAGAAGCAGCCTTTTTCCACCTCTTGGAGATTAGTCTCCTCTTTTTAGAAGAACCAATAGTAACTTTTCCTGAGGCTGTCTTGAAAAAGAATACTGATGTTCCTTGAGACCTATCCCAAACACTTCTCCTAAATGTGTTGCTTCTACACTTATAACTTGGTTCAAGCCCCAGCAGGGCCCAGGGGTCAGGTTAAAAGTGTAACCCATACTGCCCCAAATTTTTTGCAATAATTTAACAATTTATATATACAGAAATCCTAGTGATATATATGAAAAAGTATCCTAATGATGTTGCATAAGGGTGGAAGAAGTGTGGTTATCTTGGGCTGAATTTATTGATATGGGTACCCTAAGTAGAGATTTCTGATTAATTGTGTTAGCACAATCATCTGGGAGTGACTATAAAAGTTTCCTTTGATGGCTGAATTAAACATGGACTGAAAAGTGGCCTTTAACAAATAAAGGTGAGATGCCAAAATTTACTTGGGATTGTAAAGTAGGAATATCTAAGAACTTAGAGAAATTGATATGCTGGAGTTAATTTCTTATAAAAGATCTGTTTATCCACTCCCTAACCATGTCACATGAAAGGATGCAAAAGAAATGCTTTTCACCAAGTCTTTAAAAGTACATTGGAGAGGGGAACACTCTTGTTCTTGAAGTGGTCTATAGTGGCCATTCTTTTGGCAAAGAACGACAGTGGGAGCTGCTGCTATTGAACTGTCTGAATTCAATGAGGATGATGATAACTCAGAGTGGCAGGGTCTATATGGTGTCGCTTAATCATCAGAGACTTAAAACTGCCTATACCTACAAAAATAATAAACTGTACAAGTAGCAAACTGGTGGACCTAGACTAACCATATATATAATTACATTAAATAGACTAAACATTCAGATGAAAAGAGAGATTGTCAGATTAAATAAAAAATCAAGATCCTCCAACTGTATGTTTTCAACAGGAGGAACAATTTAGTTATAAATACCAGATAACTTTGAAGTAAATGAGGGGACAATACAGATGAAAAGTGTAATCTGAATAAATCTGTACTGGTTATATTAATATTAAATAAAATAGACTTCAAGAAAAGGGATACTTTCAGATTTAGAAAAGATATTGCGTAATGATAAAAGAGTCAATTTATTAGAAAGACAAAACAATCTTAAATACATGTAATAATGAGTTTCAAATTGTATGAAGCAAAATACTGGCAAAATAAAAGGTAGAAATGGACAAGTCTATGATAACTATTGGTGATTTTAGCTCTTGTTTTTTGGTAATTTTTACATAAATTACCAAATATAACTACTATATAAAAATCATTAGGAATGTAAAAGGTCTGAACTATGCTCTGAATGACATTGAACTAATTGGTATTTATATAAAACTACACTAAACTGCAGAATTGACCTCTCTTTCAACTGCTTATGGAACTTTCACAAATAAATTCCTATGAATGTCATTTAATAGGTCTCAATACATTTCAGAAGTTTAAAAATCTTAGCAAGTTTCCTCTCTTATCATAATAAAATGAAATAAAATACCAATAATAAACCTAGGAAGTACCATGCATTTGGTAATTAACATTACTTATTTAAATAATGCATGTGTCAGAAAAAAAATGGTGAGAAAATTTAAAAAATACATATTTTGAACTGACTAAAACTGAAAACACGCCATAGAAAAATTTGTGACATGCGGCTAAAATAGTGCCTAGAGAAAAATTTATAGCCTGAAGTGCTTATATTGGAAAAGAAGAAAGGCTTAAAATCAGGGACCTAAGTTTATAGTTAAGAATTTAGAATAAAAGGAATATATTAAATGTTAAATAAGCAAAATGAAGGAAAAAATAAAGATGAGAACAGAATTCTGTAAAATAGAAAGCACATAAGAATAGAAAAAAATAAGAAAGTTAAAAGTCGAGTGTTCATAAAAATTAATGCCATTGATAATAACCCTAGCAAGACTAATCAGAGGAGGAATGGGGAGAAGGGGAAGAAGAGGGAGACAGGGAGAGAGAAGATGAATGATCTATATCAGTAACGAATTTATGCTCACATGTTGACAATTTAGATGAAATGTTCAAATTCTGAAAATAAAAACAAAAGCACAGTACACCAAGCGGGGTTAATTCCAGGATCATAAGTTCATTTTAACAGCTGCACATCATTCAACGTGTTTCTCCATTGCAAAGATTACAATAAAAGTGCATAATTGAAAGGACCCACAAAACTGCCCTTAAGTAAATAAGAGCATACTTACTAAGGCAAAGAATTATTCAGGGAAGCATTGGGGATTCAAGAGATTTACAGGCATAGTTACTGAAGATCTTTCTTATTACTGAAAAGATATGCTTCATCTCTGAATTGAACCACCTGTTTGTGCAGTAAATCTTGGCTTCAGGGAGCTCCCTGAATTCTCCAGCAGGGTCTTTTAAGTCCCTTCAGTCATGTAGCTGAGCACATCTATCTTACTAATTATGCAAGGTATAAGCTGCTGATAAACTAAACAGCACTAGGTGCTGCCAGGAGAGTTTCAAATATTAAATAATAATAATAAAAAAGCACATGATAAATCATTATTTATACCACTGCCCTCATCCTGGACAAGAGTCAGTGACAAACTTCCAGGCATAGAGTTGTCATAACCAGTTGTAAAAGGACTCTAACCTTTATATAAATATTAACATAATAAAGGAAAACAGTGTATTATCTTAGTGGAAACAGGAAAAGCGTTTGGTTTATGCCGTTAAGGCATCTATGTCCTTATCTTCTTTTTAGATGTTCTGTCCAGAATTGAAAGTGATGTATTGAAGTTTTCAACTTTATTGTGAAGTTGTCTATTACTCTTTTCAGATTTTCCAGTATTTATTTCATATATTTTAGAGCTCTGACATTAGATGCATATTTATAACTGTTACATATTCTTGATGGATTGACCCTTTTACTATTATGTAATGTCCCTCTTCATCTCTTATAACAGATTTTTATGTAAAATCTATTTTGTCTGATATCTGCGTGGCCACCCCTGCTTTCTTTAGCTTACTAGTTGCATGGAATATTTATTTCCATGCTTTCGCTTTCAGTCCGTTTGTGTCTTTCGGACCAAAATGTGTCTCTTTTGCCAGTATAAGAATGGACCATTTCTTAAAATTCATTTTTCCCTTCTCTACCTTTTCACTAGAAAGTTTTAACCATTTAAATTTAAGGTAATTACTGAAAACAAAGGACCTACTTCATTCATTTTGCTAATTGTTTTGTGTCTTGCATCATCTTTGTTCCAAAATTTCTGTAATAATTTTGTTATTACTATTTTTTGCCTAGCTGTTGTTTTCTGTTGAGTCTTTCTGATCTCTTCTTCCCTTCTCTGCATATTTTCTAAATATTTTCTTAGTGGTTACCACAAACATTACAGTTAAAAACTTACAATTGCACCAATTTATTTTTAGCTTGATGCCAAAATTTAACATGCAAATTACTAGTAACATACAACATTACAACATTAGTATACTAAAACTCTGTTTCTACTTTGCTCCTTCCTCTTCCATTTCAATTGTTGTGACACCAATTACACCATTATGCAACCTATGTCCATTACTTATTTCTTATGCATTTGATGTTGCATTGCCTACGGAACTTTACTTCTAAGTTTATTCCCTTGGAATGCTATAAAATTGGCTGTTATATTTGCCTATGCCATTAGCTTTATTGGAGATCTCTCTCTCTCTCTTTTTTTTTCTTTCCCATGTGCAGATTTAAATATCTATCTACTCTTCTTTCCTTCTGAAAAACTTCTTTAAGTAATTCTGACAATGCTGGTCTAGTAGTTACAAATTCCCACAACTTTTGTTTATTTGGGGATGTCATTTTTGAACGGCAGTTTTGCTGGGTAAGGAATTGTTGGTTGACAGTTCTTTTCCTTCAGCACCTTATATATGTTATTCCATTGCCTCCTGGCCTCCAAGGATTCTGAGGAGAAATACACACTAACTCTCATTGAGGAACATTTATATGTTATACTATACTTTTCTCTTGCTGCTTTCAGAACTCTGTCCTTGTCTTTGGTTTTCAAGAATTTTATTACAATTTATCTTTGTGTAGACCTCTTTGTATTTCTTCTGTTTGGAGTTCACCTTGTTTCCTGGATTTGCAGCCTTGACTCTTTATTCAGGTCTGGGAAATTCTTTGTCATTGTATCTTCACAATTCTTTGTATCCCTTTCTTTCTGGAATTTAAAAAATTCTAATGTTGACTTTCTTAATTGTGTCCCACAATTCCATTTGACTTTGCTTTTCTTTGTTCTTTTCCTCTTATTTCTATTGAGACTTGATAAGTTAAGTTACTCTGTCTTTTAGCTACCTTATTCTGTCTGCTAGAATCTACTGTTGAATCCTTCCCTTGCTTTTTCCAATTCAGTTATTTTTTCTTCAATTTCAGTATTTCTCTTTGATTCTTTTTAACATTTTCTCTTTATTGATTTCTTGTTTTGTTTCCTGATCTCCTCTACTTTGTTCCTGTGTATTCTTTGCTTTCTTTGATCATATTTAACATTTTTTTTGTCTGAAAGTCCTGAATTTTTCCATTAACCTGGCCTCCACAGGACTAATTTTTGCTTCTTTATGGTTTTCTTTTAATTGGGTCATTTTCTCTTGTATGCCTTATAATTTTATGTTGGACCTGACACATTTGAGTATTTTATTGTGGTAACTCTGGAGTTCAGAATCTTCTCTTTCCCCAGGCCTTGTGAATTCATTTTTTTTTCTTTCCCCTATTTCCTCCCTCTCCCTCAAAAATTCACTCAAAGATGCTCTTTCCCTTTAGTTTTCCAGCACTGACTCAGTAGTTCTGGGCACTTGTATCCCCTCCTCTCTTCTGTTGGAGAGCCCCAGCACTTTCTTTGTATTTCATGGGCTATGCTCTCATCTGCTGGCTTGTATGGGGTAAAGGCAGGAGGTATCTCTCTTAAGCGCTGAGAGAAAGTTTTTTTGGCTTGTAAGATTGGTGGAGGCTATTTTCTTCCTGTGATTACATTTTCCTTGTTGCCCCCAGAAAGATATTTGGAATTTGAAGTATCAGACGTTTGCTGAAATTTAAACTTCTTTACTTTTTTCCTTGCCTTAATGAACCCATTCTGTTTGCTTCTTGTGATATGGCTCAGCCTGTCTCTCACTATGTCCAAGATTTCGGGTTTGGATTGGGCAGGAGTGACTCTAAAGCACAGTAGAGAAAGTTTTTCCTGCCTTGTAAGGCTGGAGAGGGGTCTATTTTTTCCTGTGGATCCTTTTTCCTGGATGACCCTAGAGAATTGTATGGTCCTTGAGATATTGAGCCGTCAGTTAAATTTAAGATCCTTCACTTTTTTTTCCTGTCCCTAAGGGGCCTGTTTATGTTTCTCTGTGTTGCTCCTCCATTGTTTCTCAGCACGGCTCAGCCCTGCCATTGGCTGTGCTTGTGGCTGTCAGTTTAGATAGGAGCAGGGCAGGAGGAACTTTTATAAGCTATGAAGAGAAAGATTTCCCTATCTTGTAATCTTCCTCTTCTATTTGCTTTCATCCAGGCACCCTGATTCTTGGAGTGTCGTTAGAGTCTCAAGTGCATTGTTTCAACTGTGTTGATCATGGTATTCTGCTACTTTTTTTTAAAGGTAGACTAGGAAGAAAGGGCCTGACTATCTGCTTCTGAACATTAGCCAGTGAAAACCTTATGGATAGCAATAGAACACTATCTGATATAGTGCAGGAAGATGAGCCCTCCAGGTTGGAAGATATTCAAAATATGACTGGAGAATGACTTCCTCCTCAAAGTAGAATTGACTTCAATGATACCAATGGAGTAAAGCCTTCATTTTCTGGAGTGGAATAGCTCAAAATGAAAAGTAACAGCTGCAAACATCCATTAATAATTGCAATGTGAAATCTACAAAATGTGAATCAAGGAAAATTGGATGTTGTAAAAAAATAAAATGGAAAGCTTGACAATCAATATCTTAGGTGTTTTGAGCTGAAATGGACTGGTGGTGAGCATTTCGAATCTGACACTCTTATAGTTTACTATGCTGGCAATGACAAGCTGAAAAGGAATGGTGTTGCATTCATCATTATATTATATATATAAGGCTGCTATGAGTTGGTGCCAACTCAACAGCAACTAATAAGAAAAACAACAAGATAGTACTTCATACCAACTAGAATGGCTGAAGTTTTAAAAGCTTACACCTCCCAAAATGAATAAGATGTGGGGCAAATTGACCATTCATACATACATCCCCTAGTAAGACAGCAAACTGGTCCAATCACTTCAGTAAACTATGACACTTTCTTACAAAGGTGAACTTACATCTAACTTATGACTCAGAAATTTTAGGGATTTATTCAAGAGAAATGAAAGTATATGTCCAAAAATAGACTTGCATAAAAATGTTAAAAAAGCTTTATTAATAATGGCCAAAAATTGGAAGAAAATCCAAATCCAAATGTCTATTAATATGAGAGTACACAGATAATTTGTGGTGTCTTGATGCATTGAAATACTGATCAGTGCTGCCAGAGATTGGACTATTGACACATACAACAGCATAAATGAATCCCAAAACATTAAGTGAAAGAAGCTAGACACAAAAGGGTACATACTATGTAATTTCTTATACCTGAAGTTAAAAACAGGTAAAACTAATCTATGTAATATAAATCAGAAACATGATTGCCTAGGATTACATGAGGGAACTTTCTGGGGTGATTGGAAATGTAGATCACACATTTATCAAAATTTATTCAATCTGTATTTAAGATGTGTGTGTCTCACTGTCTTTGAATTTAATTAATAAAAAGAAAAAACATTTAAGAAGATAATTTAATGCAATATGTTGAAGGAATAACACAACCACAAAGTATATACTGTGATTATATTTGTCTAAAGTTTGAACTATGAATGGTTTTTATGGTGATAATATCAGAACACTTGTCTGTGGGGGTTGGAGAAATACAGAAAAAGATCGTGAGGAAACTTTCTGGGATGATAGAAAAAGTGTTTTGTATTTTGTTAGTGATGGTGTTATACTGGTATGTGCATATGTCAAAACTTATCCATATAAACATTGAACATCTGTGGATTTCACAAGTTAATTTTACCAACAATAAAAAAAGTCAATTTTAGACTTAAGTGTGTATAAAAAAAAAAAAAAGACTTAAAAACAATGTTTTATGTATTGATCTCAAGAGGTCAGACAAAGAACAGCAAATTAAATAGTGCTGGTTGAATTGAATATTTACAAAAATCAGCTCCAAATGGATTGTTGAGTTAACTGCGAAAGTTAAAACAATAATTTTTTTTTCTTTTACAATAAATCAGAAGAATCTTCAAGAATTGGTATATAGAAACAAAATTATTAAATACAAAGGACTAAGCATAGAATAAACGATTGAAAAGCTATGCTTTATTAAAAAGAAGATTTTTATTTTATAAAATATTTTTAAGACGATTAAAAGACTAGTCACAGACTGGGATAAGATATTTGCAACACATATTCAGCCAAGTATTCATATTCAGTGTATGTAAAGAAGTTCTATGAATTAATAAGAAAAATAGACAATCCAATTTAAAATATAGCTCATAAACTTTATTAAGTAATTCAGGAAGAGAATATTCAAGTGACATGTATGTTTGAACAGTTGCTCTGCTTCATTTAGTATCAGGAAAATGCCAATTAAAATCAGAAAGAAATAGCAGTATACACACAAGAATTACTAAAATTCAAAAATGGACTGCATGAACAATGGAGTCCTATGTCATGAGACCAAAAGAACTGAATGATGCCTGGCTATAGTTACTGAACATTTTGATTAAAGATTCTACAGAAGAATCCTGATCAAAGGGGGGAAAATGAGGAACAGAATTTTAAATTCTAAGTGGAATCTAGATTTCTAGAGCCATTGAGGATGGATGAACTCCAGATATATTGCCCAGAGATCATTTTTAAACCTTAAATCTCAAATCAAAACTATCACCTGAAGTCTTCTTTGAACCAAATAATAGTTTAGCTTAATTAGTAAAGTACATCTGCCTTCAGCATCGTGCCATTTCAAAGAATTATCTATGTGGGATCAAGTTGACAATAGCATCTCAAAAGTTTAGATGAGAAGCTTAGGGAGCAGTTAAGATTATATTAATAGTGGTGGGATAAGGATAGTAAGAATGGTTACACAACTTGAAGAATGTAATCAATGTCCCTGAATTGTACATGAAAAAATTGTTGAAATGGTGTATCTTTTGTTCTGTATATTTTCACCAAAAAACAAATAAAATAAATAAAAATGGCTGCAAATAGTAAATCTTGGTAAGCCTGTGAAGCAATAGAAGCTCTTATACAATCATATGAAGCTAAGATTGTGCATCTGCTTTGGAAAACCAATTGATAGTATCTACTGAATCAGACCATAAGCTGAACATACCCTATGACCCAGCAATTCTACTCCTGAGCATCTAACCATTAGATATGCACACATATATACAACAAAAGACATGTACAGGAATGTTCATCACAGCGCTATTCAGAATATCTCAGAGTGAAAATAACTGAAATGACATCATTGATGGAGAGAAGAATAGATGTAGTATATTCATACAATGGGATATTATTTAAAAAAAGAATGACAGCTTGTACTGTGTGTAGTAGTGTGAATATGAATCTCTTGAAGACAGCCACAAAGAGTATGCTCCGTATATTTCTGTTTTGTTGAATTTACAAACAGACAAAGTTTGTTTGTGGTGACTGATCATCAAAATAGTGGTTACCTTTGGGAACATTAGTACCAGGGAGGAGACACAAGGAAGATTTCATGGATGTGCTATATCTTGATCTAGATGGTAGTTGCATAGGTGTGAAATTTTGTAAAAATTCATCTAGAAAACAAAAAATCCTCACAACTGGACCAATAACCAACATCATGATAAATGGAGAAAATATTGAAATTGTCAAGAATTTCGTTTTTCTTGGCTCCACAATCCACACCCACGGAAGCAGCAGTCAGGAAATCAAATGACATATTGCTCCAAAACATCTCTCTAAAGTGTTAAAAAGCAAAGATGTCACTTTGGGGACTAAGGTACATCTGACCCAAGGCATGGTGTTTTCAATCACCTCATATGCTCTGAAAGCTGGACGATGCATAAGGAAGTCTGAAGAAGGATTGATGCCTTTGAATTATAGCGTTGGTGAAGAATATTGAATATACCATGGATTGGCAAAAGAACGAGCAAATCTGTCTTGGAGGAAGTACAGCCAGAATGCTCCTTTAGAAGGGAGGATGGCAAGTCTTCATCTCACGTACTTTGGACATGTTCTCAGGAGCGACCAGTCCCTGAAGAAGGACATCATGCTTAGTAAACTAGACAGTCAGCGAAAAAGAGGAAGATCCTCACAGAGATGGACTGACACAGTGGCTGCAACAGCAGGCTCGAACACAGCAGCGATTATGGGAACGCTGCAGGACTGGGTGGTGATTTGTTCTGAAATAAGTATATGCTGTGGTTCCTTAAAAACCATTTCCTACACCAACTTTTGAGTTCAAGATATTTCTGATCCAGAATTTTACATGAGGATACAATCTCATTTACTTTTATAGGATAAAAAAAAAAAAACCCTACAAAAAGCCAAACCCATTGCTGTCGAGTTGATTTTGACTTACAGCAATCCTATAGGACAGAGTAGAACTACCCCACAGGGTTTCCAAGGAGTGGCTGGTGGATTTGAACTGCCAAATTTTTGATTAGGAGCCAAACTCTTAACAACTTTGCCATGAGGGTTCCTTCACAGGGTAAAGGAATCTAAAAGGTCAGTAAATGCAACCAAGGAACAACAGGACAAAGCTGATCCCACAGAGCCAAATAATATAGAAAACTAAGCCAGAGTCCAGGGACTGAGCCTCTTCACTAAAAATAAATACATAAATAAATAAATGAGTGAATAAATGAATGGCTGAATGGAAGACGGTCACAGTGATGACAATCACTAATTTGACAGGAGATGAACCAAAGATAGAGGACCATGAGTTCAATTTTAAACATGATGAGTTTCAGATTTTAGATCTCTAAGTCGAGATGTCAGAAAGTCTTAAAACCCAAAAAAACCAGTGCCGTCGAGTCGATTCCAACTCCTAGCGGCATATGAATTAGTGGTTGAGAGTAAAAGTCTAGGCTAGTGACAAAACTTGGGAGTAACAGCACACAAGTCACCACTTGGAGCTTGAGCCCAGAGGAAAGACAGCAGACTGACAGGAGCCTAGAGCCTAAAACTAACCCAGGGGAACTCTAACATTTAAAAATCATAAGCTGGTTAAAGTATCTGGGGAGAGTAAATATAGTAAAAGAAATGCCAGGAGAGTGGTTACTCAAGTCAAGGGGAAAATGTTTCAAGAAATGGATCATATTTGATTTGCAGACTCCTGAGTGGTTAAACAAGATGAAAACTGAACTATGTCTATTGGAATTGGGTCATGGAGTTCACTGGTGGTCTTAGTAAATACAAGTCTGATGAAGAATTACAAGCAGAAATCAGAGTAAAATTTTTCAAATGGGAGGAAAAGTAAGAAAATGCATACCTCTCTCTTTCAAGAAATCTAAGAGTAAATATGGTCTGAGGGTGTGGCTACAGCAAAAGATACCGCTAGGTAGGACAGGAAGGGGATAAGTCAAAACAAGTTGGGAATGTTCCTTTTAAATTATTTACACTTTATTTTTTGGCAACTGAGGAGGAAAGATGGTCACGATTCTTCGAGAACCAAGCAGAAATGACAATACATGAGTTTTTAAATGATTCTCTGCTAGTGTTGGTGAGAGTTGTTTTGTATTTAAAACACTTCTGTCTCCTGAATGAGGGCCAATTCAATGTTTTGGAGTTTTAAATCACAGTGAATTGTCAAATGACTGAACAACCATTTTTAAGGAATTGTGTATTAAGATATTTGGAAAGAATGTAAATTAACATTTTTAAAAGTGTTTTTAAAAAAAGAAGGCAAACCCGTTGCCATTGAGTTGATTCCGACTCATAGTGACCGCAGAGGACAGACTAGAACGGCCCCATAGAGTTTCCAGGGAGCACCTGGTGGATTCGAACTGCCAACCTTTTGGTTAGCAGCTGTAGCACTTAACCACTATGCCACCAGGGCTTCCAAATTGAATTCAATGGTTCATATTTACGATAAATTGTTCTTCACTAACTTATGGTTTTTCTTAGTAGAAGATTTCTTTTACTAGACTATTTCTACAAGTGTATTTGTACAGCATAGTATTTACATTTATAATCTGACTTCATTTTGTGGACTGAACAATTATGCTTTTAAAGATAGTGAATACCATTTGTTCAGGCAGAGTTTCCAAAATTTTGGAAAGTAAATTTACTCATCTTGTTCTGACACATTTTTTTCCCCCCACAGTTTATGATTTATTCAACAATATTGTCTTATTTTCATCAAACCATTTTGTAAGTACTTAGCTACATACAGGCAGTTAAGAGTTTGGCTCCTAACCAAAAAGGTGGCAGTTCAAATCCACCAGCCACTCCTTGGAAACTCTCTCCTATAGGATTGCTGTAAGTCAAAATCAACTCGACAGCAATGGGTTTGGTTTTTTGTGGGGGGTTTATCCTATGAAAGTAAATGAGATTGTATCCTCATGTAAAATTCTGGATCAGAAATATCTTGAACTCAAAAGTTGGTGTAGGAAATGGTTTTTAAGGAACCACAGCATATACTTATTTCAGGAAGTCATGGTAACTACATGACAGTTTGAATCATCTGAAAGGTGAGTACTTTGCAGACAAAATATCTGTGTGCTTCTAAAAGCTCTCTCAAAAGAACTAAGTTCTTTGATTTGAATAGTTACATAGGTTAATTCTGCTTAATGTTGCTCCCTGGGACATTAAAATTGCTGTTATATTCAAATTTTAAAATGGAAACTAATTGTAACAGCTTACTGAATGTATACTTTCATTCCTTACTTCAAGCTCTATTTTTCTGGGGTGTGGTGTTTGAAAACTATTTTGTATAATTTTGTACACACATATATATATATAAAAAACAAGAAAAGTTAGAATAACATTAAAAGCTGTCTAACCTTACCTCCTACAACTCCATACTTCTCTGCTTCCCTCTACAGTAAAATGTCTCAAAAGCTATTAATGTTAATGATAAAGGTAATAATAACAATAGCTAATATTTACTGAATGCTTACTACATGCAAGGTACTTTACTAAGGGGTGCACATACATTGTTGTTGTGTGCCGATGAATTGATTCTGACTCATAGCAGCCCTATAAAAAAAAAAGCCCTATAGGACAGAGTAAAACTGCCCCATAGTATTTCCAAGGCTGCAAGTCTTTCTAGAAGCAGACTGCCACATCTTTCTCCTGCGGAGCACCTGGTGGGTTCGAACTTCCAACCTTTCCGTTTGCAATCGAGTGCTTAACCACTGTGCCAAACAGGGCTCCTGCACTTGCGTTACTTTGTTTAATTCTCACAGAACATCTGTGAAGTAGGTACTATTAATACCTCTTAGCAAAGAGAAATAATGTCCCCGAGGCTCCAAAGCTGATACGTAACTGGTAGAGCCATGGTTTGAACTCAGGTACAAGCCAGCGCCTTTAGAGCTTACACTCCTTACCTTTACCTGATATTACCTGCAAAGAATCTTGGACTCAAAGTGGCAGTTCCTCATCTCCCTTTTGTTTCTTCCTCTTGTTCCTGTCTGGTTCATATTCTTCATGAAACTTTACTAAACCTGCTGTTATTTAATGTGACCAATGAGCCCGTTGTTGCCAAATCCAACATCTTCCTTTACTTCTCTGTAACTTAAAATCCAAAGTCTTTTTTATTAGCACTCTCCTTGCTTGGCTCCCGTAAAAAAAAACTGTGTCTTTTGTTCTTGTGTTTCCTTTGGTAGTTGCTCCTTCTCCTTTCCCCAAATTTTAAATGTTCGAGTTTCCTAGGGAATGGCTTTCTTCTCTTTAATCTACACTTTATTTTGGTGATTTCCTTAATTTATAGAGCTTATAAACCATCCGTATTCTGACATATTCCAGGTATATACCTTCAGACTTTACTTCACCCAGACTTTCTCTGGGAATCCGGACATGTACATCAATTCCATACCTAACCTCTCTACTTGGAAACCCAATACATGTAAACATCTCAGACTCAACACACCCAAGCAGCACTTATGATCTTTCTTCATAAATCTACTTTATCTGCAACCTTCCCCATAATTATTGGCAACATTTTTCTTTGATTTGCCTAGGCCAAAACCTATGTCTTCCTTCATGTCAAAACCTATACATTTTTCTTGACTGCTACCTTTCACTCATACTCCAAATCCAAAGTGTCATGAAATCTTACTGAATTTACATTCAGAATGTCCCCAGCATCTGACTTACTATGACCTCCCCTGCCATTATCCTGACACAAATCAACATGATCTCTAGCCTAAATGTCTGCAACATTGTTCAAACTGGCTTCATCCTTTGAACCTTTTCACCACACAATCTGTTCTAAATACAGCAGCTGCAGTGGTCCTTTTAAAACAGATGCCAAATAAGCTCATTTCTCTGTTCACATCCTTCCAGCATTTTCCCATCTTACTCAGAGTATATGATGAAGTCCTTACAACGACCTATAGAGTCCTGCATGATCTGACATCCCCATACTCCACCAACAGAGCCTTCTATTTTTTTTCCACTTTTGATTCTGTTCTAGCCACTTGAAAATGCTGCCTATTTCTTAGATATGTCAAGCACGCTTATGCCTTAGGGTCTTTGCACTTGCTGTTCCCTCTTCCTGGAACTCTCTTACTCAGATACTAAAATGGCTAATTCCCCCATGTCCTTCAAGTAGTTGCCGAAATTTCACCTTTGCAGGAAGTTTTCCTCCAACTACCCTAATTAAAAAAGAGCAACCTGCACCAACCACCCATATCTCTTTAGATTCCCCCTACACTGTTGGATTTTGCCAGTTGTCACCTCTTAATATGGGGCATGCCTTATTATTGTTATTGTGTATTTTCTGACTCCCTCTGCTGGAATATAAGCTCCCTGAGGGCAGGGACTCATGTCTGCTTTACTCACTAATGTATCACAAGTGCCTAGAACAGTTCCTGGTATAGAGTAGTTGCTCAGTCAATTAATGCATTAACAAATTCATAAAGTAGGGGGAAAAAAGTCAAGAACAAAATAAAAAAAGGAAAATAAAGTTTGTCAACACTATAGGCTCAAGAATACATTTTCCCAGTTGTAAAGCAGTAGCACCGAAGATCTTAATACTTAGGACGTGTGAATTTACCTTTTCTCTGGCTATCATCAAGATGCTGCTAAGGGACCATCAGAGCCTTGGCTTGAATAGGAGTCTACCACAAAGTGTTAGGTGTAGACTGTGGTGGCCTAGGGGAAGGTGGACCCACTGTGTGACTGTGCAGGTGGTACTCATAAATGAAACACATACCCACACTTGCATGCACACACACACACACACAAAATGCACACAGTGCATGCCCCACACACTCACAGCTCAAGTAAAGCCTCTAAGAACACACTTCTAGTGAGAAATGAATCATTTCCAGGAAAAAGTATGACTTTGAAGTCACATCTGACCTGTTACAAGTACAAACTTGGTGACTATTAGAGAAGAATTTGGACAAAATTTTAACTTTCCTGAGGCTGAGTTTTCTCAACTTTATTATGAAAGGGCAATACAACTTTTATTAGTGTCCCAGGGCTGCTGTAAGAAAACACAGTTCCCACCTGTGGAAGTGGGGATGTAAGATGGATCCTGTTTTTGTTTTTGGAGCTAAAAGAGATCCAAGGTTTCTTTCAATTCTAAAGTTCTGTGATTTAAAAAAAAAAATGTTTCAGGCAGGATCACCATATTATGACTTCATTAAAAGCAGTTACTGCTACTGCTTATAATGAAGTCATAATATGGTGATTCTGTCTAAATAGGCAGAGAATTGTCAATAATTTTGTTCTGGAGGGACAGCATTTCTCATTTTATTTGCTAATACATTCATACAGGCAAACCAATGTGAGTATAGGCAGTTGGCTAGAGCATTGAGGTAACCTCAGAAAATCAGTCAATATTTAGTTTACAATACTTCAATTACCATATTCTGTTGCAAAGTATATAATTATGAACTTTAAATAGTATTTTATATCTACTTTTCTATACACTCTTACAGGAAATCAAATCATTTAGTATCTCCTCAGATATATAAAATAAATAAAAGAACAATTCAGTCATGAAAATGGAGAGTTCTTCATATAAAGAAGTGATATTCTTCTGCTTGGATAATAAATCTAAATGAAGATGAAGCATGGGTTTCTTCTTATTGGAAGGACACAGGTTCTAATCCTGGATCTGTAGTCATCTCTGTGATTTTAGGCATGCTGGATTACTTCTCAGACTCTCGGAGATTTGTTTTCCTTCCCGGAGAGGATTTTAATGATGTCAATTTTGCAAAACTTGTTGTGCATGTTACATGAACTGAGGTATGTAAAAGTGCTCAACATCTAGCATAGGACTATAAGCATTGCATGTCTTCCTTTCTCTTCTTCTTCCCTAGCCTTTGTTTGCTTGTTTGTTTGTTTTCATTGCCTGGTTCTTAATATTTGAATGTACTTATACCTTTTTTTTATACCTAGGATTCTGTTTCTTATTCACACTTTGCTTTTGGAATCTACCCATATTTGGTTACTGATTCTCTCTCACAGCTCTGTTGTCCACTTTGTTGAGGGAGAGGTTAAGCCCATCCTCCCAGAACCTCTGGGTATTAGGCTCAGTTCGGGCTGATAATAGGACTCTTCTATTCCAGTTAACGTGGCTGGGGCAGTGGCCTCTCAGATACAAATCCAGCTTCTCTGCCTTCCTTCATGCCATACTCTAACAGTGCAGTTTTATTGTCCAGCCTTTGTAAGTAAATACCTACAATTGAAGTTCTCCCTCATCTGGCTAATGTGGGAAAGATGAGGAGCTCTTAATCTCCCACTTTCTGTTTGTTGAAGACAAGCATTTATTTCTTGGAGATCTGACTCCATCCCCTTCTGTGTTTGGTAGGAGGAGAAGATGGACACCTGATCAGGGAGTAGATGACTTTATTTCTCTACCTGAGTGGAACTATTGACCTAAATGCAATTATTCTAGAACACAAATATGGAAGGAGAAGATGAAGCTGAAAAATTATGTATGAACATTGGTAGTCCCAATAAGCCAAAGCAGAGTGTTCATAGACTTAACAAAACCGTACAGGTTGGATAAAAGTCTTAAAGTTGGCCAAATTTTACATGTATATCATGATAAATGGAGATAAGATTGAAGTTGTCAAGGATTTCATTTTACTTGCATTTGCAATCAACACCCATGGAAGCAGCAGTCAAGAAATCAAAAGATGCATTGCATTGGGCAAATCTTCTGCAAAAGACCTCTTTAAAGTGCTAAAAAGCAAGATGTCACTTTAAGGACTAAGGTGTGCCTGAGCGAAACCATGGTGTTTTCAATCACCTCATAGTCATGCTAAAGCTGAACAATGAATGAGGAAGACTGAAGAGGAATTGATGCCTTTGAATTATGGTGTTGGTAAAGAATATTGAATATACCATGGACTGTCAAAAGAATGAGCAAATGTGTCTTGGAAGAAATACAACCAGAATGCTCCTTAAAAACAGGGATAGCGAGGCTACATCTCGCATACTTTGGACATGTTATGAGGAGGGTTCTGTTCCTGAAGAAGGACACCATACTTGATAAAGTAGAGGGTCAGCGAAAAAGAGGAAGGCCATCAATGAGATGGTTTGACACAGTGGTTGCAACCATGGGATCAAGCATAACAAAGATTATGAGGATGGCACACGACTGGGCAGTGTTTTCTTTTGTTGTATACAGGGTCACTATGAGTTGGAACAAATTCGACGGTGCCTAACAACAACAACAACACTGCATGTATGAAAAGTCACAGAGCTATAACCTCAAAAAATTGCTAAGTTATTTAATTTGGTTTTATTAGCTGACTGGGTTATCCTACAAGAATTGCATAGCCTGGCTTGAAGGACCAGATACAATTTAGAGAGTAATGCCGTTAGCAAAATTTTATGAGGGCAATGGCTATGTTCAATCGTTCATTCATTCCTTCATTCAATAAATGAATAAAGCAAGGCAGCAGAATCTAAGATCTAAGAGGTCAAGGTCTTCATCACTTTTATTTACCCTGGCTTCCCTGGCTTCTAGAAGAATGCTGACACCGGGGACCTTTCGCGTGTGAGGTGAATGTGATAACCTCTACACTATGGAAACCGTGTGACACAGAGGGGGCATGTTATAATTATGTGTTTAATAAAAGAATACTTTCCTCATAGGGTTGATGTTTTGGAGTTTTGTCCTAAATGTAGGGAGAGCTCTCTATTTAAGACTTGTCCCGTCCTCAATGCATTCAGGGCTTCAGCACTTGATCTACTCCCGGACTCAGGGCTTCAGTGCATATCTACTCCAACACCATTGCACCCTCCCTATGCACTAAAGGCTCGACACTTATTACTCCAAAGTCCAGCCTATCCTGACAATGGGGTGCCCCAGCCGGTACCTGCTGCTTTTAGACAAAAGTCTTGAATGGCGGACAAACCCATCATCTTCACTGAGGAGGGCTGGGTGCCCTGATTTGATACTGTGGTGTCACACTCTGGGGATGATGAAAGGCCAGTAGGCCTCTGCTATTGCTCAGATAGAGCAAAAAGGTCTGCAGATCCTTTGTGTGTCATTGACAGTGTTTTGTAAGTTACAAATCAGGATAAATGGTTACGAAACACAGCTCTGAAATTTACAGGCCCTGCCTGGAAATGAGACAGGCTCTCAGTGGATTTATCGTAACACTCACTAAGTTTGCTTCGAGGCAGAGAGACCATAAATACTGGGGATGAGAGTGAATCTGCAGTTTGAGCATTTTAATTCAGAGCAAGTAAATACGAACCTCAGAGGTCCGTGGTCTCCTGATGGTTTCTTTGGTGGTAGTTTGTCACGTCTGGGGCTGCTGGCGGAAATGTCAGGCTATTGAGGCGCAAGCTCTGAGCCCACGTGGGGCAGAGCACTGAGAGGACTTGTTCATAAATTTCTGATTTACAAAGCTCAGAAGAAAGATTGTCCAGATCAACTTGTCTAGCCCCTGATTTAATTCAGGTGAAATTAAAGCTCCAGGGATATTTGGTTTTCTGCCACATGCTTGACTCAGAGCTTGTCTTCATTTTTCACTTCATTCCGTTTTTTTTGTGGTGTGCAGTATGTTCACTTTTATGTCTAGTCATAGTTTCTTTTCACTTGAATTTAAATATGGTTTTTGAAGAACACCAAGGAAGTTGCTCACCATCCTCCTGGAGATGGAAGAGGAAAATGCGTAGATTTAAGGTTAGCAGTGACGTCGTCTGTTATTATTTCGCTTTTACGTTTTCCATTAGGTAAGCGTAAAATTTAGCTCTACCACTTGCCAGATAGTTCTGGGGAGGCAGTGTTCTAAGATAAATTCATTAAGGTCTATGAGTTCATAGTTTAGCTAGTCTAGCCTTCAGGAGAAATATACACAAAATTCAATAATATCACAAGATAATAAAATCATAAGCAGGCATCTATGGAAGATCAGAGCAGAAAACCTCTGACTACTAAACCCTGAAGGGCCAGGAGGAGGTGGAAAGAAGCATGTTTTGATGCCATTGTTTTGATACAATTGAATTGCTGGAGCTGATTTGATATGGCCAGTTTGATGCTTCAAAATGTAAGAACACTTTTGAAATATCACCAGTAGTGGTCACAATAAAAAAAAAAGATAACCTTAAATCTTATATTATCCTTGAGTTCACCCCTGCCTGCATCCTCAAATTTCATCCTCAGTGGTGGACAGGGGCAAGGATACAGAGTAGTATCAGGTGGGCTGCTACCCAGGGATAAGGTGAGGGGTTTTATGTCTCAAGTTAGATTTGTTGTTGTTGTCATGTTGATTCCAGTGCATAGTGATTATACATGACAGAGTAGAACTGCCCCATGGGGTTTCCTAGGCTGTAATCTTTATAGGAGTGGATTGCCAGGTCTTTTCTCCCATGGAACCACTGGGTAGGTTCGAACCACCAGGGCTCCTTCAAGTTAGATATAGATATATAGATACAAGTATATGTATATGTGTGTGTGTATATATATATATAAAAATATATATAATCAACCAAATACAACCACGTATTATATATCATACATATGTATATATATGAACAGGTTTTTAAAATTTAATTTACATACCATAAAGTTCACCTATTTAAAGTGTGAAATTCTGTGACTTTTAATATGTTTACAGAGGTGTGCAGCCATCAACATAATGTAATTTTAGAACACTTTCATCACCCCCAAAAGAAACCTCATACCCCATTAGCGGTCACTCTCCCCTCCCCACCTATCTTTCTCCAGCTCTAAAACCCGCTGCTCTTGAGTCGATTCTGACTCATGATGACCCCATGTGTGTCAATCTAGAACTGTGCTCCACAGAGTTTTCAATGGCTGATTTTTCAGAAGTAAATTTCTAGGCCTTTCTTTCAAGTGCCGCTGGCGGACTCGAACTTCCAAACTTTTGTTTAGCAGCTGAGTATTTTAACCATTTATTACACCTAGGGGCTCCCTCTCCATCCTAGGCAACCAGTAATCCATTTTCTGTCTCTACAGATATTCCTATTGTGGACATTTTATGGGAATGGTATTACACAATATTGTTGTGTTTCGTCCATATTGTAACCTGTAGCAGTACTGTTTTCCTTTTATTGCCAATGATAGTCCATTGTATGAATATGCCAAGTTTGTTATCCATGGTCTTCAGTTGATGATACGTGGGTTGTTTCCACTTTTTGGCTCCTATGAATAATGCTATTATGACAATTTGTGTACAATTTGTTTTGTGTGTGTGGACAAATGTATTCATTTCTCTTGGATATATACCTAAGAGTACCTGATGGGTCATATGGTAACTCTGTTTAACATTTTGAGGAAATGAAATTATTCTACTTTTAACACTGAAAGTGTGCTAGTTTTTGCTCTGAGAGCTTTCTGAAATGCCTGTGTAATATGCACAAGCAAAAAAAAAAATGTTATATGACCGTTGAATTAAGACATAAAAATGAGTAGGAGTTACATTATCCAAAGGACAAATAAGACAAGGTGATATCCACAAAAAGCTCACAATTTAGAAGGAAAGAGAGAATGTGACATTGTGAGGTGCTAGGAAGCAGGGAGGGTAGATGCAAGAAGGGAGGGAAAGTGGAAGGCAAGGGGCAGGGAGGTCAGGAAAATACCTTGAGGAGATAGTATATTGGCAACAGGTAGAAACTGTATGAAGGGGGAAGGGACAGAAGGAGAAACGCATTGTAAAGCAAGAGAGCATCATATGCCAAGGCATGGAGGGGCCAAAAGGTATATCATATTCATAGAAAAGCAAACAACTCAACATAAATGGAGGAGGTATTTTGGAAGTTGGGAGGAGGAAGCAACAGACGAGTCTGAATAACCTCAGACAGTCAAGCATGTGTCAAGGGACTATTTTTCATCTATTTTATTTTACCCCTGAAAAGAATAAGAACGGAAAACAACTATGAAATGCTTTGAAAAACAGAACTGGCTCTGGAAAATTTATCATTATTAAAGCATTCGTTGAAAAAGCCATACTTTATTCTCAATCCAAACTCTTCTAATGGTATTAAAATTTTACTTCATATTTTAAAATCATAAATGCCTACTGTAGAAAATTTGGAAAATACTAAAGAATATGAAACAAAAATCAATAGTAATCTTATAACTCAGAAACAATCAATTTTAACATTTGGAGCCTATCTATACAATTTCCATATTTATAGACTCTATAGTTTTTTTTTTTTATAGTTAGGACTTTAAATGCAGTTATGTTTATAAAATAAGAATTAAAATATTAAGATTATGTTACTTGGTTTTTCAATTAACACTATATTACTTGTAATATAGTGTTACAAGTATTTTTCTGGCTCCTTACATATCTATGAGAACATGATTTTTAAGGTGTCAAAGTGTAAAACTAACAAGAACTCTGTAAGGAGAGAAATGATAGAGTTTTATTGTGAATTTGTTATAGCCGAAGCTGAGCAAACACTTGGTAAAATATCAAGTGCTGCAACGTATGAAAGGGGAGAGGGATTTTTGTACAAAGAGCTGGGGGTTATACATGAATCACAACTAAACCTTTCATAGTATCAGCTACACAGACTTTCTGGGGGCAAACTGCAGAAGCAATTTCCTGAGAACAATCTTACAGAAACATCTTTTTAGATGCCAATTCCTTCCCACAACATTCTTATCACTTGCTTAACAATAAATCACAAGTAAGTTACATGTATTTTTTCTGAGAACAGAACATTTTGTATGAATTATAATTAAGCATAACCACATACTTGGTTATTCAAGGTGGAGGTGGGGGTGGGGATACAGGTATTCTGAAAGCAGAAGTAAGAATCTAGAGCTAAGGGGAGTTTGGATTCAGACCTGTGTCAGTCACTTAGTCATGCCAGGCACCTCAGTTTAAGGTGCCCTTACACAAAGGCAACATTGAATTTCATCATAAGGATAACCTATAAGAGATTTATCAAATCTCTCACATATAGTAATTTATGATACTCTTTTACACCAATATAATTAAAAAATGTTTTGATACCATAAACTGCATTTTGATATAAATAATTACTCACTAAAAATTTTCCCAAATGGATTAATCGAAGTAAGTATAAAAAGAGAAAATTATAACAACAGGGAAGAAAATATTTACTATATTTTTCGGGGCTCTAAGGAAAAATACTTTCTAAAAATACCATAAAGACATTAGAGGGGATTGCACAGGCAAGACAGTAACAGATAATGGCTTTGATTACATTAAGATTAACAAAGCAAAGGATTCTGAAAAAAAAATTAAAAGCAAGGGAAAACCAGGCAATGTATTCACAAAAAAGTATGTCTAAGTGTTGATATCCTTAATGTATACAGAGATAATACAGTTGTTACAAGTTGTAGTAGAAAGTCCCTACGTAGTCATAAAATGAGCAAAGAACACAAACAATTTCTCAAAGAAGAAAACCAAATACCTAACAAACATTTAAAAAATCTCTCTATACTTGTTAGCAAAGAAAGCATAGTACACAGAAATTGGATATCATTCTTTTTCATATGTTATTAGCAAAGCATTAAAATCCAATAATTCTCAACCTGAGGAAGTGTAGCTGAAATGTGCATTTCCAACATTCTTAACAGGATTTCAGAATAATTGAACACTTAATGAAAGCATTTGTAGCACATGTTTTTAAAATGTTTATGCCCATTAATACAATCTGGGGACATTTCCAGTAACTGAGACAAAGATTTTTGACCAAAGATATTCATGTCAGTCATTTTTATATGCTATCACAGTATTTTCATTATCCCCAAATAATTATTACAAAGAATGTTAAAGAAAGACCAGACTTACTGGCTTGACAGAGACTGGAGAAACCCTGAGAATGTGGCCCCTGGACATGCTTTCAGCTTGGTAATGAAGTCACTCCTGAGGTTCACCCTTCAGCCAAAGATTGGACAGGCCCATAAAACAAAACGAGACTAAAGGGGCACACCAGCCCCTGGGCAGGGACTAGGAGGCTGGTGGGAACAGGAAAGCTGGTAATAGGGAACCCAAGGTTGAAAAAGGAGTGTTGACACATGGTGTTGTTAACCAATGTCATAGAACAATGTGAGTACTCACTGTTCAATGGGAAATGAGATTGTTCTGTGAACCTTCATCTAAAGTACAATAAAAAATTAAAAAACATATATATATATATAATGAAATATTATTCCTCCATTAGAAGTGAAACTGTAAAGAACATTTGATGACATGGGCTATAAAATGGTAGTAGTAGTAACATCAGAACCTGTCTAACTTCAGGGGGGATAATGACTAGACCAGCCCGAAGCTGATTCCCATGAAGTGGAGGTCAAACATCTCTCTGCTCTCCAACCTTTTTACCAATTCGGACACCAGCCATCCCTCCCATGGGACTCTGTACTTCTGTTATGGGTTCAATAATCCATTGCAATGGCCACAGAGAACTAACGGAACACATTTACAGTTAGTGGTTTATTAAGGAAGTAACAGGGTACAGCAGGCTACATCTCAGGATCAGGATCAGGATCAGGATCTGGATCAGGATCAGGATCAGGATCAGGATCAGGATCAGGATCAGGATCAGGAAGTATGCAGGCACATGTCTAGATGACTACCTCAAAGTGGACAGCACGTCCATCCCTTCTTCAGTGCAGGACAGCTCTCTCAGCACTTCTTGGCCATGCAGGCAGGTCCTCCTCTCTGCCATGCACAACCTCTCTCAGCTGTGAAGACATCCTCTCAGCACCCCCAGGACAGGCTTCTTCTCAGCCCTTTCAGGACAGGACTCCTCTCAGTTCCCTGAGGACAGGTCTCTCTGCCTTCAACCTCCCTGCCATCAGCCTCTCCACTGCTAACTGATCCAGCTCCTAGTCAGTGTAGCAGTTTTGTTCAGCACTCTTAGCTGCATTCCCAGCAGCAGATTTCTGCCATCACCACCGGCTTTGCCACAGGGACCCTCCCAGGCCTTTTGCTATCTTCAGTGTTAGAGCCTTTGACCCATGTTATAGCTCTTTTAAGAGGTTTCTTGCCTTCTTTTCCTCTTCTTGTCTCTTCTTTTTTCCTTCTGCTCTATCTACCTCTGTGGGGTTGGCTGCGTATATAAGCAAACTCCTTGTTAATTTCAAGGCATAGGTCTGCCACCAATCCCTTCTCTGTAGGCCTCAGGCACTTCATTTTCATAGTAGGCTATTATCACTCATTTGCACAGTCTATAGTCACTTTAGAACAAACCCAGGGGCCAACTGTAGAACAGACCATCAACTGCTCATGTGCAAGTTCAAGTTGAAACTGAAGAAAATTAGAACAAGTCTATTAGAGCCAAAGTATGACGTTAAGCATATCCCACCTGAACGTAGAGAACATCTCAAGAACAGATTTAACATGAACACAAACGACCAAAGACCTGATGGATTGTGAAAGGACATCATGCGTGAAGAAAGCGAGAGGACATTAACAGGACAGGAAAGAAAGAAAAGACCAAAATGAATGTCAGAAGAGACTCTGAAACTTGCCCTTGAATGTCGAGCAGCTAAAGCAAAAGGAAGAAGTGATGAAGTAAAAGAGCGGAACAGAATATTTCAAAGGGTGGCTTAAGAAGACAAAGTAAAGCATTATAATGACGTGTGCAAAGAGCTGGAGATGGAAAACCAAAAGAAAGAACAATTTTGTATTTCTTAAGCTGAAAGTACTGAAGAAAAAATTTAAGCCTCGAGTCGCAATATTGAAGAATTCTATGGGAAAAAATATTAAAGAATGCAGGAAGCATCAAAAGAAGATGGAAGGAATACACAGAGTCACTATACCAAAAAGAATTGGTTGACGTTCAACCATTTCAGGAGGTTAGCATATGGTCTGGAACCGATGGTACTGAAGGAAGAAGTCCAAGCTGCATTGAAGGCATTGGCAAAAAACAAGTCTCCAGGAGTTGATGGAATACCAATTGAGATGTTTCAACAAATGGATGCAGTGCTGAAGTGCTCACTTGTCTATGCCAAGAAATTTGGAAGACAGCTACCTGGATAACTGACTGGAAGAAATCCATATTTATGCCTATTCCCAGGAAAGGTGATCCAACTGAATGTGGAAATTATCGAACAATATCATTAATATCACACACAAGTAAAACTTTGCTGAAGATCATTCAAAAGCTGCTTCAGCAGTATATCATCAGGGAACTTCCAGAAATTCAGGCCAGATTCAGAAGAGGACGTGGAACCAGGGATATCATTGCTGATGTCAGATGGATCCTGGCTGAAAGCAGAGAATACCAGAAAGATGTTTACCTGTGTTTTATGGACTGACTATGCAGAGGCATTCAGCTGTGTGGATCATAACAAATTATGGATATTATTATAAAGAATGGGGATTCCAGAACACTTAGTTGTGCTCATGCAGAACCTTTACACAGATCAAGAGGCAGTTGTTCGAACAGAACAAGGGGAAGTTGTGTGGTTTAAAGTCAGGGAAGGTGTATGTCAGGGTTGTATTCTTTCACCATACCTATTCAATCTGTATGCTAAGCAAATAATCCGAGAGGCTGGAGTATATGAAGAAGAATGGGGCATCAGGATTGGAGGAAGACTCGTTAACAACCTGCGTTATGCAGATGACACAATCTTGCTTGCTGAAAGTGAAGAGGACTTGAACCATTTACTGATGAAGATCAAAGACCACAGCCTTCAGTATGGATTACACCTCAATATAAAGAAAACAAATTGAACCAGTAAGCAGCATCTTGATAAACAGAGAAAAGATTGAAGTTGTTAAGGATTTCATTTTACTTGGGTCTACAATCAACACCCATGGAAACATCAGTTAAGAAATCAAAAGATGCATTGCATTGGGCAAATCTGCTGCAAAAGTTCTCTTCAAAGTATTGAAAAGCAAAGATGTCACCTTGAAGACTAAGGTGTGCCTGACCCAAGCCATGGTATTTTCAATTGCGTTATATGCATGGGAAAGCTGGACAATGAATAAGGAAGACCAAAGAATTGAGGCCTTTGAATTGTGATGTTGGTGAAGAATATTGAATATGACTGCCGAAAGAAGGAACAAATGTGTCCCGGAAGAAGTACAACCAGAATGCTCCTTAGAAGCAAGGATGGTGAGACTTCATCTCACATACTTTGGACATGTTATCAGGAGGGATCAGTCCCTAGAGAAGGACATCATGCTTGGTAAAGTAGAGGGTCAGTGAAAAATAGGAAGACCCTCAGTGAGGTGGATTGATGCAGTGGCTGCAACAGTGGGCTCAAGCATAATGATTGTGAGGATGTTGCAGGACTGGGCAGTGTTTAGCTCTGTTGTGCATATGGTCGCCATTGAGTTGGGACTGACTTGACGGCACCTAACAACAACAACATAGTCACTTTATTTGTATAGTCTATTGACCAATTCTTGCAAAGTGCGTACCAATCACAGGACAGGCTGCAGCCCAGGGCCAGACAAAAACTATCAAACCTCAAGTTGTTTACAGTTCAACCAGAAAATGTCAATCAACCTGGACGTAGTAACAAACCTTCTGGGGGTAGGAAACTAGAGCAAAGTTAACTCCTCAGGGTGTAGGGGGGAAAATCTCTCAAACTGTTTTTCTGAAGAACCAAGGCAAAAGGCCACATAAAGAAACTCATTTCACCACATGAACTAATTCATATTATAAAACACATAAGAAAAATCAAGAGTATAAAACTACTTACAGAATATGATACCAGTTTTGAAAAATTATATAAACAAAACAAAAAAAAGACTTAAAGGAAACACATCTATAATGTTAATATTGATCTCTTTTAGGTAGTAGGCTTGCAGGTAATTCATGTATCTTTTTTTTGGTTATTTCAAATTTTGCTCTTTGAGGATTAGTTGGTGCTTTGGCAAGTGAGAAAGGTATATACTTGGGAATCTTTTGCAAGGAAATACCCATAAAAGTGCCCAGAGAGATACTGAGTATGTCCTCGATTCTTTTTCAGGGTCCTCAGCATAAGGATCACATCCTTGTCCTGTTTTGATGCCCTGCCCAGTAGGGAGTCCTATCTATATCCAGCTCATAGCAGTCGTTAGGGGGAGTTGGGGCTCGCCTTCATAGCCTCAGTCGGCTGAATTCTCCCTTGTATTTAAAAAGACTCTTGAGACTGGGGCTGCCTCCATAAAGTAGTCTGCAGAGCTCCAGACTGGCTTTTGCAGTTATATCTAGTTCCTCCATTCCTCTGCCTCTATAGCTTTCCTGAATTTCTCTAAAATTCTGGGACCTTTGCTGGCTCTCATCATACATAGCACTCTAGTATACCTGCCTTCCAGAGGGTCTTTTCTGGTGAGTGTCACTACATCGAAGAAAGGGCTAAGTCCACGTGGGAGCAACAGAGAGCTCTAAGAGAACAACAGAGAAGCTGGTATCAGGAACAGCCATGGGAGCTGGTGTACAGGATTATAGATTCCAAATGGGGGATACAGTATTAAAGACTAAAGAAAGATGTAACATAGTCATGGGAATGAGGAAGCCTTGGAGCTCTTTAAAGCCCAGGCCATCTCTGAAGGCTGACTTTAAATAAATACAAATTTCTGCTTAGATCCTCCTGGTCCAAAAGGGCCCATGTTCTTGAACATCTAGAAAATTACGCAGACAATAACCACACTCTCAGTTCTTGTCTTCAGAGATATTTCTTCTCACCAGCCATTGTTGGCTTCACCTGGAAATTTAAGTACCTAGGATAATCATGGCAACAGGTTTTTTTTTGGCGGGGGCGAGGGGGATAAGTCTTGGAGGAAAATGTCCTTGCCACTCAAACTGGCTTAAGTGTATTATTTAAATAGAACTATCCTTAACAGTCAAAAAATAATTTTAGAAATATTTACTCAAAAAAAAAATGTACTCAGTTTATACTATATACACAGAACAATATTAGGCTCACTATGAATCAAAATCAAGTTGAGGGCAACAGGTTTTTGGTTTTTTAGGGTAAGAGAAGATAGTATATGGCCCCTGCACATGAGGAAGTAATTGTTTTCCTGTGAAGATAATACCCACTATATTGTAAGCACTTGGCTGTTCTAGACCAAGTACATATCCATTCACATTCCCTGCACCTAGGATAGAACGTGATGCTGCTCAGTGACTATGGATACTGGCAAGACATGAACATTGAAAAATCTAAAATTTTGAAGCCAGGAGAACTCAAATTAAGTCTGCTACTAACAATTTGTGTGATTGAGGGGGCAGGGGTTCACTCAACTTTCTGGACTTTAATTTTTATAAATCTAAAGGAGATATTCTGGGAGATATTTTGGTGTATTGGAAGACACTCTTAATTGTGAAGAAGAAAGAGGATTGTGTTACTGACTAACTCTTCCATGTCAGACACAATGGCAATAATTTTTGTATGGGGCCTCACTTGGAATGATGACCCAGCTGGTGGGTGTTATATCCATATACAATAAGGCACTTTTCAAACAGTTTGTCATTCAATGTTCATTGTAGCCCTGAAAGTAAATACTAGTTGCTAAAATTGAGGCTGAGTCCTTTCATGGCTGAATTCATCTCATATTTGTCTGTATCTCTATGACCTGGCTAATGCATGGCCCTTGGTAGGTATGTGTTGAAAGTCCCAGAAATAGTGACAGACTGCAACATTGACTGTGGTCCGTCTGACTTCAAAGCCAGAATATCTGGACTCTTTCATTTGGCCTTGGGGCAGTCATTTCTCGAAAATGCAGCTTCCTTACCCAAGAACAAAGGCCACTGGCTTAGTAAGTGGCTGTGAACTGGAATCTGAGACCCTGTCACCAGTCAGCTGGATTGGAGTCCTGAGGGGAGACTGGTGGGAGATGATCAGAGGGATGAGTAGATCAAAGGTCTCCCCAGATGATGTGGCCGCAGCTAATGGAAACATTGGCCAGCAAACCCCACTATGCTCTCAATGGCATATGCTCTCATACTATGACATGAAGGAGGGCTTTTGTTGTACTGATGATAACCAGGAAAATTGTGTGTAACTGTAGAAAAACATGAACACATTTTATCTCTAGACTTGTGCTGCCCAATACAAAAAGAAAGTGTGCCATGTATGTAACTTAAATTTTTCTAGCAGCCACATTAGAAAAAAATTAAGTTTTAATAATATTAATAATACGTTTTATTTAATTCACAATATCCATTATGATTTCAACACGTAGTCAACATAAAAATTTATCAATGAGATACTTTCCGTTCTTTTTTCATATTGTTTTTAGCTGCTATTGAGTCAGCCCTGACTCATTGTGACCCCATGCACAACGGAAATAAAGGCTGCCTGGTCCTGCATCATCTCCATGATAAGTTGTGGATCAGATCATTGTGATCTATAGGATTTTCACTGGTTAATTTTCAGAAAGGGATTACCAGGCTTTTCTTCCTAGTCCTTCTTAGTCTGGAAGCTCCACTGAAACCTGAGCAACACGTAAACCTCTACTGACAGATGTGTGGTGGCTACACGTGAGGTGTATTGGCCAGGAAATGAACGTGAGTCCTCTGCATGGAAGCAAGAATCCTACCTCTGAACCACAACAGCCTAATTTTTTTCATACTGGGTCTTTGAAATCATGTGCGTATTTTACACTGACATCACATCTTAACTGGAGTAGCCACATTTTCAGTGCTCAGATTTGGCAGTGGCCACTGTCTTGGACAATGTAGGTCTAGACACCATACTTGGCTCTTAAAATCTGAGACCTGAGATTCAGACTTTTTTGGGAACCCAGTTTGGCATGGGCTAAGCAAAAAGCCTTTGGATGACCTACATTTTTGTACCTCCACCTGTGTACTATACACTGTGTTTGAGGTTCACATAGCTTTTTCATATACACTCTTTCATAGAAAGGAGCCCTGGTTGTGCAATGGTTAAGCACTTGGCTGCTAACTGAAAGGTCGGCAGTTTGAACCTACTGGTTGCTCTGCAGAAGAAAGGTGTAGCAGAGCACGAAGATTTATGGTCTTGCAACCGATGGGGTGGTTCTATTCTGTTCTTTGGGGTCATTATGAATCAAAATTGACTCACAGCAATGGATTTGGCTTTGTTTGGTACCTCATATAATCACTGTAACATTAGTGTGTAGATTAATCAGAAAACTAAAGCTTTAAGATGTAATAATCAGCAACACTAGATTGACTGTTTTTGCCCTACTAGTTGCTGTTGGTGTGTGTGTGTGTGTGTGCATGTATTTGCATATGTCTGTGTCTGGGTTTGTGTATATGTGTTTCACCTCAGTTTCATGAGACCCTGCTCATCACCCCAGCTTTTAAGCATTTCTTAGCACATAGTAGGTGCTCAATTAGTGTTTATTGGACAAAAGAATGAAAGAGCAGATTTCTGGCAAACAAACTGTGTTTGTGATGTTATGATTGTTACATTAGGGAGGTGTGCACCTTTTATGGCTTGTCCTTGCTTTGGCTGGAGTCCCTGGCTTTATAACACTGGTTACAAATTCCACTTGCATGGAACCTTGGCTGACTTCTTGGATTTGAGCTTTTAATTGACAGTATGTTTATTGTAATGTGAAAAGTTTGAGTTCTAGTCTTGATGATGCTCTGTTGTGCCTACATAAATTACAGACAGTTTGACACCAGAGGAGGCTCATTCTGACTCAGGTATCACTTTTTACAGGAGTGAAATCTAGAATCCTTAAGGATAGACCAACACAGAGTAAGTTTTGGGCCCAGTGAAGTGGCACTATTTTGAGCAACCAATTACCTTTTATTGAAATGTGCTTTTGTAGGTACTCTAAAGAAAAGCTCTCATCCTGCCACAGGTTTGACTGAAGAAAACCCACATCTAACCTCACAGCACTGCCTTCCCATTACGGGGCTCCAGGCTGTCCTTAAGCGCAGCACCACCTGTTCACACACTTTCAAATCTCAATCCAGCTGGTCAGATTTTATTTCAGGTTCTATGGTGTGAGACATACATTATTGGCCTCAGAAATACTAACGTGTGTTTGTGAGTTAAAAATACAATATATTTGAATTCATCCATATACTGAACTAACATTGCGAGTCTCTGTTGTGTGCTCAGTACTGGGGACACATAAAGAAGACTACAAGGTTGCCCTTGAAGACTTCAAAATCTCAGCAGCTAAGTAAGTACAGACATTAAAAATGATCACATTGTGATGGTTAAAGTTCAATAGTAGAGTTAGGGCGGGGACTTTGAAGACAAAGAGAAGGAAGCTTTCACTGTGAATGTTGGAATGAGGGGGCTGGGAGACCCAAACTAGCTCTATATGAATTTCATACAGAGTGGGCTATCTGATTTTGTCAATGTTGGAAATATGTAAAGATCACCTTGAAGTGGTGAGCATCACAGAAATAATAACATGACTTTGTTTTTCAACGTAATGATGGATGTTGAGAATACACTCTTTAAACCCCAGAAAATGACTCATAATGTCCTTTTTGGGTCAAAGAACTCCAACTTCGAGTGCTGTAGAATGCCCTCCCCCCTCCTTCTTCCTTATAACAACAGTTATTATGTGCGTGATGTACATTGAGCTTTGAAGCTTTTTTGTATAATTTCCTCACTTAATCATCATCACAATACTATAATGTAGGTTTTACACATTCATCCTACAGACCAGAAAACTGAGGATCAGGGAGACTATAGGATTTGCACAGATCATGTGGGTATTTTGGAGTTATGTAGTCTAACTTTTTGCTTTTTAAAATGATAAAAATGAAACAGCAATTAATCGACATGGAATAGAAAACGTATTGGTCAGCTATCTGGAAGGATAGTTGGGTAGGCCTGGTGCCAGGGAGGATTAAAGCCTTCAGGTCTTTATTTGCGTCAGACCTGTCATCCTCCACATGCTAGCCTCATTTTCTGAAGCAGGTTTCTCCACATTTGGGTACACTAATCCTGGCAATATGGAGAGCACATTCTAGTGGTGTTACTGCTAGAGGGCGCAGGGGTCTCCACAACTAGCTCCAAATGATAACTCCACACGAGGGCTCTGAATGGATCATTTTGGGTCAAGTAATCCTTCATTACAGTATGTCTGGGGTAAAAGTCATGATCATATGTCTTCAAACATTTCTTAGAAGAAAGGTGGTGGTGCTCTAGGAAGTCAGAATAATAAAAGTCCACCACAGTGGTCAAGGTAGAACTGAAAAATCCTTATTTTATAACTCCAGACTCCATATTCCTTCATTCATCAAATTGCTTCATTCTTTTGGATATTGAGAATGACATAGCAATTTTTAGGTTGTGTATCTATAGGTCTTTTTTACTATTTGCACTTGGATGTCGCACAGATACCTCAATCTCAAATGATCCCAGAACCAACTAGCACTATGCTGCTACCCCTCAAGCCCCATGTCCACCAGTCTTCCTCTGGTTTTCTTATTGTCTACATTATAAGTTTAGTGTGTCCTTGACAGTTTTGCTCTCTCATAAAATACTGAAAACGTTATTTTACAAATGCATTGGTATATGGATGAATATATTCATAATATATATGAAAATATTGTCTACAACATGAAAGTTCTTTTTGTTCTTCTGATCTTAAAAGGAATTAAAACATTTTTTTATCCCCTAAAGGCTGCAACAATGAGCTCAAGCATAACAACGATGGATGGTAAGGATGGTGCAGGACTGGGCAGTGTTTGGTTCTGTTGTGCATAGGGTTGCTATGAGTCGGAACCAACTCAACGGCACCTAAAAACAACAACAAAAGGTATTGTGGGCCCTGGGCACTGTTCTTACTGAGACTACTGGATAAGTTTTCCCTGAATTGGCAATCTGCTTGTGCAAGATAGAAACCTGGGATTTTTTTTTTTTCCTTAACATTTTCATTTCTTCATTCCCAAATCTCGATCAACATATTCCATCAAATTTACCACTTAATTTTCTCCCAGAATTCCAAATGACCTCTATTTTTCTCTATCTCCACTTCTACCTCCAAGGTCTAAACATCAGCAGCATCTTGACTGGTCTCCCTATATCCACTGTTACATTTCTCCAAACTATTATCATTAGTGTAGCCAGAATGATCACTTAAAAACAAGTTTCTGTATGGAAAACTATGAAGTATTGCTGAAATAAATAAAAGAAGACCTAAATAAATGTAAAGACATCCTGTGTTCATGGATTGGACACTTTAATATTGCTAAGATATCATTACTACCGACAGTGATGTATAGGTTCAGTATAATCCTTACAAAAATTACAACAACCTTTACTGCAAAAATGGAAAATGCTAATAAAATTCATATGAAATTTCAAGGGACCCCAAATAGCCAAAACAATCTAGAAAAAGGACAAAATTGGAGGGCTCATGTTTCCTGATTTTAAACTTACTATAAAGTTTTTTTTTTTTTTTAATAAAGTTATAGTAATCAAACCAGTGTGGCACAGGTATAAGAATAGATATATAGACCAACAGAATATATTTGAGATTCCAGAGATAAAATCATACATTTATGGCCAATTGATTTTTGACAATGGTAGCAAGTCCATCCAATGAGGAAATATTAGTCTTTTTAACAAATGGCACTGGGACAACTGAATCTCTGTGTGCCAAAGAATGAATTTGGCCCCATATCTCATGCCATATATAAAAATTAACAGAAAATGGATCAATGACATAAATAGAGGAACTAAAAGCAGAAGACGCTGGGAAGAAAATATAGAGGTAATGCTTTGAGACCCTGGTTTTGACGATAGATTTTTAAATATGACAGCAAAAGCTCAATCAACAGCAACAAAAAATCACTAAACTGGAATTAATCAGAATTAAAATTCATTAAAGGATTTTATCAAAAAAGTGACAGTACAAGTTATAGAATGGGAGGAAATATTTGCAAATCGTATAACTGATAAAGTTTTATTTTCAGAATATATAAAGAACCACTAGAACTCAACAGCAAAAAGACAAACAACCTAATCAAAAAATGAGAAAAGGACTTGAATAGATATTTCATCAAAGAAGATATACAAATGGCCAATAAGCACATGAAAAAATACTCAATTTCATTAGTCATTAGGGAAATGCAAATCAGAATCACAATGAGATAGCACTTTACGTTCATTAGGATGACTATTATCAGAAGTTCTGAATAAACCTTGAAAACATTGTGTTGAGATACAAAAGCACAAATATTGTATGATCCCACTTATATGAAATATCTAGACTAGGCAAATGCATAGACAGAAGTTTTTTTAATGGTTACCAAGGGCTGGGGGAGAGGCAAGAATGGGGAATTATTGTTTAAGGGATACTGAGTTTCTACTTGGGGTGATGGAAACATTTTGGAAATGGGTAGAGGTGATAGTAGCATAATATGGTGAATATGATTAATGTCAATTGTGCACTTAAAAATGGCTAAAATGGCAAACTTTTTGCTTTATTTATAGCAATAAAATTAGAAGAAAAAAAAGATGAGAGAAGGAGGGAAAAAGGACACAAAAGACAAAATACTGCCACTGGAAAAATGCAGAACAAATAAAACAGTAAACCAAATCTTTGGCTGACAACTCTTGCATAGCTTCCTATTCTTTTTAGGATAATGAAAGAAATAATCTTACCATAACCTGAATGTTCCTAAAGAGCTAGCCCCTGCCTACCTCATCACACTGTTGGGTAGGATTCTGGCCACACTTGCCTTCTCTTGGTTCCTTGAATGCAGCCTTGTTCTTTACATCTCAGGACCTTGAAATGTGTTCTTTCTTCTGAAATGTCCTTTCATATTCCTGACCTGTCATGTTAATGGTTAGCCATTCTTTACATTTTACCTCAAATGTCACTTTGTCAAGGAATCTTTCACTGACCTATCCCATAGCTTGGGTACAGTCATATGTTTTCTCGGCAAACTGTATTTTGCCTTTGTAGTGGTTTTCAAAACTGAAAAAACCAATCATGTAAATGATAATTTAGTATCATTTTACCCACTAAACGGTAAGAAATATGTCTAATTTGTTTATCATTGTTTCCCCAAAGTGCCTGCTACACTATAAGTACTCATTAGCTGTGGATCGAATTAATTAAATGAAAAAGAATGCTAATATGTCTCAAGTATCTCACTTTTTAAAAAATTATTCACTCAACAAAGTGTATTGAGCCTCAATCCAATGCCAGTCAGGAAGCTCCACTGAAACCTGTCTACCACGTGTGACTCTACCAGTTTTTAAAATATCAGGGGCATAGTTTCAGCATCAGAGCAACATGCAAGCCACCACAGTGTGACAAATTGACAGACAAGTGCTGGAGCTTACAGACTAAGATTAGGAAGAAAGGCCTGGAGAATTGCTTCTGAAAATTAACCAATGAGACCTTATGGATCGCGAAACAATATTGTGCAATATAGTGCTGAAAGATGAACCCAAACATGCAAACAATCATGAAGATGGTGTAAGACCAGGCGATGTTTTATTCTGTTATACACAAGGTCACCATGAGTTGGAGCCAACTTATGGTGACTAATAATAAACAACCTTCAGTAACCAGCACTATAGAAAGCTCTGAGGACACACAGCATTCATGTTCATGAATCTCATGAAGTTCTCTCTGTCAGTTTGTCATACTGTGGGGGCTTGCGTGTTGCTGTGATGCTGGAAGCTATGCCACCGGTATTCAGATACCAGCAGGGTCACCCATGTTGGACAGGTTTCAGCTGAACTTCCAGACTAAGACAGACTAGGAAGAAGGAACCGGCAGCCTACTTCTGAAAAGCATTAGCCAGTGAAAACCTTATGAACAGCAGTGGAACGTTGTCTGATACAGTGCTGGAAGATGAGCCCCCAAGGTTAGAAGGCACTCAAAAGATGACTGGGGAAGAACTGCCTCCTTAAAGTACAGTAGACCTTAACGACGTGGATGGAGTAAAGCTTTTGGGACCGTCATTCATTGATGTGGCACGACTCAAAATGAGAAGAAACTCCAAACATCCATTAATAATTGGAACCTGGAATGTACGAACTATGAATCTAGGAAAATAGGAAATTGCCGAAAATGAAATGGAACGCATAAACATCAATATCCTAGGCATTACTGAGCTGAAATGGACTGGTATTGGCCATTTTGAATCAGACAATCATATAGCCTACTATGCTGGGAATGACGACTTGAAGAGGAATGGTGTTGCATTCATTGTCAAAAGGAACTTTTCAAGATGCATCCTGAAGTACAACGCTGTCAGTGATAGAATAATATGCATACGCCTACAAGGAAGACTAGTTAATACGACTATTATTCAAATTTACGTGCCAACCACTAGGGCCAAAGACAAAGAAGATTTTTATCAGCTGCTGCAGTCTGAAATCGATCGAACATGCAATCAAGATGCATTGAAAATTACTGGCGATTGAAATGCAAAAGTTGGAAACAAAGAAGAAGGATCAGTAGTTGGAAAATATGGCCTTGGTGATAGAAACAATGCCAGAGATTGAATGATAGAATTTTGCAAGACCAACGACTCTTCATTGCAAGTACCTTCTTTGACCAACATAAACAGTGACTACACACATGGACCTTGTCAGATGGAACACACAGAAATCAAATTGACTACATCTGTGGAAAGACATGATGGACAAGCTCAATGTCATCAGTCAGAACAAGGCCAGGGGCCGACTGTGGAACAGACCATCAATTGCTCATATGCAAGTTCAAGCTAAAACTGAAGAAAATCAGAGCAAGTCCACGAGAGCCAAAATATGACCTTGAGTACATCCCACCTGAATTTAGAGACATCCGAAGAATAAATTTGACCCACTGAACACTAGTGACCGAAGACCAGATGAGCTGTGGAATAACATCAAGGACATCATCCATGAAGAAAGCAAGAGGTCACTGAAGAGACAGGAAAGGAAGAAAAGACCAAGATGGATGTCAGAGGAGACTCTGAGACTTGCTCTCGAACGTTGAGCAGCTAAAGCAAAAGAAAGAATTGATGAAGTAAAAGAACTGAAGATTCCAAAGGGCCTCTTGAGAAGACAAAGTAAAGTATTATAATGACATGCGCAAAGAGCTGGAGATGGAAAACTGAAAGGGAAGAACACGCTCGGCATTTCTCAAGCTGAAAGAACTGAAGAAAAAATTCAAGCCTCGAGTTGCAATAGTGAAGGGTTCTAATGGGAAAATATTAAACGATGCAGGAAGCATCAAAAGAAGATGGAAGGAATACACACAGTCATTATACCAAAAAGAGTTAGTCGATGTTCAGCCATTTCAAGAGGTGACATATAATCAGGAACTGATGGTACTGAAGGAAGAAGTCCAAGGTGTTCTGAAGGCATTTGTGAAAAACAAGGCTCCAGGAATTGATGGAATATCAATTCAGATGTTTCAACAAGCAGATGCAGTGCAGGAGGTGCTCACTCGTCTATGCCAAGAAATACGGAAGACAACTTCCTGGCCAATTGACTGGAAGAGATCCATATTTATGCCTATTCCCAGGAAAGGTGAGCCAACCAAATGTGGAAATCATAGAACAATATCATTAATATCTCACACAAGCAAAATTCTGCTGAAGACCAAATGTGGAAATTATAGAACAATATCATTAATATCCTACACCAGCAAAATTCTGCTGAACACGATTCAAAAACGCCTGCAGCAGTGTATTGACAGGGAATTACTAGAAATTCAGGCAGGTTTCAGAAGAGGACATGGAACCATGCATATCATTGCTGATGTCAGATGGATCCTGGCTGAAAGCAGAGAAAACCAGAAGGATGTTTACCTGTGTTTTATTGACTATGCGAAAGCATCCAACTGTGTGGATCATAACAAATTATGGATAACACTGCGAAGAATGGGAATTTCAGAACACTTAATTGTGCTCATGAGGAGCCTTTACATAGATCAAAAGGCAGTTGTTCAGACAGAACAAGGGGATTCTGATTGGTTTAAAGTCAGGAAAGGCGTGCGTCAGGGCTATATTCTTTCACCATACCTATTCAATCTGTATGCTGAGCAAATAATACGAGAAGGTGGAGTATATGAAGAACAGGGCATCAGGATTGGAGGAAGACTCATTAACAACCTGCACTACGCAGGTGACACAACCTTGCTTGCTGAAAGCGAAGAGGACTTGAAGCACTTACTAATGAAGATCAAAGACCACAGCCTTCAGTATGGATTGCACTTCAACATAAAGAAAACAAGAATCCTCACCACTGGACCAATGAGCAATAACATGATAAACGGAGAAAGGACTGAAGTTGTCAAGGGTTTCATTTTACTTGGATCCACAGTCAACAGCCATGGAAGCAGCAGTCAAGAAATCAAAAGACACATTCCATTGGGTAAATCTGCTGCAAAGGACCTCTCTAAAGTGTTGAAGAGCAAAGATGTCACCTTGAAGACTAAGGTACGACTGACCGAAGCCATGGTATTTTCAATCACATCACATGCATGTGAAAGCTTGAGTATGAATAAGGAAAACCAAAGAAGAACTGACACCTTTGAATTGTGGTGTTGGCGAAGAATATTGAATATACCATGGAATGCCAAAAGAACGAACAAATCTGTCTTGGAAGAAGTACAACCAGAATGCTCCTTAGAAGCAAAGATGGCGAGACTGCCTTTTACATACTTTGGACATGTTGTCAGGAGGGATCACTCCCTGGAGAAGGACATCATGCTGGGTAAAGTACAGGGCCAGCGGGAAAGAGGAAGACCCTCAGTGAGGTGGATTGACACAGTGGCTGCAACAATAAGCTCAAGGATAACAACGATTGTAAGGATGGCTCAGGACCCGGCAGTGTTTCCTTCTGTTGTGCTTGGGGTGGCTATGACTTGTAACAGACTCGACAGCACCAAACAACAGCAACAACAACCTGTGATACACACAAAAGTAAGGTCAATAACAAATTAAGTTCTCTAATGTGTTTAGCATTCTAAGGGAGCCAGCAGGATGCTAGAGCCTTTAAAAGCTTTCTAATTCATAATAGAGAAGCAGTTTAAAAACCATGCTGAAACAACATGGTTCTTAGTGTCTAAGGCAGACATTTCCCCCCCGACTTGATTAGCCGTGAGATGTGCAGGTGTAGAGTCATGGATCCTAATGGCTTGCTCTGTCGTCCATTTCTGAATTGTTGAATTTGTGCCTAGTGTTCTGGGCACTTACTTACAGCAAACAAAAATCCTGCCTGAGGGCTTGATGTCTTTGGCACTTTCTACTGGAATTCTTCCATTTGTTAATTTGGACAGTACCCTGACCCTGATTTAGTACTGACCAAGTTAGGTGGTTATTTAAGTAGATTGAGGCTCTGGAAATGATAAATTGGGTTCCTAAAGACAGATGTATTGACATGTGCACTAAATGGTCTAATTAGTATGGAAAAGGTACAACTGACATGCTATTGATTGCTGATTTCACAGGCCCATTTTCTCCCAACAATTACTGATTAGGAAGAGACTATACATCTTTAGAAAGTTGGATGCAGTCTCAGGAGTGTGGGCCAATTTAAAACCTTAAATGATGAATGAATTAGGGCCCAGAGTAATTTCTTAGTACTGGTCTACAATGTGATAGTGATCTTACCCTCTATGTCTTATACTTTGACATAAACTTTGAAAGAATAACCCCATTTTATAGTTGATGCAGAGGAGAATCAGTGAAATAAGTTGTCTTAGTCATCTAGTGCTGCCATAACAGAAATATTACAAACGGATGGCTTTAGCAAAGAGAAATTTATTTCTTCACAGCCTGGTAGGTTACAAGTCCAAATTCAGGGATATGGCTCCAGGGGAAGGCTTTTTTCTCTGTCAGCTCTGGAGGAAGGCTTTCCCTAGTCCAAGAGCTTCTCAGGCAGAGGGACCCCACGTCCAAAGGACATACTCTGCTCCTCGTGCTGCTTTCTTGGTGGTATGAGGTACCCATTCTCTGGTTGCTTCCTTTTCCCCAGGGGAACTCCATTTATCTTGGATCAAGGTGAGTAAGGGTGGTGTTACAATCCCACCCTAATCCTCTCGACATAAATTTACAATCACAAAATGGAGGACAACCACACAATACTGGGAATCATGGCCTAACCAAGTTGATACATACATTTGGGGGGGGACATAATTCAATTCATGACGTAAGTAATTTACCCAAGTTTATAGAATTTGTAAGTGATACCATTTTGGCTAAAGAGCAACTAGAGATTTAATGATCTTCTTGTTTTATCATGCTACTTTGCCTCTTTCATCACCAATTGGTTCTCAACTCATTTTTCATTATTTGCACATGTATTTGCACATTCATTTCAAATTAAATCATTCTAATCAGCTGTTATACTAGTATAGCTTCTTCTCCTCAATGACAATTTCTCTGTGCTCAGAAGTCTAAATAATAATAACAGCACAAGGAAAACATACGTAGGAAAGTAAATAAATGAAATAACACCCATTGCCATCAAGACAATGCCGACTCATAGCGACCCTATAGGACAGAGTAGAACTGCCCCCATAGGGTTTCCAAGGAGTGCCTGGTGGAGTCTGCTGACCTTTTGGTTAGCAGCTGTAGCTCCTAACCATTACGCCACCAGGGTTTCAAAATGAATAATAGCCCCACCAGATACAGGGGTAGACCTGTCATCTGCTAGAAAATGGAGTGACAAAAGTCATCAGTGAGCATCCTTCTGGCTACCAAAGTGAAGTAAAGCAGTACAGTGAAAAGAGTTTGTGCTTTGTAGTTAGAAATAACTGGGAATGTAATGTGCTTATTTTGTTGGGTAACCTTGGGAAAATTAATTTACCACTTATAAGTTCAGGGTATTTCTTCTGTAACTTGAAGATAATAAAACCTTCTACCAGGTCTATTGTCTGTTCTCTCTATCCAAAATCAGATTGGAAAGCAGGTGGAAATTGGCAGGGTTGCCTCTTCATTCATTCCTTCCTTACTCTTCTTGCAAGAGAGTAGCCATTTCTAGATGATTGCTCAGCTCATGAGATATTTATTGGATCAGGAAGAAATCAGTGTGCTTAAATATCCCGAAGCATGCATAAGCATGTTTGCCACTGCACAAAAGATCTGAATCAGGCAGCCAGCTGGAGAGTGGTACAATCTCAAGATGTCGATCTAGGGTTCAGAGATGTAGGGGTATCTGCTAAGACTTAGAACCTACGTCCTAGGCTCCAACCCAGAGTCACTAAAGAGCCCGGCATTGAGGTATTTGTCAGTACCCCAGCTTGTAATAATATGGTGTTTTTCTCTCTTTTTCTCACCTGTCTCAAATGTTGTTCTGGGATAAACCAGTTAACCCAGGTAAGAGGCTTAGAGAGTGCCTGGGGTAGGGTTAGTGCTGAATAAATGAGTGCAGACTGAATGAAATACCTTGGGAAGTAGGATTATTTTGATCCTCGTGTTAAAGATGAGGACAGTAGAACTCAGACAGGTTATGCCACAGGTGGAAGGCGCAGAGCTAGAATTTAAAGAAGGCCAACTGACAATCAATAGCAAATGTCATACATTTTTTAATAGTGAAGGTTATAGGAAAAACATACTTCATAAACATTTCCTATCCCAATTCTCTGTGGTGCAGTTGAAAAGAGACAGGGAAAGAAAGGGCAACTTGACCTTGAATTGTACAATATGGCTTATGGAGCTTTATTTCCACATTAAATTATCGTCAAAGGATGCAAAGAATTGAGTGGGTCTGGGCGTGAGAGCTAAGCCTAGGAGACTGGTCATGGGGATCTCAGCTGTATCAATAAAACAGAGGTGCTCTTATCTGCAAATGAGGGGGAGGGGTTGAGCATGGGAGCTTAAGAATTATGACAGAAGCCACGAAGGCACTGTGGACGGAAATCGAATATTGCCTGCAGTTCTGCAGCAAAGGCATGTAATCATTCAGGGTGCAGACTCCAGTGCAACATACAGGAGAGAGAGAGAGAGAGATGGAGAGAGAGAGTGTGTATGTGTGGTCCATGTGTGTGTGAAAGACAGACGGAGAGACAGAGTTTATGGTGTGTGTGTGTGAGAGAGAGACAGAGAGAGAGACGAGACAGAGAGAGAGGGAGACTGATTTTGTAAAATAAGTATTAAAAGTTCCTTATGAAAGTATTCCCATTTTATTGAAATACATTGACTAAAAGCTACTCACCAAAGATAATTTAATCCCCATATTTTGGTTTTGTGTGCTGGGATATACCTTAACTATTAATTAGCAATTCCACACAAGCTCAGAAATTCACGTATTACACTCCAGCCTTCAAATTTGCTTCCCCTCCTGCTCCTCACCTCCAGGATGCACCCACTCTCCCTGTTTTTCTGCCTCTTGCCAGATACTGTGATTATTTAACCCTGCCAAAGCAGCACTCTTCTTGACATTTTTCTAAGAGCCAATTCCTGCACAACTGGGTTAATCCTGCTCTACAATTTAAAAGCATACTGTGGGCCCTACCAGGAGAGAATTTTTAATTTCGGCAGCTATACTTGATGCACATGGAGCATGTGCTAATTTGCGTAAGTGAGCCAACACTTTAGAGAAGGAAATATGCCCATCTCACTCACCATACTGTTACAGGCAAATCTTGGTGTGTAGAAATACAGTGACAGGGAAATGGTAAGGAGAAGTGATCGTGACCTGGGCCACGGAGCTATCTTCAGGATCGATGAGAGCCGAGCTCATATGGGCTTTAATTTAAAGGTACTCTCAGGAAGTTGATGCACATAGTACTGAGCAAATGCTGCTAATTCTGCCAGATGGAAAGGTAATTCAACGTGAGTTCCAAGTTCCACCTGATAGATTTTACAGCCGCCGTCTTCTGCTGTAAGTCATTACCCTTTTCATGCCTTTGTTCTCACAAGGTGGTATATTGATGCAGCGGCAGGCAGCACCTGAGGAACGTACAATAATGTTGTTGAAACAAATAGTTACATAAATAAACAAGGGCACTACTTGTATCAGGTGGACACTTGAGACTGTGTTGGCATCTTCTGTCTGGAGGGGAGATGGGAGGGTAGAGAGGGTTAGAAACTGGCAAAACGGTCATGAAAGGAGAGACTGGAAGGAGAGAGCGGGCTGACTCATTAGGGGGAGAGTAAATGGGAGTATGTAGTAATGTGTGTATAAGCTTATATGTGATAGACTGACTTGATTTGTAAACTTTCACTTAAAGCACAATAAAAATTATTAAAAAAAATAATAAACAAGGGCACTCTTTTCTTTGGTTCTATGTGTAAAAAAAGTCACCTAAAACATATCAGCTGTGCTGAATTTAGAGAGCCTGAATGTAGCAGTGGTGCGAAGGCATGGGTTGAGGCCTCAGAGAAGTCCTCACGGTGGCTATAGCAAGGTGGAACAACTGTGGTCCACAGTCATGGCCTCAGATTCTTGGTCCAAAAACTCATCTTTGTCAGCACCACAGGATCAGTGTGGTTAGTGATGTGAGTCATGCTAACCAATTCAAGCAGAGGAGAATTAGTCTTCACTTCTTGAAGTAGGTAATATAAATAATTGTGGGCATATTTTGAAACCACCACATTTTCTGTTCCAATAAAACCAAAAATCTGTTCCTGTCGAGTCGAGTCCAACTCATAGCCAAACTATAGGACAGAAAAGAATTCCCCTATATGGTTTCCAAGGAGTGGCTGGTGGTTTCAATCTGCCAACCTTTTGGTTAATAGCCGAGGTCTTAATCACTATGCCATCAGGGCTCTTATAGGGGCCATTTAAAGAAAATTGGAAGGCAGGGAGAGGGGGAGGAGCCTGGCCTCCCCCCCCACCACCACCCCATTCCTGTCAACAGTTTCCCAGTAGCATCCTGGGGTTCCAACCTTCCACATCTTTCTGGAAGTATCCAGCCTTATCGCATTCTTTAAAATTGCCAGCAGTGAATGGACAGAATCCCCTCTACCAAGCTCCTGACATATTAATAGTAATCATAGCAGAACTGCCCCACAGGGTTTTCAAGGAGCAGCTGGTAGATTAGAACTGCCAGCCTTTTAGTTAGCAGCTAAGCTCTTAACTGCACCACCAGAGCTCCATCAGGGGCAAAGGTCCTGATCATCCTGACTTTTCTCTTTATTCCCCCTTCCCTAACCCAATAATTGCTTTCTGAAGTTATATTCTCAGCAATGTCTGTTTTGGCTCTTTCAGCACTCAATATTTCTATAACAAGCTACCTATACTAAATTCCCTCTGTTGGAATAACTAGTATGGTTTCCGTAGTCTTGATTAGGCACTGACAAACATACCTTATTTCTTGTTGTCTTCAAAAATATCTCTAGCAGCACAGATAAGAGGTTGGGCTTGGTCACTTCTGGTGCCTTTTTCTACCTGCTTGGAAGAGACATTAGGCTAGGGCTAGGTCAGGGGTCCTTAACCTCAGACACAGGGATAGGTTTCCAGTGTTCATAATCTGCCTGAATAACATACAAAATCACTTGCACATGTCATACATGGAGAGAGGGGTCATAGTTTTTGTCAGATTTTTAGATATATGTAACCCAAAAGAAGATTAAGGGCCCCTAGTTCAGGCTCTCCAACTAGCTGATCATGAGAATTATTTAAGAAGCTTTAGAATTACTCATATGCAAGGTCAAGTTGAAACTGAAGTAAATTGGAACAAGTCTACAAAAGTCAAAGTATGACCTTGAGTATATCCCACCTGAATTTAGAGACCATCTCAAGAATAGATTTGATGCATTGAACACTAATGATCAAAGACCAGACGAGTTGTGGAATGACATCAAGGAATCATACATGAAGAAAGCAAGAGGTCATTAAAAAGACAGGGGAGAAAGAAAGGGCCTAAATGGACGTCAGAAGAGACTCTAAAATTTGCTCTTGAACATGGAGTAGCTAAAGCAAAAGGAAAAAAATGATGAATTAAAAGAGCAGAACAGAAGATTTCAAAGGACAGCTCAAGAAGACAAAGTATTATGATGACATGTGCAAAGACCTGGAGATAGAAAACCAAAAGGGAAGAACATGCTCAACATATCTGAAGCTGAAAGAACTGAAGAAAAAATTCAAGCCTCGAGTTGCAATACTGAAGGATTCTACGGGGAAAATATTAAATGATGCAGGAAGCATAAAAAGAAGAGAGAAGGAATACACAGAGTCACTATACCAAAAAGAATTGGTTGAAGTCCAACTACTTCAGGAGGTAGCATATAATCAGGAACCTACTGTACTTAAGAATTCCAATCTGCACTGAAGGCACTGGCGAAAAACAAGGCTCTGGGAATTGACAGAATACCAATTGAGATGTTTCAACAAATGGATGCAGTGCTGGAAGTGCTCACTCCTCTATGATAAGAAATTTGGAAGATAGTTACCTGGCCAGCTGACTGGAAGAGATCCATATTTATGCCTATTCCCAAGAAAGGTGATCCAATAGAATGCGGAAATTATCGAACAATATTGTTAACATCACATGCAAGCAAAATTTTGCTGAAGGTCATTCAAAAGTGGCTGCAGCAATACGTCAACAGGGAACTTCTGGAAATTCAAGCTGGATTTAGAAGAGGACGGGGAACCAGGGATATCATTGCTGATGTCAGGCGGATGTGGCTGAAAGCAGAGAATACCATTAAGATGTTTACCTATGTTTTATTGACTACCCTAAGGCACTTGATTGGAAACTCCGATGATTTAGTGGTTAAGAGCTATGACTGTTAACCAAAAGATCTACAGTTTGAATCCACTAGGCGCTCCTTGGAAACTCTATGGGGGTAGTTCTACTCTGTCCTATAGGGTCGCTATGAGTAGGAATCGACCTGATGGCAACAGGTTTTTTTTTTTTTAAGGCATTTGATTGTGTGAATTATAACAAATTATGGATAACATTGTGGAGAATGGGAATTCTGGAACACTTGATTGTGCTCATGAGGAATTTGTACATGGATCAAGAGGCAGTGGTTGGAAAAGAACTAGGGGAAACTGCATGGTTTAAAGTCGGAAAGGTGTGCATCAGGGTAGCATCTTTTCACCATACCTATTCAATCCGTATGCTGAGCAAATAATCTGAGAAGCTGGACTATATGAAGAAGAATGGGGCATCAGAATTGGAGGAAGACTCATTAACAACCTACATTATGCAGATGACACAGCCTTGTTTGCTGAAAGTGAAGAGGACTTGAAGCACATAGTGTTGAAGATTAAAGACCAAAGCCTTCAGTACGGATTACACCTCAATGTAAAGAAAACAAAAATCCTCACAGCTGAACAATAAGCAATATCATGATAAATAGAGAAAAGATTGAGGTTGCTGAGGATTTCATTTTACCTGGATCCACAGTCAACACCCATGGAACCAGAAGTCAAGAAATCAAAAGAAGCATTGCATTGGGCAAATCAGCTGCAAGAGATCTCTTTAAAGTGTTCATAAAAAGCAAAGATGTCACCTTGAGGACTAAGGTGCACTTGACCCAAGCCATAGTGTTTTCAGTCACCTCATATGCATGTGAAACCTGGACTATAAATAAGGAAGACCGAAGAAGCATCGATGCCTTTTAATTGTGGTGTCGGTGAAGAATATTGAATATACCATGGACTGCCAAATGAATGAACAAATCTGTCTTGGAAGAAGTACAACCAGAATGCTTCTTAGAAGCAGGGATATTGAAACTAAATCTCACATACTTTGGACATGTTCTCAGGAGGGATCAGTCCCTGGAGAAGAACATCATGCTTGGTAAAGTGGAGAGTCAGCAAAAAAGAGGAAGACCTTCAAAGAGATGGGTTGACACAGTGGCTGCAATAATGGGCTCAAGCAGAGCAACAATTGTGAGGATGGTGCAGGACTGGGTAGTGTTTCATTTTGTTGTGCATAGGTGTCGCTATGAGTTGGAACTGACTCCATGGCTCCTAACAACTGACTGCTAACAACAACAACAGAAAACTTCGGTTTTCTGAGCCCATACCTATCCTGAATAAGTCTTGGCATTTTTGTTTTTAAAAAGTTCCCATATTTATTGTGATGAATTACATATATGGGAACCACTGAAGGAGCACTTTACTAGTGTTCCTGTGGTCTTCATGCCTTTGATAACCCTACCTTTACTTACCTTTAGGGGCTGTTATGAGGATGTGCTGGGCAAGGCTTCCCTGGTTAAAAGGAACATAGGATTACCTCAACGAACTCATGAAATGAACCACCTCAGTGGTTATTAGAATGATGCCAGTGGTATGTTATTGAACTCCAAGGACAGAAACAGCTTTATAAGAAAGAGCAATTGTATTGGGAAGCTGCCTCATTTCTCTCTCCCTCTCCAGGATCTCACAGACTCATCTTTACTGTTCTCTGTGTATTTACTACGATTTTCTTTTCCTACCTCTGCTTGTTTCCTGTTTACTGACACATCAGTGTTATGTCCAGTTGTAACTCTAATCTCTACCTCTAACTTCTCCATTAAAATTCAGAAAGAAATCCGATTGGTTCAAATAATAGCTATCATTAGATAAGATTATGCTGTAATCAGTGGCAAACACAAGTCTTATCTGAATTTATAATATATGCCCAAATAAAATTGATATACAAGCAGGTAGAGTTACATGAAAGAGAAAAACAGCATTGTGAATGGCAACAAAGGAGATTCAGGAGTGAAGCAGGCAAGTTGATTAAATAGTCCTAAGTCAGATGAAATAGGTTTAGGATAGTATTCTAAAAACCTTAAAATCACAAAAAAATTATAACCATTGTATATAATAGTTTAATATAATTTATAACCATTTTAATAAATTATGAATATTGCTGTCTCACCTTTGCTTTCCATAAGATCTAGGGTGAGCAATGGATCAGCATTTTATTCAGCCTATGAAACATTATGCAAATTTATTTCAACATAATTCAGAAGAAGTGTTGTTATTATATTGGAGAAGTTAGCCCTAAGATCTCTCATTTCCTTGGGCTTCCATTGTGGATAACACACTGCCCAGGACTTTTGACTAATTGATAATGCTACAGGTGTGATGATGTTAGCTAAGCTATCCGACACTATGTCCACTTTGTCTCCAATTGAATAATGGATGACCCAAGAATAAATCTTCTGCAATATATCAAATGGAACATTTTCTGATGAAAACATCTTCAAAATGTGACAAGAGTCAAGGAAAATAAAGCTCTCTATAGCGATATGCTGACTTTTCCTTTATTTCTTTAACATTACAAAACATGGATGGGCTTTATGAATTACAGTAAAATTGCAATCAACAGGAAGGCTCAAAAATTGGGATAATTCAGTTAATGGAATTTTTGGAATGAATTGAAGTTAACAAGAAAAACAGCTTTTTTGTTTGTTAGTTTGTTTAAAATGATTTGGAGATGTAGTAAAGGCCAGAATTCCCAGGTATGTGGTTACACTAACAGATTGAAACAGCCATTCAATCTTCTCTAGAATAAGTCTCACAGACATATCTATTCCATTGTTCCTTCTCATATTGATACTGGCCAATAGGATCAAATATTGAGAATAAGATTGGCTTAGAATAGAGAAATAGGAGGTTTTTCCCGTCTTCATTCTTTCATCTCCACCAGTGCCTCTTCTTCCTGACCTGTGTGAGTGTAGGTTTAGAGTTTCTATCTCTGGTCCCTTGAATGCCTTTGCGATTTTACTCACAGACCTTCATAGGCATGTTTGTCTGGTTTGGTTCAGGCTGAGGACTCTCTCCCATCTCCTTAGAAAAGCCAGTTGCTGTGGAGTCAGTGTTGACTCGTGGCAACCCCAGGTATGTCAGAGTAGAACTGTGCTCCATGGGGTTTTCCGTGGCTGGTGTTTTGGAAGTAGGTGCCTCTGGATGGACTCAAACCTCCAACCTTTTGGCTAGCAGCTGAGCATATTAGCCACTTTCACCACTTAGGGCCTACTCCTGGACTCCTGCACTGCCAAGGATGGAGTAAGTCTTACAATAACTCACAACGGTTTGATTTTCTTATCTTGATTTTAAAAAAACAAAAACAAACTTTTTCATAATTAGATAGGCTGGAGATTTGAAGACCCTTCACATCTGGAGTCTGGGAATCCAAAGTTCTGGTGGGGAAAATTTACAGAAAATTTTCAAAGTGGAATGTGGTTGTGATGGGAAGTAGAGACACCTGCAGACAGAAGGGGCATGTGGTCAGGAGAGTCCCGTTTAGTCTCTAGAGACCTGATATTGTTTGTATGTAAAAGGGGGAATGAGCAGAGAAACCCCTAAGAAAGGAAACTGGAAAATAGTAGAGTTCCTAATGAAAATGTGAAACAAGGGCAAGACAAAAGGGTTCACTTTGGAAAAGGAGAGACAGCTCATTTTCTGAGGCTTCAGGGTATAAGTAGGGATGGCTGCCAGTACAAATGAGCCTGAAAATGGAAGGGCAGAAAATTGAAATGTTCAGCCTGATAAACCCACTTTTCTGGGAGGGGGATTTTTGTTGTTGCTGTTGAATCAGTTTTGACTCATGACGACTCCATGTGTACAGAGTAGAACGGCTTGGTACGGTTTTCAAGGCTGTGACCTTTCAGAAACAGATTACGAGGCCTGTCCTCTGAGAGGCTTCTGGGTGAGTTGGAACCACCAATCTCTTGGTTAGTATTCCAGCGCTTACCTATTTGTTCCATCCAGAGTCACTCTAGTTGAGAATTGGGGCAGGCTAAATAAATGCTTGAAGCTTCAGAAGTAGAATGTTTTTGTACCCATATTGCCTGTAGCTGCTCATTTTCCAATGACAAGGTAAGAAAGAAGGGCCAGAAAATGATTGCATCAAATATATATATATATATATATATATACATATATACATTTGCTGTTAAATAAATTTTTACATGGATGTTTGCAGCTATTTCTTCTCATTTTGAGTCATGCCACATCAGCAAATGAAGGTCCCAAAAGCTTGACTCCATCCACATCATTAAAGTTGACTCTACTTTGAGAAGGCACATCTTCCCCAGTTGTATTTTGAGTGCCTTCCAACCTGAGGGGCTCATCTTGCAGCACTGTATCAGACAGTGTTTTGCTGCTATTTGTAAGGTTTTCACTGGCCAATTTTTCCAGTAGTAGACAGCAAGGTCCTTCTTCTCAGTCTGTCTTAATCTGGAAGCTCCGCTGAAACCTGTCCACCAAGGGTAACCCTGCTGGTATTTGAATATAGGCGGCATGGCTTCCAGTATCACAGTAACACACAAGCCTTCACAGTATGACAAACTGACACTCGACAGCACATAACAGCAACAATAGTGTTTAACAGTAGTATTTCACTTAATCCTTATAAGAAATTTAGGATGTACGTCTATTCATTAACTCCACTTTATAGATGAAGAAGCTGAGTCACGGAGAAGTTAATTGCTCAAAGGCAAACAGCTGATATATCTAGAGATAGGATTCAAATCCAGGCAGACTGGCTCCACAGTAGATGAGTTTATCCATTATGCTGTGTAACAGTGAAGAATGCAGCCCAGATATAGTATATGTGGCTTTACTGGGGCAGGGTTCAAGGCTGGGACCTTCACAGGAGTTGCTTTATCCCATTCTACACACGAATCAAAGAGTTTTTAGCTTGAGTCACGTGGACCTGAAAAGCACAAATGTCTGCCAGAAACTACTAGATTTATCATTCAAAACACGTAATATTGTACCACTTGTTGGATAATGTTTTTATTCTGCTACTGCATCTCAGTAAATAACCCACTGCCTTCAAGTTGATTCCAACTCATAGTGACCCTAAACAGAGTAGAACTGCCCCTTAAGGTTTTTAAGGTTATAAATCTTTACAGAAGCAGACTGCCACATCTTTTTGCCACAAAATGGTAGGTGGGTTTGAAAGGACAACTTTTGGTTAGCAACAAAGCACTTTAACCACTGCACCACCAAGGCTCCAATCTTTTTCATCTAGCAGAGAAAAATAGATCACACTGTTATGGATTGAATTGTGGCCCCAAAATTCTGTGTCAGCTTGGCTAGGCCATGATTCTCAGTATTGCGCGATTATCTACCATTTTGTCATCTGATGTGATTTTCCTTAGTGTTGTAAATCCTACCACTATGATGTCAATAAGGCAGAATTAGAGGCAGTTATGTTAATGAGGCAGGACTCAATCTACAAGATTAGGTTGTATCTTGAGTCAATCTCTTTTGAGATATAAAACAGAGAATCAAGCAGAGAGACAGAGGGACCACATGTCTCCCAAGAAAGAAGAACAAGGAGGTGAGCACCTCCTTTGGACCCAGGGTCCCTGCACTGAGAAAATCCTAGACCAGGCAAAGACTGATGACAAACACTTTCCCCAGAGCTAATGTGGAGGAAAAACTTCCTCTGGAGCTGGCACCCTGAATTTGAACTTCTAGCCTCCTAAACTGTGAGAGAATAAATTTCTCTTTGTTAAGTCCATCCACTTGTGGTATCTCTGTCATAGTTGAACTAGTTAACTAAGACACACACTCATATGGTTTATAAATAATTGCCAGCCTGGCCCAACCAACAACCTTTGGCAATAGTATCTCTTGTTAGATATAGACTTTGGTAAATAAATCAGTCTTTATTTCTCCAAAGCTGTAAATTAACTTAGTCTATCTCATTTGCCTCTCTCCCAAACCTCTTCCAATTTTTTTTTTTTATAAGTTTTATTAAGCTTCAAGTGAACGTTTACAAATCCAATCAGTCTGTCACATATAAGTTTACATACATCTCACTCCCTACTCCCACTTACTCTCCCCGTCTTGAGTCAGCCCTTTCAGTCTCTCCTTTCTTGACAATTTTGCCGGCTTCCCTCTCTCTCTATCCTCCCATCCCCCCTCCAGGCAAGAGTTGCCAACACAATCTCAAGTGTCCACCTGATATAATTAGCTCACTCTTCATCAGCATCTCTCTCCCACCCGCTGACCAGTCCCTTTCATTTCTGATGAGTTGTCTTCGGGGATGGTTCCTGTCCTGTGTCAACTGAAGGTCTGGGGAGCATGGCCGCCGGGATTCCTCCAGTCTCAGTCAGACCATTAAGTTTGGTCTTCTTATGAGAATTTGGGGTCTGCATCCCACTGATCTCCTGCTCCCTCAGGGGTCCTCTGCTGAGCTCCCTGTCAGGGCAGTCATCGATTGTGGCCGGGCACCAACTAGTTCTTCTGGTCTCAGGATGATGCAGGTCTCTGGTTCATGTGGCCCTTTCTGTCTCTTGGGCTCTTAGTTGTCATGTGGGCTTGGTGTTCTTCATTTTCCTTTGCTCCAGGTGGGTTGAGACCAATTGCTGCATCTTAGATGGCTGCTTGTTAGCATTTAAGACCCCAGACGCCACATTTCAAAGTGGGATGCAGAATGATTTCATAATAGAATTATTTTGCCAATTGACTTAGAAGTCCCCGCAAACCATGTTCCCCAGACCCCCGCGCTTGCTCCGCTGACCTTTGAAGCATTCATTTTATCCCGGAAACTTCTTTGCTTTTGGTCCAGTCCAATTGAGCTGACCTTCCATGTATTGAGTGTTGTCTTTCCCTTCACCTAAAGCAGTTCTTATCTACTGATTAATCAATAAAAAACCCTCTCCCACCCTCCCTCCCTCCCCCCCTCGTAACCACAAAAGTATGTGTTCTTCTCAGGTTTACTATTTCTCAAGATCTTATAATAGTGGTCTTATACAATATTTGTCCTTTTGCCTCTGACTAATTTCGCTCAGCATAATGCCTTCCAGGTTCCTCCATGTTATGAAATGTTTCAGAGATTCGTCACTGTTCTTTATCGATGCGTAGTATTCCATTGTGTGAATATACCACAATTTATTTACCCATTCATCCGTTGAGGGACACCTTGGTTGCTTCCAACTTTTTGCTATTGTAAACAGAGCTGCAATAAACATGGGTGTGCATATATCTGTTTGTATGAAGGCTCTTGTATCTCTAGGGTATATTCCTAGGAGTGGGATTTCTGGGTTGTATGGTAGTTCTATTTCTAACTGTTTAAGATAACGCCAGATAGATTTCCAAAGAGGTTGTACCATTTTACATTCCCACCAGCAGTGTATGAGAGTTCCAATCTCTCTGCAGCCTCTCCAACATTTATTATTTCGTGTTTTTTGGATTAATGCCAGCCTTGCTGGTGTGAGATGGAATCTCATCGTAGTTTTAATTTGCATTTCTCTAATGGCTAATGATCGAGAGCATTTTCTCATGTATCTGTTGGCTGCCTGAATATCTTCTTTAGTGAAATGTGTGTTCATATCCTTTGCCCACTTCTTGATTGGGTTGTTTGTCTTTTTGTGGTTGAGTTTTGACAGAATCATGTAGATTTTAGAGATCAGGTGCTGGTCGGAGATGTCATAGCTGAAAATTCTTTCCCAGTCTGTAGGTGGTCTTTTTACTCTTTTGGTGAAGTCTTTAGATGAGCACAGGTGTTTGATTTTTAGGAGCTCCCAGTTATCGAGTTTCTCTTCATCATTTTTGGTAATGTTTTGTATTCTGTTTATACCTTGTATTAGGGCTCCTAGGGTTCTCCCAATTTTTTCTTCCATGATCTTTATCGTTTTAGTCTTTATGTTTAGGTCTTTGATCCACTTGGAGTTAGTTTTTGTGCATGGTGTGAGGTATGGGTCCTGTTTCATTTTTTTGCAAATGGATATCCAGTTATGCCAGCACCATTTGTTAAAAAGGCTATCTTTTCCCCAGTTAATTGACACTGGTCCTTTGTCAAATATCAGCTGCTCATACGTGGATGGATCTATGTCTGGGTTCTCAATTCTGTTCCATTGGTCTATGTGTCTGTTGTTGTACCAATACCAGGCTGTTTTGACTACTGTGGCTGTATAATAGGTTCTGAAGTCAGGTAAGGTGAGGCCTCCCACTTTCTTCTTCTTTTTCAGTAATGCTTTGCTTATCCGGGGCTTCTTTCCGTTCCATATGAAATTGGTGATTTGTTTCTCTATCCCCTTAAAATATGACATTGGAATTTGGATCGGAAGTGCGTTAAATGTATAGATGGCTTTTGGTAGAATAGACATTTTTACTATGTTAAGTCTTCCTATCCATGAGCAAGGTATGTTTTTCCACTTAAGTATGTCCTTTTGAATTTCTTGTAGTAGAGCTTTGTAGTTTTCTTTGTATAGGTCTTTTACATCCTTGGTAAGATTTATTCCTAAGTATCTTATCTTCCTGGGGGCTACTGTGAATGGTATTGATTTGGTTATTTCCTCTTCGGTGTTCTTTTTGTTGATGTAGAGGAATCCAAGTGATTTTTGTATGTTTATTTTATAACCTGAGACTCTGCCAAACTCTTCTATTACTTTCAGTAGTTTTCTGGAGGATTCCTTAGGGTTTTCTGTGTATATAATCATGTCATCTGCAAATAGTGATAACTTTACTTCTTCCTTGCCAATCCGGATACCTTTTATTTCTTTGTCTAGCCTGATTGCCCTGGCTAAGACTTCCAACACGATGTTGAATAAGAGCGGTGATAAAGGGCATCCTTGTCTGGTTCCCGTTCTCAAGGGAAATGCTTTCAGGTTCTCTCCATTTAGAGTGATATTGGCTGTTGGCTTTGCATAGATGCCCTTTATTATGTTGAGGAATTTTCCTTCAATTCCTATTTTGGTAAGAGTTTTTATCATGAATGGGTGTTGGACTTTGTCAAATGCCTTTTCTGCATCAATTGATAAGATCATGTGGTTTTTGTCTTTTGATTTATTTATGTGATGGATTACATTAATGGTTTTTCTGATATTAAACCAGCCTTGCATACCTGGTATAAATCCCACTTGATCAGGGTGAATTATTTTTTTGATGTGTCGTTGGATTCTATTGGCTAGAATTTTGTTGAGGATTTTTGCATCAATGTTCATGAGGGATATAGGTCTATAATTTTCTTTTTTTGTGATGTCTTTACCTGGTTTTGGTATCAGGGAGATGGTGGCTTCATAGAATGAGTTGGGTAGTATTCCGTCATTTTCTATGCTTTGGAATACCTTTAGTAGTAGTGGTGTTAACTCTTCTCTGAAAATTTGGTAGAACTCTGCAGTGAAGCCGTCCGGGCCAGGACTTTTTTTTGTTGGGAGTTTTTTGATTACCGTTTCAATCTCTTTTTTTGTTATGGGTCTATTTAGTTGTTCTACTTCTGAGTGTGTTAGTTTAGGTAGGTAGTGTTTTTCCAGGAATTCATCCATTTCTTCTAGGTTTTCAAATTTGTTAGAGTACAATTTTTCATAATAATCTGAAATGATTCTTTTAATTTCATTTGGTTCTGTTGTGATGTGGTCCTTCTCATTTCTTATTCGGGTTATTTGTTTCCTTTCCTGTATTTCTTTAGTCAGTCTAGCCAATGGTTTATCAATTTTGTTAATTTTTTCAAAGAACCAGCTTTTGGCTTTGTTAATTCTTTCGATTGTTTTTCTGTTCTCTAATTCATTTAGTTCAGCTCTAATTTTTATTATTTGTTTTCTTCTGGTGCCTGATGGATTCTTTTGTTGCTCACTTTCTATTTGTTCAAGTTGTAGGGACAGTTCTCTGATTTTGGCTCTTTCTTCTTTTTGTATGTGTGCATTTATTGATATAAATTGGCCTCTGAGCACTGCTTTTGCTGTGTCCCAGAGGTTTTGATAGGAAGTATTTTCATTCTCGTTGCTTTCTATGAATTTCCTTATTCCCTCCTTGATGTCTTCTATAACCCAGTCTTTTTTCAGGAGGGTATTGTTCATTTTCCAAGTATTTGATTTCTTTTCCCTCGTTTTTCTGTTATTGATCTCTAGTTTTATTGCCTTGTGGTCTGAGAAGATGCTTTGTAATATTTCGATGTTTTGGACTCTGCAAAGGTTTGTTTTATGACCTAATATGTGGTCTATTCTAGAGAATGTTCCATGTGCGCTGGAAAAAAAAGTATATTTTGCAGCAGTTGGGTGGAGAGTTCTGTATAAGTCAATGAGGTCAAGTTGGTTGATTGTTGTAATTAGATCTTCCGTGTCTCTGTTGAGCTTCTTACTGGATGTCCTGTCCTTCTCCGAAAGTGGTGTGTTGAAGTCTCCTACTATAATTGTGGAGGTGTCTATCTCACTTTACAGTTCTGTTCAAATTTGATTTATGTATCTTGCAGCCCTGTCATTGGGTGCATAAATATTTAATATGGTTATGTCTTCCTGATCAATTGTCCCTTTTATCATTATATAGTGTCCTTCTTTATCCTTTGTGGTGGATTTAAGTCTAAAGTCTATTTTGTCAGAAATTAATATTGCTACTCCTCTTCTTTTTTGCTTATTGTTTGCTTGATATACTTTTTTCCATCCTTTGAGTTTTAGTTTGTTTGTGTCTCTAAGTCTAAGGTGTGTCTCTTGTAGGCAGCATATAGATGGATCGTGTTTCTTTATCCAGTCTGTGACTCTCTGTCTCTTTATTGGTGCATTTAGTCCATTTACATTCAGGGTAATTATAGATAAATAAGTTTTTAGTGCTGTCATTTTGATGCCTTTTTATGTGTGTTGTTGACAATTTCATTTTTCCACATACTTTTTTGTGCTGAGGCGTTTTTCTTAGTAAATTGTGAGATCCTCATTTTCATAGTGTTTGACTTTATGTTAGTTGAGTCGTTACGTTTTTCTTGGCTTTTATCTTGAGTTATAGACTTGTTATACCTTTTTGTGGTTACCTCATTATATACCCCTATTTTTCTAAGTAAAAACCTAACTTGTATTGTTCTATATCGCCTTGTATCACTCTCCATATGGCAGTTCAATGCCTCCTGTATTTAGTCCCTCTTTTTGATTATTGTGATCTTTTACCTATTGACTTCCATGATTCCCTGTTATGTGTATTTTTTTTTTTAATTAATCTTAATTTGTTTGTTTTTGTGATTTCCCTATTTGAGTTGATATCAGGACGTTCTGTTTTGTGACCTTGTGTTGTGCTGATATCTGATATTATTGGTTCTGTGACCAAACAATATCCTTTAGTATTTCTTGTAGCTTTGGTTTGGTTTTTGCAAATTCTCTAAACTTGTGTTTGTCTGTAAATATCTTAATTTCGCCTTCATATTTCAGAGAGAGTTTTGCTGGATATATGATCCTTGGCTGGCAGTTTTTCTCCTTCAGTGTTCTGTATATGTCGTCCCATTCCCTTCTTGCCTGCATGGTTTCTGCTGAGTAGTCAGAACATATTCTTATTGATTCTCCCTTGAAGGAAACCTTTCTTTTCTCCCTGGCTGCTTTTAAAATTTTCTGTTTATCTTTGGTTTTGTTGAGTTTGATGATAATATGTCTTGGTGTTTTTCTTTTTGGATCAATCTTAAATGGGGTTCGATGAGCATCTTGGATAGATATCCTTTCGTCTTTCATGATGTCAGGGAAGTTTTCTGTCAGAAGTTCTTCAACTATTTTGTCTGTGTTTTCTGTCCCCCCTCCCTGTTCTGGGACTCCAATCACCCGCAGGTTATCCTTCTTGATAGAGTCCCACATAATTCTTAGGGTTTCTTCATTTTTTTTAATTCTTTTATCTGATTTTTTTTCAGCTATGTTGGTGTTGATTCCCTGGTCCTCCAGATGTCCCAGTCTGCATTCTAATTGCTCGAGTCTGCTCCTCTGACTTCCTAGTGTGTTGTCTAATTCTGTTATTTTATTGTTAATCTTTTGGATTTCTACATGTTGTCTCTCTATGGATTCTTGCAACTTATTAATTTTTCCACTATGTTCTTGAATAATCTTTTTGAGTTCTTCAACAGTTTTATCAGTGTGTTCCTTGGCTTTTTCTGCAGATATCCTAATTTCATTTGTGATATCATTAAGCATTCTGTAAATTAGTTTTTTATATTCTGTATCTGATAATTCCAAAATTGTATCTTCATTTGGGAAAGATTTTGATTCTTTTGTTTGGGGGGTTGGAGAAGCTGTCACGGTCTGCTTCTTTAAGTGGTTTGATATGGATTGTTGTCTCCGAGCCATCACTGGGAAACTAGTTTTTCCAGAAAATCCGCTAAAAAGAAAACTGCAGTCAGATCCCTATCAGAGTTCTCCCTCTGGCTCAGGCTATTCAGATGTTAATGAAGCCGCCTGGGGAGGGTGGGGGAGGGAACAGAGAGATAGGAGAGTAGCACCTTAGAATATAGCCAGAGTTGCTTGTCTTGCTTGGAATGACTGTTATATCTGAGATTCCCGCGGGCGCGTCGCCTATGTGTGCTGGCTGTGTGGAGATTGCCCCCAGGGGGTCTGGCCCGCTGGAGTCACGGTCAGATCCTCCGCTTCCAGCCCCACGCCCAGCGTCAAGGCTCCCCTACTGGGACGGTGCACTCTCAACTCCAAAATCAGTCGCTGCCTCCCGGGGACTTCTCGTCTCTCCAGCCGCGTGGCCGTGCCGCCCCTGTGAACCAGGTGGGCCCCCTCCCGGGGTTAGTTCAGATGGGTGGAGTAGCTCCCCGTGCTTGTGCCGCGACCGAGTGTCCCGGCTGGAACGCTGTTCTCCCCACTCCAATACCAGTCGCTGCCTCCCGGGGACTTCTCCTACCGGCTGCGTCCCACGCCGCCCGCGCGACCCGGCTGGTCCCCTTCCCGGGGTTAGTTCAGGGGGTGGAGCAACTCTCCGTGTTTATGGCGTACCTGCGTGCAGTCCAAATCCCTGCGGGACGGTTCCCCGGCTCGGATGCTGCTCTTTCTGCTCCAAGATCAGTCACTGCCTCCCGGGGACTTCTCCTACCAGCTGCGTCCCACGCCGCCCGTGGAACCGGCTGGTCCCCCTCCCGGGGTTAGTTCAGGGGGGTGGAGCAGCTCTCTGTGCTTGTGCCGTACCTGACTGGTACTCTGGCTCCAGGCTCTGGAAACTATCGCTGCTTCCCCGTATTAGTTCGTTCTCCGTCTCTAAATCTGTGTTTGTTGTTCAGGGTTCGTAGATTGTTATGTATGTGATCGATTCACTTGTTTTTCCGTGTCTTTGTTGTAAGAGGGATCGGAGGTAACGTCTGCCTAGTCCGCCATCTTGGCTCCGCCCCCACCTCTTCCAATTTTTGATAAAATATTTTGAGCTTAAGGAGCCCTCCATTTCATGAGTGCACTGTGGGCTGATGGCACTGAGAACCTGGAAAGATCTGTTTCATTTGTATTCAAAGGAACAGGATCACCTGCCAACTCTTTCCTTTTCCTGAAATGGAGCAGCTTCTGGATGTGGACGTTTCTTGGACCGGTTTTAAAGGGCTTTTGTACTATTTCCCCAAGTCCATTCCTGATCCCATCTGGTTCCCAGCCAGGTGGAAACTGGGCCTTGTCTGGAACCTGGGTCGTGCTGCCTGCAGCAGAATCAGCTGCATTATTTGCCTGGGAACTTACAAAAAGGAGAAGACGACTCATTGGCATTTAGGGAACTAACTTCCTTCAGTTTAATCGTGCCTGTTAATTAAAAGTGCTCAAACTGTCACTTCAGACAGTTCCAGAAGGTCCTGGCTCCCAGGGAGAGTGAAATGCTGTTCTGGGATTGACTGGTGTGTTCAGGCATATTTGACAAGGACAATCTATGGAAGGGGTTGTGAAAAAAGGAAGTTGGGTTTTATGTGTTGTAATTAGCGAGAGCCAAATTTGCTTTAACTCTTTGTTTCTCTTTCACCAAAGCAGCTCATATGAATGTTCTTGGAGTTGTAGAAGTTACAAGAAATGGCTCATATATTTATTTTGGAATTGCCATTTTACTGCCTGCTGTTGAATTCATTCAATTATTGTCACAAGTTACGGTGTAAAGTATGAGCTAGGAATCAGATACACATGAGTCCAAATTCTGCCTCTGACCATACCTAGATATACGACTTAAATTTTTGAAACCTCGTACATGCATCTTGGAGTCCCTAGGTGGTGCAAATGGTTAAGTGCTCTATCACTAGCCTAAATGTTGGCAATTTCAACACATCCAGAGGCACCTTGGAAGATAGGCCTGGTGATCTGCTTGCGAAAGGTCACAAGCCTTGAAAATCTTTTTTTTTTTTTAATAATTTTTATTGAGCTTTAAGTGAACGTTTACAAATCAAGTCCGTCTGTCACGTATAAGCTTATATACACCTTACTCCATACTCCCACTTACTCTCCCCCTAATGAGTCAGCCCTTCCAGTCTATCCTTTCGTAACAATTTTGTCAGTTTCTAACCCTCTGTACCCTCCTATCTCCCCTCCAGACAGAGATGCCAACACAGTCTCAAGTGTCCACCTGATACAAGTAGCTCACTCTTCATCAGCTTCTCACTCCTACCCATTGTCCAGTCCCTTCCATGGCTGATGAGTTGTCTTCGGGAATGCTTCCTGTCCTGGGCCAACAGAAGGTTTGGGGACCATGACCGCCGGGATTCCTCTGGTCTCAGTCAGACCATTAAGTATGGTCTTTTTCTGAGAATTTTTTTTTTTTTTTTTTTTTTTTATCACACTGATCTCCTGCTCCCTCAGGGGTTCTCAGTTGTGCTCCATGTCAGGGCAGTCATTGGTTGTGGCCAGGCACCATCTAGTTCTTCTGGTCTCAGGATGATGTAAGTCTCTAGTTCATGTGGCCCTTTCTGTCTCTTGGGCTCATAGTTATCGTGTGACCTTGGTGTTCTTCATTCTCCTTTGATCCAGGTGGGTTGAGACCAATTGATGCATCTTAGATGGCCGCTTGTTAGCATTTAAGACCCCAGACGCCACATTTCAAAATGGGATGCAGAATGTTTTCATAATAGAATTATTTTCCCAATTGACTTAGAAGTCCCCTTAAACCATGGTCCCCAAACCCCCGCCCTTGCTCCGCTGACCTTTGAAGCATTCAGTTTATCCCGGAAACTTCTTTGCTTTTGGTCCAGTCCAGTTGAGCTGACCTTCTGTGTATTGAGTATTGTCCTTCCCTTCACCTAAAGCAGTTCTTATCTACTAACTAATCAGTAAATAACGCTCTCCCACCCTCCCTCCCTCCCCCCCTCGTAACCACAAAAGTATGTGTTCTTCTCAGTTTATACTATTTCTCAAGATCTTATAATAGTGGTCTTATACAATATTTGTCCTTTTGCCTCTGACTAATTTCGCTCACCATAATGCCTTCCAGGTTCCTCCATGTTATGAAATGTTTCACAGATTCGTCACTGTTCTTTTTTGATGCATAGTATTCCATTGTGTGAATATACCACAATTTATTTAACCATTCATTCATTGACAGACACCTTGGTTGCTTCCAGCTTTTTGCTATTGTACACAGAGCTGCAATAAACATGGGTGTGCATATATCTGTTCATGTGAAGGCTCTTATTTCTCTAGGATATATTCCAAGGAGTGGGATTTCTGGGTTGTATGGTAGTTCTATTTCTAACTTTTTAAGAAAACGCCATATAGATTTCCAAAGTGGTTGTACCATTTTACATTTCCACCAGCAGTGTACAAGAGTTCCAATCTCTGCGCAGCCTCTCCAACATTTATTATTTTGTGTTTTTTGGATTAATGCCAGTCTTGTTGGAGTGAGATGGAATCTCATCGTAGTTTGAATTTGCATTTCTCTTAATGGCTAATGATCGAGAGCATTTCCTCATGTATCTGTTAGCTGCCTGAATATCTTCTTTAGTGAAATGTGTGTTCATATCGTTTGCCCACTTCTTGATTGGGTTGTTTGTCTTTTTGTGGTTCAGTTTTAACAGAATCATATAGATTTTAGAGATCAGGCTCTGGTCGGAGATGTCATAGCTGAAAATTCTTTCCCAGTCTGTAGGTGGTCTTTTTACCCTTTTGGTGAAGTCTTTAGATGAGCATAGGTGTTTGATTTTTAGGAGCTCCCAGTTATCTGGTTTCTCTTCATCATTTTTGGTAATGTTTTGTATTCTGTTTATGCCTTGTATTAGGGCTCCTAAGGTTGTCCCTATTTTTTCTTCCATGATCTTTATCATTTTAGTCTTTATGTTTAGGTCTTTGATCCACTTGGAGTTAGTTTTTATGCTTGTTGTGAGGTATGGGTCCTGTTTCATTTTTTTGCAAATGGATATCCAGTTATGCCAGCACCATTTGTTAAAAAGACTATCTTTTCCCCAATTAACTGACTCTGAGCCTTTGTCAAATATCAGCTGCTCATATGTGGATGGATTTATGTCTGGGTTCTCAATTCTGTTCCGTTGGTCTGTGTGCCTGTTGTTGTACCAGTACCAGGCTGTTTTGACTAGTGTGGCTGTATAATAGGTTCTGAAATCAGGTAGAGTGAGGCCTCCCACTTTCTTCTTCTTTTTCAGTAATACTTTACTTATCCGAGGCTTCTTTCCCTTCCATATGAAGCTGGTGACTTGTTTCTCCATCACATTAAAAGATGTCGTTGGAATTTGGATCTGAAGTGCATTGTATGTATAGATGGCTTTTGGTAGAATAGACATTTTTACTATGTTAAGTCTTCCTATCCATGAGCAAGGTATGTTTTTCCACTTAAGTAGGTCCTTTTTAGTTTCTTGTAGTAGTACTTTGTAGTTTTCTTTGTATAGGTCTTTTACATCTTTGGTAAGATTTATTCCTAAGTATTTTATCTTCTTGGGGGCTACTGTGAATGGTATTGATTTGGTGATTTCCTCTTCGATGTTCTTTTTATTGTTGTAGAGGAATCCAAGTGATATTTGTATGTTTATCTTGTAACCTGAGACTCTGCCAAACGCTTGTATTAGTTTCAGTAGTTTTCTGGAGGATTCCTTAGGGTTTTCTGTGTATAAGATCATGTCATCTGCAAATAGAGACAATTTTACTTTCTCCTTGCCAATCTGGATGCCCTTTATTTCTTTGTGTAGCCTAATTGCTCTGGCTAGGACCTCTAGCACAATGTTGAATAAGAGCAGTGATAAAGGGCATCCTTGTCTCGTTCCCGTTCTCAAGGGAAATGCTTTCAGGCTCTCTCCATTTAGAGTGATGTTGGCTGTTGGCTTTGTATAGATGCCCTTTATTATGTTGAGGAATTTTCCTTCAATTCCTATTTTGCTGAGAGTTTTTATCATGAATGGGTGTTGGACTTTGTCAAATGCCTTTTCTGCATCAATTGATAAGATCATGTGGTTTTTGTCTTTTGTTTTATTTATATGGTGGATTACATTAATGGTTTTTCTAATATTAAACCAGCCTTGCATACCTGGTAAAAATCCCACTTGGTCATGGTGGATTATTTTTTTGATATGTTGTTGAATTCTATTGGCTAGAATTTTGTTGAGGATTTTTGCATCTATGTTCATTACGGATATAGGTCTGTAATTTTCTTTTTTTGTGATGTCTTTACCTGGTTTTGTTATCAAGGATATGGTGGCTTCCTAGAATGAGTTAGGCAGTACTCTGTCATTTTCTATCCTTTGAAATACCTTTAGTAGTAGTGGTGTTAACTCTTCTCTGAAAGTTTGATAGAACTCTGCAGTAAAGCCATCCGGGCCAGGGATTTTATTTGTTGGGAGTCTTTTGATTACCGTTTCAATCTCTTTTTTTGTTATGGGTCTATTTCGTTGTTCTACTTCTGATTGTGTTAGTTTAGGTAGGTAGTGTTTTTCTAGGAATTCATCCATTTCTTCCAGGTTTGCAAATTTTTTACAGTACAATTTTTCGTAATAATCTGATATGATTCTTTTAATTTCAGTTGCGTCTGTTGTGATGTGGCCCATTTCATTTCTTATTTGGGTTATTTGTTTCCTTTCCTGTATTTCTTTAGTCACTCTGGCCAATGGTTTATCAATTTTGTTAATTTTTTTCAAAGAACCAGCTTTTAAGACTTGAAAATCTTATGGAGCAGCTCTACTCTGCACACATGAGGTTGCCATGAGCTGTAATTGACTTAATGGCAACTAAGAACAACAACATGCATCTTAATAAATAAAAAATTTAAATAAAAAGAAAACTGGGGCTAAAAATTGGGCATAATGTTACATATCTCAGGATGTCTAGGACTGAATGAGATAATTTATGTAATAAGCCTGGGGTATCTAAGACATTTGATAATAGTTACTTTCATTTTTACTTCCCTATCTTTTAGCATAGGGTTGTGCTGGTCCAAACCACAGTCTTTTCAGTCGCCTCATATGCATGGGACAGCTGCTCAGTGAAAAAGGAAAACAGAAGAAGAACTGATGCATTCAAATTGTGGTGATGCGAAGGAATACTGAACATACCGTGGACCGCCAGAAGAATGAACAAATCAGTCTTAGAGCATATACAACTGGAATGTTCCTTAGAAACAAGGGTGGTAAGACTTCAACTCACAAGCCATCAGGGAAGAACAATCGCCAGAAAACGGTATCTTGCATGGAAAATTTGTTGTTTTTAGGTGCCATTGAGTCAGTTTTGACTCATGTACAACATGACCCAGCGTACAACAGAACAAAATGCTGCCAGGTCCTGCGCCATCCTCACAATTGTTACTACAGGCTTGAACTCATTGTTGCAGCCACTATGTCAATCCATCTTGTTGAGGTTCTTCTTTTTTGGTAACTTGCTACTTTACCAAGAACAATGTCCTTCTTAAGGGACTGGTCCCACCTGATAGCATGTCCGAAGCATGTGAGACAAAATCTTGCCATCCTCACGTTTAAGGAACATTCTGGCTATACTTCTTCCAAGACATATTTATTCCTTCTTCCAGCAGTTCATGGTATATTCAGTATTCTTTGCCAACAACATAATTCAAAGGCATCAATTCTTTGGTCTTTCTTATTCATTGTCCAGCTTTCGCATGCATATGAGGCGATTGAAAACACTATGGCTTGGGTCAGGCACACCTTCATTCTCAAAGTGACATGTGTGCTTTTTAACACTTTAAAAAAGTTTTTTTGCAGCAGGTTTGCCTGGTGAAATAGGTCATTTGGTTTCTTGACTGCTGCTTCCAGGGGGGTTGATCGTGGATCCAAGTAAAATGAAATCCTTGACAATATATTCTCCACTTATCAAGATGTTGCTTATTGTCCAGTTGTGAGGATTTTTGTTTTCTCTCTGTTGAGGTGTAATCCATACTGAAGGCTATAGTCTGATCTTCCTCAGTAAGTTCTTCAAGTCCTCTTCACTTCCAACAAGCAAAGTTGTTTCATCTTCATATCAGGTCATTAATGAGTCTTCCTCCAATCCTGATGTCCTGTTCTTCATATAGTCTAGCTTCTCTGACTATATATATTGAGTAAGTATGGTAAAAGGATACAACCCTGATGCACACGTTTCTTTTTTTATTATTGTGCTCTGGATCAAGGTTTACAGAACAAATTAGTTTCTCATTTAACAATTAACACACATATTTTTTGTGACATTGGTTGCCAAACCTACAATGTGTCAACACTCTCTCCTTCTTGACCTTGGGTTCCTCATTTCCATTTGTCCAGCTTCCCTGTCCCCTTCTGTCTTCTTGTCCTTGCCCCTGGGCTAGTGTTGCCCATTTAGTCTCATATGCATGGTTCAACTGCGTGTGTTATTGTTTGTTTTATGGGCCTATCTGATCTTTGGCTGAAGTGTGAACCTCAGGAGTGACTTCAGTACTGAGTTAAAATGGTGTCTGGAGGCCATAATCTAGGGGTTTCTCCAGTCTCTGTCAGACTAGTAAGTCTGCTCTTTTTTTGTACGTTTGAATTTTCTTTTACATTTTTCTCCATTTCTGTCCAGGACCCTCTGTTGTGACCCCTGTCAGAGCAGTTGTTGGTAGTAGCCAGAAACCATCTAATTAATGCACACCTTTTCTGATTTTAAACCACGAAGTATCCCCTTGTTCTGTTCAAAGACTGCCTCCTGGTATGTGTCCAGGTTCTTCATGAGCACAGTTAAGTGTTCCTTCCATCTTCTTTAGATGCTTCCTGTGTGGTTCACTATTTTGCCCATAGAATCCTTCACCATTGCATCTCGAGGCTTGAATTTTGTCTTTAGTTCTTTCAGCTTGAAAAATGCCACGTGGGTTCTTCCCTTTTGGTTTTCTAACTCCAGGTCTTTGTGTATGTAATTATAATACTTTGTCTTCTTGAGCCGCCCTTTGAAATCTTCTTTTCAGCTCTTTTAGTTCATCATTTCTCCTGTTCACTTTAGCTACTTGACGTTCAAGAACAACATTGAGTCTCTTCTGACATCCATTTTGGTCATTTCTTTTTTTCCTGTCTTTTAATGACCTCTTGCTTTCTTCATGTATGATGTCCTTGATGTCATTCCACAATTCATTTGGTCTTCAGTCATTAGTGTCCAATGCATCAAATCTATTCTTGAGATGGTCTCTAAATTCAAGTGGGATATACTCAAGGTTGCACTTTGCTCTATTGGACTTTTTCTAATTTTCTTCAGCTTGGACTTGAAATTGCACATAAGCAATTGTTGGCCTGTTTTGCTGTTGGCCCTTGGCCTTGTTCTGACTGATGGTACTGAGCTTCTCCGTTGTTTCTCCACAGATGTAGCTGATTTTACTCCTGTGTATTCCATCTGGTGAGGTGCACGTGTGTAGTCACCGTTTATGTTGTTGAAAAAAAGATATTTGCAATGAAGAAGTCTTTGGTCTTGCAAAGTTCTATCATGTGATCTCCAGCATCATTTCTATCGTCAAGGCTGTTTTTCCAACTACCAACCCTTCTTCTTTGTTTCCAACTTTCCCATTCCAATCACCAGTAATTATCAATGCATCCTGATTGCATGTTTGATCAATGTCAGACTGCAGAGGTTGGTAAAAATCTTCCATTTCTTCATCTTTGGCTTTAGTGGTTGTTGTGGGAATTTGAATAATGGTCATACTAACTGGTCTTCCTTGTAAAAAAAAAAAAAAAGGTGTATGGATATTATGCTATCATTAACAGAGTTGTACTTCAGGATAGATGTTGAAATGTTCTTTTTGATGGTGAATGCAATGCCATTCCTCTGCAATTTGTCATTCCTGACATATTAGGCTATATGATTGTCCAATTCAAAATGGCCAATACCAGTCCATTTCAGCTCACTAATACCTAGGACATCAATGTTTATGCATTCTATTTCATTTTTGACCATTTCCAATTTTCTTAGATTCATACTTCGTACATTACACCTTCTGATTATTAATGGATATTTGCAGTTGTTTCTTCTCATTTTGAGTCATGCCACATCAGCAGATGAAGGTCCTGAAAGCTTGACTCCATTCACGTCATTAAGGTTGACTCTGCTTTGAGGAGGCAATTCTTCCCTAGTCGTCTTTTGAGTGCTTTCCAATCTTAGGGGCTCTTCTTTTGGAACTATATCAGATGGTGTTCCTCTTTCATTCATAAGGTTTTCACTGGATAATTTTTTCAGAAGTAGACTACCAGGCCTTTCTTCCTAGGGTGTCTTAGTCTGGAAGCTCAGCTGAAACCTGTCCACCATGGGTGACCATACTGGTATTTGATTACCAGTGGCATAACTTTCAGCTTCACAGCAAGATGCAAGCCCCCCCCAATACGACAGTAGGATAAACTGACAGATATGTGGGGGTGTGAACTCATAGCAACCTAAATGTGATAGAGTAGAACTATCCCATAGGATTCTCTTGGCTGTAATCTTTACTGGAGGAAATCACCAGATCTTTTCTCCCATGAAACTACTGTGTGGATTTGAATTGTTGACATTTTGGTTGGCAGCTGAGTGCTTTCACCATTGTCCACCAGAGCTCACATCATTAGCCGTTAGAGATATGCTTATGTAAACTACAATGAGGTATCCCTTCACTCCCTCTAGGACGGATTAGATTAAAAAGGAAAATAACAAATGTTGGCGAGGATGTGGAGAAATTGGAACTCTTATGCATTGCTGGTGGGCATGCAAAATGGTACAGCCATTGTGGAAAATAGTTTGGTGGTTCTTCAAAAAGTTAAATGTAGAACTACCATATGACACAACAATTCCACTCTTAAGTATATACCCAAGAGACATGAATGCAGCAATGTGAACATATTCATTGCAGCACTATTCATGATAGCCAAAAGTTGGAAACAGCCTAAGTGTCCATCAATGGATGAAGGGATAAACAAAATGTAATACATACATACAATGGGATACTACTCGGCCATAAAGAGAAATGAAGCCCTGATCCATGCTACAACATGAGTTAACCTCAAAAACCTTGTGATCAGTGAAATAAGTTAATTACAAAAGGCTAAATATTGTATGATTCTCCTTACCTGAGATAACAAGAATATAAAAACATATAGAGACCAAAGTTTATTAGTGATTACCAGAGGGAGGAGAAGGGGTGAAAAGGGGAATCATTGCTTAGAAAGCACTGAATGTTTGTTTATGGTGATGGGAAATTTGGCAATGATTATGGGTGATGGTTGAACAAAATGATTAATGTATTTGATATCATCATGAAATTGTACACCCGACAAATGTTTAATTGGCAAATGTTGTGTTATATGTATTTCTGCAACAATAAAAATTTAATAAAAACAAGTTAATGGATAGAATTCTCTCAATTGCCAATTCTTTAACTTTCCTGAAACGTTGATTCTTGCCCGTGATTTTCTGTCGGGAAGTTCTTACACTGCCTTCAAAGACATCTCATTGCACCAAGGTAAAGGCTCAGTCCTCTCTGTTGTTCTCAGATCACCGTTCTTCCAGGCTTTTCACACTATTGTCGGGGACTAGATCTCCCAGGCTCCTCTGGCTTTTTGCTAGGTTGACCCATTGTAGACACTGTTAAGACTGAGAGTAAAAGGAAAGGAGGAGCCAAGGCATTTCTGTCCTTCTCTTTGTGCTTCCTGAGGTATTTCTGGTAGCAGATCTGTTGTTCTAGATTTTGCCAGGCAGACCCTCTGTGGTTCCTGATTTACCACCTGACCCCAGCCCGTGGGCTCCTGTAGCACCATTTCCTCTCTTAGCTCCTGCAGCCTAGAGGGGATTGCTCTTGCTAAGCTCCGGATACTCTCTCTGTCCCGTTTGGTTCTCAGCCCTTCATCCCCAGTGAAACCAATTATATTTTCTCTGATTTACATTCTCTCCAATTTAAAATATTTAGATGGGTTTCTGTTTTCTTGATTAGATGTGACTGAAATATTTCTAGGCCTGTCCTCTGCTAACCGCTCTAGTTTTATATGCCACCTTTTTTTCCTATGAGTTTTTGACCTCTGACTTTATTAAGGTTTATTATATTTCCTGAATGTGTCCTTGTTTCTCTCATTTAGATAATTCCTACTCATTCTCAGGAGTGTAACTTTTCCTCCAGAACAACTCTCCTGACCCTGCTAGACCATCTAGATGCCCTTCTATTTCTCCTGTAGCAATCTATGGTACCACCTACCACATTTTAACTTAGCTGCTGATTTGTCCATCTCCCCAGAATGCAAGCAAACTCAGGGAGAGTTTGAGTCATGATTTCCCTTTTCAGTACTGTTCCCATGGCTTCTGGCATGATGTCTGATACATAGATGGAGGTCAAAATAATTTCCAGTAAATAAATAAATGGCAAATATCATATGAATTTTAAAGAAAACCAATCCATGTTAGTGGCTGTAATTTTGTGTTGCAAATATAAAAGTAAACTTTTAATTTCTTAAAATAATTCTTTATCCAAATGGTGGATTAAAGTTTGAGAGCATTTCATGGTGTTCTACAAAGAAGACCTTGATCTCCAGTTGCTCTGGCACCTATAGCTGCCTTCAGATCACTGCTGTCATCTTTTCCATTCCTCATTTCCTGTCTTGGACTCTGTTTCTCTGAGCCTTGTTTTTGCCTCACATTAAGCTCTCAGCTGATAAACTAAAGGTTGGCAGTTCGGATGCACCACATGGCTCCCCAGAAGGAAGACCTGGCAATCTGCTTCCATAAAGATTACAGTCAAGAAAACCTTATGGGACAGTTCTACTCTGTTATATAAGGTCACTGAGTCAGAATCGTCTCCACGGCACCCAAGAACAACAACAATGCACTGTTGGGCAAATGGTAGCTCATGTGCAAAACCAGAAAGGTCTTGGAGACAATTCCAAATTCAAAAGTAGGTGAGAAAATAGTGGTATTTTCAGGCACCAGTAAAACAGAACTGTTAGGAAGATATATTGTGATAAGAAAGCCTCCCGATTTCTCTTATCTCACCATATTGGTAACCCTTTCTTGACTACTTAAGTGTGCCTAGCTGTGTATGTATGTGTGTTTGTGAAAGAGAGAAGTGAGAGAAACAGAGAGAGAAAAATTGAGTGAGAAAGGGCTATATTTTTAAACATGAATTCAAATTTAAGTTTTCTCTTGCCAGAAGAAGGGACAGGAAGTATAATAGAGGGCTAAGAATCTGAATTGTGGAGCTAGTCAAAAGTGTGCTTGAATCTTATCTTTATCAGTTAATAACTAAGTGAACCTCCTATGGCCCATTATTTTTTCATTTGTAAAATAAAAAGAAAATCTCACAGTGCTCTTGTGAAGATTAAATCATATAAAAACCAAACCAAACCCCTTGCCGTCAAGTCGATTCCTACTCATGGTGACCCTATAGGAGAGAGTAGAACTGCCTTATAGAGTTTCCAAGGAGTGCCTTGCAGATTCAAACTGCAGGCCTTTTGGTTAGCAGCTGTAGCTCTTAACTGCTATGCCACCACGATTTCCAAATCATATAAAAGTTCTGAAAAGTGATGTCAAAATTTAAAGTGCCCTACAAATATGAGTTGCAATTAAAAGAGGTTCATTTAGAGATGATCCCTGTTTAGAGGGTCAAGAGCAATGGCACAGAGGCAAGTCCGAATAGACTTTTCATTTACCAGCTCCAAAGAATGGATAATTCTGGAAAAAAAATCCTTTCTACCGGTGCACTGTCAGACCGTAGTAACTTATAATGTGAGAATTTATCTCAGATGACAAATATTCAGGTAACTTTATAGGGCCTGACATAAATATAAAGGAAGGGCTTGCCTTGCTCTGTGAGTTTTAAGAGACAGAACTGACTAGGTGATGTCTGGGAGGTTTGGTGCCGATGTGTTTTCATTTTATTTTTGCCATTCAACCCTCAGAAAATATATGACAGATGTTGGTTGGGTGCAAGCTCTGGTTTCGGAGGTAGGTGGGTAGAAGAATAAGATGGGAATGTTGTCCATGTACTGGCTGGGCCTGGAGCCTGAGGAACAATTCCATCTCCCTAGCTGTGTCAGTTTGCTCCTTGCCCCCACCTGCCTCCTGCTGTGCTCTGATGTGTCCATGGTGTAGGTCCCTGTGTGGTGTTCCAGGAAATCAGTAGTGGCTTGTTTGGGACAGGAAACCTTGGTGGCATAGTGTTTAAGTGTACGACTGCTAACTAAAAGGTCGAGAGTTCCAATCCACCAGCCGCTCCTTGGAAACTCTATGGGGCATTTCTGCTCTGTCCTATAGGGTCACCATGAGTTGGAATCAACTCGATGGCAATGGGATTGGTGTTTTTTGGTTTTGTCTGGGACAGAGTGTAAAGGTGCTTTGATGATACCACTTCCTAGGTAACAGAGCCTGCACTAATTATTTCACATGCATTTCCTAAACAAAGCTTTACTGTTATGAGGCATAGATGTGGATCATGATTAAAACTAAAGGTTTTATCACTAGAAAATTTGCTAGAGCAAGAGCCACTTAGTGTCACTTGGATACTGCTTTTTTTTCTTTTTAACATTGAAGTGAAGTTGGAGATAAGAAATAACCATTTACAGGGGGCCAAGATGGCTGACTAGGTAGAAGCTACCTCAGATCCCTCTTGCAACAAAGACTCGGAAAAACAAGTGAATCACTCACATACATGACAATCTACGAACCCTGACCATCAAACAAAGATCTAAAGAGTTGACCTGAGTGACAGAGACTGAGAAAAAACAACCACAGGGAAGCAGCGACTGTTTTCGGAGCCTGGACCCAGTGTCCCAATCAGGAAACCTTGGCGCCGGGCTTTGGACTAGGCACAGGAGAGCTGAGCAGAGCATCCTGAGACAGCGCAAACATGGGACACAGCCCTAGCCCCGACAAGTGACCTCAGGGGAAGCCCAGCCAGTGCACACAGATAGTGCAGAGACACGGCTGACAGGAGGAGAAGTCACTGGGAGGCAGTGACTGGTTTTGGAGCCTGGAGTGCGGCGTCCCAGCCAAAGAACCTTGGCGCTGGGCTTTGGACTGGGAGCGGAGGAACTAACCACGGCTTCTGAGACAGTGCAAGCACGGGACACCGGCCTGACCCTCGGGGGCAATCTCTACCCAGCCAGGGTACACAGTTGATGTGTCCCTCGGGAATCTCAGATAAAACACTCATCCCAAGCAAGATAAGTAACTTTGTCTATAATCCGGGGTGCTACTCTCTCCTATTTATCTGAACCCTCCCCTCCCCTTCCCAGGAGGCTTCATTAACATTGGAATTTGCTGAGCCAGAGAGTGAACTGCACTGCGGTTTTTCTTCCTTCCTTCCTTCCTTCCTTCCTCCCTCCCTCCCTCCCTCCCTCCCTCCCTCCCTCCCTTTCTTTCTTTCTTTTTTTTTTTTTTTGGTCTTTTCCTAACCCATTCTCCTGGCCTGAGAGAAGCAGCTACAAAAAACCCAGGGACCAAAAATCCTTCCATAATTGGACTAAAAACACAGAACCAGCTCCAGCCAAGCATATGTGATCCACAGTCTTAGGCTTTCATCCCTACAGGGAACAAGGTGGCTATTATAATGCAAAGGCATTTCTGATAGGGATCTGACTGTAATTGTTTTAGGGGATTACTGGAAAGACAGGTTTCCCAGGTCTGATATCTCTGTGTATTCAACAGAGCCCTCACTGACCCACAACAGGGAACTGAGGGCTGAAGCTCCCTCCAGACCACCTAGCCTCCTGCCTTAGGGTCTAAGGAGGGTGACACCTACCAATCTGTAGAGGTACTTGCATTGGGGGCCAAAGGTACACCTGCAGAGCCCTCCTAAACCAAAAAGGTGCTTTAGGAAGAGACACACACCTACCTCACTGGCACTTAGGGGAAGCCTGTCAGCACCCTGCCCCCCCTGGAGTGTGAACCCCTGCTGCTACTAGAATCTGGTGCACACAATTATCACAACTATCACCACTACTTCTCTAGGTGGATAGGTGACATTCTGCACCACACACTTGATGACCCAAAATCAGATTCTACTCAAGAATAGTAAATGGACTCAGGCTTATATATCTGGTAACAGCCCAAACCAGCTGGTAATAGGACATAAGTGAGTGAAGGGCTACAACAATCAAGACAGCGCAATCTAGTAGCCCATCTACGTATATTGAAAGAAAACAAAACAAGATAAGACTCAGTGAGCAAATATAGAATAAATCACTACAATATCTTGGTGATGGCTCGGAGAGAGCAGTCGATATCAAACCACGTAAAGAAGCAGACCATGACTGCTTCTAAAACTCCCCAAACTAAAGAATCAAAATCTTTCCCAAATAAAGATACAATCCTGGAATATAAAAAACTACTTCAAGACATCAGGGATGACCTCAGAAATGAAATAAGGCAATCTACAGAAAAAGCCAAGGAACACACTGATAAAGCAGTTGAAGAACTCAAAAAGATTATTCAAGAACACAGTGGAAAAATTAATAAGTTGCAAGAATCCATAGAAAGCATTCAGAAATCCAAAAGATTAACAATAAAATTACAGAATTAGACAACACAATAGGAAGTCAGAGGAGCAGACTCGAGCAATTGGAATGCAGAGTGGGAGAACTGGAGGACCAGGGAATTGACACCAATATAGCTGGAAAAAAATCAGATAAAAGAATTTAAAAAAATGAAGAAACCCTAAGAATCATGTGGGACTCTATCAAGAAGAATAACTTGTGTGTGATTGGAGTCCCACAACAGGGAGGGACAACAGAAAACACAGAGAGAATAGTTGAAGATCCGTTGGCAGAAAACTTCCCTGACATCATGAAAGACGAAAGGATATCTATCCAAGATGCTCATCGAAACTCATTTAAGATTGATCCAAAAAGAAAATCACCAAGACATATTATCACCAAACTTGCCAATACCAAAGCTAAAGAGAAAATTTTAAAAGCAGCCAGGGATAAAAGAAAGGTCTCCTACAAAGGAGAATCAATAAGAATAAGTTCAGACTACTCAGCAGAAACCATGCAGTCAAGAAGGCAATGGGATGACATATATAGAGCACTGAAGGAGAAAAACTGCCAGCCAAGGATCATATATCCAGCAAAACTCTCTCTGAAATATGAAGGTGAAATTAAGACATTTACAGATAAACACAAGCTTAGAGAATTTGCAAAAAACCAAACCAAAGCTACAAGAAATACTAAGGGAAATTGTTTGGTCAGAAAACCAATAATATCAGATACCAGCACAACACAAGGTCACAGAACAGAACGTCCTGATATCAACTCAAATAGGGACATAAAAAAAAAACAAATTCAAATTAATTAAAAAAAATGATCAAAGCAGGGAATCATTGAAGTCAATAACTAAAAGATGACAATAATCAAAAAGAGGGACTAAATACAGGTGGCACAGAACTGCCATATGGAGAGGGAAACAAGGCGATATAGGACAATACAAGTTAGGTTTTTACTTAGAAAAATAGGGGTAAATATTAAGGTAACCACAAAGAGGTATAACAACTCCATCACTCAAAATAAAAACTAAGAAAAACATAACGACTCAGCAAACATAAGGTCAAATACTATGAAAATGAGGAACACACAATTTACAAAGGAAAACATCTCAGCACAAAAAAGTAAGTGGAAAAATGAAATTGTCAACAACACACATAAAAAGGCATCAAAATGACAGCACTAAACACATACTTATCTATAATTACGCTGAATGTAAATGGTCTAAACGCATCAATAAAGAGACAGAGAGTCTCAGACTGGATAAAGAAACACGATCCGTATATACGCTGCTTACAAGAGACACACCTTAGACATACAGACACAAACACACTAAAACTCAAAAGATGGAAAAAAATATATCAAGCAAACAATAAGCAAAAAAGAGCAGGAGTAGCAATACTAATTTCAGACAAAATAGACTTTAAAGTTAAAAGCACCACAAAGGATAAAGAAGGACACTACATAATGATAAAAGGGACAATTGACCGGGAAGATATAACCATATTAAATATTTATGCACCCAATGACAGGCTGCAAGATACATAAAACAAACTTTAACAGAACTGAAAAGTAAGATAGACACCTCCACAATTATAGAAGGAGACTTCAACACACCACTTTCAGAGAAGGATGGGACATCTAGTAAGAAGCTCAATAGAGACACGGAAGACCTAATTGCTATAATCAACCAACTTGACCTCATTGACTAATATAGAACAGTCCACCCAACTGCTGCGAAGTATACTTTTTTTTTTCTAGTGCACATGGAACATTCCCTAGAATAGACCACAAATTAGGTCATAAAACAAACCTTTGCAGAATCCAAAACATCAAAATATTATAAAGCATCTTCTCAGACCACAAGGCCATAAAAGTGGAAATCAATAACAGAAAAATTAGGGAAAAGAAATCAAATACTTGGGAACTGAACAATACCCTGCTGAAAAAAGACTGGGTTACAGGAGACATTAAGGAGGCAATAAAGAAATTCATAGAATGCAAGAAGAATGAAAATACCTCCTATCAAAACCTCTGGGACATAGCAAAAGCAGTGCTCAGAGGTCAATTTATATCGATAAATGCACACATGCAAAAAGAAGAAAGAGCCAGAATCAGAGAACTGTCCCTACAACTTGAACAAATAGAAAGTGAGCAACCAAAGAATCCATCAGGCACCAGAAGAAAACAAATAATAAAAATGAGAGCTGAACTAAATGAATTAGAGAACAGAAAAACAATTGAAAGAATTAACAAAGCCAAAAGCTGCTTTTTGAAAAAATTAACAAAATTGATAAACCATTGGCCAGAGTGACTAAAGAAATACAGGAAAGGAAACAAATAACCCGAATAAGAAACGAGATGGGCCACATCACAACAGACCCAACTGAAATTAAAAGAATCATATCAGATTATTATGAAAATTGTACTCTAACAAATTTGAAAACCTAGAAGAAATGGATGAATTCCTGGAAAAACACTACCTACCTAGACTAATACAATCAGAAGTAGAACAACTAAATAGACCCATAACAAAAAAAGAGATTGAAACGGTAATCAAAAAACTCCCAACAAAAAAAAAGTCCTGGCCCAGATGGCTTTACTGCAAAGTTCTATCAAACTTTCAGAGAAGAGTTAACACCACTTCTACTAAAGGTTTTCAAAGCATAGAAAATGACGGAATACTGCCTAACTCATTCTAGGAAGCCACCATATCCTTGATAACAAAACCAGGTAAAGACATCACAAAAAAAGAAAATTACGGACCTATATCCCTCATGAACATAGATGCAAAAATCCTCAACAAAATTCTAGCCAATAGAATTCAACAACATATCAAAAAAATAATCCACCATGACCAAGTGGGATTTTTACCAGGTATGCAAGGCTGGTTTAATATTAGAAAAACCATTAATGTAATCCACCATATAAATAAAACAAAAGACAAAAACCACATGATCTTATCAATTGATGCAGAAAAGGCATTTGACAAAGTCCAACACCCATTCATGATAAAAACTCTCAGCAAAATAGGAATTGAAGGAAAATTCCTCAACATAATAAAGGGCATCTATACAAAGCCAACAGCCAACATCACTCTAAATGGAGAGAGCCTGAAAGCATTTCCCTTGAGAACGGGAACGAGACAAGGATGCCCTTTATCATTGCTCTTATTCAACATTGTGCTAGAGGTCCTAGCCAGAGCAATTAGGCTACACAAAGAAATAAAGGGCATCCAGATTGGCAAGGAGAAAGTAAAATTGTCTCTATTTGCAGATGACATGATCTTATACACAGAAAACCCTAAGGAATCCTCCAGAAAACTATTGAAACTAATAGAAGAGTTTGGCAGAGTCTCAGGTTATAAGATAAACATACAAATATCACTTGGATTCCTCTACATCAACAAAGGAACATCGAAGAGGAAATCACCAAATCAATACCATTCACAGTAGCCCCCAAGAAGATAAAATACTTAGGAATAAATCTTACCAAAGATGTAAAAGACCTATACAAAGAAAACTACAAAGTACTACTACAAGAAACTAAAAAGGACCTACTTAAGTGGAAAAACATACCTTGCTCATGGATAGGAAGACTTAACATAGTAAAAATGTCTATTCTACCAAAAGCCATCTATACATACAATGCACTTCAGATCCAAATTCCAACGACATCTTTTAATGTGATGGAGAAACAAATCACCAGCTTCATATGGAAGGGAAAGAAGCCTCGGATAAGTAAAGCATTACTGAAAAAGAAGAAGAAAGTGGGAGGCCTCACTCTACCTGATTTCAGAACCTATTATACAGCCACAGTAGTCAAAACAGCCTGGTACTGGTACAACAACAGGCACATAGACCAAAGGAACAGAATTGAGAACCCAGACATAAATCCATCCACATATGAGCAGCTGATATTTGACAAAGGACCAGTGTCAGTTAACTGGGGAAAAGATAGTCTTTGTAACAAATGGTGCTGGCATAACTGGATATCCATTTGCAAAAAAATGAAACAGGACCCATACCTCACAACAAGCACAAAAACTAACTCCAAGTGGATCAAAGACCTAAACATAAAGACTAAAACGATAAAGATCATGGAAGAAAAAATAGGGACAACCTTAGGAGCCCTAATACAAGGCATAAACAGAATACAAAACATTACCAAAAATGATGAAGAGAAACCAGATAACTGGGAGCTCCTAAAAATCAAACACCTATGCTCATCTAAAGACTTCACCAAAAGAATAAAAAGACCACCTACAGATTGGGAAAGAATTTTCAGCTATGACATCTCCGACCAGCACCTGATCTCTAAAATCTATATGATTCTGTCAAAACTCAACCAGAAAAAGACAAACAACCCAATCAAGAAGTGGGCAAACGATATGAACATGCACTTCACTAAAGAAGATATTCAGGCAGCTAACAGATACATGAGAAAATGCTCTCGATCATTAGCCATTAGAGAAATGCAAATTCAAACTACGATGAGAGTCCATCTCACTCCAACAAGACTGGCATTAATCCAAAAAACATAAAATAATAAATGTTGGAGAGGCTGCGCAGAGATTGGAACTCTTATACACTGCTGGTGGAAATGTAAAATGGTACAACCACTTTGGAAATCTATCTGGCGTTTTCTTAAAAAGTTAGAAATAGAACTACCATATAACTCAGAAATCCTACTCCTCGGAATATACCTTAGAGAAATAAGAGCCTTTACACGAACAGATATGTGCATACCCATGTTAATTGCAGCTCTGTTTACAATAGCAAAAAGCTGGAAGCAACCAAGGTGTCCATCAACAGATGAATGGGTAAGTAAATTATGGTATATTCACACAATGGAATACTACGCATCGAAAAAGAACAGTGACGAATCTGTGAAACATTTCATAACATGTAGGAACTTGGAAGGCATTATGCTGAGTGAAATTAGTCAGAGGCAAATGGACAAATATTTTATAAGACCAATATTATAAGATCTTGAGAAATAGTATAAACTGAGAAGAACACATACTTTTGTGGTTATGAGGGGTGGAGGGAGGGAGGGTGGGAGAGGGGTATTTACTGATTAGTTAGTAGATAAGAACTACTTTAGGTGAAGGGAAGGACAATACTCAATACACAGAAGGTCAGCTCAACTGGACTGGACCAAAAGCAAAGAAGTTTCCGGGATAAACTGAATGCTTCAAAGGTCAGCGGAGCAAGGGCGGGGGTTTGGGGGCTATGGCTTAAGGGGACTTCTAAGTCAATTGGGAAAATAATTCCATTATGAAAACATTCTGCATCCCACTTTGAAATGTGGCGTATGGGGTCTTAAATGCTAACAAGCGGCCATCTAAGATGCATCAATTGGTCTCAACCCACCTGGATCAAAGGAGAATGAAGAACACCAAGGTCACACAATAACTATAAGCCCAAGAGACAGAAATGGCCACATGAACCAGATACATACCTCATCCTGAGACCAGAGAACTGGATAGTGCCTGGCCACAACCGTTGACTGCCCTGACAGGAAGCACAACAGAGAACCCCTGAGGGAGCAGGAGATCAGTGGGATGCTGACCCCAAATTGTCATAAAGAGACCATACTTAATGGTCTGACTGAGACTAGAGGAATCCCAGCGGTCATGGTCCCCAAACCTTCTGTTGGCCCAGGACAGGAACCATTCCCGAAGAGAACTCATCAGCCATGGAAGGGACTGGACAATGGGTTGGAGAGAGATGCTGATGAAGAGTGAGCTACTTGTATCAGGTGTACACTTGAGACTGTGTTGGCGTCTCTTGTCTGGAGGGGAGATGGGAGGGTAGAGATGGTTAGAAACTGGCAAAACGGTCACGAAAGGAGAGACTGGAAGGAGGGAGCGGGCTGACTTATTAGGGGGAGAGTAAGTGGGAGTATGGAGTAAGGTGTATGTAAGCTTATATGTGACAGACTGACTTGATTTGTAAACATTCACTTAAAGCACAATAAAAATCATTTAAAAAATAAAAGAACCATTTACAGAAAGACTTTTTGCCGGTGTTTTCAACTGTGTTAATATTTCATATTCTGATGCTTGAGTTACTCCATAGGAGCACACCTCTGGATCTCTTTAGTTTTGGGATGCTCAGCCTCGATCACCTTTCTAAGAGATTATTTTAGTCTTCTGAGGACTAATTCTTCTTCTGAGGCAGGCCTGTTTTGCTTTTAAAATGTCTAGGCAATAAATATTTATCTGCTATGGAAATGGAGCCTCAGACAGGTTACAGACAGCAGAGGAGGCATGGATTGGCTTTCCCCCTCCTTCATTTGTCAGCTAGGCTTTAGATCCCCATCTAACCCAGGAAAGCTAAATGAGGACAGGTGAGGAGCTCAATTAAAAGTGCTCTTACTAATGGCCACGGCTCCATGGCTGCTGGATAGCATTTGCATTGGTGTCTCATGGTCCAGGTGCGTTGCTCAGAGCTGAGGGGTGCCCCAGCCTCGCTAAGGGAGGCCTGTCTGCTAAAAGTGGCCACACAAGTAGATGGGGAGGGAAGTGGTCTAGTGCAGATTTCAGATTTCACACTTTCTGGGCTGAAGTGCCGTTTAGAATTCAAATCGTCTTATTGAAAATGAAAAAAATTAAAACAGATTCACATATGGTAATTTACTAGCTAATCCTTTTCACTCCAGAATTCTGAGCTATTCTCTTCTAAATTCACTCTATCTGACAAACAAGGCCTTTTGGAACAGGACCTTTAGTGATCATCATCTTCATCTTCATTTGCCAACCTTATTAGTATCATTGCTATTGTTATTCAGCCCAGAAATCAGCACTGCCAAGAGGGCAGTCTAAAAGATAAGCAGCTCAGACACATGTGCAATGGCCAGGAGTCTGAAATGTGCAAGTCTGAGACACTTCCTTTACAGGCTGTGTCTTATCAGTAGGCAGCTAAACCATTAGTATACACCTGTTGTTGTTAGGTGCCTTCGAGTCAATTCTGGCTTGTAGCAACTTTGTGGGACAGAGTATAACTGCCCCATAGGGTTTCCTAGGCTGTAATCTTTATGGGAGCAGATTGCCAGGCCTTTTCTCCTGTGGAGCTACTGGGTGGGTTTGAACCACCAACCTTTCAGTTAGCAGCCAAGTGCTTAACATTGTACCACCTGGGCTCCTAGGAGATACCTCCAAACTAAATCCATTGCCATCAAGTTGATTCCAACTATAGCCACCCTATAGGACAAAGCAGAACTGCCCTGTACGGTTTCCAAGGAGCAGCTGGTGGATTTGAACTGTCAACCTTTTGGTTAGAGCTCAGTTCTTAACCACCACACCACCAGGACTCCAGGATACACCTAGAAACTTAAACTGTTTGAAAAGAGAGCATACTTTGCATTGGGTATGTAGAGGCCTCTATTCTTATTTCAGCTCAGTAATGAAAACATTTTTGTGTGCTGCATGCATCCTGATTCCCCCCTTGCAGGAAGTAAAAATGTTGCAGTTAAAAGCACAGGTCTGTTAGTTAAAAGTCAATTTGTGTCTTGCTCTACCATGAAGTTAACTTTCTAATCTTCACTTTTCTTATCTGTCAAAAGTAGAAAGTGATACATTTGTTGGGAGGCTTTAATGAGACAAAGCATGCAAAAGTGTCAACTTGTTTGACAATTTTTTAAGTAAATGCTTAATAAATGTTAGCTCTTGGTTCCATTAAACTGATAGAATGTAGATAAGTGATCTAGTACATTCTGCAATAATATGATTTATATTTTCATTGAAAGGGTTTTGTTTGTGTGTGTCTCATAGGCAGGGATTAAGTTGCAATCAGATAAATTAAAACATAATATTCTCTTGATATTTAAAATGGGGGTTCCTAAAAATATTTCAGCCGTTAATATCATGAAAGCAAATGGGAGTATCAAAGATTCTTGCCCACTCATTTCCTTAAGATTTCTGGTGTGAAATAGGGTGGGTGGTCTCTGACAACTGGGGTAGCTTAGTGTATTAATGAGGCAACTGGTTCATTGTTTTTAACACTGTTCTACCAATTTAATACCATAATGAAGAGATTTTCAAAAAAGTATAAAAGTTTAATAAGTGATATTGTATTATAAAATATCTGTCTTGTAATTAAATGTAACAAAATAGTTGCCTTTTAAAGAAAAGCTATGATTGTAAACATTACATAATTAATAATTATAATAAATATCAAAGTCAATGAAGGAGAGAAAAATCATTAAACTAGGAATATGGACTGAGAAATTTTTGTAGAATAAATAGCAAAAGAAAGAAATGAAGGAAGGAAGAGAGAGAGAGAGACCTGCATACTTTAAATAAAAATTGAAAAGCATTATGTTTCCACACCCATCTGGCAGGAGTTCTAGAAGGAGAAACTAGAGAACATTCAGGAAGAAAATACTGAAAGAATTAGTAGAATATTTCACAGACCAAAAAAAAAAAAATTCAAAGTCTTTAAGTTGATAAGCCTCACTGAATGATAAGAATGGTGAAGAAAAATAGAGCACATGGGAAAAATTTTGAGCAATTTCACAACAAGCATAAAGGAACTATCTCACCAAAATGGATGGTGAAAAAAGAAAAAAAAATTATTGATGTCAAAGCAACAAAAGTCAGACTGACACCAGACTTCACATAATACTGCACTGTAAGCATGAACAAAAGGGAACCATAGTCTTACATTGCTCAAGAAGTCTAATGATGCTAGTATCAAAATTCAGTCAAACTATCGAACGTAAGATCTGAATAACTGTAAAAATGGTTTGGGGGCATTGTCTGACCTCTTCAAACTTCACAAGGGGAAAGGAGAATCAAGATCAACAGCCCGAGGCTGATTCCTATGAAGAGATCAGACAGGCCTCCTCTCTCTGCCATCACCAGTTCTGACACCAGCTGTCCCTTCCATGGCACCCTCTACTTCTCTGCTGGGCTCACTAATTCATTACAATGGCCACACAGAACTCACAGATAGTCATACTCACGATTATGGAGCTTATTAGGGAAGTAACAGTTACAGTTCAGGCTCAGGAACACTCAGGATACTGTTCTTCCTTCAGGACAGTCTCTTCCCAGCCATGCTCACAGGCATGCCTCTCCCTGGCCCTCGGCCTCTGCCCAAAAGCACTAAACTTTCTCGCTCTTTAGGCCAGGAAGGCCACCATGCTGTCTCTTGCTGCTGGGTCTTTGCTGCTGAATGTTTGCTATTGTTTCTCTCTGCCTTCAGTGTTACAGTTCTCTCACTGTCTTGGTCTCCTAGTTCCAGGAGCTTCTCAGCGCAGGGATCTCAGGTCCAAAGGATGTGCTCACCGCTCCTGGCTGTTCTTCCTTGTAGTGGTGGGATCGTCTCCTTCCTGCCTCTGGATGGCTCATTTCCAGCCCAGAGGAATAGCAAAATTGACCAATTCCCTTGGTAGGATACAATTACCCATTTGCACAAGATAATGGTGAAAAAGGCCACACAAAAGAGATCCATCACACTGCAGCCCACACGCTGGCTTTTCTTGAGCCATGGTTCTCTCATATTTGGAGGATAACTTCCTCCTCCCAATCATTTTACTAGTCTAAAACAGTTATTAACATTTAGTCCTGCAGTAGGGCAAAGAGTCCTAAGGATGAGGTTACTTAGGTACCAACCATTCAGGTCTGCTGCAGGTGTCCATCTGATCTGGTCAGGTTCTCCAATAGTCATCTCAGCTTCACCCTTTCTGGTGTCTGACAAAATTTAACTGAGGGAAGATTATTCCCTTGCTCTGAGTCTCACAAGGTATCAGCACAGCAAAACCTTTGAGGGATTTTAGGTTCTGCTACTGTAGTCCAGTCCAGCAGTGCCTCCCTCTTTCACACTTACAGCTTCTACACTTACAGATTTTACAATCACAATTAACTCTGTTAACAATGAATACTCATAACTGAATCATATAATCCTAAAGCAGTTAAGGTGTGGAGAAGAGAAGACACAACTGGAATGTTTTAAAAAGGGTCAATGGCCAGAAGAGCAAGGGGGTGGCCTGTAGAGTAATGAATTACTTAATAAGCCCTTCTAGCCATGATCTTTGTGACTCACACACTCTGACTGAGTGAGATTATGCAAATAAAGTATATGGAACCTGCTATGATTGGGGTTATGTGTCAACTTGGCTAGGCCGTGAGCCTGTATATTGTATGGTTGCCCTCCGTTTTATGTATTGTGGATCCTGACCTCTACATGTCGATGAGGCAGGATTGGTGTAGGGTGTGTCTTGGGTTGCAGCCTTGTAGGAGGGCGTGATTCAAGTCTCACTCTTACTCACATTACTCCCTTCCTGGGTGTGGCCTGCATGTAAGATATATGTGTGTGTCGTAGTGAGGCTCTCTTTCTGCATCTGTATCCTGCATTTGGTTTATGATCAATTCACCTCTAGTTCTGGGACTCAAGGCCTGCTGTCTGACCTGTCGATTCTGGGATTTGCCAGCCAACACAGCCCCATGGGCCAGTGGGCTATTGTCTGAACTGATTTGCCAGCTTCCACAGCCTTTCAAGCCAGCAGCCTGTGGTCTGAACTGCCAGTTTGGGTTTGTCAGCCCCTGCAGCCACGTGGATCTGGAGAAGTCTATGCCTGACTCATGGATTTGGGACTTGCCAGCCTCCACAACAACGTGAGCCATTTCCTTTACGTGGTTCATGAGTTCTGTGAGATGTTGCAGTAAATTAGGGAACCCAAAGATGGGAGGAAGAGTACTGAGGGGAGAGGGAGTAGTTGATATATCAGAGATGATGGAGTGGTACAGCAGCTTGGAAAAGTTGGACATTTGAGACATCTTTAACCTCCAGCTCACAGAAACCAACTTTGTGCTGATCCTTATAAAAGAAATTATTCATTTAATCCCCATATAAATGCAAACTCCAAAAATAACTTCTGTGTTTTGATTTTTAAGGATTCTAATATTCTTATGGCGTGCAAAACATTAATGTACTTGGCTGCTCACTGAAAAGTTGAAAGTTTGAGGCCACCCAGAGGCACCTTGGAAGAAAGACCTGGTGATCTACTTCCAAAAGTCAGCCATGTAAAATCTTATGGAGTATAGTTTGACTCTGACTCAGACGGGGTTGCCATGAGTCAGAATCAACTTGATGAAAACTAATTTTTTTTAGTTTGTATTTTTTTTAATATTCCTGTAGATGAACCATTTTGTAAAGATGGGCTTTTCATCAACAACAATCAAATAAATAAAAACAACAAGATTTGTGGCTTGATTTCTTAGTTTCCATGAACTTAAAAATTTTCTGTCTTTTGAATTTGTGTACATTATGGGTGTAGAGTTGTTTTTACTCAACCACTATAATTGCTAAAATCTAGATCATTACTGAAGAATGTGAACATGAAATTTCCTTCATTTAGCTTTTATGCAAATCCAAGTTGAGAGACATGAAGTTTATAACTGATCCTTTCTCAGACTTGAAATATACCCTTTATTTATTTATTTTTAACATTTTATTGTGTTTTAGGTGAAGATTTACATGCAAATTAGTTTCCCACCCAACAATTTAAAAAAAAAATTTTCTGTGACATTGGTTGCTGTATCTTCAATGTGTCAACACTCTCTCCATTTCCACCCTGCCTTTCCCATTTCCATACCTCCAATTTCACTGCCCCTCCTTGCCGTCTCATCTTTGCTTTGGGGCAAATATTGCCCTTCTAGTCTTGTATAATTAATTATTCTAAAAAGCACATTGCTCATTGGTGTTATTGTTTATTTTATAGGCCAATTTATTATTTGGCTGAAAGATGACCTCGGGAGTGGCTTCAGTTCCAGGTTAATGAGTGTCTTAGGGCAGTAGCCTTGGGGGTCCCTCCAGTCTATCAATCCAGTAAGTCTAGTACTTTTTTTTATTAATTTGCATTTTCTACATTTTTTCTACCATTCCAACCAGGACCTTCTATTGTATCCATTGTCGGAGTGCTGGGTAGTGGTAGCCAGGTACTGTGTAGTTCTTCTTGTCTCAGCCTAGAGAAGGCTGTGGTTTGTGTGGGCATTTAGACCTGTGGAATAATTGCTTCCTTGAGTCTTTGGTTTCCTTCACTTTCCCTTGGGCAATATAGGAAGAAACCAATAGTACTATCTTAGGTGGCCACTCCCAACCTTTTAAGACCTCAGACACTACTCACAAAACTAGGATGTCAAACATTACTTTATGAATTGTTATGCCAATTGACCTAGATGTTCCTACAGACTATGGTCCTTAGCCTTCAAGCCCAGGTGGATACCAAAACTGTCCCATCTCTTTTGTGGGCCATAATTACCCTATTTGCACAGTTCCACCCAATCACTTGGGTGAGAGTTACAAGACTGTAGCAAGAAAGACCACACAAAAGTGATCCATTGTACCATAGAATATAAGTTAGGATATACATATTACATAATATGCAAGTATGAAAAACTCCATTGTCTAATAAACTATCTGAAAAAAATTACTAGTAGATGTACCCTAGAAATAAATTAAAGAAAACAAGTAGAATATATTGGGTACATAAAGTACAATAATCAAAATAAAGAAGTAAAAATATTAAGAACAAGGGCAGTCATGGTCCCCAAACCTTCTGTTGGTCCAGGACAGGAACCATTCCCGAAGAGAACTCATCAGACATGGAAAGGACTGGACAATGGGTTAGAGAGAGATGCTGATGAAGAGTGAGCTACTTGTATCAGGTGGACACTTGAGACTGTGTTGGCATCTCCTGTCTGGAGGGGAGATAGGAGGGTAGAGAGGGTTAGAAACTGGCAAAATTGTCATGAAAGGAGAGACGAGAAGGAGGAACCGGGCTGACTCATTAGGGGGAGAGTAAGTGGGAGTATGGAGTAAGGTGTATATAAGCTTATATGTGACAGACTGACTTGATTTGTAAACTTTCACTTAAAGCACAATAAAAATTATTTAAAAAAAAAATTAAGCAGAAACACCTGCAAAGCACAATGGGAAAACAATTACATGTTTATAATTTTTGGAATTTTAGATCCATGTTGATCCTGTGTGAAAATTTTCATACTAAATTAGTAAAAAACAGCAAAAACAACACAAATATTCAGTTTTTGTAATCTTTACAAAGTGACATGCCTAAAAAAAAAAAAATACTATTTTGAATGTTTAAAAACATACAGATAGAGCTGAGTCTTCTGGAATGGTAGAGTGATAAGCCTGGAAAATAACCTCTCTGAAAGACAACTGAAAAACTGAATAAATTGTTAAAAACAATTTCAGAACTCTGAAAATGAGCCAAAGGCATGCAAAAAATTTAGATGCATTTATTCAAGGAAACTTACCTTGAGTAAGATCAGTGGAAGTCTGTGAGGTTTGAGCCCACTCATCTCCATAGGCGTGATAGTTGTATGAGAAGAGAGAAAACAGTGAGAACCAGCCAATCTATTTCTGGAGGGGGCTGACAATTTGGATCCAAAAACCAAACCAAACCCAGTGCTGTCGAGTCGATTCCGACTCATGGTGACCCTAGAGGACAGAGTAGAACTGCCCCCATAGAGTTTCCAAAGAGTGCCTGGCAGATTCGGACTGTTGACTCTTTGGTTAGCAGCCGTAGCACTTAACCACTACACCACCAGGGTTTCCAGAATTTGGATAAGAGTTGGAAAAAACACACGACCTGGAACATCATATGAAACAGTAGAAATTTTTTTGCCGAAAGAATGGGTAAGGCCAACAATTGTCACCTGAAACTGAAATACTAGTTTGGTCATGCAACAGGCTATTTGACAAGCTAGAAATTTAACAAGGAGATCCAAGGAATGGGACAACTTCAGTAAATTTGATACGGTCTTAAACATTATCTTGACAGTCTAGAAAGTAATATGAATTTGCAAGACAGTGTGCCTGCTCAAGAGAGACTGAGCAGAGCCCTGGCTAAATGTGAGGTTTTGCACATAAACAGAGGGGAAATAGGAAGATCCATCAGAAGGCGAAGGGGAGGAGGAAGCCGACAAAGATTTATAAACTTCTCAAACAAATGGTAGAAGGCTCAAGGGTTTTGAGCAAAATATCTGACAAATCATTGGCTGAACACTAAGTTATGCTGACTTAGGGGAGAGCCCTAGGAAACCTTGCATAAAAATAAAAACATGACTAAAAATAAATGAGCAGAGACCTCAGCAACTGTATACAGTGAGTGATATAGACTCTCCAGAATTAGACCAGGCAAGTTATTGTACAAATAAACCACAAAGGTAAGAAAGAGAGAAAGGCAAGAACAGTAATAAAAAGAATCCCCTGTGAGAATCAGAATCTAGTAATTATTATCATACATTATCTAAAATACTATTTCCGTATGCAAAAAATAACCAGAAAATATAACTCATACACAAGAAAAAAGTAATCAATAAAAACTGCCTCTGAGAGGGATCAGCTGTGTCTAGCAGATGAATACTTTAAAGCAGGTACTATAAATATGTTCCAAGAACTAAAGAAAGTTATGATTGAAAAATTACAGAAAAGTATGATGACATTAGTTTAGTAAAGTATAGGAGCAACAAAAACTAGGGAAACCTTCAGTGAAATTGGATTCAAACATACCAATGATCATGAAGATGGTGCAGGTCCAGGTATGTTTCATTCTGTTATACATAAGGTCACCATGAGTTGGAGCCAACTCAATGGCAACTAACAACAACAGCAACAATGTGATGATAATGAGTCATTAAAGATACAATATCAATTAAGAGACAGAAATTACATATAAAAAAAGAACCCAAAGGAAATTCTGGAGTAAAAATACAACTAAAAAAAAAAAACAATCACAGGGCTTATCTGCCATTACAAGATGATAGAAGAAAAATATTGTGACTTTGAAGATAGATTCATACAAATTACACAATATGAAAAACAGTAAAGAGAATAAAAAAATAGAGACCTATGGGTCACCATCAAACGTATTAACATATATGTCATGGTAGTCTAAGGAGAAAAATAGTGGAGAAAGGCAGAAATATTACTGAAAGAAATAATGACTGAAAATTTCCCAAAATAGGTGGAAAACATTGATCTACAAGTGAAAGAAACTCAAGGAAATCAAAACTGAATAAACACAGAAATTCACACCCAGACATCATAGTTGAACTTTTGGGAACAATCCAAATCTCTGCCAATGATGAATGGATAAATAAAAAGCAGTATATGTCTCTAATGGAATATCACCCAACAACAAAAAGAGAGGATTTATGGTATATGCTACAAAATGTATGAACCTTTAGCACATTATGCTAATTGAATGATTCCATTTACATAAAATTCCAGAAACAGCAAATCTGTGGAGACAGGAAGCTGACCAGTGGTTGTGTGGGACCAGTGTTGAGAATTGGGAGTAACTACAGACATGAGGGGCTCTGGGGAGATGATGGAGGTTTTCTAAAAGTGGATTGTGGTGATGGTTGTACAACTTTTTAAATCTATTAAAAATCATTGAGCTTTTTGGTTTGTAAGTCATTCCTCAATCAAACTGTTCTAAAAACCTTAGAAATTGAAAAAGATCAAAATCCAAAGGTAACCAAAAGAATATAAAAGAACAAAAAGAGTTACGGTTTATGGAGACTGTATTAGAACCGTAATATCATAGTGATAAAATATGTAAAGAAAAATCTGTTAGAAATGTAAAAGGAATCCAACAAATTGATGATTAGTGTGTTTTTTCTCCTTTTTACACACTTGTCTCATATTTTATAGGTTACATAGACAAAAATAAGACAGAATATGAAGGATGTGAATAGCATAGCATCAAGATTTATCTAATAGATGAAATAGTACGATATAGCAAAGACATTCAAGAGACTGTTGTTCGGACAGAACAAGGGGATACTGATTGGTTTAAAGTCAGGAAAGGTGTGCATCAGGGTTGTATTCTTTCACCATACCTTTTCAATATGTACGCTGAGCAAATAATCCGAGAAGCTGGAGTATATGAAGAACAGGGCATCAGGACTGGAGGAAGACTCATTAACAACCTGCGTTATGCAGACGACACAACCTTTGCTTGCTGAAAGTGAAGAGGACTTGAAGCACTTACTAATGAAGATCAAAGGTCACAGCCTTCAGTATGGATTACACCTCAACATAAAGAAAACAAAAATCCTCACAACTGGACCAATGAGCAACATCATGATACACGAAGAAAAGATAGAAGCTGTCAAGGATTTCATTTTACTTGGATCCACAATCAACGGCCACGGAAGCAGCAGTCAAGAAATCAAAAGACGCACTGCATTGGGCAAATCTGCTGCAAAGGACCTCTTCAAGGTGTTGAAGAGCAAAGATGTCACCCTGAAGACTAAGGTGCGCCTGACCCAAGCCATGGTATTTCCAATCACATCATATGCACGTGAAAGCTGGACAATGAATAAGGAAGACCGAAGAAGAATTGATGCCTTTGAATTGTGGTGTTGGCGAAGAATATTGAATATGCCATGGACTGCCAAAAGAACAAACAAATCTGTCTTGGAAAAAGTACAACTAGAATGCTCCTTAGAAGCAACGATGGCGAGTCTGCGTCTTAGATACTTTGGACATGTTGTCAGGAGGGATGGGTCCCTGGAAAAGGACATTGTGCTTGGCAGAGTACAGGGTCAGCGGAAAAGAGGAAGACCCTCAACGAGGTGGATTGACAGAGTGGCAGCAACGATGAACTCAAGCATAACAACGGTTGTAAGGATGGCTCAGGACCAGGCAGTGTTTCGTTCTGTTGTGCATAGGGTCGCTATGAGTAGGAACCGACTCGACGGCACCTAACAACAACAAGCAAAGATGTAGAAAATAAACTTCTCTTTCCAAACACACTAGGAATTCACTTAAATTCACCATACTTTAGGTCACAAAGGAAATCTCACCAATTCTAAACATTGGAAATTTATATGGCTATATTTACTCCATAAAGTCAATAGAATGAAGAATTTATGAAGTATGGGGCCCAAAGCTATGCACCTGGATATTAAACACCCAATCACAGACATGTCCATGCACAATAGATCTAAATAGTTATTTTAGTAAGTATGCAAGAAAGATGGAAGTCTGAACTATACATTTGACATCACTTTTCACAAGGAATCTCAGTAGTGTAGCAGTAAATAGACTTTGAATTTTGTTATTTAAGAAATAAAGCACAAGATCAAACATAAATAGAAAGGACGTGTTATGGATTAGATTTTGTCCCCCCAAAATGTGTGTTGCAAATTCTAACCCCATACTTGTGGTGGACTCTGGTGGGGTAGTGATTAAGAGCTTGTCTGCTAACCAAAAGGTCTGCAGTTCGAATTCACCAGCTGCTCCTTGGAAGCACTCGGGGACAGTTCTACTCTGTTTTATAGGGTTGGGCAAGGTTTTTTTTTTTTTTTTTTTTTTTTTTTTTTTTTTTTAAATATACTTATGGATAGAATCCCATTTGGGAATAGGGGTTTCTTTGTTATGTTAAGAGGTCATATCAGTGTAGTCTTAAACCAATCTTTTGTGATATAAGTCAAGCACATTAGGCACAGAGAAGCAAGACAGAGATGGGGGAAGATAGATGCCAGGCCGCATAAAGATCATCAAGAAACAGAAGCTGAGAAGAGACAAGGATCTTCCTTCAGAGCCTACCGAGAGAGAAAGCCTCCCTCCTAGTACTGGAACCTTGAATTTGGACTTCTAGCCTCCTAACTGAGGAAATAAATTTTGTTTGTTAAAGCCATCCACTTGTGACATTTTCTTATAGTAGCACTTAGAAAATTAAGACAGAACACAATAAAAAATTAATTAATTAAAGAAGTACATGAACACAAGCTAATCGACTTAAAAAACAAAGAAAAACTGTTCCAAGGTAATAGTCATGAGAGAAAGTCTCCCTCACTTTAAGAGCTCTAACTGGTCAGATGATATACAAAATGGTAGTTATTCTATGTCCATGAGAGAACTGTTACAAAGTAGACTCATAAAATAAAATCCAAAAAGAACCAATTTCTCCCAGCCAAGTTTGAATGTGTAGCTGCTTTCATCTTTGGCAGAATAGCATGAGAAAGAGAAAGCTGCCATACACGGAGATGAATAAATCTATGACTGAATTTTTAACAAAAAATGAAAGGCCAAGTGTGGCCTGGAATGACTGGAATACTGAGGAGCCCCAGGCACAGAAGAGCCTGATAGTACCCATTAACATTTTTCCAAGGGCCTTCATTGAATATTCACACTCACTGTAGGTTGGAACCCCTATTTGAGATGCAGGTATGAACAGGCCTATTCTAACTGGAAGTCAGAGAAGGAGAATCACATAAACCCTCCCACACTCCAGACTTTATATTGATTAGGAGGCAGATGGAATCTGCGCTAGGCAACTTCTAAGATGGACCTAACTATTCCACCTGCTAGGTAAGTGTTCATGTTTTGAGTAATTTCCTCCCCTTGAGTGTGAGCTGGACTTACTGACTAGAATGTAATTAATAAATGGCATTACATTTACAATGTAATAGCAAAAATAATCAATGTCACTTCTGTGATTATGTTTAAAAGTCTGTGGCTTCTTTTTTTGTTACTATCTGTCTCTCTCATTTTTTAGATTCTGTCTCTCTCATTTTTTAGATTACTCACAGTGCAGCCCTGCACAGAGACCTGTTCGAGTGGAAGAAGACCTGAGGCTTGTCAACAGCCAAGTGAGTGAGACTAGAAGCTTCTTCCTTCAGTCAAACCCTGATTTAGCTAACACCTTGATTACAGCCTTGTGACAGACCCTGGGACTTGACTTCTGAGCTAAGCTGCTCCCAGGACCCCGACTCAGAGAAATTGAGAAGATAAGTGTTTGCTGGTCTAAGCTATGAAGTTCTGAAGTAATCTGTCACACAGCAATAGCTAATGAATACACATTCTTTTACTGGAGAGATGATAGGAAACCTGAGAGAAATTCTCTCAGATTCTTATCTGCCAAAATCTGGGGACAGAGTTAGAGGACAAAAAGAAATCTTTCAATACTCTGGGCCTTACAATGAAATCCAAAGACAAAGAGAAAATCTTGAAAGCAATCAGGGGAAAAAAAAAAATCATATAAACCAAACCCTTTGCTGTCAAGTTGATTCCAACTCATAGGAATCCTATAGGATAGAGTAGAATTGCCCCATAGGGCTTCCAAAGCTGTAATCTTTAAGGGAGCAGACTGCCACATCTTTGTCCTGTGGAGTGGCTGGTGGATTCTAACCACTGACTTTTGGTTAGCAGCCTTTAAGCACTGCACTACCAGGGACTCCTAAATACCACATAGAAGGGGTCAATGATAAGAGTGTGGCTGACCCCATCAGAAAGAAAAATTAAAAAAAGGAATCTATCAGAAAATGAAATTACATATTCAAAGTGATAAAAGCAAAAAAAGAAAAAAAGTTAAAATGGATTTTCATATCCTGAGAGTAATCACATAGAAAACAAGATAGGAATGTGAGAGAAAAGAAAGAAATTATAGGAGCAATCCAGGATGTGCAACAAGCAAATATCCAAACATGAAAATAACTTCCAGAAAGAGAGAAGAGAGTGGGAAGGAAGTCGTCAATGAAACACTAGAGGAAATTCCAACAGAAATAACGAAAATGTGTTTTAATAGTGAAAGGGCTCACTAATCACTTATCATATTGAAGAAAAGCAAACCTATGCGAAAACAGGTGATCCCCTATTATCCTGATATTTTGTAATGAAAAGTAATGTATGAAGACAGAAAATATTCACGTAATCAGAGAAAGAGAGAGAGATAGAATGACAGAGCAAGATTCATACAAAGAATCAAAAATCAGATGGCCATTAGCCATTATACATCTCAATTCTACCATTTGACACTAGAAAACAATGGAGTAATACCTTCAACCTTTTCAGGAAAAAATCTCTAACCTAGAATTCTATGGCCAGCTGAATTATTAATCATGAGTGTATTAAGAAATTATCAGAAATCAGTACACTCAAAAAACACGCACACTACCTTTCTCAGGAAACCACTAAAGAATACACTTCAACAAATTGAAGGAGTAAACCAAGAAAGAGGAATAAAAAGAATTCAAGAAATAAGGGATCAAAAGCAACAGAAGCAAATGGGATTCTCAGAACGGTAACAAAGACCCTAAAATGGCAGGTATACAGCAGCCTAAGAACTCCATCCATCCAGTTTGGGGCACCTAAGAAACTCTGCAAGGGACTCTTCGAAAAATGAAAGTGATAGAACACCTACTATGTCTCATCTTCTTGACAAGAAAATTACACGGCTGGAGGAGTTTGCTTCTGGGGATAATGTAAAGCTCAAAAAAAAAAAAAACTACAGATGAGCAGTACATTGTGTAAGTAACAAAGATAATCAGTCGTGAATAATGTTTATATAGAAATATTGAAGTACACATGATTTTCGATCTAATCAAAATTATAATATATTGGGAAAATTACGGGACAGTTAGGGTGGGGGCGAATGATGGGAGAATCAGTATAAAACACCTAAGCCCTCATATTAAGTTTGGGGAAGTCAATATGTGATATTTAAGACTAAAATTTTGAGATGCATAAGAGGTGATTGAAAATACCCTGGCTTGGGTCAGGTGCACCTTAGTCTTCAAGGTGACATCCTTGGTTTTCAACACTTTAAAGAAGTCCTTCACAGAAGATTTGCCCAGTACAATGCATCTTTTGATTACATGACTGCTGCTTCCGTGGGTGTTGATTGTGGATCGAAGTAAAATGAAATCTTTGACAACGTCAATCTTTTCTCAGTTTATCATGATGTGACTTATTGGTCCAGTTCTGAGGATTTTTGTTTTATGTTGAGGTGTAATCCATAATGAAGGCTATGGTCTAATCTCCAACAGTAAGTGCTTCAAGTTCTCTTCACTTTCAGCAAGCAAGGTTGTGTCATCTGCATAATGCAGGTTGCTAATGAGTCTTCCTCCAATCCTGATTCCCCGTTCTTCTTCATATAGCCCAGCTTCTCAGATTATTCTCTCAGATACAGATTAGATAGGTATGGTGAAAAGATACAACCCTGACACACACCTTTCATTGTCATCAAATATCTAGAGAGTCTTCTGAGGGAAGTTGTTGTTGTTAGGCGCCATTGAGTTGATTCTAACACACAGCAATATATATACAAAAGAAAGAAACACTGCTTGGTCCTGCACCATCCTCACAGTAATTACTATGCTTGAGCCCATCATTGCAGCCATTGTGTCAATCTATCTCTTTGAATGTCTTCATCTCTTTCACCTACCGTCTACTTTACCAAGCATGATGTCCATCTCCAAGGACTGGTCCTTTGTGATAACATGTCTAAAGTATGTGAGAGGAAGTCTCGCCATTCTCGTCTCCAAGAAACACTCTGGCTGTACCTCTTCCAAAACAGATTTGTTCATTCTTTTGGCAGTCCATGGTATATTCAATATTCTTCGCCAGTACCACAATTCAAAAGCATCAATTCCTCTTCAGTCTTTCTTGTTCATTGCCCAGGTTTTTCATGTATATGAGATGATCGAAAATACCATGCTTGGGTCTAGTGCACCTTAGCCCTCAAAGTGATATCTTTGCTTTTGAACACTTTAAAAAGGTCTTTTGCAGCAGATTTGCCCAATGCAATGCGTCCTTTTAATTTTTTGGCTGTTGCTTCCATGGTTGTTGTTTGTGGATTCAAGTACAATGAAATCCTTCGCAAATTCAATCTTTTCTCCATTTATCATGCTGATGCTTAATGGTCCAGAAGTGAGGATTTTTATTTCTTTATGTTGAGATGTAATCCATACTGACCTCAAATGTCTGTCAGTTTGTCTTGGTGATAGAAATGATGCCTGAGATAGCATGATTGAACTTTGAAAGACCAACAAATTCTTCATTGCTAACCTCACCAGATGGAATACACAGGAATCTGTGGAAAGAGACGATGGAAAAGCTCAATATCATCAGTCAGAATGAGGCCAGGGGCCAACTGCAGATCAGACTATCAATTACTCATGTGGAAGTTTGAGTTGAAACTGAAGAAAATTAGAACAAGTTTATGAGAGCCAAGGTACGACCTTGAGTATGTTGTTGTTAGATGCCATACAGCCTTTTCCAACTCACAGCGACTTGATGTACAACAGAAAGAAACACTGCCTGGTCCTGCACCATGCTCACAATTGTTATGCTTGAGCTCATTGTTGCAGCCACTGTGTCAATCCACCTTGTTGAGGGTCTTCCTCTTTCCTGCTGACCCTCTACCAAGCATGATGTCCTTCTCCAGGCACTGATCCCTCCTGACAACATGTCCAAAGAATGTAAGACACAGTCTCACCATCCTTGCTTCTAAGGAGCTTTCTGGTTGTACTTCCTCCAAGACACATTTGTTCCTTCTTTTGGCAGTCCATAATATATTTAATATTCTTCACCAACACTACAATTCAAAAGCATCAAATCTTCAGTTTTCCTTATACATTGTCCAGCTTTCATATGCATATGAGGAGATTGAAAATACCATGGCTTGGATCAGGCACACCTTAGTCTTCAAAGTGACATTCTTGCTTTTCAACACTTAAGAGGTCCTTCACAGCAGATTTGCCCAATGCAATATGTCTTTTGATTTCTTGACTACTGCTTCCATGGGTGAAATCCTTGACAACTTCAATCTTTTCTCAGTTTATCATGATGTTTCTTATTGGTCCAGTTTATGAAGGATTTTTGTTTTCTTTATGTTGAGGAACTCTATGGGGCAGTTCTACTCTGTCCTGTAGGGTCGCTATGAGTCAGAATCGACTTGACGGCATTGGGTTTGGTTTCTTTTTTTTTTTTGGTTTATGTTGAGGTGTAATCCATAATGAAGGCTGTGGTCTTTGATCTTCATCAGTAAGTGCTTCAAGCCTCTTCACTTTCAGCAAGCAAGGTTTTGTCATCCGTATAATGCAGATGGTTAATGAGTCTTCCTCCAATCCTGATGCCCCGTTCTTCTTCATATAGTCCAGCTTCTTGGACTATTTGCTTAGCATACAGATTGAATAGGTATGGTGAGAGAATACAACACCTTTCCTGACTTTAAACCCCACAATATCCCCTTGTTCTGTCCAAAGAACTGCCTCTTGATCTATGTACAGGTTCCTCAAGAGCACAATTAAGTGTTCTGGGTTTCCCATTCTTCCAATGTTATCCACAATTTGTTATGATCCACATAGTCGAATGCCTTTGCATAGTCAATAAAACACAGGTACACATCCTTCAGGTATTCTCTGCTTTCAGCCAAGATCCAACTGACATCAGAATCATATTCCTGGTTCCATGTTCTCTTCTCAATCCATCCTGAATTTCTGGCAATTCCCTGTCGATATACTGCTGCAGCTGCTTTTGAATGATCTTCAGCAAAATTTTGCTTGCATGTGATATTAACGATATTGTTCCATAATTTCTGTATTTGGTTGGATCACCTTTCTTGGGAATAGGCATAAATATGGATGTCTTCCAGTCAGTCGACCAGGTAGCAGTCTTCCAAATTTCTTGGCATAGACAAGTGAGCACTTCCACCTCTGCATCTGTTTGTTGAAACATCTCAGTTGATATTCCGTCAATTCCTGGATCCTTGTTTTTCGCCAATGCCTTCAGTGCAGCTTGGACTTCTTCCTTCAGTACAGTCGGTTCCTGATCATATGCTACCTCTTGAAATGGTTGAAAGTTGACCAATTCTTCTTGGTATAATGACTCTGTGTATTCCTTCCATCTTCTTTTGATGCTTCCTGCATCCTTTATTATTTTCCCCATAGAATCCTTCACTATTGCAACTCGAGGCTTGAATTTTGTCTTCAGATCTTTCATCTTGAGAAATGCTGAGTGTGTTCTTCCCTTTTGGTTTTCTATCTCCAGCTCCTTGCACATGTCATTCTAATACTTCGATTTGTCTTCTTGAGCCGCCCTTTGAAATCTCCTGTTTAGTTCTTTTACTTCATCATGTTTTCCTTTTGCTTTAGCTGTCTGGCAGGCATTCAAGAGCAAGTTTCAGAGTCTCTTTTGACATCATTTTGGTCTTTTCTTTCTTTCCTATCTTTTCAGTGACCTCTTACTTTCTTCATGGATGATGTCCTTGATGCCATTCCACAACTCGTCTGGTCTTCAGTCATTAGCGTTCAACAGGTCAAATCTATTCTTGAGATGGTCTCTAAATTCAGGTGGGATATACTCAAGGTCATACTTTGGCTCTCATGGACCTATTCTAATTTTCTTCAGTTTCAACTTGAACTTGCATCAGAGCAATTGATGGTTTGTTCCACAGTCAGCCCCTGGCCTTGTTCTGACTGATGATATTGAGCTTTTCCATCATCTCTTTTCACACATATAGTCCCTTTGATTCCTGTGTATTCCATCTGTCAAGGTTCATGTATATAGTGGCCATTTACGTTGGTAAAAATAAAAGGTATTTGCAATGAAGAAGTCGTTCGTCTTGCAGAATTCTATCATGTGATCCCCGACATTGTTTCTATCACCAAAGCCATATTTTCCAACTAGCGATCCTTCTTTGTTTCCAACTTTCTCACTCCAATCACCAGTAATCATCTATACATACTGCATTGCATGTTTGATCAATTTCAGACTGCAGAAGCTGGTAAAAATCTTCAATTTCTTCGTATTTTGCCTTAGTGGTTGCTGCACGAATTTGAATAATAGTCGTGTTAACTGGTCTTCCTTGTAAAAAGTGTATGGATATTCACCTATCACTGACAGGGCTGTACTTCAGGACAGATCTTAAAATGTTCTTTTTGATATTGAATGCAATGCCATTCCTCTTCAAGATATCATTCCCAGCATAAATGAGTCCATTTCAGCTCATTTCTGCCTAGGATATCGATGCTTATTTGTTCCATTTCATTTTTGACGATTTCCAATTTTCCTAGATTTGCACTTGGTACATTCCAGATTCCAGATTCTGGTTATTAATGGATGTTTTCAGCTGTTTGTTCTCATTTTGAGGCATGCCACATCAGCAAATGAGGGTCCTAAAAGCTTGACTCCATTTATGTCATTAAGGTCAACTCTACTTTGATGAGGCAACTCTTCCCCATCATCTTTTGAGTGCTTCCAACCTTGGGGACTCATCTTCCAGCACTATATCAGACAATGTTCCACGGCTATTCATAAGGTTTTCTTTGGCTAATTCTTTTCAGAAGTAGACTGCTGGGTCCTTCTTCCTAGTGTGGGTGACCCTGGGTGACCCTTCGATCTGAATACCAGTGGCATAGCTTCTAGCATCATAACAGGCAGGCCCTCACAGTACAACAAACTGACAGACACGTGTGGGACCTTAAGTATATCCCACCTGAATTTAGAGACCATTTCAAGAATAGATTTGATGCATTGAACACTAATGACTGAAGACCAGACGAGTTGTGGAATGATGTCAAAGACATCATACATGAAGAAAACAAGAGGTCATTAAAAAGACAGGAGAGACAGAAAAGACCAAAACGGATGTCAGAAGAGACTCTGAAATCTGTTCTTGAACATCAAATAGCTAAAGCAAAAGGAATAAATGACGAAGTAAAAGAACTGAATAAAAGATTTCAAAGGGCGCTTGAGAAGACAGAGCATGATGACATGTGCAACAACCTGGAGATAGAAAACCAAAAGGGAAGAACATGCTCTGCACTTTTGAAGCTGAAAGAACTGAAGAAAAAATTTAAGCCTTGAGTTGCAATATTGAAGGATACTACGGGGAAAATATTAAATGACTCAGGAAGCATCAAAAGAAGATGGAAGGAATACACAGAGCTATTGTACCAGAAAGAATTGGTTGATGTTCAAGGTAACATATGATCAGGAAGTGATGGTACTGAAGAAAGAAGTCCAAGCTGCACTGAAGACATTGGCAAAAAACAAGGCTTCACAAATTGCTGAAATATCAACTGAGATGTTTCAACAAAGGGGTGCAGTGCTGGAAGTGCTCATTAGTCTATGTCAAGAAATTTGGATGAGAGCTACCTGGCCAACAGCCTGGAAGGGATCCATATTTATGCCTATTCCCAAGAAAGGTGATCCAACCAAATACAGAAATTACTGTACAATATCACTATTATCACATGTAATAAAATTTTGCTGAAGATTGTTCAAAAGTGGCTGCAACACTATATTGACAGGCAACTGCCAGAAATTCAAGCTGAATTTAGAAGAGGATGTGGAACCAGGGTTATCATTTCTGATGCCCGATAGATCCTGGCTAAAAACAGAAAGCACCAGAAAGATGTTTACCTGTGTCTTATTGACTATGCTAAGGCATTCGACTGTGTGGATCATAACGAACTATGGGAATTCCAGAACACTTGATAGTGTTTATGAGCAATCCATATATGAATCAAGAGGCAGTCTTTCGAATAGAATAAGGGGATACTGAATGGTTTAAAGTCAGGAAAGGTGTGAATCAGGGTTATATCCTTTCACCATACCTATTCAATCTGTATGCTGAGCAAATAATCCGAGAAGCTGGGCTATATGAAGAATGGGGCATCAGGAGAGGAGAAGGAGTCATTAACAACCTGCATTATGCAAATGACAGAAACTTGCTTGCTGAAACTGAAGAGGACTTGAAGCACTTACTGATGAAAATCAAAGATCACAGCCTTCAGTATGGATTATACCTCAACATAAAGAAAACAAAAATCCTGACAACTGGACCAATAAGCAACATCATGGTAAATGAAGAAAAGACTGAAGTTTCCAGGATTTTATTTACTTTGATCTACAATCAACACCCATGGAACCAGTAGTCAAGAAATTAAACGACTTATTGCATTGGACAAATCCGCTGCAAAAGATCTCTTTAAAGTGTTGAAAAGCAAAGATGTTACCTTGAAGACTAAGGTGCACCTGACCCAAGTCACAGTTTTCAATAGCCTCATATGTATGAGAAAACTGAACAATGTATAAGGAATACTGAGGAAGAATTGGCTCCTTTGAATTGTGATGTTGGTGAAGAATATTCAGTACACCATGGACTGCCAAAAGAAGGAACAAGTCCGTCTTGGAAGAAGTGCAGCCAGAATTCTCCTTAGAAGCAAGGCTGTTGAGACTATATCTCAGATACTTTGGACTTGTTATCAGGAGGGATCAATCCCTGGAGAAGAACATCATGCTTGGTAAAATAGTGTCAGTGAAAAAGAGGAAGACCCTCAATGAGATGGATTGACACAGTGGTTGCAACAACTGTCTCAAGCGTAGTAACAATTGTGAGGATGGTGCAGGACCTGGCAATGTTTCATTGTGTTGTGCATAGTGTCACTAATAGTCGGAATCAACTCGATGGCACCTAACAACAAAAACAACAATCCATATCGAAGGCTGTAGTCTTTGATCTTTATCAGTCCGTGCTTCAAGCCCTCTTCACTTTTCACAAGCAAGGTTGTGTCATATGCATACTGCAGGTTGTCAATAAGTCTACCTCCAATACTGATGCAATGTTCTTCTTCATATGGTCCAGCTTCTCTGATTATTTGCTCAGCATATAGATTGAATAAGTATTGTGAAAGGATACGATCCTGATACACACCTTTCCTAATTTTAAACTACGTGGTATCCCCTTGTTCTATTTGAACGACTGCCTCTTGGTCTGTGTCTAGGTCCTGCATCAGCACAACTAAGTGTTCTGTAATTCCTATTCTTTACAATGTTACCCATAATTTTTTATGATCCATACAGTTGAATGCGTTCACATAGTCAATAAAACACAAGAATTTGGCTGCTAACCAAAGTTTTGCACTTTGAATTCAACAGTCACCGCTCTTTGGAAACCTCATAGGCAGTCCTACTCTGTCCTATAGGGTTGCTATGAGCTGGAATTGACTCAATGGCAACACGTTTTTCTTTTCTTTTCTTTTTTTAAACATTTTTCTGGTATTCTCTGCTTCTAGCCAAGATTCATCTAACATCAGAAATGATATCTCTCACTCTATGTCCTCTTCTGAATCCAGCTTAAATTTCTGGCAGTTCCCTGGTGATGTACTGCTGCAATCATTTTTGAATGATTTTCATCAAAATTTTACTTGTGTGTGAGATTAATAATATTGTTTGGTAATATCTGTATTCTGTTGGATCACTTTTCTTTGGAATGAGCAAAAATATGGATCTCTTCCTGTCTGTTTGCCAGGTAGCTGTCCTTCAAATTTTTTGGCATAGATGAATGAGCACCTCCAGGGCTGCATCCATTTGCTGAAACATCTCAATTGGTATTCCATCAATTCCTGAAGACTTATTTTTTGCCAGTGCCTTCAGTGCAGCTTGGACTTCTTCCTTCAGTACCATCAGTTCTTGATCATATGCTACCTCCTGAAACTTTTGAACATCGACCAATTCTTTTTGGTACAGTGACTCTGTGTATTCCTTCCATCTTCTTTTGATGCTTCCTGCATCATTCAGTATTTTGCCCATAGAATCCTTCAGTAGTACAGTCTGAGGCTTGCATTTTTTTCTTCAGTTCTTTCAGCTTGAGGAACACCGAATGTGTTCTTCCTTTTTGATTAAAAAATGTATGGGTCAGAGTCAAAAGGGAAATCCTGCTTGTCTACATGGGGTCTTCAAGAGTCAGAATCGACTATATGGCAACTGACAACAATAACAACAACCCTGTCCCAGCATGGTGTAGGCCCTTTGTACACTCCACCTAATTTAAACAATGAAGATACCTGTATCACAGGTATGGAAAGCAATGGGGTTTAATGTATGTGTATCTATTTAACTGTGAGTCTGCTCTGCAAACGCTGTAAAACGAATTCTTGTTTATGTTTTAAAAAGTACTCTGTGTTCATTTACAAAACCCAAGCACATTTTGAGAGAAAATCAATTTAAAATATGTATTTTCTTAGTTTAATGAAACTTGAGTTCTGTAAAGGGAAGCTCAGCCCCCCAGAGTGGTAAGTCCTTAGGCTTTTTCATGTTTGTCTCTGGGGAGTGCAGTAGGGCCTAACACTCAGTTGTTTGCTGTAAGCCCAGGTGACCTGCTCTGTGGATCCACCATACACAGTGTATTAATCTTCTAGGACAATGCAGCAGGGCGATGCAGGTGCCTGTCTCAGTCCCTAAAATGTCTAAAAGTTGTGCCAGCATATTAATATTTAATAGTGAGGATGGAAATAGATTTCAAGTGTGTGCCAAGCCCTATCCATAGATTGGTGCCTGCAGAGAGGACTGTTTGTTTGGGATTAACAAGCTTCATCTGTCATGGATGAGCGACCAGGGGCTCAGAAACCGGAAGCCTTCATGCTTAAATCCGGGAGTTGTCCTTAGAAGTCCTCTGACCTTGGGCTTGACCTACCCCTGCACCAATTTCCTCATTTCAAACAACCCTACCTTATATGGTTACTGGGAAGATTAACTTAAATAATGGATGTGAAACCATACTGTCTGAGAGTTGTTCCATAAATGCATTTTTCTGGTTGGAAAAGTACAACAATTGTATTGTTCTATTTATTTTTTAATTTTTATTGTGCTTTAAGTGAAAGTTTACAAATCAAGTCAGTCTCTCACACAAAAACTTATATACACCTTGCTACATACTCCCAATTGCTCTACACTTAATGAGAGAGCCCACTCCCTCCCTCCACTTTCTCTTTTCCTATCCATTTTGCCAGCTTCTAACCCCCTCTACCCTCTCATCTCTCCTCCAGGCAGGAGATGCCAACATAGTCTCAAGTGTCTACCTCATCCAAAAAGGTCACTCCTCACCAGCATCCCTCTCCAACACATTGTCCAGTCCAATCCATGTCTGAAGTGTTGGCTTTGGGAATGGTTCCTGTCCTGGGCCAACAGAAGGTCTGGGGGCCATGACCACCGGGGTCCTTCTAGTCTCAGTCAGACCATTAAGTCTGGTCTTTTTATGGGAATTTGGGATCTGCAACCCACTGCTCTCCTGCTCCCCCAGGGGTTCTGTTGTGTTCCCTGTCAGGGCAGTCATGGGTTGTATCCAGGCACCATCTAGTTCTTCTGGTCTCAGGATGATGTAGTCTCTGGTTTATGTGGCCCTTTCTGTCTCTTGGGCTCATAATCGCCTTGTGTCCTTGGTGTTCTTCATTCTCCTTTGATCCTTTGGTCTTCAATGGGTTGAGACCAATTGATTCATCTTAGATGGCTGCTTGCTAGCGTTTAAGACCCCAGACACCACTCACCAAAGTGGGATGCAGAATGTTTTCTTAATACATTTTATTATGCCAACTGACTTAGATGTCCCCTGAAACCATGGTCCCCAAACCCCTGCCCCTGGTACACTGGCCTTCGAAGTATTCAGTTTATTCAGGAAACTTCTTTGCTTTTGGTTTAGTCCAGTTGTGCTGACCTCGCCTGTATTGTGTGCTGTCTTCCAAAGAAGTACTTATATACTATCTAATTAGTGAATACCCCTCTCCTGCCCTCCCTCCAGCCCCCCTCTCTTAACCATCAAAGAATATTTTCTTCTCAGCTTAAACTATTTCTGGAGTTCTTACAATAGTGGTCTTATACAATACTTGTCCTTTTGCAACTGACTGATTTCACTCAGCATAATGCCTTCCAGATTCCTCCGTGTTATGAAATGTTTCACAGATTCATCACTGTTCTTTATTGATGTGTAGTATTCCCCTGTGTGAATATACCATAATTTATCCATTGATCCGTTGATGGCCACCTTGGTTGCTTCCATCTTTTTGCTATTGTAAAGAGTGCTGGAATGAATATGGGCGTGCATATATCTGTTCATGTAAAGGCTCTTATTTCTCTAGGATATATTCCAAGGAGTGGGATTGCTGGATCGTATGGTAGCTCTATTTCTAGCTTTTGAAGTGCCAAGTTGATTTCCAAAGTGCTTGTAACATTTTACATTCCCACCAGCAGTGTATCAATGTTCCAATCTCTCCACAACCTCTCCAACGTTTATTATTTTGTGTTTTGCATTGATGCCAGCTTTGTTGCAGTGAGATGGAATCTCATTGTACTTTTGATTAGCATTTTTCTAATGGCTAATGATCGTGAGCATTTCCACATGTATCTCTTAGCTACCTGAATGTCTTCTTTAGTGAAATGTCTGTCCATATCTTTTGCCCATATTTAAGTGGGTTATTTGTCTTTTTGTAGTTGAGTTTTTGCAGCATCACGTAGATTTTAGAGATCAGGCGCTGATAGGAAATGTCATAGCTAAAAAACATTTTCCCCAGTCTGTAGGTAATCTTTTTACTCTTTCAGCGACATCTTTGGATGAGCATAGGTGTTCGATTTTTAGGAGCTCCCAGGTATCTAGTTTTTCTTCTGCACTGTTAGTAATGTTTTTTATACTGTTTATGCCATGTATTAGGGCTCCTAACATTGTCCCTATTTTTTTCTCCATAATCTTTATAATTTTTGATATTATATGTAGGTCTTTGATCCATTTTGAGTTAGTTTTTGTGCATGGTGTGAGGTATGGGTCTTGTTTCATATTTTTGCAGATAGATATCCAGTTATGGCAGCACCATTTGTTAAAAAGACTGTCTTTTCCCCATATAACTGTTTTGGTGTCTTTGTCAAATATCAACTGCTCATATGTGGATGGATTTATATCTGGATCGTCAATTCTGTTCCATTTGTCTATACCAGTACCAGGCAGTATTGACTACTATGGCAGTATAATAGGTTCTAAAATCAGGTAGAGTAAGGCTTCCCACTTTGCTCTCCTTTTTCAGTAATGCTTTACTTATCCGGGGCCTCTTTCCCTTCCATACGAAGTTGGTGATTTGTTTCTCTAGCTCATTAAAAAATGTCAACGAAATTTGGATCAGAATTACATTAAATCTGTAGATCGTTTTTGGTAGAATAGACATTTTTATAATGTAAAGTCTTCCTATCCATGAATCACGTAGATTTTAGAGATCAGGCGCTGATAGGAAATGTCATAGCAAGGTATGTTTTTCCACTTAGGTAGGTCTCTTTTGGTTTCTTGCAGAAGTGTTTTGTAGTTTTCTTTGTATAAGTCTTTTACAACTCCAGTAATATTTACTCCGAAGTATTTTAGGTCTTCTACATCTCTAGTTATATGTATTCCTATGTATTTTATCTTCTTGGGGGTTACTGTAAATGGTACTGATTTGGTGATTTCCTCTTCGATGTTCTTTTTGTTGGTGTAGAGGAAACCAACTGAATTTTGTATGTTTATCGTATATCCTGATACTCTGCTGAACTCTTAGTTTCAGTAGTTTTCTTGAGGATTCCTTAGGGTTTTCTGTGTATAAGATCATGTCATCTGCAAATAAAGATACTTTTACTTCTTCCTTGCCAATCTGGATGGTCTTTATTTCTTTATCTAACCTAATTGCTCTGGCTAGGACCTCTAGCTCAATGTTGAATAAGAGTGGTGATAAAGGGCATCCTTGTCTGATTCCCGATCTCCAGGGGAATGCTTTCAAGCTCTCTCCATTTAGGAGGATATTGGCTATTGGCTTTGTATAAATGCCCTTTATTATGTTGAGGAATTTTCCTTCTGTTCCTATTTTGCTGATTTTATCATGAATGGGTGTTGAACTTTGTCAAATGCCTTTTCTGCATCAATTGATAAAATCATGTGATTCTTGTCTTTTTTTTTATTTAGTACGTTAATTGTTTTTCTAGTGTTGAACCATCCCTGTGTACCTGGTATGAATCCCACTTGGTCATGGTGAATTATTTTTTTGATATAATATTGTTGAATGTTGTTGAATTCTATTGGCTAGTATTTTGTTGAGGATTTTTGCATCTGTGTTCCTGAGGGATATAGGTCAGTAATTTTCTTTTTTTTTTCTGTGGTGTCTTTACCTGGTTTTGAAATCAGGGATACGCCAGCTTCATACAATCAGTTTGGGAGTATTCCGTCCGTTTCCATGCTCTGAAATACCTTCAGTAGTAGTGGTGTTAACTCTTTTCTGAAAGTTTGGTAGAACTCTGCAGTAAAGGCATCTGGGCCAGGGCTTTTGTTGTTGTTGTCGTTGTTGGGAGTTTTTTGATTACCTTTTCAATCCCTTCTTTTGTTATGGGTCTATTCAGTTGTTCTACCTCTGTTTGTGTTAGTTTAGATAGGTAGTGTGTTTCTAGGAATTAGTCCATTTCTTCTAGGTTTTCAAATTTGTTAGAGTACAATTCTTCATAATAATCTGATATGATTCTTTTAATTTCAGTTGGGTTTGTTGTAGTATCACCCATCTCATTTCTTATTCGGGCTTTTTGCTTCTTCTCCTGTTTTTCTTTTGTCAGTTTTGCCAATGGTTTCTCAATTTTTAAAAAATTTTTGAAAAGAACCAGCTTTTGATCTTGTTTTTCTTTTTTCTGTTTCATTTAGTTCTGCTCTAATTTTTATTATTTGCTTTCTTCTGGTGTCTGAGGGTTTCTTTTGTTGCTCTCTTTCTATTTGTTCAAGTTGTAGGGATAATTCTTTGATTTTGGCTGTTTCTTCTTTTTTTATGTGTGCATCTGTTGATATAAATTCACTTCTGAGCACTGCTTTCACTGTGTCCCAAAGGTTCTGATAGGAAGTGTTTTCATTCTCATTGGATTCTCTGAATTTCTTTATTCCATCCTTAATGTCTTCTATAAACCAGTCTTTTTTGAGCAGGGTATTGTTCAGTTTCCAGGTGTTTGATTTCTTTTTCCTGCTTTTTCTGTTATTGATTTCCACTTTTATGGCCTTACGGTCAGAGAAGATGCTTTGTAATATTTCAATGTTTTGGATTCTGCTAAGGCTTGCTTTATGACCTAATATGTGTCTATTCTAGAGAATGTTCCATGTGCATTATAAAAGAAAGTATAGTTGGTTGCTGTTGGGTGGAGTGTTTTGTATATGTCCATGAGGTCAAGTTGGTTTATTTTGGCATTTAGATCTTCCGTGTCTTTATTGAGCTTCTTTCTGGATGTCCTGTCCTTCACCGAAAGTGGTGTGTTGAAGTCTGCTGCTATTATTCTGGAGCTCTCTATCTCACTTTTCAATGCTGATATTATTTTATATATCTTGCAGCCCTGTCATTGGGTGCATAAATATTTAATATGGTTATATCTTCTTGGTATAAAAAAAAATTTTTTTATTGTCTCTTTAATCATTATATAGTGTTCTTCTTTATCCTTTATGATGATTTAACTTTAAAGTCTATTTTGTCAGAAATTAATATTGCCACTCCTGCTCTGTTTTGTTTTTGCTTGATACATTTTTTTCCATCCTTTGAGGTTTAGTTTTTTTGGGTCTCTATATCTAAGGTGTGTCTCTTGTAGGCAGCATATAGACGGATCTTGTTTTTTAATCCATTCTGCCACTCTCTGACTCTTTATTGGTGCATTTAGTCCATTTACATTCAGCGTAATTATGCATAGGTATGAATTTAGTGTTGTCCTTTTGATGTCTTTTTTTTTGTGTGTTGTTGACAGTTTCTTTTTCCCCCTTAATTTTATGTGCTGAGTAGATTATCTTTATATATTGCCCTTTCCTCACATTCATTGTTGTTGATTTTGTTTCTGCCGTGTCTCTATTTTTTTGTTGTGTTTTATTTTGATGTGTAGAATAGTTTCTCTCCTTTGTAGTTACCTTATTATTTTCCCCTATTTTTCTAAATTTAAACCTAACTTTTATTCCTTTGTATTGCCTTATCTTCCTCTCCATATGGAAGATCTATGGCTACATTTCTTAGTCCCTGTTTATTGTTTTAATGTTGTCTTCTTTTACATAATAACATTGCTATTACCTTGTTTTGAGCGTTTTTTTTAATCTTGATTTATTTTTTTGATTTCCCTGACTGGGTTGATTTCTGATTGCTCTGCCCAGTGTTTTAGTCTTGGGTTTATACCTGATATTATTGATTTTCTAACCAAAGAACTCCCTTTAGTATTTCTTGTAGTTTTGGTTTGGTTTTTACGAATTCCCTAAACTTGTGTTTATTTGGAAATGCCCTAATTTCACCTTCATATTTGAGAGACAGTTTTGCTGGATATATGATTCTTGGCTGACAATTTTTTTCCTTCAATTTTTTATATAAGTTATCCCATTGCCTCCTTACCTGCATGGTTCCTGCAAAGTAGTCCGAGCTTATTCTTATTGGCTCTCCTTTGCAGGTGACTTTTCGTTTATCCCTAGCTTCTCTTAAAATTCCCTTTATTTTTGATTTTGGCAAGTTTGATTATAATATGTCTTGGTGACTTTATTTTAACATCTACCTTATGTGGAGTTCAGTGAGCATTTTGGATCGATATCTTCTCATTTTTCACGATATCAGGGAAGTTTTCTGCCAACAAATCTTCAATAATTCTTTCTGTATTTTCTGTTATCCCTCCCTGTTCTGGTACTCCAGTCACTCGCGTGTTATTTCTCTTGATAGAGCCCCATGTGATTCTTAAGATTTCTTCATTTTTTAAATTCTTTTATCTGATTTTTCTTCAAATATCTTAGTGCCAAGTGCTTTATCTTCAAGTTCAGAAATTCTGCCTTCCACTTGCCCAAACCTACATCTCTGACTTTCTTTTGAGTTGTGTACTTCTGTAGTTTTATTGTTAATCTTCTGAATTTCTGATTGCTGTCTGTCTATATCTGTCTATGGATTTTTCCAGCTTATTAAATTTTTCATTATGTTTCTCAATAATCTTTTTAATTTCTTCAATTGCTTTATCTGTGTGTTCCTTGACTTGTTCTGTGTATTGCCTCACTTCTGTCCTGATGTCTTGAAGTGTTCTGTATATTAATCTTCTGTATTTTTCCTCTGGTAATTCCACGAAGGCACTTTCTTCTAGAAGATCCCTGGATTCTTTGTTTTGAGACCTTGTTGAGGTGATCATGGTCTGTTTCCTTATGTGACTTGATTTTGACTGTTGTCTCTGAGCCATCTACAAGTTATTGTATTAGTTTGTTTTATGTTTGCTTACTATGTTGTAGCTTCTTGCTTTGTTTTGTTTTGATATGCCCATATGGGTTGCTTGAGTTAACTAGCTTGATTGTGCAACTACTCTCACTCTCCTTTTCCAAATTGTTCCTTCCCCATTGACATATACTCGCTACCCTAAAAGCTTCTTACCTAACTTTTTGAGATAGGAAGATGCCTAACACCCAAGAACAGCGCCTTGTTCCTTGTGCTTATGGAGTTATTCAAAACACACAATCCACAGGAAGCTTGGGGAAACCTAGCCAACCCCATCCTACCTGTCATATACATAATCCACCTCCTATGGTTCCAGTTTGTTGTTACCATCTTCTCTGGCTGCACCCTGCTATGTGGCCCTGCATGGCAGCCTTCTCTTGTGTAGAGCTAGGACAACGAGTTCTACTTTTCATCTATCCAGGGCCACTGTGATATGTCCCCCCATCATCAGAACCTAAGAAAGGATGAAATAGGCACAAAAATTGTAGCCAAATACTATGATGGAAGATTAGCCAATCGTTGAGTTTTCCCCCTTCCTTATTTCTTCATAACTAGAAGGCGGAGGAGAGGTTAATTGTACAATATACCAACATGACCAATGTCTGACTTAGGTGAGGTATTTTACCCCTGAGTCTTGGTTTCTCTGTAATATAAATATAGTTATAACTGCTACACAGAGTTATTATGGAAATTAAATATTTTTATGCCAAAACCAAACCAAACTTGTTGCCATCAAGTCGATTCCAACTCATAGGGACCCTGTAGGACAGAGGAGAACTGCCCCATAAGGTTTCCAAGTGAATTTGAACTGTTGACCTTTTGTTCTGTGTATTGCCTCATTTCCTTCCTGATATCTTGAAGGGTTCTGCATATTAAACTTTTGTATTCTGCATCTCGTAATTCCAGGAATGCACTTTCTTCTAGAAGATCCCTGGATTCTTTGTTCTGAGAGCCTGTTGAGGTGATCATGGACTGTTTCTTTATGTGACTTGATATTGACTGTTGTCTCTGACCCATCTATAAGTTATTGTATTAGTTTGTTTTATGTTTGCTTACTATGTTGTAGCTTCTTGCTTTGTTTTGTTTTGATATGCCCATATGGGTTCCTTGAGTGAACTAGCTTGATTATTTTCGCCTTTGGAGCTCTGGTGTCCTGTCCCCAGATGGCTTGAGCTGTTATCATGTATATCAGTGTATGAGTGCATTCGCTTTTCTTGTATGAATTCAGCTCAGGTGTCCAGGTAGCTGATCATCAAGTGTGTGGTATAGGCTCTGTCCTACAGTCTTAGAAGGGCAGAGGTGATTGGTGTAGGTACCGGTATCTGGTTTCAGCAGGGGGTCACACTCTGAAAAAGGCAGGGGGCTGAGAATCATTCCCCGCGTGTCTCTGAGGAAAGCATGTTCCTGTTTCCTAGAGTGTACAGGTGCCCATATGGACCATGGGTACCCAATGTTTTTGGTTGTAAGGACTGGGAGGTCCCAGTTATCCTTAGCTCCCTGTCATGGGTGGCTGGATGACCTGAGTGGAGCTACCAGTCCTTAGGCCCCTGATGTGGGTAGGTGAGGACCCTGTTTAACAGGCAATGTAATGTCAAACATCAAACAGCCACCTCTCTGCCACACAGCTGAAACAGTTGGAGTCTGTCAACAAGGGCCTATTCTCCTGAAATAGGCCCCCTCAGGTCCATGCAGGGGAGAAAGGTACTCAAAGTCCACGGACTGTTTATGCCTGGACAATAGCCACTTCTGTCCTGAGCTCCCCGAGTTGGTGGAGCTGGCAAATTTTCTTTCCCCCCAAATGCAAATTTTTTCCTTCTCCAACGCCAGGAGGATGGCTCTAGGTGCTCAACAGGGCCTATCTCTGGCATAGGGAGGCCTGCTGCTGAATCCACCTTGGAGGGGGTGGTGCAGTAAAATGTATGCAAGTATCCAGCTTTGCCGAGAGTGCCGTTCTTCTCTGGTTCCGGAGGTGTGAGTAGGCTGTTTGGCTGGCTGCTTCTCCCTGAGGAAACTGTGGCCAAATGCTAGTAACAGCCTGCCACCACCGCTACTGGGAATGGTTCCTGAGGGCCCTCCCTGATTCAGGTCCAGTATCTCCTTTCCGCTTCTGAATCGTCTCTTCCTCCCTCTGCCCCTCAGTTCATTTTCCAAGCTTGCCTTTGATGTTCAGGGCTCCGAGCTTGTCATAAATATACTCATTTCACTTGTTTTTTTGGGTCTTTGTTGTGAAGTGGGCTCTCTGGAAGCATCTGTCTATTTCACCATCTTGGCTCTGCCTCCCCCTTCTATTTATTTTTAAATGTTTTTTTTTTTTTATATACACAATATTGTAGCTCTAGCTATCATTTAACTGTTTATTTCCAAAGATGGCATAGGATAATAGAAAAATAAATAAATAAATGTCACTTTTTTTTTCTAATACTCACTAATTTTGATTAAGATAAAAATATATAAAAATCTCCTAGGCCCAAAGACAAGAAATAAACATTCATGTCAAAAGTTAGATTAATAGACATAGAATTGACATTTCTAGGCAGGGTTATGGAAACCCTGGTGGCGTAGTGGTTAAGTGCTATGGCTGCTAACCAAGAGGTTGGCAGTTCAAATCTGCCAGGCTTTCCTTGGAAACTCTATGGTGCAGTTCTACTCTGTCCTATAGGGTCGCTAGGAGTCAGAATCGACTTGACGGAACTGGGTTTTGGTTTTGGTTAGGCAGGTTGTATAAACTGGTACACAGCCAATTAATAGCAAAAATTCCAACATTGTTAGATAATTTATAATTCATGGCCAGATACACAGACTTCAGATCTTTTTAGGGAAGCCAAATTCCACATAACTATGTTCCTCTCTAAGATCACGGGACTCAACAAATCCAGCCGCTCACATGAACAGTCAGGAATACAGACGCAACACTGAACTTTCCTGAAATGGAATGAATGTGACTGGTAGAAGTTTACCTGTCAGGAGTGGGAGAAAGTATTTAATAGATGTAGATAAGAATTTAAAGTTGGAGCTAGAGAAAAGTTCAAATGTTTCATTTTTTGGACATGTGAAATTGGGAAAAACACTGAGCATTCAAATGGAGTTGATAATAACTACCTTTCCGGCTAATTGGGAGATAGTTGTGAAGGCATTGGTGGTACTTTTTTTTTTTCAATTGATCTTTAGATGAAGGTTTACAGAACAAACTAGTTTCTCATCAAACAGTTAGTACACACATTGTCGTATGACATTGGTTAACACCCTCCCTTCTCAACTGTGGGTTCCCTATTACCATCTTTCCTGTTCCCTTCTTGCCTTCCAGTTCCTACCCCAGGGTTGGTGTACCCCTTTCATCTTGTTTCGTTCCACGGGCCTGTTCAATCTTTGGCTGAAGGGTGAACCTCAGGAATGGCCTCATTACTGAGCTGAAAGGATGTCTGGGGGCCATACTCTTGGGGTTTCTCCAGTCTCAGTCAGGCCAACAAGTCTGGTCTTTCTTTTTGAGTTACAATTTTGTTCTACATTTTTCTCCAGCTCTATCCAGGACCCTCTATTGTGATCCCTGTCAGAGCAGTCAGTGGTGGTGGCCAGGAACCATCTAGTTGTACTGGACTCAGTCTGGTGGAGGCTGTGGTAGAGGTGGTCCATTGGTCCTTTGGAACAGTCTTTCCCTTGCGTCTTTAGTTTTCTTCATTACGACCTGCTCCTGAGGGTGTGATACCAGTGGAGTATCCTAGATGGCCACTCACAGGCTTTTAAGACCCAAGACGCTACTCACCAAAGTAGAATGTAGAAAATTTTCTTTATAAACTCTGTTATGCCAATTGAGCTAGATGTTCACTGAGACCATGGTCCCCACAGCCCTCGGCCCAGCAATTTGGTCCGTCAGGGACTTTGGATGTGTCTATTGATCTACCATGGCCTTGCCTCATATAGGTTGTTCTGGCTTCCCAAGTATTGTGTACTGTCTTACCTTTCACCAAAGTTACCACTTACCTTTTGTCTATTAAGTGTTTTTCCATCCCCACCCCTCCCCACCCTCGTAACTATCAAATATTGTTTCTTTTTGTATGTAAACCTTTTCACGAGTTTTTACAGTAGCGGTCTCGTACAATATTTGTCCTTTTATGATTGACTTATTTCACTCAGCATGTCTTCCAGATGCACCCATGTTACGAGATGCTCCACAGATTCATCTAATGTTTTGTTCCTCTTACCCTACTGTGTTGACTTCCTTTTGTTTGTGTATTTCTTTTTCATTTCTTTTGTTTTTATTGAGACTTTGTATTTTTTTTTTTTATTTTGAAGAGTAGGTTTGTTAACTTTTTTTGTGGTTACCTTGAAATTTACCCTTATCCTCCTAGGTTTGAACCAGTCTATTATTACTTGGTATCGCCTTGCCTTCCTCTTTATTAGAAAGTTCTATACCTATACCGTTTATTCCCTCTTTTATTTTTCTGACGTTGTTGTCACTTACAGATTTACCTCTTTGGTTCCCTGTTGCAAGTGTTTTGGTTTTGGATAGTCCTTGAGAGTTCATTTCCTAGGTTGGTATCTTGCTGGTACAATCTTTTGTCCCAGATGCAGGTTGTGGTCTGATGTTGTTTGCTTTCAGACTGAAGGACTCCCTTTAATAATTCCTGTAAGTTTGGTTTCGTTTTTACATATTCCCTTATGTTTCCCTGGAAATGTCCTAATTTCACCATCATATTTGAACAAAGGTTTTGCAGGATATATGATTCTTGGTTGGCAGTTTTTATCTTTCAAGTTTTTTTATATATGTCACCTCATTGCTGTCTTGCCTGTGTGGTTTCTGCTGAATAATCAGAGCTTAATATTATTGTTTCTCCTCTGTAGGTGACTTTATGTTTTTCTCGAGCTGCTTGCAGGATTTTTTCTTTGTCTTTGGCTTTCGTGATTGTGATTATGATATACCTTGGTGTTTTCCTTTTGGGGTCTATCCTATATTGGGTTCATTGAGCTTCTTGGATGGTCTGCTTTTCATCATTCATGATATTAGGGACGTTTTCTGTTCAACGATCCTTTCTGGAATTCTGATCACTCATAAATTTTTGCTTTTGATTGTATCCCATCTAATTCTCAGGGTTTCTTCATTTTTTTTTCTGATTTTTCCTCAGATTTGTATCCCAGTGTCTGTCTCCAATTTCACGGATTCTGCCTCCCAGCATTTCAAACCTGCTCCTCAGCCCTTCTATGACACTGTTCTTTTCTGAAATCTTGTTGTTTATCTTTTGGATTTCTAATTGTTGTTTTTGTATGATTTCCAGTTGTGAATTTATTTTGGCATTTTGTTCCTGCATTAGTCTCCTGAATTATTCTATTTTTTTTTGTCTGTATTTTCCATGAATTTGTCTGCCTTTTCCAAAAATTTGTCTATTTTTTCCTCATTTTTGTGTGCTTTTTGCTTCAACTCCTGGATTGCTCTGAATATTAGAGAGATTTGAATCGCCTGTCAGGTAGTTCTAGCGCCTTTTCTTCTACTGGGAAGTCATCTGGTGTTTTATTTTGGAAGCCTGCTGGAACCATCCTGTCCTGTTTTTTTTTTATATATAAGTTTTGATATTGTCTGCTGTCTTTGGGACATTCAGTAGTTATTTTCTTTGTTTCTTGATTGTAGATTTGTTCCTTTCTTTTTTGTTTGTTTGTTTGTTTTATTTTGTTATGTCTGAGCAGGTGGGCTGTGAGTTCTTTGTTGTTTGCTCATCTGTAGTCACTATACTTTTCATCTCCTTGTCCAATTGGCAGGGCCAGTCATTCAGCTATGGTGCAGCAGGGCAGGCCCAGCTGAGGTGGAGGGGCTGGGGTGGGTTGTTTGTGGCACGTACTAGTGTTGACAGAGTGGGCCAGGAATCAGTGTTGGGCAGATCCCAGTAGGTTGTGCCTGTGATGCTCAGGGATGTAATGTTCAGTGCATGGTGCAGGTAGGCAGGAAAGAGGCAGGAAGGTGGATGGGAAAGAGGAGAAAGAGAAGAGAAAAATAGGAGCCAAAAACAAACAAGCAAACAAAGAGAAAAAATAGTGCTAAGGGAGATTGCCTTTGGAGTGGAGAGAGGAGAAAATGAGAAATGGAGAAAAGAAAAAAAAAAAAAAAAGAAAGAAAGAAAATAACTGGATAAAAATTTGGAAAAGAAAAGTCCCCAGGAGTCCAAGAGTCCCACCAGTGGGGCTGATAAGACCGGAGAGTGGCTCCATGGCTGCGCAGTATAGCCTGGCTAGAGGAGGTATAGATGTCACCCAGCACTAGGTATTCAGGAGAGAGGAAAAGAAGAAAAGTGTAGAGAGACAAGAACTGAGAAATGAAGACAGACAGAAAAGGAAAAAGAGAGAGAGGGGAAAAAGAAAAAAGAAAGAAAGAAGAAAAAATAGAAATGCCCCCAGGGATCCCACCTACAGGGCTGTGCAGATTGGGGGGTTGGCTCCTAAGCCGTAGCAGTGCAGCCTGGCTAGAAGGGGCTGCCAAGCTGAGAAAAGAAAAAGAAAACAAACGAAACAGAACAAAGCAAAACAAGGCGGGGGGGAAAGGCCCCAGGGATCCCACCAGTGTAATGTCGTGGGCCGCGGGAGTGGTTTCCCAGTGGAGTGTGGCTTCACAGCCTTTCAAAAAGAACCAAAGGTGGCATATGGAGCCATGTGTTCCACAGAAAGGAGGGGAGATGGTAGAGGGCACAGAAGAAACCAAGAGACCGAAAGAACCAAGACCTGCTCAGGAGTCCAGCCCGTGTGGGCAGGGCGAATCCAAGCACCCTGAGGCCAATGCAGTTGCCTCCCAGGCAAGAGACTGTGACTGGCAGGAAGCAGAGGACGCCAAGGGCGGGGAAAAGAAGGCGGGAGGCTAGGAAAGGTATATCGCTCATTACCGGGTGCTCTGTCTCCTGCTGGGAACTTTGTGAAGCTGCTTTCCGATAATCTCTGTCCACTGATCTCCGACATAGGTGCTGCGAATCCAAGCGGCACAGACGTGGCACTTCCATGCCGGCAGAGCCACTGCAGTCAGCCAGGGAGCTCGGAGGTAGAGCAGCAGGGACAGAATGGAGGGTGGGAAAGCGTGTATGGCTGGTTACCGGGTGCTCCGTCTCCTGCTGCAAGTTCTGTGAAGCTACTTTCCCGAGATCCCTGTCGGCCAATCCCTGCCTGGAGTCCATGACGGCGGATCCGTGCTGCATTAGCTGATGGTGCCTTCAGCACGTTATCTTTCCTCGCTTTCTGTCCTCTGTCAGTTTCTTATTCCATTTGGTGCTTGGCTGAGTTCTCTTCTTTTGGCACTTAAGGTTCCAGGAATGACATTTGTCTCTGTTTTACTTAGTTTTCTGGGTCTTTGCTGTGGAGGGAAGGCATGATGCTTCTGTCTATGGCGCCATGTTGGCTGGAAGTCCAGCACTGGTGTTTTTTTGGTAGAATTCTTATTTTTTTTTTTTTATACAGGAGGCCTGGGTTTGACTCCCGGCCCATACACCTTAGGTGCTGCCGGCACCCGTCGTCTGTCTGTGGAAACTTGTGTGTTGCTTTGATCCTGAGCAGGTTTCAGCAAAGCTTTCAGACTAAGACCAACTAGGATAAAAGGCCTGGCCACCTGCTTCTGAAAATCAGCCATTGATAACTCTGTGGATCCTAACAGTCCGATCCCCATCTGATCATGGGGATGGCACAGGACTGGGTAGCATTTGTTCCGTTGTGTGAGGGGTTATCATGAGTTTGGGGCTGACTTGATGGCAGCTAACAACAACAAAGTAAATTGTGGGGATTATATTAATGTGTGAAAAGCAATTGGCACAATGCCTGGCACACATTTGATGCCCACAGAATGGAGAAATACAAATGTATTGTTCTTAGGTGATGGAGCATTTAGTAATTTTTTTATTTTTGTTTTTCTAAAATTGAGTTTTACGTACCACTTTTTGGAACAACCTTTTCATGCTGAAATTTCATTCCATATGCAAACCTGAGGGTTTTTTTTTTTTTTCCTACCTCCAGCCATGATTGGTGCTTTGCCAAGTCACTAATTACTGAATTAGCAAAAACAGCTGGTTTAAATCAAATCATCGATGGAAGTTAAGGTGAAGACTAGCAATGTCAGAGCAGCATTGACGTGGACAACAGATAGGCATGCCAAGTTTAACCTTCAAGCTGAAATCACACCATTAGGAAATCTACCATTGATGCTAATTGGGAGGAGAAGAAAATAAAATAATTGATTTGCTGAGTGGGGGAAAAAAGAGATTAGTGCTAATGGGCAATGACCCTCTTCAAATGAATTGTGTAACACAATTTAGAGTCTGTGAGGCCAAAAGCTTACCGTCTTTAGGAGGTGAATTTTTACTCTCAAACAATCAAACCGGGCAGGTAAACAGCAATCACCAAGCCTCTCCTACTTGCCAAACCCAGTCCCTGTGTGATGGGGAGGCTCCCAGGAGCCCAGTCCCTATAGATGCAAGAGTGCCTTTCATTTTATTGCAGGTCTTCGAACACAGATATACTGAATCAGAATCTACAGTTTAACAAGATATACAGGTGATTCTTATGTATAATAAATTTTGAGACTCAATGCTCAGAATTGATCCCTAACCAGCAGCATCAGCATCCCCTGGAAACTTGCTAGAAATGCAAATTCTCAACAGGGATTTGAGCCAGAATGAACCACTTTGAAGCCCTGTCTTATTGGCTATGATGAAATAAGACATATCTTTTCATTCACTGAGATACAGGAGAAATTCTAAACCAAAATCAAACCCTTTGCCATCAAGTGGATTCCGACTCATAGCAACTCTTTAAGACAGAGTAGAACTGCACTGCCAACCTTTTGGTCAGCAGCTGAACGCTTAACCTCTGTGCCACCAAGGATCCTGGGAGAAAGGCTAGCAGATTGTTAATTCTTACACGGCCAAAGTTCTGGTTTATTTTCGATGCGCTGCATGGAGGACTTCTGCTCCTCTAACTTACCCTTAGAATTTGAAGACGTTTCTTCTCTCCAAATGCCTATGTACTTGAAATTAATGACAGTCGCATTGCATTCAACAGGATGCTGTTAGGAAAGTGACCAAAGGGATAACATTTGGCCAAGAGGCTGCTGTGAATAACAGTACCCGAAGAATATGCTGATATATCTACAAGTGAGTGGTTGCTAGGTGAGTTCAAGGCTCAGTGCCAGAAGACTGAATATGGAGATCAGTTGGTTAGAAATTCACTCTTGAATTTTGGCCACCATGTGGACTGCTGGAGGTTCGTAATACAATGCTTGAATCTGGAGTGACTCTCAGGATTGCCTGTATAAGATCCCATCCTAAGATAACATTGTGATAGTTTTTACCATGCCACCCCACCCCTACCCCTTTCTACCTTTCTGGGTTACGCATATGCTATCTCATAATCTTCACAACCATGGTGTCATATAACTGTTACCATCACTTGCAAATGAAGAAACTGGAAATCTAAGGGGTTAATTGACTTCCAGAATCACTAAGAGTCATGATTCAAATTGTAGGGATTATATTTTGTGGCCCTCAGCGTTAAACGTCAGTCCACAAATAGCCCTCTGCCTTCCCTTACCTATTTCATCAACCACTTCTTGCTTTGAAAAAAAGGAAAACTAAACGATAATTGAATCTAATGCTTCTTGAAAATTGTCAGCTTTCAGAGAATTCTCTTCCTCCACTCCTTCAAATACATTGTAGTTTTTGGCTACTATTTTTGTGCCCATTTCATCCTTCCCTAGGTTTTGATGATGGTGGGACACAACACAAGACTTTCAGCAATTCTGGGCTTTGTAAATAATACCATTGTATCAAGTCCCTGGGTGGTATAAACGATTAATGTGCTCCTCTGCTAACCAAAGGTTGAAGGTTCAGTCTGCCTAAAGTCACCTTGGAAGAAGAGCCTGGCAATCTACATCCTAAACTCAACCACTGAAAACCCTATGGTGCACAGTTCTACTCTGACATGCATGGAGTTTTCATGAGTCGGCATCAACTTGACAGTAACTTTTTTTTTTTTTTGTGGACACTGATGTTTCATCCATTTGCCTTTTCAGGACTGAAAGACTTACTCCCCAAGCTGCTGGAAAGAGAGTTGCTGGCAGATGATGCGCAGCATCAGCACTTTTCTGGAATTGCTTTGGTTGAAGGAATTTGAGTTTCCAAAGGTTATGTCTGCATCCAATAACTGGTCCACATGGAGCTATAAGGGTCTGAGCCCTTTGTCCAAAATCAGGGCAACTCTGAAGTGCTAAACAAGCTTCATAGCTCTGTGCCGAGTAAGCCAAGAACTTGATTGAGGCTTCACGGTAGCCCAAGTTCTTTTTCCAATCCTGTTCCTTTCCCTTCTATAGGTGCCAATCCCAAGTACAAGTCCTAATGAACTTCCTGTACTTTGATCTCCATCTCAGTGCCTCTTTTCCAGGTGAAGCCAACTGCAAGAGCTGTGGTGACTGTTGTTAGTTGCCATCAAGTCAATTCTGACACAACAGGATGAACAATTCCTTGGCGGTTCCTCAGTTCAATATTTCATGTGTAACACGCTGACTCAGTAGGAATTGAGGATTTTGAAGGAACAGAAAGCAGGTAAGGATTACAAGGGAGGGATTTGTTGATAGAGTTCTGCATCAAGTGCTTGAGAGCAAGAGCATTGCCACTGCTGAATTCTTAGAATTGTTTTTCTTTGTATAAGGATATTTAGAGCCCTGGTGGTGTAGTACTTAAGAGCCATGACTGCTAACCAAAAGGTCAGCAGTTCAGGAGGCGGAGCCAAGATGGCGGAATAGACAGACGCTTCTGGCGAGCCCTCTTTACAACAAAGACCCAAAAAAACAAGTGAAATGAGTGTATTTGTGACAAGCTGGGAGCCCTGAGCATCAAAGGCAAGCTTAGACAATGAACTGAGGGGCAGGGGGAGGAAGAGGCCGTTCAGAAGTGGAGAGGAGTTACTGGACCTGAATCGCGGGGAGCCCTCAGGCACCATTCCCAGAGTGGCGGCGGCGGTGGTGGGCTGGTCTTAGTGTTTGGCCGCAGTTTCCTCAGGGAGAAGCAGCCAGCCACATGGCCTACTCACACCTCCGGAACCTGAGGAGAAGGGCGCTTTCGGCAAAAACTAAGTACTTGCGTATACTTTCCTGCGCCCCCGCCAACCCCCAAGCCGGCTTCAGCGGCTGAATCCTGGGGCCTCAGATAGACCCTGGTGAGCACCTAGAGCCATCCTCCCAGCCTTGGGGAAGGAAAAAATTTTCAATTGGGGGGAAAAGATAATTTGCTAGCTCCATTAACCGGGGCAGCTCAGGACAGAAGCGGCTCCTGTCCAGGCATAAATCGTCCGTGGACCTTGAGTACCTTTCCCTTCTGTATGGACCTGTGTGGGCCTGTTTTGGGAGAATAGGCCCTTGTTGGCAAAGTCCAACCATTTCAGCTGTGTGGTGGAGAGGTGGGTGTTTGTTGTTGCTTTGCCTATTAAACAAGGTCCTCACCTACCCAAATCAGGGACCTAAGAACTGGTAGCTCCACTCAGGTCACCCAGCCACCCGCGACAGGGGTCCAAAGATAACTGGTATCTCCCAGTCCTTACAACCAAAAACTTTGGGTGCCCATGGTCCCTCTGCAGAACCCACCCACCAGCATGCTCTAGGGAACAGAGATGTGTTTTCCTCAGAGACACTGGGGGTCAGTTCTCAGCCCTCTGCTGTGTTCAGAGCATGACCCCCTGCTGCAATCCCCAGTATATACACCAATCACCCCTGCCCCTCTAAGACTGTAGGACAGAGCCTGTACCACACACTTGATGATCAGCTACCTGGAAACCTGAGCTGAATTCATACAAGAAAACTGAATGGACTCCTAGACTGATATACCTGATAACAGCTCTAGCCAGCTGGGGACAGGACACCAGAGCTCCAAAGGTGAAAATAATCAAGCTATCTCACTTAAGAAACCCATAGGGGTATACCAAAACAAAACAAAGCAAGCAGCTATGACACAGTAAGCAAGCATAAACTAATACAATAACTTATAGATGGCTCGGAGAAAACAGTCAATTATCAAGTCACATAAAGAAACAGACCATGATTACCTCAACAGGCTCTCAAAACAAAGAATCCAGGGATCTTCTAGATGAAAGTGCATTCTTGGAATTACCAGATGCAGAATACAAAAGTTTAATACGCAGAACCCTTCAAGACATCCGGAAGGAAATGAGGCAATATGCAGAACAAAAGGTCAACAGTTCAAATTCATTTGGAAACCTTATGGGGCAGTTCTCCTCTGTCCTACAGGGTCCCTATGAGTTAGAATTGACCGTAAGAAGTTTGGTTTGGTTTTGGCATGTGTTGTTGTTAGGTGCCGTCGAGTTGGTTTCAACCCTATGCACAACAGAACTTAACACTGCCCGGTCCTGCACCATCCTTACAATCGTTGTTATGCTTGAGCTTATTGTTGTAGCCACTGTGTCAACCCACCTCAGTGAGGGTCTTCCTCTTTTCCACTGACCCTGTACTCTGCCAAGCATGATGTCCTTCTCCAGGGACTGATCCCTCCTTAAAACACGTCCAAAGTATGTAAGATGCAGTCTCGCCATCCTTGCCTCTAAGGAGCATTCTGGCCGTACTTCTTCCAAGACAGATTTGTTCGTTCTTTTGGCAGTCCATGTTATATTCAATATTCTTCGCCAACACCACAATTCAAAGGCGTCAGCTCTTCTTCGGTCTTCCTTATTCATTGTCCAGCTTTCACATGCATATGATGTGACTGAAAATACCATTGCTTGGGTCAGGCGCACCTTAGTCTTCAGGGTGACATCTTTGCTCTTCAACATTTTGAAGAGGTCCTTTGCAGCAGATTTGCCCAATGCAATGCGACTTTTGATTTCTTGACTGCTGCTTCTGTGGCTGTTGATTGTGGATCCAAGTAAAATGAAATCCTTGACAACTTCTGTTTTATCTCCATTTATCATGATGATGCTTATTGGTCCAGTTGTGAGGATTTTTGTTTTCTTTATGTTGAGGTGTAATCCATTCTGAAGGCTGTGGTCTTTCATCTTCATTAGTAAGTGCTTCAAGTCCCCTTCACTTTCAGCAAGCAAGGTTGTGTCATCTGCATAACACATGTTATTAATGAGCCTTCCTCCAATCCTGATGCCTTGTTCTTCTTCATACAGTACAGCTTCTCGTATTATTTGCTCAGCATACAGATTGAATAGGTATGGTGAAAGGATACAACCCTGACGCACACCTTTCCTGACTTTGAACTAATCAGTATCCCCTTGTTCAGTCCGAACAACTGCCTCTTGATCTATGTAAAGGTTCCTCATGAGCACAACTAAGCATTCTGGAATTCCCATTCTTCGCAGTGTTATCCATAGTTTGTTATGATCCGCACAGTCGAATGCCTTTGCATAGTCAATAAAACACAGGTAAACATCCTTCTGGTATTCTCTGCTTTCAGCCAGAATCCATCTGACATCAGCAGTGATATCCCTGGTTCCATGTCCTCTTCTGAAACCAGCCTGAATTTCTGGCAGTTCCCTGTCAATATACTGCTGCAGCCGTTTTTGAATGATTTTCAGCAAAATTTTGCTTGCGTGTGATATTAACAATATTGTTCTATAATTTCCACATTCGGTTGGATCACCTTTCTTGGGAATAGTCATAAATATGGATCTCTTCTAGGCAGTTGGCCAGGAAGCTGTCTTCCATATTTCTTGGCCTAGACGAGTGAGCACCTCCAGCACTGCATCTGTTTGTTGAAACATCTCAATTGATATTCCGTCAATTCCTGGAGCCTTGTTTTTTGTCAATGCCTTCACAGCAGCTTGGACTTCTTCCTTCTGTACTGTCGGTTCCTGATCATATGCCACCTCTTGAAGTGGTTGAATATCGACTAGTTCTTTTTGGTATAATGACTCTTTGTGTTCCTTCCATCTTCTTTTGATGCTTCCTGCGTCATTTAATATTTTCCCCATGGAATCCCTCACTATTGCAGCTCGAGGCTTGAATTTCTTCTTCAGTTCTTTAAGCTTGAGAAATGCTGAGTGTGTTCTTCCCTTTTGGTTTTCCATCTCTAGCTCTTTGCACATGTCATTGTAATACTTTACTTTGTCTTCTCAGAGAGGCCCTTTGAAATCTTCTGTTCAGTTCTTTTACTTCATCAATTTTTCCTTTTGCTTTAGCTGCTTGATGCTCAAGAGCAAGTTTCAGAGTCTCCTCTGACACCCATCTTGGTCTTTCTTTCTTTCCTTTCTTTTCATTGACCTCTTGCTTTCTTCATGGATGATGTCCTTGATGTCATTCCACAACTCATCTGGTCTTTGGTCACTAGTGTTCAGTGCATCAAATCTATTCTTCCAATGGTCTCTAAATTCAGGTGGTATGTACTCAAAGTCATATTTTGGCTCTCATGAACTTGCTCTGATTTCCTTCAGTTTTAGCTTGAACTTGCATATGAGCAATTGATGGTCTGTTCCACAGTCAGCCCCTGTCCTTCTTCTGACTGATGAAATTGAGCTTTTTCATCGTTTCTTTCCACAGATGTAGTCAATGTGATTTCTGTGTGTTCCATCTGGGGAGGTCCATGTGTATAGTCGCCATTTATGTTGGTGAAAGAAGGTATTTGCAATGAAGAAGTCGTTGGTCTTGCAAAACTCTGTCATTCGATATCCGGCATTGTTTCTATCACCAAGGCCATATTTTCCAACTACTGATCCTTCTTCTTTGTTTCCAACTTTTGCATTCCAATCGCCAGTAATTATCAATGCATCTTGATTGCATGTTCGATCAATTTCAGACTGTAGCAGCTGATAAAAATCTTCTATTTCTTCACCTTTGGCCCTAGTGGTTGGTGCGTAAATTTGAATAATAGTCGTATTAACTGGTCTTCCTTGTAGGCATATGGATATTATCCTATTACTGACAGTGTTGTACTTCAGGATAGATCTTGAAACGTTCTTTTTGACGATGAATGCAACACCATTCCTCTTCAAGTCATCATTCCCAGCATAGTAGACTATATGATTGTCTGATTCAAAATGGCCAATACCAGTCCATTTCAGCTCACTAATGCCTAGGATATCAATGTTTATGCGTTCAATTTCATTTTTGATGATTTCCAATTTTCCTAGATTCATACTTTGTACATTCCAGGTTCCGATTATTAATGGATGTTTGCAGCTGTTTCTTCTCATTTTGAGTTGTGCCACATCAACAAATGAAGGTCCTGGAAGCTTTACTCCATCCATGTCATTAAGGTTGACTCTACTTTGAGGAGGCAGCTCTTCCCCAGTCAGCTTTTGAGTGCCTTCCAAACTGGGAGGCTCATCTTCCAGCACTATATCAGACAATGTTCTGCTGCTATTCATAAGGTTTTCACTGGCTAATGCTTTTCAGAAGTAGACTGCCAGGGCCTTCTTCCTAGTCTGTCTTGGTCTGGAAGCTCAGCTGAAACCTGTCCTCTATGGGTGACCCTTCTGGTATCTGAATACTGGTGGCATAGCTTCCAGCATCACAGCAACACACAAGCCCCCACAGCACGACAAACTGACAGACACTTGGGGGGTGGGGGGTGGCATAAAAATATTTAATTTCCATAATAACTCTGTGTAGCAGTTATAACTATACTTATATTACATATGGAGAGACCAAGACTCAGGGGTAAAATACCTCACCTAAGTCAGACATTGATCATGTTGGTATATTGTACAATTAACCTCTCCTCCGCCTTCTAGTTATGAAGAAATAAGGAAGGGGGAAAACTCAACGATTGGCTAATCTTCCATCATAGTATTTGGCTACAATTTTTGTGCCTATTTCATCCTTTCTTAGGTTCTGATGATGGGGGGACATATCACAGTGGCTCTGGATAGATGAAAAGTAGAACTCTTTGTCCTAGCTCTACACAAGAGAAGGCTGCCATGCAGGGCCACATAGCAGGGTGCAGCCAGAGAAGATGGTAACAACAAACTGGAACCATAGGAGGTGGATTATGTATATGACAGGTAGGATGGGGTTGGCTAGGTTTCCCCAGGCTTCCTGTGAACTGTGTGTTTTGAATAACTCCATAAGCACAAGGAATAAGGGGCTGTTTTGGGGTGTTAGGCATCTTCCTATCTCAAAAAGTTAGGTAAGAAGCTTTTAGGGTAGTGAGTATATGTCAGTGGGGAAGGAACAATTTGGAAAAGGAGGGTGAGAGTGGTTGCACAACTTGAAGAATGTGATCAATGTTACTGAATTGTTCATATAGAAATTGTTAAATTGGTGTGTTTTGCTCTGTATATTTTCAAAACAGCAATAAAAAAAAAGCCTTTGATGAAATGAATCAAAACCTTGCAGTCATGAAGATCTAAATCACTAATTGGAATATTTTAAGGACAGAAGGCTGTGTTGTGCAGCCCTGGCTCCTGTGCCAGGCCTGGCTGTTGCTCCATCTCTGCCATCACCTGATTCCATAAGGTGAGTCTCTTTCCCATCTGGTTTCTCCTCCTAAATTTGAGAGATATTGGACCTGAAGCCCTTTCACATGAATTGCACAAGTGGTGTGAATCCTTTTTGTGTGCTATGAGAGATTCAGACTATTTGATTAATAGTTGATGACTTGACAATTAAAAAGAAAACTTTTCTGTTTTGCTTAAATTACAGAAGTAACTTATTGTTATGACTAATGGCCAACATTTACTAAGGTTTTCTATCTACCAGGCACAGGAATTAATAAAGAATTTGCATAACAACAACAACAACAACAAAATATTAGCAATGGATGCCTAGAGATGGGCCTGGGTCTCCTGGGTTTGAGTGTGAAATGTCATTTATAAAGCCTGAAGAGTTAGGTGCTAACTGAAGGCAACAGGGTTTCCTCAAAAGTAATCCCCTCCTCACCAGCCCACCCAAGGTCTGACATAATCAGATCTTGTTTTAGGAGGACAACTCCAGCAATAGAGTGAAGGAAAGATTATACAGTGCGGAGGATGGAGAAAAGAGATTATAGACATTACTGAGTTCCAATTTATTGCCCTTGGCTTTATGCAAAAGGACAAGATCTTATTTCTTACATAACCTAAGTCTGCATCATGGCAGTGGTAGAAAAATTACAACAGCAATTTTCAAGTGTCACAACAAATCAAATTCTTGTGATATCCAAAACCTGAGGCAGCTACCCTCTTTCTATACTATACGTATATGTAACATCAACACTTGATGGTCTTTTATTCCAAGTGCAGTTAAGCATGCTAAAATGTAAAACCTCTTGGGCATTTGCCGTTAACATAGTCATTTAGCCTTGGTAATAGGGTCCTAAAGTGATAAAGTTTTAGGGTTGGGATATTCTTAGTGCTTCAGTATTTAATTTTTTCTTTAGCACCACTGACACATGTATGTATGTGTGAATGAGTCTCGGTGAGGACTTCTCTTTAAATTCCCAGGAAGCCTATTAATTAATGGAAGAATTCCAATGTTAAAGACCTCTTTTTAACATCAAACCAAGATCTTTCAACACAAGGGTTACAGTTCTAAACCCCGGAGACCAACAGTTCAGAAGAATTATAAAAAATTTTCAAATGGTAGCATCTGGGCTACTTTTGTCCTTGACTTTCTTCTCTTTCACCTGTTCTTCCTCTTCAGCCCCATTCATACTTAAATGGCTCTACTTCCTACACTGTAGTGATGACTACCAAATCCACATACCCACTCTTTCTTGATCTCCAAATTAGTATATCCATTTATCCTCCAAATGCTTCCACTTGAATGTCTTTCACGTGAATCCTAAATGTCCAAAACTGGAATGCTCTATCATCTCCCCCAGTGCATTCTTTCTTTTCTTTGCCCTATTTCAGTGGGTGGCTACACCCTCCACTCTGTCACCTGATCTAGAAGTCTCACATGCATTATTAATAGATGCTTCTTAGACTTAGTGTGCATAAAAGTCACTTAGGAATCTTTTTAAAAATGCTGATCCTGATTTAGTAGGTCTAGGATTGGCACTAGAAAAAAAAAAAAAAAAAAGGATAGGACACTGTACATTTCTAAGCTTCTAGATAATGCCAAAGCTGCTGGTCCTCAGACAGTACAGTAAGTAGCAAGGTCCTAGAGGTATCCTTGTTTTTTAGTTTACATAGATCTTAGTGGCTTGCTAGAGAAAGCACAGGCCTTGGAATTAGACAGCTCTGAGCTTAAATCACGGATCTGATTAATGATTGTAGTGTGTCCAAGGGAAAATCATTTAACCTCTGTGCCACAATCACCACTTCTTAAAATGGCAATGGTCTGTCTCACCAGGTTCTTAAATGAGACAAAGTAGGTAAAATGCTCACATCAGCATCTGCCATGATGAAGAGGCAAAAAAAAAAAAAGTTAATTTTCTTATATTATTCAAACCTGAAGACTAATAAAAATAGACTAGTGAAAGTGATCATTAGGTGGGAAAATTTCTTTGGGGAAGGAGGTGTAATCTTTATCAGAGAATAAGACTCCAAGTTGGGCTGAGCTGAAGTATTAATGACCTGGTTAGAAGATGGATACATGTCAGATGATGTTCTGTGATCAAGGGCAGATGTTGAGCTGCCCAGGAAAGAAAGGGTTTCCCTCACAAGGAGCATAATGGCCCTGTCTTGGAGCAACTCTATGCTTGCCCACAGCACTGAGGGCCGTCAAGTTAAATCTGGGCTTTGCTGTTATCATTGTCCAGACTAGAAAGGAAACTTTGAGGTCTCACCTGAAGGTTTCTCCAAACCTGTGGTGCCCTGTGGTGCCCTTATGGCTGGGCTGTAAAGAAGTCAGATCAGGAAGGAAGAAACTGAAGCTAGTTGAAGAAAAATCGAGCAAAGATTGAAATCCAAGGTGTCCTAAGCAACATAGATGAGTGTTTGCAACCATGAAGTTTACAATTTATTGGAATAATTGGACAAGTAATTGAATTCAAGCTAGGATAGAGCTAAGAAGAGGTAGCACATAGGAATCATACATAACCCAGTATTAGGGATCAGAGGAAGTTTTCAAAAGGAAGTGGCAATCTGCCACTTAACAAAAATTTTACAAAATGTGTTTTGTCACTATTCAGAGATCATCAGTTTTCTTTATATATGCTGCAAAGCATTCATGATAAGGATCTATCATGCTTTACTCAATATTCTTCCATTAGTGTATTTTTATGTAATGTTCAATTTTTTCTATTATAGCAATGCTGTCATGAACATTTTATGTATTCTTGTGGATGTGTATGAGTGTTTCTGTAGGATACACACTTAGATATAAAAGAATTTGACTGAATTTACATGTTAATACCTATAACAAATAGCACTCCAAACAAAAAATACATGTTGTAGTTGCTGTTGTTAGGTACTATCAAGTCAGTTCAAAATCATAATGACCCTTTGTACAACAGAATGAAATACTGCCATCCTCACAATCTTTGTTATGCTTGAGCCCATTGTTGCAGCCACTGTGTCAATCCATCTCTTTGAGGTTCTTCCTCTTTTTCGCTGACTGTTTGCTTTACAAGTATGATGTCCTTCTCCAGGGACTGGTCCCTCTAGACAACATGCCCAAAGTATATGAGATGCAGTCTCTCCATTCTTGCATCTAGGGAATATTCTAGTTGTACTTCTAAGACAGATCTGTTCATTCTTTTGGTAGTCCGTGGTATATACAGCATTCTTTGCCAATATCATAATTCAAAGGTGTCAATTCTTCTTCAGTCTTTCTTATTTATTGTCCAGCTTTTGCATGCATATGAGGTAACTGAAAACACCATGGCTTGGGTCAGGTGCATCTTAGTATTCAAGATGACATCTTTGCTTTTTAATACTTTAAAGAAGACTTTTGCAGTAGATTTGCCCAATGAGATGCAGCCTTTGATTTCTTGACTGCTCTTTCTATGAGTGTTGATTGTGCATCCAAGTAAAATGAAATTCTTGACAACCTCATTCCTCTCCGTTTATTGTGATGTTGCTTATTGGCCCAGTTGTGAGGGTTTCTGTTTTCTTTATGTTGAGGGGTAATCCATAATCTTTGATCTTCATCGGTAAGTGCTTCAAGTCCTCTTCACTTTCAGCAAGAATGATTGTGTCCTCTACATGAGGAAAGTTGTTAGTGAGTCTTCCTCCAATCCTGATGCAGCGTTCTTTTTCCTGTAGTCCAGCTTCTCAGATTATTTGCTCAGCATACAGATTGAATAAGTACAGTGAAAGAATACAAACCCGACACACACATTTCTTGACTTTAAACAATGCAGTATCCCTTTGTTCTGTTTGACTGCCTCTTGATCTATGCACAGGTTTCTTTGAGCACAATTAAGTGTTCTGGAATTCCCGTTCTTCTCAGTGTTGTCCATAATTTGTTATGATCCACACAGTTGAATGCCTTTGTGTAGTCAAGAGAACACAGGTAAATATCTTTCTGGTATTCTCTGCATTCAGCCAGGATCCATCTGACATCAGCAATGATATGCCTCATTCCACGTCCTCTTCTGAATCCAGCTTGAATTTCTGGCAGTTTCCTGTCAATGTATTACTGCAGCCACTTTTGAATGATCTTCAGCAAAATTTTACTTGTGTGTGATGTTTTATGATATTGTTTGATAATTCCCACATTCTGTTGGGTCACCTTTCTTTGGAATGGGCACAAATATGAATCTCTCCCAGTCAGTTAGCCGGGTAGCTGTCTTCCAAGTTTCTTCGTGTAGATGTGTGAATATCTCCAGAAGTGCATCAGTTTGTTGAAGCAACTCATTTGTCGCTTCCTGGAGCCTTGTTTTTCACCAGTGCCTTCAGTGCGTCTCGGGCTTCTTCCTTCAGCACTGTCAGTTCTTGATCATATGCTACCTCCTGAAATGCTTGAACATTAACAAATTCTTATTGGTACAGTCACTCTGTGTATTCCTTCCATCTGCTTTTGATGCTTCCTGTATTGTTCCATATTTTTTCCATAGAATTCTTTGAGACTTGGTTTGTTTCTTCAGCTCTTACAGCTTGAGAAATGCCAAGTGTGTTCTTCCTGTTTGTTTGCCTAAGTTCAGGTCTTTGCACATTTCATTATATTACTTTACTTTGTCTTCTTGAGCCACCCTTTGAAATCTTCTGTTCAGCTCTTTTACTTCATCATTTCTTTCTTTTGCTTTAGCTACTCTATGTCCAAGAGCAATTTCAGAGTCTCTTCTGGCATCCGTTTTGGTCTTTTCTTTGTTTCCTGTCTTTTTAATGACCTCTTGCTTTGTTCATGTATGATGTCCTTGATGCCCTTCCACAGTTCATCTGGTCTTCAGTCATCAGCATTCAATGAATCAAATCTGTTCTTGAGATGGTCTCTAAATTCAGGTTCAATATACTCAAGAATGCACTTTGGCTCTTGTGGACTTGTTCCAATTTTCTTCAGCTTCAATTTGAACTTGCATGTAAGCAATTGATGGTCTGTTACACAGTCAGCCCTTGGCCTTGTTCTAACTGATGATATTGAGCTTCTCCATCGTCTCTTTCCACATAGTCATTCTGATTTTTGCGTATTTCATCTGGTAAGGTCCGTGTATATAGTCACTGTTTATGTTGTTGAAAAAGGTATTTGTAATGAAGAAGTTGTTGGTCTTGCAAAATTCTAATCATACTATCTCCACATCATTTCTGTCACCAAGGGCATACTTTCCAACTACTGATCCTTCTCTGTTTCCAACATTCATATTCCAATCACCAGTAACTATCAATACTTCTTGATTGTATGTTTGATCAATTTCAGACTGCAGAAGTTGGTAAAAATCTTCAATTTCTTCATCTTTGCCCTTTGTGGTTGGTGCATAAATTTGAATAATAGTCATTTTAACTGGTCTTCCTTGTAGGCATATGGATATTATTGTATCACTGACAGTGTTGTAATTCAGGGTAGATATTGAAATGTTCTTTATGACAATGAATGGAATACCATTTCTCTTCATTTATTATTCCCAGCGGAGTAGGCCAGGAATATATAAGTTTACTTATTTTTACCTCATTAAAACATCGTATTATCAATACTTATAAATATTTGCAAATATGATGAATTAAATATAAATTCTTTGCATGGAGCCCTGGTGCGTACTGTTTAAGAGCTCAGCTGCCAGCCAAGAGGTCAGCAGTTTGAATCAATCAGCTGCTCCTCGAAAACCCTATAGGGTAGTTCTACACTGTCCTATAGGGTCCTTATGAGTCAAAATTGACTCAACAGCAATGGGTTTTTTTATTTGTTTGTTTCTTGTTTTCATGGCATAAATACTTGTCAATATGTCAATGGTTCTTTGCATTTTCTCTTCTATGGATTGCTTATTAATGTCTTTTGTTCATTCACCACAAGACCGTTAGGAGTACTTAAGCATCGTAATATTATTTCCTTGTCTGTTATATATGTTGATTTGCCCCTATCAAAGCTTTGTTATAGTTTTTTTTTTTTTTTTCCCCTAAAAGGAGCTTTTGGTATTACTGATTGTCTTAGGCTGGGTTCTCCAGAGAAGCAAAACCATGAAACATATGTATATATGTGTATATATATATATATGTATAGAGAGAGAAAGAGAGAGAGAGAGAGATTTATATCAAGAAAATCGATCATATGGTTGTAGATGGCTGGAAAGTACAATTCTGTGGGTTAGGCTGGAGGCTTCTCCTGACACACATAGCTGCAGGGCCTGGCAAACCCAAGATCAGCAAGCCAGAGAGCTGGCCTCTGGCTCACAGGCTGTGGAGGCCAATGAATCCCAAGATTAGCAGGTAAGCTGCTGGCTCAGTTCCCAAGAACTGGAGGTCAGATGATGGACAGTAGCCAGCTGCAGGATCAGAGTGAGCAAAATCCCACCAGCTTTGTCAGAAAGTCCACCTATATTGGATATAGGCCACACCCCCAAGGAAATGCTTTTTTAACTGATTGAATGGTCATATTAGATCTTAGCATAGAGGTGATTACATTACATCAGATCTCCTTATGGAGGTGATTAAATCATTACATATCTGCCAAACTATATAGTAACTGCCAAACCACTTGTGCCAAGTGGACACACAACCTTAACCATCACACTGATCAACTTTACTTTTTATTTTCCATTGTATTAATTTTTACTAATACTAAATACTTAATTTCCTTCATCTAATATTTTTGATTCATTTTGTTGCTGCTTTTCGATCTTACTGAGCTGGATATGGAGGTACATTGTTTTCTGTATTTGTTTTGAAAGAATATATTTTGATTAATGTTGCTTTGGCTGTAATTATACAGTATATTTATTTTTATCAAGTTAAAATGTTTTTAATTCTTATTTTGTCGCTATGAGTCAGAATCGACTTGACGGCAACGGGTTTTTTTTTCTTCAACTTAGCAGTTATTTAGAATGATTTATTAAAAAAAAGTCCAGGGCATTTCTGGAAAGATGGTGGCAGAAACAGATCATTGTTCTGAATCTCCCCCACAAATACAACAAGAAATACACAAAGAAATGGTGCTTGACCTTGAAGGACTCTGAATTGAGGAGCAGAGGACAGCAGTAGGGAATTGCAGACAGGCAAGAATCAATGAATCAATGAGTTGCATGCAGTAGGAAAATCGCTTCTCCTAGCATTCCTCCCCTTCCCGCCAATCATGCAGGCCTCTGGCTGCTGTGAACTGGAGAAGCAGCCCCAGAAAAAGATTCTGCCTCCCTAACTACCACGCCCCCTGCTTATGCAAAGAGATAGGACCCTGGTCTTCTGCTCTGAAATCGACAAGGCAGACTTTCCTGAGGTTTGTTCAGAATGTGACAGCCTCTCCACCACCCAGTAATTGTATTTTCAGGCTGCTTTTTTTTTTTTTTTTTTTTTATGAATTGATACAGAAGAGCCCCTGCAGGAGAATCTGCTCCCAAAGTCAGCACTCTACCTACCTAATTGTGCCCCCGCCATTGCCCAGGCCTTTGAATTCAACAGGACAGACATCTCTGGAGGTCGGTTTGAATCTGTCTGCTCTCCCTTCTGGTTCTCACTGAGGATTGTTGACCGAGGCTGCTGTGTGCTAGGAATCAGGTGTCTTGAGTGGAGGCTACAACTACAGCCAACATACTATGTAGAGGCAAGAAGGCAGATCTCCCCGGAGGTCCATTTTGGGTATGACAGCCCCTCTTCCACATTGTCATGGTTGGCTGCTGGGCTTATACAACCTCCTACACCAGGTCCCCCACAGTGGAAAAAAGTGGCGGGTCACCTAAATGGAGACCACCACCAACAACCACCGTATTGCTGGGGATTTGAAATCAACAAGATAGATCTCTTGGAGTTAGATCTGAGGACTACCAGTCCCTCCTCCTCCTGATATGGAGGAAAGTCTACCTGTGTTTCCCCTGAATGCAAGCTTAGTTATAAGCAGCCCTCACAGCAGGGAGGGAAGCCTCAGGCAAAACCAGAGGGCAATACCCACCCTGACAGGGGGCTCGCTGGGTATAGGCTTTCAGACTGAACATGTGGTAGCAGAAACAGAGCATGGAAAGTACTAATAACCAGAAAGGACTGTGCCCCCGGTAGACATATTGATTAGTGCACACCTTGCCTGAATGGCTGTGCCTGCTGGTGGAGATACGGATCGCAGCATGCTTGCTGGTGTGTTTTGTTGAAAGGTAAAAACTGAGATTTGGAATTTTCGAACCCTAATTTTTTTTTTTTTTTAATTAAAGCATGGAGGGAGAAGAGGCTATCGCAGAGAGGGAGGGGAAGCAGAAAGCAAAAGTCAAAGGCTCAGCCCAACTAAATGTCTTTTGTAGAAAGTAGTATGAGTGAAAAGCACCAAATACTGAGAAGAACTGAGAAAGTTAACATCCTTGGAAATTCCAATGCACCAACAAAAAAAAATCACAATACATGTGAAGACAGGAGAAACAATGGCCCGTTCAAATGATCATGATGACAGGAGTGAAATCACATCTGTGGAAGACTGAATAATGAACAAATGGAAGAACATAATACAATAATGTTAAACAAAATTAAAGAGCTAAGGAAAAATATAAAAAAGATCTAAAAGAAAAAAGTGTATAAATAAAGATCTAAAAAAAAAAAAGAGAGACAAAAAGAAACCAAAAAGCAATATTGCAACTGAAAGGGAAAATAAATGAAGTGAGAACCACAATGAAGGGATTTAGCAAGAAATTTAATCTGGCAAAAGAAGAAATCAATGGAAAGGGTAAGATAATTGAAATTATAGAGGCTGAAGAACAACAAGAACAGAGGTTTAAGAATGCTGAGCACAGCTTAATGGAATTATTGGACAACATCAAGAGATCTATTATACATATCCTGAGAATTAAAGAAGATGAGAAAGAGGGACAGAAAGAATATTTGAAGAAATAATGACAGAAAATTTCCTCAATTTAACAAAGGACATGAATCTACAAATCTAAGAAACTCAAAAAACTCAAAGCAGGATAAACCCAAAGAGATCTACACAAAGACACAGGCTCTCAAAATGTAGGCATAAAGAGAAGATCCTGTAATCAGTGAGAGAGAAACGAACAGTCACATATAAATGATCCTCAATAAAATTAAGTACTGATTTCTCCTTAGAAACAGTTGAGGCTAGAAGGCAGTGGAATAATATATTTAAAGTGATAAAAGGAAAAAAAAAAAAAAAAACCAAAAACTTTCAACCAAGAATACTATACCCAGTGAAATTTTCTTTCAAAAATGACAGTGAAATTAAAACATTCCCAGAAAAACAGAAGCTGAGATTTCATATTCACCACACTGAAATTACATAAAATACTAATGGGGGTTCTGCAGATGGAAGGGAAAAGACACTAGAAAGTTATTCAAAGACGTACATAAAAAGAAAGATCTCTAGTAAATGTAATTCCATGAACAAGTATAAAGGCTAGTAGAAAGGTATTTAAGAAAATATTTATGCTTGGTAATATTAATTATTTTTGTCCTTTATGCTTTTTAATAACGACAACAACAACAAAACCATTGTCGTGGAGTTAATTCTGACTCATAGCAACCCTATAGGACAGAGTAGAACTGCCCCATAGTTTCCAATGAGCACCTGGTGGATTCGAACTACCGACCTGTTTGGTTAGCAGCTGTAACACTTAACAACTATGCCACCAGGGTTTCTTTTTAATAACAGATGCATACAACTCATTGCCATCAAGTTGATTCCAACTCATAGCGACCCTGTAGGACAAACTAGAACTACCTCTTGGAGTTTCCAAGGAGAGGCTGGTAGAGTCGAACTGTCGAACTTTTGGTGAGCAGCTGAGTTCTTAACCACTGTGTCACCAGGGCTCCAAAGTATACAAAGCAAGGATAAAACTATGATATGGGGCACATAAAATATAAACATATGACTAATGATAAAAACAACAAAATGAGGGAGATGGTATAGGTATAGAATTTCTTGTATGTTATTGGAGTTAAGTTGATACCAACTTGCCATAAAAAAAGGAGGTTATAAATACAGGTTGTGAAGTGTAATATTCGTGGTAATCACTAAGAATATATCTAAAAAAAATACACAGAAGAAAAGGGGAAGGAAACCAAAATAGCTCACTAGAATAAAGCAACAAACAGAAGTAAGCAGCAGTAAAGGAAAGAAAAAGAAGGCTTAAAACACACAGAAACCGAATAACAAAATGACAGAAGTAAATCATTTCTTATTGCAATGAGTATAAAGGAACTTAATGCTCCAATCAAAAGTCAGAGAGTGGCAATATGGATAGAAAAAGATGATCCAACTATATGCTGTTTACTAGATACCCACGGACACAAATATGTTGAAACCGAAAGGATGAGAAAAATATTCCATGCAAATAATAACCAAAAGAGAACCGGGATGGCAATCTTAATATTGGGCAAAGTGGACTTGAAGAAAACCTGTTAGAAGAGATAAAAATGGGCATTGTATAGTGATAAAAGGGTCATTCATTAAGAAGATTTAACAATCATAAATATGTGTGCACCCAACGTAACCCCTTGCTCTTTGCCGTTGCTGTCAAGTTGATTCCAACTCATAGCGACCGTATAGGACAGAGTAGAACTGCCCCATAGGGTTTCCAAGGAGCACGTGGTGAACCTGAACTGCCAACATTTTGGTTAACAGCTGTAGCTCTTAACCACTACGCCACCAGGGTTTCTGTACCCAATGTTGGAACACTAACTATATAAAGTCAACACTGATAGAATTGAAGGGAGAAATATATAGCACTACAGTAACAGTTGGAGACTTCAGTACATCACTTTCAATATTGGAAAGAACATCAATAACAACATCAACAAAAAACAGAGGACATGAATGATACTATAAACCAGCTAGACTTAACAGACATATATAGAACACTTCACCCAACAAGTGCACAAAACACATTTTAGTACAGTGCACATGGATCACTCCCCAGGATAGACCACATGTTAGGTCAGAAAACAATTCTCAATAAATTGAAAAAGATTGAAATCATACAAAGTATTTTTTCTGACCACAATAGAATAAAACTAGAAATCAGTAAGAGACTAAGAAAAAAAGAGAGAGAAATACACACTCATATGAAAATGAAACAACACACTATGAAACTGTCAATGGGTCAATGAATAAATCACAAATTTCTTAGAGTCAAATGAAAATGAATGTACAACATATCAAAACTTACGGGATGCAGCAAAGAGTATTCAGAGGGAAACTTACAACAATAACTACTACTTCAAAAAAAAAGACCTTGAATCAACAACCTAACTCTACAACTTGAAGAACTAGAAAGAAAAGAGCAGACTAAGTCCAGACCTACCAAAAGAAAGAAATAACACAGATCAGAGAAGAAATAAATGAAATTAAAAACAGAAAACAATAGAATCAACAAAACCAGTTGTTTCTTTGGAAAATATAGATAAAATTCACAAACCTTTAGCTGGACTAACAGAGGAAAAAAAAAGATGCAAATAACCAAAACAAATGAAAGAAGAAATATTACAATCAACTCAATACAATTAAAGACCATTATGACAGAATATTATGAACAACTGTATGGCAACAACCTGGATAACCTAGATGAAATGATAAGTACTTAGAAACACAAAACCTACCCAAACTGACTCAAGAGGAAATAGAAATCTTAACCAGACCCATGATGTGTGAAGAAATAAAATTAGTGACCAAATCCTCTCAACAGCAACAAAAATAGTCCTGGACCAGAATGCTTCACTGGGGAATTCTACCCAAAATTTAGATAATAATTGGCAACAAACCTGTTTAAACTCTTCCAAAACATAGAGAAGGAAAAAAATACTCCCTAATTCATTCTATGAAGCAAAAATAACCCTGATACCAAAACAAGTGAAAGACAACACAAGAAAACTACAGGCCAATATCACTTAATATAAATGCAAAAATCCTCAACAAGATCAAGTGAACAGAATCTAAGAGCAAATTAAAAGTCATACACCATAACCAAGTGCCATTTATTCCATGGATGCAGGGATGGTTCAACATTAGAAAATTAATCAACATAACATACCACATCAATAGAACAAAGGAAAAGAATCACGTGATCATCTCTATGGATGCAGAAAAAGTGTTAGATAAAATTCAACATCCTTTCTTGATGAAAATCCTCAAGAAGATTAAAAAAGAAGGCAAGTTCCTCATTATGATTAAGGGCATATATGCAAAACAAATAGCCAGTGTTATACTTAATGGAGAAGTATTGAGAGCTTTCCCCTAGAAATCCAGAACAAGACAAAAGTGGTCACTCTTGCCACTTCCATTCAATATTGTATTAGATGTCCTAGCCAGAGGAATAAGACCAGGAAAGAAAATGAAAGGTATCCATATCAGAAAAGAAGTAAAATTATCTCTATTGCAGATGCCATGATCCTTTATATAGAAAATTCCAAAGAATCCACAAGAAAGCTTCTAGAGTTAATAAAGTAACTTAGCAAAGATGCAGGGTACAAGGTCAACAAACAAAAATTGGGTTTCTATACACCAACAATGAGAAATGTGAAAGAGAAATTTTTCCATTTACAATAGCATCTAAAAGAATAAAATATCTAGGGATAAATTTAACCAGGGATGTGAAAGACACAGTGAAAATTTTTAAACACTGGTGAAAGAGCTTAAAGAAGACATAAATAAATAAAAAAGGTTGTTCCATGTTCATGGGTTGGAAAACTTAATGTTTTTTTTAAAATGTGAATTCTACCAAAAGTGATCTACAGATTCAACACAATCCTGATCTGAAATCCAACAGCATTCTTTACAGAAATGGAAAAACCAATCCTCAAATTTTATATGAAATTGCAAGAGACCCCATAAAGCTAAAACAATGATGAAGGAGAAGAACAAAGTTGGAGGACTCACGCTTCATGATTTAAAAAATATTATACAGCTACAGTAATCAAAACAGTGTAGTACTGGTATAACAATAGACACATAGACCAATAGAATAGAACTGAGAGTCCAGAAATGAACCCATACATCTATGATCAACTGTTTTTTGAGACGGGAGCTAAGTCCATTCAATCAGGAAAAAGAGTGTCTCTAATACATGGAGATGAGAAAATTAGATTTCATTTGCAGAAAAATGAAACAGGATCCATGTCTCACACCATACACAAAAAACAAATTCAAAATGGATTAAGGACCTAAATGTGAAAGCTAAATCCATAAAATTCTGAGAAGAAAATATAGGGACAATGCTGTCAGGCCTAGTTTTTAACAATAGATTAATATAACAACAAAAGCACAAACAGCAAAAGACAAAATACGTGGGACTTCATTAAAAAAAAAAAAGACTTTATTTATCAAAAAAACCTTAATAAGTGAAATGACAAACTGTTGACTAGGTGAATATCTTTGGGAAAAGTATATCTGATAAGAATCCAATAAACATGATGTATAAAATTTTGACAACTTACCAACAAAAAGACAACTCAGTCAAAAAGTGGGCAAAGGATTTGAACAGACAGTTCACCAAGGAGGACATTCAGATGGCCACCAAACACATGAAAAGATGATCAACGTCATTAGCTATCAGAGAGATACAAAAACCACAACAAAATACCATTTCACCCCCACTAGGATCGTTAACATAAAAAAAAAAGCAGAATATAATAAATGTTGTTGAGCAGGTGGGGAAATTGGAACGCTTGCACATTGCTGGTGGGAATGCAAAATGGTACAGCTGTTGTGGAAAGCAGTGTGGCAGTTCCTCCAAAAATTACAAGTGGAACTACTGTATAACCCAGAGTTTACACTCCTAGGAATGTATCCAAGGGGCTTGAAAGCAGGGATGCAAACAGACATTTGTACACCAGTGTTCTTTTCAGCATTATTCGCAATAGCCAAAAGGTGGAAACAACCTAAACATACATCAACAGATGAATGGATAAACAAAATATGGTGCATATGTACAAGGAGTACTACTCAGCCAGAAAGAGAGATGAAGTCTTGATACATGCTACAACATGGATGAAACTTGGAGACGTTATGCTGAGTGAAATAAGTGAATCACAAAATGACAAATATTATATGACCTCACTTATATGAACAAAGCAAATGTAGAGAGACCAGAGCTTATTTGTGGTTATCAGAGAAGGAAGGGAGCGGGAAAAGGGAAGGCTATTGCTAATGGAGCACTGAGCTTTGGCATACTGTGGTGGAAAAATTGCACTGATTAAGGGTAGGGTTTCATAGCTGATTAATTTAATTGCTGTTAATAAGTTGTACACCTATAAAAAGTTTTAGTGGCAAAATATATAAATATAGTTACAATAACAACAACAAAAAAAGCAGCTGCTTAGGCTGCTTATGTACAACTAAATACCTCATGGGGTTTGGTTCCTTGATTTGGAAGTTTAGAGTTGTTGTTTCATGGAACATCACAGTTAACATGTTTAGTGCTTCTGTTCTACCTCCTAGTTTCTTGTGTAGTGGCTAGGGTCTTAAAAGCTTCGAAGTGTCCATCCGAGGTACAACAATGGGTCTCCATTTGCCTGGAGCAACAGAGGAAGAAGGAAAGTCAGGAATAAGAGGAAGAAATGAAATGTGTGGCTAATTGCCTCCATGAACAACTGCCTTCTTTGCCATAGACCGGAAGGACTGGATGGTGTCTGGCTGCCATTACTGACCATTTTAATCAAGGATTCTATAGAAGAAGTCTGATCAAAAGGGAGAAAATGCAGAACGGAATTTCAAATTCCTGTGGAATCCAGATTGTTTGGAGCCATGGAAGCTGCATGAACACAAAACTATTGCCCTGAGATGATATTTAAATCAAAAATGTCCCCAGAAGTCTTCTTAAAACCAAACAATGGTTTTACTAGTAAAAAAAGTATGCCTTGGGCATTGTGCTCTTTCAAGAACTATCTATACTGAATCAAATTGACAACAGCAACTCCAAAGGTTAGGTAGGAAACTTAGGAGACACAGAAATTATATCAACTGGGAAGCAACAGTTTGGAGAAAGAGGGTGAGAGTTTGCCCAACTTGAAGAACGTAACCAGTCACTGAATTGTACGTGTAGAAATTGGTGAACTGGCATATGTACTGCTGTGCACATTCTCAACAACAACAAAATATAAAAAAAATTATTTAAAAATTCTAGGGCAATAAAGATTTTGTCTATAGTTTTATGGCTTATTATTATTTAATTAAATTTTAACATTTTCTTCAGTAAACTGCTCATTGTTTTCTACTCTGAGCTTATGAGACTTGACACACGGTTATTTTTTTGTGAATAATCCAGTGTTGTTTTTAAGTGCATTCTTTGTACCATATAAAAGATCAATAAATAATCCTGTTGAATCAAGGATGAGTATTGTATTATTCAAATCCGTTAATTTGTGTTTTTTTAATTGTCAGTTTCTGAAATATTTTGATAAAATCATGAGTGTTAAAAGCTTGTCAATTTTCAATGTATTTTTCAGTTTTGACTGCATATTTTGTAATAATATGTATTATCAATTATAATTATATTACAAAGTGATTTATTTATATTTTAATTTTAAGTTAATTTTTTTTCCACTATGATAGATACCCTTTTGGCCTTTCTGTTTTTGTTTTATGTTATGCTTCGAGCACTTGGCTGCTAACTGAAAGGTCTGTAGTTCGAACCCTCCAGCTGCTCTGAGGGAGAAAGATGGGGCAGCCTGCTCCTGCAAGGCTTTACAGCTTTGGGAACCCTGTGAGGAAGTTCTCTGTCCTACAGTGTAGCTATAAGTCCAAATCAACTCAATGGCAAATCACTATTAAAAAAAAGACCTTCTTTATTCTTTAGCTTTCTTTGCCCTTTCATTTTAGGTTTGTCTGTTTTAAATAATTACCTATCTACTTTTTTTTTTTTAAGAAGCAAAACAATAATATCTTGTCATTGTGTAGTAACAGGTAGTAAGAGGTATACTTAATACGTTTAGATTTACTTATTATTACTGATGAGTTTGGACATTTCCTGACATTTTATTCAGCTTTATAGTTTTAATTGTTGTCTTTGGTTTGTTTGATCTTTTGTTTCCTGTGTTTAGATTAATCAAGTTCTCTTCATTCTTTTTTCACTCTAATGGTTTAAAAATTGTACGTTCTATTTCTATTAGATTGTGTTTAAATTTTAATTCAAAATTTCTAACTATGTCAAATTTCAGTCTTTACTTATATTGTCCCTCATGGGAGGCAAGAATGTCAGCATACTTTTACTTCTCAATCCCATAAAAAAAATCCCATACATCCTATCTTATGAATACTGACATTACTGACAATGGATGAAATGTTTCTCAGTTACTTTTGTTATTATGCTGTCTTGTATATTTTCTATTTCTTCATTTTTTCCTTGGTTAACACATGGTCATTTTTTGTGAATAATCCAAGTGCTTTTAAGCACATTCTTTGTACTATAAAAAAGATCAATAAATAATTATTGAATCAAGGATGTGCATTGTATTATGCAAACCCATTAATTCTTGTAATTACTTTCTCAATACTTATTTAATGAATATTCATGGATGGTAAGTTTTTGGCATCTTTGTATATCTGAAAATGTTTCCATTTTCATTTTGTCCTCAAATTAAATGATAGACTTCTACATATTGATGTGATGGGGTAGTTTGTAGCAGACCAACACCACTCCTGCCAAATCCACTAGGGAAGTTGACACATTTTTAAAAATATGTTTGGAGGCATTGAATAGCTTATGAGACAGTCAGAATTTAAGGATCAGGATCCTAGAGAGACAGGAAGCACACTGAGTTAGGTCCAACCGTTTCTGTGTGTATCTGCTGGTTCTTAAGTGGCATGGACTGAAAGGCTGAGAGGCATGTCAGAGGGCAGCATACAAGAGGTAGAGAAGCGAGCAGAGATTTCAGTGACATTCTCTTCATTCAGTGATCAATTTTATGTCCACCTAGGCATGGGTAATGTCATTGGCCAGATTTTGGACACATTATCTGATTCCCAGCCAATGGGCCTCAACTCCAGCCAGTACCTGCTATCAATAGAGGCTTTCATGTTACTATGATGCTGAACAGGTTTCAGTAGAGCATCCATACTAATATGGACTAAGAAGAAAGACGTTGCAATCTACTTTAAAAAAATCAGCCAATGAAAACTCCATGTTTCACAGTGGTCTGACCTATTGTGCATGGAATCGCTGTTCTTCAGGGCCGACTCAATGTCAGTTAACAATGACAACAACAACACTTTCTTCAGCAGCATGAAATCGCTGTTCTTCAGGGCCGACTCAATGTCAGTTAACAATGACAACAACAACACTTTCTTCAGCAGTAGCTGAGTTTAATCTCAACATACCACAGTGGCCTAAGAGTTAGACTGTATTAGTAGATTGCAAAGGAGTCCCTTGGTGTCTCAAAGGGTAAGCACTCAACTAGTAGCTGAAAAGTTGGTAGTTAGAATCCACCCAGTGGTACCTCAGAAGACAAACCTGGTGATCTGCTTCCAAAAGGCCACAGCCTTGAAAACCCTATGGAGCAGTTCTACTCTGCACGTGTAGGGTCACCAACATAAACTAGCAGCATCAACGACAAGTCTCCTAACGGAAAAGGGAATTTGTTATCATAGGAAAAGGAATATCATCCCTAGGCAGGTGATAGATAGATGATCGATAGATAGATAGATAGATAGATAGATAGATAGATAGATAGATAGATAGATAGATAGATAGATAGATAGATAGATAGGTAGATGATAGGTAGGTAGGTAGATTAGATAGGTAGATAGAAGATAGATCAACAGATAGATCACCAAACCTATACGGTGTCAAGTCAATTCAAACTCCTAATGATCCTATAGGACAGAGTAGCACTATCTCTAGTGTTTCCAAGGCTGTAATCTTTACAGCAGCTGAATGCCACATCTTTCTTCTGTAGTGCAACTGGTGGATTCAAACCACTGACCTTTCAGTTATCAGTTATGTGCTTAACTGCTGTACTACCAGGCCTCCATATATATATGTGATATACAACTCTTTATTATTCAGAATAGTTTTAAACTGTGGCCTACATGATCATACCTCTGAAAAGGAATACTACTACTGTTTTTTCTACAGGCCTCTCCTTTGTGTAAGTCAAAGTTATTTTTGTTTGTGTGTTTTATTTTGTTTTCTGATAAGATTGTCCTATAGAAACATAAAAGGATAAGGCTACAGCCTTGTGGAAATGAAATACCCAATCCAGTGTTGTATTGGTAAATGTTTGACAGCAAGCACTATGAAAAAAATAAAGCCCCTGGGATTTGCTGATTTACATCCTGGCTCATCATGACCAATTTCAAGCTACCAATATAGTGAATGTGGAGTTGGGTAGAGACAATTTTACAGTTTTTCATCAGATGGGTACATTAGGTAAAGAACCTGAAAACTATAAAAACCCAGTATAGGTAATGTTAAATAACTAGAAAGGGATGAATTTCGAGTATTGATTGCCAGTGCTTTTAATATAGTTTTTAAATCATATGCTTACATAAGTTATTTTTAAGTAATGGTTGTGTTTAACAACTGGCTCCTACAATTCCTACAAATTTGGTGGTTGGCCCTTGTGAGCTGGCATGAGCTGGCACGAGCTGGCACCAACACACCACTAAACCTGAGGTGTTAGCTTCAGAAGAGGTAGATCTTCTGAGAGGAAGTCCAGGTGGAAGACAGACCCCAGAGCAGTGAAAGGTGTCCCCTGTTGATATTTAGGCTGCAGTCAATTGGAAGATAGGTTCCTAGGCTTCTGGGTGATGGGCCTTAAAAGGGCATCTGGCAGGTGGAGGCAGGTGAGAAAGAACTATGAAAACTACATCTTTCCTTGGGACCCCCTGTAAGTCAAGAGTCATTTCCTCTGGTTATTCCTCTCAATTTGGGTCTAATTCAGCTTCTATGGCACAGGTGTATTAGAGGCTGTGCCATCCATTTCATTTTGGCTTTCCAGGTGTTGGAAGATGGTCTGAGAGAGATTTGGAATAGGCATTTAGCGGACCAAACATACAGAATCTGCCACAGTTATTACTTCCACCTTTTGAAGATGAAGAAATTGAGCCCAGAATCTGTGGCATTCCTGGGGTATTTTAGAATCAGACTTTAACTCAAATTTGACATTTTTTTAGATGTTGATAATGAAAACTACCTATGAATAAATTGGGTAAGAAACAGAAAAAATATATTTATTTACTTAAAACATATTTATTATTTTACCTTAGGTTATTTTCCTTCCTCACTGTTTCATCAAATTCAAAGCCTTTTGAGTTACTCTTTAAAAAGCATCTTATAATTCTTATCCTTTTTTTCTGTCCCCCCATCCTCGCTATGTTGGATTGCACAGGAATACAAAAGGCCAGCTTCGAAGGCTCCTTGCCATTTGGACTGAGCTGGGGAAATGCTGGAGGAGGCCAAATGAAGACAGGGCTGAGGAACTCCTCAGCAGAGAGGCATCTTCAGATGCCCTGCCCTACGGTGAGTCGAGAATGGGTTTTCTGTAATAATTCTATTGTTGTTACTAGCTGCATCCAGTTGATTTCGACTCGTAGAGACCCCCATGTGACGAAATAGAACTTCCTCATAGGCTTTTTCTAGGCTGCAATCTTTATGGGAGCAGTCACCTCGTTTTTCTCCCTTGAAACTGCTGGGTGGGTTTGAACCACCAACCTTTAGGTGAGCGGCTGATCAGTTAATACTATTAAAGCATGAAAATCAGCAGCTCAGGGGAATAAATAGGAGATTAATGCCTTTCACAAAAGAGGTAACTCTTTGGAAGCTCAAGCTTTATTATGTGTATGAGGGGAGGGGTGATAAATGAGTGTGTTTGCATGTCTGCGTGTGTGTGTGTGTGAACTGTGGAGTGGGAGAAAGCTATCCCACAAAGTCGAAGAGCCAAGCTGCCTTAGAGATTTTGGAAAGACAAGGTAAGCTTGACTCTAAGAAACGCCTGTCCTGCTTGTTTTTCTGAGAGGCAGGAGTTTCCAGTATATTCTCCTTATCTTTGGCTTATTTTCCTAAGAGGACGGTCTATTGAACCACTTAGCCAGAAGAGGAATACAGTGAAACTGACTTAATAGTGACCTCTATTTCTTGACAGCTTGTCAAACAGAGAATGTTGGCTAGCTGCTGTCTATTATTGTTTTAGGTGGACCTGATTTTTTCTCCCACAAGAAACAAGGAAAATTTTTTTGTATAAATTTAAAAGTGTCCCATCATATGCAGAAAGACCATTCTATTTTAAAACTGCTTTAGCAGCCAAAGATTCTGGCAGTCTTTATATTGTCTTTCCCATAATGTCTTTCTAGACTCTGGTCCCGTGAGATACTTTATGAAAAAAGATGACAAGTCACATGGCACATCCTCTTCCAGAAGATTAACCATGTACAGCAGAATAAAAGGCTGTTAGGAACTGTGCCAGGAGGAAAATCCATTTAACTTTCTTTAACTCAATAATTCTCAAACCTGTTTGTTCTAGGACCCTATTTCTACGCTTAACACTTATTTAAATCTGGAGAAAACAAGCTGTGTTAGACACCCCTTGTGAATACCTCCTCTTTCGCATCAGGGAGTAGGGGAAACCTGGTTTGGAAAACCAGCAAACCAGTGAGCGAGGAAGGCAAGTCAGCGCACTGCCTGTTTCAACTCAGCTTTGCTGCATCAAAACTACTTTCTTTTTTTCCCTTTTGGAAAATCGGAAGTTACCAGACTTACAGGACTGATCCACACCGACTAGATTTACAGATATTGAGGAATAAACTACACATAAAATTTTTAATTTGCAGTTGGATATTTTCATGTTATCAAAAACTTTTGATTTCAACCCACTGCATCTTTCCCTCAGTACCAGTGTACTCAGAAGAGTGCATTAGGAGGCTGAAAGTTGCTGAATGAGCATGACATCGAAGCACAGTTGTGAGGAAGCACAATGGACATGTCACTGAGGCCATGTGCACATCAAAGCTTCATGCACGAAAGAGATCACTCCTAGTACTGAAACTTGGGCTCTCTGGTCAAGTAAGATTTAATGCGAAATTTAAAATATTGACCTTTCTATTTTTTAGGTCTTTAGTTGATTTGAATTTTATTTTTACCTATGGTATAAAATAACATTTTTATCTATGATCACCAGGCCTTTCTTTCTAGTCCATCTTAGTCTGGAAACTCTGCTGAAGCCTATTCAGCGTCCTAGCAACATTCAAGCCTCCACTGCAGATGGGTGGTAGCTGCACATGAGGTACATTGACCAGAATTGAACCCGGGTCCCCTGCATGGAAGTTGAGAGTCCTACCACTGACCACCCATGCCTTATAACAAACATAATGTGTGCATAAGTTATCTGTACATCAGCAGCAACAAGTACTACTGGAATGGGGCCATTTGTGACTTGGACCCTGGCCCTGGTAGGTGCTGACTCAGGCTGGCTCTGACCCCAGGTGCTGCTGACTCCTGTTATTTTTTCCAGCCTTCTAGGAAGACTGCCCTCTGCCTCTCTGTGTCATCAGTGGGCTGCTGGGAAGCAAGAGGAGGCTGGTCGGTAGATGGGGAAGCAGGGAGGCCTCTTTGGCTGATTGGCCATATGTAATGACGGGTCTGGGGTTCTGAGACTGTTTGGAATCTCAGCGTTCAAAGTCCTGGTTAGGACTCAGGGAAAACCTTCACTTCTGGAAAAATATCATGGTTTACTGCTGACTGTGCTGGGACTGGGCAGTGCCCTCATCACAAGCTTTATGCCTGGGGTAGGCCTCGTGCCCCACGGCTTCTTCTGTTCCATGTGGAAAGGAGAAGTGGGCATGCATTATAAAATTCTGGCTTCCCTTAAAATGCTTCTATACAGACAGGGTTTGAATTAACAAAAATCTCCTGCATAAAACTCAGAGATATCAGATAGCAGCTTCCAAGCTCATGTTTCTTACCCGCAAAATGTGAAAATATTCCCTACCATCTAAGGCAGATAGATAGTGTGCAAATTATTTGAAAACAGTAAAATGTAATAAGTCAGAGAGGCTGGGTTTCAATTCTGCCTCTAGCACTGAATAGCTATGTGATCTGGGTAAGATACTTCATCTCTCTGTAAGATGGAACTAATAATAGCGCTGAGCTCATAAGGTTGTTGTATGAATTGAATTAATTATGCATAGGACACTTCAAACACTGCCTAGCACATAGTAGGTAAAATATAGGGATTGCCATTTTATTATAAAATGCTAATTATTTGTGGAAGTATTCACATGTTTTATTAATATATAATCTCTTAAAAATTGATATGCTGCTGCTTTAATTCTGAGATCCTGTTAAAGATTTAATCAGCTGATTTGAGAAGGTTTGTTGGGAAAACAGATAGTTGATCTTTATCATTTGTTTTTCTGTAATTACCAACTCCACGTGGCTCTCTGGGGAACAGAATAATTAAGATTATTAAGAGATGGCAAAGAGCCAAAATTGCTCTTTGAAATACTTCCCTGATATGGAAAACTCCACCAGTTGAGTTTATAAGTAAACTTTGGAAAAACTGGATTTTGAATGAAATCCTGCCACATATGTGCCCAAAATAGGACCAATATGGTACCATGAGGCATCTGAGAAAGTTGCCCCAGGGTGGAAACTGGGGCAGTGGGAGTGCACTTGTCCTTTCTTCTCTAGGAGAGACTTGTTAAGAGGGCAACATGCTTTTCATTCAAAGGTCAAGGGCAGACAGATTTGACAGAAAGGAGTGCTTCCACATTAGAAGTCTGTAATCGGAATGCCTGTCACTTCTCTCAACACTTAAAAGCAGCCCTCTAGTACTGCGGTGACAAGTTCCCTGTGGCATTTTGGATCTCAGCTGGGGATCAGATCAGGAGTGGTCAGAGGATGGGGAAGGTTAAAAGGAACTAATAGTTTTAACTTCTACATAATAAATGGATATATGCTGTCTCCACTGCATCGTCCCCCTCAGTGATCAAAGGGACAAAATAAGTAAAGAAGTTCAAAAATGGAGGGCCATTATGGAGCGAGGTAGAACACAGGGCAGAAACCTTGGTAAAAGATATAATGGAATTAGCTTACTCTTCTGGATCTCCAGGGAGTTATTAATGGTAAAATGCTGGGCTACTAATCAAAACATTGACAGTTTGAATCTACCCAGAGATGCTTCAGAAGTAAGGTCTGGATATCTGCTTCCATTAGGTTTTTCATTGGCCAGTTTTTTCAGAAGTAGATTTTCAGGTCCTTCTTCCTAGTCTGTCCTAGTCTGGAAGCTCTGCTGAAACTTGTCCATCATAGGTGACCCTGCTGGTATTTGAAATACCAGTGGCAAAGCTTCCAGTATCACAACAACATTCAAGCCACCACGGTATGAAAAACTGACAGACACGTGTTAGTTTTGAATAGCTGAGGAACATTGTCTGACACAGTGCTGGAAGATGAGCCTCTCAGGTTGAAAGGCACTCAAAATACGACTGAGGAAGAGCTGCCTCCTCAAAGTAGAGTTGACCTTAATGATGTGGATGGCATCCAGCTTTCAGGACCTTTATTTGCTGATGTGACACGACTCAAAATGAGAAAAAAAAAAAAAAAAGCTGCAAACATCCATTAACATAGGAACATGGAATATGTATAAAATACAAATCTAGGAAAATTGGAAGTTGTCAAAAACGAAATGGAACACATAAACAACTATATCCTAGGCATTACTGAGATGGGCTGGTATTGGCCATTTTGAATCAGACAATCACTATGCCGGGGATTACAAAATGAAGAGGGATGGAGTCACATTCATCGTCAAAAAGAATATTTCAAGATCTGTCCTGAAGTACACTGCTGTCAGTGATAGGGTAATATCCATGTGCCTATGAGGAAGCGGAGTTAATACAACTATTATTCAAATTTACAAACCAGCCACCAAGGCCAAAGATGAAGAAGTGAAGATTTTTACCAACTCCCGCAGTCTGAAATTGATAAAAAATGCAGTCAAGATGCGTTAATAATTACTGGTGATTGGAATGGGAAAATTGGAAACAAAGAAGAAGGAAAATAAGGTCTTGGTGATAGAAATGATGCCAGAGATTGCAGACAGAATTTCACAAAACCAACAACTTCTTCATTGTAGATACCTTTTTTTCAACAACATGAACAGAAACTATACCGATCTCACCAGATGGAATACACAGGAATAAAGTTGACTACTTATGTGGAAAGAGACAATGGAAAAGCTCAATATCATCAGTCAGAACAAGGCTAGGGATCAACTTCAGAATAGACCATCAATTGCTTATATGCACATTCAAGTCGAAGAAAATTAGAACAAGTTCACAGGAGTCAAAGTACAACCTTCAGTATATCTCACCTGAATTTAGAGATCACCTCAAGAATAGATTTGAACACTAATAACTGAACACCAGATGAGTTGTGGGGTGACATGAAGAAAGCAGGAGATCATTAAAAAGACAGGAAAGAAAGGCCAAAATGGATGTCAGAAGAGACTCTGGAAGTTACTCTCGAATGTGAAGTAAAAGAGCTGAACAGAAGATTTGATGGTAATGAAAGAAGAGGCCCAAGCTGCACTTAAAAAAAAAAAAATTTTTTTTTTTTTTTTTAGCACTGAAAGCATCTGCAAAAAACAAGGCTCCAGGAATTGACTAAATATCAATTGAGATGCAGGAAAGTCCTTACATGTCTATGCCAAGAAACTTGGAAGACCTGGCCAAATGACTGGAAGGGATCCATATTTGTACCTATTCCAAAGAAAGGCAAGCCAACAGAATACGGAAATTATTGAACAATGTCATTAATATAACACACTAGTAAAATTTTGCTGAAGATCATTCAAAAGTGGTTACAGCGGTATATCAACAGGGAACTGCCAGAAATTCAAGCTGGATTCAGACCTGGGACAAGAGATAATCATTGCTGATGTTAGATGGATTATAACTAAAAGCAGAGAATACCAGAAAGATGTTTACCTGGTTTTATAGACTATGCAAAGGCATTTGACTATGTAAATCGTAACAAATTATGAATAACATTGAGAAGAATGGGAATTCCAGAATACTTAATTGTGCTCATGAGGAACCTATACTTAGACCAAGAGGCAGTCATTTGAACAGAACAAGGGGATACTATGTAGTTTAAAGTCAAGAAATATGCCAGCACTATTTGTTAAAGAGACTGTCTTTCACCATTTAATGGACTTTGGGCCTTTGTCAAATATCAGCAGCTCATAGGTGGATGAATTTACACCTGTACTCTCAATTCTGTTCTGTTGGTCTATGTATCTGTTCTTGGACCAGTACCAGGCTATTTTGACTACCATAGCAGTATAATAGGTTCTGAAATCAGGTAGTGTGAGGCCTCCCACTTTGTTCTTCTTCAGTAATGCTCTACTTATCTGGGGGCTCTTCCCTTTCCATATGAAGTTGGTGATTTGTTTCTCCATCTCATTAAAAAATGCCATTGGAATTTGGATTAGGATTGCATTGTATCTGCAGATTGCTTTAGGTAGAGTAGTCATTTTCACAATGTTGAATCTTCCAATCTATGAGCAAGGTATGTTTTTCCTCTTTCTGTTTCTTGCAGTAGGGTCTTGCAGTTTTCTTTGCATAGGTCTTTTACCTCTCTGGTTAGATTTATTCCTAAGTATTTTATCTTGTTGGGGACTACTGTAAACGGTATTGATTTGGTGATTTCCTCTTTGAAATTCTCTTTGTTGGTGTAGAGGAATCCAACTGATTTTTGTATGTTTATATTCTATCCTGACAGTTTGCTGAACCCTTCTATTAGTTCCAGTAGTTTTCTTGTGGATTATTTGGGGTTTCCTGTGTATAAAATCATATCATCTGCAAATAGAGATACTTTTACTTCTTCCTTACCAATTTGAATGCCCTTTTTTTTTTTTTTTTCCTTATCTAGCCTGATTGCTTTGGCTAGAACTTTCAGCACAATGAAGGGCTTCTTTGTCTGGTTTCTGTTCTCACGGGGAATGCTTTCAGACTCTTTCCATCTAGTATGTTATTGGCTGTTGACTTTGTATAAATTCACTCTATTATGTTGAGGAATTTCTCTTCTATTCCCATTTTGTTGAGAGTTTTCATCATGAATGGGTGTTGGACTTTGTCAAGACCCTTTTCTGCACTGAATGATAATATCCTGTGGTTCTTGTCTTTTGTTTTGTTTATGTGATGGATTACATTGATAGTTTTTCTAATGTTGAATCATCCCTGCATAACTGGTGTGAATCCTGCTTAGTCATGGTGAATTATTTTTTGATATGTTGTTGAATTCTATTGGCTAGAAATTTGTTGTGGATTTTTGTGTCTATGTTTATGAGGGATATTTTCCATAATTGTCTTTTTTTTTGTGGTGTCTTTACCTGGTTTTGGTATCAGGGTTATGCTGGCTTCATAGAATGAGTTTGGGAGTATTCCATCTGTTTCTACGCTCTGAAATACCTTTAGTAGTAGTGGTGTTAACTCTGCTCTGAAAGTTTGGTGGAATTCTTCAGTGAAACCATCAGGGCCAGGGTTTTTTTGTTGGGAGTTTTTAAATTACCTTTTCAATCTCTTCTTTTGTTATGGGTTTATTTAGTTGTTCTACCTCTGTTTGTGTTAGTTTAGGTAGGCAGTGTGTTTCTAGAAATTTGTCCATTTCCTCTAGGTTTTCAAATTTGTTAGACTATAGTTTTTCATAGTATTCTTTTAATTTCAGTTGGGACTGTTGTGATATCGCCCATCTCATTTCTTATTTGAGTTTTTTGCTTCCTCTTCTGTTTTTGTCAGTTTGGCCAATGGTTTATTGATTTTGTTGGTATTTTCAAAGAACCAGCTTTTAGTCTTGTTAATTCTTTCAATTGTTTTTCTGTTCTCTACTTCATCTAATTCTACTCTAATTTTTATTATTTGCTTTCTCCTGCTGTCTGAGGGCTTCTTTTGCTGTTCTCTTCTTATATGTTCCAGTTGTAGAGATAATTCTTCGATTTCGGCCTCTTCTTCTTTTTGGATGTGTGCATTTATTGCTATAAATTGACCTCTGAGCTCTGCTTTGGCTGTGCCCCAAAGGTTCTGGTAGGAAGTGTTTTCATTCTCATTTGAGTCTATGAATTTCTTTATTCCATCCTTAATTTATTTTATAACACAGTAGTTTTTGAGCAAGATGTTGTTCAGTTTCCATGTGTTTGATTTTTTTCCCTTACTTTTTCTGTTACTGATTTCTACTTTTATGGCTTTATGGTCATACAAGATGCTTTGTAATATTTCATTGTTTTGGATTCTGTTAAGTCTTGCTTTATGGCCTAATATGTTGTCTGTTTTGGAGTATGTTCCATGTGTGTTGGAAAAGAAAGTATGCTTGGCTTCTGTTGGGTGGAGTGTTCTGTGTATGTCTGAGTTCAAGTTGGTTGACTGTGGCATTTAGACCTTCCGTGTCTTTATTGAACTTCTTTCTGGATGTCCTGTCCTTCACTCAAAGTGGTGTGTTGAAGTCTCCTATTATTATTGTGGAGCTGTCTATCTCTCTTTTCAATGCTGTTAGAGTTTGTTTTATGTATTTTGGAGCCCCGCCATTGGGTACATAAATACTTACTATGGTTATGTCCTCCTGGTATATTGGTCTTTTTATCATTATATAGGGTCCTTCCTTATCCTTTGTGGTGGATTTTACTTTTAAGTCTATTTTGTTAGAGATTAATATTGCCACTTCTGCTCTTTACTGGTTGTTGTTTGCTAGATAACATTTTTTTTCCATCCTTAAGTTTTAGTTTATTTGTATCTTTAATTCTAAGGTGTGTCTCTTGTAGGCAGCGTATAGACAGATCATGTGGTTTTTATACATTCTTCCACTTTCTGTCTCTTTATTGGTGTATTTAATCCATTTATATTCAGCATAATTATTGATTTTTTATGAGTTTTTTTTTTATGAGTTTAGTGCTGTCATTTTGATGTGTGTTTTTTTTGTATTGTTGACAGTTTGTTCACTTAATTTTCTGTACTGTTGTTATTCTTTATGTGTTTTCATCTTTTTCATTGTTGTGATTTTGTATTTGTTGAGTATTGATGTTTATCTTGTTTTTTATTTTGATGTGTAAGATTGTTTCCTTTGTGGTTACCTTTAATATTTATCCCTATTTTTCTAAGTTTAAACCAATTTTTTATTTCTTTATATCACCTCGACTTCCTCTCCATAAGAAAGATTTATGACTACAATTTTTAATCCCTCTTTTTTGTTTTAATGTGGTGATCTTTTACATACTGACGTCTCTCTTTCCCTATTTTCAGTGTTTTAGCTTTGATTTCTTTTTGTGACTTCCCTATCTGGGTTTATATCTGGTTGCTCTGTTCTGTGTTCTAGTCTTGGGTTTTTATCTGATGTTACTGATTTTTTTACCTGGAGGACTCTTTTGCATTTCTTGTAATTTTGGTTTGGGTTTTGGAAACTCCATCATATTTGAGAGACAGTTTTCCTGGATATATAATTCTTGGCTGGCTTTTTTTTCCTTGAAGGCTTTATATATGTCATCCCATTGCCTTCTTGCCTGCATGGTTTCTGCTGAGTAGTCTGAGCTTATTCTTATAGGCTCTCCTTTGTAGATGACTATTCATTTATCCCTAGCCACTCTCAAATTTCTCTCTTTATCTTTGGTTTTTCCCTTTTTGTTACTTTTTTCCCCCTCCAAGGCCAGCAGAATGGCTCAAGGCACTTGATGGGTCCTACTTCCGACCCAGGAGAAGTAGCAATCAGCAATTGCTGAAACTGGCTGGGACTGGGTGCAGAGCAGGAAGGGGGCAGGTAAGTGGGAAAGAGGTTTTTTCCGAAGGGGTGTCTTTTGATCCATGTGGTAGGTTATACATGCGTACTTATCTTTTGCCAATTGAGTACTGCTTTTCACTGATTCTGGAGGCATGAGTAGACTCTCCACAGCTCGGTCTCTCCCGATGTGGAAAAAGCATCCAGAACACCACTGTTTTTCTCACTACTGGCACCAGCCGATCCAGGCCTGCAGGGTGCTGGTACTAGCTGGGTCAGGCCTGGCAACTTCTTGCTGCTTCTGAACTGTCCCTCCCTCCCCCTGCGACTCAGTCTGATTCCTCAACTTTGCCTTTGATGCTCAGTGCTCCTAGATTGTCATATATAATTGGTTCACTTGTTGTCTTGGGGTCTTTGTTGTAAGAGGGACTACTGGCTACTGACTACTCCGCCATCTTGGCTGTCTCCACCTGGACTTTTTTGAAGGCTGTAGAGTTTTGATTGGCAGATTTTTGGAAGTAAATTACTAGGCTTTTCTTTCTAGTCCTTGTTAGTCTAGAAGCTCCAGAAAAACCCATTCAGCATCATAGTGACAATTAAACCTCCACTGACAGACAGGTGGTTGCTGTGTATGAGGTGCATGGGTTGGGTGAGTTCCTAGCCCTTTCTAATAAATTATCTCATCCAACTGAAACCCTCCAATCAGGAGGACTAGTGGTTTTGGTGATGAGATTATGTGAAAAGGAGAGGCCATAAAAGACATAGTTTGCTTTTCCCTGATTTTGAGATTGAATTTTTCCATGAAAATTATAGTTAAATGACAGTTATTAAATAAAAAAAAATATTGAGTAGTAGGTTCTAACCCTCAGCTTCCCTTTCTTTATTTCCCTGTATGCCGGTTTCTTTTTTTTATGCAGGTTAGCTGTGCATACCATTAGGAGGAGGGAGGATGAATGGACATGAACCTATATTCTTTTTTGGAATGTCCCACATCTTGTCCTTCCATTGGTGAGGCTAAAGAGGAAGTATCTGCTCCTGAAACATCATCTTGTTTTATAGTTTTCAAAATATTTATATGCACTAGAGCTCAATTTCAAGTGAAATCTTACCTTAAACCTAAATACATTAAAACCAATAAAAGTAATATTGTCCAAATTTATGGCAGAGTAAGACTGACACTCTGCAACTATGGAGACATGTGAAAAATGGTGTCGAGTAATGGTGTCAGACCTTGTCCAACCTCAGGAAGGGGGAGGATAATCAAGATCAACATCAACCCAAGGCTGATTCCTATGAGGCAGAAGTCAGGCATACATTTGCTCTCCAACTTTTTTTTTTTTTTTTTTTTTTACCAACTCTGACCAGCTGTCCCTACCACAGCACTCTCTACTGGGTTTAATAATTCATTCAATGACCACACAAAAGTCACAAACCATACTCATAGTTATGGGGTTTATTAGAGGTGCCAGGTTATAACTCAGGATCAGGATCAACAGACTACAACTTAGGATCAGGATCAGGAAGCATGCAGGCAAAGTCTCCCTTCTTCAGTGCAGGACAGCTCTTTCAACTCCTCTCATTCCTGCAGGGTTCCTCTCAGCCCCTTGAAGACAGGTTCCTCTCAGCCATGGCCTCTACCCTGCTTGGGAAAGTGTTAAAAAGCTCTTTAGCTCTGCTGATAAGGGCCCAGAGCTGCCCTACTCCACCAGGAAGTCTTCTGCCCAAAGGCTTTCTGAATTTTCACCTCAGTGGCCAGGAAGCACACCATAGCCCTCTTGCTTCATGGGCCAAGAAGCCCATCACTCTATCTCCCATTGTTCTCCTAGTTCCTGCTGTCTTGAGCTGGTCTCTTGACTCTCCTTCTGCAGTTTCTCTGCTTCGCTTGCCACCACTTCTCACCATCATGGGCCTTCTCTGGTGTTACAGCTCTCTCTGTTTCCTGGGTCTAGGAGGTTCTCAGTGCAGGGAACCTGGGTCTAAAGGACACACTGTGCTCTTGGCTTTTCTTGATGGTAGTGAGATCCCCTTCCTGCTTCTAGGATTGGCTCCCTTTAAGCCTAGCTGCACGACAAAACTGACCAAGCAATTTGTTAGGGTTCCATATACCTTATTTGCATGGCACCCCCCCACAAATATTCCAAGCACCTCATCTGCATTATTAGTAAGTGGTGTAATCCCTTTGGTGGGCCATAAGCACCTTATTTACATAGTCTCGCCCAGTCATTTTGAGGGAGTCATAACAACATGAGTAGAAGGGACATGTTAAGTAATTCACTGCACCTCACAATGTGTTCAAAACCTAGAGTTTCCTGAACCACTACAAAAACTGTGTAGGCCAGTCTCTGTAAGGGTGTGGAACTCAAGATACAAAGAGAGAAAATGATTTGCTCAAGTTCCTCCAGTTATTAAACATATTATGTGGAATTTCTTTTTTTTACCACCATACGTTCTGGGATTTCAAGTAAATTTTTGAAGCTGCAAACTCTTCCAGATATCTAGGATCAGAGGAAATATGAGCAGGAGGCAGGGAAGAGCTGTACCTTTGTCAGCAGTGTCTATATCCGTATATGGCTGGTGCTCTCCTGTGCACTTTGTGGAGGTGGATGCACTTACAGCATCAAAATATGAACAGAAGATGACAACAACATGGCAAAGTTATCCATATTGAAAATATAATTCTTTTCTCTTCAGATCAACAGTTTTCAATCCTGAATGTGGATATTATGGATGCTCAGAACCTACTTTTTGGAGGTCAATAAACATTGTCAAATATTAAGCTGGGGAAAAAAAAAAACACGCATACTCATAAGCACAGTATTTTGCATATCTGTTGAGTATATCCTTTAGTTTTCCAGATATCCAGTTAGAGCTTCATGGACTTTAATCTAAATGCCTTAACGTGTAAGGGACATGTATTTTCCAATAGTGTTCTCACCTACTGCCACTTAAACCATGATTTAGTTTGTAAAAGTCAAAGTAAGGAAAAAAATTATTGGGATGTGTTGTTAGCTGAGAAAATGACCTTAATGATAGGCATTCTCTACTTGCCTAATAAATACTAGACTCCTAGCTTCCAGCATCCTAGCAACATTCAAAGCACCACAGTACAACAAACTAACAGATGGGTAGTTAGGTGCCTTCATGTCATTTCTGACTTTTAGCAACCCTATGTAAACAACAGAATGAAACATTGCCTTTCTTAGTTATCTAGTGGTGCTATAACAGAAATACCACAAGTGGATGGCCTTAAGAAACTGAAATTTATTCTCTCACTGTTTAGAATTCTGAATTCAAGGCATCAGCTCCAGGGGAAGGCTTCCTCTCTCTACCAGTTCTGGGGGAAGTTCCTTGTCATCAATCTTCCCCAGGTCTAGGAGATCCTCAATGCAAGAACCCCAAGTCCGAAGGACATGTTCTGTTCCAATCGCTTCTTTCTTGGTGGTGTGAGGTCCCTCTCCTCTCTGCTCACTTCTCTCTTTTATATCTCGAGAGAGATTAACTCAAGATGCAGTCTAATCCCGTATATTGAGTCCTGCTTCATTAACATAACTGCTCCTAATCCTACTTCCTTAACATCAAAGAGATGAGAATTTACAATACATAGGATAATTCCATCAGATAACAAAATGTTGGATAAACACACAATGCTGGGAATCATGGCCTAGCCAAGCTGACACACATTTTTGAGGGACAATTCAATTCAGTCTATAATACTGCCCAGTCCTGCCCATTTCTATGTTTGAGCCCATTGTTGCAGCCACTGTGTCAGTCCATTTCATCAAGGATCTTCTTCTTTTTCACTGAGCCTCTACTTTACCAGGCATGATGTCCTTCTCCAGGGACTGGTCCCTTCCTATAACATGTCCAAAATATGTGAGACAAAGTCTTGCCAATTTCGCTTCTAAGGAGCATTCTGGCTGTACTTCTTCCAAGACAGGTTTGGAACAGATGGGAGGAGGGTCAATGAAACCAAGGGAAACCCTCAATGAGATGTATTGACACAATAGTCACAATAATGGACTCAAACATAACAACCATGATGAAGACGGTTCATGACTGGGCAACATTCATCCTTTTATACATAAGGTCCCCATAAGTTGGAACTGACTCAATGACAAACAACATCGTTTGCCTAAGAATTCGTAGTAATTTAGAATGAGATTCATTGGTATAAAATTTGGAACATGGTCTCCAGTTACTAACTGATGGAAGCAAAAGCCATATTGAAGCCAGTATTGAACTCAACATCATAGAAGCAGACAACTCGTGATATCCTAAATCTCCCTTATGTCTGAAGATGCTTCCAACACCGGCCTTCCAGAAAACACATCTTTGCCTCAGCCAGTAAGGCAGCTTGGAATTGTGGAAAGAGTTTGGACTTCTGAGTCAGACTTCCCAGCAGTAATCACAGCCTCTGCAGCTATTGATTGTCCCAGACTGGCCAGGAGTTGGTAAATAACTGACAGCTTCCCTATTTTTTGCATCCGCTTCCAAGTCAGGACCAATCAGAGAAAGACAAACATGCTCCTTAAACCAATGACATAAGATGCTCTGCTTCTCTAAGATGCCCTTCTCTAGCTCCCCATGCTGTGCTCTTTTCTCACTATAAACCTTTCCTACTCCTTGCCTGTCTTCGAGGCTCTACCAAAGGCAAATGATGGTGGCTGACCCCCTTGATATGGTGAGTTCTGAAGAAATAGCCTCTGCTTTTTCTTATGTGGGTATTCTGCATTTATTTCCACAAGTAGGTAATTAATAAATATTAGTTTCTTTCCCTGTGTCCTCATTTCTCCTCTATCTGTGGGTACTGAAATGTCCTTGTTAACCTTCCCTTTCAGTTTTAGCAATCAGTCACATACTTCTTCTGAAGGTGGAATGAGACTTCTCATTTATGCCTAAAGATATATCATAAACATATTTATTTTCCAGACTAGATTTTTCCCAGATTACTGTTAGCTCCCTGTAATCCTTGGCAGTCATGTTTGGAGGGATTGGAGAGACAGGGTGAGGGAGGATAGGAGACAATGGAGAACATGATCCCTGGCTGAATAGAGACCAAGTTGCATGTGTGCTTTGTAAAATAAAGCCTGCTTTTATCACTACTCTTCTTATTTTTTAAAATGTGTCACTGAGCAGCATAAAAAAGATGAGGCTTCCAGGTGAAGAAGCTGAATTCATTCTATCCCTCAAAACTATAAAAAATAACCTTCCATAAAACAGCCATTAAAATAGTCTAAGTTAAGATCAGGGTGAATCCGAATCTTCTGTTCAGAGTCCTTTCTTTCCTTCCAACTACAAAATAACAAATTGGGGAAAAGCTGTCAGGCAGCACTGAGCTTCTTGGCTTCAATCTGCTCAGTGTGGCCAGGGTGTTATTTACAGAGGGGTTTTGCAGGTGTTACAAACATTGGCAAGATTTCTGTGAAGTCCACTGGGCAGAGGAGATGTGCAGGTGTCATTTCTGCCAGAGCTCAGTGGGGTCTGGGAAGAAGGATGGCTATACACAGGGAACCAAATTATCTGGAAAAAAGCTTGCTCCAGTCCTGTGATTAAGCAAATAAGATGTGCACCATATGCTAATGTGGGCATGCTTATGCCTGTGGTCGCCTGATCATTGTAAGAGGATAATGGCATTTACCACTCAGATAAAGATGAGCCTAAAGTCAAGGCTGCATGTTTGTGTTCCTCTATGTCTCTGGGGGAGAGATTCTGTGGCTGCCCAGGCTGCCTGACCTCCAAGTTCCCTGTCATTTGGGAAGCAAATGATTCATTTGTTCTGTTAAGCAGCATCGAGGTTTTGTGGATCAATTGTGCACCTATTAGAATGTAGACTAGATAGTGAGAACCCTTTATCTCAAGACATGCAGTAAACCCTAAAGGCCAGAGTCTTTGCCTGAATGGCAACTGACAAGCTTCTCTCAAGTAAAGCAAACAAGGTGAAAATGGGCAAATTGTCCACTAACCCTTTTTGCCCTGCACACTCCCAAGCATGCCCCAGCTGACCACAAAAATTCTTTACTGCCTAGTGAGGTCAGACCTACCTTAAAGCATTGGTTCTACAAGGGGCATATTGGCTTCCTTAAAGGAGGAGACCCATCTTTCCATTTGTCGTACTGTGGTGGCTTACATATTGCTATGATGCTGGGAGCTATAGCACCGGTATTTCAAATACCAGCAGGGTCCCCAGACTAAGACAGACCAGAAGAAAGGCCTAGTTATTTACTTCTGAAAATTATCCAGTGAAAACTGTATGGATCATTACAGACTATTGTCTGATGTAGTGCTGGAAGATGAGACCCCTAGGTTGGAAGGCACTCAAAATACACAGTGGCATAAACAATGGACTCAAACATACCAATGATCATGAAGATGGTGCAGGACCTGGCAATGTTCTCCACATAAGTCAGAGCTGACTCAATGACAATGAACAACAACGAAGGAGAAGGTCGAAAAGAAGTAGAATTTAATTCAATATAGTGCTCCAACTTTTCTCATCCAGTTGTGTGTCATTGGCTGTGATGTAAGAGATAGGAGTTTCTTCCCTAACATTTTTCCTTTATTTCTAGTCAAAATGACCACAGTTGGGGAAACAGACTAGAGTGATCCTTCCTAAATCTGCTTATTCTAATTTATTCATTATTTTATTCATTAATTTAATCAACTTTTCGAAGATCATGTGCATTTATTACATACTCACTTTATGCCAGTCACCATGACAATAGATGCTTAGGAGATGTTATGGATTGAATTGTGTTCTCCCAAAAGATGATCTGAAGTTCTAACTTCTGGAACCTGTGAACAGGAACTTGTTTGGAAGTAGCATCTTTGAAGATGTTATCACAACTTGAGGTCACACTGGAGTAGGGTAAGTCCTAATCCCATCTGAATGTTGCCCTTATAAAGGAGGAGAAAATACAGAGACACAGAGAGAAGCCGGCCATATGGCCAGAGTTCTGCTGCAAAACTGAGAGCTGAGGAAAAACTAGGGCTACCAGAACATGGAGAGACAAGAAAGGGTTTTCTCCTGGAGCCTTTGCAGAGACCATGGCCCTGCTGACACCCTGTATTTGGACTATCTCCAGCACTACGAGACAATAGACTTCCATTCTAGTAAGGCACCCACTTTGTGTTACTTGTTATGGCGGTCTTAGGAAGCTAATGCAGGAGGCTAGAAATAGCTGAAATTTCTGGTGGCCTAGGCAGACACATGGCCTAAAACAGCTCCCAGCGCACTGAAGCTTCCAACAGAGAAGTATGAAGGGTGCAGGGGGACCACAGAGGAAGTAGTATTATGTTGCCTGTTATTTTCTTGTCTATAGATAGGGTAATGCCTATGTACGTAAATCAATTTAATCCATATCCTAGAAGGATTAGTTAACACCCAAAGATTTCTGAAGAGGAAGTCAGGTTCCAGGTGTGGTTAGTTACCTCTACCCAGAGAGGTTCACACTCTAGAGTACTTAATATGCTCAGAGGGTTTGCAAATTCTCATGATATGTGTTAGAAATCATTTTTATTGGTGAAAACTGACAGTGTTTAGCATATGTGTTTGGTCATATAAGTAGAATATTTTGCACGCTTACATTAGGCCTTGCGTATTTGGTAGTAATATAACCTGATGAGCGTGAGTCCTGCCTGGGGAGACCCCTTAAGTCAAATAAGAGACACCAGCTCTTTGAGAAAGAGAATGTAGACTTTATTGCTAGCCTGTCAAGCAAGGAACTCAGAGATTAAGTCTCAAATCAAGTTCCCTGAGATTGGGGATTCTAGGGCAGTTATAGGGTTCAGGATAGGAAACTTATGCATAATTCATGAAGTTTCTGAGAGTTGGCAGGAAACCCCAGGAACTAATCAACATGTGTGTGGGAGCAGTGGATGCAATATGGTGGTTGGGGGCATGTTTTTTGGGGGGTATGACCTGTGAAGTTCAACTAAGGACAACTTTGCGGCTTATTGTGCATGTCCACGTGTGGAGTGGGTTAGTGAAGCGGCCTTAAGCAGTGAAGCAGTAAGGTGGGCGTGGGCTGCTACACAGAATGCCTCATCAGGAGCTCACAGACCTGGCTGTGATGGGAGGAGGGGGAACAATTTAACCCTGTAGGTTACATTCCAGGATGGGGAACAGTTTAAGCCTGTTAGTTACAGTAAGAATTTGGTGAACCGGGCACCTCATTCTCTTTCCCCACACTAGTGCTCTAGGACCAGAATTCCATTTGGTCCTGTGTCCCTTCAATTAACAGAAGATCCTGCTGCCTGACCTCAAAAGAATAACAGTTGATCTTGACATCAAAATATTTATTCCATTTATTTTGGGGTGAAGTTTTCATACAAGGTGCTTGGCAGAGAGTCAGGACTTCAACAAGCTTCCAAGAACTGGTGGTAAGATTGTTATGTGCCTGCTTGGTAATAAACGTCCTTTTGGGTGGCTGTGTTTGGTCTGAAACTTGCTTTCATTCTATACAACCCAGCTGAGCTCATGGGTAACAGACATATGGTTTCCACTTACCTTTAATTTTTTTGGAAGCTACCAATATTTACCAAAGAATCTAAACATAAATGGCCAAATTGACTTAAATCAGTTTTCAACAGATGGCTTCATGGAGAAAGTGGTGCCTGTGTTGGGCTTTGAAGGCTCTCTAGTTATACTCCAGCTGCCATAGAGTTGAAAATAATCACTTGTTTCCCCAAACCTGCTAAACTGGGCTGTGCAAAGAACACTTGCTTGAGAGCAAAGTGCATAGTATTGGGATTCCAGCTCCCTCGCTACTTCACTTTTTATCTTGGGACATTTTTTAGTGTCTCCAAGGCTGTTTGCACGTGCTGTCTGAGGCTATTTCCACATCTGTCAAACAAGGATATTGCACTTGAATGATAACTCACGTTCCATTGTAATTCTTTGATGGTATGTACCAGAACATAGCTGGGCTATAGAAATGTGTCCTTAAAGGAAAAGTGAAGCCTTGATGTGGGCAAGAAAAGAATCCAAGATCCAAGAGGAGAATTTCCTGAGTCATTCATGTCTTGGATCAATGGTATCCATTGAGAGCCAGCTTTCTTACACAATGTTTAAGAAGTACAGTCTAATCAAGAAGACAAGCAGGAAACTCGGCTGTGTAGTATAACAACTTGATTTGGCTCAGCTTCAGTTCCCTCATCTAAAATGGAGGCAAAGCATCAACAGTGATAAGATTGTTTTGAAAGTTAAGGATAATGAGCGTTAAGTGAACGATATAGTTTCTGGTAAATAGTAGGAATTTAACGGATGGTTGCTATTACCATTATTACCTCTAACAACAAAATGCTGAGTATAGTAATCGACTCTATCGGGAACGTGACGGTCTGTATGAGGAGGCACACCTGTGCTTTGAGAGAGGCAGTGTGCTGGAGGTTTCACTAAAGAGCTGACATGTGAGTTGTCCTTTTTTTTTAGCCAAGCAGAAAAAGGGGAGTATCTGTTTTAAGACAAATGGCTGACCGATGAAAAGACATAGAGTTTGAAACATAGTTGAAGAATTCGTCTAGTTTGGATAACCGCATGGGGGGAGGGCAGGGGCGGTTGGTAGTAGGAGATGAGCCTACCTACAGAGTAGGTGGGAAAGTGGTAGTATTCTCACCTTCCATACAGGAGTCCCAGCTTCCATTCAGGTCAATGTGTCTCAAACACAACTACCTCCTGCCTGTCAGTGGAGGCTTGTGTGTTGCTGTGATGCTGAACAGGTTTCTGAGCTTCCAGACTAAGATGGACTAGGCAGAAAGGCCACAGACAAGGAAGCTGGCTTTTTATTCTTCAGATAGTAGGGAGCCTTTAAGAGCCTTTAAGCAGAGAATGGCATAAATTATGCATTCTCTAAGAAAGCCGACTCCCCTGGTGAGTCTCAGAGAAATGAGGCCACAGAGCAGCCTTTTCAAACAGCATGTGAGGAGACACATGGCTGGAAGCAAGAGCTGCTGTCACCAGAAAGCCAGGCTTGGCTGGTTCCAGCTGGGGAAGGTTCTCTTGGGGAGACCTGTCATCCAGGGGCTGCTGGGTTGTTCCAAGTCCTCTCCCTATTTTGACCATGTGCTTTGCTGCCAGCAGAGGTCCCATAGGATGACTGCAGAGGGCCCATATCATGGGGAGCAAAGCTAGTCTGAGCTAAATCACTGCTGTGGAACAGAAATGACCTTGACTCAGAATAATTGTTCCTGAAAGCAGGCCTCAGAACATTCAAAAACGGTTTTTAAGCATGAAATAGTATATATAAAAATGGAAGTGTGAACGAAACCCAGAATTTTAGAGTGGAAACTGAAATTGCTGAAGGGAAGCTCTGAAGTGCTGAGGGAAAGAGATCTGGGTTCTGAAAATGAGGTGACTGGAATTTCTTGATATGTGGCTGCCTGGTAGATGCCAGAGGAAAATGGTCTTAAAACGCTTTTGTGACCCAATTATTTTTTCCTTTTAATTTTTTGTTTTCAGTAATGGATGGAGGACATGCTGAATCATTGAGCGTGTCTGGATTTTTGGCAGGTAATATGGTTTTTGTTTTATGCCTCATTCTACAAACCGTACTCTTGGAGTCCAGAGGTACCTATGTATACTCCTTGTGAACAGAAATTCTACCCCTAAAATCCAGAGGTACATATGAACAAAAAGAATTTTTCAAAATTCATGTTTTCCCTACCAAAAACTCAATGATTCAGCACCCCCTCATACAATTAAAAACAGTAATTTGTGGCAAACATCTTTTTTTTTTTCATTTCAAACTGTTATATAGAGCCCTGCCTGCCAGCAATACATATTGTCAGTGCGACAGCAGGTTCCCAATAAAACCCAGAGGTACAAAAACTAAGTGGTAGCTATGTATACTACTGGTCATGAAAGGGTTAAGATGTTTTTTCTCCCCTTGAGTCATCTGCTTGCCCAGGGCTGGAAGCTGCTGCTATTCTTGTGGAAGAATCCATTGGTTCTGTCTGAAGAATGCAGAGGTGTGAAATGGAATAAGGAGGAATCATAAAAGACCTTAGAATTGGTATAACACTAAAGAGTTCATCTAGTCTTCTCTCTTTATTTACATTTGGAGAAACTGAGACTCAAAAAAGTGAATTGATTTGCTCCTAGCCAATCAGTGAATTGACTTTCTCATTGTGACCCCAAAACTATGGGATCAAGAGAAGTCAATGAATCTTAAATACAATTTGATCTTCTGTGGTCAGAATCACTCTTCCATGTCACTGAAAAATCATGATAATAATGAGGCATTAATAAGAAAGGGGGGTTCCAATCAAAAGCTTGGAAGTATAACCCAGTGGTGCCTTGGAAGAAAATCCTGGCAAACTACTTCCAAAAATTCAGCCAATGAAAATCCTTTGGAGCACAGTTCAGATCTGACATACAAGGGGTCACCATGAGTCAGAGTCAAGTCTGTGGGCAACTGGTTTAACTGGCTATAAGAAAGGAATATCAAAGGTCCATGGTGATCAGAAAGGAGCAGCTATACCCAGGCTGGTATTAGATAAGGATAGGGCTGGGAGGCTAAGGAGAATGGGTGGGAGGGATGGAAAGATTCCAGGTCTCAGTTGAGCCAGGTCTTGCTAGGATTTAAGCCCAGCAGCTTTTCAGCTCTGCCTCTGTGGAGGGCTGAGTTTCCAAAGGCTGGACTAAGGTGATCTGCCCTAATATATATAATATACATGACTGCAAAACATACAAATGGATTCTTCTAAGGAGTCTGCAAATTACATTTGATATCTTCAAATATAAAATCTACAATTTTAGTGAGGCTATCCCATTGTGAGACTATGAGGCAGGGGGAATCTTGTTTTTTTAAGGCATGTAGAAGGTTGCTAAATGAACAAAATTTTCTTCCCATTATTTTTGTAAATCATCTCTTTCTGCTACTGTCTGTCTGTCCTAGAAACTAGATTATTTCTGATTTAGCCTGAAAACACATTATTATAAGTTAGAGTTTTCATTATTTAATGACAACAAATTTCCTGGATACCTATAGCTTGATTAAGGTCCAGTGATTCAGTCAATTAGAATTTAAAGTGAAACTCCTTCCAAATGATTTTAAGGATTTGGAAAATTAAAATCCTTCCAAGTTCAAATGGATGCATCAATGCTGGAAATAGAGATCAGCAGTTTTGCTATCATTTACTGAGTATCATTCATTCTACCAATTAGCGAGAACAATGATTGAAGAGGCTTTCTAGTTGGAAAAGCACTGAGCTTGATATGGGTTAGACATGTTTCTTATACATATACATTACTTACTCACTCACTCACTCACTTATGGTTATGGATTGAATCGTGTTTCCCCCAAAATATGTGTTGACACAGTTTGTATCAGATCCAGAATTAAATTCACATCTGTTTCATCCCAACTTCATAGTGTTTGCACCACATCACACTGGAGAAGTGTACGCCATCTGCTGGACCCCAAGCAAGAACAAGAGTGGATGCGAGTCAGAGACTGGACACATCTGTCACCTAATGGCAGATCTGCTAGACACAATGTACAAATAGCTTCTGCCAAGAGGCCTGCAAATTTCCTTTGATATCTTCATATCTGAAATCTATCATTTTGATAAATGAGGCTATTCTGAGGCAAGGTCGTCTGACAGGATGGAAAGACCTAATCTTCCTCACCTATGATCAAAACTGGCAGTTGAGAATAATTCACTTAAGGTACTATATTCTAGAATTCATCCCATCCAGGGTTGGAAACCCAATATGATTATTGCTATTCTTTGAGTTCAAGAGATGTTAGATAAGTGCCTGGGCGTGCCTTTCTTGGTTACCCCCAATGTGAGAGGTTGTTCATATTCAGATGAAATGTGATGGTGTGTCCTGGGGTCCAATCTATCAAAAATACTGTATACACTATATACTATACTCTGCTAATCACTGTCATCCTGGAGTCATAATATTAGTCTTTTGGCCAAGCTAGGTCAATTTCTGTTGTGTATTTTTCGAGGATATAACAAAGAATTGTGTGTAAAATTGGCACCTTTCTTCAAATTTAAAACTCTCTCACCAAAAATAAGTTTGACTTTCCTCATTGAATTTTCCTACATGCTTTTCCTTGGGTTGCCTCACAAATACCACCCACCCTAGAGTCAGTAATTTTCCATGAGTTCCTTTCCTATTTTCTTAGCCAAGGTCACAGCTTTTCTGGCCACACTTTAGAAGAGTCCATCAGAGATAAGTATGGGCCTCTCCGCCCTTTTAACAAATGTATCGATCATGGCAAAACCAAAAAACTAGTCCTCAGGAATTTTTTTTTTTTTTTTCAGGAATGGAGCCCTGGTGGCGCAGCTGTTAAACACTGGGCTGCTAACCAAAAGGTTGGCAGTTGGAACCCATTAGCCACTCCACAGGAGAAAGTTGTTGGCAGTCTACTTATATAAAGATTCACAGCCTTGATAACTCTATGGAGAAGTTGTTTTCTGTCCTAGAGGGCCACTCCTTGGAATCGACTGCACGGAAATGGGTTAGAAATGAAATTTAGTATCAGTGCAATCTACTTGGGGAGGGAAAAGAGGGCAGCTGTACCTGCTGTAGGAGTCCTTCATACAGTGGGCGTTTCTTTATTCTTTTATATTGTTTCCATATTGGGGTACAATGAAATGCACAGTTCTTAAGTGTTTTGTCAAAAACTGTATAATCCTGGATAACACCCCTCCAAAGTACACAGCGTTTCCATCCACTCAGGTTTCCCCATGCCCCTTTCCAGTTGATCTCCTTTCCCACCATCCCCACTGTTTGGGGACCACTTCCTGATTCCTAACACTCTAAATCATTTTAGTATGTTATTGGATAAACGGGATCATAAACTCTGTTTCTCCCTCTTTCGTCTAACACAGTGCTTTTCAGAGTAATATGTGTGTAAGCATTGCATTTTTCTTTAAAGTTTACTGACGTCCTTTCTGAAACATTTTAGATTCTAGTTGTCTTTTCCTTTCATCATTGTGAATCCCAGTACCTATCACAGTGTTGTGCAAGTAGTAATTATTGTACGTATAAATTGAATAACTGTGGGACATTTAAAAACATTTTAAAGAATAAAAATAATAATTACTGATAATTCCACTGTTCCTGTCCCATCTTTTTTTAATTTATGATTATTTATTTATAAAACCACAATTAGAATCATGACATTTGTAGATTTATACATTCTGCTTATTCACTTGATATTATACTACGAGCATTTTCCAAATCATTATACATTCTTTTTTTAGCCTCCTTCAGTTGTTTTTTTCTTTCTAGACTAATATATAACTATTATTTTCTCTTATTTCATTTTTTTAATATTCTCTCTTATCCAATAATATATTTATCTAAGTTTATGCATTTTTCTGACTACTATTTTGACTGATCACTAAAGTTTAGTTGGTTTGTCACTATAAAGTCTGTAATGCCAGTTTTAATGTCCTTTTTACCCGAGAAATTAATTATCAAAACATATTTTTATTATGTTTTATAATTCAGTTTTGTTTGCATGGTACACTTATTGATTTGAAGCCAAATATTGAAGTTTGCATATTTTTTGTTTTGAAATATGTATGTAAATATACATTTAAAAGAATGTGTACCATAGTCATCTAGGTACAAAACTTATTTATGCCTCTTCAGCCAGATTTATAAACAGATAATACAGTAAATTGTTTAAGAGCTAAGGCTCAGGAGCCAGCTTGTCTGCACTCAACTTTTGGCTCAACTGAGCTCTAGCTATGGAACGTTAGCCCAGCTACCGAAATGTACTCATGTTAAGTTTCCTTATCTCTAAAGGAGGGTTATAGCAGAGGACCTTTCCAGAGGTTTGTTACGAGCAATAAATGAGTTAATAAATATAGTAATAAGTACAATAAGTGTAACAGTGTCTGGCACATAGTAAACAGTATATGGGTTAGTATTCATTGTTAATTATTATCTTACTCGGGTCATTAAAAAACTCATTGTCATCGCGTCAACTCCGACTCACAGTGATCCTATAAGACAGAGTGGAACTGCCCCGTAGGATTTCCAAGGAGTGGCTAGTGGATTCCTACTGCCAACCCTTTGGTTAGCAACCAAGCTCTTAACCACTGACCCATAAGGGCATCAGTCCCTATTAATTATTTTCTGCTTGCTGTGTTAAAGGCTGAGATGTGCTTAAATGGCTGTAATTTTAACAGCTCTACTTTGTATTTCTTAAGTTTTTACTTTCAGTATTTTAATGTCAAATTATTTAAGGAGTAAATGTTCATAATTGCCATATATATATAGTTGTTGTTAGGTGCTCTCCAGTCGATTTTCGACTCATAGAGACCCCATGTGATGAGTAGAACTGCCCCACAGGGTGTCCTAGGCTGTAAACTTTATGGAAGCAGATTGCCAGGATTTTCACCTGAGCAGGCTCTGGGTGTGTTTGAACCACTGACCTTTCAGTTAGAAGCTGATTGCTTAACTGTTGTCCCATAGGTCTCCTGTCTATTTATCTATCATTTGATATTCATAAAAAGCATTCTCCTTTTCCCATTTGAATTTTTTGTCTTGAAATTTACAATATTAATTTTGCCAAGGCTGCTTTCTTTTCATTTGTAATTGCGTGGTATATAATTGTCCATCTTTTTATGTTTAGCTTTTCTACTTCATTCCATTTTATTGTGTCTGTTATTAACATCATGTAATTGTTTTTTTTTTTTTTTTAACCCCATACAAGAAGGTCTTGCTTCTTTTCACAATAGCTGTGCTAACTGGTGTTTTTTCATTTTACTTTTCTTATTTTATACTTTCTACTTTTGGGCTTTATTGCTCTTCTTTCCCATATTGGTCCAAATTAAACAAATTATTTATTTTTTTTCCAGTAATTTGAGTATTTTACATACTGTGATTATCTTTACAAAGTATTTGAAATTGTATTACCCGGTTGCCTTAAGAAAGAACAGTATCGATTTATGATTATGTGTGATGGGTATTACCATGTAGTACAAGAGCTTGTTATCACTTCCTTCCTTCTCCTGACCTCAGTTTTTAGTAAGGTGAGATTTTAAAGCTAGATTATTATTGTTAATAATAAATTTTTATGTTATACATTTTATCAACACTATTCACCATATTAATAATTAATTACCATGAATACTTGATTTTTCATTTTCTGTAGTTCACCATCATTTCTTTTGTAACTTCTCTATCCGTGAGTGTTTTTATGAAGTTATCAGCTAGTAGCAAAACATTCAGGAATAATCTTTTTAAGCAATGTTTGTGGACAGGATAGATTGCTATCATTAGATTCCAGAAAATGTCTTCTTTTTTTTTTTAATCTTGCACTTGAATGACATTGCTCAAAAGATTATCTTGTCCAACTCACTTTCTTTTAGGAACTGATTGTTTAAAATAATTTAGGTTGATTAGTCTTCTTGTCACCTCTAAGAATGGAAATTTCACGATCATTGTAATGTTATGTCAGTTGAGCCTGATTTGGTTTGTCTTCAAGCTCTCAGCGGCTTATATCTCTAAGTATATTCTACTTCTCTGTACTTCCACTCTTGCCCCCTCCAAACCACCTACCTCATCATTGCTCTCATTATGACATTTTAACATTTTACTATGATTATATTTTTCCCCTGCCTTATTAATTTTTTTGATGGTTTATGATTTCAGCTCACAAAAAATGACTGTCATAGTTTCTGTGGTTCTCTCAAGTTAGACAGTATTAAGCTAAAGAAGACTGACTCTGCATGTATGTCAGAGTGGAATTGGGCTTCAAAGGGTTTCAATAGCTTATTTTTGAAGCAGATTGCCAGGACTTTCCTTCAATACACCTCCAGGTGGACTTGAATATCCAACCTTTTGGTTTGCAGCTGAGAGTGTTGACCATTTGTACCACCCAGGGACTCCAGTGGTAATCTTAATTGTGTTTCCGATTTGCCAGTTGAAGCATCCGTGTTTAAGTCTGTAGCCCGTTTTTTTAGTGGCCTGTCTTTTTCTTCTCTCTGTAGGATCCCTCTATCAGTTACAATGTTGCAAATATCCTCTTCCACTTCCTGGGTTGCTTCTTCACTCTCCTGCTGATATATCTTGATAAAAAGAATTCTAATGAAGACCAACTTATTAACCTTTACTATTAAAGTTATTACTTTTTGTGCCTTATTTTTCTACCACCAAAGCCATGAAGCTATTTTCCTATATTTTGTTACCCACCAAAACCCAGTATTTTGTTACAGAAATATAAAATGTAATTGTTTGCACTTTTACATTTAGATATATAAATTCACCTTGAGTTGATTGGTGTGTATGTTGTGGTGGTTGTTGTTAGGAACCCTCAAGGTGGTTCTGACTCATAACGAACCTATGTAAAACAGAATAAAGCACTGTTCTGTGCCATCCTCACAATCATTGCCATGTTTGAGCCTGTTGTTGCAGCCACTGTGTCAATCCATTTCACTGAGGGTCTTTCTCTTTTTCACTAGCCGTCTACTTTATCAAGCATGATGTCTCTCTTCAGGAACTGGCCCCTCCTGATACTGTCCAAAGTAAGTGATACAAGTCTCACTATCCTAGCTTTCAAGGAGCATTCTGGCTATACTTCTTCCAGGACAGATTTGTTCATTCTTCCAGCAGTCCATGGTATGTTCAGTTTTCTTCACCCACACTGTAATTCAAAGGCATCAATTCTTACTTGTTCTTCCTTATTCATTGTCCAGCTTTCACATGCATATAACGCAATTGAAAATGCCATGGGGGGGAGGGGGGACAGGCACACCTTAGTTCTCAAAGTGACATCTTTGCTTTTTAACGGTTGAAAGAGGTCCTTTGCAGCAGATTTGCCAAATGCAATACATCCTTTGATTTCTTGACTGCTGCTTCCATGGGCGTTGATTGTGGATCCAAGTAAAATGAAATTTTTGAAAACTTCTGTATTTTCTCCATTTATCATGATGGTGCTTATTGGTCCAGTTGTAAAGGTTCTTGTTTTCTCTATGTTGAGGTGTAATCCGTACTGAAGGCTGTAGTCTTTGATTTTCATCAGCAAGTGCTTCAAATCTATTTTCAGGAAGCAAGGTTGTGTCATCTGCATATGGCAGGTTGTTGTTAATGAGTCTTCCTCCAGTGCTGGTGTTGTGTTCTTCATATAGTCCAGGTTGTCAGATTATTTGCTCAGCACACAGACTAAGTATGGTGAAAAGAGACAACCCTGATGCACACCTTTCATTAGTACATTTTTTCTTTTCTTTTCTTTTTTTTTTTTTTTTTTGATGGCATGTGTTTTCAGTATGGGAATGCATGCTTGCTAATTGAGTGTGTTCAAATTTTTGGTTGGTAATAAGGATTTTGAGAAATATGATTCGGCTATACAATCCACCAATAAGGGTAGTGGCCTTGTGGCATCACCAATCTGTGGCATGATGATATGCCAATGCAAACTAGAGATATAATGTATTGTGGGCGCCTTTCCCTGGTACCGTGGTGGATAAGAGCTCTTGGCTGCTAACCAAAAGTTTGGCAGTTCTAATCCTCGAGCCACTCTTTGGAAACCCCATGGGGCAGTTCTACTCTGTACTACAGTGTCACTCTCAGTCAAAATCAACTCGATGGCAACGAGTTTGGTTTTGTTTTTCCTTTAGGTTACTTGGAAACCCTGGTGGTGTAGTGGTTAAGTGCTACAGCTGCTAACCAAAGGGTTGGCAGTTTGAATCCACCAGGTGCTCCTTAGAAACTCTATGGGGCAGTTCTACTCTATCCTATAGGGTCGCTATGAGTTGGAATTGACTCGATGGCAGTGGGTTAGGTTACTTGGGGAAACCTCTGGTTTTCCAAATATGGCACAGAAGAAAAACAAAATAAACCCATCAGAATGTCCTAACTATTACACTTTACACTGGAAAGACGTATTTATGCCTGCAAGCCTTACCTCACAGAAATAAAGGGAAAAAAGGCAAAAGTTTATAAAAGTTACACATCCAGGAAGCATCACCTAATAGAACACTCAACCTGTATAACAACAAGGCTCTAACTCTAGTCAGCCGAACTTCATACATTTCAAAAGGGATATACCTTGACACTAAATGCATTAGAACTAGAATAATGCCTTGCCACTGAGGTCCAGAGGCATAAAAATTGGCTGGTATATGGTTTATACCAATGGTAAGGAAAAGGTCTTAAATCACATGGTATTCCCTTGTTCTGTTGGAACAACAGCCTCTTGGTCTACGTACAGGTTCCACATGAGCACAGTTAAGAGTTCTGGAATTCTCATTCCTTGAGATGTTACTCATAATTTGTAACGATCTTTTTTTTGCATAGTCAGTAAAACACAGGTAAACATCTTTCTGGTGTTTTCTGCTTTCAGCCAGGATCCATCTGACACCAGCAATGATATCCTTGTTCCATGAGTATATATAGGGGTCTAGATTTATTTATTGTTTTATATGGCTATCCACTTGACTGAGCACCATTTATTTAAAAGACTATCCTTTCCCCACCACTCTGCAATGGCATCTTTGACACAAACTAGTGTCTATGTATATGTGAGTACGTTTCTGGATTCTCTGTTCTCTTCCATTGACCGATGTGTGCTTCCTTGTGCCAATACTATACTGTCTTAATTACTACACCTTCATAACATACTTTAATATCTAGTGTTATAAGTCCTAAAAATTCGTTCTCCTTCAAGAATTCTCCAGATATTTTTGACCTATGTATTCTCATGTTTACCACCCATCTGTCAGTTTGTTGTGCTGTGGCGACTTGTGTGTTGCTATGATGCTGGAAGCTATACCATTAGTATTTCAAATACCAGTAGGGTCACCCATGGTGAACAAGTTTCCCTGGAGCTTCTGGACTAAAACAGACTAGGAAGAAAGGCCTAGTGATCTCCTTCTGAAAATTAGCCTATGAAACCCTATGGATCACAACAGAATATTGTTTGATACAGTGCTGGAAAATGAGCCCCCTAGGTTGGAAGCACTCAAAATACACAGTGCTCTACAATGGACTTGAGCATACCCACAATTGTGAAGATGAAGCAGGACTGGGTAATATTTTGTTCTGTTTCACTTTGAGTTGCCATGAGTTGGAGCTGACACAACAGAAACTAACTACAACATAACATTAACATGTCAATTTGTGTATCAGACTGTCAATACCCAGCCCCCTAACAACAACAGACCTGCTGGTATTATGTTTGGGATTGCATTGAATCTACAGATCAATTTGGGGGGAAATTACATACAGTATTCTTTACAACATTGGGTCTTCTAATCCTTATACATGATATATTCCTCCATTTCTTTATTTATTTAATGACTATTAGTAATATTTTATAATTTTTGTTTGTAAAGGACTGAAGAGAAGTGAAAACAACTTAAAGAACACTTCCAGACCTTAGGTTTGAATGACAAGGTTCATGATTCTGTCATGATAGGTGTATATCTGTGTGTGTGTGTGTGTGTGTGTAACAGCAGGCGAGGCAGAGAATATTAATTTCAAGATGCTTTTGGGACAGACACCTGAGAATATCTAGGAAGAATTGGAAATATCTAGAAGTCTAGAATTCAGGGAAAGGATTATTAATTTATCATTTGTTTAGGTAACTCTTGTTACAATGCAGAGAACAGTCTGGAAAGAGGAGAGTGTGTTTTTAAACATAATAGTGGGAGAGGCAATACTGTTTTACAATATAGATGAGAAGTGATATTTGCTTGGCACAGGGTGGTAGCAGATGAGACCGAGGTAATAGATGGATTTGAGAGGTATTTAGGAATTAAAATTATTACGACTCTATGGTGAGTTGTCCATAGTCAGGTGAAAGAAAGATGCTAAGAATTATTTCTGTTTCTAACTCACACAATTTGATGTGTGAAGATGTCATTCAGAGTAATTATATATGCTGGAAGAAAATCAGATTTTGAGGGCAGTTCCAGTTCAGCCATGTTGGTTTTAAAGGTCCATTGAGCTTTGCAGGTAGAGATGCTGAACAGGTAATTAGGCCTTAATCAAGATCTGAAACTCAATACAGACTTATGATCCAAACCAAACCCCAAATCCACTGGCATCGAGTCGATTCTGACTCATAGCAACCCTGTAGGACAGAGTAGAACTGCCCCATAGAGTTTCCAAGGAGTACCTGGTGAATTCGAACTGCCGACCTTTTGGTCAGCAGCTGTAGCACTATGCCACCAGGCTTATGATAAAGAGTCTTAAAAATATTAAAAACTCAATGAAATTGTGTCCAAAACGGGAAGTGGTGTGGTCTTCACTAAGTTATTAGCCCTACTGAGCCTTAATTTCTCCAGCTGTCAACTTATAATATTTTTTTTCAAAGGTTATTGAATGTAATGAGCCAACATAGGGAAATTGCTTATGTATATAGGATGTACCAAATAAATAAATAAATAAAGTTTTCTTACTCCCACCGTTTGTTGAGAAATACCCACTTGCTAATGCTAAGAAATTATCTGGTTGGATCATCCACGATGGCGCTCCTGTGTCTAACATCAGGCTATAGGTGATGGGAGGAACTTTCCATGGCTCTGTGACATCCAGAGGCCCTGTCTGGAACACCCATTGTTCTCTCTCACCTTATAGAAAAGACACCGCTGGTGAGTGATGAAAGGATATACATATGGGCCTAAGGACGGTTGTTCATTTACTCTGTTAGGCAAATGCTTGAGCCCTTGGACATTGCCACGATTGGAAGAAACCCGGTGATCGATTGCTATAGAAACTTCAGCTGTCAGACTGCACCACCAAAGTTCACGCCTCCCAGGGATCCAGAAAAAGAATGCATGTGCCTCAGCACCTGGGGAGAACATCTTTAATGTGAGTTCATGTCTCAAGGAAATCGATCACGTTCAAAAGTACACGGGCAGCACTTTATGCTGCCAACTGAATCTTGTCAGGAGAGATAGCTCAGCAGGGAGACAACTTAGAAAAAGTTGTGCCTAACACAGCCAGCAATCCATATGTAGTGGAAAATTTGCAAATATAAAAATTGGAAGAAAGGGATGCATAGGAAGACAGGAAATTTGAGAATTAAGGATTTTCACTGCAAGTCAGAAATACCGCTCAGCAGGTTTTACAGAGCCATAAAATCAAGATTTGCTTGGATTTTTCTAATGCAGTAGGCAGTCTCATAAAGAATTTCCCTGTGGATTCCCATCCATTAAAGTCACATCTTGTGTCTCTGTGAGTCACCCTAGTGTATAAACGCGACATGCTTAATTGTCCACCAAACACATTTATGAAAAGTGGGCTAATTAGGTATTTGTTGGCTTTAACTGCAAAGTTACTACTTTAAAGCAAGAGATTGGGTAGGAGTCTATGTCTCCAAATCAGAAAGATTGACTGGCCAGGGTGATTCTAAAGGAGCACTTAGAATTCCAGAAACATTTTCAAAATTTTATTTACTGCAAGATTGGGGCCTGCTGTTTTAAGAGCTATTTAGCGAAATAGATTGTTAAGTTCAGAGGAAAAGAAGATAGGAAAATAGAAAAACGGAACTTTTTATAACTAAGCCATTGCTCTGAATTTTTGTAGGTACTTTACAAGGCAGAAGAAGAAAGCAAAACAACAACAACAATAAAAAAACAAAAACAAAAAACCTACAACAATCTTATCCTGTATCCCAGGAACATCCAGTAAATCAATTTCTTGCTACAGAAAATTTTGGGAAAAAAAGTTATTTTGTGAATTAATATAAATAAAATAAAAATACTAGGAAGCTAATAGAAAACAAAAATTATGGAGATTTATAAGAGATATAAGGAATAAAGAATGAATTAGTTGATAAGAATTTACAGTAAAATGACTTTGGAGGGAGGTGTGGGTAGAAAGGCGGGAAAAAAGGGAGCCTCAAAAGAAAAGTATCAGGGAACAAAGAATCAGCTGATTCACTTGGTTGGGGTAATATTTCATCCTTCCTTACATGAGTTATAGCAATACTTCCTATTTCTCTTTGCTGGTGAGACAGGAAAGGAAGAAGGGAAAAGAACATGCTGCAGTTGCTGTTACAGATAAAAGGAATGGAAAATCAATGGGGCTGAGAGGATAAAGATGCAACTCTCAGGCCCACGGGACAGCAGGTAAGGTACCTCTATGATACAAATGCTTCTACCACTTCAGTTTCCTGCTGAGGTCTGTACTGCTCTTTGTTCAAGACACCACATTTTGCTAAGGGTGTTTTGCTGAAATGAGCAAAGCTAATTTTAAAAATTTGTAAAAAGTTATAATAAGTTGTCAAAATTCCCACAGAATAGCACTGATAATTCGGCACTGATGGGGAGTTCCGTCAGCAACAAAAAAACAACTAGTATTTCTGACATTCACAGTGTAGTTTTTGCTGAAATAATATTTTGAAGAAGGTTGAATTTTATATTGGAGGCTGTCTTTAATGAGTCCAGAGTGAGATCATCAATGTATGTTTGTTGCTGTTAGTTGTCATCAAGTTGATTCTGACAACCCCTGGCAAAGCCATGCTTGCAGCGTAAAACTGATCCATGGGGTTTTCAAGGCTGTGACTTTTCAGAAAGAGATTGCCAGTTCTGTTTCCCAAAGCACCTCTGGGTGGGTGGGTTCGAACCATTAAGTTTTCAGCTTATCTTCAAGCGCTTAACCCCATTTACACCAACCCTATGTATGTTTATATTACTCACTGGCCCTCCATATTCACAGGCTCCACATGGGATCCAACCAACCTCGGATGGAAAATATGCAATAAAATGGACTTTTTTCCTTGTCATTATTCCATAAACACAGTGTAAGAACTACTTACATAGCATCTACATTGTATTAGGTATTATAAGTAATCTAGAGATGATTTTTTTTTTTAGAGATGATTTACAGGAGATGGGAGGCTGTGCATAGGCTGTATGCAAACACTCAAGTCCCTTATTTAAAACAGCCTAGTATGCAAACACTAAAAAAAAAAAAAGAAAGAAACACTAGGCTGTTTTAAATAAGGGACTTGAGCATTCTCGGATCTTGGTATCTGTGAGGGTCCTGGAACCAATTCCCCACAGATACCCAGGGACAAATATATATATTTTGTGAATAACTTTTTGGATAAGAACCTGCATGAATCCAATCCTCAAAATGTGAATGATCCAGTGTGACCATGAGCCCCATGGAGCATCCTTCTGAAGGTGGCAACAACCAACACACGGGCAAGCCCTCCACCATCCACAGAGATGCCTTTGCTGATCACAGTGTGGGTCTCATTGCTGCTCGCCGGAATGGAAGACTCTGGGGGAACCAAGACTATGCAGGAGGGCTGGGAGCTCAATAAAGCTTGACTTCCTGCTGCTTTAAAAAAAAAAATATATATATATATATACACACACACACACACACATATGCATATAGACACACATATACATATATATATACCCATTACCCATTATATACACACACATGTATATATATGATATATAATATAATGGAGCCCTGGTGGCACAGTGGTTAAGAGCTATGGTGAGCTACAGCTGCTAACCCAAAAGCTCAACAGTTCGAATGCACAAGCTGCTCCTTGGATACCCTGTGGAGAAATTCTAAGTATATGCTTAGAAAAACATATTTTCAATCATAGTATTCCCATGAATCTTCCCATGTTTTCAGGTGGTATTGTACAAGTGCCATATAATGTTGCTTTGGTTTGTTCAAATCGTGGTTTGAGGGTGATCAATCATTCTATTTTTAATTCTGGTCTCCAGAAAGCATGGGTGAAGTATCCTCAGCTTCATTTCTCTACACCCACTTAGACACTGTCACCGTTTTTTCTATTTTGATCTAGATCTGAAGGTCACATGAACTGCATCCCCCCTCCCCACCATTTTGGTCTGCCATGACTGCAGTGGGTATTTTGTGTGTGTGTGTGTAGAGGGGTTGGAATTAATTCCAGTTAAGCCTGCTTTGCTCTGACAGTCCAATTCTATAAGTAAGCCAAAGAAGCTCTTTGTATCATGTAAAAAACTTGAAAAGCAAACCCAGAGCCGCTGAGTCGATTCTGAATCATAGCGACCCCCTAGGACAGAGTTGAACTGCACCACGGAGTTTCCAAAGAGTGCCTGGTGGATTTGAACTGCTGACCTTTTGGTTAGCAGCAGTAGTACTTAACCACTGTGTCACCAGGTTTTCCCGGTAGGATGTGAAAATTTAAATAACCCAGAGAATTGCTCCTAAATTTTATTACCTCAAAGTCTGCTTATAACATGCTTCCATAGGCATCTTCATTTATCAGGTTGTAAGACACTACCTTCCATCCCCCTCTTTTTCCTCCTATATGGTGTCCTGGGACTTGTGGAGACCACCACGTGTAAGGTGTGCTGTTGAGAGGAAATGGGATGATTTTTGTTCTGGCTGGCCCAGATGATGGTACTTATATACTTGATTTTCTTCTGGTTAATGCAACCCTCATGCCACAGAATATAAACTGGGATAAGGAATTGTGCTTTCTATTTCCTTTGGAAGCTGTCCTTTTTGTTATTTTTCAAAGGCCAAAGCATGCAGTATGTACTCTGAAAAAAAGCTTCCTCTCCATCTATTCCCATTAACTGTAGAATTAACAATGATAATCACAAATGTTTATTGAGCACCTAGTAAGTGCAAGGATTGTCAGAGATTCTAGCCATATACTAGTGAAATAAAACAGAGATGACACTTGATCCAGTTTGTATAAATTGCCTCTAGATTTTGGTACATCATCCTGGATGATTTTTGGTTTATCATGTGGTTGTTAATCTCTATTATATTTTAGTTGAGTCTTCATGAATATTTTAATTAGAAGTTTAGAGGACATATATTGGCATGGCTAGTGGATTGCCATTTTTATCCAGAAGTTTGTTTTTCTTCTTAAATTTTGTCATAACCACTTTATTCCATGCAGTTTTCCTTCTCTACTGCAAATGGCAAAGAAAAGGGATGTGGCTTTCCTGATTCTTCCATGTCTTTATCCTCCTAAACACAATTTCATAATGCCTTAGGATTGGAAAATTTTTATTACCATTTAGATTAAGAAAATATCAGCAATAACAAATATGTAGAAGTGATAAAAATTTTAAATTCTTTATATTCCTAAACATGGCTTTATAAGTTCTACACTTTCTTTTTGAGACACAAATTAAAATCTTTTTGAACTCTTGCCCTTAGATTTTATTTTTGAGCGTGAAGTCACCTATCCTTTGACAGTACCTGATGTCCACTCATCTATAAGCCATATTTGGGCCCAGAGACGCTCATTTATATAAGCTATTATTATGTTTGAAGCCTGGTGGCGCACTGGTTAAGAGCTTGGCTGCTAACCAAAACTTCAGCAGTTCGAATCCACCAGCCACTCCTTTTAAACCCTATGGGGCAGTTCTACTGTGTCCTATAGGGTCGCTATGAGTTGGAATCGACTTGACGGCAATGGGTTTTACAATTATCTTTGAGGAAAATAATGTAGATGGCAAAACCTTTGTTTGTTTAAAGTTTGATTTTTACCTGCATGCATATAAAAGTTTTTAAATATTAAAATTAATATATTTATCTTGAAAATTTTACTTTGTTGTGGAGAAGTCTAAAGGGTTACAGAATTTAAAAAAATGCTTCTCTTGTAAATTACATGTCAAAATACTTTGTTATAAGATTTCTACAAGAAACAACTTTGTGCTTTTGTGGTCCCTGTTTCTGTGTCACTAAATGGTTTCCATTACATCCTGGCTGATTACAAAGTGTTTGGAGATCAGCAAGATGGACCTTGATAAAGTATCTGGAAAGGAAACTTCCCACAGTAGGACCTGCTGACTGAATTGCCACATCACCATGGCAACGCTTATTGGTCAGTATAGCCAGGTAATGAGATGGCTTAGTTCAATTAGGGTTTAAAATATTCTTCTACCAGTGTGTATGAATTCTATAAACACATTTACCTAAAAATAGGTCACATATACCTCAGACTCATAAGACTCTCAGTATCCCAGAGAGTTCACATGCTCTCTTGTGAAAATTCATCTCTCAGCTCCTCCATTTATTTCGTCCTTGAAAAAAAGCATAATGATTAAATATGTTTCTGGAAAAAAAAGGACAGGTGTATGTTAGTTCAGAATGTACTGTGCTGGTTAATGCAATTTGGGAAATAGTTGAAGATATATACAGCTATGCATGGTCTGCTTGGGCTTCAGTGATTGTGAGCACAAAGCCTGGCTCAGCAGGGACATGCATCATCTGGGGTTGAAGATGTTAGTATCAAAGTGAGAGAGCAGGCTTCAGTGAACAAAAGTATGGCCCATGTGGTAACAAATGTCACAAAGAGGGATAGACTTATGCTGGTGGTTCAGTTCTCTCTCCCATTCTCCATCTAGTTCAAACCTGAGATGTTCTTGCAGGCACATTCTTTCTCCTCCCTCTTAGCAGAATACACCCACCTCCCACTTAATTGAAAAATGAGGCCATCTGCCATCTACTCCCACCTCCCCATCTGCAAACATCTGAGTCTACTTTACCTCCTCAAGGCTCATTTCCGTGTCTACATTTCATCTTCCCTCCTGCATGTTCAGCATATATCTACGCCTCTCTCTTTGCTGTTTTTTCTATCTATCTGTCTGTCTATCTATCAAGTTTTTCTCATCTTAAACCACAAACAGAACGTGGTATTAAATGTATCCTCGCCTTCTCATTCTTTTCTGGCTCTTCCCTTCAGAATCAAGCCTTTTAAAAGACCAGTTTATTTTCTCACTTCCTTTGACTCTTCAAGTCAATGAAATGTTGATTGCCTCTACAACTGTACTTAAATCACTTTTAATGAAATCGACATGTAATGACATATTTGTTATGCACCAGATATTGGACTATGATTCGTTGACATCATGTTAAGTGATGTCCTCGGGGCATTCATAAACCAGGTTTTGAATGTACCTTTCAACCCTGACAACATTCTTTTTAACTTGCTAATTTCCCAGCATCTTTTCTAACCCTGTGGACTCTGTCTCACAGAAATGCCTTTGAAATCCTCCACCTCCACCCCTTGCCACCTCCACAGTATCCTCACCAAATCCTCTATGTGTCCTCATGTTCTTTGTTCTTCTCATGCTGCTTTCAGTACCATTTGGCCATTGGCGTCTGCCTATCAGGATCCTGAATGCCAGCTCCTTTGTGATGCCGTCCCTAATTCTCGTCTATCAAGTTGAATTGGATTCTTCAATTTAATAATGCCTTCCTAAACAGGCATCCCTGGGTGGAGCAAAAAGTTAAGTGCTCATCTACTAACTGAAAGGTTGGAGGTTTGAACCCATGCAGAGGTGCCTTGGAAGAAAAGCCTGGTGACCTGCTTCCCAAAGATCACAAACTCGAAAACCCTATGGAGCAGTTCCATGCTGACACACATGGGGTCATCATGAGTCCATGTTGACTCCATGACACCTGATTTGTTTTTATTTCTTGGTTTTGCATGCACAGCTATATCACCTCCATACAATGCCTTCTAATTTGCTATGTGGGCTCTCGCCTATTTTTAAATTAAACTTTATATTTAAAGATATTTGTAGATTCATATGCAGTTGTAAGAAATAATACACAGAAATATTATGTACCCTTTACCCAGTTTCCTCCAGTAGTAATATCTTGCAAAACTACAGCCACACTCATTCCCCTCACGTGCCCTCCTTAACTCCTGGCAATCACTAATCTGTTCTTGTTTATAAAGTTGCCTGAAATGGCAACTTTATAAACAAGAACAGATTAGTGATTGTTATATAAATGTTATATAAATGGAAGTGTTGTTAGCTGCCATCGAGTTGGCTCCTTATGTACCATGGAACAAAACTTTGCCTGGTCCTGTCCCATCTTCATGATTGTCGGTCTGTTTGAGTCTAAGGTTGTGACAATTGTATACTACCTTCCAACATAGTATACTCGCCTTCTGGCAGTATAGCAGACAATATTCTATTGTGATCCATAGAGCTTTCTTTGGCTGATTTTCAGAAGTAGATCACCAGGCCCTTCTTCCTAGTCTGTCTTAGTCTCAAAGTTCTGTGTAACCTATCCACCATGGTTGACCCTACTCGTATTTGAAATACCAGTGGCGTGGCTTCCAGCATCGTAGCAACATGGAAGTCACTTCAGTATGACAAACTGACAGATGGGTGATGGAAATGGGATTGTGTCATATGTAATTTTGGGCATTGCCTTTTTTCACTGAGCATAATTTCCTGGAGATTCAGCCACGTTGTGGTAGTTTGTGTCAATAGTACTTTCTATATATGTATTTTTTTTTCTGAGTAGTATTCCATTGTATGGATGTACCACAGTTTATTTAGCATTTACCCACAGAAAGGCATCTTGTTTTTTTTTTCAGTTTTGAGCTATTACAAGTAAAACTTTAATAAACATTCACATACAGGTTTTCGTGTGAACGTAAGTTTTTATTTCTCTGAAATGAATGCCCAGGAGTACAGTTGCTGGGTTGTATGGCAGCTGCATGTTTAGTTTGATAAGAAACTGCTAAAATGCTTTCCAACATGGCTGTACCATTTTACACTTCCACCAGCATTGCATGAGTGATCTAGTTTATCTACATTCTCTCTGGTTTTGGGGGCTGTCACTATTTTTTATTTCAGGCATTTTTATAGGTGTGTAGTGACATGCCGGAGCCCTGGTGACTTAGCAGTTAAGAACTATGGCTGCTAACCAAAAGGTCGGCAGTTTGAATCCACCAGAGACTCCTTGGAAACCCTATGGGGCAGTTCTACTCTGTCCCATAGGGTCGCTATGAGTCGGAATCTACTGGATGGCAATGGGTGTGTTTCTTTTTTCTTTTATTTGATGGCCATTGTAGTTTTAGTTTGCATTTCTATATGACTAATGGTGATGAATAACTTTCATTTACTTATTTGCCATATGTACATCATCTCCTGTGAAGTGTCTGCTCACGCATGATGTCCATTTTTTAATTGGATTTAAAAAAAAATTTTATTTTACTATTTTGTTTTGAGAATCCTTTATATTTTCTAGATACTAGACTTTTTTGTATAGCTGGTCTGTAAACATTTCTTGTCTTGTTTTGATGAAAAGCTTGTCTTTTCATCCTCTTAACAGGATCTTTTTTTTTTTGTTAATTGTGCTTTAAGTGAAAGTTTACTAATCAAGTCAGTCTCTCATACAAAAACTTACATACACCTTGCTATACACTCCTAGTTGCTCTCCCCGTAATGAGACAGCTCACTCCTTCTCTCCACCCTGTGTTTCTGTGTCCACTGAGCTTCTGTCCGCCTCTGCCTTCTCATCTCCCCTCCAGACAGGAGCCGCCCACATAGTCTCATGTGTCTACTTTATCCAGGAGGCTCACTCCTCACCAGTATCATTTTTTATCTTATAGTCCAGTCCATCCCTGTCTGAAGAGTTGGATTTGGGAATGGTTCCTGTCTTGGGCTAACAGAAGGTCTGGGGACCGTGACCTCCAGGGTCCTTCTAGTCTCAGTCACACCATTAAGTCTGGACTTTTTTTTTTTTTTACGAGAATTTGAGGTCAGCATTCCATTGTTCTCCTGCTCCTTCAGGGACTCTCTGTTGTGTTCCCTGTCATGGCAGTCATCAGTTGTAGCCAGGCACCATCTAGTTCTTCTGGTCTCAGGCTGATGTAGTCTCTGGTTTATGTGGCCCTTTCTGTCTGTTGGGGTCATAATTACCTTGTGTCTTTGGTATTCTTTATTCTCCTTTGCTCCATGTGGTTTTAGAGCGATTGATGCATCTTAGATGGCCACTTGCTAGCATTTAGGACCCCAGACACCACATTCCAAAATGGTATGCAGAATGTTTTCTTAATAGATTTTATTATGCCTGTTGACCTAGATGTTCCCTGAAACTATGGTCCCCAAACCCTGCCTCTGCTACACTGGCCTTCAAAGTGTTCAGTTTATTCAGGAAACTTCTTTGCTTTTGGTTTAGTCCAGTTGTGCTGACCACTCCTGTATTGTGTGTTGCCCTTTCTTTCACCTAAAATAGTTCTTATCTACTATCTAATTAGTGAAAACCCCCTCCCTCCCTCCCTCCCTCCCTCCCTGTTCTCATAACTATCAAAGGATATTTTCTTCTCTGTTTAAACTGTTTTTTGAGTTCTTATAATAGTGGTCTTATACAGTATTTGTCCTTTTGCAACTGACTAATTTCACTCAGCATAATGCCTTCCAGATTCCTCCATGTTATGAAATGTTTCACGGATTCATCATTGTTTTTTATCAATGCATAGTATTCCATCGTGTGAATATACCATAACTTATTTATCCATTCATCCGTTGATGGGCACCTTGGTTGCTTCCTTCTTTTTGCTGTTGTAAACAGTGCTGCATTGAACATGTGTGTGCATATATCTGTTCATGTAAAGGCTCTTTTTTCTCTAGGATATATTTCAAGGAGTGGGATTGCTGGGTTGTATGGTAGTTCTATTTCTAGCTCTCATAATAAAATCTTTTGATGGCTAGAATTTTTAATTTTGTTGAAGCGCAATGTATTCGTATTTTTCTTTTATATGTTAAACTTTTTGTGACTTAACCTAAAAATTCTTTTGCCTAATTTCAAGGTCAAAAAATTTTTTCTTTCTGTTTTCATCCAGATGTTTTAGAGATTCAGCTTTTATATTTTGACCTATCTTCCACGCAGGACCCCTGGCGGCACAATGGTTAAGGGCTCAGTTGCTAACCGAAGTGAAGAGACCTGGAGATCTTGTCCCATAAAGATTATCAAGCCTGTTGCTGCCAGGTTGATTCTGACTCAGAGCTATAATCTTCGTAGAAGCAGACTACCACCCACATCTTTTCCCTGCAGGGTAGTCAGTGGGTTCAAATAGCTGACCTTTTGGTCAACAATGAAGCCCTAAAGCACTGAGTCACCAAGGCTGCTCCCTAAAGATTACAGCCTAGGAAACCTTATGGGGCAGTTCTACTCTGCCACACTGGGTCTCTATGAGTTGGAATTGACCTGACAGCACCTAACAGTATCCTTTATATTTTCTCCTGTGCTTAAAGCTTTGTTTTTTGAGTGAATGTGCATTTAGGAATATTATAACTTCTAGATTCCCTTGTCATTATGTACTCTCTTTATTCTTCGTGATAATCCTTGTTGTATGCCACTCTTTTGATATGAATACAGTAACCCCAACTTTATTATGATTAGTATTTGCATTTTATTTATTTTTTCATACATTTACTTTTAGCCCATCGGTGTCTTTGTATTTAAAGTAAATTTCATATACACAGCGTATAGCTGATTCTTCCTTTTTAGCCAGTCTGGAAATCTCTGCCATTTAATTGGAGTGGTTCTACCATTTATAATCAACGTATTTGGTTTAAAATTTATTGTCTTGCCTTTTTGTGTGTGTGTGTCTTTTTAAATGTCCTTTCCCCCCTCTTCATGCTTTCTTTTAATTAACTAAGAATTTTGAGGTTCTATTTTATCTCCACGCTTGATGTATCAGGTATCCCATCCTTTTTGTTAGCAGTTGCACCAGATTTTAGAATATGTATCTTTAACTTACCATAATTTATCTTCAAATGACATAACACATCACATATAAGAACCTTACAAAAAGCTTCCTTGTGCTGCCCTTCTTTCTTTATGCTATTGTTACTTTCTTGTTTTAATCTATACAATGTATTATTACTTTCATAGTAAACTGTCAATTACCTTTTAAAGAAATTTAAAAATACATCTGATAAATTTACTCACATATTTACTATTTCTGGTTTTCTTCTTTTTGGAAGTACATTGATAATTCCTGCTGGTACTATTTTTCTTCTTTCCAATGAACTTTAACATTTCTTTTAGTGTAGATACACTGGTATTGAATTCTTTCAGCCTTGTGTTGTCTAAAAAAAGGTCTTTATATTATTTTTCTTTTTAGAAGTATATTTTAACCATCTTTTCAGCATTTTGGAAACCCCGGTGCCATTGTTGTTAAAAGTTACGGCTGCTAACCAAAAGGTCGGCAGTTCGAATCCACCAGGTGCTCCTTGGACACCATACGGGGCAGTTCTACTCTGTCCTAGAGGGTCACTATGAGTGGGAATCGACTGGATGGCAACAGGTTTGGGTTTTCAGCACTTTAAGCATGGCATAACATTAAACTATGGCTTTCGTCTTTTCTTATGCAAAAATCTACTGAATCATTTCTTTGCTTCTATGTATATATTATGCCTCTTTTCTCTGGCTTCTTTTAAGGTATTTTCTCTATATCTAGTGTTCAGTAAATTTTGAATGATGTGCCTTGGTGCATGGTATGTGTGTTTGTGTGTGTGTGTAATTATTATCCTTGGAGTTGGTTGAGTTTTATGGACCTGTTGCTTTAGAGTTTTTATCACATCTGGAAAGTTTGCAGCCATTGTTCCTTCAAGTCTTTTTCCATATGTTCTTTTTCAAAAGCTCCAGTTATACACATTAGAGTGCTTGCTATGTCCCCTTAGGCTCCCGAGACCCTGCTTAATCATTTTTCAGTACTCCTCCACTCTCCAGCTACATTTTAAATAGCTTATGTTGCTCTGTCTTCAAGTGTGCTTTTATTTTCTTCTGTGGTATCTAATCTATTATTCCCATCCAGTAAAATTTTTATTTTCCAGACATTGAATTTCTTAATTTTTTATCAGTTTACTATTATATTTTCTATTACCTCAATAATTTTTTTCTTTTTATTTTGCTTTAAGTGAAAGTCTACAAATCATGTCAGACTCTCATACAATTTAGCTTTCACATCCAGGTCTCTGATTCATCCTGAAATAACTTTATTTATGGTGTGAGTTAGAGTTCAAAGTTCATTTTCTTTTATACGGATATCTAGTACCATTCCTTGTTTAATTAAACTGACACATTTGTCGAAAATTAACTGAACATAAAAGTTTGGGTCTATTTCTGTTCCATTGATATATTTGTCTGTCCTGTGTCCATATCACAAACATTTCATTACTGTAGTTTTCTAGTAAGTTTTGAAATTGGATAGTACAAGGCCTTCAATTTTTTCCCTTAATTTAAAGACCTTATTTTGTCTTAAAATTCCTTTTTACCTCCAAAAAGTTTTAGAACAAGCTTTTCAGTTTTACAAAAATCACACTTGAATTCTTATTCATTAAACTATATTGAATCTCAAGATGAATTTGGAGAAAATAGATGTTGTAAAAATGTTGAGTCTCTTGGTCTATGAATACGAGGTCTCCATTTAATTGGGCCTTTTAAAAATTTCACTCAGCAATGTTTTGCACATATTATTTAGCTCATTTAATTTCTCAATGCCATATTTTTTTTTTTATTTTATTGCAGATGACTTGGACATCTTTTGTTAAGTTTTTATGTAAACATTTTATGTCCTTTGTGATATTGTGCATGGTGTTTTTAAACTTTATTTTGCAATTTTTTATTGCTATGTAAAGATATAAAATTGATTTTTTTATATTAACCTTGTATTCCATAATCTTGCTAAATTCACTTATTAATTTCAATAGGTCATTGTGGAACCTTGGCGGTGCGTTGATTAAGAGCTCAGTTAATTGTAGACTCTTTGGAATTTATGTAATTACAATCCTCTTTTTATTATTTTAATGTATGTAGAATCTATAATGGTACATTTTTATTACTGACATTAATAATTGGCATCTTCATTTTATCTATTTTTCTAGGAGTTTTACAATTTAAAAAGTATTTCCAAAGAACTAATATTTGTAATTTTTACTATTGGCTATTTTTAAATTTTTGCCATTTTTTTTCTCATTGGATTCTCCTGTTTTATATTTATTACTTCCATTTTTCCATTTTCATTCATGTATTTTTTACCTTCCTTTGGAAACCCTGGTGGTGAGATGGTTAAGTGCTACAGCTGCTAACCAAAATGTTGGCAGTTTGAATCCACCAGGCCTCCTTGGAGAACCTGTCAGGCAGTTCTACTCTGTCCTATAGGGCTGCTGCTAAGAGTTGGAATCGACTCAATGGCAATGGGTTTGGTTTGGTTTCAGTTTAGGAATTATTTTCCTTGTGCCTAATCAAGAACATGACTAGCATGATTAATCAGCATAGGTTTAATAATGTGGCAAACGATCCCCAAATCTGTTCTTAACAAAACACAAATTTATTTTTGCTTGTGTAAATGTGGAGATTGTCTTGGTGGCTTAATTCTCCGTTAAGTTATACACCAAAGCTCCTCCAATTAATGACTCAGAGATCCAGGATCCTTCCAACCTGTGACAATTTCATCTTCAAAAATGTAGCTGTAAAAGTCACAAAAAGCAGGAACAGAACATGGGGAAGTCACACCAGATACTTAACAATCTTGGCCTGAATATTTTCTGTTCGCATTCCGTATCGCTCATGTCTAATCATTTTTTCCCATTTAGGTGAACAGGGGCTGGAAAATGTAGCCTCTGTCTGGGAAAATGTTCCCCAGGCACAAATATTCATTATTTAGGGGAGCAAGTATGTTGGTTAGCTAGTCTTCACTGTGTCACCATTCAAAATTCGCTTTGGATGAATCTGCTGGTGAAAAAAATCTATTTTTGTCTTTATCTTTAAAGGATAGTTTTCCTGGTTTGGAAATTATTTTTTCTCAATTAATTGAGTGTATTTCATCATCTTCAATTCACTTTTGTTATTTTTCAAAGTCACTTACCAGTCTTAACATTTATTTTGAAGGGAAAATTGCTCCCCCCCACCATGCCTGTCTTACAGATTTTCTCCTTTGTCTTTGGTTTCATGAAGTTTCACTACATTGTGCATAGGTGCAGATTTCCTTTCTACTTATCTGATTTTGATTTTATCGGGCTTTGCAATCTGTGATTATCTGTCATTCATGAGCTATGAAAATTTTTTGGCCATTATTATTTCAAATATTATCTATTCTCTCCTTCCCTTCTGGAACTCCAACTGTATATGCTAGAATTTTTTTTTTTTTAATTGCAAAGTATCTTTTGTATTTCTTAACTTACTCTTTGTTCTTTTCATTTTCTTTTCTCAGGCTTCATTCTAGAGTGTTATTTTTAAATTTTAAGTCCATAAAATCTCTTTTTAGTTCTAAGCTCAACCATAATTAAATACACCTGACAATAATTTCTCGTTTAACCCAGGGACAGGATAATTTTGTCTTAAAGGGGCAGGTAGTACATATTTTAGGCTTTGCAAGACAAGAGGCAAAGTAGAGGATAAAATTTAGATACTTGTATAACCATTTAAGTTGTAAACATTAAAAAATGTAAAACACATTCTTGATTATAGTCATAAAAAAACAAATTCTTGGCTGGCTTGGACCTATAGGTCCTCTGCTGGTTCCAGGTTTAACTCATCTCTTGAGTTCTTAATCTTGTGGTTTATTGTTCAATTCTAAAATTTCCATTTAGTTAATTTTAAAGATACTTTTCTGTTTTCTGTTCCTGCAGTTTTCAGGATTGGCTCTAATTCCTTGAACAAGATAAGCCTCATATTTTTAAAGTCTGCCTTATAATTTTGGTATATAGATTCTTGATTTTCTGTAGTTTAGGTTGTTTCTTGCTCATACTGTCTTATCTCCACATCTGCCCATAGAAACTTTAGTTTGGAGTTGAAATTTAATTTGAAATAAATATTCATGGTACGATAATTACATCTTTCTCCATAGAAAATATTTGTTATTATCAGGTGTCTGAGTTTTCTAGTAATCTAGAGCCATTTGTCTAATTTCAAGAATTTATATTTAACATGGTAAATATAAATAGATAAACTGTAGTTCAGGCAGAATTTATCCAGTTTACCCTCGATTCTAAAGTGCAGCTCTTTGTACTAGGTGTGCACCAGAGCTCCTAACTTTGGCATGCCCGGGATTTGAATGTTTGTTTCCGTGGCTTCACAAACAGCCTGAAATGCGTCTCAGTCTGCTGTCTCTTCTCAATTGGGAAATGCTCTGAGGGAAAAGAATGGCTCTGAGTGGTGGCCTCATCATCTCATCATTGCAGCTCCCATTATCTCTTTTATTGTCCCTGACCTTGTACCAGTCACTGCACATTTTCTTCTTTTTTTTAATTATTATTGTTCTCTAGATAAAAGTGTACAGGATGAACCGGCTTCTCATTAAGCAATTAGTACACACATTGTTTTGTGACGTTGGTTACCAACCTCACGGCATGTCAACACTCTCCCTTGTTGACCTTGGGTTCCGTATTACCAGTTTCCCTGTCCCTTCCTGGATTCTAGTCCTTGCCCCTGGGCTGGTGTGCCCCTTTAGTCTCATTTTGTTTTATGGGCCTGTCTGATCTTTGGCTGAATGTTGAACCTCCTGGGTGGCTTCATTACTGAGCTAAAAGGGTGTCCAGAGGCCATACTCTCGGTGTATCTCCAGACCGCACATTTTCTTGATAGCTATGTGATGCTTTGTAAGATTTCTTTGTGGATTTCTCCAGGTTTATCCTCAGCCTCAAGTTTGGTCTGAAATATTTTCCTATTATCAAAAGTGAAATATCAGTGAAAGTAGAAGTTTTTTTTTCCCCCCTTAACAATTTTCTTCCTTCATATATCACAGCCAGGAAAACCTGGTGACCTAGCGGTTAAGAGCTATGGCTGCTAATCAAAAGGTCAGCAGTTCGAATCCACCAGGCACTCCTTGGAAACTCTATGGGGCAGTTCTCTGTCCTATAGAGCTGCTATAAGTCAGTAATCGACTCAACAGCTGTGGGTTTGGTTTGTTTTTTTCTGTCACAGCCAGCTTGCATGTGTATCCTCTCCATCCATATTTTATGCCTTTTAAATAACCATGGAGAATATATATATATATATAAAGTTTAATTGTGCTTTTTATTTACATAAATCTTACCAGACTCTATCATTTTGTAACATCCTTTCTGTATTGGCCTTATGGCTGTTTGAAAAAAAACATACTATTTAACTTATCTTTATTTTGTATCATATTCCATTGTATGATTATATCCAAAAATTTTAATCAATTCACCTGTTGATGGACATCATTTGTTTCTTTTTCATTGATTTTCTTAGCATAAACTATGCTATAACATAATTCTTATATAGGTCTCTTCTGTACCTTCTTTTAACTTTGTCTAGCATATCTACCCAGAAGTTGCTTGACACAGATAACACATTTTCTATTTCTCCTCAGCCCAAAGCTTCATGATATTTTATAGCCTCCCCTGTAGTTAGACAGAGTGAGGTTACTGAATTGAGACCCGTGCAATCTCAGTGGAAATGTTGGACGCCCATTCCAGACCAGGCCCCTAAAGCGTCCAAACAATCATCCATACTCTGTCTTCCATCTTTTCATCTGCCAGTCAGCTGTAGATGGTCAAGATCATGTGATGACTCAGGCCATTAGGATGCTGGAAACATTGGATGAAAGGATTCTCATCCATGAAGGATTCATGGAGCAAATTTCCTGCCCTTGTTCCTTCTGATTCTCATTATACTAAAACATGATGGTGGTGCAGTGGTTAAGAGTTTGGCTACTCAAATCCACCAGCCGTTCCTTGGAAACCCTATGGGGCAGTTCTGCTCTGTCCTATTGGGTTGCTATCAGTCGGAATTGACTGGATGACAACGAGTTGGTTTTTGGTTTTTGAACGTGAAACATACCTTTATTATTTCAGGCCACAAAAGGCTTATTGCCTTTGTTGTTACCGAAGATACAAACACTGGAACTAATGTGTCACTCAGAGCGCACGTCTTCAAAATTACTAAACTTTGTCAAATAACTTTATAAATTATTTAATTTCCATTCCCACCAAGATCAAGTGAGTTCCTGATATTTTCACCAAAATTTTTGATATTTCCAAATCTATGATAAAGCATTTATTTATTTTCATTCCCTCTGTTACTCATGAGATTATGCTTTTTTTTTTAAACTTATAGTTTCTTTTTTGTGTGATTTGACTTATTTTTCTAGTCCTTTTTCTGATGTTTCTTGATTTTTTAAATCACTTTCTAAAAAGAAATCTTTTTACATTCTAGAGACTGACTCTGGCCTGTCGCATTTGTTCTAAACTTAGCCTATCATTCTAATGACTTGTGTTTTGATATTGTATAGGAAAAATACATAATAAATAATGTGTAAACTTGATTATGGATAATAATCTATAACACATGAGCCATTATTTACCAAAGTATTGTTAATATAGATAGATAGATAGATATCTGCTTTACACAATTTCATGATAGATATCTTTGTGAATTATTTTTCTTTTTGGCCTATGGCATTAGAAAAAAACAGGGAATGAAATTAATGTGTCTACTGTTATGAACCCCCACTAGCCTGTCAGTTTGTGATACTGTGGGGGCTTGTGTGTTACTGTGGTGCTGGAAGCTATGTTACCGATATTCAGATACAGGCAGGGTCACCCACGGAAGGCAGATTTCAGCTGAGCTTCCAGACTAAGACAGACTAGGAAGAAGGACCCGGCAGTCTACTTCTGTAAAGCATTAGCCAGTGAAAACCTTATGAATAGCAGCGGAACATTGTCTGATATAGTGCTGGAAGATGAGCCCCCCAGGTTGGAAGGCACTCAAAAGATGAGTCGACCTTAATGAAGCGGATGGAGTAAAGCTTTCGGGACCTTCATTTGCTGATGTGGCACTACTCAAAATGAGAAGAAACAACTGCAAACACCCATTAATAATTGGAACATGGAATGTACGAAGTATGAATCTAGGAAAATTGGAAATCGTCAAAAAGGAAATGGACTATGTAAACATCGATATCCTAGGCATTAGTAAGCTGAAATGGACTGGTATTGGCCATTTTGAATTGGACAATCATATAGTCTACTATGCTGGGGATGACAACTCGAAGAGGAATGGTGTTGCATTCATCGTCAAAAATAATGTTTCAAGATCTATCCTGAAGTACAACGCAGCGAGTGATAGGATAATATCCATATGCCTACAAGAAAGATCAGTTAATATGACTATTATTCAAATTTACACACCAACCACTAGGGTCAAAGATGAAGAAAGAGAAGATTTTTATCAGTTGCTGCAGCCTGAAATTGATTGAACATGCAATCAAGATGCATTGATAATTACTGGTGATTGGAATGCGAAAGTTGGAAACAAAGAAGAAGGATCGGTAGTTGGAAAATATGGCCTTGGTGATAGAAACAATGCCAGAGACTGAATGATAGAATTTTGCAAGACCAACGACTTCTTCATTGCAAATGCCTTTTTTCACCAACATAAAAAGTGACTATACACATGGACCTCGCCAGATGGAACACACAGAAATCAAATTGACTACATCTGTGGAAAGAGACAATGGAAAAGCTCAGTATCATCAGTCAGAAGAAGGCCAGGGGCCGAGTGTGGAACAGACCATCAATTGCTCATATGCAAGTTCAAGCTAAAACTGAAGAAAATCAGAGCAAGTTCATGAGAGCCAAAATATGACCTTGAGTACATACCACCTGAATTTAGAGACCATCTGAAAAACAGATTTCACACACTGAACACTAGTGACTGAAGACCAGATGAGTTGTGGAATGACATCAAGGACGTCACCCGTGAAGAAAGCAAGAGGTCACTGAAAAGACAGGAAAGAAAGAAAGACCAAGGTGGATGTCAGAGGAGACTCTGAAACTTGCTCCCAAATATCAAGCAGCTCAAGCAAAAGGAAAAGTTGATGAAGTAAAAGAACTGAACAGAAGATTTCAAAAGGCGGCTCGAGAAGACAAACTAAAGTATTACAATGACATGCTCAAAGAGCTAGAGATGGAAAACCAAAAGGGAAGAACACACTCAGCGTTTCTCAAGCTGAAAGAACTGAAGAAAAAATTCAAGCCTCGAGTTGCAATAGTGAAGGATTCTGTGGGAAAAATATTAAACGATGCAGGAAGCATCAAAAGAAGGTGGAACAAATACACAGAGTCATTATATCAAGAAGAATAGTCAATGTTCAACCATTTCAAGAGGTAGCATATAATCAGGAACCAATGGTGCTGAAGGAAGAAGTCCAAGCTGCTCTGAAGGCATTTGTGAAAAACAAGGCTCCAGGAATTGATGGAATATCAATTGGGATGTTTCAAGAAACAGATGCAGCTCTGGAGGTGCTCACTTGTCTATGCCAAGAAATCTGGAAGAGATCCACATTTATGCCTATTCCCAAGAAAGGTTATCCAATGGAATGTGGAAATTATAGAACAATATCATTAATATCACACGCAAGCAAAATTATGCTGAAGATCATTCAAAAACAGCTGCAGCAGTATATCGACAGGGAACTGCCAGAAATTCAGGCTGCTTTCAGAAGAGAACATGGAACCAGGGATATCATTGCTGATGTCAGATGGATCCTGGCTGAAAGCAGAGAATACCAGAAGGATGTTTAACTGTGTTTTATTGACTATGCAAAGGCATTCTACTGTGTGGACCATAACAAGTTATGGATAACATTGTGAAGAAATTCCAGAACACTTACTTGTGCTCATGAGGAATCTTTACATAGATCAAGAGGCAGTTGTTTGGACAGAACAAGGGGATATTGATTGGTTTAAAGTCAGGAAAGGTGTGGGTCAGGGTTGTATTCTTTCACCATACATATTCAATCTGTATGCTGAGCAAATAATACGAGAAGCTGGACTACATGAAGAACAGGGCATCAGGATTGGAGGAAGACTTATTAACAACCTGAGTTATGCAAATAACACAACCTTGCTTGCTGAAAGTGAAGAGGACTTGAAGCACTTACTAATGAAGATCAAAGACCACAGCCTTCAGTATGGATTACACCTCAACATAAAGAAAACAAAAATCCTCACAACTGGACCAATGAACAACATCATGATAATTGGAGAAAAGATTGAAGTTGTCAAAGATTTCATTTTACTTGGATCCAGAATCAACAGCCATGGAAGCAACAGTCAAGAAATCAAAAGATGCATTGCATTGGATAAATCTGCTGCAAAGGACGTCTTTAAAGCGTTGAAGAGCAAAGATATCACCTTGAAGACTAAGGTGCACCTGGCCCACATATGCATGTGAAAGCTGGACAATGAATAAGGAAGGCTGAAGAAGAATTGATGCCTTTGAATTGTGGTGTTGGTGAAGAGTACTGAATATACCATGGACTGCCAAAAGAATGAACAAATCTGTCTTGGAAGAAATACAACCAGAATGCTCCTCAGAAGCAAGGATGGCGAGATTGCATCTTACACACTTTGGACATGTTGTCAGGAGGGACCAGTCCCTGGAGAAGGACATAATGCTTGGGCAAAGTACAGGGTCAGCAGAAAAGAGGAAGACCCTCAACGAGGTGGATTGACACAACAGCTGCAACAATGAGCTCAAGCATGACAATGATTGTAAGGATGGTGTAGGACCGGGCAGTGTTTCATTCTATTGTGCCTAGGGTCGCTGTGAGTCAGAACTGACTCCACGGGACCTAACAACAACAACGAAATTAAGAATATAATACAATTCCCAAAACATATTAAAAGGTAATGACTAACCACCATGATTCAGAGCTAATAGCTAGAATCACCTGTCTCCATTCTCTCTATTGTGACCATTAGCTGCAGGATTTTTCAAAACTAGAGCTCTGATACTTTTCCTGTCCCATGATGAAATCCTTTCAAGACCATTTAGCTTCTTCAAGATAAACTTCAAACTCACTGGCATAGTAAATGAAATAGTTCACCATACTCACACACACACACACACACATACATCTTTTAAAACTTACGACTACTTTATAGTCTGATATTGCATTAATATTTCATATGCAACCTATGATGTACAAAGTACAAGTTTATATGCCAGAATATACTGTGGGGTTTCTGTGTATGTGTCCATGAACTCATGATGGAAATGACAGTGAGTAACACTGGTTTCTGTGGAATGAGTTATATGAGATAGGGCAAGATGCAGGGCTGAACCAAAGAAAGAGAATGGAAATAAAAGTTAGGTTACAGGTCTAATGAAAGAGGTTTCCTCTATTACCCAGGCCAAGACCTGGCATCTGCAGCTGGCTGCGGACACTTCCTCCTCCTCCCGCTCCCGCAGGACCTTAGAGGACATAGCATCGGTGTGCTCTCCCTAACTTCAAGTGTGATAGATCTATTTGAGGAATGATTCGTAACTCTGACTTCACCTTTTAAAATCATCTCTGTTTCTCATCACTTTTGGGGTAAAAGGGCAAGATTATTTCTCCTAGTTTTTGGGAGACTTAAGGAAACCAAAGATTGTTTCAAAAATAAATTTAAAAGTAAAGGAGTAGTGAAAATCTTACAGACAAAATCTGGAATTATTCTCTCATTTTGGGGATATTTAGTTACTATTTTCTTTTACTTTTGATAAATACTAAGCATGATAGAAAGCATAGAAATAAAAATTTAATTCCTGAATATACATTATTGTTGCCATTGTATGCTTTCCAGTCATTTTTTATAGGACAGAGTTTATAGGACAGAGTAGAACTGCCCCATAGGGTTTCCTAGGCTGTAATGCTTATGGGAGCAGATCATCAGGTCTTTTCTCCTGCAGACCCTAGTGCTTAACCATTGTACCACCAGGGATCCTGAATACACATACATATATATAAAACTGAAAAGTATCATGCATAGTAAAAACCCGTTGCCATTGAGCGGATTCGCACTCATAGCAATCCTGTAGGACACAGTAGAACTGCCCTGTAGGGTTTGCAAAGAGCAGCTGGTAGATTTGAACTGCCAACCTTTTGGTTAGCAGCCGTAGCTCTTAACATCATGCATATTATGTGCATGCATATTTTAAGAATACGTATAATAAACATGTTGGCTACATCAGGGGTGTGTCTGTTAAGCTGCTGTATAAGACGTTTCTCGGATTCATCATTGCTCTTCATCATTGTGTAGTGTTCCATTGTGTGAATATACCATAATCTGTTTACCCATTTGTCCGACCATGTGCACCTAGTTTGTTTCCATCTCTTTGCTCTTGTGAACAGTACTGCAATGAACATGGGTGTGCATATATCTATTCGTGTGAGGGCTCTTATTTCCCTAGGATATATTTCAAGGAGAGGGATTGCTGGATCGTATGGTACTTCTATTTGCTTTTTAAGGAAGTGCCAAATCTATTTCCAGAGTGGTTGTACCAGTTTACATTACCACCAGCAGAATATAAGTGTTCCAGTCTCTCCACAACCTCTCCCACATTTATTATGGTGTGTTTTTTTGACTAATGCTAGTCTTGTTGGGGCGAGATGGTATCTCATTGTAGTTTTGATTTGCATTTCTCTAATGGCTAAAGATCCTAAGCATTTCCTCGTGTATCTGTTAGCTGCCTGAATGTCTTCTTTGGTAAAGTGCCTGTTCCTATACTTTGCCCATTTTTAATTGGGTTATTTGTCTTTTTATTGCTGAAGTTTTGCAGTATCTTATAGATTTTAGAGATTAGACCTTGAACAGATATGTTGTAGCCAACAATTTTTTCCCAGTCTATAGGTTGTCTTTTTATTGTTTTGGTAAAGACTTTTGATGAGCATAAGTGTTTGATTTTTAGGACCTCCCAGTTATCTAGTTTGTCTTTTGGTGTTTGTGCATTGTTAGTAATGTTTTGTATTCTGTTTATGCCATGTATTAAGCCTCCTAATGTCATCCCTATTTTTTCTTCCATGATCCTTAACATTTTAGATTTTATTAGGTCAGTGATCTATTTTGAGTTCGTTTTTGTGCATGTCTTGAGGGTCTTGTTTCATTTTTTTGCAGATGGACATTCAGTTATGCCAGCACCATTTGTTAAAGAGACTGTCCTTGCACCATTTAATGGAATTTGAGCCTTTGTCAAATATCAGCTGCTCATTGGTGGATGAATTTATGTCTGTATTCTCAGTTGTATTCCATTGGTCTATATGTCTGTTGTTGTACCAGTACCAGGCTGTTTTGACTGCCATGGTGCTTTAACAGGATCTAAAATCAGGTAGCATGAAGCCTCTCACTTTGTTTTTCTTCTTCAGCAATGCTTTACTTATCCAGGACCTCTTCCCCCTCCATATGAAGTTGGTGATTTGTTTCTCCAGCTCATTAAAAAATGTTGTTGGAATTTGGATTGGGATTGCATTGTATCTGTAGATCGCTTTGAGTAGAATAGACATTTTCACAATGTTGAGTCTTCCTTGGAAACCCTGGTGGTGTAGTGGTTAAGAGCTATGGCTGCTATCCAAAAGGCTGGCAGTTCAAATCCACCTGGAGCTCCTTGGTAACTATGGGGCAGTTCTACTCTCTCCTATAGGTTTGCTATGAGTTGGAATGAACTTGACAGCAATGGGTTTGGTTTTGGTTTTTGATGAGCAAGGTATGTTTTTTCACATATGTAGGTCTCTTTTGGTTTCTTGCAGTAGTGTCTTGTAGTTCTCTGTGTATAGGTCTTTTATGTCTCTGGTTAGATTTATTGCTAAGTATCCTATCTTCTTGGGGGCTATTGTAAATGCTATTGATTTGGTGATTTCCTCTTTGAGGTTCTTTTTGTTGGTGTAGAGGAATCCAACTGTTTTTTTTTGTAGGTTTATCTTGTATACTGATACTTTGCTGAAATCTCCTGTTAGTTCCAGTAGTTTTCTTGTGAATTCTTCAGGGTTTTCTGTGTATAAGATCATATCATCTGCAAATGAGATACTTTTACTTCTTCCTTACCAATTTGGATGCCCTATATTTCTAATCTAGCCTAATTGCTCTGGCTAGAACTTTCAGCACTATGTTGAATAAGAGTGGTGATAAAGGATATCCTTGTCTGGTTCTCATCCTGAAGGGGAATGCTTTCAGACTCTTTCCGTTTAGGATGATGTTGGCTGTTGGCTTTGTATAAATGTCTTTTATTGTGTTGAGCAATTTCCATTCTTTTCTTATATTGCTGACAGTTTTAATCATGAATGGGTGTTGAACTTTGTCAAATGCCTTTTCTTTATCAATTGATAAGACCATGTGGTTGTTGCCTTTTGTTTTATGTATGTGATAGATTATGTTGATTGTTTTTCTAATGTTGAACCATCCCTGCATACCTGCAATGAATCCCGCTTGTTCATGTTGAATAATTTTTTTGATGTTTTGTTGAATTCTAGTTTCTAGAATTTTGTTGAGAATTTTTGCATCTGTGTTCATGAGGGTACTGGTTTGTAATTTTATTTTTTGGTTTTTTGTTTTAACTGATTTTGGTATTAGGGTTAAACTGGCTGGATAGAATTAGTTTGAGAGTATTCCATCTTTTTCATTGCTGTGAATTACCTTTAGTAGAAGGGATGTTAACTCTTCTCTGAAAGTTTGGTAGAATTCTCCAGTGAAGCCGTCAGGGTCGGGGCTTTTTTTTGGGGGGGGGGCAGTTTTTAATTACCTTTTCAATCTCTTCTTTTATTATAGGTTTATTTATTCTACCTCTGTTTTTGTTAGTTTAGATAGGTAATGTGTTTCTAGAAATTTGTCCATTTCCTCTAGGTTTTCAAAGTTGTTGGAGTACAATTTTTCATAGTTTTCTGTTATGATTCTTTTAATTTCAGTTGGGCCTGTTATAATATTACCCATCTCATTTCTTATGCAGGTTATTTGCTTCTTCTGTTTTTCTTTTATCTGTTTGGCCAATGGTTTATAGATTTTGTTGATCTTTTCAAAGTACCAGCTTTGGGTCTTGTTACCTCTTTCAGTTGTTTTCCTTGTCTCTATTCCATTTAATTCTGCTCTAATTTTTATTATTTCCTTTCTTCTGGTGCCCGAGGGCTTCTTTTGCTGCTCTCTTTCTACTTGTTTGAGCTGTAGTATTAATGTTTTGATTTTGGCCCTTTCTTCTTTTTGGATGTGTGCATTTATTACTTTCAGTTGATCTATGGGCACTGCTTTTGCTGTGTCCCAAAGGTTCTGGTAGGAAGTGTTTTCATTCTTATTTGATTCTGTGAATTTGTTTATTCCATCCTAATTTTCTTCAATAGCCCAGTAGTTTTTGTGCAAGATGTTATTCTGTTTCCATGCATTTTTTTTTCCTTGCTTCTTCTGTTATTGATTTCTACTTTTATGATCAGAAAATACGCTTTGTAATATTTTGATGCTTTTGATTCTGTTACGGCTTGCTTTGTGGCCTAATATGTGGTCTATTCTGGAGAATGTTTCAAGTGTTGGAAAATAAAAATATACTTGGCTGCTATTCAGTGGAGTGTTCTGTATATGTCTGTGAGATCAAGTTGTTTGATTGTGACATTTAGATATTCCATGTCTTTATTGAGCCTCTCTCTGGATGTTTTGTCCTTCACTGAAAGCGTTGTGGTGAAGTCTCCTACTATTATTGTGGAGCTGTCTATTTCTCTTTTCAATGATGTTAGAGTTTATTTTATGTATTTTGGAACCCTGTTGCTGGGTGTGTAAATATTATGGTTATGTCCTCCTGGTGTATTGACCCTTTAATCATTATATAGTGTCCTTCCATATCCTTTGTGGTGGATTTTGTTTTAAATTCTATTTTTTCAGAGATTAATATTTGCTACTCTTGCTCTTTTTTGATTGTTATTTGCTTGATATATATATTTTTTCCATCCTTTGAGTCATAATCTACTGGATGACAACAGGTTTGGTTTGGTTTGGTTTTGAGTTTTAGCTTGTTTTTGACTTTAAGTCTAAGGTGTGTCTCTTTTGACAGCATATAAATGGAACCTATTTTTTTTATCCATTCTGCCATTCTCTGTCTTTTTATTGGTGCATTTAGTTTATTTAAATTCAGTGTAAGTATTGATAGGTATGATTTTAGTTCTGTCATTTTGATGTATTTGTTTTGTGTGTATTGTGGACAGTTTCTTTATTCCACTTAATTTTCTCTGCTGAGTCATTTTTCTGTATGAATTTTCATTTTTTTCGTTGTTGTTGATTTTGTATTTGCTGAGTCTTTAAGTTTTTCTTGTATTTTATTTGGATGTGTAGGATTGTTAGTTTCCTTTGTGGTTACCTTCATATTTACCCCTGTTTTTATAAGTTTAAGCCGATCCTGTATTTCTTTATATCACCTTGACTTCCTCTCCATATGAAAGATCTATGACTACATTATTTAGTCCCTCTTTTTTTTTTAAATGTTGTCATCCTTACATAATGACATCTCTGTTTCCCTGTTTTCAGTATTTTAACTTTGATTTATATTTGTGATTTCCCTATCTGGGTTAATATCTAATTGTTCTGTCCTGTGTTCTAGTCTTGGGTTGTTATCTGATGTTATTGATCTTCTAACTGGAAGACTCCCTTTAGTATTTCTTGAAATTTTGGTTTGTTTTTCACAAATTTCCTAAATGTCGGTTTACCTGGAAATGCCCTAATGTCACCATCATATTTAAGAAACAATTTTGCTGGATATACATAAAATTCTTGGCTGGCAATTTCTTTCCTTCAAGTATTTATATACGTCATCCCATTGCCTTCTTGCCTGCATGGTTTCTGCTGAGTAATCAGAGATTAGTTTATTGACTCTCCTTTGTACATGACTTTTGTTTATCCCGGATCACTCTTAAAATTCTCTCTTTATCTTTGGTTTTGGCAAGTTTGATTATAATACGTCTTGGTGACTTTCTTTTGGGATCTAGCCTGTGTGGTGTTTGATGAGCTCCTTGGATAGATATCTTCTCTTCTTTCACAATATCAGGGATGTTTTCGGCCAAAAAATCTTCAACAGTTCTGTCTGTATCTTCTGTTATGTCTCCCTGTTCTGGTACTCCAATCACTCATTTTTAAAAATCCTTTTATCTGATTTTTCCTCAAATAAGTTGGTGTCAAGTGTTTTATCTTCAATCCCACTAATTCTGACTTCCATTGCCTCATTTCTGCTCCTATGACTTTCTATTGAGTTGTCGAATTCTAAAATTTTATTGTTAATCTTTTGTTTTTGTTTGCTGCCTCTCTATGAATTCTTGCAGCCTGTTAAATTTGTCATTGCACTCTTGTATGACTTTCTTAAGTTCCTCTATTGCTTTTTCTGTGTGTTCCCTGGTTTGTCCTGCATTTTGTCTGATTTCCTTATTGATCTCTTCAAGAGCTATGTATATTAATTTTTTGAATTCTACCTCCCATAATTCTAAGAAGTTATCTTCTCCTGGAAGGTTTCTTGGCTCTTTGTTTTGGTGGCTTGCTGAAGCCATCATGGTTTGCCTTTTTTTTTTTTTTTAAATAATTTTTATTGTGCTTTAAGTGAAAGTTTACAAATCAAGTCAGTCTCTCACACAAAAACCCATATACACCTTGCTACACACTCCCAATCACTCACCCCCTAATGAGACAGCCCACTTTCTCCCTCCACTCTCTCTTTTCGTGTCCATTTTGCCAGCTTCTAACCCCCTCCACCCTCTCATCTCCCTTCCAGGCAGGAGATACCAAGATAGTTTCAAGTGTCCACCTGATCCAAGAAGCTCACTCCTCACCAGCATACCTCTCCAACCCGTTGTCCAGCCCAATCCATGTCTGAAGAGTTGGCTTTGGGAATAGTTTCTGTCCTGGGCCAACAGAAGGTCTGGGGGCCATGGTTTGCCTTTTTATGTGGTTTGATATTGACCGTTGTCTCTGAGCCATCAATAATTTGTTATATTTATTTATTTTGTTTGCTTACTGTGTCCTAGCTTCTTATTTTGTTTTGATATGCCCAAATAGGCTGTTCATGTGAGCTAGTTTGATTACTGGTGCCTTTGATGCTCTCCCATCCTGTCACCAGGTGGTTAGAACTGTTACTGGGTATGTGAGCCCAGGAGGCCATATACTTTTTTGTGTGTGGATTCAGCTCAGGTGTCCCAGTCACTGGTCAGTGAGTGTGTGGTGCAGGCTCTCACCTACAGTCCTCAAAAGGCAGGGGTGATTGGAGTAGTCACAGGTTTCTGGCTGCAGTAAGGGGTCATGTGCTGAGCAAGGCTGGGGGTTGATTGTTGCCCCTGGGTGTCTGGGAGGAAGGTGTGTCACTGTTCCCTAGAGTGTGTAAGTGGGTGGGTTTTGCAACTGGATTATGGGCACCCAGTGCTGTTTTGTGTAAGGACTAGGAGGCATCACTTATTCTTGGACCCCTATCTCGGGTGGCTAGGTGAAGTGGGTTGAGCCACCAGTCCTCAGGCCCCCGATGTGGGTAGGTGAGGACCCTGCTTATTGGACAGGGTGGTGCCAAATGTCACAAATCTGCCACTCCCCCTTATAGCTGATGCAGTTGAAAATAGGCTTCAGCTATATAGTCTGTTGTACTGTGCTAATGACGGTCTACCCTGTTGAAATGGGCCCACACAGGTCTATGCAGGAGTGAAAGGCATTCAGAGTTGGTGAACCCCTTATGCCTTTGCCTAGGCAAAGTGTCTGTGGCTGCCCTGAGTTCCAGGCTTAGGGGAGCTGGCAGATTATTTTTTCCTGTTTGTTAATTTGTTCCCTCTCCAAAGCTGGAAGAATGGCTCAGGATGCATGATGGGTCCTACTTTGGGCTCAGGAGATGCAGCAATCACTGAAGCAAGCCTGCAACCCAGAACAGAGTGGGGAGGGAGCAGGTAAATAGGAGAAAGGTAATTCCCAAAGGGTGGGGGGTGGTTTGATCTGCATGTTAGGTTAGACACTTGTATTTATCTTTTGCTGATTGAGTGCTCTGTCTTGCTGCTTCTGGAGGCTTGAGCAGACTCTCCACTGCTCAGTCTCTCCTGATGTGGAAAACGTGTCCCAGGTGCCACTGCTTGCCTTATTCCGCACGTACCAGCCAATCCAGCCTGTAGGGTTCCAGTGCTGGCCAGGTTAATTCTGGCAACTCCTTGCTGCATCTGAACTGTCTCTCCTTCCCCCTGCCTCTCAGTCCAATTCCTCAGCTTTGTCTTTGATGTTCAGGACTCTTAGACTGTCATATATAATTGGTTCACTTTTTTGGGGGGTCTTTGACGGCAAGAGGGACCACAGGAAGCATCTGACTACTCTGCCATTTTGGCCCCAACTCCCTCATTGGCTAATTTTTGAAAGTAGATAGCTGGGCTTTTCTTCCCAATCTATCTTAGTCTAGAAGCTCTGCTGAAACCTGTCTACCATGGGTGACGCACCTGGTATTTGAAATACCAATGGCATACCTTTCAGCATCGTAGTCACCCCAGTGCAACAAATAGATGGACATGGGCGGTGGTGAGAGAAGACTACAGTGTGTGAAAAAATAAACCTGGAAACATGGTGCAGACTGAGCACCAGGGACTGCAGGCTTCCATTTCTGCTTTTGAAATTTTTCATTCTAGGCCATTGCCTCTTAATCTGCTTTATCTACGTTTGATGATTGTCTTCCAATCTTCAATTTTCTTTTCATTTTTGCCCCCTCTTTCTTTAAAGACATCCCACGGACAAGAACACTACCTAGCAGAGTACGTATTGGGTGAAAAGGTGAATTTTATGTGTACATCGAATGTTTTTATTCTGGTTAATCATCGTTGAAAGAAAGGAAATAAATGTAGACATTTTACCCTGATACATGATGAGTGAATTGCACTTCTCTATACAGTTCGCTTGGGTGCTGGACAATTCTCCCTTATTCTAACTCACAGTGACCCTGCAGGATAGAATGGAATGGCTATATAGGGTTTCCTAGGCTGCAACCTTTACTGCAGGAGCCCTGGTTGCTCAGTGGTTTAGCACTGGGCTGCTAACTGAAAGATCAGCTGTTTGAACCCACCCAGTGACTCTGTGGGAGAAAGATGTGGCAGTCTACTTCTGTAAGGATTCAGCCATGGAGATACTATGGGGGAGCTCTATTATGTCTTATAGAGTCTCTGCATGTTAGAATTGACTCGATGGCAGTGGGTTTGGTTTGGTTTTTTGGTAATCTTTAATGGTGGGTTTGACTGCTGACCTTAAGGTTAGCAGCCAAGTTAACGAAAAAGCACCATCAGGGTTTCTTGTTTACATATCTAAAGAAGGTATTAGCCCAGAATGAGCTCATTCCTTCTGGATCTACACAGGCTTTCATTTTCATAATATGTAGCTCTACTGAACTGATGAGAGATCTCTCCTATCTTGAGTGACTAGCTCTCTGGCTTTCTGAACCTGTTTTAAACACATAAATTATTAAAAGTATTAGTTTGTGGCATCTGAAACGCATTCTGTCTGTACTATTTTGCCACATTTTTATGACAGAGATTATATTTCTCAACATTCAATATGCCGCTGCCAATTTTCATTGCTCTGGCTTATTTGTTTTAGATTGTATGGTCCCATATGCATGTATTTATATAGAGGAACTCAAAGATACTGGGGGGTTGAGGTGGAGGAACAATACTCTGGCTGCCTCACACAGGCACACCTTTGGAGTGGAGTTAGAGTCACTGTCATTTCTTTTTGCCAGGGATCTTGCATTGCTGAACACGGGTAAAATATTAGAGAAGGGATGAAACACCATCTTGGATTCTTGCATTCTTGCAGACTAGGCCGTACTCATTTCTGTGGCTCTGCACATTTGGGCCACAAATTGAGTTTTTAACAGTAATCCATAGTCTTTTAATATGTGAAAATGCTGCCTCTTAGTTTCTAGTAGTGCACTCATAGTTTCATAATTTTGGTTTGTTTGTTTTCATAATCATTACAGTGTGAAATAGGGAAAGACTGCATGAGGATTTATTAGGAGATGCATTTTTCTCTTAATCATTTTTTCCATGAATAAAAATGCTTTAATTTTTCTGGGAATCCAAATATGTAAATAGTGAAAGCATAAACATATATACATAAATGCAGAGAAAAATAAATAAAGCACTTTATAGGAAAATAAAATTTCTCAAGAGGCATAGTGTATTCCATTAAATCTACTTCCAAACAGTATTCACTAGAATTTATTTAAACCAAGTGTTCTATAAAGTCATTTTGAGAAGTAGAGACTTAAAAAGAAATGGAAATCTAGTGAAAGCTATGGTTTTCTAGCACCCAGAACATGAAGTCATGAGGAACAAGTATTTCACCAGAATAAGCTGCTTTATTAAGGGAGGCAGCTTTTTGGCAACACTTCCAAAGAACTTCTGTAAAACGCAAGGAGGATTAAAATAGATATCCTTATAGTGACAGGGAAAAATAATTGCATCTGAATTAAAAAAAAAAAGACTGCAATTTCATCTTGATAAAAGCTCCAAAAGAAAATAAATATTTTTAAATAAAAATTATATTATGCAGTCATTAAACTGAGAGGGAACAAATTTTTATTTTTATACATTTTCAAAACTATATCCATTACCTTGTCAGTTAATTTCGAGTGAGTTAATTTCCAATAGTAATGAAATAATGAAGATCCCAGTTGAAAAAACTCAGTATTTTGTTGGTTGGGTTACTCCTCAGCCACAATTTTCCCTTCTTAAACAACAGATAACTGATGTTAGTGATTTACATAGTGCTATATATTTTTAAATGTGTAGAAAATTGCATGCTGTATCACAAGGAGTCTAGTAGAAAATGAGTAGCTTTACTTAAAGTGTAATGGTGATGTTGACAAAAAAGGAGATATTATAGCACTGGAAATTTTTGACATTGGTCCCTGAACCAATGGCTCTTGATGAAGAGGCAGACATACTTGTATGATCCCTTTTTTTAATCAGAAAACACAAAATAAAAAACCCAGTATTATTTCCTATTTTAATTACCTATCTGCAAACTAAGAGCAACATTTTACAAGTTATTCTGTTTGTTAGCAACTATTTCTCAGTTCTTTTAATATATTTTGTTCTCCTGTATTTAGTATTTATTGTTAATTTCCATGTACATTCATTTTTTCAAGGAAATGATCATTTAAAAAAATAGTATGGAAGGTGATCTAAGATGGCAGAGTAGTCAGATGCTTCCTGTCCTTCCTCTTAAAACAAAGACCACAAAAAAAAACAAGTGAATCAGATATATGTGACAATCTAGAAACCCTGAGCAGCAAAGACAAGGCTGAAGAATTGGACGGAGTAACAAGTGGAAGGAGAGACAACTCACAAACAGTGGAAACAGAGAATTATGGATTGCTGGCATCCTGCTAGCCAGACCTGTGCAGTGCAGACATATTGAGACAAGCAAGCAGCATTCCCAGCTGAAACCCGCCACCCCCCCCCCCCCCCACCGCAACTAGTATGGCAAAGCAGGATCAACCCTCATGTACCTCCAGAGCAAGCCAGGAGAGCTACCAGCCCTGTGAAAGTTAAATGCATGCTCCCAACCCACCACGATCACCCCAGGCCCCCCTCCCCGCCCCTGCAGTGACAGAGCTCCACAGTCCTAAAGGGTAGTCCCACTCTCCTCACCCTGTCCCTAATCATAACTCTGGCAGGCAGCATTCAATACCACCATGCCCCCTAAACTGGGAGTTCACAGCCCACCCAGGGGCTTCTACCCCTCCTCCCAGCTATTAACACCAGGAGTTCACGGATTTGCAGCATCTTCCACCTCCTCCAATCATCCGCGTCAAAATCTTGCTGGCTGAAACAGCATAGCACAGCCATATTGGGACAAGGCAGGCAGCATTCTCAGCTGAAGACCACTTCACTCGCTGCAGCTAAGCAGAAGCCCCTCTGCGCACAAGTCAGGGACAGACAGAAAGGCTTCCAGTCCTGTGAAAGTTAAGTGCAGGCACCTCACACATTATGAGCACACCAGCCTCCAGCACCATAGGTCCACAGGCCTGGGGGGCACTCCCACTCCCTTGTACACCCCCTCTCCCTGCTTGCAGCTGCAGACTCTCGCCCTAAGCCAGTAGCTCTCAGCCCAGTTTGGAGGCACCTGTCCCATCACCCAGCCACTGGCAAAGGGGGTCCACGGACTTGCAGTGCCTTCTGCCCCCTCCAGTTACCTGTGCCAACACCCTGCTATCCAAGCCTGCACAGTATGGCCATATTGAGCAAAGCATACAGCGACCCCAGCGGAAACCCACTCCACCTGGTGCAGACAAATAGGAGTGACTCTACACTCACAGTCAGTCAGGCAGGAGTGCCTTGTGCTCTGCAAAATTTACCTGCACACACCTTACTGCATGCAACCCAGCCCCCCCGTTGCAGAGGTCTATGGGTCTGAGGGGTCACCCTCACCTGTCCCACCTATAGCCCCTCCCCAAGTGCCACTGCAGCCCAGTGGCATTCACCGCCACCCTGTCCCCTTACGATGGGAGCTCAGCTACCCCTGCTGAAGGCCTGAGCACCAGCAGTGCCACCCACTATATCCATCCGCCTATGTTGGGGGCCTGAGGACTGTTGGCACCCTCAGTCCCTTCAGCCAATGTCACCAGGTACCCAAGGACTGGCTGCACAACTGCCCTCATGACGTGCTCTGGTGGACAGGGGCATGCCCTCCAACTGGCCACCTGTGAGCAGGTGACATCCCCCACCTCAGCCCCACATCACCCCCCTGCAACCAAAGGCTTGTGCCCACTCCAAACACCCTATGTAGCCCTGCCCACCCAGAACTGTTGGTGAGAGTCTCTGCACCACCCACCTAGTGACTGATGACCCATGCACCTTCACCTTGACCAACTACCTTGACCAACCAGCAAAGCACACACAAAACACCCAACCCAATGACACCCCCTGCACCCACGACCAAGTGACCAGCAGGACAGACACATCACCTCACCAAAAATGCCACCTACATCCTCAGCAGCCCCACAAGACCGGTGAACAGGGGTTCATGCTTGCATACCCAGTCACTGATCCACCCATCCAGAGACAGGAGGTGAGAGCTTCAAGGAAAAAAAAAAATTGCCAGCCAAGAATTACATATCCATCAAAATTCTCTCTCAAACATGATGGGAAAATTAGGAAATTTACAGATAAATACAAATTAAGGGAATCTGTAAAACCAAACCGAACTAACAAGAAATATTAAAGGGATCCTCTGGTTAGAGAACCAGCAACATCAGACAGCAATTTGAGATTAGGACACAGGACAGATCAACCAGATACCAAGACAGACGAGGAATTCTCAAAAAAATAAAACAAAGCCAAAAGACTAAAAATAGGGAACCAGAGACATTAACATGTAAAAGACAACAATGTCAAAACAAAAACAAGGGAATAAATGATGCAGTTATAGAACTTCCATGTGGCGAGGAAGTCAAGGAGATATCAAGAACTAAAAGACTGGTTTAAACTTAGGAAAATAAAAGTAAATTTAAAAGTAACCACAAGAAGCTAACAAACTTACCAATCAAAATAAAAAAGAAGAAAAACGTAAAGACATAGTAAACGCAAAATCAACAATAATGGAAAATGAAAAGAAAATCCATAAACACGAAGAACTCAGCACAGAAAATAAGTGGAACAAAGAAATCAACACCACAAAAAAGTACCATAAAATGACAGCAGTAAACTCATATCTATCAATAATTAAACCTGTTGCCATCTAGTCGATCCAACTCATAGCGACCCTATAGGACAGAGTAGAACTGCCCCATACGGTTTCCAAGGAGTGCCTGGTAGATTTGAACCGCTGACCTTTTGGTTAGCAGTCATAGCTCTTAACCACTATGCTACCAGGGTTTCATAATTACACTGAATATAAATGGCTTAAGTGCACCAGTAAAGAGACAGAGAGTGGCCAAATGAATAAAAAAACAGAATCCACCTATATGCTGTCTACAAAAGGCACACTTTAGACTCAAAGACACAAACAAACTAAAACTCTAAGGATGGAAAAAAAATATATCGAGCAAACAATAACCAAAAAAGACCCACCTGTCACTGGGTGCATATATATTTCTTATGGTTATGTCCTCAATACATCAGGAGGACATAACCATAAGAAATATATATGCACCCAGTGACAGGACTCCAAAATACATAAAACAAATTGTAAGAGCCCTGAAAAGAGAATTAGACAGTTCCACAATAATAGTAGGAGACTTCAACACACCACTTTTGGTGAAGGACTTAACATCTAGAAAGGAACTCAATAAAGAAACAGAAGACCTAAATGCCGCAATCAACTGGCTCGACCTCACAGACATATATGGAACACTCCACCCAACAGCAGCAAAGTACACATTTTTTTCCAACACACATGGAAAGTTCCCAGAATAGACCACATTTTAGGCCACAAAATAAGCCTGAACAAAATCCAAAACATTGAAATAATACAAACATTTTCTTTGATCACAATACCATAAAAGTAGAAATCAAGGGAAAAAAAATCGAATAAATGGAAACTGAACAACACCTTGCTTAAAAATTATTGGGTAATATAAGAAATAAAAAAAAAAAAGATGGAATAAAAAAATTCATAGAATCAAGTGAGAATGAAAACACATCTTGTCAAAATCTTTGGGACACAGAAAAGCAGTGCTTAGAGGTCAATTTATAGCAATAAATGCACACATCAAAAAAGAAGAAAGGGCAAAAAATCAAAACAGTAACCCAACAACTTGAACAAATACAGAACAGCAAAAGAAGCCCACAGCCAGCAGAAGATAGGAAATAATAAAGATTAGTGCAGAAATCAATGAAATAGAGAACAGAAAAAAATAGAAAGAATCAATAAGACCAGAAGTTATCTCTTCAAAATGATCAATAGAATTGACAAACCACTGGCCAAAATGAAAAAAGAAAAGCAGGAGAGGAAGCAAATAATCTGAATAAGAAATGAGATGGGTGATAGCACAACATAATCAACTGAAATAAAAAGAATCATAACGTAATACTATGAACAACTGTACTCCAACAAATTTGAAAAACGAGGAAATGGACATGTTTCTAGAAACATGCTACCTTCTTAAACTAACACAATCTGAGGTAGAAAAATGAACACACTCATAACAAAAGAAGAGACTGAAGAGGTAATTATAATAATCCGCCCCCCCCCCCCAAAAAAAAATTGTCTTGGTCTGGATGGACGGCTTCACTGGAGAATTCTACCAAACACTCAGAGGAGAGCTCACACCAATAGTACTCAACCTAGAAAAAAAAAGCATTGAAAAGAAAGGAATACTCCCCAATTCATTCTATGAAGCCTGCATAATCCTGATACCAAAGTCAAACAAACACACCACAAAAAAGGAAAACAACAGACTGATATCCCTCATGAATATCTACAGAAAAATTCTCAACAAAATTCTAGCCAGTATAATTCAACAGCATGTCAAAAAAATAATACGTCATGACCAAGTAGGGTTCACACCAAGTATGCAAAAATAGTTCAACATTACAAAATCAATCAACATAATCCACCACATAAATAAAACAAAGGGAAAGAATCACATAATCATATTAGTCTATGCAGAAAAGGCATTTGACAAAGTCCAACATGCATTCCTGTTAAAAAACTCTCAGCAAAATAGGAATAGAAGGGAAATTTCTCAACATTGTAAAGGACAATTATACAAAACCAACAGCCAACATTATTCTTAACGGAAAGAGGCTGAAAACATTCTCCTTGAGAACAGGAATCAGATGAGGACGCCTTTTATTCCCACTGTTCTTCAACATAGTGCTGGAAATCCTGGCTAGAGAAAAAAGGCAAGAAAAATAAATAAAGTGCATCCAAATTGGTAAAGAAGTGGTAAAACTATCCCTATTTGCAGATTATATGATCCCATACATAGGAAACACCAAAGAATCCACAAGAAAGTACTGGAACTAATAGAAGATTTCAGCAAAGTAGCAGAATACAAGATTAACATACAAAAATCAATTGGACTCCTCTACACCAACGAAGAGAACTATGAAAAGGAAATCAGGTAATCAATACCATTTACAATAGCCCCTCAAAAGATAAAATACTTAGGAATAAATCCAACCAGGGACATAAAAGACCTATGCAAGTAACCAAAAGAGACACATAAATGGAAAAACACCATGCTCATGGGTAGCAAGACTCAACATTGTGAAAATGTCAATACTACTAAAATAAGTCTACAGACATAATGCAATCCTGATCTAAATTCCAATAACATTTTTTAACGAGATGGGGAAACTAATCACCAACTTTATATGGAAAGAAAAGAGGCCCGGGATAAGTAAAACATTATTGAAGAAGAAGAGCAAAGAGGGAGGCCTCACACTATCTGATCTTAGAACCTACTATAAAGCCATGGTAGTCAAAACAGCCTGCTACTGGCACAATCACAGACACATAGATGAATGGAACAGAATTGGGAACTCAAAATAAAACCATTCACCTATGGGCAGCTGATACTTCACAAAGGGCCAAAACATTTAAAAATCTATCCTGAAGTACAATACTGTCAGTGATAGAATGATATTCAATTCATATGCCTACAAGGAAGACCAGTTAATATGACTATTATTCAAATTTATGCACCAAGCACTAATGCCAAAGATGAAAAAAGTGAAGATTTTTACCAACTTCTGCAGTCTGAAATTGATAAAAAATGCAATCAAGATGCATTGATAACTACTGGTGATTGGAATGAAAAAGTTGGAATTAAAGAAGGAGGCTTGCTAGTTGGAAAATACGGCCTTGGTGATACAAATGATGCCTGAGATCACATGATAGAATTTTGCAAGCCCAACGACTTCTTCATTGCAAATACTTTTTTTCACCAACAATAACCGTGACTATACACATGGACCTTGCTGGATGTAATACACAGGAATCAAATCGGCTGCAACTGTGGAAAGAGACAATGGAAAACCTCAATAACATCAGTGAAAACAAGGCCAGGAGCTTACTGTGGAACAGATCATCAATTACTCATATACAAGTTCAAGCTGAACCTGAAGGAAATGAGAAAAATTTTAGCAGAGGCAGAGTGTGACCTAGAGCATATTCCACCGTTATTTAGAGACCATCTCAAGAATAGATTTGACACATTGAACACTCATGATTGAAGACCAGGCCAATTATGGAATGACATCAGAGACATCATACATAAAGAAAGCAAGGGGTCATGAAAAAGACAGGAAAGAAAGACCAAAATGGATGTCAGAAGAGACTGAAACTTGCTCTTGAATGCAGAGTAGCTAAAGTGAAAGTAAGAAATGAAGTCAAAGAGCTGAACAGAAGATTTCAAAGTATTATAATGAAGTAAGAAAGACTGAGAGTTAGCAAACCAGAAGGGAAGAACACACTTAGCATTTCTCAAGATGAAAGAACTGAAGACAAAATTCAAGCCTGAAGTTGCAGTGTTGAAGAATTGTATGGTGAAAATATTAAATGAACCAGTAATCATCAAAAGAAGATACAAGGAATACACAGAGTCACTGTACCAAAAAGAATTTGTTGACATGCAACCATTTCAGGAGGTAGCATATGATCAAGAACTGATGGTACTGAAGGAAGAAATCCACGCTGCACTGAAGGCACTGGCAAAAAATAAGGCTCCAGGAATAGAAGGAACACCAAGTAAGCCGTTTCAACAAACAGATGCAGCACTGAAAGTGCTCAATCATCTATGCCAAGAAATTTGAAAGACAGCTACCTGGCCAACCGACTGGAAGAGATCCATATTTGTGCCCGTTGCCAAGAAAGGTGATCCAACAGAACTGTGGAAATTATTGAAAAATATCATTAATATCACACACAAGTAAAATTTTGCTGAAGATTATTCAAAAGCGGTTGTAGTTCAAGCCTGATTCAGAAGAGGATGTGGAACCAGGGATATCATCCCTGATGTCAGATGGATCTTGGCTGAAAGCAGAGAATACCAGAAAGATGTTTACCTGTGTTTTATTGACAGTGCAAAGGCATTTGACTGAGTGGATCATGACAAACTATGGATAACATTATGAAGAGTGGGAATTCTAGAACACTTAATTATGTTCATGCAGAACACATACATGGACCTAGAAACAGTTGTTCAAACAGAACAAGGGGATACTGTCTGATTTAAAATCAGGAACAGTGTGTGTCAGTACTGTATCTTTTCAACATACTTATTCAGTCTGTATGCTGAGCAAATAATCTGAGATGCCCGACTATATGAAGAAGAACAGGATTGGAGGAAGATTCATTAACAACCTGGGATATGCAGATGACACGACTTTGCTTGCTGATAGTGAAGAGCACAGATGGATTGACAGAGGGGCTGCAACAATGGGCTGAAGCATAACAATCGTGAGGATGGCGCAGGACCAGGCAGTGCTTCGTTCTGTTGTACATAGGGTCACTATGAGTGGGAGCTGACTCGATGGCACCTAACAATGACAGCAACAATATAAAACAAATGGTAACACATGTGAGAAACATGCTTCTTAGTTCAATCAAGTACAAGTGACCAAATGGGCAACTCCTGCCCGAAGGCAAGATGAGTAGGCAAGAAGGGACAGGAAAACTAGATGAATGAACAAGCAGAAGCTAGGGTAGAAAGGGGGAGAGTGCTGAAAAATTTCAAGGATTTCAACAAATGTCACAAAATAATTTGCATATAAATTTTTGAATGAGAAACAAATTTTCACGGTAAACTTTTACCTAAAGCACAATAAAATTAAAAAAAAAAAAAGCTTCAAGAAACTCACAGTAACTAATTTTTTAACCACACACCTTCCCAATTGCTTCCAGGTGACAAGAGTTGTTTTTAAAGCTCATAATCATGTAGGCCTTTAGAACTGGTACAGTGCATTCAACTATGTTATCTAAAAATAAAAAAAACTCACATTAACCATGTTAAGTCATTTGATCAAAAAGACACAACTCAAAATTGACAGCATCTAGACATTAAAACTCATTTTCTAAACTTGAAAATTATACTTTGTAAACCAGACCATCACCTTTCAAATTACCTGTTTTTCTTCTTTTCTCTTTCATTTTATTTATTACCCCTTAGGACTTTTGTTCATAATCATCAATGTGAGGGTATACACCAACAGCTGGACTTTGACGAACAACATAAGCATTTGGGAAAGCTATAAAAGCTAGTGTCTAGAAAACTGGGGAAAAGAGTGTCACCTTAGCAGGGAGATAAGTTTAGGCTAGATCTTGCAGGAGCAGCAGCGAGACAGTACAGCAACCTGTGGTTTGGGTCAGAATGTAAAAACAACATCACCAAATCCAAATGATGGTAATTAGAAAATTCCAATGAACAGCAAAGATGAAGGCAAAAAGGAAATTTCTCATTCAGGTCATGGGGATGGAGACAAACTTATCTGGCATTAGACGCAGAGTAGTTGAGGAGTGCTCGCTGATGTCCAGTGGATACAGATTTGCATTAAGTGGTCAGTGTTCTGGCCAAATCTTGCTGCCCTTAGGATATCTCCTCCGCCCACCCTACCTCCACACCATAACTTTTCTACCTTACAGCAACTGTGGGATAGAAACAGTTCAGAGGCACCATTTGAAATCAGGGCACAGATGTGATTTTTATCAGCATCTACCTTCTATGTTTCTCATTAAGAGATGAATTCGCTACGTGCCTATTATTGTAGGGGATGAAAGAAAGTAAACATTGCGAAAGTGGTCAAGTTTGAAGAAATCTCAAAATTAGTTCTCACTGCAAGCACTTGGCTGCTAACAGAAAGATTGGTGGTTCAAGTCCATTAGAGGCACCTAGGAAGAAAAGCCTGGTGACCTTCAGGTACTGAAAACTCTATGGAGCACAGCTCTACTCTTAAACACGTGGGGTTGCTATGAGTAGGAACGGACGTGTCGTGCTAGCAGTATTAGAGAAAGAATTGGGAATAAAAATAAAATGGCTCTGATCATCAGGCTACCACGCCAGAGGTAAAACTTTACATCAACCAGGCTTCCCTGTCAAATGAAGATTATTCTGAATCTTGGGCAGGTATTTTACAGGGTAGTTATGGATATTCAGTGAGATACACATTTTTTTTTTTGCTTATTCAAGTAAAAAAAAATGGAACAACAATAAGAAACACTGTGTCTACTTTCTTGGCTTTGCGCTGGCTTCTTATAGTAAAATAACAAAAAAGGACAATGGACCTGTTCACTATGATGCCATTCAAATAAAAAATATATTGTTCAGTGATATATATATATATGCATGGGAATAGCAAACACAAAGTTCAGAATAGTTGATTCAGTTTGGGGTTGAAGGAGGTGTATTTCATCAGGAAGGAATACATGTGGAGGCTTACAATGTGGGTAGTGTTCTGTCCCATAGCTAGCTCTGGGGGCCTGAGTGTTCTTTTGCTCCCTTTATTATCCTCTATGCTTTGAAGCATTCATAACAACTATGAAGACATAGGACTGCAGTGTTTCATCACTCTGAGTTGCAATCAACTCGATGGCACCTAACAACAACAATAACAAGCCCTGAAGAGGTGATATACATTTATTTAGTTGCAAGAAACATTTCTTCATTCAGGAAAGAAAAAAAACTCTTTAAAAAGACATGGGAATTGTGGAGCCAAGATGGCAGAATAGACAGATGCTTCCATTGAGCCCTCCTTTACAACAAAGACCCCAAAAAACAAGTGAAACAAGTATATTTGTGACAAGCTGGGAGCCCTGAGCATCAAAGGCAAGCTTAGCCAATGAACTGAGGGGCAGAGGGAGTAAAAGACCTTTCAGAAGTGGAGAGGAGTTACCGGACCTGAATCATGGGGAGCCCTCAGGCACCACTCCCAGAGAAGCAGCAGCAGCAGCTACGGGCTCGTACTAGCATTTGGCCCCAGTTGCCTCAGGAAGAAACAGCCAGCCACACAGCCTACTCACACCTCCAGAACCTGAGAACGGTGCTCTTGGAGAAAGCTAAGTTCTTGCGTATATTTTACCGTGCCTCCCCACCCCCAAGCCTGCTTCAGAGACTGAATCCCCGGGGCCTGAGATAGACCCTGGTGAGCACCTAGAGCCATCCTCCTGGCCTTGGGGAAGGAAAAAATTCGCAACTGGGTGGAAAAGATAATTTGCCACCTCTATTAACCGGGGGAGCTCAGGACAGAAGCGGCTCCTGTCCAGGCATAAATTGTCTGTGGACCTTGAGCACCTTTCCCTTCTGCATGGACCTGTGTGGGCCTATTTTGGGAGAATAGGCACTTGTTGGCAAACTACAACCATTTCAGCTGTGTGGTGGAGAGGTGGGTGTTTGATGCTTGATATTGCTTTGCCTATTAAACAAGGCCCTCTCCTACCCAAATCAGGGACCTAAGGACTGGTAGGTCCACTCAGGTCACCCAGCCACCCGCAACAGGGGTCCAAAGATAACTGATACCTCCCAGTCCTTACAACCAAAAACTTTGGGTGCCCATGGTCCCTCTGCCAAACTCACCCACCAGCATGCTCTAGGGAACGGAGACACGTTTTCCTCAGAGACACTTGGGGGTCGATTCTCAGCCCCTGCCTTGTTCAGAGCATGACTCCCTGCTGCAATCAGATACCGGTATATTCACCAATCACCCCTGCCCCTCTACTTCTGTAGCAGAGCCTTACCACACACTTGATGATCAGCTACCTGGAAACCTGAGCTGAATTCATACAAGAAAACTGAATGGACTCCTAGACTAATATACCTGATAACAGCTCTAGCCAGCTGGGGACAGGACACCAGAGCTCTGAAGGCAAAAATAATCAAGCTAGCTCACTCAAGGAACCCACAGGGGTATACCAAAATAAAACAAAGCAAGCAGCTATGACACAGTAAGCAAGCATAAACTAGATGGCTCGGAGAAAACAGTCAATATCACGTCACATAAAGAAACAGACCATGATCACCTCAACAGGCTCTCAAAACAAAGAATCCAGGGATCTTCTAGACGCAAGTGCATTCCTGGAATTACCAGATGCAGAATACAAAACTTTAATACGAAGATCCCTTCAAGACATCAGGAAGGAAATGAGGCACTACATAGAACAAGCCAAGGAACACACAGATAAAACAACTGAACAAATTAGAAAGATTATTCAGAAACATGATGAAAAGTTTAATAAGCTGGAAAAATCCATAGACAGACAGCAATCAGAAATTCAGAAGATTAACAATAAAATTACAGAATTAGACAACTCAATAGAAAGTCAGAGGAGCAGAATTGAGCAAGTAGAAGCTAGAATTTCTGAACACGAAGATAAATCCCTTGGCACTAATATATTTGAAGAAAAATCAGATAAAAGAATTTAAAAAAATGAAGAAACCTTAAGAATCATGTGGGACTCTATCAAGAGAAATAACCTAGGAGTGATTGGAGTACCAGAACAGAGAGGGATAACAGAAAATACAGAGAAAATTGTTAAAGATTTGTTGGCAGAAAACTTCCCTGATGTTGTGAACGATGAGAAAATATCTATCCAAGATGCTCATCGAACTCCACATAAGGTAGATATTAAAAGAAAGTCACCAAGACATATTATAATCAAACTTGCCAAAACCAAAGATAAAGAGAAGTATAAGAGCAGTGAGGGATAAAAGAAAAGTCACCTACAAAGGAGAGCCAATAAGAGTAAGTTCAGACTACTCGGCAGAAACCATGCAGGCAAGAAGGCAATGGGATGACATATTTAAAAAATTGAAGGAAAAAAATTGCCTGCCAAAAATCATATATCCATCAAAACTATCTCTTAAATATGAAGGTGAAATTAAAACATTTCCAGATAAACACAAGTTGAGGGAATTCGTAAGAACCAAACCAAAACTACAAGACATACTAAAGGGAGTACTTTGGTTAGAAAATCAATAATATCAGGTATCAACCCAAGACTGGAACACTGGGCAGAGCAACCAGAAGTCAACCCAGACAGGGAAATCCCCCCCAAAAAATAAAGCAAGATTATAAAAAAAAAGCCCAAAACAGGGTAACGGTGATGTTATTATATAAAAGAAGACAACATTAAAATAATAAAGAGGGACTAAGAAATGTAATCATACACCTTTCATCTGGAGAAGAAGATGCGGCGATACAAACTAATAAAAGTTAGTTTTAAATTAAGAAAAATAGGAGTAAATAATAAGGTAACCACAAAGGAGATAAACTATCCTACTCATCAAAATAAAATACAAAGGAAAAATACAGACTCAGCAGAAACAAAATCAACAACAGCAAATACGAGGAAAGGACAATATGTAAAGAAAATCTACTCAGCACATAAAATCAAGTGGGAAAAAGAAACTGTCAACACACAAAAAAAAAGACATCAAAATGATAGCACTAAATTCATACCTATCCATAATTATCCTGAATGTAAATGGACTAAATGCACCAATAAAAAGACAGAGAGTGGCAGAATGGATTAAAAAACAAGAACTGTCTATATGCTGCCTACAAGAGACACACCTTAGACTTAGAGACACAAACAAACTAAAACTCAAAGGATGGAAAAAAATATATCAAGCAAACCACAATCAAAAAAGAGCAGGAGTGGCAACATTAATTTCTGACAAAATAGACTTGAAGTTAAATCCATCATAAAGGATAAGGAAGAAGACTATATAATGATTAAAGGGACAATACACCAAGAAGATATAACTATATAAAATATTTATGCACCCAATGACAGGGCTGCAAGATACATAAAACACTCTATTAACATTGAAAAGTGAGATAGATCCACAATAACAGTAGGAGACTTCAACACACCACTTTCGGTGAAGGACAGGACATCCAGTAGGAAGCTCAACAAAGACACAGAAGATCTAAATGCCATAATCAACCAACTTGACCTTGTAGACATATACAGAACACTGCACCCACTTGCTCGGGGATAGGGAAGACTTAACATTATAAAAATGTCTGTTCTACCAAAGCGATGTATACATTTCGTAGCAGGGGTAGGGGTCTGGGGACCATGGTTTCAGGGGACATATAAGTCGATTGGCATAATAAAATCTATTAAGAAAACATTCTGCATCCCACTTTGAAGAGTGGCGTCTGGGTTCTTAAATGCTAGCAAGCAGCCATCTAAGATGCTTCAATTGGTGTCAACCCACCCGGATCAAAGGAGAATGAAGAACACCAAGGACACAAGGCGATTATGAGCCCAAGAGACAGAAAGATCCACATGAACCAGAGACTACATCATCCTGAGACCAGAAGAACTAGATGGTGCCCGGCTACAACTGATGACAACAGGGAACACAACAGTGAACACCTGAGGAAGGAAGAAAGCAGTGGGATGCAGACCCCAGATTCTCATAAGACCAGCCTTAATGGTTTGACTGAGACTAGAAGGACCCCGGTAGTCATGGCCCCCAGACCTTCTCTTGGCCCAGGACAGGAACCATTACTGAAGCCAACTCTTCAGACATGGATTGGACTGGACTGGACAATGGGTTGGAGAGGGATGCTGGTGAGGAGTGAGCTTCTTTGATTGGGTGAACACTTGAGACTATGTTGGCATCTCCTGTCTGGAGGGGAGATGAGAAGGTGGAGGGGGTTAGAAGCTGGTGAAATGGACAGGAAAAGAGAGAGTGGAGGCAGAGAGGGGGCTGTCTCTCATTAGGAGGAGAGTAATTGGGAGTGTGTAGCAAGGTGTATATGGGTTTTTGTGTGAGAGACTGACTTGATTTGTAAACTTTCACTTAAAGCACAATAAAAATTATTAAAAAAAGATATGAGATTTTTCTAAGAATGCATAATATATTTGGGAAAAAAAGTGTAGAAACCAACAGCAATAATATAATAATATCCACCTTAGTGTTGATATTGGTAAAGTTGGTCAGGTTTAGTGGGCTGAAGGGAAAGTTTCACTGTGACTATGACATTTTGAATTGTCAGGAGGAACAGAGGAGAAAGGGTGCAACAGGAACAGCATAGAAAAGTTGAGGAGGGATTGAAGTGCATTTCATATGCTTGGGACTGCTAGTTATTAGAAGTGTAAAAGCAAGCTATGGAAGGTAAGATACCGAGATGAAACACCTGGGGATACAGGTGAATGGAGTGGGGCCAGGGTTCAAGAAATGCATCATTATTACTCAACACAAGACTTTGAGCAAGTCATTCTATGAATCTGGGACTCACTTTTCTCATCTGTAAAATCAAAGAGCAAATGAAGGGGTGGGAAGATCAGATGGCTCAACCAGCTTTTACAACAGGCTTGTTCAGACCCTCAGGAAACATACAGAGAAACAAATGCTTAAACAAGTAGCCACAGTAATCAAAACAGCCTGGCACTTGTATAATAATAGATGCAAAGACAAATGAAATAGAATTGAAAGTCCAGAAATAAACCCACACAAATATGGCCAACTGAATTTTGACAATGGTGCTAGGTGCATTTGAGGGGAAAGAAGAGTCTCTTCAACAAAAGATGCTGAGAAAATTGGACTTCCACATGTAGAAAAATGAAACAGGATCCATGCCTCATGCCTTACCCAAAACAAATTAAAAATGGATTAAAGACCTCAATGTGCAAACTAAAACCATAAAACTCTTAGAAGGAAAAGCAGGGGCAATGCTGTCATGCTTAGCTTTTAACAATGGATTATCTAATATAATAACCAAAACACAAACATCAAAAAACTGAGTAATGGGACCTCATAAAAATTAAAAGCTTTTGTTCATCAAAAGACTATCAAAAAAGTGAAAAGACAAACTACTGACTAGGAGAATTTCTTTGGAAACCATATACTTGACAAGTATCTAATAACCAAAACATATACACAACTTTGACAGCTTAACAACAAAAAGACAACCTAATTATAAAATGGGCAAAGGACTTGAACAGACATTTCACCAGAGATGACATTCAAATGGCTGCTCAGCATCATTAGTCAACAGAGAGAGTCAAATCAAAACCAAAATGAGATACCATTTCAATCCCACTAGGATGGCTAAAAACCAAAAACCAAACTTGTTGCCATTAAGTCAATTCTGACTCATAGTGACTCTATAGGACAGAGTAGAACTGCCCCAGAGGGTTCCCAAGGCTGCAATCCTTACGGAAGTAGACTGCCACATATTTCTCCTGTAGAGCAGCTGGTGGTTTGAACCACCAGCCTTATAGTTAGCAGCCCAGTGTTTAACCACTGTGCCACCAGGGCTCCCTAAGATAGCTAAGGAAAAAAAAAAAAAAAGAAAGAAAATAACTGATGGCGAGGATGTGGGGAAATTGGACCTCTTACCTGTTGCTGATGGAAATGCAAAATGGTACAGCCATTGTGAAAAACAGTGTGGCAGTTCCTCAAAACACTAAAAATAGAACTACCATATGACCCAGTAATTCCACGGATAGGTATATACCCAAAAGACTTGAAAGCAGAGACTTCTACACCAATGTTCACACTATTTACAGTAGCCAAAAGGTGGAAACAATTTAAATGCCCATCAACAGATGAATGGATAAACAAAATGTGGTACATACATACCTACACAACTAGTTAAATGAAGTCTTGATACATGTTACAATATGGATGGAGGTGGAAGGCATTATGCTAAGTAAAATAAGTCAGTCACAAAAGAAAAAAATATTTTCAAATCTCTCTTACATAAAAAGACAAGGAAAGGGAAATGTATTAATGGTAAGCAGGGGTGGGAGGAAGGGAAAAAGAGGAAGTTAAACGTGATGGAAATAACACATTGATTAAGGGTAGGGTTGCACAGCCAATTATTGTAATTGCTGTCAGTAAGTTGTACACCTGTAAAAAGTTGAATTGGCAGAAGTTGTGTGATAGATACATTTACAACAATGACAAAAAAAGAGCAGCTACTAAGGCTGCTTCTGTACAGTCAAAAATCTCATGGAGTTTGGTTCCTTGGTTTCAAGGTTTAGGGTCATGGTTTCATGGGACATCCCAGTTAATTGACCTAATAGCTTGTTTAGTGCTTCTGTTCTACCTCCTAGTTCAGGGCATAATGCCTGGTGTATTAAAAGCTTACAAGCAGTCACCCAAGACACAATAATTGGTCTCTATTTACCTGGAGCAACAGAGGAAGAAGGAGAGACAGGAATAACAGGAGGATAGGGAATGTATCCTAATTGCTTCCTTTGCCATGACACAGAAGGACTGGATGGTACCGGGTTACAATTACTGAACATTTTGATCAAAGATGCTTGCTATAGAAGAATCTTGATAAAAAGGGGGAAAATGCAGAATAGACTTTCAAATTCTCATGGAGTCCAGACTTCCTGGAGTCATGAAGGCTGGAGGAACCCCTAAAACTATTGCCCTGAGATAATCCTTAATCCTTAAACCAAAAATATCTCCTGAAGTTTTCTTAAAACCAAATGGTAGTTTAGCTTAACTACTAAACAATGTCTGCCTTGAGCGTTATGCTCTTTTAAGAACGATCTGTATGGGATCGAATTGATAAGATCAACTTGAAAGGTTAGATAGCAACCGTAGGCAGCAGTGAATTTATGTTAATGGAGAGGAACAACTGAGAAAAGGAGAGTGAGAATGATGGCACAACTCATGGTGCATGTAGAAACTGTTGAATTGGTGCATGTTTTCTGCTCATGGAGTCCTGGTGATGCAGTAGTTAAAGCACTCAGCTACTAACCAAAGGGTTTGTGGTCCAAGCCCACCAGCCGCTCAGTGGGAGGCAGATGTGGCAGTCAGCTTCAGTAAAGATTTACAGCCTTGGAAAGTCTGTGGGGCAGTTCTACTCTGTCCTGTAGGGGCGCTGTCAGTTGGAATCGGCCGGACGGCAATGGATTTAGTTTTTTTGGTGCCTTGCATATTCTCAACAATAACAATAAAATTAAAAAGTCCTTACAAGTCCTGCCACATTTGTTCACCAGCAAATCTAGGAGGTAAGGGCACTGCTTGCCAAATAATGAAAAGGAATGAATGAGAAGAACACACGCCCCTCCTGCCGCCTCTATGAGCTACCACAGTTTCCTTTCACAGATTGGGTAGCAGCAGTTCACTGCCAGAGTTATTACTGCATAATTCTAAGGAAGATCAAACACAGTTCCATTTTTCAGTTGCTTTTGCATTAATATTTTATTGTATTATCCAGGAAGTAGGTTAGCACGGCAAAACCCTTACCCAATAATTTATGACCTGCTGTGTACTGAAGGGGACTGGCCATATGGTGAGGCAAAGAGGGCAGGGACGGGGATGGAGGTTAGAAGTTTACATTCACAGAGGGTCTATTTTCACTGGAAAGTATAGATACAGAGAGAGCTTGTAAACTGAAAGGGCAGGGGGAACAGGAATAAACAAAATCGTAGGTGTGCTATACAGAACATCCCCCCCGCCGCAAAAAAAAAAAAAAAAAAAAAAACCCACTGTCATTAAGTTGATTCCAACTCATAGCAACCCTAAGGGACAGAGTAGAACTGCCCCAGAGAGTTTCCGAGGCTGTAAATCTTTACAGTAACAGAATGCCACATCTTTCTGTTGGTGGGTTGGAACTGCTGACCTTTTGGTTAGCAGCCAGGCACTTAACTCTTAAGGCACCAGGTGGTTTAGTGGTAGAATTCTCACCTTCCATGAAGAAGACCAGGTTCAATTCCCAGCCAACGCACCTCATGTGCATAAAAAAGTTCTGAATGTTAGCAGAGAGAACACTACCGGGGTATAGTGGTATTTGAACATTACTTAGAGCTTTTACGCTTTCAGTGGATTGCACAGTTCTGAAAATTATCCAGGACACGGTGCTATTTTATCAATAAGTCAGTTTAACTTCTTATCAACTGAAGGGCGTAGGAAAAATACGTGTAAGGCTTAGCTCTAAGTAATAAGTGTGGTGTGTGTGTGTGCGTTTGTGTGCATGCTAGCTTGCGCTCATGAGAGTGGTAGACAATTTAGATTTCCTTTTCTGAGTCATTTTTTCATCTTCATAGGTAAATGAATTTTGTCCAAACAATTAGTAAAGCTATCTTTAGAAACATGTTTTATTAAATTCTCCCAAAAACCATAAGATGAGGCCAGATTAAACTTCAAAATAATAATGTCACAAAGTGAGTAACTTGCAAAGCAGATACTGAATTATTGATCAAAAGGTAGTAGTTTTGATCCAAATTATTCATTTGATACATTGGGAGTGGCATAGGCATCTCACAGCAGCAGGGGATGAACAGGCAACAAGGGAACTATACTTTGGTGCTGGTGCTGGGAAAAATATTAAGTCTGGGATATAAAGCCTGGTGCTCAAGGAGGCATGGCATTACCAGGTCACAGTTCATGACAGCAATTGCCATTAAGTTGTCCCAAGGTAATAAATAGTTTTGCAACAGGTGGAAGGATTTTATTGATGGGAATCTTAGGGCAAATGGTATATAGAAGCACAAAAAAATCATCATCAAGTAGTATGAGTGGTTGATAGAGACTCAAGGACAGAGCTACAGTCTTATGATGTGAATTTGGAGTGTATAAAACAAATCTAGTCAAATGAAATGACTACAGTATTAGGAAGGTTTATGAAAAGTATATTCGAGAACAGAAAACAAGACTCAAGTCTAGTTACCCAAAAGTGAAGACCTGAGTCAAAGCTAGACTAGCGTGTTAGTCACAACAGGCTATGTTAACAAATGATAAAAAATGTCCCAACTCTAGTGGCTCAGATATTTATTTCTCGTTCATGCTATATTTCCATTGCTAGTTGGTTGGTGGCACTGATCTGTATTATCTCCATGGTCCTCTTTTTCAGACCCAGGCTAACAGGAGAAAGGAGAAAAAATTCATGGCACAGGCATTGGCTCTTAAAAGTTCTGCAGAGTGACATACATATCTTCTCAAATTTAGCAAGGTCAAATCGTATGTCAGGCCTGCATTCAACAGAGTTGAGACAGTGTAATAATCCATAGTGAGGGGGACTGGAGAGATGTGAAAATTGATAGACTATGACAACTGGTCAAATGTGACTTGATTACAAGCCATAGAATTTAGGACACAGTCAAAGCTGGATTCTTTAAGTACTTTCTGACTAAGGAAGACTTCAGCCTAGAAAATGGGAAAGGAGACGAATTTCTATCATAAGTCAAGTAGCTTAGCTAGATTTGTGTGTGTGTGTGTGTGTATTTGTGTGTTGGGGAGGTGTTAGTGTGTGTGTATGAAAAGGGGATTGAGAAAGGCACGTAAAGGATTGTAAGGATTAAAAAGATCAAATGGATGAGACAAAAGGGTAAAATGAGGCTCTATTATAAACTAAGGAAGAAGAATTCCAACTTTACTACCCAGGGCCTAGAGTCCCTTACGAGAAAAAGAAAAGGGAAGAGAACTGACAATATTGAGGGTTTGCTATGTGGTAAGGTAATTACACAATATGTTTTATTTAATCTCATCAACAGTTCTCCAAGATCAATATATAAGTTCAATGTGGGTATCCCCATTCTGGAAATGGAAAACTTGAGTCTCACAGAAAACTGAAAAACTGTAGATCCAGAATTTTAACCTCACCTACCAGTTAGTTTTGAACCTCATTAAGAGATGATGACTCCCCATTTCAAAGCCCTGAGCTGCTAACAAGTATTTCCTACCCAGTAGGGACTGAATATAGAGCTGTGTTGTTAGGTGCTGACTCAGTGACCCCACGTGACCGAGTAGAACTTCCCCGTAGGGTTTTCTAGGCTGTAATCCTTTCAGGAACACACCACCAGCTCTTTCTACTGTGGAGCCATTGGGTGGTTTTGAACCACTACACTTTCAGTTAGTAGTCGAGCACTTAACCACTGCGGTAGCAGTTAAAAAACATTCCAACCCAAAGGGAAGCTCAGCCTTGAAAGAATCAAAAATTAAATTCCTAAAATCACCCTCTTAGCCAGACATGAAACTTCATATGTACTGTCATGGCCCACATCATAACACACTGCCTTTGTCTGGTTTATACTTTTGCCACCTAGTGACATCCAGGCTCAGGAAAGGTACTTGTTCAACAAACGGTTTTATTGACATACTGTTTCTTCTTGAATGGTCAGTTGTCTTGGGGGATAGTTTTTCTTTTTTTTTTTTTCCTTTGAAAGCGCTATTTAAATACTCCTAGTATTTGACCTCTATCAGCTAGTCTGGTTTGCAACTGGCCTGTATAAACACATCCAGACAACTGAGATCAGCCTTAATCTAAGCCCATGGAGGAGAGGTGTAGCGCCTCAACCTCTGGCACTTGTTATTCTGCTGGAGTAGCTCAAGTCCCGAGCCTCGTTAGAGAAAGAGGCAAGCTGTGAACAAGCCTTGGATGTGAATCATGGCATTCTCCCTCAGCCTGTTAAAGCCATGTCTACTCCTATTTTGCTTCAGATACTGTTTAGGTGCTATCTGCCAGAGGAATTTTTGAGTGGTGAATGAATAGTCTGATCTATTGCAGTTGATTGCTCTGTATGGACACAGGCCATTTGTCAGAGAGTCAACCAACCTCAAACAATGCTCTTGCTTAAAAGGGTAAGCAGAATTATTGATATTGACAATTGTGGCAGTGGAATAAAAATATATTCTGATTTTTTTAAAGATTTATCTGAAATGCCACAATAGTATATAGAAACAAAAAATTTTAAAGAGTTCTTTTAAGGGTTTGGAATCAGTGACACATAATCTTGTCAAATAATGTTATATATTCCAACATTTAATTCTGCTTTCACTAAAATTAGATGTCATCCTTACATTCAATTCATATTATTTGGATTTTTCCATGCAATATGTTTTCTTAAATTTATCTCACACACTGTCTTATATTTTATATTCAGAGTTGAATGTAACTACATTGCTTGTTCTGAAAAAGAAATAAAAAAAAAGATTATCTGCTGATAGATAATAAATTTACCAACAGAAAAATAAAATCAACCCAGTTCATTCAATTGAAAGAATCAGAAAGCCATTTATCAAGTTTTTTTGTCATTGACAATATCTCTTATGTTGCTCTGTACGTTTGCTTTTGCCCAGAAAAATATCTCTTTAGAATTAGTAATTCTAGAGGCACAATTCTCTAAGTCTGTAAAAACTTTACTCTTGTTAACAAGTGTTAGAAAAGTCTCATCTTAAAGTGATCACGAAGCTAAGCAAGCAAAAGTATTTAAATTGGGTAACTTCTTTAGAAGAGATGATGGGGAGACTTCACTCGCTTACTTTAGACACATCATCAGGAAAGACCAACCTCTAGAAAAACTCAGCATGTTTGGTAAAGTTGAGGACCAACAAGAACGAGAGGAACCTTCAATGAGATGAATTAACACTGTCGTTGGAACAATGAACTCAAACATACCAACGATATTGAAGATGGTGCAAGACAGGGCAGTGTTTCATTCTATTGTGCCTAAGGTTGCCGTGGGGAAATGGAGCTGACTCGATGGCAGCTAAAAACAGTGAAGGCCATGCTACAAACAACATTCTCCAGTCTCCTAGAGGAAACCATATACCATGACTTCCATATTCTTGAATTATTAATTTTCATTGATTTACCGTGTAGCTGGAATAAATCATAGGAAAATCATGTGTACACTAATTGTTATCTATTTCTGTAATTTAGATGTTTTCACTGAGTATTCACTGATTTGACATTATTTATAAACATCATGTAGCATATATCATTTTTATAAAGATAAAGACATATGGATATTTGTAAACATGGGAAATCCTAACAAACATTGTCCCACTACTTTACCAAAAAGAAACACTAAAAGGTTGTAATTATGTGCAATGGGTATTTTGTTCCTTTATGCTTTTCTGTATGTTTGCTTTTTCAGCATTATTTGGGATTTTTTTTTTCTACATCTTTATTGAAATACAATAATGTTCACCAACTTTAAGGGTACAGTCTGAGGGATTGGGATAATTGAATGTGGTGTTATGTAACCAACCACCACAAATCATCTCCCTAAAAAGTTTCCATGTGTTCCTTTGCAGTTGATCTGCTCTGCATAATCTGCTGTCAGTCTTTTGTCTTTTATAAAATTTCATAAAAATAGTTCATACAGTGGTTAAGCACTTGGCTGCAAACTGAAAGGTTGGCAGTTCGAATCCACCAGCCACTCCGAGGGAGAAAAATGTGTCAGTCTGCTTCTGTAAAGACTGTTGTTGTTGTGAGGTGCCGTGGAGTGAGTTCCAGCCCATAGCGATTCTGTGTGCAACAGAACACTGGCCAGTATTGTGCCGTCCTCACAATTGTTGCTATGTTTGAACCCATTGTTGCTTCCATGGTGTCAATCCATCTCCTTAAGGGTCTTCCTCTTTTGAACTGACCCTTTACTTTATCAAACATGATGTCCTTCTCCAGGGATTGGTTCCTCTTGATAAGATGTCCAAAGTACATGAGAGGAAGTCTCACCGTCCTCCCTTCCAGGGAGCACTCTGGCTGTACTTCTTCTAACCATAAAGATTACAGCCTTGGAAACCCTCTAAGGAAGTTATACTCGGTATAGGGTCTCTACGGGTTGGAATTGACTTGATGGTATTGGGTTTGTTTTTTTTGTTCATATTTTGTAGTCTTTTGGGTGACATCATTCAGTTGGCATAATATTTTTGAGATTCATCTATGTTTTTGCATGTACTCATATTTTATCTCTTTTTATTGCTGAGTAAAAAAAAATTTTTTTTTCTTTAGTTTTCATGGTACACATAGCCCACAATATGTTCATCTCTTCTCCAGCTGATGGGCGTTTGAGCTGTTTCCAGTCACTGACTATCGTGTAGCATCTGATTGCAAGTGTTTGCATGAACATATATTTTCATTTTCCTTGTTGTTGTCAGGTGCCACCAAGTCGATTCCGACTCATAGCGACCCCTATGTACGACATAAAGGAACACTGCCTGGTCCTGCTGCATGTTCGCAATCATTGTTATGCTTAAGCCCGTTGTTGCAGCCACTGTGTCACTCCATCTCATTGAGGGTCATCCTCTTTTTCGCTGACCCTGTGCTTTACCACTCATGATGTCCTTCTCCAGGGATTGATCCCTTCTGACAACATGTCCAAAGTACGTGAGACACAGTCCCTCCATCCTTGCTTCTAAGGAGTATGCTGGTTGTACTTCTTCCAAGACAGATCTGTTTGTTCTTTTGCCAGTCCATGGTATATTCAATATTCTTCACCAACACCAAAAAAGACTGTGTTCAGATAATATACTCGGTATGATTTAATCTTCTAACATACATTGTGCTTATTTTATGTCCTAACATCTGCTTTATTATGGTAAGTTTCCTATGTCCACTTGCAAGGGATGTATTTGGGTGTAGTGCTCTATAAACCTCAATTATATCAGTTAGTTTGACAGCGACATTCAGATCTTCAATATCTTGCTTTATTTATTTATTTTTGTCCAGTCATTTTATCAATTGCAGTGATAATAGTGTTAAAATCTTCACCATAATGGCAGGATTGTCTATTCCATTAATTTTGTTAGTTTTTGCTTCATATATTTTGAAACTCTGTTACTAGCCACATGCAGAGGATTTAGTCCATTAAGGTTTTATGTAGTTATTGATTTGGTAGAGTTTCATCTACCATTTTTTCTTACTTGTTCCTTACCCTTTTTGCTCCTCTTTTTCTCCTTTTTGCGTTTTTCAGTTTATTTGAATGTACGTTAGGATTTCATTTTAATTTTCCTATTAGACTTTTAACTACAGTTCTTTGCATTGTATTTTTGTGGTCGCTTTGACAATTACAATAGGCATCTTTAATATTTCACAGTTCACTTACAGTTAATATTGAATTACTTCACATAAGATAAAAAACTTACAATGGTATAGATCAATATCCCAACCGATATCCATTATGCTACAGTTGCTATATGTATTGCATTACATACTGTCTTAGTTACCTAGGGCTGCTATAAGCGAAATACCACAAGTGGATGACTTTAACAAACAGATGTTTATTCTCGCACGGTCTAGTAGGCTACAAGTCTGAATTCAGGACATCAGCTCCAGGGGAAGCCTTTCTCTCTGTGTGGGCTCTGGAGGAAGGTCTTTGTCATTATTCTTTCCCTGGAATACGAGCTTCTCCGCTCAGGAACCCTGGGTCCAAAGGACACGCTCTGGTTCCGGCACTGCTTTCTTGGTGGTATGAGGGCCCCAGTCTCTCTGCTCACTTCTCTCTTTTATATCTCAAAAGAGGTTGGCTCAAGATGCAGTACAATCTTGTCGATTGAGTCCTGCCTCATTAACATAACTAACACCTATCCCACTTCACTAACATCATAGAGGTAGAATTTACAACACATAGGAAAATCACATCAGATGACAAAATGGTGGACAATCACACAATACTGGGAATCATGGCCTAGCCAAATTGATACACATATTTTTGGGGGACACTATTAAATCCATGACATGTACATTACAAAATTCACAAGACAGTGTTATAATTTATGCATTAAATACTTACATGTATTATATAAAAATTAAGAAGGAAACAATAATATTTTTTGCATTTCCTCAAATATTTTCCAAGTCCAATATTCCTCACTCCTTTCTGAGGACCCAAGTTTTTATTAGATATCATTTTTCTTCAGCCTGAAGAAATGTTTTAACATTTCTTGCAGTATAGATCTCCTGGCCATTATCTTCATTTTCTTTAAACTGAAAATGTCTTCATATCAATCTTATTCTTTAAGGATATGTATGCTGAATGCTGAATACAGAATTCTGGATTGATATTTTTGAACACTTTAAAGATGTGTTTTATTTTTCCTATTATCCTCCATGGTTGCAGAGAAGAAATAAATTCTTAGTCAAATCATTATTTCCTTGTATGTAATGTGTTATTTTTCTCTTGGTGCCTTTAATATGTGTTGTTTTTATTTAGCTTTCAAAAGTTTCTCTATGATGTGTCTATGTCTTGGTGTGCATTTCTTTATATATGCCGATTGCCTTCATCGAGCATCTATTGTCTGTACATTTTTGTTTTTCATTAAATTTTATAATTTTCAGCCATTATTTTTTAAATATTTTTCTGCATCGTTTTTGCTTCCTGCTCTTTCTGGAACTCCAGTTACACTCACTGTTTTGGTTCATTTGATATCACTTAATATTTTTCGGAATCTATTTGACAGCAACTAACAACAACAGGCGTTTGAAGATCTGTTCACTTTAATTTTTTTTTCCCTCACAGTTATTGATATTAGATATTTTCCAATGATGTATCTTCAAGTTTACTTATTCTTCCCTCTTCCATTTCAATTTGGCTATAATTGCAGATACTTTATTTTTTGGTTCTAGTACATCAATTTGGTACTTTATATAATTTCTATTCCTAATTTTCTATTCATTGAAAGTACATTGTGTTTTGCTTCTTTGAGGATGGTTATAATAGTCATCTATTATCTAGTTTCAACATTTGGATCATCTCAGGATCAGTTTCAATTGATTTTCTTTCTTTCTTTTTTTTTTTTTTTGAAAATGTGTTCCAAATTTCTGGTTCTTTGTATGTTGGGGCATTTTTGTATTGTGTCTAAAAACTGGAAACTTTGTTCATTATACAGCAGCTCTGAACTCAGATCAGATCTTTTTATTTTAGATAAGTAGCTTTGAGTCTCTTCTGCACACATGTGGTTCAGAGATGTTTAGGGGATACCCACTGTTACTTTCCATTCTGGATTCCTTCACTCTTTTTAGAGAGCATGGGTAGCCAGGCCCAAGGAACAGCAGTTTTTCCAGTGGCACCCCTGTTGCCTCCCACACTATGCTGAATTATCTTTGGTCAAACCTAAAAGCCACAAAAACATGAACACAATTTGTACAACTACTCTGCTCTGAGTGTGTATACCCAACAAGACTCTGTCTGCTTCTGTTCACTCTACAGTGATTTCAGTACCTACTTTCTGTATGGTGTTCAGATTTTATAATGTTTGGTGTGGAAGTCAGTCTGATAAGACCTTCTTCCAACATTACAGAAACCAGAATTAAATTTTAAAAACATCAATTTTTTTTAACTTCCACCTATTTTCTCATATAATGTTTTGAAATATTATTTAAAATATCTAACCATTTTCTAAAATGTACTTTGAGTTATTGGGGTAAGAAATTTGAGGTGACACTATCCAAAACTTGAGGATCATCTGAATGTATTTTATTCTGCCATATTTCATTTGTTTCATACACACATGTATGCATATAATGTGTGCATGTATGCATATGTATGCGTAGTGTGTGTTGTTTAAGTGGTGAATATGACCCACATCTAGTATTTGTCAAAGGATGTGGTATAATGTGGTGTGTGATTTGAACTCAGTAGTGGATGAAATTCCTTTTCATATGTACAACTGAGGTGTAGGTTGATTAGCATAGGTCCTGGCAAGATTCCTAGGTCCTAGAGAGAGCTGCAATTTATTTTATCTTTTATTGACAGAAATAAGATGTCTTCCTACTTCTGTGAGTGGTTTTATAACATACTGAACAGAAGAATTGCATGAAAACCGCAACCCCCAAATGCGTTAGTCCTGAGTCCCTTTAATGCTTAGTTTGCCTATTGATTGTGGGGCCTGTATGTTAAAGCACACATTGTTTTCCGATTTCTAGTCTTTAAGACTAGGGAATCCATGTCTTCTTCTTGCTTCATTCTGAGAAGATTCATTTATGAGGAATTAAAGATTTCTTCAGAAGTCCTCAGAGACCCTGATTATTAACGTAAGCCAAGTTAGGGAACAGGCTCAGTTCAGTAACAAAGAAAATAAAATCCTTGTGATTCCCAGGATCCACTAGTCAGGTGGACTATGTATTATATCCTAGACAGTCACACTAGTGAAGGTTTGACTGTATAACCTCTTTGTATTTAGGAAAATAGAAGAATGAGTGTATTTAATATAGATGTCTCTAATGATACTAATCACAAGCTAAGTTTCTAGACCCATTATGTGTGAGTTGTAATGGGAACTGGAACATCTTTACTCTAACCAAATAAAATACACTCCGGAATTAGAAAATTGGTAAGATCTTTATACTTAAGAGGTCAACTTCTGTGCTCAGAAATGTTATCATGCGTGTATTAGCTTGGAAAAAATTTCAGAACAGAAGAGAATACACAATACAGGTGAGGTCAGCACAACTGGACTAAACCAAAAGCAAAGAAGTTTCCAGAATAAACTGAATGCTTCGAAGGCCAGCGTAGCAGGGGTGGGGGTTTGAGGACCATGGTTTCAGGGGACATCTAAGTTGACTGGCATAATAAAATCTATTAAGAAAACATTCTGCAACTCACCTTTGAAAGAGGCTTCAGGGGTCTTAAACGCTAGCAAGGGGCCATCTAAGATGCATCAATTGGTCTCAACCCACCCCGACCAAAGGAGAATGAAGAACACCAAGAACACAAGGTAATTATGAGCCCAAGAGACAGAAAGGGCTGCATCAACCAGAGACTACATCAGCCTGAGACCAGAAGAACTAGATGGTGCCCAGCTACAACCAATGACTGCCCTGGCAGGGAACACAACAGAGAACCCTTGAGGGAGCAGAAGAGCAGTGGGATGCAGACCCCAAATTCTCATAAAAAGACCAGACTTAATGGTCTGACTGAGACTAGAAGGACCCCAGTGATCATGGCCCCCAGATCTTCTGTTGCCCCAACACAGGAACCATTCTGAAAGCCAACTCTTCAGACAGCGATTGGATTGGACAATGAGTTGGAGAGGGATGCTGGTGAGGAGTGACATTCTTGGATCAAGTGGACACTTGAGACTATGTAGGCATCTCCTGCCTATAGGGGAGATGAGAGTATAGAGGGAGTTAGAAGCTGTTGAAATGGACACGAAAAGAGAGAGTGGTGGGAGAGAGCAGGCTGTCTCATTACGGGGAGAGCAATTGGGAGTGGGTAGCAAGGTATATACAAGTTTTTGTGTGAAAGACTGACTTGATTTGTTAACTTTCACTTAAATCACAATAAAAATAAAAAAAAAAAAACAGAAGAGAATATTCAGGCAATGCTTTTGAGGCACTCTTACAAAAATATATACACTAACAAGGTATGAAGAAAAAAAAAGGTTTTTTTCTTTTTTAACTAGATCACAAAATGATTAATTTTTGGTTTCAGTTTTCTGGTTTTGAAAGTATTTATTTTTTTGAAGAAAATGTGTATTGTCATTGCATTTTAACTAAGAAATGGCGTCTCCTAATATTTAGGGGATTTTAGGCTTAATTTCAGTAGGTTTTGTAACTTTATAAACCATCCCTTGTCCTTAGAGGAGGAAGGGAGCAGAGAGAGCTGAAAGTAGCTTTCCACGTATGCTTCAGAATCGACGGCAAAGGGTTAACGGGTCAGCCCTCTCATATGATTCGTGATTTTGATTCTGAATATTCATTACTGTGAGGAGTGCAAATATTTTGGCTAAGCCACCATAAATTCAATAGGAACCAGCAAGTTCTCATCATTTACCACTGATAATATATTCCTGCCTCCAGTATTAGTTAAGGTAGTATTAGCTCCTATAACAATAAAACATTTCACTCACTTTATGCAAGAAATATAATTTTTGTCAAATAACAGTCAAATGATTCTCTTCCAATGTCTGAAGTGAAAACCGAGAACAAAGGTGCATGGTAAGGATCAGCATGAACCTGACTCCAGCATGTAGAGATTGATTCAGTCCTCACATTCCCACTTAACCCTCATCACCATTTGCCACCAAATCACTCTCTCTCTCTCTCTGACGCTAGCCTTCAGGAGCTAGGACAGGGCTCACAAGTTAAAAGGAAGCTGTCCTTCAGACTGCCAAATAGGCGGATGTCAGCCACAAACATTGAAGTTCACACACCCCAAATTTCTTACCTACTGGCTCTTGCTGTTACTTTGGGTTCGATAATTTGCTGGAATGAATGACTCACAGACTTCACAGAGAATAAATCATACTTCCAAGTACCTATTTAAAATAGCCAAAAAGGATACAAAGGAAGAGATGCCTGGGATGAGGTTTGGGAGTATTCCCAACATGAAGCTTCCATGTCCCAAGGGACATGCTACCCTCCCGAGAGCAGATATCTCCTCAACCAGGAAGGTCTTGGAGCCTCTGTGTTCAGGGTTTTTTATTGGCCAGTTCTGCTGTGTTCTCCAAATCATACCTCCTGAGGCTAGTTGATATTGGCCTCCCAAGTTATTCTTTTCTGGTCTGGCCAGGCCCCCACTCTCCATCACAAATTCTTAGGTGTGATCTGGAAGTCAGAGACCAAGGCACCCTAGTTATTGCAAGGGTTGTTTTTCCAGAGCCAAGGACAAAGACCACTTTATTGAGGGTAAAGCTTGATCCCCTTATCCCACAGCCTATCATGTGGTCTATCATGAAAAATATATATTCTGCTGTGGCGGGTGGACTGTTTTATAGACATCTGTTAGGTCTAGATTATTTATAGTGTTGTTCTATATTCTTTTCAGTCTCCAACTGTTATTCTTGATATATCTATTTTATCATTCAATTTTGACAGCTTTTATGTATGTTGGGGTTTTGTTGTTAGGTACACATATGTTTATAATGATTCTGTCTTACTAATGGATAGACAATTTTTTCATTATAAAATGTCCCTCTTTATCTCTAGACTTCTGCTCTTTTGCAGTTGTTTGCATGGTACATCTTTTCCTTCCTTTTAGTTTCAATCTTTTTGCATCTTTAGAAAGAAAGTATGTTTCCTATACATGGCATAGTGTTTAATTTTTGTAATTCAGTCTAAGAATTACTGCCTGTTGATTTTATTGTTTAATCCATTCACATTTACTTTTATTAATGATATTATTGAATTTATGTCTCCCATTTTTCTTTTTATGTTTTATACGTGTTGTGTCTTTTTAGTTTCCCTGATCCTCTTTTACTAACCTTATTGTGCATCAAGTGAATACATTCTGGGAATGTCCTAATTTCACCTTCATATTTGAGAGACAGTTTTGCTGGATATATCATTCTTCTCTGGCAATTTTCTTCCTTCGATACTTTATATAAGTCATCCTGTTGCCTTCTTGCCTGCATGGTTTCTGCCAAGTAGTCCGAGCTTGTTCTTATTGACTCTCCTTTGTAGGTGACTTTTTGTTTATCCCTAGCTGCTCTTAAAACTCTCTTTATCTTTGGTTTTGGAAAGTTTCATTATGTCTTGGTGACTTTCTTTTAAAATCTACCTATGTGGAGTTTGATGAGCATCTTGGATAGATATCTTCTCATCTGTCGTGGTACCAGGGAGGTTTTCTGCCAACAAATCTTCAGCAATTCTCTCTGTACTTTCTGTTATCCCTCTCTGTTCTGGTACTCCAATCACTCGTAGGTTATTTCTCTTGATAGAGTTCCACATAATTCTTAAGTTTTCTTCATTTTTTTAAAATTCTTTTATCTGATTTTTCTTCAAATATATTGGTGTCAAGTTATTTATCTTCAAGTTCACCAATTCTGCCTTCCACTTGCTCAGTTCTACTCCTCTGACTTTCTATTGAGTAGCCTAATTCTGTAATTTTATTGGTAATCTTCTAAATTTCTGATTGCTTTCTCTCTATGGATTCTTGCAGCTTATTAAATTTTTCATTATGTTCTTGAATAACCTTTTTAATTTCTTCAACTACTTTATCTATGTGTCCCTTGGCTTGTTCTGCGTATTGCTGATTTCCTTCCTGATGTCTTGAAGAGTTCTGTACATTAAACTTTTGAATTCTGCATCCGGTAATTCCAGGAAGGCACCTTTATCCAGAAGATTCATTGATTCTTTGTTATGAGAGCTTGTTGAGGCAATCATGGTCTGTTTCTTTATGTGACTTGATATTGCCTGTTGTTTCCAAACCATCTATAAGTTATTAGTTTATGTTTGCTTACAGTATCCTAGCTTCTTTTTTTGTTTTGTTTTGATATGCCCCAGTGGGTTGCTTGAGTAAACTAGCTTGATTATTTTCACCTTTGGAGCTCTGATGTCCTGTCACCAGATGCTAGAGCTGTTATCAGGTATATCAGTCTAGGAGTCCATTCACTTTTCTTGTGTGAATTCAGCTCAGATGCCTGATCATCAAGTGTGTGGTATGGGCTGTGTCCTACAGCCTTAGAAGGGCAGGGCGATTGGTGTAGGTACCAGTATGTGGTTGCAGCAGGGGGTCACGCTCTAAACAAGGCAGGTGGCTGAGAATCAACACCCCTCTTGTCTCTGAGGAAAGCATGTCCCTGTTCCCTACAGCATACAGGTGGGTGGGTTCTACAGATGGACCATTGACATTCAGTGTTTTTGCTTGTAAGGACTGGGAGGTACCAGTTATCCCTGGGCCCCTGTTGTGGATGGCTGGGTGACCTGAGTGGAGCCATCAGTCCTTAAGCCCCTGATGTGGGTAAGTAAGGACCTTGTTTAATAGACAAAGCAGTGTCAAACATCCAACACCTGCCTTTCCACTGCACAGTTGAAATAGTTGTAGTCTGCCAACAAGGGCCTATTCTCCTGAAATAGGCCCACACTGACCCATGTGGTGGGGAAAGGTATTCAAAGTCTACAGACCATTTATGCCTGGAAAGGAGTCTCTCCTGTCCTGAGCGCCCCAGGTTAGTGGAGCTGGCAAATTATCTTTTCCCCCAGTAGCGAATTTATTCCTTCTCCAAGGCCGGGAGGATGGCTCCAGGTGCTCAACAAGGCCTATCTCAGGCCCAGGGAAATCAACAGCTACTGAAGCCAGCTAGGTGGCAGGGGTGAGGTAAAATATACGCAAGTACTTAGCTTTTGCCGAGAGCACCATTCTTCTCTGGTTCCAGAGGTGTGAGTAGGCCATGTGGCTGGCTGTTTCTCCCTGTGGAAATTGCAGCCAAAAGCCACCACCAGCCCACTGAGGCCGCTCCTGGGAATGGTGCCTGAGGGATCCCCATGATTCAGTTCTGGCAACTCCTCTTCACTTCTGAACCGTCTCTCTCCCTGTCGCTCAAGTCCATTTTCTAACTTTCTAACTTTCCCTTTGATAAGGAATCAATTATTTTGAACCCACTTCAGCACACCAAATAAGATCAAATAATCCATGTCAGATTCCTGTTGGTCAGGACCCCATCAATTTCCTTTTTGTCAGGACCTTACCAATGTCTTGTTTGTCAGAACGTCACCAATTTCCTCTTTGTTAGGAACCCACCAATTTCCTGTTTTTAACAAAGAGCACTTCAATCATTACAGAAGTTATTTAAATGCAAGCCAACCAATCCTCACATGCCATATAAATAGCTAAAATTTTCTTTATGATTGTTATTTTTTTTCTTGTTTCCCAGACCTTCCAGTCTGACTTCCATGCTGGATACTTACCAATTCCTGAAACTCTAGATAAAGTTTTGAGTTCTAAAAATTAACTTTGTGATTTTTGTTTCTAACACCATGTTGCCTTCCTTGAAAATGACTAATATACACAGTGTACTGCCTCATGCTGGGTATTTTTCTAAATATTAAACATAGTTTATCTTTTAATCCTCTGAAAATATCCATGAGGGTTGTACTCTATCATCTTCATTTTATAGATAAGAAAACTGAGTATAAAGTTGCAGAAACTATTCCAAGTCACATGGCTAACAATTGGAAGAACACCCAGATTTGTATTACTGAGACACAGAACTCTTAGCCACTCCACTATACCTACCCTGTATCAGTTCCTTTTCCCAAATAATCTTTTATTCAGTTCACTTCTCTCCATCACTATTGTTACCAGTGTCAAAGAGAAAAATTAATAACAAACTTCTTACTTTGATTTTATGTTTTTTTCTTACCCATGAAACCAAAATTTTAGCTGCCAGTTCAGAGACCACTTAGTAATCTGATAACAAGTGATCTCAGTAAAAGGAGGAAGGCAAGGTTCAGTCAATCATGTTAAGATTAGTCAATGGTTCTATAAAATCTACAAGATACAGCAACACCTCAACAACAACAAATAAACAAATAATCCAATTTAAAAATGGGCAAAGGATATGAGCAGACACTTCACCAAAGAAGACATTCAGGCAGCTAACAGACCGATACGGAAATGCTCATGATCATTAGCCATTACAGAAATGCAAATCAAAGCTTCAATGAGATACCATCTCACCCCAACAAGACTAGCATTAATCCAAAAAACACAAAATAACAAATGTTGGAAAACTTGTGGAGCTACTGGAACTCTTATGTACTGCTGGTGGGAATATAAAATGGTACAACCACTTAGGAAAATTATGTGGTGCTTCCTTAAAAAGCTAGAAATATTATATGATCCAGTAATCCTACTCCTAGGAACATACCCAAGAGAAATATGAGCTGTCACACAAATAGACATATCCATACCCACCCTGATTGTAGCACTATTCACAATAGCAAAAGGATGGAAACAAACTAAATGCCCATCAACAGATGAATGGATAAACAAATTATGGTACATATACACAATGAAATACTATGCAACAATAAAGAACAATGATGAATCCCCAGAACATCTCACAACATGGATGAATCTGGAAGACATTATGCTGAGTGGAATAAGTAAGTCACAAAAGGACAAATATTGCCTGAGACCAATATTATTAGAACTCAAGAAAAGGCTTAAACATAGAAACAAAGCATTATTTGATGGTTACGAGGGTAGGGAGGGAAGAAGAGGGGAAATCACTAATTAGATTGTAGACAATAATCAACTTTGGTGAAGGGAAAGACAGCACACAATACAGGGAATTCAGCACAAGTGGACCAAAGCAAAAGCTAAAAAGTTTCCTGGACACATCCAAACACTTTGATGGACAGAGTAGCTGGAACTGGGGCCTGGAGATCATAGTTTTGGGAGACTTCTAGGTCAATTAGCATAACATAGTTTATTAAGAAAATGTTCTACATCCCGCTTTTGTGAGTGGCATCTGGGGTTTTAAAAGCTTGTGAGCAGCCATCTAAGATACATCAATTGGTCCCATTCCACTCAGAACAAAGAAGAATGAAGAAAACCAAAGACTCAAGGAAAATACCAGCCCAAAAGACTAAAGGACCACATGAATCAGAGACTCCACCACCCTGAGACCAGAAGAACTAGATAGTGCCCTGCTACCACCATTGACCACCTTCACAGGGAACATAATGGAGAGTCCCAGATAGAGCACAAGAAAAAAAGTAGAACAGAACTCAAATTCCTACAAAAAGATCAGACTTAATGGTCTGACAGAGACTGGAGGAACCTGAAACTATCGTCCCCAGACACACTGTTAACCCAGAACTGAAACCATTCCTGAAGCTCACTCTTCAGACAAAGATCAGAGAGAACTATAAAACAAAAAAATAATACACATGAGGAATGTGCTTCTTATTTCAATCAGATATATGAGACCAAATGGGCAGCCCCTGTGTAAAAGCAGGATGAGAAGGCAGGAAGAGACAGGAACTGGTCAAATGGACACAGGGAACCTGGGGTGGAAAGGGGGACTGAGCTGTCACATTGTGGGGATTGCAACTAATGTCACAAAACAATATGTGTATGTATTTTTGAATGAAAAATTAACTTGAGCTGTAAACTTTCACCTAAAGCACAATTAAAAAAAAAATTAGCCCAAAGGTTGATCTTCTATTCTTCTCCCTCCTCTTCTCCTTATAAACTTCATTGTAACTAGCCTACTTTGAGCCATTTGCTGTTTTTGTTTTGTTTTAATCAGAATGATCTCCCTATATGCGTATAGAATATCTGCTCAGAATAAACCTTAAGTTTCAATTTCTTTTAGTTTTGATTTTTTATTTTTAACACCACCTTAGTATAAGCCTCTCTCTCTGTTTTCAACTATAGCCATAGTCTTCTACATGGTCTCTCACATACATCTTGCCCTCCTCTAATCCAGTTCAACCAGAGATAGATTTCTAAAACCCAAATTTCATCTTGTCACTCACTTAAAGCCAACAAATTATTCCTAATTTCCCTAAAATAAGCCAAACCCACTAGCATAGATTATAAGGCCTTGCATTATCTGACTTCTGCCAACTTTTCGGACCTAATCTTATGCCCATTTGCTTCTTGTGCTTTAGCTACTTTTGTCTTCTGTTTTTATAACTCATCAAGCTATTTGGTGTTTCAGAGCCAAATTTGAGGTTGCTATTTCCTATGCTTGGCACTCTCATAGAAGCCTTCCATGATCACACAAAGAGAAATAACAAAATGGGGAACCAGAGTTACTATGTTATTATTAGAGGAGCCAGAGCCCAATAACAATAAAGCTATCAATAACAGCTGGACTGACTCACATAGCTTGGGCTCTAGACCTAAGTGAGGATTGTCACTCCCTTGCTCTCTACCTTAAGATAGCTGTGTCTGTGGAAAAGACCCAAACTTGACCTGGCTATGAAGAGCCAGCAGAAAGTGGTGAAAAAATTAAACATGCATGGATATGCATTCTTTTTGCAAGACAGCCCTACTCACTACTGAAAAATGTGGCACAGTAAATGTCTGAGACAATAAGCAAATAAGTTAACAACTCTTTATCCTTTGCTAAAAGGGTTTAAGGAAGGGGTAGAGAATATACTACCAATTAACTTAAAATAATATGTATATGGGGATTCTGGCTGATTTCTCAAATATTTTCTTTTTCCTGTGTCAAAGTAGAAGTTGTGAAAAAAATAAGGACTTTACGTTTACCTTTTATAATTTTAAGTTTTCTTTTTCTAGATTAATGGATTATAATAGAAAGAAGAGGAAAATGCAGTTTCCACTGCAACAGGAAAAGATTGTTGTTGTTAGATGCTGTTGAGTCAGTTCCAACTCAGAGCGGCCCCATGCACAACAGAACAAAATACTGCCCAGTCCTGCACCATCCTCACAATCATTGTTATGCTTGAGCCCATTGTTGCAGCCACTGTGTCATTCCATCTCCTTGAGGGTCTTTCTCTTTTTCACTGACCCTCTACTCTACCAAGCATGATGTCCTTCTCTAGGGACTGGTTCCTTCTGATCACACGTCCAAAATATGCAAGATGAAGTTTTATTTACCATTCTCTCTTCTAAGGAGCATTATGACTCCGCTGCTTCCTAGACAGAGACTTGAAAACCTTCTAATTCAAAAACCAAGGGAAAAGAAATTTGGGGGAAGAATACATGTAAGGATATATAATACATTTTGTCATTTGGTTTTGTTTGACTGTTTATGGGCCCTTCAAAGCACAGTCATGGGAAGCAGTACGTAAGAAAGTCTTGGAGTTTTATTAGTTCTTGAAAATAATAAAGAAAAAAGAAGGCCATATGGTTACTGAAGATAAGAAAAACTTTATGTGAGCACTATTTTATAAATTTGAGGCTCCCAGATATCATGAAAGAATAGAGGTTCTATAAGTAGAGAAGATCAACATTAAATTTAATATTGGGGTATAAAGAATCCTTGTGCTAAAGAAGTACATGTAGGGAAGACTAAGATGTTTTCAATATGAAGAATGCACATTAAAATACAAATTACGATTTACAAAAAATTCTGAGTGACTTTGATTTCTAGTGACATGTTGGAACAAATTTTCAGAGAACCATATCCCCAGAACCATGTGTAATTTTGCATAGCATGTATGGTCTTAAATATTTTTTTAATTTATTTTTTAATTTACACAGAATAACATTCATGCTTATCAGTGTAATGTTCTGTGAATATTGATGACTGCATAGAGTTGCATAATGACCACCACAGCCAGGATACAAGACAGTTCTATCACCCATAATATTCTATCATTATGCTTCTTTGTAGTCATTCTCCTCCTCACCCACAATCTCAGACAACCAGCACTGTTCTCCATCCCTATAGCTTTGTTTTTTCTTGAATTCCTTGCAAATGGAACCATTAAAAATGTACCCTTTTAATGATAGAGAAACAAATCACCAACTTCATATGGAAGGGAAAGAAGCCTCGGACAAGCAAAGCATTACTGAAAAAGAAGAAGAAAGTGGGAGGCCTCACTCTACCTGATTTCAGAACCTATTATACAGCCACAGTAGTCAAAACAGCCTGGTATTGGTACAACAACAGGCACATAGACCAGTGGAACAGAATTGAGAACCCAGAGATAAATCCATCCACATATGAGCAGCTGATATTTGACAAAGGCTCAGAGTCAGTTAATTGGGGAAAAGATAGTCTTTTTAACAAATGGTGCTGGCATAACTGGATATTCATTTGCGAAAGAATGAAACAGGACCCATACCTCACACCAAGCACAAAAACTAACCCCAAGTGGATCAAAGACCTAAACATAAAGACTAAAACGATAAAGATCATGGAAGAAAAAATAGGGACAACCCTAGGAGCCCTAATACAGGGCATAAACAGAATATAAAACATTATCAAAAATGACGAAGAGAAACCAGATAACTGGGAGAAAAACTTCACCAAAAGAATAAAAAGACCACCTACAGACTGGGAAAGAATATTCAGCTATGACATCTCTGACCAGCGCCTGATCTCTAAAATCCATATGATTCTATCAAAACTCAACCACAAAAAGACAAACAACCCAATCAAGAAGTGGGCAAAGGATATGAACACGCACTTCACTAAAGAAGATATTCAGGCAGCTAACAGATACATGAGGAAATGCTCTCGATCATTAGCCATTAGAGAAATGCAAATTAAAACTACGATGAGATTCCATCTCACTCCAACAAGGCTGGCATTAATTCAAAAAACATAAAATAATAAATGTTGGAGAGGCTGCGGAGAGATTGGAACTCTTATACATTGCTGGGGGGGAATGTAAAATGGTACAACCACTTTGGAAATCCATCTGGCATTATCTTAAACAGTTAGAAATAGAACTACCATACAACCCAGAAATCCCACTCCTCGGAATATACCCTAGAGAAATAAGAGCCTTCACACAAACAGATATATGCACACCCATGTTTATTGCAGCTCTGTTTACAATAGCAAAAAGCTGGAAGCAACCAAGGTGTCCATCAGCGGATGAATGGGTAAATAAATTGTGGTATATTCACACAATGGAATACTACGCATCGATAAAGCACAGTGACAAATCTCTGAAACATTTCATAACATGGAGGAATCTGGAAGGCATTATGCTGAGCGAATTGAGTCAGAGGCAAAAGTACAAATATTGTATAAGACCACTATTATAAGATCTTGAGAAATAGTATAAACTGAGAAGAACACATACTTTTGTGGTTATGGGGGCGGGGAGGGAGGCTGGGAGACGGTTTTTTACTTATTAGTTAGTAGATAAAAACTGCTTTAGGTGAAGGGAAGGACAACACTCAATACATGGAAGGTCAGCTCAACTGGACTGGACCAAAAGCAAAGAAGTTTCTGGGATAAATTGAATGCTTCAAATGTCAGCGGAGCAAGGGCGGGGGTTTGGGGACCATGGTTTAAGGGGACTTCTAAGTCAATTGGGAAAATAATTCTATTATGAAAACATTCTGCATCCCACTTTGAAATGTGGCGTCTGGGGTCTTAAATGCTAACAAGCGGCCATCTAAGATGCATCAGTTGGTCTCAACCCACCTGGATCAAAGGAGAATGAAGAACACCAAGGTCACACGACAACTAAGAGCCCAAGAGACAGAAAGGGCCACATGAACCAGAGACCTACATCATCCTGAGACCAGAAGAAGTAGTTGGTGCCCGGCCACAATCGACGACTGCCCTGACAGGGAGCACAACAGGGAGCAGGAGATCAGTGGGATGCAGACCCCAAATTCGCGTAAAAAGACCATACTTAATGGTCTGACTGAGACTAGAGGAATCCCGGCGGTCATGGTCCCCAAACCTTCTGTTGGCCCAGGACAGGAACCATCCCTGAAGACAACTCATCAGACATGAAAGGGACTGGACAGTGGGTAGGAGAGAGATGCTGATGAAGAGTGAGCTGATTATATCAAGTGGTCACTTGAGACTGTGTTGGCATCTCCTGTCTGGAGGGGGGATGGAAGGATAGAGAGAGTTGGAAGCTGGCAAAATTGTCACGAAAGGAGAGACTGGAAGGGCTGACTCATTAGGGGGAGAGCAAGTGGGAGTACGGAGTAAGGTGTATATAAACTTATATGTGACAGTCTGACTTGATTTGTAAACGTTCACTTGAAGCTCAATAAAAGTTAATATAAAAAAAAAAATGTACCCTTTTAGGCCTGGTTTCTATCACCTACCATGATGCATTTAAGATACATACATGTGTGTAAACCAATAAATCATGCCTTTTTATTGCTGAGATATATCCCATTTTGAAGTTGCACCATAGTTTGTTGATCCACTCACCAATTCAAGGACATTTGGGTTGTTTCAAATTTTGTGTGGTTAGGGAAAAAGTAACTTTTGATTTTCTGTAGGATTTTGTAGTAATTTTTATTTCTCTTGAGTAAATATCTAAAAGTGAGACTCGTTGGATCATATGTTAGTAAATGTTCAACTAAAAGAAATTGCCAAAATGCTTTCTAAAATTTCTGTCCATTTCTCATCACCATCAGGAATGCATGAGAATTAGTTACTTTACATCCTCATCAGCATTTAGTGTTGCAGGATTTTATTTTTTATTTTTTTGCCTTTCTAATAAGTGTGTAATGGCATCACTTTGTAGTTTTAACTTGTGTTTCTGTCATCACTATTGATTGAACATTTTTCATGTAAATACTTGGGACCCATATATCTTCTTTTAGATATCATCAGTCAGAACAAGGCCAGGGGCCTACTGTGGAACAGACCATCAACTGCTCATATGCAAGTTCAGCTGAAACTGAAGAAAATCAAAGCAAGTCCATGAGAGCCAAAATCTGACCTTGAGTGTATCCCACCTAGAGACCATCTCAAGAATAGATTTGACCCATTGAACACACTAGTGACCGAAGACCAGACGAGTTGTGGAATGACATCAGGGACATCATCCATGAAGAAAGCAAGAGGTCATTGCAAAGACAGGAAAGAAAGAAAAGACGAAGGTGGATGTCAGAGGAGTCTCTGAAACTTGCTCTCAAACGTCGAGCAGCTAAAGCAAAAGGAAGAGTTGCTGAAGTAAAAGAACTGAACAGAAGATTTCAAAAAGGTGGCTCGAGAAGACAAAGTAAAATATTATAATGATATGTGCAAAAAGCTGGAGATGGGAAACCAAAAGGGAAAAACACGCTCGGTGTTTCTCAAGCTGAAAGAACTGAAGAAAAAAATCAAGCTTCGAGTTGCAATAGTGAAGGATTCTATGGAGAAAACATTAAACAACGCACGAAGCATCAAAAGAAGATGGAAGGAATACACAGGGTCATTATACCAAAAAGAAATAGTTGATATTCAACCATTTCAAGAGGTGGAATATGATCAGGAACTGATGGTACTGAAGGAAGAAGTCCAAGCTGCTCTGAAGGCACTGGCGAAAAACAAGGATCCAGGAGTCAATGGAATATCAATTGAGATGTTTCAACAAACAGATGCAGTACTGGAGGTGCTCACTTGTCTATGCCAAGAAATACAGAAGACAGCTTCCTGGCCAACTGACTGGAAGAGATCCACATGTATGCCTATTCCCAAGAAAGGTGATCCAACCGAGTATGGAAATTGTAGAACAATATCATTAATATCACGTGCAAGCAAAATTTTGCTGACGATCATTCAAAAACAGCTGCAGCAGTATATTGACAGGGAACTGCCAGAAACTCAGACTGGTTTCAGAAGAGGACGTGGAACCAGGGATATCATTGCTGATGTCAGATGGATCCTGGCTGAAAGCAGAGAATACCAGAAGGATGTTTACCTGTGTTTTATTGGCTATGCAAAGGCTTTCAACTGTGTGGATGATAACAAATTGTGGATAACATTGTGAAGAATGGGAATTCCAGAACACTTAATTGTGCTCATGAGGAATCTTTACATAGATCAAGAGGCAGTTCTTCAGACAGAATAAGGCGATACTGATTGGTTGAAAGTCAGGAAAGGTGTGCGTCAAGGTTGTATTCTTTCACCATACATATTCAATCTGTATGCTGAACAAATAATACGAGAAGCTGGACTATATGAAGAAGAACGGGGCATCAGGATTGGAGGAAGACTCATTAACAACCTGCCTTATGCAGATGACACAACCTTGTTTGGTGAAAGTGAAGAGGACCTGAAGCACTTAGTAATGAAGATCAAAGACCACAGCCTTCAGTATGGATTACACGTCAACATAAATAAAACGAAAATCCTCGCAACTGGACCAATAAGCAACATCATGATAAACGGAGAAAAGATTGAAGTTGTCAAGGATTTCATTTTACTTGGATCCACAATCAACAGCCATGGAAGCAGCAGTCAAGAAATCAAAAGACGCATTGCATTGGGTAAATCTGCTGCAAAGGACCTCTTCAAAGTGTTGAAGAGCAAAGATGTCACCTTGAAGACTAAGGTGCGCCTGACCCAAGCCATGGTATTTTCAATCACATCATATGCATGTGAAAGCTGCACAATGAATAAGGAAGACCAAAGAAAAATTGATGCCTTTGAATTGTGGTGTTGGTGAAGACTGTTGAATATACCATGGACTGCCAAAAGAACACACAAATCTGTCCTGGAAGAAGTACAACCAGAATGCTCCTTAGAAGCAAGGATTGTGAGACTACATCTCACATACTTTGGACATGTTGTCAGGAGGGATAAGTCCCTGGAGAAGAACATCATGCTTGGCAAAGTACAGGGTCAGAGGAAAAGAGGAAGACCCTCAACGAGGTGGATTGACATAGTCGTTGCAACAATGAGCTCAAGCATAACAACAATTGTAAGGATGTTGCAGAACCAGGCAGTGTTTCATTCTGTTGTGCATAGGGTCAGTATAAGTCTGAACCAACTCAGTGGCACCTAGCAACAACAATGTATCTTCTAAGGTGAAGTGTCTGTCCAAATTTTTTGCCTCATTTTTATTTGGATGTTTATTATTGTTGAGTTTTGAGAGGTTTTTATACATTTTGGATGCAAACCTTTTGCCATATAAATGATTTGCAACTATTTTGTACTAGTTTATAGTGTGTGTTTTCATCTTTTTGACAGGTTTTTCCATTGAAAATGTTTTTATTTCAACGATGTTCAATTTAACATTTTTTTTGAATGAATTTTCCTTTTGGTATTGCATCTGAACTCTCTTTACCTAACTCAAGGTCACAGAGATGGTCTCCTATATATTTTTCAGAACAGTGGTTCTCAAAAGATAGCAATTAGGGGTGTTACTGGCATCTAGTGCGTAAAGGCCAGGGATGGCGTTGAACAACCTACAATTCACAGCAAGCACAGCCCTTCCCCCCATCCACACAATAAAGAATTATCTGTTGCAAACTGTCGATAGCACTAAGATTGAAAAACCCTGTCCTAGAAGTTTTTATACTTTAGGTTTCATATTTAGTTTATGATCCATTTTAAACTAAGTTTTGTGTGAGATATGGATCTTAAGCCTGGTTTCTTCCCTCCCTTCCTCCCTTCCTTCTTCCCTCCGTCCCTTCCTCTGTCCCTCCCTCTTGCCTGCCTGCCTGCCTGCCTGCCTGCCTGCCTGCCTGCCTGCCTGCCTGCCTGCCTGCCAGCCTGCCTGCCTGCCTGCCTGCTGCTTTGTCCTCCCTGCCTGCCTGCCTGCCTGCTGCTCTGTCCTCCCTGCCTGCCTGCTGCTCTGTCCTCCCTGCCTGCCTGCCTGCCTGCCTGCCTGCCTGCCTGCTGCTCTGTCCTCCCTGCCTGCCTGCCTGCCTGCCTGCCTGCTGCTCTGTCCTCCCTGCCTGCCTGCCTGCCTGCCTGCCTGCTGCTCTGTCCTCCCTGCCTGCCTGCCTGCCTGCCTGCTGCTCTGTCCTCCCTGCCTGCCTGCCTGCCTGCCTGCTGCTCTGTCCTCACTGCCTGCCTGCCTGCCTACTGCTCTGTCCTCCCTGCCTGCCTGCCTTCTGTCCTTCCTTCACCATATGAGTGTGAAACTGTTCCAGCACCATCTGTTGAGAAGACCGTCCTTTCTCCATTGTAGTGACTCTGCTACTTGTCAAAAGTTAACTGACCATGTTTGTGTAATTCTATTGTGGGATTTTTTTTTTCTGTTTTCTTATCTTTTCCCCAATACTATGCAGTCTTGATTTCTGTAACTTTGTATTAAATCTTGTAATCAGGTAGTATGAATAGTCCAACTTTGTTTTCCTTTTTCAAAATATTTAGACTCTTTTATTTCCTTTGCCTTTATGAGTTGGAATCGGCTCGACGGTAGTGGGTTTGGTTTGGTTTTTGGTTCCATATACATTTTAGAACTAGCTTGTTGACAGTTACAAAATCCTATTGGCATTTTTAATGGATTGGGTTGAAGCCATACATCAATTTCGGGAGAACTGAGAGGTTAATTTTAAGTCATCTAACCTATGAATACAATGTATTGCTCCGTTTATCTAGATATTTTTTTAATTCTTTCATCACTGTTGTGTAGTTGTCATTATACAGATATTTTAATATTTTAATAGATTTATACATAAGTATTTCATGCTTTTTGATGCTATTCTAAAAATGCTTTTATAAAAAATGATCTCTAATAGCTGATTGTTAGTATAGTGAAATAAAATTGATTTGATTTAGGTTAATCTTGTATTTTACAAATTTGCTACACTTAAAAAAAAAAAAAAAACTAGTTCTAGAAGGTTTTTTTTGTAGGTTCCTTGGGATTATATGTAGAAAGTCTTGTCGTCTATGAATTGAAACTTTTATTTCTAGCTTTGCAATATGTGCATCTTTTATTTTTTCATTTTTTTTTTCTTCTACCATTACACTGGCTAAGACCTTTAGTACGATGTTGAGAGCATTTATACTTGTCTCACCTCTGATCTTGGGAGAAAAGCATTCAATTTTTTTCACTATTAAGCCTGACATTACCTTGAGCTTTTTTGTGGATGCCTTTTATCAGGCTAATGAAGTACCCTTCTTTTCCTGTTGCTAACGTTTTTTGTCATGAATGGATATTGAATTTTGTCTGCAACTATTGTGATGGTTATAAAGATTGTTATTATGTATTTTGTTATTGAGTTAAATTATATTGATTAAATTTTTTAAATGTTGAAGCTTATATTTCTGGGATAAACCCCACTTGACATTGATGTGCTATTCTTTGTATGTATTCTATTCAATTTGCTCATAATTTGTTGAAGAATCTTGCTGCTTATTTTGATGAGGAATGCTGGTCTGCAGGTTTTCTTCTCTTGTAGCAACTTTGTCTAGTATTGGTATCAGAGTAATGCTGGCCTCATAGACTTTGGAAGTATTTCCTCTTCTTCAATTTTTTGGAAGACTTTATGTAGAACTGATTTTTTTTTTCTGATGTTTGGTAGAAATCACCATTGATGCCCTCTAGGCCTAAAGTTTTCTTTGTGGGATGATTTTTCAGTACAAATCGACTTATTTAATAATAGATATATCTTCATATATATATTTTATATATATGGTTATTGAAGGATTCTATGGGCAAAATATTGAATGACAAATAGCATCAAAGGAAGATGGAAGGAATACACAGAGTCACTGTACCTAAAAGAAATGATCTACTTTCAACCATTTCAGGAGGCAGCATATGATCAAGAACCCATTGTCCTGAAGAAAGTAATCCAATCTGCACTGAAGTTAATGGCAAAAAACAAGGCTCCAGGAACTGACAGAATACCAATTAAGATGTTTCAACAAATGGATGCAGCGCTGGATGTGCTAACTCGTCTATGCCAAGAAATTTGGAAGGCAGCTACCTGGCCAACCAACAGGATGATATCTGTATTTGTGCCCATTCCAAAGAAAGGTGATCCAACAGAATGTGGAAATTATTGAACAGTATCATTAATACCATACACAATTAAAAATTTTACTGAAAATAATTCAGAAATGGTTGTAGCAGTATATCGACAGGGAACTACCAGAAAGTCAAGCTAAATTCAGAAGAATACATACAGCAAGGGATATCGTTGCTGATATCAGATAGATCTTGGCTGAAAGCCAAGAATACCAGAAAGAGGTTTACCTGTGTTTTATTGATTATGCAAAGGCATGCAACTGTGTGGAACATAACAAATTATAGATAACATTGAGAAGAATGTGAATGCCAGAACCTTAATTGTGTTCAAGGGGAACCTGTACATAAACCAAGAGGTGGTAGTTCAAATAGAACAAGGGGATACTGTGTGGTTTAAAATTAGGAAAGGTGTGCTTCAGGGTTGTATCCTTTCACCATACTTATTCAATCAGTGTACAGAGCAAATAATCTGAGAAGCTAGACTATATGGAGAAGAATGTGACATCAGAGTTGGTGGAAGACTTAATAACAACCTGCCATATGCAAATGACACAACCTCGCTTGTTGAATGAAAGTGAAGAGCACTTGAAGCACTTACCAATGAAAATCAAAGACTACAGCCTTCAGTATGGATTACACCTCAACATAAAGACAACAAAAATCTTTACAACTGGACTAATAAGCAGCATCATGAAAAATAGAGAAAATGCTGAAGTTGTTGAAGATTTCATTTTACCTAGATCCATAATCAATGCTGATGAAAGCAGCAGCCATGCTACAAAAGAACTCTTCAAAGTGTTAAAAAGCATAGGTGTCACTGTGAGGACTAAGGTGCACCTGACCCAAACCATGGTATTTTCAGTTGCCTCATACACACGTGGAAGCTGAGCAATGAATAAGGAATATCAAAGAATTGATGCCTTTGAATTATGGTACTGGTGAAGAATGTTGAATATACCATGGACTACCAGAAAAATAAATCTGTCTCAGAAGAAGTATAGCCAGAACATTCCTTAGAAGCGAGGATGGCGAGACTTTGTCTCATTTGCTTTGGACATGTTATCGGGAGGGACCAGTGCCTGGAGAAGGACATCATGCTTGGTAAAGTAGAGGGTCAGAGAAACAGAGGAAGACTCTCAAGACAGTGGATTGACACAGTGGCTGTGACAATGGGCTCACATATAGCAACAATTGTGAGGATGGCACAGGAGTGGGCAGTGTTTTGTTCTGTTTTAAGTAGGGTCACTATGAGTTGGGACTGACTTCATGGTTCCTAACAACAACAAGGAAGAAGAATGGAGCCTCTGTGTTTCCGTGGTAGAACTATCACCTTCCACGTAGGAGACAGGGCTTAATTTCCAGCCAACGCGCCTCAAGTGCACCCACCACTCTTTTGTCAGTGGAGGCTTGTGTGTTGTTATGATGCTGAGAAGTTTCCTGTAGAGCTTGGAGACACCCAATCTACTTCAGAAAATCAGCCGAAGAAATCCCTATGAATCACAATGGTTTGATCTCCAAACAACCACGGGGATGGGCAGCGTTTCATTCCATCCTGCATGGAGTTGCCATGAGTTGGGGCCTACTGGAAGGCAGCCAACAACAAAAACAATAAGGAAAAAAGAAATTTCACTTGTGGACTGTGGCTACTACTACTGCCCAAGAGTCTTCAGCTTGCTGTTCACATAGCCTACCCCAGTGAGTGTAGATTACCTTAGCCAACCTTCACAATCACAGGAGCCAATTCCTTGTAATAGCCCTATCTGTATCAGTCTGTATATACTTATCATCTACTATCTACTAATCTGTCCACGTCCCTTTCTTACTGGCTCTGCTTCCCTCTGGTGGGATCCTGACTAATAAAAAGACTCATACAATACGTTAATTTCAATCACCATAGATAAATTTTGCCTGTTCCTATAAATGGAATCTTGTTTGAGTTTTTTTTTTTTGCTGATTATTATAATATTCATGAGCTTCATCCATGTTACTGCACATGTCAATAGTTCCTTTTTTTTTACTTCTGTGTGATACAGTATTCTTTTTGATATCATATAAGTTTTCGAACCATCTTTTAAATTTGCTATCTCTCTTGGAAATCCTTCTTCCTGGTGCAATAGAAGTGACTGCTAAAGAATAATCACTCATACCACCATGCCCATGCATTACATAAAACATGTAGTAGGAACCCAAGTTGTAGAAGGAGTACTGGAGTAAGATCTTAAGCATAATTTTATCCTGATCTTTAGGCTGCTGGAGAGGAACTATGTTCTCCATTGTTCACAGGTGGTACAAATAAGTTCACCAGGTTGGAAACTGCATTAAGAATTAGGCCAAAGTTCCAGCTTGCAATAACTGTGCACTTATTTTTCTGGCTTGATTCTTTGTTCATAGGTATTTGGACAACCCAGTGGGAGTGGCTTCAACTATGATTACAGGTTGGTAGAAATTTTTAACATCTAAAGAATAGTGCCTCCTTTTATTCTTTCAGTTTCTGTAAGAAACAAGAATAGCTAAAAAATGATAATAATATTTTGCATTTTGTGGTGATGGTGGAATATTTTCATGAGTATTTTCATATCCAATTGTAATAAAAAAGACTGTGAGGTAGGAACCATCCCTATTTTATGGGTAAGGAAGCTAATCATAGATTATTTATCAAAGATAAATGCAGAAAATATTGTCTTTGCTATCCTGGAAAAAAAAAAAAAAAAGGTTAGCATTCCAGAATGGTGGTAGCATAACAAAAAAACACATGGACCGATTTAGTACGAAATAACTTATGAGTAAATAAAGTTTTGAATCATCGGAACTGAATGTTTTGAGTCAACTGAAAGATGGACTAGCTAAAGGACCCAAAACATTAGGTTGGCATAAACAAGTGTGTGTAAATGGTTAGCGTTGTATGTGGAAAGATAGTTCGAGCTAATAGAATGAAGTTAAGGGAATTATGGAGGAGGCTGAAGTTGACTGAATTGTGGAGAAAAACAAGGTTAGGAGCAATTAGCAATAGAGGCATCTTTTCTGTTGAGTTTAGGAAAAGCATTTTCGGTATGAGAATGATTAATTCATGTAATTAATTTCCAATAGCTTCTTGAGATACTGTGCCACAAAATTTTTAAGTTTCAGAAGAAGGGTAGCCAGCAGTAATACAACATCTATGCATTTGTGCTCAGACATCTACTTTAGGTTAACGCAAACAAAACAAAACCCTTTGCTGTTAATAGCTACTATGTACCAGAGACAAACTCTGCTGGTGTAGTGGTTAAGAGCTATGGCTGCTAACCAAAAGGTCAGCAGTTTGAATCCATCAGGCGCTCCTTGGAAACCTATCTTGGGCAGTTCTACTCTGTCCTATAGTGTCACTATCAGTCAGAATCGACTCAGTGGCAACAGGTTTGGTTTCTTTTTTTTTTTTTTTAAGTATTAGAGGGAAACCCTGGTGGTGCAGTGGTTGAGGTTGGCTGCTAAGCAAAAGGTCAGCAGTTTGAATCCACCAGCCACTCCTTGGAAACCCCATGGGGCAGTTCTCCTCTGTCCTACAGGGTCACTATGAGTGGAATTGACTCAATGGCAACGGGTTTGGTATAGGGTTTATATGCTAGAGTCACTGGCCATTAAAGTGAAAGATAATGTTTTGTTTTTCCTTTCAACTTGGTCTTTTAAAATTTGGTAATGATGAAAGAAACTTTGTATTATAACCACCATTATCATTTTCCACTTCTGTACTGTGCTTGTTTGTAAAATATCATGGTGATAAAATATTTTCTTAAAATAATTTATACACCATTAAAAAAGATAACATAGAAATAATATAAACTTTTCAAACTTGTTCTTCGATGTTACTTGACTAATGATTGTAAATTTTGAGTTTGAAAGATTTTTTCTAACATTCTGACTCAATTTTATGTAAATTTTAAATTGCAAATAATTACATATTGGCTAATTACAAAAACATTTCTCAAGGAATGCTATAAGATGAACACAACAATTTCTGAGCCATCCTAAATGTTAAGTATGTATTTTCATGAATAGCCTGTAGGATGAACCCTCAACCAAAGGCAACATGATGTAGTAGAGTAGATTTTTCACAATATGGATTGGGCTGATTAGACCTGGAGCAGCTTTTTCAAGGTATATCCTTCCCTTAGTGCCAGCCTTGAACAGGGATAAAGGTGGAGAAACCCAAGTGTAGTAAAAGGATTGTATATGTGTGAATAAACACTCTTACATTTTCATATGTAATTTCTTGCTAACAAGTGGAAACAAGACTGAGAATGTCGATGATTTAATAAAAACCCTCCTCAATGCTAGGATAATAATTCAGGATCTCTCTAGATGCAACATGCGTTACTGAACAAATGTGAGTGAAGGGGTTTTCACAGTGCCCTGCACTACCTCCATTGGAGCTCTATATCTGACCATCAGTGAGTCCCATCCATCTCTGTGACTTTGGCTTCATTCAATATTAAGCAGGCACTTAGTGACCCCAGGAGACAAGCTGAGTGAAAGTAATTCCCAGCTCCTGCAGAGCCTCATATTTTCTCTATTCGAAAACTTGGACTTGCTCCTCTGAACCCAGAGCTCCTTGGGGTACAGGGATCTTGTCTAATCCTGGCTTTTTGCCCCACCATAAGGAGTTCTGGCGGCACAATGGTTCAGTGCTCAATTACAAACCAAAATGTCAGCAGTTCCAACCCACTAGAGGCTTCATAAGAGAAAACACCTGCCATTCTGCTCCTGTAAAGATGATAGCCTAGGAAACCCTATAGGATCTTTGTGAGTCAGAATCAACTCAATGACACACAACAACAACTGTAACACAAATACTACAAGTAGGTGGCTTTGAAGAACAGAAAATTTTTTTCTCACATTTGTGGAGGCTACAGGTCCAAATCAGGGCCTTGGTCATGTTCCTGATTCCCTTCTTGAAGGTAGCCCCAGGTGTTCCTTGGTTATTGGCGATCTTCACATGACATCTGTCTTCCCCCATTTGCATGTACAGGTCTCTGTGTCTATGCTGCTCTTTATACAACTCAGATGTGATCAGGTTTAGGCTCTACCTTACACTTGCGTGGTACCAACTGGTCCATTTATTAACATTACATTAAATTATGTCCACAAGTATAGATGTTAGGATTCTAATATATATTTTGGAGGAACATGATTCAATCCATAACATAAGGTAGGTAGCTGTATGTCCCTATGTGAATTATCACATACCTTTTCTACAATAATTTCCTGGGACTAGAATGCATGGCCTAAATATGCCCCATCTGGACTGCCAATGGGGATGTTACAGGATTGACAGGTATAGAGACAGAGCAGCCTAAAAGGAATGTTGCCTGTTTATTAGTCTGACGATGGATTATGCTAAAGAGGGCAGGAGGAGGACAGTGTTTAAAGAGTATGAAAAATGAAGGCAAATGATTAGAAGCTGGGAGCGCGACCTTGTGGCAAGTGTGTTCTGGTCCAGGAGAACAGCTGGAGAGTGAGCAGCAGTGAGAGCCTGAGGGTGTCAGTCAGATGGAGCCTGAGTGGCCAGACTTTAATTTCAGTGACCTTTGTCAGATTTTGAAAATCCGTATTATGTGAGACCCATAGGCATAGACTCTATTGCTAGGGTCTGTCCTGTCTGAAGCCCTGGTGATATAGTGGTTAAGAGCTTGGCTAATAACCAAAAGGTCAGCAGTTCAAATCCACCAGCTGCTCCTTGGAAACTGTATGGGGCAGTTCTAACCTGTCCCCCAGGGTCACTATAAGTTGGAATTGACTTGGCGTCAATGGGTTGGGTTTTTTTTTTTTTTCTTTTGGTTGTCCCAGCCTAGTGCAATCAAAGGATTGCTATCCTAGGAGTAAGACCCCAAATTACTACCTATCTCTGAAATCAGCACAAATCAGCATTTTTTGTAAGGCAGGCTTATTGGATGGGAGGAGTAACTAGATAGCTGGAAAGACAATGGCACTGAGTTATATTTTCCCATGGATTACAAGTTTGTTTCATTTGCTACCTTTCAAATAAACCAGCATGAAATTCTCTAAGATTTTAGATACGAAAAACAAAACAAAGGAAACAAAAACAAAAAGTCCTATCTGAAGAATTAAAAAACAGAAGCAAATGGGAAATTCATTAAGGTGGAAAGAATGTAAAGGACTTGGAAAGTGACAGGAGACATTTGTTGTTAACTCTTCCCCTCTGATTTTGACAAAAGTCTGGAAAGTTTCTTTTTGTGAACACAGTTGAGCTGTTTTAAAATGAATCACAGTGGAGAAAGAAATTGATAAATGCCCTCTGTCCCAATGCATGCCAGTTATTGTTGAACAAGACGTTCTGTGGGGCTAGGGATTTTTATTGTCCATTTACATTTTTTTATCTCACTCACTAATAACCCCTTTCATTATAATTTGGGCAGGGCAGGGACAGATTCCCCAATTAGCAAGGTATGCACTGGCTTACTAGTGCTTATTTACTAATCTGTAGTGCACAATTTTACCTGTTTTCACCAATTGTACACTACAGATTAGTGAGTAAACACAAGTAAGCCCATGCTTACATTGCTTAACGTAAGCCCGCGAGTACCTTGTTGCTGTTGTTAGGTGCCATTGAGTCAATTCAAACTCATAGCGACTCTGTGTACAAGAGAAAGAAACACTGCCCAGTCCTGTGCCATCCTCACAATCGTTGCTATATTTGAGCCTGTTGTTGTAGCTACTTTGTCAACCCATCACATTGAGGGTCTTCCTCTTTTTCACTGACCTTCTACTTCAAGCATGATGTCCTTCTCCAGGCACTGATCCCTTCTGACAACATGTGCAAAGTATGTGAGACAAAGCCTCACCATCCTCCTTTCTAAGCAGCACTCTGGCTGTACTTCTTCCAAGACAGATTTATTCATTCTTCTGGCAGTTCATGGTATATTCAATATTCTTTACCAACACCATAATTCAAAGGCATCAATTCTTCTTCAGTCTTCATTGTTCACAGTCCGGCTTTCCTATGCATAAGAGGAGATTGAAAAAACCATGGCTTAGGTCAGGCACGCCTTAGTCCTCAAACTGACATCTTTGCTTTTTAACACTTTAAAGAGGTCTTTTGAAGCAGATTTACCCAATGCAATATGTCATTTGATTTCTTGACTGCTGCTTCCATGGGCATTGACTGTGGATACAAGTTAAATGAAATCCTTGACATTGTCAGTCTTTATTCCATTTATCATGATGTTGCTCATTGGTCCAGTTGTGAGGATTTTTGTTTTCTCTATGTTGAGGTGTAACCCATACTGAAGGCTGTCGTCTTTGATCTTCATCATTAAGTGCTTCAAGTCCCCTTCACTTTCAGCAAGCAAGGTTGTGTTATCTGCATACATCAGGTTGTTAGTGAATCTTCCTCCAATCCTGATGCTGCATACTTTGCTTACTTGTTAATCCTCCTCTGGTGATGAAGGAGAGAGTGGATGAATGGATGCTGTTGTCCATGTCAGTGGCATCCACATGGCTTTTTCTTTTTTTAATCATTTTTATTGTGCTTTTAAGTGAAAGTTTACAAATCAAGTCAGTCTCTCACATAAAAACTTACATACGCCTTGCTACATACTCCCAATTACTCTCCCCCCAATGAGACAGTCCGCTCCCTCCCTCCACTCTCTCTTTTCATGTCCATTTTGCCAGCTTCTAAGCTCCTCTACCCTCCCATCTCCCCTCCAGGCAGGAGATGCCAACATAGTCTCAAGTGTCCACCTGATCCAAGAAGCTCACTCCTCACCAGCATCCCTCTCCAACCCATTGTCCAATCCAATCCGTGTCTGAAGAGTTGGCTTCGGGAATGGTTCCTGTCCTGGGCCAACAGAAATTCTGGGGGCCATGATCACCGGGGTCCTTCTAGTTTCAGGCAGACCATTAAGTCTGGTCTTTTTATGAGAATTTGGGGTTTGCATCCCACTGTTCCCCTGCTCCCTCGGGGATTCTCCGCTGTGTTCCCTGTCAGGGCAGTCATCGGTTGTGGCCAGGTACCATCTAGATCTTCTGGTCTCAGGCTGATGTAGTCTCTGGTTCATATAGTCCTTTCTGTCTCTTGGGCTCTTTATTATCTTGTGTTCTACTGTTCTTCATTCTCCTTTAATCCAGGTGGGTTAAGACTCATTGATACATCTTAGAAGGCTGCTTGCTAGCATTTAAGACACCAGACGCCACTCTTCAAAGTGGGATGCAGAATGTTTTCTTAATAGATTATATTATGCCAATTGCCTTAAATGTCCCCTGAAACCATGGTCCTCAAACCCCTGCCCCTGCTTCTCTAACCTTCGAAGCGTTCAGTTTATTCAGGAAACTTCTTTGCTTTTGGTTTAGTCCAGTTGTGCTGACCTCCCCTGTATTGAGTGTTGTCCTTCCCTTCACCTAAAGAAGTTCTTATCTACTATCTAATTAGTAAATATCCGTCTCTCACCCTCCCTCCCTCCCCCTTCTCATAGGCACAAAATAATGCGTTCTTCAAAGTTTAAACTATTTCTCAAGATCTTATAATAGTGGTCTTATACAATATTTGTCCTTTTGCAACTGACTAATTTCACTCAGCATAATATCTTCCAGGTTCCTCCATGTTATGAAATGTTTCACAGATGCATCACTGTTCTTTGTCGTGGGTAGTATTCCATTGTGTGAATATACCACGATTTTTTTATCCATTCGTTCATTCATGGGCACCTTGGTTGCTTCCATCTTTTTGCTGTTGTAAACAGTGATGCAATAAACATGGGTGTGCATATATCTGTTCGTGTACAGGCTCTTATTTCTCTAGGATATATTCCGAGGAGTGGGATTGCTGGGTCGTATGGTAGTTCAATTTCTAGCTTTTTAAGGAAGTGCCAAATCAATTTCCAAAGTGGTTGTACCATTTTACATTCCCACCAGCAGTGTATAAGTGTTCCAATCCCTCCACAGCCTCTCCAACATTAATTATTTTGTGTTTTTTGGATTAATGCCAGCCTTGCTGGATGGAGTGAGATGAAATCTCATTGTAGTTTTGATTTCCATTTCTCTAATGGCTAATGATCGAGAACGTTTCCTCATATATCTGTCAGCTACCTGAATGTCTTTTTTAGTGAAGTGTCTGTTCATGTCCTTTGCCCATTTTTTTTTATATTAATTTTTATTAAGCTTCAAGTGAACATTTACCATTCCAATCAGCCTGTCACATGTAGGTTTACATACATCTTACTCCCTTTTCCCACTTGCTCTCCCCCTATTGAGTCAGCCCTTTCAGTCTCTCGTTTCGTGCCAATTTTGCCATCTTCCCTCTCTCTCTATCTTCCCATCCCCCCTCCAGTCAAGAGTTGCCAACACACTCTCCAGTGTCCACCTGATTTAATTAGCTCACTCTTCATCAGCATCTCTCCCTCCTCCCCCCCCCCCCCCCGCTGACCACTCCTTTTCACGCCTGATGAGTTGTCTTCGGGGATGGTTCCTGTCCTGTGCCATCAGAAGTTCTGGGAGCATTGTCTCTGGGATTCCTCTAGTCGCAGTCTTACCATTGGGTATGGTCTTTTTATGAGAATTTGGGGTCTGTATCCCATTGGTCTCCTGCTCCCTCAGGAGTTCTCTGTTGTGCTCCCTAACAGGGCAGACATCGATTGTGGCTGGGCACAAACTAGTTCTTCTGGTCTCAGGATAATGTAGGTCTCTGGTTCATGTGGCCCTTTCTGTCTCTTGGGTTCTTAGTTGTCTTGTGACCTTGGTGTTCTTCCTTTGCCTTTGCTCCAGATGGGTTGAGACCAATTGATGTATCTTAGATGGCCGCTTGTTGGCTTTTAGGACCCCCGGCGCCACAATTCAAAGTGGGATGCAGAATGTTTTCATAATAGAATTATTTTGCCCATTGACTTAGAAGTCCCCTCAAACCATGTTCCCCAGACCCCCGCCCCTGCTCCGCTGACCTTTGAAGCTTTCATTTTATCCCGGAAACCTCTTTGCTTTTAGTCCAGTCCAATTAGGCTGACCTTCCTTGTATTGAGTGTTGTCTTTCCCTTCACCCAAAGCAGTTCTTATCTACTGATTGATCAATAAAAAACCCTCTCCCTCCCTCCCTCCCCACTTTGTAACCACAAAAGTATGTGTTCTTCTCCGTTTTTTCTATTTCTCAAGATCTTATAATAGTGGTCTTGTACAATATTTGTCCTTTTGCCTCTGACTCATTTCGCTCAGCATAATGCCTTCCAGATTCCTCCATGTTATGAAATGTTTCAGAGATTTGTCACTGTTCTTTATCGATGCGTAGTATTCCATTGTGTGGATATACCACAATTTATTTACCCATTCATCCACTGACGGACATCTTGGTTGCTTCCAGCTTTTTGCTATTGTAAACAGAGCTGCAATAAACATGGGTGGGCATATATCTGTTTGTGTGAAGGTTCTTGTATCTCTAGGGTATATTCCAAGGAGTGGGATTTCTGGGTTGTATGGTAGTTCTATTTCTAACTGTTTAAGACAACGCCAGATGGATTTCCAAAGTGGTTGTACCATTTTACAATCCCACCAGCAGTGTATGAGAGTTCCAATCTCTCCGCAGCCTCTCCAACATTTATTATTTTGTGTTATTTGAATTAATGCCAATCTGGTTGGTGTGAGATGGAATCTCATCGTAGTTTTAATTTGCATTTCTCTAATGGCTAATGATCGAGAGCATTTTCTCATGTATCTGTTGGCTGCCTGAATATCTTCTTTAGAGAAATGTGTGTTCATATCCTTTGCCCACTTTTTGATTGGGTTGTTTGTCTTTTTGTGGTTGAGTTTTGACAGAATCATGTAGATTTTAGAGATCAGGCGCTGGTCTGAGATGTCATAGCTGAATATTCTTTCCCAGTCTGTAGGTGGTCTTTTTACTCTTTTGGTGAAGTCTTTAGATGAGCATAGGTGTTTGATTTTTAGGAGCTCCCAGTTATCTGGTTTCTCTTCATCATTTTTGGTAATGTTTTGTATTCTGTTTATGCTCTGTATTAGGGCTCCTAGGGTTGTCCCTATTTTTTCTTCCATGATTTTTATCGTTTTAGTCTTTATGTTTAGGTCTTTGATCCACTTGGAGTTAGTTTTTGTGCATGGTGTGAGGTATGGGTCCTGTTTCATTCTTTTGCAAATGGATATCCAGGTATGCCAGCACCATTTGTTAAAAAGACTATTATTTCCCCAATTGACTGACACTGGTCCTTTGTCAAATATCAGCTGCTCATACGTGGATGGATTTATATCTGGATTCTCAATTCTGTTCCATTGGTCTATGTGCCTGTTGTTGTACCAGTACCAGGCTATTTTGACTACTGTAGCTATATAATAGGTTCTGAAATCAGGTAGGGTGAGGCCTCCCACTTTCTTCTTCTTTTTCAGTAATGTTTTGCTTATCCGGGGGTTCTTTCCTTTCCATATGAAATTAGTGATTTGTTTCTCTATCCCCTTAAAGTATGACATTGGTATTTGGATTGGATGTGCGTTATATGTATAAATGGCTTTTGGTAGAATAGACATTTTTACTATGTTAAGTCTTCCTATCCATGAGCAGGGTATGTTTTTCCACTTAAGTATGTCCTTTTGAATTTCTTGTAGCAGAGTTTTATAGTTTTCTTTGTATAGGTCTTTTACATCCTTGGTAAGATTTATTCATAAGTATTTTATCTTCTTGGGGGCTACTGTGAATGGTATTGATTTGGTTATTTCCTCTTCGGTGTTCTTTTTGTTGATGTAGAGGAATCCAAGTGGTTTTTGTATGTTTATTTTATATCCTGAGATTCTGCCAAACTCTTCTATTAGTTTCAGTAGTTTTCTGGAGGATTCCTTAGGGTTTTCCATGTATACGATCATGTCATCTGCAAATAGTGATAGCTTTACTTCCTCCTTACCAATCTGGATACCCTTTATTTCTTTGTCTAGCCTAATTGCCCTGGCTAGGACTTCAAGTACGATGTTGAATAAGAGCGGTGATAAAGGGCATCCTTGTCTGGTTCCCGTTCTCAAGGGAAATGCTTTCAGGTTCTCTCCATTTAGAGTGATATTGGCTGTTGGCTTTGCATATATGCTCTTTATTATGTTGAGGAATTTTCCTTCAATTCCTATTTTGGTTAGAGTTTTTATCATAAATGGGTGTTGAACTTTGTCAAATGCCTTTTCTGCATCTATTGATAAGATCATGTGGTTTTTATCTTTTGTTTTATTTATGTGATGGATTACATTAATGGTTTTTCTGATATTAAACCAGCCTTGCATACCTGGTATAAATCCCACTTGATCAGGGTGTATTATTTTTTTGATGTGTTGTTGGATTCTATTGGCTAGAATTTTGTTGAGGATTTTTGCATCTATGTTCATGAGGGATATAGGTCTAAAATTTTCTTTTTTTGTAATGTCTTTACCTGGTTTTGGTATCAGGGAGATGGTAGCTTCATAGAATGAGTTGGGTAGTATTCCATCTTTTTCTATACTTTGAAATACCTTCAATAGTAATGGTCTTAAGTCTTCTCTGAAGGTTTGGTAGAACTCTGCAGTGAAGCCATCTGGGCCAGGACTTTTTTTTGTTGGAAGTTTTTTGATTACCGTTTCAATCTCTTTTTTTGTTATGTGTCTATTTAGTTTTTCTACTTCTGAAGGTGTTAGTTTAGGTAGGTAGTATTGTTCCAAGAATTTATCCATTTCTTCTAGGTTTTCAAATTTGTTAGAGTACAATTTTATGTAGTAATCTGATATGATTCTTTTGATTTCATTTGGTTCTGTTGTGATGTGGTCCTTCTCGTTTCTTCTTCGGGTTATTTGTTTCCTTTCCTGTTTTTCTTTAGTCAGTCTAGCCAGTGGTTTATCAATTTTGTTAATTTTTTCAAAGAACCAGCTTTTGGCTTTGTTAATTCTTTCAATTGTTTTCCTGTTCTCTAATTCATTTAGTTCAGCTCTAATTTTTATGATTTGTTTTCTTCTGGTGCCTGATGGATTCTTTTGTTGCTCACTTTCTATTTGTTCAAGTTGTCGGGACAGTTCTCTGATTTTGGCTCTTTCTTCTTTTTGTATGTGTGCATTTATCGATATAAATTGGCCTCTGAGCACTGCTTTTGCTGTGTCCCAGAGGTTTTGATAGGAAGTATTTTCATTCTCGTTGCTTTCTAAGAATTTCCTTATTCCCTCCTTGATGTCTTCTGTAACCCAGTCTTTTTTCAGGAGGGTATTGTTCATTTTCCAAGTATTTGATTTCTTTTCCCTAGTTTTTCTGTTATTGATTTCTAGTTTTATTGCCTTGTGGTCTGAGAAGATGCTTTGTAATATTTCGATGTTTTGGATTCTGCAAAGATTTGTTTTGTGACCTAATATGTGGTCTATTCTAGAGAATGTTCCATGTGCGCTATAAAAAAAAGTATATTTTGCAGCAGTTGGGTGGAGAGTTCTGTATAAGCCTATGAGGTCAAGTTGGTTGATTGTTGTAAGTAAGTCTTCCGTGTCTCTATTGAGCTTCTTACTGGATGTCCTGTCCTTCTCCGAAAGTGGTGTGTTGAAGTCTCCTACTATAAATGTGGAGGTGTCTATCTCACTTTTCAATTCTGTTAAAATTTGATTTATGTATCTTGCAGCCCTGTCATTGGGTGCATAAATATTTAATATGGTTATGTCTTCCTGATCAATTGTCCCTTTTATCATTATATAGTGTCCTTCTTTATCCTTTGTGGCGGATTTAAGTCTAAAGTCTATTTTGTCAGAAATTAATATTGCTACTCCTCTTCTTTTTTGCTTATTGTTTGCTTGATATATTTTTTCCATCCTTTGAGTTTTAGTTTGTTTGTGTCTCTAAGTCTAAGGTGTGTCTCTTGTAGGCAGCATATAGATGGATCGTGTTTCTTTATCCAGTCCGAGACTCTCTGTCTCTTTATTGGTGCATTTAGTCCGTTTACATTCAGCGTAATTATAGATAAATAAGTTTTTAGTGCTGCTGTCATTTTGATGCCTTTTCATTTGTGTTGTTGGCCATTTCATTTTTCCACATACTTTTTTGTGCTGAGACGTTTTTCTTAGTAGATTGTGAGATCCTCATTTTCATAATGTTTAACTTTATGTTTGTTGAGTCGTTACGTTTTTCTTGGCTTTTTTCTTGAGTTATGGAATTGATATTCCTTTTTGTGGTTACCTTATTATTTACCCCTATTTTTCTAAGTAAAAACCTAACTTGTATCATTCTATATCGCCTTGTATCACTCTCCATATGGCAGTTCAATGCCTCCTATATTTAGTCCCTCTTTTTGATTATTGTGATCGTTTATCTATTGATTTCCATGATTTCCTGTTATGTGTATTATTTTGTTTATTTATTTATTTTTTAGAATTAATCATAATTTGTTTGTTTTTGTGCTTTCCCTATTTGAGTTGCGTTGATATCAGGACGTTCTGTTTTCTGACCTTGTATTGTGCTGGTACCTGATATTATTGGTCATCAGGCCAAACAATCTCCTTTAGCATTTCTTGCAGTCTTGGTTTAGTTTTTACAAATTCTCTAAACTTGTGTTTATCTGTAAATATCTTAATTTCTCCTTCATATTTCAGAGAGAGTTTTGCTGGATATATGATCCTTGGTTGGCAGTTTTTCTCCTTCAGTGCTCTGTATACGTCGTCTCATTCCCTTCTTGCCTGAATGGTTTCTGCTGCGTAGTCTGAACTTATTCTTATTGATTCTCCCTTGAAGGAAACCTTTCTTTTCTCCCTGGCTGCTTTTAAATTTTTCTGTTTGTCTTTGGTTTTGGCAAGTTTGATGATAATATGTCTTGGTGTTTTTCTTTTTGGATCAATCTTAAATGGGGTTCAATGAGCATCTTGGATAGATATCCTTTCGTTGTTAATGATGTCAGGGAAGTTTTGTGTCAGGAGTTCTTCAACTATTTTCTCTGTGTTTTCTGTCCCCCCTCCCTGTTCTGGGACTCCAATCACTTGCAAGTTATCCTTCTGGATAGAGTCCCACATGGTTCTTAGGGTTTCTTCATTTTTTTTAATTCTTTTATCTGATTTTTTTTCAGCTATGTTGGTGTTGATTCCCTGGTCGTCCAGAAGTCCCAGTCTACATTCTATTTGCTTGAGTCTGCTCCTCTGACTTTCTATTGCATTGTCAAATTCTGTAATTTTATTGTTAATCTTTTGGATTTCTACATGCTGTCTGTCTATGGATTCTTGCAACTTATTAATTTTTCCACTATGTTCTTGAATAATCTTTTTGAGTTCTTCAACAGTTTTATCAGTGTGTTCCTTGGCTTTTTCTGCATTAATCCTAATTTCATTTGTGATATCTTTAAGCATTCTGTAAATTAGTTTTTTATATTCTGTATCTGATAATTCCAGGATTGTATCTCCATTTGGGAAAGATTTTGATTCTTTTGTTTGGGGGGCTGGAGAAGCTGTCATGGTCTGTTTCTTTATGTGGTTTGATATGGACTGCTGTCTCCGAGCCATCACTGGGAAACTAAATTTTCCAGGTAATCAGCTAAAAAAAAATGCAGTCAGATCCCTATCTGAATTCTCCCTGTGGCTCAGGGTATTCGGATGTTAATGGAGCCGCCTCGGGAGGGTGGGGGAGGGAGCAGAGAGCTAGGAGTGTAGCACCACAGAATATAGAGCTGATCCCCGCGTTCACGCTCCGCCCCCGTCCACCAGAATCCCGGCGGGACGGCTCCCCGTCTGGGACGCTACTCTCCCCGCTCCGAGACCAGTAACTTCCTCCCGGGGACTTCTCCCTCTGGTGCGCCGCACTGCTCGAGCGAACTGGGTGGGCGTCTCCTGCACAAACGGCTGGGCCCGCCCCCGGGGTCTATTCAGAGGAATATGACTGGACCCCGCGCTCACGCCCCACCCGCGCGTGCCAAAGTCCCAGAGGGACGGCTCCCGGCTTGGACGCTGCTCTCCCCACTCCGAGGCCAGTCACTTCCTCCTGGGGACTTCTCCTTCCGGTGCGCCGCGCCACTTGCGCGAACTGGTGGGCGTCGCCTGCACGACCACGTGGGCCCCCCCCGGGTCAATTCAGGGGAATATAACTGGTTCCCGTGCTCACACCCCGCCCGGTCTCGCCAATATCCCAGCGGGATGGCTCCCCAGCTGGGACGCTGCTCTCCCTGCTCCAAGACCAGTCACTTCCTCCTGGGGATTTCTCCCTCCGGTGTGCTGCGCCGCACGCGCAAACTGGGTGGGTGTCCCACGCACAAAAGTCTGGGCCCCCCTCGGGGTCGCTTTAGGGAAACATAGCTGATCCCCACGCTTGCGCCACTCCCGCTTCCCGCCAAACTCCTGGCTGGACGGCTCCCCGGCTGGGACGCTGCTCTCCCTGCTCCAAGATCAGTCACTGCCTCCCGGGTGCTTCTCCCACTGGCTGCGCTGCTACTCCACCCGCGCCAACCAGCTAGACTCCCTCCCGGGATGGGTTCGGAGGGGTAGGGCTGGGCTCCTTGTCTGTGCCGTCTGACCCCCTGGGCTCTGCCCCAGCTCGGGCTCCGAAGGTCACCTGCCTGGTACGCTGGTTCCTAGTTCTGAAAACGATCGCTGTCTGCCCGCATTTGTTCGTTCTCCGTCTCTAAGCCTGTGTTGGTTGTTCAGAGTTCGTAGATTGTTATGTATGTGATCGATTCACTTGTTTTTCCGAGTCTTTTTTGCAAGAGGGATCCGCGGTAGTGTCCACCTAGTCCGCCATCTTGGCCCCGCCTCTCCCTTTGCCCGTTTTTTAACTGGGTTGTTTGTCTTTTTGTGGTTGAGTTTTCGCAGTATCGTGTAGATTTTAGAGATCAGGCACTGGTAGGAGATGTCATAGGTGAAAATTTTTTCCCAGTCTGTAGGTGGTCTTTTTACTCTTTTGATGAAGTCTTTAGATGAGCATAGGTGTTTGATTTTTATTAGCTACCAGTTATCTGGTTTCTCTTCGTCGTTTTTAGTAATGTTTTCTTTCTGTTTATGCCATGTGTTAGGGCTCCTAACATTGTCCCTATTTTTTCTTCCATGATTTTTATCATTTTAGACTTTATGTTTAGGTCTTTGATCCATTTGGAGTTAGTTTTTGTGCATGGTGTGAGGTATGGGTCCTGTTTCATTTTTTTGCAGATGGATATCCAATTATGCCAGCAGCATTTGTTAAAAAAGACTATCTTTTCCCCAATTAACTGACACTGGGCCTTTGTGAAATATCAGCTGCTCAAATGTGGATGGATATATATATGAATTCTCAGTTCTGTTCCATCGTTCTATGTGTCTGTTGTTGTACCAGTACCAGGCTGTTTTAACTACTGTGGTGGTATAATAGGTTCTAAAATCAGGAAGAGTGAGGCCTGCCACTTTGTTCTTCTTTTTCAGTATTGCTTTACTTATCCGGGGCTTCTTTCCCTTCCTTATGAAGTTGGTGATTTGTTTCTCCATCTCACTAAAAAACATCATTGGAATTTGGATCGGAATTGTGTTTTATACATAGATGGCTTTTGGTAGAATAGACATTTTTACAATGTTAAGTCTTCCAACCCATGAGCAAGGTATGTTTCTCCGCTTATGTAGGTCCCTTTTGGTTTCTTGTAGTAGTACCTTGTAGTTTTCTTTGTATAGGTCTTTTATGTCTCTGGTTAGATTTATTCCTATGTATTTTATCTTCTTCAGGGCTGCTGTGAATGGTATTGATTTGGTGATTTCCTCTTCGATGTTCTTTTTTTGGTGTAGAGGAATCCAACAGATTTTTTTGTGTTTATCTTGTAACCTGATACTCTGCTGAACTATTCTATTAGTTTCAGTAGATTTTTTGAGGATTCTTTAGGGTTTCTGTGTATAAGATCATGTCATCTGCAAACAGAGATACATTTACTTCTTCCTGACCGATCTGGATGCCCTTTATTTCTTTATTCAGTCTAACTGCTCTGGCTAGGACCTCTAGCACAATGTTGAGTAAGAGGGGCGATTAGGGGCATCCTTATATGGTTCCCGTTCTTAAGGGGAATGTTTTTAGAGTCTCCCCATTAAGGATGATGTTGGCTGTTGGTTTGGTATATATATAAAAAAAAAAAATACCCTCATTATGTTGAAGAATTTTCCTTCTATTCCTATTTTCTGGAGAGTTTTCTCAAGAATGGTTGTTGGACTTTGTCAAATGCCTTTTCCACATCAATTGATAAAATCATGTGGTTCTTGTCTTTTGTTTTATTTATATGGTGGATTACATTAATTGTTTTTCTAATGTTGAACCATCCTTTCATACCTGGTATAAATCCCACTTGGCCATGGTGGATTATTTTTTTGATATGTTGTTGAATTCTATTGGCTAGAATTTTGTTGAGGATTTTTGTGTATATGTTATAGGTCTGTAATTTTCTTTTTTTGTGTTCTATTTAGCTGGTTTTGGTATCAGGGATATGTTGGCGTCATAGAATGAGTTAGGGAGTATTCTGTCCTTTTCTATGCTCTGAAATACCTTTAATAGTAGTGGTGTTAAGCCTTCTCTGAAAGTTTGGTAGAACTCTGCAGTAAAGCCATCAGGATCAGGGTTTTTATTGGGGGGGAGTTTTTGATTACCTTTTCAATCTCTTTTATTTGTTACGGGTCTATTTAGTTGTTCTACTTCTGTTTGTGTTAGTTTAGGCAGGTAGTGAGTTTCTAGGAATTCATCCATTTCTTCTAGGTTTTGAAATTTGTTAGAGTACAAGTTTTCGTAGTAATCTGATAAGATGCTTTTAATTTCAGCTGGGTCTGTTGTGATATGGCCCATCTCATTTCTTATTCGGGTTATTTGTTTCCTTTCCTGTATTTCTTTAGTCAGTCTGGCCACTGGTTTATCAATTTTGTTGATATTTTCAAAGAACCAGCTTTTGGCCTTGTTAACGTTTTCAGTTGTTTTTTCTGTTCTCTAATTCATTTACTTCTGCTCTAATTTTTATTTTTTGTTTTCTTCTGATGACTAACGGTTTCTTTTGTTCATCTCTTTCTATTTGTTAAAGTTGTAGGGACAGTTCCTTGATTTTGGCCCTTTCTTCTGTTTGGATGTGTGCATTTATTGATATAAATTGACCTCTGAGCACTGCTTTAGCTGTGTCCCAAAGGTTTTGATGGGAAGTGTTTTCAGTCTCATTGCATTCTATGAATTTCTTTATTCCTTCTTTAATGTCTTCTATAACCCAGTCTTTTTTGAGCAGGGTATTGTTCAGTTTCTAAGTATTTGATTTCTTTTCCATGGTTTTTCTGTATTTGATTTCAACTTTTATGGCCTTATGGTCTGAGAAAATGCTTGGTGATATTTCGATGTTTTGGATTCTGCAAAGGCTGCCTTTATGACCTAATATGTGATCTATTCTAGAGAATGTTCCATGTGCACTAGAAAAGAAAGTATACTTTGCAGCTGTTGGGTGGAGTGTTCTGTATAAGTCAATGAGGTCAAGTTGGTTGATTGCGGCAATTAAATCTTCCATGTCTTTGTTGAGCTTCTTTCTGGATGCCCTGTCCTTCACCAAAAGTGGTGTGTTGGAGTCTCCTACTATAATTGTGGAGGTGTCTATCTCACTTTTCAATTCTGTTAGAGTTTGTTTTATGTATCTTGCAGCCCTGTCATTGGGTGCATAAATATTTAATATGGTTATATCTTCCTGGTAAATTGTCTCTTTAATCATTATGTAGTGTCCTTCTTTTTCCTTTGTGGTGGATTTAACTTTAAAGTCTATTTTGTCAGAAATTAATATTGCCACTCCTGCTCTTTTTTGATTATTGTTTGCTTGATATATTTTTTCCATCCTTTGAGTTTTAGTTTGTTTGTGTCTCCAAGTCTAAGGTGTGTCTCTTGTAGGCAGCATATAGACGGATCATGTTTTTTTTTTATCCAGTCTTCGACTCTCTGTCTCTTTATTGGTGCATTTAATCCATTTACTTCAGCGTAATTGTATATAAATGTGAGTTTAGTGCTGTCATTTTGATGCCTTTTTTTGTGTACTGTTGACAATTTCATTTTTCCACTTACTCTTTTTTGCTGAGAAGTTTTTCTTTGTAAATTGTGTGTTCTTGATTTTCATAGTAGTTGAACATATTTTTGCTGAGTTGTTATGTTTATCTTGGTTTTATTTTGAAGTATGAAATTGTTAGACCTCTTTGTGGTTACCCTAATATTTACCTCTATTTTTCTAAGTAAAAACCTAACTTGTCTCGTCCTATATCACCTTGGTTTCCTCTCCACATGGAAGATCTATGTCTCCTGTATTTAGTCCCTCTTTTTTGATTATCATAATCTTTTACATAATGACATCAATGATTCTGTTTTAAGCATTTTTTTTTTGATTAATCTTATTTTGTTTTTGTGATTTTGCTATCTGAGTTTATATCAGGATGTTCTGTTTTGTGACCTTGTATTGTGTTGATATCTGATATCATTGATTTTCTGACCAAAGAATTCCCTTTAGTAATTCTCGTAGCTTTGGTTTGTTTTTTGCAAATTCTCTAAACTTGAGTTTATCTGTAAATGTATTAATTTCACCTTCATATTTGAGAGAGAGTTTTGCTGGACATATGATTATTGGATGGCAGTTTTTCTCCTTCAGAGCTGTATATATGTCATCCCATTGTCTTCTTGACTGCATGGCTTCTGCTGAGTAGTCTGAACTTATTGATTCTCCTTTGTAGGTGACTTTTTGCTTATCCCTGGCTGCTTTTAAATTTTCCTCTTTATCTTTGGTTTTGGCCAGTTTGATGATAATATGTCTTGGTGATTTTCTTTTGGGGTCTATCTTGTATGGGGTTTGATGAGCATCTTGGATAGATATCCTTTCATCTTTCATGATGCCAGGGAAGTTTTCTGCCAACAGATCTTCAACTATTCTCTCTGTATTTTCTGTTATCCCTCCCTATTCTGGAACTCCAATCACACGCAAGTTATTCTTCTTGATAGAGTCCCACAGAATTCTTAGGGTTTCTTTATTTTTTTTTAATTCTTTTATCTGATTTTTCTTCAACTATATTGGTGTCAATTGCCTTGTTGTCCATCTTTCCCACTCTGCATTCCAGTTCCTTGTTTCTGCTCCTCTGACTTCCTATTGAGTTGTCTAACTCTGTAATTTTATTGTTAATCTTTTGGATTTCTGAATGCTGTCTCTCTATGGATTCTTGCAGCTTGTTAATCTCTTCACTATGTTCTTGAATAATCTTTTTGATTTCTTCAATTGCTTTATCAGTGTGTTCCTTGGCTTTTTCTGTAGATTGCCTTATTTCATTTCTGAGGTCATCCCTGATGTCTTGAAGCATTCTGTGTATTAGTTTTTTATATTCTACATCTGGCAATTCCAGGAATGTATCTTCATTTGGAAAAGATTTTGATTCTTTGATTTGGGGGTTTGTAGAAGCAATCATGGTCTGCTTCTTTATGTGATTCGATATTGACTGTTGTCTCCGAGCCATTTATAAGTCATTATAATAATTTATTTATTTGCTTACTGAGTCTTATCTTCTTGTTTTGTTTTGTTTCAATACACCCAGGTGGGTTACTAGAGTGCATTAACTTAATTGTTGGAGCCTTTGAATTGCTTATGTCCTATTACCAGCTGGTTTAAGCTGTTATCCGTTATATGAGCCTATGAGTCCATTCGTTATTCTTGAATAGAGTCAGCTCAGGTGTCCTGATAGTGGGTCACCTTCCATGTGGCGTTATCTCTCCCCTCTATCTTAGAGGAATAGTGGTGATGGTTGTATGCACAGGTTTCTAGCAGTGGCAGGGCGTCACACTCTGAGGAAGGTAGGGTGCTGACAGCCTTCCCCCAAGTGCCAGTGAGGAAGGAGCATCTATATTCTCTAGAGTGCTCTGGTGGATGGGCTCTCCCGCTCTACCTTAGGCACCCAATGCTTGTGCATCTAAAAATTGGTAGGGTCGCTATCTTCTGACTCCTTTAGCAAGTGGTTAGGTGGTGTGGATGGAGCCTCAGCCCTCAGTTCCCTGCTACGGATCAGTGAGGTCTCTGTTTAATAGGTAGTACAGTATCAGTCCTACAAAACTTGCCTTCCCACTGCTCAGCTACAACAATTGCAGTCAGATCTCTAAAAGAATTGCCTTTGCATTAAAACAGCCACCTGGTTCCAAGTAGGGGTGAAAGCCAAAGACTATGGATCTCCTATGCCTCGATGGTGCTGGTTCTCTACTGCTATTCCAGTTTAGAGAAATCAAGAAAGGATTTTTCACCTGATTGTTAATTGCTGCTTTTCCAGGCCACGAGAATGGGTTAGAAAAAAGCCCTGCAGTCTCTGGCCCCGGGAATTCCAATGTTAATGAAGCCAGCTGGGGCAGGGAGGGGAGGGATCAGATAGGAGAGAGTAAAATAGAGAAACTCACTTATCTTGTTTGGCAGGACTGTTTTTATCTGAGATTCTGGAGGAGTGTGTAGCCTGCGTGCCCTGGGTGGGTCCCTGCGGAGATTGCCAGGGGGTTAGCGCTGCGTCCCTGCTTGCCTTGTCTCAGGAAACCAGGATCATCTCCACAGCTCTGGCCCCAAGGGTCCACAAGGGTTCAGGCCCAGGGCACGGCTTGCCAGGCTCTGGAACTGGTCACTTCTTCAGCATGTGGTTTCTCATTCCCCTAAGGGCTCAGGGCTGGGGTGTGGCACGCTGGGCTCCGGAACTGGTCAGTGCCCCAGTGCACAGATTCTCACTTCTCTGAGGGCTCAGGGCTGGGGCGTGGCTCACCGGTCTCCGGGAGTGCTGGCTGCTTCACCGCACGGATCCTCACTCCCCTGAGGGCTCAGGGTTGGGGGACAGCACGCCGGTCTCCTGGACTGCTTGCTGCTTCACCACACAGATTCTCATCTCACTTCCCTGTCACTCAGGTCAATTCCCTAGTTCTGAGTTTGATGGCCAGGGTTCGTAGATTGCCATATATGTAATCGATTCACTTGTTTTCCGAGTCTTTGTTGCAAGAGGGGTTAGCAGGATCTTCTGCCTAGTCAGCCATCTTGGTCCCACCTCCACATGGCTTTTTTATTGTCTGTCTTTCTGTCTGGGATCTGGGCTCTTCCTATAGGAATCCGCAAGAACTCATTTGTGAAGGCTTGGAGATGTGTTGAGAAGTTCTCAGTGGCTCTGTTTGTTACCAGAAGCTAAATCAGAGAACAGGTACTGTTATCAAAATAACAAACAGAAAGCTCTCTGATTCTATTTGACAGCTGCTGAGTGGTTGCTGCTGGTGGCTGTTGGGCTGTGGTTGCACCATTTTTCCCAAGTTTCGTGGCACTGTCTTCTTCTTGAGGGTACTATGGAGAGGCTGATTGCTTTGCCAAGTACAGGCATGAACATTTCTACACACAAAATATCCTCATCTTACAGTTTGTAAAGTAGAAGTTCATGAAGCATTTTTTGACACAGACTAGATGATTGAATTAAACTCAGTTTTTTGATGAAATTAAACTAGCTCTTTTTACATGCCTGCCCAGGATTATTTATTTGCTCAGTTGCTCTCAGCAGGGTTACTTTTCTCAGGTGCCTCCTAACTGGGTCCTGGATTGCTAGCAGCCATCGGAACTGAAAGAATGCTTCTCTTTGGGGGTAAAGCAGAATGAAAAACAAAACAAAAAACTCTAAAGAAGGGAATATTGATAAAGGTGTCTTTTTGTGTAAAGTGGGCCAAGAAATATTTCTTTGTGACAAGAATGGAATTAAAATTGTTTTGAAAAGTTCTTGGAGCTGGCCTCATCTAAAGTTTCCCAGACAATTTAAAAAGGCTTTGTTTTAACAAGCCATTTTTGGGAAATGAGGTATTGGTCCTGAATGGTTATCACAAATCTCTGAGACATCTAGTTAGAGCTGCTTACCATCAACCAATGATGTTATTATGATGCCTTCTGAAGGATATGTGACTGTGATTGAAAACACCTGTAATTAGCCTTTGAAATAAATCACTGTGAGCCTCTGTACCCAATTTTCCTGTAGAAACCCACTCCCCACCTCCTAACCCACGCTTCTTGTGACCTCAACCAAAGACTAACCAATCAAATGATTGTATGATAATTTATTTGTCCCTTGGACTGTATCTGTGCCTGTTAGGAGCTCTCTTGCTGGAACCATAAGTTTTCCACTTGTATGCACTTGGTGCTTCTCTGCATTCAAGTGTAACTTTTTTTTTATTTTTACTGAATAAATTCTCCTAAGCTTATTTCAAAGACTGGATAATTTTGTCCTCTACAACAAGGAGAACATTTCAGTTGTGAGTGCCACAATATGTGAAGACATGTGGGTATCCTAATGTAAAAAGTTCAATCCAGGTATGCTGAGTGCCGTGGGGATAGGGCACATGGTGTTCAGAGAGAACAAGAGAAGGTAGTGGAGCTGATAAACTGAGTCAGGACAGGTGTGTTTATTGATTGCTTGCAAAGAAGCTTGTCAGCCATCTGCTCTCCAAACCAGCTGACATGTAGAGACTCCTGAAGAGTAGAAGTGAAAAATTAGCCCATACCCAAATAGGCTGTTTGGCTTTGAAACAGAAATATACACGAGCCAGCTTTAGGGTGGAGGAGTAGGCTGTTAAAGGGAATCACCAATTCCTCAATCTGAAAAGCCAAATCTGGATTTATTCCAGCTTCTAGCTGCAGGAATAAGAAGCTCATTGAAAAAATGCAGGAACTCTCTAAATAATGAAAAATGGAGAGTTATATTGGATGATGGGAGGGTGAAGTTTTGATTCAATATAATAAAAACAGGGTTCTGATATACTTTAATCAGGAAAGCTGATTGGGTGAATTTTGACAGCGTGTTCAAATGGGCTTGAGAAAGTGGGAATTCAGTATCTGGATCTGGAGGTTCTCATGTACAGGTGGATCATCTCCTTCAAGACAGAGTGGCATTTATAGCTTAATTAATTTATTTTTTTTCAAAGCTAATTAAATAGCAACAATGGTGCTGAAGAGCAAACAATGGTGTTGAAGAGCAAAGACGTCACCTTAAAGACTAAGGTGTGCCTGTCTCAAACCATGGTATTTTCAATCGCATCATATGCATGCGAAAGCTGGACAATGAATAAGGAAGACCAAAGAAGAACTGACGCCTTTGAATTGTGGTGTTGGCAAAGAATATTGAATATACCACATACTGCCAAAAGAACAAACAAATCTGTCTTAGAAGAAGTACAACCAGAATGCTCCTTAGAAGCAACAATGGCAAGGCTGCGTTTTAACATACTTTGGACATGTTATCAGGAGGGATCAGTCTCTGGAGAAGGACATCATGCTTGGCAAAGTACAGGGTCAGTGGAAAAGAGGAAAACCCTCAACGAGATAGATTGACACGGTGGCTGCAACAATGAGCTCAAGTATAACGATTGTAAAGATGGCACAGGACTGGGCAGTGTTTCGTTGTGTTGTGCATAGGGTCACTATGAGTCGGAACTGACTCGATGGCACCTAACAACAACAACAATGGTGCCTACATATTCATGTGCCTTCTAGTTAACCATGGCCAAATATTTTTTGGAGTCCCTGGTGGTGTATACGGTTAAGCACTCAGCTGCTAACCAAAAAGTTATTGGTTTGAGCCTACCCAGAGGTGCCTCAGAAGGGAGGCCTGGTGATCTGCTTCCAAAAATTCAGGCACTGAAATCCCTATAGTCACAGTCCTTCTCTGACACACATGAAGTCTCCAAGTGTCAGAATCAACTCAAGAGCAACTGTTTGTTAATTTTCTTTTTTTAATCTTGTTTTAAGAGGTGAAAAGATGAGATTTATCTTTAAAAAATCTTAAATTGAACCTACCCAAAAAACCCAGTGCCGTGAACCTAGCCTTAATAAATCTGTTTTTGTCAACTGTGTGTAGTCTTAGAAAAACTGAAAAAGGCTTTTGAAAGGTCCAGTGATTCTTCATTGGGGAGCCTGGGGGTGACTGGAAATATGTAAGGGTATCCTACTAATTTACTTGTGTTTGGTTGTTACAGTGACTGATTTGCTATTGATATTTAGTGAGCAGCATCCAGGGACACAAGCATCTTATACATTTGGGATGTTGTACACAATTAATTTTCCCACCCCAAATGTCAAAAGTGACCAACTGAGAAATACTGGAGATATAGGAAAACTTCAGAGGCCAAAAAAAGTACCTGAAATGCCTCTCTTGATCAGCTCAGAATATGAAAGTTATGGCCCAATGACCAGGACAGGAAATTCTTGAGTACAGAAAGTAAAAGATTCTTATCAGGGGTTTTAGGAGCCTGGGTTTAAGAAAAGGAAGGGGACATCTAATGAACATCCACTGTACCCCAGAGCACAATGTACAGTTCCATTTGTTCAACAACCTAATGAGCAAGGATACAGGGGAGGTAACCCTGTTTTACACACAAGAAAGCTTCAACTCATAGGAGAATAATTTACCCAAGGGTAAAAGCTAATAAATGGCATATCCTAGGGGAATGAGACAGTGAGACCCAGAGGCAGGCTTCTAGGGACACCCTGACGCTATTTCAACAAGAGCAGTCCCACTTAACATACTACATTTCTAAGTGAGTTTCATTTGAAGAAGTAAAAAGGGGCCCCCAAGGGACGAACTTTTCATAAACCATGTTTTCTTGACTATGTGAGCTAGCTTTAAAGTAGAGTTGTTCTTCTTCCATGGGAAATGCTATAAAAGCATTTAAACAATTTATATCCCCACCAGGAGACCTCGTTACTGTGAAATTATTCTTTGTGATTCTGTTTGCCTGTTAAACCAAGATCTTTTTACTCTCTTTTTTTGTTAGTTTATTCATGTTGGTCTACACTGAATAGTAAGAACATGGTGTAGTTTTTATGTCTATCCTATAAACATAGTTACTGAAGAATTGGAAATGATTAGCCTCAGAGCCATCTGAAAATGTACTGTTAAATAGTAAAAACTAATTCTGAAAGCTGGAAACTCTTATGAACAGCCCATTACTGTAATTGGCTTTTGTGCAACAAATGGATTATGTTCCTCAGGGCTTTGTAGAGAAATGAAATAAATTGAATATAAACTAGATTACCATCCCTTAAAGTACTTTTAAGTACTTTACATAGTCTAGTACTTAAGAGATATTTGCCAACATCATGGCCTCCTCCACATGTCTCATTCATTTGTTGTTGTTCTTATTGGAATCTAGTGAACAAATCACTGGGTGAACATCAGAGAGCTCTGACTTAAATATCCACATTATTACAAATTCAATTTTATACTAAATATCACATTACATTTGCTTCTTTAGCAGAATGAATGTAGGTCATTACTTGGTGTTAATATAACATTTCTAATGACTATGATATTGCAGTTTTAATGCATTCTAATCTATCTTCACTATGTACCTGTTAAGTATATTAGTTTTCATATGTATTTTCCCTTTCATGGCAAATCCTATTTAATTTCCATACAATTCCATGATTGCATTGTATCATCATAGATATTTAAAAATATTGATAAAGGCTTAATAAATTTCCACCTATCATTTGTTTAAACATGGGGGATGAATGTGGTATCTTTTTTGGTTGGTCAGAAAAGCCTAGAAGGAAGTCAAACCTTATATGCGGGCTAGTGTGACTAGGGAAACCCTGGTGGCATAGTGGTTAAGTGCTACGGCTGCTACCCAAGAGGTCGGCAGTTTGAATCCATGAGGAGCTCCTTGGAAACTCTATCGGGCAGTTCTACTCTGTCCTATAGGGCTGCTATGAGTCGGAATTGACTCGATGGCACTGGGTTTTGGGTTTTTGGAGCGTGACTAGGGTTAGTCTTAAAGAGTCTAATATTTGAGATTCTATAAATGGTTTGGGTTTTACTGGGATAAATGGTCATATACTTATTCCATTTTACTTCTTATGCTCATGATTTCTCAGAATCTTCAGCTTCAAATTTGGTTCAACATAATGCATTTATGAGTGTAGTTAAGTATGTATGTGGTCCAAAGGAAGTCAATAATTGTGTAATAATTAGGTTGCTATAGGAAGATTTTTAAATTCTAGGCCCAGTTCTAGGATTGCATACATATTTTCCTCAGAGCAAGAGTTACTAACAAAACACACACACACACCAAAACAAACCACAAACACAAAAGGAAGCAAAAGAGATAAGCCCCAGAAAAAGACATCATCCAAGAGATTTTCTAATTATTTGTAGTATTCCAAATTGAGTGTGTGCCTTGGTATCCCAGCAGTTCTCTCCTGGCTTAAATCACGACTGCAGTGAACAGCTTATCTAAGTACTTGCCACCTTCTTCCCTTAACACCCACACACAACACAGGTATTCTTCCTGACATGTACAGCTTTGCATTTACCCCGTATAACCAGAAAAATATGTAAGTGGAATTGTACTGCACACTGTCTACTGCAATTCGTTCTTTTCTTTTAATGAAGTTTTTTTTTTTTTTTAAATGTAGGTCAATACAGGTAGGTCTTTTGTATCCTTTTGTATTGCCGTATCATATCCCAGTAGAATGGATATAATGTAGTTTATGGAGCTAGACCATTTTTGGTAAATATTTGGGTGGTTTTCAATTGTTCACAATTAAAAACAATCAGATGACACATTGCACTGGGCAAATCTGCTGCAAAAGACCTCTTTAAGTGTTAAAAAACAAAGATGTTACATTGAGGACTAAGGTGTGCCTGACTCAAGCCATAGTGTTTTCGATTGCCTCATATGCATGTGAAAGCTGGACAATGAATAAGGAAAACCTAAGAAGAATTGACACCTTCCAGTTATAGTATTGCGGAAGAATGCTGAACATCTGTCAACACCTGTCTTGGAAGAAGTAGAGCCAGAATGCTCCTTAGAAGCAAGGATAGTGAAACTTCTGTCACTTTCTTTGGACGTATTATCACGAGGGACCAGTGAAAAAAAAGGAAGACCCTCAACGAGATGCATTGACACAGTGCCTGCAACAATGGGCCCAAGCATAACAATGATCATGAGGATGGCGCAGGACGGGCAGTGTTTTGCTCTGTTGCACATAGAGTCACTATGAGTTGGAACCGACTCAATGGCACCTAACAACAACAACAATAATCCCATGATAGACATACTAGGAAATATATCTTTGTGCTCATGTAAAAATTAATATTCCAGGGTATATTCTTGGAAGTATATCTGAGTTTTACCATTAAAACTGTGGTTTGTGGACTAGCAACACTGGCATCCCCTTGGAGGTTTTTGGAAATAAAATAGCCCCATGTCCAACTCCAGACTGCTGTTTGGGCATCTGCATTTTATGAGACTCTGCTTTTTGGTGAATCATAGGCATAGTAAAAGTGGAGTAGCATTTGTCCTAGATAATCATATGTGTATCTTAAATATCAATAAATATTTCTGACATGAATATTATCAATGGCTGTTTAATTTTTGCTGGACTTTTATTGCGTCATTTTAATTTGTGTTTATTTGACTGCTAGTATGGGTGAGCTACTTTTCTTATGTTTATTAACTATTTGTTTTAAGTTTTATTTTATTTATTTATTTTTATTTTATTTTATTTATTTGATTAACTAAGTTTGAATTCTTGTAATTTTCCCTACCGATTTGTTTATCTTTTTTTTTATCATTTATAAATTCTGGACCCTTTGTTTAACATAATGCACATACTTTCTCCAAGCTACTTGCTTAATTTTAATTTCAGATCTATCTTTTATCCTAGAAAATTTTAGAAGTTTAGCACAATTAACTTTTAAGTCTTTACTTTCTTGGCTTCTGGGTTTTGTTTCTCAATTCAGAAGGCCCTTCCTAATCCAATAAATGTATGTTTGATGTTTTACACACAAGATTTTTAATATTTCTGAAATTTAGATTTTTATTTTGCAAATGAGTATCAACGTTTTTTCCAAATTCTTGCCTAATTTTCCTCAGCCCATTTTTTTTTTTTTAATTTATTGAAAACCAGGTTCATTCCTCATTGAAAAGCTTCCTCTATCACATAGGGATCCCCATTTATAAAGGGTCTACTTCTGCACTCTGCATTCTGTTCCTTTAATCTATTGCTATTTCTGTTTTTATTCACATAGTGGTATAGCTAGTTTTGGACATCCTGGTGGAGTAGTGGTTAATAGCTAGGCTGCTAACCAAAAGGTTGGCAGTTTGAATCCACCAGGTGCTCTTTGGAAACCCTATGAGGCAGTTCTACTCTGTCCTATAGGGTCACTATGGGTTGGAATCAACTCAACAGCAATGGATTTTTTTTTTTTTTCAATAGTTAGTTTTGGTTTGAATTTTTTCTCTTGGCCAAACTAAAACATTATTTTCTTTCAGATAAATTTTTTAATTACCTTGTCTAGTTTCATCAGATAGGCCCTTTGGGAGATTAGAATCACAATTAATATAACAGTAAATTTGGAGATGATGTATTATGCTCTTTTTCTTATATACATAAATATAATAACACTTCTTATTATACAATATTGAATCAGAAGTATTTTTAGAAATATACAAAACATGTATTTATTTACTATGAAATTTAAAATTATATTTATTAAAGTATAAATAAATAAAAAAGCATACTTTCCTCATCTAAATGTAAATGTTAGTATCTATTTTCTTAGTTTCTTTCTTTTTTAGAATGTTTACATCTTTATTATAAATTAATGCATGGCGCATTTTAGATACAGTAAAAAATGTAGGTAAGCAAAATGAATTATAATCTTATGTAACATAGTACTCAGGGACCTCTACTTTTAAATGTATGTAATGTTTTAGCTACATTTTTATGTGTACATATTTCTTCTGAAATTAAAGGAATAATTGTTGTTAGGTACCATCAAATAGACTTCAAATAATAATATTAATACTAATACCTAGCATTTATTATTATAAATGCTTAACACAATTTTCTTATTTTATCTTTACAGCAACTCTTGAAGGAAAGTACTACCGTATTTTTTACTCAAATAATGCATGCTTTCTGCATTCCTTAGCCAGCCATGTCCTTCCCTTAGCAGGCACCCTTGTAACCAAATGCCTTTTGGGTTCTTGTTTTGTCCTATAAGCCGATCAAAATAAGACAAATGCCAGTTGCAAGGGAAACAAAAAGTGGCAAATTCATTGTCTGCACAGACAAGGAGCAACGTGGGGCCTAGTGGCTGAAAGACCATGCCCTCCCCACCCAAGGGGATCAGAGACCTTACATGTTCTCGAATCCCAGGAGGGCAGGGGTTGGTTCCTGAAACCCTACACCCCAGCCTTCCCATGCCCAAATGTGGAGATCTGGATGCTGAGTCATCATGCTGAGTCATTCTTCATAGGAAGTTCGAGTTGGGGGACTTCTTGCTTTCCAAAGGGGCTTGGGTAGAACTGTAGGCTGGAGAATATCTTCGTTTCCAGTGATGATCCAGTCAGGGGTCAGATAAGGACACAATTCCCTTAGTCTGTGCATGTGCCAAGACCTTTGTTCGCACATGAGCAAAGATCTACCGTGCAGAAGAAACCGCAGATAGAAGCTGCAGTTTGCAAGGACAGTGGAGCAGGATTTCACCCTCACAAGTGCCATATGCCAATCTTCTTCCACCTATTGCTGTAAAAAAAAATTAGCGTAGTGAGCTTATGAACATCCTTTGCAGGGGGAGTGCACAGCTGGCAAACAAATGCAGAAGGTGTGCTATTTAACATAAAAATACAGTAATATTACCATTTTATTGACAAGGAAACCACACTTTAAGTTAAGTAAAATTAAGTTAATAGCCCAAGTCTCATAGTTAGTAAGTATTGAAGGTCTAAAAATAATCCAGATCTCTGTGCCATGAATGTCCACGCTCATAGTGACTGCCCCGAATGCTTGGCCACTCAACAATATCTCCCGCATAGAAGTTGTTAGATTTATTTTACCATGACACTCAATAAAACCCAAACCCACTGCCATCGGGTCGATTCTGACTCATAGTGACCCTACAGGACAGAGTAGAACTGCACCATAGGGTTTCCAAGGAGCGCCTAGTGGATTTGAACTGCCAACCCTTTGGTTAGCAGCCATAGCACTTAACCACAATGCCACCAGGGTTTCCACAACACTCAATATGTAGTTAGAATTCCAATAAAATTAGAATAGTTATATTACCTGCTGCATATAAAAATAGCTATATAGCTATTTTATGTGTATGCTGAGTTTCTTATGTAGTTATTTTAGATAGATAATAGGTTTGGGGAAGTAAAAGTTATATATCTCTCTAACTGTATTACAGAGAGAGGGAAATATACACACACATGTTATATGATCCATAACTTCTACAAATCCAGAAGAAAAAACAAAAAATATAAAAAAAAATAGTGGACATACTTATAACTCATAGAAGGAAAAAAAATACACATCCTTAATAAAAATATGAAATAGACTCTACCCACCATTGCTCAGATAAAGCAAATAAAAATAAATGAAGGTTTTACTTTTTACCCTTCATCTTCTTTGGAAAAAGCAAAGTTTGTTTATTTTTATATAAACATATTATTGAAATGAAGCATACGAAATAAAAGGGCACAGATCACAAAGTGAACATGTAACCAGCACACAGATGAAAAGACAGCACTGCTTAGCCTCCTTCAAATCTGCCTTTCAGTCACTACTCTCACTAAATTCTTTGCCCGTTTATCTATTGACAATGAGGACTTTTTAATAAATTACAGACACAACCCCTTTATACTATAAATGTCTACTCCCATTCTTGGTCTGCTTTTTTATTCTCTTAATGGTGACTTTCGATAAACAGAAGTTCTTAACTTTGGTATAACTCAATTTATAATTTTTCATTAGTAGTTGGCACTTTTTGTGTCCAAATCAAAAAATATTTACCCATTCCAAGGTAATGAGGAAGTCTCTCTGTGTTTTCTTTTCAAGCATTATTATTTTACCTTTTACACATACCTCCGTAATTTCTCTGAAATTGATTTATGTTTACGATGTGAGGTAAAGACCAATAGTATTTTTTTTCTCCCTCATAAGGATGTCCAATTGACCAACCATCTTTTTTTGAAAAGTCTAACTTTTTCTCATTGTACTGCAGTGTCAGGTGATCTTATATGTGTCAGCCTGCTTCAAGGCCCTTTCCTGTACCATTGGTCTATTTATACATACTTGTACCCATAAATCTAATAAATTTGTACCAGATCACAACATAAAAATATATTCATATTAAGTAAAACTTATAATAATGGCAATTTATTTAAAACCTGTTGCTTTCAATTCTGACTCATAGAGACCCTAAAGGGCAGAGTAGAACTGACCCATAGGGTTTCCAAGGCTGTAAATCTTTATGAAAGCAGAATGCCACATCTTTCTTCCATAAATTTATTTAAAAGTTTGACAATATCCACCTTAGGTGAGGATATATATGAAAAAGAACAACCTGCTATGCAGTGATTAAAAAAAAAAAAAATGCAGTGATAGGAGTAGAGAATTACATAAGTGGTTCGTTGTTGTTGTTGTTGTTGTTGTTAGGTGACATTGAGTCAATTTTGACTCATTGTGACCACATGTGAGAGAGAACTGCCTCATAGGGTTTCCTTGACTGTGATCTTTGTGGAAGCAGATAGCCGGGCCTTTCTCATGCCAGTCTTTAGGTTAGCAGCCAAACACTTAACCAGGGTTCCTTTATAATTTGTTTAGAATGCAATATTTTACCACATGTCCAGATTTAGAAGTGCAATTTCAGACTTAATATGCAAAGAGAATTGCTGCATCAATATTGTCAATAACCATCGGTGACAATGGCTAATTAAAATATGCGATCATTAAAATGAAGAGGATTCATATCTCCTACATACGTACATAGAGAGAAAGAGCAAGAGAGAGAAAGATAGATGCTGTTGAGTCGACTTCAACTGATGGTGACCCTATGGACAAAGAACAAAATGCTGCCTACTTCTCTATTACTCTCATGATTACCAAGTTCGTCTTTGCAGCTATTGTGCAAACCCAACTCACCGAGGGTCTCCCTCACCCTCACTGGCCCTCTAATTCACTGAGCATGATGTCCTCCTCCAGCATTTGACCCATCCTGATGACATGTCCAAAGCCAGCAAGTCAGACCAAGGTCTGCTGTGATCCATAAGGTTTTCACTGGTTAATTTTCAAAAGTTGATCACCAGGTCTTTCTTCCTAGTCTGTCTTTTTCTGGACGCTCCACTGAAATATGTCTACCGTGGATAACTGCTGGTATCTCAGTGGAATAGCTTCCAACATCACAACAACACACAGACCACCACAGTGTGACAAACTGACGGTTGGTGAACTGCTTACAGGGGTGTCCTTAATATATTATTACTTTTATTTTCCAAAGGTTTAAAGCTTGGAAAGTGTTTCTGTCAAAAATATACAAGACAAAAATATTCTCTTGGTTTTTCTCTGTCTCCTTTTCTCCGTTCCTCCTTTCTCTCTCTCTCACACACACACATACACACACACAGTGCAAATTTGGTGGTTACTCCCTTTGAAATTGGATGTGAATGAAATGAGTGGGATCACTTTCATTGGGTACCCTTTATACTGTTAAAATTCTTTTTTGATGAATTCATAATAGTTTTGTAATAAAAACTGTAAATTATAAAAAATAAATCAGAGGCAGATAATGAAAATATTTTAGTTATTTTTCACCTTTTTTATGTTAGTTCTTCTTTTGAGGCAAGCCCTAAATATGCCATGAAGTAATGACAGTAGTTTGTCCTTAATCTGATTCCATTTGTCTATATTTAGTGGAAACACCTCCCATATTCTGCAGTGAGAAGTCTTAATATTTTTCCTTTTGCTCTGAGCTTTCATTAACTTCTTTATCTTAGTAAGTATTTAAAAGAAGGATGGATGATGTAATTACAGGTGATTTCGATAAAAATTTTAAACTTGAAGTCTACTTAATGATTTCCCCCAATAGTTCCTTGAAATTGTATTAAAAAGACAGAACACCAAACCAGTTGCTGTCGAGTTGATTCCAACTCATAGCGACCCTACAGGACTGCCCCATAGTTTTCAAGGGGCGCCTGGTGGATTCCAACTGCCGACTTTCTGATTAGCAGCCTAACTCTTAACCACTGTACCACCCGGGTTTCCTGAAAGTGTATATATTACCCAAATGTTTGATTCAAATTTTGAAGGCAACTTTTACATGAAAATAATAAAATTCAATCATATATGGAGGCTCCTTGCATTAAGACACATGGAAACCCTGGTGGCGTAGTGGTCAAGTGCTACAGCTGCTAATCCTAAGGGTTAGCAGTTCAAATCCACCAGGCGCTCCTTGGAAACTCTATGCGGCAGGTCTACTCTGTCCTATAGGGTCGCTATGAGTCGGAATCGACTCGACGGCGCAGGGTTTTGTTTTGTTTTTTTTTTTTTGCATTAAGATGTAATGGAAAACTATAAATTATTAACAGATTATCTGCATTACTAACCAATGCCCAAGCAGTTACTTCGAATCCTTTACTGGAGAGTGGATGTGTAGTAAGCCTCAGGACCTCATCTGTGGTAGTCCTAGCTTCCAAGTTTCAGTGTTAGCCCTGATCAATGCGGGTGTTAATAGTGGCCAACTGTTTCTGCCACTGATTTTGAAGGAATCACAGATTTGACTGGGCAGCTCTGTACCAGAAACTGAAATATTACCCTCTCTTCTGAGAAATATTCTGCCTGCTCCTGCTATATATATACATCACTCATAGGCAGTTGAAAGTGTCTATTAATCTTGGGAATTTACATAGTATGACCTAAATTGTACTGGGTAAGTGGTATATTTGTATTTCTAAATCTGACCCCTAGGTATGAAAACTTACCATCTTCATCTTTTGACCTCTTCTATAATAGTTGCCTAATTTTTAACCTCAGTATCGTCACGGGTGCTTATTTTGTAGTTTCTTTTCCTTTTATCCCTATGAAGCCACTGATTCTCTAACATAGTCACTTTATGTTTAGACTTTTTATGTTTAAGCCAATGTTGCAATGACTACGGAGTAGCGCTTAACACCAAGCAGTTTCTGTCCTCAAATTTTACTGATTATCTGAACTATAGCACCCTATCACATGACACCTCTAGCACAAAGAGGAAAATTGACATGAATTATATTTTTGATAAGCCCACATTGTGCTGTTCAAAGTCCTCTACTCTTTTGAACATTTATTTATGACATTGGCTAATAATGTCAGAATGTTTTGGTCACTACTTTTCTTTTTCTTTTGGGATAAATTATTGACACTCCGGGTATTAACTTTTTGGAACTCTAGACATCCTTCTCTATGCCTCAGAGAAACTCTTTCTCCTGAACTTATTGCTTTTCTCATTTTTCATTCAGCTGAACTCTCGCTTAGCCTGTAGCTATCTACTTTCTCTTAGGGTTCCCTATGTAGCAACTTATTTGGAAAGCTATTAAGAATTCAAGTAAATCATTTTATGGAGTTACCCTTCTTTATTCTTTTATCAACTTCTCCAGTCACCTCTTACCTGTCAGTGACACACAGTTTTATAAAATGCAATTGAACTATGCTTATTCAACATTTTTTATAAGAAACCCTGGTGGCATAGTGGTTAAGAGCTACAGCTGCTAACCAAAGGGTTGGCAGTTCAAATCCACCAGGCACTCCTGGGAAACCCTATGGGGCTGTTCTACTCTGTCCTGTAGTGTCACTAAGAATCGGAATCGACTCAACGGCAACGGGTTTGGTTTTGGTTTTTTTTTTTTTTTGGTTACGTTAGGTGTAAAGTAATGATTCTATGTGTTTACTGAGAAGGTACAGGAAAAAAAAAAAAAACAGGTCAAACAGAATTGGAGAATAAAACAAAACAAGCAATAACAACAATAATGAAAGCAGTAACAGAGCAATGTAAAAGGAAAAGGGCCGCGAAAGTACTTATCCTGTGCGTTGTATAGGTATATGTGTATGTTTATATGGGTATGGCAGGTGTTTTATTGCTGAGAAGTGTTGCAAAATCAGAGAACAAATGGCACTGAAAGGCAAAGGCACAAAAAGCAGTGAAATTCTTTTAATTCCCTTGCATAGGTGGCTAAAAATCTGCAGAAAAATGTCAGAAATTCTGGTTAAAATGCCTATATAAATTTCCAGAGAATATGAAATAATTTTAATATAAAATAATATTATATAATTTTTATATTGTATCATTAATTTAGTTTTTTTAAATATAAAAACCTACAGAAGCAATTATACTGCAAAACAATGATTGATTACAATTATCCTGATTCAGGATTTAACAGAGCTAAGGGGAGGAGGGAAAGAAGACATGGGGTGCAGAGGTTAAGCACTCAGCTGCTAAAGGAAAGGTTGGTGGTTGAAACTTACAAGCTGCTCCTAGGGAGAAAAATGTGGCAGTCTGTTTTCTGTAAAGACTGTAAAGCCTTGGAAACCCTATGGGACAGTTCTATTCTATTCTGGCCTATAGGATCGCCATGAGTGAGAATCCACTAGACAACAATGAGTTTTTCAGGTTTCGAGGGTGGAGAGAAGGCCCAATGAGCCACTTTACATTAACTCCACAGGCAGTAGCTATGAATATCTATTATTTTAATCTTTATATGCAGAAACTTGACCTTCAAGCACTAGAAGAGTAAAGGGATAACCTTAATCCCCTGAAGTGGAGGTATGAAAGTTCTTCATGGTGGTAAAGAAATCCCTTTCTGTGATGTGTCTTTTCAAAACTGGACCTTCCCCCCACCTCTAGCTCATACTGTATTCTTCCGTGTTGGTTGGTATAACATGTTAACACTGTGGGCAGAGTCCTACAGTAGAAAGAGAATGAGGTGGGACTAAAAATTATGAATTTCAAATCCTAGCTTTTTTTCCTTTTACCAAATCCTGTGCTTTAAGTATGTGGGTAATCTATTTTATCCAACTTTTGTTATCTGTAAAATGAGAATAACACAATTTTTTCTGGAGATTATATTTAAAAAAATATATTTATCATCACTGGCTTTCACATAGTAGCTGTTCAATAAATGCTTTTCCTTTAGTTCTTTAGATATGATTTACTTTTCTTCTTTGAACATATTGAAATAGCTGGTCTAAGGTTTTTGTCTAGCAAGTCCAACATCTGGGCTTCCTTGGGAACACTTTCTGTTAATTGATTTTATCCCAGAATATGAACCATACTTTCTTATTTCTTTGCATGTCTCATAAGCATTTTTTTTGTTGTTGCAAAAACAAAATAAATGTGCATTTGAATAACGCAATGTGACAGCTACAGAAATCAGATTCCCCCCTCATGATTATTGTTGCTCCTTATGTTAGTTGATGTTGACATCTTTTTTGTTGTGGTGGTGGTTTATTGCCCTCTTTTGAACTTATTTTTTATAAAATCTGTATCCTTTGTTGTATATGGCCACTGAAGTTTGTACATGATTAGCTTAGTGCTCAATTAATGACTGGAGAGAGACTTCCTTAAATTCCTGGAGCCAATAATTGTCCTGTCTTTGCTGAGGGACTCTGTGTGCCTGCTGGGGAGGAGTTCTAAGGACAAGTATTTTGAGTTTGGGAGCAGCTTGTCTTATTTTCTTTGAAAAAATCCAAGTTGGATTATAATTTTCTGTAATACCTCATGTTAGAAAAATGACTGTATATGTAAAGATTATATTTTATCTCAAATATTTTGTTCTTATGTAGCTTAGTTTTTCCTAGGATGCAGCACAAAATAAGAAAAAAAAAAAAAGTCTGGGTTAGTCTTCACTCATAATAGTGAGAGAATACCAGTCTCTGTCTCTCTGCTCTCCCAATCAACTTTTCGACCTCTAAACTATGTCAGATGTTTTCAGCAGGATACGGGACAGTGTCCCATGTACTTATCTATGCAATTTTTCCGATCATGCCAGTTCTTGGCTGGCAGTTTTCTCATATGCCATGCCAAAGGATGTCATGTAGGACCCAGGCACAGTGCGCATCTCCCTGTAGGATATGGGGATCCCTGCATACAGAGGGGCTATGGTCCTCCTCTCTTAATACTATTGAATATATGGCCTTCTCCTATATTGACTGTCACTCTTCTCTGTGTGCAATGACTATGGTGCCAAAGTCACATTCAGCCGTGTTATCTCATGTCTTATTGTTTCATGAGATTCAGGAGAAAAAAAAATTTTTTTTTCATGCTGTGCTTTAGACTTCTCTCCCTAGGGTACAACATAAGTCCATGTGACTGGGAAGGGAAGCAGTGTGAGGAATATTCATGGTGCTATAATCAAATGATATAAATACAATGTCCTAGGACATAGATTATACATCACGACTCCCTTGGAATGAATTCCTTCTCATGTGTTCTCTTAGTCTCAAATATACCAATCCCACTCTCCAAAGCAGACTTTTCTGAATCCTCAGGTTACATGAAGTTTGGGCCTTCTTCCATTGCCACCACTGCTGCTCAACTGAGTGTTTTCTAGGGTAACTTCCAGATCCAAAACCACTTGGCTGTGTGACATTAACAGCAAGTATTAAGTTCTAGTTCAACTAAATAAATACTATTCTCAATTCAAAAAAGGAATTACGGGTGAAATTCTAGCAAAATCCTTCATTCTGGCACTAAGATTCTAGCACTGAGTGTAATTAATTCTAATATTTTAGCGTATGAGTATGCCACTGATGTATTTATTTTTATTGTTAAAAAGAGGTTTTGTTTTACCATTTGAGATACCTTTCTTTTTCTTATCAGGCTGTAGGGCTTTCTTTACCAGTAAAGAAGTCCTAATATAAATTGCATGTCTTTGACTCTTTATGCCTTTATGTCCTTATTAAAAAAATTTTAAAAATGATGCATGCTTCATGTTGGCATAAAAAGCTATTGATACCAATACAAAGAAAAGTGTGGTACATTTGGCACATGATTACAGAGTACATAGCAGGGTTTGACTTATGGATGGAGAAGGTAGTCTAAATGTTTCATCTGGTTATTACATGTGCAATTCAGAGTTGCAAGCTCCTCAGTTAGACACCGTGCAGAAGCCTCTTTTTTCTCACCTGTGTTTTTGTCGGGAACCCTGGTGGCTTAGTGGCTCGGTGCCACAGGTGCTAACCAAGCGGTTGGCAGTTCAAATCTGTCAGGCACTCCTTGGAAACTCTTTGGGGGCAGTTCTATTCTGTCCTATAGGCTCACTATGAGTTGGACTCGACTTCACAGCAGTGGGTTTTGATTTTTTTTTTTGTGGTGTTTTTGTTACAGCTCTTGTAAATTTTAAATATTTCAAGTACTTTGCTGCAAATTATGTCTAATTTCCTTTTTAAAGATTCTTCTTTGCATTAGCTAAGTTATACATGGATAAATTTTCACTGAAAAATAAACATAAGCAACACACATGTAAAAAACAAATCATGGAAATTCATGATTACCTCTTCAAGTTCAATTTCTCTCCACACAGGGAATAAATTTTGAGTTTATTTAGCACCTATATTTTAAACTCTTTCCTATGTGTCTGCATGCATGTATTTGAATAAACATATTTAATCTAAATATCATACTGTATGTGTTTTCTTATAATTACTTTTCTCTTTATAAGTATATGTCCTGGAGGTATTTTGATAGGAGGATGTTCTATTGCCGTCAAGTCAATTCTGACTCATAGCAACCCTGTAGGATACAGTAGAACTACCCCATAGGATTTACAAGTAGTGGTTGGTAGATTCGAACTGCCAACCTTTTGGCTAACAGCCAAGCTGTTTACCACTGTGCCACCAGGGCTCAGATAGGAGAAAATAGTACTACCTTATTTTTGTTAATGGTTGCAATGCTGTTATGTAATACAAATATTAATTTTTACCTATAAATATTTTTGAAAAAATAATGAATATTTTTGTGCATGGATATTTGAGTACCTCAGAATACATCTCTAGAATGGGATTGCTTGATGTCTTTTTTTGTATTTGCACTCCTATAATTACTGATAAAATTGATCATCTTTACTTATATTTACCACCTGTATTAGTTTCTTATTTCTTCTGTAACGAATTATCACAACTTTAGTATTAACACACAATACAGATTTATTATCTTACAGCTCTGGTGTTCGCACATGTAAAGTAGCTTTCATTGGGCTAAAATCAAAGTGTTGGTATGATTGCATTCTTTATGGAGGCTTTAGCTGAGAATCTTGCTTCTTGCATTTTCCAGCTTCTAGAGGCTGCCTGCATTCCTTGACTTGTTGATCCCTTCCTTCACCTTCCCAGCTACATTTAATCACTCTGACCTCTGTTTCTGTCATCAGGTCTCCTTCTCTGACTCTAACCCTCCTCCCTCCCTCTTAGAAGAACCTACCCAGGTAACCGGGATAATATCCTCATCTAATATCCTTAACTCAATCATATATGTAAAGTCCGTTTTGGCATGTTAGGTAGCATATTCACAGGTTTTGGAGGATAGGACATGGACATCTGAGATTGACATTCTGCCCACCACAACACCTACCAATATATTTCTAATAGCCACATGATTATCAACATATCAATTTCCTATTTTTCTATTTGGCAGTCTATTTCTTACTGATTATGGGGCTTTTACTTACAGGTAGCTATTCTTATGTATTTACTTACCCCCATGTGTCCGTCAGTATATTGTACTGTGGGAGCTTTCGTGTTGCTGTGATGCTGGAAACTATGCCCTGGTATTCAAATACCAGTAGGGTCACCCATGGCAGAAGAGTTTCAGATCAGCTTCCAGAGTAAGACACGGTAGGAAAAAAGACCCAGAGGTCTACTTCTGAAAAGCATTAGCCAGTGAAAACCTTATGAATAGCAGCAGAACATTGTCTGATATAGTGCTGGAAGAGGAGCCCCCCAGGTTTAAAGTCACACAAAATACACTGGGCAAAAGCTACCTCCTCAAAGTAGAGTCGACCTTAATGAAGTGAATGGAGTCAAGGTTTCAGGACCTTCATTTGCTGATGTAGCACAACTCAAAATGAGAAGAAACAACTGCAAATATCCATTAATAATTGGAATGTGGAATGTACAAAACACAAATCTAGGAAAATTGGAAATCGTTGAAAATGGAATGCATGAACATCTATATCCCAGGCATTAGTGAGCTGAAACGGACTGGTATTGGCCATTTTGAATCAGACAATCTTATATATGGTCTACTATGTTTGGGAATGACAACTTGAAAAGGAATGGAGTTGCATTCATCCTCAAAAAGAACATTTCAAGATCTATCCTGAAGTACAACACTACCAGTGATAGGGTAATATCTATACATCTACAAGGAAGACCAGTTAATATGACTACTATTCAAATTTACCCATCAACCACTAAGGACAAAGATGAAGAAACTGAAGATTTTTGCCAACTTCTGCAGCCTGAAATTGATTGAACGTGCTATTAAGATGCATTGATAATTACTGGTGATTGGAATGGGAAAGCTGGAAATAAAGAAGAATCGGTAGTTGGGCAATATGGCCTTGGTGATAGAAATGATGCCAGAGATTGCATGATAGAATTTTGCAAGACCAACGACTTCATTTCAAATACATTTTTTCACCAACATTAACTGCGACTATACACTTGGACCTCACCAGGTGGAATACACAGGAATCAAATCGACTACATTTGTGGAAGGAGATGATGGAAAGCTCACTATCATCAATAAGAATAAGGCCGAGGCTGACTGCAGAACGGACCATCAATTGCTCATATGCAAGTCCGAGTTGAAACTGGAGAAAACTGGAACAAGTCCACAAGGCCCAAAGTAGTACCTTGAGTAATCCCACCTGCATTTAGAGACCATTTCAAGAATAGATTTGATGCGTTTAACACTAATGACTGAAGACTAGACGAGTTGTGGAATGACATCAAGGAAATCATACATGAAGAAAGCAAGAAATCATTAAAAAGACAGGGAAGAAAGAAAAAACCAAAATGTATATCAAAAGAAACTCTGAAACTTGCTCTTGAAAGTTGAGTAAAGCAAAAGGAAGGAATGATGAAGTAAAAGAGCTGAATGGAAGATTTCAAAGGGTGGCTATTGAAGACAAAGTATTACAATGACATGTGCAAAGAGCTGGAGATAGAAAACCAAAAGTGAAGAACATGCTTGACATTTCTCAAGAGGAAAGAATCTAAGAAAAAATTTAAGCCTCAAGTTGCATTAGTGAAGGATTCACAGGAAGCATCAAAAGAAGATGGAAGAAATACGAGTTACCATACCAGAAAGAATTGGTTGACATTCAGCAATTTCAGGAGGTAGCATATGATCAGGAACCGATGGTACTGAAGGAAGAAGTCCAAGCTGCACTGAAAGCATTGGCAAAATACAAGACTATAGGAATTGATGGAGTATCAATTGAGATGTTTCAACAAACTGATGCAGCTCTGGAAGTGCACACTCATCTATGCCAAGAAATTTGAAAGATAGCTACCTGGCCAACTGACTGGAAGAGATCCGTATTTATGCCTATTCCCAAGAAAGGTGATTCAACTGAATGTTGAAATTATCGAACAATATTGTTAATATCACACCCAAGTAAAATTTTGCTGAAGATCATTCAAAAGCAGCTGCAGCATTATTGACAGAGAACTGCCAGAAATTCAAGCCAGATTCAGAAGAGCATGTGGAATGAGAGATATCATTGCTGATGTCAGAGGGATCCTGGCTGAAAGCAGAGACTACCAGGAAGATGTTTACCTGTGTTTTATTGACTATGCAAAGGCATTCAACTGTGTGGATCCTAAAAAATTATGGATAACATTGAGAAGAATAGGAATTCCAGAGTGCTAAATTGTGATCATGAGGAATTTGTAGATAGATCAAGAAGCAGTCATTCAAACAGAACAAGGGAATACTTCACGGTTTAAAGTCAGGAAAGGTGTGTGTCAGTGTTGTATCCTTTCACCATATCTATTCAATTTGTATGCTGACCAAATAATCCAAGTGCTGGACTATATGAAGAAGAATGGGACATCAAGATTGAAGGAAGGCTGATTAACAACCTGCATTATGCAGATGAAACAACCTTGATTGCTGAAAGTGAAGACGACTCGAAACACTTACTGATGAAGATCAAAGACCATAGCCTTCAGTATGGATTACACGTCAACTTAAAGAAAACGAAAATCCTCACAACTGGACCAATGAGCAACATCATGATAAACGGAGAAAAGATTGAAGTTGTCAAGGATTTCATTTTATTTGGGTCCACAATCAACAGCCATGGAAGCAGTAGTCAAGAAATGACATATTGCATTGGGCAAATCTGCTGCAGAAGACCTCTTTGAAGTATTGAAAAGCAAAGGTATCACCTTGAAGACTAAGGCATGCCTGACCCAAGCCATGGTATTTTCAATTGCCTCATACGCATCTGAAAGCTAGATGATAAATAAGGAAGACTGAAAAAGACTTGACATCTTTGAATCGTAGTATTGGTGAAGAATATTGAGTGTACCATGGACTGACAAAAGGGGGAACAAATCTGTCTTGGCAGAAGTACAACCAGTACATCTCACATACTTTGGTCATGTTATCAGGAGGAATAAGTCCCTTGAGAAGGGTGTCTTGCTTGGTAAAGTAGAAGGTCAGTGAAAAAGAGGAAGACCCCCAATGAGATGGATTGACACAGTGGCTACAACAATGGGTTCAAACATAACAACAATTATGAGAATGGTGCAAGGCCAGGCAGTGTTTCATTCTGTTGTACATAGGGTCACTATGAGTCGGAACTGACTCTATGGCACCTAACATTATCAACAACAATAATTCTTACTTAAATTGAATCCATTAGCTAAATATGTTAGATAATAAATTTGTTGAAAGCAGGAGCCTATATATGACATTATTGTAAGTGAAAAAATATCTTTCAACATTTATTTGACTATACATGATATATATATGCAAATAGAAGACTTTTAAAAATTACCCAATTATTTAACACTTAATGAACTCATTAGTGTGCATTGTAATATAATCTTTTATAATGCAATAATCACACGCAGTAATATAAATAAACAATAAAATACTATTCTAATTTGACATAGAGAATGGAGGTAATGTTAAGCAAAGGATAAATTTAAAAATTATAAAATGTAAGCTTACCTAGTGAAGGGTTTCCTGAACGGAGTTTGGTAGTTAGTGGAAGGAGACAGATGCAATAGATGTTTGTTTTATGGTGGCTGGTTAAAGAGTAGAAAAGTGAGGTGGTGAAAGAGGGAGTCTGACGGTTATGGTTGTGTGTTAACTTGGCTGGGTCATGATTCTCAGTGGTTTGGCAGTTGTATGATGTTGGGATCGCCTCCATGATGGGATTTGCTGTGAGTAGTCAATCAGCTGCAAAGAATTTTTCTTGGGCGTGTGGCCTGCATTGAACATAAGTGGACTTTCTGGCAAGGCTCCTAGACATCTGCTCATGCTGGATCCTGCAGCTGGCCCTTGTTTGTCTAACCTCTGGTTCTTGGAGCTTGAGCTAGGGGCTCACCTGTGGTCTTGCCTGCCTATATTGTGATTCGTCCATCTTTGAAGTCTGTGAGCAAGAGCCCTGCTCTCTGACCTGTGGTTCTTGGTTTCATCAACCTTGTGAGTCATTTATATTTATATGTGTGTATATATTTATACACTTTATTGGTTTTTCTTCTCTAGAGAACTTAGCCTAAGACAGTGAGTAAAATATAAAATATATGATGTTGTATTTCATCCATGTCTGCAACCAGGGATCTGGTGGAAATCCTCTACTTGTCACCCAAGACTCTAGAACTGGATGTCTATGAATCATTGAATAATATCACTCTCCCCATTACCATGATGTCAATGACTCTGGGCTTGGGGGAATTTTAAACCATATCTTTTGTCATTTATGTTCTCTGCAGGTGTTTCAGATTCACTCAAGTATCAGTGGCACTATCAAATTTTTTATCATTATTTTTTCTCTGTTTATCACATTTTTATTTTAGTATGATATACACAAATCATAAGTTTACAGTTTAATGAATTACCAAAACCCAAACACTGTTGTGTTATGACCAATCAGGTCAATAAATAGAACATTACTGCAGCCAGGTCAAGAAATGGAACATTACTTAGACCCTTCCCAATTACTGTTTTTATTGTTGTTAGGTGCCCTCAAGACCGTTCCAACTCAAACTGACCCTATGTACGACAACAGAACCAAACACTGCCTAGTCCTATGCCATCCTCACAATCTTTCTTGTTTGAGCTCATTGTTGTAGACAATGTGTCAACCCATCTCGTTGAGGGTCTTCCTCTTTTTCACTGACCTTCTACTTGACCAAGCATAATGTCCTTCTCCAGGGACTGGTTCCACCTGATAACATGTCCAAAGTATATAAGATGAAGTGTCACCATCCTCCCTTCTAAGGAGCATTCTGGCTGTACTCCGTCCAAGACAGATTTGTTCATTCTTCTGGCAGTCCATGATAAATCCAATCTTCTTTGCCAATGCCATAATTCAAAAGCATCAGTTCTTCTCCAGTCTTCCTCTTTCTTCGTCCAGGTTTTCCATGCATATAAGATGATTGAAAATGTCGTGGCTTGGGTCAGGAGCACCTTAGTCCTCATATTAACATCTTTTCTTTTTAACACTTTGAAGAGGTCTTTTACAGCAGATTTGCCTGATGCAATATGTCATTTGATTTCTTGACTGCTGCGTCCATGGAAGTTATATATCCAAGCAAAATGAAATCCTTGACAATTTCAGTATTTTCTTCCTTTATCATGACATTGCTTATTGGTCCAGTTGTGATAATTTTTGTTTTCTCATGTTGAGATGTAATCCATACAGAAGGCTGTAGACTTTGATCTTCATCAGTAAGTGCTTGGAGTCCTTTTCACTTTGAGCAAGCCAGGCTGTGTCATCTGCATAATGAAGGTTATTAACGAGTCTTCCACCAATACTGGTGCCATGTTCTTCATATAGTTCAGCTTCTTGGATTATTTGCTCAGCATTCAGACTGAATAAGTATGACGACGAAAGGATACAACCCTGACGCACACCTTTCCTAACTTTAAACCATTCAGTATCCCCTTGTTCTGTTCCAATGAGGCAGAAATTATCAAACAATATCACTAATATTACACACAAGTAAAATTTTGCTGAAGATAATTTAAAAACCATTGCAGGAGCACATCGACAGGGAACTACCAGAAAGTCAAGCTGCATTGAGAGAACATGGAACCAGGGATATTATTGCTGATATCAGGCAAATCTTTTCTGAAAGCAGAGAATATCAGAAAGGTGTTTACCTGTGTTGTATTGACTATGCAAAAGCATTCCTCTGCATGGATTATAACAAATTTGGATAACTTTGAGAAGAATGGGAATTCCAGAACACTTAATTGTGCTCATGGGGAACCTGTGTATAGACCAAGAGGCTGTTGGTCAAATAGGGGATACTCCAAATTACTATCCTCCTCCTATCTTTAAAGAACTTCTTGCCTGACTTCTTTCATCATAAAGTATTTTTTCCGTATCCTGAAATTTATATATATAAAGAATCACACAGTATATATTATGTGTACAGTCTTCCCTTAATATCCATGAGGGATTGGTTCCAGGACCCCCATAAAAACAAGCAAACAAAAAGACAAATCCGTTGCCATCTAGCCCATTCTGACTCATAGCGACTCTATAGGACATAGTAGGACTGCCCCATACAGTTTCCAAGGAGCGCCTGAAGGGTTCAAACTGCCAATCTATTGGTTAGCAGCATAGCTCTTAACTACTATGCCACCAGGCTTTCCAGGACCCCTGTAGACACCAGAATTCATGGATGTTCAAGTCCCTTGTGTAAAATGAAGTAGAATGAACAGTGTTTGCTTTGAAGTGGAACAGTGGTGTGGGCCAAGTTAGGGTGGACATGAGGCACTGGATCGAGGCCTACATTATGTAGGACACCCATGTCTGGACCTCCCACCGCAGGCCACCCTCAGAGCCAGGGCCCCTTCAGGCAGGAGATCCTAGGTGACTTTGGATGCCGGAAAAAAACATGGTGTAGAGAGTGCTAGCTTCTAAGCCTGCCAATTTTGTTCTCTGCTTCCAGACTTCAAATCTCTGCAGCAGATATGCTCCTCCAGGTTCTGTGTCAGGCCACACTGAGGGCAAGTTCACGACCCCGTTCCTAGTGTCCTCACTTGTCCAAATTGTGTCGGGGCATGGCTGCCTCTGTTCCCCTGGGAGCTGCTTCCTTCCCAGCCACAGACCAGTCCTGGATGCGAACCCTGTCTTGTCCTGTGCCGCCATCCACCTTGCCCTCTGGCCCTTGATCTCTTTCTTCCTTTTTTTTTTTTGTTTTTGTTCTGAGTATTTTCTACCCATGGTTGATTGACTCTGAGGATTTGGAGCCCTTGTATCCAACTGTGTTCCAGTTATGTATTGCTGCTACCAAGTCACCTTAAAACATAATAGTTTAAAATAAGACCAATCATTTGATGATCTCTCACACTTTCTGTGGATTAGGAATTTGGAAAAGTCTCAGATGAGTGGTTTGGCTTTGGACTCCCTCTTGACATTGCAAGTCATGTGGGGACTGGAGCTCCAGCAGTAGGGTGGGATAGGGTGAGATGGGACTGGAACAGTTGGGATCTGACTGGAGATATTTCTCTCTGTGTGTGTAGTCTTAGAGCCTATCCATATGGTCTCTCCCCATGGACTAGTTTGGGCTTTTTTTTTTTACAGCGTGGTGGCTTGAGCTTGCTTACAGGACAACTCAGAGCTCCAATGCAAGTGTTTTTTTTGCAAGACAGAAGCTGAACAGCTTTTTGCTACCTAATCTCAGAAGACATGCAGTCACTTCCATCTTATTCTGTTAGTTACAAGAAAGTCAAGCCTGCCTGTATTCCAGAAGGAAATATAATTTGTTGAGCCCATCATCTGACCACAGTAATTTACAGTCCTACCACATTCAAAATATATGCCCTCCCTCCTAAGATGCTTCAAAAGTTTCATCCCCTTATTCCAGACTCAGGCCAAGATTTAATCACTCATATTAGGTCCAATTGTGAATTAGTTTCTTCAGGCGTAGTTCCTTGCACACAGCTCCTTGAGTACCGTTCTCTCAGTTCAAACAATTGTGAACAAAAGAGGCAAGTTATCTGCCTGTTCTTAAACACTCAGCGTGCATTGAAGTTGCAGGCATTGGATAAATACGGCAGACACTTCCATTTTAAAGGGAAAACATGAGAGGCACATAGCAAGTATATTCCATAGTAATTCTAAAATCCAACTGCACATGTATTACCTGTTTCTTAATTAAGGGCTCTCTTCTGTCACCTGGGAATTCACCTCGGGTTCTTGGTTCTGCCCTCTGAGTTATCTTTTTTCCCTAAGAGGTTGTCTGCTTTTGCCACTGTATAATCTTCTCAGCTTGGATCCTACCCCTGGTAGTTCTGTGGATCAAAATACCACCATCCACCTCACTGCACCCCACCCCACCCCACCCTACCCCAACCCAATATCATTCAGACTTTCCCTATCCCTGTTAGTTCAATTTAGTAATGTTTCTACTAATATAATTAACATAAAATTGTGTGGATTATCTGTGAATCTTAGTAGAGTACACTGTATTATACTAAAGTCGTGACCATAAACTCTTACACAGCCATTATCTAGAGCTCCATATGAGGTTAATTATGGATTATTAGCAGCCCTAAGATTTAGAGTATTGAGGCACCACACGAAGATCCTTAGAGCGCCTTTAGTATGTGTGAAAAACTCTATGAGACTGTACATTAGACTTGTCTGAGATCTCGACAAAAGGTCTCACACCACCTTGAAGCCTCCCATCCTAGACTTGACCATTTCTCAGAAGCTATTCCTTAATTTAAGAACATTTTATTGACTGAAAAAAAAATTCCTGGCACCTTTATATTTCCATCAAATTTCAGCTTGGAAATGTATAATTTATTCCTTTGACTAACTCTCTCAACTCTCATTTTATTACAGCCACCCAAAAAAGTCAAGCAGAATCCTCAAAACTCTTCCCAAGAAACATTCTTAGCTAGATCATACAGTTCATTAGTACATTAAAAAAAAAAAAAAAATTTTTTTTTTTTTTGTGTTACCACAAGCAATAGTTCTGCTGAATTTTATAACACTACATGAAATGGGTTTTCTTTTCTCCACATGACCCGTCTAGATTTCACCTGTTGATTGTCCACAAACCAAAAACATGTTTTAGGTGTTTATCATGTACCACGTTTCTTCCAAGTATCAAGCTTCTGTTCCAGTTATCTGCTGTGTTGTAACAAATCAACACAAAATTTAGCCCCTTAGACACAGCACTATTTTATTATTTTTCATGTTTTCTCTGTGTAAAGAGTTTGGAAGGGATTGGCTGAGATCTGGCTTGGGGTCCCCCATGTGGTTGCAGTTACATAGTAGCAGTGACCACTTGGGGTTAACCATGTATCTCTGTAGACTCAGGGCTCCTGCATGTGATTTCTCCGTACAGGTTATTGTGGGTTCTTTGCAGTCATCAAAATGGCTTATATGGTGACTGAGCACTTCAAGAGTGAGTACTTCATTGAACAATGTGTAAACTGCATCACCTTCTATGACCTACCTCAAAAGTCAGACACTGTCACCTCTGTCATGTTCTTCTGGTTACAAACAAGTTATAATCCTGCCCAGATTCAAGGGTAGGTGGATTAGACTCCACTTCTTGGTGAAGGAGAGGTAAGGTTTCAGAAGGGCGTGTGAGACTGGGGATATTGTTGCAGCCATCTTTGGAAAATGCGACATGTCACAATACATTTATTTCACTAAATGTTAAGTCTGTGAATTTTTTTCAAGTTGCTGCTGCACGTAGTTTGTTCATTTTTATTGCTGCTTCACATTTTATTGCATGATATACCACGATTATTTTAAACACTATGCTACTGATATACACTTAGGTGGATCCCAGTTTGAAGCTATTATTAATAATGTTGTTGTCTTAGTCATCTAGTGCCGCTGTAACAGAAATACCACAAGTGAACGGCTTTAACAAAGAGAAATCTATTTTCTCACAGTCTGGCAGGCTAGAGGTTCAAATTCAGGGCACCAGCTCTAGAGGAGGACTTTTTCTCCCTATCGGCTCTGGAGAACGGTCCTTGTCATCAATCTTCCTCTGGTCTAGGAACATCTCAGCACAGGAACCCTGGGTCCAAAGGACGTGCTCTGATTCCGACACTGCTTTCTTGATGGTATGTGGTTTCCCAACTCTCTGCTTGCTTCCCTTTCCTTTTATCTCTTCTGAGATAAAAGGTGGTGCAGGCTACACCCCAGGGAAACTTCCTTTACATTGGATGAGGGATGTGACCTGAGCAAGGGTGTTATATCCCACCCTAATCCTCTTGAACATAATCCAAACTTGCCTCATTAACCATAGCAGAGATTAGGATTTACAACACACAGGAAAATTGTGCCAATCACAAAATGGAGGACAACCACACAATACTGAGAATAATGGCCTAACCAAGTTGGCACATATTTGGGGGAGCGGGACACAATTCAATTCCATGACAGTTGTGATAAAGTTTTTAAACATCTTTTGAGTACGTTGTGTGTTTATCTTGGACATACACAGAAATTCTTTGGTATGTATGTATTTAATTTTTCATAGTGATTTAATCAATTTGCGTGATATCAGTATATGAAATTCATTCATTTTCTTTTTAACATCTTGTCTGCCATGTGCTGAGTTCTCATCAGTGAATTCTTGTCTGTTCTTTTTTGTTGATTTAAATTTATGCATGATAAAAGTCACTTTTCTTTGGTGTACATTGCTGAGTTCTGAAAAAATGCATTGTCATGTAATTACTGCTACAATCGAAATACAAAAAATGAACAGGCAGAGTCAACATGGTGCCCTAGACAGACAAGTCATGCTGTCCCTCTGCAGCAAAGACCCTAAAAACTAAGTAAAACAGATACAAACTTCAGTCCTGGAACCCTAAGCTTCAGATGAAGGGATAAAGAACTAGATCAAACAGTGAATGGAGAAAGAAACTGAAGGAAAACAGAGAATGAGGAGAGATACATAGAGTGGAGGTCCCCTGCCAACTAACACTGCACAGTGTCACCATATAAGAACACAGCCAGCAACTTCCCCAGAAAGGAAGTATGGGAAGGCAACTTCACAGAGCTCCCAACAGGAGACAGGGCACCTGGTACCAGAGAAACACTCTTTCCCACTCCTCACCCTTCTTTCCCATATGCCACCTCCACGCCTGCCAGGCCACACTGAGCCACCTTGGCTAGAGAACTATCAGTTCACCACCATCTTGGGTCTGCCCTGCCCCTACCTTCCAGCACTGGCTGTACCATATTTTTTCCTTTTCTTCCTTGTCTTTCTCCCTCCCTTCTAGCTCCGCTCTTGTACCCCATCACTACCATTTCATGCCAGGCCACGCTGTGCTGCCTTGGCTAGAGAGCCACTGGACCCGATACCATCCCAGGTCCACCCCACCTGCTGGCTCTGGCCATACCATTTTTTTTTCTTTTTCCCCTTTCTTCCTTTTCTTTCTCCCTCCCACCTATCCCTGTATGTCACCTCTACCCCTTCCTGCCAGGGCACACTGCACACTGTTGATAGAGAGCCACCAACTTGCTGCCACCCCATGTCTGCCCCATCCTCACCCACCAGCTCGCACCATGCCATTTTATTTCCCTCTCTCCCCTTTTTTTCTCCCTTCCACCTATCCCTGTGCACTACCTTTACCCCTTCCCATTGGGCCATGCCACACTGCTGCGGATAGAGAGCCACCAGCCCGCTGCTGCCCTGGGTTGGCCCCACCCGCATCTGCTGGTACCACCATTTTTTAAAACTTTTTTTCTTTCTCTTCTTTCCATTCTCCCTCCCATTTAGCACCATATGTCACCTTCCCCACCTTCCAACTGACTCTCTCAGGTCTTCTCTGCCCTCACTCACCAGCCCCACTGTGCTGCCAGTTTTTTCCTTTTTTTCTCTTTTCATTCTTCCCACCACCTAGCCCTGTATGCCACCTCCTCCCCTTCCTGCCAGCCCCTGCCACACAGCTGCAGGTAGAATGCTACAGGTGCACTGGCCTGCCACTGTCCAGGCTCTGCCCCACCCCACCCACCAGCCCCCACTGTGCTGCCATTTATTTTATTATTTTTTCTTTTTTCTCTGTATTTTCAACCTCTAACCCAGCCCCATATGCCACCCCCCCTTCCCACTGACACCCACCATGCATCCCAAGCACTCAAGAAAAAACACAGAAGAAAAACAATCTTTGATGGTTATGAGGAGGGGAGAGCTGGGGAGGAAAAATCACTTACTAGATAATAGAAAAGTGGTAACTTTGGTGAAGAGAAAGACAATACACAATATAGGGGATGTCAGCACAACTTCACCAAGGTGAAAACATTGAAGCTTCCTAGATACATCCAAACACCTTGAGAGACCAAGTTACTATGGCTGGAGTCTGGGAACCATGGTCTTAGGGGACATCTAGGTCAATTGGCATAACATAATTCATGAAGAATATGTTCTATTTCCTGTTTTGATGAGTAGCTCCTGGGATCTTAAAAGCTTGCAAACAGTCATCTAAGATACATCTGTTGGTGCTATCACATTTGGAGCAAAGGAGAATGAAGAAAACCAAAGACATGAGGAAAATATTAATCCCAAAAACTAATGGACCACATGAACTACAGCCTCCACCAGCCCAAGGCCAGGAGAACTAGATGGTGCCTGGCCACCACCGTCGACAGCTCTGATAAGGTCACAATAGAGTGTCCTAGGCAGAGCAGGAGAAAAATGTAGAACAAAATTCAAACTCACAAAGAAAGATCAGGCTTACTGGCTTGACAGAGACTGGAGGAACCCCTGAGACTATGGCCCCCAGACACCTTGCTAACTCAGAACTGAAGCCATTCCTGAAGTCCACTTTTCAGCAAAAGGTTAGACAGGCCTATAAAGCAAAAAATAACACATGTGAGGAATGTGCTTCTTAGTTCAATCAAGTATACAAGAACAAGCGTGCAACACCTGCCCAAAAGCGAAGAGAGGAAAGCAGGAAGGGACAAGAAAACTGGAGGAATGGACGTGGAGAACACAGGATAGAAAGGAATAGGGGGAGAGTGCTGATACATTCCAAGGATTGCAACCAATGTCACAAAACAATTTTTGTATAAATTTTTGAATGACAAACTAATTTGCACTGTAAACTTTCACCTAAAATTATATATATATATATAAAAGAATATGGAACAGAATACAGCCCAAAATTTCCTGTTCTATACCTTTGTACTCAACTCCTTTCACTTTCCTAGACCCTGGTTACCACTGATCTCATCTTCCCTACACCAGAAAACTGAACTCACTGCCATCAAGTTGATTTCAACTCAGCAACCCTATAGTTGTCCCTTCTTCAGAATGCTATTTAAATCAAGTCTTACAGCATGTGGCCTTTTAAGTCTGGGTCCTTCACTTAGCTTCATGCATTTGAGATTCATCTATGTTGCTGTCTATGTCAGTAAATCATTACTTTTATTGCCAAATAGTATTCCATTGTATGGTGCACTGCTGTTTATTCATATACTTACTGAAGGATGTTTGGGTTGTAGGCAGTTTTTGGCGATTAGGAGGAAGGCTGCTCTAAAAATTTATGCACAGGTTTTTTTGTGGAAAAATTTTATTTTTCTAAGGTAAATAAATTTTCATTTTTATATTTTAAAGTAAATAAACACCTAGAAGTATGATTGGGGGGTCATATGAAAAATATGTTTACCTTTATATGCAATTGCCAAATGTTTTTACATTGGCTGCATCAGTTTTCATTCTTTCCAGCAATAAATGAGAGTTCAACACTAGCAATTAGTAATGCTTTTTAAAAATAATAATTATTACTAATAATTATTCTTGTTGTTATAGTTATTGCTGTTGTTATAACCATTCTAATAATTGTGTAATGTTGTATCACTGTTAATTTAATTTTCATTGCCCGAATGATTATGTTGATTATCTTTTCATATGCTATTTGCCATCCATCTATCTTCTTCTGTAAATTATTTGTTCAAATATTTTGCTCATATTTTAATTTGGCTATTTATTTTCTTATGATTGAGTTTTGAGAGTTCTCCACATATTCTGTATATAAGTTCCTTGAGGTGCATGTGATTTGTCAATATTTTCTCCTAGCCTGTAACGTGTCTTTCCATCTTCTTGGCAGTGTCTTTCATAGACAAAAATATTTAATTTTGATGACATCCAATGCATGGTTCTCTTTTACAGATTATACTTTTAGTGCCGACTTTCAAAGATAACTGCATCCTAGCCCCCGGAACTTATAAATACGTTAACTTACAAGGCAAAAGGGATTTTGCAGATGTGATTAAGAATCTTGTGATAGAAGCGTATCCTGGATTATCTGAGTGAGTTGAATCTAATAACATGGGTCTTTAAAATCAGATAACCTATCCCGGCTGTAGAGAGAAAGTTATCATTATAGAAGAATGGTCAGTAAGATGCAGTGTTACTGGGTTTCAAGATGTAGGCAGAAAACCATGAGTCAGAGAATATGGTGGCCTCTGGAAGCTGGAAATGGCAAGGAAATGGTTTCTTCCTTAGAACCTCCAGAAAGAAACACAACCTTGCCAGCAACTTGATTTTAGCCCAGTGAGTCCCATGTTGTATTTCTGAGCTATAGAATTGTAAGAAAATAAATTTGTGTTATTTTAAACAAATAACTTTGTGGTTATTTGTTCTGGCAGCAAGAAAAAACTAATATACTTTTTAAATAATTACAAATTTCCTCAGAGCACAGTAATTTTCATTCAACCTTAAAGTTATTATGGAGAAGTAATCTTTGAATTTTGACAGAACAAATATTAAGTCCATTGTTTATTACCTATGGCTTTAAGAAAGTATTAACATCACGAGTTTTAATTCTGTAATATGAAAACAAAAGTAGAAATAACAACCTCCAATAATATTGTAGTTTTGTGGATTAATTTAGATAATGTATGTAAAATACCAAAAATACTGCCCAACACAAATATTTTCAATAAGTCTTATATTTGCAGAATTTTCCAATTTCACTCAATATTTTGAAATATAATTGAAGAGTTATTGAATACATCCCCTCCTCACATTGATGTGGTTAGGCTTCAAAGGCCAGGTTGCTATATAAAAATTGCCATTATGCAAAAATAGAGGATGACCACAAAGGATCACAAATGGAGGATGACTACATCATTACGAAACTGCTAAATTACATCATTACATAACTGCCAAACTACATCATTACATAATTGTCAAATCACTGAGAATCATGACCCAGCCGTGTTGACACACAACCTTAACAATTACAGTAAGTGTCTCCCTCACCTTATATGTCAGCTTTTGTTACGCTAGGCATACATTATTAATGAGCAAAATAGTCAGATAGTAAATTTTTTACTATTGTAAATGCAAAATGCTGAATAATAGGATAGTAGATAAGTGAGGAGTGCTTGTACCTGCAATATGGAATTTTATAAAGTTACAGATAACAGAGCTGTAAGAGACTTCCACAGATAATATATTCCAAACCATTCATTTTACAGATAAGGAATCTGGCCGTATGATGAAAAACAATTTGAACATCTCATGGTTTTTAAGTAGCAGATTAAATATTAAGAAACTATTTCTGGTGTGGCTGCATTTGTCTAGTGTGTAAAGAATATCATTCCTTTTATGGCTTCCACTTATAAAGACTAGTGGGAGAAAAGTTGGCTTTTACTTCATATATAATATTGGCACAATACAAATAATAGATATTATCGATTGTGTATTTATAATGTTCTTTTTTTTTGAATTACTCATTATCATGTATCAACTAAGTAATCCTCACAACAGCCTTATGTGATTAAAAAAAGAAGCTACTATCATCCACATTTTACAAATAAGAAAATGGAGGCATAGAGATGTTAGGTAATTTGTGCATTGTTACATAGATATCAAGTAGGGAAGCAGGGATTTGCACTCAGCAAGTTTCGCTACAGAGCCACACTCTTAACCACTATTCTATAATGCTTCTAATATATAATATGGAGCCCAGGTGTGCAGTGGTTAAAGTGCTCATCTGCTAACTGAAAGATCAGGGGTTCAAATCCACCAGCTGCTCCATGAGAGAAAGATGTGGCAACCTGCTTCTGTAAAGTTTACAGCCTTGGAAACCTTATAGGGCAGTTTTGCTATGTCCTACAGGTTCGTTATCAGTCAGAATTGACTTGACAGCAGTGGGCTTGGTGTTTTTGGAATGCAAATATTCATAAATAACACTAATGGTATTATTCATCTGCACCAGGTACTCTGCCGGGGAATTTACATACATAAGTCCATTAAATTACTCATCAACCTATAGACCCTATAGAATATATGTAACTGGAATATATATCTGTATATGGAATGTATGTTGAATATGTATAATCATCATTTAGCAGATGAGGAAACTGAGTGTCATAAAGGTTAAATAATGTTGATAGATCTGTATAGCTATAGTTGAAAAATCATGCATCTAGCTTAGTTCACTCTGACTCTAAGTCCCTTAACTTTTAACTATACTGCTCCTCAGCAAGTAGTAGGTATTTGTATTGACATTAGTGATTCCATTCTAATTATATGAACTATATATATTCCTTCTAGCATTCTATCTACTGGTTTATCTATCATCTATCTAAAGTTCAAAACCATTCCTCCTGCCAGACCTGACTCGATGGGAACCAGCACCCAGCAGGCCAGATTGGCTGGTGCCAGTGGAAAGGCGAGCAGTGGCACTCAGGATGCATTTTCCACATTGGGAGAGACTGAACGGTGGAAAGTCTACTCACACCTCCAGAACCAGTGACAAGCGACGCTCAATCAGCAAAAGATAAGTACATGCATCTAACCTACACAGTGGATCAAAAAACAGCCCTTTGACAAAAATATCTCTCCCATTTAACTGACCCCTCCCCACTCAGCACTGGTCCTGAGCCAGCTTCAGAGATTGCCACATCCGTTATGCATCCTTAGCCATTCTCCCAGCTTTGGAGAGGGAACAAATTAACAAATGGAAAAAATACTCTGCTAGCTTCTCTAAGCCAGGACCTTAGGGCAGGCACAGCTCCTTTGACTAGGCACAGGCATAAGAGGTCTACGGACCTTGAATGCTTTTCACCCCTGCAGGGACCTGTGTGGGCCCATTTCAACAATGTAGGTCCTCATTAACACAGTAAAACAGAGTATATACCTGAAGCCTAACTTCAACTGTATCAGAGTCAGGTTTGTATCATTTGACACTGCTCTGCCTATTAAGCTGGATCCTCACCTACTCACACCAGGGGCTGGAGGACTGGTGGCTCCACCCATGTCATCTGGCCACCTACAACAGGGGTCCAAGAATAACTGGTGCCTCCAGCATCATTTACATCCAACAGCATTGGGTGCGCATAATCCAGCTGCAACCCCCGCCACCCCAACTACATGCTCTAGGGACCAGGGACTAGCTTTTCTCCCAGACACTCAGGGGCTGCTGTTAGCCCCCTGCCTTGCACAGCGCATGACCCCCTACTGCAGCACGATACCTGTGCCTACATCAATCACCACTGCCCTTCTAGGACTGTAGGTGAGAGCCTGAACCACACAGTCAGTGACTAACAAAATGGACACCTGAGCTGAATCGATACAAGAAAAGCTGGGCTCACATACCTAGTAACAGCTCTAAACACTTGGTGGCAAGACGTTAGAGCTTCAACGCCTCCAACAATCAAACTAGCCCACATGAGTAGCCTATTTGGGCATATCAAAACAAAAAGCTAGGATGCATTAAGCAAACATAAAATAAATAAATATAATAACTTATTGATGGCTCGAAGACAACAGTCAATATCAAATTACATAAAGAGGCAGACCATGATGGCTTCAGCAAGGTCTCAAATGAAGAATCACGAAATCTTCCAGAAGAGGAGAACTTCCTGAAATTACCAGAGGTAGAATACAAAAGATTAATATACAGAACTCTTCAAGACATCTGGAAGAGATCAGGCAAAATACAGAAGAAGCCAATGAACACACAGACAAAATGATAGAGGAACTTAAGAAGATTATAGAAGAGCATAATGACAAATTTAACAGGCTGCAAGAAATCACAGAGGGATAGTATACAGAAATCTAGAAGATTAACAATAAACTTTCAGAATTAGACAACTCAATAGAAAGCCATAGGAGCAGAACTGAGGCAATGGAAGTGAGAATTAGTGAGATTGAAGGTAAAGTACTTGACACCAACTTGTTTGATGAAAAATCACAGTTTGAAAAATGAAGAAACTGTAAGAATTATGTGGGACTCTTTAAGAGGAATAACCAACGAGTGACTGGAGTACCAGACGGAGGGGTAACAGAATATACAGAGAGAATTGTTGAAGATTTATTGGCAGAAAACTTCCCTGATATCATGAAAGATGAGAAGATATCTATCCAAGATGCTCATCGGAACCTACACAAGGCAGATCTCAAAAGAAAGTCACCAAGACATAATCAAACTTGCAAAACCAAAATTAAGAGAGAATTTTAAGAGCAGCTAGGGGAAAACGAAAAGTCACCTATGAAGGAGAATCAACAAGGCTGAGCTCAGACTGCTCAGCAGAAACCATGCAGGCAAGAAGGCAATGGGATGACATATATAAAGGCTTGAAGGAAAAAAAAAATGCCTGCCAAGAATTATATACCCAGCAAAACTGTCTCTCAAACATGATGATGAAATCAGGATGTTTCCAGATAAACAGAAGCTTAAAGAATTTGCAAAACCCAAACCAAAACTACAAGAAATACCAAAGGGAGTCAACTCCTCTGGTTAGAAAATCAATAACATCAGGTAACAACCCAAAACTAGAACACAGAACAGATCAACCAGATATCAACCCAGACAGGGAACTCATCAAAATAACTCAAAGCTAAAACACTGACACTAGAGAAACAGAGATGTCATTAAGTAAATTATGATAATATTAAAACAAAAAAGAGGGACTAAAAATGTAGTCATAGATACTTCATATGGAGAGGATATCAAAGTGATACAAAGAAAAAAAATTGGTCTAAACTCAGAAAAATACGGGTAAATATTAAGGTAACCACAAAGGAAACTAACAGTCCTACACATCAAAATTAAAACAAGAAAAACATAAAGCTTCAGCAAATACAAAATCAACAACAATGAAAAAGAGGAAAATAAAATATATAAAGAAAAATGACTCAGCACAGAAAATTAAGTGACACAAACTGTCAACAACACACACAAAAAATGACATCAAAATGACAGCACTAAACCCTTAAAAAAATTTTTTTTTACCTATTCATAATTATGCTGAATGTAAATGGACTAAATGCACCAATAAAGAGACAGAGAATGGCAGAATGGATTAAAAAAAAAATGATCCATCTATATGCCGCCTACAAGAGACCCACCTTAGACTTAAAGACAGAAACAAACTAAAACTCAAAGAATGGAAAAAACATATCAAGCAAAAAGCAATAAAAAAAAAGAGCAGGATTGGCAATATTAATTTCTGACAAAATAGACTTTAAAGTAAAATCCACTATGAAGGCTAAGGAAGGAAACTATATAATGATTAAAGGGTCAGTATACCAGGTTATACCAGGAGGACACAACCATAATAAATATTTATTCACTTAATGGCAGGGCTCTGAAATACATAAAACATATTCTAACCACATTGAAAAGAGAGATAGCTCTACAAATATAGGGGACTTCAACACACCACTTTTGGCGAAGTACAAAATATCCAGAAAGAAGCTCAAGAAAGACATGGAAGATCTAAATGCCACAATCAACAAACTTAACCTCATATACAGAACACTCCACCAATCAACAGCCAAGTATACTTTCTTCTCCAATGCACATGGATTGTTCTCCAGAATAGATCACATATTAGGTCATAAAGCAAGTCTTAACAGAATCCAAATCACGGAAATATTGCAAAGCATCTTTTCTGACCATAAAGCCATGAAAGTAGAAACCAATAACAGAAAAAGCAAGGGGAAAAAAAAATCAAACACGTGGAAATTGAACAACACCTTGCTCAAAAACTGCTAGTTTGTATAAGAAATTAATGACAGAATAAAGAAATTCATAGTATCCAATGAGAATGAAAACACATATCATCAAAACCTTTGGGACACAGCAAAAGCAGTGCTCAGAAGTCAATTTACTGCAATAAAATCACACATCCAAAAAGAAGAAAGGACCAAAATCAAAACATTAACCCTACAACTTGAAAAAATAGAGAGCAACAAAAGAAGCACTCAGGCACCAGAAGAAAGCAAATAATAAAAATTAGAGCAGAATTAAATGAAATAGAGAACTGAAAAGCAATTGAAAGAGTTAATAAGACCAAGAGCTGATTCTTTCAAAAGATCAACAAAATCGATAAGCCATTGGCCAAACTGGCAAAAGAAAAACAGGAGAGGAAGCAAATAACCTGGAATAAGAAATGAGATGGATGATATCACAAAAGACCCAGCTGAAATTAATAGAATCATAACAGAATACTATGAAAAAATTGTACTGTAACAAATTTGAAAGCCTAGAGGAAATGGACAAATTTCTAGAAACTTGCTACCTACCTAAACTAACACAAACAGAGGTAGAACAACTAAATAAACTTGTAACAAAAGAAAAGATTGAAAAGGTGATTTAAAAACTCCAAAAAGCCCTGGCTCTGATTGCTTCACTGGAGAATCCTACCAAACTTTCAGAGAAGAGTTAACACCACTAATACTAAAGGTATTTCAGAGCATAGGAAAGGATGGAATACTCCCAAACTTATTCTACGAAGCCAGTGTATACCTCACAACAAAACCAGGTAAAGACACAACAAAAAAAGATAATTACAAATATCCCCAGGAACATAGATGCCAAAATTCTCAACAACATTGTAGCCAATAAAATTCAAAAATATATCAAAAAATAATTCACCATGACCAAGTGGGATTTATACCAGGTATGCAGGGATGGTTCAACATTAGAAAAACAATCAATGTAATCCATCACATAAGTAAAACAAAACACAAGAACCACATGATCTTATCAACTGTTGCAGAAGAGGCATTTGACAAAGTCCAACATTCATTCATGATAAAAACTCTCAGCAAAATAGGAATAGAAGGAAAATTCCTCAGCATAATAAAGGCCATTTATACAAAGCCAATATCCAACATCATCCCAAATGGAGGGAGTCTGAAAGAATTCCCCTTGAGGAAGGGAACCAGACAAAGATACCCTTGATCACCACTCTTATTCAACATTGTGCTGGAGGTCCTAGCCAGAGCAATTAAAGCTAGAAAAAAGAAATGAAGGGCATCCAGATTGGTAAGGAAGAAGTCGAAGTATCTCTATTTGCAGATTATATGATCTTATACACAGAAAACCCAACCAATCCATAAGAAAACTACTGAAACTAATAGAAGAGTTCAGCAAAGTGCCAGAATACAAGGTAAACACACAAAAATTGACTAGATTCCTCTACACCAACAAAGAGAACTTCAAAGAGGAAGTCACCAAATCAATACCATTTACAATAGCCCCCAAGAAGATAAAATACTTAGAAATAAATCTAACCAGGGATATAAAATACATATACAAAGCAAACTACAGACACTACTGCAAGAAACCAAAACAGACCCATGTAAGTGGAAAAACGTACCTTACTCATGGATAGGAAGACTCAACATTGTAAAAATGTGTATTCCACCCAATCTACAGATACAATGCAATCCTGATCCAAATTCCAATGACATTTTTTAATGAGATGGCGGAACAAGTTACCAACTTCATATGGAACAAGAAGAGGTCCCAGATAAGTAAAGCTTTACGGAATAGGAAAAACAAAGTGGAAGGGCTCACACTACCCAATTTTAGAACCTATTATACCACCATAGTAGTCAAAACAGCCTGGTACTGGTACAACAACAGATATATAGACCAATGGAACAGGACTGAGAATCCAGGCATAAATTCATCTACCTACAAGCAGCTGATATTCGACAAAGGCTGGAAGTCCGTTAATTGGGGAAAAGACAGTCTCTTTAATAAATGGTGCTGGCATAACTGGATATCCATCTGCGAGAACATGAAACAAAACCCATACCTCACACCATGCACAAAAACTAACTTAAAATGGATCAAAGGCCTAAATATAAAATCTAAAATGATAAAGATCATGGAAGAAACAAGAGAGACAATGCTAGGAGGCCTAATACATGGTATAATCAGCATATAAAACATTACTAACAATGTACAAACACCAGAAGATAAATTAGATAACTTGGAACTCCTAAAAATCAAACACTTATGCTCACCCAAAGACTTCACCAAAAGAGTGAAAAGTCAGTCTACAGACTGGGAAAAAAAATTGGGGTACAACAAACCTGATCATTGTCTAATCTCCAAAATGTACAAGATACTACAAAACTTCAACAACAAAAAGACAACCCTTTTAAAAATGGGTAAAGGAAGTGAACCGGCACTTCACCAAAGAAGACATTCAGGCAGCTAACAGATACATGAGGACATGCTTACAATCATTAGCCATTAGAGAAATGCAAATCAAAATACAATGAGATACCATCTCACCCCAAAAAGGCTGGCATTAAACCATCAATAAGTTATTGTATTTATTTATTTATTTTATGTTTGCTTTCTGTGTCCTAGCTTCTTGTTTTGATATGCCCAAAGAGGTTGCTCGAGTGAGATAGTTTGATTATTGGTGCCTTTGAGGCTTTTTTTTTTTTTTTTTTGGTTTGAAGCTCTAGTGTCCTTTCACCAGGTGGTTAGCTCTGTTACTACGTATATGAGCCCAGAGGTCTGTTTACTTTTCTTGTATGGATTCAGCTCAGGTGTCCACGTAGTCAGTCACCAAGTACATGGTGCAGGTTCTCACCTACAGTCTTAGATGATCAGGTGTGATTGGTGTAGGTGCAGGTATCCGGTTGTGGTAGGGGGTCACATACTGAGCAAGCCAGGGGACTGACGACCACCCCTGAGTGTCTGTGAGGAAACATGTCTCTGTTTCCTAGAGTACCTAGGTGGGTGGGTTTTGCAGCCTGACTATGGTCACCCAATGCTGTTGGCTGTAAGGACTGGGAGGCACCACTTATCCTTGGACCCCTATCAAGGTTGGCTAGGTGGCGTGAGTGAGGCCACCAGTCCTCAGGGCCCTGCTGTGGGTAAGTGAGGAACCTGCTTTATAGACGGAGCTGTGTCAAATGTCACGAATCTGCCCATTATATAGTTGAAACAGTTGAAGTTAGACTTCAGGTACATACCCTGTTGTACTGTGGCAACGAGGGCCTGTGCTGTTGAAATAGCCCACACAAGTATACGCAGGGGTGAAAGGCATTCAAAGTCATGGCCTGCTTATGCCTGTGCCTAGACAAAGGAGCTGTTTCTGCCTTGAGTTTCCAGTGTAGGGGAGCTGGTAGATTATTTTTTCTCCTGTTTGTTAATTTGCTCCTTACCTAAGGCTGGGATGACAGCTCAGGGTGCAAAACAGGTCTTACTTCCAGCCCAGGGAATGTGACTATTACTGAAGCCGGCTTGGGACCCGGTGAGGAGTGGGGAAAGGTCAGTTAAATGGGACAGTTTTTTCCAAAGGAGGGTTTTTTGGTCTGGGCAGTAGATTAGATGCAAGTACTTATGCCGAGAACGCAGCTCTTTGCTGACCCCAGAGGTGTGAGGGAACTCTCCACCGCTCGGTCTCTTCCGATGTGGAAAACGTGTCCCCAGGGCCAATGCTTTTCTCACTGTGCTCACACAGCACCAGTGGATCTGGCCTGCAGGGTACCAGTTCCTGCTGGGTCAGGTCTGGCAACTCCTCGCTGCTTCTGAAGCATCTCTCCCTCCCCCTGCCACTCAGTCCCATTCCTCAACTTTGCCTTTTATGTTCAGGGCTCCTGGATTTTCATGTATAATCGATTTACTTGTTTTTTCAGGTCGTTGTTATAAAAGGAACCAGCGGAAGTGTCTGACTATCCCGCCACCTTGGCCCTGCCTCTGGAATTTTCTATTTAATCTTGAGTCAGTTAAGGTAGGTTGTGTGCTTCTAAGAATTTGTCCATTGCTTCTAGGTTATCAAGTTTGTTGCTGTACCATTATTCACAGTATTCTGTCATATTTCTTTTTATTTCTCTTGGGTCAGTTGTCTTGTCTTCACTTTTATACTTTATTTTGGTTATTTGCATTTTTTCATTGTGAATCTAGGTAAAGTTTTGTCAATTTATTGATCTTTTCAAAGAACCAGCTTCTGGTTCTGTTTACTGGTTTTCTGTTATCGATTTCATTTATTTCTGCTTTGATCTTTGTTATTTCTTTTGCTAAGTTTAGGTTTAGTTTGCTCTTCTCTTTCTAGTTCCTGAAGTTGTTGAGTTAGGCTGTTGATTTGAGAACTTTCTTCATTTTTCATGGAGGTGTTTATTGCTGTAAGTTTCTCTGAGTACTGTCTTCACTGCATCCCATAAGTTTTGGTATATTGTGCTTTCATCTTCATTTGACTCTAAATTTGGGATTTCTCATTTGATTTTTTTCCTTGATCCATTGATACTTTAATAGTGTGTTGTTTAATTTCCATATGTTTGTATATTTTCCATTTTTTTTTCCTGGTATTGATTTCTAGCTTCACTCCATTGTAGAGAAATACTTCATATAATTTCAATGTTTTTAAATTTATCAAAACTTCCTTTGTGACCTAACTTGTATCTGCCCTAGATAATGATCCATGTGTACTGGAGAAGAGTGTATACTGTGCTTTTGTTTGGTGAAGTGTTCCATGTATGCCTGTTAGGTCCAGTTGTTTTATGATGTCATTCAGGTTCTCTGTTTTCTTGATAATCTTCTTTCTGGATGTTCTGGTCAAAGTTCAAAATGGTACATGGAAATCAAAAACTATTATTGTAGCATTATTTCTCCTTTCATTTTTTCAGTGTTTACTGTATATATTTAGGCCCTCCGATGTTGGATGCATATATGTTCGTTAAATCTTCTTGATGAATTGATCATTTTATCACTATACAATGACCATCTTCATCACTTCTAACAGATTTTGTCTTAAAGAATATTTTTTCTATTATTAAATTTGCCACCCCAGCTCCCTTGTGGTTATTATTTGCCTGGAATTTTTTTTTTCCATCTTGTCACTTTCAAACTATTTGTGCCCTTGGGTCTAAAGCATGTCTCTTGTAAACAGCATACAGTTTGGTCATGTGTTTTTATCAATTCTGCCAGTCTCTGCCTTTTGGTTTGATCATTTAGTCCACTTATATTTATTGTAATTACTCATAGGAAAGGACTAAATTCCACCATTTAGTTGTTTGTTTTTTGTGTCTTAAACCTTCTTTGCATTTTTCCTTTAATACTACCTGGTTTTGTGTTTTGTTAAATTGTTCTACTGAACCATTTTATTTCCCTTTGTTGTTGATTGAATTTTGCCCCCCAAAAATATGTGTCAACTTGATTAGGCCATGATTCCCAGTATTGTGTTGTCGTCCTTCATTTTGTGATTGATACAAGTTTCCTATGTGTTATAAATCCTAATCTCTGCCTGCGGTTAATGAGACAAAATTAGATTATGTTAAAGAAGATTACAGCAGTATGTAACACCCTTGCTTAGGTCGCATCCCTGATACAATGTAAAGGGAGTCTCCCTGGTGTGTGGCCTGCACCACCTTTTATCTTACAAATGATAAAAGGAAAGGGAGGCAAGCAGAGAACAGGGAACCTTACGTCACCTAGAGAGAAGCACTGGGAGCATAGCGTGTCCTTTGGACCTGAGATCCCTGTGCTGAGAAGCTCCTCGACCAGGGAAAGATTGATGACCAGGACCTTCTTCCAGAGCTGACAGAGAGAGAAAGCTTTCACCTGGAGCTGATGCCCTGAATTTGGACTTGTAGCCTACTACACAGTGAGAGAATAAATTTCTCTTTGTTAAAGCCACCCACTTGTGGTATTTCTGTTACAGCAGCACTAAATGACTAAGATGCCCTTCTTATTTTGTGTATGTTTTTAGATACTTTCTTACTGGTTACCATAAGTATTACATTTGACATCTTTCATTGTTAATGTCCTTGGGAAAGCTGATATCAACTTAACTTCAAGAGTATGTAAGAAATTCGATACCTCTACCATTCCACCCCCTCCAATTTTCTGTTGTTATTACCAATTATATATATATAGATATTATGTAAATAAATATTTATTTATAATAATTTATTATTATAAATAAATATTATGTAAATTAAATTTGATGTTACATATGCCCTATAACATAATTCTTTAAGCTTTCCATTTGCTTTATTAAGAAGAATTACCCAAAGGAAGCTTTTGATTAAGGCAGATGCTGTTTTACTGTCTTCATTAGAATAGTTAACACCCCAAGTACAGAAAATTTAGATCCTTCAGGGCAAGGATTACACATTTTTTTCTCCTCCACATCCAGATACCAGCTGATGATGCTAGGAAGTGGTTTGATAGAGTAACCTTGAGATTTGAATATTAAACTATAAATATTCTTTAATTAAAATTTTTCTTATTAATTATATTACTATCAATATTTTGCCAACAGAAATTATCCTAAATGAACTGAGTGCATATTTGCCCTATCTTTTTACTGGGGGAAAAAAAAGTGTTTTTTTTTTGGTATTATATGTAGAGCTTTCACACACTTATGCCTGCAATATTGTAGGTTTTATAAAGAGCACCTAAAAATGAAAATTTCTCGTTAAAAACAAACAAAAAAACCAGCTGTGAGAGGTAGAGATTTCCCTGTGCAACATACAGTAATCTGCCCCAAGAACATTCTCCAGTTTCTGAGGCGGAATTCTGATCAAGTGCCAGGGTACTCTCCTGACAAGTGTTCTTACAATATTAAGTAGGAAAAAGTTCCCTGACTTTAATCAATTCTCAAGGATTTAAAGATGTTTTCCTTGCAGCCATGACAACTTACAAAACTGGAAACTACTAAAAGGCAAAAGAAACCATGAGGAGATTGATAATATATCCATTAACAGCAAAACAATGTATCTATTTGTCAAAATGAAAATTCCCTCAGAATCTGTATTTTTGGGATTTCAACCCCCAAAGTAAGCTATTTGACTTTGGATAAACTTTATTTTTTTTTCTTTTTTGTGTGTTAGGTGAAAGTTTACAGAACAAATGTGTTTCCCTTTCTATAGTTTGTATATGAAGTTTTCCATGACATTGGTTTCATCCCCCAAAATGTGTCATTGCTCTGCTCATTCACCTCCTAGTTTCCTTTTGTCCTTATTTTCAACTCCTTCCTGCCTTCTCATCTTTGCTTTTGAGCAGATGTTGTCCTTTCGATCTCATATAATTGATTGTTCTAAGAAGCACATTTCTCTCGGGTGTTGTTTATTTTATGGTCCTCTCTATGGTTTGGCTGAAAGGTGATCTCCAGGAATGGCTTCAGTTCCAGCTCAGAAGGGTGTCTTAGAGCCGTAGTCTTGGGTTTTCCCCCAGGCTCTGTCAGACCAGTAAGTATGGTCTTTTTTGTGAATTTTATTATGATTATTTTTTCTACAATTCTTTTCCTCTCTGTCTGGGACCCTTTGTTGTGATTCCAGTCAGAGCAGTCGGTAGTGATAGCTAAGTACCATTTAGGTCTTCTGGTATTGGAGTCATGATGGCTGTGGTTCACATGGTCCATTAGTCCTCTGGACTAATTGCTCCCTTGAGTCTTTGGTTTTCTTCATTTTCCTTTGCTCTAGGAGGCAAGAGACCAATAGATGTATCTTAGATGGCCATTCACGAGCTTTTAAAACCCCAGACGCTACTCACCAAAGTAGAATGCAGAACTCTGTCTTTATGAACTATGTTGTTTCAATTGTTGTAGATATACCTCAAGTCTATGGCCTTTTGCCTTCAAGCCTAGGAAGTTCATCCTGTGAAGTGATTGGCTATGTCTAAGAAGTTGCCCTGACTGTGGTCCTTGTGTGATCTACTGTCTATATTAAAATATAATCAGTGCCTACAGTTATGTATATAGAAATATCCACCACCAAACCTATATCTGCAGGTGGATATGTTCTCTTCCACCCTCCCACACCTCTTGGTATACCTATCTACCTATGTGTCCATTCAAAAATTAGTATTTTCTAATACTATTGTTGCAGAATTGCCTGTGCTATAGTATTTATGGTTGTTGGCATTCCAATCAGTGTCATCTCATGCTTTGGTCATGTTTTGTTGACTTCGCCTATATCGTGCATTGCCTTTCCCTTCACCAATATTGACACATGTTTTCTATCTATTTGGTAATTTTTCCCTTCTTTCCTCTTCCATCCCTGGTAACCATCAATGAGTTTTTTTTTTCCCTGTGTGTAAACCTTTTCCTGTTTCTTTATAATGGCGTTCTCATACAATATTTTTTGTGTGTGATTGTCTTATTTCACTCAGCATAATGTCCTCCAAATTCATCCATGTCGTGAGGTGTTTTACTGATTTGTCATTAATCTTTGTCATTGTGTAGTATTCCATCGTGTGTATGTACCACAGTTTGTTAATCCATTCGTCTGTTGAGCACTTAGGTTGTTTCCATATTTTTGCTGCAGTGAACATGGGTATGTATGTCTATTTGTATCACAGCTCGTATTTCTTTAGGGTATATACCTAGGAGTAGAATTGCTGGGACATATGGTATTTCTAGCTTTTTAAGGAAGCACCATACTGTTTTCTATAGTGGTTGTGCCATATCACATTCCCACCAGGAATGTGTAATAGTTCCGACATCATCACATCCTCTCCAAAATTTGTTATTTTTTTTAAATTTTAATTAGTACCAGTAATGTTGTGGTGAAATGGTATCTCACTGTAGTTTTGATTTGCATCTCTCTAATGGCTAATGGCTAAGGTTACTATGTGTCTGTCAGATTGTCATACTGTCCTGGCTTGAATGTTGCTGTGATACTGGAGGCTTTGCCACCTGTATTTCAAATACCAGCAGGATCATGCTTAGTAGACAGGTTTCAGCAGAGCTTCTGGACTGAGAATAACTAGGAGGAAGGACCTGGCAGTTTAATTCTGAAAAAAAACGGTGAGTGAAAACCTTATATGAAGACCAGTGGAACATTGTCCAAAATAGTGCAGGAAGATGAGACCCTCAGGTTGGAAGGCACTCAAAGGAAGACTAGGAAAGGGTGGCCTCCTCAAAGTAGAGTTGAAGTTAATGATGTGGAAAGAGTCAAGCTTTCGGGATCTTCATTTCCTGACGTAGCAAAACTCAAAATGAGGAGAAAGAGCTGCAAACATCCATTAGTAATCAAAACATGGAGTGTATGATGTGTGAATCTAGGAAAACTGGACGTCATCAAAAATGAAATGAAATGAATAAAGGTTGATATTCTAGTCATTTATTGTGTTGTTAGGTGCCATCAGTCAGTTCCTTATGTACAACAACACGAAACACTGCCCAGTCCTGCACCATCCCCACAGTTGTTACTACTATGCTTGAGCCCATTGTTGCAGCCACTGTGTCGATCCGTCTTGCTGAGGGTCTTCCTCTTTTTTGCCAGCTCTCTACTTAAACAAGTACGATGTCCTTCTCCAGGGACTGATCCCTACTGATAACGTGTCCAAAGTATGTGAGATGTAGTCTCATCAACCTTGCTTCTAAGGTGCGTACTTGTTGTACTTCCAAGACAGATTTGTTCCTTCTTTTGTCAGTCCATTGTACATTCAATATCCGTTGCCAACACCACAACTCAAAGGTGTCAATTCTTCTTCAGTCCTCCTTATTTATCCTCCAGCTTTCGCATGCATATGAGGCAATTGAAAATACCATGGCTTGGGTCAGGCACACCTTAGCCTTCAAGGTGACACCTTTGCTTTTCAACACTTTAAAGAGGTCTTTTGCAGATTTGCCCAATGCAATACATCATTTGATTTCTTGACTGTTGCTTCCAAGGGCATTGATTGTGGATCCAAGCACAATGAAATCCTTGACAACTTCAAACTTTTCTCTGTTTATCACGATATTGTTTATTGGTCCAGTTATGAGGATTTTTGTTTTCCTTATGTTGAAGTGTAATCCATACAGAAGGCTGTGGTCTTTGATTTTCATCAGTAAGTGCTTCAAGTCCTCTTCACTTTCAGCAAGCAAGTTGTGTCACCTGCATAATGAAGGTTGTTATTGAGACTTCCTCCAATCCTGATGCCATTTTTCTTCATATAGGACAGCTTCTCGGATTATTTGCTCAGCATATAGATTGAATAGTTATGGTGAAAGGATAGAAACCTGCTGCACACATTTCCTGGCTTAAATATGCAGTGTTCCCTTGTTCTATTCAGAGCGACTGACTCTTGATCCATGTACAGATTCCTCATGAGCACAATTAAGTGTTCTGGAATTCCTATTTTCCAAAATTTTATCCATAATTTGTTATGATCCACAGAGTCTAATGTCTTAGCATAGTCAATAGAACAAAAGTAAACTTTCTGGTATTCTCTGCTTTCAGCCAGGACCCATCTGACATCAGCAATGATACCCCTGGTTTCATGTTCTCTTCTAAATCCGGCTTCAATTTCTGGAAGTTCCCTGTTGATATACTGCTGCAGCTTCTTTTGAATGATCTTCAGCAAAATTTTACTTGCGTGTGATACTAATGATATTGTTTGATAATTTCCACTTTCTAGGTGTTAGTGAGCTTAAGTGGACTGGTATTAAACATTTTGAATCAGACAATTATGTGGTCTACTATGCTGGGAATAAAAAACTGAAAAGGAATGGAGTCACATTCATTGCCCAAAAAAATTTCAAGATGGATCCTGAAGTACAACGCTGTCAGTGATAGAATAATATTCATACGCCTACAAGGAAGACTAATCCATGCAAGTATTATTCAAACTTACACACCAATCAAAAGTCCAAAGATGGAGAAATTGAAGATTTTTCCCATCTACTGCAGTCTGAAATTGATGAAACAGGCAATCAAAATTCATTGATAATTACTGGTGATTGGAATGTGAAAGTTGAAAACAAAGAAGAAGGAATGGTAATTGGAAAATATGATCTTGGTGATAGAAATGACACCAGAGATTGCATGACAGAATTTTGCAAGAACAACAACTTCTTCATTGTGTATGTCTTTTTTTCAGCAACATAAACAGCAACTATTTTTACATGGGCCTTACCAGATGGCATACACGGGAATCAAAACGACTACATCTGTGGAAACAGACAATGAGAAAGCTCAATATCATCAGTCAGAACAAGGCCATGAGTTGGCTGTAGAACAGATCATCAATGGCTTATATGCAAATTAAAGTTAAAGTTGATGAAAATTAGAAGTTCACAAGAGCCAAAGTACGACCTTGAGTATATCCCACCTGAATTTACCTCTAGAGTAGATTTAATACATTGAAAACTATGAATGAAGACAAGACAATTTGTGGAATGCCATCAAAAGCATCATATGTGAAGAAAGCAAGAGGTCATTAAAAAGACAGGAAAGAAAGAAAAGGCCAAAACGGATATAAGGAGCAACTCTGAAAGTTGCCCTTGAAGGCAGAGTAGCTAAATCCAAAGGAAGCAACAATAAAGTAAAAGAGCCAAACAGAAATTTTCAAAGGGTGGCTTGAGAAGACACACTAAAGCATTATGATGAAATGTGCAAAGACCTAAAGTTAGAAAACCAAAAGGGAAGAACACGCTTGGCATTTCTGAAGCTGAAAGAAGTGAAGGAAAAATTCGAGCCTCAAGTTGCAATAGTGAAGGATTCTACAGGGAAAATATGAAATGACTCAAGAAGTATCCAAAGTAGGTGGAAGGAATACCAGAATCACTGAACCAAAAAGAATTGGTCGACGTTCAGCCATTTCAGGAGGTAGCATATTTTCAAGAACTGATGGCACTGAACTAAGATGTTCAAGCTGCACTGAAGGAATTGACAAAAAACAAGGCTCCAGGAATTGATGGAATGCCAATTGAGATCTTTCAACAAACAGATGCAGCTCTGGAAATGCTAACTCATCTATGCCAAGAAATATGGAAGACAGCTACCTAGCCAACCAACTGGAAGAGATGCATATTTGTACCCATTCCAAAGAAAGGTAACAGAATTGAGTAAATTATTGAACAGTGTCATTAATAACACATGCAAGTAAATTTTTTCTGAAGATCATTCAAAAGCAGTTATATTGGTACATTGACAGGGAACTTGCAGAAATCCAAGCCAGATTCAGAAGAGGATGTGAAACAGGGGACATCATTGTTGATGTCAGATGGATCTTAGCTGAAAGCAGAGAATACCAGAAAGATGTTTATCTGTATTTTATTGACTATGCAAAAGCATATGACTGTGGATCATAACAAATTATAGGTAACATTGAGAAGAATGGGAATTCCAGAACACTTAGTTGTGCTCACGTGGAACCTGTACATAGACCTAGAGGCTGTCATTTGAACAGAACAAGGGGATACTGTGTGGTTCAAAGTTAAGAAAAGTGTGCATTAGTTTGTATCCTGTCACCATACTTATTCAATCTGTATGCTAAGCAAATAATCCAAGAGGCTGGCCTGTATGAAGAAGAACACTGCATCAGAATTGGAGGAAGACTAACAACCTGTGATATGCAGATGACACAGTCTTGCTTGCTTAAAATGAAAAGAACTTGAAGCACTTACTGATGAAGGTCAAAGACCACAGACTTCAGTATGAATTACACCTCCACATAAAGAAAACAAAAATCATCATAACTGGACCATTAACAACATTATGATTAGTGGAGAAAAGATTGAGGTTGTTAAAGATTTCATTTTACTTGGATCCATAGTCAATCCCCATGGAAGCAGCATTTGCATTGGGCAAATCAGCTGCAAAAGGCCTCTTTAAAGTGTTAAAAAAGCAAAGATGTCACTTTAAGGACTAAGATGTGCCTGGCTCAAGCCATAGTGTTTTCAAGCACCTCATATGCATGTGAAAGCTGGACAATGAATAAAGAAGATCAAACAAGAATTGATGCCTTTGAATTATGGTGTTGATGAAGAATATTGAATACACCATGGACTACCACAAAAACAAACAAATCTTCTTGGAAGAAGTAGAGCCAGAATGCTCATTAGAAGCAAGGATGGTGAGACTTCTCCTCACATACTTTAGACATGTTATCAGGGGGAACCAGTCCCTGGGGCAGGGGACATCATGCTTAGTAGAGGGTCAGTAAAAAAGAGGAAGACCCTCAACCGGATGGATTGACACAGAGACTGCAACAATGGGCTGAAGCATAACAAAGATTGTAAGGATCAAGCAGGACTGGGCAATGTTTCATTCTGTTGTCCATAGGGTCTCTTATGAGTAGCAACAGACTGGGCAGCACCTAACAGCAATAAAAACGATGGCTAATGATCATGAGCATTTCCTCATGTTCTTGTTAGCTGTCCAAATGTCCTCTTTGGTAAAGTGTCTGTTCATACCCTTTGCCCATTTTTTATTGGTTTATTTGTCTTTCCGTTTTTAAGGTGTTGATTTTTTTTTTTTTTTTTTTTATAAATTTCGGGGAGATTAGACCGGTGTCGGATATGTCATAGCCAATTTTTTTTTCCCAGACTGTAGGTTCTCTTTTTACTCTTTTTGAAGAAATCTTTTGATAAGCATAAGTGTTTAATTTCCATGAGGTCCCATTTATCTAGTTCATCTACTGCTGCCTGTGCCTTGTTTGACTTTCTATTTGTGCCATTAGGGCCTCTACCAATTTTCCTATTTTTTATTTCATGGTATTTATAGTTTTAGATTTTATATTTAGGTCTTTGATCCATTTTGAGTTAATTTTTGCATATAGCATGAGGCATGGGTGCTGTTTCATTTTTTTACAAATGGACATTAAGCTTTGCCAGCACCATTTGTTAAAGAGACTGTCTTTTCTCCCATTTAACAGACTTTGGCCCTTTGTTGAAGATTATCTGTCCATTGGTGAATGGATTTATGTTCTGGTTCTCAATTCTGTTCCACTGATATGTGTCTGTCATTGCACCAGTACCAGGCTGTTTTGATGACCGTGGCTGTATAGTAGGTTCTGAGATCAGGTAGTGTGAGGTCTCCTACTTTGTTATTCTTCTTCAGTAATGTTTTACTTATCCAAGGCCTCTATCCTTTTCAAATAGAGTTGGTGATTAGTTTTTCCATCTTGTTAAAGAATTCTGTTGGATTTTTGATTGGGATTGCATTATATCTGTAGATTGCTTTGGGTAGTATTGACATCTTCACAGTGTTGAGTCTTCCTATCCATAAGCATGTTTTTTTTTTTTTCTTTTATGTAGATCTCTTGGAGCAGTGTTTTGTGGTTTTCTTTGTATAGGTCTTTTAGGTCCCTGGTTAGATTTGCTGCTAAGTATTTTGTCTTTTTGAGGGCTTTTCAAAGTTCTCTTTGTTGATGTAGAGGAATGCAACTAATTTCTGTATGTTGATCTTCTATCCTACTACTTTGCTGAGTCCTTCCACTAGGATCACTAGCTTTCTTGTGGAATCTTTCAAGTTTTGTATGTATAGCATCACATCAAATAGGGATAGTTTTACTTCTTCCTTAACAATTTGGATGCCCTTTATTTGCTTTTCTTGCCTTATTGCTATTGCTAGGACTTCCAGCACAAGGTCGAATAAGAGTGGTGAGAAAGGTCATCCTTGTCTGGTTTCTGTTCCAAGGGGAATGCTTTTGTTCTCTGTCTGTTGAGAATTATGTTGGCTGTTCATTTTGAGAAAGTGTCCTTTGTTATGTAACATAATTTTATCCTTGACTTTTATACATATGTCACAAAAGGCATAAAGGATAAAACAGAACTTTCATGCATGAAAGTCTTTATATACTTGTCCATGCAATTACCTTTAATAGAAATCATTTTTTTTATGTATGACTTGGAATTACTTTCTGATTTCTTTTCTCTTTCATCAGCAAGACTTCCATTAATATTTTTGGTAGCGCCAGGCTGGTGGATATTAACTGTCTCAGCTTCTGTTTGTCTGGGAATGTTTTAACTTTATCCTCATTCTTGAAGGACAGTTGCTCTGGTTAACAGTATTTTTTTTTTTTTTTGTCCCTTTAAATATACCATTCCATTGCCTTCTGTACTCCAATGTTTCCTAAGAGAAATTGGCACTTAATCTTCTTGGGGATCTTTTATATGTGACTGTTCACTTCTCTCACTTCTTTTAAGATTCTTTCTTTACTATCCTTTTTGAGAGCCTGATTATGACATGTTTCAGTGTAGATCTCTTTGGGTTTATCCTCCTTGAAGTTCTTTGAGATTCTTGGATTTGTAGATTCATGTCCTTTGTCAGATTTGGGAAATTTTCTATCATTAATTCTTCTAACATTCTTTTTGTCCCTTTCTCTCTCTCATATCCTTCTGAAATTCTCATAATATGTATATCAGGTCTCTTGATGTTGTCCCACAATTCCATTAAACCATGCTCAGCAGTCTTAAGCACCTGTCCTTCTTGCTGTTCAGATTCCATAATTTTGAATATCTTATCCTTTAATTCATTGATTCTATCTTCTGCAGTATTAAATCAGTTGTTAAAGCCTTTCATTGTGTTTTTTATTTCAGTAATTATCTTTTTCAGGGCAATGTTTCTGTTTGTTGTCTTTAAGAGGGTCTGCCTTTTTTTAAATCCTCATTTTGTTCATGTATCCTTTTCCTGATTACTTTTACATCTTTTTTCTGTTTTATTTCTTTGGGTATGTTTAATATTGAGTTTTACTATATTTATTTGTTCCATTTATTATTTCAGCTCCCAGAGATGTAATTCCACTCCCTTCATCTTGTTCATTTGAATGTGTCACCATTTCCATTATCTTTGTGTGTCTTGTAATTTTTTTCATTGGGACATTGGAATTTTTGAATGTGCTAATTTTCTCAATTCTCTCCTGTATTCAGGAGCCCTGGTGGTGCAGTGGCTAAGGGCTTGGCGCTAACCAAAATGTCAGCAGTTCAAATATGCAAGCCATTCCTTGGAAACCCTATAAGGCAGTTCTACTCTATCCTGTAAGATTGGTATGAGTTGGAATCAACTCGATGGCAATGAATTTGGTTTTGGTTTATTCAGCATGTAGGCCAGCACAACCTTCTGCAAGTAACTCTTAGTTGGGCAGAGCCTTTGATGTTTCCTTAACGCTTTCTCTTCCTGTGATAGCACTTTGTCCCCCCCGCCCCCGATTTAGTTAGGATTTAAAAGTTCCAGATATCAGTTTTCAACTTTCAGTATCTCTTAAACACATCAGAGAGTACACATTGATCAATTTGTCCATCAGAGAGTGTAGCCACTAAAAGGAGGTACCATACACTAATCAATTTGTCCACCAGGGTGCTTAGTCGCCTCTCTGTTTATCACTCCTTTCCCACTCTGTTTCTGCAACCACATTTTCAGTGAACTCCTGAAAGGGCTGGGTGTTGCCCTCAGATTTTGCTTGAGGCTCTCTTTCCTGCTCTGTGGAGACCTCTTATATCTGAGTTGGTCTTCAGAAGAATCACAGGCAGGCTTTCCTCCACATTAGGGGAAGGAGAGGCTGGCACTCCCAAGACTGACCACAGAGAGATTGGTCCTGTCAATTTCAGAGTCCCAGCAACCCTGTGTTGGTTGAGGGCACAATCTCCACTTAAGTGACCTGCCTCCAACTCTACTGCAGGGGGCCTTCTGTAGCAATGAATATCAGTCCAATAGCTTACACTCACTGGGTGGGAAAGGGGCTGAAATACTCCAAACAAATCCCCAGGGAAGTCTGCCTTATTCCTATCAAAACCCCACTAACAGTATGTTGGCAGTGGATGTAGGCTCCTCTCAAAGAGCTCACTTACTAACTCACAGCAATCTCAGCCAGTTCTTAGCACTGACCAGAAGGTGGGTCAGGTAAACCCGAACTGACCCCCAGAGAAATCGACCCCATTGATTTCAGAGGCCTTCACTATGAGGTGGTAGCTACTGTGTGTAAGTATGCAGACTGGTAACTATGGGAGCAAACTCCACTGCAGGAGTTCTTCTGTAGCAAATCACAGCGGCCTTACAGCCAGCAGTTCCTGGGAGAAGAGGATCTGGCATGCTTTGAATTGACCCTCGGGGAGGTCTGTCTTGTTGCTATGAGAGACCCACCAGTAGTAAATAGGTTTTCAGTTCAGGCTCTACTCAAGGCAGTTGCTTCCTAGCACACAGCAGCCTCAGTCAGCAGTTCTCCATGCCAACTGGAAGGGAGGACAGACCCGAACTGAACCCCAGGAAATTTTTCCTGTTGATTTTAGAGGCCTGAGCTATGGGAGGAGCCCTAGTGGTGCAGTGGTTAAGAGTGCAGCTGCTAACTAAAAGATCAGCAGTTCAAATCTACCCAGTTGCTCCTTGGAAAATCTAAGGGGCAGTTCTACTCTATGAGTCAGAATCCACTCAACAAGAGTGGGTTGGTTTGAGGTATGAGATGTGCAGGCAAAGAGGGTATTGGCTGTGAGAACAGGCTGCATTGCACAGGGCCTTCTGTAGCAATTTGCAGCAGCTGGCAGCCAACAGTTACGTGTGGGGATGGGTCTTGGAACATTGAACTGATCCTGAGGGAGGTCTGCCTTGTTGATTTTAGAGCAGAATTAAGGGGTCCTGTCTTTTTTCACAGTCAGAGGGCTTCACAGCTAGAGAAGCAGGCTATCTTGCTGGTGTCACTTTCCCAGTTCATCACAGCCTGTAGCCAGCATGGCTGCAGGGAGGGCCAGAGATGGTGGGAGAAGTAATTTTCCTACCGCACATGACTCATTGCTGACTCATTGATTCTTGTCTATCTGACTTGTAAACAAGTGTTCTTAATAAAGATTGAGACATATTTCTGGAGTATGTCTAGAATCAAAAAAAGAATCAAAGTATTGTGTATACCTGGAAAAGTGAAATTTATGGGAGAGTGAGTCCATAGCATTTTAGAAGCTCCCAAATATTTTTTATCATCTGTTAAAAACAAAACAGAACCAGAAAACAAAAAACAAGCAAGCAAACAAACAAAAGCACATATCACAACCTTAAAAATGCATGAGATTAAATTTAACTCAAGGGAAAAAAATTCTAACAATACCCAGTTTTCTCCCTTTTGATTTTTTTATTTCTCCTTTAAATACCTCACTTCCACCACCATCCATTTATTTAAGTCGTCTAGATGTGGATCCCTTTTTTCAATCAAGACACAGTTCTCATTTTTACTGCTTATTCTATTTAATACCTTACCTCCAATGTTGGGAAGAGGAACAGTAAAAGCATTTATAGTGAAGATTTTGACTGGGGTTTATAGTATACAATGGGTACATAGGGCATGCAAATATAGGAAGCGGGGTATTTACATTGATAAGCAGTTATAAACAAAATCAGTGTCCCATTAATACACACACACACGCAGAAGAATTCCTTTGAAATAGCCACAGAATCATAAATTCCCTAGTTAAAATTACTGTAAGGAATACAGAAAGCCTGTGAGAAAGCAAAAACAACCCATTTTAAAGAAAGAGTCAAAAGACGATATGAACAACAGTAGAGATCTGAAGAGTGATTTGAGTATCTTAAACTGGGCATTGTTTCTTCAGGAATGGATCTCAGAGAGGACTGTATCTTGGGCTGGTAGGAACCTTCCTGGTTCTCAGTGAACACTGAAGGATGAGTTGGGCTTGCTGTGTGCCCATTTCTTACTCAGCTGAATAGAGAGGTATGTTCTCAGTCTCAGTCAAGAAGGAGGGTAACCATTAGGGAGAAATTGACAGAATTGTGTTCTCAGAGGGGTAATCAGCCACACCTTTATACTTAGATGGGGAAGTTGAGGACCTAAACAGTACCCCTTCTCAGACTTTCTGTGCTTTATTCTGCTTTAAGTAATTGACTCTGTGCATTTCTTTATTCCAAAAATTGCATAGTACCTGGACTATTTATATCTTTTCTTTCATGATATCATCAGTCCATTTAGGTAACTACACATTCCAATATTAAGTTATGAAATAGTGTAATCTCAATCAAAATTCTAATTAATTTACTTGGAAACCTAAAAAACAACAAACAAAAAGCAAAAACCTGTAAACTCCATTGGGTAAATATAAATTCTGGAGAAATGGCTTCTGAACAAAATGATTTTGAGAGAGCCAAACATGATGTACTTTCTAATCCAATGTGTATGAAGCATCAGAGAAAGATAAAAACAAAACAGCCCCTGAAAGTAAGACTAAGACTCAGTTCTTTGCCTAAATCTGGAAAGAGTATTGACTCTGAGCTATGAAACTAAGATAAGGATTACAATCAATGCCTCACATGAGCCTTTCATGATAAGCCTGTCAGCTTGAAAGATGTAACAAAATTTTTCTCCAGCCTCTCTGCCTCCACAGGTGTTTTTTGTTTTTGTCTCCAGAAATCAAGGGCTTGAACAAACTAGGAACTGGAACAGCTGCCCCCTTACCAGGGATGGTTAATTTTTAGACTATAAAAGTATCACCAGAGGGGCGGGGCCAAGACGGCGGACGAGGTGGACGCTACCACGGATCCCTCTTGCAACAAAGACTTGGAAAAACAAGGGAATCGATCACATACATAACAATCTACGAACTCTGAACAAAAAGCACAGACTTAGAGACGGAAAACGAACAAATACGGGCAGACAGCGACCGTTTTCAGAACCAGGAGCCAGCGTACCAGGCAGGTGACCTTCGGAGCCCGATCTGGGGCAGAGCCCAGGGGGGCAGATGGCACAGAAAGGGGGCCCACCCCTTCCCCCCGAACCCATCCTGGGAGGAAGTCTAGCTGGTTGGCGCGGGCGGCGTAGAGGCGCAGCCGGAGGGAGAAGCACCCGGGAGGCAGTGACTGAACTGGGAGTGGGGAGAACAGTGTCCCAGCTGGGGTGCTGTCCTGCCGGGAGTTAGGCGAGAGGCTGACGGGGGGCGAGCGGGGGGGGGGTCAACTATATTTCCCTAAAGTGACCCCGGGGCAGGGCCCACACGTTCGTGTGGGAGGACGCACACCCAGTCCGCACGTGTGGCGCGGCACACCGGAGGGAGAAATCCCTGGAGGTGACTGGTCTTGAGGCGGGGAAGGCAGCATCCCAGACGGGGAGCCATTCCGCTGGGATCTGGGCGCGCGCGCGTGGGCGGGGCGTGAGCACGGGGTCCATTTTTATTACCCTGAATTGACCCAGGGGGCGGGCCCACCTGGTCGTGCGAGTGACGCCCACCCAGTTCGCGCGAGAGGTGTGGCGCACCGGAAGGAGAAGTCCCCGGGAGGAAGTGACTGCTTCCGGAACGGGGAAAGCAGTGTCCCAACCCGGAAGTCCTCCCGCTGGGATTTGGGTGTGCGCACGGGCGGGGCGTGACCGTGGGGCCCAATTATAATCGCCTGAATAGACCCTGGGGGCGGGCCCACCCGTTCGTGTGGGAAACGCCCACCCAGTGCGCGCGAGCGGTGCCGCGCACCGGAGGGAGAAGTCCCCGGGAGGAAGTTACTGGTCTCTGAGCAAGGAAAGCAGCGTCCTAGCCGGGGACCCGTCCCGCCCGGATTTTGGCGAACGGGGGCGGAGCGTGAACGCGGTGTTCAGCTCTATATTCTGTGGTGCTACACTCCTAGCTCTCTGATCCCTCCCCCACCCTCCCCAGGCGGCCCCATTAACATCGGAATACCCGGAGCCAGAGGGAGAATTCAGATAGGGATCTGACTGCATTTTCTTTTAGCCGACTACCTGGAAAATCTAGTTTCCCAGTGATGGCTCGGAGACAGCAGTCCATATCAAACCACATGAAACAGACCATGACAGCTTCTCCAACCCCCCAAACAAAAGAATCGAAATCTTTCCCAAATGAAGATACAATCCTGGAATTCTCAGATACAGAATATAAAAAACTAATTTACAGAATGCTTAAAGATATCACAAATGAAATTAGGATTAATGCAGAAAAAGCCAAGGAACACACTGATAAAACTGTTGAAGAACTCAAAAAGATTATTCAAGAACATAGTGGAAAAATTAACAAGTTGCAAGAATCCATAGAGAGACAGCATGTAGAAATCCAAAAGATTAACAATAAAATTACAGAATTTGACAATGCAATAGAAAGTCAGAGGAGCAGACTCGAGCAATTAGAATGTAGACTGGGACTTCTGGAGGACCAGGGAAACAACACCAACATAGCTGAAAAAAAATCAGATAAAAGAATTAAAAAAAATGAAGAAACCCTAAGAATAATGTGGGACTCTATCAAGAAGAGTAACTTGCGAGTGATTGGAGTCCCAGAACAGGGAGGGGGGACAGAAAACACAGAGAAAATAGTTGAAGAAATCCTGACACAAAACTTCCCTGACATCATGAAAGACGAAAGGATATCTATCCAAGATGCTCATCGAACCCCATTTAAGATTGATCCAAAAAGAAAAACACCAAGACATATTATCATCAAACTTGCCAAAACCAAAGACAAACAGAAAATTTAAAAGCAACCAGGGAGAAAAGAAAGGTTTCCTTCAAGGGAGAATCAATAAGAATAAGTTCAGACTACTCAGCAGAAACCATGCAGGCAAGAAGGGAATGGGACGACGTATACAGAGCACTGAAGGAGAAAAACTGCCAACCAAGGATCATATATCCAGCAAAACTCTCTCTGAAATATGAAGGAGAAATTAAGATATTTACAGAAAAACACAAGTTTAGAGAATTTGCAAAAACTAAACCAACACTGCAAGAAATGCTAAAAGAGATTGTTTGGCCGGATGACCAATAATATCAGGTACCAGCACAATACAAGGTCAGAAAACAGAACGTCCTGATATCAACGCAACTCAAATAGGGAAAGCACAAAAACAAACAAATTAAGACTAATTCTAAAAAATAAATAAATAAACAAAATAATACACACAACAGGAAATCATGGAAATCGATAGATAAACGATCACAATAATCAAAAAGAGGGACTAAATATAGGAGGCATTGAACTGCCAGATGGAGAGTGATACAAGGCGATATAGAACGATACAAGTTAGGTTTTTACTTAGAAAAATAGGGGTAAATAAAAAGGTAACCACAAAAAGGAATATCAATTCCATAACTCAAGAAAAAAGCCAAGAAAAACATAACGACTCAACTAACATAAAGTTAAACATTATGAAAATGAGGTTCTCACAAGCTACTAAGAAAAACGTCTCAGCACAAAAAAGCATGTGGAAAAATGAAATGGCCAACAACACACATGAAAAGGCATCAAAATGACAGCACTAAAAACTTACTTATCTATAATTACGCTGAATGTAAATGGACTAAATGCACCAATAAAGAGACAGAGAGTCACAGACTGGATAAAAAAACACGACCCATCTATATGCTGCCTACAAGAGACACACCTTAGACTTAGAGACACAAACAAACTAAAACTCAAAGGATGGAAAAAAATATATCAAGCAAACAATAAGCAAAAAAGAAGAGGAGTAGCAATATTAATTTCTGACAAAATAGACTTTAGACTTAAATCCACCACAAAGGATAAAGAAGGACACTATATAATGATAAAAGGGACAATTGATCAGGAAGACATAACCATATTAAATATTTACGCACCTAATGACAGGGCTGCAAGATACATAAATCAAATTTTAACAGAACTGAAAAGTGAGATAGACACCTCCGCATATATAGTAGGAGACTTCAACACACCACTTTCGGAGAAGGACAGGACAGGACATCCAGTAAGAAGCTCAATAGAGACACGGAAGACCTACTTACAACAATCAACCAACTTGACCTCATTGACTTATACAGAACTCTCCACCCAACTGCTGCAAAATATACTTTTTTTTCTAGTGCACATGGAACATTCTCTAGAATAGACCACATATTAGGTCACAAAACAAATCTTTGCAGAATCCAAAGCATCGAAATATTACAAAGCATCTTCTCAGACCACAAGGCAATGAAGCTAGAAATCAATAACAGAAAAACTAGGGAAAAGAAATCAAGTACTTGGAAAATGAACAATACCCTCCTGAAAAAAGACTGGGTTATAGAAGACATCAAGGAGGGAATAAGGAAATTCATAGAAAGCAACGAGAATGAAAATACTTCCTATCAAAACCTCTGGGACACAGCAAAAGCAGTGCTCAGAGGCCAATTTATATCGATAAATGCACACATACAAAAAGAAGAAAGAGCCAAAATCAGAGAACTGTCCCGACAACTTGAACAAATAGTAAGTGAGCAACAAAAGAACCCATCAGGCACCAGAAGAAAACAAATAATAAAAATTAGAGCTGAACTAAATGAATTACAGAACAGAAAAACAATTGAAAGAATTAACAAAGCCAAAAGCTGGTTAGTTGAAAAAATTAACAAAATTGATAAACCATTGGCTAGACTGACTAAAGAAAAACAGGAAAGGAAACAAATAACCCGAATAAGAAACGAGAAGGACCACATCACAACAGAACCAAATGAAATCAAAAGAATCGTATCAGATTACTACATAAAATTGTACTCTAACAAATTTGAAAACCTAGACGAAATGGATAGATTCTTGGAACAATACTACCTACCTAAACTAACACATTCAGAAGTAGAACAACTAAATAGACCCATAACAAAAAAAGAGATTGAAACGGTAACCAAAAAACTTCCAACAAAAAAAAGTCCTGGCCCAGATGGCTTCACTGCAGAGTTCTACCAAACCTTCAGAGAAGACTTAACACCATTACTATTGAAGTATTTCAAAGTATAGAAAAAGACGGAATACTACCCAACTCATTCTATGAAGCTACCATCTTCCTGATACCAAAACCAGGTAAAGACATTACAAAAAAAGAAAATTTTAGACCTATATCCCTCATGAACATAGATGCAAAAATCCTCAACAAAATTCTAGCCAATAGAATCCGACAACACATCAAAAAAATAATACACCCTGATCAAGTGGGATTTATACCAGGTATGCAAGGCTGGTTTAATATCAGAAAAACCATTAATGGAATCCATCACATAAATAAAACAAAAGATAAAAACCACATGATCTTATCAATAGATGCAGAAAAGGCATTTGACAAAGTTCAACACCCATTTATGATAAAAACTCTAACCAAAATAGGAATTGAAGGAAAATTCCTCAACATAATAAAGGGCATATATGCAAAGCCAACGGCCAATATCACTCTAAATGGAGAGAACCTGAAAGCATTTCCCTTGAGAACGGGAACCAGACAAGGGTGCCCTTTATCACCGCTCTTATTCAACATTGTACTTGAAGTCCTAGCCAGGGCAATTAGGCTAGACAAAGAAATAAAGGGTATCCAGATTGGTAAGGAGGAAGTAAGCTATCACTATTTGCAGATGACATGATCGTATAAATGGAAAACCCTAAGGAATCCTCCAGAAAACTACTGAAACTAAAGAAGAGTTTGGAAGAGTCTCAGGATATAAAATAAATATACAAAAATCCCTTGGATTCCTCTACATCAACAAAAAGAACACCGAAGAGGAAATAACCAAATCAATACCATTCACAGTAGCCCCCAAGAAGATAAAATACTTAGGAATAAATCTTACCAAGGATGTAAAAGACCTATACAAAGAAAACTATAAAACTCTGCTACAAGAAATTCAAAAGGACATACTTAAGTGGAAAAACATACCCTGCTCATGGATAGGAAGACTTAACATAGTAAAAATGTCTCTTCTACCAAAAGCCATTTATACATATAACGCACTTCCAATCCAAATACCAATGTCATACTTTAAGGGGATAGAGAAACAAATCACTAAATTCATATGGAAAGGAAAGAACCCCTGGATAAGCAAAACAATACTGAAAAAGAAGAAGAAAGTGGGAGGCCTCACCCTACCTGATTTCAGAACCTATTATATAGCTGCAGTAGTCAAAACAGCCTGGTACTGGTACAACAACAGGCACATAGACCAATGGAACAGAATTGAGAATCCAGATATAAATCCATCCATGTATAAGCAGCTGATATTTGACAAAGGACCAGTGTCAGTCAATTGGGGAAATAATAGTCTTTTTAACAAATGGTGCTGGCATACCTGGATATCCATTTGCAAAAGAATGAAACAGGACCCATACCTCACACCATGCACAAAAACTAACTCCAAGTGGATCAAAGACCTAAACATAAAGACTAAAACGATAAAAATCATGGAAGAAAAAATAGGATCTACCCTAGGAGCCCTAATACAGGGCATAAACAGAATACAAAACATTACCAAAAATGATGAAGAGAAACCAGATAACTGGGAGCTCCTAAAAATCAAACACCTATGCTCATCTAAAGACTTCACCAAAAGGGTAAAAAGACCACCTACAGACTGGGAAAGAATATTCAGCTATGACATCTCCGACCAGCTCCTGATCTCTAAAATCTACATTATTCTGTCAAAACTCAACCACAAAAAAGACAAACAACCCAATCAAGAAGTGGGCAAAGGATATGAACACACATTTCACTAAGGAAGATATTCAGGCAGCCAACAGATACATGAGAAAATGCTCTCGATCATTAGCCATTAGAGAAATGCAAATTAAAACTACGATGAGATTCCATCTCACACCAACTATACTGGCATTAATTCAAAAAACACAAAATAATAAATGTTGGAGAGGCTGCGGAGAGATTGGAACTCTCATACACAGCTGGTGGGATTGTAAAATGGTACAACCACTTTGGAAATCCATCTGGCATTATCTTAAACAGTTAGAAATAGAACTACCATACAACTCAGAAATCCCACTCCTCGGAATATACCCTAAAGATACAAGAGCCTTCACACAAACAGATATATGCACACTCATGTTTATTGCAGCTCTGTTTACAATAGCAAAAAGCTGGAAGCAACCAAGATGTCCATCAACGGACGAATGGGTAAATAAATTGTGGTATATTCACACAATGGAATACAACGCATCGATAAAGAACAGTGACGAATCTCTGAAACATTTCATAACATGGAGGAACCTGGAAGGCATTATGCTGAGCGAAATGAGTCAGTTGCAAAAGGACAAATATTGTATAAGACCACTATTAGAAGATCTTGAGAAATAGAAAAAACGGAGAAGAACACAGACTTATGTGGTTACAAAGGGGGGAGGGAGGGAGGGAGGGAGAGGGCTTTTTATTGATCAATCTGTAGATAAGAACTGCTTTGGGTGAAGGGAAAACAACACTCAATACAAGGAAGGTCAGCCTAATTGGGCTGGATTAAAAGTAAAGAGGTTTCCGGGATAAAATGAAAGCTTCAAAGGTCAGCGAAGCAGGGGCTGGGGTCTGGGGAACTTGGTTTGAGGGGACTTCTAAGTCAATGGGCAAAACAATTCTATTATGAAAACACTCTGCATCCCACTTGGAATTGTGGCGCCTGGGTCCTAAATGCCAACAAGCGGCCATCTAAAGTACATTAATTGGTCTCAACCCACCTGGAGCAAAGGCAAAGGAAGGACACCAAGGTCACACGACAACTAAGAACCCAAGAGACAGAAAGGGCCACATGAACCAGAGACCTACATTATCCTGAGACCAGAAGAACTAGTTGGTGCCCGGCCACAATCGATGTCTGTCCTGTCAGGGAGCACAATAGACAACTCCGGAGGGAGCAGGAGACCAATGGGATACAGACCCCAAATTCTCATTAAAAGACCACACCTAATGGTATGATTGCGACTAGAGGAATCCCAGAGACAATGCTCCCCAGAACTTCTGATGGCACAGGACAGGAACCATCCCCGAAGACAAATCATCAGGCATGAAAAGGACTGGTCAGTGGGGGGGAGAGAGATGCTGATGAACAGTGAGCTAATTAAATCAGGTGGACACGGGAGAGTGTGTTGGCAACTCTTGACTGGAGGGGCGATGGGAAGATAGAGAGGGAAGATGGCAAAATTGGCACGAAACGAGAGACTGTAAGGGCTGACTCAATAGGGGGAGAACAAGTGGGAGAAGGGAGTAAGATGTATGTAAACCTACATGTGACAGACTGATTGGAATGGTAAATGTTCACTTGAAGCTTAATAAAAATTAAAAAAAAAAAAGTATCACCATATACTCCCACGCCCACTTTAACATTTTCAGTATGAAAATCTGAATATACAGTAGTGATATTAACTGAGATATGGAGTATCAGAGGAGGGAAATATACAGAGAGGAGAAGAAAGGCAAAGACCCAGTAAGTTCTGTTTGGTATATATTGATTTTTGAGGTGCTTATGTGAAATCTAAAAGGGATATACAGTAAAATTTGTGTATTTGTTTCCAGCTTATAGGCAAGAATATTTATGAACCTCACAGTTTCTGTAACATTGTATTTCTACTCACACACATTAAAATCCATTACATTCTCAATTCTGTCCATCATCTCTCTAGATATATCTATTCAAGGTTATCAGTGACTCCCTTTTGGTTAAATTCAATGTCTGCTTCTCAGTTTTTATCTTAATCTATCTTTTGGATTTGAAAATTTTGAGGTCGCCCTCCTTTATGAAACAGATCTCTCTTTTGCCTTTAATAACATTCATTTTTCAGAGGCGGGGACAAGATGGCAAAGTAGTCAGATGATTCTGGTGATCCCTCTTAAAACAAAGACCCCCCAAAACAAGTGAAATGATTATGTATATGACAAGCTAGGAGCCCTGAACATCAAAGGCAAAGTTAAGAAATCAGACTGAGCAGCAGGGGAAGGGAGAGATGGTTCAGAAGTGGCAAGGAGTTGCTGGACCTGACTCAGCAGGAACCAGCACCCCTCAGGCATGATCTCCTGTGGCGACCTCAGTGGGGTTGGAAGTAGCATTCGGGATGTGGTTTCCTTAAGGAGAGACAGTGAGCTACACAGTTTACTCACAGCTCCGGAACCAGAGAGCAGAGCTCTCGGCAAAAGCTAAGTATTTTACTCCCCTCCAGGCCCCAAGCTGGCTTCAGTGGCTGTCTATTTCCGTGGACTGAGATAGGCACTGCTGCATGCCCTGAGCTATTCTCCCAGCCTTGGAGAAGGAATAAATTAACAACTGGGGGAAAAGATAATCTTCTAGCTCCACTAACCTGGGAAGCTCAGGACAGAATCAACTCCTGACAGGCAGAAAAGGTCTGCAAACTTTGAATACCTTTCACCCCCACATAGAACTGTGTGGGCCCATTTCAGGAGATTAGGCCCTTGTTACTGCAATGGTGTATGTGCTTGAGATCTGACTTCAACTGTTTCTAGCTGTGTGGTGGAGAGGTGGGTTTTCAATGTTTGATGCTGGTTTGCCCATTAAACAGGGTCCTAACCTTCCCACACAAAGGGCCTGAGGAATGGTGGCTCCACTTATGCCACCCCTGACAGGAGTCCAACGATAATTGGTGCCTCCCAGTCCTTACAACCAAAAGCATTGGATGTCCATGGTCCAGATGCAGAACCCACCCACCTTTGTGCTCTAGGGAACAGGAATGCACTTTTCTCACAGACACTCAGGGAATGGTTGTCACACCCCTGTCTTGTTCAGAGTGTGACCCCCTACTGCCACCAGATACCTGTGCCTACACCAATCACCCCTGCCCCTCTAAGACAGGAGAGAGCCTGTACCACACACTTGATGACCAAGTACCTGTACACCTGAGCTGAATCCATATAGGAAAAGTAAATGGACTCCTAGGCTCATAGATGTGGTAACAGCTAGAGCCATCTGGTGACAGGACGTTAGGGCTTCAAAGATGCACATAATCAAGATAGCACACTCAAGCAGCCTATTTGGGCATATAAAAACAAAACAAAGAAGCTAGGATACAGTAAGCAAACATAAAATAAATTAGTATAATAATTTATAGATGGCTTGAAGACAACAGTCAATATAAAACCACATAAAGATGCAGACCATGAGTGCTTCAACAAGCTCTCAAAACAAAGAATTAAGGGATCTTCTGGAGAAAGATGTCTTCTTGGAACTACCAGATGCTGAATTCAAAAAATTATTATACAGAACTCTTCAAGAGATCAGGAAGGAGATCAGGCAAAATGCAGAACAAACCAAGGAACACACAGATAAAGGAGTTGAAGAAATTAAAAAGGTTATTCAAGAAAATAATGAAAATTTAATAGACTGCAAGAATCCATAGAAACACAGCAATCAGAAACTCAGAAGGTTAACAATAAAATTACAGAATTAGACAACTCAATAGAAAGTCAGAGGAGCAGAACTGAGGAAATGGAAGGCAGAATTAGTGAGATTGAAGACAAAACACTGTACAAAATACCCCAAAAACCAAACCAAACCCAGTGCCCTCGAGTCAATTCCAACTCATAGCGACCAAAGAAAAATCAGCAAAAGAATTAAAAAAAATATGAAAAACCTATCCGAGATTGAAATATGCCCCCCCAAAAATGAGTGTATCAGGTTGGTTTGGCCATAATTCCCAGTATTGCATGGTTCTCCTCTGTTTTGTGATTGTCATTTTATGTTGAGCAGATTAGGGCGGGAGAGTAACACCATCCTTATCCAGGTCATCTCCCTGATCCAAAGTAAACGGGGTTTCCCTGTGGTGTGGCATGTACCACCTTTTATCCCTCAAGAGATAAAAGGAAAGCGAGGCAAGAAGAGAGCTGGGAACCTCATACCACCAGAAAGCAGCACCAGGAGCAGATAATATACTTTGGACATGGGGTCTCTGTGCCTGAGAAGCTCCCTGACCAGGGGAAGATGGAGAACAAGAACCTTCCTCCAGAGCCAACAGAGAGAGAAAGGCTTCTCTTGGAACCAATGCCATTAATTTGGACTTGTAACTTACTAAGACTGTGAGAAAATAAATTTCTCTTTGTTAAACCCATCCACTAGTGGTATTTCCATTATGGCAGCACTAGATAACTAAGACAAAACCCTAAGAATCATGTGGGACAATATCAAAAGAAATAACCTACAAGTGATTGGAGTACCAGAACAGGGAAGGATAACAGAAAATACAGAGAGAATTGTTGAAGATTTGTTGGCAGAAAACTTCCCTGATATCATGAAAGATAAGAAGATATCTATCCAAGATGCTCATTGAAATCCACATAGGTAGATCTCAAAAGAAAGTCACCAAACTTGCCAAAAAAAAAATTACCAGGCAAGAATCATATATCCAACAAAACTCTCTCTCAAATACGAAGGTGAAATTAGGACATTCCCAGATAAAAAGAAGTTTAGAATTTGTAAAAACCAAACCCAAACTGCAAGAAATACTAAATGGAGTTCACTGGTTAGAAACTCATTAATGTCAGATATCTACTCAAGACTAGAACACAGGACAGAGCAACCAGATATCAGCCCAGACAGGGAAACCACAAAAGTAAATCAAAATAAAAAAAGCTGAAAATAGGGAAACAGCAATGTCATTATGTAAAAGATGACAATATTAAAACAATAAAGAGGGACTGAAAAATGTAGTCATATATCTTTCATATGGAGAGGAAGTCAAGGTGATATAAAGAAATAAAAGTTTGGTTTAAACTTAGAAAAATAGGGGTAAATATTCAGGTAACCACAAAGGAGACTAACAATCTTACACATCAAAATAAAATACAAGAAAACCATAAAGATTCAGCAAAAAATAAAATCAACAACAACAAATAAGAGGAAAAGACAATACCTACAGATAAACTACACAGCACAAAAATTAAGTGGAAAAAAGAAACTGTCAACAACATACACAAAAAGATATTAAAATGACAACACTAAACTTATAAAAAAAAATACCCATCCATAATTACACTGAATGTAAATGGACTAAATGCACCAATAAAGAGACAGAGTGGCAGAATGGATAAAAAACACTATCTGTCTATATGCTGCCTACAAGAGACACACTTCAGACTTAAAGACACAAAGAAAAACTCAAGGCATTGAAAAAAATATATCAAGCAAAGAACAATCAAAAAAAGAGCAGGAGTGGCAATATTAATTTCTGACAAAATAGACTTTAAAGTTAAATCCACCACAAAGGATAAGGAAGGACACTATATAATGATTAAAGGGACAATATTATACCAGGAGGATATAACCATATTAAATATTTCTGCACCCAATGACAGGGCTTCAAGATACATAAAACAAACTCTAACAGCACTGAAAAGTAAGATAGGTAGCTCCACAATAATAGTGGGAGACATCAACATTCACCTCTCAGTGAAGGACAGAATATCCAGAAAGAAGCTCGATAAAGACATGGAAGATCTAACTGCCCCAATCAAACAACTTGACGTCATAGACATATACAGAACACTCCACCTAACAGCAGCCAAGTATACTTTCTTTTCCAAAGAACATGGAACCTTCTCTAAAAAAGACCACATATTAGATCACAAAGCAAGTCTTTACAGAATCCAAAACATTGAAATATTACAAAGCATCTATTCTGACCAGAAAGCCATAAAAGGAGAAATCAATAACAGGAGAAGCAGGGAAAAGAAATTGAGCACTTGGAAACTGAAAAATACCCTGCTCAAAAAAGACTGGATTGTAGAAGAAATTAAGGACAGAATAAAGAAATTCATAGAATCCAATGAGAATGAAAGCAATTCCTATCAGAACCTTTGGGACACAGCTAAAGCAGTGCTCAGAGGTCAATTTATAGCAATAAATGCACACACCCAAAAAGAAGAACGGGCCAAAATCAAATAATTATCCCTACAACTTGAACAAATAGAAAGAGAGAAACAAAAGACAGGCACTAGAAGAAAGCAAATAATAAAAATTAAAGCAGAATTAAATGAAATAGAGAACAGAAAAACAATTGAAAGAGTTAACAAGACCAAAAGCTGGTTCTTTGAAAAAATTAACAAAAACCATTGGCAAAACTGAGAAAAGAAAAACAGGAGAGAAAGCAAATAACACAAATAAGGAATGAGATGGGCGATAACATAATAGACGCAACTGAGATTAAAAGAATCATATCAGATTATTAGGAAAATTGTACTCTAACAAAATTGAAAACCTAGAAGAAATGGATGAATTCCTAGAAACACACTACCTACCTAAACTAACACAGAGGTAGAACAACTAAATAAACCCATAACAAAAGAAGATATTGAAAAGGTAATTAAAAAACTCCTGGCCTGGAAGTCTTCACTGGAGAGGTCAATGAAACTTTCAGATGAGAGTTAACACCACTACTACTAAAGGTATTTCAGAGCATAGAAAAAGATGAAATAATCCCAGACTCATTCTATGAAGCCAGCATATTCCTGATACCAAAATCAGATAAAGCACCACAAAAAAAGAAAATTACAGACCTATATCCCTCATGAACTTAGATGCAAAAATCCTCAACAAAATTATAGCCAGTAGAACTCACCAACATATCAAAAAAATAATTAACCACGCTCAAGTGGGATTCATACCAGGTATGCAGGGATGGTTCAGCATTAGAAAAGCAATCAATGTAATACACCCTATAAATAAAACAAAAGACAAGATCCACATGATCTTATCAATTGATGCAGAGAAGGCATTTGGCAAAGTCCAACACTCATTCATGATAAAAACTCTCAGCAAAATAGGAATAGAAGGAAAAATCTGCAACATAATAAAGGCCATTTATACAAAGCCAAAACCAGCATCATCCTAAAAGGAGAGAGCCTGAAAGCATTCCCCTTCAGATCGGGAACCAGACAAGGATGCCCTTTAACACCACTCTTATTCAACATTGTGCTGGAGGTCCTAGCCAGAGCGATTAGGCTAGAAAAAAGAAATGAAGGGCATCCAGATTGGTAAGGAAGAAGTAAAAGTATCTCTATTTGAAGATGATATGATCTTATACCCAGAAAACCCTAAAGAATCCTCAAGAAAACTACTGAAACTAATAGAAGAGTTAACAGAGTATCAGGACACAAGATAAACACACAAAAAATCTGTTGGATTCCTCTACAGTAAAAAAGAGAATGCCGAAGAGGAAATCACCAAACCAATACCATTTACGGTAGCCCCCAAGAAGATAAAATACTTAGAAATAAATCTAACCAGAGATGTAGAAGACTTATACAAGGAAAACTACAAGACACTACTGCAAGAAACCAAAAGAGACCTACGTAAGTGGAAAAATATACCTTGCTTATGAACAGGAAGACTCAACATTGTAAAAGTGTCTGTTCTACAGAAAACGATCTATAGACAGAATGCAATTCTGATCCAAATTCCAATAAAGTTATTTAATGGGATGGAGAAAAAAATCACCAACTTCATATAGAAGGGAAAGAGGCCATGGATAAATAAAGCATTACTGAAAAAGAAGAACAAAGTGGGAGGACTCACACTACCTGATTTTAGAACCTATTATACCGCCACAGTAGTCAAAACAGCTTGGTACTGGTACAACAACAGATGCATAGGCGAATGGAACAGAACTGAGAATCCAGACATAAATCCATCCATGTATGAGCAGCTGATATTTGACAACAGCCCAAAGTCAGTTAAATGGGGAAAAGACAGTCTCTTTAACAAATGGTGCTGGCATAACTGGATATCCATCTGCAAAAAAGTGAAACAAGACCCATAATTCACACCATGCACAAAAATGAACTCAAAATGGATCTGAGACCTAAATATAAAATCTAAAACAATAAAGATCATGGAAGAAAAAATAGGGACAATGCTACGAGCCCTAATACATGGCATAAACTGTATACAGAACATTATTAACAATGTACAAACACCAGAAAAGAAACTAGATAAATGGGAGATCCTAAAAATCAAACACCTATGCTCATTCAAATACTTCACCAAAAGAGTAAAAGGATTACCTATAGATGGGGAAAAAGTTTTCCGATCAGCGTCTGATCTCTAAAATCTACATGGTGCTACAAAAACTCAACAACAAAAAGACAAATAACCCAATTAAAATATGGGCAAAGGATATGAACAGGTACTTCACCAAAGAAGACATTCAGGCAGCTAACAGATACATGAAGAAATGCTCATGATCATCAGCCATTAGAGAAATGCAAATCATCACTGCAGTGAGATACCATCTCACTCTAACAAGCCTGGCATTAATCCAAAAAACACAAAATAATAAATGTTGGAGAGGTTGTGGAGAGACTGGAACACTTATAAACTGCTGGTAGGAATGTAATCGTACAACCACTTTGGAAATCAATTTGGCACTTCTTTAAAAAGCTAGAAATGAACTGCCAGACGATCCAGGAATCCCACTCCTTGGAATATAACCTAGAGGAATAATAGCCTGTACATGAACAAATAAATGCACACCCACGTTCACTGCAGCACTGTTTACAATAGCAAAATTGGTCCATAGGGTTTCCAGGGAGTGCCTAGGGAATTCGAACTACCGACCTTTTAGTCAGCAGCCGTAGCTCTTAGCCACTATGCAACCAGGGTTTCCTTCACTTCTTTAGGCCCCAGAAAAATGTCATTTGTCAAGGAAGCATTGATTTAAAAAGATGGTAACTGGCCTCTTCTTCCCCAGTAACCGTATCTGCAGCAGATAGTTCTGCTGATATGCATAGTTAAACAGTTAAAAACAAAGTAACATTGAAGCGCCTCCTATTACACTTGGTTGAATGTGTGAGTCTGCTATGTGTACCCCTCATCTCCTCATAAAAATCCTGTATTGTAGATATTATTACCCCATCTTAGAAATAAGAATAGTTATGTAGCTAGTCAATGCCAATATTTACAATGAGATTTGCCTGTTTATAAAGTCTGAAATTTCCACAACTCGGAATGGTAAATAGGTTTCACTTCTTATGCCAACTTGGACTGGTTGGGGATGGCTGGAGCATGGTCTTGAGGGGGATTCTGAGGACAAGCTTCATTCCAGTGAGAATGTGCTATGGGAAAATACACATCTGCCATGAACTTACCCAGGTGGGTGTCATAGACTGAATTGCTTCCCTCCAAAATATGTGCCAACTTGGCTAGGTCACGATTCCCAGTATTGTGTGGTTGTTCATCATTGTATGACCTGATGTACTTATCCTATGTGATGTAAATCCTACCTCTATGATGTTAATGAGGCAGGATTAGAGGCAGTTATGTTAATGAGGCAGGACTCAATCTATAAGATGAGTTTGTATCTTGAGTAAATCTCTTTTGAGATATAAAACGGAGAAGCGAGCAGAGAGGTGAGGGACCTCATTACCAACAAGAAGAACCAGAAGCAGAGCGCTGGGCCCCTGAACTGAGAAGCTCCTAAACGAAGGGAAGATTGATGACAAGGACCTTCCTCCAGAGCCAACAGAGAGAAAAGCTTTCCATTGTAGCTGGCACCATGAATTCGAACTTCTAGGTACCTAAACTGAGAGAGAACACATTTTCTGCTTGATAAAGGCACCCACTTGTAGTATTTCTATTGTAACCGCAGTAGATAACTAAGAAAGTGGGTGAATGCTAGTATATCTGCAAAATATTGAGAACTCTACCTATAGAGTTAGTACATCATCAAGAACCAATGGTATTGAAGGAAGAAGTCCAAGCTACCTTGAAGGCATTGGCACGAAGCAAGGCTCTGAGAATGTATGAAATAACAATTGAGATATTTCAACAAATTGATACAGTGCTGGGGGTGCTTACTCATCTATGCCAAGAAATTTGGGACACAGCTCCTGGCCAACCAGCTGGAAGACATCCATATTTGTACCCATTCCAAAGAAAAATGATCCAACATAATGTTGAAATTATGGAACAATAGCATTAATATCAAACACAAGTAAAATTTTGCTGAAGATCATTCAAAAGGGGTTGCAGCAGTATATCGGCAGAGAACTGTCAGAAATTCAAGCTGAATTCAGAAGAGGACGTGAAACAAAAATATCATTGCTGATGTCAGAGGGATCTGGGCTAAAAGCAGAGAATACCAGAAAAATGCTTACTTGTATTTTATTGACTATGCAAAGGCATTTGGCTGAGTGCATCATAAAAAAATTATGGATAACATTGAGAAGAATGGAAATTCCAGAACACTTAATTGTGCTCATGGGGAACCTATACATAGACCAAAAGGCTGTTGTTTGAACAGAACAAGGGGATACCGTGTGGTTTAAAATCAGGAAAGGTGTATGTGAGGCTTATATCCTTTCATCATACTTATTCAATCTGTATGTTGAACAAATAATCTGAGAAGCTGAACAGTATGAAGAACATGGCATTAGGATTGGAAGAATCAATAACAACCTGTGATATGCAGATGACACAACCTTGTTTGCTGAAAGCCAAGAAGGCTTGAAACTTACTGATGAAGATCAAAGACTACAGCCTTCAGTACGGATTGCACTTTAGCATAAAGAAAACAAATTCCTCAAAATTGGACCAATAAGCAACATCATGATAAATAGAGAAAAGATTGAAGTTGTCAAAGATTTCATTGTACTTTGACCCACAATCCGTGTCCATAGAAGCAGCAGTCAAGAAATCAAACAACATATTGTATTGGGCAAATCTGCTGTAAAAGTCCTCTTTAAACTGTTAAAAAGTGAAGATGTTAATTTGAGGACTAAGATGGGACTGATCCAAGCCATGGTATTTTCAATTGCCTCATATGCACGCAAAACCTGGACAATGAATAAGGAAGACAAAAGAAGAATTGACACCTTTGAATTATGATGTTGGTGAAGAATATGGAATGTATCATGTACTGCCAGAAGAACAAACAAATCTGTCTTGGAAGAAGTAGAGCCAGAATGCTCCTTAGAAGCAAGGATGGGAGACTTCATATTATGTACTTTGGACGTGTTATCTAGAGGGACAAGTCCCTCTAGGAGAACATCATGCTTAGTAAAGCAGAGGGTTGGTGAAAAACAGGAAGACTCTCAGTGAGATGGATTGACACAGTGGCTGCAACATTACACTCAACCATGGCAAGGATTGTGCAGATGGCGCAGGACCAGCCAGTGTTGTGTTCTGTTATACATAGGGTTGCTATGAGTCAGAACCAAGTTGATGACTCCTGAGAACAACAACCTGAGCTAAAGTGGGTAAGTAAGCAGATTCTATTATTTTCTTCCTCTAATACCATTTCTTTCCTCCTCCAAACATTTTAATCGATATGAGATGTCCAGGTGTCCAGAAACTAACTCTTCCAGGCAAATATACATGTTGATGGTTGAACACCTGAGGGTGTTTGGAGAATAAAATGAAGTTTTACTTGTACTTGTACTGTTTACACCTGCCTAGAAATGGTTGCTCTGTGAATGGTCCCATAATGTCTTCTCTAACAAAGATTCTGCACAAGAAAGCATTTAATTTGAAACAGCTTCATGGACCATTTAGATGAAATCCACATTTCTGTGACGGAGTAATGCTGAATGGGTGTTTTCTATTTAATTCCTCTTAGAAAGTTCCAGACCTACGAAAATCTGGAAAGAAAAGCCACTTTAGAGGGTACCTTCTCCAAGCTTCATTTACCCCACTGTACTGAAGGCATTACACCACGTTAGAGGTATTCCCTTGGAAATGGATGGTAATTACAGATGGATGCAGATGATTTGATTGTGTTATTAAGTCTAGGTGATTAGAGACATAATTTGATTCTCTGTAATTTAGCTATTAAGTAAGAAGTTATCAATAAAACCAAAGATGTTAGTATGGTAGGATGGAGGAAGGTTGAAAACTGTCAGCCTCTCTCAAATCCTGCTGCTGCTGTCTCACATTTCCCACCCCAAGGCATCATTTCAGCACTGAGATTATCAGGATGGTTTATATTCATGTGTCACTTTACACTTCTTAAAATGTTATTCCACCAATTATTTCAATTGGACTTGGCAACAGTCTAACAATGAGTTAGAGTGCCGGTTCCATGTCCAATTTACATTTGAGAAAGTTTACCCTTAGTGAGGTCATTAATTGGGAAATTATTACCTGAATTTGAAGAGGTAGAGAAGTAATTCAAAGCACAGATTATAATGAAAAAATAATGCATTACAAAGATGCTGTTGGCTAACCCAATAAAGTACATTATCATGTAGTTTCAAGACTTGGTCCCTTTCACACCCTTCTTTCATTCTTCCACATTCAGCTTATCCCCACAGTCACACAAAAGGACATTCTCTTTCATTGTGGCAGGTCCTGGGTACCCATACTTTTGCCTTGTCATAATGCTGCCATCATCTACTATAAAAATTGGTATCCTGGTAACCCTTCTCATCACCAAAATGACTTTGACCATTTCACTCCAACAAGGCTGGCATTAATCCAAAAAGCACAAAATAATAAATGTTGGAGAGATTGAGGAGAGACTGGAACACTTATACACTGCTGGTGGGAATGTAAAATGGTACAACCACTTTGGAAATCGATTTGGAGCTTCCTTAAAAAGCTAGAAATAGAGTTACCATACAATCCAGCAATCCCACTCCTTGAAGTATATCCTAGAGAAATAAGAGCCTTCACACGAAGAGATACATGCACACCCACGCTCATTGCAGCACTGTTTACAATAGCAAAAAGATGGAAGTAACCAAGATGCCCATCAACAAATGAATGGATAAATAAAGTATATTCACACAATGGAATACTACCCATCAATAACAGTGATGAATCTGTGAAACATTTCATAACATGGAGGAATCTGGAAGGCATTATGGTGAGTGAAATTAGTTGCAAAAGGACAAATATTGTATGAGTCCACTATCATAAGAACTCAAGAAATAGTTTTAAAACAGAAAATATTCTTTGATGGTTACAAGGGTGGGAGGGAGGGAGATAGTATACAATAATTATTTTAGGTAAAGAGAAAAAGAACAAACAATACAGGAGAGGTCAGCACAACTGGACTAAACCAAAAGCAGTTTCCTGAAGGCCAGAGTAGCAGGGATGGGGTTCTGGGGACCATGGTTTCAGGGGACATCTAGGTCAACTGGCATAACGCAATGTATTAACGTGAATGTATTGAGAAAATATTCTGCATCCCACTTCGGTGAGTGGGATCTGGGGTCTTCAACGCTAGCAAGTGGCCATCTAAGATGCATCAATTGGTCTCAACCCACCTGGAGCAAAGGAAAATGAAGAACACCAAAGATACAACATGAATATGAGCGCAAGAGACAGAAAGGGCCACATAAACCAGAGACTACAACAGCCTGAGACCAGAAGAACTAGATGGTGCCCGGCTACAAAAGATGATTGCCTTGACAAGGAATACAACAGAGGATCCCTGATGGAGCAGGAGAACAGTGGGATGCAGACCTCAAAATCTCATAAAAAGACCAGGCTTAATGGTCTGACTGAGACTAGAGGGACTCTGGAGGTCATGGTCCCCAGACATTCTGTTAGCCCAAGGCTGGAATCATTCCCAAAGCCAACTCTTTAAACAGGGATTGGACTGGACAGAAAATGATACTGGTGAGGAATGAGCTTCTTGGCTCAAATAGACAAGAGACTATGTGGGCAGCTCCTGTCTAGAGGCGAGATAAGAAGGCAGAGGGTGACAGGAGCTGGCTGAATGGGCATAGGGAATACAGGGGAGAGAGGAGGAGTATGCTGTCTCGTTAGGGGCAGAACAGCTAGGAGTGCACAGGAAGGCGTGTACAAGTTTTTGTATGAGAGACGGATGTGTTTTGTAAACTTTCACTTAAAGCACAATAAATAAAAAAAGAAAAGTTCCCCCCTGTGAATAACCAAAGGAAGCATTGCGAACAGCACACATGAGACAGGAATTTTGTGCACTTCATTGTGGGAAGCCAGCCCAGGTAGCCTGTCGGGCCGTTAGAGACAATCAAAAAGTGGATTATTAAGGAACTACAATTAGGGAGCTACAAAATCCACAAATCCAAGCAAAGCCTAATCCAGTGTGTAACCCCACAGCAGGTAAAGAGATTGTCCAGTTTCTCCGCTACCACGCAAGCAGCCCGTATTTAAATCTGATGTTTTATAGTTTTTTTTAATTCAATTCATAATTTTAATGTTCCATTTATAAATGTAATAAGTGTGTTCAAGAGGAAAGAGATTAAACCTGTGATTCAAGTGAAAAAAAAAATGACTTTGAATTAAGACACAGTAATTACAGGCCCCTCCCATTGACTTTGAAAAGCAAATAAATGTATAGGTACATTTTTTATTTGAAGGTTTTTTTTCCTCCAGCAAAAAAGAAAATTGTACACTTGTAGGTAAAAATAATCTGCGATAATTGTTAAGACTACAAATTTCCCCGAGAATGAGACTTAGTTGAACTGTCTTTGTTGAAACCCAGGAATATACATCTTTAACAAGCAAGATAAAAGAATTGAATTCAAGTAATTTTTGAGAACATAGCAACACTGCAATTAGAGGGATGACAGATATAGTACAATGGGACAATTACAAATGTCCTTAATCTTCTAAAAGTTTGTAGCTATGTTCTTCATCTATATTCTTGTCTCTCTTCTGATAAGTTTCTTCGTCTGGAATGCATTCCTGAGAAAGACCACTAACCTCTACATTCTGACACCATCTAGGGCAGGCCATAAAAGTATGGCTAGTACAGTGGTGTCACTAGGGTTGGTGTCACCCAGTATGTAAACTCATGATGTCACCCCCCCACACACACACTCTTCCCCCCAGGGGATGAGCCCCCTCCCACCTCAGTGGATGGAGCAGCCTGGCCCTACCCCTGTAGACACTGCCTCCCCACCATGGCTCCCCGTATCTCCTCTCTACTCCCATTAGCCAAGGCAGAGACTCTCCTCTCTGCCCAATAGCAGGCTCTGTGCCCCAGCCACCTGCACCCTGGCTGAGGGGGGGTGATGGAGGGGACTGGGGGAGGGTGAGGAGTTACCACACTGGGTGCTGGGTGACACCAACCCTAGTGGTGCCACTGCGTTGGCAGCTCCTCCCCCCACAGTGCTGGCCTGCCCATGGTGGACCCTAGGGTTGTCATTTGGTGTCGCCCGCTCTGACAGTGTCAGAGGGTGCAGTCCACACACTGCTATCCCCCTTGTGATGCCACTGGGCTAGTAGCTATCACGTTGGACTGCACAGCTCAAATTCCTGGATTTGCTTGTCCATACATCACTAGGCTTTTATTCATTACTCGCTGACCCTCTCTGAGGCATTACAGCTCAAAAGGCTACTACAGTATGAAGCAGAACTTTACTTCTTTGTTCTCATGCTGACTAATATTTAAACTTGAGCTTTGTCATCAGTAATGTGAATATAAAAAACCTTACTATTTTCTAGAGATTTTCTGAGGAGCATTTGGAGTAAGACATATTTGTATTTTTTTTAATGCACTTCACTCAGTAAACATAACATTCCAAGAGAAGAAATTCTTATGTGGTGTTTCCCTGGGCAAATATGTATATAATACATGAAGAAATGGGAAGGAGATCTAGGAGGGAAAAGGTGCCAGGGAAAGTAGGCTGCTGCTCCTGCTGAATGGCCTGCTTCAGGGGTGCTTCTTGCTTAATGTTAAACCGAAGAAGCCTTCTTTTAAATAAGCCAGCATAGTCATCTTTAGTCATCTAACATTCCCGTGAAAGAGAAGAGAGTAAAAGAAAGATCTCACATTATGCCAGTTGGCTTATTATACATTTATCCTTCCTTTCCTCAGAGTCAGAATTTCAAGGCTGGAAGGAGTTACAGACTGCACTGTGCGTTGGTTTCCAAGTGTTAAGATTTTTACAAACTGTTGTTGTTGTTAGGTGCCCTCGAGTTGGTTCTGACTCACAGCGGCCTTACGTACAACAGAACTAAACATTGCCCTGTCCTGTGCCATCCTCACAATCTTTGCTATGTTTGAGTCCATTGTTGCAGCCACTGTGTCAGTCCACTTCATTGAGTGTCTTCCTCTTTTTTGCTGACCCTCCACTTTACCAAGCATGATGTCCTCCTCCAGGGATTGATCCCTCCTGATACATGTCCAAAGTATTTGAGACAAAGCCTTGCCATTCTTGCTTCTAAGGAGAATTCTGGCTGCACTTCTAAGACAGATTTGGTTGTTCTTTAGTCCGTGATATATTCAATATTCATCACCAGCACCATAATTCAAAGGTATCAGTTCTTCTTCCATCTTGCTTATTCACTGTCCAGGTTTTGCGTGCATATGAGGTAATTGAAAACACTATGGTTTGGGTCAGGCACACCTTAGTCCTCAAAGTGGTATTCTTGCTCTTTAACAGTCTAAAGAGGTCTCATGCAGCAGATTTCCCCAATGCAATACATCATTTGATTTCTTCTTTTTATTTCCTTTACTGAAATTTAGATGAAGCTTTACCAAACTAGTTTCTCATCAAACAGTTAGTACACACATTGTTGTATGATGTTGGTTAACAACCCCACGACATGTCAACACTCTCCTTTCTCAACCCTGGGTTCTCTATTACTAGATTTCCTATTCCCTCCTGGTGCACCCCTTTAGTCCATGGGCCTGTTCAATCTATGGCTGAAGGGTGAACCTCAGGAGTGGCCTTGTTACTGAGCTGAAAGGGTGTCCGGGGGCCATACTCTCAGAGTTTCTCCAGGCTTTGTCAGGCCAGCAAGTCTGGTCTTTCTTTCTGAGTTACAATTTTGTTCTACATTTTTCTCCAGCTCTATCTGGGACCCTCTATTGTGATCCCTGTCAGGGCAGTCAGTGGTGGTAGCCGGGGACCATCTAGTTGTACTGGACTCTCAGTCTGGTGGAGGTCATGGTAGATGGGGTCCATTAGTCTTTTGGACTAATCTTTCCCTTGTCTTTGATTTTCTTCATTCTCCCTTGCTCCAGACTGAGTGAGACCAGTGGAGTATCCTAGATGGCTGCTCACTGGGATGTAGAACATTTTCTTTATGAACTCTGTTATGCCAATTGAGCTAGATGTTCCCTAAGACCATGGTCCCCACAGCCCCCAGCCCAGGAATTTGGTCCCTTAGATACTTTGGATGTGTCTATGGAGCTACCATGGCCTTGCCTTTTACAGGTTATGCTGGCTTCCCCAGTATTGTGTCCTGTTTTACCATTCACCAAAGTTACCACTTATCTATTGTCTATTAAGTGTTTTTCCATCCCCACCGTTCCCCTCCCTCATAACCATCAAATATTGTTTCTTTTTGTATGTAAACTTTTTCATGAGTTTTTACAGTAATGGTCACATACAATATTTGTCCTTTTGTGATTGACTTATTTCACTCAGCATAATGTCCTCCAGATGCGTCCATGTTATGAGGTGCTTCACAGAGTCATCCTTGTTCTTTAGCATTGTGTAATACTCCACTGTGTATATGTCCCACAGTTTGTTTATCCATTCATCTTTTGATAGGCATCTAGGTTGTTTCATCTTTTTGCTATTGTAAACAATGCTGCAATTAACATGGGTGTACATACATCTATTTGTGTGAAGACTCTTATTTCTCTAGGATATATTCCTAGGAGTGGGATTGTAGATCATACAGTTTTTCTATTTATAACTTTCTAAGGAAGTGCCTAAAAAAAAAAAAAAAATTTTTTTTTAAGGAAGTACCATATCATTTTCCAAAATGGTTATATCATTTTACATTCCCACCAGCAGTGCATAAGAGTTCTGATCTTCCCACAGCCTTTCCAGCATTAGTTATTTTCTGTTTTATTGACTCATGCCAGTAATGCTGGGGTGAGATGGTAGCTCATTGCGGTTTTGATTTGCATTTCTCTGATGGCTAGAGATTGTGAGCATTTCCTCATGTGTCTGTTGGTCACTTGAATGTCTTCTTTGGTGAAGTGTCTGTTCATTTCCTTTGCCCATTTTTCAATTGGATTATTTGTCTTTTTGTTGTAGAGGTGCTGGATTTTCTCGTGGATTTTAGAGACTAGACTTTTGTCTGATTTGTAATGGCCGGTTTTATTTTCTCAGTCTGTAGTTTCTCTTTTTATTCTTTTGGTGAAGTCTTTTGATGAGCATAAGTGTTTAATTTTTAGAAGATCCTAGTTATCTAGCTTATCATCTGGAGCTTGTGTGTTGTTGGTTGTGATTTTTACGCTGTTAATGCCATGTATTAGGGCTTCTAGCATTGATCCTGTTTTTTCTTCTATAAACTTCATGGTTTTTGGCTTTATATTTACGTCTTTGGTCCATTTTGAGTTAGTTTTTGTATATGATGTGAGGTATGAGTCCTGTTTCATTTTTTTTGCAGATGGACATCCAGTTTTGCCAGCACCATTTGTTAAACAGATTGTCTTTTCTGCATTTGATGGATTTGGGGAACTTGTTGAAGATCAGTTGACCACAGGTGGATGGATTTATATCTGGGTTCTCAATTCTGTTCCATTGGTCAATGTATCTGTTGTACCAATACCAGGCTGTTTTGACTATCGTAGCTGTATAGTAGTTTCTGAGATCAGGTGGTGTGAGTCCTACTTTCTTCTTCTTCTTCTTCTTCAATAGTGCTTTACTTATCCAGGGCTTCTTCCCTTTTAAATATAAAGTTAATGATAAGTTTTTCCATCTCTTTGAAGGATGTTGTTGGTATTTGGATGGGATTGCATTGTATTTGTAAATTACTTTGGGTAGAATTGTCATTTTCACAATGTTGAGTCTGCCTATCCACGACCATGGTATGTTTTTCCATTTATGTATATCTCTTTTGTTTTCTTGCAGTAGTGTCTTGTAGTTTTCTTTGTATAGGTCTTTTACATCCCTGGTTAGATTTATTCCCAAGTATTTTATTTATTTAGGGGTTATTATAAATGGTATGGTTTCCTGTTTTTCTTTTCATCGTTTTCTTTATTGGAGTATAGGAATCCAACTGATTTTTGTGTTTACCTTGTATCCTGCTGCTCTGCTGAATCTATTACTTCCAGCAATTTTCTCATGAAGTCTTTTGAATTTTCTTAGTATATCATCCACAAAAAGGGACGTTTAACTTCTTCATTACCAATTTGGATACCCTTTATTTCTCTTTCTTGCCTTATTGCTCTAGCTTAGACTCTCAACACAGTGTTAAATAGGAGTCGTGATAAAGGGCATCCTTGTCTTTTTCCTCTTCTCAAGGGGAGTGTTTTTAGCCTCTCTCCATTGAGAATGATGTTGGCCATTGGTTTTGCATAGATGCCCTTTATTATGTTGAGAAATTTCCCTTCTATACCTATTTTATTGAGAGTTTTTATCAGGAATGGGTGTTGGACTTTGTCGAATGCCTTTTCTGCATTGATTGAGATGATCATGTGATACTTCTCTTTCCTTTTATTTATGTGATGGATGACATTGATTGATTTTCTAATGTTGAACTATCTTTGCATACCAGGTATGACTCCTACTTGGCCATGGTGTATTATTTTTTTGATATGATGCTGAATTCTATTGGCTGGAATTTTTCCATCTATATTCATGAGAGATACTGCTCTGTAATTTTCTTTTTTTGTGGTGTCTTTGCCTAGTTTTGGTACCAGGGTTATGCTGATACCAGTATTCCTTCCTTTTCTATGTTCTGAAATAGTTTGAGTAGTATTAGTGTAAGCTCTTCTCTGAATGTTTGGTAGAATTCTCCAATGAAGCCATCTGGGCCAGGACTTTTTTTGGTTGGGAGTTTTTTTTTTTTTTTTTTTAAATTACCATTTCAATTTCTTCTCTTGTTAGGGGTGTGTTCAGATTTTCAATGTCATTTTGTGTTAGTTTTGGTAGGCAGTGTGTCTCTAGATATTCGTCCATTTCCTCTAGGTTTTCAAATTTTTTGGAGTATAGTGTTTCATAATACTCTGTTATGATCCTTTTTATTTCAGTTGGGTCTGTTGTAATGTCCCTCATTTCATTTTTTATTTTTAATTTTTTTGTGTTCTCTCCCATTTTTCTTCTGTCAATGTGGCCAGCAGTTTGTCAATTTTATTGATCTTTTCAAAGAACCAACTTTTGGTTTTGTTGATTGTTTCTATTGTTTTTCTAGTCTCAATTTCATTTATTTCTGCTCTGATCTTTATATTTTCCTTTCTTCTGGTGGCCGTGGACGTCTTTTGCTGTTTTCTTTCTGTTTGTTCAAGTTGTTTAACTAATGCTTGGGTTTTGTCTCTTTCTGCTTTTTGATATGTGCATCTAGAGCTATAAATTGACCTCTGAGGACTGCCTTTGCTGTGTCCCAAAGGTTTTGGTATGATGGGTTTTCATTCTCGTTTTATTCTAGGAACTTTTTGATTCCATCTTTGATTTCTTCTATTACCCAGTGGTTTTTAAGCAGGGCGTTATTCAGTTTCCATGTAATTGATTGTTTTTCTTTACTTTCTTAATTTCTACTTTGATGGCATTGTGGTCAGAGAAGATACTTCTTATTATCTCAGTGTTTTGGGTTTTGTTGAGGGTTGCTCTATTGCCTAAGATGTGGTCTATTCTGGAGAACGTTACATGTGCATTGGAAAATAATGTGTACTTTGCAGCTGTGGGGTGTAGTGTTCTATACATGTCTATAAGATCAAGTTGGCTGATTGTGGTCTTTAACTCTTCTGTATCTTTGTTGAGTTTCTTTCTAGATGTTTCGTCCTTTACTGAGAGTTGTCTGTTGAAGTCTCCTACTATTATTGTGGAACTGTCAGTTTCTATTTTCAGTGCTTTTGGAGTTTGTTTTATGTATTTTGGGGCCCTGTCATTGGGAGAATAGATGCTTATTATGGTTAAGTCTTCATGATGGATCATCCCTTTAATCATCATCTAGTGCCTTTCTTTGTCTTTTATGGTGGATTTTGTTTTAAAGTCTATCTTATCTGAGATTAGTATTGCCATTCCTGCTCTTTTTTGGTAGTTATTTGATTGATATATATTTTTCCATCCTTTGATATCTAATAAATTTATGTTTTTGCTTCTAAGGTGTGTCTCTTGTAGACAGCATATTGATGGATCCTGTTCTTTTATCCATTTTGTCAGTCTGTGTCTCTTTATGGGTGCATTTAGGCCATTTACATTCAGTGCAATTATTGATAGGTGTGAGTTTATTGCTGTCATTTTGTAGTGCTTTTTTGGGGGTTTATATTTATTTAACATTTTCTTTGTTCCTCTTGCTGTCTTGTGCTGAGTTCCTTTTGTTTGTTTTTTATTGAGACTTTAAATTTTTCTGTATTTTGATGAGGAGGTTTGTTAACTTTCTTTGTGGTAACCCTGAAATTTACCCGTATCTTCCTAGTGTTCAACCAGTCTATTATTACTTGGTATCTCCTTACCTTCCTCTCCACTAGAAAGTTCTATACCTCAGCCATTTATTCCCTCTTTTATTGTTCTGATGGCGTTGCCATTTATTTATTAACTTCTCTGGTTCCCTGTTGCAAGTGTTTTGGTTTTGGATAGTCCTTGAGAGTTCATTTCCTAGGTTGGTGTCTGGTTGGTACAATCTTGCATCCTAGATTCAGGCTGTGGTCTGCCTTTGTTTGTTCTCAGACTGAAGGAATCCATTTAATAATTTTTGTAAGTTTGGTTTGGTTTTTACATATTCCCTTAATTTCTGTTTATCTGGAAATGTTCTCATTTCACCATCATATATGAACGAAAGTTTGCAGGACATATTATTCTTGGTTGGCACTGTTTTTTCTTTCAAGATTTTATATATATCTTTCTATTGCCTTCTTGCCTGCTTGGTTTCTGCTGAACAATCAGAGCTTAGTCTTATTGTTTCTTATTGTGACTTTTTGTTTTCCTTGAGCTGCTTGCAGGATTTTTTTCTTTGTCTTCGGTTTGGTTTTAGTGAGTGTGATTATGATATGCCTTGGTGTTTTTCTTTCGGGGTCTATCCTATAGGGGGTTTGTTGAGCTTCTTGGATGGTCAGCTTTTCATCACTCATGATATTAGGGAAGTTTCTGTCAGCAATTCTTCAATGATTCTCTGTGTTTTCTGCTTTCTCTCCCTGTTCTGGAACTCCGATCACTAGCAAATTTTTGCTTTTGATTGTATCCCACATAATTCTCAGGGTTTCTTCATTTTTTTTTTCTTTCTGATTTTTCCTCAAACAGAGCTGTATCCAAATATTTGCCTTCAATTTTGCTGATTCTGTCTCCCATCATTTCAAACCTGCTCCTCAGCCCTTCTATGACACTGTTAATTTCTGAAATCTTGTTTATCATTTGGATTTCTAATTGTTGTTTTTGTATGATTTCCAGTTGTGAATTTATTTTGGCATTTTGTTCCTGTATTACTTTCCTGAATTGTTCCATTATTTTCTGTATTTTCCGTGAATTTGTCTGCCTTTTCCAAAATTTTGTCTATTTTTTCCTCATTTTTGTGTGTGTTTTGCTTCAACTCTTGGATTGCTCTGAATATTAGAGATTTGAATTCCCTGTCAGACAGTTCTAGTGCTTTTTCTTCTACTGGAAAGTCATCTAGTGTTTTTTGTGGACACCTACTGAAACCATCCTGTCCTGTTTTTTTTTTTTATGTTTTGATATAGACTGCTGTCTGTGACACATTCAGTAGTTATTTTCTTCATTTCTTGATTGCAGATTTGTTTGTTTCGTCCTGCTTTTTTTGTTTTATTTGGTTATGTCTGAGCAGGTGGGCTGTGTGTTCTTTGTTTTCTTGTCTGCAGTCATGATACTTTTCACCTCCTAGTCCAATGGGCATGGCCAGTCATTCAACTGTGGTGCAGCAGGGCAGGTCCAGCTGAAGGGGTGGGGTTGGGAATGCATTGTTTGTGGCACATACTAGGGCTGACAGGGTGGGCCAGGAATCAGTGCTGGGCAGGTTACAGTAGCCATGCCTTTTCTGCTCAGGGGTATGATGTTTAGTGCATGGTGCAGGTAAGCAGGAAAGAGGGGTGAGGTTGTGATGTGTGGAGCTAATAGGGGTATGGGAAAGAGGAGAGAGAGGAGAAAGAAACAGGAACCAAATACAAACAAGAGAACAAAGAAAAAAAAGAGTGCTAAGGATGCTTGACATTGCAGTGGAGAAATGAGATATTGAGAAATGGAGAAAAGAAAAAAACAAAAAACAAGAGGAAGTGAAAAAGAAAGAAAATAAACTAGATAAAAATTTGGAAAAGAAAAGAAAAGCTCCCAGGAGTCCCAGAGTCCCACCAGTGGGGCTGCTAAGACCAGAGAAGTCACTCCCAGGCTGTGCAGTATAGCATGGCTAGTGGGGGTATAGATGTTACACAGCACCAGGTATTCAGGAGACAAGAGAAGAAGATAAATGTAGAGAGACGAGAACTGAGAAAGGAAGAAAGACAGAAACGTAAAAAGAGAGAGAAAAGAAAAAAGAAAAAAAAAGAAATGACCTCAGGGATCACACCAACGTGGCTGAGTAGACTGGGGGATTGGCTCCTGAGCCATGCAATGCAACCAGCTAGAAGGGGCTCTCAAGCTGTGAAAAGAAAAAGAAAACAAAGCAAAACAAGACCAAAAAAAAAAAAAAAAAAGCCCCAGTGATCCCACCAATGTAGCATTGCAGGCCAGGGGAGTGGTTCCCCATTCAAACATGGCTTCACAGCCTTTCAAAAAGAAGCAAAGTTGGCACACAGAGCCAGGTGTTCCAGAGATATGACAAGGAGGTGGTAATAGGCACAGAAGAAACCAAAAGAGACGGAAAGAACCAACACCAGCCCAGGGGCCTGACCAGTGTGGGCAGGGTGAATCTAAGCAGCCTGACGCCAAAACATTTGCCTCCCAGCTAAGAGACTGCAGCTGACGGGTAGCAGAGGACACAGAAGCCGGGGGAGAAGAAGGGGTTAGGAAAGCATATATCGCTCATTACTGGGTGGTCTGTCTTCTGCTGGTAACTTGGTGAAGCTGCTTTTCCTTACTCTCTGTCCAGTGATCTCCAATATGGGTGGGGCAAATCCAAGTGGGGTGAATGCTGCACTTCCCAGCCAGCCAAGGCAATGCAGCCAGCCAGGAAGTTCAGAGAGAGAGCAGCGGGGAGAGAACGGGGGGTGGGAAAGTGTGTATGGCTGGATAGCAGATGCTCCATCTCCTGCTGAGAATTCTGCGAAGCTGCTTTCCTGTGCTCCCTGTCTGCTGATCCCTGACAGGAGTCCCACAGGGGCAGACCTGTGCTGAGTTAGCTGATGGGGCACGCTGCATGTATCTCTCCCTGCTCTCTGTCCTCTGTAAGTTTCTTATTCCATTCGATGCTTGGCTGAGTTCTTTATCTCTTCATTTGACACATCAGGTACCAGGAATGATGTTTATCTGTTTTACTTAGTTTTTCAGGTCTTTGCTGTGGAGGGACGGTGCAGTGCTTCTGTCTATGGTGCCATGTTGGCCAGAAGTCCATCATTTGATTTCTTGACTGGTGCTTACATGGGCCTTAATTAAGGTTCCAAGTACAATGAAATCCTTGACAACTTCAATCTTTTCTCCTTTTACCATGACGTTGCTTATTGGTCTAGTTGTGAGAATTCTTGTTTTCTTTTTGTTGAGATGTAATCAGTAATGAACGCTGTAGTCTTTTATCTTCATCAGTAAGTACTTCAAGTCGTCTTCACTTTCAGCAATCTAGGTTGTGTATATGCTTATCACAAGTTGTTAATGAGTCTTCCTCCAGTCCTGACACTGCCTTCTTCTTATATAGTCCAGCTTCTTGGATTATTTGCTCAGCATACAGATTGAATAAGTATGGTGAAATGATACAACCCTCAGGCACACATTTCCTGACTTTAAACCATGCACTATCCACTTGCTGTGTTCAAATGACTGTCTCTTAGTCTATGAACAGGTTCCTCAGGAGCACAATAAAGTGTTCTGGAATTCCCATTCTTCACAATGTTATCCATAATTTGTTATGATCCATGCAGTCAAATGCCTTTGCATAGTCAATAAAACACACATAAACATATTCCTGGTATTCTCTGCTTTCAGCCAAGATCCATCTGGCATCAGCAATGATATCGTTTTCCATGTCCTCTTCTGAATTCAGCTTGAATTTCTGGTAGTTCCCTGTCGTGTACTGCTGCAACAACTTTTCAATGATCTTCAGCAAAATTTTACAAGCTGGTAAAATAAAATTAAAATTTGAAATATGGAAAGGGCCTCTAATATTATTATATTTTGCAATCTGTGGTTTTGCCTTTAAGACTTTAGAATAATGTGAATAATGAGGGACAGAAGTCAGAAGGGAAAATACTCACGCTGCCTACAACTTTAGAAAAGTAGGGCCTTAAATGTTTACCTTGTTGTTGTTGAGTTGGTTCCAATGCATAGCAACCCTATGCACAACAGGAGGTAACACTGCCTGGTCCTGCGCCATCCTTACAATCATTGTTATGCTTGAGCCCATTGTTGCAGCCACTGTGTCAATCCATCTCTCTGAGGGTCTTCCTCTTTTCGACTGACGCTGTACTCTACCAAGCATGATGTCCTTCTCCAGGGACTGATTCTTCCTGATAACAAGTCCAAATATGTAAGACATCATCCTTGCTTCTAAGGAGCATTCTGATTGTACTTCTTCCAAGACAGATTTGTTCATTCTTTTGGTAGTCTGTGGTATATTCAATATTCTTCAACAAAACCACAATTCAAAGGCATCAATTCTTCTTTAGTCTTCCTTATTCATTGTCCAGCTTTCACATGCATATGGTGTGATTGAAAATACCAAGGCTTGGGTCAGGCGCACCTTAGTCTTCAAGGTGACAGCTTTGCTTTTCAACACTTTAAAGAGGGCCTTTGCCACAGATTTGCCCAATGCAATGTGTCTTTTGATTTCTTGACTGCTGCGTTCACGGGTGTTGATTGTGGATCCAAGTAAAATGAAACTCTTGACAACTTCAATCTTTTTCCGTTTTTAATGATGTGGCTTATTGGTGCAGTTGTGAGGATTTTTGTTTTCTTTATGTTGAGGTGTAATACATACTGAAGGGTGTGGTCTTTGATCTTCGTCGGTAAGTGCTTCAAGTCCTCTTCACTTTCAGCAAGCAAGGTTGTGTCATCTGCATAACACAGGTTGTCACTGACCCTGATGATCCTCTAATAGTCCAGCTTTTCGTATTATTTGCTCATCATACAGACTGACTAGGCATGGTGAAATGATACAACCCTGACACACACATTTCCTGACTTTAAAGTACTCAGTATCCCCTCGTTCTGTCCGAACAACTGCCTCTTGATCTACATACAGGTTTCTCATGAGCACAGTTAAATGTTCTGAAGTTCCCATTCTTTGCAATGTTATCAGTAATTGGTTATGATCCACACAGTCAAATGCCTTTGCATATTCAATTAAACAGAGATAAACGTCCCTCTGGTATTCTCTGCTTTCAGCCAGCATCCATCCAACATCTGAAATGATATCCCCAGTTCAACGTCCACTTCTAAATCCAGCCTGAATTTCCAGTAGTTCCATGCTGATATATCACTGCAGCCGCTTTTGAATGATCTTAAGCAAAGTTTGAATTGGCTTTGAAGAAAGCGTAGATTTTTAAGGTATATAGAAATGGAATATTTGAAGAAGGTGGGCTGTGAATCTCATATGCTGCTTCTAAAGCATTCTTCCTCTTGTTTCATAACTATCCTGGCTCCTTTGTGTCTCACACCTCTGGCTGTATTGTTCTTCCCCTTTAATGTAACTGCATATTACCAAGCTCTTGATATACTGCTGCAACTGCTTTTGAATGATCTTCAGCAAAATTTTGCTCGAATATGATATTGTTTGATAATTTCTGTGCTTGGTTGGATCACTTTTCTTGGGAATAGGCATAAATGTAGATCTCTTCCAGTCAATTGGCCAGGAAGCTGTCTTCCGTATTTCTTGGCATAGACAAGTGATCACTTCCAGTGCTGCATCCCATTTCAATTGATATTCCATCAATTCCTGGAGCCTTGTTTTTCACCAATGCCTTCAGTGCAGTTTGGACTTCTTCCTTCAGTACCATCGGTTTCTGATCATATGCTACCTCTTGGAATGGTTGAACGTTGACTAATTCTTTTTGGTATAATGACTCTGTGTATTCCTTCAATCTTCTTTTGATGCTTCCTGCATCGTTTAATATTTTCCCCATAGAATTCTTCACTATTGCAACTTGAGGCTTGAATTTTTTCTTCAGTTCTTTCAGCTTGAGAAACACCGAGTATGTTCTTCTCTTTTGGCTTTCTATCTGCAGCTCTTTGCACATGTCATTCTAATACTTTGTCTTCTCGAGCTGCCCTTTGAAATCTTCCATTCAGTTCTTTTGCTTCATCATTTCTTTCTTTTGCTTTAGCTGCTCAATGCTCAGGAGCAAATTTCAGAGACTCCTCTGAAATCCATCTTGGTCTTTTCTTTCTTTCCTGTCTTTTCAATGACCTCTTGCTTTCTTCATGTATGATGTCCTTGATGTCATTCCATAAATCATCTGGTCTTCCTTCGTTAGTGTTCAACTTGTCAAATCTATTCTTGAGATGGTCTCTAAATTCAGGTGGGTTACACTCAAGGTCGTACTTTGGCTCTCGTGGACTTTCTCTGATTTTCTTCAGTTTCAACTTGAACTTGCATATGAGCAATTGATGGTCTGTTCCACAATCGGCCCCTGGCCTTGTTCTGACTGATGATATTGAGCTTTTTCCTCGTCTCTTTCCATAGATACAGTCGATTTGATTCTTGTGTATTCTATCTGGCAAGGTCCAGGTCGCTGTTTATGTTGGTGAAAAAAGTTATTTGCAATGAAAAATTTGTTAGTCTTGCAAAATTCTATCATTTGATTTCTGGCATTTTTTCTGCCACCAAAGCCATATCTTCCAATTACTGATCCTTCTTTCTTATTTCTAACTTTTGCATTCCAATCACCAGTAATTATCAATGCATCTTGATTGCATGTTCAATGAATTTCAGACTGCAGAAGCTGATAAAAATCTTCAGTTTCTTCATCTTTGGCCTTTGTGGTTGGTGCATAAATTTGAATAATAGTCGTATTAACTGGTCTTCCCTGTAGACATATGGATATTATCCTATCACTGACAGCATTGTACTTCAGGAGAGATTTGAAATGTTCTTTTTGACGATGAATGCAACACCATTCCTCTCCAAGTTGTCATTCCTGACATAGTAGACTACATGACTGTCCAATTCAAAATAGCCAACACCAGTCCATTTCAGCTCACTAATACCTAAGATATCCATATTTATACATTCCATTTCATTTTTCATGATTTTTAATTTTCCTAGATTCATACTTCGTACATTCCAGGTTTTGATTATTAATGGATGTTTGCAGCTGTTTCTTCTCATTTTGAGTCGTGCCACTTCAGCAAATAAAGCTCCAGAAAGCTTGACTCTGTCCACATCATTAAGATTGACTCTACTTTGAGGAGGCAGATCTTCCCAGTAATCTTTTGAGTGCCGTTCAACCTGGGGGGCTCATCTCCTGACACTATGTTGGACAATGTTCTGCTGCTATTCATAAATTTTTCACTGGACAATTCTTTTCAGAAGTAGACTGCTGGGTCCTTCTTTCTAGTCTGTCTTAGCCTGGAAGCTCAGCTGAAACCTGTCCTCCATGAGTGACCCTGCTGGTATCTGGCATAGTTTCCAGCATCACAGCAACACACAAACCCACACAGTATAACAAACTGAGAGACATGTGGGGGGACTGTTTTCCATGATGGTCTTTATATTCCAAACTAGTAGTACAGGTCATGTGGGTTACATTTAAAATTAAGGGTGGTCTTCCTAAGGAAATACAATTTGTTGTTATAACTTCATTTGTGACCCCATATATATATTTTAAATCGTGCTAAAAACTGGGGTATAAAAGAACATGAAGCTAAGATTCCAGTCATCAAGGATCTGGCACTCTGTTGGGAGAGACAAAATTAGATGAGAACCACCCAGGCAAGAGATGAGCTTTACATCATCAAGTGCTAAACTAGTTGTTACAGGAAATGAACATCATCAGGGGCCTATAAAGGGACATGAGTAGACTGAAGAAGAACTGGAAGTCTTTATGAGTAATGGGAATTTGAATTGGCCTTGAAGGAAGGGTAGTTTTTAGGTATATGGAAATGGAATATTTGAAGAAGGTGGATTGTGAGTCTCATATGCTGCTTCTAAAGCATTCCTCCTTCTGTTTTATAACTACCCTGGCTCCTTTGTGTGGTTCTTCCCCTTTAAGGTTACTGCATATTACCGAGCTCTTGATTTCTCCCTCTCCTTTTTTACACATTATTATGTAACCTACAAGCTTCCTTTCATTCCTAACCTTTATCCTCATCTAGGGTGAATTCAACATCAGGTGCACAGTCCATCTAGAAGAATGCATGTTGGTTGCATGACCATAAGCAGTGTCTTCCTTTTCCACTTCACTCCATGTCAACCACCCACTCAACAGTCAGAACCTCCGAAACTACTATCTTGTACATCTTCTCTCTGCCCACAAACATTGAACTTCAGATCCCTTTCTGAGGTGACCCAGAGCAACTTCTCTTTAACTTCATGACCTCTACTCCTTCCTCCACTCCACTTTCTCTCTGTAAGACTGCTCTTGGGTTCACTTACACAGTTTGGATTCCATGGGCCATCATCACAATCATACTGTAGCAAGTCCTTGTTTAGTACCCATGTTTCCTGTAGCTGCATCAGAGGAGGCTGAAGAAAGCAGATAAAACAAAATAGGTTCTTAATCACCAAAAGAATCACCATTAAACCCCTGTTTTTTTTTTTTTTTTTTTTTTTTTAGGTATGTCTTATGGTATGTCTGGGAAACTCTAGGGAAAAGTCAGACCAAAATCTATTTGTGAAGAGCTTAATGCATATATTTCCCTTATAGGTCTTGGACTACAGCACAAATGCAGGGTAACAGACCCCACGTCTAAATACCTAAAGTTATAACTCCAACTAACAAAGTGTTAAATAAAATATGTTCTATCTTCCTGACTTGAAAAATACACTTTCATAACAACATGGAAGGCCAGGTATCAATATAGTATTCTTGGGCTCCTTAGAATTCTGTGGAACTGGGAACTTGGGACAAACAAACAAAATAACAGCCCATGGCCTTCTGTCTTCTAATCCCAAGACTATTGTCCTCCCACATGACTGTAGTCTTCAGCATGTGGAAATTTAGACAATACACCCATCTACCCTGCTCATTGCCACTGCCCTGTGATCTCTCCTACGGCCTGAAGGTGCACATAATCAGAAATTTGTCAGATTTTTGGAGGACAGACATGAGGAAGAATCCCAGATAGGCCAGTGAAACTGGTTTAAGTGATCTGAACAGGTAATACTGGGCAAAGCCTGTCCTAGAGGCTTGGGTTGGGCATGGCTAAAGAATGTGGCTATACAGCAGAGGACCAGAGTGGAACCTTCTAAACATAGCATTCAGGGTACGGGCCCCTCTTGCCAAGGTATGAGGGCAGTACTTGCTAGAGGACTATCTAAAGAAAGAGCTTATCATATAAGCACAATGAGCTGAACCAGTAAGAGAGCCTCTGCTATTGAAAGATGACTGATTCTGAATACAATGTGCAGGCTGAAAGTCAAACCCGGTTTTCATCCAGCTCAGAGAAGAGAGACTTTAACCTTAAACTGAGATTCTCAGGAATCTCTGTAAAAGATAGGAGCTCAAGCAGCCATATTATAGGACATCAGAGAAGAGGGCCATTTAACATCACACCTCTCCAGCCACTTCCTCCTCAGAGCACCTTGTAGTTTGCTAAGTGAGGGCTCCACTCTATCTAAGGAAACACTCAGAGTGAGAGAGACAGTGATAGTGGGGCCCACTGAGAGAACACACGGGCAGCAGAGAAATGGTGGTGCCCTGTTTGTACTGATGGCAAGTTCATCAAGATAACTTAGTAGGGAGCATGTAGAAGACAGTTCCAGAGGGCTCCCAGAATTATTTTGGGACCATGTTAATTCTTCTGGGAAATTTAACTCTTAGAAAACAGAATATGCAGGACAGCAGAAGCCAAGGGACATTTGCGGTCACCTTCTATTAATCTTTATGTTGTCATGGAGAGGCTCTAGGATCTAACCATTTCATACCAGAGGGCACATATTTGGTAAGGGTAAGTGAAGTGATGACATTGGTCAGCTTCAGGAATTACTACACATATTAGGGCCAGCTAAGTTTTCTCAGAGAAGAGGAGATCTGAACTAGCTTTGTGTGATATCTAGTGTGGGCCAGTCATTTTACATTGTAGTTTGATTCTCAAAACAATCCAGTGAGGTGGGTGTTTTGGCCATTTTAGATCTTGAGGCTCAGAGAGGTCAAGAAACTTCAGAAACATGTGGTAGATAGAGACGTGGTTCCAGAGCAATATTAACCTCCTCTGACTTGCTGTTTTCTGTAATTACAGAAGACTCCTTTCCCAAGAAGAGTCTCCTGCCCCTTGGCAATGAAGGTTATCTCATAAAGAAATTCTTGATATTAATGTAAATAGCAACCCTCTTTTGACCTTGTTGCACATCCCTTTCATAGTTCTAGATATTAAATTACGTTTCATTATGTGTATGTCAAAATAATATCAGCCTTTTTGGGGGAATATTAGAAATTTCCACTCAAGAGACTTGCATATTAAATTGATTTGTCAAATCTCTAAGAGAGTATCATTTTCTTGTGAGTATATAATCAATAGTATTTGATGGTAAAATAGAATCCAAAATGTACTTTGGATATATACGCAAAAACATAAAAATGTCAGAAGACCTTTTATAACACCTTTAGATATTTTCTCCATTTGTCTTTATGGGAGAGTTTCTGTGTTGTGCTACACTTTCTATTATTCTCACAACAGCCTCCCTCCCTGCTACTATTTTAAAGCCCCATAGAAGTAGGTTTTCTGTGTTGCTAAAGGACAAAAGTCTGGGTGATTATGGAAAGATAATTCTTATTTAAAGAAAGAAAAGACCAAAACAGACGTCAGAAGAGACTGACACTTGCTCTTGAACACAGAGTAGCTAAAAAGAATGGAAGAAGTGATGAATCAAAAGGGCTGAAAAGAAGACTTCAAAGGGCAGCTCAGGAAGATAAAGCATTATTATGAAATGTGCAAAGACCGGGAGAGAATCAAAATGGAAGAACACACCTGGCATTTCTCCAACTGAAAGAACTGAAGAAAAAATTCAAGACTTGAGCTGCAGTTTTCAAGGATTCTATGGTCAAAACATTGAAGCATCAAGGGAAAATGGAAGGAATACACATAGTCACTGTATTTGAAATAATTAGTCGATGTTCCACCATTTCAGCAGGTAGCATATAAACAAGAACCAATGATATTGAAGGAAGAAGCCCAAGCTGCACTGAAGAAACTGGCAAAAAACAAGGCTCCAGGAATTGATGGAATACCAATCAGATGAAACACTGGCGATGTTCACTTATCTATGCCAATACACTTGGAATACAGCTACCTGGCCAATCAACGGGAAGAGATTCATATTTGTGCCCATTCCAAAGAACAGTTATCCAACAAAAAGCAGAAATTATGGTACAATGTTATTAATATCACAGACAAGTAAAATCTTGCTGAGATAATTCAGAAGCAGTTGTAGCCACACATCCACAGGAAACTGCCAGAAGTTCAAGCCAGATCCAGAAGAGGACAAGGGATTAGAAATACTATTGCTGATGTCAGATGGATCTTGGCTGAAAACAGAGAATACCAGAAAAATGTTTACCTATATTTTACTGACTATGAAAAGGCATTTGACTGTGTGAATCATAACAAATTTTGGATAACATTGCAAAGAATGAGAATTCCAGAACAGTTAATTGTGCTCATAAGGAACTTGTACATAGACCAAGAGGGAGTGTTCAAACAGAACAAGGGAATACTGCATGGTTTAAAGTCAGGAAGGGTGTGTGTCAGGGTTGTATCCTTTCACTAAATTTACTCAATCTGTATGCTTAGCAAATAATCTGAGAAGCTGGTTTATGTGAAGAAGAACATCAAGATTGAGGAAGACTCATTAATAACCTGTGATATGCAGATGACACAACCATGCTTGCTAAAAAGGAAGAGGACTTGAAGCACTGATGAAGATCAAAGACCACAGCCTTCAGTATGGATTGCACCTCAACCTGAAGAAAACAAAAATCCTCAAAAGTGAACCAAGAAGCAACATTATAATAAATGGAGAAAAGGTTGAAGTTGTCAAGGAGTTCATTTTACTTAGATCCACAATCAATGCCTATGGAAGCAGCACTCAAAAAATCAAACGATGTATTGCACTGGGCAAGTCTGTTGCAAAAGGCTTCTTTAAAGTATTCAAAAGCCAAGATGTCACTTTGAGGACTGAGGTGCATCTGACAGAAAGCCATGATGTTTTCAATCAACTCATATGGATGCAAAAACTGAACAAGGAACAAGGAAGACAAAAGAATAATTGATTCATTTGAATTATGGTGTTGTAAAAGAATATTGATTATACCATAGCCTGCCAGACAGAGGAACAAGCCTGTATTAGAAAATGTACAGTCAGAATGCTCCTTGGAAGCAAGGATTGTGACACTTCTTCTCATGTACTTTGGACATGTTATCAGAAGGGACCAGTCCCTGGAAAAGGGTCAGCAAAAAAGAGGAAGACCCTTAATGAGATGCATTGACACAGTGGCTGTAATGATGGGCTCAAATAAAGCAAAGATTGTGAGGATGGTGCGGGACCAGGAAATGTTTAGTACTGTTGTACATAGGGTTGCTATGAGTCAGAACCAACTCCATGGCACCTTACAACAGCACAACAAATTCTCATTTCAGTTGCTTCTAATTCTCATTTCAGGTGCTATAGTGCAGCTGATTAAATTTTTTTATGCTAATTTTATGAGACTGTGCAAACCCAACGCAAGTTTATCATGGTTGCCACCAACGGAGTGATTCCAATCTGCCCACTGGGTGAGGTGAGACATGGATATTACACAGAGTACCTGATAAAGAAATCCCTTATTTATGATCACGTTTGGAAATCCATGAACCTTTCCCACTTGCTATCATATTTTAATTCATTGCCACACTTGTGAGGACACATATAAATCAGTGTGCATCTTTAAAAGACAAATTCCTCACCAAACCAGGGCGAACTGGTGCGTCCTGCTTCATAGAATCTATGTGACCTGACTACAAAAAGTATTTTTGATTAATCAGAACTAAGATTTTAATAAAGAAACAGCAGTTGGGCTAACCACAAAATTAAAACTCCCCACTGTCTCAGAGTAACAAAGTCATAAATATAGAAGTGCTCAAAATACCTCATTTGCATCTTTGAATAACATCCTTGTTTAACAAGGACAGACACGGAATTGGCCAGCAGAGGGCAAATTCCTGTGGATGTTGTCGTTTCCTGGTTCCGTATTGTCGCAGTATCTTTGTCAGTCTTTCCTGGTGTAACGAAGCAAGGCCTGTGCAGTAGTTAATTGCCATCTGCAATGCGTTTTTTTACCAGTGGTTTTTACACCCAATTGCTCAAATGCAATATCGTGTCTGCTGCATTTCCACACATCCTGGAGAACACAAATGTGCCTTCAGTTTCCTAGTCAAATGTGGTCAATTTGAGGGTTCTTTTTTGCAGAAACTGTGTTAATTTCTCTCTGAGACTATGGTGTATCTTCCCTGGTAGTAGTTAAAATTTTATCACCTTTCAAACAAGGCAAATCAGAGTTGAAAAAGAGGCTCTGCCACTTAGTGGCTGTGTGATCTTTTATTGGTGTTCTGATCACCCTGGGTACTTAAATTGAGTCCATTTTCTTATGGAAACCCCGGTGACATAGTGTTGAGAGCTATGGCTGCTTATGGAAAGGTTGGCAGTTCCACTGCACCAGGTGCTGCTTTGGAACCCCGTGGGGGCAGTTCAGTTTTTTTTTTTTTTCTTATAGTAAAATGTAAATAATAACATCTAAAATATTCTAAGGTTGTATTTACATGTAAGTACCTTAAGAATTCATGGAATATGCACTTGAATATTTTCTTTTGGTTAGCAGCAAACCACTTAACTATTGTGCTATCAGGGCTCCTTGTTGCTGTTATACAGCTGAGTGATTTGCTGAAGGCCTCATCTTCATCTCTTCTGCACCTGTTCTAGTCCAGGCTACCATCATGTATCTCCTAGTTGCTGCATATTCTCCTCACTGGTCTTTCTTTTTCTACCTTTACTACCACAACAACATACCAAAAATAAATAAATAAATAAAAAGACCTACTGCCATCAAGTTAGTTTCAACTCATAGCGACCCTATAAGACATAGTAGAAATGTCCTATAGAGTTTCCAAGGAGTGGCTGGTGGATTTGAATTGCCAACCTTTTGGTAGCATCCATAGCTTCTAACCACTGCGTAGCCTCCCCAATAAACTTACCTTTTCAATTCTTGAGCATCATAACTATGAGCTATACAAATCATCTCTTTGTAAATAATTAAATCAATATTCTCATCTTTTTTTTTATGCTTGTAAACATGTCAAACGAGCCCTGGTGGCACAGTAGTTAAGTGCTCGGCTGCTAACCTGAAGGTCGTTTCAAACCACCAGCCACTCTGCGGGAAGAAGATGTGGGAGTCTGCTTTCATAAAGATTACAGCCTTGGAAACCCTACGAGGCAATTCTGCTCTGTCCTGTAGGGTTGCTACGAGCCGGAATTAACTCAACGGCAGCGCGTTTTGTTTATTTGGTTTTAAACATGGCAAAGGAATGATAGCATATTCTCTTTATAGGTCATGAAGTGCTTTTATCGACATTATTTTGTTTATTCCACATGGAAACTCTTTAGCTAGGCAGGGCAGATGTTATAATCCTACTTTTATATGAGAAAATTAAGCCTCAGAAAGGCTTACCTATTTGCCCAACATCACATCATGAGTAAATGATAGATACAGGGCAAGAACTTAGTTCACTCTGGTATCCAGCCCAGGGCTTTTTGACACACCATCTGGCACCTCTTAAAAAGTCACAGAACTACCTTCTCTCAATCTCAGACTCTATATTTCAATCAAGGGAATTGAGCCAAATGACCTCCGAATTCCTTATAGCTCTGACATTTTCAGAAGTCATAGGACAATTGCCATGAAAGGGATGGTTCTAATAAAAAATATATCAGTAGATAATTACCCCAAAAGTTTTATAATTCTTAAAGAATGAGGTTTATGGAGTAGAAAGACTGAATAAGCTCCTAAGGAGGGAAGAGTGATGAGAAAAAAGATGGCAAGGCCCAGCTAGTCATTGGGTCAATCATTAGATTAAAAAAAATCCGCTGTTACAACCTTTTTTCCACACCTATTAAGCATCACCTACCATCGTTCTAAATATTACACTGTAAGACAGTACATCATAATACAAATCTCTCTATGAAAATTCTTTCAGAACCAATCAGTTGCGACACAGCCAAATGAACCTATTCTTCCTCATTGCTGTCCAATTCAAACTCTAAAAAGACAAGCCAGATGGATCCAAACAAAAGTAATAGCCATAGTAGTAGTAGTAGTAGAGCTAACAAGCAGTTACATGGTTGTGCATACCAGAGCTGTCCTCAGTGCTTTAAAGGTGTGATTTAATCAAACATTTTTTAGCTCATGAAGTAGGTACTTTTATTATTCATGTTATGTTGTTGTTGTTAGGTGCCATCGAGTCAACTCTGACTCATTCTGACCCCATGTGACAGAGTGGAACTGCCCCATAGGGTTTTCTAAGGCAGTAATCTTTACTGGAACAGATCACCAAGTCTTTTTTCCACAAAGCCATTGGATGGGTTGAAACCTCCAACCTTTTGGTTAGCAGCAAACCACTTAACTATTGTGCTGTCAGGGCTCCTTGTTGCTGTTATACAGCTGAGTTCTGGTCCAGGCTACCATCATGTATCTCCTAGTTACTGCAGTATTCTCCTCACTGGTCTTCCTTTTTCTACCTTTACTACCACAACAACAGTTTGCGAAGCATCTGTACTTGTCTTTTAAAACATGAATTTAATCATACCGTTATCATATTAAAATCCTTCATGAGATTTTCTTTGCACCCAGAATGAAAATTCAACTCCTGGCCACAACTAAAAGATGTTTCTGTCCACAACCTACCTTTGTAATTTTACGTCATCTCAGACCATTCCTTTTTCTGTCATGATGCTTCAACCACATTGGAATTCTCTCTGTACTTTGGCTGGACCCAGAATTCTCCCAGTCCAGGTACTTTTCCCATGGGATTCTCTGACTGGAATGCTCTCCCTCCTACTCTTCACTTTGTGATTCTAGCGCATATCCAGAATTAATGTTATTTCTTCCAAGAGGCTATCCTGGACTATCTATACCTACTCCTTACTTATCCACTATCTCATTCTGTTACATTTTGTACTTATAGCAATAGTAAAGAATCTACTATTTGACCATTTTGCACATTAATGACATATGTCTGGCAATAATGAATATGAGGCAAGAGTAACACTGACTGTGATGGTTAAGGACATCTGTAAACTTGGCTGGGCCATGATTCTCTGTGGTTTGGCAGTTATGTAAGGATGTAGTTTGGCAGTTATGTAGTGATGTAGTCATCCTCCATTTTGTGATGATCCAAAGTGGTCATCCTCCATTTTCACATACTACGTATTTTCACATAAAACCAGGTTGGTCTTTGAGACTTAACCATGTCAGTAAGTGAGAAGTAGGTGTAGCCTCATGAAGGTCACAGTAAATTATTTGGCTCAATATCCTGCTCTTTTATTTTTCTTAATATAATTAGCAGTGGTATGCTCATCTGTATGTTTATTACTGTGTTTTTTCTCTGTGGAGAGGATCCTTGTCTATTTTTTGCCTCCATAGTCCACATTTTGGTGTGGATACTCAGAGAAGTCCTTGGATGGTGCAAACAGTTGATATGCTCAGTTGGCAACCAAAAGATTGGAGGGGCTTGTCCACTCAGAATACCTTGGAAGAAAGGCCAGGTGATCTACTTCTGAAGTCAGCCATTGAAAACCTTACAGAGCATAGTTCTACTCTGACACACACGGGGTTGCCAACAGTCAGAATCTACTCAAGAACAACTGGTATATACACAGAATTTTGCACAGTGCCTTGAAGAGAGTACAAATCAATTAAATGATAAGGCCAAGAACTCAATATTCCATCCTTATTAAACAATATCCTCATTCTCTTCTCCCTAACTTCTTCCTCCAAAACTTGTAAGACATTAAACAAGCTATTTCTTATATCAAAACAAAAACAAAAGGACACATAAAGACAATTTCAACAAGACAAAACAACAGCAACAACTACAAAACTACTAAAGGATAATAAAGGAATAAACCCTTTGCCTTCAAGTTGATTCCGACTCAAAGCAACCTTATAGGACAGAGTAGAACTGCCCTACAGAGTTTCCAAGGAGCGTCTGGTAGATTTGAACTGCCAGCCTTTTGGTTAGAAGCTGTAGCACTTAACCACTATATCACCAGGGTTTTTGATAAAAGAATAAGCAAGACTAAATGGGTGAGCTCCATCTTTATTATGTTAGATTTTTAAGTTTCATTTTGTCTTTTTATTTGATAATAGTTTACCTTATGTTGGCACTCTGTGTATTCTAGATATAACTAATAACAAAAATATATATATTATAAAAAGTTATGGGGAAAGACAGCAAGCATCACTCAAAAATTAGGAAGGTACTCAAGGATGAAATTGAGACACTAATGGGTCCACTTTTTAATCACAAGGGCTGTATGATGTTGTAAAATCATAATTCTGTGCTTGAGGTGAGTAGTCACTAGCTTACTCAATCCTAGTATAATAGAACTAGTTGGCATTCTCCCTAATCCCAGCTTTCAAACTTGAAAGTTATACATTACACTTAAGGGAAATGAAGCAACCAAGTTAAAAATACAGATCTATTTTAGAGGTTTTACATGAATTCACGGGTATTAGCAGGATATCTTAAGGGAAACAAGGCCGTTGGGGACCTATAGCTTTGTAATCAGATGCCCTGGGGGGGAGTCATGCTTTTCTCCAAACCATCTGTTCATGTCACAGATGAAAGAAAGTGTACGATTTTGTGGTCTACATTTTGGTGTCAAATACTTTTTCTTATTTTATTGGATTTGTGGAGCCACATGTCAGTTAAGTGAGGCAGACCTACTATTTATGAGATGACTGCAGGATGAAGGAACCCTCTGGAGTACACTTGTTCCTACCTAACTCTGTTCCTTTATCCATCCAAGCTGTCATTCCAGGATGATGACTCACCATTCACTGCCCCAGTGACAACTCAAGGGCTTTGTTCTTGCCTTGTGTTCTTTATTCCTTTGCTTACCAATAAATATTTACTGAACACCTACTACAAACATTTTCGGTGCTGGAGAATTGGAAAAGTAAGGGACATGGTTCCAGGTATTACAACGGGTAAGAGAGAGAGAAATCAATGAAAGATCACAGTAAAATGTGTCAAGTGCTATGTATACGAGAACTGTGGAAAACTGAAGAGGGAAGACCTCACAAACCCTGACATTTGAGTTCAGGGTTTTTGGATGAGTTCACGGTGCAACACTTGGGAGATGGGAAGACAACATGGAAGAGGAAGAGGAAGTGGTGGAATAAAATACGCTTTATATGAGAATAAAAAAAAAAAAAATTTTTTTTTTTTTTTAATATGAGAAAGTACCTGAAGAAAGAGGTAGGCACTAATTAAGGAGATGTCATGTTTAGAAGTTGAAACACTGTTCTGGAGGAATAAGAAACAAATACTTAAAGCATAGAAGTGACTTGGTTAGATTTGATTCTAAGAAACTTCACACTGATTGGAGTTTATAGAAAGCACTCCCTCCTTTTATTTGGTTAGTGGGGAACGTGGACTCTTGAGACCACAGATAAGTTACAAATTGAGGAGAATATTTGCATCTATGCAGGCAATGCCGAGAACTTAACATAAGACTGGAGCCAGTGTTAAAAGGGGCTTTACAGGATTTTTATTAATAGTAGTAAATTTTATTTCTTAGAGCAGTTTCAGGTTTACAGAAAAATTGAACTGAAAATACAGTTCCAAAATACATCCTCTCCCCCTGCCCACAGTTTCCTGTACTTTGTTAATTAATTGAGTTTAAAATTCACTGTATATTTTTGGATACAAGTCCTTTATCAGATACCTGCATTGCAAATATTTTCTCCCAGTCTGTAGCTTGCATTTTTAGCAGAAGTTTTGGGTTTTGTTGTTGTTGTTTGTTTAAAAATTTTAATAAAGTCCAACTTACTGAAATTTTATTTCATGGATCATGCTTTTGGTGTTGTATCTAAAAACTCATTACCAAACCCAAGGTCACCTAGATTTTCTGCTGTTATCTTCTAAAAGTTTTGTGGTTTTTCATTTTACTTTTAGGTCTATGATCCTCTTTTGGTTAATGTTTGTGAAAGTGCTAAATTTTTTTTTTGTATGTCATGACTCGTTCCAGCATTATGTGTTGAAAAGACTTTGTTCCTTTTTCAATACCAGTTTACTATCCTTGTGTGGGTCTATTTCTGGGCTCTCTATTGTGTTCCATTGATCTGTTTGTCTATCTTTTCACCAATAACATATTATCTTTATTATTGTAGCTTTATATTAAGTCTTGAAGGTGAGGAGTGTCAATCCTCTGACATTGTTCTTCAGTATTGTTGGGCTATTCTGAATGTTTGCCTTTGCAATAAACTTTTGAATCAGTTGTTAATATCCACAAAGTAACTTACTAGGGTTTTTACTGAGATTGTATTGAATCTATAGGTCAAGTTGGGAAGAACTGACATCTTAGTAATCCTGTCTTTCTATTCAAGAGCATAGAATATTTCTCCATCTATTTAGTTTTTTTTTTATTTCTTTTCACTGGAATTTTATAGTTTTCCTCATATAGATCTTGTACACATACATATTCTTCAAATTTACACTTAAGTATTTTTTGGTGCTAACACAAAAGGGCTTGGTAGAGGGTCAGTGAGGAAGAGGAAGACCCTCAGTGAGATGGATTGAAACAGTGGCTGCAACGATGGGCTCAAGCATGGCAACAATTGTGAGGAAGCCACAGGACCGGGCAGTGTTTCATCCTGTTGCACATGGGGTTGCTGAGTCTGAACTGACTCGGCGGCACCTAACAACAACAGCAACAATATAAAGGATGTTATGTTTTAATTTCAAATTCCAGTTGTTAATTTCTGGTATGTAGGAAAACAATTGACTTTCATGTATTAACCTTGTATTATGCTACCTTGCTAGAATCACTTAGTTCCAGGAGGTTTGTTTTGTTTTGTTTGGATTTTCTACATAATCAAGCATGTCAAAAAATCAGAAAAAGTTTTTTTCTTCTTTCCCAATCCATAGGCCTTTTCTTTATTTCTTTCTTTCTCTTTTTTTTTTTTTTTTTTGGCTTATTACATTACCTTGGACTTTCAGTACATTGTTGAATAGGAGCAGTGACAGGAGACAAGCTTTACCTTGTTCCCTAAGAGAAAGAATCTAGTTTCTCAATCTTAAATATGATGTTAGCTGTATGTTTTTGGAAGATGTTCTTTATCAAGTTGAGAAAGTTCCTCCTCTGTTCCCAGTTTGCCAAGAGGTTTTACCATGGATAAGTGTTGGTATTTTGTGAAATATCTTTTTCTGCATCTGTTGATCCTTTTTTGTTCGTTTGTTTTTGCCTTCCAGTCTTTTTCTGCCTTCTTTGGTTTTAGCTGAGCATTTTATATGATTCTGTTTTTTCTCCTCACGACTTATCAATTATACTTCTTTTAAAAATATTTTTAGTAGTTGCCCTAGAGTTTGCAAAGTACATATATAACTAAGTCAATTTTCAAATAACAATATAGCACTTCATGGGTAGTGCAAGTACCTTATAACAGAGTATTTTCAAATTCTGCATCCCCTCCCTTATTACATTGCTGTCATTCATTTCAATAATCCATAGGCTATAATCACATGACACATTGTTGCTATTATTATGTTGAACAAACTGCTATCTATTGGGTCAATTAAGAAAAATAAAAATTCATTTTATCTTGATCTATTCCTTCTCTAATGGTCTTCCATTCTTTATGTGCTTCTGAATTCCTAACATATACCATTTTCTGTCTCTCTGAAAAAACTTATTTTAACAGTTCTTGTAAGGTCGATCAACAGATGACAAATTCTGTCAATATTTTTTTGTCTGGGAATGTCTTTATTACTCCTTCAATTTTGAATGATAATTTTACTGGATACAGAATTCTAGGATGGTTTTGTTCTTCAATGCTTTTTAAGTATTTCACTCCACTGTCTTCTTGCTTTCATGGTTTGTGAATTAAAAAAAAAAAATCATTGCAGTTGAGTCAATTCTGACTCATAGCAACCCTATAGGATAGAGTAGAGCTATCCCACAGGGTTTCCAAGGCTGCAAATCTTTACAGAAGCAGACCGCCAAATCTTTCTCTGATGGAGTGGCTGGTGGATTCAGACTGCCAACCTTTAGGGTAGTGTTTGAGCACTGAGCAGCTGCACCACAGGGGCTTCTTTTCTGAACAAAAGTCTGGTGTAATTCTTAACCTTATTCTTTCATAGGTAAGTTTCTTTGTTTTTTGGTTTGTTTGTTTAATCTAGATTATTTCAATATTTTCTCTCCATCTTTGATTTTCTACAGTTTGACTATGACATGCCTAGGTATAGATTGTTTGGTACTTATCCTGCTTGAGCTTCCTGTCTGAGTGGTTTGATGTCTGTTATTAATTTTGGAAAATCCTCAGTTATTATTACTTCAAATATTTTTTACTTTTTCTATTCTTTGTTCGTCTAGGGGGTTGAGACTGCTGAGTTTACCTCTGCCCCCCTTGTCTGTTGGTTTTATGTCAGTCAAAACGTTCTGTATGTGTCTGTTCATGTGTACTTGTACCCCTGAACCTCTGCAACATTGTACCCTTGAACTCCAGCAACATTATCATTGCAAACTTTAGTTGTATAAACCCCCCATCAGATCCAAGAACTATTCTGGTCTAAGTTCCTTGAAATCAATAGTTGGTCTCACCGCTCTAAGGAAGCTTACAACTCAAAGGCTAGTTTAGAGTGGCGCCTCTGGGAAGGTCAGGGCTCCAGGATAGGGATTCAGGGAATCCTGAAAGAATTAAGTTTGATTGAAAGGGAAATAAGATTCTTGGAAGATTGGGAGGTCAACGAATACTACGATTGAGAAAATCAGACCCATCCTACAATAAAACAGAGTCGACCCCGTCTGAGGCAGAGAAAGAGGAACTGGGACACGAAAACTATGGGAGGGGGCCAGTCAATTCCAGCTGAATCCCTGCTAGGGTGTGTACTATCTAACTAGAAAAAGTATAGCTTTATAAGCCTATGACAGAAAGGACAAATGATTTGCCTGTGTAATGACATATGGCCGCAATATCAGTTAGGATACCAGGAAATTGGTCCCAGAATGGGTCTTTGAATTGCTCTATGATACTTCAGCTAGATTTATTCTGTAGGAAAAATAAAAAGTGGGATGAAGTCCCTTATGTACAAGCCTTCATTTCTTTATACCAGTCCTTACATCCACCTAATCAATTTTTTTTTTTAAAGAAAATTAAAGAACAAAGTATTGCCCAAGTCTACCTCAGAGGATTTCCCATTTGAGGGCTAGACTCTGGCCACAGCCTCGGCTCCTCCTCCCCCCCCATATGGGGGAGGTGCTGCAGAAGACAGAGGATGAAATCATGGGAAGACAAGAGCCTTCCCAGGGCCATTCGAGCCAGATTCCAGCTCAGAGAACCTGCAACAACAAACTGGGGAGAGGAATATGAGCAGTAAGGGTCCAGCTTCATCAGGTATGGTCTCCCTTTCTCACATCCAGCAGGGTACTGTTTTTTTTGGGGGGGGGAGGTGGGGGCACCGCGAGGGTCCAGGCAGGGGAATATCTCTTAAGAGAAGTCCCAGCCAGAATAGACAATGAGGAGCAATGAAGGACAGTACTGGTGCATATGGTTAGAAAAAACATAACCCACCTTACTGGAGTGATCCCAGGAAAATGGCCAAGCTATTCCTCTCCATTTTCTCTACTCACATTCAGGCACTTCTGACTACCTTGTTAACCTCAGAAGAGTACCAGATCGTGCTAGAATAGGCCGCGAAGGAGGCTGACAGTCTCCACAGTTTAGACTACCTGGCTTGCCCCACTGGAGCAGAAGCTATTCCCCTCTGAGACCTTGGGTGGGACCACAATCTTGAGGAGGGAGCAAATAGACTCCAACTATGTAGAAATTGCTTGATTGTAAGACTCAGAAACAGGGCACCCAAACCTAAGAGCCTAAAAAGTTTGGAGAAATTATCCAGGAGGAGAAGACCCATCCACCTTTCTAGAGCAAGTAATGGATGCCTTCCGCCAATATACAGACATAAATCCTAAAGACCCAAATAACTCCAGGCTCCTAAACATGACCTTTCTCTCACAAAGTGCTCCTGACATTCGAAAGAAATTCCAAAAGTTGGAGAGACAGCTAGGAATGCCGATAAGACGACTACTAGAAATAGGATTTAAGGTGTTCAGTAACTGAGATGAAACAGCGGAGCATAAAGAAAAGCAAAAAATGAAGCAAAAGGTTGCCTTATTCTTTCCCTCGGGGGGGGGGGAAGAACAATAATGAGAACAAAAGGAAGGCCCCCTTTGAGGCAAAAAGGAAAATTCTTAGCACCAGACCAATGCTCACACTGTAACAGAATGCCTTGAAATACAAAAGAGGCTGGTCAGACAAAAGCCCACCACCCTCCAAGCCTATCAGGAAGGAACTCCACAGTTAGAGACTCAGAGTCATGGGGCCCAGGTGCTTGGACCTTGTTGTCTATCTCCCACCGTGAGCCCTGGGTAGCCCTAAAGGTAGGAGGGTGCCCTATTGATTTTATCCTAGACAAAGGTGTCACTTTTGCAGTTTTAAATACTACAGAATCTCCCCTTAGCCCACGTACTGCTCCAATAGTGGAGATCTCAGGAAAAGCCACCACCCGAACTTCTCTCCAGCCTACAAATTGGGAAAGATGTGCTATATCATGATTTCCTTTATATGCTGGAGTGCCCTGTTCCCCTCCTTGGGAGGGATTTATTGCCGAAACTTGAGGCACAGGTGGCTTTTGGGCCATCCCAGAATTCGGTGCAAATTCCATCCAAACACACATGTGCCCTACAAGCAGCTTTATTATTAGAGGAACTAGAGGCCCCTAGTGGTGGTATTTGGCTGCATGTACAGCAGAAGGTGAATCCAGAAGTGTGGACATCTGTGAAGCCAGTCAAAGTCACCTTAAAACCAGGAGTCCCTGTAGTAAATCAAAAGCAATACCCCCTCTGAAAGGAAGCCTTGGAGGACATTACTCCACTGGTTCAGTGGTACTTAGAAATTGGGCTTTTAAGATCATGCCAATCTCACACAATACCCTCGTTTTGCTGGTATTAAAGCCCAGGACAGGAGAATACCAATTTGTACAAGACTTGAGAAAAATCAAATAGTAGAAGATATTCATCCCATTGTGACCAACTCGTACACCTTCCTAGTCACTACACCCAATTGGTATGCCTGGTTTTAGGTATTGGACTTGGAAGATGCTTTCTTTTGCATCCCCCTACATCCTGAGTTGCAGCTCTTGTTTGGGTTTGAGTAGACAGATTTGAAGACAGGATTGAACAACACCTCACGTGACAGGTGGTGGCCCAAGGGTTTAAAAACTCCCCATAAGCTTTGGGAAAATATTGGTAAGAGACATGAGAACTCTGAGGCTAGAAAGGGGATGGCTCTTCAATACGTAGACAATATATTGGTGGCAAGTGAGACTTGGGAAGATTCAGACCAGAACACTATTACTGTCTTAAAATCATCCTGATGAATGTGGGTATCTAGTTTCAAAAAAGAAGGCCCAGATATCCCAGCAGCAAATAAAGTATCTGGGGTTCCAGTTATCTCAGGGTCAACGAAGTCTCCTTCAAGACTGGAAGGAAGCCATCACGCAGGTGGCACCCCCTACCTCTAAGCAACAACTCATGGGTTTTCTTGGGATGGCTTTGTTCTGCCAAATTTGGATACTGGGGTTCAGGCTCATGCAAAACCCCTAGATGAGGCTCTAAAGTGGGAAGAGAGAGAGCCTCTGCTTTGGACTGCTGAATGCCAACAAACTTTTGAAAAAATTAAGTATAAATTGGTGACAGCCCCAGCATTAGGGCTGCTGGACCTTCAAAAGTTGTTTGAACTGTTTGTACATGAGAGACAAGGGGTTGCTTTGAGGTTTTAATCCAAACCCTGGGACCAGCCAGGCAGCCGGTAGCTCATTATTCCAAACAGTTGGACAGTCTGGCCTGGAGATGGCCCTCTTGCCTCTGGGCTGTGGCTGCAACCTGTGATTTATTGCAAGAGACTGAAAAATTTACTTTGGGACAAAAAGTAATGATTTACACTCCTCGTACCATCCTACCCCTTCTAGAACAAAAAGGGAGTTCTGGCTCATGGCAGGATGTGTGGGGAAGTACCAAGCAATCCTACTAGATAACCCAAAAAAAAACCTTAAGTCATCTCTGCTCTCAACCCAGCCACCTTGCTACCTATCTCAAAACAAGAGCCAGTACACGACTGTTTAGAAATTTTAGGAGTTTATTACAGTAGGCTGGATTTGTTGGACACCTCTCTGGCTGATCCGAAAATAGAAATGTACACCAATAACAGTAGCTTAATGCAGGAAGGATATCAAAGGCCCGGCTATGCAGTGGTAACTCAGACTGAGGTGTTAGAAGCAGCCTCACTCCTGGCTGACACCTCAGCCCAAAAGGCTGAGCTGATAGCCCTTGGGAGGGCCTTGCAGTTGGGAGCAAGAAAGCTTATAATGGTGTACACCGACAACAAATACACCCACCTCGTGCTCCACTCACATGGGGCATTGTGGAAGGGGAGGAGTCTTCTCACTTCTGCTAGCAAAGAGATAAAACATACACCAGAAATCTTCAAGCTTTTAGAAGCAGTCAATGATCCCCTCCAGCTGGCAGTAGTGTATTGTCTCGGACACCAGAAGGGACAGCCTTCTAGAGCTATAGAGAACAGAAAGACAGATAGATGCAGAGGCAAAGAAGGCTGCGATGCAGGGAGGTGAGATGGAAAAAGAGATGGCCCTGATCCCCCATCTGAATGCTGCTGACCTTCCGTTGCCCTTCTACAGTACCCAGGACCTGGAAAGGGTTAAAGTGTGGGGTTATCATTTGAACCCTCACTCCAACTGGTTAGTAAGCCCTGAAGGGAAAGCACTGTTACCAAAAGCCCAGGTATACAGTGTAGTATTGGCTTTACCTGAATAAACTCTCTACGGGAGAGACACCAGCCTTGAGTGGATCCAGTAGAGGGTCACAGGACCAAGCCTTTTCAAGGCCATTCAAAATTTACAGAAAGATGCCACCTTTGTGCAAAGAATAACCCAAAAAGTATGCCCCATGCAACAGAATCAGGAGTCCAACACCAAGGAACTAACATGGGAGAAGATTGACAAATAAACTTCACAGTGATGCCCCAGTCACCTGGAAATTTTAGGTATCTATTAGTTTTTTTTTTTTTTTTTAGTTTTTGTAGATACCTATTCAGGGTGGGTAGAAGCTTTCCTTGTTGAACTGAACAAGCTCAGAAGTGGTTAAAATACTGCTGAAAGAAATTATCCTCCAATTTGGCTTACTGATTTCAATTCAAAGTGACAATAGAGTGGTCTTCGTAGAGAAAATAACCCAAGAAGTCAACAGAGACCTACATGTAAGTTGGAAGCTACATTCTGCCTGGAGACCACAGTCAAGAGAGACGACTGAAAAGATAAACCATACTTTGAAGAAAACCCTGGCAAAGATCTGTCAAAAAAACAGTTTAACTTGGCTACAAATTTTGCCTATTGCCCTACTTATGATCCAAGTGGCCCCTCAAAGTGGGCTTAAATTAGCCCTCATGAATTAGTATATGGGAGACCATTTCTGAAAAATCCACTTTCCCCACCTCAGTGATGTCCGAGGTGGAGAGGAGAGACAGGATCTGCTCCCTAGTAATTGTTATAAATACTATTAATCAGTATACTTCTCTTCATCTGTCTTTCCCCTCTGACACCCCCCTACACAGGTTCCAACCAGGAGATTGGGTACTGTTGAAGACCTGGAAAAACCAACACTCTGAGGACCAGTTGACTCCTAAATGAGAGGGGCCTTTTAAAGTTCTGCTGACAACCCACTCATCTGTAAAACTGGCAAGAGTGGCTACCTGGGTACAACATTCTAGAGTAAAGGCTGTTCCTCCTGAAGAAGAAAGACAGAGTGAAGACGCTAAACAGCCATGATATACTTTCACCCCATCCAGGGCCTAAAATATAGGCTCACGAAAACCTTGGAATGTTGATCCTAACTTTTATTCTTCTTTTATTCCAGACAAGACGTCATACTGCCTCCAGTGAACCAGATCAGGCTCCTACAATTCTACAATCCAGAGGGACTCTAACCCGACAAGTAGGAGATACCCTAACCCTTCCATGTGTAATTTCCTCTCTGACCCCAGTGGGTCCTGTTAAATGGATCCAAGAGTTTCCAGAAAGAAGACAGGTGGTGGTTTGGGAGGCTAAGAATAAGTTTCCCTGAATAGTCCTAATGGCAGACACAAGAAAAGCAAGAAATCGGGATTTTTCTATATCATTTCTGGTATAACTCTGTCTGATGTGGGAATTTACTACTGTGTTAATTTTAAAAAAGATTCCCTGGATGATGTCGAGGTCAGTAGGGGAGAAGGCATTCGAATGGTTGTCACAAGACGAAAAGAGCCAGCCCATCTTCTTGATGCGTGGGATTGATCATCCAACAGTTTAGTCACCATGTCTCAAGCGGTGGCTACAGGAGGGAATCTTACTAACTGTTGGGTATGCCATTGCCTTCCTTGATCCTGAGCCCCCCTGAGCCCCATGACAGCCCTGGTTTTTTATTATAGTAGAGATGTCTCAAACTGTACTTTGGCTTATCACGCCCCAGAAGCCCCAATTGGAGCTCGACTCATACAATACCTTTTCACTATACCCTGTTTTCTCCCCGCAGGATGTTATAACTATGCTTTGGGGGCTAAGTGGGAGGTGGAATCATATCATCCTAGAGTAGAAGTAGATCAACAAGCCTTCCAAGATTTCCAGCTCCTCTCATCCTATAATAGATCCTTGACTATACCTCAACTAATTTCTGTTAATACCAGCATCCCTGATACTTTTAATAAAAATTTATCCTGTGTGCCCTGCTGGGGTACACCTTCTTATGTAGAGGAAAATCTTATCCCACCAGGAAACTTCAAACTTGCCTGACACCTGGACAATTCAATGTCTAACTGAAATTCATTTTGTAGGACAATGCACCTGGGGATTTCTGGTTTTTCCAACCCAGGCCCACTCAACTCCTACTCCAACAGTTTCCAAAACCACCCAGAAAAAGAGGGATATATTCACATTAACCCCACAAACCTTGAAACAGGGGGTGAAGGATATAATCCCATCAGAGAAGAAAGCTGGTTTAGATGGTGGTTCTTAAGGACAATCATACCAGGCTTAGAAATGTACCATATGGAAGTGGCTATTAAAAATTTATCTGATTATTATGAAAAACTCTAACAAATTTGAAAACCTAGAAGAAATAGATGAATTCCTAGAAACACACTACCTACCTAAACTAACCCAAACAGAAGTAGAACAACTAAATAGACCCATAACAAAAGAAGAGATTGAAAAGGTAATCAAAAAACTCCCAACAAAAAAAAAAAACCCTGGCCGGGACGGCTTCACTGCAGAGTTCTACCAAACATTCAGAGAAGAGTTAACACCACTACTACTAAAGGTATTTCAAGGCATAGAAAAGGATGGAAGCCAGAATAATCCTGATATGAAAACCAGCTAAAGACAGCACAAAAAAAGAAAATTACAGACTTATATCCCTCATAAACATAGATGCAAAAATCCTTAACAAAATTCTAGCCAACAGAATTCAACAACATACCAAAAAAAAAAAAAAATCCACCATGACCAAGTGGGATTTATACCAGGTATGCAAGGATGGTTCAATATTAGAAAATTAATGTAATCCACCACACAAATAAAACAAAAGACAAGAACCACATGATTTTATCAATTGATGCAGAAAAGGCATTTGACAAAGTTCAACACCAATTCATGAAAAAACTCTCAGCAAAATAGGAATAGAAGGAAAATTCCTCAACATAATAAAGGGCATTTATAGAAAGCCAACAGCCACATCATCCCAAATGGAGAGAGCCTGAAAGCATTGGTCTTGAGAACGGGAACCAGACAAGCATGCCCTTGTGCTGGAGGTCCTAGCCAGAGCAATTAGGCTAGACAAAGAAATAAAGGGCAACCAGATTGGCAGAAATTATCTCTATTTGCAGACGACATGATCTTATACACAGAAAACCCTAAGAAATCCTCAAGAAAACTACGGAAACTAAAACAAGAGTTCAGCGGAGTTTCAGGTAACAAGATAAACATACAAAAATCAGTTGGATTCCTCTACATCAACAAAAAGAACATCAAAGAGGAAATCACCAAATCAATACCATTCACAGTAGCCCCAAAGAAGATTAAATATTTAGGAATACATCTTACCAAAGATGTAAAAGACCTATACAAAGAAAACTACAAGGTGCTTCTGCAAGAAATTAAAAGGGACCTACATAAGTGGAAAAACATACCTTGCTCATGGATAGGAAGGCTTAACATTGTAAAAATGTCTATACTACCAAAAGCCATCTATATATATGATGCACTTCCGATCCAAATTCCAACAACATTTTTTCATGAGATGGAGAAACAAATCACCAACTTCATATGGAAGGGAAAGAAGCCCCGGATAAGTAAAGCATTACTGAAAAAGAAGAACAAAGTGAGAAGACTCACTCTACCTGGTTTTAAAACCTATTATACCATCACTGTAGTCAAAACAGCCTGGTACTGGTACAACAGCAGACACGTACACCAATGGAACAGGATTGAGAATCCAGATATAAATCCATCCACATATGAGCAGCTGATATTTGACAAAGGCCCGGTGTCAGTTGTTGTTGTTAGGTGCCATCAAGACCGTTCTGACTCATAGCAACCCTATGCACAACAGAACCAAACACTGCCCGGTCCTGCGCCATCCTTACAATCATTAAGCTTGAGTTCATTGTTGCAGCCACTGTGTCAACCCACCTCGGTGAGAGTCTTCCTCTTTTCCACTGACCCTGTACTCTGCCAAGCATGATGTCCTTCTCCAGAGACTGATCCCTCCTGACAACATGTCCAAAGTATGTAAGAGGCAGTCTCGCCATTCTTGCCTCTAAGGAGCATTCTGGCCACACTTCTTCCAAGACAGATTTGTTCACTCTTTGGCAGTCCGTGGTATATTCAATGTTCTTCGCCAACACCACAATTCAAAAGAGTCAATTCTTCTTCAGTCTTCCTTATTCCTTGTCCAGCTTCCATATGCATATGATGTGATTGAAAATACCATGGCTTGGGTCAAGCGCACTGTAGTCTTCAGGGTGACATCTTTGCTCTTCAACACTTTGAAGAGGTCCATTGCAGCAGATTGACCCAATGCAATGCGTCTTTTGATTTCTTGACTGATGCTTCCATGGCTATTGATTGTGGATCCAAGTAAAATGAAATCCTTGACAACTTCAGTCTTTTCTCCATTTATCATGATGTTGCTCATTGGTCCAATTGTGAGGATTTTTGTTTTCTTTCTGTTGAGGTGTAATCCATACTGAAGGCTGTGGTCTTTGATCTTCATCAGTAAGTGCTTCAAGTCCTCTTCACTTTCAGCAAGCAAGGTTGTGTCATCTGCATAACGCAGGTTGTTAATGAGTCTTGCTCCAATCCTGATGTCTGGTTCTTCGTATAGTCCAGCTTCTAATATTATTTGTTCAGCATACAGATTAAATAGGCATGGTGAAAGAATACAACCCTGATGCACACCTTTCCTGACTTTAATCCAATTAGCATCCCTTTGTTCTGTCTGAACAACCGCCTCTTGATCTATGTAAAGGTTCCTCATGAGCACAATTAAGTGTTCTGGAATTCCCATTCTTCGCAGTGTTCTCCATAGTTTGTTATGACCCACACAGTCAAATGTCTTTGCATAGTCAATAAAACGCAGGTAAACATCCTTCTGGTATTCTCTGCTTTCAGCCAGGAGCCACCTGACATCAGCAACGATAGCCCCGGTTCCACGTACTCTTCTGAAACCAGCCTGAATTTCTGGCAGTTCTCTGTCAATATATTGCTGCAGCCGTTTTTGAATGATCTTCAGCAAAATTTTACTTGTGTGTGATATTAATGATATTGTTCGATAATTTCCACATTCGGTTGGATTACCTTTCTTGAGAGTAGGCATAAATATGGATCTCTTCCAGTCAGTTGGCCAGGAAGCTGTCTTCCATATTTCTTGGCATAGATGAGCAAGCACCTCCAGTACTGCATCTGTTTGTTGAAACATCTCAATTGATACTCCATCAATTCCTGGAGCCTTGTTTTTCGCTAATGCCTTCACAGCAGCTTGGACTTCTTCCTTCAGTACCATCGGTTCCTGATCATATGCCACCTCTTGAAATGGTTGAATATTGACTAATTCTTTTTGGTATAATGGCTCTGTGTATTCCTTCCATGCTCTTTTGATGCTTCCTGCATCATTTAATATTTTCCCCATGGAATCCTTCACTATTGCAACTCGAGGCTTGAAGTTTTTCTTCAGTTCTTTCAGGTTGAGAAACGCCGAGTGTGTTCTTCCCTTTTGATTTTCCATCTCCAGCTCTTTGCACGTGTCATTATAATACTTTACTTTGTCTTCTCGAGAGGCCCTTTGAAATCTTCTGTTCTGTTCTTTTACTTCATCAATTCTTCCTTTTGCTTTAGCTGCTCGATGCTCAAGAGCAAGTTTCAGGGTCTCCTCTGACATCCATCTTGGTCTTTTCTTCCTTTCCTGTCTTTTCAGTGACCTCTTGCTTTCTTCATGGATGATGCCCTTAATGTCATTCCACAACTCATCTGGTCTTCGATCACTAGTGTTCAATGAGTCAAATCTGTTCTTCAGATGGTCTCTAAATTCCTGTGGGATATACTCAAGGTCATATTTTGGCTCTCGTGGACTTGCTCTGATTTTCTTCAGTTTTAGCTTGAACTTGCATATGAGCAATTGATGGTCTGTTCCACAGATGGCCCCGGCCTTGTTCTGATTGATGATATTGAGCTTTTCCATCATCTCTTTCCACATATGTATTCAATTTGATTTTTGTGTGTTCCATCTGGCGAGGTCCATGTGTATAGTCACAGTTTATGTTGGTGAAAAAAGGCATTTGCAATGAAGAAGTTGTTGGTCTTGGAAAATTCTATCATTCCACCTCTGGCATTGTTTCTATCACCAAGGCCATATTTTCCAACACTGATCCTTCTTCTTTGTTTCCAACTTTCTCATTCCAATCACCAGTAATTATCAATCCATCTTGATTGCATGTTCAATGAATTTCAGACTGCAGCAGCTGATGTGAGCTATCCCTAAAATGTTCTTTGCAGTTCCATATTTGCATTCTTTTAACCCTGTTGGAGATTTCTCTTACCGTATCTTTCCTTTGTCCATGCTTTTGTTGTGAAAATGTCTGTTTTCATGATATTTATTGCAATTTTTTCTGAATTGCATTTCTAATTGCAATAGAGCTAGGTAGATTGGAACAATGTAATACTATGCAAATAATTGCTACTACAAGTACAATATTATTTGAATCTACCCACAAACATAAAGCTCAGGGCCAAGTGAAAGAAGCGTCGGAATTTTTTCAATTGTTTGTTTAGAACTGCAAATTTTTTTCTTGTGCTTTAAGTGAAAGTTTACAATGCAAGTCAGTTTGTTGTGCAAAATTATATACACACATTGTTATGTGACCCTAGTTGCTCTCCCTACAATGTGACAGCACATTCCTTCTCTCCACACTGTATTTTCTGTACCTATTTAACTAGCTCCTGTCCCGCTCTGCCTTCTCATCTTGCCTCCAGGGAGGAGTTGCCCACGTAGTCACATGTGTCTACTTGAACTAAGAAGCTTACTGCTCACCAATATCATTTTATGTCTTATAGTCCAGTCCAATCTTTGTCTGAAGAGTTGGCTTCTGGATTGGTTTTAGTATGGGGCTAACAGAAAGTCCAGGGGCCATGTTCTATGGGATCCCTCCAGTCTCAGTCAGACCAGTAAGTCTGGTCTTTTTGCCAGAATTTGAGGTCTGCATTCCACGTTTCTCCTGCTCCATCAGAGATTATCTGTTGTATTCCCTGTCAGGGCAGTCTTTGGTCGTAGCCTGGCACCACCCAGTTCTTCTGGTCTCAGGCTGATGGAATCTCTGGTTTATGTGGCTCTTTCTGTCTCTTAGGCTGTTATTTTTCTTATGTCTTTGGTATTTTTCATTCTTTTTTTATTCCACATGGCCTGAGACCAATTGCTACATCTTAGAGGGCCACTTGCTAGCTTTTAAGACTCCAGACACCACTCATGAAAATGGGATGCAGAATGTCTTTCTAACACATTTTGTTATGCCGTTTGACCTACATGCCCCCTGAAATGATGGTTCCCAGACCCTGGCCCCTGCTACTCTGTTTCTCGAAGTGTCTGGTTATATTCAAGAAATTTCTTAGCTTTTGGTTTAATCCACTTGTGCTACCTTCCCCTATATTTTGTGTTGGTTCTTCTCACCTAAAATAATTCTCGTCTACTATCTAATTAGTGAATATTCCTCTTCCTCCCTCCCTACCGTAGTAACCATCAAAGAATGTTTTCTTCTGTGTTTAAACCTTTTCTTGAGTTCTTATAATAGTGGTCTCATACAATACTTGTCCTTTTGTGACTGACTAATTTCACTTAGCACAATGCCTTCCAGTTTCATCCATGTTGTGAGAGGTTTCACAGTTTCATCCATGTTGTAAGAGGTTTCACAGATTCATCATTGTTCTTTATCATTGCTTAGTATTCCATTGTGTGAATACACAATAGTCTGATTATCCATTCATCAGTTGATGGGCACCTTGGTTGTTTCCATGTTTTTGCTACTGTAAACAGTACTGCAATGAACATAGGTATGCATATATCCATTCGTGTGAGGGCTCTTATCTCTCTAGGGTATATTCCATGGAGTAGGATTGATGGATCGTATGGTAGTTCTATTTCTAGCTTTCTAAGGAAGCCCCAAATCAATTTCCAAAGTTGTTGTACCAATTTACATTCCCAACAGCAGTATATAAGTGTTCCAGTCTCTCCACAACCTCGACAACATTTATTATTTTTGTGTCCTCTGTATTAACGCTAGCCTTGTTGGGGTGAGATGGAATCTCATTGCAGTTTTAATCTACATTTCTCTAATGGCTAATGATCATGAGTATTTCCTCGTGTATCTGTTAGCCACCCAAATGTCTTCTTTGGTGAAGTGCCTGTTCATATCCTTTGCCCATTTTTTAATCAGGTTATTTATCTTTTTGTTGTTGAGGTATTGTAATATCTGTAGATTTTAGGGATTAGACACTGATCTGATTTGTTGCAGCCAAAAAATTTTTACTAGTGTATACACTGTCTTTTTACTCTTTTGGTGAAGTCTTTTGATGAACACAATGTTTGATTTTTAGGAGCTCCCAGTTATCTAGTTTCTTTTCAGGTGTTTGTGCATTGTTAGCAATGTTTTATATACTTACATGCCATGTATTACGGCGCCTAATGTTGTCCCTATATTTTTCTCAACGTTCTTTATCATTTTAAATTTTATATATAGATCTTTGATCCATTTTGAGTTAGTTTTTTGTGAATGGTAGGACCTATGAGCCTTGTTTCATTTTTTTGCAGATAGATATCCAGTTATGCAAGCACCATTTGTTAAAGCGACTGTCTTTTCCCCAGTTAATGGACTTTGGGCCTTTGTTGAATATCAGGCGCTCATAATTGGATAGATTTGCATCTCACTTTTCGATGCTGTTAGAGTTTGTTTTATGTATTTTGTACTCCTGTCTCTGGCTGCATAAATATTTATATGGTTATATCCTCCTAGTATATTGGCCCTTAAATCATTATATAGTGTCCTTCCTTATCCTTTGTGCTGGATTTTACTTTAAAGTCTACTTTGTCTGAAACTAATATTGTCACTTCTGCTCTTTTTTGATTGTTGTTTGCTTGATATATATCTCCATCCTTTGTGTTTGTGTCTTTAAGTCTAAGGTGTGTCTCTTGTAGGCAGCATACAGACAGAAAGTGTTTTTTTTATCCATTCTGCGACTCTCTGTCTCTTTACTGGTGCATTTAGTCCATTTACATTCCACATAATTATTGATAGGTTTGAGCTTAGGTTTGTCATTTTGATGTCTTTTTTTGTGTGTTGTTAACAATTTCTCTTTCCCGCTTAATTTTTTGTGCTGAGTAGTTTATCTTTATATATTGTCTTTTACTCATTGTTGATTTTGTTTTTGCTAAGTCTTTGTTTTTTTCTTCTTCTTTTTTTTTTGATGAGTAGGTTTGTTAGCCTCCTTTGTGGCTACCTTACTATTTACCCCTATTTTTCTAAGATTAAACCTAACCTTTATTTCTTTATACAACTTTGAATTCCTCTCCATATCAAAGATTTACAACTACATTTTTTTAGTCTCTCTTTTAGTTTTAATGTTGTCACCTTTTACGTAATGACACCTCTGTTGTTTTGAGCATTTTAGCTTTGATTTATTTTTGTGATTTCCCTATCTGGGTTGATACCTGGTTGCTTTCCCCTGTGTTCTCGTCTTAGGTTGTTATCCGATATTATTGATTTTCTAACCAGATGACTCCCTTTAGTATTTCTTGTAATTTTGGTTTAGTTTTTGCAAAGCCTGTAAACTTCTCATTATCTGAAAAGACCCTAATTTCACTTTCATATTTGAGAGACAATTTCGCTAGATACATAGTTCTTGGTTGGCAATTTTTTTTTTTTTTCCTTCAAGACTTTATGTATGACATCCAATTGCCTTCTTGCCTGCATGGTTTCTGCTGAGTAGTCCGATCTTATTCTTATTGACTCTTCTTCATAGGTGACTTTTTGTTTATTCCAAGCCTCTCTTAAAATTCTCTTCTCCTTTTTCTTTTTATTGTGCTATAAGCGATAGTTTACGAATCAAGTCAGTCTCTCACAAGAAAACTTATATACACCATGTTACATATTCCTGGTTGCTCTCCCGCTAATGAGACAGCCTGCTCCCTCCCTCCACTCTCTCTTTTTGTGTCCATTTGTCAGCTTCTAACCCCTTCTATCATCTCCTCTCCCCTCCAAACAGGAGTAGCCAACATAGTCTCAAGTGTCCACCTGATCCAAGAAGCTCACTCCTTACCAGCATCCCTTTCCATCCCACTGTCCAGTCCAATCTCTGTCTGAAGAGTTGGCTTTTGGAACGGTTCCAGTCCTCGGCCAACAGAAGGTCTGGGGACCATGACCACCGGGGTCCTTCCAGTCTCAGCAAGGTCCTTCTGTCTGGTCTTTTTATGAGAATTTGAGGTCTGCATCTCACTGCTCTCCTGCTCCCTCAGGGGTTCTCTGTTGTGTTCCCTGTCAGGGCAGTCATTGGTTGTAGCCAGGCACCATCTAGTTTTTCTAGTCTTTGAATGATGTAGTCTCTGGTTTATGGGGCCCTTTTTGTCTCTTGGGCTCGTAATTACCCTGTGTCCTTGGTGTTCTTCATTCTGCTTTGGTCCAGGAGGGTTGAGACAAACTGATGCACCTTAGATGGCTGCTTACTAGCATTTAAGACCCCAGACACCACTCTTCAAAGTGGGATGCAGAATGTTTTCTTAATAGATTTTATTATGCCAATTGACTTAGATGTCCCCTGAAACCATGGTCCCCAAACCCCTGCCCCTGTTATGCTGGCCTTCTAAGCATTCAGTTTATTCAGGAAACAACTTTGCTTTTGGTTTAGTCCAGTTGTGCTGACCTTACCCGTATTGTGTGTTGTCTTTCCCATTACATAAAGTAGTTCTTATCTACTACCTAATTAGTGAATACCTCTCTCTCAGTCTCCCTCCCCTCCCCCCGTGACAATCAAAGAATGTTTTCTTCTCTGTTTAAACTATTTCTTGAGTTCTTATAATGGTGGTCTTATACAATATTTGTCCTTTTGCAACTGATTAATTTCACTCAGCATAATGCCTTCCAGATTCCTCTATGTTATGAAATGTTTCACAGATTCATTACTGTTCTTTATTGCCATGTAGTATTCCGTTGTGTGAATATATCATAATTTATCCATTCATCCATTGATGGGCACCTTGGTTGCTTCCATCTTTTTGCTATTGTAAACAGTGCTGCAATGAAGAGGGGTGTGCATATATCTGTTGATGTAAAGGCTCTTATTTCCCTAGGATATATTCCAAGGAGTGGGATTGCTGGATCGTGTGGTAGTTCTATTTCTAGCTTTTTAAGGAAGCGCCAAATCGATTTGCAAAGTGGTTGTACCATTTTACATTCCCACCAGCAGTGTGTAAGTGTTCCAATCTCTCCACAACCTCTCCAACGTTTATTATTTTGTGTTTTTTTGCATTCATGCCACCTTTGTTTGAGGGAGATGGAATCTCATTGTAGTTCGGATTTGCATTTCTCTAATGGCTAATGATCATGAGCATTTCCTTATGTACCTGTTAACTACCTGAATGTCTTCTTTAGTGAAGTGTCTGTTCATATCTTTTGCCCATTTTTTAATTAGGCTATTTGTCTTTTTGTAGTTCAGTTTTTGCAGTATCATGTAGATTTTAGAGATCAGGCAGTGGTTAGAAATGTCATAGCTAAAAGCTTTTTCCCAGTCTGTAGGTAATCATTTTACTCTTTTGGTGAAGTCTTTGGATGGGGATACGTGTTTGATTTTTAGGAGCTCCCAGTTACCTAGTTTTTCTTCTGCATTGTTAGTTATGTTTTGTATACTGCTTATGCAGGTATTAGGGCTCCTAGCGCTGTCCCTATTTTTTCTTCTTTGATCTTTATTGTTTTAGATTTTATATTTAGGTCTTTGATACATTTTGAGCTCGTTTTTGTGCATGGTGTGAGGTATGGGTATTGTTTCATTTTTTTGCAGATGGATATCCAGTTATGCCAGCACCATTTGTTAAAAAGACTGTCTTTTCCCCATTTAACTGCTTTGGGGCCTTTGTCAAATATCAACTGCTCATATGTGGATGGATTCATGTCTGGATTCTCAATTCTGTTCCATTGGTTTATGTATCTGTTGTTGTACCAGTAGGAGGCTGTTTCGACTGCTGAGGCAGTATAATAGGTTCTAAAATCAGGTAAAGTGAGGCCTCGCACTTTGTTCTTCTTTTTCAGTAATGTTTTACTTATCCAGGGCCTCTTTCCCTTCCATATGAAGTTAGTAATTTGTTTCTCCATCTGGTTAAAAAATGTCATTGGAATTTGGATTGGAATTGCATTAAATATATAGATCGCTTTTGGTAGATTAGATATTTTTATAATATTAGGTCTTCCTATCCATGAGCAAGATATGTTTTTACACTTACGTGGGTCTCTTTCGGTTTCTTGCAGAAGTGTTTTGTAGTTTTTTTTTGTATAAGTCTTTTACATCTCTGATAAGATTTATTCCTAAGTTTTTTATCTTCTTGGGGGCTACTGTAAATGGTATTGATTTGGTGGTTTCCTCTTCGATGCTTCTTTTTGTTGGTGTAGAGGAATCCAACTGATTTTTCTATGTTTATCTTGTATCCCGATACTCTGCTGAACTCTTGTATTAGTTTCAGTAGTTTTCTGGAGGATTCCTTAGGGTTTTCTGTGTATAAGATCATGTCATCTGCACATAGAGATACTTTTAATTCTTCCTTGCTAATCTGGATGTCCTTTATTTCTTTATGTAGCCAAATTGCTCTGGCTTAGACCTCCAGCACAATGTTGAATAAGAGTGGTGATAAAGGGCATCCTTGTCTGGTTCCCAGTCTCAAGGGGAATGGTTTCAGGCTCTCTCCATTTAGGATAATGTTGGCTATTGACTTTGTATAAATGCCCTTTATTACGTTGAGGAATTTTTCTTCTATTCCTATTCCTATTTTGCTGAGAGTTTTTATCATGAATAGGTGTTTAACTTTGTCGTATGCCTTTTCTGCATCAATTGATAAAATTATGTGATTCTTGTCTTTTGTTTTATTTATATGATGGATTACATTAATTGTTTCTTTAATGTTGAACCATTCCTGCATACCTGGTATGAATCCCACTTGGTCATGGTGAAATATTTTTTGATACGTTGTTGAGTTCTATTGGCTAGAATTTTGTTGAGGATTTTTGCATCTAAGTTCATAGGGATATAGGTCTCTCATTTTCTTTTTTTTTGTGGTGTCTTTACCTGGTTTAGGTATCAGGGATATTCTGGCTTCATAGAATGAATTTGGGAGTATTCCCTCCTTTTCAACGCTCTGAAATACATTTAGTAGCAGTGGTGTTAACTCTTCTCTGAAAGTTTGGTAGAACTCTGCAGTGAAGCCATCCAGACCAGGGCTTTTTTTGTTGGGAGTTTTTTGATTATCTTTTTAAACTCTTCTTTTGTTATGGGTCTATTTAGTTGTTCTACCTCTGTTTATGTTAGTTTAGGTAGGTAGTGTGTTTCTAGGAATTCATACATTTCTTCTAGGTTTTCAAATTTGTTAACGTACAATTTTACATAGTAATCTGATATGATTCTTTTAATTTCAGTTGCGTCTGTTGTAATATCACCCATCTCATTTCTTTTTCAGGTTATTTGCTGCTTCTCCTGTTTTTCTTTTGTCATTTTTGTAAATTGTTTATCAATTCTGATATTTTCTTCAAAGAACCAGCTTTTGGTCTTGTTAATTTATTCAATTGTTTTTCTGTTTCATTTAGTTCCGCTCTAATTTTTATTATTTGTTTTCTTCTGGTGCCTGAGGGTTTCTTTTGTTGCTCTCTATTTGTTCAAGTTGTAGGGATAATTCTTAGATTTTGGCCCCTTCTTCTTTTTGTATGTGTGCATTTATTGATATAAATTGACCTCTGAGCACTTCTTTCGCTGTGTCCCAAAAGTTCTGATATAAATTGACCTCTGAGCACTGCTTTCCATCTGTCCCAAAGGTTCTGATAGGAATTGTTTTCATTGTCATTGGATTCTATGAATTTCTTTATTCTATCCTTAATGTCTTCTATAATCCAGTCTTTTTTGAGCAGGGTACTGTTCAATTCCCAAGTGTTTGATTTCTTTTCTCTGCTTTTTCTGTTATTGATTTCCACTTTTATGGCCTTATTGTCAGAGAAGATGCTTTGTAATATTTCAATGTTTTCGATTCTGTGAAGGCTTGCTTTATGACCTAATATGTGGTCTGTTCTGGTGAATGTTCCATGTACACTGGAAAAGAAATTATACTTGGTTGCTGTTGGGTGGAGTATTCTGTATATGTCTGTAAGGTCAAGTTGGTTGATTGTGGCATTTAGATCTTCTGTGTCTTTATTGAACTTCTTTATGGATGTCCTGTCCTTCACCAAAAGCGGTGTTTTGAAGTCTTCTACTATTTTTGTGGAGCTGTCTATTCACTTTTCAATGCTGATAGTTCTTTTTTTTTATGTATCTTGCAGCCCATTCATTGGGTGCATCAATATTTAATACGGTTATATCTTCTTGGTATATTGTCCCTTTAATCATTAGTGTCTTTCCTTATCCTGTATGATGGATTTAGCTTTAAAGTCTATTTTCTCAGAAATAAATATTGCCACTGTTGCTGTTTTTTGATTGTTGCTTGATTGATATATTTTTTCCATCCTTTGAGTTTTAGGGTTTTTTTTTTTTTTTTTTGGTTACAATGTCTAAAAAGTGTGTTTTGTAGGCAACATATAGATGGATCAATTTTTTTAACCCATTCTGCCTCTCTCTGTCTCTTTATTGGTGCATTTAGTCCATTTACATTTTTAATTATGGGTAGGTATGAATTTAGTGCTATCATTTTGATGCCTTTTTTTGCGTGTTGTTGACAGTTTCTTTGTCCCACTTAATTTTATGTGCAGAGTAGGTTATCTTTATATATTGTCCTTTCCTCATATTCGTTGTTGTTGATTTTGTTTCTGCTGAGTCTTTATTTTTTTCCCTTGTATTTTATTTTGATGTGTAAGATAGTTTGTCTGCTTTATGTTTACCTTATTACTTACTTCAACTTTTCTAAATTTTAACATATCTTTTATTTCTTTGTATTGCCTTGTCTTCCTCTCCATATGGAAGATCTATGACTACATTTCTTAGTCCCTCTTTATTGTTTTAATGTTGTGTTCTTTTACATAATAACATCGCTGTTTCCCTGTTTTTAGCTTTTTTTATCTTGATTTATTTTTGTGATTTCCCTGTCTGGGTTGGCTTCTGATTGTTCTGCCCAGTGTTCTAGTCTTGGGTTGATACCTGATATTATTTATTTTCTAACCAAAGAACCCCTTTTAGTATTTCTTGTAGTTTTGGTGGTGGTGTTTTTTTTTGTTGTTGTTTTTGTGTGTGAATTCCCTAGACTTCTGTTTATCTGGAAATGTCGTATTTTCACCTTTATATTCGAGAGACAGTTTTGCTGGAGATAGGATTCTTGGCTGGCATTTTTTTTCCCTCTGTTTTTTTGTGCGAGTCATCCCATTGCCTTCTTGCCTGCACAGTTTCTGCCATGTGGTCTGAGCTTATTCTTATTGACTTCCTTTGTAGGTGACTTTTCATTTATTCCTAGTGTCCCTTAAAATTCTCTCTTTATCTTTGATTTTGGCAAGTTTGATTATAATATGTCTTGGTGACTTCTTTTTAACATCTACCTTACGTGGAGTTCAATGAGCATTATGGACAGATATGTTCTCATCTTTCATGGTATCAGGGAAGTTTTCTGCCAACAAATCTTCAACAATTCTCTGTGTATTTTCTGATATCCTGCCCTGTTCTTGTACTCCAATCACTCATATGTTATTTCTCTTGATACAGTCCCATATGATTCTCAAGGTTTCTTTTTTTTTTTTAATTCTTTTATCTGACTTTTCTTCAAATATATTAGTGCCAAGTGCTTTATCTTCAAGTTCAGAAATTCCGCCTTCTACTTGCTCAAATCTGCCTCTATGACTTTCTATTGAGTTGTCTACTTCTGTAATTTTATTGTTAATCTTCTGAATTTCTGATAACTGTCTATGGATTTTTCCAGCTAATTAAATTTTTCATTTTGTTCCAGAATAATCTTTTTTAATTTCTTCAATTGCTTTATCTGTGTGTTCCTTCGCTTGTTCTTCATATTTCCTCATATCCTTCCTGATGTCTTGAAGGGTTCTGTATATTAATCTTTTGTATTCTGGCTCTGGTAATTCCAGGAAGGCACTTTCATCTAGAAGATCCCTGGATTCTTTGTTTTGAGAGCTTGTTGAGGTGATCACTGTCTGTTTCTTTACGTGACTTGATATTGACTGCTGTCTCTGAGACATCTATAAGTTATTGTATTAGTTTATTTTATGTTTGCTTACTGTGTCGTAGCTTCTTGCTTTGTTTTGTTTTGATATGCCCAAATGGGTTGCTTGAGTGAGCTAGCTTGATTATTTTTGCCTTTGGAGCTCTGAGGTCCTGTCCTCAGATAGCTAGAGCTGCTATCATGTATATCAGTCTAGGACTCCATTCACTTTTCTTGTATGAATTCAGCTCAGATGTCTAGGTAGCTGATCATCAAGTGTATGGTACAGACTCTGTCCTACAGTCTTAGAGGGCTAAAATTCTCGTTTTATCTTCGAATTTGTTAAGTTTGATTATATCTCTTGGTGACTTTCATTTGGAGTCTACCCTGTGTGGGGTTCGATGGGCATCTTGGATAGATATCTTGTCATCTTTCACTATATCAGGGAAGTGTTCTGCCAACAAACCTTCAACAATTCTGTCTGTCTTTTCTGTTATCTCCCCCTGTTCTGGTACTCCAATCACTTGTATGTTATGTCTCCTGGTAGAGTCTCACATGATTCTTAGGGTTCCTCTATTTTAAAAAATTCTTTTTTCTGATGTTTCCTCAAATATGTTGGTGTCAAGTGCTTTATCTTCAATCTCACTAATTCTGATTTCCATTTCCTTTATTGAGTTGTCTAATTCTGAAATTTTATTGTTAATCTTCTGGATTTCTGTTTGCTGTGTCTGTATGGATTCTTATAGCCTATTAAATTTGTCATTATGCTTTTCTCTAATCTTCTTAAGTTCCTCTAATGCTTTATTTGTGTGCTGCTTGGGTTGTTCTGCATTTAGCATGATCTCCTTCCTGATGTCTTGAAGATTTCTGTATATTAAATCTTTTGTATTCTACCTCTGGTAATTCCAGGATGTTCTCTTCATCCAACAGATTTCTTGATTCTCTGTTTTGGGAGCTTGCTGAAGCTGTCATGGTCTGCCTCTTTACATGATTTGGTATTGACTGTTGTCTCCAAGTTATCAATAAGTTATTGTATTTATTTTATGTTTGCTTACTGTGTCCTAGCTCCTTGTTTTGTTTTGTTTTGATATACCCAAATAGGCTGCTCGAGTGAACTAGTTTGATTATTCATGCCTTTGCAGCTCTAACATCTGTCATCAGGTGGTTAGAGCTGCTACTAGGTATGTGAGCCCAAGAGTCCATTCAATTTTCATGTATGGATTCAGCTCAGGTGTCCAGGTAGTCAGCCACCAAATGTGTGATGCTCTCACCTACAGTCCTAGACAGGCAGGGGTGATTGATGTAGGCACAGGCATACGGGTGTAGTTGGGAGTCATATGCTGAGCAAGCTGAGTGCTGACAATCTCCCCGAGTGTCTATGAGGAAAGTATGTTCCTGTTCCCTAGAGTGCGTAGGTGGGTGGGCTTTGCAGTTGGACTGTGAGCACCCAATGCTTTTTCCTGTAAGGAATGGGAGGCAACACTTATCCTTTGACCACTGTCATGGGTGGCTAGGTGTTATGGGTGGAGCCACCAGCCCTCAGGCTCATGTTGTGGGTAGGTGAATATTCTGCTTAATAGGCAGAGCGATGTTAAATGTCGTGAATCTGCCTCTCCACCACGTAGCTGAAACAGTTGAAGTTAGAATTCAAGATTATACCCATTTGTTCTGTGCTAATGAGGGCCTACATTGTTGAAAAGGTCCCACACAGGTCTATGTGGGGGTGAAAGGCATTCAGAGTCCATGGACCCTGTATGCCTGTGCCTAGGCAAAGAGTTGTTTCTGTCCTGCCTTCCCAGCTTAGGGGAGCCAGCAGATTATTTTTTTTTCCCCTGTTTGTTAATTTGTTCCTTCTTCAAGGCTGGAGGAGTGGATCAGAGCATGTGACAGGTCATACTTCCAGCCCAGGGAAAGTGGTTATCACTGATGCTGACTCGGGAGCCAGGTCAGAGCAGAGAGAAGTCAACTAGATGGGAGAGATTTTTTTTTTCCCAAAAGGGCATTTTTTGCTCTGCATGGTAGATTAGAGACAAGTACTTATTTTTTGCCAGTGTGCCCTGCTTTTCACTGATTCTGGAGGCATAAGTGGACTCTCTGCCATTCAGTCTCTCCTGATGTGGAAAACACATCCCAAACACCAGTGCTTGCCTCACCACACTCATACCAGTGGATCTGGCCTGAAGGGTATTAGTTCCCACTGCGTCAGATCTGGCAACTCCTTGCTGCTTCTGAACCGTCTCTCCCTCCCCCTGCCACTCACTCTGATTCCTCAACTTTGCCTTTGATGTTCAGGGTCCCTAGATTGTCATATATAATTGATGCACTTGTTTTTTCACGTCTCTTGTTGTAAGAGGGATGACAGGAAGCATCTGACTACTCCTCCATCTTGGCCCCGCCTCTACAACTTTCTCTTTATTAACAAGTTATTGTTCTATTATGTTTGTCAAATCCACAAAGAGGAAAAGAGCCAAGCCCCATGGTATGGAAATGAGGCAATGGTTAAAAAAAAGAAATTACCTAAATTATCACAGGCAATGATCAGGCAGTAAAGAGACTACGAACAAAGACACCCACAACAATTCTGTTCCTTGAGTCCTTCTCCTCTCACTTTTAAACACTGATTTAAGCCAGTATTATATCCTACCTAGAATATTGCCAACATCATTGCATTTCTCTACCACCTGTCTTGCCTCCCATTGTTCTATCCTTAACACTGCACGTAGAAGCATCTTTCTGAAAAACAAGATTCTTAAGCATGTCATTCCCCCTTTTAATACCTTTCATTACCATTGTCTCAGCAGGCCAGAAAAGAGTTTACATGACCTGGCACATCACAAAACTATCGACAGACTTGGGGCTTTGTAAATAAAGACTTAATAGATGAGCAGCTGTTTCTACCAAGAGAACAAAAGAAAAAGTAAGTATGCAGTGGAAGGAGATCCCTTATTTCACACATATTTTCTAAGCATAGTTTTTGTGCAGAAGGTTGAGAGGGAGAAGGGTCAGATATTCAAACTCCAAATGTATGCTTTTTCTTCTGTGTTTCTTGCCCCAAAAGAACCTGAGAATCTCAGAGGGATATTAAGGCTTGTACCAGAAGTATGTTTAGACCTGGTAAATGTGCTGAAGGAGTTTAGTTGGAGGAACTCTGCTTCCCACAGAAGAAACTTCAGGGAAGGCTGCAGATTTTGACCTGGCCTTGGTGAAGAGGGAAATGCAGAACCTGCAAAAGGCCCCCCAGTGTGGGGGGCTCACTAAAGAGGCATCTGTTGTCAGGCGATTTGGCTCTAGTGGAGGGCACGTAAGAGCAAGCAGACAGCAGTAAAAGCTGGAACACCAATGCACTGGAGGGCCTGATTGCCAGTAAGAAATTTGTAAGGCCAGCTTTCTCCATGAAGACCCTTAAGGTCCCAACTAATTTTTTCCAAAACCCCGAGTTCTGGCTGTTTTTTCTCTTGGGCTGCCCTCCCTGCCTGTCATTCATCTAACTCAGCTGTAGCTCCTCCTCCCTACCCCTGGCTCCTAGTCTCTGTTATCAAGCTGCAGTCACCGCCTTTCTACAGAGGAAACTGATCCCCAAATCCATTTTTCATGCTGCTCTATACTTCACTAAGCCTGGGCTTTTCTCCCCAGCGAGGAAAGGAAAGAAAGAAAGAATTAAAATGAAAGCCTACAGACAAATCTGCATTCTAATTATGTTTCCTCTGTTTGTAGATATGTGACCTTGAGAAAATTACTTAACCTTTGATCCATCTGTAAAATGGTGATATAATTCTTATCATAGAGAGATGCCAGGAAGGTAAAACGAAATTTTTAAGTATCTAGCTTTTACGTGCTGCATACAGTTGCCTTTACACGCTGGTCTCCAGGCCTAATCAAATCTTGGGCTCTGACTCCCTACTCCCCTCAGTCCTCAATTATTGTTGTTGTTAGATGCCATGGAGTCAGTCCCAACTCATAATGACCCTATGAACAACAGAATGAAACACTGCCCTGTCCTGTGCCATCCTCACAATCATTGTTATGCTTGAGCCCATTGTTGTAGCCACTGTGTCAATCCATCTTGTTAAGGGTTTTCCTCTTTTTCACTAACTTTCTACTTTACCAATCATGCTGTCCTTCTCCAGGGACTGATCTCTCCTGACAACATGTTCAAAGTATGTAAGACTTAGTCTCACCATCTTTGCTTCTAAGGAGCATTCTCGTTGTACTTCCTCCAAAACAGATTTGTTCGTTCTTTTAGCAGTCCATGGTATATTCAATATTCTTTGTCAACACCCCAATTCAAAGCCCTCAATTAGGGTAGCTTAAAGAAATCTCAACCGTGACCATTATTAGCTCCCCTGGTTACTTGCTCAGAGGCCAGGAGCCAGTGTTACACAGCAAGGCTTAAAAGCTCCGTTTAAAACTTAAACTAGGCTCATTGGGGAGGCTAAAAGCAAGGATTTGAACTGTTCTGGCATTTGAGCTGAGTTGCGTTCAAACTGCCAGTGTGACAACCAGAGAGGAAAAGGGAAGGCAGTAATGAGTTTAAGCCTGGACGGAAAGTGATTGAAAATTTATGGAGACTAAAACAAGTGTACGAAGTGTTGCACACAGCAGAGCTCACCACTATCTCCAGGACATAGTTCTTGTTGATAGCTCACATGCTGGAAAATAACTAGGAGGATTAGGCAAGCTTGTGTCACAGGAAGTTCAACATCTATTCAGCACACAAAGAGCTGATGGATGCAACGACAATTGCTGTCCTGGCTCCCTGAGTTGATTTTGGCTGAAATGCTATTTAGAGACTCAATTGTATAATCCCCAGTGGCACCAAGTACCCATGTGGATCTGATTAAAGTCTTTGCTTCTGCTATATTCAGGGTGCAGAGAATTGAGGGCCGCCACTAGAGGAACTCCTGCTCATCTGGAAGCCATGTTTGAAGCAGGAAAATCTGTCTGTGCCAGGCTTCTATGGTACAAGTTATGACGGGGACTTCCCTGCCTTCAGGCACAGAGAAGCTGCTGGGCCCTACATATCTCATTATCCTTTGTGATGACTGCACGTGAATTTGCCTCAGCCAAAGATGACACCATTTTCTCCTACCAAGGTTTGGTTACTAATCTTTCAATCCACATTATTTCATAGATTCACAATAATAGAGTTAAAGCAATCAGTCTAATCACCTCATTTCAGAGATGAGAAAACCAAGGCTCAAAAAGGGTGTGCTCTCTCAAGGTCACAAAGACAACTATTAAAAAAACAAACACACAAATGAGAATATTGTTGTTGTTGTTAGATGCCACTGAGTCAGTACCCATTCATAGCAACTCTATGCACAACAGAATGAAACACTACTAGATCCTGTGCTGTCCTCACAATCTTTATTATGTTTGAGCCCATTTTTGCAACCACTGTGTCAATCCATCTCATTGAGAGTCTTCCTCTTTCTCACTGACCCTTTACCAAGCTTGATGTTCTTCTCCAGGGACCGGTCCCTCCTGATAAAATGTCCCAAGTATGTGAGGCTAAGTCTCCTTTCTAAGAAGGCGGGCCATACTTCTTCCTAGACAAATTTGTTCATTCTTCTGACAGTCCATGGTAAATTCAACATTCTTCACGAACGCTATAATTCAAAGCCATCAATTTTTCTTTGTTCCTTATTATTCATGGTCCAGTTTTTGCATGCATATGAGATGACTGAAAAGACCATGGCTTGAATCAGGCACACCTTAGTCCTCAAAGTGACATCTTTGCTTTTGAACACCTTAAAGAGGCTTCTGCAGCAGATTTGCCGAGAATAATGTGTCTTTTGGTTTCTTGACTGTTCCTTCCATGGGTGTTGATTGTGGACCTAAGTAAAATAAAATCCTCGTCAATATCAACATTTTCTGTTTTTCATCATGTTGCTTATTGACACAGTTGTGATGTGAGGATTCTTCTTTTCTTTATGTCAACCTGTAGCCCATAATGAAGGCTGTGGTCTTTGACCTTCATCGGTAAGTGCTTCAAGTCCCCTTCACTTTCAGCAAGTAAGGTTGTCATCTGCATATCAAAGGTTGTTACTGAGTTTCCTCCAATCCTGATGCCGATTTCTTCTTCGTATAGTCCAGCTTCTCAGATTATTTGCTCAGCATGTTGACTGAATAAATAAGGTGGAAGAATAGAGCCCTGGTGTGCACCTTTCCTGATTTTAAACCATACAGTATCCTCTTATTCTGTTCAAATGACAGCCTCTTAGTCTCTAAACAAGTTCCCTATGAGCATAAGTGTTCTGGAATTACCATTCTGCAGATTGTTATTCATAATTTGTTACAACCCACACACTTGAATGCCTTTACTTAGTCAATAAAACACAGGTAAGCATCTTTCTGGTATTCTTTTTCAGCCAATATCCACCTGACTTAAGCAATTAAATCCCTTGTTTCACATCCTCTTCTGAATCTGGCTTGAATTTCTGGCCATTTCTTGTCCATGTACTGCTGCAACTCTTTTTGAATTATCTTCAGCAATATTTTACTTGTGCGTGATATTAATGATGTCCTTGGATAATGTCTGCATTCTGTTGAATCACCTTTCTTTGGAAAGGTACAAACATGAATCTCTTCCAGTTGGTTGGCCAGGTAACTGTCTTCCAGATTTCTTGGCATAGATGAGTGAGTGCTTCCATAATTGCATTTGTTTCTTGAAACACCTCAATCGATATTCCATCAATTACTAGAGCCTTGTTTTTAGTTAATGCTTTCAGTGTAGCTTGGACTTCTTCCTTCAATACCATAGGTTTCTGATTATATGTTACCTCCGGAAATGGTTGCACATTGACTAATTCTTTTTGGAACAGTGACTGTGTATTCCTTCCATCTTCTTTTGATGCTTCCTGCTTCCGTCAATATTTTGCCCATAGAATCCTTCACTATTGCAACTTGAGGCTTGAATTCTTTCTTTAGTTCTTTCATCTTGAGAAATGCTGAGCATGTTCTTCCCTTTTGTTTTTCTATCTCCAGATCTTTGGCACATTTCATTATAACTTCGTCTTCTTGAGCTGCCTTTTGAAATCTTCTGGTTCAGCTCTTTTACTTTACTGTTTCTCCCATTCTTTTTAGCCACCCTACATTCAAAAGCAAGTTTCAGAATCTCTTCTGACATCTATTTTGGTCTTTTCTTTCTTTCCTGTCTTTTCAATGGCCTTTGGCTTTCTTCATATGTGATAACATTGATGTCATTCCACAACTTGTCTGGCCTTGATCATTAGTGTACAATGCATCAAATCTATTCTTGAGGTGGTCTCTTAATTTAGTTGGAATATACTCAAGGTTGTACTTTGGCTCTTGTGGGCTTGTTTTAATTTTCTTCAGCTTCAACTTGGACTTGTATGTGAGCAATTGGTGGTATGTTCTGCAGTTGGCCCCTGGCCTTATTCTGGCTGGTGATATTGAGCTTTTCCATCATATCTTTTCATAGATGTAGTCAATTTGATTCCTGTGTATTCCACCACTTGCTTGTCAGTTTGTCATACTGTGGTGGTTGGAAGCTATTCCACCAGTATTTCAAATACCAGCAGGGTCATCTATGGTGGACAGGTATCAGTAGAGCTTCTGGAGTAACAAAGGCTAGGTAGAAGGATCTGGCAAACTGCTTCTGAAAAAAATTGACCAGTTGAAAATCTTATGGACAGCAGCAAAATATTGTCTGATATAGTGCCTAGTATCAGAAGATGAGCCCTTCAGGTTGGAAGACACTCAAAATACAACTGGGAAGGGCTATTTTCTCAAAGTAGAGTCAAGCTTAATGATGTGGAGTCAAGTTTTTGGGACCTTCATTTGCTGGTGTGGCATGACTCAAGATGAGAGAAACAGTGCAAACATCCATTAGTAATCAGAATGCAGAACATATGGAGTATAAATCCACGAAAATTGGAAGTTGTCAAAAATTAAACAGAACACATAAAAATCGATATCCTAAGCACTTGTGAGCTGAAATGGACTGGTATTCACTGTTTTGAACCAGACTATAATATGGCCTACTTGCCGAGAATGACAACTTGAAGAGGAATGGCATTGCATTCATCAACAAAAAAGAACATTTCAAGATCTGTCCTGAAGTACAACACTGGCATTGATAGGATAAGATCCATATTCCTACAAGAAAGATCAGTTAATAGGATTATTATTCAAATTTACACACCAACCACTAAGGCCAAAGGTGAAAAAATTGAAGATTTTTACCAAATTTTGCAGTCTGAAATTGACTGAACATGCAATCAGGATGCACTGGTAATTACTGGTGATTGGAATTTGAAAGTTGGAAACAAAGAGTAAGGATTGGTAATTGGAAAATATGACCTTAGTGATAGAAACAACCCTGGAGATCGTATAATAGAATATTGTAAGACCAATGACTTCTTCACTGCAAAAACATTTTCTCAACAACATAAACGTTGACTTATACCCATGGATCTCGCCAGATGGAATACACCGGTGAGAACACAGGGCTGCTAATTTCCAACGTGTTACTCTTTCTGTGATCTTTTTCTAAATCCTGTGAACAGTAATACTAACTTTATTGACTTTTCTGCCACTGAAACATGTGTTGGGCTAATTCCTTGTTTTTCCTAAAGTGCTAAGTTATATGTATGTAAGTTCCTTTTTTTTTTTTTTTAAGGGATCAGAGATTTCTTTTTTTATTGTGTCAAAGTTTGCATAACATAAAATTTACCATTTTAAAGCGTGTTCAATTCAGTGGTATTTTGTGTGTTCATAATTTTGTGTAACCACCATCTCTATCTAGACCCAAAGATTTTCACTCCCCCACAGGAAATCCTGGGCCCATGAGCAGTCACTACACATTCTTTTCTTCTCCATCCCCTGACAACCACAAATCTACTTTCTGTCTCTCTGAATTTGCCTATTCTGGATTTTTCATATAAAAGGAATCATATAATATGTGGCTTTATTGTTTGTCTTCTTTCACTGGGCAGAATGTTTTTGAACTCATATTGTTATGTTGTAATTTTGCCTGTACTTTAAAATTTTAAGCCCTTAATAGTTAGCTGGTATTATGGTTTCTGTAGCTTAGCTTTAATAGAATTAGTAACAAATAGAGAACATGAGAGGGCTTCAATGTTTACTGGAGAAATAAGCATAGAAGTATTTGGTACAGACACAAATTAATTCAAAAAATAGGACCTGAAATATCACTCAAGCCTCAGTGTAATGGAATATTTTCTAAGAAATCAATTTTAATTATTTTTAAGTAATTGGATTTCAAAGTTTTGGGTCAAATCCCTAATCTTCTATCCATGTATTGTTCAAACTACCAAAAATTGAGGGTCTCTTATGGGTGTATTCTGATTAATAAGCAGTTTTTTTAATGATTACTGGGCCAGATAATCCTGAAATCCTTCCTTTTATATTCATCAAGATGCTCTGATTTGTCCACACTTTTGTCTATTCAAATACTTTTTTCATATGGCCAAAGAAAAAATTTATAGCCTTGAATATGCTTAGGTATGAGGAGCTTCAGGTATGAAAATCCCTAGATGGCTTCACAGGAGGGTAGAAGTATGGAGGCAGGATAAGGGGGATAAATTACAGCAGAGCTATTCCAGTCCTCCTTGATCTTTGACTCCTCCACATTCATCATGCATCTGTGTGTCTGTCTGTCTATCTATTTGTTTAGCTACCTTTCTACCTATCATCTATTTTACTTACTAGGCCATTTCTCTCTGTATCTGACAAGAAACTATGGGGAGAGAAGGAGAAAACAGCCCGTAGTCCTATATTGGGTTTGGTAGTCATATATTCATCCATGAACCCAAGAAAAGATATTCCCAAATACCTAGCACCCATCCTTGGTGTGAATGTAATATACAGACTACTTTTAGACCATTAATTGGCTTCTGCTGTGCTCGAAGTTAAATTGCTTTCACAAGGCAAGATGGAAAGTTGAGGCTGATCTTAATGTGCATTTCAAATGCTCAAATCTATAAGACAAGAGCACTGCCCTAACTGCAGGCTCACCCTTATCATAGTCTCACCCTTCCATCTTTGCCCCTACCCATTATTAGAAGTAAATAGCAGATTCATACTGGTTTAACTTTCCCAGTGGGTTAATTTCATACTGGGACATTGTTTGATCTGCAACCAGTCATGGGGATGGTGCAGGACCAGCATTTTGTTCCCTTGTGTGTGAGGTTCTTATGAGTCAAGGCCAACTCAAAAGCGGCTAACATCAACAAAACAGCAGTTTCATTCTTGTTTATTTCCTCCCAGGCATTCCATTGGAGAAAGATGTGGCAGTCTCCTTCTGTAAAGAGTTACAGCTTTGGAAACTCTATGGGGGCAGTTCTACTCTGTCCTACACGGCCATTATGAGTCAGAATAGACTCCATGGTAACTTTTTTTTTTTTTAAATGTTACTACATCACAAGTGTAAGCATATTTCTCCTGGATTTTAGCAGGTAGCATGTAGAAATCAACACACTTTAGAGCTCAGTAAGGCTTAATTTTTCTTAAAAAATAACTTACACAGCTTTTGTGTAAATGTGCTCTGCCTGTACCTTTTTTAGTGCCTGGCAAGTAATGAGTGTTCATTCATGGACTGAAGGCTTGATATGCTCTCATGTTTTGCCAATTGCTAAGGTGAGTCCATTGCAGCAGAAATCTATAACTCTCCTCTCAGTAAACTACATGGTTTTCTGCTTAAATTACAACACTTCCTCCTCCCACTCTATATGACCTTCCTGCACATACTCACCAGTGGCACTGATGTCACTCCCAACTGTATGAGTTTTAAGTTATTATCTCTAAGTCTTCATCTTCATGGCTGTGTTTGCAGTTGCCTGCTATAAACCTCTATCAAAAGGACCCAAAGGCAGCTCAAAATAACATGTCCAGGGGTGAACTAATCACCTTGATCCATCTCTCTCCTTCCCATTTCAACACACAGAGAGAGAGAGAGAGAGAGACAGACAGACACACACACCCTCAACTGATCCACCTCCAGTACCCGCAATATTCAGGTATGCCAACATATCGCAACTAGCTCACCAAGTTATAAGCCAGAAAACTTGTCTAGACTCCTTCTCTCTCTTAAAATGCAGTGAAGTGCAGTTTCTGTTCTGACATATAAAGAGCTTGGAAGTCATCACTCCCATCCTCACAACAAGAGAGAAGCTGAACAAACTGAAAATCAACAACTCTTCACAGATCCATCCAAGAATTGAAGTCACAGGGCAAAGGCTGCACCAAAAACTGGGGAGACATATAGATGGATACAGAAAATATCATCTTACTGGGAACAGAAGCCAAGGAGTAGAAAGCCAGAGCTGGAACCAGTAATGATAGGAACACTTTAAGCTATAATTGATGAATTGCTGAAGGCTCAGTGTGGATTAGCTTGAGAAGCAAAAACTCCAGAGAAGTCCACTTTTAGGGGAACCCCCATGGGAGTCCCACCAGGTTCTCACTGTTAAAATAGAAAAACTCCCCTCATGCCTCTGGTGAGGGAGAAAGGAAAAGTAACTACTTTGAAATATGCCCAGAGCTCTCTGTTCTCCCTAACAAGGCCTGACCTCAAGATGAATTCTTTTACCAACTGACTTCGGTTTTATCAAGACCCAACTGACCTGCAGGAAGGAAAATATCCAACTATAGCTTCCTCTACCCACTCCATCTCACCTAAGGGGGAGGAGAGGATGAGAAGCACCAATGAAGTCACAGCCCAAGGACACAAGCTTACTAAAAGACTGAGACCTAATTATAGAACTATACAATGTCCCCCACAGGCCTTACCACCACATCAGTAGCTGTAACCTGTTTCTGTCTAGTCCATTCCGGCTCATAAAACCAAACAATACCAAACCCATTGCTGTTGAGTAGATTCTGACTCATAGCGACCCCACAGGACAGAATAGAACTGCAGAATAAGGTTTCCAAGGAGTGACTGGTGGATTCAAACAGCCTACCTTTTGGTTAGCAGCCATAGCTCTTAACCACTATGCCATCAGGGTTTCCTGGCTTGTAGAAACCCTGTAATTAATAAGGTTCCAATATAATAACAAGGGTTAAAACTAAAAGAACTGAAAGCCTCAGATCCTATTTAAGAAAGAGTCTCTAGGAAAATCTAAACACAAGGGAGCAGATAGAAACAAAGGTACTAGAGGGAAGTTTAGTCTCTGACACCACAGCTACTACAAATAGTAAACACAGCCTAATTCTTATCCAGATAAACAAAACCTCACACCATTTACTTTAGTTCCTTTTCCTAATACACTATCTGACTTTCAACCAAAAATTACAAAAAAATGCTACATTGAAAACAAACAATAACAAAATATAATCTGAAGTGAGACAGAGCAAGCATGAATACAAGACTGAGATATGACAGAGGTATTAGAATTACTAGACCAGGAATTTAAAATTACTATGATTAATATGCTAAAATATCTAACAGAAAAACTGGACAACATACCAGAACAAATAGGTAACGTTAGCAGAGAGACAGAAACTCTAAGAAAGGATGAAAAGGAATTGCTAGAAATCAAAAGCACTGTAACAGAAATGAAGATCTTTGATGAGCACATCAGTAGACTGGACAGAATCCAGGAAAGAATCAGTAAAATTAAAGATGTGTAAATAGAAATTCTGCAACTAAAAAGCAAGGAGAAAAAAAAAAAATTAAAAAGGACCAGAATGCTCAAGAACTCTGGGCCTATTAAAAAGGTGTAACACATGTTATCACAATTTCGAGTGTCAGAGCCACATGCCACGGATAGCCAATTCCTGAGACAGGGTGAGGTGAGTAGCAATATTATTGCATATCGATACACAGGAGACAGAGGGGAACAATCTCTTCCAAAAGCCTATCTCCCCCAACTGCAGACTATCAGAAAGCTTTATAGAGAAAAATCATGGGTTTCAGGAACTCGTGCAATGTCATTCTCTCCCTGGGTGGTTTCAGTGATCATGGTCACATGGTATTATCTCACCTCCCAGGGGGTGACTGGTTTCTTGGGGTGGTTTCCATGGTCACAAAACTCTCTTTGATCATATCATTTGATTTCCACAGTCTGAAAATGACGTTGTTGTCATTGTTGTTAGGTGCCATCCAGTTGGTTCTGACTCATAGCGACTCCATGCATAACAGAACAAAACACTGCCTGGTCCTGTGCCATCCTTACAATCATTGCTATGCTTGAGCTCATTGTTGCAGCCACTGTGTCAATCCACCTCGTCGAGGGTTTTCTTCTTTTCCACTGATGCTGTACTTTGCCAAGCATGATGTTCTTTTCCAGAGACTGATCCCTCCTGAAAACATGTCCAAAGTATGTAAGATCCAGTCTCGCCATCGTTGCTTCTAAGGAGCATTCTGGTTGTACTTCTTCTAAGACAGATTTGTTCGTTCTTTTGGCAGTCCATGGTGTATTCAATATTCTTTGCCAACACCACAATTCAAAGGCGTCAATTCATCACTCTTCCTTATTCATTGTCCAGCTTTCACATGCATATGATGCGGTTGAAAATACCATGGTTTGGGTCAGGCGCACCTTAGTCTTCAAAGTAACACCTTTGCTCTTCAACACTTTAAAGAGGTCCTTTGCAGCAAATTTATTCAATGCAATGCATCCTTTGATTTCTTGACTGATGCTTCCATGGCTGTTGATTGTGGAACCAAATAATGTGAAATCCTTGACAACTTCAATCTTTTCTCCATTTATCATGATGTTGTTCATTGGTTCAGTTGTGAGGATTTTTGTTTTCTTTATGTTGAGGGGCAATCCATACTGAAGGCTGTGGTCTTTGATCTCCATTAGTAAGTGCTTCAAGTCCTTTTCACTTTCAGCAAGCAAGGTTGTATCATCTGCATAACACAGATTGTCAATGAGTCTTCCTCCAATCCTGATGCCCCGTTCTTCTTTATATAGCCCAGCTTCTTGTATTATTTGCTCAGCGTACAGATTGAATAGGTATGGTGAAAGAATACAACCCCGACACACACCTTTCCTGAGTTTAAACCAATCAGTATCCCCTTGTTCTGTTTGAACAACTGCCTCTTGATCTATATAAAATTTCCTCATGGCACAATTATGTGTTCTGGCATTCCCATTCTTTGCAATGTTATCCATAATTTATTATGATCCACACAGTTGAATGCCTTTGCATAGTCAAGAAAATGACGTTAGTCATGAGTAAAAATTTAACAAGAAAAAAGGAAGTGAGCAATAAAATTACATTTAGAGGTAAGAAGAGAAGAAAATGGTGCAGGTCTTGTTTAGGACATGGCTGGGCAGCCTGTTCTAAAACCCCCCTTTTGTTATGAGTTTTTCAATCTTGGGAAACAGGGCATCAGGTCTTTCTGACTGTTTCTTGCTGAATGGGAGTGCCAGTTTAAGAGAGAAACTCACTTATCTCAGGGGGTGTATTTGGGCAGCAAGTTGGAGAGGTGAAATTCAGCTACGTCTTGTTGAATCAAGCGATGTTCATCTCCTGGTCAGTCAACTAGTGCAAAGACCCTTCCTGCCTTAAGGGTTTTGGAGGTGAGTTTTGCCATAACTCTTTTTTTTTTTTTATTAACTTTTATTAAGCTTCAAGTGAACGTTTACAAATCCAATCAGTCTGTCACATATAAGTTTACATACATCTCACTCCCTACTCCCACTTGCTCTCCCCTTCTTGAGTCAGCCCTTTCAGTCTCTCCTTTCGTGACAATTTTGCCGCCTTCTCTCTCTCTCTATCCTCCTATCCCCTCTCCAGACAAGAGTTGCCAACACAATCTCAAGTGTCCACCTGATATAATTAGCTCACTCTTCATCAGCGTCTCTCTCCCACCCGCTGACCAGTCCCTTTCATGTCTGATGAGTTGTCTTCGGGGATGGCTCCTGTCCTGTACCAACAGAAGGTTTGGGGACCATGACCGCCGGGATTCCTCTAGTCTCAGTCAGACCATTAAGTTTGGTTTTTTTATGAGAATTTGGGGTCTGTATCCCACTGATCTCCTGCTCCCTCAGGGGTCCTCTGCTGTGCTCCCTGTCAGGGCAGTCATCGATTGTGGCCGGGCACCAACTAGTTCTTCTGGTCTCAGGATGATGCAGGTCTCTGGTTCATGTGGCCCTTTCTGTCTCTTGGGCTCTTAGTTGTCGTGTGGCCTTGGTGTTCTTCATTTTCCTTTCCTCCAGGTGGGTTGAGACCAATTGATGCATCTTAGATGGCCGTTTGTTAGCATTTAAGACCGCAGATGCCACATTTCAAAGTGGGATGCAGAATGATTTCATAATAGAGTTATTTTGCCAATTGACTTAGAAGTCCCCGCAAACCATGTTCTCCAGACCCCCGCCCTTGCTCCGCTGACCTTTGAAGCATTCATTTTATCCCGGAAACTTCTTTGCTTTTGGTCCAGTCCAATTGAGCTGACCTTCCATGTATTGAGTGTTGTCTTTCCCTTCACCTAAAGCATTTCTTATCTACTGATTAATCAATAAAAAACCCTCTCCCACCCTCCCTCCCTCCCCCCCTCGTAACCACAAAAGTATGTGTTCTTCTCAGGTTTACTATTACTCAAGATCTTATAATAGTGGTCTTATACAATATTTGTCCTTTTGCCTCTGACTAATTTCGCTCAGCATAATGCCTTCCAGGTTCCTCCATGTTATGAAATGTTTCACAGATTCGTCACTGTTCTTTATCGATGCGTAGTATTCCATTGTGTGAATATACCACAATTTATTTACCCATTCATCCATTGATGGACATCTTGGTTGCTTCCAACTTTTTGCTATTGTAAACAGAGCTGCAATAAACATGGGTGTGCATATATCTATTTGTATGAAGGCTCTTGTATCTCTAGGGTATATTCCGAGGAGTGGGATTTCTGGGTTGTATGGTAGTTCTATTTCTAACTGTTTAAGATAACGCCAGATAGATTTCCAAAGTGGTTGTACCATTTTACATTCCCACCAGCAGTGTATAAGAGTTCCAATCTCTCCACAGCCTCTCCAACATTTATTATTTTGTGTTTTTTGGATTAATGCCAGCCTTGTTGGAGTGAGATGGAATCTCATGGTGGTTTTAATTTGCATTTCTCTAATGGCTAATGATCGAGAGCATTTTCTCATGTATCTGTTGGCTGCCTGAATATCTTCTTTAGTGAAATGTGTGTTCATATCCTTTGCCCACTTTTTGATTGGGTTGTTTGTCTTTTTGTGGTTGAGTTTTGACAGAATCATGTAGATTTTAGAGATCAGGTGCTGGTCGGAGATGTCATAGCTGAAAATTCTTTCCCAGTCTGTAGGTGATCTTTTTACTCTTTTGGTGAAGTCTTTAGATGAGCATAGGTGTTTGATTTTTAGGAGCTCCCAGTTATCGGGTTTCTCTTCATCGTTTTTGGTAATGTTTTGTATTCTGTTTATGCCTTGTATTAGGGCTCCTAGGGTTGTCCCAATTTTTTCTTCCATGATCTTTATCGTTTTAGTCTTTATGTTTAGGTCTTTGATCCACTTGGAGTTAGTTTTTGTGCATGGTGTGAGGTATGGGTCCTGTTTCATTTTTTTGCAAATGAATATCCAGTTATGCCAGCACCATTTGTTAAAAAGGCTTTCTTTTCCCCAATTAATTGACACTGGTCCTTTGTCAAATATCAGCTGCTCATACGTGGATGGATCTATGTCTGGGTTCTCAATTCTGTTCCATTGGTCTATGTGCCTGTTGTTGTACCAGTACCAGGCTGTTTTGACTACTGTGGCTGTATAATAGGTTCTGAAATCAGGTAAAGTGAGGCCTCCCACTTTCTTCCTCTTTTTCAGTAGTGCTTTGCTTATCCGAGGTTTCTTTCCCTTCCATATGAAATTGGTGATTTGTTTCTCTATCACCTTAAAATATGACATTGGAATTTGGATCGGAAGTGCGTTAAATGTATAGATGGCTTTTGGTAGAATAGACATTTTTACTATGTTAAGTCTTCCTATCCATGAGCAAGGTATGTTTTTCCACTTAAGTATGTCCTTTTGAATTTCTTGTAGTAGAGCTTTGTAGTTTTCTTTGTATAGGTCTTTTACATCCTTGGTAAGATTTATTCCTAAGTATCTTATCTTCCTGGGGGCTACTGTGAATGGTATTGATTTGGTGATTTCCTCTTCGGTGTTCTTTTTGTTGATGTAGAGGAATCCAAGTGATTTTTGTATGTTTATTTTATAACCTGAGACTCTGCCAAACTCTTCTATTACTTTCAGTAGTTTTCCGGAGGATTCCTTAGGGTTTTCTGTGTATATAATCATGTCATCTGTAAATAGTGATAACTTTATTTCTTCCTTGCCAATCCGGATACCTTTTATTTCTTTGTCTAGCCTAATTGCCCTGGCTAGGACTTCCAGCACGATGTTGAATAAGAGCGGTGATAAAGGGCATCCTTGTCTGGTTCCCGTTCTCAAGGGAAATGCTTTCAGGCTCTCTCCATTTAGAGTGATATTGGCTGTTGGCTTTGCATAGATGCCCTTTATTATGTTGAGGAATTTACCTTCAATTCCTATTTTGGTAAGAGTTTTTATCATGAATGGGTGTTGGACTTTGTCAAATGCCTTTTCTGCATCAATTGATAAGATCATGTGGTTTTTGTCTTTTGTTTTATTTATGTGATGGATTACATTAATGGTTTTTCTGATATTAAACCAGCCTTGCATACCTGGTATAAACCCCACTTGATCATGGTGAATTATTTTTTTGATGTATTGTTGGATTCTATTGGCTAGAATTTTGTTGAGGATTTTTGCATCTATGTTCATGAGGGCTATAGGTCTATAATTTTCTTTTTTTGTAATGTCTTTACCTGGTTTTGGTATCAGGGAGATGGTGGCTTCATAGAATGAGTTGGGTAGTATTCCGTCATTTTCTATGCTTTGGAATACCTTCAGAAGTAGTGGTGTTAACTCTTCTCTGAAAGTTTGGTAGAACTCTGCAGTGAAGCCGTCCGGGCCAGGGCTTTTTTTTGTTGGGAGTTTTTTGATTACCGTTTCAATCTCTTTTTTTGTTATGGGTCTATTTAGTTGTTCTACTTCTGAATGTGTTAGCTTAGGTAGGTAGTGTTTTTCCAGGAATTCATCCATTTCTTCTAGGTTTGCAAATTTGTTAGAGTACAATTTTTCATAATAATCTGAAATGATTCTTTTAATTTCATTTGGTTCTGTTGTGATGTGGTCCTTCTCGTTTCTTATTCGGGTTATTTGTTTCCTTTCCTGTATTTCTTTAGTCAGTCTAGCCAATGGTTTATCGATTTTGTTAATTTTTTCAAAGAACCAGCTTTTGGCTTTGTTAATTCTTTCAATTGTTTTTCTGTTCTCTAATTCATTTATCAGCTCTAATTTTTATTATTTGTTTTCTTCTGGTGCCTGATGGATTCTTTTGTTGCTCACTTTCTATTTGTTCAAGTTGTCGGGACAGTTCTCTGCTTTTGGCTCTTTCTTCTTTTTGTATGTGTGCATTTATCGATATAAATTGGCCTCTGAGCACTGCTTTTGCTGTGTCCCAGAGGTTTTGATAGGAAGTATTTTCATTCTCGTTGCTTTCTAAGAATTTCCTTATTCCCTCCTTAATGTCTTCTATAACCCAGTCTTTTTTCAGGAGGGTATTGTTCATTTTCCAAGTATTTGATTTCTTTTCCCTAGTTTTTCTGTTATTGATCTCTAGTTTCATTGCCTTGTGGTCTGAGAAGATGCTTTGTAATATTTCGATGTTTTGGACTCTGCAAAGGTTTGTTTTATGACCTAATATGTGGTCTATTCTAGAGAATGTTCCATGTGCGCTAGAAAAAAAAGTATATTTTGCAGCAGTTGGGTGGAGAGTTCTGTATAAGTCAATGAGGTCAAGTTGGTTGGTCGTTGTAAGTAGATCTTCCGTGTCTCCATTGAGCTTCTTACTGGATGTCCTGTCCTTCTCCGAAAGTGGTGTGTTGAAGTCTCCTACTGTAATTGTGGAGGTATCTATCTCACTTTTCAATTCTGTTAAAATTTGATTTATGTATCTTGCAGCCCTGTCATTGGGTGCATAAATATTTAATATGGTTATGTCTTCCTGATCAATTGTCCCTTTTATCATTATATAGTGTTCTTCTTTATCCTTTGTGGTGGATTTAAGTCTAAAGTCTATTTTGTCAGAAATTAATATTGCTACTCCTCTTCTTTTTTGCTTATTGTTTGCTTGATATATTTTTTTCCATCCTTTGAGTTTTAGTTTGTTTGTGTCTCTAAGTCTAAGGTGTGTCTCTTGTAGGCAGCATATAGATGGATCGTGTTTCTTTATCCAGTCTGTGACTCTCTGTCTCTTTATTGGTGCATTTAGTCCATTTACATTCAGCGTAATTATAGATAAATAAGTTTTCAGTGCTGTCATTTTGATGCCTTTTTATGTGTGTTGTTGACAATTTCATTTTTCCACATACTTTTTTGTGCTGAGGCGTTTTTCTTAGTAAATTGTGAGATCCTCATTTTCATAGTGTTTGACTTTATGTTAGTTGAGTCGTTACATTTTTCTTGGCTTTTATCTTGAGTTATAGAGTTGTTATACCTTTTTGTGGTTACCTTATTATTTACCCCTATTTTTCTAAGTAAAAACCTAACTTGTATTGTTCTATATCGCCTTGTATCACTCTCCATGTGGCAGTTCAATGCCTTCTGTATTTAGTCCCTCTTTTTTTGATTATTTTGATCTTTTACCAATTGACTTCCATGATTCCCTGTTATGTGTATTTTTTTTTTTAATTAATCTTAATTTGTTTGTTTTTGTGATTTCCCTATTTGAGTTGATATCAGGACGTTCTGTTTTGTGACCTTGTGTTATGCTGGTATCTGATATTATTGGTTCTCTGACCAAACAATATCCTTTAGTATTTCTTGTAGCTTTGGTTTGGTTTTTGCAAATTCTCTAAACTTGTGTTTGTCTGTAAATATCTTAATTTCGCCTTCATATTTCAGAGAGAGTTTTGCTGGATATATGATCCTTGGCTGGCAGTTTTTCTCCTTCAGTGTTCTGTGTATGTCGTCCCATTCCCTTCTTGCCTGCATGGTTTCTGCTGAGTAGTCTGAACTTATTCTTATTGATTCTCCCTTGAAGGAAACCTTTCTTTTCTCCCTGGCTGCTTTTAAAATTTTCTGTTTATCTTTGGTTTTGGTGAGTTTGATGATAATATGTCTTGGTGTTTTTCTTTTTGGATCAATCTTAAATGGGGTTCGATGAGCATCTTAGATAGATATCCTTTCGTTTTTCATGATGTCAGGGAAGTTTTGTGTCAGGAGTTCTTCAACTATTTTCTCTGTGTTTTCTGTCCCCCCTCCCTGTTCTGGGACTCCAATCACCGGCAGGTTATCCTTCTTGATAGAGTCCCACATGATTCTTAGGGTTTCTTCATTTTTTTTAATTCTTTTATCTGATTTTTTTTTCAGCTATGTTGGTGTTGATTCCCTACTCCTCCAGATGTCCCAGTCTGCATTCTAATTGCTCGAGTCTGCTCCTCTGACTTCCTATTGCGTTGTCTAATTCTGTAATTTTATTGTTAATCTTTTGGATTTCTGAATGCTGTCTCTCTATGGATTCTTGCAACTTATTAATTTTTCCACTATGTTCTTGAATAATCTTTTTGAGTTCTTCAACAGTTTTATCAGTGTGTTCCTTGGCTTTTTCTGCAGTTTGCCTTATTTCATTTGTGATGTCTTGAAGCATTCTGTAAATTAGTTTTTTATATTCTGTATCTGATAATTCCAGGATTGTATCTTCATTTGGGAAAGATTTTGATTCTTTTGTTTGGGGGGTTGTAGAAGCTGTCATGGTCTGCTTCTTTAAGTGGTTTGATATGGATTGTTGTCTCCGAGCCATCACTGGGAAGAAACTAGTTTTTCCAGAAAATCTGCTGCATCCAGTCCAAATCCCGGTGGGATGGTTCCCTGGCTGGGACGCTGCTCTCCCCGTTCCGAGACCAGTCACTGCCTCCCGGGGACTTCTCCTACTGGCTGCGTCTCACTCTGCCCGCGGAACCGGCTGGTCCCCCTCCCCGGGTTAGTTCAGGGGGGTGGAGCAGCTCTCTGTGCTTGTGCCGTACCTGACTGGTACGCTGGCTCCAGGCTCTGAAAACAATTGCTGCTTCCCCATATTAGTTCGTTCTCCGTCTCTAAATCTGTGTTTGTTGTTCAGCGTTCGTAGATTGTTATGTATGTGATCAATTCACTTGTTTTTCCGTGTCTTTGTTGTAAGAGGGATCCGAGGTAGCGTCTGCCTAGTCTGCCATCTTGGCTCCTTGCCATAACTCTTATTAGACAAGGAACACAAAGACAGATTAAGATTATCAAAATCCCTAGGGTTATTGATGAGGTTAGCCAAGAACCCAAGGTGGGAAAGAGATTAGTGAGCAACTCCCACATACCTTCTTGTCTTGGTTAGGGTCAGCCCACTTGGTTACCTTATGAATGGCTTTTAGACCCATCTCAACTTCTCCTAAGGTGTTTATCCAGGCACAGCAGCTTTTTTTTTATGATGGCACAGACTCCTCTCTATTTTGCTAATAGGAAATCTATAGGAATTGTATTGTCTAAAACTACCTCCGCCAATGAGTTCAAGGAGTTTGTTGGGCTTTCAGTGCCCTTTCAGTTCCCAAAGCTAGGAAATGAACAGTATCAGATAAGTTTTATTTATTTATTTTTTCATTTTTAATAGTATTTTACTGTGTATCAGGTGAAAGTTTAAACAGCAGATTAGGCTCCAATTTAGCAATACACAAGTTATTCAGTGATATTGGTGACATTTTCTACAATGTGTCATCAGTCTCATTCATTCCCTTCTGGTTGTACCACTTCTAGTACTCTAGTTTCCCTACCCCCTTACCATCTCACCTTTGCATGACAGTGATTTTTGACCCTTTGATCTCGTGTAGACTTTTTTTTTTTTTTTTTGGCCTTAACAAAGAGAAATTTATTTTCTCACAGTCTGGGGAGCTAGAAGTCCAAATTTAGGGAGGCAGCTCCAAGGGAAGGCTTTCTCTCTGTCTGCTCTGGAGGGAGATCCCTGTCATCAATCTTCACTTGATCTAGGAGCTTCTCTGCACAGGAATCTCAGGTCCAAAGGACATGCTGTGTTCCCAAATCTGCTTTCTTGGTGGTGTGAGGTCCCCAATTCTCTACTCACTTACCTTTCCTTTTTTTTTTTTTTTTTGCCCTCTTTTTTTTTAATAATTTTTATTGTGCTTTAAGGGAAAGTTAAGTTTACAAATCAAGTCAGTCTCTCACATAAAAAACTATATACACCTTGCTACGTAGTCCCATTTACTCTCCCCCCCCATGACACAGCCCGCTCTCAACTTCCACTCTCTCCTTTCATGTCCATTTTGCCAGCTTCTAAGCTCATCTACTCTCCTCTCTCCCCTCCAGGCAGGAGATGCCAACATAGTCTCAAGTGTCCACCTGATCCAAGTAGCTCATGCTTCACAAGCATCCCTCTACTACCCATTGTCCAGCCCAATCTGTGCCTGACGAGTTGCCTTTGCGAAAGGTTCCTGTCAGGGACCAATAGGAGGTCTAGGGGCCATGACCACCGGGATCCTTCCAGTCTCAGTCAGACCATTAAGTCTGGTCTTTTTATGAGAATTTGGGATCTGTATCCCACTGTTCTCATGCTCTCTCAGGGGTTCTTTGTTGTGTTCCCTGTCAGGGCAGTCATCAGTTGTGGCTGGGCACCATCTAGTTCTTCTGGTTTCAGACTGATGTAGTCTCTGGTTCATATAGCCCTTTCTGTCTCTTGGGCTCTTTATTATCTTGTGTCCATGGTGTTCTTCATTCTCCTTTGATCCAGGTGGGTTGAGAATCATTGATGCATCTTAGATGGCTGCCTATTAGCGTTTAAGACCCCAGATGCCACTCTTCAAAGTGGGATGCAGAATGTCTTTTCTTAATAGATTTTATTATGCCAATTAGCTTAGATGTCCCCTGAAACCATGGTCCCCAAACCCCTGCCCCTGCTTCACCCACCTTCAAAGCATTCAGTTTATTCAGGAAACTGCTTTGCTTTGGTTTAGTCCAGTTGTGCTGACCTCCACTGTGTTGAGTGTTGTCCTTCTTTTCATCTAAGGTAGTTCTTCTCTACTATCTATTTAGTAAATACCCACCTCCCACCGCCCTCCCTCCCCCCTCTCATAACCACAAAAGGATGTGTTCTTCTCAGTTTAAAATATTTCTTAAGATCTTATAATAGTGGTCTTATATTTGTCCTTTTGCAGTTGACTAATTTCACTCAGCATAATGCCTTCCAGGTTTCACCAAGTCATGAAATGTTTCACAGACTCGTCACTGTTCTTTATTGATGCATAGTATTCCATTGTGTGAATGTACCATAATTTGTTTATCCATTCATCCACTGATGAGCACCTTGGTGGGTTCAATCTTTTTACTATTGTAAACAGTGCTGCAATAAACATGGGTGTGCATATATATGTTTGTGTAAAGGCTTTTATTTCTCTAGGATATATTTCAAGGAGTGGGATCGCTGGGTAGTATGGTAGTTCAATTTCTAGCTTTTTAAGGAAGTACCAAATCAATTTCCAAAGTGGTCGTACCATTTGACATCCCACCAGCAGTGTGTAAGTGTTCCAATCTCTCCACAGCCTCTCCAACATTTATAATTTTGTTTTTTGGATTAATGCCAGCCTTGTTGGAGTAAGATGGAGTCTCATTATAGTTTTGATTTGCACTTCTCTAATGGCTAATGATCAAGAGCATTTCCTCATGTATCTGTTAGCCGCTTGAATGTCTTCTTTAGTGAAATGCCTATTCATATACTTTGCCCATTTTTTCACTGGGTTGTTTGTTTTTTTCTGGTTGAGTTTTAGCAGAGTCATTTAGATTTCAGAGATAAGGAGCTGGTCGGAGATGTCGTAGCTGAAAATTTTTTCCCAGTCTGTAAGTGCTCTTTTTACTCTTTTGGTGAAGTCTTTAGATGAGGATAGGTGTTTGATTTTTAGGATCTCCTAGTTATCTGGTTTCTCTTCAGCATTTTTAGTAATGTTTTGTATTCTGTTTATACCATATATTAGGACTCCTAATGTTGTCTCTATTTTTTCTTCCATGATCTTTATCGTTTTAGATTTCACGTTTAGGTCTTTGATCCATTTTGAGCTCGTTTCTGTGCATGGAGTGAGGTATTGGTCCTGTTTCATTTTTATGCAGATGGATATCCAGTTATGCCAGCACCATTTGTTAAAAAGACTATATTTTCCCCAATTAACTGACCTGTCAGTGATAGGATAATATCCATATGCCTACAAGGAAGACCAGTTAATACGACTATTATTCAAATTCACGCACCAGCCACTAAGGCCAAAGGTGAAGAAATAGAAGATTTTTATCAGCAGCTGCAGTCTGAAATTGATCGAACATGCCATCAAGATGCATTGAAAATTACTGATGATTGGAATGCAAAAGTTGGAAACAAAGAAGAAGGATCAGTAGTTGGAAAATATGGCCTTGGTGATAGAAACAATGCCAGAGAAGGAATGATAGAATTTTCCAAGACCAACAACTTCTTCATTGCAAATGCCTTTTTTCACCAACATAAACTGTGACTATACACATGGACCTCGCCAGATGGAACACACAAAAATCAAATTGAATACATATGTGGAAAGAAACGATGGAAAAGCTCAATATCATCAATCAGAACAAGGCCAGGGGCCATCTGTGGAACAGACCATCAATTGCTCATATGCAAGTTCAAGCTAAAACTGAAGAAAATCAGAGCAAGTCCACGAGAGCCAAAATATGACCTTGATTATATCCCACAGGAATTTAGAGATCATTTGAAGAATAGATTTGATGCATTGAACACTAGTGACAGAAGACCAGATGAGTTGTGGAATGACATCAAGGACATCATCCATAAAGAAAGCAAGAGGTCACTGAAAAGACAGAAAAGAAAGAAAAGACCAAGGTGGATGTCAGAGGAGACTCTGAAACTTGCTCTTGAGCATCGAGCAGCTAAAGCAAAAGGAAGAATTGATGAAGTAAAAGAACTGAACAGAAGATTTCAAAGGGCCTCTCGAGAAGACAAAGTAAAGTATTATAATGACACATGCAAAGAGCTGGAGATGGAAAATCAAAAGGGAAGAACACACTCGGTGTTTCTCAACCTGAAAGAACTGAAGAAAAACTTCAAGCCTCGAGTTGCAATAGTGAAGGGTTCCATGGGGAAAATATTAAATGATACAGGAAGCATCAAAAGAGCATGGAAGGAATACACAGAGCCATTATACCAAAAAGAATTAGTCAATATTCAACCATTTCAAGAGGTGGCATATGATCTGGAACCGATGGTACTGAAGGAAGAAGTCCAAGCTGCTGTGAAGGCATTGGCGAAAAACAAGGCTCCAGGAATTGATGGAATATCAATTGAGATGTTTCAACAAACAGATGCAGTACTGGAGGTGCTTGCTCATCTATGCCAAGAAATATGGAAGACAGCTTCCTGGCCAACTGACTGGAAGAGATCCATATTTATGCCTACTCTCAAGAAAGGTAATCCGACCGAATGTGGAAATTATCAAACAATATCATTAATATCACACACAAGTAAAATTTTGCTGAAGATCATTCAAAAACGGCTGCAGCAATATATTGACAGAGAACTGCCAGAAATTCAGGCTGGTTTCAGAAGAGTATGTGGAACCGGGGCTATCATTGCTGATGTCAGGTGGATCCTGTCTGAAAGCAGAGAATACCAGAAGGATGTTTACCTGCGTTTTATTGACTATGCAAAGACATTCGACTGTGTGGGTCATAACAAACTATGGAGAACACTGCGAAGAATGGGAATTCCAGAACACTTAATTGTGTTCATGAGGAACCTTTACATAGATCAAGAGGCGGTTGTTCAGACAGAACAGGGGATACTAATTGGATTAAAGTCAGGAAAGGTGTGCATCAGGGTTGTATTCTTTCACCATACCTATTTAATTTGTATGCTGAACAAATAATATTAGAAGCTGGACTGTACGAAGAAGAACCGGACATCAGGATTGGAGCAAGACTCATTAACAACCTGCATTATGCAGATGACACAACCTTGCTTGCTGAAAGTGAAGATGACTTGAAGCACTTACTGATGAAGATCAAAGACCACAGCCTTCAGTATGGATTACACCTCAACAGAAAGAAAACAAAAATCCTCACAACTGGACCAATGAGCAACATCATGATAAACAGAGAAAAGATTGAAGTTGTCAAGGATTTCATTTCACTTGGATCCACAATCAACAGCCATGGAAGCAGCGGTCAAGAAATCAAAAGATGCATTGCATTGGGCAAATCTGCTGCAAAGGACCTCTACAGAGTGTTGAAGAGCAAAGATGTCACACTGAAGACTAAGGTGTGCCTGACCTAAGCCATGGTATTTTCAATCACATCATTTGGATGTGAAAGCTGGACAATGAATAAGGAAGACCGAAGAAGAGTTGACGCTTTTGAATTGTGGTGTTGGCAAAGAATATTGAATATACCACTGACTGCCAAAAGAACGAACAAATCTGTCTTGGACGAAGTGCGGCCAGGATGCTCCTTAGAGGCAAGGATGGCGAAACTGCATCTTACATACTTTGGACATGTTTTCAGGAGGGATCTGTCCCTGGAGAAGGATATCATGCTTGGCAGAGTACAGGGTCAGTGGAAAAGAGGGAGACCCTCAATGAGGTGGATTGACACAGTGGCTGCAACAATGAGCTCAAGCGTAACAACAATTGTAAGGATGGCACAGGACCGGGCAGTGTTTTGTTCTGTTATGCATAGGGTCGCTATGAGTCGGAACCGACTCAATGGCACCTAACAACAACAACAACATGTGATCCAAAGATGTGGGCCAACTTTCAACTAGGACTGTCCTCTGTGCCCTCTAAGATCCATTCTTGTGTCATCTAAAAGAATATTCAGTAGAAGTGCTGCCTTCAGAATGAACTGAACTGTCTTCCATCAGCTAGAATTTAAGTTCCCTCAGGGTACTAATTTCATTTCCAAATGCTTAGAATGGTGCATAGCTATACTAGGTTATCAAAATATATTTGCTAAACAAATGGATAAATTGGGTAGTTATTGTTTAATGAACAATGGCCTGGCCTGTACTTTAGTTAATAGTATTGTGTCCGGGTCAATTTCCTAGTTTTGATTATTGGTCTATGATTAGATATTAGCATCAGGAAAATGGATTGAGGGTATATGGGAATTCTTTGTACTATTTTCACAACTTTTCTGTGAGTCTAAAATTAACTCAACAAAAGGTGATATGGGAAATTGAGAATTGGAGACGAGTAAGAATATGAAAGGATGCAAAACTTTAACTCTCTGGAGAATTGCACGAAGACAATAGGTAAAAGGGCAGGAAAGAACTGATGTGAGTGCACACAATTTACGTTGGAGGGCTAAATAGAATTTAACTGGTACTTGACATTTCCTGAAACCACTGGGACATCTTGAGTTAAAATCTCCAATACTTACTGTCCAACATGAAATTTCGTCAGTTGCTGTCTTTGACCTGTGCCACTTTTTCCTATTCTCTGAAGACTGCTGGCACCAACTGCACACCTGCCCTCACTGCTAAAGGTTGCACTATCAAGTGTTAAGATATTAGAATTTAGCTAGATAATTTCTGGTTTAATCAGAAGGCTCAAAAAATGTTGGAAATGGACAGCAATTAGAATCGTGTTATGAAGGGAACAAATACAAGTCAATCTATCCCCAGTGTTCCCAGCAACCTGCTCCCCATGATGGAGAGAGTATCCAGTATGTGCATGACTAAGTTATCTAATCAAAACTTGAATCCCAAAGTAGTCATAGTTCATTTTAAGCAATATACACAGGTCCTAATATGGCCCACTTCTGAGCAATTATGGTATCATTTAATTATGGTATTTCATCGTTTTATTTTTAAAAAATATGCTGAGTACATAAAAATGACTAAAATATTAACAGATTCTTCCTATGCATAACCATTAATCTTAAATATTCCAAAAGAAGATGTTTACAGAGGAACCCTTTGCAGAACTAACCCTTCTTTCCAGAGCTTCAGGACCCTCTTTTTCTCAACTCCCTACTTTCTTTTATCTTACTTGTCACCTTGAAATTATAAGCATTTCAGCCTGTAGGAGTGGACTGGTGGGAGAAGGGAGGAAGAATTCATATTGTATTCTGTTGTGGATCAGCCTCGAAGTCTGGCTGGCAGGAATATTGTAGGCAATGGATCTTTCAAACAAATAGACCATTGTCTGTTCCTTCCATCTGAAATTTTTGACACAGTTCTCGGTTATGTGTCTAGTTTCTTAAAACTTTGAATGAATAAACTAGGACATGGTATTAATGTAAAAAGAGAGCAAGAAAGATGTATTATTTTACACTGACGAACAGTTTATAGCAGTAAGGAGAAATAAGTTCCTGAATGTGATGACCTCAGAAGACTGTCATGTAATTGTCACAAACTCAAACTGTTTTGTTACTGCTGTCCATCATCAATACCCAGTGCAACCAAAAAAGGGACCCCAGGAGCCGATGATGTGATATATGAATTCACTGTGCCTGACCCTGGTGACTCCAGGGACATCTCTGTCTGGGTTGACTTCATAGTTCCTACACGACTAGAAGACTTTCACCATCATGTTCTGAGCATGAGCAACAGGAGTGGCCTTTTCACCATTCTCACTTAGGAACAGGAGACTGGGTCTGTCCAATACCAGTTTAACCAAGGGCAGGAAGGATTCCTGCCACACCTGTTTCTGAATGTCAGATACCATAAACCTCATTCCCAGATGGCTGGCAATGCCCTGGGTTACTGAAGGAAGAATTTGTCAGAGGTCAAATGGGAGCTGAACAATGATGAAATGCTTTTAAGCTATCATCCTTCTAGGCTACCTACAGAGTGATAGGTGTTGGATTACTGAGATTCCTCATACAACAGCAGTCAGAAAGACAACTTGTCTCCACAGCCTAGGCAACATATGCATTATCTTTGAGTGGAGACATGGTAACCTGAGAGGACAGACCCTCAGAGAACAAGGATGACATCCATTTCTAGTGCATCCTTCCTGTAATTTGTTATGCATTATGCATATGCAAGAAAGCCCTTTATACACACAAATTATTTCTTAGTACAAAAGGTTTGTACTCGACTGCTAACCTGAAGGTTGGAGATTCGAATCCACCCAGCAATATACCAAGAAAGAAAAGACCTGGGGATGTGCCTCCATAAAGATTACAGTCAAGAAAACTCTACGGAATAGTTTACTCTGTAACACATGGAGTCAGAGTGGACTCCGCTGCAACTAACAACGGCTGCATACATCCGGGACCCTGCTTTTCTGACTTACATATATCTTCAACAATGTTTCACATCAGTGTACAAAGAAGCTCCTCGTATTTTGGTTTTAGAGCTAGAAAGCATTTCATATGATGGTATTTAACAAGAAACTTTCTTATAAATATTTAGTTTTTTGCTAGTATTTCACTGCTGTAGAAATGCTGTGATATTTAAACCATTTTTATATTTGTGAGAATGTCTGTTTCCTACATACACTCCCCAACACGGTGACCTGCAGGGTGCCTTACTCTCTGACAACCTAAAAATGGAGGAGTGGTATCTCAAGGAAGTTTTAAAATTTGTATTCCTTTTCCTACTAGTGAGGCTAAACACCGTTTTGTATGTTGAGAGTCATTGACATTTCTTTTTCTATACATATCTTTTGTTGATTTCATTAATTTATAGGAGTTCTTTATAAATAAGAACAACTAGAATTTTGTGATCTATATTAGAAATATTTTACAGTTTTAAAATTCATCTTTCAGCCTTGTAAAGGGGTTTTATTCCTTGCAGAAATTTTCATCTTCTTGTTTTCAGATGATTGATATTTTATGGTTCCCAGATTTTGTTCTACTACACTTTGAAAACGTTTGCCTCTGTAAGCTGTTTTTTAAAGTATCTCTGTTGTTTCCCTCCCCCACTTCTTATGGTCTCATTGCTTCCATTTCATATTTTATCAAAATGAGGTTTGTTTTCCTATAAAGTATGAGATGTAGATCCAATTTAATTTCTTTTCTAAGTAGCTACCTAGTTTTACCAACACAGTTTATTGAATATGTTTTCCTCAGTGATATGAAATGCAAACTTTGTCATGTACTAAGTGCCCCAGTGTCCTTTTATTCACTTCTGTTCACTTGTTTGTCCATTGTCCGTCTATCGTGTGTAAGCTCCATACCTGTTTTCATTAAGCCCTACAGTATGTTTCAGTATTTGGTTTGGTTTGGTTAGTTTCCAGTTATTACATTATTTTTCAAAAGTTTTGGAGTTATTTTTGAATTTTCATTTTTTCATGTGGACTTTAAAATTAGCTTTTCTTGTTCCAAAAAGTATGCATGTATACATGTTGCCTTCTTTTGTATGCCTATGTGTATAGTATGTTTTGTAAAACAAACTTCTAAACTTTGACCCAAAGTGGCTGTACCATTTTGTATTTGCCCCGGCTGGGACTGAGAGTCACTGTTGCTCTACAGCCTCACCAGCATTTGGTGGTATCAGGATTTTCATCGTTCTTTTGATTTGCAGTTCCCTGATGACACATGATGTTGGACATTTTTTCATGTACTTATTTGCCATTTGCATATCTTCTTTGGTGAGGTTTCTGTCAGGTTTTGGTACATCATTTTGTAACTGAGTTGTTTCTTATTGTTGAATTTTAAGATTTCTTTCTATATCTTGGAAACAAGTGCTTTCTCAGATGTGTTTTGCAAATATTTTCTTCTAGTCTATGGCTTGTCTTTTTAGCCGTGTCTTTTCAGAACTGAATATTTAAAAATTTTAATTAAGTCCAAATTTGATTTTTATTTTCATGGATCATTCTTTTGGTGATTTATCTAACAACTCTTTGCCAAACCCAAGGTCTCCTGGATTTTCTGCTATGTTATCTTCTAGAAGTTGTACAGTTTTGGATTTGTACAGTTTTGGTCTATTTAGAGCTTTTTTTGTGTGTGAAAGATATAAGTTCTGTGTCTAGTCATTATTTTTTTCATGTGCATGTCAAGTTGTTTTAGCACCATTTGTTGAAAAGGATATTCTTTCTACATTGAATCGCCTGTGTTCCTTTTTCAAAGATCAGTTGACTATTTGTGTGGGTCTATTTCTGCTCCACTGATCTATTTGTCTGTTCCTTTGGCAGCACCACACTGTGCTGATCAATGTGATTTTATACCAAGTCTTGAAGTTGGGTAATATCAGTCTTCCAACTCTTTTTTTCTTCAGTATTGTATAGGCTAATCTGTTTTTTGTATTTTTTTCTACCTTTCCGTGTAAAATTTAATTTGTCAATACCTACAAAATAACTTGCTGGGAGTTTGATTTGGTTTGCATTGAATTTATAGCTCAAGTTGAGAAGAATTGATGTCTTAATAATATTAAATCTTCTTTTCCAGGAACATGGGGTATCTCTCCATTTATTTAGCTGCTTGATTTCTTTCATCAGAGTTTTATAGTTTTCTTCACATAGATTGTATACATGTTTTGTCAGGTTTATACCTATTTTTTTTCCCCTTGTTGGTGAAGTGGTTCAGAGATTGGGTGCCAACCAAAAGGTTGGCAGTTTGAACCCACCAGCCATTCCTTGAAAACCATATGGGGCAGTTCTACCCTCTCCTATAGGGTCGCTATGAGTCAAGATCCACTTGATGGCAACAAGTTTTGGAATGTAAATGGTGTTGAGTTTTTAATTTTAAATTCCAGTTGTATGGTACATAGGAAAGTAATTGACTTTTGTATACTGACCTTGTAACCCACTACATTGCTATAAATGCTAATTAATTCCAGTAGATTTTTTTTTTTTTTTTGCTGATTTGGGGGGATTTTCTACATAGAAAATCATATTATCTGTGCATAGTTTTTATTTCTTTCTTCCCAGCCTGTATACATGTTATCTTCATTTCTTGCTTTATTGTAGGACTTCCAGTACAAAGTTAAATAGCAGTAGTGAAAGGGAGCTTCTTTGCTTTGTTCCCGATCTTAAGGGGAAAGCATCTAGTTTATCACTATTAAATATGTTAGATGAATGTTTTGTGTAGCTGTTCCTTATCAAGTTGAGTAAATTTCCCTCTATTCTTAATTTGTTGATTTTAACATGAATGGGTTTTAGTACTTTTTTTTTCTATTTTAAAGAACTAGCACTAAGATTTATATATTAAATACTTTATTTCATTAATACATTAACTTCTGTTTTTAATTTTATTACAAAATTATCTTTATTTCCTTATTTTAGCTTTTTCCTTCTCAAGTTTTTATTGAAAGCTAAATTTATTTCTTTTCATCCTGTCTACTTTTTTCTATAAATATTTCAGCCCCCAATACAAAATGCTTAGTTCTTGTTGCTAGAGATGTATGCTGTTAAAAAAAAAAAAAAAAGAAAGAAAGAAACATTGCATGTGTGTATGTGTGTGTTTTTCTTAGGTGCCACTTATTCTTTTTTTTTTAATTTTTTAAAATTTTTATTGTACTTTAAGTGAAAGTGGACAAATCAAGTCAGTCTCTCACTCAAAAGCTTATACACACCTTGATACTCCCAATTGCTCTCCCCCTAATGAGACAGCCCGCTCCTGCTGGGAGCCAGGCTGCAAGGGCGGCCCCTCTGCACCCACTGCCCCCAGCATAAACATCAAAGAATCCCTGAAAAGTCAGGAGGAGCCAGGCTGCAAGGGCAGCCTCTCTGCACCCACTGCCCCCAGCATAAACATTGAAGAATTCCTGAAAAGTCAGGAAGAGCCAGGCTGCAAGGGCGGCCCCTCTGCACCCACTGCCCCTAGCATAAACATCGAAGAATTCCTGAAAAGTCAGGAATATCTCTGTCATCTGTGTTATGTTTCTGTTTCATTTTCAGCCTGTGTATAGCAGAATGTATAAGCATAAAATTCCATTATAGATTTAGGGACCTTTGGAGAGGGGCGTCCTACTCATAATCCTCTGGTGAAATCCCGGGTAGGAACAGCCCGTGTATTACTTGGGGATCAACATGAAGTTGTCTTAGGGGAAAAACAAATAGCTCGACTATGGAAAACAAAAACAGGATGGTGGAATCCTGGTATTTACCGAGGCCCTTTTGTGATTAAACCACCACCCACACATGATCCCATAAAAGTGGAAAAACAAAAGGCAGTGAGTTCTCTCAGCCAATTTCTCAGCCAATTACAGGTCAACCTTCTCGTCTACCCCGCTCACTGCTGCGCTTGACTGGTCTTTGGGTATAGAGATTGGGCTAATTGTCCTTGGCATAATCGTGGACAATATGACGTAACCCAAAGTGGCTGGACTTCAAAAATTTGGCCACCCTGGACAAAATGGACAAAGCCTATGTGGCAATAGTTTTTGCAAAAAGATTAATTATTATAAAAACTGTGGAAGGAATTGCAAGATTAAGCATAAAGTGTAAAGCAGTATGAAGTCAATTATTACTTTGTGTAAAAATATATCAACAAAATATTCTCTTCAATTAAACAAAAACTCATTGTACTTGTGTGTGTATGCGGAACTGTACTATGTGTCACTTGGAAAATTATGTCTCTGGGAAATGATGTTTATGATTATATCTTGTACTGCCCCTTTATTGATCATGCGATGTTATGCTTTTGTAAGCTTATGATATAAAAGACCATGTAAAAAATAAAGAGCAGACTTCTTTTTCTGCAAAATGAAAATATAAGACACACTACCTCTCATTCTTTTTCGCCGAACTCTACCCCTCCTCTGGTAACCCTGTTCATTGCTGAGGCTGGCCCCCGGCACGCTCCCTCCTTCCACTCTCTCTTTTCGTGTCCACTTTGCCAGCTTCTAACCCCCTCTACTCTCTCATCTCCCCTCCAGACATGAGATGCCAACATAGTTTCAAGCGTCCACCTGATCCAAGAAGGTCACTCTTCACCAGCATCCCTCTCCAACCCGTTGTCCAGTCCAGTCGCTGTCTGAAGAGTTGGCTTTGGGAATGGTTCCTGTCCTGGACCAACAGAAGGTCTGGGGGGCGACTCATTCTTTAGTGAGCTCCAGTTAGGTGAAGGCGATAGTGATACAATAATGAAATAAATAAAAATTTCATACTACTCTTCCAGGGAGATATTGCAATGAGTGGTTAAATTTAGTAGAAGTTGATAGAATTCTGCTTCCCCAGATATTATTTTCCTTTTCATAATCAAAAGATAATTAATAGAATTTTAGATTTAAAAGGAATTTTTACCGATCATCTAGTCCACTGAGTAGCAGTGTATGCGTGTGTTTATGCACGTATGTATGTGTATGCATTACATACATGTATGCGTATATATAATTAAGGCTACTAACTTGAACACTTAAAAATGATAAATTTTATTATAGATATACACATACACATGTACATATGATAAAGTTTACCATTTTCAAATGTACAAGTCAGTGGCGATGATTATATTTACAATTTTATACAACATTCACCACTATCTAGTTCCAAAACTTTTTCAGCACCCCAAAGGGAAACTATACCCATTAACCAGTAATTTCCCATTCCACCCTCAGTCCAACCCCTTTTAGCCTCATCTAAATTTTTGTTTGTATATTCTGGATATTTCTACTCGTCTATTCAATATATTTTATGTAAATGGAACAAAAAAAAAAACAAAACCAAATGCACTGCTATCAAGTCGATTCCAACTCATAGCGACCCTATAGGACAGAGTAGAACTGCCTCATAGAGTTTCCAAGGAGCGCCTGGTGGATTCGAACTGCCGACCGTATGGTTAGCAGCCACAGCACTTAACCACTAAGCCACCAGGATTTCCTATAAATGGGACCATATCATATTTATTCTTTTGTGTCTGACTTAATTCATTTAATATGATTTTTGAAGTCTCATCAATCCTGTAGCATGTGTCAAAACTTCATTTCTCTTCAATATTATCCCACTGTATCCATGTACCATGTGTTGTTTATCCATTTATCTGTTGGATAAATGCTGCTATGAACAATAATACACAACTATCTGTTTGATTTCAATTCCTTGGTGTACATACCTAGCAGTGGAAATGTTGGGTCATATGGTAAATCTATGTTTAACTTGTTGAATAACCACCAAACTTTTCCACAGTGGCTGCATAATTTTACATCACCATTAGGAATGTATAAGGGTTTCAATTTCTCTATGTCCTCATTAACAGCAGTTATTTTCATTTTTTTCTGTTGTTTTTTTAAATTCTTATAAAAATATATATTTGCCAATGCAATATTTTTCACATGTACAATTACTGATATCAATTACATTAGTCATGTTCAATCATCATCCATAATCCTTGCCAAATTCCCCATTACCGTATACAAACACTCACTGTTTCCTAAACAATGGTTACCCTTTCCCCCCCTCTCTCCTGCCCCTGGTAACCACTAACAAACTTTGGTCTTTATGCATTTTCCTATTCTTGTCATTTCATATAAGGAGGATTGTGAAATATTTGTCCTTTTGTGATTGACTTATTTCATTGAGCATATTGTAGCATGAATCAGGACTTTATTTTCTCATTATTGCTGAGTAGTATCGCATTGTATGTATGTACCACATTTTGTTTATCCATTCGTCCACTGATAGACACTTAGATTGTTTATACCTTGGTACAGTGAATAGAGCTGCAAAGAACATTGTACATGTATCTGTTCACATTGCTGCTCTCATGTTGGATGTATAACTAGGAGTGAAATTGCTGGCTCAAATAGTCATTCTATGTTTAACTTTTTGAAGAATTACCAACCAATCTTCCACAACGGCCGCTCCATTTTGCATTCCCACCAAGAATGGCTAGAGGTTTTAATTTCTCTCCATCCTCACCGACATTTGTTATTTTCCTTTTTTTTTTTTAATTCATCCTAGTGGGAGTGAAGTAATATCTCACTGTGGTTTTGATTTGTATTTCTCTGATGGCTAATGGGAGCCCTGGTGGCACAGCGGTTAAGGGCGGAGCCTGGTGGCATAGTGGTTAAGAGCTCCGCTGCTAACAAAAGGTTAGCAGTTTGAATCTACTAGCCATTCCTTGGAAACCCTATGCTGCAGTTTTACTCTGTCCTGTAGGGTCACTGTGAGTCTTAATTAATTCAATGGCAACAGGTTTTGATGACTAATGATGTGACCACTGGTGGTGCAGTGGTTAAAACTTTTGACTGCTACCCAAAAAGTCATTGATTTGAACCCACCCAGTGGTTTAAAGGTTGAAAAGACTGGCAATCTGCTCTCCTAAAGATTGCAGTCTATTAATCCCTATAGGGCAGCTCTCTTCTGTCATATACGGTTGCTATGAGTTGGAATCAAATTGACGGCACACAGCAACAATGGCTAATGATGTTGAGCATTTTTTGATGTAGTCTTTTTTTTTGCCCATTTTTTTATTGCGTTGTTTGTCTTTTTGTTGTGAAGTTGTAGAAGATTTGCTCATTAGAAACTTGTCACATAGATGGTTTCCAAAGTCCATTCAGTAGGTTGTCTCTTCACTTTTTTGATGAAGTTCTTTTTTTTTTTTTTTAATTTTTATTGTGCTTTCAGTGAGAGCTTAAAAATCAAGTCAGTCTCTCACACAAAAACTTATATGCACCTTGCTACATACTCTCAATTGCTTTCCCCCTAATGAGATAGCTGGCTCCCTCCCTCCACTCTCTCTTTTCTTATCAATTCTGAAAGCTTCTAATTCCCCTTACCGTCTCATCTCCCCTCCAGACAGGAGATGCCAACATAGTCTCAAGTGTCCACCTGATCCAAGAAGCTCACTCCTCACCAGCATCCCTCTCCAACCCATTGTCCAATCCAGTTCATGTCTGAAGAGTTGGCTTTGGGAATGATTCCTGTCCTGGGCCAACAGAAGGCCTGGGTGCCGTGACCACTGGGGTCCTTCTAGTCTCAGTCAGACCATTAAGTCTGGTCTTTTCATGAGAAATTGGGGCCTGCATCCCACTGCTGTCCTGCTCCCTCAGGGGTTCTCTGTTGTGTTCCCTGTCAGGGCAGTCATCAGTTGCAGCCGGGCACCATCTAGTTCCTCTAGTCTCAGGCTGATATAGTCTCTGGTTTATGTGGCCCTTTCTGTCTCTTGGGCTCATAATTACCTTATGTCCTTAGTGTTCTTCATTCTCCTTTGGTCCAGGTGGGTTGAGACTCATTGATGCATCTTAGATTTCCGCTTACTGGCGTTTTAAGACCCTTGATGCCACTCTCCAAAGTGGGATGCAGAATGTTTTCTTAATAGATTTTATTATGCCAATTGCCTTAGATGTCCCCTGAAACCATGGTTCCCAAACTCCTGCCCCTGCTACGCTGGCCTTCAAAGCATCCAGTTTATTCAGGAAACTTCTTTGCTTTTGGTTTAGTCCAGTTGTGCTGACCTCACCTGTATTGTGTGTTGTCTTTCCCTTCACCTAAAGTAGTTCTTATCTACTATCTGATTAGTGAATACCCCTCTCCCACCACCCCCCCTCGTAACCATCAAAGAATGTTTTCTTCTCAGTTTAAACTGTTTTTCGAGTTCTTATAATAGTGGTCTTATAAAATACTTGTCTTTTGCAACTGATTAATTTCACTCAGCATAATGCTGCCCAGATTCCTCCATGTTATGAAATGTTTCACAGGTTCATCACTGTTCTTTATCCATGTGTAGTATTGTGTGAATATACCATAATTTATTCATCCATTCACCCGTCGATGGACACCTTGGTTGCTTCGATCTTTTTGCTATTGTAAACAGTGCTGCAGTGAACATGAGTATGCATGTATCTGTTCATGTAAAGGCTCTTATTTCTCTAGAATATATTCCAAGAGGTGGGATTGCTGGATCATATGGTAGTTCTGTTTCTAGCTTTTAAAGGAAGCACCAAATCCATTTCCAAAGTGGTTGTAACATTTTACATTCCCACCAGCAGAGTATAAGTGTTCAATCTCTCCACAGCCTCTCCAACTTTTATTATTTTGTGTTTTTTGCATTGATGCCAGGCTTGTTGGAGTGAGATGGAATCTTACTGTAGTTTTGATCTGCATTTCTCTAATGGCTAATGACCATGAACATTTCCTCATGTATCTGTTAGCTACCTGAATGTCTTCTTCAGTGAAGTGTCTGTTCATATCTTTCGCCCATTTTTTAATTGGGTTATTTGTCTTTTTGTAGTTGAGTTTTTGCAGTGTCATGTAGATTTTAGAGATCGGGCAGTGGTTGGAAATGTCATAGCTAAAAACTTTCTCCCAGTCTGTAGGTAGTCTTTTTACTCTTTTGGGGAAGTCTTTGGATGAGCACAGGTGTTTGATTTTTAGGAGCTCCCAGTTATCTAGTTTTTCTTCTGCATTGTTAGTTATGTTTTGTATACTGCTTATGCAGGTATTAGGACTCCTAATGTAGTCCCTATTTTCTTCCTTGAACTTTATTGTTTTAGATTTTATATTTAGGTCTTTGATACATTCTGAGCTCATTTTTGTGCATGGTGTGAGATATGGGTATTGTTTCATTTTTTTGCAGATCGATATCCAGTTATGTCAGCACCATTTGTTAAAAAGACTGTCTTTTCCCCATTTAACTGCTTTGGGGCCTTTGTCAAATATCAACTGCTCATATGTGGATGGATTTAGGTCTGGATTCTCAATTCTGTTCCATTGGTCTATGCATCTGTTGCCGTACCAGTACTAGGCTGTTTTGACTACTGAGGCAGGTTCTAAAATCAGGTAGAGTGAGGCCTGCCACTTTGTTCTTCTTTTTCAGTAATGCTTTACTTATCTGGGGCCTCTTTCCCTTCCACATGAAGTTGGTGATTTGTTTCTCCATCTGGTTAGAAAATGTTATTGGAATTTGGATCAGAATTGCATTAAATCTATAGATCGCTTTTGGTAGAATACACATGTTTATAATGTTAGGTCTTCCTGTCCATGAGCAAGGTATGTTTTTCCACTTATGTAGGTCTCTTTGGGTTTCTTGAAGAAGTGTTTTGTAGCTTTGTCTGTATAAGTCTTTTACATCTGGTAAGATTTATTCCTCAGTACTTTATCTTCTTGGGGGCTACTGTAAATGGTATTGATTTGGTGGTTTCCTCTTCGATGTTCTTTTTGTTGGTGTAGAGGAAGCCAACTGATTTTTGTATGTTTATCTTGTATCCCGAAACTCTTGAATTAGTTTCAGTAGTTTTCTGGAGGATTCCTAGGGTTTTCTGTGTATAAGATCATGTCATCTGCAAATAGAGATACTTTTACTTCTTCCTTGCCAATCTGGATGCCCTTTACTTCTCTATCTAGCCTAATTGCTCTGGCCAGGACTTCCAGCACAATGTTGAATAAGAGCGGTGATTAATGGCATCCTTGTTCGGTTCCCGTTCTCAACACGAATGCTTTGTGGCTCTCTCCATTTAGGATAATGTTGGCTATTGGCTTTGTATAAATGCCCTTTATTATGGTGAGGAATTTTCCTTCTATTTCTATTCTGCTGAGAGATTTCATCATGAATGGGTGTTGAACTTTGTCAAATGCCTTTTCTGCATCAATTGATAAAATCATGTGATTCTTGTCTTTTACTTATATGATGGATTACATTAACTGTTTTTCTAATGTTGAACCATCCCTGCATACCAGTGGTTTGAATCCCACTTGGTCATGGTGAATTATTTTTTGATATGTTGTTGAATTCTATTGGCTAGATTTTTGTTGAGAATTTTTGCATCTAAGTTCATGAGGGATATAGGTCTCTCATTTTCTTTTTTTGTGGCATCTTTGCCTAGTTTTGGCATCAGGGATATCCTGGCTTAATAGAATGAGTTTGGTAGTATTCCCTCCTTTTCTATGCTCTGAAATACCTTTAGTAGCAGTGGTGTTCACTCTTCTCTGACAGTTTGGTAGAACTCTGCAGTGAAGCCGTCAGGGCCAGGACTTTTTTTTTTTTATTAACTTTTCAATCTCTTCTTTCGTTATGGGTCTATTTAGTTGTTCTACCTCTGTGTTAGTTTAGGTAGGTAGTGTGTTTCTAGGACTTCATCCATTTCTTCTAGGTTTTCAAATTTGTTAGAGTACAGTTTTTCATAGTAATCTAATATGATTCTTTTCATTTCGGTTGGGTGTGTCGTAGTATTGCCCATCTCATTTCTTATTTGGGTTATTTGCTTCCTCTCCTGTTTTTCTTTTGTCATTTTGGCCAAAGAGTTATCAATTCTGTTGATTTTTTCAAAGAACCAGCTTTTGGTCTTGTTAATTCTTTCAATTGTTTTTCTGTTTCATTTAATTCTGCTCTAATTTTTATTATTTGTTTTCTTCTTGTGCCTGAGGGTTTTGTTGTTGTTGTTGTTGTTGATCTCTTTCTATTTGTTCAAGTTGTAAGGATAATTCTTTGATTTTAGCCCTTTCTTCTTTTTGGATATGTGCATTTATTGATATAAACTGACCTCTGAGCACTGCTTTCGCTGTGTCCCAAAGGTTCTGATAGGAAGTGTTTTTCATTCTCATTGGATTCTATGATTTTCTTTATTCCATCCTTAATATCTTCTATAATCCAGTCTTTTTTGAGCAGGGCATTGCTCAATTTCCAAGTGTTTGATTTCTTTTCCCTGCTTTTTCTGTTATTGATTTCTACCTTGTACTCTGCAAATTTGCTGAATTCCTCTTCCAGGTCTAAAAGCTTTCTTGAGGATTCTTTAGGGGATTCTATTTAAGAATTATGTCATCTGTGAAAAAAAGATAACTTTTTTCTTTCCAGTTTGAATACCTCTCTTTTATTTTTCTTGCCTTATTGCTCTGGCTAGGACTTCCAGTACAGTATTGAATAGAAGTGGTAAGAGTGAATATTCTTGTCTTGTTCTTGATCTTAAGGAGAAAGTAATCAATTTTTCTCCGTTGAAGATAATGTTGGCAGTTGGTTTTTTATAAATGCTGTTAATCATTTTGATGAGTTTCCCTTCTATTCCTATCCTGTCTAGTGCTTTTATCAAGAAAGGGTGTAGGATTTTATTAAATGCTTTTTTCTTTTTCAATTGAGATGATTATGTTGCTCATCCCTTTTTTCTCTTAGTGTGGTATTACTACATTTATTGATTTTCTAATGTTGAACCATTCTTGCATTTTTACTATAAATTCTTCTTGGTCTTGGTGTCTAATTATTTTAATATGTCTTTGAATTTAATGTGCTAGTATTTTGTTGAAGATTTTTGTACTTACATTCATAAGGGATGTTGGTCTGTGGTTTTCTTTTCTTGTAGTGTCTTTGTCTATCTTTGATATCAAGGTAATGCTGGCTTCATAGAATGTGTTAGGGAGTACTCCTTACTCTGCATTTTGGAAGAGTTTAAAAAGGGTTAGTTCCAATTCTTTCCTAAAGGTTTGTTAGTGAAGCCATCTGGTCCAGGACTTTTTTTTTGTTGGGATGTCTTTTATAACAGATTTGATTTCTTTGCTTGTTATGTCTATTGAAATTTTCTTCTTCTACTTGTGTCAGTTTAGATAGGTTGTGTGATTCCTAGAGTTTGTGCATTTCATTTAAGTTATTGCATTTGTTGGTGTACCATTGTCCAGAGTATTTGGTCATAATCCTTTTTATTTCTGTTAGGTCAGACCTAATATCTCCACTTGTATTTCTTATTTTGGTTATTTTCAGCTTTTTCGGTCAGTCCAGCTAAAAGTTTGTCAATTTTATTGACCTTTTCAAAGAATCAACTTTAGTCTTGTTGATTATACTATTTTTCTTTTCTCCATTTGATTTATTTCTGCTCTGATCTTGTTAATTCTCTTCTGTTGGTATATTTAGGCTTAGATTGTTCTTTTACTAGTTCCTCAAATCATAGAATTAGGCTATTGATTTGAGAGCTTTCTTCTTTTTTCATGTAGGCATGTATTGCTATAAATTTCCCTCTGAGAACTGCCTTCACTCCATCCTATAATTTTTGGTATGTTGTGCTTTCATTTTATTTGACTCCAAGTAATTTTTAACTTCTGTTTTGATTTCTTTCTTGACCCATTGGAAGAGCCCTGGTCGTTAAGATCTTGGTTGCTAACCAAAAAGTAAGCTGTTCGAAAGTACCAGCCACTCCTTGGATACTTCATGGGGAGTTCTAGTCTGTTCTATAGGATAGCTATATTTAGATCTTTTTAGGTTTATTAACTCTTGTTTTATGACCTAACATGTGGTCTGTCCTGGAGAATGATCTGTGTGTACTGGAGAAGAATGTATATTGTGCTGCTATTGGGTGGAGTGGTCTATATATGTCTGTTAGGTCTAGTTGGTTTATAGTGTCATTCAGGTCCTCTTTTTCTTTGTTGATATTCTTTTTAGATGTCCTGGCCATTATTTAAATTGGTCTGTTGAAGCCTCCAACTATTATTGTAGAATTCTTTATTTCTCCCTTCAGTTCTCTCAGTGTTTGCTTCAAATATTTGTGTGATCCAGTGTTGGGTGCATGTATATTTATAATGGTTATAACTTCTTGATTAATTTACACTATTTTTGTCTTAAATTAAAATTGTCACCCCAGCTCTTTTTCAGTTATTATTTGGATGGAATTTTTTTTTCCCTTCCTTTCACTTTCAACCTATTTGTGTCCTTGGGCCTAAGATTTGTCTCTTGCAAACAGTATATAGTTGGATAATGTTTTTTCATCCATTCTGCTACTCTCTACCTTTTCACTAGAATGTTTAATCCACTTATATTTACTGAAATTACCAGTAAGCAAAAACTTACTTCTGCCGTTTCATTTCTTGCTTTTTGTACTTCTTAAACCTCCTTTTCTATTTCTGCTAATACTGCCAATGTTTGTGGGTTTTGTTTTGTAGTGAACCATTTTGATCCCTTTCTTCTTTCCTTTCGTGTGTGTTTTTAGATATTTCCTAGTAGTTTTTTTTTACCATGAATATTATGTTTAGCATCTTGCACTTGCAAAATTCAAAATTAGTTGATACCAACTTAACTTCAGTAACATACAAAAAACCTTTGCCTATACCATCCCCCCTTTTTTGTTATCACCAATTACATCCTTATACATCATTGTCCTGTAACATAATTTTATATTTACTTTTTATTTATTAATTTTTATTGAGCTTCCAGTGAACGTTTACAAATCAAGTCAGACTGTCACATACAAGTTTATATACATCTTACTCCATACTCCCCTAATGAGTCAGCCCTTCCAGTCTCTCCTTTCGTGACAATTTTGCCAGGTTCCAAATCTCTCTACCCTCCCATCCCCCCTCCAGACAGGAGATGCCAACACAGTCTCACGTGTCCACCTGATATAATTAGCTCAGTCTTCATCAGCGTCTCTCTCCTACCCACTGTCCAGTCCCTTTCATGTCTGATGAGTTGTCTTCGGGGATGGTTCCTGTCCTGTGCCAACAGAAGGTTTGGGGACCATGACCGCCGGGATTCCTTTAGTCTCAGTCAGACCATTAAGTATGGTCTTTTTATGAGAATTTGGGGTCTGTATCCCACTGATCTCCTGCTCCCTCAGGGGTCCTCTGCTGTGCTCCCTGTCAGGGCAGTCATCGATTGTGGCCGGGCACCAACTAGTTCTTCTGGTCTCAGGATGATGTAGGTCTCTGGTTCATGTGCCCCTTTCTGTCTCTTGGGCTCTTAGTTATCGTGTGACCTTGGTGTTCTTCATTCTCCTTTGATCCAGGTGGGTTGAGACCAATTGATGCATCTTAGATGGGCGCTTGTTAGCCTTTAAGACCCCAGACGCCACATTTCAAAGAGGGATGCAGCATGTTTTCAAAATAGGATTATTTTGCAAATTGACTTAGAAGTCCCCTTAAACCATGGTCCCCAAACCTCCGCCCTTGCTCCGCTGACCTTTGAAGCATTCATTTTATCCCGGAAACTTCTTTACTTTTGGTCCAGTCCAATTGAGCTGACCTTCCATGTATTGACTGTTGTCCTTCCCTTCACCTAAAGCAGTTCTTATCTACTAATTCATCAGTAAAAAACCCTCTCCCTCCCTCCCTCCCTGCCCCCCTCGTAACCACAAAAGTATGTGTTCTTCTCAGTTTTTACTATTTCTCAAGATCTTATAATAGTGTTCTTATACAATATTTGTCCTTTTGCCTCTGACTAATTTCGCTCAGTATAATGCCTTCCAGGTTCCTCCATATTATGAAATGTTTCACAGATTCGTCACTGTTCTTTATTGATGCGTAGTATTCCATTGTGTGAATATACCACAATTTATTTACCCATTCATCCGTTGATGGACACCTTGGTTGCTTCCAGCTTTTTGCTATTGTAAACAGAGCTGCAATAAACATGGGTGTGCATATATCTGTTCGTGTGAAGGCTCTTGTTTCTCTAAGGTATATTCCGAGGAGTGGGATTTCTGGGTTGTATGGTAGTTCTATTTCTAACTGTTTAAGATAACGCCAGATAGATTTCCAAAGTGGTTGTACCATTTTACATTCCCACCAGCAGTGTATGAGAGTTCCAATCTCTCCGCAGCCTCTCCAACATTTATTATTTTGTGTTTTTTGGATTAATGCCAGCCTTGTTGGAGTGAGATGGAATCTCATGGTGGTTTTAATTTGCATTTCTCTAATGGCTAATGATCGAGAGCATTTTCCCATGTATCTGTTAGCTGCCTGAATATCTTCTTTAGTGAAATGTGTGTTCATATTCTTTGCCCACTTCTTGACTGAGTTGTTTGTCTTTTTGTGGTTGAGTTTTGACAGAATCATGTAGATTTTAGAGATCAGGCACTGGTCGGAGATGTCATAGCTGAAAATTCTTTCCCAGTCTGTAGGTGGTTTTTTACTCTTTTGGTGAAGTCTTTAGATGAGCATAGGTGTTTGATTTTTAGGAGCTCCCAGTTATCTGGTTTCTCTTCATCATTTTTGGTAATGTTTTGTATTCTGTTTATGCCTTGAATTAGGGCTCCTAAGATTGTCCCTATTTTTTCTTCCATGATCTTTATCATTTTAGTCTTTATGTTTAGGTCTTTGATCCACTTGGAGTTACTTTTTGTGCTTGGTGTGAGGTATGGGTCCTGTTTCATTTTTTTGCAAATGGATATCCAGTTATGCCAGCACCATTTGTTAAAAAGACTGTCTTTTCCCCATTTAACTGCTTTGGGGCCTCTGTCAAATATCAACTGCTCATATGTGGATGGATTTATATCTGGGTTCTCAAACTGTTCCACTGGTCTATGTGCTTGTTGTTGTAACAATACCAGGCTGTTTTGACTAGTGTGGCTGTATAATAGGTTCTGAAATCAGGCAGAGTGAAGCCTTCCACTTTCTTCTTCTTTTTCAGTAATGCTTTGCTTATCTGAGGCTTCTTTGCCTTCCATATGAAGTTGGTGATTTGTTTCTCTATCACCTTAAAAAATGTCATTGGAATTTGGATCGGAAGTGCATTGTATGTATAGATGGCTTTTTACTATGTTAAGTCTTCCTATCCATGAGCAAGGTATGTTTTTCCACTTAAGTATGTCCTTTTGAATTTCTTGTAGTAGAGCTTTGTAGTTTTCTTTGTATAGGTCTTTTCATCCTTGGTAAGATTTATTCCTAAGTATTTTATCTTCTTGGGGGCTACTGTGAATGGTATTGATTTGGTTATTTCCTCTTCGATGTTCTTTTTGTTGATGTAGAGGAATCCAAGTGATTTTTGTATGTTTATCTTATAACCTGAGACTCTGCCAAAGTGTTCTATTAGTTTCAGTAGTTTTCTGGAGGATTCCTTAGGGTTTTCTGTGTATAAGATCATGTCATCTGCAAATAGAGATAATTTTACTTTCTCCTTGCCAGTCCGGATGCCTTTTATTTCTTTGTCTAGCCTAATTGCTCTGGCTAGGACTTCTAGCACAATGTTGAATAAGAGCAGTGATAAAGGGCATCCTTGTCTGGTTCCCATTCTCAAGGGGAATGCTTTCAGGTTCTCTCCATTTAGACTGATGTTGGCTGTTGGCTTTGCATAGATGCCCTTTATTATGTTGAGGAATTTTCCTTCAATTCCTATTTTGGTGAGAGTTTTTATCATAAATGGGTGTTGAACTTTGTCAAATGCCTTTTCTGCATCAACTGATAAGATCATGTGGTTTTTGTCTTTTGTTTTATGTGGTGGATTACATTAATGGTTTTTCTAATATTAAACCAGCCTTGCATACCTGGTATAAATCCCACTTGGTCATGGTGAATTATTTTTTTGATACGTTGTTGAATTCTATTGGCTAGAATTTTGTTGAGGATTTTTGCATCTATGTATGTTCATGAGGGGTATAGGTCTGTAATTTTCTTTTTTTGTAATGTCTTTACCTGGTTTTGGTATCAGGGAGATGGTGGCTTCATAAAATGAGTTGGATAGTATTCCGTCCTTTTCTATGCTTTGAAATACCTTTAGTAGTAGTGATGTTAACTCTTCTCTGAAAGTTTGGTAGAACTCTGCAGTGAAGCCGTCCGGGCCAGGGCTTTTTTTTGTTGGGAGTTTTTTGATTACCGTTTCAATCCCTTTTCTTGTTATGGGTCTATTTAGTTGTTCTACTTCTGATTGTGTTAGTTTAGGTAGGTAGTGTTTTTCCAGGAATTCATCCATTTCTTCTAGGTTTGCAAATTTGTTAGAGTACAATTTTTCGTAATAATCTGATATGATTCTTTTAATTTCAGTTGAGTCTGTTGTGATGTGGCCCTTCTCGTTTCTTATTCAGGTTATTTGTTTCCTTTCCTGTATTTCTTTAGTCAGTCTAGCCAATGGTTTATCAATTTTGTTAATTTTTTCAAAGAACCAGCTTTTGGCTTTGTTAATTCTTTCAATTGTTTTTCTGTTCTCTAATTCATTTAGTTCAGCTCTAATTTTTATGATTTGTTTTCTTCTGGTGCCTGATGGATTAATTTGTTGCTCACTTTCTATTTGTTCAAGTTGTAGGGACAGTTCTCTGATTTTGGCTCTTTCTTCTTTATGCATGTGTGCATTTATCGATATAAATTGGCCTCTGAGCACTGCTTTTGCTGTGTCCCAGAGGTTTTGATAGGAAGTATTTTCATTCTCGTTGCATTCTATGAATTTCCTTATTCCCTCCTTGATGTCTTCTATAACCCAGCCTTTTTTCAGGAGGGTATTGTTCAGTTTCCAAGTATTTGATTTCTTTTCCCTAGTTTTTCTGTTATTGATTTCTAGTTTTATTGCCTTGTGGTCTGAGAAGATGCTTTGTAATACTTCGATGTTTTGGATTCTGCAAAGGTTTGTTTTATGACCTAATATGTGGTCTATTCTAGAGAATGTTCCATGTGCACTACAAAAAAAAGTATACTTTGCAGCAGTTGGATGGAGAGTTCTGTATAAGTCAATGAGGTCAAGTTGGTTGATTGTTGTAATTAGGTCTTCCGTGTCTCTATTGAGCTTCTTACTGGATGTCCTGTCCTTCTCCGAAAGTGGTGTGTTGAAGTCTCCTACTATAATTGTGGAGGTGTCTATCTCACTTTTCAGTTCTGTCAAAATTTGATTTATGTATCTTGCAGCCCTGTCATTGGGTCCATAAATATTTAATATGGTTATGTCTTCCTGATCAATTGTCCCTTTTATCATTATGTAGTGTCCTTCTTTATCCTTTGTGGTGGATTTAAGTCTAAAGTCTATTTTGTCAGAAATTAATATTGCTACTCCTCTTCTTTTTTGCTTATTGTTTGCTTGATATATTTTTTTCCATCCTTTGAGTTTTAGTTTGTTTGTGTTTCTAAGTCTAAGGTGTGTCTCTTGTAGGCAGCATATAGATGGATCGTGTTTCTTTATCCAGTCCGAGACTCTCTGTCTCTTTATTGGTGCATTTGGTCCATTTACATTCAGTGTAATTATAGATGAATAAGTGTTTAGTGTTGTCATTTTGATGCCTTTTTATGTGTGTTGTTGACAATTTCATTTTGCCACTCTCTTTTTTGTGCTGAGGTGTTTTTCTTAGTAAATTGTGAGATCCTCATTTTCATAGTGTTTGACTTTATGTTAGTTGAGTCGTTACATTTTTCTTGGCTTTTATCTTGAGTTATGGAGTTGTTATACCTCTTTGTGGTTACCTTAATATTTACCCCTATTTTTCTAAGTAAAAACCTAACTTGTATTGTTCTATATCACCGTGTATCACTCTCCATATGGCAGTTCTATGCCACCTGTATTTAGTCCCTCTTTTTGATTATTGTGATCTTTTACATATTGACTTCAATGATTCCCTGTTATGAACATTTTTTTTTAATTAATCTTAATTTGTTTTTGTGATTTCCCTATTTGAGTTCATATCAGGATGTTCTGTTCTGTGACCTTGTGTTGTGCTGGTATCTGATATTATTGGTTTTCTAACCAAACAATTTCCTTTAGTATTTCTTGTAGCTTTGGTTTGGTTTTTGCAAATTCTCTAAACTTGTGTTTGTCTGTAAATATCTTAATTTCGCCTTCATATTTCAGAGAGAGTTTTGCTGGATATATGATCCTTGGCTGGCAGTTTTCCTCCTTCAGTGCTCTGTATATGTCATCCCATTGCCTTCTTGCCTGCATGGTTTCTGCTGTGTAGTCTGAACTTATTCTTATTGATTCTCCCTTGAAGGAGACCTTTCTTTTCTCCCTGGCTGCTTTTAAAATTTTTCTGTTTATCTTTGGTTTTGGCAAGTTTGATGATAATATGTCTTGGTGTTTTTCTTTTTGGATCAATCTTAAATGGGGTTCGAAGAGCATCTTAGATAGATATCCTTTCGTCTTTCATGATGTCAGGGAAGTTTTGTGTCAGGAGTTCTTCAACTATTTTCTCTGTGTTTTCTGTCCTCCCTCCCTGTTCTGGGACTCCAATCACACGCAAGTTATCCTTCTTGATAGAGTCCCACATGATTCTTAGAGTTTCTTCATTTTTTTTTAATTTTTTTATCTGATTTTTTTTCAGCTATGTTGGTGTTGATTCCCTGGTCCTCCAGATGTCCCAGTCTGCATTCTAATTGCTCGAGTCTGCTCCTCTGACTTCCTATTGCGTTGTCTAATTCTGTATTTTTATAGTTAATCTTTTGGATTTCTACATGCTGTCTCTCTATGGATTTTTGCAACATTAATTTTTCCATTATGTTCTTGAATAATCTTTTTGAGTTCTTCAACTGTTTTATCAGTGTGTTCCTTGGCTTTTTCTGCAGTTTGCCTTTTTTCATTTCTGATGTCTTGAAACATTCTGTAAATTAGTTTTTTATATTCTGTGTCTGATAATTCCAGGATTGTATCTTCATTTGGGAAAGATTTTGATTCTTTTGTTTGGGGGGTTGTAGAAGCTGTCATGGTCTGCTTCTTTATGTGGTTTGATATCGACTGCTGTCTCTGAGCCATCACTAAGATATAGTAGTGGTTTGTTCTATAATTGCTCACTGAGTCTTATGTTTCTTTCAATATACGTGGATGGGCTACTAGATTGTGCTGTCTTGTTTGTTGTAGCGCTTGACTTATTATGACCTATTACCAGCTGGTTTGGGCTGTTGCCAGATATATATGCCTGAGTCTATTCACTATTCTTGAGTAGGTTCTGATTTTGGGTCATCAAGTGTGTGCTGCACCCTAACACCTATCCACCTCGAGAAGTAGTCATGATAGTTGTGTGCACCAGATTCTATTGGCAGCTGGGGTTCACCCTCCGGGGGGGCAGAATGCTGACAGGCTTCCCCCAAGTGTCAGTGAGGAAGGTGTGTCTCTATTCCTAAAGCACCTTGGTGGGAGGGCACTGTGGCTGTACCTTAAGCCCCCAATGCTAGTACCTCTACTGATTGGTAGATGTCACCCTCCTTAGACCCCTAAGGCAAGAGGCTAGGCGGTCTGGGGGGAGCTTCAGCCCTCAGTTCCCTGTTGTGGGTCAGTTAGGGCTCTGTTGAAAAAGCAGAGTTATCAGACCTGGGAAACTTGTTTTTCCAGAAAATCCGCTAAAGAAAAAAATGCAGTCAGATCCCTATCAGAACTGCCTTTGGATTATAACCGCCACCTTGTTCCCTGTAAGGATGAAAGTCCGAGATTTGGATCATATATGCTTGGCTGCAGCTGGTTCTGTGTTTTTAGTCCAATTAGGGATGGATTTTTGGTCCCTGGTTTTTTTGTTGTTCCTTCTCTCAGACCGGAAGAATGGGTTAGGAAAAGACCAAAAAAAAAATAAAGGGGGGGGGAACAAAGCCGCCGTGGAGCCGGAGCCGTTCTCCCTCTGGCTCAGGAAATTCCAATGTTAATGAAGCCACCTGGGAAGGGTGGGAGAGGGTTCAGAGAAATAGGAGAGTAGCACTTTGGAACATAGCCAAAGTTACTTATCTTGCTTGGAATGACTATCTTATCTGAGATTCCCAAGGGGCATGTCGCCTATGTGTGCTGGCTGTGTGGAGATTGCCCCCTGGGGTCTGGCCCGCTGAAGCCCCGTCAGATCCTCCGCTGCCAGTCCAAAGCCGAGCGTCAAGGTTCCCCTGCTGGGACGCTGCATTCCCGGCTCCAAAATCAGTCGCTGCCTCCCGGGGACTTCTCCTCCCGCCAGCCGCATTGCCGCGCAGCCTCCGCGGGACCGGCTGGGCCCCCTCCCAGGGTTAGTTCAGGGGAGTAGGGCTGCGCCCCGTGCTTGGGCCGTTACAGCGCCCAGTCAAAAGCCCGGCGCCAAGGTTCCCCGGCTGGGATGCTGCACTCCCGGCCCCAAAACCAGTCGCTGCCTCCCGGGGAGTTCTCGTCCTGCCAACCACGTCACCGTGCCACCTCCGCGGACTGGCTGGGCTCCCTCCTGGGGTGAGTTCAGGGGGGTAGGGCTGCTCCCCTTGTTTGCGCTGTCATAAGATTTTGAGTTCAGCTCCCCTGGGCCCAGACCTAAGCCCGGCGCCAAGGTTACCTGACTGGGACGCTGACTCCAGGCTCTGAAAACAGTCGCTGCTTCCCCGTATTTGTTCGTTCTCCGTCTCTAAATCTGTGTTTGTTGTTCAGGGTTCATAGATTGTTATGTATGTGATCGATTCACTTGTTTTTCTGAGTCTTTATTGCAAGAGGGATCCGAGGTAGTGTCTAACTAGTCCGCCATCTTGGCCCCCTCCTATATTTACTGTTTATATATTTGTTTTTATAAAGTACAAAGGACATAACAATTAGAATTATCAAGCCAAAATACCTACATACTAGCCCTTATACTTGTCCACTCAATAACCATTGCTGGAGATCTTTCTTTCTATTGTATGGCTTCATGTTATTTTCTAGTGTCCTTTCTTTTCCATTCAAAGAACTTCCTTTGGAATATCTTATAGGGCTGGTCTGGCAGACATGAACTCACTCAGCTTCTGTTTATCTTGGAATGTTTTAATTTCACACTTATTCTTGAATAACAGTTCTTTGTTGACTTTTTTTTCAGCACTTTAAATATGCTTTTACGTTGCCTTAGATCCTCCAAGGTTTCTGAAGAGAATTTGCACTTAATCTTACCGGGAATCTCTTGTATGTGACAGTTTCCTTTTCTCTCACTGTATCAGGATTCTCTCTATCATTATTTTTTGAGGGGCTAATTATGATGTGTCTCAGTGTCTATCTCTTTGTGTTTATCATCCGAGTTCATTAAGCTTCTTGGATTTGTAGATTTATTTATGTACTTTGCCAGATTTGGGAAATTTTCTTCCATTGTTTCTTCAAGTATTCTTTCTGTTCCTTACTCTCTTGTCTCCTCTTTGAATCCCCATTGTGCCTATATTAGTTCTCTTGAAATTGTCCCAAAATTCCATTAAGTGGCAGAAAAATTTCTGACATCATGACAAATGGAGAAAATATTACTCTCAAGGATTCATTTTATTTTGATCAACAATCTATCCCCATGGAAGCAACACTCAAGAAATCGAACTCCATGTTGTGTTGGGCAAATCTGCTGCAAAAGACCTCTTTAAAATGTTAAAAAGCAAAGATGTCATTTTGAGGACCAAGGTGCTCCTGACCCAAGACATGACATTTTCAATCACTTCATATGCTTGTGAAAGCTGGATGATGAAAAGGAAGACCAAAGAAGAATTGACTCATTTGAATTATGGTGTTGGTGAAGAATATTGAATATACAATGGACTGTCCGAAGAACAAATGAATCTGTCTTGAAGATGTACAGCCGGAGTTCTCCTTAGAAGTGAGGATGGTGAGGCTATGTCTCACTTTGGTGTGTTATCAGAAAGGACCAATCCTGGAGAAGAACGCCATGCTTGGTAAAGTAGAGGGTCAGTGAAAGAGAGGAAGATCCTCAATGAGATGGATTGACAAAGTGGTTGGTACAATGGTTCAAATATACTTACTATTATGAGAATGGCACAGGACTGGGCAACATTTCATTCATTTATACATGGGGTCACTGTGTGTCGGATCCTACTCCACAGAACATAACAACAGCAACAACATATCCTTTGGTTTACTTATTGATTATTTCTCATGTTATCTTTGATACTGCTGTGGTTAATTCTTTCTTTCTTTTTTTTTCATTATTCTTGCTTGAAATAAGTAATTTGCTTTCTGATACTATTATTTTCAGGAAGTTAACTGAATGAGGGGCTATGCCTATGTTTCATGTCAATAGGAATACTTCTTAAAAATTAGGATTGTACAGCTGGCTGTTTTTGCCTTTTTCATCGCACCAAACAGTGGGAAAAAAGTGAGGTATTGAAGGAACGAACTTATACTTTTTCTCATCTTTCTTTTATTTTGTCCTCTTTCCACAATTGATGAAGTTTTTAGAAGATAGTTTTGAGTTGCTATTTCTCATTGACTGTGTTGCTTTTGCATAGGTAATGAAGGAAATGCTAATTATTGCATGTCCAACTTCAAATTAGAAGTTCTCAAAAAGTCATTAAAAATATGGGGAAAAATATACTGTATTCTTACAAAGATTCTGTTCTTACACCTAGACCACTGATTTTGCAAGCTAAAAGTCAAGATTTTGATATTGTGAGTTTTTGAACTCTGAGTATCACACCTAAGAGAAAGCAGAAAATATTCCTGTGGCTGATGGGCAAAATCAAGTGTGTTGTCAAGTAAACACATCTGTTGATTCTTTAAAATAGTCTCCAGGTAAGTTTTATGATTGCTTCTCCAAGAGGTGATGACCAAGGACAGTGTGGGAAAGTATCTATTTAGGCCTTAGCTTAGGCAGAAAAGACATTTAAACAATATCGGACATCACAAGAACAAAAATCATCTGAGAATTAAGATTTGTAGTGAAGTCTCCAGGTGAAGAATGCATTCTTTTCTGTTGCTTTATATTCCTGAGTGTTCTTTAGACAGAGATCCAAGGGCACTTCACTGGCTACAAAAATCAACTTGCCAGAGTAAATGGATAACTTGATGCATGCAGTAGGTGATTAAAAGGGAAGACTGTTATTGTGCATGCATGCATAGGTGTGTGTAGGATAATCCTTTGCAACAGGCCCTGCAAGATGCTCTGATAGAATCTAAAGAACAAGATGATTGATAAATTGTGAGTGGGGAAGGAAAATTAGAGAATGACGCCTAGATTTCCTGTTTGGACAGCTGAGTAGATGGTTGTATCTTTCAGTGAAATGGGAAATACAGAAGCAGCAGGTCTGTGAGTGGGAAAAAATGAGAACATCTTCTGACAAGTTAAATTTCTAGACTCTGAGGAATATCAGGTTGAGGTCCAGTAGGCAGCTGGATATATGATCTGGTGTTCAGGAAGGAGGTCTGAGCTGGAAGAGAGGTTTGGAAGTCATCAACATTATGTCAAGGGCTTGTCAAGCGGGAACTCAAGGCAAGGCCCCAAGACTCATTTTATATCCAACAGACCAAATAAAATATCAGAAAATTCTTTGTGCAAACAGTGCATCTCTCTCTGTGGAATGGCATCCCTACAGTGGGAAAAGTTAATGTTTTAAAACTCATTGCAGTTCCCTTGTGAGGTGTGGAGTTTGATCAGTGATAATACTATCTCTGCCCTTGTGTCATAAAATCTATATCTAACCAAGTAAAGTCATAATAGAGGTGATAAAAAGAATAGAATGTACCACACTTTAACTTAATGAAATCAGCATAGGCTTTCTATTGTGGTCTCTGTAATTATTGACATAATCTGTCAGGAAAGGGAGTTATGAGGAAAAAGGGGGAGTGGGAGGCTATTTAAATTTGTGTGCATGCATGTTTTAGGCAAAGTTTTATCTTCAAAAGGAAAAAGGTAGACTCGAATGATATGGGCTTGGACGTGGATCTAATCCAGCCCTGCTAAGTGTGTGATCTGTCCCTTTTCATGAGCCATCTCTCAAAGTTTAATTTGTTATCTGTAAAGTGAGGTAATAGTATCAAGAGTGTCAGGTTGTTGTGAAGATAAAACAAAATAATATATATAAGTCACTTATCAGTGTGTGACACCAACTGGTTGACACTGAGTTGATTCCAACTTATGCCAAACCCAAGTGTGTCAGAGTAGAATAGCACTCCAGGGTTTTCAATGGCTGATTTTTCAGAAGCAGATCACCAGGTCATTCTTCTGAGACACCTCTGGGTGGACTTGACCTCCAACCTTTTAGTTAGCAGGTGAGCTTGTTAACCGTTTGGACCACACAGGGCCTCCAGTGTGTGACCCAAGAGATATATGATTCATGCCATTTTATTTCAGCTCCTGGTCTCTACATTTGAAGCCAAAAAAATTGGAGAGTATTAGATACTTTCTGTACAGCAGCTGTCCCATAGCAGTGACCCCCAGTGGGAGCTGGGCATCTAAATAAGGAGGTGAAAACAGTTGAATCAAATGAATGGCAAAAGCTGACAGCTCTTTAATGGCAAAGAAGTAAGTTCATTTGTAACAGAAAATTATATAACCTTTGAAATGTAACAAAGGGATTTGTTGTTGTTAGGTGCTCTCAAGCTATTTAAAGCATGGTGGCCCTGTGTGTTATGGAGTAGAAGTGCCTTATAGGGTTTTATTGGCTATAATCTTATGGAAGCAGATCACCAGGTCTTTCTCCCATGGAGCCATGGAGCCTGCAAAGGGATTTAGAAGGATATAAAAGACATTAGCAGAATTCTGGAAGAAGTTGCTGAGGTGCGTGGTTTAATTAGTAAGATATAATGAGGCTATAGTTAAAAGTCGAAAGAAGGATTAGGCATCATATTTAGAAATTAGGGAAGAGAGAGAGAGGGAGGAAGGGAAAGAGGGAGATAGAGAGAAGAAGAAAAATAAGGAGGAGGAAGAGAGTTGAATACTCTTTGTCTAGCAGCTTTCCCATGGCAGAGAGGGGAAGAAAAGAGAAGGGAACGGAAGGGAAGGAAAAGGAAAGGAAAGGGAAAGGAAGTGATTTAGTTATGGATTATGTCTTTTCCAGTAAAAGCTGTAAAATTGTGATTATACAAAGTTCAGTAAGTCAAACAAGGAGGGAGGACTGGCTTACCAGGAGTGTGGCATGGCTCTTCAATTTCTTGGAGACATAGCTCTAAGATAGGAGGGGTTCTGGAAGCTTAAGCGGAGAGGGATTGTGATTGTGCATCTCAAAGAGAGGTGCTATTGACCATAGCAGCAGGGCTACTCATTGCTTGAAGCTAAAAGAGGAATTTTTAAATTAAATCAGATAATTGTGCAAATTCATTGTTTTTTCACTCACTTATTGTGATCTTAAGGTTGTGTGTCAACTTGGCTGGGCCATTATTCTCAGTAGTTTGGCAGTTATGATGTAGTTTGGCAGGTGTCTGATGATGTGATTTATCATTTGATGTAATGTGATCACCTCCATGTTGGGATCTGCTGTGAGTAGTCAATCAGTTGAAAGTGAGTTTCCTTGGGGATGTGGCCTGCATCCACTATGTGTGGACTCTCTAACAAGGCTTGTGTGATTTTGCTTGCTCCGGATCTTGCAGCTGGCTCCTGTTGGCTTGACCTCTGGCTTTTGGAACTTGAGCTAGCATCTTACCTGCGGTCATGCCTGCCGATCTTGAGATTCATTGGTCTCTGCAGCCTGTAAGCAAGAGCCCTGCTCTCTGACCTGCCTATCTAGGGTTTGCCAGCCCCTGTAGCTATGTGAATCAGAAGAAGCCTCCAGCCTGGCCCAAGGATTTGGGATGTTCCAACCTCTACCACTGCATGAACCATTTTCTTTATATAAATCTCTCTATATAGATATTTATACATTTACTGGTTTTGCTTCTCTAAAGGACCCAGTCTAAGACACTCATTAAGTCACTCACTAATGCATTTGTTTAATTAACAAATATAACTTGAAAATATAACTACGTAAGGTCAAAGATACAGCAAGAATTTACTTTTTTTTGTAGAGTGATAAGAAAAAATAGGAAGGGGGGAAGACAACATTTTGACGTGGGAAGATGAGTCTGACACAAATGTGGGCAAGTCCGGAAATTTAATCTGTTTTCAGATGTACCGGAATGCAAAGACAGTGGGCACACATGAACTTCCCCAAGTGTGATTTTCTCTCTTTTAAAAGAAGGATAAATTATAAAGCTCGATTGTAAGTTCTATAATGTTCTGTGTGGGAGATAGTTCCAAGGTTTACTTTGTAAATACCTAGTGAATCCCCAGTGTAGGAAATAAAAACTATCAGTTGGACTACAAGTCTGTAATGAATTCTGCCCTGAGGTCCTCACAGGCCCTGCTTAGGAATACCACCTTAACCAGATTGCAGTGAAGTTGCATTTAACTACAGAATCTCAAACACATAAGGGAAGGGGAAATATTAGAGAACAGGGCAGAGAGAAAGAGAACCAAAGATCAATGCCACCTGACAGTTCACTCAAAGAACTTTTGCCCAAGAGTGAGCACGAGATGGGGGGGCATGAGTCTGGAGGGCCTTCACTGGGTCTCAGTTCCCATGCTCTTCTCCCAGTGGGAACTTCCCCCAGGGCTACAGGTGATTCCTGAGTTAAAAATACAGGGGCAAGGGGTGGCTTTCTGGTATGGGAGTGGGGGGAGTTCTCCAGTGTATGGAAGCCAGAGCTACAATTTCATCTCCTAAGGGCTGCTTGTCTTCCTAAGATTTATCTCTTGGAAGCTGTTGACTTCCTCTGTAATGAAATGAGTTTTCCAATGAGAATAGCTCTCTGCTTCTTGCTGGAAACTCCCACCTCCCCCCTTAGTGGCTCAGATTTCTTGGTCACCTGTCTTTGGATTCTTGGTGCAACCAGACCACATCACATATTCACATCACATATTCCTGAAGTGAATTACTGTATTTAATAGAATCTATGGCAACTCTTTGGGTGGTCCTGTCATGTTCTCCCCCCCAGCAACAGTAGCCAGGGGCAGTATTGCCCACTTGTTTCTTCTGGGATTTCTTTTCCCATATATGTCCAGATGGATATTATTTCTGTATTATTTCATCTACACTATGAGTTTTCTGGGGACTAGATGAGAGGTATAAATGTAATAGCTTATTTTATGTGTCAACTTGGCTAGGCTATAATGTCCAGTTGTTTGCTCAAAAGCTAGTCTAGATATTTCTATGAAAGTATTTACATGAGATTAACATTTCAATCACCTCACCTTAAAAAAAGAAAATTATTCTCTGTAATGTGAACAGGCCTCATCCAAGCAGTTGAAGTCCTTAAGAGTAAAAAAACCCGAGGTTTCCCCAGGGAGAAGTATTCCGCCTCAAGACAATAATGTATATATCTTGCGGGAGTTTCCAGCCTCTTTCCTGACCTACAGATTTTGGACTTGCCAATCACCACAATTGAGTGAGCCAATTCCTTAAAATCTTTCTCTCTGAGAAGTATGGTCTGATATGGTCTGGGAGAGAGAGAGAGAGAGAGGGAAACTTGGAGAACCCTGACTAATACAATAAGTTATAATAAGTAAAAGCATTCTCCCACAGGCATCAAAAATCTGCCTCAGCACCAGAGTCCACTAATAAAGAACTTTTGTATCAAAAGTAGACTTGAATTTAATCACTGCATCCTGTTGTTCATACTAGCAGAAAAAGTCTATAGGGATCATAAGTGAAATTGTAACCACTGTAAATGAAGGGGCATGGTATGGGGTCAGTAGATACTGCTTTGATGGCTTTTTAGTGATTGGTTTGAGGTGGTGGATTGAATTGTAGGATCAATAGCTGGGTTACCCTCAGGGCAAAGAGGCCCACATATCCTTTATTTGAATTTCTGTATTTAACTGAATCCAGTTATCATCTACCATCTCTACTACCCATTTGTTAGTTTGTCTCACTGGGGTGGCTTTTGTGTTGCTGTGATGTTGAAAGCTATATCACAGGTATTTCAAATGCCGGGTGGGTCATCCATGATGAACAGGCTTCAGTGGAAATTCCATACTAAGGAAGATTAGGAAAATAGGCCCACTGATCTACTTTCTAAAATTAGCCAACAAAAACTCTATGAATCACAACATAATATTGTCCAATATAGTGCTCAAAGATAAGCTCCTAGGTTGGAAGGCACTTGAATTCACAGCAGGTGTGCAACAATGGGCTCAAGCATATCAATGATCATGAATGTTTTGTTTTGTTCTATTGTATATGAGGTCTCCATAAAAAAAAAAGAACAAAACCCATTGCTGTCAACTATATTCAATTCATAGGGACACTATAGGACAGAGTAGAACCTCATAGGGTTTCCAAGGCTGTAACCTTTACAGAAGCAGACTGCCACAACTTTCTCCTTGGAGCCACTGGTGGGTTTAACCACCAACTTTTAGATTAGCAGTAGAGTATATATAAACTGTTTGTGCCACCCAGAGACTTCCTATAGCTTTCTGAATAGCTAATACATTTTTTTGTTCAGTGGTTGGGCATAGTACATTCTTTTGAGAACATGTTAAATGACAATTAAACTGAACCTCTTTCGTACCATCAATGCACATAACACAATCAAAGTGATACTAAGAACAGCTATAACCATGCCTGTATGCATCAGGTAGTAACAGCCTACAACATGAGTGTCTTGCTGATGTGGATTGAAATACTCAGTCCTCTCTAAGGGACATCAGATTTCAGAAATTTGTGTCATCTGAAAAAAAAATACATATTAGGATCTTTGAAATAGCGTAGGTGAAATATAACTAGCTCTCCACTTTTATCACAATGCACTTAATAGCCTTAAGGGTAGCTTTGCACCGATGTCCAGATATGTGGTACAAAAAGTAATTCTAAAGAAATTTGATTTTAACATTTCGGCATTTGTCACTATGACAGGAATCCAAAGGATTTTCTGTCGGTACCTGACAATAGATACCAAGCTTGCCATGAGGCAAGTATACAGGGACGTAATAAAATCTCCTTTTCCACGTAGAAGGCAGACTGCCTTTTAATAGCACTGATAGCTAACACTTGCATACGTGCAATGCATTGTCCACGTCAGGCTATTTCATGCATTAATTCTATCAACCTTCATAGCAATATTATGAGTTAAGAATCATTGGTTACCCATTTTATTGATAAAGCACTGAGGCACAGAAAGGTTAAATAATTCAACTCATATTACATAAAAAATATGCAAATTCAGTCGGAATCGACTCGACGGCACTGGGTTTTTTTTTTATTATGTAAAACCAAAACCCAAACCCATTGCCATAGAGTTGATTGTGACTCACAGCGACCCTATAGGACAGAATAAAACTGCCCTATAGGGTTTTCAAGGAAGGGCTGGTGGATTTGAACTGCCAACCTTCTGGTTTGCAGCCAAGTTCTTAACCATTGTGTTACCAGGGCTCCAGCTAGTAAGTTAGTGGGACAGAATTCAAAATCAAGTCATCTGACTACAAAGCTCAAATATTTTCCACTGTGGTCTGCTGTTGCCTGGCAAGTTAACTTAGGCCAGAAGCCTTTCCTTTTATGTACCAGGTGTTCATAGATTAGGCATTTACCAGCTGCAAAGTAGCTCCATGACTTTGGTGTTATCTCAGAAGCAATAGACACCATTCTCTACTGGTTTCACTAGGGAACCATGCAATGCCAGTGCCGTTGGTGTCAGACTGCTTGAGAGCAGTTGCAAACCACTTGTTTGTTTTTCTTTGTATCTCTTTTAGATGTTTTTAGTTTTAAAGGGTTTCTAAAATTATTAGCCAATTAAAAAATTAATGTAGTTTGTTGTTAAATTTTAGTCAATACACCCTTACCATTACCAGTTACCCTTGAAATGATCTGACTTAAGCGTGCCAGAGCAGAACTGTGCTCCATAGGGTTTTCAGTGGCTAATTTTTTGGAAGTAGATCATCAGGCCTCTCTTCCAAGGCACCTCTGCATGGACTTGAATCTCCAACTTTTCAGTTAGCAGCTAGAGTGTTAACCCTTTGCACTAGCCTGGGCTAGATGACAACTTATTACATATAGAATGTATAGTATAAATGTGAAAGGTTTTCCTCCTCCCCTTTACTGCACCAAGAGTAAATCAATATTAGCCTTTGTTGTGTATCTTCTATGATGATTTTTATATTCATATACACGTTTTTTTATACATGTAAGCTTTAATTAAAATTTATATCAAACTATATTATTATGAAACTTATCTTTTTACTACCAATATCTCATCAAACAGAAATCCACTATGCTCTATTCTGTTAAAAGGGAAATTTATTGGTCCATGTATTCCAAGGAAGAATTAAATGGTTGAACTTTAAGAAGAGAGGGTTGAACTGGGCTTCAGATTCTCCTGAAGCCAAGAATCTGAACACTCCTTCCCTTACTGTGGGCCCTTGTAGATTGTCAGCTTGATTGTTACTTTCATTGCTGTGCAAATTATCTCTACAGCACAGGAAGAATGGGTACCACCACTTCAAGAATCCATGGCAGTGTCTCAGATTGGGTTACCTTCTCTTAGGTATCCATCTGTGGATCAATTATTTGTATCTAGGGGTCCAGGGTATGGTGACGTGCACATCTTTGTTCAGGTGCCCAATGGCGGAATGTTCAACAGTAGCCTGGGGGAAGGGTTGTTGCAAATATTCCAGCTTCCTTTTTTTTAACTTTAAGCATTTTTTTTTTTAATGTGGTAAATATATACACAACAAAGCATTTGCCATTTCAACAAACTTCACATGTACGTTTTAATAACAGCTTCTGTTCTGAAGCACACAAGGACAGGGACCAGAAGAATTGAGGGCATCTCCATACCCCCAGTAAAAATACTACAGGGATGAAGGCAATCTCTAGATGAGCAAAATAACAGGATTCCATTAAGGGAAGTATTAACTCACCATCAATAATAATTTACCATCTGTTGATGGGCATCTTATCTCATATTTTCATCTTTATAAATAATTTTTCATTATAGCAAATAAAGCTACTATGATTATCCTTGAACTAGTTTCTTTGTGCCCACATAAGCATTTCTGTAGAGAAAGATTTGTAGGAATGGAACTTCAAATAAAAGTATATGCATCTTTTAATTTGGTGGGTACTGTAAAATATTTGGAGAAAAGCATTATAACAATTTACACTACCACCAGTGGTGAATGATTATGTCCCCCTCAAACCCTCTCAAAAATACTGGGTACCATTAACTGGAAGGAAATTTAGCATTTTCAAAGGTGGGTTATAAATCCATTGCCTCAAAATAATCATTGAAATTTCTATGCAATCTATACATTCAATGCAATTCGGATTCAAATCCCAATGACATTCTTTAATGAGGTGGAGAAATAAATCACCAACTTCATATGGAAGGGAAAGAGGCCCCGGATAAGTAAGGCATTACTTAAAAAGAAGAGCAAAGTAGGAGGCCTTACTTTACCTGATTTTAGAACCTATTATACAGCCACAGTAGTCAAAATAGCCTGGTACTGGTACGACAGCAGATACATGGACCAATGGAACAGGATTGAGAATCCAGACATAAATCCATCCACATATGAAAAATGAGCAGTTGATATTTGGCAAAGGCCCCAAAACATTTAAATGGGGAAAAGACAGTCTTTTTAACAAATGGTGCTGGCATAACAGGATATCCCTCTGAAAAAAAAATGAAACAATACCCATACCTCACACCATGCACAAAAAGGAGCTCAAAACGGATCAAAGACCTAAATATAAAATCTGAAATGATAAAGATCATTGAAGAAAAAATAGGGACAAGGTTAGGAGCCCTAATATATGGCATAAACAGTATACAAAATATTATTAAGAATGCAGAAGAAAAACTAGATAACTGGGAGTTCCTAAAAATCAAACATGTATCCTCATCCAAAGACTTCACCAAAAGAGTAAAAAGGCTACCTACAGACTAGGAAAAAGTTTTTAGCTATAACATTTCCGACGACTGCCTGATCTCTAAAATCTACATGATACTGCAAAAACTCAACTACAAAAAGACAAATAACCCAATTAAAAAATGGGCAAAAAATATGAATAGATGCTTCACTAAAGAAGACATTCAGGTAGTAACAGACACATGAGGAAGTGCTCGCGATCATTAGCCATTAGAAAAATGTAAATCAAAACTACAATGAGATTTCATCTCACTCCAACAAGGCTGGCATTAATTCAAAAAACACAAAATAATAAACGTTGGAGAGGCTGTGGGGATATTGGAACACTTACACACTGCTGGTGGGAATGTCAAATGGTACAACCACTTTGGAAATCGATTTGGCACTTCTTTAAAAAGCTAGAAATAGAAGTACCGTACGACCCGGCAATCCCACTCCTCGGAATATATTCTAGAGCAATAAGAGTCTTTACACCAGCAGATATATGCACACCCATGTTTATTGCAGCACTGTTTACAACAGCAAAAAGTTGGAAGCAACCAAGGTGCCTATCAATGGATGAATGGGTAAATAAATTATGGTATATTCACACAATGGAATACTACACATCGATAAAGAACAGTGAGGAATCTGTGAAACATTTCATAACATGGAGGAACCTGGAAGGCATTATGCTGAGTGAAATTAGTTGCAAAAGGACAAATATTGTATAAGATCACTATTATAAGAACTTTAGAAATAGTTTAAACTGAGCAGAAAACACCCTTCTGTGGTTACTAGAGGGGGGAGGGAGGGAGGGTGGGAGAGGGGTATTTGCTAATTAGATAGTAGATAAGAACTACTTTAGGTGAAGGGAAAGACAACACACAATACAGGGGAGGTCAGCACAATAGGACTAAACCAGAAGCAAAGAAGTTTCCTGAATAAACTGGATGATTTGAAGGCCAGCGTAGCAGGGGCAGGGGTCTGGGGACCATGGTTTCAGGGGACATCTAAGTCAATTGGCATAATAAAATCTGTTAAAAAAACATTCTGCACTCCACTTTGAAGAGTGGTGTCTGGGGTCTTAAGCACTAGCAAGCAGCCATCTAAGATGCATCAATAGTCTCAACCCACCTGTATCAAAGGAGAATGAAGAACACCAGGGACACAATGTAATTACAAGCCCAAGAGACAGAAAGGGCCCCATGAACCAGAGACTACAACACCCTGAAACCAGAAGAACTAGATAGTGCCTGGCTACAACCGATGACTGCCCTGACAGGGAACACAACAGAGAACCCCTGAGGGAGCAGGACAGCAGTAGAATGCAGAACCCAAATTCTCATAAAAAGACCAGACTTAGTGGTCTGACTGAGACTGGATGGACCCCAGTGGTCATGGCCCCCAGACCTTCTGTTGCCCCAGGACAGGAACCATTCCCAAAGCCAACTCTTCAGACATGGATTGGACCGGACAAGGGGTTGGAGAGGGATGCTGGTGAGGCGTGAGCTTCTTGGATCAGGTGGACACTTGACACTATGTTGGGAACTCCTGCCTGGAGGGGAGATGAGACGGTAAAGGGTGTTAGAAGCTGGTGAAATGGATACAAAAACAGAGACTAGAGGGAGGGAGCGGGCTGTCTCATTAGGGGGAGAGTAATTGGGAGTATGTAGCAAGGTGTATATAAGTTTTTGTGTGACCGACTGACTTGATTTGTAAACTTTCATTTAAAGCACAATAAAAATTGTATATAAAAAAAAATCATTGAAATTTCTAGGATCTGCTTTTACATTCCTTTAAGTGATGTAGCTTTGAGAGTAGATTGTCATTGAATACGACGTTAAATCACAAAAATTTAGAGATCTTTTTCACCAAGAGGGGAAGGGCAATTTGACCTCAGGAGTGTATAGAGAGATGGTGGCTTGAGTTCCTACTTGGAGATAGAAGACTCTCTGGAAGTATCTCTTGAAATGGCTTTGTCTATTGAGGGCTGAGTCCATCCTTGATCTGTCCTTGTCCCTTCCTCAAATCATCAGCATTTCTCAGTCTTCTACACTGGGAGTCATTGCATGCAGTGAGGGAAGTGAAAAGTGGGTCAATGGTATACCAAAGAGAGCCACAAACGGACTGAAGATTATTTGTGGATTCAATAAATGACTCAGTTATGTTCTTAACACACATGCTTTAGCATGATTTTTTTTCAAAATACCATGTGTGCATGCTTTACCTGAGGATCTTCTTAAAATGCAGACTTCAATTCAGTAGTTTAGGGATGGGTTGAAGATTCTGCCTTGCTAACCAGCACCCAGGTGATACCGAGGATGCAGGTCTGTGGATCATATTGTAGCAAAGGGCTGGTTTACAGGTGTCAGGGGACAAGGGAAGCCATGTAATACCTAAGCAGGATTTTTTTATTTTGTAGATGACGATACCAGTGCGCAGACAAATTATTTGACCAAGGTTACACAGCTCTAAGTCTTGAAACCATGACTGAAACACAGTTTGCTTAAGCAGAAAATCCACAATATTTACTGATTTATTTATTTTTTAGCAACAACTGTTCACTCAGTTCATGTGCTGAGTCCAAAACTTCGGAATGAAGGAGGCAACTCAAGGAGAACCACACGTTTGTAAAAGCCACTTAATGATGGTGAGGAGCAGATGACAAGAACAGTCAAATTGTTGCTAGTCCACATCTGTTAGGTTTAAGGATATTGAGATCCATCCTTTGTGTTGCTTGCTCTCAAAGACTTGATGATTTAGTTGGGGAAATCCAAAAAAGGTATATACGATGCAAGAAGTTCTGTAATACAAATATGCCCAAGGACTAGCGGGGACTTAGAGGAATTTTATTTTTAATAAGTTACAATTTTTCTGAAAATAAAATATATATTACGTACAAGTTTTTTTTTTTTTTACAAGTTGTAATATATAGAAAAGAAAATAAATAAAATGGGATTATCTATAATCTCAATATCCAGGGAATATAATCAAAGCTTTTATATATTTTCCAGTAATTACTGTCTATATATACAAAGGTTTATGTAAGGATATCACAGAAATAGTTGTGGGGACAAGACTAAAAATAGCCCCAGACTTCATTTTAACCCTTACATAAACCTGAGACTACCTGTTTTACCTACAGGTCACACTCATCCTGTACCAACTTGCTCTGCTTACAGGTTCCTTTCTGGTGTTCCTGTGACTGCCTGCCTCCCCCGCAGCATAAAATAATCCTTACAAGTCAATGAAGGTTATCAGTTGTCTTGTATTTTATTATGTCTTCATTATATTATCTTGTATGGTTCTTTCTCACCTCTGAACCCTGTCTCCAAAAAACAATGGTAATAAGAAATTGTTAAATAAATTGCTAGTTTATTTATTTTAAGGGTATCAAACTAAGAAGCAAATAAATGACATATAAAGGAATAAACTGCAAGGCTTCTTTCTCCTTTTTCATCAATTCAGAAGATACGTGGTACTTTGTTGCTCAAGTTCTGAGTTGTCCAAGAGCATTCACATGCACGGGGTTTTATTTTTGTCTGTAAGTAGCTTTTGATCAGCCCTTTAGAGTCAACATAAGCAGATCAATACACTTTATTTTCTGTAGTTTATGTTCTTTGGCTTATTAATTTACTTTATCACCAAACATATTTTAAAACTCTCTTCAAATCCTCCCTCTCCCCCTCCAAAAAAAAAAAAAAAAAAGACCTACTGGCTGACAGAGACTGGAGGAACCCCTGAGACTATGGCCTCCACACACCCTGGTAACTCAGAATTGAAGCCACGCCCCAAAGTCCACCTTCCAGCCAGATTAGACAGGCCTATAAAACAAACAATACACATGTGAGGAGTGTGTGTCTTAGCTCAATCAGGTATATGAGACCAAACGGGCAACATCCTCCCAAAAGCGAAGAAGAGAAAGCAGGAATGGACACAGGGAACATAGAGTGGAAAAGGAAAGGGAGAGAGTGCTGATACAATGCAGAGATTTCAACCAATGTCACAAAACAATCTGTGTATAAATTCTTGAATGAGAAACTAATTTGCACAGTAAATTTTCTCTTAAAGCATAATAAAATTGAATAACAAAAAACACATTATGTACCAGGTCTGTGCTAGATATGAAAATGTAGAAAAACAAAAAATGGGCTTTTCCTCCAAGGAGTTCACAAACTAGTTGAAGACACCAAGAAGGAAAGAGTTAACAGGACATGGTGATACTACTGTAGAGAGAGGTACAGGGTTTGGTGGGACCACAGATGAACTAGTGTTTACCTGTGTTTGAGGGTGCCAGCAGAGTATTCTCTTAAAAATACATGTCTGATGATAGCATGCACTTTCGTAAAGCCTTTTAATGCCCTTAAGACAAATTGTCCTATGTTGTCCTCCATAATCTGGCCATCTCACTTCACTTCCCACACTTTGCTTTCTAGCTGTAACTGTATTAATCTTCATTCAATCCACTTCTAATTCATTGCTTTTGCACTCTGTTGCCATTGCCTCAAAAGCTCATTTCCTGGTTTTCACTCTTCACTTAATATATCTCTATATCTATCTCTCCATATCATCTGTATCTATCTATCTATCTACCTAACATTTACATTAGTGACATTTTCTTAGAGAGAACATCTTCAATCCACCCCAATAAGTGAGCTCACCTTCTGGTGTTACCAATTGTATGCTTGTTTATTCAAAGTCTTTTATCGCCAGGTTGCAAGTGAGAAGATAATATCTTTTTCATTTACCAGCGTGTATTCAGTGCCAAGCATGGTGCCTGGAACATAGTAGGACATTAACGTATAGTTGAAATTAAAAAAAAAAAAAGGAATAAGTAAGCCTGGTAATAAAAAAAAAAAAATGAGTAGGTTTAAGAAAGGCAGATAGAAGGAGTGGGTCATTCTGGGGGATAGGGAAATAGCATGTACAATATCCTGAGGAAATGAAAGATTTTCTATATTCTAGAGATTGCATGTAATTTGGCATGGCTTGAATGTAGAGTGTGAAAGTAGGACCAAGAGAAGATAAGGCTGGAGTGAGGTTCATCATACAGACCCTTGAATGACAAACCAAGGAGTTTGCCCTCCATTTTGTTGGCAGAAGGAACTACTAAAGAACTATTAAGATATGTGACATGAAGTCGTTTGGGTGACAGGAATAATAAAATTGTCAAAATGTAAAGGAACATGTGGAAAGAAAAGGAGCTAGAAGGCTAGTCTAATGGTCTACATAGTGTAGGTGGAGCTGACATACTTGAGTACTTGTTGGATGGGGAAATCAATACAAGGCTGCTGAGAGAGGTTGAGTGGGAACGAGGCCAATGGCAAGGGTTGGAAAATGTTATAAACTTGGCTGTGGTGATAGCTGGACATACCTATGACGTATGTAAATTATATGTCAATAAAGCTGTTTTAAAAAGTGAGAAAACCACTGTTGATCATCCCCCGACTTGGTAAGTTCATTACTTGCTCTTAAGGAGCCATTGTTTTGCAGTTCCAAGCCTCTATTTAGTACCTGGGAACAGTAGTGGTTCAGTGGTAGAATTCTCACCTTTTACGCAGAAGACTTGGGTAGATTTCTTGCCGATGCACCTCATGTTGTCAGTGGAGGTTTTTGTGTTGCTATAGTGCTGAACAGTTTTCAGCAAAGCTTCAAGACAAAGTTGGGCTAGTAAGAAAGACCTGCAGATCTTCTTTCAAAAATCAGACGGTGAAATCTCTATGGCTCATAATGGTCCAATCTATAATCAATCAAGGGGATGGTACATGACTGGGCAAGGTTTCCTTCTGTTGTGTATGGAGTTGCCATGAATCTGGGGGCCAACTAAATGGCAGCTAACAACCACAAAATTTAGTCCTCAGCTGATGGCAGGAAGTTACTTACTGTCTAAATTTGTAGTCCTTCTAGCTCAGAAAGCCAGCCTGAGGGACTGTGACTAAAGTTAGATTTTTTTTCCTCCTTCAGATATATCCCACTGGCATTGTGGAGTCTATTTTGCTTATTTGTTTGATATTATACTTTTCTTTTTCCTTTATACTTCCTTTTTTCTTTAATTTTTAATTCTTTTAAAAAAATTTTTTCTTTAGTCTTTCTACTTTTTATATTTCTCATTTTTTTCTCTAATCTTTTTTCATGTACTTTTTTCTTTTCTTACTTTTTTTTTATTTATCTTAGTGTTTTCTTTTTCATATTTTTCTCTAATCTTTGTTTTTCTTTTTTGCATCACTCCTTTATTCTTTTTAGTTTTTTGCTTTTTTTTGTTTATTTAATTTTTGATTTCATTGTAAAGATTAGTTCAACAGGTGGGCTTTAAAAGCAATTTTCTTTTGAAATGATTGGGATCAAGCTTCTCACTAGCTTTTGCTGATTTTAAGCCTACCTGTGTGACCTTGACTCTAATCCCAGCAATAAGTCCAATGTGCTGCAGGGCGTCTCAGCCATCTCTGCTGAGGAAGAGACCCTTATTTGCATCTATGACTTCTCAAGACCATTGACAGGGTAACTTTGCTAACGTAAAGTTAGTGTGGCCCATCTTGAAAGAGGCAGCTGTGAAGATCATTGACAAGAATCAAGGGAATTCCACCAACCTCCAGAAATGATCTTACAAAGTAAGAATAAAAAGATTTTAAATCATCCCAGAATAGTTAAATTATTTGAAGTGCATGAGACTCAGAAAACACTCTACCTTGTTATGGAGCACACTAGTAGAGGGGAGGTGTTTATCTATTCTCATGGTGGTATGCAAGAAGAGGAGGCCCAGCCAAATTCCCCCAGATAACATCAGCTGTGCTGGACTGTCATCAGAAGTTTCTTATTCACACAGACTTAAAGGCAGAGAACCTACTTATGGATGCTGACATAAACATCAAGACTGCAGACTTTGGTTTCAGAAGTGAATTCACCTTTGTCAACAAGCTGGTCATCTTCTGTTTCAGTCCCACTTATAATGCTCTGGAACTCTTGTAGTGCCAAAAGTGTGAGGGACTCATGGAAGACATGTGGAGCTATACACACTGGTCAGCAGGTCCCTGCATTCTGATGAACTGGACTTCCAGGAACTGTGGGAACAGGTACTGAGTGGAAAATATCTCATTCCCATTCCCTTCTATATGTACACTAATTGTGAAATCTTGCTGAAGAAATTTCCCGTTTTCAATCCCAGCAAGAGAGGCACATTTAAGGAAATCATGAAAGATTGATGCATGAATGTGGGCTATGAAGATGATAAACTAAACCTTTTCACAGAGACATTCCCTGACTATAATCCATGCCCCCACCCCAGGCTGAGTTGACAGTGTCCATGGGTTTCACACAGAAAGAGGTTTAGGACTCACTGATAAGCCAGAGAAGCCAACAAGGTGATGACCACCCATCTGGTTGCTGGCTATAAGAGATATGAGCTAAGGGCCACCCCATCACCCTGAAGCCCTAGCCTTCAGTTCATTTGCCTGGTAGCGGTAGCTCTTCCTCATCCCACAAAGTACAGTCTGGCTATCCATAGGCTGGTCCTGCCATTCCCTCATCTGATACCTGCTTTAAGAATACTCAGAGTAACAACAACACAGAATATAAGAATTCTGGGAAGGACTAGGAGTAAGGGAAAAAGACCAGAAGCCCAGCCAATGGGCCTGCCAGCACCTTCCCAGGCTAAAATCAAAGAAGGAATTCAGCACTTTTGGAAAGGGCCAGCCTTGGCTAAGACTCCATCCAGAATGATAAAGAAGTCTCTCTGTACCAGGGTCGGTGGCCTCCACAGCTTCTGCTTCTTCCAGTCTCCCTAGCATTGGCCCGCCTGCACCAGGAACCCATGACAGCCTAAGTGCAGCCCAGCCAGGCCTCTGGGCTGCACCCCAAGAGCAGTAACTGGCAGGTGCTCTTGTCCAGCATAGCCCCTCCCCAGCAGGTTCCTATGGCCTCTTCCTCTGCCCACAATATCAGCAGCAGTGTAAAGCCTCAAGAAGGACCAATTTCCCTAGAACGTATCCAAAGGAAATTGTTCATGGTGGCTGCTCTGACAGGTGCTCAAGCAGTGGACTTTTCCCTATGATGTGATCCCAGCCTCTCCCTCTGGCAACAACCACTTAAAGAGGGGTGCATTAGAAGCTCTTCAGCAAGTTCACTTCCAAGTTTGTATGCAGAAATCTGTAATTCAGGCTTGCCAGAGGGGACCTGAATTATCCTGAAAGCAAAGACTGAGTGAAGACACTCAAAATTCATGTGGTGGACAGCAGAGGCAGTGATAAAGAAAAGACTATCCAGGGGCCAATCATGCTCATCACACTTTACATAGAGTATGAAGATCACGAGCTCCATGGACCCAAGAAGATGATATTGGTGATATGCAAGGTGTTGGGCTTAGAGGACTGCTGGTGTCAGCCAGAAGGAAACAGACAGTCTCCTGCATGCAGTGGGAGACAGAGGTGTGCAGACTGCCATGCCGTCTCTCAATGGGGATCAAAGTAGAAGGTATCGGGAACCTCCGTGACCTTCAAAAGCATTGTCTCTGAAATAACCAATGAGCTTATGCTCCAAAAGGCTGCCAGAAGCCACCAGAGTGACTGAGAGCTAGCCACTCTACCTCTGCCTGGGCTAAACTGCCAAGACTAGACTGCTGTGTTTCCCCTAGGAAACTTCTTCCCACCCCTACCCTTCTCTGTCTTTTCTTCCTTTCTTTTATGTTTGTGAAGAAGGGGAGATTGTTCTGTAGAAATAAACCAAGATTACCCAAACAAAAATTTCTATATCTACATCTGCTTCTGCATCTATTATTATTGTTGTTAGGTGCCATCCAGTAGATTCTGACTCATGGTGATCTCATGTGTGCAGAGTAGAACTGCTCCATAGGGTTTTCAAGATGGGATCTTTCAGAAGCAGATCACCAGGGCTGTCTTCCAAGACACCTCCAGGTAGTACTCATTACTTAATCTTTTGTGCCACCCAGGGATCCCTTGTTCCTGATTTCAGCTCATAATGTCTATTAGCATTGCTTACAGCTGACCAGACTAAATCGTTCTTTATAGTAGACTATAATCTTTATAGTAGACTACGTATTGCGTAACGAATGCATTTACACCATTCCCTATGGTCCATTGGGGAGAAGCACGTAGGCGTAGAAATCGCTGGGTCAGATGCTTTAACCTATAATCACTTAAAGTCAGGGAGGGCATGAGAAGACAAGAAAACACTGAGCTACCTCTGCAAAGAAAAATAAATTTGTTCTCTCTGGAATAAGCACAAGCCGATAAAGCTCAGCCAAATGACACCCTGAGTATAAATGTTTTCCAGGCAAACACTATAAAGTACCAAGATGAACATATCTAACTTGTCCCAATAAAGTTGCTCAGTGGTTTAAAAAAAAAAAACAACCCTGGATTCCATAGCTCTGGGATGGATTAAATATTTTATCATCTAAGGAGCAATAATCAGATAGAGTGGGTAAAGGGATTGGCTTTATTTGACATTTGATTTACTTTCCCAGCCATTTCGGTAAGTCACCTTTTACTGTTGATTTTCAATTCAGCTGCTGTTGTAGCGAGAATCCTGACTGATGAAAAGAAAGGGAAGGTTTCATTTAGGAGAAGTAAATATTCCAGCAGCTGTGAACTCTGAGGATTTAAAAATCATTCTGACTCATTGAAAGCAAACAGACTCAGCATAGAGCCAAGTGAGAAGGAAGCTGCAGAAACACCTGTGAGTCCAATCGCTACATGTATAGGACATGGCTGACCTGTGGTATGTGTCCTGTCATTGGCTTGTTTCTTCCACCACTTCCCTATGATTCTCTGCGTCATTCCTCTTACTCACTCTGCCCCTAAAGACTAAGTCCTTACCCACTCTGCCCCTAAAGACTAAGTCATTCATTAATTCATTCAACAAGCATTTACTGAATGACTATCATGTACCCGGAACTGGGCTCCTCCTTGGAAATACAGTATTTTTAATAATTTGTAGTAGACAAATGCATAAACAAATAGACTGTAGTGAGTGCTATGTCAGATATCTACCAATAGCTGTTGAGACAGAGAAGATGGTGTAATTAATTTTATGTGGAATGGTCAAATGAAAGAGCAGAAATACAACCTGCAAATACGTTTGTAACCACATTCTAGGGAGAGAGATCCAGGGCAAAAATCAAGAAGTCTGGAGAGTTTTCTGACTTAGGAAAGGCAAATAAACAGGTATGAATGTGGAAGAAGTAGTGGGTAATGATGTAGAAAGAGAAGTTGATATCATATTCTGAAGAACCTTGAAGAGCAGAAAAGCTTGGTCTTTGTTCTGGAGATGAATTGCTGATAGTCTTCACATAGATGAAATGTGCATTCTAGGATGATCACGTTGGTTGCAGGGTGAAGAATGATTAACATAGAATATCCCAGTTTCTAAATTTTCCCACAAAATACAGGGGAAAAAATTCAGATTGTGTTTTTCCCTATCAATTATCATAATTCTTCTCAATTTCAAGGTTTGTTTTAAAAGGGGGACACTTTTTTGTGAAATTACTGTTGAAGACAATTCTCCCCACTATACAATAGGCTTTAGGAAAATGGCAAAATGAGGATATAATATCTGGAAATTACATTAAAAAGAGTTCTATCAGGAGGTATACAACCAACAAACATTTTCATAGGAGTGCTTAATATTATTGATGTGGAAATTTAGTGATCAAATTCCCTTTAGTAAACTTTAAATCAAGTACATATATACATAATGAGAAATTCCATTATTCAGTTTTTTTTTTTTTTTTCTTTCATGGTAACAAACACACACAACCAGATTTTAGGAGAGCCAACATATTCCTGGCTCCTTCCATTGCATCTCACTGGCTCAGAATAAAATTTCACTCTTTTATTCTCTTAACAGAATCTAAAATAGTCCTCTAGATTCCAGAGAGACACAGGCTCTATTGCTCCTACTTGGTTGTATTTGCCTCCAAGATCAGTGTATTTTTGGGTACTTAAGTAAGTGAATGACAGAATAAAATTTTGCAAAGATTGTTTGCTGGGTTTAGGAATTAAACCTTTTTAAATGTGCAGCTCTGTGTGTTTAAAAATGTTGCTGAAATGTCAGCAGCTCAGTTGGGCTCTCCTGGAGGAGAGGGTTTATGAGACAGACCCAGATATGTGCAATCACTTCCAGTTTTAGTGTTCACCCCCTGCTGTAGGTTGAATATAAAATTCCAGTGAGTTATTGACACGTCTTCAAAAAATAAACATATTCTGTGCGTGTTGGGTACACTGGCTTCTAAAATCAAGTCACCTACACGAAGCCCCAGTTATTGGTGAGCCTTGTTGTTGAGGTCTTAAAACATCGAAATACATGAAACAAGGAGCACACAAAGGAACTAAATTATGTCTTGAAGGGAAAAAGTTTGATTCATTCCTCATATTTAGGACTCTTCTGTCCAGAGTCCTACCTAGTACTTCTCAGGTTGTTTCACGTCTTCCCATCCAATCTTCAAACTCAAAATATATTCAGAGATTAACAATGCAGTACAAAACAGAAGGTGGCTAAAGCCAAATCATTTCCTGCCTTTGGTTTTACTAAAGCGAATTACTACAGAAAATTATGTAAGTGGGGAGGGAGGTGATATGGAATCGAGGAAAAATCGGGCTAAGTCTAATTAGAAAGGGACGTCCTTTGGGCCTTGTTTAGGGGACACCTGAGTTCCACAGATGGCAGGGAGGTGTCTGCACTCCTGGGCAGCCCAAATTTGGGTCTGGCTGTATGTTCACCCACCCAGGAGGATGACACCCTCCACGGCAATGTAGGAGGTACAAAGTTCTGTGATTACCATTCTTCTTATTAATTATTTAAGGATAAAATCCTTATATAAATCCAAGAGGGAGATATTAGTCATTCATGTTAAGCTAAGTATAAATACTCTTGAGTGTAATTATTAAAGAAAGTGAATTTCTAATTGGATTATATGTGAGGAAAGATAATTAATTAGTAGTAAAGGGCTAGAAACTGTGCAATGCAGCTCAATGCAGCCCTGAAAAAGATAAGGTGGAATGGGTCATCACCCACCAAGCATTGGAAACTTAGTTCAGGAGCATGTAAAGAGGGCCGGCCCATCGAGTTAGGTCAGCATAGCTTGTTGAGATCTTATGGGACGTGGCATAATGTATTCATGGGGAAGTAAGACTCCAGATCTCCTTGTGCATGGAGATAGTCTGGATATCGGTTGGGCTAGAAGGTTAAGCGAAGTTTGCCCAAAACATTTACTCCCAAGCCACTCGGGAATTCACTTTGCATTTTTGAACCATAGAGTACTTAGGAGAAAAGTCAAAAAAAGAATTGAATGCAAAAAAACGTTAAAAGCGTGAGGTTAAAAGAACCTCTCAGAGGATAACTCGTCCTGCATCTCTGTCTAAACTTCTTTGCCAAACCATCTGGGTGAGGAAGCTGGTTTTTGTTGGCCTTTTGCTGTCACATTTGATAATGAGGGCGGTGACGGTACCTTAGAATCAACGTAGGAGAATAAAGAAGTTCTGGAGGCATTTCCTTCTTGCCTAAAAATACTCTCCATTAAACCTGTACATTTCTCAAATCTTATGGACCTTTCCCCCTCTTGCTGGTTAAAGGCACCCTGCATCTGCGGAATTAATTGCTTGAGAGCTGGCAGCTGAAACTAGAAATGCAAGCTTCTCTTAGCCCCATTAGCTAAAGCAGCCAAGGTATTAAGTAAATATCTGTCATTTTAACTTTGTTCTGCAGTCCTCAACAGGTCAGAGTTAAAAAATGGTGGGATATAGATATGCGTGGTAAACAGTATCAGGGTTGTGGAGCAGTACACCCAGCAGGATGGCTTCTGTACAACTTCAGTTGGTTTTGTAAAACCTGGCCTAAAATATCAGCCAAACATCATCACCAATACAACATTAAAAGAACACCAATTCTAATAGGTCTAGAAAACACAGACTTGAATTAATTTTTCAGTTTGTACCACCCAATCTTGAATAAAAATATAATGACTTCATTAACTGCACATTTTTAAAAAGTGTTGGCTAAAGTACAAATGGCGACAAACTTAAGGAAATAAAAACAGAGTAAAAAAATAAATAGCATCAGTCTATAACCTAAGGAAGCAGTGTGTTTCCAGTAATTATTCTAAAAATCAATAAATATCTGAATTATGAACATTTTAAAAATTAGTGCATGTTATTATATGTAAGAAATTAGCATACAGTGAATGCAAAAATATATTGTTGTTGACATGCTCAGTGGGGCCCACCTTTCTGCAAAGCTACTTAACAATTGTTGGTGAGCAACTAAAAATTTTTCGTAGCCATTAGTCTACTATTTTTTCACCAAAAACTTTTCATAATGAAATAATCAGAGATGCTTGCACAGATTTATAACGTAATAATACTATTTATGACAGTGAAATGTTCATAAACATTTTATAAACACAGCTTATGATAGTATGATTGTATTTCATAAACACACAAGTCTATGCACATCTGCTAAACCCTGGAGATGCCAGAGGCTAAGGGTGCTCATTATTAGGTGGTGAAATTGCAGAATACTCATTTTATTCTTTACGTTTTTCAGGTTTTTTTCTAACTTTTTTTTTTGTGCTTTACCTGAAAGTTCACAGTTCGAGTTAGTTTCTCATACAAAAATTTATATACTCTTTGTTATGTGACCCTAGTCGCTCTCCCTATAATACGACAGAACACTCCTCCTGTCCATCCGGTATTTCCCATGTCCGTTCACTAAGCTCCTGTCACTCACTTTCTGCCTTCTCATCTCACCTTCGGACAGAAGCTCCACATTTAGTCTCGTGCATCTACTTTGAGCTAAGAAGCACATTCTTCCAAGTATCACGTAATGTCTTATAGTCTAGTCTAATCTTTGAGGAGTTGGCTTCGGGAATGGTTTTAGTTTTGGACTAGCAGAGAGTCTGGGGGCCATGTCTTCTGGGGCCCCTCCAGTCTCAGTCAGACCATTAAGTCTGGTCTTTTTACCAAAATTTGAGTTCTACATCCCACTTTTCTCCTGCTCCAGCAGGGACTGTCTGTTTTGTTCCCTGTCAGAGCAGTCATTGGTGGTAGCCAGGCACCATCTTAGTTCCTCTGGTCTCAGGCTGATGGAGTCTTTGGTTTATGCGGCTCTTTCTGTCTCTAGGGCTTATATTTTCCTTGTGTCTTTGGCATTCTTCATTCTCCTTTGCTCCAGTAGGATTGGGATGAATTGATGCGTCTTAGATGGCCACTTGCTAGATTTTAAGAACCCAGACACCACTCAGCAAAGTGGAAGGCAGAACATTTTTATTAATAAACTTAGTTATGCTAATTGACCTAGATTTTCCCTGAAACCATGGTCCTCAAACCCCCACCCCTGCTACTTCATCTCTCAAAGCGTTTGGTTGTATTCAGGAAACTTCTTAGCTTTTTGTTTAGTCCAGTTTTGCTGACTTCCTCTGTATTATGTGTTTTCCTTCCCTTCACCTAACATAATTCTTGTCTACTATCTAATTAGTGAATACCCACCTCTCTCCCTTCCAACCCATCAAAAAAATGTTGTCTTCTGTGTTTAAACCTTTTCTGGAGTTTTTATAATAATGGTCTCATACTATATTTGTCCTTTTGTGACTGACTAATTTCACTCAGCATAATGCCTTCCAGATTCATCCATGTTATGAGGTGTTTCACAGATCCATCATTGTTCTTTATCATTGGGTAGTATTCCATTGGTGAATATACTGTAATTTGAATATCCTTTCATTGGTTGATGGACACCTAGTTTGTTTCCATCTCTTTGCTATTGTGAACAGTGCTGCAATAAACATCAGTGTGCATATGTCTATTCATGTGAGGGCTCTTGTTTCTCCAGGATATATTCCAAGAGGCGGATTGCTGGGCCGTATGGTACTTCTATTTCTAGCTTTTTAAGGAAGTGCCGAATCGATTTCCAAAGTGGTTGTACCATTTTACATTCCCACCAGCAGTGTATAAGTGTTCCAGTCTCTCCACAACCTCTCCAACATTTATTATTTTGTGTTTTTTGGATTAATGCCAGCCTTGTTGGAGTGAGATGAAATCTCATAGTAGTTTTGATTTGCATTTCTCTAATGGCTAATGATTGTGAGCATTTCCTCATGTATCTGTTAGCTATCTGAATGTCTTCTTCAGTGAAGTGCCTGTTCATAGCCTTTGTTCATTTTTTTTAATTGGGTTCTTCGCCTTTTCGTTGTTGAGGTTTTGTAGTACCTTGTAGATTTTAGAGATCAGATGCTGATCAGGTCTGTCGTAGCCAATTTTTTTTCCCAGTCTCTAGGTTGTTTTTTTAATTTTTCAGTGGTCTTTGGATGAGCATAAGTGATATTTAAGCGATATTGGTATTTGTGTATTGTTAGTAATGTTTTGTGTTCCGTTTATGTCATGTGGTAGGGCTCCTAGCATTATCCCTATATTTTCTTCCATGATCTTTATTGTTTAGATTTTATGTTTAGGTCTTTGATACATTGAGTTAGTTTTTGTGCATGGTGTGAGGTATGGGTCTTGTTTCATTTCTTTGCCGATGAATATCCAGTTATGCCAACACCATTTGTTAGAGACTGTCTTTTCCCCAATTAGCGGACTTTGGGCCTTTGCCAAATATCAACTGCTCATAGGTGGATGAATTTACATCTGGATTCTCAATTCTGTTCCGTTGGTCTATTTATCTGTTTTCGTACCAGTGCCAGGTTGTTTTGACTACTGTGGCAGTATAATAGGCTCTAAAATCAGGTAGAGTGAGGCCTCCAACTATGTTCTTCTTTTTCAGTAGTGCTTTACTTATCTGGGGCCTCTTCCTTTTGCATAAGAAGTTGGTGATTTGTTTCTCCATCTTATTAAAAAATGCTCTGGGAATTTGTATTGGGATTGCTGTAGATCATTTTGGTAGAATAGACATTTTCACAATGTTGAGTCTTCCCATCCACGAGAAAGGTATGTTTTTCCACTAATGTAGGTCTCTTTTGGTTTCTTGCAGTAATGTAGTTTTCTTTGTATAGGCTTTTTACAACTCTGGTTAGATTTATTCCTAAGTGTTTTATCTTTTGGGGAGCTATTTAAATGGTATTGATTTGGTGACTTCCTCTTCGACGTTCTCTTTGTTGACGTAGAGGAAATCAACTGATTTTTATATATCTTGTACCCTGATCCTTTGCTGAACTCTTCTATTAGTTTCAGTAGTTTTCTTGAGGATTCTTTAGGGTTTTTTACGTATAAGATCATGTCATCTGCAAATAGAGATACTTTTACTTCTTCCTTACCAATTTGGATGCCCTTTATTTCTTTTTCTAGCCTAATTGTTCTGGCTAGGGCTTCCAGGACAATGTTGAATAAGAGTGGTGATAAGGAGAAACCTTGTCTGGTTCCTATTCTCAAGGGAAATGCTTTCAAACTCTCTCCATTTAGGATGATGTTGGCTATTGGCTTTGTATAAACGCCCTTTATAATGTTTAGGAATTTTCCTTCTATTCCTATTTTGCTGAGAGTTTTTATCATGAATGTTTGTTGGACTTTATCAAATGCCTCTTCTACATCAATTGATAAGACCGTGTGGCTCTTGTCTTTAATTTAAGTGATAGATTACGTTGATTGTTCTTCTAATGTTGAACCATCCCTGCGTACCTGGTATGAATTCCACTTAGTCATGGTGAATTATGTTTTTGACATATTGTTGAATTCTGTTGGCTAGGATTTTGTTGAGGATCGTTGCATCTCTGTTTTTGAGGGATATTGGTCTTTTTTTTTTTTTTTTGGTGGTGCCTTTACCTAGTTTTGGTATCAGGGTTATACTGGCTTCATAGAATGAGTCTGGGAGTATTCCATGCTTCTTTATGTTCTGAAATACCCTTAGTAGTAGTGGTGTTAACTCTTCTCTGAAAGTTTGGTAGAATTCTCCAGTAAAGCCATCAGGACCAGAGCTTTTTGTTGTTGTTGTTGTTGGGAGTTTTTAAATTACCTTTTCAATCTATTCTTTTGTCATGGGTTTATCTAGTTTTTCTACCTCTGTTTATGTTAGTTTAGGTAGGTAGTGTGATTCCAGAAACTTGCCCATTTCCTCTAGGTCTTCAAATTTGTTAGAGTACAATTTTTCACAGTATTCTGTTATGGTTCTTTTAATTTCAGTTGGGTCTGTTGTGATATCTCCCATCTGATTTATTATTTGGGTTATATGCTTCCTCTCCCTTTTTTCTTTTGTAACTTTGGCCAATGGTTTATTGATTTTGTTGATCTTTTCAAAGAACAAACTTATGGTCTTGTTAACTCTTTCAATTGCTTTTCTATTCTCTATTTAATTCTGCTTTAACTTTTATTATTTGCTTTCTTCTGGTGCTCGACGGCTTCTTTTGCTTCTTTCTTTCTATTTGTTAGACTTGTAGGGTTTTAATGCTTTGATTTTTTTCTTTCTTCTTTTTGGATGTGTGCATTTATTGCTATAAATTGACATCTGAGTACTGCTTTTGCTTTTTCCCAAATATTCTGGTAGGATGTGTTTTCATTCTCATTTGATTCTGTGAATTTCTTTATTCTGTCCTTAATATCTTCTATAACCCAGTAGTTTTTGAGCAAAATGTTGTTCAGTTTCCATACGTTTGATTTTTTTTCCCCCTTGCTTTTTCTGTTATTGGTTTCTACTTTTATGGCTTTATGGTCAGAAAAGGTGCTTTGTAATATTTTGATGCTTCGGATTCTGTTAAGACTTGCTTTATGGCCTAAAATGTGATCTATTCTGGAAAATGTTCAATGTGCTTTGGAAAAGAGGTTATACTTGGCTGCTGTTGGGTGGACTGTTCTGTATATGTCTATGAGGTCAAGTTGTTTAATAGTGGCATGTAGATCTTCTGTGTCTTTACTGAGCTTCTTTCTGGATGTTCTGCCCTTCACTGAAACTGGTGTGTTGAAGTCTCCTACTTTTATTACAGAGCTGTCTATTCTCTTTTCAATGTTTTTAGAGTTTGTTTTATGTATTTTGGAGCCCTGCCCTTTGGTGCATAAACATTTATTATGGTTATGTCCTCCTCATTTATTGACCCTTTAATCATTATATAGTGTCCTTGCTTATCCTTTGTGGTGGATTTAACTTGAAAGTCTATTTTGTCAGAAATTAATATTGCCATTCCTGCTTTTTCAGTGAGTTTGCTTGATACATTTTTTTCCATCCTTTGAGTTTTAGTCGATGTCTTTAAGTCTAAGTTGTATCTTTTGTAGGCAGCATAGAGACAGATTATGTTGTTTTGTCCATTCTGCCACTGTCTGTGTGTTCATGCACTTAGTCTATTTACATTTAGTGTAATTATTAATTGGTATGAGTTTAATGCTCTTATTTTGATGTCTTTTTTGTCTGTGTTGCTGACAGTTTCTTTTTTCCACTTAATTTCCTCTGCTTAGTCATTTTTCTTCATGTATTTCCTTTTCATCTTTTTCATTGTTGGTTTTGTATTTTCTGAGTCTTTATTTTTTTATTTTTTATTTTGGTGTGTAGGATTATTAGTTTCCTTTGTGGTTACCTCAATATTTACCCCTTTTATTTTTACGTTTAAGCCAATCTTTTATTTCTTTATATTGCCTTGACTTCCTCTCTATATGAAAGATCTATGACTACATTTTTTAGTCTCTCTTTTTTGTTTTAATGTTGTCATCTTTTACATATTGGTGCCTCTGTTTCCCTGTTTTCAGGGTTTTAGCTTTGATTTATTTTTCTGAGTTCCCTATCTGGGTTGATATCTGGTTGCTGCATCCTGTGTTCTAGTCTTAGGTTGTTATCTGATGTTATTGATTTTCTCACCCGCAGACTACCTTTAGTACTCCTTGTAATTTTGGTTTGGTTTTTGCAAATTCCCTTAACTCTTGTTTATTTGGAAATGCCCTATTTTCACCACTGTATCTGAAAGACAGTTTTGCTGGGTTTATAATTCTCTGGCAATTGTTTTCTTCAAGGCTTTATGTATGTCTTTCCATTGCCTTTTTGTCTGCATGGTTCCTACTGAGTAGTCCAAGCTTAGTCTTATTGACTGTCCTTTGTAGATGACTTTTCTTTAATCCCCAGTCACTCTTAAAATTCTCTATGTTTGGTTTTGGCAAGTTTGATTATAATATGTCTTGGTGACTTGGAGTCTACCTTGTGCAGATATCTTCTCATTTTTCATGATATCAGGGAAGTTTTCTGCCAACAACTCTTCAACAATTCTCTCTGTATTTTCTGTTGTCTCCACCTGTTCTGGTACTCCAATCATTGGTAGGTTATTCCTCTCTATAGTCCCACATAATTCTTACAGATTCTTCATTTTTTAAAATTCTTTTATCTGATTTTTCCTCAAATAAGTTAATGTCAAATGCTTTGTCTTCCATCTCACTAATTGTGACTTCCATTGCCTCAATTCTGCTCCTATGACTTTCTATTGAGTTGTCTGTTTCTGAAATTTTGTTGTTAATCTTCTGGATTTCTGTTTGCTGTCTCTCTATAGATTCTTGCAATCTGTTAAATTTGTTATTATCCTCTTTTATAATCTTTTTAAGCTCCTCTATTGCTTTGTCTGTGCATTCCTTGGCTTGTTCTGTATTTTGCCTTATCTGCTTCCTGATCTCTGGAAGAGTTCTGTACATTAATTTTTTGTATTCTGCATTTGGTAATTCCAGGAAATTCTCTTCATCTGGAAAATTTATTGATGCTTAGTTTTAAGAGCTTGCTGAAGCCATCATGGTCTGCCTCTTTATGTGATTTGATATTGACTGTTGTCCCCAAGCCATCAATATGTTATTATATTTTTTTTATTTTCTATTTGCTTGACGTGTTCTAGCTCTTTGTTTTGATATGCCCAAATAAGCTCCTCATGTGGGCTAGTTTGGTTATTGGCACTTTTGAAGCTCTAACATTCTGTCACCAGGTGGTTAGATCTGTTACCATGTATGTGCGCCAAGGAGCCCATTTAATTTTCTTGTATGGATTCAGCTCAGCTGTCTAGGATGTCAGTCACCAAATGTGTCATGTAAACTCTCACCTACAGTCTTAGATGGGCAGAGGTGATTGGTGTAGGCATGGGTATCTGACTGCAGTAGTGGGTCATGCACTGAGTAAGGCCGTGGGCTGACAGTAGTCCCTGGGTGTCTGCAGGGAAAGCATGTCCCTGTTCCCTAGAGCACATATGTGTGGGTTTTGCAGTCCTACCATGGGCAACCAATGCTGTTGGTGTTTTGTTTCACCACCTTGTTAACAATTGCTGTTAGAATTTGGAACAGGATTGCTTTGTATCTGTTGATCAGTATGGGTAACATTGAAATTTTCACAATGTTGTATCTTCCTATTCATGTGCATGCTATGTTTTTCACTTAATATAGGTCTCTTTTGGTTTCTTGCAGTAGTGCCTTATAATTTTCTTTGTATAGGTCTTTTACGTATCTGGTTAGATTTATTCCCAAGCACTTTATCTTCTTAGGGGCTATTGTAAATCATATTGATTTGGTGATTTCCTTTTTGAAGTTCTTTTTGTTGGTGTAGAGGAATTCGACTGATTTTTGTATGTTTGTCTTGTGTCCTGATACTTTGTTAAAATTTTCGGTTAGTTCCAGTAGCTTTCTTGTGGATTCTCTGTGTTTTATGTGTATAAGATCATACCATCTGTGAATAAGGATACTTATACTTCTTCCTTACCAATTTGGATGCCCTTTATTTCTTTTTCTTGCCTTTTTGCTCTGGCTAGGACCTCCAGCCCAGTGATGAATAAGAGTGGTGGTAAAGGGCATCCTTGTCTGGTTCCCGTTCTAAAGGAGAATGCTTTCAGACTCTCTCCATTTAAAATGATATTAGCTGTTGGCTTTGTGTATGGCCTTTATTGTGTTGAGGAATTTTCCTTCTATTCTTATTTTGCTGAGAGTTTTTATCAGGAATGGATGTCAGACTTTGTGAAATGTCTTTACTGCATCAATTGATAAGATCATGTGGTTCCTTTGTTTTATTTATGTGATGGATTACATTGGTTGATTTCTAATGTTGAAACATCCCTGTATACCTGGTGTCATGGGTTGAATTGTGTCACTCAAAAGTATGCTTATCAATTTGGCTAGACCGTGATTCCCAGTACTGTGTAATTGTCCACCATTTTGCCATCTGATGTGATTTTCCTATATGTTGTAAATCCTATCGTTATGATGTTAATAAGATGGATTAGTGGCAGTTATATTGATGAAATCTACAAGATTAGATAGTGCCTTAAGCCAATCTCTTTTGAGATATAAAAGACAGAAAGACAGCGGAACCTCCTACCACCAAGAAGGCAGCACCAGGAACAGAGCATGTCCTTTGGACCCGAGGTTCCTGTGCAGAGAAGCTCCTAGACTGTGGGAAAATTAATGGCAAGGACCTTCTTCCAGAGCCAACAAAAACAGAAAGACTTCCCCTGGAACTGATGCCCTGAGTTTGGACTTGTAGCCTACTAGACTGTGAGAGACTCAATTTGTCTTTGTTGAAGTCATCCACTTACGGTGGTTCTGTTATAGTAGCACTAGATCACTATGACAGAATTTGGTACCTAGAGATTGGGGTGCTGCTCTAACAGATACCTAAAATGTAGAAGCAGTTTTGAAAATGTGAATGGATGGAAGACTCAGAAGGAAGTGAGAACTGTTAATACTGGAGAAGTCACGGGTGGTAAGAAACAGCAGCAGATGACTAGCCACATCACAGAACCGGCCACAACAGAGGACTGGCAGCAGGAGAGGACGGGCAGCAGCAGAGAAAAGGCAGCAGAAAGAACCAGGAGACTGGGGCTAGGCAGTGCTGAAGCCCACTCACAGAGTGACAGAGCTGACTGCCTTCGCACAGGAGGCGTCTTGGTGGAGTGGGGTGCCTCTGGGCACTTATCAGTGGAGCTAGCCTTGCTGACCCACAAAGCAAGAGAGCTGAGTGCCTTCTGGCCAAAGTATACTGGTAGAGTGGGGTGCCTCTACACATTTATCGGTGGAGCTAAAGAGGGCAGATGCAAGTGATGAGGTCCAAGGCCAAGAGGCCAAGAAACCAGGAAGCAGACACTGAAGAGACAAGGAACACAGGAAGCCAAGATGCCTCAGTCTCAAAGGGGGTGGCCACGACTTCTGGGGTTTCAAAGGGTGGAGCCAGGGCCTCTGGTGTTTCTAAGGGTGGAGTGGTCACTCAGATGGACTAGGAGAATGGTACGCCTAAGGCTGAGGGAGCAGAGTTGCCATCCCAGTGGGCCTGGAAGTCGGAGTTGAAGCCCAGGGTCGAGGGGCCTCCACTCCGAGTCCAGAGACTGTGGGCAAGAGTCTGGAGTGCATGCCCATTATGTAAATGTTCTCAGAGAACAGAGGTTTATTTTCGAGGGCTAATGTAATGTGTTCCGCTGACTTGCTTGGTGACTGTTGTCTTTTTTTTCTCTGCAATTTCTTCCATTTGTAAAGGAAATGTCTAGCTAGTGTCTGTTTCACCATTGTACTTTGGAAGCACATAACTTGTATTTTAGATTTCACAGATGAAGAGAAATTTTTGAATTTTGGACTTGGAGCGGATTTAAGACTTTTGCTACGATGTGATAGGATGAATGTGTTTTGCATATGGCAAGGACGTGAATTTTGGGGGGCGAAAATGTGGAATGCCATGAGTTGAATTGTGTCCCCAAAAAATATATGTATCATTTTGGCTAGGTAGTGATTCTCAGTAGGATGTGATTGTCCACCATTTTGTCATCTGATGTGATTTTTCTATGTGTTGTAAATCCTATTACTATGACGTTAATGAGATGGATTGGCAGCAATTATATTGATGAAATCTACAAGATTAGGTAGTGTCTTAAGCCAGTATATTTTGAAATATAAAAGAAAGAAGGGAGCAGAAAGACTGAGGGACTTCACACCACAAAGAAAGCAACGCTGGGAGCAGAGCGCATCCTTTGGACCTGAGGTTGTTGCTGCGCAGAGATGCTCCTAAACTACAGGATGATTGAAGCCATCCACTTGTGACATTTCTGTTATAGCAGTGCTAGACAACCAAGTCACCTGGTATAAATCCCACTTGGTCATGATGAATTATTATTATTTTTTTTGATATGCTGTTGAATTCTATTAGCTAGAATTTTGTTGAGGACTTTTGTGTCTATGTCCATGAGGGATATTGGTCTGTAATTTTCTTTTTTTGTACCTGGCTTTGGTACCAGAGTTATGCTGGCTTCATAGAATGAGTTTGAGAATATTTCCTCCTTTTCTGTGCTCTGAAATACTTTTAGTACTACTGGTGTTAACTCCTCTCTGAAAGTTTGGTAGAATTCTCCAGTGAAGCCGTCAGGGCCAGGCCTCTTTGATCTCTTCTTTTGTTATGAGATTATTTAGTTTTTCTACCTATGTTTGTGTTAGGTTAGGTAGATAGTGTGTTTCTAGAAATTTGTCCATTTCCTCTAGGTTTTCAGATTTGTTGGAATACAATTTTTTATTTGGGTCTGTTGTAATATACCCCATCTCATCTTTTTTTGGATTATTTCCTTCCTCTCCTGTTTTTCTTTTGTCAGTTTGGCCAATGGTTTATTGATTTTGTTTATTTTTTCAAGGAACCAGCCTTTGGTCTTGTTGACTCTTTTGATTGTTTTTTCTATTCTCTATTTCTTTTATTTCTGCTGTAATCTTTATTATTTCCTTTCTTCTAGTGCTGAGGGTGTCTTTTGCTGCTGTCTTTCTATTTGTTTGAGTTGTAGGGTTAATGTTTTGATTTTGATCCTTTCTTCGTTTTGGACGTGTGCATTTATTGCTATAAATTGACCTCTAAGCACTGTTTTTGTTGTGTCCCAAAGATTCTGGTAAGGTGTTTTTTCATTCTCATTTGATTCTAGGGATTTTTTTATTTCGTCCTTGATTTGTTCTGTAACCCAGTAGTTTTTGGGCAAGGTTTTGTCCAGTTTCCATGTATTTGATTGTTTTTCCTTGCTGTTTCTGTTATTGATTTCTACTTTTATGGCTTTATGATCAGAATAGATGTTTTATAATATTTCAGTGTTTCAGATTCTGTTAAGGCTTGCTTTGTGGCCTAAAGTGTAATCTATTCTGGAGAATGTTCAATGTGCATTGGAAAAGAGTATGTACTTGGCTGCATTTGGGTGGAGCGTTCTGTATATGTCTATGAGATAGCATTCAAGTCTTCTGGGTCTTTACTGAATTTCTTTCTAGATGTTCCATCCTTCATAGAAAGTGGTGTGTTGAAGTTTCCTACTATTATTGTGGAGGTGTCTACTTCTCTTTTCAATGTTGTTAGAGTTTGCTTTATGTATTTTGGAGCCCTGTCATTGGGTGTATAAATATTTATCATGGTCCTGTCCTTCTGGTGCATTGACCTTTTAATCATTATGTAGTGTTCTTCTCTATCCTTTGTGGTGGATTTTGCTTTAAAGTCTATTTCATCAGAGATTAATGTTGCCACTCCTGCCATCTTTTTGTTGTTGTTTGATTGATATATTTTTTTCATCCTTTAAGTTTTAGTTTGTTTGTGTCTTTGGGTCTAAGGTGTGTCTCTTGTGGACAGCATATAAAAGGATCATTTTTTTTTTTTTAGTAGTAAATCAATTCTGCCACTCTGTCTCTTTATTGGTGCATTTAGTCCATCCACATTCAGATAATTTTTGATAGGTTTTATTGCTGTCATTTTGATTTTTTTTTTTTTTTTTTTTTGGTGTGTTGTTGATAGTTTCTTTGTTCCATTTAATTTTCTGTGCTGAGTCATTTTTCCTTACTGTTTTCTTTTCATGTTTTTCATTATTGTTGATTTTGTGTTAATGAGTCTTCATGTTTATCTTCCTTTTTATTTCAATAGACAGATTTGTTAGCTTCCTTTGTGGTTACCTTAAAATTTACCTTTATTTTTCTAAGTTTAAACCTATCTTTTATTTCTTGATATCATCTTAACCTCCTCTCCATATGGCAGTTCTATGACTACACTATTTATTCCCACTTTTTTGTTTTAATGTTGTCACAATTTACATTTTGACACCTCTGTTTCCTTTTTTGACAGTCCTTTGGTTTTGACTTATTTTTGTGACTTCCCTACCTGGGTTGATATCTGGTTGTTCTGTCCTGTGTTCTAGTCTTGGGTTGTTATCTGATATTGTTGGTTCTCTAACTGGAGGACTCCCTTTAATACTTCTTGTAATTTTGGTTTGGTTTTTACAAATTCCCTTCTGTTTATTTTGAAATGCCCTAATTTCACTGTCATATTTGAGAGACAGTTTTGCTGGATATATGTCTTGGCTGGCTTTTTTTTTTTTTTCCTTCAAGACATTATGTATGTCATCCCATTGCCTTCTTGCCTGCATGGTTTCTGCTGAGTAGTCAGAGTTTAGTCTTATTGATTCTTTGCAGATGACTTCTAGTTTATCTCTAGCCACTCTTAAAATTCTCTCTTTATCTTTGGTTTTGAATTTCTCTATTGCTTTGTCTGTGTGTTCCTTGGCTTGGTCTGAGTTTTTCCTGATCCCCTTCTTGATCTCTTGAAGAGCTTTTTATATTAATCTTTTGAATTCTAACTCCAGTAATTCTAAGACATTCTCTCCCTCCAGAAGGTTTCCTAGTTCTTTATTTTGATCACTTGCTGGAGCCATCTTGACCTGCTTCTTTATGTGATTTGGTATTGACCATTATCTCCAAGGCATTAATGAATTATTATATTTATTTATTATATATATATATATTTTTTTTACCATGTTCTAGCTTTTTGCTTTGTTTTGTTTTGATATGCCTGCGTAGGCTGGGAGTGTGAGCTACTTTGGTTAATGGCATCTTTGAAGCTCTCATATCCTGTCACCAGGTGGCTAGAGCAGCTACTAGATATGTGAGCCCAGGGGTCTCTTCATTTTTCTTGTGTGGTTTGGGCTCAGGTGTCTAGGTTATTGGTCACTGAGTGTGTGGTGCAGACTCTCACCTATAGTCTTAGACAAGTAGGCCTGCATAGGTATGTTTGGAGCAGGCACAGGTATCTGGCTGCAGTGGGGGGCTATGTGCTGAGCAAGGCAGGGAACTGATAGCTGTCCCTGATTGCCTGGGTGAAGGGTGTGTCCCTTTCCCCTAGAGTACATATTGGTGTGTGTTTTGCAGCTGGTCATTGGGCACCCAGTGTTGTTCGCTGTAGGGACTGGAAGTCACCTTATGTTTTCATGCCTGTATTGTGGGTGGCTAGATGGAGTGAGTACTATTGCCAGCCCTCAGGTCCCTGGTGGGTGAGGACACTGCTTAATGGGCAAGATGGTGTCAAATGTCACAAATCTGCAACTCCCCCTTGTCTGCTGCAATTGAAAATAGGTTCAGGTGTATGCTCTGTTGTTCTATGCTAATAAGGTTGAATTGACCCACAGGTCTAGCAGGGGTGAAGGGCACTACAAGTCCATGGACCCTTTATGCCAGTGCCTAGGCAAAGGGGCAGTGCTGCCCTGAGTTCCTGGCTTAGAGGGCGTGGTGATTTTTTAAATCCATAAAACTAGTTTGGGTGCAGGTAGACATGAGACTGGTTTGAATGTGGATAGCCCTGAGTTCTGGCTTAAGGGACTTGGCTGTTGTTAAATACTACCGGATTGGTGTCAGAGTGGAGCTTGGTGGGGGTTGGGTGGGGGCACTTCTCCACTGTGAAAGCCCCAGAGGGGAAGGGGTTATTTTGACCTCCTGTGGTAGGTTAGATGTTTGCACTTAACTTTCACAGGTCCAGCATCACTTCCCCCCTGCTCCAGAGGTTTGTGAAGACTCTCTGCCAACTGGCCTCTCCTGACTTGTTGAAACAGGACCCGAATTCTACTGCTCTCGTTTCAGCCCATATAAACCAGCCAACTCAGCTAGCAAGTGCCTGGAACCTCAGGACTGGCACTTCTTCACTGCTTCAAAACTGTCTCTCCTTCCCCTACTGCTTAGTTCAACTCCTCAACTTTGTCTTTGGTGTTCAGGGCTCCTAGATCGCCATATATAATTGATTCATTTTTTTTTTTTTTTTGTCTTTGTTGTAAGAGGAATGACAGGAAGTGTCTGACTATCCCTCCATCTTGGCCCTGAAAATATTCTTAATAAAAATACAGTAAGCAAATTCAATAAATTGGTTGGTTAAAAATGTGCAGTCATAACATTGGTGAATTTCTCACATACAAACAATAACCAGTTAGAAATTACTGAAAACAGTGGCTGGCACCTTGAAAATTTGAGCGTGGTCACAATTAAATGGCATAATTCTTTTTCTGGATTTCCTGATTTCCCTAGACTTATGATAAAAGAGGATTCTCAGAATGGTGTAAATGGGTAGAGCTCTGCTACTAACACAAAGGTTGATAGCTCCAACCTACCCAGAGATGCTTGGGGATTTGTTTCTGCAAGGTCACAGCCTTGAAAACCTTACGGAGTTCAGTTCTACTCTGCAGCACTTGAGGTCACCATGAGGCAGATTCAACTCAACAGCAACTGATTTGTTTGTTTGTTTTTAATGATAGAGATATGGAGGTAAGAATATGCAACTGAAGGTTGGCTACTGGAAACCCTGGCATCAAGCAAAAGGAAGAAACCTTTTTAAACTCGTAGATAATAAAGATGCAATTTTTGTTGACTTCTAAGAAGACATGAAGGCTTTTTCCTTCTGTTATAGCATGTACTGAACTAGAATTCCACATTGTATTGAACCTTGTAGGCCTTGCATGTTTGCTGCTATATTTACTCTATTGTTATGGAAAATTTCAAACATATATACAATTAGGTAGACTAGTATAGTAAACCCCCATGCATCTTCAACCAGGATTCAAAAATTATCATTTCATGGCTAGTTGTGTTTCATTATACTCCTTACCTACTACTTCTCTTTCTAAACTATCTGCACTTATTAAAACAAAATATAAGAACTTTTAAAACATACCTCCCAGGCACTACCTCCCGCTAAGGCATATGTACCTCATACTAAGGTATATATTAATTATATTATTCCTAAATCCTAAGATATTTAGGAGTCACCTCCAGCCTCCACATAATAAAACAGAAGTGCAGGGTATAGGTTTTTCTCATAACACTACAGGCAGTTTAGTGTTTAAACAGTACCCACATGTTTTTAATCTCTGTTCAAGTATATTAAATGAGGATTTCATTATTCATATTTTTAAAATGAATGTAGATATTTCAACCTTAAACAACCACTCATAACCAATACTATGGGGAAGTTACTTCAAAATAATGTACTGATTTCCCTGTTAGAAGGGGTCTGAACCACATAGAATAACTCCCTCCTACCTCATCTCCATTCAACCAAATAGTACAGTAATAGCAACAAACATTCATTGATTATTTGTAACGTGCTAGATGCTATAAAATGCTCTCTGGCATTACATCATAGAAAAATAAAAGTATGCATTTGCCACAATGGTCAACTTGGTTTTACCTGAAATAGTGCTATTGAGCAATGCGAAGAGGTAGACCCGAGGCTCCCTCAATTTCCCTCAATGCGAAAAGCAGTAAAGTTCGAGGAATTAGGTAGAGAATATCCCGAAAGACCTATATTAGCAAGGAAACCCTAAGGGAAACTTACTCCCTAGACGAGTAAGGCAGAAATAAAAGTGTGACTCGTGTAACAAATAGGGAGAACTTTGCATTTAATGTCTTAATTCCACTGTGCACTGATAAAATGCATAACACCAAGAAAGAAATTGGTTCTAGGGCCCTTGTGTTAATTCATTAATTTAACAAGTTTATTGAGGCATATGAGCATCACATCTGGTTTAGGTGCTTTTGTGAATCCTTTGGATACAGGCTTGAATAAAGAATAAAAAGATTACTTTCATGGAAGATGCATTTTAGTACAAGATTGGAATTGAGTGAAAATAATATTTAAAAGGCTATGAAAATTTGAAATGTATATTATACAGAAATTTACTCAAAAAGAACAAGTAAAAAATTGGACAGAGTAATAGCCATGAAACAAATTATTTTTAATGGCTATACCGTACTTAATATCATAAGATTTCACCCAAGTTTTGTCATCAGTGTACCTGATAATGCCATATTGTGTAATTTCTGAACCTCTTTGTACCTTATTGTGATAAGGCTAAAACGAAAGTGTATTTTATGTTTATAAGAGGAAATTGATACACAGAGACATGTAGATTAACGGTACTCTTTATAAAACATTTAACATAGCAGTTTATAATTTTAAATAACGATCTAGTTTTTAAAATATATAATTTAGCAATATGAAAGAGCATCATTAATAATATTAAAATTACTCAGAAATTAATTTATAAATTCTAAACAACCGTGAGATATAGATAATAAAAGATACTCGTGTATCCATTGCAATAATTTATAAATGTTAACTTTTTCATCTTTGCTTCTTATGATTTTTAAAATAAATAAAGAGAATATTACAGGTAAACCTGAAGCCTCTTTATTATTCTTTCTATTCTATCATCAAGGGTGAACACTACTGTGAACGTGTTTTGCCTAATTTTGGGTCATGTCTTTCAAATGTTACAATACGCTATTTATCCATAAATAATGGCTTATGGGTGTGTTTTCATTTTTGTAACTTTTTATTACTTCTCTCTTTCATTTAATATTATGTTTTTGAGGTGAATTCAAGTTGATACAATAGTTCTATCCTAATTTTACATTTTATTTATTGTATGAATATAACATATTTATGTATTCCTCCCGGTGTAGTAGTTAAGAGCTCAGCTGCTAACCAAAAGTTTGGCAGTTCAAATCCACCATTTGCTCCTTGAGAACCCTATGGGGCAGTTCTACTCTGTCCTATACAGTTGCTATGAGCTGGAATTGACTTAGGGCAACAGGTTTGGTTTCCTTGGTTTTTATCTATTCCTTCATTGATATTCTTTTTGCCAATAGGAATGTTTGCAATATATTTTTCAAAATACACTTTATCATGTTGAGAAATTTCTTTTGTATTTCTGCTTTGCTGGGAATATTTTAAAATTCATAAGTGACTCAAATATCATGGTATATACCCATTGTCTTTGAGTCAATTCCGACTCATAACAACCCTGTAGGACAGAGTAAAACTGCCCCGTAGGTTTTCCAAGGAGCACCTAACTTTTTAATTAACAGCTGTAGCTTTTAATCACTAAGCCACCAGGGTTTTTACCATGATATACATAAAAACATAATTATTTAACACAGTTAAAGAGACTACACACCCACACACACACACACACACAACATAACCAATCCAGAGCTTCTTTAATTATGTTAATTTATTTTTGTATTATTATAACAATGAGAAGTAATAGCTAGTAAAATAAGACCATCATTGATGTTCATATTTGGTTTCATAGAGCAAAAGGTAACAGGTGTAATTTTCTTGGTGTAACAAATTTCACAAAATAGATTTTAATTAAAAAAAAACTTCATTGATCTATAATTTACATATCATAATGCTCACTCAAAGTTTTAAAAATAGTTTTTAGTGTATTATAGACTTGTGCTACCTTCACCAAAATCTAATTAGAACATTTTTATCACCTCACAAAGTAATCTTGTACCTATATCAATAACTCCCAACCCCACAACCGATCTTCCTTTCCTTTCCCCACAAATCCTTCATCTAGTCCTAGGTCACAACCAATTCACTTTGTGTTTCTATGGATTTTATATAAGTGGTATCATATAAAAAGTGGTATTTTGTGACTCTCTTATTTTACAAGGCATAATATTTTTTGTTTTTCAAGTTTATTCATGCTGTAACATTTTTCTGTACCTCATTCCTGTTATTGCCAAGTAAATTCAAGTGTATGGTTATACTATGTATTGTTTATCCACTCATCCATTAATGGACATTTGTGCTGTTTCTACTTTTTAGGTATTATGATTAAGACAGCAATGAACATTTGTGTATAAATTATTGTGGGGGGATACGTTTTTATTTCTCTTGGTAGATTTCTAGGAGCAGAATTGGTGGATCACAGGTAACTCTTATGTTTAACATTTTAAGGAACAGTCAAACTGTATCCCAAGATGGCTCCATCATTTTACATTCCTACATACAATGCATCAGGATTCAAATTTCTTCATATTCTTGCAAATACTTATTTTCTGGTCTTTGTTGTGGTTTATTTTGTTTTTTATGTAGTCAATTTGATTCCTGTGTATTCTTTCTGTGTATTCCATCCTGTGTATGCCATTCACGAGGTCCATGTGTATAGTTACCTTTTACCTTGGTGAAAAGTATTTGCAAAGAAGAAGTCATTGGTCTTGCAAAATTATATCATCAACATCTTTTCTGTCACCAAGACCATATTTTCCAACAACGGATCCTTCTTCGTTGTTTCCAATTTTTGCATTCCAATCACCAGTAATTATCAACGCATCCTGATTGCATGTTCGATCAATTTCAGACTGTAGAAGCTGGTAAAAATCTTCAATTTCTTTATCTTTGGCCTTAGTGGTTGGTGCATAAATTTGAATAATAGTCCTATTACCTGATCTTCCATGTAGGTGTATGAATATTACACTATCACTGACAGCATTGTTCTTCAGGATAGATCTCGAAATGTTCTTTTTTGGCAATGAATGCAATGCCATTCTTCTTCAAGTTGTCATTCCTGGCACCGTAGACCATATGATTGTCTGATTCAAAATGGCCAATACCAGTCCATTTCAGCTCACCAATGCCTAGGATATTGATGTTTTTGCATTCTATTTCATTTGATGATTTCCAATTCGTACTTTGTACATTCCACATTCTAATTATTAACGGATGTTTGCAGCTGATTCTTCTCATTTTGAGTCATTCCATTTCAGCAAGCGAAAGTTCCAAAAACTCAACTCCATCCATGTGATTGTGGTTGACTCTGCTTTGAGTAGGCAGCTCTTCCCCAGTCGTATTTGCATGTCTTCCAACCTGGGGGGCTCATCTTCCCACATTATATCAGACAATGTTCCACTGCTATTGATAAGGTTTTCACTGGCTAATTCTTTTCAGAAGTAGGCTGCCAGGTCTTTCTTCCCAGTCTGCCTTAGTCTGGAAGCTCAGCTGACACCTGCCTGGCCATGGGTGACCCTGCTGGTGTAAGAATACCAATGGCATAGTGTCCAGCATCACAGCAAAATGCAAGCCCCCACAGTACGGCAAACTGACAGGTGAGTGGGGGTCAATAGCATTAGTAATTAGAAAAATGCTAGTCAAAACAAGGAGATACCACATCACACCAACTAATACGGCCAATAATAATTTGGAGAAATGCATATTCAAATTATTCTATCTTTTTTTTTCAAGTGGGATATTTGTCTTTTTTAATGTTCACTTGTAAGAGTTTTTTATGTATATATTCTACAGGGTTGCTATGAGTCATAATCGACTCAGTGGCACACAACAACAACAATACCATATTCTGGATACAATTCTTTATCAGACATATAATTTGCAGATAGTTTTCCCATTGTATAAGTTGTCTTTTTACTTTCTTGATTGAGTCTGTTTAAATACCAAAGTTTTCTGTTTGGTTAAGTCCGCCTTATTGACCTTTCTTTTATCACTTTTGCTGTTGGTGTTATATCTGACACCACTGAATAACCTGAAATTATGTCATACCCTTATGTTTTCTTCTAAAAGTTTTATAGTTTTGGTTCTTACATTTAGCCCTATGATGCATGTTAATTTTTTGTGTATGGTATGAAGTTGTTAGTTGCAGTCAAGTCGATTTCAACTCAACTGCTCTATGGGGTTTTCAAAGCTGTGACCTTTCAGAAAAAGATTGACAGGTCTGTCTTCCAAGGTGCCTCTGGGTGGGTATGAGCCACTAACTCTTTAGCTGAGTGCTTAAGTGTTTGTGCCACCTGGTTCAAGTATTTATTGCCAAAAAAATTGCTTTATAACTTTGAAGAACAAAGATTTTAATACATTTAGACAATATAGATTACATAAAAAGAATGCCTCTCAATTCATTTTAAGAAACTAGTATATAAAAACTAGCATTTTTTTAGGGAAAAAATGACCAAAATAGTGCAAAATAGAAATGGATAAAACATATTCTCCTGATTTCAGAGATTGAATTTCCATATAAAAACTAACCAAATCATTTTTATAATGAATTGAAACAAAAAAAATCATACAAGGTAGTATTCATTCAAGAACAGAAATTTTGAGATATTTAAACTTTGGAAATCTGGTAATATCTGGAGATACTTAAATGGACCTATGAGAAAATGAATGTGAATATCTGATTGTACTTGAGAGGACATTTACCAAAACACAAAGTAAAATATCCGTTTTTGCTAGGAATACCAAGATTAGAATAGACTTATTTTACATGATAAATGTCCAAAAATAGTAATTATAATGACATCATAATCATCATTTTAATACCTGTAACATTCCCATTAAATCAGGTGCATAACACAGATTGTATACAAACCACTCTTCATGGGTTTTCTGGCTGTGGAAGGGGCCATTTCAGCTCTTTTGGGTTCATTCCCTTTCTCTAGATCAAAGTCAAGTATGTGACTGTTGGGAAAATGTCGTCAGTTAAATTTGCAGCATCTCAGTTGCAACCAATACCGGAGCCACTGTAACAAATAAAATACCCAGTATCCGTTCCTGCTGGCACTGGTGGTGGCCACCTAAAATCAACTGGGGTGGATGCGCTGCCCATAGAGCACACTTTGGTGCCCAGCAGCCTGAGATCTTGTGATCTCTGCTGGCAAAGCCATGTCAGTGCATGTTTGAGCTCATCTTAGAGAGATAGATGATACAGATAGATAGATAGATAGACAGATAGACAGATAGCTGCTGTTGAGTCAATTGTGATTTATGATGACCTTAAGTACAATAGAACAAAACATCTGGGCCTATGTCATCCTCACAATTGCCAGCTAGGAAGTTGGATTCCATTGTTGCAGCTATTGTGACAACCCATTTCACTGAGGATCTACCTCGTTCTTGCTGGCCTTCTACTTCACCAAACATGACGTCCTCTTTTAGCAATTGGCCCCTCCTAAAGACATGACTAGCCCTGGTGGTGCAGTGGTTGAGAGCTATGGCTGCTGACCAAAACATTGGCATTCTAATCTACCAGCCATTTCTTGGAAACCCTATGGGACAGTCCTACTCTGTCCTATAGGGTTACTATGAGTTGGAACTTTTTTTTTTTTTGGAATGACATGTCTAGAGGGCTTTCATTGGCTAATTTTTGAAAGTGGATCACCAGGCTTTTCTTTCTAGTCTATCAGCCTGGGAGTTCCACTGAAATATGTCCCCCTTGGATGACCTGCTGGTATTTGAAATACTGGTGGCACAGCTTTCAGCAGCAACCTGCAAGCCACCATAGTACAACATACTGACAGATGGGCGGGGTTGGGAGTTCACTATAGAGCTCTCCATAACAGGAAGCTCCTGGATAGGGCTAGAGGGGAGACCCAGCACTTCATCAATCTGGCTGAAGGTGTGGAATGCAGACATTTTTAGTTTATACTACATTTATGAACCCGTTCTTCCTCCCTACTGTTCTAGCCTGGGAAAATACCTGTCACACTTTCACAGAGCTGGCCAAGTTTTCCTGCTTTATAACTGGAAATATAATTCCCTTGGTGCTTCAGAGTTTACACTTGTAGGGAAATTTCCTGCTTGTTTTCATCTTCTCAGTTTCCATTTTAAAATATCTCGACAAGTTTTCTCCAAGCAAGCTGAAAGTAAGTGACTGTGTGGGAGCATTCACTGCACATCAGCGTCCAGGGCATTGTGATACACTTTTCACAAGTCTGTAAAGGAGACCCTCTAGGGTGAAGGCGAGAGAAGCAGGGCTGGCTCTGGAGATTAAAGCCTAGGAGTGTGCCATTAGCACACTTTGACCCTGTTGAGTCCCACTCAAACACTCAACATACATTCAAATTGATAGAAAGGTTTTCCCACTAGGAGGAAATTTCAGCCTACAGGGTAGTGGTTTCTGAATTGGGTTTGTTTATCTTGTTACAGATAGCAGGGCGAGAAATGGCTGCAGCTGCACTTTCTCCTATCAGCCCATCCTCGTTAACACATCTGGGATGGTGGGGGGTGGAGTGGATTTCTGTTAGATCTTGTTTTAAAATGTTAGGAAAAATAAAACGATGCAAAGAAAATGATTTTGAAAATATTAGAATGGAATGGAAACTTTTTAAAATTTTATTTTTATAATGTGATATCATACTTTCCAAATAATTTTTGAAATTGAGAATAACGGAACAAAAAATATTGCTACCCTATCACCTGTATGGAGTCCCTGGTGGTACAAATGGTTAACGCTTTCAACTGCAAGTTTGGAAGTTTGAGTCTACCCAGAGGTGCCTCAGGAGAAAGGCCTGGAGATTTACTTCCAAAATATCAGTCATTTAAAACCCCATGGAGCACAGTTCTACTCTGGCGCAGGGGTCGCCATGAGTCAGAGTCAACTCAGTGACAGCTGGTTCTTACTAGATCACCTGTATCCAAATTTTTTATTTTCTTGGTGAATTTTATTCTACAGATAAGTTCTATGTATTTTCTTAATCGTGAAAGCAAGCATCATTTACATACAACTTTATACCCTATTTCTTTACTCATCTCCTCTGATAAATATTTATCTATATTTTTCTGAGACACCGTCTTCATGGCCACCATTTTACAAAAGCTTGATGCCAAAAAGGCAGTAGAGTTTTGGTCCACCACTCTCATTTTGCAGATGAAGAAACTGGGAATCTCAAAGAGCAGTGATTTGTGCAAAGCCCTGTAGCTAATGTCCATAGTTTTTGTTAGTGGTCATCAAGTAGCCCAGACTCATGGCAATCCCATGCATAATAAGACTGTACCCTTGTGGTCCATAGGATTTTCATTGACTGAATTTTGGAAGTAGATCATCGGGCCTTTCTTCCCAGTCCATCTTAGTCTGGAAGCTCTGCTGGAACCTCCTCAGCGTCATAGCAACACACAAGCCTCCACTGACACACAGTTGGGTGGTGTTTGTTCATGAGGAGCTCTGGCTGGGAATTGCACCCTGGTGTCCCACACAGAAGGTGAGCGTTCTACCACTGAACCACCAACGCCTCATTAACTACCATTACGAGGCAGGAGCTCATTAAGGATTCTTCCATCCATGTTGCATTCTCTGAGACAATTCGGAGGGATATGAATGAGTGCAGGTGGCTGGTGGCTCCAACAGCTTCCTGCAATTCACAAGTGTACCAAGGAAGGGCACACTCAAGGCAAACAGAGTGACATGTTTCAAAACCTAAAGGAGCCAAGAGAATTGCATTTGATGGATGTACTCAAATATTTTATTTTAAAGTACTCAACAATAGCACTATTTCCTATTCAAAGGCCACATCAAAGGTGACTTCCTCAGGAAAGCATCACTGGATAGAATAATTTTCTCCTTCATTTGCATTCCTATATTTGTTCATAACTGCATTATGATATTTTCCACATTTATTTTAATCATCTGTTTAAATGTCATCCTCCAACTAGACTTGGAATATATGAAGCAGAGTACCATGTTTTATTAGTTTTTCTGCTCCTGACGTTTAGCTCTGGACATAGTAAGTGATCAATATTATACTTGGTGAGTTGGATCCCTACACACCATTATAACAGTAGCTTTAAGCATAAATTTTTTTCTTAAATTTTGCAAAAGCATGAATTGATTGCATTTCTTTCAAAAGATCCATTTAATAAACATTTATCCAATGCAGACTCCTTCTCATGCACTGTGCTAAGACTAAGGATAGACAGATGCACGAAGGCTACAGTCCTGCCTTTAATGAGCTTCTTTTAAATGTTGAACATAGAAAGAAAATTAATAAACATAATGTTATGTAACTATAATAGAGACTTGTATGGACATACAACAGGTAGCTCCTATGCAAGGGAAGGTTCCCATAAGCTTCCAAGTTGATAAAATGAGTTTGGGCAGACAGAGAAAAATTTAGCCATGTTTATATGGTAGGGAAGATCCTCTCATATAGGAAAAAAGTATATTTTAAAGGGAAATGTGTTAGCAAGGGTGGCAAAGGAATGGAACAAGAACAGTGTGTCTAGACCAAAAGCTAGTGTGGGAATTGAGGGTTAACGGGTAAGATGAAGAACACTTGTCCCAATGTTGAATGGAAGAGTAATGAGTGGAGAAGGACTCATTACTGTTTGTTTGCTTGTTTGTTTTTTCCAATCTCCTAAAATTAGCTGTAAGGAGGCATTAGTTGTTCTGTGGTAGAATCCTCACCTTCCATGCAGAAGACCCAGGTTCAATTCCCAGCCAGTGCTCCTCATGCACCACAACCACCTGTCTGTCATTGGAGGATTGCGTGTTGCAATGGGAAACCCTGGTGGCCTCGTGGTTCAGTGCTATGGCTGCTAACCAAAGGGTCGGCAGTTCCAATCTGCCAGGAGCTCCTTGGAAACTCTATGGGGCAGTTCTACTCTGTCCTATAGGGTCGCTATGAGTCAGAACTGACTCGACGGCACTGGGTTTGGTTTGGTTTTTGGTGTTGCAATGATGCTGAACAGATTTCAGTGGAGCTTCCAGACTCAGACAGACTAGTAAGAAAAGCTTAGAGATCCACTTCTGAAAATCAGCCAATGAAAACTCTATGGATCATAGTGTTCCTATCTGTAACTGACCATGGGGATGGCACAGAACACAATAGGATTTCATTCCATGGTACATGGGATCACCATGAGTCAGTGGCCCACTTAACTGTAGCTAACAACACCAGCAACAAAATTAGCTATGTATTTTCCTTTCCAAAACTCTTCCTTTCCTTAATCTACCACCGTTTTAATATATGGCACAATCATCTACTCAGAAGCCTTGAATTCTCATTTCCTGTCAACCATTTAGCCAAATACCTTCAACATATTTACTTCTCTTTATCTTTAAGCAATGTCATGATGAATGGAAAAATACTGAATTTCTTAAGGATTTCATTTCACTTCATCCACAATAAAGGCCCATGGTAGCTACAGTCTAGAAATCAAACAACATATTGTGTTGGGCAAATCCACTGCAAAAGACCTCTTTGAAGTGTCCAAAAGCAAAGATGTCACTTTGAAGGCTAAGGTGTGCCTGACCCAAGCCTTGGTATTTTCAATCACCTCATGTGTGGAAAAGCTGGACAATGAGTAAGGAAGATCAAAGATGAATTGGTGCATTTGAATCACGGTATTGGTAAAGAATATTGAACATATTGTGAACTGTCAGAAGAACAAACAAATCTGTGTTAGAAAAAGTATAGCCAGAAGGCCCCTTAGAAGTGAAGATGGTGAGACTTCATCTCACTTACTCTAGATATGTTATCAGGAGGATAGGTCCCTGGAGAAGGACATCATGTTTGGTAAAGCAGGTCAATAAAAAAGAGGAAGATCCTCAACAAGATGGAATGACACAGTGGCTGCAGCAATGAGTTCAAACATAGCAATGATTGTGAGGATGGCACAGAACCAGATAGTGTTTCATTCTGTTGTGCATAGGGCTGCTATGAGTTGGAAACAACTCAATAGCACCTACCAACAACATCTTCACTGATCACCCAATTCTGGGTACTCTGTCTCTAACTTGGACTACTTGACTGTCATCCCAACTTATGTTCTTATCCTTATTCTTACTCCCTTTAATACAATTCTTGCACAATAGCCACAGATAGTATTTTAAATTGTCAGTTGGAAGTGTTTCCATACTGTTTACGACCCTTCAGTAGTTTCTTATTTCAAGTAAAATAACACCCAAATTTCGTATTTTAATCTGGAAGTCTCTGCAAGATGTGGCCCATGCTTTTGTCTCTGACTTAATTTCAAGCCACTTTTCCCCAAGTTCATCCTGCTACAATGGCCTGTTCACAATGACCTATTTTAGGCTCTCCACATACATTGACACCCATCTATCTATATTCTTCGTAGGGCAGGTCCTTTTCATCTTTCAGGTTTCATCTTACTGTTACACTCTTGAGGCCTTCCTCAAACAAGCTATGCAATGTGGATTCCTTGTTTTTTTACCTAAAAAAAAAATTTTTTTATAGTCTTACTTATTGTAAAACAAAATATAGGCAAAGAAAACTATAAAATTCATACATAGCTTAATTAATTACTATGAAAATAACACCTTTATTAACACTTGACCAGTTAGTTCAAGAAATATTATCAGCCACCCCTGAAGCCCCACAAATGTCCTGTTCTCTGCAAACCCTTCATTTTCCCCTAAAGTAAATAATATCCTGAGTTTTTAGTAATCATTTCTTTGCATTTATTTATAGTTTCTGTTACACAAGTGTGTATCCATAAGCTCTCTGTTTTAGTTAGGTCAATTTTTTTTTTTTTAATAGAAAGTTTGATATATCCTTCCAGTGCATTTTGATTTACAGGTTCTGCTAGTACCAGAGCCAGTAGTCATCCAGTCAACTCTGACTCATGGTGACCCAATGTATGTCAGAGTAGAACTGTGCTCCACAGGACTTTCAGCAGCTGATTTTTCAGTAGATTGCAAGGTCTTTTTCTGAGCCACTGCTGGTTGGAATCAAGCCTTCAACATTTCAATTAGCAGTTGAGCATCCTAACTGTTTGCAACATCCAGTTTCTAGTTTATAGTGTACAGATATTTTAGGTTTTCTGCTAAATATTTTCCTAAGTTAGGGTGTCATGGATTGAATTGTTCCCCCTCAAAATATCTGTCAGTTTGGCTAGACCATGAGTCCCAGTATTGTGTGATTGTCCACCATTTTGTCATCTTATGTGATTTTCCCATGTGTTAGAAACCCTACCTCTATGATGTTAATGAGGTAGAATTAGCAGTAGTTATTTTTTCTTATGTCAGTAAGGCAGGACTCAATCTACAAGATTAGGTTGTGTCTTAAATCAATCTCTTTTGAGATATAAAATAGAGTAGTGAGCAGGGGTACCTAAGGACTTCATACCACCAAGAAAGCAATGCCGGAAGCAGAGCATGTCCTTTAGACCCGGAAGCTCTGTGATGGGGGAAGATTGATGACAAGGACCTTCCTCCAAAGTCAACTGATGAGAAAGTCTTCCTTTGGTGCTGGTACCCTGAATTCAGACTTCTAGCCTATAAGCTGTGAGAGAACAAATTTCTCATTGTTAAAGCCATCCACTTGCAATATTTCTGTTATAGCAGCACTAGATAGCTAAGACAAAGGGTTTCAGGATTTTTTTTATATACTTTTTTTTAATGGCATTATTATTACATTTTCCAGTTGTTTGTTGTTACTATATAGAAATACAATTAATCTTACAGTATTACAATGAGATTTAGCCAGTAATGACTCTGCAGTCAATCCATGTGCCCACTGTTGCCTTTTTCCCTCTTAGGGAACAAGATGCCAGGGTGGATGGATTGTTCTCCTGAATTGCCAAAGAAAGGCTCACAAACAAATGTTTTCCTTCATTACAGGACAACTGCTAGAAGGAGAACCTTCCCATCTGGCCTACAAAAGAACACACAGAAGGATTTTTTAGGTCTTCCTCTGAGATGATCTCTGAAGTTTACCGTGGGCATTCATAGCCAGAGTTCCTCTCTCAGGGGCTGGCCACATTTGGTACCTTAGGGGGCATGTGAAAAACAGTGCTCCTGACTGAGCTGAGGTCAGGTGAAAGGAAAGAGATATAATTGTGATAGAGACACGTTCTATTTTCTGATCATTTTATTTTTGTGTATGGCTTTGTTGGCTTTAATTAGTTCCTTGGAGATTTCTTGTAGTGCTTCAAATTAAACTGAGAAAAAGGCTTTCATCAAACATCTTCAGATCTATAGATAGAGGAATGAATGTGTAATACAATGGGAATAAAGAAAAACAGATGAAGTAAATGCACAAGAGACAGGAAATACAGAGTGAAGTGGTAAAAGAGAGTATCAAAGAGGAAGAAAAAGCTAAAACAAAGTTCCAAAACATATCCTGAAGGGCTACTATGTAGCAGTTAATAGATACATACATATTTTTTCATAGCCCTTTTTCATAACTTACAACAAATGCAATGCATGCTTAATTTTAGCAAATTTGTAAATTATGATAATAAAAATTGCTTGAAAATTTTGGCTTACCGTAGTTACCTATCTGTCTGTCTGTCTGTCTATCTAAGGTTCTTGGGTGGTACAGCCTGTGCTCAACTAATAATCTAAAGGTTGGTGGTCCAAACCCATCTGGCAGACCATGAAAGAAGGGCCTGACAATCTGTCCCCATAAAAGATTACAGCCAAAAAGCCTTACGGAGCAGTTCTGCTCAGTAACATTCAGGGTCTTCATGAGTTGTAATTTACTGAGTGGCAACAGGTTTATCTGTCGGTCTGTCTGTCTATCTGTCTATCATCTATCATCTACCTACCTACCTATCTACTTACCTATCTACCTACCTGTCTATCTATCTACCTGTCTGTCTGTCTATCTCTCTCTCTCTCTCTATCTATCTATCATCTATCATCTATCTATCATCTACCTATCATCTATCTATCTATCATCTATCTATCTACGATCCATCTATATCATCTATCTTATGCACTTCAGGCCAGAAAGAATATGTTGTTCTGTCTCCTACATTTTATTTAACGGTATACATTTTAATTCACTTCATTGAAATATAGTTTATGTAAAACAAAGTGTAATCCTTTTAAATGAACACTTGGGTACTGACAAATGAGTACACTTTGTAATTATATCCCCATTCAAGACAGATAACGTTTCCATCATCCCAGAAATTTCCCTTGCCCCCCTTGTCTCATTTGAATGGATTTGGTTTCTAAAACTATAGATTGATTTTTCAGTTTCAACAATTTCATATAAATGGACCTGTACAGTATATACTCTTGTTTCTCTTGTTCCTCATTGTTTTTGAGACTCTTTCAAGTTTTTTCTGTGTTCATTTTTTTTCTTGTTAAGTAGTATTTAAATGTATGGATATATCATCATTTCTTTATCCATTCACCTCTTGATGGTTTAACTTGGGGCTATTATGAACAACACCATTCATTTTTATTGTTAAATATAATGTTATCTACAATATTGCGGAAGTTTTCTTGTTTGTTGAGTTTTTTTTTTTCTTTTTTCCTTTTTAACCGTGATTGGGTGTTGGGTTTTTTCCAAATTTTTCCTGCCTCTATGATCATATAATTTTTCTTTTTTTTATATGTAAACATAGCAAATCATTGTTGCCCAAGTAGAGTGTCGAGCAAGTCTTGCCCTACTGGAATAACCTTATTTGGTCATTTTAAATTATTCTGTTGGATTTCATTTTCTAGCATTTGATTTAGATTTTTGAATCTATGATCATAACCTTTTAAAATTTACTTTTAATAATATTTCTTATTACTTTTTTAATGTCTTTAGGATCTCTAGCAATATTTCTCTTTTCATTTCTGATATTGTTTGTATTTTTCACTGTTTTTAAAATTGGTCAATCTCCTAGATTTTTATCAGTTTTATTGATCTTAAAAAAAAAAAAAAACTTTGGCCTTTGTTGATTGTTTTCCTTTGCTTCAATGTTTCCTGTTTCAATGTTTTATGCTCTAAACTTTATTATTTCTTTGCTTCTTCTTATCTTGGATTTAATTAGCTTTCCCTCCCACCCTTAACTGCGTAAAGGAAAAACCTAGATTATCGATTTTAAATCTAAGGATCTGATCTAAATTTTAAATCTAAGTTATACTATCCCCTCATCAAAGTAATTTTGATATTTCTATTATCATTACTTTAGGAAAAATTGCCAATTGTCATTGTAATTTATTCTATGACCCATTTTTATTTTTTAGATCTTCATTAAAAAATCTCTCAATATTTGCACGTCTTATTATAAATAGTTTCTAATAAAATTGAATTATGGTAAAAAAAAAACATAGTCTTTCATACTTCAAATGTCTTAAATCTGATTGTTCTACTGTGTTGGATAGTGTCCCCCCAAAATTCATGTCCACCCAGAACTTCAGAATGTGACCTTCTTTGGCAAGAAGGCCTCCTATGAGTCAGAATCTACTCAGCAGCATTGGGTTTGGTTTTTGGTAGATGTAATTTGTCAAACTGGATTAGGGTGGGCCCTAAATTCAGTATGACTGGTGTTGTTATAGGAAGAGTAGAGAACACAGACAGACACAGACACACACAGACGGGGAAAAAAGCCACATGAAGACAGAGGAGAAATGGGAGTGATGCGGTTACAAGTCAAGGACACAAAGTGTTGCTGGCAACCACCAGAAGCTGGGAAGAGTCAAAGAAGTTTCTTACTTAGAGCCTTCAGAGGTAGTATGTTCCTGCCGACACCTTCACATCAGACTTCTGGACTCCAGGAGTGTGAGAGAATAAATTTCTGTTGTTTTAAGCCACACTAAAAAAATTTTTTTTTTTTATTGGTAGTAAGTTGCCACAGCAGCCCTAAAAAACTAATCCAATGAGACTTATTTTTTGGCAGAGTGCATGGCCCACCTCAGGGAATGTTCCATGTGCACTTGAAAAGAATATATATTCTGCGGGTATTGGGTGAAGTACTGTAAATGTCAACTAGGTCAAGTTGTTTATTAATGTTCTTCAGATCTCCAGATCCTTACTGATTTTTGTCTGTTTAATCAATTAAAAAAAAAATCAATTATTTAGAGGCAAATATTACGATCTCCTACTGCAGCTGGGGAATAGTACATTCCTCACATTGGTTCTTTCAATTTTTGTTTCATGTTTTGGAGGTCCATTATTAGGTGCATATAGAATTAGGGTTGTTGTATCTCTTCTGATGATTCATACTTTTTATCATTATGAAAAGTTCCTCTTTAGCTCTTGAATTTCTTTTTGTCCTGAATTCTAATTTGTCTGACATTGATATAACCACAGCAGCTTTCTTTGGCTTGTATGCTATATATTTCTATGTTATGATTTATCAAGTTATTATTATCTTACTTTCAAACTATTTGTAGATTTAAAATGGGGTTTTTGTAGACAAGATATTATTGGGTCTTTATTTTTCATATCTGTCTTTTAATTGGCATGTCCACTCCATTTACATCATATACTGATATGGTTGGATTTAAGTCTACCATCTTGTATTTATGGTGTGCCCTTTATGATTTTTGTTTCTCTGTGGTATTTCATTTCATTTTCTTTTGTGGGTTATTAGCCTTATCAATTTTTAAGGTTTCTAAAGGACTAACAATATGCATCCTTAACTTATTAAAGTCCATTTTTAGTTAATACTGCAACAATTCATACCAGGCCCTTAGCACTTTCTGCATCAACATTTTCCACTTCTCGCTCTATACTTGACACTTCCCACTTCACAAATAGAATAATTTCACTACAGGATTTTTCCATATACCTACTCTCCTACATTTATGTTATTCTTGCCATATCTTTTGCCTGTACATACTTGATAATTCCCATCTTAAAATGTTACTATTTTTGCTTTACAGTGCTTTTTTAAGAAAACTAGGAGATAAAAGTACTTCATACTTACACACCCATTTACATTTCTAGTGTTCCTTGTTTTTTTCTTTCTATAATTTTTCCCATAATGTTTTCATCTGGTATGATTTACCTTAAGTCTGAAGTATACTCTTTAGAATTTCCCCTAGTGTAGATCTGTTGGTAATGAATCCACCAGCTCTTAATTCTAAAAATGACTTATGTCATCCCCCCTTTTTCAAGAGTATTTTCACTAGGTAGACAATTCTGTTTCTTTTTTATTTCAACACTTAAAAATTATTGCTCCATTATCTTTGGTTTCTACTGTTTCTTTCTGAGAATTCAGTTGTTAATCATGTTCCATATATATAACAGTTACATCAATTGCCGTCTAGTCTATTCCGACTCCTGGTGACCCTATTTGTGTCAGAGTAGAGGTGTGCTCCACGGGGTTTCCAATGTCTGACTTTTACAGAATTGTTGGGAAGCATTTCTTTAAGTTTTTCCTAACTCTATAATAGTTCATATAACATAATGCCTATGCAAGAAGTTAAAATAAGCCTCTAATTTTTTAGAGTACCTTATTGAATATATCCTCTATGTTTTGATACATATGTTTCTTACTGTCTTTATCTTGGAAATAATATGTACTTGTAGGTTGAAGGAAACCCTGGTGGCATAGTAGTTAAGCGCTACGTCTCCTAACCAAAGGGTCAGCAGTTTGAATCTGCCAGGCACTCCTTGGAAACCCTATAAGGCAGTTCTACTCTGTCCTATAGGGTCGCTATGAGTCAGAATTGACTCGATGGCACTGGGTTTTTTTTTTTTTTTGGTTTTTGTAGGTTGAAATCACAGCTCAGGGAATTTATGAGAATAATTCATTTTTTGGGCTTGAGCATTTTTTTATTTTGTTGTTGTTTACTTTTGTAATTTAGCTCTAATTTAATGTCACTGTACTTAGATGGCCTGTGCAGTTTTTCCTTTGTGTGTTTAAAGGAGCTTGAACAACAGCAAGGAACTGGTGTGTAGCAAGAACAATACAGGATAGAGCAGAATTTGCCAGCAAGAATGCTTTTTTCTCCTCCATGTTTGTATTTCAAAATCTTAAGCCTGTTTGGAGGTTATGCTAAATATCCGGGTGTGTTTCAGGACAGAACGAGTGTCTGTAACAAGGCTTGAAGACAGAGAATGTTTCCCATGGTATGCCAATTGACTGAGTTGTCCCTTAAGACTATGAACCTAAGCTTTCAAAGCAGAAAACTAATCTTATAGGGTGTTTGGTTATGTCTAAGGAGTATCCATATTTGTGTCTTCAATGAAAATACGTATCTGTACCCACGTATTAGTGGCATAGTGGTTAAGTGCTACAGCTGCTAACCCAAGGGTCAGCAGTTCAAATCTGCCAGGTGCTCCTTGGAAACTCTAAGGGGCAGTTTTACTCTGTCCTATAGGGTTGCTATGAGTCGGAATCGACTCAATGGCATTGGGTTACCCACATATTTGTTTCTACACATACCTATACTGCGCTCCTTGGAAACTCTACGGGGCGGTTCCACTCTGTCCTATAGGGTCACTACGAGTCAGAATCAACTTGACAGAAACAGGTTTTTTGGTTGTTGTTGTTTGTTTGGTATACTGTAGATAGGAGCCCTGGTGGCACAGAGGTTAAGCATTCGGCTGCTAACCAAAAGGTCAGAGGATCGAATTCACCAGCCGTTCCTTGGAAACCCTATTGAGCAATTCTGTCGGGTCCTATAAGGTCGTTATGAGTCGGTATTGACTAAATGGCAATGAGTTTTTGGTTTTTATACTGTGGATGCTTCTATCTGTTCTCATCTATGTATACATCTGTACTTATCCGTATACTGACGTGCTTGTATTCATCCATATGTGCTCGTTTTTACTTTGGTTGTGGTGTGCTCACTACATCCACATTCGGTGTCACTTTTCCCATCACCAAAACAGCAAGTGTCTAAGATCTAAAGCAAACTTCCTCTACCCAGTCCTCTCCCAGGTAACCACCAATGAACCATGGCCCCTCATTATATCTATTCTTGTCCTCTTATAAAAGAGGGATCATACAATATCTGTCTTTATATGTTTGACTTATTTCACTTAACATTATGCACTCCAAGTCCATCCATGTTATGTTATAATATGTTTCACAGACTCATCTATATTTGAGGTCTGCAGTTCGAATCCACCAGGCACTTCTTGGAAACGCTATGAGGCAGTTCTACTCTGTCCTATAGGGTAGCTATGAGTCAGAATCTACTTGGCAGCAATGCTTTTGTGTGTGTGTGTGTGTGTGTGTGTGTGTGTGCAGGGTGTACACCTAACAGTGAGATTGCTAGATCATAAGGTAGTTCTATATCTAGTTTTTGAGAAAGTGCCATACCATTTTCCACAGTGGTTGTACATTATTACAATTCCAATGGATAAGAGTTCCCATATCCTTGCCAAGATTTGTTATCTGTTTTGTTTTTTTTTTTAATCAGTGCCAGTTTAGTGAAGGTAAGATGGCATTTCATTGCAGTTTTGGTTTGCATCTCTCTAATGACTAGTGATCAGGAACATTTTTTCATACATTCATTGGCTGCTTGGATGTCCTCTTTGGTGAAGGTTCTGTTCATGTCCTTTGTCCATTTTGTGATTGAGTTGTTTGTCTTTTTACTATTGAGTTGTTCCAGTTTTCTATGTATTTTTCTGTGTATTTATAGTGATTAGGCCCTTTCATACAAGTCGCTTCCAAGGATTTGTTTCCCAATCTATAGTTTATCTATTTACTCTTTTAATAAAGTCTTTTGATGAGCATACATTTTTAATTTTTAAGAGGTCCCATTTATTTGTTTTTGTCTTTAGTATTCATGGATATTTTTGTTATGTTTGTTACCCAGTTTTTCAAAAGATTAGGTCCCATAGATTTCTCCATGTGTTTTCTTCCAGGAATTTTATGGTTTTAAGTTCAACATTTAGGTCTTTAATCCCTTTTGGGTTGATTTTTGTGTATGGGAGGGTCCTGTTTCATTTTTCTGCAAGTGGATATCCAGTTTTGCCAGCACCATTTATGTAAGAGACTGTTTCTGCCCCATTAAATGGACTTTGAACTTTTGTCAAAAATCAGTTTTCCGTAGAAGACTGGGTTTAATTCTGAGTTCTCATTTATATTCCATTGGTCCATGTGTCTACTGTTGAACCAATACCAGGCTGTTTTGATTACAGTAGCTGTACAGTATATTTGATATGAGGGAGTGTGAGGCCTCCTGCTTTATTCTTTTTCTTCAATATTGCTTTGGCTATTCGAGTTTTCTTTCCTTTCCATATAATGTTAGTCATTAGCTTTTCCATTTCAGTAAAGAATGTTGCTGGGATTTGTATCAGGATTGTGCTGTATCTGTAGATTGCTTTAGGTGGAATTGATGTTTTCACTATATTAAGTCTTCCAATCCATGAGCACAGGTGTCTTTCATTTTTGTAGATCTCTTTTAGTCTCTTGTAGTAGAGTTTTATAGTTTTCATTGCATAAATCTTTTGTGTCCCTGGTTAGGTTAATTCCTAGGTATTTTATTGATTTGGGGTTATTATAAATGGCATTGTTTTCTTGACTTCATCTTAGGAGTATTCTTTGTTAGTGTAGAAGAACCCAACAGATTTTTGTGTGCTGATCTTGTACCCTGCAACATTGCTGAATTCTTCTATTAGACACAGCAGTTTTCTTGTGGAATCTTTAGGGTCTTCTATGTATAAGCTCATGTCATCTGTGAATAGAGATAATTTTACTTCTTCTTTCCCTATATGGATACCTTTTATATCTCTTTCTTGTCTTATTGCTGTGGCTAGGATTTCCAGCACAATGTTAAATAAGGGTTGTGATAACAGGTATACTTGTCTTGTTCTTGATCTCACAGGGAAGGCTCTCAACATTTATCCATTGAGTATAATGTTAGCTGTTGGTTTTGTGTACACACCTCTAATTATGCTCAGAAACTTCCCTCCTATTCCTATTTTGCTGAGAACTTTTATCAGGAAAGGGCGTTGAGTTTTATCGAATGCCCTTTCTGCATCCGTCCATAGGGTCATATGGTTCTTTTCCTTTGTTTAATTTATGTGGTGGACTATATTGACTGGTTTTCTAATGCTGAACCTAGCCTTGTAATTATGATATGAATCCCACTTGATCATGGTGTATGATTTATATGATTTGTTTGATATGTTGCTAAAGTCTGTTGGGTAGAATGCTGTTAGAAAATTTTTGCATCAATGCTCATAAATAATATTGATCCGTAATTTTCTTTTTTGTGGTGTCTTTGCCTGATTTATGTGTCAGGGTTATGCTGGCTTTATAGAAGGCGTTTGGTAGTGTTCCTTCTATGTTTTTGAAGAGACTGAATAGAAATGGTGTCAACTCTTCTCAAAATGTTTGGTAGAATTATCCAGTGTAGCCATCTGCTCCTGGACTTTTTTTTTTTTGGTGAGGAGGGTTAACGACATCTTTAATCTCTTCTTTTGTAGTACTTCTGTTTAAATTTTCTAGTTCTGCTTGTGTTAGTTTGGGTAGGTAGTATATTTGTATGAATTTGTCCATTTCATCTAGGTTTTTAAATTTGTTGGAGTACAATTTTTCATAGTAATCTGTTATGATCTTCTTTATGTCTGTTGGGTCAATTGTAATATCACCAGTTTAATTTCTTAGTTTGATTATTTGCCTCTTTCTTTTTTGTTTCTTTTGTCAGTTAGCCAGTGGTTGCGTATTTTATTGATCTTTTCGAAGAAGCAATTTCTGGTTTTGTTGATTCTTTCTATTGTTTTTTTTTTTTCTATCTTCTATTTCATTTGTTTCTGCCCTGATCTTTATTATTTCCCTTTCTCTGGTAGCTTTTCACTTCTTTTGCTCTTCCTTTTCTACTATTTGTCCATATTGTCAGTTTAATGAATCTTTCTTCTTTTTTAATGTAGGCATTTATTGCTATGAATTTCCATCCTAGCTCTGCTTTTGCTGTGCCCAAAGGGTTTGATATGTTGTGTTTTTATTTTTGTTTCATTCCAGGAATATTTTAATTTCACTTTTGGTTTCTTCTGTGACTTAATAGTTTTCTAGTAGTGTATTATTTAGTTTCCACGTATTTATTTTTTTTCTTCTTTTCCCTGTTGTTGATTTCTAGCTTCATACCAATATGGTCAGAGATGAGGCTTTGTATGATTTTGATCTTTTTAAATTTGTTGAGATTTATTTTTTGTCCTAGTATATGGTCTTTTCTGGAAAATGACCCACATGCACTGGAAAAGAATGTGTATTTTTCTGATGCTGGATGGAACGTTCTACATGTGTCCATTAGATTCAATTGGCTTATGGCTTTATTTCAGTTCTCAGTGTCCTTAGTGATCTTTTTAGATGTTCTGTCTAGAATTGAAAGTGGTACATTGAAGTCCCCTACTCTTATTGTGAAGTGGCCTATTTCTCCTTTCATGTTAACCAGTATTTGTTTCATGTATTTTGGAGCATTGTTGTTAGGTGCATATATATTTATAATCGTTATGTCTTTTAGTTGGATTGACCCTTTTATTATTATGTAATGCCCTTCTTTATCTCTTATAATAGATTTTTTATTTAAAGTCTAGTTATCTGTATCAGCATGTCCACTCTGGCTCTTTTTTATTTACTGTTTTCATGGAATGTTTTTCTCAATCCTTTTATTTTTAGTCTGTTTCTGTCCTTATGTCTAAGGTGTTTCTTGTAGACAGCAAAAGGATGGATCACGTTTTTTTTGTTATCTATTCTGCCACAGTCTATCTTTTGCATGGGGTGTTTAGATCATCTACATTTAAGGTATGACTGAAAACAAAGTGCCTATCTCACTCACTTTACTATTTATTTTTTGAGTGTTTCATATTTTCTTTTTTTTTATTCTGATTTTTCTGTTTATGTTTGTATTTGGCTGTTTTCTTGTAATGAGCTTTTTTGCTTTCATCCTACTTTTCTTCTGAATATTTTTTTCTCAGTGATTTCTTAGTGGTGGTTACCACATATACTACATAACACAACTTATAATTGCAACAATGTTTAACAAGTGAACAACAGTTCGCATACAACTTTAGCATAATAAATCAAGGCCTGATGTTCTCCTCCTTCCCTCATTTCTGTTGGTGTGTCTTCATTAAGGTCAATATATAATCTCCATTCAATAAGTTTGCTTTTGTATTTATTTCTTACGAACTTCATGCTATACTGTTTGCAGGATTTAATTATTGATTCCATTTCCCAAAAATATAGATACAAGTATTTATTTAATGCTATTGCCTTTCCATTTTTAGTACTCCTTTGAGTAATACTTGCAAAGCTGGTCTGACAGTGGCAAATTCCCAGAGCTTCTGTTTGTTTGGGAATGTCTTGATTTCCCTCATTTTCGAGTGACAGCTTTGCTGCGTAAAGAATTCTTGATTGGCAATTGTTTTCATTCAGTATTTTATATATGTCGCTCCATTGTCTCCCAGCTGGACTCTAGAGTTTCTGGGAAAGAATCTGCATTGATTCTTATGAAAGACCCTTAGTATGCTTTGTTGCATTTTTCTCTTGTTGCTTCCAGAGTTCTCTCCTTGTTTTTGGCTTTCAAGAATTTTATTAGGATATGTAGCAGAATTGATTTTTTTGTGTTTCTTCTAACTGGAGTTCTTCTAGCTTTCTGCATTTGCAGGCTTGGTTCTCTGTTCAGGTCTGGGAAATTGTCTTTGATTATCTCTTGGAAAATTGTTTTTATGCTTTTATTGTTGCTATGGTGCCCTGGAATTCCAATAATTTTAATATTAAAAAAAAAATTAGATTCCTAAATTGAATCCCTTATTTCCATTTGGGTTTATTTGCTTTTCTTTGTTCTTTTTCTCTTGTTTCTCTTGAGACTTGATAAGTTCAGTTATTTTGTCCTCTAGTTCATTTATTCTGTTTCCTGTCTGTTCAACTCTATTGTTAATTGTTTCTCTTGTTTTTGCGAATTCAGTTGCTTTATTCATTAGTTCCAGTAGTTCTCTTTGGTATTTTTTGTTTGTGTGTTTTTTGGTGTTTTCAATTTCCTTGTTGACTCTTTCATTTTGTTCCTCCATTTTTTTCCTGATTTCTGCTAGTTTGTTTTCTGTGTGTGTTTTGCTTTCTTTAAAAACATTTAGCACCATAGTCTGAAAATTTTCAATTTGTTCCGTTAGTCTGGCCTTCACAGGGGAAATTTCCTCTTCTGTATGTTTTGCTTTTATTTGGTCCTTCTTCTCTTATCATTTTGTGCATTTTGCTTTTTTTTTTTAAATTGAACTTGGGCCTTTTTTTTTTTTTTCACTTTAAAATCTTGTATTCTAGTTTTTGTGGGAAATTTTTCTGATTGGGCTCCTGATGATGCCTGACTGCCTACCAAAAGGCCAGGGACTGCACCTTAGCTGCTCCATGGGAGAAAGATGCAGCAGGCCACCTCTGCAAAGTCTTACACAACTGGGTATCCCACAGGACAGCTACACTACTCCCCACAGTGTCTCTGTGAGTCAGAATCGACTCAGTGGCAGTGGGCCGGGTAGCTTCTCCCAAGAGCCTCTAGAGGATACTCTTATCCTAAGGTTTTTTTCAGTACTGATTCAGGAGTTCTAGGTCCTTTATCTCTGGAATTCAATATGCATGTTCGGGGGGGCGGGGGTTCAGCTGGTCACAGACGTGGATATAAGCAGTAGCGCTCAACTTTCCGATGGCAAAGGTGGGGGGCTCTCTATGTTTTTCCCTCATGGGTGCCCCTGCACAAACTGTCCCACTGTGTCCTGCAGTGGGAAGGGAGCTAAATATTTCCCTCTGTATTACCCATTTGTCTGAACTATTCCCCACACCCTGCTGCCTTGCAGTACCTCCTGGTCCTACTGATCATTTGTCTCAGGCCTCAGCAAGATTTAACAGCACTCTTTCACAGCGTCATGGTCTCCCTTCTCCCCCTCCCAATTGTGCAGCTTGTGAACATCCACAGCCAATCTGGGCAGCACTAAAAAATCAGGCTACTTCTTCCTCAGATTATCTCCCTTTCTATATTCCCTTTTTGTGGTGTTGTCCAGTCCTGTCCCAAAGTGACTTTGATGAGTGAATGCTCCAGGTGTTAGCAGGTAGGTTTTCCCAGCTTCTGAGCCATCCATGCACCTCCTTTACCCTGCTTCTGGACTTAACCCAACTCTCCAACAGCTCAGCTGAAGTCCAGGTTTCTGAGATCTCAGTCTATGCTTGTTTTTATTCATTGTTCAGTGGGTTAGTTGCTGGAGGAATAAATGGGGGCAACCACTCATTTCGCTATCTTGCTCTGCCCTGTTTTAGTTTTTTTTATTACCATTATCATCTATTTTGGGCATCTGCAATCTATAACCCACAGGTCAAATTTGGACCAGCAGCTGTTTAATTTCAACTAAGAATATTTTTAATTTTTTAAAAAATAATTTTTATTGTGCTTTAAGTGAAAGTTTACAAATCAAGTCAGTCTGTCACATATAAGCTTATATATACTTTACTACATACTCCCATTTACTCTCCCCCTAATGAGTCAGCCCACTCCTTCCTTCCAGTCTCTCCTTTTGTGACCGTTTTGCTAGTTTCTAACCCTCTCTACCCTCCCATCTCCCCTCCAGACAGGAGATGCCAACACAGTCTCAAGTGTCCACCTGATACAAGTAGCTCACTCTTCATCAGCATCTCTCTCCAACCCATTGTCCAGTCCCTTCCATGTCTGATGAGTTGTCTTCAGGAATGGTTCCTCTCCTGGGCCAACAGAAGGTTTGGGGACAAAAACTGCCTGGATTCCTCTAGTCTCAGTCAGATCATTAAGTCTGGTCTTTTTATGAGAATTTGGGTTCTGCATCCCACTGTTCTCCTGCTCCCTCAGGGGTTCTCTGTTGCGCTCCCTGTCAGGGCAGTCATCGGTTGTGGCCGGGCACCTTCTAGTTCTTCTGGTCTCAGGATGATGTAAGTCTCTAGTTCATGTGGCCCTTTCTGTCTCTTGGGCTCATAGTTGTCTTGTGACCTTGATGTTCTTCATTCTCCTTTGATCCAGGTGGGTTGAGACCAATTGATGCATCTTAGATGGCCGCTTGTTAGCATTTAAGACTCCAGACGCCACATTTCAAAGTGGGATGAAGAATGTTTTCATAATGGAATTATTTTGCCAATTGACTTAGAAGTCCCCTTAAGCCATAGTCCCCAAACCCCCACCCTTGCTCTGCTGACCTTTGAAACATTCAGTTCATCCAAGAAACCTCTTTGCTTTTGGTCCAGTCCAGTTGAGCTGACCTTCCGTGTATTTGAGTATTGTCCTTCCCTTCACATAAAGTAGTTCTTATCTACTAACTAATCAGTAAATAAAGCTCTCCCACCCTCCCTCCCTCCCTCCCCCCTCTCGTAACCACAAAAGAATGTGTTCTTCTCAGTTTATACTATTTCTCAAGATCGTATAATAGTGGTCTTATACAATATTTGTCCATTTGCTTCTGACTAATTTCACTCAGCATAATGCCTTCCAGGTTCCTCCATGTTATGAAATGTTTCAGAGATTTGTCACTGTTCTTTATCAATGCGTAGTATTCCATTGTGTGAATATACCATAACTTATTTAACCATTCATCTGTTGATGGACACCTTCGTTGCTTCCAGCTTTTTGCTATTGTAAACAGTGCTGCAATAAACATGGGTGTGCATATATCTGTAAAGGCTTATGTAAAGGCTCTTATTTCCCTAGGGTATATTCCGAGGAGTGGGATTTCTGGGTTGTATGGTAGTTCTATTTCTAACTTTTTAAGAAAATGCCAGATAGATTTCCAAAGTGGTTGTACCATTTTACATTCCCACCAGCAGTGTATAAGAGTTCCAATCTCTCTGCAGCCTCTCCAACATTTATTATTTTGTGTTTTTGGATTAATGCCAGCCTTGTTGGAGTGAGATGGAATCTCATTGTGGTTTTAATTTGCATTTCTCTAATGGCTAATGATCGAGAGCATTTTCTCATGTATCTGTTAGCTGCCTGAATATCTTCTTTAGTGAAGTGCGTGTTCATATCCTTTGTCCACTTTTTGATTGGGTTGTTTGTCTTTTTCTGGTTGAGTTTTGACAGAATCATACAGATTTTAGAGATCAGGTGCTGGTCGGAGATGTCATAGCTGAAAATTCTTTCCCAATCTGTAGGTGGTCTTTTTACAGTTTTGGTGAAGTCTTTAGATGAGCATAGGTGTTTGATTTTTAGGAGCTCCCAGATAACTGGTTTCTCTTCGTCAATTTTAGTAAAGTTTTTTATTCTGTTTATGCCTTGTATTAGGGCTCCTAAGGTTGTCCCTATTTTTTCCTCCATGATCTTTATCGTTTTAGTCTTTATGTTTAGGTCTTTGACCCACTTGGAGTTAGTTTTTGTGCATGGTGTGAGGTATGGGTCCTGTTTCATTTTTTTGCAAATGGATATCCAGTTATGCCAGCACCATTTGTTAAAAAGACTGTCTTTTCCCCCAATTAACTGACACTGGGCCTTTGTCAAATATCAGCTGCTCATATGTGGATGGATTTATACCTGGGTTCTCAATTCTGTTCCATTGGTCGATGTGCCTGTTGTCGTACCAGTACCAGGCTGTTTTGACTACTGTGGCTGTATAATAGGTTCTAAAACCAGGTAGAGAGAGGCCTCCCACTTTGTTCTTCTTTTTCAGCAATGCTTTACTTATCCGGGGCTTCTTTCCCTTCCATATGAAGTTGGTGATTTGTTTCTCCAATACTTTAAAAAATGTCTTTGGACTTTGGATCAGAAGTGCATTGTATGTATAGATGGCTTCTGGTAGTTCAGCCCTAATTTTTATTATTTGTTTTCTTCTGGCGCCTGATGGATTCTTTTGTTGCTGGCTTTCTATTTGTTCAAGTTGTAGGGACAGTTCTCTGATTTTGGCTCTTTCTTCTTTTTGTATGTGTGCATTTATCGATATGAATTGACCTCTGAGCACTGCTTTTGCAGTGTCCTAGAGGTTTTGATAGGAAGTGTTTTCATTCTTCTTGCATTCTATGAATTTCTTTATTCCCTCCTTAATGTCTTCTATAACCCAGTTTTTTTCAGCAGGGTATTGTTCAGTTTCCAAGTATTTGATTTCTTTTACCCGATTTTTCTGTTACCGATTTCCACTTTCGTGGTCTGAGAAGATGCTTTGTAATATTTCGATGCTTTGGATTCTGCAAAGATTTGTTTTATGACCTAATACGTGATCTATTGTAGAAAATTTTCCATGTGCACTAGAAAAAAAAGTATACTTTGCAGCTGTTGGGTGAAGTGTTCTGTATAAGTCTATGAGGTCAAGTTGGTTGATTGTAGCAATTAGATCTTCCGTGTCTCTATTGAGCTTCTTACTGGAAGTCCTGTCCTCTGAAAGTGGGGAGTTAAAGTCTCCTACTATAATTGTGGAGGTGTCTATCTCACTCTTCAGTTCTGCTAAAGTTTGTTTTATGTACCTTGCAGCCCTGTCATTGGGTGCATAAATACTTAATATGGTTATATCTTCCTGGTCAATTGTCCCTTTAATCATTATATAGTGTCCTTCTTTATCGTTTGTGGTGGATTTAACTTTGAGGTCTATTTCATCAGAAATTAATATTGCTGCTCCTGCTCTTTTTTGATTGTTCTTTTCTTGATATATTTTTTTCCATCCTTTGAGTTTTAGTTTGTTTGTGTCTCTAAGTCTAAGGTGTGTCTCTTGTAGGCAGCATACAGACGGACCGTGTTTCTTTATCCAGTCTGAGACTCTCTGTCTCTTTATTGGTGCATTTAGTCCATTTACATTCAGTGTAATTATAGATAAGTATGTGTTGCTGTCATTTTGATGCCTTTTTATGTGTGTTGTTGCAATTTCATTTTTCCACTTACTTTTTTGTGCTGAGATGTTTTTCTTTGTAAATCGTGTGCTCCTCATTTTCACAGTAGTTGACTTTATGTTTGCTGAGTCATTATGTTTTTCTTGGTTTTTATTTTGAGTTATGGAATTGTTATACCTCTTTGTTGTTATCTTAATATTTACCCCTATTTTTCTAAGTAAAAACCTAACTTGTATTGTCCTATATCGCCTTGTTTTCCTCTCCATATGGAAGTTCTATGCCTCCTGTATTTAGTCCCTGTTTTTGATTATTGTGATCTTTTACATATTGACTTCAATGATTCCCTGTTTTGAGCATTTCTTTCTTTTTAAAATTAATCTTAATTTGTTTTTGTGATTTCCCTATTTGAGTTGATATCAGGATGTTGTGTTCTGTGACCTTGTGTTGTGTTAGTGCTTTATATTATTGATTTTCTGACCAAATAATTTCATTTAGTATTTCTTGTAGCTTTGGTTTTTTTTTTTTTTTTTTGGTTTTTGCAAATTCTCTAAGCTTGTGTTTATCTGTAAATGTTTTAATTTCACCTTCATATTTGAGAGAGAGTTTTGCTGGATATATGATCCTTGGCTGGCAGTTTTTCTCCTTCGGTGCTCTATGTATGTCATCCCATTGCCTTCTTGACTTCGTGGTTTCTGCTGAGTAGTCTGAACTTATTCTTATTGATTCTGCTTTGTAAGAGACCTTTCTTTTATCCCTGGCTGCTTTTAAAATTTTCTCTTTACCTTTGGCTTTGGCAAGTTTGATGATAATATGTCTTGGTGGTTTTCTTTTTGGATCAATCTTATATGGGGTTCAATGAGCATCTTGGATAGATATCCTTTCGCCCTTCATGATGTCAGGGAAGTTTTCTGCCAACAGATCTTCAACAATTCTCTCTGTATTTTCTGTTATCCCTCCCTGTTCTGGAACTCCAGTCACACACAAGTTATTCTTCTTGATAGAGTCCCACATGATTCTTAGAGTTTCTTCATTTTTTTTTAATTCTTTTATCTAATTTTATTCAAGTATATTGGTGTCAATTGCTTTATCCTCCATCTCCCCCACTCTGCATTCTAATTGCTCGATTCTGCTCCTCTGACTTCCTATTGAGTTGTCGAATTCTGTAATTTTGCTGTTAATCTTTTGGATTTCTGAATGCTGTCTCTCTATGGATCCTTGCAGCTTATTAATTTTTCCACTATGTTCTTGAATAATCTTTTTGAGTTCTTCAACTCCTTTATCAGTGTGTTCCTTGGCTTTTTCTGTAGATTGCCTTATTTCATTTCTGAGGTCATCCCTGATGTCTTGAAGCATTCTGTAAATTAGTTTTTTATATTCTGCATCTGGCAATTCCAGGATTGTATCTTCATTTGGGAAAGATTTTGATTCTTTAATTTGGGGAGTTGTAGAAACAATCATGGTCTGCTTGTTTATGTGGTTTGATATCGGCTGCTGTCTCCAAGCCATCTATAAGATATTGCAATGATTTATTTTATATTTACTCACTGAGTCTTATCTTGTTTTGTTTTCTTTCAATATACGTAGATGGGCTACTCGATTGCACTGTCTTGATTGTTGTTGCCTTTGAATCACTTATGTCCTATTACTAGCTGGTTTGGGCTGTTACCAGATATATAAGCCTAAGAGTCTATTCGCTATTCTTGAGTAGAATCTGATTTTTGGTCACCAAGTGTGTAGTGTAGACTGTCACCTATTAACTTAGAGGAGTAGTGGTGCTACTTGTGAGCACCAGATTCTAGTAGCAGCAGGGGGTCACACTCGAGGGGAAGCAGGATGCTGACAGGCTTCCCCCAAGTGCCAGTGAGGTAGGTGTGTTTCTATTCCTAAAGCACTTTAGTGGGTGGGCTCTGCAGCTGTACCTTAGGCTCCCAATGCATGTACCTCTACAGATTGGTAGGGTTCACTATCCTCTGACCCCTATGGCAGGAGGCTAGGTGGTTTTTCTTGAAGCTTTAGCCCTCAGTTTCCCCTTGTGGGTCAGTGAGGGCTCTGTTCAATAGGTAGTGATCAGACCTGGGAAAGTTTGTAACAGACCATATTTGGCATGCAAACTTAAAATACTCACCATCTGACCCTTGTTTTGTTTATTTCAAAGCATGCTTGTAGCAGATACTGTCCTTGCTCCACTTGTGTTCTCTCTGCACTTATTCAATTGCTGGCATATGTGACTCTTTGATAGGAGCCCTGGTGGTACAGTGGTTAAGCATTCATCTGCTAATCAAAAGGTTGGTGGTTCGAACCCATCAACCACTCTGAAGGAGAAATATGTGGTGGTCTGCTTCCATAAAGATTACAGCCTTGGAAACCCTATGGGGTGGTTCTACTCTGTCTTCCAGGGCCACTATGAGTTCTAATTGACTCAACCGCAACAGGTTTAATGCGTGACTCTTTGACTGAGGGAAAGGAGTTCTTCAACCACAAGAAGGGCTAAGGGATTAGTGTCCCCTGGCAGCAGAACTCGAGAGTGGCTGTTTAGTATTTATTAATGAATGAGCATCTCAGTTCCTGGTTCCATCAGTGGGTGAATGCTGAGGCATGTATTCTACACTAGCTTGCAGAGTTCCCAAGTAAGACCAAGACTTCCAATCCTATCTCATATCTTCACTCTCCTTTCAGTGTTTCCTGGTATTATCCTACTCAATCCCTGTGTCATTGTCTAAAAAAATTCTTTAGAATGCATATTTTCTATTTTTCTGCTTCCTTGAGTTTTACACTTCACCTTAATTCTACCCTTGCGGTATAGTGGTTAAGAGCTATGGCTGCTAAACAAAAGGCTGGTAGTTTCAATCCACCAGGCACTCTTTGGAAACTCTATGGGGCAGTTCTACTCTGTCCTTTAGGGTCACTATGAGTTGGAATCGACTCAATGGCGATGGATTTTTTATACATAATACATTCTTGAAAACATACAAGTTAAAAACAATTTGAAAAGAAAAGATAGATTTACATTCTAAGCATATTCAGAGAGTCAAAGACATGATTTAAAATTTCTGAAGACATTAATTTTAGTCACAAACTTAAACGGTGTATGTTTAATATTTTATAATTAATTCTTAATTTTTAAACTCATTATTCTTCTCAATTTCTCACATAGTTGACTATGTTTATCTAATTACTAATTGAGACTAAAGACACAGCTTTTTAGATACACAATAATTTCCATCTTTGAGTATATATATATATATAATTCGTGGTGCCTATTACTGGTAATTTCATTTTTATTTTTTCTCTTCCTACTTTTTAAAATGAAATAATCAGGTCTAAAAGCAATTAAACTTTTAAATAACTGAAAAAAAAACACTATTCTTCAGATAAAAACAACAGTGCTGTTGTTAAATCTTACTTTTGTTAAAAGGATAATTTTACCTTGAAATATTTCAATGTCTTTATTCATCAGATGAAGAATTGACTTGAGAAAGGTATTTCAGAGATAACAATATATGATTTTTTTAAAAGTGTGCCATACCCTAAAATTGCATACATATATTACGTATATTTATATGTAATCAAGAACCCCCTGCTAGCCTTTTACAAAAGGGCTTATTTTCTCTGCCATCCCTCTACCTTCCGGTGTCCCTATAGTTTTGGGTTGTAGTAGCATTTTTAATTCCTATTTAAAATTTTGGAGGAACTCATTTACCCAGTGTTTATTTAGGACAGTGGTTCTCCAACATGGCTGCACAATGGAATCCAGGTTGTTTGAAAACAGTACTGAGGCCTGAGTGCCTCCTCCTCCTCTGATTTTAGTGATCTGGGATATAGACTGGACACTGGGATTTTAAAAACTTCCCAGGTAATTCTAATATGCAACCAAAGTTGAGAGCTATAGATTGAATCAGATAGAAGTTCGATAGATTGTGTTGGACACAATGTTTGAATCTTTCAAATCATGAGAAAAAGAAAAATATGATTTATGTAAATTTATAGTATTAGGTAAAAGGAACAGCAGCCTGCTAAATTGATGAATACACTCCCAGTTGGGTAGTGGGAGGGAGAGTTGTGTTGCTCTGTTTCTTTTCCAAAGCATTTCTTTCTCTTGTGTTTTATTCAATAGGAAGAAGTTGCATATTACTAGCTTTCTGTGAGTGTGACTGGGTGGTCACCTGCTATCATATTGTCCAAGAGGGTGTACCGGGTACTGTCAGCTCAGTGCTGTCAACCTCAGCACAAGGAAACCAAAGGCTTTCTATTGCCATTGCTGTAGCAAAATAGCTGACCCCAAGTCCTGACTGATTCCAAATGGTTGTTCCTCTGGCTGTCTCTCTTCCTCTAGTGTACTGTAAACTTCCCTGACACCTCCTTATTATCAGGTGTCTTCTCTGGACTGCAAAGTATAAGAGTTTTTCCAGGTTCACCTCCATTTTCTGCTTTGATTTTTTTAAGACAGAAGTGGTTCAGTGACCAGAAGAACTAGATGGTGTTCGGCTACAACCGATGACTGCCCTGACAGGGAACACAGCAAAGAACCCATGAGGAAGCAGGAGAGCAGTGGGATGCAGACCCCAAATTCTCATAAAAAGACCAGACTTAATGGTCTGACTGAGACTAGAATGACCCCAGAGGTCATGGTCCCCAGACCTTCTGTTAGCCCCGGGAGGGAACTGTTCCTAAAGCTAGCTCTTCAGACAGGGATTGGACTAGACTATGGGACAATGATACTGTTGAAGAATGACCTTCTTGAATCAAGGAGACACATGAGACTATGTTGGCATCTCCTGTCTGAAGGGGAGATGAGAGGGTAGAGAGGGTTGGAAGCTCACCAAATGGACACAAAAAGAAATAGAGGAGGGAAGGAGTGTTCTGTCTCATTAGGGGGAGAGCAATTAGGAGTATATAGCGAGGTGTTTATAAATTTTTGTATGAGAGTCTGACTTGACTTGTAAACTTTCACTTAAAAAAAAATTTTCACTTAAAGCACAATAAGAAGTGAAAAATAAAAAAAGTGGTTCAGTGTTTCCTTCTCAGAGAAGCTTAAAGCAGTCATGTTATTGGAAGGTCACTATAGTGCCTTCATTGTATTTGCACCTGTGTAGCAAGTATGCTGTTGTTAACAAGACCTAATATCTATTTGGGGTTGATTTGGAGAAGCTAATGGAGATTTTTTATCACTTTTTTGGAGAAGAATACTGATCTTTCAATTTGATACTGATAGCCAAAACTTTAATTTTTGGTAAGCAGATGCCATGATTTCCTCATCACTAATGCCAGTGAAGATTCTGCTCTTTCACTCCTATGTTGTTCATTTCAATGCAGATCTCCACTGCACCACCACTGTCCCAATGGAGATCTAGAAGTTGGGAAATAAATGTGGCTATTCGCACATTATGAGAAAAATATAATGGTGATTTTTGATGGAGCAGATTGGGAAACCAGAGCACTCTGGTGGGAGGAGATACTTTGCAAATAAACCCAGCAGTCATGAGCTCATCCTCCAGATAATTCATATGTCCTGCCCTGAGGTCAGAGCTGCCACCTTAACTCTGGCTTACTGGATTACCCACATGTAGTGCCAGAGATGGGACTCCCACCCCCACCTCCTATCATCACGTGGTACAAATTATCTCATGTATCTTTTACCTTTGATGGGTCTCTGACCAAGGATGCTAAGTCAATTATAATAGTTCGCCTGGTAGCCACAGTTTATTAATGAGCACCTGATCTAAGATGGACCAATAAGAAATCTTCCCACAACATTTACAGAGAAACAGAGCAGAAATCTTGTTCTTTCTGGTGATAATACTTAAAACTGTGAGGCACAGCAGTCAGTAGTGACCTCACTGCCAGCTCTGTAGATCAATCTAGTTGACAGACTAAACCTGCCTAACAGTGAGAAGGGAGGAGACTCAGAGAATGTCTTGGGCATGGTCAAGAGTTGGAGACCCAGTCACTTTGTCATTTCCTAATGTCCATTTCTTTTGTAAGCCAGATAATTTTCATTTAGCCTAAAATGGTTCGAGTTGGGTTTTTGTTACTTCCAAACTAAAAAAGTCTTGATTAATAACAACACTCATGTTGTAATCAGAAGATCTGAATGTGAGACTTGGCCCTGATCCTAGGAAACTGGGTATTCCAGCAAAGTGACCATAACATCACCAGGATCATAAGACCATTGTGAGAAGCTCATTCGAAGGTGAGAAAGTTCTGCATCTGTATGTGGTTCATAATAACAGAAGAGAATGGCATACATAAATCAGTTACCTTGCCTGCCCACTCTAAGTGAAACCTCAGAAACAGCAGGCAAGGTATTTGTTCTCATATTAGTCTCCCATGAGTCTGGTGTTTACGCTCTATATCGGCACTTGACATAATCATACATGTCATTATATTGTATTATGTTGTATTTTTTGTATTGTAATTTTGTCTTTTACTTTATATTATAGATAATATCAACTGAATATCACTGTTAATAATGTAAAAAGAAATATTGTTGATATTTTTTCCTTCCCTAGAATCCTTGCATTTCCTTCCTTCCAAATAATTACACACCATCCCTTATATCTGTGATAATGTGCATAATGCGTATCTTGGCAATTAACAGGTCTACAGATTATTAACTCAATCCCCATAACTAATTGTTCAGAACTAGGAAGTAAACCATTGCAGAGTTTTAAAATACTCACAAAAGTCAGACAATGCAACAGGAAAATAAAAGAATATTTCATGCTATTCAATTTCAACAGTCTCTGTAAACACCTTGAGGAAGTCAAAACCTTATATTGATCAGTTTAGTATGTCATTCTACTCCAGAGAAAAATGGTAATAAAATGAAAGCCATTAAGTGTTCAGAGACCACATCAAAATATACCGTGTGTGACAGGACTCTCTGTGCTCATAATGTTCCTCATTTATAAATAAAAATTCTCCTCTTCACTTCCTAGAATTGTTTTTTGCTATAAAATTGTATCTGTGCAGTTTTAAATTCTAAAGTCTTACTTTGTTCTCATTTGTGTGTTCGCTTCCTGTTCCCACTTTTGTGATAGTGATATATTTATATCCAGAATTTGAGTTAAGAGACAGCAGAGAGAATTGGATAAACACTCCAGGGGCCTGACAAGGCCCTGGGATGCCTCACTCTGTTTCTGTACACTGCCTTCTATTATAGAAATGCACTTGTCCTTGAAAAAGAAATCTGCTTATTTTCTACTTTTGGGCACATTGGTGTCCTTATAACACCCTATTGCCAAAGTTTCATCAGATAAAAAGTATAAACTAAGCCAATGAAAACAAAAAGCAGACCTTGGTGTCTCAGAATACATGCATACTTGTTGATTAACATAGAGCATCATTTCTTTGTATATAAATAGGAACAAGCTGCAAGCAGGTCATTGGCCACAGATATTTAGAAGAAAAAGCATGGGCCCTGTGGTCAGTTGAGAGTTTTGTTCAAGCCCGATTCCTGTTGACTGATTACATTTCACCAAATGAAATGTATATTATCCCTCTGAGCGTTGTGTCTCCACCTTTTGTAAAAAGTGAATAATAATAATACATAACCAATAGCTGGTTTAGGATAGGAAAGAGATTATGTATGTGAGACGTTCTTGTAATCCAAAGCATTTTTTTAAATAATTTTTATTGTGCTTTAAGTGAAAGTTTACAAATCAAGTCAGTTGGTCACACAAAAACTTATATACACCTTGCTACACTCTCCCAATTACTCTCCCCCTAATGAGACAGCCTGCTCTCTCCCTCCACTCTCTCTTTTTGTGTCCATTTTGTCAGCTTCTAACCCCCTCTACCCTCTCATCTCCCCTCCGGGCAGGAGATGCCAACATAGTCTCAAGTGTCCACCTGATCCAAGAAGCTTACTCCTCACCAGCATCCCTCTCCAACCCATTGTCCAATTCAACCTATGTCTGAAGAGTTGGCTTTGGGAATGGTTCCTGTCCTGGGGCAACAAAAGGTCTGGGGGCCATGACCACCGGGGTCCTTCTAGTCTCAGACCATTAAGTCTGGTCTTTTTATGAGAATTTGGGGTCTGCATCCCACTGCTCTCCTGCTCCCTCAGGGGTTCTCTGTTGTGTTCCCTGTCAGGGCAGTCATCGGTTGTAGCCAGGCACCATCTAGTTCTTCTGGTCTCAGGATGATGTAGTCTCTGGTTCATGTGGCCCTTTCTGTCTCTTGGGCTTGTAATCACCTTGTGTCCGTGGTGTTCTTCATTCTCCTTTGATCCAGGTGGATTGAGACCAACTGATGCATCTTAGATGGCTGCTTGCTAGCCTTTAAGACCCCAGACGTCACTCTTCAAAGTGGGATGCAGAATGTTTTCTTAATAGATTTTATTATGCCAATTGATTTAGATGTCCCCTGAAACCATGGTCCCCAGACCCCTGCCCCTGCTATGCTGGCCTTCGAAGCATTCAGTTTATTCAGGAAACTGCTTTTGGTTTAGTCCAGTTCTGCTGACCTCACCTGTATTGTATGTTTTCTTTCCCTTCACCTAAAGTAGTTCTTATCTACTATCTAATAAGCAAATGTCCCTTTCCCACTGTCCCTCCCTCCCCCCTCTCGTAACCACAAAAGAATGTTTTCTTCTCAGTTTAAACTATTTCTCAAGTTCTTATAATAGTGGTCTTATACAATATTTGTCCTTTTGCAACTGACTAATTTCACTCAGCATAATGCCTTCCAGATTCCTCCAAGCTATGAAATGTTTCACAGATTCCTCACTGTTCTTTATCAATGCGTAGTATTCCATTGTGTAAATATACCATAATTTATTTATCCATTCATCCGTTGATGGGCACCTTGGTTGCTTCCATCTTTTTGCTACAGTAAACAGAGGTGCAATAAACGTGGGTGTGCATATATCTGTTCATGTAAAGGCTCTTATTTCTCTAGGATATTTTCCAAGGAATGGGATTGCTGGATCATACAGTAGTTCTATTTCTAGCTTCTTAAGGAAGTGCCAAATCGATTTCCAAAGTGGTTGTACCATTTGACATCACCATCAGCAGTGTAGAAGTGTTCCAATCTCTCCACATCCTCTCCGACATTTATTATTTTGTGTTTTATGGATTAATGCAAGCCTTGTCGGAGTGAGATGAAATCTCATAGTAGTTTTGATCTCCATTTCTCTAATGGCTAATGATCGTGAGCATTTCCTCATGTATCTGTTAGCTACCTGAATGTCTTCTATAGTGAAGTGTCTATTCATATCTTTTGCCCATTTTTTAATAGGGTTATTTGTCTTTTGTAGTTGAGTTTTTGCAGTATCATGTAGATTTTAGAGATCAGGTAGTGGTCGGAAATGTCATAGCTAAAAACATTCTCCCAGTCTGTAGGTTGTCTTTTTACTCTTTTGGTGAAGTCTTTGGATGAGCATAGGTGTTTAATTTTTAGGAGCTCCCAGTTATCTAGTTTTTCTTCTGCTTTCTTAATAATGTTTTGTATACTGTTTATGCCATGTATTAGAGCTCCTAACATTGTCCCTATTTTCCTTCCATGATCTTTATCATTTTAGATGTTATATTTAGGTCTTTGATCCATTTTGAGCTCGTTTTTGTGCATGGAGTGAGATATGGGTCTTGTTTCTTTTTTTTGCAGATGGATATCCTGTTAGGCCAGCACCATTTGTTAAAAAGTCTGTCTTTTCCCCATTTAACTGTTTTGGGGCCTTTGTCAAATATCAACTGCTCATATGTGGATGGATTTATGTCTGGTTTCTCAATTATGTTCTATTGGTCCATGTATCTGTTGTACCACTACCAGGGTGTTTTGACTACAGTGGCAGTATTATAGGTTCTAAAATCAGGCAGAGTAAAGCCTCCCACTTTGTTCTTCTTTTTCAGTAATGCCTTGTTTATCCGGGGCCTCTTTTCCTTCCATATGAAGTTGGCGATTTGTTTCTCCATCTCATTAAAGAATGCTGTTGGGATTTGGATCGGAACTGCATTAAATGTACAGATCACTTTTTATAGAATAGATATTTATATAATGTTAAGTCTTCCTATCCATGAGCAAGGTACATTTTTCCACTTATGTAAGTCTCTTTTGGTTTTTTGCAGAAGTGTACTGTAGTTTTCTTTGTATAAGTCTTTTACATCTCTGATAAGATTTACTTCTAATTATTTTATCTTCTTGGGGGCTACTGTAAATGGCATTGATTGGCGATTTCCTCTTTGATTTTTTTTTTGTTGTTGTTGGTGTAGAGGAATCCAATGGATTTTTGTATGTTTATCTTGTATCCCAAAACTCTTGAATTAGTTTCAGTAGTTTTCTGGAGGATTCATTAGGGTTTTCTGAGTATAAGATCATGTCACCTGCAAATAGAGATACTTTTTACTTCTTCCTTGCCAATCTGGGTGCCCTTTATTTCTTTATCTAGCCTAACTGCTCTGACTAGGACTTCCAGCACAATGTTGAATAAGAGTGGTGATAAAGGGCATCCTTGTTTGGTTCCCTATCTCAATGGGAATGCTTTCAGACTCTCTCCATTTACGGTGATGCTGGCTGTTGCCTTTGTATAAATGCCCTTTATTATGTTGAGGAATTTTCCTTCTATTCCTTTTTTGCTAAGAGTTTTTCTCATGAATGGGTGTTGAATTTTGTCAATCGCCTTTTCTGCATCAATTGATAAAATCATGTGATTCTTATCTTTTGTTTTATTTATGTGGTGGATTACACTGTTTTTCTAATGTTGGACCATCCCTGCATACCTGGTATGAATCCCACTTGGTCATGATGAATTATTTTTTTGATATGTTGTTGAATTCTATTGGCTAGAATTTTGTTGAGGATTTTTCCATCTACATTCAAGAGGGATATATGTCTGTAATTTTCTTTTGTTGTGGTGCTTCTACCTGGTTTTAGTATCAGGGATATGGTGGCTTCATAGAATGAGTTTGGTAGTATTCCATTCTTTTCTGTGTTCTGAAATACCTTTAGTAGTAGTGGTGTTAACTCTTCTCTGAAAGTTTGGTACAACTCTGTAGTGAAGCAGTCTGGATCAGGGCTTTTTTTTTGTTGGAGTCTTTTGATTACCTTTTCAACCTCTTCTTTTGTTATGGGTCTATTTAGTTGTTCTACGTCTATGTTAGTTTAGGTAGGTAGTGTGTTTCTAGGAATTCATCCTTTTCTTCTAGGTTTTCATATTTGTTAGAGCACAATTGTTAGTAGTAACCATAGGAATCAGTTGGGTGTGCTGTAACATAGCCCATGTCATTTCTTATTCGGGTTGTTTGAATTCTCTTCTGTTTTTCTTTTGCCAGTTTGGCCAGTGGTTTATCAGTTTTGTTCATTTTTTCAAAACATCAACTTTTGGTCTTGTTAATTCTTTTAATTGTTTTTCTGTTTTCTGTTTCATTTAGTTCAGCTCTGATTTTTATTGTTTGTTTTCTTCTGGTGCCTGTGGGTTCCTTTTGTTATTCTCTTTCTATTTGTTCAAGTTGTAGGGATAATTCTTTAATTTAGGACCTTTCTTCTTTTTTGGATGTGTGCATTTATTGATATAAATTGGCCTCTGAGCACCACTTTGCTGTGTCCCAAAGGTTCTGATAGGAAGTGTTTTCATTCTCCCTGGATTCTCTGAATTTCTTTATTCCATCCTTAATGTCTTCTATAATCCAGTCTTTTTTGAGCAGGGTATTGTTCAGTTTCCAAGTGTTTGATTTCTTTTCCCTGCTTTTCCTGTTATTGATTTCCACTTTTATGGCTTTATGGTCAGAGAAGATGCTTTGTAATATTCCAATATTTTGGATTCTGCTAAGGCTTGCTTTATGACCTAGTATGTGGTCTAGTCTAGAAAATGTTCCATGTGCACTAGAAAAGAAAGTATACTTGGTTGCTGTTGGGTGCAGTGTTCTGTGTATGTCTATGAGGTCGAGTTGGTTGATTGTGGCATTTAGATCTTCCGTGTCTTTATTGAGCTTTCTGGATGTCCTGTCCTTCACCAACAGTGGTGTGTTGAAGTCTCTTACTATTATTTGGAGCTGTCTCACTTTTCAATGCTGATAGAGTGTGTTTTATGTATCTTGCATCCCTGTCATTGGATGCATAAATATTTAATATGGTTATATCTTCTTGGTGTATTGTTCCTTTCATCATTATATAGTGTCCTTCCTTATGTTTTCTGACAGATTTAACTTTAAAGTCTATTTTGTCAGAAATTAATATTGCCACTCCTGCTCTTTTTTGATTGTTGTTTGCTTGATATATTTTATTCCATCCTTTGAGGTTTAGTTTTTTTGTGTCTCTAAGTCTAAGGTGTGTCTTTTGTAGGCAGCATGAAGACGGACCTTGTTTTCTAACCCATTCTGCCACTCTCCGTCTCTTTATTGGTGCATTTAGACCATTTACATTCAGGGTAATTATGGATAGGTATGAATTTAGTGTTATCATTTTGATGTCTTTTTTTGTGTGTTGGCGGTTTCTTTTTCCCACTTGATTTTATGTGCTGAGTAGTTTTTCTTTATATATTGTCCTCTCCTCATATTTGTTGTTGATTTTGTTTCTGCTGAGTCTGGATTTTTCCCTTGTATTTTATTTTGATGAGAAGGATAGTTTGTCTCCTTTGTGGTTACCTTATTATTTATCCCTATTTTTCTTAATTTAAAACTTTTATTTCTTTGTATCGCTGTATCTTCCTCTCCATAGGGAAGGTGTATGATTACATTTCTTAGTCCCTCTTTATTATTTTTATGGTGTCTTCTTTTATATAACAACATCACCATTACCCTTTGTTGGGCCTTTTTTTTTTTTTTTTTTATCTTGCTTTGTTTTTTGGATTTCCTGGTCTGAGTTTACTTCTGGTTGCTCTGCCCAGTGTTCTAGTCTTGGCTTGATACCTGATATTATTGATTTTCTAACCAAAGAACTCCCTTTAGTATTTCTTGTAGTTTTGGTTTGGTTCTTACAAATTTCCTCAACTTGTGTTTATCTGCAAATGTCTTAATTTCACCTTCGTATTTAAGAGACAGTTTTGATGGATATACGATTCTTGGCAGGCAATTTTTGTCCTTCAATATTTTAAATATGTCAGCCCATTGCCTTCTTGCCTGCATGGTTTCTGCCCAGTAGTCCGAGCTTATTCTTATTGGCTCTCCTTTGTAGGTGACTTTTCATTTATCCCTCACTGTTCTTATTATTCTCCATCTTTGGTTTTGGCAAGTTTGATTATGTCTTGGTGACTTTCTTTTACCATCTACCTTATGTGGAGTTTGATGAGCATCTTGGATAGATATCTTCGCATCTTTCACAATATCAGGGAAGTTTTCTGACAGCAAATCTTCAACAATTTTCTCTGTATTTTCTGTTATCCCTCCCTGTTCTGGTACTCCAATCACTCGTAGGTTATTTCTCTTGATAGAGTCCCACATGATTCTTAAGGTTTCTTCATTTTTTTTAATTCTTTTATCTGATTTTTCATCAAATATATTAGTGCCAAGTGATTTATCTTTGAGTTCTGAAATTCTATCTTCTACTTGCTCAATTCTGCTTCTCTGAATTTCTGTTGAGTTGTCTACCTCTGTAATTTTGTTGTTAATCATCTGAATTGTGATTGCTGCCTGTCTATGGATTTTTCCAACTTATTAAACTTTTCATTATGTTCCTGAATAATCTTTCTAATTTCTTCAATTGCTTTATCTGTGTGTACCTTGGCTTGTTCTGAGTATTGTCTCATTTCCTTGCTGATGCCTTGAAGAGTCCTGTATATTAAACTTTAGTATTCTGCATCTGGTAATTCCAGGAATGCACTTCCATCTAGAAGATCCCTGTATTCTTTGTTTTGAGACCCTGTTGAGGTGCTCATGGTCTGTTTCTTTATGTGACTTGTTACTGACTGTTGTCTCCGAGCCATCTAGAAGTTATTGTATTGGTTTATGCTTGCTTACTGTGTCGTAGCTCCTTGCTTTGTTTTGTTTTGGTGTACCCCTATGGGTTGCTTGAGTGAGCTAGCTTGATTATTTTTGTCTTTGGAGCTCTGATGTCCTGTCCCCAGCTGGCTAGAGCTGTTATCAGGTATATCAGTCTAGGAGTCCATTCAGTTTTCTTGTATGAATTCAGCTCAGGTTTCTAAGTAGCTGATCATTAAGTGTATGGCACAGACTGTGTTCTACAGTTTCAAGGGGCAGGGGTGATAGGTGTATGTACCAGTATCTGATTGCAGCAGGGGGTCATGCTCTGAACAAGGCAGGGGGCTGAGAACTGACCCCAGAGTGTCTCTGAGGAAATCACGTCTCTATTCCCTAGAGCGTGCTCATGGGTGGGTTCTGCAGACGGACCATGGACACCCAAAATTTTTGGTTGTAAGTAGTGGGAGGTGCCAGTTATCTCTGGGCCCCTGTCGTGGGCGGCTGGGTGACCTGAGTGGAGCTACCAGTCTTTAGGTCCCTGAGGTGGGTAGGTGAGGACCTTGTTTAATAGGTAAAGCAATGTCAAACATCAAACACCCACCTCTCCACCACACAGCTGAAATGGTTGGAGTTTGCCTATTCTCCTGAAATAGGCCCACACAGGTCCATGCAGAAGGGAAAGGTGCTGAAATTGCGCAGATGGTTTATGCCTGGACAGGAGCTGTTTCTGTCCTGAGGTCCTCTGTTTAGTGGGGCTAGGAAATTATCTTTTCCTCCAAATGCAAATTTTTTCCTTCCCCAAGGCCAGGAGGATGGCTGTTGGTGCTCAACAGTGCCTATTCAGGCGCAAGGATTTCAGGCGCTGAAGCCGGTTTGCAGGTGGGGGGCACGTTAAAATATACGCAAGTACTTAGCTTTTGCCGAAAGCGCTGTTCTTCTCAGGTTCTGGAGGTACAAGGGGGCTGTGTGGCTGGCTGCTTCTCCCTGAGGAAACTGTGGCTGAGTGTTAGTACCAGCCCACCACTGCCGCCACTCCAGGAGTGGTGCCTGAGGGCTCCCCACGATTCAGGTCCAGTAACTCCTCTCCACTTCTGAATGGCCTCTTCCTTCCCCTGCCCCTCAGTTTGTTGTCTAAGCTTGCCTTTGAAGCTCAGAGCTCCCAGTTTGTCACATATATACTCGTTTCACTTGTTTTTTTTCAGGTCTTTGTTGTAAAGAGGGCTCGCTGGAAGCGTCTGTCTAGTCCGCCATTTTGGCTCCGCCTCCCCCAAAGCATGTTTGCAAGTATAAGACTTTGCTGTGAAATCCACAAAGAAACCTTTCAGGAAGAATCATGGATATTGTCTCCTGAAAAATAACCATGACGAGTGTCACAATTGCTCTTCTTTGGGGAAGAAAGGGGAGTTTTACTATATGAATAGACAGTCATGCTTTTTTCACCACTGAAAGTTTGAATTCCCGCTGACATCTGAGTGGCCTAAGCACACTTGTCAGTTGCTAGTAGAAGCCAGGGATTGAGGAGACTTTAGTGAGCACTCCTGTTCAGTCCTCCAAAGTTACAGGCAGTGACAGAGCTGTTACTCACATTGCCTCCAGAACCAAGCAGGGGCGCCCCACACATCTGTCAAATGGATTCTACTCTGGCCAATATTTAACCAAGGGAATGCTTAAAACTCTTAAATAACCATTTTAAAATTGATCAGGTGTGCTTAACAGCCCACAGCATGGGAGATTAGAGAGATAGAGAGATACGCTTACAAGTCAAACATGGCATTTACCTATCTTAAACCTTGCTGTATGGGGGCAGTTCTACTCTGTCCTACAGGGTTGCTATGAGTGGGAATCAACTTGACGGCAGTGTGTTTGGTTTGGGCTTTTGGTTTAAACTCTGCAATTGCTCCCACATCTTTTAAATGATGTCCAGAAGCCTGCACCATCTTGCTTCATTGTCCCTTTTCTCTGGCCACAGTCCCTATCCATCTTCCCTGAGGTGGTCTCTCCAAATTTCTATGCATAGCATATCCCAGGTTGCATGTGGAAAGAGAGGTATTATCACTCAGGCTGGTATCTTGGTATCTCTAGCACCACTGTTTCCCAGGATAACATGCCTAAATGCTGATGAAGCAACCGTTTGAGAATTGCATGTTCTACTTTAGTGTGAAAGAACAATAACCTGAGAGAGCCAAGCCAAGATGGCACAACATTTTGCTTTTCTTTTGCCATGCGATTGTCAGGAAGATGGTTGAATGGCTCGAGCTTTCATTAGAAAGTGACTTTACCTTTCATGCAAACATGCAGACACCATTGACTTCCTGATTCTTCTGACAAAATTTTAATTATGCTTCAAAATCCAGGGATTTGGCTGTTTAACAATTTCATTCTCAACCATGCTGGGCTGTTATTTGTGAAATATGTAACACTGTAAGAGAGGCACAATATGCTTTGCAAAAGTATAAATCTAAGGATTAATATTTTAAAGTAAGTCATACATTTAAGTAGGCATTCATTCACTATAAATGTATTAGAAGCCTCTTTGCTAGAGATAGAAAAACGGCAGAGTACACTATATATAGAATTAACATCTCACAAAATAAATTAACACATTCTATCATAAATGGAGGAAGTCTTCAATAAATTCAGAAATGGTTATGTAAAGAATATTGATTAGACCATGACCATGTTACATCTTTAACCCAGATATGTTGGCCTGGGCAGAGATGAGTCTCAGACTGGTGTATAGGGCTAAGGAACATTTGACTCAGAGGAACACTGGTGTCTTGGGAAGATCATCTCTCAATTCAGCTATTTCTTAACTTTCATGGAATACACATTAAAAACAAAGATTTCACTTTGATGACTGAAGTGCTCCTGACCCAAGTCATGTGCATGTGAACGCTGTACAATGAAAATGGAAGACGGAAGAAGAATTGCTACATTTGAATTGTGGTGTTGGTGAATAATATTGAATATACCATGGACTGCCAGAGGAATGAACAAATCAGTGTTAGAAGAAATAAAGCCGAATGCTCCTTAAAAGTGAGGATGGCAAGACTTCTGTTCACTTACTTTGGACATGTCATCAAGAAAGTCAAATCTCTAGAAAAGAACATCATGTTTGGTAAAGCAGAAAACAAAAAACCCAAATCCGTCACCACTGAGTCGATTCCAACTCATAGCAACCCTATAGGACAGGGTAGAGCTGTCCCATAGAGTTTCCAAGGAGGGCCTGGTGGATTTGAACTGCTGGCCCTTTGGTTACTAGCCATAGCACTTAACCACTATGCTACCAGGGTTTCCTTGGTAAAGCAGAAGGTCAGCAAAAATGAGGGACAACTTCCACAAGATAGACTGACAAAACAACCACAACAATGAACTCAAACATACCAGCAATCACGAGGATGACACAGGACCGGGCAATTGTTTTGTTATGTTATTAATAACATTGCCGTACTTTAGAGTTGACTGGATGGCACCAAACAAAAACAACATCACAGAATACACCAGGACTACTTTATTTATTTATTGTGCTTTAGATGAAGGTTTACAGAGCAAATTCATTTCTCATTAAACAATTAATATACATGCTGTTTTTGCCATTGGTTGCCAACCCCACGATATGTCAACACTCTCCCCTTCTCGACCCTCGGTTCCTGATTATCGGCTTTCCTGCCTCCTCCTGTCTTCTTGTCCTTGCCCCTGGATTGGTGTGCTCATTTAGTCCCATTTTGTAATATGGGCCTGTCTAATCTATGGCTGAAGAGTGACTTCAGTACTGAGTTAAAAGAGTGTCCAGGGGCCATAATCTCAGGGTTTCTCTAGCCTCTGTCAGACGAGTAAATCTGGTGTTTTTTTGTGTGTGTGTGTGAGTTAGAATTTTGTTCTACATTTATCTCCAGCTCTGTCCAGGACCCTCTGTTGTGATCCCTGTCAGAACAGTTGGTGGTAGTAGCTGGGTACCACCTAGTTGTGCTGGACTCGGTCTCATGGAAGCTGTGGTAGTTGTAGTTCATTAGTCCTTTGGGCTAATCTTTGCCTTGTGTCTTTGGTTTTCTTCATTCTCCCTTGCTCCCAAAGGGCTGAGACCAGTGGAGTGTTTAGATGGCCACTCACAAGCTTTTTAGACCCCAGATACTACTCACCAAAGTAGAATGTAAAACATTTTCTTTATAAACTATGTTACGCCGATTGAGCTAGATGTTCCCCAAGACCATGGTCCCCAGCCCTCAGCCCAGTAATTCATTCTCTCAGGTAGTTTGGATGTATCTATGAAACTTCCATGACCTTGCCTTGGTCAAGTTGCACTGGCTTCCCCAGTATTATGTACTGTTTTACCCTTCACCAGAATTACCACTTATCTATTGTCTATTTAGTGTTTTCCCCTCCCCACTCCTCCCATTCCTTGTAAACATCAAAGATGTTGCAATTTATCTTGATAATGACTCTGATAGGAGAAGCACATAGCACAGACTTGCATGCATTGAGGCACAGAGGAGAAACAGAATGCACGATCATTGGCGAAATTTAAGGTAGAAACAGTAACCAGGGGTCAGGTTATAAAGGACTTTGTAGCACCACTTAGCAGTTTGGAATTTATCCTGAGGGCAGTAGATGCCCCTTAAAGTGTTTAAACTAGATGAATAACTTGCAGTTTGTATTCTGTACAGTTCATTCTGGAAGCCATGTGGAGAAGGATTGGAATAAGAGAACACTAGAGATGCCGTAATGAGATACAGGGTAGGTAGAAATCTGTCCCTGACAGCTAGGAAGAGTCCAGCTAGGAAATTAGAGGCATTTGGTCCTGTAGATAAGCCCTAAGAGATGCCCTACAATGGAAGAGCATGCAGATACCACCCCCTTACTAGAAGAACTTTTTATTATCTGATAAAGAACATATGTGGAGTCCAGAAGAAGTTGTGAAACATTGCTTTCACCAGGACTATTTTAACAACTTCCATACTTCATTGTTTGATTTGTTTTGAGTTCTTCCTCTCTAGGAGAGAATTTGAATCTGTTGGCAATTGAACGTGAGACATATAAAGATCTATCTGGCATGCTTTATGACTGATGAGAATAAATGTGGCAAAATTGCAGCAGTGCTCTTAATATAAGTGGCCCAATGCCCTACTGTGTGATTAGAAAGAAACCCAGAGTGTCCTTGCACCCTGCTTCCTCATTATTTCCTGTGCTGCATATGTGGTGGGGACGAATTTGTGCCTTGGCAGAGTTTCCATGTCCTACACCCTCTTTAGGCAGGGCCTGCTCTGCTCTGGGGCTGAGGCTTTGGTCACCCTTTGGTTCTGCTGGGGGCTGTCACTCAGGTCCCAGAGCACGAGCTGTGTTCCTGGCTGCTGATGCACTGCATCCTCTTCGGGCAGCAAATTAGTTGTTTGCTCTTTCTAGGTATTGTTTTAATGAGAAACTTTTCAGGAGGTGTTTCTTTCTGAACTACTGAGTGGATAGACCTGAAAAGCCTTAGAGAGAAGGGGTGGTAATGGCAGGTTGTGGGTGCCGGTGCTGGACAGGAAGGAGAATGGTCAGGAAATATTTATATCATCTGAGACCCCTGCACCTACTGATCCCATGCCATGCTAGTCAAGTTGGTCACGTCTGCCTTTTTTCTTTTTTTTTAAATAACATTATACTGTGCTTTAGATGAAAGTTTACACAGTAAATTATGTTTCCCTTTAACAATTTTCATACAAATTGTTCCATGCCATTGGTTACAATTTTAACATTGTGTCTGCATTCTCATCATTTTCATTCTTTTTCTTCTGTTTCCATTGATCCGGCTTTTCTTCCCCTCCTTGCCCTCTCATCTTTTCTTTTGGGTAAATGTTGACTGTTTAGTTTCATATAGTTAATTGTTTAAGGGAGCACATTACTCACTGTTGATATTATTTATTTTATACGCCAATCTATTATTTGACTGAAAGGTGGTCTGCAGAAATAGCTTCAATTCCTAGTGCAAAGGGTATCTTAGGGCAATATTCTTGGGGGTTCCTCTAGTCTCTATCAGTTCAGAAAGTCTGACATTTTTTTAGGAATTTGAATTTTGTTCTACATTTTTCTCCGATTCTATGTGGGACCTTATATTGTGTCCCTGGTCAAAATGGTCAGTGGTGGTAGCTGGGCATCCTCTAGTTCTTCTGGTCTCAGGTTAGAAGATGCTGTGGTTTGTGTGCTTTATTAGTTCCGTAGACTAGTTTCTTCTTTGAGCCTTTGAGTCCCTTCATTCTCTTTTGATTCATAAAAGACCAATAGATGTATCTTAGATGGCCACTTGCAAGCTTTTAAGACCTCAGATGTTACTCACCAAACTAGTATGTAGAACATTATCTTTGTGAGCTATGATATGCCAAGAGACTAATCTGTCCCCCTGAAATTATTGTTCCAAATCCTTTAACAGAAAACCAACGCAGTGAGTTGTTTGGACATGTCTAGAAAGCGTCTGTAACTGTACCCCCTATGTGGTTTGTTACATATTTGGCTACATATGCAGCACGCACAAATGTGTATATACTTATGCCTACATATATATCTTTACCTGCACCTCATTTACTCTCATATGCCTGTCTATACACATATATGCATCCATATATACCTATGTAGCCACTCACATATATTTTGATTGTTTTGACTGTTGCAAATTTGTATATGTTATAGCATTTACTGAAATAGTCCCTTTTTGTTGTGTACTCTTAATGTCTTTATTTAATTTGGTCAAGTTGTGCTGACTTCATCCATATTTGAGATTGCCCTTCCCATCACCAAAAATAACAAGTGTCTACTATCTAGAAAGTGATTCCCGTTCCTTTTCCCTTCCATCCCTGGTAACCATCAAAGAACTTTGCTTTCTGTGTGTATATCTATTCTTGACTTTTTGTAACAGTAAGACCAAAAAAATTTGTCTTTTTGTGGTTGACTTATTTCACTAGCATAATGTCTTCCACATTCACCCATGTTATAAGATGTTTAACAGACTCCTCATTATTCTTTATAGCTCTGTAGTATTCCATTGTATATATATACCACATTCTTTTTTATCCATTCATCTACTGCCAGGCGCTTAGGTTGTTTCCATCTTTTTACTTAGTGAATAGTGCTGCAATGAACATAGGTATGCATACGTCTATTCATGTCACTGCTCTTATATCTCTAGGATATTGTCTTAGTCATCTAGTACTGCTATTACAGAAATACCACAAGTGGATGCCTTTAACAAAGAGAAAATGCCTACTACACAGTCTAGTAGGTTACAAGTCCAGATTCAGGGCTTTGGCTCTAGGGGAAGGCTTTCTCTCTCTCTGTCGGCTCTGGAGGAAGATCTTTGTCCTCAATCTTCCCCTGGTCAAGGAGCTTCTAAGGGTCCAGTGACCCCGAGTCCAAAGGATGTGCTCTGCTTCTGGTGCTACTTTCTTCGTGGTATGAAGTCCCCAACTCTCTGCTTGCTTCCCTTTCCTTTTATAGATAAAAGGTGGTACATGCCACACTCCAGGAAAACTCCCTTTACCTTGGATCAGAGAGGTGACCTGAGTAAGGGTGGTGTTACAATCCCACCCTAATCCTCTCAACATAAAATTGTAATAACAAAATGGAGGACAACCACACAATACTGGGAATCATGGCCTAACCAATTTGATACTCACATTTTTAGGGGAACATAATTCAATCCATGACCTAGGAGATTGCTGGATTATAAGGTATTTCTATTTCCAGCTTTTTGAGGAAGTGCCATACTGTTTCTATAGTGGTTGTGCCATTTAACAATCCCACACTTTTTTTTACTTTTTAACCTGGGTTGTTGTGATTGTTTACAAGCATTTGTTCTTATAGGATGAACGCTGTGCTTGGAGCTGGGCTTAAAAGATAACAAAAGGCAATCTATTGTCTTCATAGACCTCCTAGCATTTAACACTCTCCATCAAGTGGACATCCCATAATCTTTTCCATGGACTCCTCTGAAGTCACCCCCTGAACATTAAGATCTCTGTTTTTATACCTTTTAGTGATATATTTCAAAGAAGCAATGATTCTTAGATATATTTTAATTTTCTGTAGTAGTTTATTTTAATTAACATGCAGCTACTTCCTAAAATTTCTACAGTGTAGCCTAAAGTATATCTTGGAGTCAATATATCCTAGAGAATTAAGGACAGAGGTCTCGGAATCAAATGTCCTGGTTTTTATCCTAATTAACTAGCTCTGTGACCTTAAGTAAATTACATAATTTCATTTTTCCTCAAATATAAAAGAGTGATGATAAAAGTTCCTGACTGCTGGGCTGATTTTATAGTGTCTGCTCTTGATACTGGTACAAAGTAGGCATACTCCGAATGTTTGCTTGAGGCAAAGCCTTCAATGTTAAGCACAGGTAGCAATTACTTGGTTCCCTTTTTAGCCATGATTGGTCCATCATTAATCTGGACTTGGTCAATGTTTCTGTATTGGGTCAAGCATAACCTTCCATTAATTTCAGTCATAAATTCTTCCCTCATATTTTATGGTAAAAAAAATGGTAGGTAAAAAAAAAAAAATTTTTTTTTTTTTAAGAGTGCTGTCTTTTCTGCATATCAGCTTTTAAAATGCATGAAGGCAGCTATCTTACCCCATGGGTTTTGATCCTTCTGGAATAAATAGACTCAGCTATTTCAAAGGAAAAAAATGTCAGGTCTTGAAGCCATTCTGCCGTCCTCTTCTTCCTCCATATACAATCTGGTTTATCAGTGCCTTGTTAAAGTATGTCGCCTGGGATATTCTAAGTATACTTAGAAGCACCAAGTGTATTTGAACTTCTATTAATTTCCCCCAAGACCGTATTGGAGCCCTGGTAGGGAAGTGGTTATAAGCTCAGGCTGCTAACCAAAAGGTTGGCAGATCAAATTCCCCAGCTGCCCCATGGAAACCCTATGGTGCATTTCTACTCTGTCCTGTGGGGTTGCTATGAGTCGGAATTGACTTGATGGCATACAACACCAACAAGAGCTAGATCATATTGGCTTTTCAGCACTCTGAAAAGCACTTGATGTTATAAAGTGAGGTTTATGTTACCTAAAAACTGCTAAAGTTTTTCACACTCTTGCTTATTTTTCACTTGTGCAATTGATTTTTTGAACGTACACAGTGGATTTACTCTCATCTTGATTAAATTGCAATGTTTAGATATAATCTGTAAAGTTATTAGATTTATTAGATTTGGCTATGTAATTTCAATGCACTGAGAAATTTTGGATCTCTGATTTCATTCTATATATTTCTGTCAGCTTTCCGTCATTCTTAAAGGTTACAAGTATGCCATATGCCTTTATTATGTCATTTATAAAAATGTTTCCAACTTCTAGTTAAATGTGGTAAATTAAATAGAATGATTTCTTTCTGGTTATTTCTGAAACCTTGGTAAAATGGCAGTTAAGGAAGAAAAACATATGAACCCATAGGGCAAAGAGAATGACAGGGGAGATATATTAGCCTGTTTTTGGAAGATAAACAGTGAATGAAAGCATGACAACTGACTTAGAGTAGAGGAAGCTGAAATATAACTGTTTGAAGAGTTATAACTGTTTGATTGGCAATGAGAAACAACCTGATTTCTGCTGCAGCATCCTAGAAAGGCTCTGGAACTGGAGCATGAGATTTCCTGGGAGGCTGGGGGCAGACTGGGCACCAGAAAATAGGAGAATCATTTAAATTCCACCAAAGGACAAGTCGGACTTTCAGATCATCTTCCACATCTCATCCATACTGGTGATGACCCTTCCACCTGACTGATACACACAGTAAGAATGTTTATATTCTGGAGACAATGAATCAAGGAAGTTCACAATTAAGGGTGGAGACAAGGTGCCATACCGAAAGCTGAAGCATGAAGTTAAAACAAGCAAATGGAGTGGTGAAACCGCCACCCCCACCACCCAATTTCTTGCTCAGGTTCAGAATGTTGTAGAGAGATTCTTATCTCCAGAAAGAAGATTGGACGATTCCTCTCTGGACCACTGACCACCACAAGAGAAAAAGCTCAGAGACTTTGATGCATAAAGCATCCACGAGCCTTCCAGTGCCTCAGTCAGACATGAATGAACAGCCGAGAAATACCAGAGATCTCCAGCATGAAAGGCGGGGACCACTAAAAATAAAAATAGAAGTATAAAAGAAGGCTAACTCCATGAAAAACCAGAAAACTACAAATACAAGAATAACATTTTAAATATATCTTTATGATGCTGGAAGCTATGTCACCAGTATTTCAAATACCAGTAGGGTCCCCCATAGTGGATATAAAACAGACTAGGAAGAGAGGTCTGGTGATGTACTTCTAAAGGCTGGCCAATAAAAACCCTATGGATCACAATAAAACATCTAGTGCTACAAGATGAGTTTTCTAGATTGGGAAAGCCCTCAAAATACATGATGATTATGAAGGTGGCACAGGACCAGGTAATGTTTTGTTTTGTTTTACATGATGTCACCATGAATTGGAGTCAACTCAATGGCAATTAATAACAACAAAAATTTCTAAATAATATATATCTATCTATCTATATTTTTTTATCTATATTATCCAAAGAGGGGTGAAAATATACATTTAATCCACAAAACATGTAAATACAGGATGCTATAAAAAGGAAAAAAAGAAGCTTAATAAGAAAGAAAAAAAAGAGTTCTTGCAAATTAAAATATGTAATAGCAAAATTTTAAAATACACTACAAAAATTGAATCTTAACAAAAATTCCCATAGAAATTTGAACAAAAAGACAAACTACGTAACACAAATGGTTAGTAGTAGTTCCACAAAGAGAACAAAGAAAAAAGATGAGATTAACTGAATGGTAACTCTCAAGTCGTTTCCAACTCATAGGGACAACAAAATGAAACATTGCCTGGTCCTGCACCATCCTCACAATTGTTGTTATGTTTGAGACCATTGTTGCAACCGCTCTATTAATCTGTCCATCTTTTTCACTTTACCAAGCATAAAGTCCTTCTTCAGGGACTAGTCCTTTTGATAACAGGTCCAAAGTATGTGAGATGTAGTCTCACCATCCTTGCTTCTAAGGAGCATTCTGGTTATATTCCTTCCAAGACACATTTGTTCATTCTTTGGCAGTCCGTGATATAGTCAATATACTTCAACAACACCATAATTCAAAGGTGTCAATTCTTCTTCTCTCTTATTCATTGTCCAGCTTCCAAATGCGTATGAGGCGATTGAAAACAATATGTCTTGGGTCAGGCGCACCTTAGTGTTCAGTGCTGTTTAACACTTTAAAGAGGTTATTTTGCAGCTGATTTGCCCGATGCGATGCATCTTTTGATTTCTTGACTGATGCTTCTATGGATGTTCATTGTGGATCCAAGTAAAATGAAATCCTTAACAACCTCAAGCTTTTCTCCATTTATCTTGATGTTGCTTATTGGTCCAGTTGCGAGAATTTTTGTTTTTCTTACTTTGAAATGTAATCCATACTGAAGGCTGTAGTCTTTGATCTTCATCAGTAAGTGCTTCAAGCCCTCTTCACTTTCAGCAAGCAAGGTTGTGCCATCTGCTACCATCCTTCAATCCTGATGCAGTGTCTTTCTTCATATAGTCCAGTTTCTCAGCTTATTTGCTTAGCATACAGATTGAATAAGTATGGCGAAAGGACACAAGCCTGGCGAACACCTTTTCTAACTTTAAACCACTCAGTATCTACTTCTTCTGTTTGAACAACTGCCTCTTGATCTACGTACAATTTCCCCAGTAGCACAATTAAGTGTTCTGGGATTCCCATTGTTCTTAATATTATCCATAATTTATGATTCACTCAGTTGAATGCCTTTGCATAGTCAATAAAACGCAGGTAAATGTCTTTGCGGTATGCTCTGCTTTCATCCAGGAACCATCTGACATTAGCAATGACATCTCTGGTTCCATGTCCTCTTCTGAAGCCAGCTTGGATTTCTGGCAGTTCCCCATGGATGTACTACTGCAGCTGCTTTTGAATGATCTTCAGCAAAATTTTATTTGCTTGTGACATTAACTATATTGTTCAATAATTTCCGCATTAGGTGGGATCACCTTTCTTGGGAATAGGCATAAATACGGACCTCTTCCAGTCAGTTGGTCAGATAGCTGTCTTCCAGATTTCTTGGCGCAGACAAGAGATCACTTCCAGCACTGTATCTATTTATTGAAACATCACAATTGGCATTCTGTCAGTTTCTGGAGCCTTTTTGCTTTCCAATTCCCTCAGTGCAGCTTCGACCTCTTCCTTCAGTACCATTGGTTCCTGATCTTATGCTACCTCCTAAAATGGTTGAAAATCAACTAATAATTTTTGGTACAACTACTCTGTGTATCCTTTCCATCTTCTTTTGATGCTTCCTGAGTCATTTAATATTTTCCCTGTAGAATCCTTCAGTGTTGCAACTCAAGTCTTGAATTTTTTCTTCAGTTCTTTCAGCTTGAGAAATGCCAATCGTGTTCTTCCCTTTTGGTTTTCTATTTCCAGGTCTTTGCACATGTCATAATAGCATTCACTTTGTCTTCTTGAGCTGCCCTTTGAAATCTTCTGTTCAACATTTTTACTTCATTATTTCTTCCGTTTTCTTTAACTATTCAGTGTTCAAGAGCAAGGTTCAGAGTCTCTTCTGACATCCGCTTTGGTCTTTCTTTCCTGACTTTTTAATGGTCTCTTGCCTTCTTCATGCATGATGTCCATGATGTCATTCCACAACTAGTCTGTTTTTTAGTCATTAGTGGTCAGTGAGTCAAATCTGTTCTAGAGGTGGTCTCTAAATTCAGGTGGGATATACTCAAGGTAGTACTTTGGCTCTAGTGGATATTTTCTAATTTTCTTCAACTTCAACTTGAACTTGCATACGAGCAATTGATGGTCTGTTCCACAATTGGCCCCAGGCCTTTTTCTGACAGATGATGCTAAGTTTTTCCGTCTTGTCTTTCCACAGATGTAGTCGTTTCCATTCCTGTGTATTCCATCTGGGAAGGTCCACCCGTATAGTCACCATTTATGTTGCTGAAAAAAGTGCATTTACAATGAAGAATTCAATGGTTTTGCAAAATTCTATCATGCGATCTCCAGCATTGCTTCTATCATCAATGCCATATTTTCCAACTACCGACCCTTCTTTGTTTTCAACTTCCAGTGTCCAATCATCAGTAATTATCAGCATGTCCTTACTGCATGTTCCATCAATTTCAGACTGCAGAAGTTGGTAAATTTCTTCATCTTTAAAAAAAAAAAAAAAAAAATTTTTTTTTTGGCCTTAGTAGTTGGTACGTAAATTTGAATAATAATCGTGTTAATTGATCTTCCTTGTAGGCATATGGATATTATCGTATCACTGACAACATTGTACTTCAGGATAGATCTTGAAATGTTCTGTTTAATGATAAATGCAGTATCATTCCTCTTCAAGTTGTCACTCCTGGTACAGTAGACCATGTGATTGTCTGATTCAAAATGGCCAATACCAGTCCACTAACATCTAGGATATTGATGGTTATGCATTCCATTTGATTTCAGACGATTTTCTATTTTCCTAGATTCATACTTTGTAAGTTCCACTTTCTGATTATCTATGGATGTTTGCAGCTGTTTTTTCTCATTTTGAGTTTTGCCATATCAGCAAATGAAGGTCCTAAAATTTTGACTCGATCCACTTCATTAAAGGCAACTCTACTTTGAGGATGCAGCTCTTCCCCAGTCTTCTTTTGAGTGCCTTCAATCTGAGGACCTCATCTTCCAGCACTATAGAATTAGAATTAGATTAAAAACAAAAAAAAGACAATGAGAATGTGAATATATATATATATATATATATATATATATATATATATACATTTTTTTTTCTCAAAACATTACCAGAGGATATATTCTTGACGGAAACCCTGGTGGCGTACTGGTTAAGTGCTACTGCTGCTAACCGAAAGATCTGCAGTTCAAATCCACCAGATGCTCCTTGGAAACTCTATGGGGGCCGTTCTACTCTGTCCTATGGTGTCGCTATGAGTCGGAATCGACTCTACGGCACTGGGTTTTTTGGTTTTATATTCTTGTCACAGGAAGGCATAGACCAAGAAAGCAAAAGCCATGGAAATAGCTGATCTAGCGTATCTCTGTTTCAAGCTGTGGGTTGGACTCGGTCCTGCTCCATGTATATTTACTCTGGATCACAGAGTGAAGAGAGAAAAAGGGAAGGGGAAACAGCAGGGGAAGATCTTCCAATGACTGATTACAATAGTGCAAGAAGAAAAGCTCCTTCATGCACACCAACCCCTCTGAATGTCAGGTCTACTAGCAACCCACCAATCCAGTGTTTCTCATCAGGGCAGTTTTATCCCCTCCTGGACATTTGAGTGCATTGGTGGTTCAGTGTAAAATTTTCACGTCCCATGCAAAGACTGGGTTCAATTTCTGGCCAATGTCCTTCAAGGGCAACAACCACCTGTCTGTCAGTGAAGGCTTGCATGATGCTGTGATGCTGAACAAATTTTAGTGGAGCTTCCTGACTAAGACAAACTAAGAAGAAAGGTCTGGCAATCTACTTCCAAAAAAATCAACCAGTGAAAAACTAATGGATCACAATGGTCTAATCCTGTTGTTCACGGGTTCAGCATGAGGTGGGGACCAAACTGATGGCAGCTAAGAATAACAACTGGCACATTTGGCAATGTCTAGAGACATTTTTGATTGTCATAATTGAAGGACAGGGACGCTACTGGTATCTAGTGGGTAGAACTAGGGAAGCCGTTAAACATCAGCCCTCAACAACAAAGAACTATTCAGCACAACTGCAATAGTTGAGTATCTGCACGTTTACCAAATCAAGTCTCATAGACAAGCCCAAAGTCAACGGGTGAGGAAGAACAATCTACCTTGTTAGGCCGAGGGTGTAGATGTATGCTACTGCTAAAAGATTGAAGAATTGGATGAATAATTTCATCTACCACATCAGTGAATAATAAAAAGAAATTTCCTATCAAATTATGTGGACAATAAGAAATGGGTGTGGCCTTTGTTTCCTAGGAGGGAAGCTAGTGATTATTATTATTTTTTCATTGATTCTAAAATCCAAACTTCTTTTTTCCTTCTAACAACTGTGAAGTAACAGTGGGCCTTATATTCCATGTGATTTAAGAAAATATTGTGATATATTTTAATCGGCAGGGTTTTTTTTTTTTTTAACTATTATTACATTGGAAGTTTAAATAATGTTGCCATTGATGGTGTTTAGATTTGATGAAACACATTGCTGTTGTTGTTATTAGGTACTGGTGAGGCTATTTCTACTATTAGTGACCTCATGTGACAGAATAGACAGATTTAGGAATGGAGCTTGTTGTTAACCTGGGGGCTGTTTTTACAATGAAATTGTAGAGCGAGAAGTAGAATGCTTATATCAATGTTTTGTGAATAGATTCCTTCATTTGCTGATGGACAGCAGAACACAGTCAGGAGAAGGTGGGGGACAATGCCGAGAGGTAAAATAATTAACAGTGTTCAGCCTACATTTTATAAATTACAATAGATATTGGTAAAAATAATAAACACCTAATTTTCATTCCTCTTTCTGCTTCTTAGTAAAATGCCCAAAGCAAACTTTCAAAGCATCCATTTAAGTAAACCATGAAGCAGTTTGGAAAGTGTACCCAATCTAAGAAAAAAAAAAAGTCAGCTAAGCATAGCATACACTGGCTAATCATTGGCATTAACTTAGTACTAAATAATTGTGTAATCTTGGATAAATTATTGATGTTTTCTGTTTCATCACTGTGAATTGAAGCTATCTTCAGCTTAACATTCAATGGTTTGGTAGGTGGATAACTGTGGGGAGCTGATAATTTTATTTTTCATAGATGCACCTTATTGGGCATTTCATAGGTGTTATGAATTGAATTGTGTACCCCAAAACGTATGGGAGCACCATCTACTCTATAACATATGTGATCAGCATGAGTCAGAATCAACTGGATGGCAACTGGTTGGATCCGGTTTTGGTGCCTGCATATATGACCCCATTTGGATATAATGTTTTTACTCTGTTATGTTAATGAGGTCATACCAGAGTAAGGTGGCTATTAAGCTTAGTCACTTATGAGTTATAAAAAGACCAGAATTGACACAGAGACACACAAGGGAGAGAATGATGCCACCTGAGGACGGTCTACAAGGCAAGGAGCCAAGGAACACCAGGAGATACCAACAAGGAAGGAATCAACAGACAAGACCCAGATTTGGACTTTCAGCCTCCAGAACTGTGAGAAAATAAATTGCTGTTCTTTAAAGCCACCACTTGTGGCATTTGTCTTACAACAAGCTTAGTCAGATATTAGGTCACAGAATTTTTGTTCTTGTTCTCTCATTTGCAAAATGCAGATACTGATTTCTGTGTTGTAAATCATACATTACATAGAATACAAAGGGACTTACCACGTCTGCACAGAGAACATACTTGGTTAAGTGCTGCTAAGGTAGATCTCACATGACGTTAGGTCTCTGGCAACTCTGAACTAAGTTTAGTGGTCTGACTTTTTGTTTTCTTGTAGGGCTTGAGCTTAATGCACATTTTCCTTTGGTTATATAAACACAGCAGGCTCATCACTGTAGCCCTTTTGGGGTCAGAAACCCACTCATAAGGTGATGTTGAAGTCAGCATTTGTAAAGGGAGGTAAAAATCTTGTAAAATATTTTACAAAGACAAATGAGTCACACTTGAATATTTATTTCTCAGGAGCAAAATTTACATCAACATTCCATTAAAAGTTGCTCTAAGCACTTTATATATGAGTTAATATTAAAATACAGTATTTCTGTATAATCTAAATTGTTATGAATATAAATACATATTATTGTAAATAGACCAGAGGAAGTTGACTGTATTTATAAAGGGGAAATCACGTAACAATAACCTCCTATTAACATGTTGTGCAAGAAAAAGAATTCTATATTACTATGGTAAAAGAGCAAGAATACATGTAGCTATGGAAGATAAGAGAAGTCATAGGTGGGAGTCACAGGAAGCTGCCTGTCTGCACTCTTGACTAATGTCCCATCCTTATCTTAGGTTGGTGTCTTCCCAAGCAGATCAACTTCGTATCGAGCACATCTGTTTCTGAGTTATCATTTTAAGATTGACCGTGACTTGTATCATCTGGCTTTCCAACTAGATATGGGGGGCTGTGGGTGCTTACCAATTAGGATTTACAATTTGTTTTAAATAAAGCTCAGGGCCTTGGCCGCAGAAGCTGAGGGCTATTGCAGCAAGTATCTGCTCTCTGCCAGGGTTATTCCCTCTATGAGTTTGCCTGCATTTTCTGTTTTTCAACTGAGTTACCATTAGGTGCAACGCATAATCCTGGCATTGTGGGGGTTAGAGGAGCCATACTGTGAAATCAAATGACATACTACATTGGGCAAATCTGTTGCGAAAGGCCTCTTTAAAAAGTTAAAAAGCAAAGATGTCACTCTGAGGACTAAGGTGTGCCTGATCCAAGCCATGGTATTTTCAATCACCTCATATGCATGCAAAAGCTGCACAATGAACAAGGAAAACCAAAGAAGAACTGATGCATTTGGATTATGGTGTTGGCTAAGAAAGAATAAATGCATTTGAATTATAACATTGACTAAGAAAGAATTGATGGCTTTGAATTATCGTGTTGGTGAAGAAAATTGAGTATACCGTGGACTGCCAGAAGAACAATCAAATTAGTTTTGGAAGAAGTAAAGCCAGAATGTTTCTTTGAAGGGAGGGTGGTGAGACGTCATCTTATGTACTTTGCACGTGTTATCAGGAGGGATCAGTCCCTGGAGAAGGGCATCAAGACAGGTTAAACAGTAAGTCATCAAAAAAGAGGAAGACCCTCGACAAGATGGATTGACACCGTGACTGCAGCAATAGGCTCAAGCATAGCAGTGATTGTGAGGACCGAGCAGCAGTGTTTTGTTTTGTTGTACACAAGGTTGCTATGGGTCAGAATCGACTCAATGGCACCTAACAACAGCAACATTGTGATTATTGTAATATAGCCCCAAATTCTTGAGAACAGTTTTTTGATTGATTTATCTAAAACCCCTGCAGGTTGCCTGCTTAAGAATGAAGACCCCAATAACTGAAGGTTGTGTTAAGGAATACTTGTTCTTTAGGGTTTCTTTCAAATTTCAGGGGATATGGTAAAGCTATGGTGGCCTGATATTGGCCATATCATCATTATCAAGCTCCAGGCTGGGTCCAGAAGTGGTGTGGCACTGAATGGGGAGGAAGGTCACCTGGTGTAAATGCTAATCACCTGTGAGTTCTTCATCACAATAACAAGACAGTGTTTGACCAAAAAGTGGACGGCACAGCCTAGCCAAGTTGACACATAAAATTAACCATCATAGTGCTTACATCCAGTAAAACTTTAAAATCAGTATTTTTCTCATATGAAGGCCAAGTACTGAGGTCCCTTCACTTTCCAGAGCTGAATTTTATTTATGTATCTGACAGATGGGGTGACTGCCTGCCTTCTGAGTTTTCTGATGGAAGAATTTTCGTAAGAAAAAAAGGCAACTATTTATAGAATAATTAATTCCTGCTGAGAAATGCCCACAATTCTTTCTTTTATTTTGGTAAGTAAATTATTTTAGCTGTATTGTATGGTGCATGGACTGTACTTGTGACTATTACTGGCTCCCATGCAAGAGGGATTTCTCAATTTCTCCAACTGAAGAAACCCTGAAGCACATTCTGTTTTATATTCCAAAGGCAACAGTCTGAGTTGACAGTCTGGATTAATGCAACTTTCAGCATCCATCCCAGGAGATTAGCAAATTGTAGGGAAACTGTGATTGGCAGATAAAACATTACTATCTGAGGTGCTGAAATTGACACCTGGTGGATAGATTTCTTTTCTATGTCATTGCTTATAAAATTCCCATAGATAAAAACTAATAAAGAGCTTGCTTTTTTATTTTTGCTTGGCTTTACCAAATGTACTGCAACTAGCCATCATCAAGTTATTGCTTTACAGTAGCCCTAAATTAAGCAACTGATTACAAATTTCTTAATTTTATGCAGCATATTTTCTTCTCACTTTTTTTTTTTTCTAAACAAGAATTGGGAATTAGAGTCATGGGACTAGGCTGTCAGTACTGGCTAGATGTTAAGTAGAGACAGACCTATATTGTTTCTATACCTCTGGGGAGCTTCAAGGGAGGACAGAGTTGCATCCATTAAATATCTGTATTACTCAGAAGAAGAATAGGATTCTGTCTGGTCATCCCCATGAGATATCCACATTTGTATTGCTTCAATCTCCCTCCTGTGGTTCTTTGGGGAAACATGAAAAATACAATATATCATCTTTCTGTCCTGGTTATATAATCACACAGAGCATCAGTTTTATTCATTCATTCATTCATTCAACAAATAAATATAAGCACCTACTGTGTATCAGGTGTTGTCACAGGCCCTGGGGATGAGAAATGAATAAAACAAAGACTTTGCTATTGGTATTCAGTGGGTAGAAGAGATAAAGTGGAAATGGCAAAAAATAAAAAGGGTAACAGTGGATAGAGAGGGAGGGAGAAAGTGATTTCATATATACAGCATTCAGGGACTTCCTCTCTCATGCACTGATCTTTGAGAAGATACTTGTAAGAAACAAGGAAATCAATCAAGCTGATATATAGGGAAAAGTTTTCAAGCCAATATACCATAACCTGCAAAGGCCCTGAGGCAGAAGAGTCCATGGTATATTTGTGGAACAGCAAGAAAGCCACTGTGGCTGAGACAGAATAATGAAGAGACAGGGTAGTGGGGGAGAAGGTCAAAGGGTCAGTAAGGCCTGTCGTGAGGGCACTGTAGATCACAGTGAGGACTCGGTTTTGTTCTGAGAGCTGTTAGATGTTATTGAGCATAGCTAATTCCTGTTTTCAAAGAATTCATCTGACTTTGGTGATGAGAATAAGCTTAGTGGGCTAGGAAACCAGTCTGGAAGCATCTTGCATGTCTAGGTGAGAGATGATAACAGGTTGGCCCAGTTGAGATGGAGATGGTATCAAGCGGACAGACTCTGGACTTATTTTGAAGGTAGAAATGAAAAAATGTGCTGAAGGCTTGGGGGTAACATGAGAAAAAAAAGATAAAGAATAACTCTAACTTTGTTGTGTAGACCCTTGCCTTGGGCAACTTTGTAGAAATATCTCAGGCTTTGGAGTAAGAAAAAGATAAAAGTTTTACTAACATCTGAGTGACTGTGGATGGTTACCTTAAACATAATGAGTCTTAGTTTCTTTAAAGTTACACCAGTGATAATAATATCTAACACATTACTGTACTTTTAGGGTTTAAATTAAGAAATAACCATAACTGTGTTAAACCTTTTATATTTACATCTCAGTTTGCGCAACCACGCTATGAGGAAAGTTATGTTAACCCAATCCTGTGGATGAGGAAACTAAACGTTATAGAGATTATGGAATTTGCCCAAGGTAAAAAAAAAAAAAAAAAAATTTTTTTTTTTTTTTAATACAGAGGTAAGTCTGAGATTAGAAACCAAGTACAGGAGGTCCCCGGGTTACAAACAACCAGACAACACGTACTTAAGAACAGACAGAAAACTTTGAGTTAAATACAATCATTCTCATTTACAACATGCACATGCACTACTTTGTGATGCTTTTGAAAACAGTGCGGGGTTTGGAAGTGTTTCTTAAGTGCTTTAAATGCATAGAAAGGTAAAAAGTATACTATATACTAAAACAAGCATTTGATTAACTGGCGCTAAATAAGAACCATAAGTACCTCTTCCAATTTACCTACAATTTTGACTTAAAAACAAACTTAGAAACTGTACTTGTTTGCAACCCAGGGACTGCCTGTATGTTTGACACCAGAACCAAAGTCCCCAAATATTATGTTAACAACCACAAGAAACAGTTATTTTAATAATATAAACAGCTAACATCATAAGGTATGCCAGCCCTTTTCTTAAATACATATGTTATTTCCTTTTAATTTTTACAGCTCCCTATCATGTTCACATATAATCTTCATTTTACAAATGTATAAGTAGAGGCTCAGAGAGGTTAGGTAACTTGTCCATATCACACAGCTAATCAGCTAGAATTTGTTAAAGCCTGGATTAAAACTTGAGTCGATCAAACAACACACAGTTGGCTACTTTACCAATGCCAAGCTGTCTCCTTACCCTAAGAGGTTCAGTGTGTATCCCTCCTCCCAATGTATGTGAGTGTGAGGGAGCTCACTGCGGGGTGGCTGAATGAGGAGATTGAGAACCCCCATAGCTCTGAGGAGCATCGAGTCCCCAAATATTAAAGACGCCCTGAAATAAGCAGGGACTAACAACTTGAATTCTCTGGGAGAGTTCCCTGAAGTTAATATTGCAAGATGTTAGTCTGCTTCTCCCTCTATCAATAGAACTCACTGCATTTTAAAATTGCTTTTCTTTTTCAGAGATAAAGAAGTACTTATCAGCATGCATGCTTTTGCAATTCATAAGTACTCTCCTTTCACCAGCAAAGCCAATCATTTCATGTGGAGAGAAAATAAAAAAATGCAGGTAAAAGTTGGCTATTGTTGGATTTTTTTCCTCCTCTTAGAGAGATGAGAGCCAAAAAACAAAACAAAACAAAAAAGCACTATTTGAAAGGCAAAATCTGACTGATTTGGAGGATAATGAAGAAGAAAATGTAATTTATTATCAAATAACAGTGATGGATTGGTTTCCTTTTGTTTCAGCCTCTGTCCTTCTAAAGCCCCAATATAAATCCAACTGAACGTTTTTTCAAGGATTTTGTAGTTTCTGTTGCTATAATTTGGTCAAAAGCTCAAAGGAATTCAATCAGCCTTTTTATCACCCTAGTTGTAGAAAAGCAGAGATTTAAGGCAGCTCTTTTTATTCTAGTGATAGTACTGGGCAGAAGGTCTCTTTACAACTGTCCTTGGTCAGTTGGGATGAAGAAATCTATTTGTTCTGTTGGTGAAATGCAAAGCATTTGTGACCTACAGGACTGTTTATATGCCTTTCATGTCACTGTGGAATAGATCATAAAGAGAACAGCTACCAGGTTATGATGTCCTGATTTCCAGAAAGCAGCAAGTACAGACATTTGTTGGACACGCTCCATGTGCCTAAACACTTGGCTAAGCATTTATATATACTAATTTAACACTCACTCCAGAGCAAGGAAGCTCTGGCCATTTCCATTTCTGAGACGTGGAAACAGAGCCTCAGAGAATAGAAGATGTTTAAAACATGTATCTAATGTATGGTGGCTAACACCCCTCCATCAGTTTGTCATACTGCGGTGGCTTGTGTATGATGCTGGAAGCTATGCCACTGGCATTTCAAATACCAGCAGGGTCCTCGATGGTGGACAGGTTTGAGCAGAGCTTCCAGACTAAGACAGACTAGGAAGAAAGGCCTGGAGATCTATTTCCAAAAATTAGCCAATGAAAACTCTATGGGTCACAACAGAATATTGTGTGATATAACGCTAGAAGATGAGCCCCCTAGGTTGAAAGGCTCTCAAAACATGCAGTGGCTGTAACAATGGACTCAAACATACCAATGATCACAAAGATGAGGCAAAACCAGGTGACATTTCGTTCTATTGCACATGGCGGTGACACAAGTCAGAGCCAATACAATGGTAACTAACAACAACAACAACAATGTATGGTGGAGCTGGTAGGTCTCTTATCCATGGCTACTATACATTGTAATAGGTTCTCTCAGAACCATGACTCTTCACTTCCTCTTCTGTAAAATAGGAATCAGTGTTCTTGGAAGGAATTAAATGTTAAATAACACAAGTGAAGTATCTAGCATAGTGCCTAACACATTTAGGAGGTTCTTTTTGTTTGTGTGTTTCCTTTGCTGAGAATGTGTCTATTTTTCATGGAGCTACAATGAACATGGTGTCCAGGAGTAAACCATTCAAGCTCTTAATGATCTCTTGACTTTGAAAAGTAGAGGGTTTAAATTATTATATGATATATATATATATATTTATCTTAAGGGATTTATTTAGTTCATATTTGCCGCACCCTGCATGAACTGAAAAATTGCCTAAACCACTTTTAACACATTTTTATCATCAAAGATCTCACCTTTTATTATTTCTTAGATTATCTACATTGGGGGTGAGGGAACAGATGGAGTGGAGAGCATTGAACTGTTCCTTGTGTTTGCACATTTTCCCTAAAAAGTGACTATTGTAGTATTTGTTCTTGTTTATTGAATTATTTGCAAAATGCCTTGGATTCAATATTGTCCTTGAAGGCAAACATTTGTTAAATTATTCATAATACTACTTTCTAAGAATAATTAGATTATCTGATGCTTATATCAACTAGTAGAATGTAGTACCAAAACTTCAGAATTTATAATATTTTCTGTACAATTTTTCTTCCTTAGCTGAATTACTCTGCACTTTGAAAAAGAGATAGAAACAACTCTTGAAAGCAATTTACAGGGCATGCCTTATGTTAATGGAGATTGGGATTTTAGAAAAGGTGATCAGGGAAGGCCTTACTGATGAGTTCACATTTGAATAAACATCACAAGGAAACAAGGAGAAGAGCCTTGCAGACATCGGGGCATAAAGCATTCTAGGCAAGGCCCCTCCAGTGGGACCATGCCTGGTGTGCTCTGGGTATAAAGCATTCTAAGCAAGGCTCCTCCAAAGGGTCCATCCTCGTGTGTTCTGGTCAAAAAACATTATAGGGAAGGCTCCTCCACTGGGACCGTGCCTAGAGAGATCTGGCAAACAGAAGAAGCTCTATGGCTAGCATAGAGGTAATGAAAGGATAGTGGTAGTAAATGAGATCAGAGAGACAATTGTATGAATTTTCAGGCCTTGTTATGTTAAATTAGATTATTTTTCAATAATATGCACTCTCTTCATCACTTCCTTGTAATGACATACTTCCTTGCCCCAGTGTTGTTGGTGTGACTAAATAACTAGCACCGCAGCCAGGAAAATGTGCTGTTCAGTTTTCTTTCAAGAAAACTTATAGCAGGGAGTATATATGGGCTGACAGCCCCCACTGCTGTCCTTCTGGGTCTACCACCATGTTCACCTGAAGGTATCTTCCCATAACCAATGACTGAGCACAGCATGGGCACTGGCACCAGCACATTCTTGCAGAACACAAGACCCTTCTCATGGGAACTTTATCTCAAAGATTCACCTTGGCCTGGCTGAGACTTTTTAAGAGCTACACTGCAATCTGAGAGTCCTACCTACCCATTTCTTCTTCCTTCTACCTATCCCTTTATAGTTGGTAGAACTGCTTTGCAATTGCACCTAAAGCTCCCCTGGCCTACTACTGTCCCTTCCCCTCTATCTTTCACAGGCTCTTCACCAAGAAATCTCTTGCTGCCCAATCCCTTTTCAGAATATCTGAACTAATGATACACTTGACCTCTTATTTTTGGATTGTACTTCCTGTTCCTTGAGTTTGGCTTCCGCTGTGGCACACATTGGCCAATTGTCGGCTGAACAGACGCAACGCAAGAGGAGGCTTGAAAAGCATGTGCATGGTTGAGCTTTCACTCTAGAGTTTCCAAAATCACCAAGAGAATATGCTGCTCCAAGGGACATGTGAAGCAGAACAGAACCCAATCTGTAGTTTGAACCAAGTGCAAGTGAGCCCAAACTATGACAATATTTCGGAGATATGAGCATAAATAAAGTATTGCAGTTTGAAGTCATTGAGATTTGTCATCTTCTGCTACACAGCACTATTATGGCAACAGTGAAATTTACACACAGTACAGTTTTTTTTTTTTTTTTCTAGAGATAGAAAACCATTGGAGAGTTTGGAGTGCAGAATGACATAATCTGATCGATCCTTTTTTTAAAGGGTTACTCTTACTGCTGTGTTGAGAATAGACTGAAAAGGATAAAGAACAAAAACAGGGAAATCTAATATTTGGCTTAAAAAATGATCTAGTCCAGGAGGTGGAGCAAGGGGGTGGCATAAGCAATTGCATGTTCCAAATCCCTACAAAAATTATAGAAGAAAATAACCAAGTATTGATAAAATCAGTAGTCTCAGAACTCTGGACACTAGTTAAAGGATTAGGAATCAAGGAAAACACTGAACCAAGTAAGAGAAAATACAGACTGGGGAGAGGGAAGGTTCTCAGAGGGTCCTCACCATCCTCCTCTCAAACAGCACAGCCACTTTGGGGCAGTGGCAGCTGGCACAAAGCACAGTGAGGCCGGGACTTTGTGAACAGCCAGGCCCTGGTGCAAGCACCATGGGCAGAGGAGGCTGAGCCTGCAGACCTAAGAAAGACTGCTGGTGCTGTGGCACACTGCAGGCCTGGGACTATGTGGGTCCTGGAAAGGAACGGTGTGCTGAGCACAGTGAGGACTAGACCACTGAGAAGGCAGACCCCAGAAAGAATGTTTTTGTAGATTGTAGGCCTGGGGCTCTGTGGACCCCAGGATCGGCATGTTGAGCACAGTGAGGCCTGGACTTTAAAAACAGCCAGACTCCAGGAGGGCAACTGAGAAACAGGACCTGGGGTGGTCTGGCTCAGCCTGCATAGCATGAGCCTGAGTCCCTGGGCTCATAGGCCAGGGATGAAGAGACTGGGTGAGCGCAGCGCAGACCCAAGCACCTAAGCACTCAAACCTAGAGAAGAATGGCCGGGTGAGCATAGTGCAAACTGGACTTCCCGTGCTTCCTGAGAAGCAGCAGCTAGGTGAGCACGGAGTGGCTGCAGTTCATGAACAGTGAGGATACATGGTAAATAGACACCAGCTGCTGCTTCCAGGGTGGGACTCTGAGGCTGCTGGAACACAGGTGAAATTTCTAGAAGAGGAGGCTTGGGGTAGGTCTGTTACAGCTGCAGCTCCTAGGTGGGAGGTCTAGTGGCAGAGTTGCATGGCCAAGGGCACAAGGGGATTTGTGGTGAGTTATCAGAGATAACTGGTGTTTCCAAACAGGGGGCTGGGACTGGAGGGGCATAGACAGCATACCTGGAGGTGGCGGGAGTCTGGTACCAGAGTAATACAAGCAGCATCCTCACTACCTTGAGAGGAGGAGACCACGACAAGAGCTGTAAACTACAGACTTTGGTGCTGAAGTCGCCTCCCAGTCAGGGGACCTAGAGGTGAAACAGTGACTGCCAGCAACCCTGGGCAGGGAATCTAATAGGAAAGGGACAATAACATGCGTACCCACATGGAGAGTCTGGGGTTGAAGCAGAGAACTACCCAAAACCAAAACAAACCAAACCTCTTTCCATTGAGTCGATTTTGAACTATAGCCCCATAGGGTTTCCAAGGAGCAGCTTCAAACTGCCGACCTTTGCAGTTTGCTCCCAGAAAACTACAACCTTCGATAATTTAAAAATGATAATAATAATGAGAAAGAAGAGCAAACCCAAGAGAAAGAGAAGGATCTAATCTCTAGAGTTACCACAGTAAACAACCTTAACGACCCATTTACAACTTTACAATTTACAATAGCCTCTAAAAGAATAAAGTGAAGAGTAAAGAGGGGAAGATGATGCTGCTTTAGAGAGTTGTTGGAGGAGGGAGCGAGATGAGGTAAATCTGCTATGTCAGTCACCGTCATACTCCATTTTCAGTATGCTTTCGTGGAAATCAAAAAGAAAGATCTTGGATTCTAAATCATATGGCTTAGCTTCCATCTCTGACACATTTTGCTACTTGTGTGTCCCTTTAACAGTTACTCAAGACCAAAGGAATAGAATTCAAAGTCCAGGAATAAACTTATGGCTAATCGATTTTTAACATGGCTACTAAGAGCATTCAATGGGATAGTCTCTTCAAGAAGTAGGGCTGGCACAATTGCATCTCAACATAAAGAAGAATGATGTTGGATTCCCTGTTTCATATCATATACCAAAATAAACTCAAAATGCATCAATGAGCTAAATATCAGAGCTAAAACTATAAAACTCTTGGAAGAAAACAGGGATTTTCTTCTTAATGATCTCGAATTTGGCAGTGGATTCTTATATGTGGCACAAAAAACACAAGCAACAAAAGACAAAACAGATAAATTAGACTTCATCAAAATGAAAAACATTTGTGCATCACAGGACATTGTCAAGAAAGTGAAAATGCAAACTACAAAATAGGAGAAAATACTCGGAAATAATATATCTGATAAGACTCTAATACCCAAAATATGTTAATAATTTTTACAACTCAACAACTGAAAGACAAAAAACCCTACAAAAACATGGGAAAAAGACTTGAATAGATGTTTCTCCAAAGACCAAAACACACACAAAAAAATGCTAAACGTCGTTTGTCATTAGGGAAATGCGAATCAAAACCACAATGAGCTGCCCCTTTGTACCCATTAGGATGTGTATAATAATAATAATAAAAGGAAAACAAGTGTTGAGAAGGATGTAGAGAAATTGGAATCCTTGTACATTGCTGGTAGGAATATAAAATGGTTCAGATTCTGGGTAAAACAGTTTGGTAGTTCCTTAAACATTTTAAACAGAATTGCCACCTAACCTTACAATTACATTTCTAGGTATATACCTAAAAGAATGGAAAACAGGAACACAAGCAGATATACATACTGCAGTGTTTGTTGCAGTACTATTTGCAATAGCCAAAAGATGGAAACAATCCAAGTGTCCATCAGTTGATGAATGGAAAAAAAAAATGTGGTTTGTATGTAGAATGGGATATTGTTCATCTATAAAAATGAATAAAATACTGACACATGCTTTGACATGGATGAGCCTTGAAAACATGTTATGTAAAGAAGCCAGTCACAAATATTCACATACTGTATGATTCCACTTATAGGAAATATCCAGAATAGTCAAGGCAGGTAGAAGTTTCCAGATGTGGCTCTTCCATTAGTCTGGGTCCCAGGGTAGCAAAGATGGTGAAGAGCAAGAGTTTCTAGGAGATTCATATTGGATGTGTAGTATAAGGATATAGAGACTTCAGGAATGTAAAGTACCTTTGTCAATATCATGTGGCTGCAATGCCACACTGGGATGTTGGAATATTTCCCCTACAGATCTACCTACAGATATTTCCACAAGATTATTCATGGTTATTATTCACTAGATTATTTTTTAGTGGCAAAGACTTGTGAGCAACTAAAACATCCATGAGTCAAGGGCTGGTTTTGTAAATGATGGCACGTCAGACAGTGGGATGGATGTGGAAAAGAATGAGAAAATATGTGCACAGAGATTGGAAGTTCTCATTCTACCACCTTTACTCTTCCACAACACTTTTAGCTGCCGAAACTTAACAGTACCAAGCACTTCCTTACTTGAAACACCAAAATCGGTTTTAACGTCCCTTCTACAGGGTTTTAATCATAAAAGAGAAAAACCAAACATTGATGGTGAAATCGACTTTGTTTTGTACCCTTCCATGAAGAACTTACCAAAGAAAACTTGGAGTTTATATTTGAAAGCTCTCAAGTGTGTTATGAATATATTTATGTACATGAATAAATCAACAATTATGCAATATGAATGTAGGAAGGAAAAGGTTTGTGGATCTTATTAAATTATGTCCTGATGGTTATAAGCACACGTCCACCACCAATAAGAAAGATTTAATTTCTCAAATGGGAAGTAGAGATATACTACCAGCATAGAAAACCATATGGGGTTGTTCTACATTGTCACATGGGGTCTGTACAAACCAGAATCTATCAACCCCAGAGCACCAAACAACATAGATCATCATGGCAACATCACGTGTTACAGAAAATTGCTCCATAGGGTTTGCTTTCTTTCTTTCTTTCTTTTTTTTTTACAGAACTAACTAGCTTATCATTAAACACTACACATATTGCTTTGTGACATTGGTTACCAACCCCATGACATGTCAACACCCTCCCTTCTCGATCTTTGGTTTCCTATTACCAGCTTTCCTGGCCTCTCCTGACTTCTAGTCCTTGTCCCTGGGCTGGTGTGCCCCTGTAGTCTCCTTTTGTTTTATGGGCCTGTCTAATCTTTGGCTGAAGAGTGAACCTCAGGAGTGACGGGGAGGGGGCCATACTCTCGGGGTTTCTCCAGTCTCTGTCAGGCTAGTAAGTCTAGTCTATTTTTCTGTGTTAGAATTTTTTCCTACATTTTTTGTCAGCTCTGTCAAGGACTCTCTATTGTGATCTCAGTCAGAGCAGTCAGTGGTGGTAGCTGGGCACCATCTAGTTGTGCTGGACTCAGAGTGGTGGAGGCTGTGGTAGTTGTGGTCCTTTAGTCCTTTGGACTAACCTTTTTCTTGTACCTTTAGTTTTCTTCATTCTCCCTTGCTCCCAATGGGGTGAGACCAGTGGAGTATCTTAGATGACTGCTCACAAGCCTTTCCATAGGGTTTTCTTGACTGTAATCTTTTGGAAGCAGATCGTCAGAATTTTCTTCCATGATACTGCTGGGTGTGTTCAAACTGCCAATCTTTAGGTTAGCAGAGTCAAGCGCAAACCATTTGTGCCTTGCTGTGAGTTGGCATCAACTTGATGGCAACTTTTTTTTTTAGTTTACTGTAGATCAGGAGATTTATATTTGTACTTTCATTTTGTCCAGTGAAAACTAATGAAGTTGATATTATTAAGCCATGCCCTAACTTACAACTGAAGGAAACTGAATTCCAAGGAAATTATGAGACTTGACTAAGGTCTCTCAGCCTTTCAGGGTTCCCTTTTTCCTCAACACAGCATCATTGAAATGTTGCAAATGTAATTGCACTGAGAAGATGAAGCTGAACCCCAAGCATCTTAGAGCAGTGCAGGCTGGGGGTACTAACTGCAAGTTAAGAGTCTGTAAAAACAGAACAGTAATGGAAAATACCACTTATATAAATTCCATGCTACCTGAATCAGTAAATACGTACTGCATCTCTATAGTCTGCTATCACAATGTTAGGCTCTTTGGTTGATAGCAAATATATGTGAAGAAGTTTCTAACCTCAAAGAATGTATACAATACCAACTGATAAAAAGATCAACAAGCACAGAAGATTAATAATTCAGAGCATGATAAATCAACTTGATTGAGCATAAAATAAATGCTATATGTTTAATCAGGATATGATACATATTGCCCTCTGAGAATAACCTCTTGTAGCACAGTGGTTAAGTGCTAATCAAAACTGCTAATGAAAAGGTCAGCAGTTCAAATCCACCAGCCACTCTTTGGAAACCCCATGGAGCAGTTCTGCTCTGTCCTACAGGGTCACTATGAGTCAGAATCAACTCAATGGCAATGGGTTTGACTTTTTTTGGTTTTAACTATATGCTTAGGAAATATTTAATAATTATTGACTGAATAAAAGATCTTTAGATCAATTATTTATTGTCAAAGTTATCAAATAATATTTGCAGAAACAGCTAAAACTTGGCAGACATCGTTTTTGATAGGTAGTAATAAGAAACCCAGGCTCTTATGGGAAAGACAGATCAATTCGGATTTGAGTTTGTGTATGAGATTGAGGTCACCCATCCTATATAAGTCAGTATATCTCCAGGCTGATGTTCCCGCACCGCCCCACCCCCCGACCTTGGAATTACAAAAGAAATAATTTTTGGTATTAAATTCTGCTTCTGGGCAATTTTCCCTGAGTGAGAAGTTAAAAAATAGAACTAGTGAATCAAGAAAATTTATGTGCTACAAGCTGCATGTTATCCTTGAAAAACTCTGTACTTTTCTCTCAGTTTCTACTGAATTGAGCACAGATGTTTTTCACATCTTCGTAGACTCCTGAGTCTAATGAATTATAGTTGAAACCTTATCTTTTCCCACACTTGACAAATGCATAATTGATTAAACCTTTTTCACCAGAACAGTGTTTGTGGTTTATAGTAAAAGAGGGAGAAAAGGCAAAGAAATATTAGTGTCACTAAATTTGTCTTTTTTGTTGTTTTCTCATCATCTTTTTATGAATTTTTTTATGTTACTCTCATATTTAAAACAGATGGAGCTGCATAATGAGCTTAATAAAACTCTTATTTTAGAAATCCATGGGTGCTATATGCAATTAAAAATGACCTCTCATTGTAATATGACCTATACTTATATTTAATTTTATACTTTATGCAAACATTAGAAGGAATTTTATAAACTTTTTGAAAGGTATCTTCTTATCACATGGTTTCCACCTGTGAGTTAGATGGAAGTCTAATTTCTAAGAAAGAAAACCTTTCCCTTCTGTAATGCTAAAGAAAGAAATCTTGCGCTGAACTTCAGTGTACTGCCAGTGAAGAGAATGGCCAATCCAAGAAAGGGGCTAGCTCTGAGCAGGACTGGGAGCTGTGGCTCAGAGATTGAACTAGGGGCTTCTGGATGCTGAATCCTGGAAAGTTTGGGCTGACTCTAGAATCCAACACATTTAATGAAAGGCTATTAAAATAAAATCTATCCTAGGAATTTCATGGGCAGATTACAAAAATGACAACCCAGGACAAGCAGAACAGTGCAAGGTGAGTTTCAGAAACGACTCTATCTCCACGAAGATTGCAAAGCCTCACTGGCAAAGCATCACACCCTGGAATATTTTGTTGGTGTACAATTCTATAAGTTTTAACTCATGCATAGATTCATACAAACATCACCAAAGTCAGCATGGAGAAATTATCCATTATCCCTCAAAATTCTCTCATAATACTCCTATGTAGTCAAAATGCTGAAGAAGGAATATAAAATCTAAATAATCCAATATCCAATAAGACATTGAATCAATAATTAAAATAGTACCCTAAAGTATATTTCATATCCAAGTGGACTCACCAATAATTTTTAAGGAAGAAATATAATAACCTCCCATAAAGTGTTCCAAATAAGAGAATGGAAGAAAGTTCCACAAGTCTTATGAAGTCAGGCTAACCTTAATATTAAAACCTTGACAGCATTACAAACAAGGAAAATTGCAAGAAATTTGACTCTTTAATATATGTAAAAAACCACATAAAATTACAATTAAGTCAAATCATATAAAAAGGACAATATATAATGACCATTGGGCTGATTCAAATAGGCAAGTTTGGCTTAATCTTTTAAAAGAAATCAATAAAATTCATTGTATTAATAGAATAGAGGAAAATAGCATAACCTTGGTAGCATAATCTAATTTTTTTTTGCTAAAAGTAACCATTTGATAAAATTCAACATCCACTCATAATTTAAACTCTTAGAAAACTAGGAAACTAGGAATAGAAGAGAGTTTTCCTCATCTGACAAAGGATATCTACAGCAAATATAACACTTGATTCTAGAAAGTTGAAAATATTCCCCTAGGGTTCAGAAGTAAGGCAAAAATACCCATTTCTACCATGTCTAATCAATATTCTACAGGGCAACGTACTAAGAAAAATAAAAATTCTAATAACTAGAAAGGAAAAAAATAAAACTCTTTGCAGATAATAGAATGAGTATAAACAAAAAATCCAAGCCAATCTTCATATAATTTATTAGAATTAATAAGTGAATTCAACATGGCTCATAGATTCAAAGTCACAGAAAACAATTGTGTATCTATAAACACAGCACTTAGAAAATAATTTAAAAAATACTTATGTTATTAAAATATATAGTTATTAGAAATCTTGAATCTGGTTCAATATTATCTAGTAAAATCAGTAAACATGTGCCTGTGACCCCAAAATTACAGTGTCCATTCTATCCCTTGGAAAGTTTTCCTGCAACCTCAGGAAACTGTATGTCACAGTTCGAAGATCGATGATCTAAAGAGTCTACTGGAAAAACTCTTCATTGTAACTGGGACTCTAAAATTAGCACCAAGAAACACTGGCTATCAAAGAAATTGTTTTTAATTAACATCTAATTGGCTTCAACTCATGGTGGCCCTATGGTACAATAAAATTAAGCTTTGCCAAGTCCTGTGATATCTAAGGAAACCCTGGTGGCATAGTGGTTAAGAGCTACAGGTGCTAACCAAAAAGCGAGCAGTTCAAATACACCAGGATCTCCTTGGAAATTGTATGGGGCAGGCCTTCTTTGTCCTATAGGGTAGCTATGAGTCAGAATCAACTTGACAGCAATAGGTTTGGCTTTCTTCTGGTGACATCTACATAATCATTGATACACTCACATCCATTGTTGTGCTCACTCTGTATTTTGAGAGCCTTTCAACCTAGGGGCTCATCTTCCAGTACCACATCAGAAAATACTCTATTGTAATCCATAAGATTTTCACTGGCTGGTTTTCAGAAGTAGATTCCAGTAGGAGGCCTCACAGTCCCCAATCTCAGAACCTACTACACAACCATGGTAGTTAAATCAGCCTGGTGCGGTACGATGGCCGACATACATACCTATGGAATAGAATTGAGAAACCAAAAGTAAATCCACCCACCTATGAACAGATGGTCTTAGACTAAGGGCCAAAGTCTGTTAAATGGGGAAAAGAAAGCTTTTGAACAAATGGTGCTGGCAAAACTAGATATCCATCTGTAGGAAAATGAAACAAGATCCATACCTCACACCATACACAAAAATCAGTTCCCAGTGGGTCAAAGAACTAAAAGAAAAGCCTAAAACTACAAACATTATGGAAGAAAAAACAAGGACAACAGTACGGGTCCTAGTATACAGCATAAATAGTATACCAAACATAACTAAAAATGCACAGACACCAGAAGATAAATTAGATAACTGGGATCTCTTAAAAATTAAATACTTAAGTTTAACAAAAGAGTAAAAAGAGAACCTACAGACAAGAAAAAAATTTTTGGCTACAACACATTTGACCAGAGATTTCAACACCTCAACAACAAAAAAGACAAACAATCCAATCAATAAACGGGCAAAGGACATGAACAAATATTTCACCAAAGAAGACATTCACGCTGCTAACCAACATATGAAGAGATGCTGTGATCATTAGCCATTTATTGTTGTTGTTGTTGTTAGGTGCTGTCAAGTTGATTCCGAACCATAGCTACCCTACAGGACATAGTAGAACCGCCCCATAGAGTTTCCAAGGGGCAGCTGAAGGATTTGAAATGCCAGCCTTTTTGTTAGCAGCCAAGATCTTAACCACTATGCCACCAGGGCTCCATTAGCCATTAACCCATTAAAAAACCCATTGCTGTCTAGTCAACAGAGAGGTGGAAATCAAAAAAAACATGAGATACCACCTTACCCTAACAATAATGGCACTGATCAAAAAACAGAAAACAACAAATGCTCGTGAGATTGTGAGGAGATTGGAACTCTTATACAGTGCTGGTGGAAAAGTAAAATGGTACAACCACTAAGGAAAATGGTATGGCGTTTCTTTAAAAATATAGAAATAGAATTACCATATGATCCAGAAATCCCACTCTAAGTATATGTCTAAGAGAGATAAGAGTTACAGCACGAATAGACATACGCACAACCGCGTTCATTGCAGCATTAGTTACAATAGCAAAAGAGATGAAAGCAACCTAAATGTCCATCAACAGATGAATAGATAAACAAAATGTGGTATATTTACACAGTGGAATACTATGTAATGATAAAGAATGATAATGAGTCAACAAAAACATCTCACAACATGGATCAATCTGGAGGACATTCCATTGAGTGAAATAAGTCAACGACAAAAGGGCAAATATTGTATGAGACCACTATTATAAAAAGTCAAGAATGGGTTTAGACCACAGAAACATTCTTAGATTGTCATCAGGGATGGGAGGGGAAAAGAGGGAGAATCACAAACTAGAGTGTTGTTGCTCTTGTTAGGTGCCCTTGAGTCGGTTCTGACTCATAGCAACACTATGTGCAATGGAAGGAAACACTGCCCAGTCCTGCACCATTTTCATAATCTTTGTTATGCTTGAATGCATTGTTGCAGCCACTGTGTCAATCAAAACCCTCCATTTTTCGAAACATGATGTACTTAACATGTCCAAAGTATGTGAGATGTAGTCTTGCTATCCTGGCCTCTAAGGAGCTTTCTGGTTGTACTTCTTCCAAGACAGATTTGTTACTTCTTTTGGCAAGGTGACATCTTTGTTTTCAACACTTTAAAGAGGTCTTTTGCAGCAAATTTGCCCAGGGCAATGTGTCTTTTGATTTCTGGACTGCTGCTTCCATGGGTGTTGATTGTGGACCCAAGTAAAATGAAATCCTTGACAACTTTGATCTATTCTGTTTGTCATGATGTTGCTTATTGTTCCTGTTATGAGGATTTTTGTTTTCTTCATGTTGAGGAGTAATCCATACTGAAGGCTGTGGTTTTTGATCTTCATCAGTAAGTGCTTCAAGTCTTCTTCACTTTCAGTAAGCAAAGTTGTGTCATCTGCATAACGCAGGTTGTCAATGAGTCTTCCTTCAATCCTGATGCCCCGTTCTTCTTCATATAGTCCAACTTCTCAGATTATTTGCTCAGGATAAAGATTGAATAGGTATGGGGAAAAGGATAAAACCCTGACACACACCCTTGCTGACTTTAAACTACACAGTAACCCCTTGTTCTGTTCAAAAAACTGCCTCTTGATCCATGTACAGGTTCACCATGGGAACAATTAAATGTTCTGGAATTCCCATTCTTTGAATTGTTATTCATAATTTGTTATGATCCACACAGTTGAAGCCCTTGCACAGTCAATAAAACACATGTAAACATCTTTCTGGTATTCTCTGCTTTCAGCCAAGATCCATCTGACATCAGCAATGGTATCCCTGGTTCCACTTCTTCTTCTGAATCCTGCTTGAATTTCTGGTAGTTCCCTGTTGATAATCTGCTGCAGCTGCTTCTGAAAGATCTTCAGCAAAATTTTACTTGAGTTTGACATTAATGATATTGTTCGATAATTTCCACATTTGGTTGGGTCACCTTTCTTGGGAATAGGCATACATATGGATCTCTTCCAGTTAGTTGGCCAGGTAACCATGTTTCCAATTCCTTGGAATAGATGAGTGAGCACCTCCAGCACTGCATCTGTTTGTTGAAACATCTCAGTTGATATTTCGTCAATTCCTGGAGCCTTGTTTTCCACCTATGACTTCAGTGCAACTTGGACTTTTTCGTTCCGTACCATTGATTCTTGATCATTTGGTACCTCCTGAAATAGTTGAACGTTGACCAATTCTTTTTGGTGTAGTGACTCTGTGTATTCCTTCCATCTTCTTTTGATGCTTCCTGTGTCATTTAATGTTTTCCCCCATAGAATCCTTCACTATTGCAACTTGAGGCTTGAATTTTTTCTTCAGTTCTTTCAGCTTGAGAAATGCTGTTTGTGTTCTTCCCATTTGGTTTTCTATCTCTAGGTCTTTCCACTTGTCATCATAATACTTTATTTTGTCTTCTGGAGCAACCCTTTGAAACCTTCTGTTCAGCTCTTTTACTTCACCATTTTTTCCTTTTGCTTTAAATAGTAGGCAAGTATTAATTCTGTTGAAGCATAGACAATGCACTATATGAGGGAAATCAGCACAAAATGACCAAGGCAAAGGAAGACAGTGAGAGGTAGGCAAGAATAAGTGGCAACTACAGCAAATGCTGTAACATATACATTCCTGCAACAGTAATAACAATCAATTATTTGGGAGTAGATATATGGGCTAATATGTATACTAAATAGGTAAGGGAGTCATAAGGGAGCACATTCGTGTACATATATAGGTATGGTTGTGGATATTTCTGCATACATATTTGTAAATGCCGCTTTTATACTCATAAGTACAATACAGCATATAGGAGGCAGAGTTATAGAAACGCTTAGACATCAGGACTGAACTACTGGCCATGAAAGCTAAGGACCGTAGTTTTGGGGGACACTAGGCCAATTGGCAAAACACAGTTCATAAGGATAATGTTCTACATCCTATCCTGGTGAGTAGTGTCTGGGGACTTAGAAGCTTTTGAGCAGCCATCAGAGAAGCAGCTATTGGTCTCTTCCAGCCACGAACAAAGGAGAACAAAGAAAACTAAAGACCCAATGAAGCAATTAACTTAAAGTACTAATGGCCCCCATAAACCACACTTTCCTCTAACCTAAGACCAGAACTAGACAGTGCCAGGCTACCACTACCGACCACACTGACCAGGATCACAATAGAAGGTCCTGGGTAGAATAGATAAAAAAAATGTAAAACAAAATTCAAATTAAAAAAAAAAAAAACACCAGACTTACTGGTCTGAAAGAGACTGGAGGTATTCCCAAGACTAATGCCCTAAGACAACCATCTAACTTGAAACTACAGACACTCTTGGAAGCCACCTTTCTGTCAAATAATTAACGGGCTATAAAATCAACAATAAACCTGTGAAAAATGTGCTTCTTAGAACAATTGACTATACGAGATCAAAAGGGCAACATTTGCCCCAAACCAAAGATGAGATGACAGGGAGCGACAGAGAAGTCAGACCAACGGAAGCAAGGAAACCAGGGAGGGAATGGGGAGAGTGATGACACAAGGTGGGGATTGCAACCAAGATCATGAAACAATTTGTGTGAGAATTATTGGTTGGAAACTTAATTTGCTTTGTAAACTTTCACCTAAAACACAATAAAAGTTTTTTTAAAAAAGGGAATAACTTCTTGGACAATTTTTTTTTATCATCATCAAATACTACTCCTTGGAATATGCATTCTTATAATAAAATCAGTGATTTGAGGAAGTTATCCATCTCCCACAATTTTAACACCTGGAAGTAAGAAGACCTGTGCTTTCCTCCCTAGGGGTTATAGGACAATAGAGTGGTAGCAAAGATTAGAATGCTTATTGAGGGTTCTCAGGCTAGCCCTCCTTCAGAGGCTACCACCTCACTCTAGGTGATTGCCCAAGGCTTTCATGAACATGGGTCATAATGTCTGCAGTGCCATGTGAAAACATTTGAACTTATTTCTCCTTCATTCAAACAGGTCTATATTATGTGACTCTGAAGCACATTTTTGTCATTTCATCTGTGATGTCTAATTACAAGTATATCTTCTAGGTTTTTACTGAGAGGAAATAAAATTTATTTTATATAATACCAATTTTATTCATTTATTCATACAACAAATATTAATTGAACACCTATTATGTGATAAACACTATTTTAGGTATTGGAAATACTGTGAAGAGATAAAAATAAGACACAAGTCTGCTCCTAGGTAACTTCAATTCTAATGATGGAGACACAATAATTATATACATATATATATGTGTGTGCGTGTGTGTGTGTATAATATACAAATATACGTTTTGCTATTGTTAGGTGCTGTCGAGTCAGTTCTGACTCATAGGGATCCCATGCACAACGGAACGAAACACTGCCTGGTCCTGAGCCATCCTTACAATCGTTGTCAATGCACTTTGTTGAGGGTCTTCCTCTTTTCCGCTGACCCTGTACTCTGCCAAGCATGATGTCCTTCTCCAGGGACTGATCCCTCCTGATGACATGTCCTAAGTATGTAAGATGCAGTCTCGCCATCCTTGCTCCTAAGGAGCATTCTGGTTGTACTTCTTCCAAGACAGATTTGTTCATTCTTTTGGTAGTCCATGGTACATTCAATATTCTTCGCCAACACCACAATTCAAAGGTGTCAATTCTTCTTCCGTCTTCCTTATTCATTGTCCAGCTTTCACATGCATAAGATGTGATTGAAAGTACCATGGCTTGGGTCAGGCGCACCTTAGTCTTCAGGGTGACATCTTTGTTTTTCAACACTTTCAAGAGGTCCTTTGCAGCAGATTTACACAATGCAATGCGTCTTTTGATTTCGTGACTGCTGCTTCCATAGCTGTTGATTGTGGATCCAAGTAAAATGAAATCCTTGACAACTTCAATCTTTTCTCCATTTACCATGATGTTGTTCATTGGTCCAGTTGTGAGGATTTTTCTTTTCTTTATGTTGAGGTGCAATCCATACTGAAGGCTGTGCTCTTTGATCTTCATTAGTAAGTGCTTCAAGTCCTCTTCACTTTCAGCAAGCAAGGTTGTGTCATCTGCATAAAGCAGGTTGTTAATGAGTCTTCCTCCAATCCTGATGCCCTGTTCTTCATATAGTCCAGCTTCTTGGATTATTTGCTCAGCAAATAGATGCATATAGATGCAAATAGATAAGGTGGAAGAATACAACCCTGACACATACCTTTCCTGACTTTAAACCGATCAGTATCCCCTTGTTCTGTTGAAACAACTGCCTCTTGATCTATGTAAAAGTTCCTCATGAGCACAATTAAGTGTTCTGGAATTTCCATTCTTCTCAGTGTTATCCATAGTTTGTTATGATCCACACAGTCGAATGCCTTTGCACAGTCAATAAAACACAGGTAAACATCCTTCTGGTATTCTCTGCTTTCAGCCAGGATCCATCTGACATCAGCAATGATATCCTTGGTTCCACGTCCTCTTCTGAAACCAGCCTGAATTTCTGGCAGTTCCCTGTCGATATACTGCTGCAGCCATTTTTGAATGATCTTCAGCAAAATTTTGCTTGCATGTGATATTAATGATATTGTTCTATAATTTCCACATTCAGATGGATCACCTTTCTTGGGAATAGGCATAAATATGGATCTCTTCCAGTCAGTCGGCCAGGAAGCTGTCTTCCATATTTCTTGGCATAGATGAGCAAGCACCTCCAGCACTGTATCTGTTTGTTTAAACATTTCAATTGATATTCCATCAATTCCTGGAGCCTTGTTTCTCGCCAATGCCTTCAGAGCATCTTGGACTTCTTCCTTCAGTACCATTGGTTCCAGATCATATACCACCTCTTGAAATGGTTGGACATCGACTAATTCTTTTTGGCATAATGACTCTGTGTATTCCTCCCATCTGTATATGTAGTCTATTAAAAAAAAAAAAAGTTGTCATGGAGTTGATTCCAATTCATGGCAACCCCATATGTGTCAGAGTAGAAATGTGCTCTATAGGGTTTTCAATGGCTGATTTTTCAGAACTAGATCACCATACATTTCTTCCACATGCTTTTGGGTGGACTCAAGCTTCAAAACTTTTAGTTAGTAGCCAATTGCTTTAGATGTTTGCAACACCCAGGGAGTTCTATAGTCCAGTAGTGTGCTATGAGTTGATTTCAACTCATAGAGACTATATGACAGAGTAGAACTGCCCCCTGGGGTTTTCTGGTCTACAATATTTATGGGAGCAGATTGCCAGGTCTTTCCTCCCATACAGCAGATAGTGGGTTTGAATCGCCAACCTTTCAGTTATCAGCCAAGTGCTTAACCATCGTGCCATCTGTCAATAACAAGCAGCTTCTGCAATTACTCATGTGGGAACATGAGTTCACAAATTATGCAGTACATTTGAACCTTAAAAACCTGTTGCTGTAGAGTCGATTATGACTTATAGTGACCCTACAGGACAGAGTAGAACTGCCCCATAGGGTTTCCAAGGAGCAGCTGGTGGATTTGAACTGCTGACCTTCTGATTGGTAGAGGAGCTCTTAATCAATGGGGGAAAATTTCCAATTATGCCACAGCCTCATACTCAGTTTATTTATTCATACAAACCATCAAAATTCAGTAAATCAAGTTCATCAGGGACTTTACGAGTCACACAGATTAATTTAAAAAGTGAATTTTATAGCAAGTATGTAATAATTAATAAATTGAAAGTCATGACAGAAATGCCTATAAGAAAGGAAAACTTTGACAAGGGCATAAATTAATGTGAGTATAAAATGAGGTAAAATATGAAACTGTGAAGAATAGTTTCCCTCATGTGTGAATTTTCTTTGGGACAGGATGGCAAACCAGGTTTATCTTTTATGCTAGCTCTGAGTCTCTGGTACTGGATGCCTGAAAAACTGTGTTGAGAAGTCGGGTGAAGCCAAGTCTCACAGTAGCACTCACTTGGACCTTTTCAGGAATCAACACCTGCCTGAATTGAGCCAGGGTTTGACTAACCCCACACGCACATTAGGCTGCTTGGGTCTCTCAGGAAGGCCTGTGAATAAGCCCTGGCGGCAGGTCAGGTTGCCAGGTGCTACCGGCTACCTATCCCCATGTTATCTTAGCTCAGCTTTCACACTTTTAGGCCTTAATTGTTCAGGTCTAGTGCTGGTTCTCATCCAATGCTCCTCAAGTCTCTGCCCCAACCAAAGCCTTCCTCTTCTCACTCAGGAAATTTCACAGGAAACAAGTTCAACTGATGACTCCTGGCAATAAAAATGAGTGAAAGGTGATATCAGGGAATAGAGAGCGAGTCGTATGGGACACTAGGTTCATAAAAAAATTCCACATACTTTGTCTATATCTTTAAAAATGACTCCACAGTGTTACCCAAGATCAGATAAAGTTGAGTGGTGGTGTGTAAAGTGCCTTCGGCTTTCCTTAGATTCTCAAGCACAACCATAGAAAGACCAGCACTTTTCTAAATTCCGTAGACCTCAGGCAAACTCACAGATTAGAATCAGGGAAGCAGTTATGTAGGAGGATACTGGTAGTGAACCTTCTGTGATTATTGTCCTCAGACTAAGAAAGAAGAGAATGTTTTCATCAAAGACACACCATTAGCTTTGGAGTCAGACACTCCTAAATTCCTGGCTCTGTCCCTTGGTAGCAGTGTGACTTAAACTCGACCAAAACCCATTGCCATCGAGTCGAATCTGGCTCATAGTGACAATATAGGACACAGCAGAACTGCCCCATAGGGTTTCCAAGAGTGCCTGATGGATTTGAACTGTTGACCTTTTGGTTAGCAGCCATAGCTCTTAACCACTACACCATAAGAGTTTGCAGTGTGACTGTATCAGAGCTTCATAACCTCATCTCTAGAACAAGAAAAATGCCTACAGTACTTTAATTGTGGTAACTAAAGAAGTTAGTATGTTCAAAGGTTCTCTTCCAGCAAACGACATAGAGCAGAGACTCAGTGAGGAAAGAACACCTTCACATCCTTAGAGAAAGATGCTTCTGGGAGTACTGTAGCCAGCCGCTAGAAGATACAAATGAGGAAGTTCAGGTCCTCTGACAGTGCTCAATGGATTGTGCGAATTGACACAGGGGTTTCACTCCTAAACCAAACGCTGGACATGGAAGCTAGGATTCAGAACGGACTGAAACAAAGAAGACAAGAACAGAAGAGAGAGAGTCACCTCCTCTTTTCCTGTCTTTTTTCTGGGATTGCATGGCCTCTCTGATTCTCTGAGTTCATAATTGTGTCCATTTTTCTCTTTGCTCTTTAAGTAAAATGAGTTTCTCAGCTGCACCAAAATGTCTTCTTCATCTAACCATGCAGAAGAGACTAACTAGGGTCTATAAGCAGAATACAAGTCTAAATTTTCAGGTATATCTGATTGGTACAGCTTGAGTCAGTTGTCCAAGCCTGGGTAATCCACTTTAGCTGAGGTAGGTGGATTATAAAGCTGTGATTGCAGCTGTGGCTGTGGTTGCATAATGCCAAGGGAGAAGGCACAGAAATACTCTCTGCAGAGAGAATATACCACGGAGAAAATTGTATTTCATCTGCTCATAAAGTAATTAAGTAAATATTTTTATTTTGGTTCTCTATGAAGAGCATTATGTTGGTCATATCTGATGTACAATGAAAGCAAATGGACAACAGCACATAAACAAAAGAAAACATAAAGGCAGTGTTGCCTCCTGTAAGGAGGAGTTGTTACCTGGTTAAAAGGCGGGGAGGGTGCTGCTTTGAAGCAGTACATACACTAAAAAAATTGAGAAAGTGGCAATTATACATTTCAAGAAAGGATGATTTGCACTGAAGTAAATTGTGGGAATGTTAAAACCAGCCTCATATTCCACCTGTTATGGGTTGAATTGTGTCCTCCAGAAATGTGTGCCAACTTGGCTAGGCGATGGATTACCAGTATTGTCTGATTGTCCACCATTTTGTCATCCAATGTGATTTTTCTATGTGTTGTAAATCCTACTTCTATGATGTTAATGAGGCAGGATTAGAGGCAGTCATGCTAACGAGACAGGACTCAATCTACAAGATTAGATTGTATCTTGAGTCAATCTCTTAAGATATGAGAGAAGTGAGCAGAGAGACATGGAAACCCCATACCACCAGACAAGTAGTGCCAGGAGCAGTGTTCGTCCTTTGGACGCAGAGTCCCTGCACTGAGAAACCCCTCCACCAGGGGAAGACTGATGACAAGGACCTTCCTCCAGTGCCAACAAAGAAAGCCTTCCCCTGGAGCTAGTGCCCTTAATTTGGACTTCTACCCTCCTAAACTGTGAGAGAATAAATTTTTGTTTGTTAAGGCATCCACTTGTGGTATTTCTGTTATAGCAGCACTAGATAGCTAAGATACCACCCAAGCAAATTCTTACTATTGCCATTGAGAAAATCAAACCATGAAACCAAAACCAAGAGTATTTTGACGCAAATAGCAGAGGTATTTTTATGCAAATAACGCACACCTAGTTTGTTTGCCAGCTGCACCCACCCTCATGAGATTTTCATAAGCACCTCTATGCCAATTTTTTTACATGAAAAATTGGCATAGTGGTGCTTACACAAATACTTGGTGAGGGGAGGGCATGGCTGGTAAACAAACACCGAAGGAACATGTTATTTGCATAATCATCTGATAGTATAATCCTGTTCAGGAGTTTCTACTCTCCTTTTTTTTAGAAAAACAAATGTAATTCTGCATGAGTGTCCACTATTATCATCTTGTTATCACACATATTAATAGATATTTATATATTTTCATTTATATAGGAATTAAATTGTATGCTTTATATCCTGCTTTTATATCAAATAAACATCTTTTCATGTTTGTAATACAAGCAAGTTATAAAATATACAATTTAATTTCAAGTTAAAACAATGTGTGTGCATAAAATAAAATCGAATAAATAATATGCATTTCAATTTCTCAAAAGTAGATTTTAACTGTAACACTCAAAAGAACTTTCCAGCGTAGTATCTTGAACATGGATTAGCACTGAGTATCTAAATTTTTCCTCAATGCTGTGAGACATTTGGATATCCTCTATGGTATTAAGAACATATTCTTCCATTCTTAGTGAATTGAAATATTTTTCAATGGTAAATATTTGTGTAATCGTTTCTCCTAATTATCCTTGTCATTGACTTTTTATAGATTTAAATTTTCCAAAGAACTTGCTCTTGGGTGTTTTTATTAACTCTACTAGACATCTTCCTGCTCAGTCATAAAGCATTTATAGATATGTATTATCCTTTGAAGAAAACTTGGGCTCCATATCTTATGTTGTGATAAGTAGTGTTTTTATTTCTGTCTTTATTTTGTAATTAAGCTTTAATAGATGCTTTCCTCTTTTCCCTTTTTATATATAAGACATCTGCTGGATATATATGTAGAGTTTCTTTAAACTGTTATACTCACTCTTGGTTTTATTACATTTTGATCATTGGATGTGGCTCTAAAATTTATGCTATATTATATTGACCGAGGTTTTCTTTATGTCCTAATTAGAATTAGTATTTCTATATTAGCAACTGGGCAATCAAAGGTATATGAAAGGTGGACTTATGGACAATATGTCGACTTGAGTAATGATACCTCCCAGAACCCAGTGCCGTAGAGTCGAATCATACCTAGTTCTCGAAAAAAGTAAGCATCATCCAGGGTTGAAAAAAAGTCAGTCTTGTTGATAATCAGACTGTAACAGACTCAGACAAGGTTATTGCCAAGGTCAACATAAAACAATGTTTCTTGTAAGGCCACACAGTTGCAGCAAAACTGCTCCATGAATATACCCTCCTACAAGTTGATGCCCACCTCTCTTATTTCTTCCTCAGGATTAATCTCCTTCTTACTGAGATGCCCCTGGTTTCTCTTGCGCATTTTTCCTTGTTATAGCAAGTTAATAAACCAACCTTGTTTGACTATAAGCATGTTTCCAGTGCTCTTTATCTGATAACTTTATCACTCCTAATCACGTAAAGCATCTGAAATTACATGTACTAAAGTTGTTGTTCTTTTTGTTAGCCGCTGTCAGGTCAGCTCTTGTTCATAGAGACTCTATTTGCAACAAAATGCAGTTTGACCTGGCCCTGTGCCATCTTCACAATTTTGGCATGTTTGAGCCCACTGCTGCAGCCACTGTGTATTTGGAGTGACTTCCAACCTAGGGGGCTCATCTACCAGAATATTGTGTTGTGATCCATAGGATTTCCATTGGCTAATTTTTGGAAGCAGATCACCAGGCCTTTCTTCCTAGCTTGTCTTAGTCTGGGAGCTCCACTGAAACCTGTTCACAATGGATGACCCTGCTGGTATTTGGAATGCTGGTGGTGTAGCTTCCCATATCACAGCAACACGCAAACCACCAAAGTAAGACAAACTGACTGATAGGTGATGTACTTACATTAGTGAAATAAAGCTAAAGGGGAACAATGAGGGCAAATTTATAACGCTCCTTTGTGTTTCCTTTTGAGCTTCATAAAAACCCTGTGCAGCGTGAAAAGTAGGGTTGCCGTCCTGGTCTCTGGGCACAAGTATCTTCTTTGTCTGAGTTCCATGTGTGTCTCTTTATGTCTGAGTCTCTTGCAGTTGAATGTGAGTTGTGAACTTTTATAGCAACTTTACTTATAATTGCCAAATTTGGAAGCAACCAAGCTATCCTTCAATAGGTGAGTGGATAAGCAAACTGTGTACATCATACAATGGAGTCGTATTTGGCAATAAAAATAAATCAGCTATCAAGCCACAGAAAGACATGGAGGAAACTTAGAAGCATATTGCTTAGTGAAAGAAGCCAGTCTGAATAGGCTATATATTGTATGATTCCAAGTATATGACATTCCGAAAAGGCAAATCTATAGAGACAGTGGATGCCAGGGGTTCCGGGGGAGGGAAGCCAAATAAACATGTGGAACACAGGGGCATTGTTAGAGCAGTAAACCTAAGGTTTATGATACTGCAGAGCACTATGCATTTGACAAAACTCACTGTACTGTACAACACAGATTGTGAAGTGTAATGTAAACTGTGGACTTTAGTTCATAAAAATGCATCGATATTCATTTACGGATTGTAACAAATTTACCACAGGAATAAAAGATGTTAATAACAGGAGAAAGAGTGTGTGTTGGTGGCGGGGGAGGCATATGGGAACACTTTGCTTTCTACACTCTATTTCTGTAAAACTAAAACTGTTCTAAATTGACTAGATGGCACCGAACAACAACATTAAAAAAAAAAGGTTTTGGCTTTATTAGGTATTTTCATTTGTTCCTTAGTAAGAATTTTTTTTTAAATGACTCCCCTCCCAAGCATATTTGCATTTTAAGATTTACATTTATTATTCTTGTTACTACTATACTACTACTGAATAGTCATATCCTGAAGGAAGTGAGTCAGAGTAACCTTGCATCAATGGGCTCTACTGTATTCCCAGCCAGAACTGTCTGGGGAAAAAATACCCATCACATACACATACCATATTTTTATGCAAATAATGTGCCTTTTCCAGGTTTGTTTGACAACTGCACCACCCCCACAAAGTATTTTTGTAAGTGTTGCTATGTTAATTTTTTTACATGTTGCTGTAAAAACTATAAAACTACCTAGTGGATGAGGGCACAGCTGGCAACAAACATAGAAGAAGTGAGTTATTTTGTATAAAAATACGGTAAAGTTACATCTTTAAGAGAAATAAATAGCTATTATAAAAGTGCCTGGAAGGTGCCAAAAGGAAGAAAAATTAATTTAAAATATTAAAAAGGACTGGTTTGTTAACTAGAGGAACAAAGGAAGACACTACCCAAGCTATCTTCTAGAACGAATGACTCAGAAATAAGTGATCTGAGAGCTCTGAGAAGCGGAGATGATAATGAACTCATAAGGTCAGTGAATATTCCATGGAGATGGGAGGACACAAACTAGACATTGTGATAGTTAAGGTTGTATGTCAGTTTGGCTGGGCCATGATTCTCAGTGGTTTGGTTGTCGTGATGCAGTTTGGCTGTTATGTAATGATGTAATCATCTCAATGATGAGATGTGATGTAATGTAATCTCCTTCATGATGAAATCTGCTCTGAGCAGCCAATGAGTTGAAAGGCAATTTCCTTGGGGGTGTGGCCTGTATCCAATATATATGGACTTTCTTGTAAAGTTTGCTGGCTTTTGCTCTTCTCTGGATCTTGCATTTGCTCATCTTCATCTGACCTCTGGTTTTTAGGACTTGAGCCAACAATCTGCCCTCTTACCTGCCAATCTTGAGTTCCTTAGCTTCTGCAGCTAAGTGATTCAAGAGAAGCCTCCAGCCTGATGCCTGAGCCATGGACTTGGGACTTTCCAGCCCTTGTGTGAGTCATTTCTTTGATTTAAATCTCTCTCTGTCTATATATATGTATACATACATGCTTCAGTGGCTTTACTTCTTTAGAGAACCCAGCCTAAGACAGATGTTGCTGGAAAATTTCATTTAACAGTTTAGTCCATCTGCACATTTGGTGTCACACAGACAGAAAGTCTAGGTATTGACTTATTAAATCTATTACAAACTGGATTTTAGTTTTTTGTTGGTTTTGCTTTCAGAAGCTGCTCTTTTGGAAGTCTGAGAAAATACCTCCTCAGAGAGAGCTCTTTTTACTCTTCTTTTTCTCCTCTGCCTCCTTCTCCTTTTCTTCCTCTTCTTTCTCTCCTCCTTCTTCCTCTTCTTCCTCCCCCTTCTTGCTCTTTTTTTGTCTTCATCCACATCTTCCTTTTCATTTCTCCTCACCCCTTTATCCCTCCTTCTCTTTGTTCTTCTTTTCCCTCCTCTTTCTCTTCTTTCTTTTTATCTCCTTTATGTCTCCATCCCCCTTCTCCTCTCCCTTCTCATTCTCTTTGTTTTCCTCCTCCTTCTTTCAGGCACCAGGTGTAGCATGAAATACGCTGGTTTTTCTTCAAACATGAAAACCAAAAAAATGCAAACTCAGACTCATAGTGATCCTCTGGGTATAAATTCCAGTTCGGCCACTTATCAGGGAAAACCTCAGGAATGCTGCCTGGTCTATGTCTTCTCACCTGGAAATTAAGACAATATAGCAACAGCCTGTTGACGGCTTTGAAGATTGAATGAGGTCATGGTTATAGACTTCCTGGCATAAGTTATATTTTTTGGGTACAATCGAATCAATTCCAACTAATCGTGATTCCATGTGACAGAGTAGAACTGCCCCAAAGGGTTTTCTTGGCTACAATCTTTATGAAATCAGATCACCAGGTCTCTGCCTTAGAGCCATTTGTGTGGTTTTGAACAGCCAACCTTTTGGTTAGCAGTCAAGTGCTTAACCATTGTGCCACCACGGCTCATACCAAGCATATAATAATTGCTTAATAAACACTGCTTCCTTTCCCTCTGTCTGATCAGCAAAACAGAATAATTAGCACAGGTGTGTAAAAGTGATTTGACATTAAGATATGAACATAGCTAGTTTGCTCCTACCTCTGCTCTTCTTTAAGGGTGTATTATAGGTGATAGGGAAATTTCCTGAAATCTCTACTTGCTAAGTTATTTCCCTTTGAAACGGATAATCTTTTCACCTACCACATTGTCTCCCAGGCACTTTAATTATTGATACAGTCAAGGTTTTTGTGTTTTAATTCTATTAACCTCCTCAGGCCCTCCCATTCCTGTTAAGCTTATTACCTAAAGGTTTTCTCTCTCCCCCATGTGCAACTTCAACCCCATTCCCACTTGAATGGCTTTGTGTTTCCAGACTTGCCAGTGTGCCGGACACCTCAAAAACCCATGGGTATACAAAGCACTATTTGCCTTTGAATGCTAACCTGCCTGGAAAGATACTTGCATTAGAAGTGCTGAATACATAGATTGAATAAATGAATATATAAATGATTATTCCCCATCCCTCTACTTAAACCATTAGTGGCTTCTAATCACTCTAAGTGTAAAAACATATCCACAGCACAGCCTACAACACTCTGCATATAGGAGCCTTGGGACCTCCCAGCATCATCCGTACTGTACCACTTGGTCATTTAAATCGAGCACTTACTGCGTGTCAGAAAATGCTCTGGGAACTGGGTGTAGAAATCTGCTAAGCAGGTGAAAGTCCTTTCCTCACAGATGCTAATTATAGTGAGTGAGAGGTTTTTGTTGTTAGTTTGCTGTCCAGTAAGTTTCCGCTCATGGTGACCTTAGGCACAACAGAATAAAAGGTTGTCCAGTCCTGCCCCCCACCAATCTTTTGTATGTTTGAGCATATTGTTGCAGCTCTTGTGGCACTCCAACTCATGGAGGGTTTCCCTCATTTTCACTGACCCTCTACTTGACCAAGTATAATGACCTTTTCTAGGAATTTGTCTTTCATGATGACTTGTCCAAAGTAAGCAAGTCAAGGTCTTATTACCCTCTTTTAATGCTTCTAAGGAACATTCTGGCCTTACTTCCTCTAAGGCTGATTTGTTCATTCTTCTGGCATTCCACATTATATTCAATATTCTTTGCCAATATCACAATTCAAATGTGTCAATTCTTCTTTAATCTTCCTTTTTCATTGTCCAACTTTCTCATGCATGTGAGTTGATTGAAAAGACCATGGCTATCTTGCTTTTTAACACTTTAAAGAGGTCTTTTGCAGTAGATTTTCCCTATGTAATATATCGTTTGATTTCTTGACTACTGCTTCCATGGGCGTTGATTGTGGATCCAAGTAAAAGGAAATCCTTGATAATTTCAGTTTGTTTACCGTTTATCACGATGTTTATCCAGTTGTAAGGATTTTTGTTTTCTTTATTTTCAGATATAATCCATATTGAAGGTTGTAATTTCTGAACTTCATCACTTTGAAGGTCAAAGCGAGGAGACCCAGGTAGTAAAAAGTTACCTAAATAAAATACGTAGTTTGTTAATGATGAAATATTTTCTGCAGAAGAATAAAACAGGAAAGGAGAATTTATTTTCCTGTTACTCTGCACCATCCAGGCACTTGGACCTCTGTTCATTTCTGTGATTGCCATCCTTCTTTCTTGGGGACCTCTCTAAATGTCATTCTCCCTGTTTGGAATGATATTTTATGCAAAACCTTTGCCTAGGGCTTTTGTACTTATCCTTTATTATTTCTGCTCCAGCGTGACTTTCTCATTCCCTCAGGTGAACCTCCTGATCCTTCCCTTTCCTATTGCTCAAACCATGCTGCCAGAGGACAATTCCCAGTATTATGCTCTTTCTCTGGTGGTAATTTTTTCTTTCAGAAGACTTTACTCAGCTTGGAATTATTCATTTATTGTGAGATCAATTATTTAATATCTGTCCCCCCACTAGAATGTAAGTTTTACAAAAACAGAGAGAGTGTTTTGCCACTATCTATCCCCAGTGCCATAAGAGCTGTCTCATAGTCATCACTCACAAATGTTCATGGAAAGAAGAAAAGGAGGGAGGGAGGAAGGCTGCACAGTAATTCCGTACAATAACCATCATGCCCACATGCCAAAAGTCACACAAACATTAATAATGAGGCAGCAGAACAGGGATTATACACATAGGAACTAAATCCAGCTTAGTTACTTCAAAAATGTGCCTGGGGTCAAAACTTTTCTGAGAATTACTGAAGATATCACCATGTTTTCAACATAGGCTTTTTGAAATCCTTGAGTTATAACTGAAAGGGAATCAAGAAACTTCTACCACTTATTCCACAGAGCTGAAAAATGAGGTGAAATAAATATGGCTTAGATCTTGCCCTCAAAGAACTAAAATTTCCTGAGAAAGTAGAGTGTTTACACACATGCTAAGCAAGCCCCCTGTCTTTTTCATTATATCCAAATGCCTATAATGGAGTATACACGACATCTGGAATTCTTGGCTAGTTGTGGCAGCTTTGATTTGTTTTATTGAAGAACTTTCTCTACCCTTGTCTCTGCCCTATGTAGACTACTGGAGTGGAAGGATGTATTGTGCCTTCAGCTGCATTCATTTATCAACCCTCAGATCCTGTCTGTACATAAATTCTCTGTTGGATGTAAAGACGCTGGAAGGCTTGAGTGGTGCTGGCAGATTTCTGACTCCTGTGGCTGAGGGAATGGTCACCTTTCCCAGGTAGGACAGCATCTGCCTGGGAAGTGGAACTATCCTGGCACCATCTGTCTGGCTGACCCACTAATCTGTCAGCCAGTTTTTGTGAACACAAAAATTGTCTCCCATTGGAAATTTCTTGAATCATCTCTTACATCAATTAAAGACTAAGGAACAGATGGTGATTTCTTGAGACAGTGAAGAATTTAACTGAATCATTACTCACGTAGGGAACAGGGATAACAAGCAATTCGGCATCATATGCCTTGGCTTACTTTTCTTTGAAGATGTCAATTCCCAGTATGCTAGGAGATCACAGATTTTAGGAATGGAAACGTGCTTATACTCTCAAATGGTGGAGGCTTGCTTTAAGGACACCCCAGGAAGTCTGCAAGCATGGGGATCTGTGTCAGTCATGTCAAGGTCAGGACTTGCGTCGATGGATATGGTGTTCATCATCATTCAGGTACCAGAGCAGCTCCAAGGACACTCAGTGAAACTCTGGCTGCAATACAATGTGATATTATGCACCATAGCACACTTTAAGCCTGCACGCAGATGGCCTTAGCAACTGGTAGTTGATGACATACACTCACAACAGAAATTCTAGTCATTTAACAGCAGTTTCATCAACGGTCATTTTGGCATCCTCTTAGAAGAGTGTGTCTATATATCTTTTCATTAATGACTTTACCACGTTCATAACCCTGTTGTATCTAGACCCTGCTTTAGTTACTGGTTCTCTCTTTCTCTCTCTCTCAGCAGGCATGTTGTTTATTATCCACCGTCAACATACCTTCTGGGCATTTCTGTGTCAAGCTACTTCATAAGTGGTGCCTTAAACTAACCCATCACTATTCCTTTGTAACCGAAATATAGTATCTTGATGCAATCCATCCTGGCCAGGTGAACAGTTCGCATGATAGAAAACATGAGAATTTATGAAAGGATTGCCCTGAGGCACTCTGCCTGGGGTGTAGCATACAATGAGTTTTATAGACTATTCAACACATTAGTCCTTCAATTTTATTTTCCTTTAGATGCTGGTAATAAGCTGATTTTTGTTTGTTTTGCTTCTATTGGGTTTAAATCTTTAAAAATGCATCAATGAACAGGAAAAAAAAAATTGCCCTGGAAATAGTTGAATGATGATCTTTTCAGAGCTTAAGTGGCCATTTGGAATATTTGCAATGATTTGCAAAGACTGTTTCCACCATGTAGGTTTCCAGATCCCTGGTCTGCTGACTTGAGGGCCTAAGTCCTGCTCTGTGTCTTCCCACTTAGAATATGTATATCCATTTGAGTTAAGGTGATGGTTTGAATACTACCAGTTGTTATTGAGTCAACTTCCAGTCATGGAGACCCCCTGTGTGTCACAGTAGAACTGCTCCATAGAGTTTTCAAGGGCCTGACCTTTTAAGAACAGAGCACCAGGTCTTTCTTCCAAGGCACCTCTGGGCGTGTTTGAACACCTATCTTTTGAATAGTAGTCTGTGGTTTGCACCACCCAGGGACTCCTTGTGTCTTCCCTTCCAAAGGCATACAGATTCCCTCCTTTGCTGAGAGGATCCCAAAGAGAAGCTGCTTGCACAAATCTTTTATGATTAATATTGATACCATCAACCTCTAAGTAGAGTGATTTTAAAGATCAAAATTGCATACAACATTCCTAAATATCACTACCTGAGGTGGATTTGCCATTTAAATAGAGTGCTTGAACTTCAGCTTCTGCAGGTGCAAACTCAGCTGAGAATGGGTTCACACACATTCTGTGCCAGGTTTTACCTGTGAATAAGTAGAATGCAAATTAACTGGAAAATCTATGATGACATAATTAATACTTTTATTAAAATATGTACTTCACAAAGACTGGGACTATCTCTTATACATATTAACATTTTTAATTGTGTTATCACATAGTAAATTCTTGAAATATATTTGTTTAATAAGTATATATTGGCCATTTTATTAATGTATTGTGGTTATTCTTTGTGAAAGTCTCAGTTGTTAATAAACATCTCAGAATATTACTCCTAGAGAACACCACTTGCCTAGATTATGAGGTGTTCTTTCTGATCACTCTTCCCTGGCTTATCCACCCTCTTATGTTGAAGATATTAAGATTCTTAGTTTTTCCCCAAAAGTTGGGCCTTCCTACTCACACCCTTTCCCTGAACCTAGAATTTCAGCACAACTTCATGGATCTAAGACTGGTAAGACTAGCCTAAACAACTACGAAAAAAGGAAATAACAACCTTCACAATGAGAATGTCACAAATTCAAAAACATATATTCAAAGTTTTAGATAGAATAAAGTACCGCTTACTTGGAAAACTGAATACAAATAGATCTTTGGCAATCACTTAAAAATAAACAAAACCAACACTAAGATAAATATAAATGCCATAAGGAGGAAGGAGTCCACAGACATAAAATAGATAAAGATGCAACACATCTCAGTTCCTTTCAGAAGAACACTAAAACCCAAAATGAGATGAAGATTTAAAAAATAGATGTGCTGGTTAACACTCCAGCTGCAACAACTAACAGATAAACTATAATAATATTTGTGAGGGTATCTGAGAGCTATGGAAATAAGGATTATATGAGCTAAAATTCCAGACTGGAGTTAACAATCTCCCCCCGATGAAAGAAATCAAAGGAGGTCTAAACAAATGGAAAAAAAAAAAGAGGAAGAAAGAAAAGGAAGAGAGAGATGCTATGTTTAAGGATTGGAAGACTCATTATTATTAAAATGAGAGTTCTTCCCAACTTGTTCTATAAATCAAAATTGAATGAATCTAAGTCAGGCACAAAAGAAAAAATATTGTATGTGATTACTATATGAATTAATCAAATAAAAGTATTTAGTGGTAAACAGAGGCAAGAGGGAGGGGGAAAGGAGTTTTTACTTAGAGAACATTGTAGGTATGTTAATGGTGGGGACATAATTAGGAAAAAGATAGCAAGAATAGTTGCATGACATGGAGAATGTAATCAATGTCACTGAAGTGTACATGTAGAAATTGATGAATTCCTGTATGTTTTATTGGGTATGCATCACTATAGTAAAAAAAAAAAAAAAATCAGTGAAAAAAAGAGGAAGCTCAAGTCTAGTTTATAAATAATGCAATGTCAAATGTTATCCAGCATGATTTTAAAGAATAATGAAAGATATTATTTATTCAGAGAATTTATATACAGTTTGATTCTAGTTAGTTTATTAATATAATTCATCACAGTTGCAGATTAAAGAAGCTAAAGTTATTTCTATAAGCTTTGTCTCAAAAATAAACTAGAATTACATTAAAAAGTAAGTCACACCTGCAGGTATTAAAATACTTGGCTATACGGCAGTCAACTGCTAACCAAAATGTTGACAGTTCAAATCCACTGGCCACTCCTTGGAAACCCCATGGAGTAGTTCTGCTCTGTCCTATAGGGTCACTGTGAGTCAGAACTGACTCAACAGCAATGGTTATGTACGAATAGAAACATCCATATAATGCCCTGGAGTAACTATTGACATCAATTTGCTGTGATTTATTTTAGACAATTGTCTATGCGATACACCCTTACCCTCATCTATACGTGTGCCTATAGGAAGAATGGAGTCTCTGGGTAGTGCAAATGACTAATGTGTTCAGCTGCTGACTGAAAAGGTGGCAGCTTGAGTCCACTCAGAGGTGCCTTGGAAGAAAGGCCTGGAAATCTGAAAAATCATCCATCAAAAACCCTAAGAAGCACAGTTCTTCTCTTACACATGTGGGTCTCAATTCGTAGAACCTGACATGGAGGCAACTGACTTTGTAGAAAGAGTAGTCGATATGTCTGTATTACTTAGATTTTACTGTGTAACAAACCCTCCAATTCATAAACCCCAGTGCCATCGAGTCGATTCCGACTCATAGCAACCCTATAGGACAGAGTAGAACTGCCCATTAAAGTTTCCAACACATAGTGGTTTAAAATAATACACATTTATTATTGCAGGCTGCTAACCAAAGTGTCGGCAGTTTGAATCCACCAGGCTCTCCTTGGAAACTCTATGGGGCAGTTCTACTCTGTCCTATAGGGTCGCTATGAGTCGGAATCAACTCGACGGCACTGGGGTGGGGTTAGGAGTCAATAGCAAATTCTGGGTTAGGTGGCAGCACTGCTGCACTTTGGAGGACTTTGTTACACGCTCAGGAATGGACTGGCTGCAGGCTTGTCTCAGCCTCTTTTCCTTCTCCACTCTACTTCTCTAGATTTTTCACCTGAAAAGGCAGGACTCCACAAAAGCACACATCCATGCACATATACTGGAGGTATAGACTCAGAAATAACAGAAAACCATCTGTGTGGCATCCAATGCACAAAAACAAGGCAAAGTCAGTCCAAAAAGGGGGAAATGGACTCTACTTCTTGATGTGAGGCTAAAAAGTCACATTGCAAACAGGGTTAGGCATGAGAGGGAATAATTGCAGTCATTCTTTATAAGCTAATGACCACAAGATATAAAGAAGAAATCAGGCTCCTTTCCTAAGACGGAAGTGTAAACAGATTATCATTTTGACCTTCTCCCCCCAAAAACACCAAGAAATACAAGAAAACCACTCAGCCTCAAGGGACTCTGAATTGAGGAGCAGAGGACAGTCGTGAGGAACTGAAGATAGGCAAGGATCAACAAGTCAACAATAAGTCACAGATGATAGGAGACTTATTTCTCCCACCATCCCTGCCACTCCACCCAGCCATGTGGGTCACCAGCTCTTGCGAACTGGGGAAGCAAACCCAGCAAAATAATTTGCTTTCCTAATCACCACAAGCCCTGCCTGTGCAAAGACACAGAACCCCATCCTTCTGCTCTAAAATGAGCAAGACAGAAATCCCTGGGGACCCATTCAGAGCATACTGAGGCTGCTGTGTTCTAGGACACAGGAGCCTTCAGTGGCATCTGCACTCGCAGACAACATAATTCTGGTGAGGCTCTGATAGCAACAAGGCAGACCTCCATAGGGACACATTTAGAGCATGTCAGCACCTTTTCCACCTGCTATTGGCTGCAAATTGGTACAGAAGTCCCCTTGCAGTGCAACCAGCTCTCATAGACAACACTCTGCCTGCCTTCTCGTGCACCCCATAGCTCAGGCCTCAAAAATCAAAAGAACATATCTCCCTGCGGGTAGTTCAAGTCTGTGTGCCCCAGCTACTGTAGGTGCTGAGGACTGCTGACTGATGAAGTCATTTGCTCAGAAGTAGTCCCCTGGAGTGGAGCAGGCATCCAGTGCCAACATACTACCAATGGGGCTCTGATAATAACAAGGCAGACCTTCCTGTGGGTCCATTCACAGTGTGCCATATCCTTTCTCACCTGCTGTCAGACTGAAACAAATTCCTACAGAAAGTCTCCAGCAGTAGAGACAGGAGGTGGGTCACTTAAGTGGATACTGCTGCCCCAAGCATCACAGGGTCCTTGGGACTAAGACAAATCTCTTGGAGTTCAGTCTGGTGAGTGCCAGCACCTCCTCCACCGGATATGTAGGAAAGTTTTCCTGTCCTTCCCTTGAATGTCAGCTCAGTTATAAGCAGCCCCCACAGAGCAGGAAAAGAAGTCTCAAGAAAAACCAAAGGGCAAGACCCAACCCTACAGGGAGCTCACTGGTGTGGGATCCTGACTGAAAACACACTTGCAGAAACAGAGCAGGGGGCAGAGAGTAAGAAGAGAGAAGATGGTACCTCCTGGTAGGACAGATTGATTAATGTGCAATATATCAGCTGAGAAGCTACACCCTTGGGTGCACAGATCAATCACTGCTTTCTCTGGTGTGTTTATGAGACACTGAAAGTTGAAAATAAGATTTAGAATCTTAATTAAATCAGGGAGAAGAAGCTATCACAGAGAGGAAGACAGAGAGGTAAGCAAAGGCTGAAAGCTCTGCCTACATAAGAGTTTCTTCCAGAAAATAGTGCAGCCAAAAATACCAAATATGGGGGAGAACTGGAAAGTTAACACACTCAAAACATCCAATGCCACAATAAGAAATTGCAAGACACACAAAGATAAGAGAAATGATGGCCCATTCAAATGAATATGATGAAGGGGAAATGAAATTGCATCAATAGAAGCCTGAATGATGAATACAATAGGAGAATATAATGCAACAATGTTAAACATATTAAAAACAAGTAAGGAAAAACATAGAGAAATAGCTAAAAGAAATAAGGAAAACAACACATAAACAAAATGAGGATTTAAACAAAAAGAGATATTCTAATAAAATCAAACAGAAATATTGCAAGTGAAAGAGACAATACCTGAAATGAGAAACACAATAGAAGGATTTAATCAGCAGAAGAAAGAATCAGCAAATTAGAGGATAAGGTAGTTGAAATTACAGAGGCTGAAGAACAACAAGAATGGAAGTTCAAGACTGCTCAACACAGTTTAGTAGAACTATGGGACATGTTAAGAGAACAAGTATATGCATGATAGGAATTCCAGAAGAAGATGAGAGAGAGAAAGAGACAGAAAGAATATTTGAAGAAATAATGACAGAAAATTTCCTGAATCAGATGAAGGACATGAATCTACAAATTCAAAAACCTAAAAGACCCCCAGGCAGGATAAACCCAAAGAGATCTACACTGAGACGTATCAAAATAAAGCAATAAAAAAATAAAGTATCCTGAAAGTAGCAAGAGAGAAGCAAACACACACACACACACACACACACACACACACACAGAAGCAGTCACATAGAAAAGAAAAAGAAGAAAACAGTCACATACAAAAGATCCCCTTAGAATAAGTACTGATTTTTCCTCAGAAGCATTGGAGGCCAGAAGACAATGAAACATATTTAATGTACTAAAAGAGAAAAAAAATAAAAAACTATCAATCAAGAATACTATACCCAGTGAAATTGTTCTTCAAGAATGAGAGTAAAATTAAAATATTCCCTTACAAATAGAAGCTGAGAGAGTTCTTATCCACCAGAAGAGCCCTACAGAAAATACTAATGGGAGTCCTGAAGATAGAAGAGAAAATAGATTAGAAAGTAATTCAAAGCCATAAGTTAAAAAAAAAAAAAGATCTTTATTAAAGGTAATTTCATGCACAAGTATAAATCCTAATATTAAAATATTCAAGCTTAACAATTTTAATGGCTTTGTCCTTCATACTTTTTAATGACAAGTGTATAAAAAGTGAGGATAAAATCATATAACAGTGCATATGAAATATAAATATGTAAACAGTGATAACAACAGCAAAATTGGGGGTGTGGGAGGAATTTTATAGGTATGGAATGTCTTGTATGTTACTGAAGTTAGAGTGATATCGACATATCCTAGGAAGTTATAAATGCAAGATATCAAATGTAACATTCATGGTAGCCACTAAGAAAATATCTAAAAATATATACACAAAAGGAAAAGAGAAGGGAACCAAAATGGCGCAGTACAATAAAACAACACAACACAAAAGCAGGCAAAGTTAAAGAAAAAACACAAAAAAAGCTTAAGACATAAAAAATAAATAACAAAATGGCAGAAGTAAGCCCTTTTTATTGGTAATTACATGAATGTAAATGGGCTAAATGTTCCAATTAAAAGGTAGAGAGTGACAGAATGCATTAAAAAAAAAAGATCCAACTGTATACTGTTTACAGGAGACACACTTTAGACGCAAAGGCATAAATAGTTTGAAAGTGAAAAGATGGAAAAAAAGTTCCATGCAAATAATAACCAAAAGAGACTTGAGGTGGCAAATTTAATCATAAACGAAATATACTTTAAGACAAAATATGCTAGAAGACATAAAGATGGGCATTATATAGTAATTAAAAAAAAAATCCTTTGCCATCTCATCAATTCTGGCTCATAGTGACCCTATCCCTGTGGGCAAGAGTAGAACTGCCCCATAGGGTTTCCAAGAGGCAGCTAGTGGATTTGAATTGCGGACATTTTGATTAGTAGCCAAGCTCTTAGCCACTGTGCCACCAGGGCTCCTATATAGTGATAAAAGGGTCGATTCATCAAGAAGACTTAATCATAAATATATATGCATCCAACATCAAAGCACCTAAATATGTAAGGAAAACACTGATAGAATTGAAGACAAAATAACCCTACAATAATAGTCGGAGACTTTATTACAACACTTTCAATACTGGACAGAACATATAGAAAGACCAACAAGTACACAGAGGATCCGAATGACTCTGAGACAATTAAAATTAACAGACATAGATAGAACACTTCACCCAACAAAAACACAATACACGTTCTATTCCTGCACACATGAATCATTCTATAGGATAGAGCACATGTTATGTCATAAAGCAAGTCTCGATAAAAATAAAAAAGTTCAAAATTATAAAAATCGCTCTTCTGACCAAAGTAGAGTGAAACTAGAAATCAATAACAGAAAAATAATCTGAAAATACACATATATGTGGAAATTAAACAACATGTTATTAAACTACCAGTGGGCCAAGGAAAACATCAAAAGAGAAATAAAAAATTACGTAGAGTCAAATGAAAATGAAAGTCATACCAAAAGTTATGGAATACAGAGAAGGCAGTACACAGGCGGAAATTTATGGTAATAAATGCCTACATGAAGAAAGAAGAAAAATCTCAAATCAATAGCTTAACTCTTTGACTTCAGTAACTAGAAAGAAAAGAATAAAGTAAGCCCAAACCTACCAAAAAAAAAAAAGAAAAAAAACCCAGTGCCGTCGAGTCGATTTCGACTCATAGCGAACCTATAGAACAGAGTAGAACTGTCCCATAGAGTTTCCAAGGAGCGCCTGGCAGATTTGAACTGCCGACTTAACCACTACGCCACCAGGGTTTCCAAACCTACCAGAAGAGTGGAAATAAATATCAGAGTAGAAATAAATGAAATTAAAAACAGGAAACTCCATGCCAATATTCTTTATCAACATAAATGCAAAAATCTCCAACAATATGCTAGTGAATAGAATCCCAGAAGATGTTAAGAGTCATTCCAAGTGAGATTTACTCCAGGAGTTCAAGAATGATTCAACATTAGAAAGTCAAACAGTATAACGCACCACACCAATAGAACAAAGGAAAAGAACCACATGAGCATCTCTATGAATACCGGAAAGGCATCTGATAAAATCCAAGACTGTTTCTTGGTGAAAACTCCCAACACAGGATTAGAAGGGAAGTTCTTCAGTATGAGTAAGGGAATAAATGAAAAACTAACAGCCAACATTACACTTAATTGAGAAAGACTGTGATCATTCCCCTTGAAATCAGGAACAAGTCAAGGGTCCTCGCTCTCATCACTCATATTCAATATTGCATTAGAAGTCCTAGCCAGAGAATTTAAGACAAGAAAAAGAAATAAAAGTATCAAATTGCAAAACAAGTAAAATCATATCCTTTCACGGATGGCAAAAATTTTCAAATAAAACATCCTAAAAATCCAAAAGAAAGCTTCTAGAACTAATACAGAAATTTATCAACATTGCGGGGTAGATGATCAACAAACAAAAATCAGTTGGGGTTCTACATACCAGCGATGAGAAGTATGAAAAAGAAATTAGGGAAATGATTCAATTTACAATAGGATCTAATAGAATAAAATTCCTAAGAAGAAATTTAACCAAGATGTAAAAGACTTATAACAAAAAACCAAACCAAAGCAGTTGCCAACAAGTCGATTCCTACGTATAGCAATCCTATGAGACACAGTTGATCTGCCCTACAGGGTTTCCAAGGAGTAGCTGGTGGATTTGAACTGCTGACCTTTCGGTTAGCAATCAAGCTTTTAACCACTGTGCCACAAGGGCTCCAAAAACTTATACAATGAAAAATCTTAAACACGGATGCAAGAGATTAGATAAGACTTAAATGAATGGAAGGATGTTCCTTGTTCATGGATTGGAAGGCTTAATATTTTTAAGATGCCAAAACTACTTAAAGAAGTCTATAAATTCAATGCGATCCTGACCAAAATATCAACAGCCTTCTTTACAGAAATGGAAAATCCAATTCTTAATTTTATATGATATGGGAAGAGGCCAGTATTGAAATAATGTTGAAGGAGAAGAACAAAGTGAGAAGCTTCACACTTCCTGATTTCAAAATGTACTATACAGCTACAATAATCATTACACCTGGTACTGGTATAACAATACGGGCAAATAGAATAGAACAGAGAGTTCAGAAATAAACCCATGCATCGATGGTCAACTGATTTTTTTACAAGATGGCTAAATCCATTTAGTGGGGAAAGATGAGTCTCTTGAATAAACAGCATTGAGAAAAATTGATTTCCACATGTAGAAAAATGAAACAGGATTCATGCCTCACACCATATACAAAAACAAACTCAAAATGAATTAAGGACCTAAATGTGAAAAGTAAAACCATAAGATTCTTAGAAGATAATACAAGCGAAAGGCTATCAGTCCTAGCTCTTTTACAATGGGTTATCTGATACGATAACAAAATCAAGAACAACCAAGGCAAAATAAATAAATGGCCCTCATATAAATTAAATACTTTTACATCAAAAGACTTTACCAAAAAAGTGAAAAGACATCGATTGGGAGAATATCATTGGAAACCATATATCCTGTAAGAATCTAATAACAATGATATATATAAAACTTTGTCAATTTAACAATAAAAAGACAAATAACCCAATCAAAACATTGTGCAGAGTACTTGAATAAACATCTCATCAGGGAGGATGTCCAAATAGCCAAAAATCACATGAGAAGATGCTCAATGTCATGAGCCACCAAAACCAAAAAAAAAAAAAAAAATTGCCATTGAGATAGCAACCATATAGGACAGAGTAGAACTGCCCCATGGAGTTTCCAAGGAGGGGCTGGTGGATTTGAACTGTCGACCTTTTGGTTAGCAGTCACGGCTCTTAGCCACTGAGCCACCAGGGCTCCCTCATGAGCCACCAGGGAGATACAAATCAAAGCCACAATGAGATGCCATTCCATTCCAAATTGTATGGCTAAGATTTAAAGAAAAAGGAAAATAATCAATTTGTGGAAGGATGTAGAAAAATCGGAGCACTTTTCCATTGTTAGTGGGAATGAAAAATGGTGCTACAGCTGCTGTAGAAAACAGTGTGTTGGTTCCTCAAAAATTAAAAACAGAACTGCCAAATGACCCAGTAATTCCACTGCTAGGAATAAACCCAAGGGACTTGAAAACAGCAGCACAAACAGACGTATGTACACCAACAATCACTGCAGCACTATTACAGTAGTCAAAGGTAGAAACAACCTTAATGTTCATCAGCTGTTGACAGAATAAACAAAATGTGGTACGTACATACAGTGGAATACTACTCAGCCAGGAAGATAAGTGAAATCCTGATACATGCTACAACATGGATGGAGCTTGAAGACATTATAGTGAGTGAAATAAGTCAATCGCAAAATGACAAATACTGCATGGCATCACTTATATAAAAAGATAAGAACAGGCAAATGTATAGAGACCAAAGTTGATTAGTGGTTACCAGGGATGGGAAGGAGGTGGAAAGAGGGAGTTATTGCTTATGGAGCATGAGTTTCTGTTTATGATGATGGAAATTTTGCATTAATTAAGGGTAAGGAATGCACAGCCAACTAATGTAATTGATGCCAGTAAGTTGTACAACTGTAAAAAGTTAATTGGCAAAAGTTGTGTGATATTTTTACCAAAAAAAAAGACACTGTTGAGGCTGCTTATATACAACCAAACCACCCTCATGGGATTAATTTCTTTGTTTGAAAGTTTAGGGTCATGATTTCATGGGACATTCCAGTGAATTGGCCTAATAAATAGTTTAGTGTTTCTGTTATAGCTTTCGTTTATTGCATAGTGTATAGGGTCTTAAAAGTTTGCAAGTTGCCACTCAAGGCACAACAGTTTGTCTCTATTTGCCTGCAACAGAGAAAGAAGGAGAGTTAGGAATACAATAAATGTGTGGTTTATTGTTTCCCTCAACAACTGCCTCCTTTGTCATGAGATCAGAAGAACTGGATGATGATTGGCTACCATTACTGACAATTTTGACTAAAGATTTTACAGAAGAATTCTTATCAAAGGGGGAAAAATGTGGAACAGTATTTCAAAACCCTCATGCAATTCAGATTTTCTGGAGCCATTGAGGCTGTATGAACCCCCAGAATGACTGTCCTGAGACAACCTTTAAACTTTAAACCAAAAATATTTCCAGAAGTCTTCTTTAAAAAAAAAAAAAAAAAAAACACCGCCTTTGAGTCGATTCTGACTCATGGTGACTATAGAACAGAGTAGAACTGCCTCATAGGGTTTCAAAGGCTGTAAATCTTTATGAAAGCAGACTGCCACAGAGCACCTAGTGGGTTTAACACCAAACTTTTTTGTTTAGCAGATGAGGGCTTTAACACTGCGTTACCAGGGTTCCTAACAAAATAATAGTTCAGCTTAATTAGTAATGAATGTCTGCCTTGAGCATTGTGCTTTTTTTTTGCATTCAAATCCATTTTTAATTTTTTGTCATTGTTGAGAATATGTAGAGCAGAACATATACCAATTCAACAATTTTTCACGTACAATTCAGTGAAATGATTTCATTCTTTGAGTTGAGCAACCATTTTCACTCTCATTTTCTGAGTTGTTCCTCCTCTCTCAACACAAACCCAGCACCCCCTAAGTTTTGTGTCTAATTTTTCCAGTTGTTGTTGCCAATTTTATCCTGTATAGATAGATCTTAAAAGAACACAATGGGATCGAATTGACAACAGCAACTCAAAAGATTATATAGGGAACTTTGGGGGCAGTAAGTTTAGGTTAATGGGGTAGGAACGACTCAGAAAAGGAGGGTGAGAATGGTTGCACAACTTGAAGAATGTAATCAGTGTCACTGAACGGTACCTGTAGAAATTGTTGAATTAGTGTATGTTCTGCTGTGTATATTTTCAACAACAACAAAATAAAGTAAGTTATTTTAATAAAGGAATCTGAAAAAAAATTATTAAAATTCAGTGTCCATACTTGATAGCAGCAATGCAAGTAGAAATATGTATGCCAATGTTCATTGAGCAGTAGTCAAAAAGCGGAAACAACCCAAATAGCTAAAAAAGACGTGGTACATACATACAACAGATTATTGCCGTGATATAAAGAGAAATGAAGTCCTGATACATGCTACGACATGAATGAACCTTGAAAATATTGTGTTGAAAGAAACATGTCAATCTCAGAGGGACAAATATGATCTCACTAATATTAAATACCTAGACTAGAGAAATAAATAGAGATCGGAATTTAATAGCGGTTACCCTGGTGTTAAGTGCTACGGCTGCTAACCAAAAGGTCAGCAGTTCAAATCCATCACGTGCTCCTTGAAAACTCCATGGGGAGTCAAAATCGACTCCATGGCAATGGTTTTTTTTTTTAAACTTGGAGTGGGAGGGAAGGGGGGAGGGGGATCATTGTTTAGGAAGCATTATTTTCTGTTTATGGTGTTGGAAAAATTGGCAGTGGATATTGATGATCGTTGCTCAATATGGATGATGTCATTGGTATCAATGAACTGTATACGTGAAAGATGTTGAATTGGCAAATTTTATGTTGTCTATATTTTTACAACAATAAAAAATAATAACAACAGAGGACCCCTGAGGGAGCAGGAGATCAGTGGGATACAGACCCCAAATTCTCATAAAAAGACCAAACTTAATGGTCTGACTGAGACTGGAGGAATCCCGGCGGCCATGCTCCCCAGACCTTCAGTTGACACAGGACAGGAACCATCCCCGAAGACAACTCATCAGACATGAAAGGGACTGGTCAGCGGGTGGGAGAGAGACGCTGGTGAAGAGTGAGCTAATTATATCAGGTGGACAATTGAGATTGTGTTGGCAACTCTTGTCTGGAGGGGGGATGGGAGGATAGAGAGAGAGGGAAGCCGGCAAAATTGTCAAGAAAGGAGAGACTGAAAGGGCTGACTCAAGAGGGGGAGAGCAAGTGGGAGTAGGGAGTGAGATGTATGTAAACTTATATTTGACAAACTGATTGGATTTGTAAACGTTCACTTGAAGCTTAATAAAAGTTATTAAAAAAAATAAAAAAAGTGTACATATTAAAAGTGAACCAGGAAAAGAACTATTTCCTTAAAATGATAAGATGTAAATACGCCAATAGCCAATAAAATACCACCAATGTTCAGTGGTAAAATGTTTGATGACTTTTTACTAGAATCAGTTTAAGACAGGGATGCCCTCTGTCATTACTGGGGAAGAACTGGGCAGACAAGTGTTAGCATGTTTTCCTCTTTTCTCTCCAAAGGGCGAGAAGCCAGCAAACAGAGTGGTTACTATGAGTTGTTTCTATTAGCAGAAGAGGAACTTGGCAAAAATGGTACCAGTTCTATTGCACTGTCAGCAGTTGCTTCAAACAGCAAATCAATTAATTCTAATGATTGTTTCATTTTTCATTCACAGTATGGTACGAAAGCAAATTTTGGAATTTCATTCTGATCAGTATGAAACATCTCACATTATTGTCTATGCTATTACAAATCCAGGATAAAAAGTCCCGCACTGAGGATAACATGATTTGTTTTTGTAGTGATAATATAAATACAAATTTTGGTGGAGCAGAGCATCATGTTTCAGAAAAATCTCATACCTAATTAAGAAACCTATGGAGAAAAAATATGCTCAGAATTGGCTTTGATATTTGTATATTTTGTAATTGCATCCAACAAGCTGCAACATTCTACCAATCCAAACAGAAGGCATAGTTCTATAAATTTACATGTATCTTATATACACATATGTAGTTGTTGCTGTTAGGCACCCTCGAATCGGTTCTGATTCACAGCAACCCTGTGTACAACACAATGAAACACTGCCCGGTCCTGTGCCATCCTCACAATTGTTATGCTTGAGCCCATTGTTGCAGCCACTGTGTCAATCCATCTCATTAAGGGTCTTTCTTTTTTTAGCTGACCCTCCACTTCATCAAGCATGATGTCCTTCTCCAGGGACTGATCCCTCCTAATAACATATCCACAGTATGAGATACGAAGTCTTGCCATCTTTACTTCTAAGGAACAGCCAGGCTGCACTTCGTCCAAGACAAATTTGTTCTTTCTTTTGGCAGTCGATGGTATATAAAATATACACATGATGCCAGTTATAAATATACAAACAAATGTTAACACAGCAGTACTCGGTTTTTCTCTTTGCTGCCTGTTATTGCCAGGGTGTTGAAATATTTTGAATGTTTGAAAATCAACTTTGAAAATCAGCTTAAGTGTCTTTAAATGGTATTAAACTATATTTTGTAAATGTGTCCTCTAAATTTTGGTTGCAATTTCTTTGAAATCTGCTGGAAATGTTTATTCGAATAGTATTAAAAATAATTATTGACCATAAACCTTACATACAAGAAGATGCTAAAATGTGTCCCTCAAAAAAGATGAGGAAATGCACACATTAAACAGTAAAAGCTCAAGCAGAGTGCATGATTTTGAAATTCTATAATTGCATTTTGGGTTATCTCAGATTTTGGGAAGAATGTTATGATGGTATTTTTATTTTACTTGGATTAATTTATTTTTTGTATTGCATTGGAATGAATTGAGATAACATTTTGCACACTTCTAAATTGATGAAATATTCAAATTAATATTTTATATCGACAATTTGTTAAGTTCATCTTAAGAAGAAGAGCATTTGTTGAAGAAGTAATTCTGTAGTCAAGAAGTCATTGCCTTTCAAAGTACATGGGGACATATTTATATAAATTAATAAGGAAATAATTAAAAATTGAGACTATTTTCCATTTAATAAAATTTTTTTTGAGCTTATAAGTTCCCTCAGCATCTATAGGCTATATTTTCTCAATTAAAATAAAAGATTTTATCTTCAGATAAAAATCAATTAACATTGCTGATAACTTTGTTTATTACATAAAATTAAACTCTGAAGAATATTTGAGGAAATTTTACTTAAAATTAATATTGAGACACACCAAAAAAATTCTTCAGAAAAATACCATTGATGCAGCATTAAAGACCAATGCATATACTACTGCAAGTAATTATGCTTGTTATTTTTTTAATGTTAATGACTATTTAAATAACTTTTTTAAAAAAATGCTTTAAAGCATTAAAAAATTATTTTTAAAAATAGTTTTTGAATAGAAGTATCACATAGGTCCACCAACGTAGCAAAAACTAGTTTGCCTTTCAGAAAAATATGTATTTCAATAAACAAAATAATTTTAACTAATTTAATTTTTTTTACCCCCGAAAATACCTTGGTGTGAATAATAAATTATTATTAATTAGCCTCTGCTAATTGTTTTGGGTTGGGTTTGTTAACTGTTTTCAGCTGGGATGCAGTCATGATGCAGCTGTCACTGCAGCATATGCTCAAATAGGACGTAACTATTTACGCTTTCATCACATCCATTTAGCTATAGCCATTGTTTATGCCGCTTAAAATTCCTTCTAAAATTAGGAGTATGATTTTAAACTGAAGTAAAAAGTTGTTTACAGAGAATGACATAGAGACCCATCACTAAGTTATAAATTAGATATTGTTAAAGCAAATATTCATTATTAGAAGGCTGAATAATCTCATATTTTCCTGTTTTTAAGCCACAAGCAAGGGGTGTTACAGAATATAACAAAGAAAGTTACTGACAATAGAAGAAGCTGAGTTACTTTTTGTTACTGAGATACATACACAGTGACTATTACCAAAAAAAAAATCACAAAACTAAAAGCTTGATAAATCTCTTATTAAATACCTCAAAATGTCGAACAAAATTTAAAATTCAAGAGAAACAAGGAATTGTTATCAAAGGCACAGTCGTAGGTTAATTGGCAATAATTATTATTTTTTTTTAATTTTAGAAGTAGATAAACCTGTAGTGCATCCTATGATTTATATCATCTTAGATACTAAAAAGCATACCCATAACAAATCAGACAAAACTCTAGGTAATAACAACATAGGGCGGGAGGTGTTACCACAGGCTCTAGAATGTTGGGGAAAGTACACAACAGCACTTGTTTTTACAGAGGACCATATAGCTATTGATAAGCTTAAGAATAAACAAAATGCATATTAAGAAAAGTCAAGAATTGTACTTGTTTTAATCTCATTAATTTAGAAACATTTTCAAAATTTACCTCTTTTTTCCATAAGCCCAGAAATATTCAGAATGGTGAATTTTATTGTATAAAATAAAACAAAACAAGTTCACTCAAAAGGGGCGATTAGAGAGAATTCAATAAGGAGACTGTTTATGATACTCGTATATTCAGTAAGATTAACAGACATTATCAAGGGATGTTGAAGCACTGTAGGATTAATGACAGTGGGATGCCATTATTACATCTAAGCCTGAAGTGACAAAGGGCAGAGGGAGTAGAACATGGCAAGGACTAACGTTTTAGGAGGAAAAGGAAAAGGAGTTAAGGTCTTCCATCTATTTGCAAGAGAAAAATACTTCAAACTTTCTCTCTTCCTACCCACTGAACCCCTTGGTGTCTCCTCTCATTAGCTGAACTCAGAAGCCAGAAAAAGAAAATGGAATCTGGTAGACACATCCACAGAGGTCAGTCTTCAGGGACACAGAGCAGCATGGTAAGAGTAGAGAGTGGATCCAGAAGGGCAAATGGGGGAGTAGCTAGCACAGGGGACTTATTTGGTTATCTTTTCACTGTGAATTTCTAGTTCTCTTAGAACATAGTTAATCAGGATAAAATTTAATTTATTAACATGCAAACTATATATCTTTTCCTTGGTTTTTTATTCACTTATGAATTCATTCATTCAAAAAATAATTTTTGAATAGCTACTATTGGTTTTTTTTTTTTTTTTTACTATTGGTTAGAACTATCCTGGGCACTGAGGGATAAAAGGAAAACCAGAACAATTTCCCTGCATTCATGGAGCTTACATTTTAGTGGCTGGAGACAGACACTTAATATACCAGTTAAGTAAAATCTATAAATGTTAGCTGATGATAAGAACAATGGAGGAAAAAAGTATGAGGAGAGAGGGAATATACAGAGCAAGGTGCGATTTTAAATGTGGTGGCCTGGGAAGGCCTCACTGTAGAGGAGATACTTGAGTAATAGCTGGCGATAAAAACCGAGTCGTTCAGATATTGGGGGAAGAGTCTCCTGGAATAGGACATAAGATGGCAGCATGATTTTTATATTCCAGAAGTAAACAAGATAGTCATTATAGGTTGGGGTAGAGCATTAGATTAGAGAGGTGAAGAGAAAATGTACTTTAAATTCTGAGTGAAATGGGAAGACATTGTAGAGTTTGGGCAGAAAAATGGCATGGTACGACTTATAATTGTGGATGCAATGTTGAGGGACTGAAGACAGCCATAGTTTTGACAGAGAGACCAGTTATGAGACAATTGTAATAATACAGAGGACAGCTGATGATGGTTTGCACCAGAGTGATTAGATTATGGACCTATTTCAAAGGCAGAGTCCCCGGTATTTATTGGTAGATTTGATTTAATGTCTGAGGTAAAGGATTAAGAATAAATCCAATGTTATGTTTCCCTGAGAATGTGGAAGGAGGAAGTTGTCATTAAGTAAGATGATGGGATATAAAAAAGAACAAATTTGGGGGGAGATCAGAATTTGTTTTAGACATATATTTGAGATGGCTCTTAGATATCTAATTGGATATGTCATAGGCAATGGACAGAAATCTCGAGTTCAGAAGAGTATTTTGAGCTGATGATATAAACTTTGGTGATATTAGATATCACATTAAATTATTAAACAACATTAGATTAGATGAGATCACCTTTGAAAAAATATAGACAGACAAAAATTGCGTGAGGAACCCTGAGTCACGCTAACATTTATAAGTAAGGGAGAAAAGGAGAAAGCAGCAAAGAAGGGTGAGAAAGAGTTGTCAGCAAGGTAAGAGGCAAATAAGGGGAGTTTAGGGAAGATGATGGAGTACCAAAAATCAAAAGAAGAAAGTGAAAGATAGAGGAAATGATCAACCCTGTCGAATGCTGTTGATAAGTCAAGTAAGATGGGGGCTGAAAAAAGTGATCATAATATTAACAAAGATGGAAGTCATTGCTGACCTGGATCAAAATAGCATCAGAACAGTGGGAGGGTATGAAAGCCCCATTGATGTAGATCGACGAGTAGATCTAATGTGAGGAGAAGAATTTAAAATAGTTCAGATAGAGAACTCCTTCCAGGAATTTTTGCCTTAAACGGTTAAAAAAAAAAAAAAAGAACAAACAAATCTGGCTTGGAAGTACAGCCATAGTGCTCATTGGTAGCAAGGGTGGTGAGACTTCATCTCATACTTTGGACCTGTTATCAGGAGGGATCAGTCCCTGGAAAAGGACATCATGCTTGGTTGAGTAAAGAGTCAGCGAAAAAAAGGAAGACTCTCAATGAGATGGATTGACACAGTGACTGCAACAATGCACTCAAGCATAATAATGATTGTGAGGATGGCGCAGGACCAGGCAGTGTTTCATTCTGTTGTTGCACATACGGTTGCTATGAGTTGGAACTGACTCAGCAACACCTAACAACAACAACAACAACAGGTAAAGAGGTAGACAGCATAAGAAAGTGTTTTGCGGAGGCAGAGCCAAGATGACGGAATAGACAGACGCTTCCGGAGAGTCCTCTTTACAACAAAGACCCGAAAAAACAAGTGAAATGAGTATATTTGTGAAAAGCTGGGAGCCCTGAGCATCAAAGGAAAGCTTAGACAACAAACTGAGGGGCAGGGGGAGGAAGAGGCTGTTCAGAAGTGGAGAGGAGTTACAGGACCTGAATCGCGGGGAGCCCTCAGGCACCATTCCCAGAGCTGTGGCGGTGGCGCAGGCAGTGGCGGCGGTGTCAGAGGTAGCGGCAGGAGGCTGGTCCTAGCGTTTGGCCACAGTTTCCTCAGGGAGAAGCAGCCAGCCACACAGCCTACTTACACCTCCAGAACCTGAGGAGAATGGTGCTCTCGGTAAAAGCTAAGTACTTGCATATATTTTACCATGCCCCCACGCCCACCCCCGAGCCAGCTTCAGCAGCAAAAAACCTGGGCCTGAGATGGACCCTGGTGAGCACCTAGAGCCATCCTCCCGGCCTTGGAGAAGGAAAAAATTTGCAACTGGGGGGAAGAGATAATTTGCTAGCTCCATTAACCAGGGCAGCTCAGGACAGAAGTGGCTCCTATCCAGGCATAAACCGTCCGTGGACCTTGAGCACCTTTCCCTTCTGCACGGACCTGTGTGGGCCTATTTCGTGAGAATAGGCCCTTGTTGGCAAACTCCAACCATTTCAGCTGTGCGGTGGAAGGTGGGTGTTTAATGTTTGATATTGCTTTGCCTATTAAACATGGTTTTCACCTGCCCACATCAGAGACCGAAGGACTGGAAGCTCCACTCAGGTCACCCAGCCACTCGCGACAGGGGTCCAAAAATAGCTGGTACCTCCCATTCCTTACAACCAAAAACTTTGGGTGCCCATGGTACCTCTGCAGAACCCAACCACCAGCAAGCTCTAGGGAACAGAGATGCATTTTCCTCATAGACACTTGGGGGTTGGTTCTCAGCTGCCTGCCTTGTCCAGAGCATGACCTCCTGCTGCAATCAGATACCGGTATACACGCCAATTACTCCTGCCCCTCTAAGACCGTAGGACAGAGCCTGTACCACACACTTGATATCAGCTACCTGGAAACCTGAACTGAATTCATACAAGAAAACTGAATGGACTCCTAGACTGATATACCTGATAACAGCTCTAGCCAGCTGGGGACAGGACACCAGAGCTCCAAAGGGGAAAATAATCAAGCTAGCTCACTCAAGCAACCCATAGGGGTATACCAAAACAAAACAAGGCAAGCAGCTACAACACAGTAACCAAGCATAAACTAAATACAATAACTTCTAGATGGCTCAGAGTCAACAGTCAATATCAAGTCACATAAAGAAATAGACCACGAGCACCTCAAAAGGGTCTCAAAACAAAGAACCCAGGGATCTTCTAGATGGAAGTGCATTCCTGGAATTACAAGATGCAGAATACAAAAGTTTAACATACACAACCCTTCTGGACATCCAGAAGGAAATGAGGCAATATGCAGAACAAGTCAAGGAACACACAGATAAAGCAACTGAACAAATTAGAAAGATTATTCAGGAACATAATGAAAAGTTTAATAAGCTGGAAAAATCCATAGACAGACAGCAATCAGAAATTCAGAAGAGTGACAATAAAATTACAGAATTAGAAAACTCAGTAGAAAGTCAGAGGAGCAGAACTGAGCAAGTAGAAGCTAGAATTTCTGAACTTGAAGATAAATCACTTGGCACTAATATATTTGAAGAAAAATCAGGTAAAAGAATTAAAAAATGAAGAAACCTTAAGAATTATGTGGGACCCTATCAAGAGAAATAACCCAAGAGTGGAGTACCAGAACAGGGAGGGGTAACAGAAAATACAGAGAAAATTGTTGAAGGTTTGTTGGCAGAAAACTTCCCTGATATTGTGAAAGATGAGAAGATATCTATCCAAGATGCTCATTGAACTCCACATAAGGTAGATGTTAAAAGAAAGTCACCAAGACATATTACAATCAAGCTTGCCAAAACCAAAGGAAAAGAGAGAATTATAAGAGCAGTGAGGGATAAAGGAAAAGTCACCTACAAAGGACAGCCAATAAGAATAAGCTCAGACTACTGGGCAGAAACCATACAGGCAAGAGGGCAACGGGATGACATATTTTAAAAAATTGAAGGAAAAAAATTTCCTGCCAAGAATCATATATCCATCAAAACTGTCTCTTAAATATGAAGGTGAAATTAAGACATTTCCAGATAAACACAACTTGAGGGAATTCATAAAAACCAAACCAAAACTATAAGAAATACTAAAGGGAATTCTTTGGTTAGAAAAATAAATAATATGAGGTATCAACCCAAGACTAGAACACTGGGCAGAGCAAGCAGAAGTCAACCCAGACAGGGAAATCCAAAAAAAAAAAAAGGAAGATTATTAAAAAAAAAAAGCCCAAAACAGGGTAACGGCAATGTTATTATATAAAACAAGACAACATTAAAATAATAAAGAGGGACTAAGAAATGTAATCATACATTTTCCATATGGAGAGGAAGATACAGCGATACAAAGAAATAAAAGTTAGTTTTAAATTAAGAAAAATGGGGTAAATAATAAGGTAACCACAAAGGAGACAAACAATCCTACTTATCAAAATAAAATACAAGGGAAAAATACAGGCTCAGCAGAAACAAAATCAACAACAACAAATATGAGGAAAGGACAATATACAAAGAAAATCTACTCAGCACATAAAATCCAGTGGGAAAAAGAAACCGTCAACACACACAAAAAGACATCAAAATGATAGCACTAAATTCATACCTATCCATAATTACACTGAGTGTAAATGGAATAAATGCACCAATAAAGAGACAGACAGTGGCAGAATGGATTAAAAAACAAGATCCGTTTATATGCTGCTTACAAGAGACACACCTTAAACTTAGAGACACAAACAAACTAAAATTCAAAGGATGGAAAAAGATATATCAAACAAACAAGAATCAAAAAAGAGCAGGAGTGGCAATATTAATTTCTGACAAAATAGACTTTAAAGTTAAATCCCTCAGAAAGGATAAAGAAGGGCACTATATAATGATTAAAGGGACAATATACCAAGAAGATACAACCATATTAAATATTTATGAACCCAATGACAGGGCTGCAAAGTACATAAACTCTATCAGCATTGAAGAGTGAGATAGACAGCTCCACAATAACAGTAAGAGACTTCAACGCACCACTTTCGGTGAAGGACAGGACATCCAGAAAGAAGCTCAATAAAGACACGGAAGATCTAAATGCCACAGTCAACCAACTTGACCTCATACACATATACAGAACACTCCACCCAACAGCAACCAAGTATACTTTCTTTTCTAGTACACATGGAACATTCTCTAGAATAGACCACATATTAGGTCATAAAGCAAACCTTAGCAGAATCCAAAACATTGAAATATTACAAAGCATCTTCTCTGACCATAAGGCCATAAAAGTGGAAATCAATAAAAGGAACAGCAGGGAAAAGAAATCAAACACTTGGAAACTGAAAAATACCCTGCTCAAAAAAGACTGGATTATAGAAGACATTAAGGATGGAATAAAGAAATTCACAGAATCCAATAAGAATGAAAACACTTCCTATCAGAACCTTTGGGACACAGTAAAAACGGTGCTCAAAGACCAATTTATGTCAATAAATGCACACATCCAAAAAGAAGAAAGAGCTAAAATCAAAGAATTATCCCTACGACTTGAACAAATAGAAAGACAGCAACCAAAGAAACCCACAGGCACCAGAAGAAAACAAATAATAAAAAATAGAGCTGAACTAAATGAAATAGAAAACAGAAAAACAACTGAAAGAATTAACAAGACCAAAAGCTGATGCTTTGAAAAAATCAACAAAATTGATAAACCCACTGGCCAAACTGACAAAAGAAAAGCAGGACAGGGAGAAAATAACCTGAATAAGAAATGACATGGGTGATATTACAACAGAACCAACTGAAATTAAAAGAATCATATGAGATTACTATGAAAAACCATACTAAAACAAATTTGAAAACCTAGAAGAAATGGATGAATTCCTAGAAACACACTACCTATCTAAACTAACACAAACAGAGGTAGAACAACGAAATAGGCCCATAACAACAGAAGAGATTGAAAAGGTAGTCAAAAAACTCCAATAAAAAGAATAGCCCTGGTCCAGACAGCTTCACTGCAGAGTTCTACCCAACTTTCAGGGAAGAGTTAACACCTCTACTACTAAAGGTATTTCAGAGTATAGAAAAGGACGGAATACTACCAAACTCATTCTATGAAGCCACCATATCCCTGATACCAAAACCAGGTAAAGACACCACAAGAAAAGAAAATTATAGACCTATATCCCTCAAGAATGTAGATGCAAAAATCCTCAGTAAAATTCTAGCCAATAGAATTCAACAACATATCAAAAAAAATAAATCACCATGACCAAGTGGGATTCATACCAGGTATGAAGGGATGGTTCAACATTAGAAAAACAATTAATGTAATTCACCACATAAATAAAACAAAAGACAAGAATCACATGATTTTATCAATTGATGCAGAAAAGGCATTTGACAAAGTTCAACACCCGTTCATGATAAAAACTCTCAGCAAAATAGGAATAGAAGGAAAATTCCTCACCATAATAAAGGGCATTTATACAAAGCCAACAACCAACATCACCCTAAATGCAGACAGCCTGAAAATATTCCCACTGAGATCGGGAACCACACAAGGATGCCCTTTATCACCACTCTTATTCAACATTGTGCTGAAAGTCCTAGCCAGAACAATTAGGCTAGATAAAGAAACAAAGCACATCCAGATCGGCAAGGAAGAAGTAAAAGTATCTCTATTTGCAGACGACATGATCTTATACACAGAAAACCCTAAGGAATCCTCAAGAAAACTACTGAAACTAATAGAAGAGTCCAGCAGGGTACTGGGATACATGATAAACATACAAAAATTAGTTGGATTCCTCTACACCAACAAAAAGAACATTGAAGAGGAAATCACCAAATCAATGCCATTTACACTAGCCCCAAGAAGGTAAAATACTTAGGAACAAATCTTACCAGAGATGTAAAAGACTTATACAAAGAAAACTACAGTACACTTCTGCAAGAAACCAAAAGAGACTGACATAAGTGAAAGAACATACCTTGCTCGTGGATAGGAAGACTTAACATTATAAAAATGTCTATTCTACCAAAAGCGATCTATACATTTAATGCAATTCTGATCCAAATCCCAATGACATTTTTTAATGAGATGGAGAAACAAATCACCAATTTCATGTGGAAGGAAAAGAGGCCCCAGATAAATAAGGCATTACTGAAAAAGAAGAACAAAGTGGGAGGCCTTACTTTACCTGTTTTTAGAACCTACTATACCGCCACAGTAGTCAAAAGAGCCTGGTACTGGCACAATAACAGACACAAGGACCAATGGAAAAGAATTAAGAATCTAGACAAAAATCCATCCACATATAAGCAGCTGATATTTGACAAAGTCCCTGAAACAGTTAAATGGGGAAAAGACAGCCTTTTTAACAATGGTACTGGCATAACTGGATATCCATCTGCAAAAAAATGAAACAAGAGCCATACCTCACTCCATGCACAAAAACTAACTCGAAATGGATCAAAGACCTAAATACAAAATCGAAAACGATAAAGATCATGGAAGGAAGAATAGGGACAATGTTAGGAGCCCTAATACCTGGCATAAACTGTATATAAAAGTTATAAAGAATGTAGAAGAAAAACTAGATAACTGGGAGCTCCTAAAAATCAAACACCTATGCTCATCCAAAGACTTCACCAAAAGAGCAAAAAGACTACCTACAGCCTGGGAAAAAGTTTTTAGCTATGACATTTCTGATCAGTGCCTGATCTCTAAAATTTTCCTGATACTGCAAAAACTGACTGTAAAAAGGCAAATAACCTAATTAAAAAATGGGCAAAAGATATGAATAGACACTTCACTAAAGAAGACATTCAGGTAGCTAACAGATACATGAGGAAATGTTCATGATCATTAGCTATTAGAGAAATGCGGGTAAAAACTACAATGAGATTTCATCTCACTCCAACAAGGCTGGTATTAATCCAAAAAACACAAAATAATGAATGTTGGAGAGGCTGTGGAGAGATTAGAACACTTCTACACTGCTGGTGGGAATGTCAAATGGTACAACCACTTTGGAAATCGATTTGGCACTTCCTTAAAAAGCTAGAAATAGGGGGTGAGGGCCAAGATGGCTGACTAGGTAGACGCTACTTCGGATCCCTCTTGCAACAAAGACTCAGAAAAACAAGTGAATCGATCACATACATGACAATCTACGAACCCTGACCAACAAACGTAGATTTAAAGAGTTGACCTGAGTCACAGAGACCCAGAACGAACAACTACGGGGAAGTAGCGACTGTTTTCGGAGCCTGGAGCCAGTGTCCCAGTCAGGTAACCTTGGCGCCGGGCTTAGTACTGGGCACTGGGGAGCTGAACACAACATCCTGTGACAGCTCAAACATGGGGCGCAGCCCTACCCCCTTGAACTGACCTCGGCAGGGGGCCCAGCCGGTCAGCGCAGGTGGCGCGGCGACGCAGCTGGCAGGAGGAGAAGTTGCTGGGAGGCAGTGACTGGTTTTGGAGCCGGGGGTGCGGCATCCCAGCCAGGGAACCTTGGCGCGGGGCTTTGGACTGGGCACAGGGGAGCTGAGCACCACATCTTGTGATGGTGCAAACACGGGGTGCAGCCCTACACCCCTGAACTGACCCCGGGAGGGGGCCCACCCGGTCCGCACGGGTGGTGCAGTGACACGGCTGGTGGGAAGAGAAGTCCCCAGGAGGCAGCAACTGTTTTTGGAGCCGGGAGTGCAGCGTCCCAGCCAGGGAACCTTGACACTGGGCTTTGGATTGGCAGCAGAGAAATTGACAGCAGCTTTTGCGGGCCTGACCCTCGGGGGCAATCTCTACCCAGCCAGCACACATAGGCGACACGTCCCTCGGGAATCTCAGATAAAATAGTCATCCCAAGCAAGATAAGTAACTTTGTCTATATTCCGGGGTGCTACTCTCTCCTGTTTTTTTGAACCCTCCCCTCCCCTTCCCAGGCGGCTTCATTAACACTGGAATTTCCTGAGCCAGAGGGAGAACTGCTCCGCAGTTTTTCTTTTCCCTCTTTTTTTTTTTTTTTGGACTTTTCCTAACCCATTCTTCTGGCCTGAGAGAAGCAACCACAAAAAACCCAGGGACCAAAAATCCTTCCCTAATTGGACTAAAAACACAGAACCAGCTCCAGCCAAGCATATGTGATCCACAGTCTCCGGCTTTCAACCCTACCGGGACCAAGGTGGCTATTATAATGCAAAGGCATTCCTGAAAGGGATCTGACTGCATTTTTTTTTTTTAGCAGATTTACTGGAAAGACAAGTTTCCCAGGTGTGATATCTCTGCGTATTCAACAGAGCCCTCACTGACCCACAACAGGAAACTGAGGGCTGAAGCTCCCCCCAGACCACCTAGCCTCCTGCCTTAGAGGTCTAGGGAAGGTGACACCTACCAATCTGTAGAGGTACTTGCATTGGGGGCCTAAGGCACAGCTGCAGAGCCCACCCACCAATGTGCTTTAGGAATAGAGACACACCTACCTCACTGACACTTGGGGGAAGTCTGTCAGCATCCTGTCCCCCCTAGAGTGTGAACCCCAGCTGCTACTAGAATCTGGTGCACACAACTATCACCACTGCTTCTCAAGGTGGATAGGTAATAGGGTGCATCACACACTTGATGACCCAAAATCAGATTCTACCTAAGAATAGTGAATGGACTCAGGCATAAATATCTGATAACAGCCCAAGCCAGCTGGTAATAGGTCATAAGTAAGTCAAGGGCTACAGCAATCAAGACAGCACAATCTAGTAGCCCATCCACGTATATTGAAAGAAAACAAGACAAGATAAGACTCAGTGAGCAAATATAGAATAAATCACTACAATATCTTAGTGATGGCTTGGAGACAGCAGTCGATATCAAACCACATAAAGAAGCAGACCATGACTGCTTCTACAACCCCCCAAACAAAAGAATCAAAATCTTTCCCAAATGAAGATACGATCCTGGAATTATCAGATACAGAATATAAAAAAACTAATTTACAGAATGCTTCAAGACATTAGGGATGACCTCAGAAATGAAATAAGGCAATCTGCAGAAAAAGCGAAGGAACACACTGATAAAACTGTTGAAGAACTTAAAAAGATTATTCAAGAACATAGTGGAAAAATTAATAAGTTGCAAGAATCCATAGAGAGACAGCATTCAGAAATCCAAAAGATTAACAATAAAATCACAGAATTAGACAACGCAATAGGAAGTCAGAGGAGCAGACTTGAGCAATTAGAATGCAGGGTGGGAAATCTGGAGGACCAGGGAATTAACACCAACATAGCTGAAAAAAAATCAGATAAAGGAATTTAAAAAAATGAAGAAACCCTAAGAATCATGTGGAATTTTATCAAGAAGGATAACTTGCGTGTGATTGGAGTCCCAGAACAGGGAGGGAGGACAGAAAACACAGAGAGAATAGTTGAAGATCTGCTGACAGAAAACTTCCCTGACATCATGAAAGACGAAAGGATATCTATCCAAGATGTTCATCAAACCCCATTTAAGACTGATCCAAAAAGAAAAACACAGAGACATATTATCATCAAACTTGCCAAAACCAAAGATAAAGAGAAAATTTTAAAAGCAGCCAGGAATAAAAGAAAGGTCTCCAACAAGAGAAAATCAATAAGTTCAGACTACTCAGCAGAAACCATGCAGGCAAGAAGGCAATCGGATGGCATATACAGAACACTGAAGGTGAAAAACTGCCAGCCAAGGATCATATATCCAGCAAAACTCTCTCTGAAATATGAAGGCGAAATTAAGATATTTACAGATAAACACAAGCTTAGAGAATTTGCAAAACCAAAGCTACAAGAAATACTAAAGGAAATTGGTCAGAAAACCAATAATATCAGATACCAGCACAACACAAGGTCACAGAACAGAACATCCTGATATGAACTCAAACAGGGAAATCACAAAAACAAATTAAGATTAATTAAAAAAAAATGCTCAAAACAGGGAATCATTGAAGTCAATATGTAAAAGATCACAATAATCAAAAAGAGGGACTAAATACAGGTGGCATAGAACTGCCATATGGAGAGGGATACAAGGCGATATAGGACAATACAAGTTAGGTTTTTACTTAGAAAAACAGGGGTAAATATTAAGGTAACCACAAAGAGGTATAACAACTCAATAACTCAAGATAAAAACCAAGAAAAACGAAACGACTCAGCAAACATAAAGTCAAATACTATGAAAATGAGGAACACACAATTTACGAAGAAAACGTCTCAGCACAAAAAAGTAAGTGGAAAATTGAAATTGTCAACAACACACATAAAAAGGCATCAAAATGACAACAGTTATTTATAATTACACTGAATGTAAATGGACTAAATGCACCAATAAAGAGACAGAGAGTCTCAGACTGGATAAAGAAACATGATCCATCTATATGCTGCCTACAAGAGACACACCTTAGACTTAGAGACACAAACAAACTAAAACTCAAAGGATGGAAAAAAATATATCAAGCAAACAATAAGCAAAAAAGAAGAGGAGTAGCAATATTAATTTCTGACAAAATAGACTTTAAACTTAAATCCACCACAAAGGATAAAGAAGGACACTATATAATGATAAAAGGCACAAGTGACCAGGAAGATATAACCATACTAAATATTTATGCACCCAATGACAGGGCTGCAAGATACATAAATCAAATTTTAACAGAACTGTAAAGTGAGATAGACACCTCCACAATTATAGTAGGAGACTTCAACACACCACTTTCGGAGAAGGACAGGACATCCAGTAAGAAGCTCAATAGAGACAAGGAAGACCTAATTACAACAATCAACCAACTTGACCTCATTGATTTATACAGAACTCTCCACCCAACTGCTGCAAAGTAAAATTTTTTTTTCTAGCACACGTGGAACATTCTCTAGAATAGACCACATACTGGGTCATAAAACAAACCTTTGCAGAGTCCAAAACATCGAAATATTACCCAGCATCTTCTCAGACCATGAGGCTGTAAAAGTGGAAATCAATAACAGAAAAATTAGGGAAAAGAAATCAAATACTTGGAAACTGAACAATACCCTCCTGAAAAAAGACTGGGTTACAGAAGACATCAAGGAGGGAATGAGGAAATTCATAGAATGCAACGAGAATGAAAATACTTCCTATCAAAACCTCTGGGACACAGCACAAGCAGTGCTCAGAGGTCAATTTATATCGATAAATGCACACATACAAAAAGAAGAAAGAGCCAAAAGCAGAGAACTGTCCCTACAACTTGAACAAATAGAAACTGAGCAACAAAAGAATCCATCAGGCACCAGAAGAAAACAAATAATAAAAATTAGAGCTGAACTAAATGAATTAGAGAACAGAAAAACAATTGAAAGAATTAACAAAGCCAAAAGCTGGTTCTTCGAAAAAATTAACAAAATTGATAAACCATTGGCCAGACTGACTAAAGAAGTACAGGAAAGGAAACAAATAACCCGAATAAGAAACGAGAAGGGCCACATCACAACAGACCCAACTGAAATTAAAAGAATCATATCAGATTGTTACGAAAAATTGTACTCTAACAAATTTGCAAACCTAGAAGAAACGGATGAATTCCTGGAAAAACACTACCTACCTAAACTAACACATTCAGAAGTAGAACAACTAAATAGACCCATAACAAAAAAACAGATTGAAACGGTAATCAAAAAACTCCCAATAAAAAAAAGCCCTGGCCCGGATGGCTTTACTGCAGAGTTCTACCAAACTTTCAGAGAAGAGTTAACACCACCACTACTAAAGGTATTTCAAAGCATAGAAAATGACAGAATACTACCTAACTCATTCTATGAAGCCACCATCTCCCTGATACCAAAACCAGGTAAAGACATCACAAAAAAAGAAAATTACAGACATATATCCCTCATGAACATAGATGCAAAAATCCTCAACAAAATTCTAGCCAATAGAATTCAACAACATATCAAAAAATTAATCCACCATGACCAAGTGGGATTTATACCAGGTATGCAAGGCTGGTTTAATATTAGAAAAATCATTAATGTAATCCACCATATAAATAAAACAAAAGACAAAAACCACATGATCTTATCAATTGATGCAGAAAAAGCATTTGACAAAGTCCAACACCCACTTATGACAAAAACTCTCAGCAAAATAGAAATTGAAGGAAAATTCCTCAACATAATAAAGGGCATTTTTTATACAATTTTTTTTCTTTTTTTTTTTTATACAAACCAACAGCCAACAGCCAACATCACCCTAAATGGAGAGAGCCTGAAAGCATTTCCCTTGAAAAAGGGAACCAGACAAGGATGCCCTTTATCACCGCTCTTATTGAACATTGTGCTAGAGGTCCTAGCCAGAGCAATTAGGCTAGACAAAGAAATAAAGGGCATCCGGATTGGCAAGGAGGAAGTAAAAGTATCTCTATTTGCAGATGACATGATCTTATACACAGAAAACCCTAAGGAATCCTCCAGAAAACTACTGAAACTAATACAAGAGTTTTGCAGAGTCTTCGGTTATAAGATAAACATACAAAAATCACTTGGATTCCTCTACATCAACAAAAAGAACACGGAAGAGGAAATCGCCAAATCAATACCATTCATAGTAGCCCCTAAGAAGATAAAATACTTAGGAATAAATCTTACCAAAGATGTAAAAGACCTATACAAAGAAAACTACAGATTACTACTGCAAGAAACTAAAAAGGACCTACTTAAGTGGGAAAACATACCTTGCTCATGGATAGGAAGACTTAACATGGTAAAAATGTCTATTCTACCGAAAGCCGTCTATACGTACAATGCACTTCCGATCCAAATTCCAATGTCATTTTTTAATGTGGTGGAGAAACAAATCACCAACTTCATATGGAAGGGAAAGAAGCCTCGGATAAGCAAAGCATTACTGAAAAAGAAGAAAGTGGGAGGCCTCACTCTACCTGATTTCAGAACCTATTACACAGCCACAGTAGTCAAAACTGCCTGGTACTGGTACAACAACAGGCACATAGACCAATGGAACAGAATTGAGAACCCAGACATAAATCCATCCACATATGAGCAGCTGATATTTGACAAAGGACCAGTGTCAATTAATTGGGGAAAAGATAGTCTTTTTAACAAATGGTGCTGGCATAACTGGATATCCATTTGCAAAAAAATGAAACAGGACCCATACCTCACACCATGCACAAAAACTAACTCCAAGTGGATCAAAGACCTAAACATAAAGACTAAAACGATAAAGATCATGGAAGAAAAAATAGGGACAACGTTGGGAGCCCTAATACAAGGCATAAACAGAATACAAAACATTACCAAAAATGATGAAGAGAAACCAGATAACTGGGAGCTCCTAAAAATCAAACACCTATGCTCATCTAAAGACTTCACCAAAAGAGTAAAAAGACCACCTACAGATTGGGAAAGAATTTTCAGCTATGACATCTCTGACCAGTGCCTGATCTCTAAAATCTATATGATTCTGTCAAAACTCAACTACAAAAAGACAAACAACCCAATCAAGAAGTGGGCAAAGGATATGAACACACACTTCACTAAAGAAGATATTCAGGCAGCTAACAGATACATGAGAAAATGCTCTCGATCATTAACCGTTAGAGAAATGCAAATTAAAACTAGGATGAGACTCCATCTCACTCCAACAAGGCTGGCATTAATCCAAAAAACACAAAATAATAAATGTTGGAGAGGCTGCAGAGAGATTGGAACTCTTACACACTGCTGGTGGGAATGTAAAGTGGTACAACCACTTTGGAAATCTATCTGGCGTTTTCTTAAAAAGTTAGAAATAGAACTACCATACAACCCAGAAATCCCACTCCTCGGAATATACCCTAGAGAAATAAGAGCCTTCACCCAAACAGATATATGCACAGCCATGTTTATTGCAGCTCTGTTTACAATAGCAAAAAGCTGGAAGCAACCAAGGTGTCCGTCAACGGATGAATGGTTAAATAAATTGTGGTATATTCACACGATGGAGTACTACGTATCGATAAAGAACAGTGACGAATCTGTGAAACATTTCAGAACATGGAGGAACCTGGAAGGCATTATGCTGAGTGAAATTAGTCAAAGACGAAAGGACAAATATTGTATAAGACCACTATTATAAGATCTTGAGAAATAGTATAAACTGAGAACACATACTTTTGTGGTTACGAGGGAGGGAGGGTGGGAGAGCATTATTTACTGATTAGTTAGTAGATAAGAACTACTTTAGGTGAAGGGAAGGACAATACTCAATACATGGAAGGTCAGCTCAACTGGACTGGACCAAAAGCAAAGAAGTTTCCAGGATAAATTGAATGCTTCAAAGGTCAGCAGAGTAAGGGCGGGGGTTTGGGGACCATGGTTTAAGGGGACTTCTAAGTCAATTGGCATAATAAACTCTATTATGAAAAATTCTGCATCCCACTTTGAAATGTGGCATCTGGGGTCTTAAATGCTAACAAGCGGCCATCTAAGACACATCAATTGGTCTCAACCCACCTGGAGCAAAGGAGAATGAATAACACCAAGATCACACGTAACTAAGAGCCCAAGAGACAGAAAGGGCCACATGAAGCAGAGACCTACATCATCCTGAGACCAGAAGAAGTAGTTGGTGCCTGGCCACAACCGATGACTGCCGTGACAGGGAACACAACAGAGAACCCCTGAGGGAGCAGGAGATCAGTGGGATGCAGACCCCAAATTCTCACAAAAAGACCATTCTTAATGGTCTGACTGAGACTAGAGGAATCCCGGTGGTCATGGTCCCCAAACCTTCTGTTGGCCCAGGACAGGAAGCATTCCCGAAGACAACTCATCAGACATGAAAGGGACTGGACAGTGGGTAGGAGAGAGATGCTGATGAAGAGTGAGCTAATTATATCAAGTGGTCACTTGAGATTGTGTTGGCATCTCCTGTCTGGAGGGGGAATGGGAGGATAGAGAGAGTTGGAAGCTGGCAAAATTGTCACGAGAGACTGGAAGGGCTGACTCATTAGGGGGAGAGCAAGTGGGAGTACGGAGTAAGGTGTATGTAAACTTATATGTGACAGTTTGACTTGATTTCTAAACGTTCACTTGAAGCTCAATGAAAGTTAATAAAAGAAAAAAAAAAGCTAGAAATAGAACTACCATACAATCCAGCAATCCCACTCCTTGGAATATATTCTAGAGAAATAAGAGCCTTTACACAGATATGTGCACACCCATGTTTATTGCAGCACTGTTTACAGTAGCAAAAAGATGGAAGCAACCAATGTGCCCATTAATGGAAGAATGGATAAATAAATTGTGGTATACTCACACAATGGAATACTATGCATCGATAAAGAACAGTGAGGAATCTGTGAAACATTTTATAACATGGAGGAACCTGGAAGGCATTATGCTGAGTGAAATTAGTTGCTATATGACAAATATTACATAAGACCACTATTATAAGAACTTGAGAAATAGTTTAAACTGAGAAGAAAACATTCTTTCGTGGTTATGAGAAGCGGGAGGGAGGGAGGGTGGGTAAGGGTCATTCACCAATTAGATAGTAGTTAAGAACTACTTTAGGTGAAGGGAAAGACAACATACAATACAGGGGAGGTCAGCACAATTGGACTAAACCAAAAACAAAGGAGTTTCTTGAATAAACTGAACGCTTCAAAGGGCAGTGTAGCAGGAGCAGGGGTTTGGGGACCATGGTTTCAGGGGACATCTAAGTCAATTGGCATAATAAAATCTATTAAGAAAACATTCTGCATCCCACTTTGAAGAGTGGTGTCTGGGGTCTTAAACGCTAGCAAGCATGCATCAATTGGTCTCAATCCACCCGGATCAAAGGACAATGAAGAACACCAAAGATACAAGATACTTATAAGCCCAGGAGACAGAAAGGGACCACATGAACGAGAGACCACATCATGCTGAGACCAGAAGAACTAGATGGTACCTGGCTACAACCAATGACTGCCCTGATAGGAAACACAACAGAGAACCCCTGAGGGAGCAGGAGAGCAGTGGCATGTAGCCCCCAAATTCTCATAAGACCAGACTTAATGGTCTGACTGAGACTGGAAGGACCCAAAGTGGTCATGGCCCCACACCTTCTGTTCCCCCAGGACAGTAACCATTCCCGAAACCAACTTTTCAGACAGGAATTGGACTGGGTTGAGAGAGGGTTGCTGGTGAGGAGTGAGCTTCTTGGATCAGGTGGACACTTGAGACTATGTTGGCGTCTCCTGCCTGGAGGGGAGATGAGAGGGTGGAGGGGGTTAGAAGCTGCTGAAATGGACACAAAAAGAGAGAGTGGAGGGAGAGAGCGGGCTGTCTTATTAAGGGGAGAGTAATTGGGAGTGTGTAGCAAGGTGTGTATAGGTTTTTTTGTGAGAGGCTGGCTTGATTTGTAAACTTTCACTTAAAGCACAATAAAACTTATTTTAAAAAGTGTTTTGTTCCTTTTAAAATAAATGTTAGAAAAACTGGTAGTATGTATGCTAATGGAAATAATAAGGATAGAGGAAGTAAGTGGAGATGCAAAAGAAAGGAGAAATTCTACAAGGAATGGCATCCACGGTGAAGAGATTGAACTCTGGGGAGAGCGTGTGCAAGTCACTGATGGGAATGCAAGCTGAGGGCATGGGCTCAGATGCCTCTGGGTATGGAGAAGTGGAGGTAGAAACACTTGAAAGTTTTGTGTCCATTCTTTACTTGCAAAATAGGAAGTCCTGTATCTCTGATAGTGAAGGTGTAGGACATGTGTGTGAGTTGTTTTGTGGACTCCAACATAATAATGTTTGTAAATGCTCTATACAGTGCTTGCAAAGAATAAGTATGCTCTAATTGTTTGTTCTGCAATGTCGTATATATATTTATTATGGAAAGCTTGATAATTGTGTTGTTCTTGTCGTTTACATATTTGCTACTAGCTTAAATTTTATTCATTGCATTTTACATCTGTAAAATGGGGACGATAATACACATCTGAGAATATTACTGTCAGGAATGAAGTTAATTTAAATAAGAATGTGTAAAAATAGCTAGAATTCGAGTTGAAGGCCATAAATATGAAATTTTGAAATCTATTTTTTTCCCATTTGAAGCGAAAGGAAGTGTCCTTAGAGAAATTCTTCTTTTATGGAAATCCTCAGTCAAGACATTTGCTACCAAATAAGGGCTCATCCTGAGTCTTAATTAGTGATGCACACCAGGCAAGTTATAATTAAATTCATACTCCCTGTCACTCTCGGGTTAAGTACATGGTTCATGGAGAAAAACAGGAGGAGAAGCTTTATAATTGATGCTCTCAAGTGTAGTTTGTTTCACCATATAATTTATAACTGGGCAGAGATTGCTCCTGACAACCTAATTATAAATCAGAAAGAAATGAGCTCAAGGTACAACATAATACCATGACTGACACATCAGGGGTTGGAAGCCTGGCAGGAACCTATATCTTTATGACTGTAGTCCCATGACTTCCGATGCTAGCTTTGTTGTTCTCACACGGTTATTTCTCCCATGGTGACTGAAGGATTGAATTCTTAGCCATGAGCAATCAATGACATTTCTCTTGGAATAAGGGTCCTAAGTGAAGAAACTGAGTGCTCACAGACTCAAAAATGCTTCCTCGAAAGACTGTTAGCAGGGCCCCTCCCTACAGCTAAAACTTAGAGGTATTTCTGAGAATGTCCACCCCCCTGGGTGAAATGTGTTTGAGAACTATAAATTGGGGAGATGAAATGCATGTGGCAGGAGATTTTTTTTCCCCTTTCTATGAGGATAATGGGAACATCAAGAGAAGGGGAGAAGAAAGAGCCCCTTTCCTGACAGCTAGGACATGCTCAAGAACTTCTGCAGTGTCTGGGTGACAATTAGAAGAGGTTGGAACACTGAAGACAGCAACAGCCCTAATCCAATAAAACAGAAGAGAGATTGGACCAAAGCTCTATTTTTAAATCATACGTTGAAAAGTTGCATAAGAGGAATTCTGAACTTGTAATAAGATTCTTTTTTGTTTGTTTTTTGGGTGCTTAGTCAATAAGTAGCATTTACTATATCCTTACCCAAATCTCAAAGTGAGTCACATGCTACCTAAAACATAACAGCACTTTTTCTCTAATGTGGAATTTGGATTTTCTGCCTATTCAAGAAACACATTATGATGCATACAAACCTTAGAAAAACATGGATAACTCAGCACCAAAATTTGGATAACATCAAAAACATGGATTACTGAGTATCGAAATCTACCTAAGTACCTTGATACCATTAATAACATTGAATAACTGTTAAATATATCTAATAGAACTAGATTCCAAACCAGAAAATAAACCAAGCCAAACCAAACCCGTTACCATCAAGTTGATTCTGACACACGGTGACCCTACAGAACAGAGTAGAACTGCCCCATAGGGTTTTCAAGGAGTGGCTGGTGGATTTGGACTGCCAACCTTTTGGTTAGCAGTCAGAGCCCTTAACCACTGTTGCAGCAGAAAATGGCTGGCTGTAAAATATATTGATGTGAGCATACTAGGTAGAAGTGACAAGTATGAGAATGTCTCCAATGATGTCAAGCTAGTACTTTTGTGACCAATATCAGTATGATGATGATCAAACTCCATGAACTCTTAGAGAATATTCTTCCTGGTGTTTGTGACACCTCAGTTGAATTCGAGTAGCATTAATTTGATTATTTAGCACATTGATTTTTTTTTTTCTGTTTTCTGGAATAAGGGTGGCGGAAACAATCATCAAAAATGTCTTTGACTGAAGATTTCTAGTTTCACATCTGGCATGTGAGGAGCTTAGAAGTCATCATGCCCATACATTCAACAAAAAAAAGTTGAATAAACTGAAAACCAGGCTTCTCACAGATGGAACAGGAGTTCGCAAATAAGCAAGGAGAGGAGGGTAGACTGATCCATTAGTTAATGATTTAGAGTTATGAACATCAATATGAACTCTTGTTTAGCTTAATATAGTTACATACAGAAATATTTATAGATTTTTTTTATATATGTACATGCTATTACACACACATATATTTCCTTGCTCTTTCAGCTGAGAGGGGCGAGACACAATAATATTCCAATAGGAATGAGCATATTGAGTTCCCAAGTTAGAGTATAATACCATTCTCCAAAAAAAGTAAGAAAAGCTCAGTAGATAAATGTCTGAATTCTGGGGATGAGGTAGGAAATATACAAGATAAGCCTGGGAGCATTTTGTCATGTCAGAAAGTAAGGAAGCAATCAAAAATGGAGGAAAAAAAAGTCAAAATACTAAGTGTTTGTCCAAGGAACACAGAGCCAAATTAAAGCATCTCCAGTGCCCAGAGCTAGAGCAATTTGAGCAAAAAAATTTTTTTCTTAAAGTAGCACTGGATTATAAGCCAAAGTATAAAATGCATTCCTGTGAGTCAATATTAATGCAAATAAAAGTTAGATAGATAAGAGAAAAAAAGACAAATGCCTAATGCAGAAGAATTCCAAACAACTTATGTAAATACTCTATCCTTAAGGAGATTAAGCACAACTCCCCACTCCTTCAGTGTGGGCTGCACAGTGATTTCCTTCAGTAGAATACAGTACAAAAGGGGGGGGGGAAATAGTTTTACAGTGCAGAAATCTGACAAACACTGTTTCTAGCCAGGTTATCAAGGTTAATGTCAACTCAGGTACTTCATAATGATAGCAGGAACTCTTGATATGATGTTATGAAAATGGCACTTGACCTCTGTAGTCTTCCTCCCAATAGCCCATAAACCCTATCTAATCAAGAGAAAAGGATAAGATGAACCCAAACAGAAGGCAATTCTACAAAATACCTCCAGTACTCAAAACTGACATGGTCATTAAAAACAAGGAAAGTCTGAGAAACTGTCACAGTCTAGAAGAGCCTAGGGAGACATGACAAATAAATTTGAAGTGGTATCTTGGATAAGATCCTTAAACAGAAAAAAATGAGATTAGTTAAAAAAAAAAAAGAAATGCTAATGATGTGGGGGTTTTACTTAATGACTGTATAAATATGTTCAATTAATGATAACGAACAGAGGCAGAGCCAAGATGGCAGAATAGACAGAAGTTTCTGGTGAGCCCTCTTTACAACAACAAAAAATAAAATAAAATAAAGACCCCAAAAAACAAGTGAAACTTGTATATTTATGACAAGGTAGGGCCCTGAGCATCAAAGGCAAGCTTAGAAAACAAACGAGGGGCAAGGGGAGGAAGACATGGTTCAGAAGCGTAGAAGAGTTACCAAACCTGAATCACGGGGAGCCCTCAGGCACAATTCCTAGGAGTGGTGGCTGCGGGCTGGTACTAGCGTTCGGCCACAGTTTCCTCAGGAGAAGCAGGCAGCCACACAGCCTACTCAAACCTCCGGAACCAGAGAAGAACGGCGCTCTCTGCAAAAGCTAAGTACTTGAGTATATTTTACTGTGCCCCTCCCCCCACTCCCAAGCCAGCTTCAATGGCTGACTTCCCTGGGCCTGAGATAGGCCCTGTTGAGAGCCTAGAGCCATCCTCCCAGCCTTGGGGAAGGAATAAATTTGCAATTTCAGGAAAAGATAATTTGTCAGTTCCACTAACAAGGGGAGCTCAGGACAGATGCAACTCCTGTCCAGGCATAAACGGTCCATGGGCTTTGAATACTTTTCCCCTCTGCATGGTTCTGTGTGGGCCTATTTCAGGAAAAAAGGCCCTTGTGGGCAGACTCCACCATTTCAGCTGAGCGGCGGAGAGGCGGCTGTTTGATACTTGACATTGCTTTGCCTATTAAACAGGGTGTTCATCTACCCACATCAGGGGCCTAAGGACTGCTAACTCTACTCAGGTCAACCAGCCACCCATGACAGGGGTCCAAGGATAACTGATACCTCCTAAACCTTACAACCAAAAACATTAAGTGCCCATGGTCCGTCTGCAAAACCCATCCACCTGCAAGCTCTAGGGAACTGGGACATGCTTTCCCCAGACACACATGGGGGATGATTCTCAGCCCCCTGCCTTGTTCAGTGTGACCCCCTGCTGCAACCAGATACCGTTACCTACACTAATCACCCCTGCCCCTCTAAGACAGAGTCTGTACTACACACTTGATGATCAGCTACCTGCACACCTGAGCTGAAATCATACAAGAAAAGTGAATGGAGTCCTAGACTGATATACCTGATAACAGCTCTAGCCATCTGGGAACAGGATGTCAGAGCTCCAAAGATGAAAATAATCAAGCTAACTTACTCAAGCAATCCATTTAGACATATCAAAATAAAACACAGCAAGAAGCTACAGCACAGTAAGCAAACATAAAATAAACTAATCCAATAATTTATAGATGGCTTGGAGACAACAGTCAATATCAAGTCACATAAAAAAAAACAGACCATGATCACCTCAACAAGCTCTCAAAACAAAGAATCAAGGGATCTTCCAGATAAAAGTGCATTCCTGGAATTACCAGAGGAAGAATACAAAAGATTAATATACAGAACCCTTCAAGACATCAGGAAGGAAATGAGGCAACATGCAGAACAAGCCAAGGAACACACAGATAAAGCAATTGAATAAATTAAAAAGATTATTCAAGAACATAATGAAAAATTTAATGAGCTGGAAAAATCTATAGACAGACAGCAATCAGAAATTCAGAAGATTAACAATAAAATTACAAGAGTAGACAGCTCAATAGAAAGCCAGAGGAGCAGAATTGAGCAAGCAGAAGGCAGAATTTCTGAACTTGAGGATAAAGCAGTTGGCACTAATATATATGAAGAAAAATCAAATAAAAGAATTTGAAAAAATGAAGAAAACTTAAGAATCATCTGGGACTCAATCAAGAAAATACCCTACGAGTGATTGGAGTACCAGAACAGGGAGGGATAACAGAAAATACAGAGAGAACTGTTGAAGATTTGTTGGCAGAAAACTTCCCTGGTACGGTGAAAGATGAGAAGATATCTATCCAAGATGCTCATCGAACTCCACATAAGGCAGATTGTAAAAGAAAGTCACCAAGACATATTATAATCAAACTTGCCAAAACCAAAGATAAAGAGAAGATTTTAAGAGCAGCTAGGGATAAACGAAAAGTCACCTACAAAGAAGAGTCAATAAGAATAAGCTCAGACTACTTAGCAGAAACCATGCAGGTAAGAAGGCAATGAGATGACTTACATAAAAAATTGGAGAAAAAATATTGCCAACCAAGAATCATATATCCATCAAAACTGTCTCTTAAATATGAAGGTGAAATTAGGACATTTGCAGATAAACAGAAGTTTAAGACATTTGTAAAAATGAAACCAAAACTACAAGATACTAAAGGGAGTTCTTTGGTCAGAAAATCAACAATATCATGTATCAATTCAAGACTAGAAAACTGGGCAGAGCAATAAGATGTCAATCCAGACAGGGAAATAAAAAAAATAGATCAAGTTAAAAAAAAAAAAAAAGCTCAAAACTGGGTAAGAGCGATGTTATTATTTAAAAGAAGACAACGTTAAAACAATAAAGAGGGACTAAGAAATGTAGTCACAGATCTTCCATATGGAGAGGAAGATAAGATGATACAAAGAAATAAAATTTAGGTTTAAATTTAGAAAAATAAGGGTAAATAATAAGGTAACCACAAAAGAGACAAACTATCCCACACATCAAAATAAAATAGAAGAAAAAATAGACACTCGGCAGAAATAACATCAACAACAATGAATATGATGAAAGAACAATATATAAAGATAATTTACTCAGTGCATAAGGTGGGAAAAAGAAACTATCAACAACACACAAAAAGAAACATTAAAATGATAGCACTAAATTCATACCTATCCATAATTATGCTAAATATAAATGGACTAAATGCACCAATAAAGAGACAGAGAGTGGCAGAATGGATTAAAAAACAAGATTCATCTATATGCTGCCTACAAGAGACACGCCTTAGGCTTAGAGACACAAAGTAAAACTCAAAGGATGGAAAAAAATATATCAAGCAAATAACAATCAAAAAAGAGCAGGAGTGGCAATATTAATTTCTGACAAAATAGACTTTAAAGTAGAATCCACCATAAAGGACAAGGAAGGACACTATATAATGATGAAAGGGACAATCTACCAAAAAGATATAACCATATTAAATATTATGCACCTAATGACAGGGCTGCAAGATATATAAAACAAACTCTATCAGCATTGAAAAGTGAGATAGCTCCACAATAACAGTAGGAGACTTCAACACACCACTTTTGGTGACAGACAGAACATCCAGAAAGAAGCTCAATAAAGACACGGAAATCTAAATGCCACATTCAACCAACTTGACCTCATAGATATATAGAGAACACTCCACCCAACAGCAGCCAAGTATACTCTCTTTTCTAATGCACATGGAACAATCTCTAGACTAGACCACATATTAGGTCATAAAGCAAGCTACAGCAGAATCCAAAACGCTGAAATATTACAAGCATCTTCCCTGACAAATAAGGCCATAAAAGTAGAAATCAATAATAGAAAAAGCAGTGAAAAGAAATCAAACACTTGGAAACTGAACAATACCTTGCTCAAAAAAGACTGGATTATAGAAAACATTAAGGATGGAATAAAGAAATTCATAGACTCCAATGAGAATGGAAAAACTATCAGAATTTTTAGGACGCAGAGAAAGCGGTGCTCAGAGGTCACTTTACATCAGTAAATGCACACATACAAAAAGAAGAAAGGGCCCAAATCAAAGAATATCCCTATAACTTTAACAAATAGAAAGAGAGCAAAAAAAGAAACCCTCAGGCACCAGAAGAAAACAAATCATAAAAATTAGAGCAGAACTAAATGAAATAGAAAACAAAAAAATAATTGGAAAAATTAACAAGACTAAAAGCTGGTTCTTTAAAAAAATCAACAAAATTGGTAAACCATTGGCCAAACTGACAAAAGAAAACAGGAGACGAAGCAAATAACCCGAATAAGAAATGACATGGGCGATATTACAACAGACCCATCTAAAATCAAAAGAATCACATCAGATTACTATGAAAAATTGTACTCTTACAAAGTTGAAAACCTAGAAGAAATGGATGAATTCCTAGAAACAAACTGCCTACCTAAACTAACACAAACAGAGGTAGACCAACTAAATAGACCCATAACAAAAGAAGAGATAGAAAAGGTAATTTTAAAACTCCCAACCAAAAAAAAATGCCATGGCCCGGAGGGCTTCACTGCAGAGTTTTACAAAACTTTCAGAGAAGAGTTAACACCACTACTATTAAAGGTATTTCAGAACATAGAAAAGGATGGAATACTCCAAACTCATTCTATGACGCCAGGGTATCCCTGACACCAAAACCAGGTAAAGATACTTGAAAAAAAAAAAATTAGAGACCTACATCTTTCATGAACTTAGATGCAAAAATCCTCAACAAAATACTAGCAAATAGAATTCAACAACATATCAAAAAAATAATCCACCACGACCAAGTGGGATTCATACCAGGTATGAAGGGATGGTTCAACATTAGAAAAACAATTAATGTAATCCGTCATATAAATAAAAAAGAAGAATCGCATGATTTTAACAAATGACACAGAAAAGGTACTTGACAAAGTTCAACACTCATTCATGATTAAAACTCTCAGCAAAATAGGAATAGAAGGAAAATTCCTCAACATAATAAAGGGCATTTATACAAAGCCAATAACCAACATTATCCTAAATGGAGAGACCCTGGAAGCATTCGCCTTGAGAACGGGAACCAGACAAGGATGCCCTTAATCACGGCTCTTATTCAACATTGTGCTGGAGGTCCTAGCCAGAGCAAATAGGGAAGATAGGGAAATAAAGGGCATCCAGATAGGCAAGGAAGAAGAAAAAGTATCTCTATTTGCAGATGACATGATCTTATACACAGAAAACCCTAAGGAACCCTCAAGAAAACTACTGAAACTGATAGAAGAGTTCAGCAGAGTATCAGGATACAAGATAAACATACAAAAATCAGTTGGATTCCTCTACACCAACAAAAAGAACATCGAAGAGGAAATCACCAAATCAATGCCATTTACACTAGCCCCCAAGAGGATACAATACTTAGGAATAAATCTTACCAGAGATGTAAAAGACTTATGCAAAGCGAACTACAAAACACTTCTGCAAGAAACCAAAAGAGACCTACATAAGTGGAAAAAAGTACCTTGCTCATGGATAGGAAGGCTTAACATTATAAAAATGTTTATTCTACCAAAAGCGTTCCATAGATTTAACACAATTCTGATCCAAATTCCGATGACATTCTTCAATAAGATGGAGAAACAAATCACCAACTTTATATGGAAGGGAAAGAGGCCCCGGATAAGTAAAGCATTACTGAAAAAGAAGAACAAAATGGAAAGCCTTACCCTACCTGATTTAAGAACCTATTTTACCACCACAGTAGTCAAAACGGCAGATACACAGACCAATGGAACAGAATTGAGAATCCAGAGATAAATCCATCCACATATGAGCAGTTGATATTTGACAAAGTCCCCGAAACAGTTAAATGGGGAAAAGACAGACTTTTAAACAAATGGTGCAGGCATAACTGGATATCCATCCGCAAAAAAATGAAACAAGATGCATACCTCACTCCATGCACAAAAACAAGCTCAAAATGGATCAAAGACCTAAATATAAAATCTAAAAGGCCAAAGATCATGGAAGGAAAAATAGGGACAACGCTAAGAGTCCTAATACACGGCATAAACAGTATACGAAACATTACTAGCAATGCAGAAGAAAAACTAGTTAACTGGGAGCTCCTAAAAATCAAACTCCAATGCTCATCCAAAGACTTCCCCAAAAGATTAAAAATATTACCTACGGACTGGGGAGAAGTTTTTAGCTATGACACTTCCTATTAGTGCCTGATCTCTAAAATCTACATGATACTGCAAAAACTCAACTATAAAAAGACAAATAACCCAATTAAAAAATGGGGAAAAGATATGAACTTCACTAAAGGAGACATTCAGGTAGCTAACAGATATATGAGGAAATGCTCACAATCATTAGCCACAGGAGAAATGTAAATCAAACCTAGAATGAGATCTCCTTTCACTCCAACAAGGCTGGCATTAGTCTAAAAAATATAAAATAATAAATGTTGGAGAGGGTGTGGAGAGATTGGAACACTTACACACTGCTGGTGGGAATGTAAAATGGTACAACCACTTTGCAAATCGATTTGTCATTTCCTTAAAAAGCTAGAAATAGAACTACCACACGATCCAGCAATCCCACTTCTTGGAATATATCCTAGAGAAATAAGAGCCTTTACATGAACAGATATATGCACACCCCTCTTCATTACAGCGCTGTTTACAATAGCAAAAAGATGGAAGCAACCAAGGTGCCCATCAATGGATGAGTAGATAAATAAATTACGGTATATTCACACAATGGAATACTACGCATTGATAAAGAACAGTGATGAATCTGTGAAACATTTTATAACATGGAGGAACCTGGAAGGCATTATGCTGAGTGAAATTAGTCAGTTGCAAAAGGACAAACATTGTATAAGACCATTACTGTAAGAACTCGAGAAATAGTTGAAACAGAGAAGAAAGTATTCTTTGATGGTTATGAGAGGGGGAGGGAGGTAGGGTGGGAGAGGGGTATTCACTACTTAGATAGTAGGTAAGAACTACTTTAGGTGACAAGAAAGACAACACACAATGCAGGAGAGGTCAGCACAACTGGACTAAACCAAAAGCAGTTTCCTGAATAAACTGAATGTTTTGAAGGCCAGCATATCAGGGCAGGGATTTGGGGACCATGGTTTCAGGGGACATCTAAGTCAATTGGGATAATAAAATCTATTAACAAAACAGTCTGCATCCCACTTGGAAGAGTGGCGTTTGGGGTCTTAAATGCTAGCAAGCAGCCATCTAAGATGCATCAACTGGTCTCAACCCACCTGGATCAAAGGAGAATGAAGAACACCAAGGACACGGGGTAATTATGAGCCCAAGAGACAGAAAAGGTCACATAAACCAGAGACTACATCATGCTGAGAGCAGAAGAACTAGATGGTGCCCGGCTACAACCAATGACTGCCCTGGCAGGGAACACAACACAGAATCCCTGAGGGAGCAGGAGAGCAATGGGATGCAGACCTCAAATTCTCGTAAAAAGACCAGACTGAGACTAGAACGACCCTGTTGGTCATGTCTCCCAGACCTTCTGTTGGCCCAGGACAGGAACCATTCCCAAAGCCAACTCTTCAGATAGGGATTGGACTGTACTGTGGGTTGGAGAAGGATGCTGGTGAGGAGTGAGCTTCTTGGATCAGGTGGACACTTGAGACTATGTTGGCATCTCCTGCCTGGAGGGGAGATGAGAGGGTAGAGGGGGTTAGAAGCTGCAGAAATGGACACGAAAAGAGAGAGTGGAGGGAGAGAGCGGGCTGTCTGATTAGGGGGAGAGCAATTGGGAGTACATAGCAAGGTGTTTATGTGTTTTTGTGTGAGAAACTGACTTGATTTGTAAACTTCCACTTAAAGCACAATAAAAATTTTAAAAAGTAAGTAGTATATCACAAGAACGTAGGAAGTTCAAAGTAGGGGTGACTGAGTGCTGCAAGTAAGGGAACTCTGTAGTATCTTCACATTGTTTTTTAAATATAAAACTGTCCCAAATAATAAAGTTTATTTAAAAAGAAATATTTAGCTGCACATAGTAATTAGTATGAGTCGGGATTGACTCAATGGCAACGGTTTTTTTTGTTTGTTTTGGCGGGTTAGTAATTAGTATATATTGTTGCCATTGGTTGCCATCAAGTCAGCTCCGACTCATAGTGGCTCCATGTACAACAAAACAAAATGTTACCTGGTCCTGTGCCATCACCACAATTGTTGGTATGTTCCAATGTATTATTGAGGCCATTGTGTATTTTGAGTGCCTTGCAACATAGGAGGCTCATCTGCCAGCACTGTATCTGACAATGTTCTGTTGTTATCCATAGGGTTTTCACTGGTTACTTTTTGAAAGTAGATCTTAGGCCTTTCTTTCTACTTTGTTTTAGTCTGGAAGCTCTGCTGAAACTTGTTCACCAAGAGTAACCCTGATAAAAAAAATAGTATGTGAAATTCTGGTAGCATAGTGTTCCATCAGAGCAACGCACACGTCACCACAGTACAAGAAACTGACAGGTGAGTGGCAGTTAGTATGTATATAATGTGAACATGCTTAGTGTTTGTTACACACCCTGGTGGTTCAGTGGTTAAGAGCTTAGTCGCTAACCAGAAGGTTGGCAGTTCAAATCCACTAGCCACTCCTATGGGGCAGTCGGAATTGACTGAACAGCAATAGGTTTGGTTTTTCTACATGTTTCTACCACGTCTGTCAGTTTGTCATACTGTGGTGGCTTGCATGTTGTTGTGATACTGGAATTTCAAATACCAATACAGTCACCCTTGTTAGACAGGTTTCAGCAGAGCTTCCAGGCTAAGACAGACTAGGAAGAAAGACCTGGTAATCTACTTCTGAAACAATTTACCATTGAAAACCTTATGAACACCTTATGAACATTGATTGTGAGATCAGCACAGGACTGGGGAGTGTTTCTTTCTGTTGTGTATACTGTCACTGTGAGTCGGAACCAACTCAATGGCATCTAACAATATATGCTTAGTGTATATATGATGTATATATAGTGTACATATAATATAATGGTAGGGAAAGATAAATTAATCCACTTTGTAATTGAGCCCTTAATTTGTACCAAAGCCATGCTGGGAGAATTATCTATCTTATCTCAGGGATTTGGAGTTACCAGGCTTGCAACTAGAAAATTCCAGAAATGGGCTTTTGAGAAGGTTTATCTATCTGAACTAGCCAATCTGTTTTGGGAGAAGTATACTCAGAATGCTCCTTAGAAGTGAGGACAAGTTGTCAGGAGGGACAAGTCCCTGGAGGAAGACATCATGCTTTGTAAAGTAGAGGGGCAGCAAAAAAGAGGAAGGCCCTCAATGAGATGGATTGACACAGTGGCTGCAACAATGGCCTCAAGCATAATAACGTTTGTAAGGATGGTGCAGGGCCAAGCAGTGTTTTGTCCTGTTGAACCTAGGGTCCCTATTAGTCAGAACTGACTCAGTGGTACCTAATGACAACAGCGTCTGTCTGTGAGTCCCTGGGTGGTGCAAATGGCTAATACACTCAGTTACTAACCAGAAGGTTGGAAATTCCAGATGGCCAGAGGTGCATGGAAAGAAAGTCCTGGTGATCTGTTTCAGAAAAACCAACCGTTGAAAACCCTATGGAGCATAGTTCTACTCTGACACTCACAGGCTAACCAGGAGTTAAGGTCCCCATGAGTTGAAGTCAACTTGACAACTGTTTAATCTGATAAATTTTTTTTGTGTCTCATTCCCTCTAAGGAGTCTTAGAGCAAGTGAGGTTGCTAGCACTTACTAGCAGCCACTTACTAGCAACTTAATCCTGATCAACACACTCAGTTCCACAGCTATTAGTTAATAAATATGTTTGTATCGAACATGATGCTATAGACAGAAGCACCACACAGTCCTCCAGAGCAAAAGCCCGAAAAACTAAGTAAAACAGAAACAAACATCAATCCTAGAGCCCTAAGCATCAAATGAAGAGATAAAGAACTCAGCCAAGCACCGAATGGAAAAAGAAACTGACAGAGAGCAGAGAGCAAGGAGAGATGCCAGCAGAGGCCCCCATCAGGTAATGCAGCACAGATTCTCCATCTTGATCTCCTGTCAGAGTTTGGTGAATAGGGAGCACGGGAAAGCAGCTTCACAGAGCTTCGAACAGGAGACAGAGCACCCAGTAACCAGCAATATGTGCTTTCCCATCCCCCACTCTTCTTCCCCTGCGCTTGGCCTCCACCTTTCCCACCAGGTGCAGCCTATTGGCCAGGAGGCACCAGCTTCAGTGCTGTGCTGCTTGGATTAACCCCACCCACACTGGCTGGCTCTCACAGTGCCATTTCTTTGTTGTTAGGGTTACTTTTCTCCATTTGTTTTGGTTTCTTCCCTGCCTTTCACTTCTCCCCTCTCCTTTCACTTGAACACCTGGCTCTGTGTGACGTCTTTGCTTCTTCTTAAAAGGCTGTGAAGCTGGGGAACTGTTTCCCTGGTCCACGCCACCATTTTGGTGGGCTTTCTGGGGACTTTTATTTGTTCATTTATTTGTTTCTTTTTTGTTCATTTGTTTTGTTTATGTTTGATTTTTGTTCCATTTTGTTTTGTTTCATTTGTTTGTTTTCCTTTTAGCGACTCAGGAGCCTCCTCTAACCAGACTGTATGTATGGCTTGGGAGCCACTTCCTCTGTCTGTGCAGCCACACGAGTGGGGTCCCTGGGGGCTTTTCTTTTTCTTTTAATTTTTATCTATTTATTTATTGTTTTTCTTTTTCCTATTTCTTTTAATCTATTTCTTGGCTTCTCGTCTCTCCACTCCAACAGGAAGCTTCCTTAGCACTCTTTTTTTTTGTTTGTCTTTTGGGTCCTGTTTCTCTCTCCTCTCTATCTTCTTTCCAATACCCATCTTAGCTCCACATATCACAACCCTACCCCCGCCCCACAACTTCCTATTCACCTACACCATGCAGCTCAGGTACAGCCTCCTGGAACCTGCCCTGCACTGAGCCCCAGCCCATCTTGTCCACCCTAGTACAAGCCTCAAACAATCCATCCAAGCCCCTTCCCTTCAGCTGGACCTGCCCTGCTGCACCATAGCTGAGTGACTGGCCCTGCCCACTGGACAAGTAGGTGAAAAGTATTGTGCCCACAGATGAGCAAACAACAAAGGACACACAGCCCGCCTGCTCAGAGATAACCAAATAAAAGAAAAAAACAGGACAAAACAAATCTACAATTAAAAAAATAATAATAAAATAATAACTACTTAATGCTCCAAAGACAGCAGACAATATCAAAACATATAAGAAAACAGGACAGGGTGGTTCCAGTAGCCACACAAAACAAAACACCAGAGAATTTTCCAATAGAAGAAAAAGCACTAGAACTACCTGACAGGGAATTCAAATCTCTAATTTTCAAAGCTATCCAAGAGTTGAAGCAAAAAGCAGACAAAAATGAGGAAAAATTAGACAAATTCATGAGAAAGGCATACAGATTCATAGAAAATGCAGACAAAAAAATGGAAGAATTCAGGAAAATAATACAGGAACAAAACACCAAAATAAATTTACTACTAAAAATCATACAAACACAACAATTAGAGATCCTAAAGATAAACAACAAATTTTCAGAAATGGACAGTGTCATAGAAGGGCTGAGGAGCAGGTTTGAAACAATGGAAGACAGGATCAGCAAAATGGAAGACAAATACTTTGATACAATTTTGTTTGAGGAAAAATCAGAAAAAAGAATGCAGAAACCTTGAGAATGATGTGGGATAAAATCAAAAGCAAAAATTTGCCAGTGACCAGAGTTCCAGAAGAGGGAAAGAAAATGGAAAACACACAGAGGATCATTGAAGAATTGCTAACAGGAATCTTCACTGATATGAAAGATGAAAAGCTGACCATCCAAGAATCTCAACAAACCCCATATAGAATAGACCCAAAAAGAAAATCACCAAGGCATATCATAACCACACTCCCTAAAAACAAAGAAAGAATTCTGAAAGTTACATACTGAGAGGAAACAATAAGACTAAGCTCTGACTGTTCAGGAGAAACCACGCAGGCAAGAAGGCAATGGGACGGCATATATAAAACCTTGAAAGAAAAACATTATGAATCAAGAATAATATATCCTGCAAAACTCTCATTCAAATATAATGGCAAAAATAGGACATTTCCAAATAAACAGAAATTAAGACCTTAGCCTGAATCTAGAATGCAAGATTGTACCAGCCAGATACTAACCTAGGAAATGAACTCTCAAGGAGTATCCAAAACCAAAAGAATTATGACATGGAAACAGAGAGGTTAATCTGTAAATGACAACATCAAACAATAAAAGAGAGAATAAACGGTGTAGGTATAGCACTTTCTAATGGAGGGGAAATCAAGCTGATAACAAGTAATAAAAGTAGACTGGTTCAGACCTAGGAAGATAAGAGTAAATTTCAAGGTAACCACAAAGAAAGTTAACAAACTCACTAATCAAAACAAAGAAGAAAAACATAAACTCTCAGGAAAAACAAAATCAAAAGAAATGAAAAAAAAATCCACAAAAAAAAGGAATTCAGAACGAGAGAAGGAGGAACAAAGAAAATGTCAGTACCACAAAAAAAAAAAAAGCACTACAAAATGACAGCAATAAACTCACACCTATCAATAATTACACTGAACATAAATGGCTTAAATGTACCCATAAAAAGACAGAGAGTGACAGAAGGGATAAAAAAAAATAAGATCCATCAATATGCTGTCTACAAGAGACAAACCTTAGAAACAAGGACATAAATTCATTAAAAATCAGAGGATGGAGGAAAATATATCAAGCAAACAGCTACCAAAAAAAGGAGTGACAATACTAATCACAGATTAAAAAAAGACTTTGAAACAAAATCCACCACAAAAGACAAAGAACAGCACTATATAATGATTAAAGGGATGATCCATCATGAAGACATAACCATAATAAACATCTACACACTCAATGACAGGGGTCTAAAATATGTAAAATAAACTCTAACAGCACTGAGAAGAGAAACTGACAGTTCCACAATAATGGTAGGAGACTTAACACACCGCAGTTGGTACAGGACGGAATATCTAGAAAGAAACTCAGCAAAGATACAGAAGACCTAAAGGACACAGTCAGCCAATTTGACCTCATAGACATATATAGAAGACTCAATCCAACAGCTGCAAGGTACATATTCTTTTCCAACACACCTGGAACATTTTCCAGAATAGACCACATTTTAGGCCACAGAGCAACCCTCAACAAAATCCAAAACATTGACATAATACAAAGTATCCTCTCTGACCACAGCACTATCAAAGTAGAAATTAACAACAGGAAGAGCAAGGAAAAAATATCAATTACATGGAAACTGAATAATACCCTGCTTAAAAAACACTGGGTATTAGAAGAAATCAGAGATAGAAAAAAAAAAAATCCTAGAATCACACCATGATGAAAACATATCATACCAAAACCTTTGGGACACAGCAAAGACAGGGCTCAGCAGTCAATTTATAACAATAGATTCACACATCAACAAAGAATAAAGGGGCAAAATCAAAACATTAACTATACTACTCGAACAAATAGAAAGAGAAGAGCAAAAGAAGCCCACAGCCACCAGAAGAAAGGAAATAATAAAGATCAGAGCAGAAGTAAACGAAACTGGAGAATAGAAAAAACAATAAAAGAATCAACAAAACCAAAGTTGGTTCTTTGAAAGGATTGACAAACCACTGGCCAAATTGACAAAAGAAAAACAGGAGGGGATGCAAATAACTCAAATAAGAAACAAAATGGGGGACATTACAAGAGACCAAACAGACATAAAAAGGACCAAGGCAGAATATTATGAAAAAATATACTCCAAAAAATTTGAAAACCTAGAGGAAATGGATAAATTTCTAGAAACACACTACCTACCCAAACTAACACAAAACAGCATTGAAAATCTGAACAGACCTATAACAAGAGTAGATCAAAAAGGTTAATTAAAAAAAACTCCCAACAACAAAAAAAAACCCCAGGCCCAGATGGCTTCACAGGAGAATTTTAGCAAACATTCAGAGAAAATCTTACACCAGCACTACTCAAAATATTTCAGAACATAGGAAAGGAAGCAATACTTTGGAATACATTCTATGAAGCCAGCATAACCCTGACATCAAAACCAGGAAATACACCACACAAAAAAAGAAAATTACAGACCAATATCTCTTATGAATAAAAAAAAATAATATATATATTTTTTTAAATAGAGATCCAAAAATTATTATCAAAATCCTGGTCAATAGAATTCAGCATCATATAGAAAAAATAATACACCATGACCAACTAGAATTCATACCAGTTATGCAAGGATGGTTCAACATTAAAAAATCAATCAACTTAACAAATCTTGTAAATAAAAGGAAAGAAAAGAATCACATAATCATCTCAATCAATGCAGAAAAGGCATCTGACAAAGTCCGACACCCATTTCTGATAAAATCAATAAGATAGGCATAGAAGGGATATTTCTCACCACAATAAAGGGCATATATAGAAAACCAACAGCCAACACCATTCTTAATAGAGAGAGGCTGAAAACAGTCCCCTTGAGAACAGGAACAAGGCATGGATGCCCTCTACCACCACTCCTATTTAACATTGTTCTGGAAGTCCTAACTAAAACAATAAGGCAAAAAGAAATAAAGGGCATTCAAATTGGTAATGAAGAAGCAAAACTGACCCTTATTGCGAATGATATGATACTGTACATAGAAAACCCCAAAGACTCCACAAGAAAACCACTGGAACTAATAGAAAGATTCAGCAGAGTAGCAGGATACAAGATAAGCATGCAAAAATCAGCTGGATTCCTATTCACCGATAAAGAGAACAATGGATAGGAAATTAGGAAAACTATACCATTTATAATTGCCCCTAAAAAAAAAAATGTAGGAATAAATCTAACCAGGGATATAAAAGACCTGTGCAAAGAAAACTATAAAACACTACTGCAAAAAATCTACATTAATGGAAAAACCATGCTCATGGATTGGTAGACAAAACATTGTGAAAATGGCAGTTCTACCCAAAGCAATCTACAGATACAATGCAATCCCAATCCAAATACAAACAACATTCTTTAAAGAGATGGAAAAACTAATCATTAACTTTATATGGAAAGGGAAGAGGCCCCGGATAAGTAAAGCACTATTGAGGAAGAAGAATAAAATAGGAGCATTCGCACTACCTGACCTCAGAACTTACCATATAGCTACCGTAGCCAAAGCAGCCTGGTACTGGTACAACAACAGATACATTGACCACTGGAACAGAATTGAGAACCCAGATGTAAACCCATCCACTTATGGTCACCTGATCTTCAACGAGGGCCCAAAATCCATCAGGTGAGGAAAAGACTATCTTTTTAAAAGATGGTGCTGTCAAAACTGGATGTCCATCAGCAAAAAATGAAACAGTTCTCCTGCCTCACACCACACACAAAAACTAATTCAAAATGGATCAAAGACCAAAATATAAAGCCCAAAGCTATAAAGTTCATAGAAGAAAAAATAGAATCAACACTAGAGACCCTAATATACAGCGTTAACAGGATGCAAACCATAACCAAAAACACACAAACTCCAGAAGAGAAACTGGAATCTTCTAAAAACTAAACACTTATGCTCATCAAAAGACTTTATCAAAAGAGTAAAAAGAGAAACTACAGACTGGGAAAAAAATTTGGCCACTGCAAGTCAGACAAAGGTCTAATCTCTAAAATCTACAGGAAAATCCAGCACCTCTACAACAAAAAGACAAATAAACCAATTTAAAAAAGGGCAAAGAAAATGAACAGAGCATTTCACCAAAGAAGACATTATAGCTACTAACAGACACAAGAGGAAATGCTCGTGATCAGTAGCCATTACAGAAATACAAGTAAAAACCACAATGAGACATAATCGCACCCTGGCACTACTGGCACGCATCGAAAAAAAAAAAAAGAAAACAAATAAAAAATTTTGGAGAGGTTGCAGGGAAATCGGAAGTCTTATGCTCTGCTGGTGGGAATGCAAAATGATACAATCATTTTGGAAAACGATATGACACTTCTTTAGATAGCTAGAAATAGAAATACTATGTGATCCAGAAATCCCACTCATAGGAATATATCCTAGAGAAATAAGAGTCGTCACAGGAATAGACATATGCACACTTGTGTTCATTGAAGTATTGTTCACAATAACAAAAAGATAGAAACAACCTAGATGCCTTTCAACAGATGAATGGATAAACAAACTGTGTTACATACACGCAATGGAATACTATGCAACAATAAAGAACAATGATGAATCTGCCAAGCATCTCATAACATGGGTGAATCTGGAGCTCATTATGCTGAGTGAAATAAGTCAATCACAAAAGGACAAATATTGTATAAGACCATTACTGTCAAAACTCATGAGAAGTTTTACACACACACAAAAAAACAATCTTTGATGGTTATGAGGGAGGGAAGGGTGGCGGTGAGAAAACACTAAATAAGACAGTAGATAAATGGTAACTTTGGTGAAGGGTAAGACAGTACACAATTCTGGGGAAGCCAGCACAACCTGTCCAAGGCAAGGTCGTGGAAGCTCCATAGACACATCCAAACTCCCTGAGGAATCAAATTGCTGGGCTGAAGGCTGTGAGGAACATGGTCCTGGGGAACATCTAGCTCAATTGGCATAACATAGTTTATAAAGAAAATGTTCTACATTCTGCTTTGGTGAGTAGTGTGGGGTCTTAAAAGCCTGTCGAGGCAATCTAAGACAGTTCACTGGTGTCACCCCTTCGGGAGCAAGGGAGAATGAATGAAGAAAGCTGAAGACACAAGGCAAAGATTAGTCCAAAGGACTAATGGACCACAACTACCACCGCATCCTCCTATTGAGTCCAATAAAATGAGAGGGTGCCCGGCTACCATCACTGACTGTTCTGACAGGGATCACAATAGAGGATCCTGGACAGAGCTGGAGAAAAATGTAGAACAAATCTCTAACTAAAAAAAAAAAGACCAGACTCACTGACCTGACAGAGACTGGAGAAATCCCAGGCATGTGGCCCATGGACACCCTTTTAGCTCAGTAATGATGTCACTCCTGAGGTTCACTCTTCAGCCAAAGATTAGACAGGCCCATAAAACAAAATGAAACTAAAGGGGTACACCAGTCCAGGGGCAAGGACTAGAAGGCAGGAGGGGACAGGAAAGCTGGTACTAGGGGACCCAAGGTCAAGAAGAGAGTGTGTTGAAGTGTCATGGGGTTGTTGATCCATGTCATAAAACAGTATGTGTACTGTTTAATGAGAAGGATAATTTGTTCTAGAAACCTTCATCTAAAGTACAATAAAAAAAAAGAAAGAAAGAAATACGTTTATATTATGCTGCCATGTAGGACTGATGTGAGGATGAATTGAGCAAATGTATGGGATGAGCAACAAGGACAGAATCTGTCTTTGAAAGCTCTAATTACCATCTTTCCTGAACCTCTAATCTAATTGGAATGAAACTGAATCTACAACTTAAAGTATTGTTTCAAAATACTATTCCAATCATAGCAGACATAGAACATGATATAAAGCTGATATTCAGGCACCTTATTATAAACACACAAGGTTCTGTTTTCCTGTGGGTCAGGGTCTGAACTCCCAGGCCAAGTCTTAGTGTACTGAAACAATATCTGGGCACACCTATGAGCCATCTCAATTTTTCAGTGTGTTCTGGTATGCCAGATGAAAACCGCATCCTTGAATTTCTGCCTCTCAGGTCTTTAATCAGTCCATTTTCTTTGCCCAGAATGCCCCTCGTCATCCACTAGCTATCAATTTAACATGCAGAGTGCTACTCTAATTTCTATTTCTTTCCGAACATGCTCATACATGCTTTCCATTCTCTGAATTTTCGTAGTGCTTGCAAACATCTCACTAACTAACCATCATATGTGGAGCTTAGTTTTTTATATATATATATATATATATATATACATGTTTTTATTTCTTAAAACTAAATGAAACTCCTAGAGGAAAGGGAAATTTGCGCTTATACATCTTCGAATTAATCACGGGGTCTAGCTTATAAAAAAAAAAACAAAACTAGCACTAGCTTATAGAAGATGCCAAATTTTCTGGAGACTGTTATTTTAAATGTAACCCACTACCCTAAAGTAGTAGCTCTGTATGTGCAGAATATTTCAATGAATCCAGGCATCACTACCCAAAACTAGAAATATCTGGCCTATGAATTACCTATGTGGATACCAGCTGTGCCCTCTATTCTTTCTTCAATAAACATTAAATCAGGGTTTGTTTTTTTTTTTAATCTCCTTTGCTGAAATTTTTTTTTTTTTTTTTTTTTTTGCTGAAATTTTAGCACACATGAGTGATCAAAAGTCTTACTAGTATGACTTTTGTCAGAATATGTGATTTTGATTTCCTGGTTGAGAGGTGAACCATGCGCTGTTCTATATTACAAAATCGTCCGAATGTATACGGTCAGGTAAGATAAAGGGATAATTTACTTATTGCCTAAAGATCCCAAATTATGATAAATGAAGGGCAAAGCAACCGACAGATGAAAGTTGTGACAAAATGAAAATAAAATTATGGAATATGCTTGCAACACAGATTCATGATTCTTTGCAGGCTCAAAAAAAAAAAAGGGGGGGGAAGCTCGGGCATTGAGGAGCTGTAACATGGGGATCAGCCTTCATTAGAATGACAACTTGAGACTTTTTTGTTAAAGTAAAAAAAAAAAATCATATTTGCATTTCCAGCATCAAATGTTACTGAAACTGAAGCAGATGTTCCATCCACATTCAAAGCTGTGAAGTCTCCTAGCAGTGACAATGCATTAACAAAGTAAAATAAACAATATGTTGATGCTGGAATGTTGGATTCACTGCTAACAAAGGTGAAATATAATCTCAAAGAAAATCACTCGAAATAAGGAAACAAGAGAAGACTGTTACGCTATTTAACTGAGGAAATCTCTTTTGACTCAGAATCCTAATAGTATAGATCGAATAATAGGTATGACTCCAAGTAGAATCTTCCCTTCAGCAGAACAACCCAAGCTGGGGTTTGTTTGTTTGCTTGTTTGTTTAACTGAGTAGGGGGCAGTGGTGGTGCAGTGGCAGAATTCTTGCCTTCCATGCGGAAGACCCAGGTTTCGTTCCCAGACGATGCATCTCGTGTACATCCACCCATCTGTCTGTTGGCATCTCGTGTACATCCACCCATCTGTCTGTCGGTGAAGGTTTGCATTAGTGTCGCTATTCTGCTGAACAGGTTTCAGTGGAGCTCTCAGATTAAGATGGGCTAGGAAAAAGGCCTGGTGATATACTCCTGAAAATCAGCCAACAAAAATCTCTATGGGTCACGATGGTTGAATCCCCAAGTGATCATGGGGACAACATAGGATGAGACAGCACGTCATTCTCTTTTGTATGGGTTCACCATGAGTCAGGGCCTGATTTAAGGTAGTTAGCAACAGTTGCTATGAGCCGGAATCGACTCGACGGCACTGGGTTTAGCAACAGTAGCTAAGTATACCATTCAAATCGTGGTTTCTGTATGTAATAGTAAGGTAAAACCGAGCCTCAGTGTTCTCATTCTGTAAATGGAAATAATAATCTTGTAAGGTAGGATGGTCTTGTGTGAAAATGATGCAATGTGTGAAATGTGTCAAGCTAGATGCTTGGCACACAACAGACATGAAATATTAGCTATTACCTTAATGTTTTCAGTGAAAAATCATAGCCAAAGATAGACTTGTAAGAGAACCAATTTAACATGCAAAGACATACAAACACAACAAGACCTCCCACTGGCCACTAAATTTCCCAGAAGCTCTGTGGTGTTCTACCGCAAATGACTCCTCTGGAGCAAAGGGATTCTCAGGGCACCAAAGCTGGGTCCTGCTCTTCGTGAAGCGATGCCCCTTTTTGTGAGTGTTATGTTTGGAAATACTTAGTAGCATTGTGCCACAATATTGAACATTTAGCAAATCAGCACTTTAATATTTAATGAAAATCATATTTAATGAAATGGGGTTGGTACATGAATCTGGAGGGAGCTGAAGGAGCGGCAAAGCTGATGGAGACCATCATGCTATACACATAATCCCTTCTGCCCTCGAGGGTTTAGTTACGGTGTTAGGTTCATCACGCCTGACTCTCTCTTCCGTTAGGGAAAGTTGTTTCTCAGGAGACTCCTCAACCTCTCATTCAAGTAGACATGTATCTGGCATTTCCTCCCGTAGTTAAACTGATACATAAGGAAATTATTTAAAATCTCTATTTTGAGGTTCACGCCAAAAATGTGACAGTCATGAAGCATTATGTAATCAACAACCTAATGTAACAAGATATAAAACCAAAACTGCCATATGTATAAAAAAAATCTAGCTAACATTTATTGCTAAGGTTGGGTGCTATTTGAAGTGCTGCATTTGTATTAATTTATTGTATTCTCTTAAGAACCCCTTGAGGTAAGCTTCTTTCTTATCCCTATTTTATAGAAGGAAATGTAAGTGACAATGTTCTGCTGTGCTCTCCAAAACTTTCATTGGCTGATTTCCAGAAGTAGACTGCCACGGCTTCTTAGTCTGTTTAGTCTGAAGGCTTTGCTGAAACCAGTCAACCATGAGTGATCATGCTGGTATTTGAAATATATAATTTAGTATAACTAACAGCAATGCAGCAACATGCAAGCCTCATATGCATGCAGAGGTGGGACAAAGAAAAAGGAAGACAGAATTGATAGATTCTGATTGTGGTGCTGGCAAAGAGTATTGAGTATATCATGGAGAGCCAGAAGAATGAACAAATCAGTCTTATAAGAAATACAACCTGAATGTTCTTAGAAGCAAGGATGGTGAGATTTCAGCCCACTTACTTTGTAAGTGTCATCAGGAAAGACCAATTGCTAGAAGAGGACACCGTGTTTGGTAAAGTAGAGGTCAACAAAAATGTGGGAAATGCTCAATGAAATGAACTAACAGAGTAGCCACAACAATGGGATCAAACATACAGATTATCATAATGATGACACAGGACCAGGCAACATTTCTTTCAGTTGTACATAAAGTCATCATGAGTCAGAGCAGACTCATGGCAATTAATGATTACAACCACAACAAATGTAAGTAATGACACCAAGATTTTGCACCAGGCCATTTGACTGCAGAGCCTGCTTTCTTAGCCACGATGCTGTGCTCTGCAGTCATGGGATGATCCTTTAACACAAGATTGTAGAAACAGTGGAGTTCATCAAAATTTCCATTTCCTTCTTCACACCTCTCAGCATCCTTACAGTTAGGTGGAGCCATAAAACTTGTCTGGCAAATTGTCAGAGGTTAGAAGTGTTATGAACCACTTCCAGATAGAAGCGTAAGAGCTGGTCCATCTTATTTCAGCAATGTCTTCCTCTGCTCCCCAGTGGAGAAGACCCCATATTCTAGATGGCCTGGCAACAAGATGATGGAACCTCTTTAGTCTGGATTTTGAGTGGCTATATGGAGCTGAGACACACTCCTTCCCATATGCATGCACACATAAGACGTATGGCATGAAAAAGAAATAAAATGTTGAGATATGGTTACCTCAAAATATCCTAGCTTATCCTAACTAAAACACTTCCCACAGTCATAATTGGCTGTTATTAATTGCCATCATGTTGGTTCAGGGCGACCCCCTGTATAAGGAAACTGTGCCCAGTCCTGCACCATCTTCACAACCATTAGCATGTTCTAGTCTATTGTTGCAGCTATTGTATCAATCCATCTCATTGAGGGTTTCCCTTGTTTTTCATCGGTCCTCTAACAAACATGATAATATGATGTGTTTTCCTAGTGCTTAGTGTTAGCAATTGGACTTTCCTGTTGACGTGTCCGGAGTAAGCAAGTCTGAGCTTTGCCATCCTTGCTTCTAAGTAGCATTCTGGTTGTATTTCTTCTAAGACTGATTTATTTGTTGTTTTGGCAGTCCTTAATATGCTTTGCCAACACCACAGTTTGAACACTTCAGTACGTTCCCAAAGGCTATTACAGGTTTTGAGCAATCTCTTCTATCTGAAATCTGTAACACTGAATTCTCTCTGTCTTTTGATGTTATATGCTAGAAAGTTATACTCATTTCTCTAAGTACACAAAGATTTTTTTATGTGCCTTTTCAGTCTCTAAGAGCAAATTTTAACATCCTCAAGAACTTTCAAGAACTCATCCACAAAAGCATCAAATGGGTGTGTAAACTCTTGAATTGCATTTTGCATTTAAATTCTCCAAGAATTTGTGTTTATTCAATTTTGTCCAGGGTAAATGTCCCCAAATATTACTTGTATAAATCTTATATTCATTAGTAGCAGCAATCAAGTATCACTTATCCCAAGAGTTTTCAAGTTGGTAAAATCTCAGGTCCCATAAGCCACTAGGACTGTTAAATGTTTATTAATTAATTTAATAAGATGTTAATTAGTTGCTTAGTTTGGTTAGCTAATTAATGGTTGCTTATTGTCAGTTCCCACTAGGATTGTTGGTTCTTAAAGTCCTAAACTTTAAACAAGCTTGAGCCTTTAACAGTTTTAATTGATATTTTAGAACTTTTAAAAAACATTAAGATAATATTTGTTTAAACTTGTAAGTTCTCTGCAACTGCTCCTCCTTCATTCCTAGTAATAGTTTCTCTTACTCTTCATAATTAGTCTTCTTTCTGCCCCCTTTGGTGATAGTTCTTTCTACCCCTTTAGAGATAGTTCTTCTTGACTCTAAACTTCTAAGCTTTCAAAACTGGATTACTAAAAACTAAGTTTTCAAATCTAAGGTCTTTAGGGTCATTGTTATAAGTTGCTTTTAAATATACTTAGTTGATAACTATTCTAAATGCTGCCAACTGAGTGCGTTTGGAAATGATTTAAATCTTTAGTAATCACTTTGAGAAAATGAGTCTCCACCTAATTTTTTCTTTCCTGGTACTTACAACTATTATGAGGAAACCAGGTATTAGAAAAAAAGGATTGCTGTTATAAATAAAAAACCAACAAAAGGGACAATTTATACAAAAAATTTCGCAAATATAACCAGATAAGCTTATGGCTTTACAACTCGAACAACTTCAAATACAACCCAGCGATCTTTTAGACTACAAATCCATTTTTTGTTTTTGTTGTAAAAATCAGGTTATCTTAGAAGTAATATTTTAAGTTATGAAGAGAAAACAGGAACAAATTCAACTCTCTGCTGCCCACAGGAGGCCAGCAGCCAGCAGCATAACAAGCTTCCAGGGAATTAACATAGACCTTTTCCTTTAATAGCATTAAAACTACAAAAAGAAGTCATGAATTAGAAACTATTCCTTCTACTCTCCAAACACTAATCGTCTCTCAAAATAGTTTCATGGGCAGCCCAAGTTCTTTGCCCCACCATGGGAAGGGGAGAATAAATGATCTAAATTAAATCACCATCCACATTTTAAGAGAAATTTTATTTAATCTGCCAAACACTCATAAGCAAACAACACCCCAATTAAGTAGCATTTAAGAAAAATTCATAACATTTCAAGAAATTGCTCACGGTATGCAGGCCTTTGTTCTTTTTTCCCCCCAAAAAACTCAGCCAGCCTAGTTACATATTGGTAAATATCTGTTTATCAATAAATGTCTATAGTTTTTTGTTATCCAGATTTGCCTTAATTCCATGAAATTTATAATGTGCTTTTTGGTCCTCAACAAATAATGGTATCAATTTATATAATTTTTGTCTTATGTCTAAGTTTTATCTTGTCTCAAAAATCATGAGGTGGGCCTACAGTAGCTACAGATAGTCCATTTAAAAGTGTACTGAAAAAGATGAATTGTTTATTTAGTTAGTACAATGAGTCTTTTAAGTTATTCCGAACTGTCTCTTTGAAAAACCTCTCTTTACCAGATTCTATAAAACATGCAAAAGAGAAGATATTAGTTTTCTATCTTTTTTTTTAGATAACCCAAAACCCACAGCCATCGAGTCAATTCCAGATAGTATTGTTAAATTTAAGTTACAATGTTTCATAATAAGTTTCATAATGTTGCATAATATGTTATAATGTTTCATAGGGTCGCTATGAGTTGGAATGGACTCAACAGAATGAGTGGGTTATAATGTTCTGGGTTGGTTTGATGATAAATAAATGCTTATAAAATATTAAAAGGTTTCAGTGTTTTCAGAAAACGATAAAAATGAATCCATTCTGTAATTAAAAAAAGGTTTAACTTTTACGTTTCTAGCAATAAACAGCTAAAAGGGAAATTTTAAAAAGAAATTTATTTAAAATAGTTAAAGTTATTATTTATTATAACTAAAGGTTTTTTTTAAAGGTTTAATGGGTTAATTTATAAACACTTAAGAGTTTTCAATGTCAAATAATATGTGAAACAAAGAATTAGATTTCTCATGATCAAGATAACAAAATTTTCCTTATTTACTAAGTTAAAAGGTTATTTTTATTCTTTATACAATCTGCCTCAAAGATAAGATTTCAAACTCATTAAATTAAGGTTCCTAGGTCAAAAAAAAAGTCTCACAGTTTTGAAGGGACTAAGATTTTACCTTTAAAATCTTTGCTTAAAATAACTTAAGTAGTGTTTCTCAGTAATCTGAGATAAACTTATGACAACTTTGAAACTTCATAAAAAGACCAAAGGATTTATTTAAGATGCTATGAATTACATAAAATATATAGTCCCATTAAGAAATGTGCCAAATTATCTTTAAGTTCAAATTTATACCTATATGCCTGATACCAGACTACAAACACATAATATTAGGTCATAATTTTATTATTTCAATTTGCTAGCTTAGTTGCAACTTTGTTTCTTTTGAATCTAACATCATCAACACCAATAATTTTAGCTAAAAAGTTCAACCTTGTTTACCTACAACTTTATTACTATTCAAGTGTTAAAAAAAATTAATATTCTTAATATATTCTGACTACATAGTACCTTGTCTCAAAACTGTTGTTATATCAGAATCTCTTTGGAGATGAAGTTAATCATTACAGCTAAAAATTTTTTTCCTAAAGTTGTTATTTGACATTATTTGGCTTTACATTGTTTTTATAATTAATTCCTATCAGGTCTTTTCACTTTTGAAAACTATATTTATAAGCTGATTATAGCTATTTTTAAGTCTGACATTCACAGATAAATTTTACCTTGCTGATTCAATGAAAATGTGACAAGATTGGGCTGTATCAGATTCATAAAGAAGACTATAATTTTTTGAACATAAATGTCATTGAACTGATCAAGATTTTTAGAACTCTTATGTAAAAACTTATTAAATTCTTTAAGTTACTACTGATCCAGAATTACATGGAACCAAAATTAGCTACATGGCACTGAGTAAACTAAAAAAAATTTTTAATTGAACTCAAAGATGACGTTTACTTACATTAATACCTTTGCTCTTGTATGTGTTTTATTCACTATGTTGTTTTTAATTATTTTACTCTATAAACTTCAAATTATTCCCTGTTTTTCCCATGCAAATAATAGAAGTCAATGCCACCTAGTGCATTTGCTTATTATTAATCAAACAGATCAACTACATCATTTGTCTTATGTTCCATGATGACAGTTACACCTGTAGCTTAAAATTTCTAGGAGAATTATCTAATATCTATTTCAGATAAAATTGTTAAAATTCTTGGAGTTTCTTTTTTGTTATCAAACCTTCCTTTTTATCTTTATCAAATTGCAATTTTAGCATATTCTGATATTTTGGTTTTCCACTTGTGAACCTAGACCTCTTTTTTTTAATATAATTTTTATTGTGTTTTAAGTGAAAGTTTACAAACCAAGTCAGCCTCTCACACAAAAACCCATATACACCTTGCTACACACTCCCAATTACTCTCCCACTAACAAGACAGCCCGCTCTCTCCCTCCACTCTCTCTTTTCATGTCCATTTTGCCAGCTTCTAACACCCTCCACCCTCTCATCTCCCCTCCAGGCAGGAGATGCCAACATAGCCTCAAGTGTCCACTTGATCCAAGAAGCTCACTCCTCACCAGCATCCCTCTCCAACCCATTGTCCAGTCCAATCCATGTCAGAAGTGTTGGCTTCAGGAATGGTTCCTGTCCTGGGGCACAGAAGGTCTGGGGGCCATGACCACCGGGGTCCTTCCAGTCTCAGTCAGACCATTAAGTCTGGTCTTTTTATGAGAATTTGGGGTCTGCATCGCACTGGTCTCCTGTTCCCTCAGGGGTTCTCTGTTGTGTTCCCTATCAGGGCAGTCATCAGTTGTAGCCAGGCACCATCTAGTTCTTCTGGTCTCAGGGTGATGTAGTCTCTGGTTCATGTGGCTCTTTCTGTCTCTTGGGCTCGTAATCGCCTTGTGTCCTTGGTGTTCTTCATTCTCCTTTGATCCAGGTGGGTTGAGACCAATAGATGCCTCTTAGATGGTTGCTTGCTAGCGTTTAAGACCCCAGACACCACTCTTCAAAGTGGGATGCAGAATGTTTTGTTAATAGATTTTATTATGCCAATTGACTTAGATGTCCCCTGAAACCATGGTCCCCAAACCCCTGCCCCTGCTACGCTGGCCTTCGAAGTATTCAGTTCATTCAGGAAACTTCTTTGCTTTTGGTTTAGTCCAATTGTGCTGACCTCCACAGTATTGTGTGCTGTCTTTCCCTTCACCTAAAGTAGTTTTTATCTACTATCTGATTAGTGAATGCCCCTCTTTTTATAAACATGGCTTTTAGAGACAATTTTGTTTGTTGGAATTATGATTTTAATTGTCGTCATAATAGTTAAATGTTGCATGAAATTAACCACTCATGTTTTGACCTCAGGAATGAATGTGAGGCTCATGAAAAAGACAATGTATGTAGAAACCATTCAGGTCAGTGGCAACCTTGATGAAACTCTTCTTGAGGGACTGAAAGAATGAGTCAGCCATTTGTGCTTCTGATCCGTCGTACCTGACACTGTCCCTTCTTTTCCTCCCCCTTTGGAGGCCCACCAGAGTGTCTACCTCTAAAGCATGGTGAAGCTAGGGAAAATCTTACAGAAGACTGGTTACTCCCTTGTAAGTGACATGAGGCCAGCCTGGCCTAGTGCCTAGTAACAATGTCAGTGTGACATCCAAGGTCTTAAATGCTTGATAATTCAAGTAGCTACTAGAGTAAACAATAGTAGCAAGCTTGTCCATGTGAGAAAGACTACTCAATTCATCAATGATCAAAAGACGCTCTATAAAATCTTTGATCAACGGAGCAAATTGACTCAGAAAAAGACAACCTTCATGCAGTTAGTGAGACAGAGTATAATATGCTGACTATGCTGTATAATTTTAATCTGGTTTCTAGACTAACAGGTATTTATTTATTTATTTAGTTTTGAGAAAAATGTGTTTTTCCTCAGTGGTCAAAACCAGAATGTGAAAACATATGCCCCAAAGAGTCTTAACCAAGTGACCATCTGCACCCCCCAAAATAGACATACTCAGGAATAGTGCTGTCTGGGTGCCATTGCCAACAAAGTATTTTTACAAGATAGACACAGAAAATACATGTAAGTCCCTTGTGACCATGATCTAAGCATCCTGTGAAACTATCTGCAATCACTGACTACAACTGTTAATAATCATTTACCAATCAGAGTTTATTACAATAGTCTGATTTTCCTGTAATTGCCCTCCCTATAGTTTGGTTCCTCTTTTTACCCCATAGGAATACTTGTATAATGAAGCTGCCCTGGGCTTACCAGGTCTCATTTTTAGTGGGTTTTGTAGTTCTTCAGTTGAAATTGCTTCGAATCTTTAAAAAAAAAAAAAACTCTCTGTCTTAACTTGAAACAGTGTTCAAGTTTTTCTCTACATTTTATTGGTCTCTCTACCTATCAATAATCTTTGTATCCGCAAAAGAGAATTAAAAACCCAGAAAACCAAACCCATTGCCGTCGAGTCAAATCTGACTCATAGCAACCCTGTAGAACAGAGTAGAACTGCCCTGTAGAGTTTCCAAGGACAGCCTGGTGAGTTCGAACTGCTGACCTTCCAGTTAGCAGCTGTAGCACTTAACCACTACGCCACCAGGGTTTCCTACATTACAAATATCCATGGAATGGAATATGGCAATAATAAAATAAAATAAACAAATTAGTACAAAGGACAACTTCACCACCCAAAAATGAAAAGCTACTTAGAAATGAAAAGCCACAGCAAAGAATCTCACTGCCTGTAAAAGAGAAAGTGAAACAGGTGGGATATAGAATTCTAGCTTAGAATATGAAGCAGCTATTTTGAATCTATCTTCCAGGTCTTTAATATTTTCTCATATATTTCTATCCATATTTCAGAATTTCCTTGACAGTGATTAAGCACTCAGCTGCTAACAGAAAGGTTGGTGGTCTGAACCCACAACCATTCCCTGGGAAAAAGATGTGGCAGTCTGCTTCTGTAAAGATTACAGCATTGGAAACCCTATTAGTAGTTCTATTCTGTCCTGTAGGAGTTAGAATTGACTGAAAAGGCAATGAGTATGTATCAGATCACAAATTTTATCTGAATTAACTTTCATTCTATTATTAAGACATGTTATTGATTTCAAAACTTTTATATTCATATTTTTTTTAATCCAGGAGCTTTTATTTTTGTTTTTTAATCTTTACTTCTTTTAAACAGAATAATATTATATTTTGCGAATGCAATAACCTCTGTAATTTCTCTGAGGATACTAAGTAGAATTATTAAAATTCCAGTTGTGCTTCTTGCAATTTCTTTATGTCCTCTGGGGTCAACTTGTAGTTTATTCATTTTAGTTCTTCTCTTTCATTTACATTTTTTCTGAACTATCAATTGATCCTTAATTGCTTTCTTCACCAATAAAATATCATTTGATTTGTACCATTCTAGTCTGCCAATGATATCATTTCCTATTTAGAACACAGGTGTGAATTTGTTCTTCTTCCAATAACTTTTTCTTTGTGATCCAGTGTGATCTGGGGAGAGAACAAAGTTAACCGTAGGTGTTCAGTTCACCCTCTTGACTCAGAATTCTGCTTTCTCTCCCTTTAAGGGGAAGTCAATCTCTGTTATTGCCCAAGGTTATTCCAGCCTATTGCTCCAGTCCTCAGGCTTAGGTTACTCAGTCACTTTCTCGACCAGGTAGCTGTTACATTCTAACGACCAGAGAGCAGGTTGATGCCCCCAGGTGTGCCAGGACATGCATTTCTCTCTGACAGCACTGCACACACGTGTGCCTAAAAAGAAATGTCTATACAATTGGTGCTGCTGCAACAACTCTGGTTTAAATTTGGATTGCTGATTTACTATCCTTCGTTCTGTATAATTCACTGAGAAAAAATGACTCCCTGTTGTGTCCTTTGTTTGTTTTGTTTTTATAAATATTCTATTCTTCCTGTTGATATTAAAGTTTCAGGTTTTCCTGGCTGGGTAGGACGTGGGGTGAAGGGGGTGAAAGACAATTTTCAGTTACTGTGTAGAGTATCACAAAAGCAGTCTCATTTGCCTGATAGGTTCATTGACTGGTATCATGATAATACCAGTGGGAGTGTGTTGCTAGCTTAATGCCACCCACAGAGCTAAACAAAATATCGTTTTTTGCGTTCTTTACAAAAACAGTAGCTACTAATTGTGCTGCTCAGTCATAAACATATCAAGCTGGAGGAAACAAGAAATGTGGCATTTACAGTTCAGAAAGTGACTTGGCTCAGATTTCCAGTCATTATTTCACAATTTAAATCTTAGACTTAAGAATATTTACCAAAATCTTTTAAGTATCCTGATTTACTGAATGTTTAATAATTATATTTCAATGAAGTAAAGTTTTAAAGAGGTCTGAGGCCACTGACGGAAATTTACTGTATCATTATAATTTAATGCTGTCTTTTTTGGTGCTCCAATTTAATGTATTAAACATTTAGATAAGAATTTGTATTCAATTTTAATAATAACTGAACATAATAACAGTTTTCTCCAATAACTGTTTATTAGTGCCTTTGTCATGGAAAACCTGGTGCCGTAATGGTTAAGTGCTACAGCTGCTAACCAAAGGGTCAGCAGTTCAAATCTACCAGGCGCTCCTTGGAAACTCTATGGGGCAGTTCTACTCTGTCCTATAGGGTCGCTATGAGGCGGAATCGACTCGATGGCACTGGGTTGGGTTTTTTGTCATGTTAGGAGTCCTTTGGTGGCACAAACGATTAAGCACTTGACTACTAGTTGCAAGCCTGGTAGTTCAAACTCACTTCAGAAGACAGAACTGGCCATCTGCTTCTGAGAGATCACAGCCTAGAAAATCCTATGGAGCAATTCAATCTACACATGTGGGGTTGTCATGAGTTGGAATCAACTGAAAGGCAACTAACAGCATTAACAATAACATACTATATTAAGCACTATTCTAGATACTATGGATTACAAAATTGTAATTTCAGAATTATGTGTATAACATTTCAAGCAAGAGCAAATTTGAGGTAAAAGGAATAAAATGGTAAAAATTTCCTAGAATATAGATTGAGATTAAATCGTGAAAAAACATGAATATAAGGCTGAAGAATGAAGATGTTGAAGGAGCCATTATAAGTGACCCAAGAGAGGTGACAGGTCTATGTTTTAGAAACGTCACTTTGGTTACAATCCAAATGATGTCCATATAGAGACCAGAAGTGGGGTGGGGAAGTAGATTCAATACAGTTAGTACAGGACTTAGATAGTGACCACTTACATAGAGAATGGGGAAGGGATGGTTGTGAAGATAGAGGCAACGTATTTTGCAACTGATTACAAGCCAATAACAGAAAGAGAAGACTGTGTCGTTAGGAATCATGGTGTTTAGTTTGACATGGTTCTTTGGAAGTAATTTTCCTTCAATATTTTTACCGTCAAACTTGTCAGTTGGCCCTGACCTTTCAATAATAAGAGCTGATTTCCCATGCAATGGGATGGGAAGGTAGAATAAATACGACTATCTTAATAAAAGATTCTAAAGATAATTATTGTATGTAGTTAAAAGCACATACTTCAGAGTCTTTGGCCCTCATTTTAAACTCTGGCTCTTCTAGTGTAAGTAATATGACCTTCTACTAGTTCTTGTCTCAGTTTCTTCATTTCTGAAATTAAGATATGAAAGACAATACCATAGAACAGTTTTTAAATTTAAATGAAATAATATATATAAGAAACTTAAGGTCGAATCTGGTAAAAAGTAATAGCTCAAAATTTTGTTCATTATTATACAAACAGATGAGTTTCAAAGTCATTTTCTGGGATGCTATTTTTGATTAGGAGCCCTGGGTGGTACAGTGGTTAAGCACTTGACCGCTAACCAAAAGTGTGACAGTTCGAATCCAACAGCTGCTCCTTGGAAACCATGTAAGATAGTTCTACTCTGTCCTGTAGGGTGACTATGAGTCAAAATTGACTCAACAGCAAGAGGTTTGGTTTTGTTTTTGATTTTTGATTGAGTTCTTATGGAGAATTCCAATATATAAATCAGATCAAAGTAACATTTAGGATCCATTTATTTTGTAAGTTCAAGCATGTGCCATTTTTTTCCTTCTTATTAAGTAAATTATTAAGGACAAATGCTGAGTCACATAGTCTCTTTTATATTAACATTTGGTGTATTCCATTTGATTGCATGAAGTTTTTATTAATAAATAAAATACTTATGAATAATTTAAGTTAAATTACAGTAAACATTTGCAAACTCCTCTGCAGAATTTCTGTGTTGTCTGGAACACGTTAAAAAAGTAAAAAACACGAATGTAGTGCAGTGCCACCAGTCTCATTTTCTAGTGGGAAACACACTGAGGAAGAGGAAATGACTTGGTCAAATTGACACTGCAGGTTCTTGGCAAAGCCAATTCTTATTCTACTCTGTTCTTGAGAACATATAGAGCAGATGCACTTGAATTATGGTGCTGGTGAAGAATATTCCAGATGAACAAACAAATCTGACTTGGAAGAAGTACAGGAAGAATGTTCCTTAGAAGCAAGGTGGATGAGAATTTGTCTGACATACTTTGGGCATGTTATCAGGAGGGACCAGTCCCTGGAGAAGGGCATTATGCTTGGTAAAGTAGAGGGTCAGTGAAAGAGAAGAAGACCCTCAACGAGATTGATTGACACAGCAGTTGCAACAATGTGCTCAAATATAACAAGAACTGCGAGGATGGTACAGGACTGGGCAACATTTCTTTCTGTTGTACATACCCTTGCTATGAGTTGGAACCAGCTTGAAGGCTCCTTACAACAACAACAGTGAATATTCTTCCTATAACTAAGGCACACACCTTCAAGCAGCACCATCTCTGCACCTTCAGCTTTGTTCTCAAGCAGCCCTCTCAGTTACTGTAGTCCTTGTTTCACTTTTCTCAGTAAACCTATGAAGGAAATTGTGAATGATGTGAAAAAACCCACCAAAACAGAATCTCCCAGATGGCAGGGTTTGTCAGATTTGTCCACTGCTGAATTTGAATAGAGTCTGATTCGTTACGAAGTCCTTATGGTTGTAGAATGAGTGCCATTTTGAAGGCAATGATTGGGATTAGTGGATGGGTGTTATTTCAATAAAAATAATAATGATAATAAAGACAGTAATAGTGATCAATAAAGATTTACTATTCACCTGGCAATATTCTAGGCATTTTTTCATGTAATAACATTTCATAATCTCAATGGACCTGTAAGGTAGGTATTTTTATTATCTGCATTTTACAGTTGAGAAATTTAAGGAATGTAAAGTCAAAATAATTTTCCAAAGTTGCACAGCAAGTAAATGGCAGAGCCAGTATTCAAACTAAAGAGTTTGACTTTAGAGTTTACTCTCAAAACCTTTAGAAAATGTCTATAAGATAAGGTCTGGAGTTTCATTTTCCTTGAGTTTTCTGTTGAGTTCCAGAATAAGACTGTACTTGCTATTCTATGTAGACCTGGAACCTGAAGAAGAAGCTTGTCCCCAGGGTAGATGCAGTCACTTTTGACTATAGTCATTGGAGGAAGGATTGGTAAGCATGTCAGGATTGGCCCCAGGCCTGGGATAAGGACAACTTGAAGTTATGATTATCTGGCTGTAGTGGTTTTCAATATGTTATCACAAATTCTTTATTATTTATTCCTTCAAATTAAGTGTGGGCTGGACTTCTAAGAGAATACAGCAAAATTGAAGATATGCTACTTACAAGATTAATTTATAAAATGGCTATCGTTTGCTCTTAAACTCTCTTTCTCTCTCTTGGATCACTCTCTATTTTCTACTTTGGAAATAGCCCTATGGAGAAGACTACATTGAAGGAACAGAGATATCCAGCCGGCAGTCAGTGAGGCCCTGAAGACTGAGTAAACTTGGAAGCAGGCCCTCCAGCTCTGATGTCTGTAGGCCTGGCCAACACCTTGATGATGACCGTAGAGAGACCCTGAGTGAGAATGACCAACCCAAGGTAGTCTCAGATTCATGGCTTAAGAAACACTGAGATAATAAACATTTGTCCTTTTAAATGTTAAAATTTAGAGTAATTTTTACAATTTATAGAGAACTAATACACTGACCTAATTTTTCTGGAGAAGTAAATGCAGAACAGGAGTTGAAATAAGACAACATTCTTTGTAATATTAATTCTTTTATCTCCTTGATAAGTTATGGCTATATCATAAAGTATGAACATTTATGGTATTTTAATGCAATTGCAAAAAGATCCCTTACAGGGTTCTTTACCCATACCCAATACAGAGTTTGATATGGACGCAAAGGAAGCATTTTCCATCCCATTTATTCTGTTTATTGGAACTTACAGGCCCAAGCCACACCCATCTTAGTGATTATTATCCCATTGTGCCATTAATAAAAGAGGACATACTTGCTAGTTTGGCAGAAGGCTAATTGATTGGGGGAGAAGAAATAAACAAATTAGAGTTGGTAATTCTATTGTGATAAAATGTCTTAATGCTAAAATTACATTGTAGATTTGGATCGTACCATTTCTGTGGGAGCATTTTTAGTATACATTGCAAATAAAAGTGCAATTGTATGTGCATTTTAATTTGATGAATGTTGACACCTTCCCACTCAAAATGCCAGGTAGTGGCTGACAAACAGTCCAAGAGGGACTGAAACAAAGCAAAAGGGAAAACACTGTATAAGAAATTTTTAATCCCCATCAGAGCATGAGGAGGCAATATTCAGAAACTCTTGCTGAAGTACCAAAATCAGTGTCTCCCTGAAAACCACAGCTTATGCATTTTGTTGATGCAAGCTTAGGGAGAATTTAAAAAAAAATCTTAAAAATATTGCATTCAATGTACTGGAAAATTTAGGTCTTTGTTGATGGTAGCAGAAGAGAGATTATTTATTTTTGTATGATTTCATTAGCATGCAATGACAGTGGCTTAGATTAGAGTGATAATTATTAAGATTGTGAAAAGTGAAAAGTGGTTGGGATCAGGATGTTTTTGAAAGTAGTGAGAATGTGCTCAAATTTAGGTGAGAGACAAATAGAGAGCTATGATTTACTTCAAGATTTTGGCCAGATGTAGAGCCAAGATGGCAGACTAGTCAGGTGCACTAAGCTATCCAGCAGCAACAAAGACCCCCCCCCAAAAAAAACAAGTAAAAAGAGAAAAAGACATCAACCCTGGAATCCTGAAGCTTAAACGAAGGGATAAAGTATTAGATCAGAAGCCACTGGGAAGAAGAAACTGATAAAAAATGGCAACAGAGTAGGGATACGGACTGGAGGTTCCTGGCCAAATAGCGTAACTTAGGATGGCCATCTCAGAATAAAGCCAAGAACCCCACATGCAGAAAGACACCATCACAAATTTCCCAATAGGAGAGAGATGCAGGGCAGACACAACCAAGGCTAAGTAAGACCATGCTTACTGGCTGAAACTATAGGAGGAGCCCAGACTCTCACCTGGTAACCACATAGCAAGCTCCTACAGCCTCCACCCCTCTGATGAATAACATCAAGAATCACCCCATCCTGTCAGCCCCGGCTGCCAGGAACCACAGTACTAACCCACTCTATTATCCTCCTTCATCTAGCCTCCTCTGCCCATGCCTTTGCCCCCCATCTTGCTGCTCTTCTAAGCTCCACTCACAGAACCACCAGGCCCCTCTCAGGTCCCTTAGGCCCAGTGTTGCCACACTTCACTGCTTTGAGGGGAAACAGCCAGCCCTGGAGTTGACCCTGCTGCAGCCCCTGGATCCAGCCCGTTTCACGCCACAAACATCCCACTCCACCCCTTCCCCCACTGCTAGGCCTGCCCTGCTACACCATAGCTGAGTGATGCTGCGCATCTGGACAAGTTGCTGCGAACTATCATGCTCACAGACAAGCAAGCAAAAAGGACACCCAGCCTGCCAGCCCGGATACAACCAATCAAAACGAAAAAGCAGGACAAAACAAACAAACTTACAGTCAATAAATAAAGAAAATATCACCTCAATTTCTAGGAAACAGCAGACAATATCAACACATATAAAAAACACAGGACAAGATGACTCCAGTAAGTGACCAAAATAAAGGACAAGATGACCTTCTGGCAGAAGAAAAGACATTAGAACTGCCTGATAGGGAATTCAAAAGTCTAATATTCAGGGCTCTCCAAGAGGTTAGGAAAGAGATCAAAGATCTCTTTACTGAAGCCAACTGCCACATCTTTCTCCTACAGAGCGGCTGGTAGGCTCTGGCTGCTGACCTTCCAGTTAGCAGTTATATTTCGGTGAAAATAGGAAATTCAAGTTTAGCAGAACTCCCGAGTTTCTGGCCACCACCCCACTTTACCTGTTAATTCTCTAACATTCTCAAGCACAGTAAATAGCACAACAGATTGCCAGCTCCTTTAGCCAAAATATTTATTTTTCATTGTGCTTCAGGTGAAAGTTTACAGGGCAAATTCATTTCTCATTAAACAATACACAAATAGTTTTGTGACATTGGTTGCCAACCTCATGATGTCACCACTCTCCTTTTTCTCCCCAGGTTCCCTATTTCCATTCATTCAGTTTTTCAGTGCCTTCCTGCCTTTTCATCTTTGTTTTTTGCCTGGTGTGCCTATTTAGTCTCGTATGCATGATTGAACTATGAAGCACTTTCCTCACGTATGTTTTTTTTTTGCCCTATAGATCTGTCCAATCTTTTGCTAAAGGGTGAGCCTTAGCAGTGACTTCAGTACTGAGTTAAAACAGTGTCCAGGGGCTATACTCTTGGGCTTTCCCCAGTCTCTGTCAGACCAGCAAGTCTGGACTATTTTTTTATGAATTTGAATTTTGTTCTATATTTTTCTTCCACTCTGTGTGGGAATCTTTATTGTGATCCCTGTGAGAGCAGTAAGTGGTGGTAGTTGGGCACCATCTAGTAGTTCTGGGCTCAGTCTGGTGGAGGTTGTGGTAGTTGTAGTCCGTCTGTTCTTTGAACTAATCTTTACCTTGTGTCCTTTGTTTTCTTCATTCTGCCTTCCTCCAGCCGGAACGGTACCAGTAGATGTATCTTAGATGGCCACTAACAGGCTTTTAAGACTCCAAACACTACTCAACACAGTCAGGGGTAGAATATTTTCTTTAAGAACTATGTTATGCCAGTTGAGTTAGATGTCCCCTGAGACCATGGCCACCAGTCCTCAGTCTAGTAAATCAGTCCCTCAGGGAGTTTGGATGTGTCTGTGAAGCTTCTATGACTTTGCCTTGGTCAAGTTGTGCTGACTTCTCCAGTACTGTGTACTGTCTTATCCTTCAGCATATCTACCACTTATCTATTATCGAGTTAGTGTTTTTCCCTTCCTCATAACCATCAAAGATTGCTGTGTATAAACTTTTTCTTGAATTTTTATAATAGAGGTCTCATACAGTATTTGTCCTTCTGTGCTTTACTTATTTCACTCAACATAATGCACTCTAGATTCATCCATGTTGTGAGATTTTTGCAGATTCATCATTTTTCATTATTGTTGTGTAGTATTCCATTGGGTGTATGTACCGTAGTTTGTTAATCCCTTCATCTGTTGATTGGCATGTAGCTTGTTTTCATCTTTTTGCTATTGTGAATAATGCTGCAATGAACATGGGTGTGCATATGTTTATTTGTGTGACAGCTCTTACTTCTCTAGGGTATATTCCTAGGAGTGGGATTCCTGGATCATATGGCATTTCTATTTCTACCTTTTTAAAGAATTCCCCTATCGTTTTCCAAAATGGCTGTACCATTTTACATTTCCACCAACAGCGTGTCAGAGTTCCATTCTCCTGTATCCTCTCCAACATTTGTTGTTTTCTGTTTTATTTTGATTGATGCCAGTAATGTTGGTGCAAGATGGTATCTCATTTTAGTTTTGATTTGCATTTATCTAATGGTGAATGATGGTGAGCATTTCCTCATGTGTCTGTTACCTGCCTGAATGTCTTATTTGGTGAAGTATCTGTTCATACTGTTTGCCCATTTTTTTAATTGGATTATTTGTCTTTTTGTTGTAGAAGTGTTGGATTTTACTATACATTTTATAGATAAGATCTTTATTGGATTTGTCATCCCCCAAAATTTTTTTCCCAGTCTGTAGGTTCTCCTTTTAATTTTTTGGTGAAGTCTTTTGATGAACATAAGCATTTAATTTTCAGAAGATCCCAGTTATATTGTTTACCTTCTGGTATTTGTATTGGTCAGTGATAGGATAATATCCATACACCTATAAAGAAGACCAGTTACTATGACTATGTTCAAATTTACCAACCAACCACTGAGGCCAAAGATGAAGAAATTGAAGGTTTTTACCAACTTCTGCTGTCTAAAATTGATCAAACATGCAATCAGGATGCATTGATAATTACTGGTGATTGGAATGCAAAAGTTGGAAACGAAGAAGGATCAAAAGTTGGAAAATATGGCCTTGGTGATAGAAATGATGCTGGAGAGCGAATGATAGAATTTTGCAAGACCAACAACGTCTTCATTGCAAATACCTTTTTTCAACAGCATAAAACATGTGGCCCTCACCAGATGGAATACACAAGAATCAAATTGACTACATCTGTGGAAAGAGACGATGGAAAAGCTCAATCTCATCAGTCAGAACAAGGCCATCAGCTGACTGTAGAACAGACCATTAATTTTTCATGTGCAAATTCAAGTTGAAACTGAGGAAGATTAGAACAAGTCCATGAGACCCAAAGTACGACCTTGAGTATTAAAAAAATTACCCACCTTAATTTAGAGACCATTTCAAAAATAGATTTGATGCATTAAACACTAATGACCGAAGACCAAATGAGTCGTGGAATGACATCAAGGGCATCATACATGAAGAAAGTAAGAGGTCACTAATGTAAGAAATGAAAGAAAAGACCAAAATGGATGTCAGAAGAGACTCTGAAACTTGTTCTTGAACATCAAGTAGCTAAAGTGAAAGGAAGAAATGATGAAGTAAAAAAGCTGAAAAGAAGTTTCAATGGGAGGCTTGAGAAGACAAAGTATAGTATTGTGATAACATGTGCAAACACCTAGAGATAGAAAACCAAAAGCATTTCTCAGGCTGAAAGAACTGAAGAAAAAATTTAAGCCTCGAGTTGCAATACGGAAGGATTCTACATGGAAAATGTAAAATGATGCAGGAAACATCAAAAGAAGCTGGAAGGAATTCACAGAGTCAGTATACCAGAAGGAATTGGTGGAAATCCAACCATTTCAGGAGGTAGCATATGAATAAGATCTGTTAGTACTGAAGGAAGAATTTCAAGCTGCACTGAAGGCATTAGTGAAAAACAAGGCTCCAGGAATTGACGGAAAACCAACTGAGATGTTTTAACAAATGGATGCAGTGCTGGAAGTGCTCTCTTGTCTATGGCAAGAAATTTGGAAGACAGCTCTCTGGCCAACTGACTGGCAGAGACCCATATTTATGCCTATTCCAAAGAAAGGTGATCCCACTGAATGCAGAAATTATCAAACAGTATCATTAATATCACACACAAGTAAAATTTTGCTGAGGACCATTCAAAAACAGCTGCAGCAGTATATCAACAGAGAACTTCCAGAAATTCAAGCCAGATTCAGAAGATGTGGAACCAGGGATATCATTATGGATGTCAGATAGATGCTGGCTGAAAGCAGAGAATACCAGGAAGATGTTTACCTGTGTTTCGTTGACTACCAAAAGACATTTGACTGTGCGGGTCATAACAAATTATGGATAACATTGTGAAGAATGGGAATTCCAGAACACTTAATTGTGCTCATGAGGAAGAGGTGGTAGTTCGAACAGAGCAAGGGGTTACTGCATGGTTTAAAGTCAGGAAAGATGTGCATCTGGGTTGTATCTATTCACCATACCTGTTCAATCTATATGCTGAGCAAATAATATGAGAAACTGGACTATATGAAGAAGAACGGTGCATCAGGATTGGAGGAAGACTCATTAACAACCTGAGTTATGCAGATGACACAACCTTGCCTGTTGAAAGTGAAGAGGACTTGAAGCACTTACTGAGGAAGATCAAAGACCACAGCCTTCAGTATGGATAACACTTCAACATAAAGAAAACCAAAATCCTCACAAATGGACTAATAAGCAACATCACAATAAACAGAGAAAAGATTGAAGTTATCAAGGATTTCACCTTACTTGGATCCACAATCAACAAGCAGCAGTCAAGAATCAAAAGATGCACTGCATTGGACTAATTTGCTGCAAAAAGCCTCCTTAAGGAGTAGAAAAGCAAAGATGTCACTTTGAAGACTAAGGTTTACCTGACCTAAGCCATGGTGTTTTCAATCACCTCCTATGCATGCAAAAGCTGGGCAGTGAATAAGGAAGCCCGAAGAAGAACTGTTGTGTTTTAATTGAGGTATTGACCAAGAATATTGAATATCCTATGGACTGCCAAAAGAACAAACAAATCTGTCTTGGAAGAAGTATAACCAGAATGCTCCTTAGAAACCAGGTTAGGGAGACTATGTCTCACATACTTTGGGCTTGTTATCAGGAAGGATCAGCCCATGGAGAAGGTAATCACGCTTGGTAAAGTACAGGGTCAGTGAAAAAGAGGAAGGCCCTCAACGAGATGGATTGAGACAGTGGCAGCAACAATGGGCTCAAGCATAGCAAGTATTGTGAGGATGGTACAGGATTGGGCAGTGTTTCGTTCTGCAGTATACAGGGTCACTATGACAACAACAGCAACATTGAAAGATATTTTGGTTGCTTCTAATTATTTTCTAATTATTGGCAATTATGATTTTTTATGAATAAAAGCGCTATAAACATTTGTGTGCAGGTTTTTACTTAAACATATATTTTCAACTCATTTGGGTGAAAGCCTAGAAGTTTGATTGCTCCATTTTATGGCAAACCTATGTTTAGCATAAGAAATAGCCAGACTCTCTACATAGTGGATGTACCATTTTGCATTCCCATCAATAATGAATGAGAGTTCCTTTTGCTCCCTATCCTTGTCAACATTTAGTGTTGTCAGTGTTTTAGGTTTGGGTCAGCCTAAGAAGTGTGTAGTTGTATCTCATGATAGTTTTTAATTTTCCGTTCCCTAATGACATATGTGCTGTCCAGCATTTTTTTCATATGTTTATTTGACATCTGTATAACTTCTTTGGTGAGATCTTTTGCCAGTTTGTAATCAGTAGTTTGTTTGATTGCTTATTGTTGATTTTTAAGAGTTCTTTGTATATTTTGGATAAAGATCCTTTTTCAGATATGTATTTTGCAAATATTTTCCCTCAGGCTGTGGCTTGTATTTTAATTTCCTTAACAGACTCAGAGGGCAGAAGTCCTTCTTTGGCCACTTGGCAGCAGCAGTGTGGGTGTGCCCTCCGGAGGCAGGTGGGCACCCCTTGCGGTGACAAGGACGCCTGCGGCAGTTGTAGACCCCCACTAACCACTGTCACCAGAGAGGCTGGTGACCTCTTAGCCGCCCATCTCACAGGATCAGATGGCTCAGGCAGCTCAGGCGAAGATCAACGAGAAAGACAATATGGGGTGCTTCTTCCTTCCTCCTCCATGGGCTACTGCTCCAGCCACCTGCTGGAGGGTCTGGACCAGCTGGAGCCCAGGGTTAAGCTCTGAGAGAAGCAGCAAGTGCTGCTGAGCAAGAGAAAGAAATCCTCCTGGAAATGATCCACAGTATCCAAAATAGCCAGGACATGAAGAAGACCAATCGAGACAGAGAATTAAATCTGATGGCAAACAGTTTGATGGGACAAACCCTCACTGTTGAAGTTTCAGTAAAAACAATTAGAAACCTCCAGTAGTAAAAATTCCTAAAGCATGCCCCCAGGATAACTGATGAGGCGGTCAATAAGCTTCTGGGTGATTTGGGAAATGCCAAGAGTCATTTAATATTGCTGTACAGTGCTTGTCCTTCTGAGCTGTCACCTGGGCCAGTTGATCAGAAGTTTCAATCTATAGTAATTGGCTGTGCTCTTGAAGGCCAGAAGAAAATCAAGAGAAGATTAGAGATTCTGCTTAGAAACACTGAACTCTGACAAGCAGTTAGACCATTCTAAAGGAGCTGGTTCCAAAACTCTGCAGTGAAACACTGAAAGCAAATTTAATTAGTTTTGAAACCTATGAGTACTCACAAATAATGGAGTGAAAATGGTCAAATACTATTTTATGTTAGAACTAGTTCTTTATGTTAGGCATAACCACTGACTCAATACTGAACGTTGTTTCAGGTGAGAAAATATTCCAGTGTCATCAGTTTTGCAAATAACACAATTGAAACTAGAAATATTTTAATTACCTTAAATTTAAAAACTAGATCAAAAAATAAAATAACACGAATTTTTTGATCCAGTTTTTTAAATTTAATTCTTATCTTTTGTAGGATCTAAAAAACAACTAGCATCCATATATATATGTATGTGTACATATATATAAACTTACATATATATATATATAACTATTCTGTGGATGAATACATAGTATGTGGGGAAAAATAAGTGCTCTTTCCTGGGCTTTGTCTGGTGTGGAAACACTTGGGCACATGGGAAATTTAGTCAACTAGGAGTTCTTTACCTTAAGCAGCAGCACACACATACTCCTGCTTATTACACCTACTGTTAGCAAAACACCGTGCTTACAGGATATGAGGAACTGCAAAACAAGATTCTTTCCCTATGTCCTCTCTTTCATTCAACAAAAATTTTGGTAGAATCTGTATCAAATCTTTTTTTTAAACTTAAATATTTATGCTTCTCGTAATGTGAATGTGTTTTTTACATACATGAAAACATGACGAAATGTGTGAGAAAAATCACGTATAATTTTAGCACTGTATACAATTATATATACACCTCATCTTTTTTCAAGTACATCATTTCTATAATATTTTAATCATTACAAAAATTAAAAAAGAATAACAGAGCAGAGATTTTTTTTATTTTAATAAGAGCCAACTTAACATTTTTCTTTTCTTTCACAGATCATGCTTTTGGTGTTGTATTAACAAGTTATTGCCCAAACAAAACCAAAAGCAAACAAAACCCATTGTCATCAAGTCGATTACAACTCATAGTGACTTATAGGATGGAGGAGAACTGGCCCATAGGGTTTCCAAGGCTGCAATCTCTACAGAGGAAACCCTGCAGGTGTAGTGGTTAAGTGCTATGGCTGTTAACCAAAGGGTCGGCAGTTTGAATCCGCCCGGCACTCCTTGGAAACTCTATGGGCCGGTTCTATTCTGTCCTATAGGGTTGCTATGAGTCAGAGAAGACTCAACAGCACTGGGTTTGGTTTTTGTGTTTTTTTAATCTTTACAGAAGCACACTGTCACATCTTTCTCCTGAGGAGCAGCTGGCGTTTTCATACTCCCAATTTTTGGGTTGGCAGCCAAGTGCTTAACTACTGTACCACCATTTTCTTTTATATTAGCTTCCATAAGTTGTATGTTTTTGCTTATTGCATTAAAGTCTATGGTCCATTTTGAGTTAATTTCTGTCAAAGATGTAAGCTCCAAGTCTTTATTTTTGTTATTATTACTACACTACATATGGATGTCCAACTGCCCCAGCATCATTTGTTGAAAAGATTATCCTTTCTCCATTGAATTATCTTTGCTCCTTGATCTGTTTGTCAAAGATCTGTTGACTGTATTTGTGTGAATCTGTTTCTGAGCTCTCTATTATGTTCCATTTATATATCTGTTTATTCTTTCACCAACATTACAGTTTTGGTAACTGTAGCTTTATAGTAAGTCTTGAAGTGGGTAATGTCACTCCTTCAACTCTTCTATATTGTATGGGCTGTTTTGTATCTTTTGCCTTTCCATACAAACTTTAGAATCAGTTTGTCAATATCCACAAAATAACATGCTGGACTTTTGATTGGGATTGTGTCATATCTATAAATCATATTGGAAAGAATTGACACTTTAATAATACTTGTCTTCTTGTCCATGAACATGGAATATCTCTCCATTTATTTAGATCTTTTTTGATCTCTTTCATACGAGTTTGGTAGTTTTCTCATATAGATTTTGTACATATTTTGTTAGAACTATACACAAATATTTCATTTTTGGTGTTAGTTTAAGTGGTGGTGTGTTTTTAAATTCAAATTCCAATTGTTCATTGCTATGAACAATGTGTGGGAGTCATACAACTTGCTCTTTAGTTTCACTTTTCTGCAGATCAAAATAAATTGCCCTTGAGGGTCAGTACTTAAGAAATTAGATTCAAATGACTCCATCCACTTCTGGACCTGTTCCCTACCTCCTGGAGTTCATACTCTCTCACATATCATATCACAGTTAGTTCATGTGAACAACATAATATGGCAAATGCGATCTTATATCACTTCTAAGGCTATGTTAGATGACATCATGGCCTCTGCTTTGCTATCTCTTAGAATTCTCACTCTAGGGAAAGCCAGCTACCACGTAGTGAGACTGCTCAGGTGATACTGTGGAGTGGCCCTTGTCACAAGAAACTGAGGTCTTCTCCCATCATCCAGAGAGAAACTGAGGCTTCCTTCCAATAGCCATCTTGAAAGAAGATACTCCAGCCTTGCTTAGTCAAGCCTTCATATGAGTTTAGCCTCAACTGGCAGCTTGACTACAAGTTACTGAGAGACCCTGAATCAAAACCACCCACTTAGGCCACTGCTGAATTCCTGACCCTAAGGAACCATGTGAGATAATAGATGTTTGTAGTTTTAAGCTGCTAAATATGGGACAATTTGCTATGCAGTGATAGATAATTGATACAATGGTGTTTAAAACCATTGTTCTTGGGATATCTCTTAGACACTTAATGTAGGTAGAGAAGTCGGAATGTCAGAGAACTAACTAATGCTTGAGATCCATTGGTGTTTAGACATAGGGAGGGCAGATAGCTATGTGACCTTGGAAAATTATTGGCATTTAGTATCTCAGTCCATCAAGTGGATATAAGAATAGGCTACATTCATCCAGTTGAACATTGAGATAACATCTGTAAAGTTTATAATATAGTGTATTACTTTCCTTCTTCTGTAGATCCTATTTGCCATAGTTTTAAGTTTGTCTTCTCAGCAACAAGACAGAATCTCAGGTGCTCAGGTTAGCATTGTGAAGTGAGTAGTTTTCAGAATTATTTTCAAATTAAGTTGACTGTACTCTTTTTAGATACCTTCTTTTTAAATTGATGCATTCCAAAACCTGTTTTCCAGGGTCTGTAAAAGAATCTCATCAAAATACACATTTAGACCTTTAGAGTCATATGCAAGAAATACTGATAAGGAGGGAACATACTGAGGGTATAGTTACATACTAATTTAGGTTTTAGTTTCAGTATTATTCAAGTTTATTAGTACTTTGCCATCATTGAGAAATTTCTTTTCAATAATATATATTTTTCTAGATATAACATCCTGGGATTTTTTCTTTCTTTCTCTTTTTTTTTTTTTAGGTAACAAGAAGTTAGAAGGTTATCTACTCAAACCAGATGGGTAGAAAAATGTACTTTCCTCATGAATTATTTAATGTCACTTTTAGAAATAATGTACAGCTGAAATTCGAGATTAGTTATCCAGCACCTGACAATTTTCATCCTTATCAACCAGTCAAATTCTTCAAAAAGGCCTAATGATATTAAATTTCAGAGGGTACTGGCAAAATTAGGTGCTTGTTGATGGGAGCAAAAAGCAGAGAAATCGTTTGTTTTTGTTTGACTCCCTTAGAATTTTAGGATGAAAATTCTATAAAACTTTTCCTTATATTGTTGTGAAATAAACATCATGGCTGGATCATAAATTCCATCTTAGATTATGCCGCTTATAAATTCAAAAAGGTGGACTTAAAAAGAAAAGAAAAACCCTTAAATATATTTTTATAAAGTGTGCAGGGAAAGGGAAATGTGACCATATCAGGTATTATTTTGAGTCTTAAAAGGAATTGTGTGTAATTGTGCATCATGACATGCTTGCACAGCTAACATGGATACTGAAATTACTTTTAATACTTTTTTGCTTGCTTACTTTTCTAATCCATTCTCCTTCACTTTTTACTGATACTTTGAGCATATGGAAAACCTCTTCTGCTGATTCACTTTTTGGATTCCTAAAATTATAAATTTGTTGTTTTAACTAAATGTTTAATGAGGGAAGAAAACGAGTATTTATTTAGTGTTTACTATGTCTCTCAGGTCTGATTCCCTGAAAATAGACTCTGAGATGAAGATTTATGCTTAGGAGGATAATTAGAGACTGCCAATGAGCATGCATGTAAGGAATGGAAAGAATCAAGATCGAGCAGAGATGTTAAACTGTGCTGTTATTGTGGCAGAAGCATTCTGGAGGTAGATTAGCCCTTCATATTTGTACCAATTCCACTGAAATGACCAGTTATTTCATGTGGACTGCCCCCAAGACCAGGGTGATATTTGTTAGCATGTGGTATTAATGATATTGGTCGATAATTTTCTCATTCTATTTGATCACCTTTCTTTGGAATGGGCATGAATATGGATCTCTTCCAATCAATTTTCCAGATAGCTGTCTTCCAAATTTCCTGACATAGACTGGTAAGTGCTTCTAGCATTGCATCCATTTGTTGATGCATCTTAATTGGTATTCTGTCAGTTCCTGGAGCCTCATTTTTAGTCAATGACTTGAGTGCAGCTTGAAATTCTTCCTTCAGTAGCATTGGTTCTTGATCATATGCTACCTCCTGAAATGGCTGGAAATCAACCAATTCTCTTGGGTATACTAACTAGGTGTATTCCTTCCATCTTCTTTTGATGCTTCCTGTATCATTTGATTTTTTGCCAATGGAATACTTCAGTATTGCAACTCAAAGCTTGAATTTGCTCTTTTTTTTTTTTTTTTTCAGCATGAGAAATACCTATTGTATTCTCCCCTTTTGGTTTTCTAATGCCAAATCTTTGCATATTTCATCAGGATATTTTACCTTTTCTTCCTATGCAGCCCTTTGAAATCTTCTGTTCAGAATATCTGAAATCTTCTCTTCAGCCACCACCCACCTGTCAGTTTGTTGTACTGTTGTTCTTGTGTTTTACTACAATGCTGGAAGCTATCCCATCAGCATTTCAAATACCAGCATTTTCACCCATGGTGGACAAATTTCAGCAGAGCTTTCACATAAGGCATACTAGGAAGAAAGACCAATGATCTACTTCTGAAAATCAGGCAATAAATACCCTATAAAAGCCCTTCCCTATAAGGACAAAATTTGATGCCTTTGCCAGTTCAATGGCTTCATGTCATGGTCCCTATGACTAATTCCATCAATTCTAGCAAAGAGGCCATTCTGGCAAATTATCTGCAATTGGAATGACTATATTTTTTGTATTTAGAGTAGTGAATTGTCATCCAATACTATCCATGCTGTTTTTGTAGGGCAGAATAGTGAATTAAATGGGACTATTGACCATGTGTTCAGCCTTTAAGTCATTAAGGATAGCTAATCTCTGCCTACATGAAGAAGAACACGACATCAGGATTGGAGGAAGATTTGTTAACAACCTGCAATATGCAAATGACACAACCTTACTTGCTAAAAGTGAAGAATACTTAAAGCACTTATTGATGAAGATCAAAGACTACAACCTTCAGTAGGGATTACACCTCAACATAAAGAAAACAAAAATTCTCACAACTGGACTAATAAGCAACATCAAGATAAATGGACAAAAGATTGAAACAGTCAAGCATTACATTTTAGTTGGATCCACAATCAACGTCCATGGAAACAGGAGTCAAGAAATCAAATGAGGTATTGCATTGGGCACATCTGCTGTAAAAGACCTCTTAAAAGCATTAAAAAGCCCACCACAGTAGTCAAAACAGCCTGGTACTGGTAGAACAACAGATACATAGACCAATGGAACAGAATTGAGAATCCAGACATAAATCCATCCCCATATGTGCAGTTGATATTTGACAAAGGCCCCAAAACAGTTAAATGGGGGAAAAGACAGTCTTTTAAACAAATGGTGCTGGCATAACTGGATATCCATGTGCGAAAAAGTGAAACAAGACCCATAACTCACTCCATGTTTAAAAATGAGCTCAAAATGGATCAAGGACCTAAATATAAAATCTAAAATGAAAGATCATGGAAGAAAAAATAGGGACAATGTTAGGAGCCCTAATACATGGCATAAACAGTATACAAAACATTACTAACAATGCAGAAGAAAAACTAGATTACAGGGAGCTCCTAAAAATCAATTGCTCAGCAAAACCTAGGCTCATTCAAAGACTTCACCAAAAGAGTAAAACGATTACCTACAGATTGGGAAAAAGTTTTTAGTTATGACATTTCCGGTCAGTGCCTGATCTCTAAAATCTGCATGATACTGCAAAAACTCAACTACAAAAAGGCAAATAACCCAATTAAAAAATGGGCAAAAGATATGAACAAACACTTCACTAAAGAAGACATTCAGGCAGCTAACAGATACATGATGAAATGCTCACAATCATTAGCCATTAGAGAAATGCAAATCAAAACTACAATGAGATTTCATCTCACTCCAACAAGGCTGGCGTTAATCCAGAAAACAAAAAATAATAAACGTTAGAGAGACTGTGGAGAGATTGGAACACTTATACACTGCTGGTGGGAATGTAAAATGGTACAACCACTCTGGAAATTGATTTGGCGCTTCCTTCAAAACCTAGAAATAGAACTACCATAGGATCCAACAATCCCGCTCGTTAGAATATATGGTAGAGAAATAAAAGCCTTTACACAAACAGATATATGCACACCAATGTTCATTGCAACACTGCTTACAATAGCAAAAAGTTGGAAGCAACCAAGGTGCCCATGAATGGAGGAAGGGATAAATACATTATGGTATATCCACACAAGGGAATTCTATGATAAAGAACAGCGATGAATCTGTTGAAACATTTCATAACATGGAGGAATCTGGAAGGAATTATGCTGAGTGAAATTAGTCAGTTGCAAAAGGGCAAATGTTGTATAAGACCACTATTATAAGACTCGAGAAATAGTTTAAACAGAGAAGAAAATATTCTTTGATCGTTATGGAGGGGGAGGGAGGGAACGTGAGAGAGGAGTATTCACTAATTAGATATTAGATAAGAACTACTTTAGGTGATAAGAAAGACAACTCACAATACAGGTGAGGTCAGCACAACTGGACTAAACCAAAAGTAAAGCAGTTTCCTGAATAAACTGAATGTTTTGAAGGCCAGTGTAGCCGGGGTGGGGTTCTGGGGACCAGGTTTCAGGAGATGTCTAAGTCAATTGTCATACTAAAATCTATTAAGAAAACATTCTGCATCCCACTTTGGAGAGTGGTGTCTGGGGTCTTAAATGCTAGCAAGCGGTCATCTAAGATGCATCAACTGCTCTCAGCCCACCTGGATCAAAGGAGAATGAAGACCACCAAGGACACAAGGTAATTATGACCCCAAGAGACAGAAAGGGCCACATAAACCAGAGACTACATCAGCCTGAGACCAGAAGAACTAGATGGTGATAGAAACAATGCCGGACATCGAATGATAGAATTTTGCAAGACCAACGACTTCTTCATTGCAAATACCTTCTTTCACCAACATAAATGGCGACTGTACATGTGGACCTTGCCAGATGGAACACACAGAAATCAAACTGACTACATCTGTGGAAAGAGACGATGGAATAGCTCAATATCCTCAGTCAGAACAAGGCTGGGGCCAACTGTGGAACAGGCCATTAATTGCTCATATGCAAGTTCAAGCTGATACTGAAGAAAATCAGAGCAAGTCCACAAGAGCCAAAATATGACCTTGAGTATATCCCACCTGAATTTAGAGACCATCTGAAGAGTAGATTTGATGCCTTGAACAGACCAGACGAGTTGAGGAATGACATCAAGGACATCATCCATGAAGAAAGCAAGAGGTCACTGAAAGACAGGAAAGAAAGAAAAGACCAAGAAGGATGTCCAAGGAAGCTCTGAAAATTGCTCTTAAGCGTCAAGCAGCTAAAGCAAAAAGCAGGCTTGATGATGTAAAAGAACTGAACAGAAGATTTCAAAAGGCCTCTCCTGAAGACAAAATAAAGTATTATAATGACATATACAAAGAGCTGGAGATGGAAAACCAAAAGGGAAGAACACGCTTGGCGTTCCTCAAGCTGAAAGAACTGAAGAAAAAATTCAAGCCTCGAGTTGCAATAGTGAAGGATTCCATGGGGAAAATATTAAATGATGCAGGAAGCATCAAAAGAAGATGGAAGGAATACACAGAGTCATTATACCAAAAAGAATTAGTCAATATTCAACCATTTCAAGAGGTGGCATATGATCAGGAACCGATGGTACTGAAGGAAGAAGCCCAAGATGCTCTGAAGGCATTGGCGAAAAACAAGGCTCCAGGAATTGATGGAATATCAATTGAGATGTTTCAACAAACAGATACAGCGCTGGAGGTGCTCACTCGTCTATGCCAAGAAATACGGAAGACAGCTTCCTGGCCAACTGATTGGAAGAGATCCATATTTATGCCTATTCCCAAGAAAGGTAATCCAACCAAATGTGGAAATTATAGAACAATATCATTAATATCACACGCAAGCAAAATTTTGCTGAAGATCATTCAAAAATGGCTGTATCAACAGGGAACTGCCAGAAATTCAGGCCGGTTTCAGAAGAGGACGTGGAAACAGGGATATCATTGGGATGTCAGATGGATCCTGGCTGAAAGCAGAGAATACCAGAAGGACGTTTACCTGTGTTTTATTGACTATGCGAAGGCATTCGACTGTGTGGATCATAACAAATTATGGATAACATTGCAAAGAATGGGAATTCTAGAATACTTAATTGTGCTCATGAGGAACCTTTACATAGATCAAGAGGCAGTTGTTCGGACAGAACAAGGGGATACTGATTGGTTTAAGGTCAGGAAAGATGTGCGTCTGGGTAGTATTCTTTCACCATACCTGTTTAATCTGTATGCTGCACAAATAATCCAAGAAGCTGGACTGTATGAAGAAGAACGGGGCATCAGGATTGGAGGAAGACTCATTAACAACCTGCATCATGCAGATGACACAACCTTGCTTGCTGAAAGTGAAGAGGACTTGAAGCACTTACTAATGAAGATCAAAGACCACAGCCTTCAGTATGGATTACACCTCAACATAAAGAAAACAAAAATCCTCTCAACTGGACCAATGAGCAACATCATGATAAACGGAGAAAAGATTGAAGTTGTCAAGGATTTCATTTTACTTGGGTCCACAATCAACGGCCATGGAAGCAGCAGTCAAGAAATCAAAAGACTCATTGCATTGGGTCAATCTGCTGCAAAGGACCTCCTCAGAGTGTTGAAGAGCAAAGATGTCACCTTGAAGACTAAGGTGCACCTGACCCAAGCCATGGTATTTTCAATCACATAATATGCATGTGAAAGCTGGAAAATGAATAAGGAAGACGGAAGAAGAGTTGACACCTTTGAATTGTGGTGTTGGCAAAGAATATTGAACACACCATGGACTGCCAAAAGAACGAACAAATCTGTCTTGGAGGAAGTGCGGCCAGAATGCTCGTTAGAGGCAAGGATAGCAAGACTGCGTCTTACATACTTTAGACATGTTGTCAGGAGGGATCAGTCACTGGAGAAGGACATCATGTTTGGCAGAGTACAGCGTCAGCAGAAAAGGGGAAGACCCTCGACAAGGTGGATTGACACGTTGTTGCAACAATGCTCAAGCATAACAACGATTGTAAGGATGGCACAGGACCGGGTAGTGTTTGGTTCTATTCTGCGTAGGGTCACTATGAGTTGGAACCAATTCAACGGCATCCAACAACAACAGCAAGGTGTATATAAGTTTTTGTGTGAGAGACTGACTTGATTTGTAAACTTTCACTTAAAGCAGAATAAAAACTAAAAAAAAAAGTGTTAAAAAGCATAGATGTCACTTTGAGGACTAAGTTATGCCTGACCCAAGCAATGGTATTTTCAATCACCTCATACTCAGGGGAAAGCTGGACAATAAAAAAGGAAGACCTAAAAAGAATTAATGCGTTTGAGTTATGGTGTTGGCAAAGAATTTTGAATATACTATGGACTACCAGAATAATGAATAAATCTGTCTTGGAAGAAGTATAGCCAGAATGCTCCTTGGAAGCAAGGATGGTGAGACTTCGTCACATGCTTGAGACATGTTATCAGGAGGGATCAGTTCCCTAAGAAGGATATCATGCTTGGTAAAGTTGAGAGTCAATGAGAAAGAAGACCCTCAAGGAGATGTATTGACATAGTGCCTACAACAATGGGCTGAAACGTAGCAATTGATCGTGAGGGTGGTACAGGACTGGGAAGTGTTCTGTTGTACATAGGGTCACTATGAGTTGGAATTGACTCGAAGGGACCTAACAACAAAAAAAACCTCTGCCTCGTTAATGTGTCATATGTATATACACACACACACACACACATATGCATATATTTACCTTGTATTTCAATTTAATTTAATATTTATAGGAGAGTTGCAAAAATAGTATATAAAGAAATGCTGAACATCATTAATCTTTGCTATTGTTGTTGTGCTGTCAAGTCAATTCTGACTCGTAGTGAACTGATGTGACAGGGTAGAACTGCCCCATATGGTTTCTAGGCTCTAGGCTTTACAAGATCTGATTGCCATGTCTTTTCTTCCATGGAGCTGCTGGGTATGTTTGAACCACTAACCTGCCAGCAGTAGAGCACTTAACCATTGCATCACCATTACGCTTTTAGGGAAATGCAAATTAAAACCACAAAGAAATACATGCCTAATAACCAAAACCCAAAGACCCAGTGCCATCAAGTTGATTCCGACTCATAGCGAACCTATAGCACAGAGTAGAACTGCCCCATAGAATTTCCAAGGAGCTCCTGGCAAATTTGAACTGCACACCCTTTGGTTAGCAGCTGTAGCACTTAACCACTATGCCACCAGGGTTTCCACATGCCTAATAAAAAAATAGGATAGCTCAAATTTAAAAGCCTGACAAAACTAAGTGTTAGCAAGAATGTGGAGTGACTTGAATTCTCATACATCGCTTGTGGAAATGTAAATGGTGCAATCACTTTAGAAAAAATTTGGTAGTTTCTTATGAAGGTAAACAGTGTCCAGCAATTTCACTACTAGAAATACTACAGCATATATCCAAACATAACCTGTGCTGGAATGTTTATAAGTGTATATGTATGTGTGTTGGTGTGGAAATTCAAAAAGAAATGTCCATCTGCATCACCTATAATCTACTACACAGAAAATAAAGACTCTGTATAAATAATAAATAAAACATTTGAATATTGAGCTATGGAAAATGAAAAATTTGTAGTATAAGTATTTTATCCATGTTGTTAGTTGTTGTTAGGTGCCTTTGAGTCAGTTCTAACTCACGGTGACACTATATACCACAGAACAAAACACTGCCCAATCCTGTGCCAGGAAAACTGTATCCATAATTTATTAAAATCTATCTATAAAAACATAGATGAGTGATTTTTCATGCAAAGGAATGAAAAGAATATAAAAATATGAAATGTTAAAATCTCTAGGAGCAACAGTGAACCAGATGGAAATACATTTTCTATTAATTTCTCTCAGTCCACCGTAAGTCAAAAACTATTAGCTCACAAACTAGTTTTTATAAATTATCATATACTGAAATCACAGCAAGGCACTAAAAAGTCCTCTTCTTATTTTTGTGTTTGTTTTCTTTAGCGAAATATAAATGATGAGTGTATAGTTTTGTGTTCCCATTTGCTACGTTGCTTTGAAAATGATCAGGCTTACATGGCATGTATACAGGAAAATCTACGGATTGAATTAAAACAAATTCACAATAGATAGAAAGAAAAATACGTATATTCATCAGTTAAGGTGCTCCTGGATGACATCCCAAAGGGACACGTTCTTACAGAAGGTAAGCACCAACATGGCAAAGAACTAGTGCCAGGTGTGTGTTTGTATAAATCAGTGCTGTTCATTGCCCAAGCTGGTAATTTACCATTGCCACAAACTGTTAAAGTAGACCTTAACACTGTTCTCTCCTTGAGTTGTTTCCTGTTGTGGTTGAGACAATTTTCCAGGGCAAAAGATGGCTTCCCTGCAGGGGCTTCTTGCAGTTAGGATTTTTCTTGTGGAGATGCAAGAACATATTCCCCCTGACAACTGGCTGTGGCATATTTTTAATTACTGTTTGAAAAACAGTAAAGAAATATCAAGTGGCGAAACATGTTAAGCCCTATCTACTGCTTTGTCCACCACAGGTGGGTTTTCTGAAAGCAAAATGTTCAAATGGTTAATGCATTAAACAGGGGTCAATAAACTCTTTTCTGTAAAGAGCCAGATAACAAATAATTTTGGCTTTGTGTACTATGCTGTTTCTGTCACAACAATTGACTGCTTTTGCAGGGCAAAATCTGCCATAGACAATGTGTAAGTGAATGAACATGGCTGTAATCAAGAACACAGGCAGTTCAGATTGTCCCATGGGCTATAGTTTGTCAACCCTGATTAAATGGAGTATATGGACCGTATGAACCCTGGTGACATAGTTGTTAAGTGCTATGGCTGCTAACCAAAAGGTCAGCATTTCGAATCTACCAGGCGCTTCTTGGAAACTCCATCGGGCAGTGCTGCTCTGTCTTATAGGCTCCCTATGAGTTAGAATAAACTTAGTGGTTAACAGGCTTGGTTTTTTTTTTTTTTTTTTTTTTTTTTTTGGTTTATGGGCCCTATGGTGTTTTAAATACAAAATAAAGTAAAAACACACAATTTTTAATGTAATTTAAGCTTTTTATACTGGGGCAGAAGGGGGAAGAAGGAGCATAGTTAAGAAAAGAGTGTAACCCGTCAATAATGAGTTATCTTTTATTTAGAATCACTTCACAATTGACACCAGGGAAAGCAACCACATTTCAGCAGAAAGAACAACTAAATTCTCTTATAACAGAAACCTAGAATAGCTGGACAACAAGTACCTTTTTAAGTCTTTCAAAGCCAGGATGAGGGGGAGAAGAGAGAAACCCCATTTGCCAAAAGCCTAGGGAAAACAGAAAACAAAATAGGTGGTGTGTGATCTTACATTACAGCCGGGGTTTATGGTGTGTGTGTGTGTGTGTGTGTGTGCGTGCATTGTGTTGGGGAATAGTTTTATGAGTACTGTTCCTAGAAATTGATTTTTTTTATTAAAATGTATATAACATAAAATTTGCTATTTTAACCATTTTTAAGTGTGTGATTCAGTGGTGTTGATTACAATCTCAAAATTGTACAACCATCACTAGTATCTATTTCCAAAACTTTTTGTTGCCCTAAACAGAAATTAAGAAATAACCCTCTCACATACAAAAAGAAAAACCCCTTGATGGTTACGAAGGAGAGAAGGGGTGGGAGGGAAAAACACTAAATAGACAACACATAAGTGGTAACTTTGATGAAGGGTAAAACAGTACACAATAGTGGGGAAGCCAGTACAGCTTGTCCAAGGCAAGGTCAAAGAAGCTCCATAGACACATCAAAACTCCCTGAGGGATGGAATTGCTGGGCTGAGGGCTGTAGGGACCATGGTCACAGGGCACATCTAGCTCAATTGGTATAACATAGTTTATAAAGAAAATGTTCTACATTCTAGTTTGGCAAGTAGCTCCTGGGGTCTTAAAAACTTATGAATGGCCATCTAAGATACTACACTGGTCTCCCCCTTTGGGAGCAAGGGAGAAAGAAGAAAACCAAACATACAAGGGAAAGATTAGTCCAAAGGACTAATGTAACCCATCTACCACGGCCGCCACCAGACAGAGTATAGCAGTTAGATGGTGCCCGGCTACCACCACCGACTGCTCTAACAGGGATAACAATAGAGGGTCCTGGACAGAGCAAGAGAAAAATGTAGAACAAAATTTTAACTAACACACACACACAAAAGACCAGACTTACTCGTCTGATAGAGGCTGGAAAAACTCCTAAAGTATAGCCCCCGGACTCTCTTTTAATTCAGCAATGAAATCACTCCTGAGGTTTACACTTCACCCAAAGATTAGACAGGGCCATAAAATAAAATGAGATTAAATGGACACATCAACCCAGGTGCAAGGACAAGAAGGCAGGGAGGTAACAGGAAAGCTGGTAATGGCCAAGATCAAGAAGGGGAGACTGTTGACATGTCGTGGAGTTGGCAACCAACGTCGCAAAACAATGTTTATTAATTGTTCAATGAGAAACTAATTTGCTCTGTAAAGCTTCATCTAAAGCACAATAAAAAAATTAAAAAAAAAAAAGAAACAACCCTCTCAACTCCTGGTAGTCTCTAATCTTCTTTCTGTCTTTATGAATTTTCTTATCCTAGATCTATCATATAAATGGAATCACACAATATTGATCCCTTTGTGCCTGACTTATTTGCTTAGCATAATGTTTTCAAGGTTCAATCACATTGTAACATGTATTAGAACTTCATTCCTTTTAATGGTTTTATAACATTCCATTGTATGTATATACCATATTTTGTTTCTTCGTTCATCTATTGATAGACACTTGGGTTGTTTTCACCTTTTAGCTATTGTGAATAATGTTGTAATGAACATCGGAGTACAAGTATTTGTTTGATTCTCTGTTTTCAATTATTTTGATTATCCCTTTGGTGACTTGTGAGATATATGGTATCCCAACCACTTTTTATGCCTCTGGAGTCCTTTAAGACATTAGTTCAATTTTAATGTGTTTAGCATCAAGGTGGGAGAGTTTTGAAATACATGAAACTCAGGAACCCTGAGTTTTGGAGCCTCATGAATGTGTAGAATGAGCATTGTTAGTTATGTGTCCTTGGTGTGAATTTTGTAAACTTTTGAGAGATGTGCCTTTATTTCTGTGAGATAAGCCTCCTCACTTTGTTCCCCAGTTACTATGTTCTTGTGAGCATGTACTGATTCCAAAAATAAGCTATTCCTAGTCTTCATTTGGAAACTCTGGTAGTGTAGTGGTTAAGAGCTTGGCTGCTAACCAAAAGGCGGGCAGTTCAAATCCACTAGGGATTCCTTGGAAACCCTATGGAGAAGTTCTAATGTCTTATAAGGTTGCTATGCGTTGGAATCGACTTGACAGCAACAGATTTTTGTTGTTGTTTTAGTTTTCATTTAACCATACCAAAAGAAAAACAAACAGACCTGTCATCATCGAGTCAATTCCGATTCATAGCAATAGGACAGAATGAGACTGCCCCATAGGGTTCCAAGGAGCAGCTGGTGGATTCAAACTGCTGACCTTTTGGTTAGCAGCCAAGCGCTTACCCACTGTGCTACCACGGCTCCTTATTAAGTTGTAGTGGCCATTTTCTCCCTGACGCCATTCACCATTTCCAGGTGTTACTGGCTCCCCTGCTCTGCTTTGAGTCTTTGCTGTGCAATCTTTCAGGTCTGCTTATCTAGCTTCTGAACAGTAAATAATGCCTTTGCAATAAGGAATAATGCATTTCAGTGGTACTTTTCAAGAGGCTTAAACTAACTATAAGTTATTTTTCCTTACATTCAATCTTAGGGTCCAATCATTGCTTCCACGTGCTGCAGGTGGAATACACCACTTACAGCAGGTCTGGAATATTCCAGCACAGCTGTTTCTGCTTCTTAACTGTTAGTGCTACTTCTGTTATGATGCAGAATACATATTAGTGATAATTTTTCTGAGATTCAAATTCCTTTACTTTTATTTACTTGCTTTTGCAGTAATGAAGAATGCATTGTAATGGTAATTTTCCTGAGATAAAAAAAAAATTTTCTTGGCTTTATTTATTTAGGCTGTAAGGACTGCTTTTGCAGTAAGGAAGAATGCACCATACCATGTTTTGAAAAGATTCGTAAAAACAATTTTTAAAAAAGGCTAAGAAGGAGGAGACCAGAATAAAATATATGTTTAGTCACTACCAGGCGCCTTCATGAACCAACACTGACTTGACTACACCGTTAGAGAATAATAAAACGACACATCACAAATAATTGTAGTGGGTGCTGTGGTACACCACACGGCTTTGCTTTTCAGGACCAACGCAAGGCACACATTCCCCCAAATGCTGAAAATATTTGTAGCTGAAAACTCATAGTTGTGCACCTTTTCCAGAGATTAAAGGGAGCTGCCTTACCCAAACTTTCACCTCCTTCCTGAGGTAAGCTTGAAGCCTATTATGGGTTAAGACCAGGACCCAAAGATTCAACACACTTGTCTCCTTCCCAGATTGATCTGGGAAACCTCTGAAGAGCCATCCCGGTTCCAGACCTCTCTCTGAGATCAGATGATTGAATCACAGCTCAGCCTCTCCTTCTGACCAATCATTGTTCTCTTGATACTTTTATAAGTTATTCCCACATGCACACAAGTCTCTGTCTTAAATTCTATTTCCGGGAAACTGAATTTAAATCAATCATTATTCAGCTTTATAAAACCTTAGCATTATTTTGTGTTTGTTTCAGATAATATTTTTATTTTTTATTAAGGAGCTAAGTATTATAGGCCCTATCGAGGGCCTTCTCCCTCCCTTTATTTCTAGAGAAATCCACAAACTTTAATTCAACATCTAAAATTCCTATGAAAATTTTTGTATTTCATTACATATCTATGGCTCCACAAACATCAGATGGTAAATTTTTGCAAGTATTTAAACTTTATATACTGTATCATACAACAGATTCTGTGACTTGATTATTTTTGTGGTCAAAATTGTTTTTGAGGTTTATCTATGTGGATTTAATAAACTCTTTAACTCATAAATTACATGGAACAATAATAGCTGCTAAATCTCCAATAAGAGACTTGCATATTTGATATATAGTTTCTTTATATTCAATATTTCAGCATTAAACATTTTTAAGAAGTTGTTATTAGCTCCATGGAGTTAAATCTGACTCATGGTGACCTTAAGTACAACAGAATGAAACGTTGCCCAGTCTTGCATCATCCTCAAAATCACCATCATGGTGAAGCCTATGGTTGCAGCTGTTGTGTCAGTCCATCTCACTGAGGGTCTCCCTTGTCCTCACTGGCCCTCGACTTTACCAAACATGATGTCCTCCTCTAGTGATTGATTATCCTGATGATATGTCCATAGCAAGCAAGTCAGACAAAGCTCTAATGTGATTCATAAGGTTTTCATTGACTAATTTTTGGAAGTAAATCACCAGGTTTTCTTCCTAGTATGTCTTAACCTGTAAGTGCCACTGAAACAATAATTCACAGCATGTTTGAGGTTGGAAAGTGTCCTGACAAAATGTAACAAGAGTGGTATAGTGAAGTGTGCACAAAGAACACTTGTGTTGTGGGAAATGTATTAGGAACTCTGTAAACAGAAGCTTCTATGGAAAAATAAAATTAGGAAATACCAGTTAAACAAAACTAAATTTTTTTTTTTTTTTTTTACTGCATACTGTCTCTCAGCCTTTAATATGGTAAAGCAAATGTACAATCAAAAGAAGCCCATAGTGTGCACTGTCAATAGAATATTTGACATGCCTAGACATGGCCCAATAACTTGAAATTTGCTTCCAAAAATGGAGACCATATAGAGATGTAAGAAAGAGGCAGGCAACTCCAGTGTGGTGATGAAGGAGTTTACTGGGGAGACTTATATATGAAGCCAATTCCTGGGTGGCCACAGGACCAAGCAGATCTTCAATCCCCACAGTGAGAAAGCAGAGGTTTTATAGTGGCAGTGCACAATAGTGGCTATATGCCAGGGACTTACATAAGGATGGCTTAGTAACTGTGGTGAACTAGCAGACCACATGAGGGCACGCATGTTCAAGTTCACAAAGCCTGTTTCCCCCTCATATCATATTTTGGGAGTACAGTCTTCTGAAGCCATTTAATAAATCGCCTTCACTGTGTTGTCTTCCAAGGCCATCCCTTATCCACTAGAGTCGATCCTTTATTAGTTAGAATCTCAGCTTCTTGAAGCCTGGGTTAATATTTGTCATTGTTACTCTTAATGACTAACCAAACACACAGAACAAACTCAATAAATTTGTGTTGCTTTTATCAATGGGCAGATGGGTAGATGGGTGAATGAGTGGATAAATATGTGTTATTACAGTATAAATGAACATTTAATGCACAATTATCACATTATATTAAAATTATTTGTTTATGCAGCTCTCCCACTAGGCTGTGAGTTCTTTAATGGCAGGAAGTGTGGCTAATTTATATTTTCATCTGCAGTGCCTAACACCAGGCCTTGCATATAATAGATTTCAAAAAAATGCTCTTTGAAAATCTGGAAAAAGAATATAAAAAATGTAGAAGACTGTCAAACAAGTGATATGAAACACAATCTTAAAATATTCTCCCAAAAGTATAATGGAGGAGAAAATGAAAAGAATGTGGTTTGGACAGTTAGCTGTTTTTGAACTAAATGTGAATAAATTGTCTTTACACTTTCATACAATTTTCTTCCTCAACCATTGCTTTTGTTTTTATGTAGAGAGAGTTATTCCTAACTGGGGCTAACAAGTGTCAAGCCTCAGAAGAATACTTTTGAATATCACTGAATTTGTACGACTTATAAACAGCTTCTAGGATGTGTAACGCTGCTGGCCTAGCACCAGGATTAAATGCCCACTGAGGCATAGGCCATGGCTAACTTCCTCCATAGAGGTAAAAGTCCCCCCCCAACAGTGAATGGAAACTAATAGATTGAGAAATTATGTAGTCAGTCAACCTGTAATTGCTCAGAGGATAATCTTCCTTGTTTTCTGGTATTGGTTCAAATAACTTCAGTCTCCTCATGCTTGATGCTTCTTTCTTTTCACTTGATTCTTTCACCATATCTGTTTAACATGGAACACACTGTTGTATGGCAAACACACTCTTATATTTTCAATCATTTCACAGAGATTTTCCTTAAAAAAAAGATCTTCCTTGAAATCAAAGCTGGAATCAAAAATTCCTATAATCAAATGAGAATGAAAACACATCCTACCAAAATCTTTGGAACAAAACAAAGGCAGTGATCAGAGGTCAATTTATAGCAACAGAATCACACATCAAAAAAGAAGAAAGGGACAAAATCAAAAAGTTAGCTACACAACTTGAACAAATAGAAAGAGAACAGCAAAAGAAACCCACAGCCAGCAGAGGAAAGGAAACAATAAAGATCAGGGCAGAAATAAATGAAATAGAGAATAGAAAAAAAATATATAGAATCAACAAAACTAAAAGTTGATTCTTTGAAAGGGTCAATGAAATCGACAAACCACTGGCCAAACTGACAAAAGAAAAACAGGAAAGGACACAAATAACTCAAATAAGAAACGAAATGGGCGCCATTACCACAGACAGACCCAACTGAAATGAAAAGGATCATAACAGAGTATTATGAAAAACTAGTCTAACAAATTTGAAAACCTAGAGGAAATGGACAAATATCTAGAAACACACTAACTACCCCAACTAAAACAAATTGATGCTGAATATATGAACAGACCCAGATGGCTTCACTGGAGAATTCTACCAGACATTCAGAGAAGATCTTACACTTGTGCTACTGAAATTATTTCAGAACACAGAAAATGAAGGGATGCTTTCAAATTCATTCTATGAAGCCAGCAAAACCTTGATACCAAAACCGGGCAAAGACACCACAAAAAAAGAAAATTACAGACCAATATCTTTCATGAATATAGGTGTAAAAATTCTCAACAAAATTCTAGCCAATAGAATTCAGGATTGTATATAAAAAAAAAAATACATCATGACCCAGTGGGATTCATACCAGGTATGCAAGGATGGTTCAACATCAGAAAATCAATAAAAATAATCTATCACATAAATAAAAGAATCACATGATCATCTCAATCAATGCAGAAAAGGCATTTAATAAAGTCCAACACTGCTTCCTGATAAAAATTCTCAATAAAATAAGTATAAAAGAAAAATTCCTCAACATAATAAAAGGCATCTATACAAAACCTTTATACAAAACCAGCAGCCAACACCCTTCTTAATGGAGAGAGGCTGAAAACATTCCTCTTCGGAGCAAGAACAAGACAAGGATGCCGTTTATCACCACTCCTATTCAACAGTGAGCTGGAAGTCCTAGCTAGAACAATAAGACAAGAGAAAGAAATAAAGGACATCCAAATTGGTAATGAAGAAGTAAAATTTTCCCTGTTCGTGGATGATCTGATACTATACATAGAAAACCCAAAAGACACCATGAGAAAACTACTGGATCTAGTAGAAAAATTCAACAGAGTAGCAGGTTACAAGATAAACATAAAAAAAAAAAATCAGTTGGATTCCTATACACCAATAAAGAGAATGACAAAAAGGGAATCAAGAAAACAATACCATTTATAATAGCCTCTAAAAAAATAAGATACTTAGAAATAAATCTAACCAGGGGTGTGAAAGACCTATACAAAGAAAACTACAAAACATTACAGAAAGGAACCAAAAGACATCTGCACAAATGGAAAAAACATACCATGCTCATGGATAGGTAGACTCAATATTGTGAAAATGACAATTCTACCCAAAGCAATCTACAAATACAATGCAATCCCGACCCAAAAACCAACAGCATTCTTTAAAGAGGTGGGAAAACTAATCATTAACTTTACACAGAAAGGAAAGCGGCTCCTGATAAGTAAAGCACCACCGAAGAAGAATAAAGTAGGAGGACTCAAGCTACTGGACCTCAGAACCTACTATCCAGCTATGGTAGTCAAAACAGCCTAGTACTGGTACAACCACGGATGCATTGGCCAGTGGAACAGAACTGAGAACCCAGATGTAAATCCACCCACCTACGGTCACGTGATCTTTGACAAGGGACCAAAGTCCATCAAACAGGGAAAAGACAATCTTTTTTAACAAACGGTGGTGACAAAACCAGATGTCTATCTGCAAAAACATGAAACGGGACCTACACCACACACCACGCCAAAAACTAATTCTAAATGAACGGAAGACCTCAATATAAAGCCCAAAACTACAAAGATCATAGAGTTAAAAATAGGGCCAACACTACAAGCCTTAATACACAGCATTAACAGGATACAAACCATAACTAACAACATACAAACTCCAGAAGATGAGCAAGGTAACTGGGATTTTCTAAAAATTAAGCACTTAATGCTCATCAAAAGAATTCACTAGAAGAATAAAAAGAGAACATACGGACTGGGAAAAAAATTTTCACTGTCACAAATCAGAAAAAGGTCTAACCTCTAAAATCTGTGGGAAAATCTAACACCTCTACAACAGAAAGACAACCCAATTAAAAAACGGGCAAAGGAAATGAACAGACACTTCACCAGAGAAGATAATCAAGCAGCTAACAGATGCATGAGGAAATGCTCTTGATCAGTAGCCGTTACAGAAATGCAAATAAAAACCACAATGAGATACCACCTTACCCTGGCACTGCTGGCACAAATCAAAAAACAGAAAATAACAAATGCTGGAGAGGCTGCAGGGAGATTGGAAGTCTTATGCACTGCTGGTGAGAATGCAAAATGGTAAAACCATTTTGGAAAAGGATATGGTGCTTCCTTAAAAAAAAGAAATAGAAATATCATATGATCCAGCAATTCCACTCCTAGGAATATATCCTGCAGAAATAAGAGGCGTCACAAGAATAGATATATGTACACCCATGTTCCTTGCAGCTTTGTTCACAATAGCAAAAAGATGGAACAACCTACGTGCCTATTGACAGAATGGATAAAATATGGTACATACACGCAAAGGAGTACTAAGCAATGACAAAGAACAATGATGAATCTGCCAAGCATCTCACAACATGGATCTATCTGGAGGGCATTATGCTGAGTGAAATAAATCAGTCACAAAAGGACTAATACTGTATGAGACCACTACTAGGAAAATCTATGAAAAAGTTTACACACACAAAGAAACAATCTTTGATGGTTATAACAGAGGGGATGGATAGGGGTGGGGAAACAATAAATACACAATAGATAAGTGGTAACTTTGCTGAAGGGTAAGACAGTACACAATGCTGGGGAAGCTAGCACAACTTGTCCAAGACAAGGTCATAGAAGCTCCGTAGACACATCCAAAGTCCCTGAGGGACTGAATTACTGGGCTGAAGGTTATGGGGACCACGGTTTCAGGGAACACCTAGCTCAATTGGTATAATACACTTTATAAGGAAAATGTTCTATATTCTACTTTGGTGAGTAGCATCTGGGGTCTTAAAAACTTGTGAGCAGCCATCTAAAATACTACTCTGGTCTCACCCCATCTGGGGCAAGGGAGAATGAAGAAACAAAAGACAAAGAAGAGATTAGTCCAAAGAACTAATGGACCACAACTACCACAGCCTCCCCCAGACTGATTCTGCTAAAACTAGATGGCTACCGGCTACCACCACTGACTGCTCTGACAGTTTGCTTCTGGAGTTTGTATGTTTTTAGTTATGGTTTGTATCCTGTTAATGCTGTGTAGTAAGGCTTGTAGTGTTGGCCCTATTTTTAATTTTATGATCTTTATAGAATTAAAGCTCAGACACAATAGGGGATCCCAGACAGAGCCGGAGAAAAATGTAGAACAAAATTCGAACTCACAAAAAAAGAACAGATTTTACTGGCCTAACAGAGACTGGAGAAACCCTGAAAGTATGGCTCCAAAGACTCTTTTAGCTCAGTAATGAAGTCACTCCTGAGGTTCACCATTAGACAGGCCCATAAAACAAAATGAGACTAAAGGGGCACACCAGCCCAGGGGGCAAGGATGAGAAGGCAGGAGAGGACAGGAAAGATGGTCATAGGGAGCCCAAGATCAAGAAGGGGAGAGTGTTAACATGTTGTGGGGTTGGTAACCAATTTCAAAAAACAATATGTGTATTAATTGCTTAACAAGAAGCTAGTTTGTTCTATAAACTTCATCTAAACTACAATTAAAAAAAAAGGTTGAGATTAAAAGAAAAAAAAAAAGATCTTTCCTGAAGATACTATTCTTTGTCCTGCCCTCTTATATATAGATCACATACAAATTGCACACTTGAAATAACTGAGAGTAGAAAGGTGAGTTTAGCATCTTCCTCAGCCATGCCATTTTCTGGACTTTTGCTTTCTTTACATCATATAATACTCTGTACTGCATGAAGTTCATGCTTTCCTCATACAGTAGCAACTGCCTCTTCATTGCTGCCATAAGTTCACCTCCAGTTTACCCTCCTTTGACTTTTCTTCCTCTGTCCAGGCCCATCCCTAGAGGTGGGATTAGGTGTTCTTCCAATGTACTCCCATCCCCGTTGCCGTGGAATCAATTCTAAGAGTCATCCTATGTGACAGAGTAGAACTGCCCCATAGGGTTTCCAAGGAGCTGCTGGTGGATTAGAACTGCCAACCTTTTGGTTAGCAGCCAAACACTTAACCACTTGTACCACTAGGGCACCATACTCCCATAATACTCTATAATTATCCAAAAATGAATCAACTCAGGATTCTGATCCTACTTATGCATATTACTCAATAGAGTGTGGCTCCCTGAGAGTAATTATTGTCTTTTTTTGTTTTTTTCATTATTGCATCCAAGTATTTGACACGATGTCTGTGCAGTGCGATGGATCACTTTTATACGGCCTTTCTCACCAGGGTCTTTTAATTCCCAACAAACGATTGGGTGGGGCTATAGAAACAAGATTCTCGTGGCCCACCAAGGGAATTGAATAGCTTAGTAATAATGCAAATAAGGTGCATGGCACCCTTGTGTGGGTGTGAGCAGGCAAATAAGGCATATTGAACTCTAACAAGGGGATTGGTCATTTTTGTCATCCCACTAGGTTTAAAATGAGCCACCCCAGAAGCAGAAAGGGAGGACCTCATTATCATCAAGAAGAACTAAGAATGAGCCACTTCCTTTGGACTTGGGGTAGGGACTCCAAAGGGACCCCTGTTCTGAGAACCTCCTAGATCCAGGAGACAGAGAAAGAGAGTAATAACACTGGGACAGCACAAGATAGCAACAAGCAGTGGCAGAGAAATGGCAGCAGCAGAACTAGGAGACTAGTGCAAGACAGCTCAGTGGGCTTCTGGCCCATGGAGCAAAGCAATTATATTAGGCTTACTGACCCACTGAGTGAGAGAGCTGAGTGCCTTTGGGCAGGAGGCTTTCTGATGGAATGGAGCACTAGGCACATATCAACGGAGCTAAGAGCTTTGTAGCACATTCCCATTCCTAGGGACCCAGGGGCTGAGGGATAAGCCTGCCTGCGAGCACCACTGAGGCACTGTCCTGACTAAAGAACTGTATCCTGAGTAGTTTTTGACCCTGAATTATATCCTGTTACTTCCCTAATAAAGCCCATAATTGTGAGTATTTACTGTGAGTTCTTTGTGACCACAGCAACAAGCTATTGAACCCTGCAAAGGAGTAGAGACTGACGTGGGAGGTACAGCTGGTGTAGAAATTGGTAAAAGGTTTGGAGAGAGGAGTATGTCTGACCTCCACTTTGTAAAATCAGCCTTAGGCTGTTGATGCTAATGATTCTCTCTCCCCCTCATGAAGTTGGAGGAGGTCGGACTCCTCCACCATGCCATTTTTACAGCCTGCATCCATATTTTATTCTGTTTAATATTTGTTGAGGAATGGAATAATTACGGGGTGCAGCCATGCAGTAGCATCCAGGTTTCCATCACAAACACATGATTTATGTTGTTAAAGTTACTCACCAATAATCTTCAGGACCCCATGAAGCTCTCTAATTACTACTGACTGCTGTGTTTGTGGGCTTTTGCTCATTTATATTTCTTAGGCAATTCAAAACAGTATTTGGTTCTTTTTTTTCCCACCAATTTCCTGATGCCTAGTTCAAATTCCATGTTCTGTCTAAGGAGAATTGTCAGTAGTAGGTGGGAATAAGGGAAAGTATTTGGGAAAGAAAACTGTCAGTTCCACTTAACGAGGGTAATATAAACCTTTTTGCTGCCTCCATCCACCACAGGGAGACCTTTAAAAGTTCTGCCTGCTAACTTCCACCAACCTGGATGCATATCTTCACATCCCAGCTCCAATACTAGTGCATCCATGCCATCAGTGCACTCATTCACTTCACTTCACCTGAATTACACTTACAGAATTTTGTGTTCTTAATTTGGTACCACTTAAATAATTACACAGCACCTGTCTGTCAGTTTTTTTGTATTGTGGTGACCTGCATGTTGCTCTGATGCAGGAAGCTATGGCATCAGAATTTCAAATGCCAGCAAGATAACCCATGGTAGACAGGTTTCATTGGAGCTTCCAGACTAAGACAGGCTATGAAGAAAAACTTGGTAATCAACTTTTGAAAATTAGCTGGTGAAAGTCCTAGGGATCTAACAGAGTATTATCCAATATAGTGCTGGAAGATAAGGCTCCTAGGTTAGAAAAAAGGTTAGAAGACACTCAAAATACACAGTGATCACTACAATGGACTAGAGCATACCAGTGATCATGAAGATAGTACAGAACCAGGTAACACTGTTCTGTTGTGCAAGAATCTCTATGAGTTGGAGTCTACTTCACAGCAACTGACATTGTGAATCACTCTTCCACATGCCTCCTCAAACTCAATCAATGATTTCACAAGACAAACAACAATAAATTATCAACAAAAGGGTACCAGACTGCTTGGTATCTTCCTCGATCTCACCATTCCCATGAGGTCCTGCTAAATCCCCATAACTTCCAGGATCATCCAGATTACTTCCTATAAATTTTCAACTCTTGTACTTACTTCTAGTTTGATTCTGAAGGTTCTAAATTTAGCTGAATTTCAGTAAGAGTCCTGTAGTTCAGCACTGACTCTTATAAGTTTTTCCTAAGCTGCAGTGGGTTTAAGCAAATTAAACACTCTTAAACTGAAGCTGCTCAAATAAATATAATTATAAAAATACATTGAGTCCGATTTGTCCTCTGGTCTTGTCCCCCAGATGAGATTGCGTATTTTTTATATAAATAATGTACCCGTTCTACAATTTGTTTGCCAGCCACTCCCTTCCCCCCCCGCCCCAGTTAGTTTCCAAAGTAGGCTATGCTAACTTTTTTTACAGCAACTTGTAAAAAAAATTGGCATAGCAACTCTTATGAAAATACCTCACCGTGGAGAGAGCAGCTGGCAAAGAAACATAGAAGGCGCGTGTTATTTGCATAAAAATATGGTACGTGTACTGTCAGCACATGCTGCCTTTTGAAGTTATAGCAATGGGTGTTTCTGTTCTCTTGATCTATGTCTGACCACACTGGATCTATCCAGTCATCTGTCCTGGAAAAAATTGAGAAATATAAGGTCTCAGTTTCCTTCACAAATGAGCGGTTCTAACCCATCTTCACAGGTTCCCCTGGCCAATTGCAGCATTCCAGGTAGACATTGTCGGTTCACCACTGCCCGTATTCGTTCAGTAGGATAGAGCTGATGATTTCTACTGTGAGGTCCCAGAAGATGAATCCCTTGCTCCATACTGGCAACATTTGCCTTCATTTTCCAAATCTACAGACAGAATATAGAATTTTTTTATCTGAACGCCTTTGTCTCCCTCTTATTAGGAAGTGTGTGAATGGCAGCCTCATTCACCATCAGTTTATTGGAATATTTTGTTTACAATGCCATCTGCATATGACACACTTTTTGCTCTCTACGTAGTATTTGCCAATGCATACTATTGTAGTCTATGTATCTTTCTATAGACACCACATGAGAAAACAGTGTCCTGGTGTACTGAGAAATCACACTAGCTAATAAAATTGTCCCCTTGCATTTCTCTAAGCTACTACTGGGGGAAGGGGCTGCTATTTCAAAGCCAGATATTTGCCTACTTAGTAGTTTTAGGCATTTTGTACAGCTTATATGATGATAAAATCTTCTACGGTAGTGTAAAGATGTTGGTGTTTTTAGAAATCTATTTTATAACAATGTAACTATAAAAACTATACTAGTCATAAAAGAGACAAAGCAAAGATAAAAATTCAATTAGGAAAACCTAGGGCATATATGGAGAGTGGCTGGTCTCATATCTCGCATCAAACACAGGGAGCAAGATCAGTGCTATGTAGATGAAACCGTGTTAATTTGAACTCAATTCTGATTTTGAATTATGGCTCTCTCATAAATTCATAAATTATGTGACCATGGCAAAGTAACTTAACTTCTTTGGAACTATAAAATAGGAAGAGGTTAGTCCATAGAAAACATTCTTTGAAAGAACCTAGCCAAGGAGTAGCACATGCTAAGTGATCAATCACCATTCACTTCCTATAGAACATTAAACCATGAGAGGAAAACCCTTGAGTGTATTTTATTATTTTTTTTTATCTTTATTATGGAGAGAAAAATCAAAACTGGATAAATGAAGAATATGGAAAACAGAAGCAAAGAAAAATGCATTTCTGAAAATGATGCATATATATAAATCAAATTTTTCTTAATCAGGGTAATGAAAGGTGTTGATTAAGTTGTCTTATCCCAAAATATGCATTGGAACCATAACCCCTATATCTGTGTATGTAATCCTGTTTGGAAATAGGGTTTTCTTTGTTATGTTAATTGGATCATACCCCAGTAGAACCAAAACAAACCAAACCTGTTGCCATTAAGTCAATTCTGACTCATAGCAACCCCTATGTATAATAGAACAAAACACTGCCTGGACCTGTGCCATCCTCACAATCCTTGTTATGCTTGAGCTCATTGTTGCAGCCACTGTGTTAATCCATCTGGCTGAGGGTTTTCTTCTTTTTCACTGATCCTCTACTTTACCAAGCATGTTGTCCTTCTCCAGGGACGGATCCAGCCTGATGACATGTCTAAAGTATGTGAGACAAAGTCTCACCATCCTTGCTTCAAAGAAGCATTCTGACTGTATTTCTTCAGAGACCAATTTGTTCGTTCTTCTGTGGTATATTCAGTATTCTTTGCCAACACCATAATTTGAAGATATCAATTCTTCTTCGGTCTTTCTTATTCTTTGTCCAGCTTTTGTATGCATATAAGGAGGTTGAAAACACCATGCCTTGGGTCAGGTGCACCTTAATCCTTAAAGTGACATCTTTGCTTTTTAACACTTTAAACAGGTCTTTTGCCCGAATTTGTCCAATGCAATGCATCATTTGATTTCTTGACTGCTGCTTCCATGGGTGTTGATTGTGCATTCAAGTAAAATGAAATCCTTTACAACTTCCAACTTTTCTCCATTTATCTTGATGTTGCTTATTGGCCCAGTTGTGAGAATTTTTGTTTTCTTTATGTTGAGGTGTAATCAGTACTGAAGTCTGTAGCCTTTGATCTTCATCAATAAGTGCTTCAAGTCCTCTTCACTTTCAGCAAGCAAAGTTGTGTCATCTGCATAACACAGGTTGTTAATGAGTCTTCCTCCAATTCTGATGCTGCATTCTTCATATAGTGCAGTTTTTCAGATTATTTGCTCAGCATACAGACTGAATAAGTATGGTGAAAAGATACAACTCTGACACACACCTTTCTTGGCATTAAACCACACAGTATCCCCTTGTTCTCTTTTCATGACTGCCTCTTGATCTATGTACAGGTTCTGCATGAGCACACAATTAAGTGTCCTGGAATTTCCATTCTTCACAATGTTATCCATAATTTGTTATGATCCACACAGTTTAATGCCTTTGCATAGTCAATAAAACACAGATAAACATCTTTCTGGTATTCTCTGCTTTCAGTCAGGAACAATCTGACATCAGCAATGATATCTGTGGTTCTACATACTCTTCTGAATCTGGCTTGAATTTCTGGCAGTTTCCTGTTGATGTACTACTGTACTGCTTTTGAATGATATTCAGCAAAATTTCACTTGCATGTGATATTAATGATATTGTTCAATAATTTCCAGAGGTCAATGCATTATTTATTCATGAATTGTAAAAAATTCCAAAATTTAACATTTTAAAGGAAAAATACATGAAAAAAATACTGACTAATATGAAAGGAGAAACAGACAACTCCAAAATAATAGTCAGGGACTTCAAAACACCGCTTTCATTTACAGACAGAACATCTAGAAGAAGATCGTTAAGGATATTGAAAACTTAAATGAATACATAAGCCAATTTGACCTATTAAAAATATATAGAACACACCATCCAATATCAGAACAATACGCGTGAATCATTTCCCAGAATAGACCATATACTATGACACAAAACAAGTCTCAACAAATTTAAAAAGATTGAAATCATACAAAATGTTGTCTCTGACCATATCAGAAGCTTGAAGTCAGCCTCAAGAAAAATGAGATAAAAAAATAAATATGTGGAAACAAAATAATACACTGCTTAAAAACTATTGGGTCATAGAAGAAATCAAAAATCAAATTTAAAAACTCTTAAAATCAAATTAAAATGAAAGCACAACATTTCAAAACTTTGAACACAGCAAAAACAGTACTCAGACGGAAATTCGTAGTAACAAATGCCTATGTAAAAAAAGAAAGATCTAAAATCTGTAACTTAAACCCATAACTTGACAAATAGAAAAGGAAAGCAATAGAGGCCTAAAAAAGCTACCTGAAAAAAAAAAGAAAATAATCAAGATCAGGGCAGAAATAAACGAAATAGGAAATAGAAAAACAATAGAGAGAAGCAACAAAAAGCAGAGTTGGTTCTTTTAGAAGGTCAATAAAATAGACAAACCACTGGCTAGACTGACAAAAGAAAAAAAACAAGAAGGGACAACCAAATTAAGAAATAAACTGGAGCTATTTTTTTTTATTACAATAGATCCAACTGATATAAAGAGGATCATAACAGATTACTATGGAAAATTGTGCTCCAACAAATTTTAACACCTAGATGAGCTGGACAAATTCCTAGAAATACACTGCCTATATAAACTAACACAAAGAGGTAGAAAATCTACACATACGCATTACAAAAGAAGAGGTTGAAGATGTCATCAAAAAAATGCCAAGAAAGAAAGAAAGCCCTGGACCAGATGACTACACTAAGAAATTCAACCAAACATTCAGAGAATGTCTGACACCAATTCTCTTCAAATTTTACAAAAACAGAAAAAAAGGAATACTTCCTAATTGATTCTATGAAGCTAGCATCACTCTAATACCCGTATGAGGCAAAGGCATCACAAAATTAAAAAAGAAAGAAAATTACCAAACAATAGCCCGCATGAACATATATGCAAAAAAATTTCAACAAAATTCTAGCCAACAGAATTCATCCATATGTCAAAAAAATCAAATACCACAATCAAGTGGGATTCATACTAGAATTACAAGGATAGTTCACACATGAGAAAATTAATCAAGGTAATCTACCATTTAAATAAAACAAAGGAAAAGAACCATATGATCCTATCAATTGATGTAGAAATGGCATTTGATAAAATTCAATACCCTTTCCTGATACAAATCTTCAACAAAATAAGAATAGAAGGGAAATTTCTCAACATAATTGAGGGCATATATGCAAAAACAAAAGTCAACATTCTACTAAAAGAAGAAAGACTGAGAGCTTCTCTTTTGAGAACAGGAATGAGACATGGACGCCCATTATCAATACTCTAATTCAATATTGTACAGGAAGTCCTAAAACAAACAAACAAAAAAAAGTAAAAACCCACTGCTGTCGAGTTCATTCCGACTCATTGAAACCCCATAAGGTTGCCAAGGGTGTCAATCTCCATGGAAGCAGACTGCCACATCTTTCTCCCACAGAGCTGGTGGTGGTTTCAAACTGCCGACCTTTCAGTTAGCACTTTAACCACTGTGCCACCAGAGCACAAAGATTTTATAGACAATCATTTTGGTGTTAGTCCTCTGACATTGTCACTGAGTGTGGTCCGCATCCTCCACACACTCCTAGTGACACCATTGCTCTTCACCCTCATCAAAAGCTGGCCAGTCAAACTTGATTTTGAAACTTGCTAATCTAGTACATATAGAAAACAAAAATCTTCACAACTGGGCAAATAAGTAACATCACGATAAAAAGAGAAAAGTTTGAAGTTGTCAAGGATTTTGTTTTAGTTGGATCCACAATCAACACCCTGGAAGCAGCAGTCAAGAAATTAAAAGACATATGGCATCGGGCAAATCTGCTGCAAAAGACCTCTTTAAAATGTTGAAAGCAAAGATGTCACTATGAGGGCTAAAATGTATTTTAAATCATCTCGCATACATGGGAATTCTGGACAATGAATAAGGAAAACAAAGAATTGACATCTTTGAAATACGGTGTTGGTGAAGAGTATTGAATATACTACAGACTGCCAGAAGAATGAACAAATCTGTCTTGGAAGGAGTACAGCCAAAATGCTCATTAAAAGCAAGGACGGCAACACTTTTCTTGCATAATTTGGACACATTATCAGGAGGGACCAGTCTCTGGAGAAGGACATCATGCTTGGTAGAGGGTCAGGGATAGAGAGGAAGACCCTCAAGGAGATGTATTTATGTAGCAGCTGCAACAGTGGGTTCAAACATATCATTGATTTTAAGGATTGTGCAGGACTGGACTGGGCAGCGTTTAGTTCTCCTGTACATAGAGTTGCTATGAGTGGGAACCGACTCAATGGTATCTAATAACAACAACAACAGCAAGGTAGAACAGAAGCACTAAACATGACATTTTGCCATTTAACTCGAATATCCCATGAAACCATGACCCTAAATCTCCAAACAAAGAAACCAAAACCCAGGAAGAATTTAGTTGTACATAAGCAGCCTCAGCAGCTACAATTGTGTTGTCTTTATGTAAAATACCTACCACACAACTTTTGCCAATTCAGCTTTTTATCTGTGTACAACTTATTGACAGCAATTACATTAATCATCTGTGAAATCCTATCCTTAATGAAATTTTTCCATCAGCCTAAACTGAAACTCAGTGCTTCATAAGCAATAGCTCCACATTTCTCCCTCTTTCCCACCCCTGGTAACCACTAATAAACTTTGGTCTCTATACATTTTCCTATATTTGTCTTTTTATATAAGTGAGATCATAGATTATTTGTCCTGTTTTCATTAATTTATTTCACATTTTTGCTTTTGTGAACAACACTGCAATGAACATTGATTTACGTTTTTGTGTCTGTGTCACTGCTTTCAAATACCTTGGGTATATTCATAGCAGTGGAATTTCTGGGTCATATGGTACTTCTGTTTTTAGTTTTTTGAGGAACAACCACATTATTTTCCACAATGGCTGGACCATTTTGCATTTCCACCAGCAATGGGCAAGGGCTCCAATTTCCCAATTTCCATATCCTCAACACATTTGTTATTTTCTTTCTTTCTTTTTTTAAATTTTAGCCATCCTAATGGGAGTGAAATGATTATCCAATTGATGTTTTTAATTGCATCTCTCTGGTGGGTAATGACATTGAATATCTTTTCATGTGTTCATTTGAATGTCCTCTTTGGTGAAATGTCTATTCCATTCCTTTGCCCATTTTTTCATTATGTTATTTGACGTTTTGCTTTTAAGTTGTCAAAGTTTTAAATACGTTTTGATTATTAGATTATTATTGACATATGATATTCAAACATTCTTCCAGTTAATAACTTGTCTTTTCATTTTTTTTATTAAGTCTTTTGATGAGCAAAAGTATTTCTTTTTATGAGGTTCCATTTGTTTATTTTGTCCTTGGCTGTTTGTGCTTTGATTATTATATTAGATAATTCATTGTTTAAAGGTAGACCCTATAGCCTTGCCCCTGTACTTTGTTCTAAGAATTTTATGGTTTTAGTTTGAACATATGGGTCTTTAATCCCTTTTGAATTTTTTTGTGTAAGACGTGTTTCCTCTTTCACTTTTATACACGTGGAAATCCAATTTTGCAACACTATTTATTGAAAAGACTCATCTTTCAAAATTGAATGGACTTAGCACCCTTGTCAAAAATCAGTTGACCATAGATGTGTGGGTTTATTTCTGAACTCTCAATCCTATTGCAGTGGTCTGTGTGTCTATCATTATACCAATACCAGGTTGTGCTGATTACTGTAGCTGTATAATATGTTTTAAAATCAGGAAGCAGGAAGGGGATGAGATGGCAGAGTAGTCAGACACTTCTGGTGATCCCTCTTACAACAAAGGCCCAAAGAAACAAGTGAAACAATTATATATATGACAAGCTAGGAGCCCTGAACATCAAAGGCAAAGTTAGAAAGTGGACAGAGTGACAGGGGGAGGGAGAGATGGCCAGGAGTTGCTGGACCTGATTTGGCAGGAAACCTCAGGCACAATACCCTGGAGCAAACACAGCAGGGCTGGTTGTAGTGTTCCAGACATGGTTTCCCGAGGGAGAGACAGGGAGCTGCGCAGCTTCCTTATTACTCCAGAACCAGAGAATAATGGAGCTCTTGGCAAAGGCTAAGTACTTGCATTTATTTTACCATGTCCCCAGCCCCCAAACCAGCTTCAGTGGCTGTCAATTTCCCTGGGCCTGAGACAGGTTCTGCTGCAGGACCTGAGCCATTCTCTGGGCCTTGAAGAAGGAATAAGTTAACAGTTGAAGGAAAAGATTATCTTCTAGCTCCACTAAGCTGGGGAGCACAGGACAGAAGTGGCTCTTGTCCAGGCACAAATGGTCCATAGACTTTGAATACATTTCACCTCTGCATGGGCCTGTGTTGGACCATTTCAGGAAAATAGGCCCTTGTTGACAGACTGCAACTGTTTAAGCTGTGTGGTGGAGAGGTGGTTTTTTGATGTTTGACACCACTTTGCCTATTACTTACCCACTTTCCCACATCAGGGGCCTAAGGACTGGTGGCTCCACCAATGTCACATAACCACCCACAACAGGGGTCTAAGAATAACTGGTTCCTCCCAGTCCTTACAACAAAAAGCATTGAGTGGCCATGGTCTGGGAACAGAACAAACCCACCTGTGTACTTTAGGGAACAGGGACATGCTTTCCTCACACTCAGGGGATGGTTGTCAGCCCCCTGCCTTATCTGAGCGTGACCCCCTCCTGCAACCAGATACCTGTGCCTACACCAATCACCCCTGCTGCTCTAAGCCTGTAGAACAGAGCCTGTACCACACACTTGAGGACCAACAACCTGGACACCAGAGCTGAATCCATACAAGAAACATGAATGGACTCCTAAGCTTATATACCTGGTAACAGCTCTAGCCATTTGGTGATAGGACAAAAATAATCGAGCTAGCTCACTCAAGCACCCTACTTGGGCATAAAAAACAAAACAAAAAAACAAAGCAAGAACCTAGGATATAGTAAGCAAGCATAAAATAAGCTAATACAATAACTTATAGATGGTTTGGAGACAACAGTGAATATCAAATCATGTAAAGAACCAGACAATGATCACTTCAACAAGCTCTCAAAATAAAGAATCAAGGAATCTGGATGAAGGTGTATTCCTGGCTTTACCAGACGTAGAATACAAAATATTAATATACAGAAGTATTCAACACATCAGGAACGAGATCAAGCAAAACACAGGACGAGCCAAGGAACACACAGATAAAGCAGTTTAAGAAATTAAAAAGGTTATTCAAAAACACAATGAAAAATTTAATAGGCTGAAAGAATCCATAGAGAAACAGCCATCAGAAATTCAGAAGACTAACAATAAAATTACAGAATTAGACAACTCAATAGAAAGAGGAGTATAATTGAGGAAATGGAAGGCAGAATTAGGGAGACAGAAGATAAAACACTTGGCGCCAATATATATGAAGAAAAATCAGATAAAAGAATTAAAAAAATAAAGAAACCCTAAGAATCATGGGGGACTGTATCAAGAGAAACAACCTATGAGTAGATTGGAGTACCAGAAAAGGGAGGGAAAACAGAAAATACAGAGAGAACTGTTGAAGATTTGTTAGCAGAAAACTTCCTTGATACCGTGAAAGATAAGAAGATATCTATCCAAGATGATCATACAACTCCACATAAGGTAGATCTCAAAAGAAAGTCACCAAGACAAATTATAATCAAAGTTGCCAAAACCGAACATGAAGAGAGAATTTAAGAGCAGCTAGGGATAAATGAAAAGTCGCCTACAAAGGAGAATCAATAATAAGGTTCGAACTACTAGGCAGAAACCATGCAGGCAAGAAGACAATGGGATGACTTAGATACAGCACTGAAGGAAAAAAAAATGCCAGCCAAGAATCACATATCCAGCAAAACTGTCTCTCAAATACGAAGGCAAAATTAGGACATTTCCAGTTAAACAGAACTTTAGGGTATTTGCAAAAACCAAACCAAAACTACAAGAAATTCTAAAGGGAGTCCTCCGGTTAGAAAATCAATAACATCAGATAACAACCCAAGGCTAGAACACCAGACAAAGCAACCAGATATCAACCCAGATAGGGAAATCACACACACACACAAAAATCAAAGCTAAAATGCCCAAAACAAGGAAACAGAGAGCCATTATGTAAAAAATGGCAATACTAAAACAAAACAGAGAGACAAAAAAATGTAGTCCTAAATCTTTCATATGGAGAAGAAGTCAAAGTGATATAAAGAAATAAAAATTAGGTCTAAATTAGAAAAATAAGCATAAATATTAAGGTAACCACAAAGGGTACTAAGAATCCTACTCATCAAAATAAAATACAAGAAGAAAAAAATACTCAGCAAAAACAAAATCAGTAACAACAAATAAGAGGAAAAGACAATGTATAAAGATAAACTACTCAGCACAAAAAATTAAGTGGGAAAAAGAAACTGTCAACAACATACAAAAAAAGACATGAAAATGACAGCACTAAACTCATACCTATCCCTAATTACTCTGAATGTAAAAGGACTAAATGCACCAATAAAGAGACAGAGTGGCAGAATGGTTAAAAAAAACACGATCTGTCTATATGATGCCTATAAGACACACCTTAGACTTAAAGACACAAACTAAAATTCAAAGGATGGAAAAAATATATATACCAAGTAAAACAGCAGGAGTGGCCATATTAATTTCTGACAAAATAGACTTCAAAGTTAAATCTACCACACTATACAATGATTAAAGTGACTATATAGCAGAAGGATATAACCATATTAAATATTTATGAACCCAATGACCCTGCTTCAAGATACATAAAACAAACTCTAACAGCATGGAAAAGTGAGATAGACAGCTCTACAATAATTGTAGGAGACTTCAACAAACGAATTTCAGTGAAGGACAGAATATCCAGCAAGAAGCTCAATAAACACATTGAAGACTTAAATGTCGTAATCAACCAACTTGACCTCATAGACATATATGGACCACTCCACCCAGCAGCAGCCAAGTATACTTTCTTTTCTAGTGCACACAGAGCTTTATAACAGACCACATATTAGGTCATAAAGCAAGCCTTAACAAAATCCAAAACATTGAAATATTTCAAAGCATCTTTTCTAACCATAAGGCCATAAAAATAGAAATGAATAACAGGAAAAGAATTCAAACACTTTGAAACTGAACAACACCCTGGTCAGAAATGACTGGATTATAAAAGAAATTAAGGATGGAATAAAGAAATTCATAGAATCCAATGAGAATGAAAACACTTCCTAGGAGAATCTTTGGGACACAGCTAAAGCAGTGCTCGGAGGTCAATTTATATCAATAAGTCCTCACATCCAAAAAAGAAGAAAAGGCCAAAATCAAAGAATTATCCCTACAGCTTGAACAAATAGGAAGAGAGCAACAAAAGACACCATCAGACACCAGAAGAAAACAAATAATAAAAATTAGAACAGAATTAAATGAAATAAAGTACAGAAAAACAATTGAAAGGGTTAACAAGACCCAAGCTGGTTCTTTGAAAAAAATCAACAATATTAACAAACCAATGGCCAAACTGACAAAAGGAAAACAGAAGACAGAACAAATAACCCAAATGAGAAATGAGATGGGTGATATCAAAACAGACCCAACTGAAATTAAAAGAATCATATCAGATTACTTGGAAAATTGTATTGTAATAAATTTGAAAACCTAGAAGAAATGAACAAATTTCTAGAAACACTACCTACCTAAACTAACACAGAGGTAGAACAACGAAATAAACCCATAACAAAAGCAGAGATTGAAAAGGTAATTTAAAAAACCCCCACCAAAAAAAGCCCTGGCCCCGAAGCCTTCATTGGAGAGTTCTACCAAACTCGGAGAAGACTTAACACCACTACTAATAAAGGTATTTCGGAGCATAGAAAAGTACGGAGTACTCCCAAACTCATTCTATGAAGCTGGCATATGCCTGATACCAAAACCAGGTAAAGACACCAAAAAAAAAAAAAAAAAAAATTACAGAACTATATCTCTCATGAACATAGATGCAAAAATCCTCAACAAAATTCTAGCCAATAGAATTCAACAACATATCAAAAAAATAATTCACCATGATCAAGTGGGATTCATAAGAGTTATGTAGGGATGGTTCAACATTAGAAAAACAGTTAATGTACTCTACCATGTAAATAAAACAAAAGATGAGAACCACATGATCTTATCAATTGATGCAGAGTAGGAATTTGACAAAGTCCAGCACCCATTCATGATAAAAACTCTCAGCAAAATAGGAATAGAAAGAAAATTTCTCAGCGTAATAAAGTCATTTCTACAGCCAACAGACAACATCATCCTAAGTGGAGAGAGTCTGAAAGCAGGTTACAAGATAAACAAAAGGAACCAGACAAGGGTGCCCTTTATCACCACTCTTACTCAACATTGTGCTGGAGGTCCTAGCCAGAGCAATTAGGCTAGATAAATAAACAAAGTGCATCCAGATTGGTAAGGAAGGAGTAGAGTTATCTCTAGTTACAGATGACATGATCTTATACACAGAAAACCCTAAAGAATCCTCAAGAAAATTATTGAAAGTTATAGAAGAGTTCAACAGATTATCAGGACACTAAACATCAATAAAGAACAATGATGAATCCATGAAACATTTCATAACATGGAGGAATCTGGAAGGCATTATGCTGAGTGAAATTAGTCAGTTGCAAAAGAACAAATATTGTATGAGACCACTATTATAAGAACTCAAGAAATAGTTTAAACAGAGAAGAAAATATTCTTTGATGGTTACGAGAGTGGGGTGGGAGGGAGGGAGAGGGGTATTCACTAATTAGATAGTAGACAAGAGCTATTTTAGGTGAAGGGAAAGACAACACACAATACAGGAGAGTTCAGCACAACTGGAGTAAACCAACAGCAAAAAAAGTTTCCTGAATAAACCAAAAGCTTCAAAGGCCAGTGTAGCAGAAGCAGGGGTTTGGGGACCATGGTTTCAGGGGGCATCTAGGTCAATTGGCATAATAAAATCTGTTAAGAAAACATTCTGCGTCCCACTTTGGAGAGGGTGTCTGGGGTGTTAAATGCTAGCAAGCGGTCACCTAAGATGCATCAATTGGTCTGAACCCAGCTGGACCAAAGGAGAATGAAGAACACCAAGGACACAAGGTGATTAGGAGCCCAAGAGACAGAAAGGGCCACATAAACCAGAGACCACATCAGCCTGAGACCAGAACTAGATGGTGTCCAGCTACAGCTGATGACTGCCCTGACAGGGAACACAACAGAGAACCCCTGAGGGAACAGGAGTGCAGTGGGATGCAGGCCTCAAATTCTGGTAAAAAGAGCAGACTTAAAGGTTTGGCTGAGACTAGAAGGATCCGGAGGTCATGGTTCCTTGACCTTCTGTTAGCCGAAGCCTGGAACCATTCCCAAAGCCAGGGACAGGGGTTGGACTGGACTATAACATAGAAAATGATACTGGTAAAGAATCAGCTTCTTGGCTCAAATAGACACATGAGACTATATTGTCAGCTACTGTCTGGAGGGGAAATGAGAAGGCAGAGGGGGACAGGTGCTGGCTGAAGGGACACAGGGAACATAGGGTGTAGTGGAGGAATGTGCTGTCTCATTAGGGGGAGAGCAACTAGGAGTATATAACAAGGTGAATATAAATTTTTGAATGAGAGACTGAGTTGATATGTAAACTTTCTTTGAAAGCACAATAAAAAAAAATCAGGATGTGTGAGCCCTCTTTGCACTTCTCCTTCAACATTGCATTAGCTATTCGTGGCCAATTGCCATGCCATATAAAGGTGAGGATTGTTTTTTCCATTTCTGTGAAGAAAGATTTTGAACTTTTTATCAGGATTGCATTGGATGAATAGATCTCTTTGAGTAGTGTTGACATCTTAACAATATTAAGTCTTCCAATCCATAAACATGGGACATCTTTCCATTTAAGTCTTTCTTAATCTCTTTCAGCACTGTTTTCTAACTTTTATTGAATACATTCTTCACTTCCTTGCTTAAGTTTATTTATTTTATTAACTTACATGTTATTTTAAATGAAATCATTTCCCTAATTTCCCTTACAGATTTCTCATTGTTGGTGTATAGAAACCCAACTGATTTTTGTCTGTTTACCTTGTACCCTTCAACTTTGCTAAATTTCTCTATTAGCTCTAGAAGCTTTCTTGTGGATTCTTTGGGAGTTTATAGGGTTTTCATTGACTTATTTGCAGAAGTAGATTACCAGGCCTTTCTTCCTAGTCTGTCTTAGTCTGGAAGCTCTGTTGAAAAGTGTCTACCATTGGTGACCCTGCTAGTATTTGAAATGCCAGTGGCATAGCTTCCAGAATCATAACAATACACAAACCACCACAGTATGCCAAACTGACAGACGGGTAGTAGGAAAAGAAAAGGAGGCTATAATATATAGAACCAAGAAGACGGAAATACATCCAAGGTGCTCTTGTGTTATATTTCTAAAACACACATGCCAATTACCTTCAAATTTACTCTGACTCATGGAAACCCCCATAGGATCTTCAAGGCTGTTTTTCAGACGTAGGTTGCCAGGCCTTTCCTCAGAGGCACTTCTGAGTGGACTCAACCTCCAACATTTTGTTTACCAGACAAATGTCTTAACCATTTGCACCACCACTTCTTTGTTCAATAGTTGCCTTATTTCTAAATGGAAAACTTGCTCTTAAGAAAAATTAGAGCATTTCATGAGGTAATATACGTGAAACATAAAAGCGATAGGCATGGCATGTAACAGGAAAGGGCTCATAAATGCCATTTTCTATTTTCTTACTGTTGAAAATTTTAGGGCATGCTTGGTGGCTTTATAGTCCAGGAGCAAGGAAAGAATATTAAAACACAATCAAGAAGACATATTTTGTTGGTTCAGGTTGCAACCCTTGTTTTCAAATTTTATTGAATGTCTCTAATAGTTTATTACAGTCTTGTAGAACTCAGACTTTGGCAAGATGGGTTTGGATGCTTCCCCTTTCTAAAAAAGGAGGTAACGATGGGTTTTAATTGCAACACCTTTGCAGTTTTTGATACCAAATTGATTTTCAGTAATGGCGTTGTTCTTGGCAGAGAATGTAGAATTGATAAGATTAGAGTCCAGTGAGCACATGTATGGACTCTTAGCTTGTTATGCAAATTGAAATTTCTGCTTCATTTTCCATTTCTCAAGTCAAAAATTAAGGATAATAAAGCTTTTTAAATTAGCTAAATGAGTTAAATGGATTTTATTTCCCTAAACACTACCTAATCAAAGGTCATACTTGGCAAAGTCTCCCCTTTAATAATCATGATTTAATTGAAATTTGTACAGATGATATGAAGGTATGGTTCTCTTACAGAGCTTTACTACAATTTTGTGCCCATGTGAAAGCATAGCTATTAATATATTTATTAAAGTAATGTGGTTAAGCCAGGAAGAATACAGAGACAAAATTTTATTTTTTAATTATTAAAAATATTTTATATAAATATTTCTAGTAAAGCGTTAAAACAAAACATTTCTAGCAGAAAGCAATAATAATGCAGTCCCTTTTGAATCAACACAATCAATATGTGACCAAAATTTAGACCATTTGATTAAGGTAATATATTCCCAGAATATATATATACATATATATATAATGAAAACATAAGGCCAATAATTAAAATGACAAATGTTAACAGAGATAATTTAGCATAATATCAAGGTATAATTTCTTCTCCAGCATAATGGATATATGTACTGATCGGGACATAACTGGGTAACAAATATGAGACTTTTAACAATTTTTTCTCCCTGTAGAATAGTAACATTTTTTTACTCTAATGTAATTCTTCTCACCTCTTCTCTTATATTTTTGAATGTCTAATACAGTATCATAGCTCAAAACTCAAACAATACAGATTGTGTACAGTGGCAGGTCTTCCTCCCACCTGGCATTACACTCACAACGTTCTTCTCCCTAGAGCAGCGGTAACCATACTTAGCAGTGGCAACCATACTTAGCATTGCTGAATCCTCTTTAACTGGGAAACACTGTTCTAAGCATTTTACAATGATTAACTCAGCTTAATTAATCCCCCATGTGTCAGTTGGTAGTACTGTGGGGGCTTGAAAGTTGCTGTGATGCTAGAAGCTATGCCCCCAGTATTCAAATACCAGCAGGATCACCCATGGTGATTAAGTTTCAGCTGAGCTTCCAGACTAAGAGTAGGAAGAAGGCCCCAGCAGTCTACTGCTGAAAAGATTTAGCCAATGAAAACCCTATGAATAACAGCAGAACATTGTTCGATGAGCCACTCAGGTTGAGAGGCACTCAAAAGACATCTGGGGAAGAGCTGCCTCCTCAAAGTAGAGTTGACCTTAATGACATGGATGGAGTCAAGCTTTCGGGACCTCATTTGCTGATGTGGCATGACTCAAAATGAGAAGAAACAACTGCAAACATTCATGAATAATAGAATCTGGAATGTATGAAGTACGAACCTAGGAAAATTGGAAGTTATCAAAAATGAAATGGAACACATAAACATGATATCGTATGCGTTAGTGACCTAAATGGACCGGTATTTGCCATTTTGAATGTGACAGTCGTATGGCCTACAAGGCCAGGAATTATAAACCAAAGAGGAATAGCATTGCATTCATCATCAAAAAGAACATTTCAAGATCTATTCTATAGTATAATGCCATCAGTTATAGGGTAATATCCATATGCATACAAAGAAGACCAGTTAATATGACTATTATTCAAATTTATGTACCAACCACTAAGGCCAAATATGAAGAAATTGAAGATTTTAACCAACTTTAGCAGCCTGAAATTGATAGAACATGCAATGAGGATGTATTGATAATTACTGGTGATTGGAATGCAAGAGTTGGAAACAAAGAAAAAGGATCAGTATTGGAAAATATGACCTTGGTGATAGAAATGATCCCAGAGATCATATGATTGAATTTTGCAAGACCAACAACTTCTTCATTAAAAACACCTTTTTTTCACCAACATAAACAGTGACTATACATCTGGACTTCACCAGAACGAACACAGGAATAAAATCTACTACATCTGTGGGAAGAGACAATGGAACAGCTCAGTATTATCAGAACAAGGCCAGGGTTCGATTTTTGAACACACCATTAATTGCTCATATGCAAAGTCAAATTGAAACTGAAGAAAATTAGAACAAGTTGACAAGACCCAAAGCATGACCTTGAGTATATCCCACCTGGATTTACAGACCATTTCAAGAATAGATTTGGAGAGGAGGGGCCAAGATGTCAGAGTAGTCAGATGCTTCGTGTGGTCCCTCTTACAACAAAAGACTTGGAAAAACAAGTGAATTGATTATATGTGACAATGTGGGAGCCCTGAGCATCGATGGCAAATTTGAGGATGCAGAATGAGTGGCAAGAGGAGGAAGACACTTTTCAGAAGCAGTGAAAAGTTGGACCAAAAACACTGCTTTGGGAAAAAAACTTTCCCATTTACCTGAACCCTCCCAGCTCTGCACTGGGTTCTGACCCAGATTCTGTGAGAGCTGCTTTCCCTGGGCCCGAAGTAGGACCTGTCCCACACCCTGAGCCATCCTTCCAGCCTTGGAGAAGGAACAAATTAACAAACAGGGAAAAAATAATCTGCTGGCTCCCCCAAGCCAGGAACTCAGGGGAGAAACAGCTCCTTTGCCAAGGCACGGGCATAAGGGGTCCATGGATTTTGACTGACTTTCACCCCTCCATAGTCCTACATGGGCCCATTTAAACAGCATAGGCCCTCATTAGCATAGCGCAACAGGGTATATATCTGAAGTCAAACCACAACTGTTTCAGCTGTATGGTAGAGAAGTAGGTTGTAATGTTGACACTGCTCTGGCTATTAAGCCAGGTCCTCACCTACCCACATCAGAGGCCTGAGGACTGGTGGCTTCACCCATGACACCTAGCCACTCATGACAGGGGTTCGAGGATAAGTGATACCAACTAGTCCTTACAGCCAACAGCACTGGGTGCCCATAGTCCAGCTGCAAAGCTCACCCACCTACAGACTCTAGGGAATGGGGAAACACTCTCCTCACAGATACTCAGGGACGCTTGCTCAGCTCTTGACCCCCTATTGCAGCCAGATATCTGTGCCTACTCCACACACGAGGTGACTAGCTTCCTGGACACCTGAGCTGAATCCACACAGGAAAAGTAAATGGACTCCTGGGCTCATATACCTAGTAAAAGCTCTAACCACCTGGTGACAGGGTGTTAGAACTTCAGAGGCACCAATAATCAAATTAGCTCACTCTAGCTTTTTTTTTTAGCAGCCTGTTTGGGCATATCAGAAAAAAAAAACAACATGAAGTTAGGACACAGTAAGCAAACATAAAATAAATAAATTCAATAAATTATTGATGGCTCAGAGACTACAGTCAATATCAAATCACATGAAGAGGCAGACCATGATGGCATCAGTGAGCTAACAAAACAAAGAATCAAGAAATCTTCCAGAGGAAGAGAACTTCCTGGAATTACTAGAGGTAGGAAAAAAAATTAATATACAGAACTCTTCTAGAGATAAGGAAGGAGATCAGGCAAAATGCAGAGCAAGCCAAGGAACACACAGACAAAGCATTACAAGAACTTAAGATTAGAAAAGAGCATAATGAAAAATTTAATAGGCTGCAAGAATATGCAGAGAGGCAACAAACAGAATGCCAGAAGATTAACAATAAAATTTCAGAATTAGACAACTCAATAGAAAGGCATAGGAGCAAAATTGAGCTGATGGAAGTCAGAATTAGTGAGATGATGATAAAGCACTTGATGGGTTACCAATATATTTGAGGAAATATCGTGTAAAACAATTTAAAAAACTGAAGAAACACAAAAAATACATAGGACTTTCTCAATAGGAATAATGTACAAATGACTGGAATATCAGAACGGGGTGGGGGATAACAGAAATACAGAGAGAATTCTTGAAGACTTTTTGGCAGAAAACTTCCATAACATCGTGAAAGATAAGAAGACATCTATCAAAGATGCTCATCAAACCCCACACAAGGTGGATCCCAAAAGAAAGTCACCAAGACATATTACAATCAAACTTGCCAAAACCAAAGACCAAGAGAGAATTTTAATTGCACCTAGGGATAAACAAAAAGTCACCTACAAAGGAGAGTCAATAAGACTAAGCTCAGAATACTCTTCAGAAACCATGCAGGCAAGAAGGCAATGGGATGACATATAATGAAGCCTTGAAGGAAAAAATTGCCAGCCAAGAATTATATATCCAGCAAAACTGTCTCTCAAATATGAAGACAAAATTATGACATTCCCAGATAAACAGAAGTTTAGGGTATTTGCAAAAACCAAGCCAAAATTACAAGAAATACTAAAGGAAGTCCTCTGGTTAGAAAATCAATAACCCAAGACCAGAACACAGGACAGAGCACCAGATATCAACTCAGACAGGGAAATCACAAAGATAAATCAAAGCTAATATGCTCAAAACAGGGGAACAGAGAAGTCATTATGCAAGAGATGACAACATTAAAACAAAAAAGGGACAAAAAATGTGTCATAGATCTTTCATATGAAGAGGAAGTCAAGGCAATAAAAAAAAAGATTGGTTTAAACTTAGGAAGATAAGGGTAATTACTAAGGTAACCACAAAGGAAACTAAGAATCCTACAAATGAAATAAAAAAAGAAAAACATTGAGACTCAGCAAATACAAAAACAACAATGAAAATGAGGAAAAGACAAAATATAAAGAAAAATGACTCAGCACAGAAAATTAAGTGGGAAAACCTGTCAATGACACAAAAAAAGAAATCAAAGTGACAGGACTAAACTCATAGCTATACATAATAATGCTAAATGTAAATGGACTAAGTGCACCAATAAAAAGACAGGGAGTAGCAGAATGGATTTAAAAAAAGATCTTTCTATATACTGCCTACAAGAGACACACCTTAGACTTAAAGACACAAACAAACTAAAACTCAAAGGATATGGAAACAAATATATCGAGAAAACAACAATCAAAAAAGAGCAAGAAGGGCAATATTAATTTCTGACAAAACAGACTTTAAAGTAAAATTCACCACAGAGGATAAGGAAGGACACTATATGATGATTAAAGGGTTAATATACCAGTAAGATATAACCATAATAAATACTTATGAACCCAACAACAGGGCTCCATAATAAGTAAAACAAACTCTAGCAGCATTGAAAAGAAAGATAGACAACTCCACAATAATAGTAGGAAACTTTAACACACCACTTTCAGTGAAGGACAGAACATCCAGAAAAAAGCTCAATAAAGACAGGGAAGAATTAAATGCCCTGGTCAACCTACTTGACCTCATACACATACACAGAACACTCCACCTAACAGCAGCCTAGTATATTTTCTTTTCCAATGCACTTGGAACCTTCTCCAGAACAGACCACATTTTAGGCCATAAAGCAAACCTTAACAGAATCCAAAACACTGAAATATTACAAAGCATCTTTTCTGACCATAAAGCCATAGAAGCAGAAAATACATAACAGTAAAAACAAGGAAAAAAAGTCAAACACATGAAAACTGAAGAACACCTTGCTCAAAAACTACTGGGTTATAAAAGAAATTAAGGAAAGAAATTCATAAAATCGAGTGAGAATGAAAGTACTTCCTACCAGAAACTTCGGGAAACAGCAAAAGCAGTGCTGAGGCATCAATTTATAGCAATAAATGCACACATCCAAAAAGAAGAAAGGGCCAGAATAGAAGGATTGTTCCTACAACTCAAACAAATAGAAAGAGAGCAGCAAAAGAAGCACTTGGGCACAAGAAGAAAGCAAATATTAAAAACTAGAGCAGAAATAAATGAAATAGAGAACAGAAAAACAATTGAAATAGCTAAAAAGACCAAAAGCTGGTTCTTTGAAAAGATCAACAAAATCAATAAACCGTTGGCCAAACTGACAAAAGAAAAACAGGAGAGGAGGCAAATAACCCAAATAAGAAATAAGATGGGAGATACTGAAATTAAAAGGATCATAACAGATTAACAAGATTACTATGAAAAGCTGTACTCTAACAAATTTGAAAATCTAGGGGAAATGGACAAATTTCTGGAAACACAGTACCTACCTAAACTAGCACAAAGAGATGTAGAACAACTGAATAAACCTATAACAAAAGAAGAGATTGAAAAGGTAATTAAAAAACTCAAAAAAAAAAAAAAAAAAAAGCCCTGGCCCTGATGGCTTTACTGGAGAATTCTACCAAAATTTCAGAGAAGAGTTACCACCACTACTAGCAAAGGTATTTCAGAGCATAGAAAAGGAAGGAATACTCGCAAACTCATTCTGTGAAGCCAGCATAGCCCTGATACCAAAACCAGGTAAAGATACCACAAAAAAAAGAAAATTACAGACCTACATCCCTCATGAACATAGATGCAAAAATCCTCGATGAAATTCTAGCCAAGACAATTCAACAACATGTCAAAAAAATAATGCACCGTGACCAAGTGGGATTCATACCAGGTAGGCTGGGATGGTTCAACGTTAGAAAGACAATCAATGTAATCCATCAGATAAATAAAACAAAAGGCAAGACCCTCATGATCTTATCAATTGATATGAAAAGGCTCTTGGAGAAAAGGCAGTCTGTTTAACAAATGGTGCTGGCACAACTGGATATCCATCTGCAAAACAATGAAACAAGACCATACCTCACACCAAGCACAAAAACTAACTAAAAATGTATCAAAGACCTAAATATAAAATCTAAAATGATAGAGATCATGGAAGAAAAAATAGGGACAATGCTAGGAGCTCTAATACATGGTAGAAACAGTACAGAAACTATTATTAGCAATACACAATCACCAGAAGAGAAACTAGATAACTGGGAGCTCCTAAAAATCAAACACTTATTCTCATCCAAAGACTTCACCAAAAGAGTAAACAGACAACCTACATACTGGGAAAAATATTTTGTGTGTTAAAAATCTGATCAGCATCTAATCTCTAAAATCTACAAGATAGGGCAAAACCTCAACAACAAAAAAGACAAATAACCCAAATAAAAAAATTGACAAAAGATATGAACAGGTGCTTCACCGAAGAAGACATTCAGGTAGCTACCAGATACATGAGAAATGCTAAGGATCATTAGCCATTAGAGAAATACGAATTAAAACTGCAATGAGATACCATATCACATCAACAAGGCTGCCATTAATCCAAAAAACACAGAATAATAAATGTTGGAGAGGTTGTGGAGAGACTGGAACACTCACACACTGCTGGTGGGAATGTAAAATGGTACAACCACTTTGGAAATTGATTTGGAGCTTTCTTGAAAAGCTAGAAATAGAACTACCATCTGATCCAGCAATCCCACTCCTTGGACTATACCCTAGAGAAATATGAGCCCTCACATGAATACATATATGCACACCCATGTTCATTGCAGCACTGTTTACAATAGCAAAAAGATGGAAACAACAAAGGTGCCCATCAAGGGATGAAAGGATAACAAATTATGGTATATTCACACAATGGAATACTAGGCAACAATAAAGAACAACAATGAATCAGTGAAACATCTCGTAACATGGAGGAATCTGGAAGGCATTAAGCTGAGTGAAATTAGTCAGTCATGAAAGGACAAATGTTGTATGAGACCACTATTATAAGAACTCAAGAACACTTCTGGCCAACATGACACCTTCGACAGAAGCACTATGCCATCCTTCCACAGCGAAGACCTGAAAAACTAAGTAAAACAGGGACAAAAGTCATTCCTGGAACCTGAAGTGTCAAATAAAAAGATAAAGAAATCAGTCAAACAATGAATGGATTAAGAAGAAACTGACAGAGGACAGAGAGCAAGGAGAGATAGATGTGGAGGGCCCCTATCAGTTTAGGAAGAAAGGATGTGCCATCTTGGACTCCTGCTGGGGATCTGCAGACAGGAAGCATGAGAAAGCAGCTTCATGGACCTTCCAGCAGGAGACAGAGCACCCAGTAACCAGCGATACACACTTTCCTACCCCCAATCCTCTTCCTGGTGCTCTACTTCTGAGCTTCCTGGCTGTTTGCAGTGGCTTGGCCAGCTGGGAAGTACAGTGTCCATGCCACTTTGGATTCTCCCCACCCACATTGGATATGCAGACAGGGAATATGGGAAAGCAGCTTCACTAAGTTCCCAGCAGGAGACAAAGCACCTGGTAAGGAGAGATATATGCTTTCCTAAACCCCACCCGTCCTTTGGTCTCCTCTCCTTCCTGCCAGTTACAGTCTCTGAGCTGGGAGACAACTGCTTTGGCCTCAGTCTGCTTGGATTCACCCTGCCCACACTGGCCAGCCCCCTGAGCTGGTGTGGATTCTTTCCATTTCTTTGAGTTTATTCTGTGCCTCCCACCATCTCCCTCTCCTTTCTCCTGAATACCTGGCTCCATGTTACATCTTTGCTTCTTCTTAAAAGGCTGTGAAGCCCCACTTGACTGGGGAACCACTCCCGCAGCACATGACACCGGGCTGGTGGGATCCCTGGGGCTTTTTTTTTTTTTTGCTTGATTTGTTTAGTTTTGCTTTGTTTTGTTTCTTTGTTTTCTTCTTTTAGTGGCTTGGGAGCCCCTTCTAGCCAGGCCACACCATGTGGCTTAGGAGCCCCTCCCCCAATCTGTGCAGTTGCTAGGTGGGATGCCTGGGGGTGTTTTTTCTTTCTTTTTTCTTTTCTCTCTCTTTTTCCCTTTCCATCTTTCTTCATCTCTCAATTCTCCTCTCTTTATACTTACCTTCTTTTCCTGTCTCCTAAATACCTGGTGCTGTGTTAAATCTACATCCCCTCTAGTCAGGCTATACAGTACAGCCTGGGAACCACTTCTCTGGTCTTTGCTGCCCTGCTGATGGACTCTTGGGGGCTTTTCCTTACTTTTTTTTTTATTTTTCCAATTTTTATATAGCTTTTTTGCTTTTTCTGTTCCTTTTTTGTTTTTCTCTATTTCTCAGTTTCTCATCTCTCCACTCCAACAGCGAGCTCCCTTTGCACTCTTTTTTTTTCTTTTGTTTGTTTATGGCTCCTGTTTCTATCTCCTCTTTCCCATACCCATAATAGCTCCACACATCACAACCTCTCCCCTGTTTCCTGCCTACCTGTACCATGCACTAAACATCACATCCCCAAGCAGCACAGGCACGGCCCACTGGAACCTGCCAAGCACTGATTCCTGGCCCACCCTGTTGGCCTTAGTACCTACCACTAACAACCCATCCCAGCTCATACCCTTCACCTGGACTTGCCCTATTGCACTATAACTAAGTGACTGGCCCTGCCCATTGGACAAAGAGGTGAAAAGTATCATGACTACAGTCAAGCAAACAACAAAGAATGCACAGCCTGCCTGCTCAGGCATAACCAAATAATACAAAACAGCAGAACAAAACAACCAAATCTACAATGAAGAAATGAAGAAAATAATTTTTGAATGTCCCGAAGACAGCAGACAATATCAAAACATTAAAAAAAAAAAAAAATAGGAAGGATGAATACAGTAGGCATCTAAAATAAAACACCAGATGACTTTCCAGTAAGACAGAGCACTAGAACTCCCTGATGGGGAAATCAAATCTCTAATATTCAGAGCAATCCAAGGGTTGAAGCAAAAAGCAGACAAAAATGAGGAAAAAAATGCACAAATTTATGGAAAAGGCAGACCAATTCATGGAAAATACAGAAAAAAAAAGGAAGAATTTGGGGAAATAATACAGGAAGAAACTATCAAAATAAATTCACAACTAGAAATCATACAAAAACAACAATTGGAAATCCAAAAGATAAACCACAAAATTTCAGAAATGGACAGTGTCATAAAAGGCCTGAGGAACAGGTTTCAAATTATGGAAGACAGGACCAGCTAAATCAAAGACAAATACTTGGATACAATTCTGTTTGAGGATAAACCAGAAAAAACAATGCAGAAAAATGAGGAAACTCTGAGAATTATGTGGGATCCAATCAAAAGTAAAAATTTGCTAGTGATTGGAGATCCAGAACAGGGAGAAAAAATGGAAAACACAGAGAGAATGGTTGAAGAATTGCTGACAGAAAACTTCCCTAATATAATAAATCATGAAAAGCTTACCATCCAAGAAGCTCAACGAACCCCATATAGGATAATATATATATATATAGGATAAAAAAAAACTAATATATATATAGGATAAAAAAATATATAGACCCCCCAAAAAACACCAAGGCATATCATAGTCACACTCCCTAAAACCAAAGACAGAGAAAAAATCCTGAGAGCAGCTCGAGAAAAACAAAAAGTCACATAAAGAGAAGAAATAATAAGACTAAGATCTGATTACTTGGCAGAAGCCATGCAGGCAAGAAGGCAATGGGATGACATATATAAAACCTGGAAAGAAAAAAATTACCAATCAAGAATAATATATCCCGCAAACCTCTCATTCAAATATGTTGGTAAAATTAGGACATTTCCAGATAATGATAATAATAAACAGAAATTAAGGAAATATGTAAAAACAAAACCAAACCTGAAGGAATTATTAAAGGGAGTCCTGCAGTCTGAGAAGAAATAACATTAGACCGCAGCCTGAATCAGCAAGATTGTACTAGTCAGATACTAACCTAGGAAATGAACTTCCACAGACTATACAAAACCAAAGGAATTGCAACAGGGAACCAGAGATGTTAATTTGTAAATGACAACAATGTCAGAACAATATAAGGGGAAATAAACAATATAGGTATAGAACTTTCTAATGGAGAGGAAGACAGGCCATACCAAGTAATAATAGACTGGTTCATGCCTAGGAAAATAAGGGTAAATTTCAAGATAACCATAAAGAAAGTTAACAAACCTACTCATCAAAATAAAGAAGAAAAACATAAAATCTCAATAAAATCTACAAAAACAAAAGAAATGAAACAGAAATCCACAAACAAAAAGAATTCAGCACAGGAGAGTAAGAGGAACAAAGAAAACATCAGCACCACACACACAAAAAAAAAAAACCTACAAAATGACAGTAATAAACCCACACCTATCAATAATTACACTGAATATAAATGGCTTAAGTGCACCCATAAGGACACACAGAGTGACAGAATGGATAAAAAAAACAGTATCCATCAATATGCTGTCTACAAGAAACACACCGTAGAAACAAAGATGTAAAATTATTAAAAATGAAAGGCAGGAAAAAAATATATCAAGCATATAACTACCAAAAAAGAGCAAAAATGGCAATACTAATCTCAGATAAAATAGTCTTCAAAACAAAATCCACCATAAAAGGCAAAGAAAAGCACTATATAATGATTAAAAGGATGATCCATCACAAAGAATTAACCATAATAAACATCTATGCACCCACTGACAGCATTCCAAAATACATAAAACAAACTCTAACAGCACCGAAAAGAGAAATTGACAGTTCCACAATACTAGTAGGAGACTTGAACATACCACTGTCGGTAAAGACAGGAAGTCTAGAAAGAAATTCAGCAAAGATACAGAAGAGCTAAAGGGCACAATCGGCCAACTTGACCTCATAGACACATGTAAAATACTCCACCCAACAGCAGCAAAGTACACATTCTTTTCCAACACACATGAAATATACTCCAGAATAGACCACATCTTAGGCCACAGAGTAACGCTCAACAAAATCTAAAACACTGAGATAATACAAAGTATCTTCTCTGACCATAATGCCATCAAAGTAGAAATTAACAACAGGAAGAGAAGGAAAAAAAAAAAATCAATTCTATGGAAACTGAATAACACCCTGCTTAAAAACCACTGGGGAATGGAAGAAATCAAAGATGGAATTATAAAAATTCCTATAATCAAACAAGAATGAAAACACATCATAGCGAAACCTTTGGGACATAGCAAAAGCAGTCCTCAGAGATCAATTTATGGCAACAGATGCACACATCAGAAAAGAAGAAAGGGACAAAATCAAAACATTAGCTACACAACTAGAACAAATAGAAAGAGAAAAGCAAAAGAAGCCCACAGGCACTAGAAGGAAATAATAAAGATCAGAGCAGAAAAAATGAAATAAAGAATAGAAAAACAATAGAATCAACAATACCAAAAGTTGGCTCTTTGAAAGGACTGACAAAATCAACAAACCACTGGTCAAACTGACAAAAAAAAAAAAAAAGAAGAAGAAGAGGAAGCAAATAACTCGAATAAGAAATGAAATGAAATGGGTGAGATTACAACAGACTCAACCGAAATAAAAGTAATCATGACATTATTTTGAAAAACTATACTCCAACAAATGTGAAAACCTAGAGGAAATGGATAAATTTCCAGAAACACATTACCTACCCACACTAACAAAAAATAACATTGAAAATCTGAACACGCCCATACAATACAAGAGATTGAAAAGATAATAAAAAATCTCCCAACCAAAAAACGCCCTGTCTCAGGTGGCTTCACTGGAGAATTCTACCACCATTCAGAGAAGAGCTTACTCCAGTACTACTCAAGCTATTTTGGGGCATACAAAATGAAGCAACACTTCTGAATTCATTCTATGAATTCAGCATAACCCTGATCAAAATCAGGCAAATACCCCAAAGAAAAAATAATATCACAGAAAAATATCTCTCAAGAATACAGGTGCAAAAATTCTCAACAAAATTCTAACCAATAGAATTCAGCATCATATCAAAAAATAATATACCACGAACAAGTAGGATTTATACCAGGTATGCAAGGATGGTTCAACATTAGAAAATCAATCAACATAAACCACCACATAAATAAAAGGAAAGAAAAGAATCACATGACCATCTCAATCAATGCAGAAAAGGCATTCGACAAAGTCCAACACCCATTCCTAATAAAAACTCTCAATAAAATAGGTATAGAAGTGAAATTTCTCAACATAAGAAAGGGCATCTATGCAAAACCAATGGTCAACATCATTCTTAATGGACAGGGGCTGAAAACATTTCCCTTGAGAAGAGAAACAAGATAAACATGCCCTTTATCACCACTCCTATTTAACATTGTGCTAGAAGTCCTAGCTAGAGCAATAAGGCAAGAAAAAGAAGAAAAGCTCACCCAAATTTGTAATGAAGAAGTTAATCTGTCCCTATTTGTGGATGATATGATACTATACATAGAAAACCCAAAAGACTCCTTGAGAAAACTACTGGAACTAATAGAAAGATTCAGCAGACTTGCACGATACAAGATAAACATACAAAAATCAATTGGATTCCTATACACCAATAAACAGGATGATGAAAAGGAAATCAGGAAAACAATACCATTTATAATAACCCCTAAAAAAATAAAATACTTGGGAATAAATCTAACCAGGGATGTACAAGACATATACAAAGAAAACTACAAAACACTACTGCAAGATACCAAAAGAGATCTTCATAAATGGAAAAACATACCATGGTCTTGGATAGGTAGACTCAACATTGTGAAAATAACAATTCTACACAAAGCAAGTTACTAATACCATACAATCCCAATCCAAACACGAACAACATTCTTTAAAGAGATGGAAAAACTTATCATTAACTTTATATGGAAAGAGAAGAAACCTCGGATAAGTAAAGCACTATTGAAGAAGAATAAAGTAGGACCCGCACTACCTGATCTCAGAACCTACTATAGAGATATGGTAGTCAAAACAGCCTGGTACTGGTACAATGACGGACACATTGGCCAATGGAACAGAATTGAGAACTCAGATATAGATCTATCCACCTATGGTCACCTGATCTTTGACAAGGACCCAAAGTCCATCAAATGCGGAAAAGACAATCTTTTTAACAAATGGTGCTGGCAAAATTGGATGCCCATCTGCAAAAAAACGAAACAGGACCCATACCTCACACCATGTACAAAAACTAACTGAACACGGGTCAAAGACCCAAATATAAAGCCAAAAACTATGAAGTTCTTAGAAGAAAAAATAGGATCAATGCTAGAGGACTTAATACATGGCATTAACAGGATACAAGCCATGACCAACAACACGCAAGCTCCAGAGGCTAAGCTAGATAACTGGGATCTTCTAAAAATTAAACACTTATGCTTATCAAAAGACTTCACCAAAAGAGTAAAAAGAGAAGCTACAGACTGGGAAAAAAAAAAATTGACTATTACAAATCAGACAAAGTTCTAATCTCTAAAATCTACAAGAAAATCCGACACCTCTACAACAAAAAGACAATCCAGTTAAAAATGGGCAAAGGAAATGAACATACACTTCACTAAAGAAGACATTCAAGCGGCCAACATACACATGAGGAAATGCTCACAATCTCTGCAAATCAAGACCACAATGGGATACCATCTCACCCTGGCATTACTGGCACGAATTAATAAAACAGAAAATAACAAATGTTAGAGAGGCTGTGGGGAGATCAGAACTCTTATGCACTGCTGGTGAGAATGCAAAATGATAAAACCATTTTGGAAAATGATAAGGTGCTTCCTTATAAAGATAGAAGTAGAAATATCATATGAACCAGCAATCTCACTCCTAGGAATATATCCTAGAGAAATAAGAGTCATCACAGGAATAGACATATGCACACCCATGCTCACTGCAGCATTGTTCACAGTAGCAAAAAGATGGAAACAACCTAGATGCCCGTCAGCAGACGAAAGGATAAACAAACTGTGGTACATACACACAAAGGAGTATTATGGCAATGATAAAGAACAATGATGAATCTGTGAACCATCTCATAACATGAATGAACCTGGAGGGCATTATGCTGAGTGAAATAAGTCAATCACAAAAGGGCAAATATTGTATGAGACCGCTACTATAAAAACTCACAAAAAGGTTTACGTACAAAAAGAAACAATCTTTAATGGTTTTGAGGGAGGGGAGGGGTGGGGGTGGAAAAACACTTGATAGACAATAGGTAAGTGGTAACTTTGGTAAAGGATAAGACAGTACGCAATATTGAGGAAGCCAGCATAACCTGTATAAGACCAGGTCATGGTAACTCCGTAATGCATCCAAATTCCCTGAAGGACCAAACTGCTGGGCTGAGGGCTGTGGGGACCACAGTCTGGGGAGCATCTAGCTCAATTGGCATAATATAGTTTATAAAGAACATGTTCTACTTTCTACTTTGGTGACGAGTATCTGGGGTCTTAAAAGTCTGTGAGCGGCCATCTATTTCACTGGTCTCACTCCTGCAGGAACAAGGAAGAATGAAGGAAACTAAAAACACAAGGGAAATATTAGTCCAAAGGACTAATGGACCACAACTACCATGTCATCCACCAGACTCGGTCTAGTACAACTAGATGGTGCCCGACTACCACCACCAACTGCTCTGTTAGGGATCACAGTAGAGGGTCCCGGGCAGAGCTGGAGAAAAATGTAGAACAAAACTCTAACTTAAAAAAAAAAAAGACCAGACTTAATGGCCTGACAGAATGGAGAAACCCTGAGAGTATGGCCTCCCGACACCCTTTCAGCTCAGTAATGAGGTCATTCCTGAGGTTCACCCTTCAACCAAAGATTGATCAGACCCATTGAACAAAACAAGACTAAAGGGACAGACCAGCCCTGGGGTGGGGGCTGGACAGCAAGAGGGAACAGGAAAGATGATAATAAGGAACCCAGTGTTGAGAAGGGAGAGTGTTGACATTTTGTGGGGTTTTTAACCAATGTCATACATCATTGTGTTTACTAACTGTTTAATGAGAAATTAGTTTGTTCTGTAAACCTTCATCTAAAGTTCAATTAAAAATAACATTAAAAATAAAGAAATAAAAATAAAGAAAAAAAGAACTCAATAAAAGGTTTAAACACAGAAGAAAACATTATTTGATTGTTACTAGGGTGGGGAGGGATGGAGAGGGGTATACACTAACTAGATAGTAGACAAGAATTATTTCTGGTGAAAGGAAAGACAACACACAATACAGAGGAAGTCGGCACAAGTGGACTAAACCAAAAGCTAAGAAGTTTCCGGAATGCAACCGAAGACTTCTAGGGACAGAATAGCAGGGGCAGGATTCTGCGAAGCATGGTTTCAGGGGACATCTAGTTCAACTGGCATAACAAAGTATGGATGTTCTCCATCCCACTTCAGTGAGTGGCATCTGGGGTCTTAAAAGCTAGCAAGTGGCTATCAAAAATGCATCAATTAGTCTCAACCTACCTGGAGCAAAGGAGAATGAACTCCAAAGATACAAGGAAAATATGAGCCCAAGAAACAGAAATGGGCACTTAAGCCAGAAACTCCATTAGCCTGAGACTCAAGAACTAGATGATGCCTGACTACCACCAATAACTGCCTTGACAGGGAACACAACAGAGTCCCTGATGGAGCAGGAGAAAAGTGGCATGCAGATCTCAAATTCTAGTGAAAAGACCAGACTTAATGGTCTGACTGAGACTGGAGGGACCCCAGAAAACATGGCCTCCAGACTTTCTGTCAGCTCAAAACTGATACCATTCTGGAAGTCAACTCTTCAGACAAAGATTAGACTGGACTATAAGACAAAATGATACTGGTGAAAAGTGTGCTTCTTAGCTCAAGCAGACACATGAGACTATTATGGGCAGCTCCTGTCTGGAGGAGAGATGAAACAGCTGAGGGGGACAGGAGCTGGTTGAATGGACATAGGAAAGCAGGAGTGTGCTGTCACTTTATAGGGGGAGCAACTAGGGTCACATAACATTGTGTGTATAAGTTTTTGTATGAGAAACTGACTTGTAAACTTTCACTTAAAACAAACAAAAAAAGAATAGATTTGACTCATTGAACCCTAAGGACTGAAGACCAGACGAGTTGTGGAATGACATCAAGGGGATCATATATGAAGAGCGCAAGAGGTAATTAAAAAGACAGGAAAGAAAGAAAAGACCAAAATGGATGTCAGAAGAGACTCTGAAATTTGCTTTTGAATGTAGAATAGCTAACGTGAATGGAAGAAATAATGACGGAAAAGAGTTGAACAGAGGATTTTAAAGGGTGGCTAGAGAAGAGAAAGTAATATACTGACATGTGCAAAGGCCTGGAGGTGGAAAACTAAAAGCGAAGAACATGTTCTGCATTTCTCAAGCTGAAAGAACTGAAGAAAAATTTCAAGCCTCAAGTTGCAGTATTGAAGGATTCTATGGGGAAAATATTAAACGACACAGGAAGAGTCAAAAGAAGGTGAAAGGAATACACAGGGTTACTATACCGAAAATAATTGGTTGACCTTCAGCCATTTCGAGAGGTTGCATATGATCAGAAACCAATGGTACTGAAGGAAGAATTCCAAGCTGCACTGAAGGCATTGGCTAAAAACAACTCTCCAGCAATTGACAGAATTCCAATTGAGATGTTTCAACAAATGGATGCAGTGCTGGAAGTACTCACCGGTCTATGCTAAGAAATTTGGAAGATAGCTACCTGGCCAACCAACTGGAAGAGATCCATATGTTATTCCTCTTCCTAAGAAAGGTTATCCAACTGAATGTGGACATTATCCAACAATATCATTAATACCACACTCAATTAAATTTTGCTGAAGATCATTCAAAAGTGGCTGCAGCAGTATATCCACAGGGAACTGCCAGAAATTCAAGTCAGATTCAGGAATATCATTGCTGATGTCAGGTGGATCCTGGCGGAAAGCAGAGAATACCGGAAAGATGTTTACCTGAGCTTCATTGACTATGCAAAGGCATTCGGCTGCATGGATCATAAGAAATTATGGATAAATTTGCAAAGAAGGAGAATTCCAGAACACTTAATTGTGCTCATGAGGAACCTTTACAGAGATCAAGAGGCAGTCGTTCAGACAGATCAGGGGGATACTGCGTGGTTTACAGTCAGAAATGGTGTGCATTAGGGTTGTATCCTTACACCATACCTATTCAATCTGTATGGTGAGCAAATGATCTGAGAGGCTGGACTATATGGAGAAGAATGGGGCATCAGGATTGGAGGAAGACTCCTTAACAACTTGCCTTATGCAGGTGATGCAATCATTTTTTTTTTATGCTTTAAATGAAAGTTTAGAGATCAATTAGTTTCTCATACTCAATGTGACAGCACCCTCCTCCTTTCCACCTCAGATACCCAGTGCCCATTCAACCAGCTCCTGTCCGTTTTTGCCTTCTCATCTAGCCTCTGGACAGGAGCTGCCCATTTTGTCTCATATATTTACTTGAGCTAAGAAGCACTCTCTTCACAAGTATCATTTTATGTCTTATAGTCTGGTCTAATCTTTGAAGAGTTGGCTTTGAGAATGGTTTCAGTTCTGGGCTGACAGTCCAGGTTCCATGACTTCTGGTGTCCCTTCAGTCTCAGTCAGACCATTAAGTCTGGTCTTTTTACTAGAATTTGAGTTCTGCACCCCACTTTTCTCCTGCCCTGTCAGGGACTCTCTGTTGTGTTGCCTGTCAGGCCGGTCATTGGTGGTACCGGGCACCACCTATTTCTTCTGGCCTTGGGCTGACGGAGTCTCTGGTTCATGTGGCCCTTTCTGTCTCTTGGGGTAATGTTTTCCTTGTGTCTTTGTTGTTCATTCTCCTTTGCTCCAGGTGGGTTGAGACCAATTGATGCATCTTAGATGACCACTCTCAAGCTAAAATTTCCTAGGCCAATTGACTTAGAAGTTCCCTGAAACCATGGTGCCCAGACCCCTGCCCCTGCTACTTTCTCCCTGGAAGTGTTTGGTTGTATTCAGGAAACTTAGCTTTCGATTTAGTCCAGTTGTGCTGGCTTCCCCTGTATTGCGTGTTCTCCTTCCCTTCACCTAAAGTAATTGTTGTCTGCTATCTAGTTAGTGAATACCCCTCTCCATCCCTCCCCACCGTAGTAACCATCAAAGAATGTTTTCTTCTGTGTTTAAACCTTTTCTTGGTTTCTTGCAATTGTGGTCTCATACAATATTTATCCTTTTGCCACTAACTAATTTCACTCAATATAATGCCTTCTAGATTCTTCCATGTTATGAGATGTTTCACAGATTCATTGTTTTTCTTTATTGTTGCATAGTATTCCATTGTGCGAATATACCTTAATTTTTTTATCCATTCATCCACTGACAGGCATCTAAGTTTTTTCCATCTTTTTGCTGTTATGAACACTGCTGCGATGGGTATGTATGTATCTATTCATGTGAGGGTTCTTATTTCTCTAGGATATATTCAAAGCAGTGGGATTGCTGGATCCTATGGTACTTCTATTTCTAACTTTTCAAAGAAACACAAATTGATTTCCAAAGTGGTTGCACCATTTTATATTCCTACCATCAGAGTATAACTGTTCCAGTCTCTCCACAACCTCTCTAACATTAATTATTTTGTGTTTTTTGAATTAATGTTTGCCTTGTTGGGGTGAGATTGTATCTCATTGTAGTTTTAATTTGCATTCTAATGATCCTGAGCATTTCCTCATGTATCGGGTAGCTACCTGAATGTCTTCTTTGGTGAAGTGCCTGTTCATATTCTTTGCTCATTTTTTATTTGAGTTATTTGTCTTTTTGTTGTTGAGGTTTTGCACTATCTTGTAGATTCTGGAGATTAGATGCTAATTGGATTTGTCATAGTCAAAATTTTTTTTTCAAAGTCTGTAGGTTGTCTATTTACTCTTTTGGTGAAGTCTTTGGATGAGCATAAGCGTTTGATTTTTAGAAGCTCCCAGTCATCTAACTTCTCTTCTGGTGATTGTGCATTGTTAGTAATGTCTTGTATATTGTTTATTCCATGCATTAGGGTTCCTAGATTTGTCCCTATTATTTCTTCCATGATCTTTATAGTTTTAGGCTTTATATTTAGGTCTTTGATCCATTTTAAGTTAGTTTTTGTACATGGTGTGAGGTATGGATCTTGTTTCTTTCTTTCTTTCTTTTTTTTTTTGCAGATGGATATCTAGTTATGCCAGCACCATTTGTTAAAGAGACTGTCTTTTCCACATTTAACTGACTTTGAGCCTTTGTCAAATATCAGCTGCTCACATGTGGATGGATTTATGTCTGGATTCTCAATTTTGTCCCATTGGTCTATGTATCTGTTGTACCAGTACCAGTCTGTTTTGACTAAGGTGACGGTATAATAGGTTTTAAAATCAGGTAGAGTGAGGCCTCTCACTTTGTTCTAGTTTTTCAATAATGCTTTATTTATCTGGAACCTCTTTCCCTTCCATATGAAGCTAGTGATTTGTTTCTCCATCTCATTAAAAAATGCCACTGGAATTTGGATCAGGATTGCAATGTATCCATAGATCATATTGGGTAGAATAGACATTTTCACAATGTTGAGTCTTCCTATCCGTGAGCAAAGTATGTTTTTCCTCTTATGTAGGTCTTTTGGTTTCTTGCAGTAGCGTCTTGTAGTTTTCATTGTATGGGTGTTTTATGTCTCTGGTTAGATTTATTCCTAAATATTTTATCTTCTTGGGAGATATTGCAAATATATTGATTTAGCGATTCCTCTCTGACATTCTCTTTGTTGTTGTAGAGGAATTCAACTGATTTTTGTGTGTTTATCTTGTGTCCTCATACTTTGCTGAACTCTTGTATTAGTTCCAGTAGTTTTCTTGTGGATTCTTTAGAGTTTTCTGTGTATAAGATCATGTTATCTGCAAATAGAGATACTTTTACTTCTTCCTTACCAATTTGGATGCCCTTTATTTCTTTTCTAGCCTAATTGCTCTGGCTAGGACCTCTAGCACAATGTTGAATAAGAGTGGTGATAAAGGGCATCCTTGTCTGGTTCCCTTTCTCAAGGGGAATGCTTTCAGACTCTCTTCATTTAGGATGATGTTGGCTATTGGCTTTGTATAAATGCCCTTTATTATGTTGAGGAATCTCCCTTCTATTTCTATTTTGCAGAGAGCTTTTATCATGAATGCCTACTGAAATTTGTCAAATGCCTTTTATGTGTCAATCAATAAGATCTTGTTGTTCTTGTCTTTTGTCTTGTGTGATGGATTATATTGTTTCTTTTTCTATTGTGGAACCATCCCTGCATACGTTCTATGAATCCCACTTGGTGATGGTGAATTATTTTTTTGATATGTTATTGAATATACCTGCTAGAATTTTGTTGAGGATTTTTGCATCTATGTTCATGAGGAACACTGGTCTGTAATTTTCTTTTTTGGGGTGTCTTTACCTGGTTGTGGTATCAGGGTTATGCTGGCATCGCGGAATGAGTTTAGAAGTATTCCATCCTTTTTTATGCTTTGAAATAGCTTTAATAGTTGTGGTGTTAACTCTTCTCCGAAAGTTCAGTAGAATTCTCCAGTGAAACCGTTGGGGCCCCAACATTTATGTGTTCGGAGTTTTTTTTTTAATTACCTCTTAGATCTTTTGTTATAGGTTTATTAAGTTGTTCTACCTCTGTTTGTGAAAGTTTAGGTAAGCAGTATGTTTCTGGAAACTTTTCCGTTTCCTCTGGGCTTTCAAATTTGTTGGAGTTCATTGTTTCATAGTATTTTGTTATGGTTCTTTTCATTTCAATTGACTCTTGTGATATTGCCCATCTCATCCCTTATTTGGGTTATTTACTTCCTCTCTTTTTTTTCTTTTTTCAGTTTTGCCAATGGCTTATCGATTTTGCTCATCTTTTCAAAGAACCAGATTTGGTCTTGTTAACTCTTTCATTTGTTTTTCTATTGGCTATTTCAATTAATTCTGCTCTAATTTTTATTATTTGCTTCCTTCTGGTGCCCCAGGGCTTCTTTTGCTGCTCTTTCTAGTTGTTCCAGTTGTAGGGTTAGTGCTGTGGTCTTGGCCCTTTCTTCTTTTTGGATGTGTGCATTTATTGCTATAAATTGATCTCTGAGCACTGCTTTTGCTGTGTCCTAAAGGTTCTGGTAAGGTGCGTTTTTATTTTCATTTGATTCTGTGAATTTCTTTATCTTCCCTTAAGTTATATTTATTTTGAGCCCGTACCACACTTTTATGTTTTCTAGCTTTTATAATACAGTTTAAGATGCTATTGGGCTACCCCTATCATCATTCATCTTTTTCAATTTTTTTCTGATTATTGTTTGCTTTTCCACATGAATTTTATCTTATGTTTGTTAAAAAAAAAAAACAGTTATTATTACTGGGGTTACATTAAGTTAGGGAGACTTGACCTTTTCCCAAATACGAGTCTTCCTATTCTGGATCAGAGTATTTCTTTTCATATGTTCAAATCTTTTGTTGAATCTTTCATACCTAGATAGTGTGTTTTTCTTAAATTTTTTTAAAAGATGGTTTCATGGATTGAATTGTGCCCCCCCAAAATATGTGTCAAGTTGGCTAGACCATGATTCCCAGTATTGTGTGATTGTCCATCATTTTGTCATCTGATGTGATTTTCTTATGTGCTGTAAATCCTGCCTCTATGATGTTAATTAGACAGAATTAGAGGCAGTTATGTTAATAAGGCAGGACCGAATCTACAAGATTAGGTTGTATCTTAAGTCAATCTCTTTTGAAGTATAAAAGAAAAAAGTGAGCAGAGAGACACTAGGAACTCATACACCAAAAAAGTAGTGCCAGGAGCAGAGCCTGTTCTTTGGATCCGTGGTTCCTGTGTCAAGAAGCTCCTACACCAAGGGAAGACTGATGACAAGGACCTTCCCCCAGAACTGACAGAGACAGAAAGCTTTCCCCGGAGGTGGCACCCTGAATTCAGACTTCTAGCCTCCTAGAGTGTGAGACAATAAACTTCTCTTTGTTAAAGCCATCCATTTGTGGTATTTCTGTCATAGCAGCACTAGACAACTAAGACAGGTAGATTGTCACTTTTAAAATTATTTCAGAAGGGATGGTTTTCCAATATAAGTTCTTTTTGTTGTTTGCAAATGGAAAAGCTATTCATTTCTATATATTAATTTTGTATCTAGAAACCTATCTAAATTTCCTCTCTGCAAAAGCTGTTATCAGTTGAACCTTGGGTTTTCTAAGTACACATTCACATCAACAGCAAACAGTAAAAAGTATACTTTTTTTCCTATGTTTACACGTTTAAATCTCTCACCTAGAGGTATCTCAAAAGACAAGTTTGATGATCTGGTTCAGAAAGATCACAGCCTTAAAAACCCTATGGAGCACTTCTACTCTGCACACTTGGGATCGCAATGGGTCAGAGTCCACTCAGTGGCAACAACAATTAATCTTACTTGTCTAGCTGGCATGGCTGGTATTATCAAAATGATATAGTATCTTAGATGACTGCTCTCAAGCCTCCGAGACCCCAGACACTACTCACTAAACAAGGATGTAGACTATAAGTTTATGAACTATATTATGCCAATTGACTGAGATGTTCCACTAGACTATGGTTCTAACCCTTCAAATCCAGAAATCTAATCCAGTGGGGTGTTTGGTTATGTTTAAGAAGTATCCTTAACTGTGCTCCTATGTGCTTTATGGAAACGCTGATGGTATAGTGGTTAAGACCCATGGCTGCTAACCAAAAAGCTGGCAGTTCGAATCCATCAGGCACTCTTGGAAACTGTGTCGGGTGCTTCTACTCTGTCCTATAGGGTCACTACGAGTTGGAATCAACTCAACAGCAATGAGTTTTATATACATATATGTAGCCCTGAAGGCACAGTGACTAAAGGGCTAGGATTCTAACTGAAAGGTTGGTAGTTCAACTTACCAGCTGCTCCGTAGGACAAAGGTGTGGTAGTCCACTTCCATAAAAATTACAACCTTGGAAACCCTATGAGGCAGCTCTACTCTGTCCTATAGGGCTGCTACGAGTCAGAATCAAATTGATGGCAATGGGTTTGCTTTATGGTTTTATACACATATATGTGTACATACACATATATGTACCTGTGCATATAGTTTTTGGTTGTTTTTGCTATTCTTTCAAAGTTATGTATGCCATAGCAATTACCAACAGGTTCTTTTTTCTTGTGTACTTTTTAGTGATATAGTTTACCTTCATCAAGCTGTATACACTTCATTCTCATTTGGTATTACCTTTCCCATCAACAAAAATAACAAATGTCTACTATCTAGAGAGTGAATCCCCTCCCCCATCCCTGGTAAGCACTAATGAATATTAGTTTCTATATAGTTACTCATTCATTTCATTTCATAAATTGAAAACATATATTTGTTTATTTGTGATTGATTTATTTCACTCAACATAAGGTCCTCCAGGAGCCCTGGCGGTGCCAGTGGTTAAGCACTCTACTGCTAACCAAAAGGTTGTCAGTTCAAATCTACGAGCCACTCCTTGGAAACCCTATGGGACAGCTCTTATCTGTCCTATAGGGTCACTATGAGTTGGAATCAACTTGACAGCAAAGGGGGAATGTCCTCCAGGCTCATCCATATTCCGAGATGTTTTAGGAACTGATTTTTCTTTATCACTAAGTAGTATTCCATTGGGTATATGTACCATATTTCACTTATCCATTCATCAATTGGTAGGCACTTAGGTTGTTTCCATTTTTTGCCATTGTGAGTAGTGTTGTGATGAATGTATGTGTGCACATGTCTCTTTGTGTCACTTCTATTAGATTCCGAAGGTAAATATAGGAATGGGAAAAAAATGTGGAAGAGGACCTCAAATTCCTAAACAAAAAAAGGATCTACTGAACTGGTCGAGACTGGAGGACTCCCAGAGACTATTGTCCCAAGATACTCTTCAAAACCTGAACCAAAACTAACTCTTCAAATCACCTTGTAGCTAAATGACAGATTGGCTCAAAAAATAATATATATTACCTCAAGTACTGTGCTTCTTTAAAAATCAAAACAGAGAGTCCTGGACAAAACAGGAGAAAAATGTAAAATAGAATTTAAATTCATGGAAAAAGACCAGACTTCCTGGTCTGACAGAGACTGTAGCAACTCCAGAGACTATGGCCCCTGGGCACTCTGCTAACTCACAACAGAAACCATTCCTGAACCCCACTTTTCAGACAAAGATTAGATAGGCCTACAAAAAAAATAACATACGTGAGGAATGTGCTTCTTAGTACAATTAAATGTGAGAGAACAAATGGACAACTCCTGTCCAAAAGCAAGTCGAAAAGGCAGGAAGAGACAGGAACTGGACAAATGGACACAGGGAACCTGAGCTGGAAAGAGAGAGTGCGATATCACATTGTGGGGATTGCAACCAAGGCCACAAAGCAAAATATGTATAAATTTTTGAATGAGAAATTAACTGTGTTTTTAGTAACTGTGTTCCTAATAACAAAAAACACAATCAAATGTTATTCAAAAAATTAAAAATGGTATAGTAACAGTGGTCACCCTTTTCTTTCATAAGGTTCTCATGGGGAAGCTTGTAATGTTTCCTAAGTAAAACTTAATGCTTTTCTGAATTGAGATAGGTGTATTTTATCACACTTAAAGAACATACTTACATCCTTTTATTTATTTTTAAATCAGAAAAATGCTAACTTTTATCAAAGGCCTTTCAGAATCTATTTTTCCTCCTAGCATCCATTACTGTGATAAATTAATTAATAGGTTTCTTAATACCAAATTATTTTTGCAGTAATGTAATAAACCCTACTTGGTCATGCCATAGTATCTCTGTTTTAATGTGTGCTCAGTTGTGTTTGATGATACTTATTTAGCATTTTTCATCAAGAGTCATAGCAATGTTTGGCTTGGTCTCTTTATAAATTCTTTGTTGAGTTTTTGTGTCAGTTAGTGTATACCAAACCCCTTTATAAAAGAGATTTACTACTCTCACTTAATTTTTATGGTGTTGAATATTTTAAATAGCTTTGATACTTCCTGATCTCTGAAAGTTTTGGTAACATTTTCGTGAGACAAAGTCTGAGTTTGGTGATGTTGGAGGTAAGGGTGGCATTTTCACTGTTCAATTTTTTTGCATAATAAGTAGCCTATAGATAATGTGATTGTTGTGGATTCAATTTAACTTGGTGAAACTTCTTTGAAAATTTCCTTTTTTTTTTTCTGGGCTTTCAAATATATTTTCAGAACTGGGCACTTAGTCTCTCTTGAATCATTTAATTTCCTCTAAATATGATGACTTACCCAACCTCACCATTAATTAATTTATATATTAGTGTCTTCTATTTTTGCATTATCTACTTTATTAGTGCTCTCAAAGGTTTAGCATTTGGATTTATTTAGTATTTCTGCCATTTTTCTTTTTTATAATTCATTGTATTCTGCTTTTACCTTCATTAAATCTATTTTTTTCCCTAATATTATTTATATATTTCTATCTTTAATTAAAATCTTTAACTCATAGGTTCCAATATGAATGGTTTTCATGATTGATATTTTCAGGTATTTTACAATTCTGCAATTGTATTGTACAATTTGGATTTGGGTATCTTGTTTTAACCCTAAAAGTTCAGTGTGATCAGAGAATGTGATCTCTACAATTTCTACATTTTGGAATACAGTGAAGGCCCCTTTATGATTTACTATTTTGCCAAATTTATGAGTATCCCATAAGTACCTTATAAAAAGCTGTTTTTTATGTTTTTGAGAAAAAAAAGGATAAACATTTATTTTAAGATTTCAGGGGAACTTTAGACTAATTTTGTTAAGTTAGAAGAACACATTTATTGTGAAATTTTTTCAGGAAGATTAAATGACAGAGAATTGCAAGATTAACTGGTGAGTAATGGATTGTTTACAAAGTTGTTTTTTTTCTAATCCAGAAATATTTTCTATCCTTTTTTATTAAAAAAAAAAAAAATGTTTCATCTTTCTTAGTAAAAGCCTCTTTTATTTGGTTTAGATGTTTTCATATAGTCCTTGTCTATTTTAAGTCTTAGCTAATATCATATATAATAAGTATTATAGACTCTTACCACACAGATCATAAAATCTTTGAATGAAAAAATAAAATCATAAACTATAACCATGTAACATTATAACTTTTGCTACTTTTGTGCCTATACAGGGACACACACATACATCATAGTTTGTATTTGTTGCATATAACTCCTTTATATGGTATTATAATAAAGTTGTTGAACCACTTCCCAGATAATTACCACTTAGGTTGTTCACAACATTTTGCTACTATGAACAGTGTGACCAGAAGCAGAAATGTCTGGGTGTGCAGATATGTACATGTGTATATGTGTGTACACACAGACACGAATGTACTGCACACAGCAATGACGATTTAATTCCAAGGACACATTTTAGAAAAAAAAAATTGCTAGGTTTCAGAATGAACCTTTAAAACTGATAGCGTTTAAAATAGTGATGTCTAGTGCCACATTACACCCCAAGAATTATAATTTGAGGAAGTGTAAAAACAGATCTGCTTGCACTCACCCTGTTTCTTTTCCATCCTCCAGCTTCATCTGATGGAATGATGGTAGATGAGGGAAATAAGTCTAGGAAAGTGGTAAATATCACACTCTCTTTATGACACTACCTATGGGGTCACTATGAGTCAGAATTGACTCAATGGCAACAGGTATGGCACTTATGACTTTTACCTTTAACTTAGCCATTTTTAGAGGATAGAGCAAAACAGTTGCATCAGGACAGATTCTTCACGATGCCTCTGGTGGTCAAAGAGCCCTGCAAAACTCACTGCATCAAATCAGCTGCATGAAAATGCCCTAATTTGACAATATAAACAGTCAGCATTTTTAGTGACAGCCTAGCATTTGTTACCCCCAAATCCCAACCTTGGAAAAAAATTAAAATATAATCTTTTTAGTTTGGCCTAAGCTATGATTTAAGAGCTCATTGCCTCTGTGATAGAATATCCTTGCCTGCTTCCAATCTGTACATTTGGCCATTATCCAGACCCAAAGAATGACAGGTAAACTCCTCCTGTAACTCCTCAGTCAGGTTCCACAGAGAACTCCTGGGAGAAGGAGTTTTGAGAAGTGAGTACAAGTAACAGATATGATATTTCACGAATGGGGTACATTGCAGGTGACATGTAATCACAAGACATTTTTGAGGATTGCTGAGTGCAAGTCAAAGGAGTATCTTGGGTATTTTGCAGAGCTTTCTATTGCATCCTGGGCAATGACTCTCCAATCTTAATTTTATGCCCAGCATCCTGGACTGGTCTCATGGCCATGCATGCTCTATCGCACACAGGTGTGAAAATAACCTGGGCAAATGGTAAAGGAGAAGGAAGTGCTTGCTGGTTCTGAGTTGTGCAAATCAAAGAAAGCAAAAGACTTCTTATGTCTTTGCTGTCTTTAGTCACCATCAAGTTGGTTCTGAATCATGGTGACCCCATGTGCAACAGAACAAAATGTTGCTCGGTACTGTACACTCTTCACAATCATAAGTATGCTCTAGTCCATTGCTGTGTTGTGCTCACTGTGTAGTTTGAGTGCCTTCCAACCTAGGGGGCTCATTTTCTACCACTATATGGAATGATATTCTGTTGTAATCCAAAAGGTTTTCATCAGTTATTTTTGGAAGTTGATCACCAAGCCTTTATTTATTCCTAGTCTGTCTTAGTCTGGAAGCTCTGCTGAGATCTGTCTACCATAAGTGACCTATTGGTATATGAAATACTAGTGGTATAGCTTCCAGTGTCATAGCAACACACAAGCCACCAAGGTACAACAAACCAACAGCTGGCCTTAGGGTTTCATCATGTCAGATTATTGCACCTCTGATTGGTATATTCACTTATTGAAACTCACACATGAAAGAAGGCAAAGCCCAAGGAATCACAGAGAGAGGAGATTGAGCCTTCATAAAAGATATGGATTCACCCCAACTCTAGGTCCCAGCACAGGCCCTTGTGGTCTTTCTGGGAGGATGAGCACAAATGACCCCTCATAAAAAAATAGGATGATGTAAATCCATTTTTACAGTCTTAGCTCTCACTAAGATAACATTTCCTGCCTTTCATCTACTTAACACTGGATGTTCCAACCAGCACTTCCCAACCAGGTAGCATGACTCTGTGTCTGTATACACTGTTTCTTCTATGTAAGATGTCTTCCTCTAGCATGTTCACCTTGAAACACCCACTCATCTGAACATACGGCATGCCAACTCTGGTTCCCTAGAACAAGAACCTGAGAAACAGATCAGTTGCACATTGTTTATTGTTGTTGTTGTTGTTGTTTACTGCTGTTGAGTCAGCTCCTGACAAATGGTAACCCCACACACAACAGAAAAAAATACTACCCAGGTCCAGCGCTATCCCTATGATCAGTTGTGAATTGGATTGTTGTGATCCACAGAGTTTTCATTGGCTGATTTTTGGAAGTAGGTCGTCAGGCCTTTCTTCCTAGTCTGTCTTAGTCCGTAAGCTTCACTGAAACCTGTTCAGTATTGTAGCAACATGGAAGCCTCCACTAACGGACAGGTGGTGGCTGTGCGTGTGAGGCATCGGCTAAGAATCAAACACAGGTATCTCGCACAGAAGGGGAGAATTCCACCACTGAAACCGCACTGCCTCATCACGATTTATTAAGGAGTTTCTTTTTTTAGGAAACAGAAAGGCGAGTGAGGGGGTGAGGGAAGCAGGAGGGTGGGGGAGGGGCATTTGAGCAAGAATATGGTCTCAATAGTCTAGGATTTCCTGATCCCCAGGGGCCTCTGGGCCGACTGTCTCCACCTGAGGCCAAGGGTCGTATGTTTTGCAGCCTCTGATGAGTTAGCGTTTGGTTGCAGGATTCCTCAGCTCCTGGAGTCTGAGGGAAGTGCTGTGGACCAGGAAGATGACGGGGAGTCCTCACCTGTCAGTGCGCACAGCACCTGGCAGACGTGTGTACGAGGGAAGTGCTGTGGACCAGGAAGATGACGGGGAGTCCTCACCTGTCAGTGCGCACAGCACCTGGCAGACGTGTGTGCTGCCGGGCTCCAGGCTGTGGGTGGGTTACTAACAGTGTCTTCTGTGATTTACCACTTGTGTGGGGATGTGATAGGCACACATAAGGAAAACGTCAATGCAGAAGAATAAATAGGGCAGAGATCAATCTCGGAAGAAGGGTTTTTTTTCTTTCTTGTTCTACAAAGATTTTCAAATAGAGTTACTTGGTCATTACTTGACAGTACTTATTTATTCACAGGTCAGCCTGATTTTTTACTAATTTTTTTATAAAAATAGATATTTTCTCAATTAATACCCTCCAACTAAATGGAATTCTTCTTTTTATAGTGCTTTAGACACATTATATTTTGGGTTCCAATTGAAAATAAATAATCTGTTTACAGCATTTTTCAAGAATAAATAGAGGTATTTTCACCAGATATCTCAAAACCGTTACTGATAAATTGAACCAGGATAGAATAAGACAAAAGTAATTCCAATTTCACTAAATGGTATGCCTTTTTTAAAGGTAGTCCTAAGGCACAAAACTAAAAGGAAATGAATCATCACCCTCAAATATCTTTTGGTTTCATGAAACGAAATTTATACAGATCCTCTGAAATCCGTCCTGGGGTTTCATAATCCCATTAACTGCTGAGATGTTTAGAGAAATGGTTCAATATCTACACATTTGGTAATTCTCCCACATGTTCAGGAAAATCTTTATTAGTGTGGTGAACACTCACTTTGGGTAATAAAAGAACAATATCCTAAAGCAAAGAAGGATCTTAGCTCTGTCACTGTCCCCAGAGGACAAAGCTTATGTGCTTGGTGAAAACATAATGGATCACATAGACAAAGGAGAACAATTTCAGAATCAGGAATAGGATTCTTAAAATGTTGTTCATTTAAAATTATCAAGCTCTGAGCATGATTTCCAAAAAGAACCCTTCCATTTCATGCCTTTTCCACCAATCTGAAAATTAATGACAGTGGGGACAGTGATTTCCTCACTAAATGCACATATACTGTCTTCTGTTTGCAGAAAATTCTAATAGTCACAGAAAAAGGGAGGAAGGTCAGTAACAACCGCTTCGAGTGAGTTTTAGGCCTTTTAGGGTTGAAATATGATGTTAAATACTTTAAACAGGACTCCAAACTCCCATTACATTGCATTATTCAAGAGGAAATTAATGTTTACATTATTGGGATCTGACCCCTCCCCTGATATAAAAATGTCCTAGGGTACTAATCAAGCATCATTTCTTTGGGGAAGTCCCTCTGGCTGGTGGTTTACAAGTTCACATCAGAAACTCTTGGGGTAGATGTTGATCCCAATCTGTGTGTCACTTTAGCACTCCTGGCTGAGCCCTTTTCGAGCCACATATATGTCACAGAATCCTTTGGGTTTGCTAGAACCCCCCAGCCTCAGGCCCACCTTCCCTCAGCCTGTGTGTATGCACCACCTCCGAGTTCTCGTCCCCATTCCAAAGAGCTGCCACCATGGAGCACATGAGTCTTCACCTTCCAGCTTTGATGCCCACGGTGGCACTCTCCTTGCTCTCTCTCTTTTTTTTAATTTTGAATTACAGTAAATATATATGTAACAAACTATTTGCAGTTTAAATATTCTTCAGATACACAATTCAATGGCATTATGTTTATCATGTTGTTCATTAACATAATCCATTTCCAAATTTTTCCATCACCCTTAACAGAAGCTTAATGTTCCCTAAGCAATGAGTTCCACTTTTCTCCTCCCTCCCACCTGCCCCTAGTAAACCTAACGAACTTTGGCCTCTATATACTTGCCAATTTTAGGGGTTTCATATAAGTGGGATCACACAGTATTTGTCTTTCAACAGATAAATGGATAAATAAAATGTGGTACATACATACAATGAAATATTACTCAGCCAAAAGAGAAATGAAGTCCTGATACATGCCACAATGTGGATAACCTTGAAAATAGTAAGCTAAGTGAAATCATTTAGTCATCTTCTCTTCTTATTGGAAGCAAAAGTTCGTTAGCTTCTTGTTTCCCTCAAAAGACCTGCTTCTTAATAAATACCAGTCTCTTTAATGAGCATAGGATTTTACAAAAGCAGAATGCCATTGAGTTCGAAGTGCTTTTTCTTTCACCCGAAAGCAATGACTGAGTTAATATATATATTTTAAAGCTGCTTTAAAAAGTGTAGACACAGGGAATAAGTGGGAAATGGGGTAAAGGTGGATTGGTACAGGAAAACTACAGATTGATACCTTACGTATCATCTCAACAGAAAGCAAAATTTTTTAATGACCAGTTAAACAATTTTAAGAGGAAAAATGTAATGCTAATTTCGTTTTGTGTCTTTTCAACTAGTTTCTCCTTCCACTGCTGTTGGGAGTGTACATTGGTGCATCCCAAGCTGGAAAGCAGTTTGGTAAATATCTTCCTAAATTACAAATGCTCATAGTCTTCCCCCAGCAATTCTATTTCCAGCAAATCTATACTGCATTTCAAACAAGTATAAAGACAAGTATGTACAAGTTTGTGCATTGCAGAAATTTTTTAAATAACAGCAAAAGATACAAATAACATCCAAAGGCAACCAGTCCAATAAATCATAGTACAACTATAAAATGTAATATGATGGAGCCATAGAAAAGGAGAAAGTTCTTATGTACTAGTATGGTGTGGTATCAAGATTTTCAGCATCATTTTTAAAAGCTTGGATTCTATAGCTCGGTGACATTGAACTAGAGGGACTTAACCAATCTGTGTATCATTTTTATTATCTGAAAAATGGAAATAGCAATATTACCCCCCCAAAAAAAATTTTTTTTTTTTTTTTTTATGAGTTGGACTTGACTTGATGGCAACAGGTTGGTTTGGTTATATGATTGTTATAAGGAATATATTAATAAATACATGAAAATACTTAGAATAATACCTGCCACATAATTTTGTGTTATGTAAGAGGTTTTTCCCCCACCAGATGAGATTTCTCAGACAAATTGTTCAGTGCAAAAAACAAAGTTCAAAACAGTGTGTATACTATGCTACTATTTGTGTAAAAATGGGAAATGCAGGGAATACAGGTGCATACTTTTACTTATGTCTGCACATAATTCACTTGGGAGGATATACAGACCACTGTTAGCCCTGGTTGCTTATAAGGAGAAAAACTGGCTTGGGTAAAAGAGAAAAATAAAATTTCCAAATAATGTTAATGTATTATCTAATCAATATTAAATAAATTAACTAATTAAAGGCCTTCACTACAGCAAAATTATAAAAAGGAGTTTCTGATTTGTGGCTATAGTTTCACATTAATTTGCCTGTAATTTACTTCTAGGTATGGTACATATTACCTTTTATTTTTCTTAATATTATCAAATTGCTTCATTCCTATATTGAGTGGCACATTTATTAAATATTAATTCACAGCTGTCTATCTACCAGCCTACGTAAATTCAATTACAGAAAGCTCTATTTAAAAAAAATGCTGTATTAATTTTTCTATCCCTGTTCCATTCCTTACTCATTCAATTATCACAATTTATAAAGATACGTTGATCATTTGTCATTAGTATTTTTCAAGATTTTCTTGTCATTTATTTAATATTTAAATATGTTTGTCTATTATAAATAATGTTTAAATAAAAATATTTTTGATATTTTATTTAAAATTCCTTTTAATTTATTAAATATTTTGGTAAAAATTAACATTTTTGTAATAGCGAAACATGTCAAAGAAAAACATTGCATAGGTGGCTGAACGCAATTGTGTTCACATAATATATTTCTAATTAAAATTTTTATTTAGAATAATGGTAGACTCCCATGCAATTTGGAAAAATAATACAGAGTGATCCCATGTACGCTTTATTCAGTTTCCCCAAATGGTTACAGCTTTGAGAGATAAAACATCTTCATCACCAAGTTTGTGCCCAATATCACAACCAGGATACTGCCATTGATGCAGTCAAGATACACAACATTTTCAGCAACACGAGGATCCCTCATGTTGCTGTTTTACAGCCAAAACCACTTCCCTCCTGCCCCTACCCCTCATTAATCTCCTGGATACCAATAATCTGTTCTAAATACCTAGACATTTCTTATTTCAAGAGTGTTATAAAAACAGAATAATAAAATATGTAAACTTCTTGGATTGGATTTATCCCATGGTATAATTCCTAGAGATTCATTCAGGGTGGAGTGTGTATCAACAGCTCATTCCTTCCTATTGCTGAATAGTGTTCCATGGTAATAATGTTCAACCATTCACTCACTGAAGGAAGACATCTGAATTGTTTCCAGTGTTTGACTATTGTGAATAAAGTTGCTATAAATATTCATGTACAGTTTACTGTGTGAACATAAATCTTTACTGTTGTTTGTTGTTAGGTGCCATTGAGTCAGCTCCAATTCATAGTGACATTATATATAACAGAACAAAATGTTGCCTAGTCTCAAGCCATCCTCATTGTCGCAGCCATTTTGTCAATCCATCTTGTTGAGGGTTTCCTCTTTTTCATTGATCCTCTACTTTACCAAGTATGATGTCCTTCTCTAGGAACTAGTCCTTCCTAATAACATGCCCTACTCTGTTCAACAGGGTCACTATGATTCAGAATCGACCTGACGGCAACTGGTTTGGTCTTTTTTGGATAACATGTCCAAAGTAATTGAGACAAATTCTCACCATCTTTGCTTCTAAGTAGCATTCTGGCTGTACTTTTTCCAAGACAGATTTGTTGCTTCTTCTGACAGTCCATGGTTTATTCAATATTCTTTGCCAATGCTAGAATTCCAAGGCATCAATTCTTCTTCGATCACCCTTATTCATTGTCAAGTTTTCACATGCATATGAGGCAATTGAAAACATCATGACTTGGGTCAGGGGCACATTAGTCCTCAAAATGACATCCTTGCTTTTTAACACTTTAAATAGATCTTTTGCAACAGATTTATCCAATTTAATTTGTCGTTTGATTTTTTTCTTTTCTTCTTTTTTTTTTTTAATAAAATATTTTATTGTGATTTTGGCAAACGCTTACACAGCAGGTTAGGTCCCCATTCAACAATATGTATGCGAATTTTTCAGTGACATGGGTTACATTCTTCATAATGTGTGAACATTCTCATAACTCCCTCCTGTATGCTCCATTTCCAGTGATCTAGCTGTCCTGCCCTCTTACCTTAAATATTTTCTTTTTTTGAAAGTAATTGTTATCCTTTTGATTTCAGAGAGATGATTTTTTAAAGCAGCACCATACTCATGGGTGGTATTCTTCATTTTGTGAGCCACTCTGTTGTATGGCTAAAAGGTGACCTCAAGGGATATTTTCAATTCAGGGTTTAAAGATCATCTTAGGGCAATAATCTTGGGGAGTCTTCTAGTCTCAATCAGTCCAGTAAGTCTAAACTTTGTAAGAATTTGGAGTTTTGTTCCACATTGTTTTTCAACCTATCGGGATTCCCTTTATTGTAGCCCTGATCAGAATGATCAACAGTGGTAGCCAGGTACCATATATTTCTGTTCACAGGGTACACGAGGTTGTGGTTTATGTAGACAGTTAATAGTCTATACAATTAGTCCCGTAAACTAGTTTCTTCTCTATGTCTTGAGTTTCCTCTTCTCTCTTTTGTTCTGGACAAGTAGAGACCAATATTTGTATCTTACATATCAGCTTGCAAGCTTTTAAGACCTCAGACACTGATCACCTGACTAGGATGTAGAACATAAACTTTATGATGCATATTATGTCAATTGACAGAATTGTCATCTGAGACTATGGTGCCAAGGCTTCACATCCAGGAAACCAAACCTGTGAGGTGTTTGGTTATGTGTCAGTAGAATCCATTACCATGCTACCATGTGCTTTATTATATATATGCATGCATACACATACATGCATGTGCATATATAAATGCATACACCTATATAAAGCCAAAACCTGATGCTGAGAAGTGAATTCCAACTCATAACGACCCTATAGTACAGAGTAGAACTGCCCCACAGGGTTTCCAAGTAGCGGCTGATGGAATTAAACCACCAAACTTCTGGTTAACAGCTGAGCTGTTAACCACTGCATCTATATTGTTGTTGTTAGGTGCCATAGAATTGGCTCCAACTCATAGCAGCCCTATGCACAGAAGAATGAAACACTGCCCGATGCTGTGCCATACTTAAGACTTGCTATGCTTGAGCCCATTGTTGCAGCCACTGTGTCAATCCATCTCATTGAGGGTCGTCCTCCTTTTCACTGACCCTCTACTTTACCAAGCATGATGACCTTCTCCAGGAACTGATCCCTCTTTACAACATGTCCAAAGTATGTGAGACAAAATCTTGCCATCCTTGCTTCTAAGGAACATTCTGGTTGTATTTCTTCCAAGACAGATTTGTTCCTTCTTTTGGCAGTCCGTGGTATATTCATTGTTCTCTGCCAACACAACAATTCAAAGGCGTCAATTCTCCTTGGTCTTCCTTATTCATTGTCCAGCTTTCACAAGCATATGAGGCGATTGGAAACACCATGGCTTGGGTCAGGTGCATCTTAGTCCTCAAGGTGACATCTTTGATTTTGAACAAGTTGAAGAGATCCCTCACAGCAGATTTGCTCAATGCAGTTTGTCTTTTCATTTCTTGACTGCTGCGTTCATGGGTGTTGATTGCGCACCCAAGTAAAATGAAATCCTTGAAAACTACAAACTTTTCTTCAAACATTTATCATGATGCTGCTTATTGGTCCATTTGTGAGAATTTTTTTTTTTTTTATGTTGAGTTGTAGTCCATAGTGATGGCTGTGGTCTTTGATCTTCATCAGTAAGTGCTTCAAGTCCTCTTCATTTTCAGCAAACAACGTCGTGTCATTTGCATAATGCAGGTTGTAAATGAGTTTTCCTCCAATCCTGATGCCACTTTCTTCTTCATATAAGTCCAGCTTCTTGGATTATTTGCTCATCATATGTATTGAATAGGCATGGCGAAAATATACAACCCTGATGCACACCTTTTCTGACTTTAAACCATGTAGCATCTCCTTGTTCTGTTCGAGTGACTGCCTCTTGATCCGAGTACGGATTCCTCATAAGCACAATTAGGTGTTCCAGAATTCTCATTCTTTGCAATGTTATTCATAATTTGTCATTATCCACACAGTTGAATGCCTTAGCATAGTCAATAAAACACAGGTAAAAATCCTCCTGGTATTCTCTGCTTTCACTCAGGATCCACCTGACATCAGCAATGATATCCCTGGTTCCACGTCCTCTTCTGAATCCGGCCTCAATTTCTGGCAGTTCCCTGTGGATATACTGCTACAGCCACTTTTGAATGATCTTAGGCAAAATTTTGCTTGCATGTGATATTAATGATATTGTTGGATAATTTCCACATTCAGTTGGATCACCCTTCTTAGGAATAGGCATAAATATGTATCTCTTCCAGTCAGTTGGCCAGGTAGTAGTCTGCCAAATTTCTTGGCATAGACGAGTGAGCACTTCCAGCATCCTCTTCTAAATACAGCTTGAATTGCTGGCAGTTCCCTGTGGATATACTGCTATAGCTGTTTTTAATGATCTTCAGCAAAATTTTGCTTGCATGTGATGTTGATGATATTGTTGGATAATTTCCACATTCAGTTGGATCACCTTTCTTAGGAATAGGCATAAATATGGATCTCTTCCAGTTGGTTGGCCAGGTAGCTGTCTTCCAAATTTCTTGGCATAGGTGAATGAGCACTTCCAGTGCTGTATCTATTTGTTGAAACATCTCAATTGGTAGTCCATCAATTCCCAGAGCCTTGTTTTTCGCCAATGCGTTCAGTGAAGCTTGGACTTCCTCCTTCAGTAACATCTGTTCCTGGTTCCTGATAAAATGTTACCTCCTAAAATGGTTGAACATTGACCAATTCTTTTTGTATAGTGACTCTGTGTATTCCTTCCATCTTCTTTTGGTGCTTTCTGTGCCTTTTAATATTTTGTCTTTAGAATCCTTCAGTATTGCACCTCAAGGCTTGAATTGTTTCTTCAGTTCTTTCAGCTTAAGAAATGCTGAGTGTGTTCTTCCCTTTTGATTTTCTATTTCCAGGTCTTTCCACATGTTATCATAATACTTTACTTTGTCTTCTCAAACCACTCTTCAAAATCTTCTGTTCAGCTCTTTTACTTCATCATTTTTCCCTTTTGCATTAGCTACTGGACCTTCAAAAGCAAATTTCAGAGTCTCTTCTGACATCCATTTAGGTCTTTTCTTTCTCTCCTGTCTTTTTAACGACCTCTTGCTTTCTTCATGTATGATGTCCTTGATGTCATTCCACAACTTATCTGATCTTTGGTTATTGGTGTTCAGCGAGTCTCATCTATCCTTGAGATTGTCTCTAAATTCAGGGGAATATACTCAAGGTTGTACTTTGGCTCTCCTGGACTTGTTCTAATTTTCTTCAGTTTCAACTTGAACTTACATATAGTAATTGATGGTCTGTTCTGCAGTCGGACCCTGGCATCGTTCTGACTGATGATATTGAGCTTTTCCATCATCTCTTTCCACAGATGTAGTCAGTTTGATTCCTGTGTATTCCATCTGGTGAGGTCCATGTGTATAGCCGCCATTTATGTGGTGAAAAAAGGTATTTGCAATGAAGAAGTCATTGGTCTTGTAAAATTCAATCACACAATCTCTGGCATTATTTCTATCATCAAGGCCATATTTTCTAACTACCAATTCTTTGTTTCCAACTTTCACATTCCAATTGCCAGTAATTATCAGTGCATCCTGATTGTGTGTTCCATCAATTTCAGACTGCGGAAGTTGGTAAAAATCTTCATCTTTGGTCTTAGTGGTTGATGCATAAATTTGAATAATAGTCATATTAACTGGTCTTCCTTATAGACATATGGATATTATCCTATCACTGACAGCATTGTACTTCAGAATAGATCATGAAATGTCCTTTTTGATGATGAATGCAACACCATTCTTCTTCAAGTTGTCATTCCAGGCATAGTAGATCATATGATTATCTGATTCAGAATGACCCATATCAGTCCATTTCAGCTCAATAATGCCTAGGATATCAATCTTTATGCTTTCTCTTTCATTTTTGATGGTTTCCAATTTTCCTAGATTCATGCTTTGTACATTCCAGGTTCCGATTATCAGTGGATGTTTGCAACTGCTTCTTCTTATGTTAAGTCGTGCCACATTAGCAAACGGAGGTCCTGAAAGCTCGACTCCATCCATGTCATTAAGGTCAACTCAACTTTAAAGAGGCAGCTCTTCCCCAGTTGTATTTTGAGTGCCTTCCAACCGGAGGGGCTCACCTTCCAGCACCATATCAGACAATGTTCAGCTGCTATTCGTAAAGTTTTCATTGGCTAATTTTTTTTCAGAAGTAGACTGCCAGGACTTTCTTCCTAGTCTGTCTTACTCTGGAAACTTCCTGAAGCCTGACTGCCATGGGTGCCTCTGCTGGTATTTGAACATGAGTGGCATAGCTTCCAGCATCACAGCAACGCACAAGCCACCACAGTATGAGAAACTGACAGACCCTTGGGAGGGCACCTATATACGTACATACACACACACACACACACACACATATATATATATATAACTGTACATATATTGTTTTGGATATTGTTGCTGTTGTTGCAAAATTATACATAACATACCAATTACCGAAGAGTCCTTTTTTCTTTTGTGCATCTTAGTGACATATTTTGCATTGGTCAGACTGCATACTTCACCCATATTCGGTATTGTATTTCCCGTTGCCAATAATAACAATTGTCTTTTTTTTTTACTATGTAGGGAGTGATTCCCCCTCCCCACCCAACCCTTGATAACCACCAGTGAATGTTAGTCTCTGTATATGTACCTATTCTTATCTTTTTATAAAAGCGACATAATAAAATATTTGTTCTTTTGAGATTGACTTATTTCACTCCACATAATGTCTTCCAGATTCATCCATGTTATATTTTCACTTGATGTCGTTGTTGGTGTTAGGTGCCATCAAGTCAGTTCCAACTCATAGGGACCTTATACAGAACAGAGTGAAACACTACCTGGTTCTGTGCCATCCTCACAACCCTTGTTAAGCTTGAGACAATTGTTGCAGTCACTGTATTAATCCATCTGGTTGAGGGCCTTCCTCTTTTTCACCACCCTCTAGCTCACCAAGCATGATGTCCTTCTCCAGGAGCTGATCCCTCTTGACAACATGTCCAAAGCATGTGAGGCATAGTCTCTCCATCTTTGCTTCTAAGGAGCGTATTGGTTGTACTAAGACTGATTTGTTTGTTCTTTTGGCAGTCCATGGTATATTCAATATTCTTTGCCAACACCACAATTCAAAGGTTTTCCTTATTCATTCTCCAAATTTTGCATACATATGAGGCAATTGAAAACATCATGGCTTGAGTCAGGCACACCTTAGTCTTCAAGGTAACATTTTTGCTTTTCAACACTTTAAAGAGTTCTTTTGCAGCAGATTTGCCCAGTACAATGAGTCTTTTGATTTCTTGATTACTGCTTCCATGGGTGTTGATTGTGGGTCCAAGTAAAATGAAATCCTTGTCAACCTCAGTCTATTCTCCATTTACCTTGATGTTGCTTATTGGTCCAGTTGTGAGGATTTGTTTTCTTTATGCTGGGATGTAATCCATACTGACTGCTGTGGTCTTTGATTTTCATCAGTAAGTGCTTCAATGTCTCTTCAACTTCAGCAAGCAAGGTTGTGTCATCTGCATAACACAGCTTATTAATGAATCTTCCTCCAATGGTGATCCAGCGTTCTTCTTCATACAGTCCTGCTTCTTGGATTATTTCCTCAGCATACAGACTGAATAAGTATGGTGAAAGGACACAACCCTGATGCATACCTTTCCGGACTTTAAACCACACAGCGTTCCCTCATTCTGTTTGAACAACTGCCTCTTGATCTACGTACAGGTTCCTCATGAGCACAATTAAGTGTTCTGGAATTCCCATTCTTTGCAATGCTATTGCTGATGTCAGATAGATCCTGGCTGAAACCAGAAAATACCGGAAAGAAGTTTACCTGTGTTTTATTGACTATGCAAAGGCATTTGACTGTGTGGATCATAACAAATCATGGATAGAATTCCAGAACACCTAACTGTGCTCATGTTTTGAGTACTCATGATTATTCTTTATACCTGTGTAGTATTTCATTGTATGTATGTGCCACATTTTGCTTATCCAGTCATCCATTGATAAGCACTTAAGTTGTTTCCATCTTTTTGCTATTTTGAGTGCTGCTGCAGTGAATTATAGGGGTGCATATGTTTGTTCGTGTCACTTCTATTAGCTCCCTACAATATGTACCTTGCAGTGGGATTGCTGGATCATAGGTAGCTCTAGTTCTAGTTTTTTGAGGAAGCGTCTTACTGGCTTTCATGGTGGTTGTACCATTTTGCAATCCTGTGAGCAATAGGTAACTGTTCCAATCTCCCCAAACCCTCCACAGCATTTGCTGTTTTCTGATTTTTTTTTTTAAATCAGTGCCGTTTTAACAGGGATGAGATGATTTCTCACTGTAGATTTGATTTGCATCTCTCTAATGGCTAATGATTTATGAACATTTTTTCATGTGTTCACTGGCAGCTTGAATGTACTGTTTGGTGAAGTGTCTGGTCATATCATTTGCCCATTAATTAATTGGGTTGTTCTTTTTTTTGTTATTAAGTCTTTAAAATTTTCTATGTTTTTTAGAGATTAGAGCTTTATCAAATATGTCATTCCTGAAGATTTTTTCCCACTCTGTATGTTGTGTTTTTACTCTTTCATAATGTCTTTTGATGGGCATAAGTGTTTAATTTATGAGGTCTCAGTAACCTAATTTGTCTTTTGCTTTTCATCTATTTTAGTTGTGTTTAATTATCTATTTTTTAAAATAGATCTCATAGTTTTGTCATTAAATTTTCTTACTAGAACTTTAGAGTTTTAGCTTGAACATTTAGGTCTTTGATACATTTTCAGTTAGTTTTTGTGTATGGTTTGAGTTATAGGGCCTGATTAATTTTTCTGCATATGGATACCCAATTTGGCCAGCTCCTTTTGCTGAAGAGACTGTTTCTTCTCCATAGAATGGACTCAGATCCCTTGTTGAAAATTAGTTGTCCACACATGAATGGATTTATTCATGGGTTCTCAATTCAGTTCTACTGGTCTATGTGTCTGTCGTTGAGCTAGGCCATTTTGATTACTGTAGCTGTGTAGTATGTGTTTAGATCAGGAATTGTGAGGCCTCCTACTTTGTTCTTCTTCGATCCTGCTTTGGCTACTTGAAGCCTCTTTTCTTTTCCTACAAAATTTGTGATTAGTTTTCTATTTACGTCAAGAATGTTGTTGGAATTTGGGCCAAGATGGCATTGTATCTATAGATGCTTTGGGTAGTATTGCCATTTTCAATATACTAAGTTTATGTAGGTTCCTTTTAGACTCTGGCAGTAGTGTTTTATAGCTTTCATTGTATAAGTCTTTTACATCCCTGGTTAGGTTTATTCCTAAGTATTTTATCCTTTTGGGGGCCATTGTAAATCGTATAATTTTCTTGATTTCCTGTTTGGGTTTCTCCCTGTTTGTGTACTGGAACCAACTAATTTTTGTGCTTTGACCTTGTACCCTGAAATGTTGCTGAATTCTTCTATTACATCCAGAAAACTTCTCCGGAATCTTGGGAATTTTCTATGTAAAGGATCATGCTATCTGCAAATAGGGATAGTTTTACATCTTCCTTTCTGATTTATTTTATTTCTCTTGCCTTATTGCTCTAAGACTTTCAGTACAATATTGAATAAAGGTGGTGATAATGGCCATTCTTGTCTCATTCTTGTTCTCAAAGGGAAGGCTTTCAGTCTTTATCTGTTGCGAATAATGTTGGCTGTTGGTTTTGTATAAACCCAGTACCCAGTGCCGTCGATACTTGCCCTTAATTATGTTGGGGAATTTCCCTTGTATTCCTATTTTGCTGAGAGTTTTTATCAGGAAAGTTTGTTAAGTTTTATCAAATTCCTTTTCTGCATCAGTTTTCTAATGTTGAACCACCCTTAAATTCCTGGTAAGAATCACACTGGATCATGATGAATGATCATAAAATATTCCTTTTATGCTGTTCTATTCCGTTCACTAGAATTTTGTTGGGAATTTTTGCATCTACATTCATGAGGGATTTACTTTTTTTGTGATGGTCTGTAATTTACTTTTTTTGTGATGTCATTAACTGACTTAAGTATTAGGATGATGCTGTCTTCATAGAATGAGTTAGGGAGTGTTCCTTCCTGTTCTGTTTTGGACGAGTTTGAGTAGAATCGATGTCAACTCTTCTCTAAATGTTAGGTAAAATTCCCAAGTGAAGCCAGCTGGTACTGGGCTTTTTTTGTGGTTATTGGGAGTTTTTTAATGATGTCTTTAATTACTTCCTTTCTTATGGATCTGTTTATATTTTCTATCTCTATTTGTGTTAGTTTAGATAGGTAATGTGTTTCTAGAAATTTGCCCATTTCTTCTAGGTTTTCAAACAGGTTGAAGTACAAGTTTTCATGATATTCTACTGTGATCTTTATGTGAGTTGAATCTGTTGTAATGTCCCCAGTTTCATTTATTTTGGTTATTTGAATCTTCTCTCTCTCTTTTTTTTTTTTAGCTTTGTCAGTCCAGTCAGTGTGTTGTCTATTTTACTGATACTTTCAAAGAACCAACTTCTGATCTGGTTGATTCTTTCTATTGTTTTTCTGTTTTCTATTTAATTTATTTCTGTGCTGATATTTATTTCCTTCCTTCTGGTAGCTTTGGTCTACTTTTGCTCTTCCTTTTCTATTACTTCAAATTGTCAGGTTCAGTTGCTAATTTTGCATCTTTCTTCTATTTTAATGTAGACATTTGTTGCTATTAATGTCCCTCTGAGCACTGCTTTTGCTGTGTCCATATGTTTTGGTATGTTCTGCTTCATTTTCATTTCATTCTATGTATTTTTTAAGTTCACTTTTGATTTCTTTTATGACCCAATAGTTTTTTAGTAATATGTTATTTAGTTTCCATACACCTAGTTTTTTGTTGTTGTTGTTGTTTTCCCTTCCCTTAATCTTCATGTTATTGATTTGTAGCTTTATACCATTAAGGTCAGAGAAGATGTTTTGTATGATTTCATTGTTTTTATAATTGTTGAGGTTTGTTTTGTGACCTACAATATGGTCTATTCTGAAGAATGTGTGTTGGAAATGGTGTGTATCGTGCTGCTGTTATGTCCAGTTGGTTAATAATGTTATTCAGGTCTTTTATATTTTTATCGATTTTCTTTCTAGTTGTTCTATCTATCGTTGAAAGTGGCGTATTGAAATCTCCTACTATTACTGTAGATCTGTCTATTTCTGTCTTTAACTCTGTTACAGTTTGCTTTATAAATTTTGGGGCTCTGGCATTGAGTGATTAACTACTTATAATTGTTATGTACTCTAGGGGAAATGTCCCTTTTATCATTATATAATATAATGGATTTTGACTTAAAATCTTTTTTGTCATATATTAATATTTACACTTCTGCTCTCTTTTTGTTACCATTTATTTAGTATTTTTTCCCCATCCATTGATTTTTAACCCATTTATATCTTTTGCATGTCTCTTGTCGACAACATGTTAACAGATCATGCTTTTTTTATCCATTCTCTTACTCACTGTCTTTTGACTGGACCATTAAATCCATTTAAATGCAGTGTTATTATCGATAGAGAAGAATTCACTGTAGTCATTTTTTTTTATTATTCTTTTGTTTGTAGTGTTAAGAGTTTCTTTATTCTTCTTTAGTTTCTGTGCTGAGTTCCTTTTGTGTTTCAATTTTCTTTTCCTTTCATTTATTATTGTTTTTGCATCTATTGAGTCTTTGCTTTTCTATTATTTATTTTGGTGAATAGATTTATTAATTTTCTTTATGGTTACTTTAAGGTTTAGACTTGATATCCTACATTTAAAATAATGTGTTATACCTTTAAATTGCCTTGACTTTCTCATCATATGCAATTTATATACCTACACCATTCAATGCTCCTTTGGTTTTGCTGTTTTTATCTATTACAACTTTGCATCTCATATTCTTTGTAATTCATCTCATAACTTTATTTTACTACTGTTTTCCACATTTTCCTTCATCTCTTTGAGGAGTCTAAATATTAGTGTTTGAAGACCTTCAAGTACGTCCATTATTTGTTCTCCCTCGGAGAGCTTTTCTGTCTCCTTATTTTGTATGCTTTTTGAGTCATCTCTTCTTTCTCTTCACATGATTTGCAATTGCTGTCTTCGATACACTGAGGTTTTATCTTATTTAGATTTATTTATCACTCGTATGTTTGTTTTTCCATCTTAGTTTTTTGTTTGTTTTGAATTAGAAGCTTGGCTTCTTTCCTTCCTCTTTAGATTATCTACCTTCTTTTGTATTATTTTAATTTTTGTGTGTGTGTGTGTGTGTGTGTGTGTGTGATATTGGCTTATGTATGACATTTGTGCTACCAACTGGCTGGGTGAAGCAGATCCTCTGTAGAAGTACAGATTGGTATCACTGTGTGGGAAGAGGGCAAGGGGGCTCTGTACATGGGTGAGTAGCCTATGGGAACAAGTAAGGTGTTGGACGGGTTGCCACAGCTGGGTGCAGCCAGATGGTGAGCAGGGCTAGTGTGGGGGCAGGCCTACCAACACACAGCATGGTCAATTTGTGGGCATGGCTGTCACAAGGGTGTGTCTACTGGCCTGTGCCTCCAACTGGGGCAGCATCAGCTCAAACAGTAAGGGAAGTGGAAACACCATGTGGCTAGTTTGTGAGAGGGACTTCAAATTGTTACTCTACAGTTGTACTATTCAATCTGCAGTTTCAGTCCAAATGGATGGATACTGTCTTTCATGGTTAAGATGTGTGCCTGCTTAGCTGGGTTGTGATTCTCAGTGTTTTGGCAGTCAAATAATGTGATCACTTCCCTGTTGAGATCTGGTACCCCATGATGGGTTCTGCTGTAAGTGGTACCAGTGGCAGCGGGGCCTGTGACAGCTCATCACCCTGTCAGACTTCATCTTTTTGCCCTCTGCTACCTAGCCCTTCTTGCTCTCCTTGATGGGGTTTTTGCTTATTCTGGATCCTGTACCTGATTCCTGTTTGTCTGACCTTCAGTTCTTGGGACTTGAGCTAGCAACTTACCTATGATCTTACCTGCCAATCTTAAGATTTGTCAATCTTCACAGCCTGTAAGCAACAGTTCTGCTCTGTGTCCTGCCAGTCTTGGATTCACCAGCCCCTGCGGCTATGTGAATCAGGAGAAGCCTGCAACAGCCCTGCTTTCCAGCCTGCTGATCTTCGGTTTAGCAGCCCCTGTGACTATGAGAGTCAGAAGAAGCCTCTTTCCTATCCTACATACTTGGGACGTTATGACCTCTTAAAACTGCACGAGCCATTTCCTTGGTATAAATCTCTCTCTATATATAAATATTTACATGCTTTACTGATGTTGCTTCTCTATAGAACCCAGCTTAAGACACCACCTCTGATTAGCAATCTCATCACTAGTACGTAACTCCCTTCTTTGCGCTTACCAGGGACACAGGAATTTTGCCCACCTCCCTGTACTTTCCCTTTGCCGCTCTCCGTATGTGAATTCTTGCTTTATCTATCCCTCATCCAGAGGCTCCAATGATTCTGTCCACTTTACTCCAGTAGTACATCCTGTGTTTCCTTATTTTCAAAGCTATGCCCCTTCCATGTGTCACCCATTCAGGTTTGTTTCAACACAGCATGCATTCCTCCCATTTCATATCTGTCCAGGTTTGTCGACCCAGAATCTCTACCTCCAGCTGTGTTTTTTGTGAAGTTGTCTTCCTGGATGCATCATCCAGGGATGGTGCTTGTGCTGCCCCAAAATAACCATGCAAACTGGACTCTGTCTATCTGTGAATTCCACATTCTCATTGTTTTCATTATATTTCTCTTTCCAGTCACTGCTTGGTCCAATTCCTCAACCTTCTGAATGATGTTCAGGGTTCCAAGGTCATCGTTTGTACCTTTTTCACTTAGTTTCACTTGTAGGGGGATATTCTGGTTCATCTAAGCAGCCATCTTAACTGGAACAGCCATTTGATTTCTTAACTGTTCCTTTGTGGGTGTTGATTGTTGAACCAAGTAAAGTGAGATCCTTGACAGCTTCAATATTTTTTCTGTTTATCATGATGATGTTACTGCTCCAGTCGTTCAAACATAACAGGGGATATTTCATGGTTTAAATTTAAAAAAAAATGTGCATCAGTGTTGTATACTTTCACCACATTTATTCAATCTGTATGTTGAGCAAAAAATCCAAGAAGCTGTACTGTATGAAGAAGAATGCAGGAAGACTAATTAACTACCTACAACACGCAGATGACACAACCTTACTCGCTGAAAGTGAAGAGGATTTGAAGCACTTACTGATGAAGATCAAAGACTACAGCCTTCAATATGAATTATACCTCAACATGAAAAAAACACAAAATACTTCATTACTCTGGGATAAACACTCAGGAGTGCAATTGCTGGGTCTTTTGATAATTGCATGTTTAGTTCTTCAACAAATTGACATACTAAACCTCTAGCATCCTGAAACCTTGAAAACATACTTATTAATTGCAGGAGTTTTGTTTTTTGTTTGTTTTTGTAGGTTTCTTGAAGTTTTCTATGCAGACAATCAAGTCATCTTCAAACAGGGACATATATTTCTTCCTTCTAAATTGTATGTTTTATTTCCTTTTCGTCCTTTTTTCACTGGCTAAAACTTCCAGGACTATATTGAATAAGAGCAGTGAGAACAGATATCCCTGACTTGTTCTCAGATTCAAGTGGAAAGTATTCACCATTTCACCATTAATTATGTTTTTAGCTCTAAGTTTTGTGTACATGTTCTTTAGCAAGGTGAAGAAATTTCACTCTATATCTATTTTCTGAGTTTTTTTTTAAATTTTTATCGTGCTTTAAGTGAAAGTTCACAAGTCAAGTCAGTCTCTCATACAAAAACTTATATACACCTTGTTATATACTCCTAGTTGCTCTCCACCTAATGACACAGCACACTCCTTCTCTCTGCTCTGTATTTCCGTGTCCATTCATCCAGCTTCTGTCCCCCTCGGCCTTCATATCTCCCCTCCAGACAGGATCTGTCCACATAGTCTCATGTGTCTACTTGATCCAAGAGGCTCAGTCCTCATCAGTACCATTTTCTAACTTATAGCCAGCCCAAACCCTTTCTGAAGAGTTGGCTTTTGGAATGGTACCTGTCTTGGGCTAACAGAAGGTCTGGGGACCCTGACCTCCAAGGTCCTTCTAGTCTCAGTCAGACCTTTAAGTCTGGTCATTTTATGAGAATTTGGGGTCTGCATCCCACTGCTTTCTTGCACCCTTAGGGATTCTCTGTTGTGTTCCCTGTCAGGGCAGTCATCTATTGTAGCCGGGCACCATCTGGTTCTCCTAGTCTCAGGCTGATGTAGTCTCTGGTTACTGTAGCCCTTTCTGTCCCTTGGGCTCATAATTACCTTCTGTCTTCGGTGTTCTTCATTCTCCTTTGCTCCATGTGGGATCAGAACAATTGATGCATCTTAGATGGCCACTTACTAGCATTAAAGACCCGAGATGCCACCCTCCAAAATGGGATGCAGAATGTTTTCTTAATAGATTTTATTATCCCAATTGACCTAGATTTCTCCTGAACCCATGGTCCCCAAACCCCCACCTCTGCTATGCTGGTCTTTGAAGCATTCAGTTTATTCAGGAAACTTCTTTGCTCCGGGTTTAGTCCAGTTGTACTGACCTCTCCTGTATTGTATGTTGTCTTTCCCTTCACCTAAAGTAGTTCTTGTCTACTATCTAATTATTGAGTACCCCCTCCCTCCCCCCTCTTGTAACCATCAAAGAATATTTCCTTTTCTGTTTAAACTATTTCTCGAACTCTTATAATAGTGGTCTCATGCAATATTTGTCCTTTTGCAACTGACTAATTTCACTGAGCATAATGCCTTCCAGATTCTTCCATGTTATGAAATGTTTCACGGATTCATCGTTGTTCTTTACGGATGTGTAGTATTCCGTTGTGTGAATACACCATGATTTATTTATCCATTCATCTTTTGATGGGCGCCTTGGTTGCTTCCAACTTTTTGCTATTGTAAACAGTGCTGCAATAAACATGGGTGTGCATATATCTGTTCGTGTAAAGGCTCTTATTTCTCTAGGATATAGTCCAAGGAGTGGGATTGCTGTATCATATGGTAGTTCTATTTCTAGCTTTTTAAGGAAGCACCAAGTTGATTTCCAAAGTGGTTGCGGTTGCACTATTCTACATTCTCACCACCAGTGTATAAGTGTTCCAGTCTCTCACAACCTCTCCGACATTTACTATTTTGTGTTTTTTGGATTAATGCCAGCCTTGTTGGAGTGAGATGGAATCTCACTGTAGTTTTGATTTGCATTTCTCTAATGGCTAATAATCATGAGCATTTCCTCATGTATCTGGTAGCTACCTGAATACCTTCTTTGGTGAAGTGCTTGTTCATATCCTTTGCCCATTTTTTTATTGGATTATTTGTCTTTTTGTACTTGAGTTTTTGCACTATCATGTAGATTTTAAGAGATCAGGCACTGATCGGAAATGTCATAGCTAAAAACTCTTTCCCAATCTATAGGTAATCTTTTCTCTCTTTTGATGAAGTCTTTGGATGAGCATAGGTGTTCGACTTTTAGAAGCTCCCAGTTTTGTAATTTCTGTTCTGGTGTTTGTATGTTTCTAGTAATGTTTTTTATGCTGTTTATGCCATGTATAAGGGCTCCTAGCTTGTCCCTATTTTTCCCTCCATGATCTTTTTCCTTTTAGATTTTATATTTCAGTCTTTGATTCATTTTGAGTTGGTTTTTGTGCATGGTGTGAGATATGGGTCTTGTTTCGTTTTTTTGCAGATGGATATCCAGTTATGCCAGCACTGTTTATTAAAGAGACTGCCTTTTCCCCATTTAACAGACTTTGGGCGTTTTTCAAATATCAGCTGCTCATAGGTGGATGAATTTATGTCTGAATTCTCAATTCTGTTCCACTGGTCTGTGTATCTGTTGTTTTACCAGTACCAGGCTGTTTTGACTACTGTGGCAGTGTAATAGGTTCTAAGATCAGGTAATGTGAGGCCTCCCACTTTGTTCTTCTTTTTCAATAACGCTTTACTTATCTGGGACCTCTTTCCCTTCCATACGAAGTAGGTGATTTGTTTCTCCAGCTCATTAAAAAATGTCACTGGTGTTTGGATAGGGATTGCATTGTATCTATAGATCACTTTGGGAAGAATAGATATTTTTACACTGTTGAGTCTTCCTATCCATGAGCAAAGTATGTTTTTCTACTTATGTAGGTCTCTTTCAGTTTCTTGCAGTAGTGTCTTATAATTTTCTTTGTATAGTTCTTTCACATCTCTGGTCAGATTTATACCTAAGTATTTTGTCTTCTTAGGGATTATTGTAAATGGTATTGATTTGGTGATTTCCTCTTCAAAGTTGTCTTTGATGGTGTAGAGGAATCCAACTTATTTATGTATATTAATTTGTAACCTGATACTCTGCTGAACTCTTCTATTAGTTTCAGTAGTTTTCTTGAGGATTGTTTAGGGTTTTGTGTGTATAAGATCATGTCATCTCCAAACAGAGATACCTTTACTTCTTCTTTGCCAATTTGGTTGCCCTTTATTTCTTTGTCCAGCCTAATTGCTCTGGCTAGGACCTCCAGCACAATGTTGAATAAGAGTTGTGATAAAGGGCATCCTTGTCTGGTACCTGTTCTCAAGGGGAATGCTTTTAGTTTCTCTCTGTTTAGGATGATGTTGGCTGTTGGCTTTGTATAAATGACCTTTATAATGTTTAGGAATTTTCCTTCTATTCCTGTTTTGCTGAGAAATTTTGTCATGAATGGGTGTTGGACTTTGTCAAATGCCTTTTCTGCATCAATTGATAAGATCATGTGGTTCTTGCCTTTGTTTTATTTATTTAATGGATTACATTGATTGTTTTTCTAATGTTGAACCATCACTGCATACCTGATATGAACCCCACTTGGTTGTGGTGAATTTTTTTTTTTTTTTTGATATGTTACTGAATTCTATTGGCTAGAATTTTGTTGAGGATTTTTGTGTCTAAGTTCATGAGGAATATTGGTTTGTAATTTTCTTTTTTTGTGGAGTCTTTACCTGGTTTTGGTATCAGAGTTATGCTGGCTTCATAGAATGAGTTTGGGAGTATTCCATCCTTTTCTATGCTCTGAAGTCCCTTTAGTAGTAGTGATGTTAACTTTTCTCTGAAAGTTTGGTAGAATTCTCCAGTGAAGCCATCAGGACCAGGGCTTTTCTTCACTGGGAGATTTTAAATTACTTTTTCAATCTCTTCTTTTGTTATTGGTTTATTTAGCTGTTCTGCCTCTGTTTCTGTTAGCTTAAGTAGGTCATGTTGTTTCTAAAAATTTGTCCATTTCCTCTAGGTTTTCAAGTTTATTACAGTACAGCTTTTCATAGTGCTCTGTTACGATTCTTTTAATTTCAGTTGGATCTGTTGTCATATCACCCACCTCATTTCTTACAAGGGTTATTTACTCCATCTCCGGTTTTTCTTTTGTCAGTCTGGCCAATGGTTTATCAATTTTGTTAATCTTTTCAAAAAACCAGCTTTTGGTCTTGTTAACTCTTTCAGTTGTTCTTCTGTTTTCTATTTCATTTAATTCTTTTCTAATTTTTATTTTTTCCTTTCTTCTGGTTCCTGAGGGTTTCTTTTGTTGCTCTCTCTCTCTCTTTGTTCAAGTTGTAGGGATAATTCTTTGATTTTGTCCATTTCTTCTTTTTGTATGTGTACATTTATTGATATACATTGTCCTTTGAACACTGCTTTTACTGTTTCCCAAAGATTCTGATAGGAAGTGTTTTCTTTCTCATTGCATTCTATGAATTTCTTTATTCCGTCCTTAATTTGTTCTATAATCCAATCGTTTTTTGAGCAAAGTGTTGTTCAGTTTCCAAGTGTTTGATTTCTTTTCCCTGATTTTTCTGTTATTGACTTCTAGTTTTATGGCTTTATGGTCAGAGAAGATGCTTTGTAATATTTCGATGTTTTGGATTCTGTTAAACTTGCTTTAAGGCCTAATGTGTGGTCTATTTCATAGAATGTCCATGTGTGTTGGAAAAGAAAGTATACTTGTCTGCTGTTGGGTGGAGTGTTCTGTATATGTCTATGAGGTCAAGTCAGTTATTTGTGGCATTTAGCTCTTCTGTGTCTTTATTGAGCCTCTTTCTGGATTTTCTGTCCTTCACCGAAAGTGGTGTGTTGAAGTCTCCTGCTATTACTGTGGAGGTATCTATCTCACTTTTCAATGCTGTTAGAGTTTGTTTCATGTATCTTGAAGCTCTGTTGTTAGGTGCATAAATACTTAGTATAGTAATATCCTTCTGGTATATTATCCGTTTAGTCATTATATAGTGTCCTTTCTTATCCTTTGTGGTAGATTTAATTTGAAGTCTGTTTTGTCAGAAATTAATATAGCCACTTGTGCTCTTTTTTGATTGTTGTTTGCTTGATATATTTTTTCCAGCCTTTGAGTTCTAGGTTGTCTCTTTAAGTCTAAGGTGTGTCTCTTGTAAGCAGCATATAGATGGATCTTTTCTTTTTTTCTTTATCTATTCTGCAACTCTGTCTCTTTATTGTTACATTTAGTTCATTTACATTCAGCGTGATTATAGATAGGTATGAGTTTAGTGCTCTGATTTTGATGCCTTTTTTTTGTGCGTTGTTGACAGCTTCATTTTTCCACTTTTTTTGTGCTGAGTAGTTTTTCTTTGTAAATTGTGTGTTTCTCTTTTTCATCGTAGTTGATTTTGTGAGTCTTTAAGTTTTTCTTGTTTTTTATTTTGATGTATAGGGTTCTTAGTCTTCTTTGTGGTTTCCTTAATATTTACCATTACTTTTTAAGTTTAAACCTAGCTTGTATCTCCCTATATCACCTTGATTTCCACTCCTTATGGAAGATCTGTGCCTACTTTATTTAGTCACTCTTTATTGATTTAATGTTGTCATCTTTTACATAATGGCATCACTGATTCCCTGTTTTGAGTATTTTTTTTTAATCTTTTTTATTTTTGTCATTTCCCTATCTAGATTGATATCTGGTTGCTCTGTCTTGTGTTCTTGTGTTGGAATTATATCTGATATTACTGATTTTCTAACCAAAGAATACCCTTTAGTATTTCTTGTTGTTTTGGTTTGGTTTTTGCAAATTGCCTAAGCTTCTGTGTATCTGGAAATGTCTTAATTTTGCCTTCATATTTGAGATACAGTTTTGCTGGATATGTGATTCTTGGCTGGCAGTTTTTCTCCTTCAATGCCTTATATACGTCATCCCATTGCCTTCCTGCCTGCATGGTGTCTGCCGTGTAGTCTGAACTTACTCTTACTGATGTTCTTTTGTAGGTGACTTTTTGCTTATCCCTGGCTGCTCTTAAAATTTTCTCTGTATTTTTGGTTTTGGCAAGTTTGATTATAATATGTCTTGGTGACTTTCTTTTGGGATCTACCTTGTATGGGGTTCAATGAGCATCTTTGATAGATAATCTTTCATGATGTCAGAGTAGTTTTCTGCCAATAAATCATCAACAATTCCCTCTGTATTTTCTGTTATCCCTCCCTGTTCTGGACTTCTGATCACTTGTAAGTTATTTATTCTTCTTGATAGAGTCCCACATGATTCTTAGGCTTTCTTCATTTTTTTTAATTCTTTTATCTGATTTTTCTTTGAATATATTGTTGCCAAGTGTTTTATCTTCAGTCTCACTAATTCTGCCTTCCACATCCTCATTTCTACTCCTCTGACTTTCTGTTGAATTATCTAATTCTGTAATTTTATTATTAATCTTCTGAATTTCTGATTGCCGTCTCTTTATGGATTCTTGCAGCTTATTAAGTTTTTCATTATGTTCTTGAAAAATCTTTTTTAATTTCTTCAACTGCTTTATCTGTATGTTACCTGGCTTGTTCTGTGTTTTGCCTGATCTTATTCCTGATGTCTTGAAGAGTTCTGTATATTAATCTTTTGTATTCTACATCTGGTAATTCCAGGAATACATCTTCATCTGGGAGAGTCCTTGATTCTTTGTTTTGGAAGCTTGTTGAAGGAATCATGGTCTGCTTCTTTATGTGATCTGATATTGACAGTTGTCTCTGAGCCATCTATGTTATTGTTTTATTTATTTTTGCTCACTGTGTCCTCATTTCTTGTTTTGGTTTGTTTTGATATACCCAAATACGCTACTAGAGTGAACTAACTTGGTCATTAGAGACTTCAAAGTGCTAAAGTCCTGTTACTAGATGGCTAGAGCTGTTACCAGGTATATGAGCCTAGAAGTCTATTCACTATTCTTGTATAGATTCAGCTCAGGGGTCCTGATAGTCAGTCACCTAGCATGTGGTGTAGGCTCTCACCTACTATCTTAGAGGAGCAGTGGTGATTGATGTATGCACAGGCTTCTGGTAGCAGCAGGGGGTCACACTCTGATGAAGGCATGGGGCTAACAACCTTCCTCTGAGTGTCTAGAGTCTTTCCTTCTAGTGTCTTGCCTTCTTTCACTGAAGTTTCAGTGTCCTAAATGCCATGGCCAGCCCCACTGCAGACACGCCACAGGGTCGGGGTACTGCACTTTGCTAGCCCGCTTTTGCTGAAGCAGCCATGTCCCCCAAAACTACCATCAGCCCCACACAGTTGTGCCAAGGAATCAGGGCCGAGGCACAGTTGCAGGCTCAGCAATTCCTTGTGGCTTCTGGACCATCTCTTTCTCCCTTGTCATTCAGTCCAATTTCTTAACTTTGCCTTTGATGCTCAGGGTTCCTAGCTTATCATATATATAATCAGTTCACTTGTTTTTTAGGGCCTTCGCTGTAAGGATGATCACCAGAAGTGTTGGACTACTCCACTGTCTGGGCCTCGCCTCCTCTGAGAGTTTTTTTAATCATTAATGATTGTTGCATTTTCTGAAATGCTTTTTAAGCATCAATTAAAATGAACATTTGACTTTTATTCTTTAGTGTGTTAACATTTTGAATTACATTGATTTTCAAGGATTGAACAAGCCTTTTACCTCTGGAGTAGATTTCACTTGATCATCATGTATAATTCTTTTATTTTTATTGTTATTTACATTTGCTATTTTGTTAAATCTTTTTACATCTAATATTCATGAAGAATCTTGGTTTATAATCTTTTTTTTACTGACATAGTCTCATTCTAGTGTCAAGGCAATCAATCTTCATGGAATAAGTTAGGAAGCACACATTCTCTTCTATATTCTGGAAGATATTGGGTAAAATTGGTGTTCATTCTTTAAATTTGTGGTAGAATTCGTAATTGAAACAATCTAGGTCTGAAAATTGTTTTCTCTAGGGAGTAGTTAAATTTTGAATTCAATGTCCTTAATATTTTTTTTTTGTTGTTGTTGTCATTTGCTGCTGTCATTGAGTCAGCTACAACTCATGGCGACCTTGGGTGACTTGTAGTAAACTGAGTTTTTTGAGAAATTAGTCCATTTTGTCTGTTTAATTTATGTGTATATAGTTGTTTGTTGTTGTTAGATGCCATTGAGTCAATTCCAACTCATAGCAATCCTATGTACAACAGAACAAAATATTGCCTGATTCTGCACCATCCTCACAATTGTTATTATGCTTGAAACCATTTTTGCAGCCACCGTGTCAATCCATCTCCTTGAGGGTCTTCCTCATTTTTGCTGACCCTCTACTTTACCAAGCATGATGTCCTTCTCCAAGGACTAGTCTCTCCTGACAACATGTCCAAAGTATGTGAGATGAAATCTCACCATCCTTCCTTCCAAGGAGCATTCTGGTTGTACTTCTTCCAAGATAGATTTGTTCATTCTTTTCGCAGTCCATGGTATATTCAATATTCTTCACCGACACCACGATTCAAAGATGTCAAGTCTCCTTCGGCCTTCCTTATTCACTATTTAGCTTTCACTTGCATATGAGGTGATGAAACACCTACAGCTTGGGTCAAGCTCACCTTAGTCCTCAAGGTGACGTCTTTGCTTTTCAACAATTTAAAGAGATCTCTTGCAGCAGATTTGCCCAATGCAATGTGCCTTTTGATTTCTTGACTACTGCTTCTTTGGGTGTTGACTGTGGATTGAAGTAAAATGAAATTCTTGACAACCTCAATGTTTTCTCTGTTTATCATGATGTTGCTTATTGGTCCAGTTGTAAGGATTTTTCTTTATGCTGTTTTCTTTAAGTTGAAGTGTAATCCATACTGAAGGCTGTGGTCTCTGATCTTCATCAGTACATGCTTCAAGTCCTCTCACTTTCAGCAAGCAAGTTTGTGTTATCTGAATAACACAGGTTGTTAATGAGTCTTCCTCCAATCCTAATACCCCTGTTCTTTTCCATACAGTCCAGCTTCTTGGTTTGCTCAGCACACAGATTGCATAACTATGGTGAAAGAATACAACCCTGATGCACACCTTCGCTGACTTTAAAACATGCAGTATCCCCTTGTTCTTTTTGAACAACTGCCTCTTGACCCATGTACAGATTCCTCATGAACACATTTAAGTGTTCTGGAATTTCCATTCTCTGCAATGTTATCCATAATTTGTTATGATCCACACAGTAGAATGCCTTAGCATGGTCAATAAAATACAGGTAAACATCTTTCTGTTATTCTCTGCTTTCAGCCAGGATCTATCTGACATCAGCAATAATATTCCTGGCTCTGTGTCCTCTTCTGAACAAACCACACCCCACCCCCAGCCTCTGAGCCTTAACGTTTGTTAAGCCCCCCCCCCCAAAAAAACCATTGTCTTTGAGTTGAGTCAGACTCATAGCGACCCTGTAGGGTAGAGTAGAACTGCCCCACAGAGATTCCAAGGAACGCATGGTGGATTCGAACTGCCGCTCTTTTTGTTACAGCTGTAGCACTTAACCACTACGCCACCAGGGTTCCCTGACATTTGTTAGTAGGTTAAAACACAAACAGACAAAAAAACATTGAGTTGGTGTAGGCTCATAACAACCCTATAAGACAGAGGCGAACTGCCCCATAAGGTTTCCAAGCAGTAGCTGATAGATTCAAACTGCCAATCTTTTGATTAGCAGCCAAACAATTAACCAGGGCCCCTTGTTAGTAGGTTAACCAGATACAATTCCAAATTAGGCAGCAAAGTGTCTGACCCCACCCCAAGGGTGCTAATGCCTTTGGAGCATCTTGTGTATTCCGGCTATAACCTAAACGATGTGATATTCATGGAAGAATCACTATTAATGATTGATACCCTTTTTCTAATGGATTTCTAGCTATTTAGGAATCTGTGACAACCTGTGAGTACATCACAGAGGGTGTGAATGCATCACAGAGGATGGTAACAGTTTCTGTGGCTTGTTCCTCTTGACCACTTGAGCAAATAAGTGAGAATAGTCTTAAGCAGACAGAGATATAGTCCCTGAATTACATTTTCCATTCTTCCAAGGGAAAACAAACAAAAAACAGGAAACTTGAGGTCTTTCTCCTGCCACCTGGAGAAAGTACCAGTTTGGCAGGTGGACACAAATTCACTGCAATGGGACCATCCACAAAAATATGCATTGCAGAAGTGATTTCAGTATTGGTAGTTGCTTCAGGGGCTGCAGTCAAGGTTGCAGTGACGGAGCAAGGAAGTATTGGTGTTTGGGTCATGGCCCAGAAGCTGCTGGAGCTCTCCCTTTCCACTCATTCCACTCCAATGCCTCAAGTCTTAGCACCAGTTGGACATTGCTGCCCTGTCCATGGTGAGATGCAAGTAGCAAGCAGAAAAAGTTCAAGAAGTATGCTAGATTCTTGCCTGCTCTGTGTATGTGTAGGGGCGGGAGTAACACTCAGCCAGGCCTGTCAAGCTAGAACTATAAGCAGAATAGTACAGTCGGTAGGAGCACAGACCCTGGAATCCCATTCCCTGTGTTTAACTCCACCTCTGCTGTATGATCTTTGACAGGTTACCTAAATTATGAGCTTTAGTTTTCTCATCTGTAAATTGTAGATTATGATAGGACCTATATCATAGAGTTGTTGCAAGGATTAAATGAGTCACAATAGAAAAAGCACAAACAATAATATGCCTGGACATGTTTCGGCAGTTGAAAGTGGTAGCTTTTATTACTGTGGCATTAAGCTGCTTGGCTTCTTGATTCAGGGACCTAAGGTAATAGAGAAGTTTCTTTGGAAATTAGCCTACTCATGTCATTTCTTCCTGTTCTAGGTTGTGTTTTCCAGGAGCCTATGACTCATTCTGGACTCCCCCTTTTTCTCTGTCTGCTCAAATTCCTCACCTTCCCAGTCACATATCCTGCTAATGTTATTTCCTGTCTTTTTCGCCTTTCCATGCCTTTTGCCACTGCTATGTTTAAGACTTCATTGTTGGTTATTTGAATTATCACTGCACTTTCTTTCTCTAACCTTGTCCCCTCCAAATCCATCATGCACCGAACTGCAATTCTGAGCAAAACGCTCCCCTTTTAAATCTTTTCCACTGGATTCCCACCAGCTCTGTGATACAGCCCAAACTTCTTCACCTGCACACAAAGTTTTTCCCATCTCCTTCTAGCCCCACTCCCCTGATTGCATACTTTGTGCCCCAGCATTCTCAGCTGCTTGTAGCTACTTGTAGCTACCTGGATATTACTTGCATCAATAATTTTATCAAAAGTTAGCAGCAATGACAAAATTAATTGAGTGTGTATGCATATTGTGTGTTCGTAAGCAGGAATTAAAGATACTTTCTTTTTTTTTAAAATTAAGTATGGGTAAAAAGACTAAATGAAGCATTGCCCTCTCAGGAAGAGCTCTCAGATTTCAATCTCCCAGCTGGTCCCTGACTTACTATGGGGTTCTGGTACAACCCCTCCATCATAGGTCAGTTCTAATGTAAGTCAAATACCTCATTTTATTTTTGTTTTTTTTTAGTTTTCATTATTATTGCATTTTATTATCAGTATCTTTATAAATCCAATCTTTATTTATCTTTGGGTTGGAAATGTTACATATAAACTTACAGACACATTTTAATACATACAAACATGCACTAAAAAAATAAAAATAAAATTTACTCCAAACATGAAGAAGAGTTAGATGATGGCATTTCTTCGGTTGCGATAATAACGTCACTTGTGGGAAGTTCTGGATCGTCTGGATTATCCCTGGGAGTGGCGTAGCATTTATAGTTAGAAAATTAGTGAGAGCTGTCTGTATGGTTCTTTTCCTTTTTCTTCACATGTTTTGTGGTAACTTCTCACTGCTTCTCACATCTGCCTATTGACTTTAGCAAAGCAATCAGTATTTGGATTCATGTTTCCAAGCAACTGAAGCCCCTGATTTATTTTAGAAAAAACTCAAGGTAATCCTCTCATTGAAAATATTTTTGACAATTTCTCTCCTTGTTCTTCCTCGTTATTTCTTTCTTCTTCAGCATTTCTTTCCTCTTTAAAATCCATTAATTCCTGATCTGTTAATTCCCCTTCATGATCTATAAGCTGTTCCACATCAATGATATAAGCATTTTGCTATACAGACGATTTTTCAACCGATCTCTTCCATTGTATTATCCTAATCAAATCCTTGGAGCATGTTCACATAACTCAGCATTTTTTTTTTCTATATCTCTTTCATGCATTTTCCCATAACTTCCTCCCACAAAAATGCAATGTTCCATATACAGATACACTAAGAGTGCAGTTGGTCATAACTCAAATAGGTCATAAGTACTTAAACTGTTACATTATTATTATCTGCTTATGCTAGATTGAGTAAGTCGAGGGTGTGGACTCTCTCATACTCCATAGAAGGTTATAGAGTAGATCTCTAACTAAGACTGCATAAATAAATGAAACTAAAATGACTAAAACCAAAATAAACTTAGCATATCACCCCATTGACAATAAACACATTCCTCTTTCCTTATTTTCTATTTTATTTTCCCAACTCAGAAAAAGGAAAGTTATGTTTAGTTTGTGTTTTGTTCTTACTAGCAGGGCTGCTTATCTTCTGATTGCCCACAAATAAGCTATTTGTCTTTAGCATATGAAAGGTTTTTCTTATTTGGCCAATGTGTAGAATGAAAATGGCATGCATGCTTGGCAACCAAAAAAAAAAAAAAAACCCATTGTCTTCCAGTCAATTCTGACTCATAATGCCTCTATAGCATAGATTAGAACTGTGTCATATGGTTTCCAAGGAGCGACTGGTAGATTCAAACTGCCAACCTTTTGGTTAACTGCCAACAGCTTAAGAGCTGCACTACCAGGTTTCCACATTTAGTAAAGGAAGAGAATATTCTGGATTGAATTTTAAATGCTGAAGGCTTAGGGAGATATCCCGGTATAAATCATAAGAAGAGATTCAACTTCATTAGTAATTAGAAAAATGAAAATTTAAACAAACAATAATAGTTTGACAAAAATAGAAAGCTGGATACTCCCAAGTGTTGGCAAGGGTCTGGGCCTATGAGAACCCACATGAATGGCTGGTGGTCACTAAGTCTGGAACAGCCATCCAGGGGTATACTTGGGCTCTATACTTTACCCAAAGTAAATAACATATGCTCACCGTGAACCTGCAGTTCTGCTCCTGGATATACATCTTTCTCACATGAGTCTATTAGTGAACATTGATACGTAGTTTAATGCAGCTTTGTTTTTGATGGCAGAGATTTTGATGGCATCTGAGGGTCCATGTGGAGGGCATCCACAATAGAATACCAAGACATAGCAATGAAGTACAAGCACAGACGACAGTGTGGGTACACACCAAACTCAGAGTACTAAGTGACCCATGCAATAAGCAGAATAAGATCTATAGCCCAATGTCATGTACGTGCCTCCCTGTGCCTGTCTCCTCATCTGTGCAGTTTGGGTAACAACAGTGCCTATCTCACAGGCGTGTTGTGAGAACTAAATGAGTCAATGCATGTACAGCAACTGTGGCTTAGCTTCTTCAGCTATAAACTATGGATAATAATGCTTCATTGTAATGTTGCTGTGAGGATTAAATAAAATATGCCTAACATGACCAGCACACAGTAGGTAATGTTAAGTATCAGTTGCTTCCTTTCTTTCCTTCTCTTTAATCTTCAAAAGACAGAGCTTTGATCCTTTCAGGTGATTAAGTAAAAAAGGAGCTACTGAGAAAAAAATACAATAAAACAACATTCCAAAGCTTGGCTTCCTAGAGTTGAGTTCTTTCACTATTGAACTGCCACAAGGCATCTCTTAGAAATTGTATTAGATCTGCCAGGACCATTACTTCTTTAATGGCATTTACGACAATTTGTAACACAGAAGTTCTATAGGCTTACTGGTTGGTCAACTCAGCGTAATCGCCATTGTGCTTGTTTACTGCAAACCCCATATTATTCCTTTTAATGAGTCTTGGCGATAAAACAACACCCAGTGTTTCATTTCTTCATGCGATTTTGGGCAGTGCACTTTTGAAGTTTGAAATATGGAAAGCAGCTTTTTTCAAGAGGAAATATCACAGAGAATAAAGACACTATTAGTGCGAGGGAAAAAAATCATCCAATGCCCAAGGCTCTGAAAGCTCTGAAGCCAGACCTTGCAGGCCTCCCCACGGCTTGCACGGTGCCCCACTCAGACAAGGCATAACGGCCAACATAAAGCATGAGCAAGTCCAAGAACCACTTAAACATTTCAAAATTGCCAGCCAATAAAATGGCAGAGAACCTGTGCATACATACGCAGGACATAAAGATAAAAATATAACTAGCACTGGAGTCGGGGCTTGGTGAGTGGGGTGGGAGACTCAAGGCAAAACACCAGTCACCAGCAGCAAAATGGAAGAGAAAAGTTCTCTGTGGTCATTCTAATTTCCATGAAATCAAGGCGATAGTGGTAAGGGTACCAGCTCAGTCTTTCAGGGTTTTATCGGTTGCTATTTGCACTGTTTTGTTTGTTTTCTATCTTCTGTAATTATGAAGCCAACATCCAGTAAAATAGAAAACATGAAAAACACTCAGCGAAGTACTTGGCTCATATTAGTTGACAAAATAAATACTAATGGATTACTTCCTTCCTGCTCTGTTCATCCCTTTGTTGTTGTCATTAGTTGCTGTCACCCCCGGCCTGCGTCATCCCCTTGATTGATTGTGGATCGGACAGTTGTGATCCCTATGGTTTTCATCATCTGATTATTACAAGTAGCTAGCCAGGCCTGTTTTCCTAGTTCAACTCAGCCTGAAGCTCCACTGAAACCTGTTCCTCATCACTGCGACACAAGCGTCCACTGACAGTCAGGTGGTGGCTGCAACTCAGGCGCATAGGCTGGAAAAGAACTAGGGTGTCTTGCATGGAAGGAGATAATTCCACCACAGAAACACCGCTGCCCCCACCTGTTCATCCTTAGTGTTAGAGAATTTACAGATACTACCACCACCATTTCCCTTAAATATTTGGTGTTTTTTTTTTTTTAAATTAAGATTTTTCTTTATATGTAGCTAAAATACAGTTCTTGCCCTCCCCCATTGGTCCTATTTATAACAGTTAAGTTCGCATGATGGCCTTTAAGGAATTTCCAGTGGAAAGCCATATACTTGTATTAACCTATCTTTTGGCTAAACATGCTTATTCTCTGTGATATGTCAAGCTTCCTCACCTTTCTGGCCACATTCCCCTCACTTTTCCAGGCAGTTCAGATTTTCTTAAAAGACTCATGCTCAGAATGAAATGAAGTTTTTTTTTTTTTTCTTAATGTTTTTATTATATTTATTGTACTTTAGATGAAGGTTTACAGAACAAACTAGTATCTCATTAAACAGTTAGTACACATTTTTTTTATGACATTGGTTAACAACCACACAACATGTCAACACTCTCCCTTCTCAACCTTAGGTTCCCTATTACCAGCTTTCCTGTCCCCTCCTGCCTTCTAGTCCTTGCCCTGGGGCTGGTGCGCCCCTTTAGTCTCATTTGTTTTATGTGCCTGTCCAATCTTTGGCTGAACATCAGGAGTGACTTCATTACTGAGCTGATAATGTGTCTAGGGCCATATTCTCAGTGTTTCTCCAGTCTCTGTCAGGCCAGGAAGTCTGGTCTTTCTTTTTGAGTTAGAATGTTGTTCTACATTTTTCTCTAACTCTGTCCAGGACACACTACTGTGACCCTGTCAGAGCAGTCAGAGGCGGTAGCCGGGCACCATCTAGTTGTACTGGGCTCGGTCTGATGGAGACCACGGTAGATGCGGTCCATTAGTTCTTCGGAATAATCTTTCCCTTATGTCTTTGGTTTTCTTTATTCTTCCTTACTCCTGAAGGGGTGAGACCAGTGGAGTATACTAGATGGCCACTCACAGGCTTTTAAGACTCCAGATGCCACTCACCACAGTAGAGTGTAGAAATGTAGAACATTTTCTTTATAAACTATGTTATGCCAATTGAGCTAGATGTTCCCCGAGACCACGGTCCCTACAGCCCTCAGCTCAACAATTCGGTCCCTCAGGAAGTTTGGATGCATCTATGGAGCATCTGTGACCTTGCCTTGTACAAGCTGTACTGGCTTCCCCAGTGTTGTGTACTGTCTTACCCTTCATCAAAGTTACCACTTATCTGTTGTCTATTTAGTGTTTTTCCATCCCCACCTCTCCCTATTCTTGTAACCATCAAAGATGTTAAACATCAAAGATGTTAAACCTTTTCATGAGTATTTACAGTAGTGTTCTCATACAATATTTGCACTTTTGTGATTGACTTATTTTTCTCAGCATAATGCCCTCCATATTCACCCATGTTAACAGATGCTTCACAGATTCATCATTGTTCTTTATCTTTGCGTAACACTCCATTGTGTGTATGTACCAAGGTTTGATTATCCATTCTTCTGTTGATGGGCTTCTAGATTGTTTACATTTTTTTGATATTGTAAACAATGCTACAGTGAACATGGGTGTGCATATGTCTATTCCTGTGATGACTCTTATTTCTCTAAGATATATTCCATTACTAGGAGTGGGATTGCTGGATCATATGGTGTTTCAATTTCTAGCTTTCTAAGGATGTGCCATATCATCTTCCAAAATGGTTGTATCATAAGAGTTCCCATCTCCTCACAGTGCATAACAGTTCCCATCTCCTCACAGCCTCTCCAACATTTGTTATTTCCTGTTTTGTGACTTGTGCCAGTAATGCCAGGGTGAGATGTTACCTCATTGTCGTTTTGATTTCCATTTCTCTAATGGCTATTGAGCACGAGCATTTCCTCATGTGTCTGTTGACCACTTCTTTGGTGAAGACTCTGTTTATTTCTTTTGCCCATTTTTTAACTGGATTATTTGTCTTTTTGTTGTAGAGGTATTGGATTTTCTTGTAGATATTAGAGATTAGATTTTTGTCTGATTTGTAACAGACAAAAATTTTTTCCCAACTTGCAGGTTTTCTTTTTACTCTTTCGGTGAAGTCTTTTGGTGAATTCTTTTAATGGCTATAAGTGATTAATTTTTAGAATAGCTCAGTTACCTAGCTTATCTTCTGGAGTTTGCATATTGTTGATTGTGATTTATATCCTGTTAATGCCACGTATTAGGGCCTCTAGTATTGATCCTATTTTTTCTTCTATGAACTTCATAGTTTTTGGCTTTGTATTTAGGTCTTTGATCCATTTTGAATTACTTTTTGTACATGGTGTGGGGTATGGGTCCTGTTTCATTTTTTTTTTTTTTGCAGATAGACATCCAGTTCTGCCAGCATCATTTGTTAAAAAAGACTGTCTTTTCCCCATTTGATGGGCTTGGGGCCCTTGTCGAAGATCAGATGACCATAACTGGATGGATGCTCAGTTCTGCTCCTTTGGTAAACATATCTATCCTTGTACCAGTACCAGGCTGTTTTGACCATAGCTGTATAGTAGGTTCTGAGGTCAGGTAGTGCGAGTCCTCCCACTTGATTCTTCTTCTTCAATAGTACTTTACTTATCCAGGACTTCGTCCCTCTCCATATAAAGTTAATGAAAGGTTTTCCATCTCTTTAAAGAATGTTGTTGGTATTTGGATCAGTATTGCATTGTAAATCAAAACTATCATTTTCACAATGTTGAGTCTATCTATCCATGAGCATGGTATTTTTTCCCATTTATATAGATCTCTTTTGGTTTCTTGCAATAGTGTTTTGTAGTTTTCTTTGTATAGGTCTTTTACATCCCTAGTTAGATTTATGGCACCTAACAACAACAACAACTGTTAGATTTATTCCCAAGTATTTCATTTTTTTAGGGGCTATTATAAATGACATTGTTTTCCTGATTTCCTTTTCATTGTCCTCTCTGTTGGTGTATAGGAATCCCACTGATTTTTGTATGTTTACCTTGTATCCTGTGACTGCTGAATCTATTAGTTCCAGTAGCTATCTCATGGAGCCTTTTGGATTTTCTATTTATGGTACAATATCATCTGCAAATAGGGACAGATTAGCTTCTTCATTTCCAACTTGGGTGCCCTTTATTTCTTTTTCTTGCCTTATTGTTCTAGCTAGGACTTCCAGTACAATGTTAAATAGGAGTGGTGATTAAGGACATCCTTGTCTTGTTCCTGTTCTCAAGTGGGATGTTTTCAGCCTCTTTCCATTATGAATGATGCTGGCTGTTGGTTTTCCATAGATGCCTTTTATTATGTTGAGAAATTTCCCTTCTATACCTATTTTATTGAGAGTTTTTATCAGGAATGGGTGTTGGACTTTGTAAAATGCCTTTTCTGCATTGATTGAGATGATCACATGGTTCTTTTCTTTCCTTTTATTTATATGGTGGTTTACAATGATTGATTTTCTAATGTTGAACCATCCTTGCATACCTGGTATGAATCCTACTTGGTTGTAGTGTATTATTTTTTGGTATGATGCTGAATTCCATTGGCTAGAATTTTGTTGAGAATTTTTGCATCTATATTCATGAGAGATATTGTCTGTAATCTTCTTTTTTGTGGTGTCTTTGCCCGGTTTTGATATCAGGGTTATGCTGGCTTCATAGAATGAATTCAGAAGTATCACTTCCTTTTCTATGTTCTGAAATAGTCTGAGTGCTACTGGCATAAGCTCTTTGAATGTTTGGAAGTATTCTCCAGTGAAGCCATCCAGGCCAGTGCTTTTTTTCTTTTGTGGGAATTTTTTTTTTTTTTTACCTTTTCAATCTCTTGTTACGGGTCTGTTCAGATTTTCAACATAATTTTGTGTTAGTTTGGTGAGGTACTGTGTTTCTAGAAATTTGTCCATTTCCTCTAGGTTTTCCAATTTGTCAAAGTATAGTTTTTCATAATACTATATTATGATCATTTTTATTTCAACTGGTTCTGTTGTAATATGCCACATTTCCTTTCTTATTTGAGTTATTTGTATCCTCTCATGTTTTTCTTTTGTCAATTTGGCCAGTGGTTTGTCGATTTTGTTGATCCTTTTAAAGGGCCAACTTTTGTTTTTGTTGATTCTATTGTTTTTCTATTTCATTTATTTCTGCTCTGATCTTTATTATTTCCTTTCTTCTGGTGGCTGTGGGCTTCTTTTGCTGTTCTCTTTTTATTTGTTCAAGTTGTGTAGCTAATGTTTTGATTTTGTCCTTTCTTATTTTTTGATGTGTGCATCTATAGCTAAAAATCAACCTCTGAAGACTGCCTTTACTATGTCCCAAAGGTTTTAGTATGAAGTGCTTTCATTCTCTTTTGATTCCAGGAATTTTCGATTCCATCTTTGATTTCTGCTGTTACCCAATGGTTTTTATGTTATTTAGTTCCCATGTAATTGCTTTTTTCCCTTGCTCTTCCTGTTGTTAATTTCTACTTTGATGGTGTTGTGGTCAGAAAAGATACTTTGTATTATTTCAATGTTTTGGATTTTGTTAAGGGTTGCTCTGTAGCCCAAATGTGTTCTATTCTGGAGAATGTTCCATGTTCATTTTAAAAGAATGTGTTGTTGCAGCTGTTGGGTGGAGTGTTCCAAATATGTCTGTGAGGTCAAGATGGCTGATTGTGCTCATCAGCTCTTCTGTATCTTTTTGAGTTTGTGTCTAGATGTTTTTTCCTTTACCAACAGTGATGTGTTGAAGTCTCCTACTATTATTGTGGAACTGCCAGTTTCTCTTTTCAGTGCTGTTAGAGTTTGTTTTATGTATTTTGGAACCCTGTCATTGGGTGCATAGGTGTTTACTATGGTTAAGTCTTCAAGATGCATCATCCTTTTAATCATTATATAGTGCCCTTTGTCTTTTATTTTAAAGTTTATTTTATCTGAGATCAGTGTTGCCACTCCTGCCCTTTTTTCATAGCTGTTTGCTTGATATATATTTTTTCCATTCATTGATTTTTAATACATTTATGTCTTTGTTTCTAAGGTGTGCCTCTTGTAGACACCATATTGATGAATTCTGTTTTTTTTTTTTTTTAATCCATTCTGACACTGTGTCTCTTTACAGGTGCATTCAGGCCATTTAAATTCAGTATAATTTTTAATAGGTTTGAGTATATTGCAATCTTTTTGTAGTGCTTTTTTTTTTTTGTGGTGCTGGCATTTTATTTGTTCCTCTTAGTCTCCTGCACTGAATTCCTTTTGTCTGTGGACATCTTTTGTTTTTGTAGATTTTGTTTTTTTTCAAGGCTTTATTTTTTCTTCTTTATTTTGATGAGTAGGTTTGTTAATTTTCTTTGTGGTTACCTTGAAATTTACCCTTATCTTCCTAGGTTTGAACCAGTCTTTTATTACTTGGTATCACCTTGCCTTCTCCCTTAGAAAGTTCTATACCTACACCATTTATTCCCTCTTTTATTGTTCAGACACAGTTGTCATTTACAGATGAACCTCTCTGGTTCCCTGTTATATTTCTTTTGGTTTCAGATACTCCTTGAGAGTTAATTTCTGAGATTGATATCTGACTGGCACTATCTTGTGTCCTAGATTCAGGCTGTGGTCTGATGTTGTTTGTTCTCAGAGTGAAGGACTGCCTTTAATAATTCTTGTAAATTTGGTTTGGTTTTTACATATTCCCTTAATTTCTGTTTATTTGGGAAATGTCCTAGTATCACCATCATGTTTGCATCTGGGTTTTGCAGGGTTTATTATTCTTGGTTGATTATTTTTTTTCTTTCAAGGTTTTATATATGTCATCTGATTGCTTCTTGCCCGCATGGTTTCTGTCAAATAATCAGAGATTAATCTCATTGTTTCTCCCATGTATGTGACTCTCTGCTTTTCTCGATCTGCTCTCAGGGTTTCTTCTTTGTCTTTGGTTTTAGCAAGTGTGATTGTGGTATGCCTTGGTGATTTTCTTTTTTTAATAATTTTTATTGAGCTTTAAGTGAACGTTTACCAATCAAGTCAGTCAGTCACATATAAGCTTATATACACCTTACTCCATACTCCCACTTACTCTCCCCCTAATGAGTCAGCCCTTCCAGTCTATCCTTTCTTGACAATTTTGCCAGTTTCTAACCCTCTCTACCCTCCTATCTCCCCTCCAGACAGGAGATGCCAACAGAGTCTCAAGTGTCCACCTGATACAAGTAGCTCACTCTTCATCAGCATCTCTCTCCAACCCGTTGTCCAGTCCCTTCCGTGTCTGATGAGTTGTCTTTGGGAATGGTTCCTCTCCTGGGCCAAGAGAAGGTTTGGGGACCATGACCGCCGGGATTCCTCTAGTCACAGTCAGACCATTAAGTCTGGTCTTTTTATGAGAATTTGGGGTCTGCATCCCACTGTTCTCCTGCTCCCTCAGGGGTTCTCTGTTGTGCTCCCTGCCAGGGCAGTCATCGGTTGTGGCCGGGCACCATCTAGCTCTTCTGGTCTCAGGATGATGTAAGACTCTGGTTCATGTGGCCCTTTCTGTCTCTTGGGCTTATAGTTATCGTGTGACCTTGGTGTTCTTGTTCTTCATTCTCCTTTGATCCAGGTGGGTGGAGACCCACTGATGCATCTAGATGGCCGCTTGTTAGCCTTTAAGACCCCAGATGCCACATTTCAAAGTGGGATGCAGAATGTTTTCATAATAGTATTATTTTGTCAATTGACTTAGAAGTTCCCTTAAGCCATAGTCCCAAAACCCCTGCCCTTCCTCCGCTGACCTTTGAAGCGTTCAGTTTATCCAGGAAAATTCTTTGCTTTTGGTCCAGTCCATTTGAGCTGACCTTCTGTGTATTGAGTATTGTCCTTCCTTTCACCTAAAATAGTTCTTATCTACTAACTAATCAGTAAAAAACCCTCTCCCACCTTCCCTCCCTCCCCTCCTCGTAACCACAAAAGTATGAGTTCTTCTCAGTTTATACTATTTCTCAAGAGCTTATAATAGTGGTCTTTTACAATATTTGTCCTTTTGCATCTGACTAATTTCAATCAGCATAATGCCTTCCAGGTTCATCCATGTTATAAAATGTTTCACAGATTCGTCACTGTTCTTTATTGATGCATAGTATTCCATTGTGTGAATATACCACAATTTATTTACCCATTCATCCGTTGATGGACACCTTGGTTGCTTCCAGCTTTTTGCTATTGTAAACAGAGCTGCAATAAACATGGGTGTGCATATATCTATTCATGTGAAGGCTCTTATTTCTCTAGGGTATATTCCAAGGAGTGGGATTTCTGGGTTGTATGGTAGCTCTATTTCTAACTTTTTAAGAAAATGTCAGATAGCTTTCCAAAGTGGTTGTACATTTTACATTCCCACCAGCAGTGTATAAGAGTTCCAATCTCTCCGCAGCCTCTCCAACATTTATTATTTTGTGTTTTTTGGATTAATGCCAGCCTTGTTGGAGTGAGATGGAATCTCATTGTAGTTTTAATTTGCAATTCTCTAATGGCTAATGATCAAGAGCATTTTCTCATGTATCTGCTAGCTGCCTGAATATCTTCTTTAGTGAGGTGTGTGTTCATATCCTTTGCCCACTTCTTGATTGGGTTGTTTGTCTTTTTGTGGTTGAGTTTTAACAGAATCATATAGATTTTAGAGATCAGGTGCTGGTCAGAGATGTCATAACTGAAAATTCTTTCCCAATCTGTAGGTGGTCTTTTTACTCTTTTGGTGAAGTCTTTAGATGAGCATAGGTGTTTGATTTTTAGGAGCTCCCAGCTATCTGGTTTCTCTTCGTCATTTTTGGTAATAGTTTGTATTCTGTTTATGCCTTGAATTAGGGCTCCTAAGGTTGTCCCTATTTTTTCTTCCATGATCTTTATCGTTTTAGTCTTCATGTTTAGGTCTTTGATCCACTTGGAGTTAGTTTTTGTGCATGGTGTGAGGTATGGGTCCTGTTTCATTTTTTTGCAAATGGATATCCAGTTATGCCAGCACCATTTGTTAAAAAGACTCTTTTCCCCAATTAACTGACACTGGTCCTTTGTCAAATATCAGCTGTTCATATGTGGATGGATTTATATCTGGGTTCTGAATTCCGTTCCATTGGTCTATGTGCCTGTTGTTGTACCAGTACCAGGCTGTTTTGACTACTGTGGCTGTGTAATAGATTCTAAAATCAGGTAGAGTGAGGCCTTCCACTTTCTTCTTCTTTTTCAGTAATGCTTTACTTATCCGAGGCTTCTTTCCCTTCCATATGAAGTTGGTGATTTGTTTCTCCATCACATTAAAAAATGTCATTGGAATTTGGATCGGAAGTGCATTGTATGTACAGATGGCTTTTGGTAGAATAGACATTTTTACTATGTTAAGTCTTCCTATCCATGAGCAAGGTATGTTTTTCCATTTAAGTAGGTCCTTTTTAGTTTCTTGCACTAGTATTTCGTAGTTTTCTTTGTATAGGTCTTTTACATCTTTGGTAAGATTTATTCCTAAGTATTTTATCTTCTTGGGGGCTACTGTGAATGATATGGATTAGGTGATTTCCTCTTCGTTGTTCTTTTTGTTGATGTAGAGGAATCCAAGTGATTTTTGTATGTTATCTTATAACCTGAGAATCTGCCAAACTCTTCTATTAGTTTCAGTAGTTTTCTGGAGGATTCCTTAGGGTTTTCTGTGTAAAAGATCATGTCATCTGCAAATAGAGATAATTTTACTTCCTCCTTGCCAATCCAGATGCCCTTTATTTCTTTGTCTAGCCTAATTGCTCTGGCTAGGACCTCTAGCACAATGTTGAATAAGAGCAGTGATAAAGGGCATCCTTGTCTGGTTCCCGTTCTCAAGAGAAGTGCTTTCAGGCTCTCTCCATTTAGAGCGATGTTGGCTGTTGACTTTGTATAGATGCCCTTTATTATGTTGAGGAATTTTCCTTCAATTCCTATTTTGCTGAGAGTTTTTATCATGAATGGGTGTTGGACTTTGTCAAATGCCTTTTCTGCATCAATTGATAAGATCATGTGGTTTTTGTCTTTTGTTTTGTTTATATGGTGGATTACATTAATGGTTTTTCTAATATTAAACCAGCCTTGCATACCTGGTATAAATCCAACTTGATCGTGGTGGATTATTTTTTTGATGTGTTGTTGAATTCTATTGGCTAGAATTTTGTTGAGGATTTTTGCATCTATGTTCATGAGGGATATAGGTCTGTAATTTTCTTTTTTTGTGGTGTCTTTACCTGGTTTTGGTATCAGGGATATGGTATCAGGGATATGGTGGCTTCATAGAATGAGTTAGGTAGTATTCTGTCATTTTCTAAGCTTTGAAATACCTTCAGTAGTAGTGGTGTTAACTCTTCTCTGAAAGTTTGGTAGAACTCGGCAGTAAAGCCATCCGGGCCAGGGCTTTTTTTTGTTGGGAGTTTTTTGATTACCATTTCAATCTCTTTTTTGTTATGGGTCTATTTAGTTATTCTACTTCTGATTGTGTTAAGTTTAGGTAGGTAGTGTTTTTCTAGGAATTCGTCCATTTCCTCAAGGTTTGCAAATTTGTTAGAGTACAATTTTTCATAATAATCCGATATGATTCTTTTAATTTCAGTTGGGTCTGTTGTGACATTGCCCATCTCGTTTCTTATTCGGGTTATTTGTTTCCTTTTCTGTATTTCTTTAGTCAGTCTGGCCAATGGTTTATTAATTTTGTTAATTTTTTCAAAGAACCAGCTTTTGGCTTTGTTAATTCTTGCAATTTTTTTCCTATTCTCTAATTCATTTAGTTCAGCTCTAATTTTTATTATTTGTTTCCTTCTGGTGCCTGATGGATTCTTTTGTTGCTCACTTTCTATTTGTTCAAGTTGTAGGGACAGTTCTCTGCTTTTGGCTCTTTCTTCTTTTTGCATGTGTGCATTTATCGATATAAATTGACCTCTGAGCACTGCTTTTGCTGTGTCCCAGAGGTTTTGATAGGAAATGTTTTCATTCTCTTTGCATTCTATGAATTTCTTTATTCCCTCCTTAATGTCTTTTATAACCCAGTCTTTTTTGAGCAGGGTATTGTTCAGTTTCCAAGTATTTGATTTCTTTTCCCTAATTTTTCTGTTATTGATTTCCACTTTTATGGCCTTATGGTCTGAGAAGATGCTTTGTAATATTTCGATGTTTTGGATTCTGCAAAGGTTTGTTTTATGACCTAATATGTGGTCTATTCTGGACAATGTTCCATGTGCGCTAGAAAAAAAAGTATACTTTGCAGCAGTTGGGTGGAGAGTTCTGTATAAGTCAATGAGGTCAAGCTGGTTGATTGTAGCAATTAGGTCTTCTGTGTCTCTATTGAGCTTCTTACTGGATGTCCTGTCCTTCTCCGAAAGTGGTGTGTTGAAGTCTCCTACTATAATTGTGGAGGTGTCTATCTCACTTTTCAGTTCTGTTAAAGTTTGTTTTGTGTATCTTGCAGCCCTGTCACTGGGTGCATAAATATTTAATATGTTTATATCTTCCTGGTCAATTGTCCCTTTAATCATTATGTAGTGTCCTTCTTTATCGTTTGTGATGGATTTAAGTTTAAAGTCTATTTTGTCAGAAATTAATATTGCTACTCCTCTTCTTTTTTGCTTATTGTTTGCTTGATATATTTTTTTCCATCCTTGGATTTTTAGTTTGTTTGTGTCTCTAAGTCTAAGGTGTGTCTCTTGTAGGCAGCATATAGACGGATCGTGTTTCTTTATCCAGTCTGAGACTCTCTGTCTCTTTATTGGTGCCTTTAGTCCATTTACATTCAGCGTAATTATAGATAAGTATGTGTTTAGTGCTGTCATTTTGATTCCTTTTTATGTGTGTTGTTGACAATTTCATTTTTCCACTTTCTTTTTTGTGCTGAGATGTTTTTCTATGTAAATTGTGTGCTCCTCATTTTCATAGTATTTGACTTTATGTTTGCTGAGTCGTTATGTTTTTCTTGGTTTTTATTTTGAGTTATGGAGTTGTTATACCTCTTTGTGGTTACCTTAATATTTACCCCATTCTTCCAAGTAAAAACCTAACTTGTATTGTCCTATATCGCCTTGTATCTCTCTCCATATGGCAGTTCTATGCCACCTGTATTTAGTTCCTCTTTTTGATTATTGTGATCTTTTACATGTTGACTTCAATGATTCCCTGTTTTGAGTTTTTTTTTCCTTTCTAAAATTAATATTAATTTGTTTTTGTGATGTCCCTATCTGAGTTGGTATCAGGACGTTCTGTTCTGTGACCTTGTGTTGTGCTGGTATCTGATGTTATTGGTTTTCTGACCAGACAATTTCTTTTAGTATTTCTTGTTGCTTTGGTTTGGTTTTTGCAAATTCTCTAAGCTTGTGTTTATCTGTAAGTATTTTAATTTTGCCTTCATATTTTAGAGAGAGTTTTGCTGGATATATGATCCTTGGCTGGCAGTTTTTCTCCTTCAGTGCTCTATATATGTCATCCCATTGCCTTCTTGACTGCATGGTTTCTGCTGAGTGGTCTGAACTTATTCTTATTGATTCTCCTTTGTAGGAGACCTTTCTTTTATCCCTGGCTGCTTTTAAAATTTTCTGTTTATCTTTGGTTTTGGCAAGTTTGCTGATAATATGCCTTGGTGATTTTCTTTTTGGATCATTCTTAAAGGGGGTTCGATGAGCATCTTGGATAGATATCCTTTCGTCTTTCATGATGTCAGGGAAGTTTTCTGCCAACAGATCTTCATCTATTCTCTCTGTATTTTCTGTTATCCCTCCCTGTTCTGGGACTCCAATCACACACAAATTATTCTTCTTGATAGAGTCCCACATGATTCTTAGGGTTTTTCATTTTTTTTAATTCTTTTATCTGATTTTTTTCAGCTATATTTTTTTTTATATTGGTATCAATTCCCTGATCCTCCAGATCCCCCAACCTGCATTCCAATTGCTCGAGTCTGCTCCTCTGACTTCCTATTGCATTGTCTAATTCTGTAATTTTATTGTTAATCTTCTGGATTTTTGAATGCTGTCTGTCTATGGATTCTTGCAACTTATTAATTTTTCCACTATGTTCTTGAATAATCTTTTTGAGTTCTTCAACTGCTTTATCAGTGTTTTCCTTGGCTTTTTCTGTAGCTTGCCTTATTTCATTTCTGAGGTCATCCCTGATGTCTTGAAGCATTCTGTAAATTAGTTTTTTATATTCTGCATCTGGCAATTCCAGGATTGTATCTTCATTTGGGAAAGATTTTGATTCTTTAGATTGGGGAGTTGTAGAAAGAATCATGGTCTGCTTCTTTATGTGGTTTGATATCAACTGCTGTCTCCGAGCCATCACTAAGACAGTGTAGTGATTTATTCTATATTTGCTCACTGAGTCTTATCTTGTTTTTTTTTTCTTTCAATATATGTAGATGGGCTACTAGATTGTGCTGTCTTGATTGCTGTAGCCCTTGAGTCACTTATGTCCTATTACCAGCTGGTATGGGCTCTTACCAGCTATATAAGCCTAAGAGTCCATTCACTATTCTTGAGTAGAAGCTGATTTGGGGTCATCAAGTGTGTGGTGCAGACTGTCACCTATCCACCTAGAGAAGTAGTGGTGATAGTTTTGTGTATCAGATTCTAGTAGCAGTAGGGGTTCACACTTTGGTGGGTGGGCTCTGCAGCTGTACCTTAGGCCCCCAATGCAAGTACCTCTACAGATTGGTAGGTGTCACCCTCCTTAGGCCCCTAAGGCAGGAGGCTAGGTGGTTTGGGGGAGCTTCAGCCCTCAGTTCACTGTTGTGGGTCAGTGAGGGCTCTGTTGAATATGCAGAGGTATCAGACCTAGGAAACTTGTCTTTCCAGCAATCCACTAAAATAATTACAGTCAGATCCCTATCAGAAATGCCTTTGCATTATAACAGCCACCTTGTTCCCTGTAGGGATGAAAGTCCGAGATTGTGGATCACCTATGCTTGGCTGGAGCTGGTTCTGTGTTTTTAGTCCAATTAGGAAAGGATTTTTAGTCCCTGGGTTTTTTGTAGCTGCTTCTCTCAGGCCAGGACAATGGGTTAGGAAAAGGCAAAAAAAAAAAAAAAAAAGAAGAAGAAAGAAAGAAAAACCACAGAGCAGTTTACTATCTGGCTCAGGAAATTTCAATGTTAATGAAGCCACCTGGGAAGGGGAGGGGAGGGTTCAGACAAATAGGAGAGAGTAGCACCCCAGTATATAGACAAAGTTACTTATCTTGCTTGGGATGACTGTTTTATCTGAGATTCCCAAGCGGCGCGACGCCTGTGTGCGCTGGCTGGGTAGATTGCCCCCGAGGGTCAGGCCCACGTCCCATGCTTGCACTGTCTCAGAAGCAGCGATTAGCTCCTCCGCTCCCAGTCCAAAACCCAGTGCCAAGGTTCCCCAGCTGGGACGCCACACTCCCGGCTCCAAAACCAGTCGCTGCCTCCCGGTGACTTCTCCTCTTGTCAGCCTCGTCGCTGCGCTGCCTGTGTGCACTGGCTGAGCTGGCTGCGCCCGTGTTTGTGCTGTCTCAGGATGCTATGCTCAGCTCCCCTGCGCCCAGTCCAAAGCCTGGCACCAAGGTTACCTGACTGGGATGCTGGCTCCAGGCTCTGAAAACAGTCGCTGCTTCCCCGTTGTTGTTCGTTCTCAGTCTCTGTCACTCAGGTCAACTCTTTAGATCTATGTTTGATGGTCAGGGTTCGTAGATTGTCATGTATGTGATCGACTCACTTGTTTTTCCGAGTCTTTGTTGCAAGAGGGATCCGAGGTAGCTTCTACCTAGTCAGCTATCTTGGCCCCGCCTCTTGGTGATTTTCTTTTGAGGTCTATCCTATAAGGGGTTTTTTGAACTTCTTGGATGTCAGCTTTTCATCTTTCATGATATTAGGGAAGTTTTCTGTCAGCAATTCTCCAAAGACCCTCTCTCTGTTTTCCATTTTGTCCCTGTGTTCTGGAACTCCAATCACTGACATATTTTGCTTTTGATGGTATCCCACATAATTCTCAGGGTTTCTTCATTCCTTTTTCTGATTTTTCCTCAAATGAAGTTGTGTTGAAGTTTTTGCCTTCAATTTCACTGATCCTGTTGTCCATCATTTCAAACCTCCTTCTCAGCCCTTCTCTGACACTACCTCTTCCTGAAATCTGGTTGTTTATCTGCTGGATTTCTAATTGTTGTTTTTGTATGATTTCTAGTTGTGACTTTACTTTGGCTTTTTTGTTCCTGTATTATTTTCCTGGATTCTTCTGTTTTTTTTTTTTTGTCTGTACTTTCCATGAATTTGTCTGCCTTTTCCATGAATTTGTCTATTTTTTCCTCATTTTTGTCTGCTTTTTGCCTCCTCTTGGCTAGCTTGGAATATCAGAGATTTCCATTCCCTGTCGGGTAGTTCTAGTGTCTTTCTTCTACTGGAAAATAATCTGTTATTTTATTTTGGACACCTACGGGAACCTTCCTCTCCTTTTTTTTTTTTTTTTTATATGTCTTGATATTGTCTGCTGTCTTTGGGACATTCAGTAGTTATTTTCTTGAAACAAAGTGTGTTAAGAGTGATCTAGAGCAGCGATTCTCAGCTTTAAAGTGCATTCGAATCACTTGGAGTTCTTGTTACAATGCACTTCTGTGATGTCAAAGCTGCTTGTTAGTCAACAACTATTTGAGTATCAAGGTTCTAGGTATACAGAGACAAACATGTTATCAATCCCCTTACTCAAACCCTATAAACTGTCAATGCAGTGGCAGACACAGATGTGTGCATGTGTGTTGGTGCATGAGAAGAACCCCTTCACCTCTCCTAGATTCTGTAAAGGTGACAGATTTTCAAGTATCCGTTCATTTTATTTTAGCCATGTATGCTGTTCTCAGGAACATAAACCTTACTGCTCACATACATCTCATCAACCTTTATATTTTAGGGCAATTCTTGCACCTATCTTTGCAGGTAGCTGTTGTTACCTACATAACTGTTTCATTTTCCACTGGTGTCAATTAGCATTGGAATTTCAAAACTGAACTGGCCTACCGTATCTAAGGAATGGCAGCATTATACATTCAGGTGCCCTAGAAAGAAACTTGCAAGTTACTCAGTATTTCCCTCTGTATCTTTCCCTTAGTCAATGGATATAATGCCAAGGCCTTATGATGTTGCCTCCTAAGTACTTTGCAGTACTCCACACTCTGCAGACCTCAGCTTAAGCATTGCTTTCTCTAGGAAGCCTCCCCCTCATTCCTCATCAACCACATCCACAACCACATCTACAGCTGACCACTTAGCTCCTGCTCACTGCTCTCTTAGCAGCCTGTGCTTCTCCTGCTTTAATCTTACTGTATTTTTGTAAGAAATTTATATTTTTATATTTTCCACTATTACTCCTAAGCCCAGCAGTAAGCCAAGCACAGAAAAAAAGGCCTAATAAGAAGCTGTTGAATATTTAATAGTTATTGAAATAATCTGTATTTGGCACTGTTTGTCTGTTTCTAGGTGAATTACTTTGACATTCATTCGGAATGAAGCCTTACTTTCGTCGCTTATCGCAATAACTTTATTGCGATTATGAATGCTTTTCATATAGGTGGAGATCATTAAAAATGAATTTTCTTATTTTCACTGTGAAGTGGAGCTCAACCTGAATAGTTTTAACTCACATAAAAAATCTTTCACTTACTCTTATTGATAACAATAAAGTAACAGTTATCACAACTCTGCATGTTCTAGATTTTAAAAAGATTCACAGAAGCCCAGGTTTTACTGTTGCCTGGAGGATGGTCACGTGGGTTTCTTAAAACCCTTTACCTTTGCTGTAGCAAAAATATTGTGCCAAATTCTGGCATTAACTGTACATGGAGATTGTGAGCCAGGCGTAGAGTGATCAACCTTCCCACTTTGCCCAAGACCGAGGGGCTTCCCAGGATGTGGGAATTTCAGAGCTAAAACTAAGACAGTCTAAGGCAAACTAGGACAGTTGATTACAATAACCAGTGTTTACTAGACCTGGAATCTAGCATTTTCTTTTAAAGCCCACCTAGTTCCAAAGGCCACGCTGGCTAAGCCTGTTAAAGAAAGTCGCTAAAGGCTACTGTATGCTGGAGATGGGTACATATATCTAGGATAGCTGCTTTCTAGATACAGAGGGGAGACAGCATAGCAAGCTTTCCTGATAAATACGGCAGTCTAGATCTTCTAACTGACTGAGAATGCGTTACATTTTATTGGGCTCGTTGCCATCCAGGGACAGCCTTAGTGGAAAGACACTTTTTGCTTTTTAGCTGAATATTTATTTTTCTATTGTTTGTAAAGAACCAGATTCTATCCTTTTCTGTAATATCAGCCATGACAGCCATTTGATAGTAATAATTTAACCATCTGCAATTGCAATCACTTAGTAAACTGCAAAAAATAAACCATAAAATGAAATGCAAATTGAATGAATTCAGAAGCATGCATTTCTCTAATTAATATTGCTTCCTTAGGGAATTATAAGTTCCATTTGGCAACATTCTTTTTACTGAAATCATCTCTGGAAATACGATTAAAGACCTGAGCATTACATTTTTAGAAAGAATTAACATGATTTCTTCAAAATTGTCTCAAGTTAAAGTCTGTAATTTAGAAAACAGGGCTCTTTTAAGAGTCGAAGTTTAGGTACAGACTCTATTCTCAAAAAGACAAGGGAAATATTAATGGTTTCCTAAAGCGAAATGGAAAGGGCAGTGGTGGTTCAATGGTAGAATTCATGCCTTCCATGTGGGTGACACAGGTTGATTTCTGGCCAGTGCAACTCATAGGCAATCAGAACCCATCTTACTGGAAACTTGAATGTTTCTAAGATGCTGAACAGATATCAACAGAGCTTCCAGACTAAGATTGAATAGGAAGAAACACCTGGCTGTCTATTCCAAAAATCAGCCAACGAAAACCTTGTGGATCACGGTGGTCTGATGTTCGATCAATCCGGGGAATAGTGAGGACTGGGCAGTGTTTCATAGCATTGTGTATGGGGACTCCCCGAGTCCAGGGCCAACTGGATGGACGCTAACCAACAACAAGATAAAATTCAAAGTGCTTAGTCTGGGTCTCAAAGGAGGCCTGACAGTAATCATCCAAAAGTGGCTTTATGATCTCCTGAGAAACATTCTTCACTTCTGCCTGATGGGCCACCAGCTGTTCTGATGCTACTATCACTGTCTCGCACATATTAGGTACTAAGTAAATATATATTACATGAATAAAGAATTAATGGGGAAATAAATGGAATCACGCTTTTTCTTGTGATCTGTCCCTACCTTCTTCTTCCTATCTATGTAAGCATAACTTTTTGACTAGAACTTCTCTAGTGTCCTTTAGCTCTAACAGATTATAATTTAACAAACGATTGTGCTGAGTGTTCATACGTGAGGTTTAAGCAACACATGTTTTATATTTTTGTATGATTCTTCTAGCCACCTATCTAGACTTTAAGCTCCTTGAGGATAGCTTCCACTGTGAATGCTGGACCACGGATTTAGATCCTTTGCCCCAGAACTTGCCCGTGTTGTAGGAGTGGCAGATTGTCTTTAATGCTCTTCCTTCCATGTCTACTCTGACCATTGTTCCTGCTGGATCTGCCCTGATCCAAAGGGCTGTATGCTGAAATTGTTGAATTGGTGTATGTTCTGCTGCATATATTCTCAACAACAGTCAGACTGCTCCTTAGATGTGACGATGGTGAAACTTTCTCTCATACACTTTGGACATGTTATCAGGAGGTACCAGTCCCTGGAGAAGGAAATCATGCTTGGTAAAGTAGAGGGTCAGTGAAAAAGAGGAAGGCTCTTAACAAGATGGATTGACACAGTGGCCACAACAATTGTCTCCAGTGTAGCAACAATTGTGAGGATGGCGCAGGACCAGGCAGTATTTCCTTCTGCTGTACAGGTCTCTATGAGTTGGGACTGACAGGATAGCACCTAACAACAACCATGCCTCAGGTGGGGTGGTACCCTTTCAGTTACCCTGTCCCTCCACAAGCAGTGGACAAGTTCTGTCTTGTAATCATTGTGAGGCCTAGAACCTTTGTGGGGATTCTGAGTTCTACTCCTTGTATTCAGAATTCAGCAGGCTCCCCTGTAGCTGTTCTTCAAGTGGAGGAGTATCATTAAGCTCGCCTGTCCAGCCTGCAGCCTTTCTTATGTGCTCTCACTAAAGGCCCATTGAAAATAGCTCCTATGTAGGTGCTGGGTCCTTTTGTAGCTGGAACTCTAATTTGTCACTTAAAGTTATTTAAAATTCAGCCATTGTCTTCTTGTGTTTCTGGTAGTTTTCTCTGCCTTCCATTGTTGTGCCAAGGATTAAAGCAGTCTGTTCACTCCTTTCAGGGGCGTGTTACTTCATGATTTTTACTTAAATTAGCTTATTTGTACAGCCTGAGTTCATTGATGAGTTTTAAAAGCTATACTTTTAAAGATTATTGTATTTGTTCACATCCTAAGGGTAGAAGTGATATTTTCTTGCAACTTTTTAAGTCCTAACCTTTTTATTTTTAACTTCTTGTGAAAGTGCCAAAGTTATCCAAAGTGGTTGTACCTTATTTAATTCAAACTAAAATGATATGCAGTCTTAGTTGATCAACATATTTATTCAAAGTTGATATTGTATGTCTTTTTAATATTCGTCACTCTGGAGACTATGGAATTGAATCAACTTACAGTTTTAGTTTGCATTTTCTTTTGAGTAATTATGCTGAACATTTTTCCATGTGCATATTAGCCATTCTTTTTTAAAATACTTTGCCAATTTTTCATATATTGGATAGTGTAGATTTAAATCATCCTTTTTGTTGGCGTTTGTGATATACTTTGCATAATAGTCCATCATCAGATGCATGTAGTGTGCTATTGTCTTCTGGTCTGGCTTTCTGGTGTCATTTGACAAGCAAGAGTCTCAAATTTTGATGACAACATGTACTAGTGCCTTTTTCTTTTCTCCAATCAATTTTTGCTTAGTCTAATGTTGCAAACATATTCTCCTAAGATTTTTTTCTAGAACAGTACTGTTCAATATGGTAGTCACTAGACACGTATGCTTATGTAAGTTTAAATTTTAATGAATAAAAATTAAATAAAGTTAAAATTCACTTCCCCAGTAACACTGGCCACTTTTCAAGAGCTCAATAGTCACAAGGGCTCAATAGCTACAATGCCAAGCAGCATAATACAGAACATTTGGGTCATTACAGATGTTTCTATTGGATACTACTGATCTATAATATTTATAGTTTTTTATTTTATGTAAAAATTTATGATCCATCTTGAATTGATTTTGTGTATAGTATAAGTTAGAGGGTCAAGGTTCATTTATCCACATAGAGGGCTAATTGTATTTGCACCATTTGTTGAAAAGACTGGCTTTTCTGTTTGTCTCTTTCTAAAAAATTAATTTATCACACATATGCAGTACTATGTTGTTGTTTTGATCTTTTTTCTAATATTATGCCAATATTATATGAGCTTGATTACTGTAAATTTTAATAAACCTTAAATTTAGGTGGTATGAGACTCCACCTTTTTCAAGATGGTTTTGGTTACTCTTAATTATTTATATTTCTGTATAATTTTGTCAATTTCTTTAAAAAAACCTGTTGAAATTGTTTGAAATCAATAAGTAAAACTAGAAAGAAATGACATCTTTCCATTATTGAGTTTCCTAATCCAAAAACATTTCGCATTTCGTTATTTAGGTTTTTTAAGCAAATTTTATTTTCAGTTGTTTGTGGCTTATACATGAATAAAGTTGAGCCTATATACTGAGACCTTGCTAAATTCATTCATTTTAGTAATATCTTTGTATCTTCCTTAGATGCTCTACATCAACAATCATGCTCTTTGGAAATTAAAAGGCCTTACTTCTTTCTTTATTTTTTCCCCAATTTTAATAATTGTAAAAACACTTTCTTGCCTTATTGAACTAGCAAAAACCACCAGTACAATACAAAAAAAGAAATGTTATATTACCTACAAACGCTTCATGGCACCTTTAATCAGACTGAGAGAGTTCCCTTTTGTTTTATTTTGCTGATTATTTTTTATTCTTGCATTTCAGAAATATACCCCATGTGTTTGTGTGTAATCAATGAGTTTTACATGTATATTTTAAAGGAATATCTGTCTATAATTTTTCTTTTTTTGTAATATTTTTTGTCAAGATTTTTATCAAGGTTTTGTTGGCCTCATATTGCTACCTCTCTATTTTATGAAAATATCTGCAGAACTGTGGTAGAATTTTTGCTAGAATTTGCCAGTTAAAATTTCTGTATCTGGAATTTTCTTTATATAAAAATTATAGTAACAACTTCGATTTCTTCTTTTGTCAGTTTTGGCAAGTTGTGTTTTGAAAAAACTTAGTGAATCAAATTTGTTGAATTTATTGACATAAAGTCTGTAGTGATAGCCCTTGATTCATTCCTGATATGGATAGTTTGTGTTTTATCTTTTTCCTTGATCAAAGTGGATAGCAATTTTTATCAATTTTATTTTTCTTTCCAAATAACAAATTTGGAAAGATTTAATTTCTTGATTTTCATTATTGTCCATTTCTTATTTTTCCTTTTTTCTACTTAATCCAGATTTGTTTTTCATATTCTAGCTTCTTAAAGTAGATACATAAATTCTGAATTTTTTAACATTTAATACTTTGTATTTAAAGCTATTAACTTCTGAACACTAAATAAATTTGAATATATTGTATTTCATTATCATTCAGTTCAATAATTTTAATATTCCCTGTTATTTCTTTTTTAACCAATGAGTTATTTATTTGGAAGTATATTTCAAAACATTAAATATTGAAGATTTTCTAAAAATCTTATAATTTTTAATAGCTGAATTAATTTCACAGTGGTCTGAGTACATTTTTCTGTAAGATTTGAATCTTTTGAATTTTATTGATGTTTCTCTTATAGCCCAGCATATGGTCTATCATGTTAAATGTACCTTATGCACTTATAAAAACATACATTCCAAAAATTTTGGATAAAATCTTTTATAAATGTCGAGTAGGTCATATCAGTTGAAAGTGTTTCTTACATCCCCCATATCCTTATTAATTTTTTTTGGCAAGTTATTCTATTAGTTACTGAGAGTTTTGTTAAAATGTCCATCTAAAATTTTAAGTTGCTCTGTTTTTCCTTTAATCTTGTCATGTTTTTGGATCTTTGTTACCAGGTGAAGTCATATTTATGATTGCTGTGTGTTCCTGATGGTAATATAGGGGTCAGTGAAAATAAGAGAAACCGTCCATGAGATTTATTGACATCGTGGCTGCAACAACGGACTCAAATATACCATGACTATGAGCATGGGGAAGACCGGGCAATGCTTTGTAGCTTCATGAATTGAACAGGACAACATGAATTGGAGCTGACCTGATGCAAATGAACAATAACAAACACCTGTCTTCCTGATGAACCAACCCTTTTATCGTTATGAAAAGTTCCTTTTTATCCCTATGTAATAATGGCAGCATCAGGTGTCCTAGTCTAACTTTAGGAGCAGGAAGGATAGTCAAGATCATAATTGACACAAATCTGATTTCCATGAGGTGGAGGTCAGGTATACCTCCACTCTCCATTTTACCAATTCTGACACCAGTCATTCTTTCCACAGCACTCTCTACTTCTTTACTGGGTTTGGGAATTTTTGCAATGGCCGCACAGAACTCACAGACTACACAATTCAGGATCAGGATCAACTTGGAAGTAACAGGGACATCTCAGAATATAATTCTTCAATCAGTACAACTTCTTCTTGGCCATGCCCACAGACAGGCCTCTGGTGCTTGCCCTGCTCTGGACCCTGGCCTTGGCCTTAGCTCTCGGTCTCAGTTCTGGCTCTCAGTTTCGAGTCCTGCTCAGGCCTGGCCTCGGCCCTGCTTGGGCAAGTGTTACAAAGCTAAAGGGCTTCTCAATAAGTGCCTGCCATCTTCATTGTTACAGCTCTCTATTTCTCCTGGGTCTAGAATGTTCTCATTGAGGAACGCTGGGTTCAAAGGACACACTGCACTTCTAGCCCTTCTTGACCATAGTGAAGGCCCTTCATCAGCCTCTGAGATTTCTTATTTTAAAAGTAGCAGGACAGCAAAACTGACCAATCTCCTACAATGGCCCCATAAACCTTGTTTGTATAGTCTCAGCCCTGCAAGTGTTCCATGCACCTTATTTGGATTAACAGGCTGTCCAATTCCCTTGGTGGGCCCCAAGCAACTATTTCAGATAAAGGAGCCTGGTGGATCAATGGTTAAAGTGCTTGCTGCTAACTGAAAGGTCAGTGGGAAAAAAGACCTGGCTATCTGATTAAAGATTTCAGCTTAGGAAACCCTCTGGGATAGTTCACCTTGTTAGATAGGATGGCTCTGAGTCAGAGTTGACTCAGTGGCACAAAACAACAACAAAAATATCAGATAAGGTAGTCTTCAAGGGTGTGGTGTAGTGAATTGCTATTATATGGCCCTTTTAGCCATGGTCTTGTAACTCCCACAAAATGATTGGTAAGTCTATGCAAATAAGGCCTTGTGTGTGTGTGTGACCATTGATACACCAGGGCTCCTTTATCTGATATTAAATACCCATTTTGATTGTTGTTATGTGTATGGCATGTCATCGTATATCTTTTCCATTATTTAAATTTTATATTTCAAATGTATCTCATATATAGACAGCTTATGATTGGAACTTCTTTGCTCTCTTTTTCTTTTTTTGGTTTGACAATCTCTACCTTTTATTTGTAATATTTATTTCATTAACATTTAATATAGCTTTTGAGTAGTTGAATTAAGCCTACCGCCTTGCTTCTGGAACACCTATTTTATATTTGTTAAACTGCTTGAAGATATTGGGTGGAACAAGTGGCTTATAATCATCTATGAACCTAAAGGCTGGTGGTTCAAACCCATCCAGTGACTACTCAAAAGGAACCCAAAACCAAACCAAATTATTGCCATTGAGTCAATTCTGACTCATAGGGACCTTACAGGACAGAGTAGAACTACACCATACAGTTTCCAAGGAGAGGCTGGTGGATTCAAACTACTGACCTTTTGGTTAGCAACCAAAATCTTTACTCCTGCACCACCAGAGCCCCACCCAAAAGAAAGGCCTGGATAATTGCTCCTGTAAAGATTACAGCCAAGAAATCCCTATAAAGCAGTTCCACTCTATAACACATGGGATCACCGTGAATCAGGGACTCACTCCATGGCAGCTAACAACTACTTGACGTTGTTTCACTGTTAATTTAGTATCTTTTCTTTTTTTTTTCCCAATTGTTTTGTCTCAGCTTCAGATTGGATAATTTGTATTTAATCTTCCTTCAAGGTCCTTTCTTTTGTCATACAGTGAATTTATCATTTCAATATTACACTTCTGCATCCTAGAGTTTTGTTTTATTTTACCTTTCATTTCTGTGCTGAGATTCTCCACCTATTTACTCTTTATGACCATGTTTTCCTATAAGTTATACAACATATTCATAATGACTGCTTTAAAACTTGTTTCTGCTTGATTCATCTTCTGAATTTTCTGGGGGTTGGTTTCTTTTCATTTTTTTGTTGATTATAAATAGTGCTTTTCTTCTTCATATCTATTTTCTATCATCTATCTATCTATCTATCTATCTATCTATCTATCTATCTATCTATCATCTATCTATCTATCTATCTATCATCTGTCTATAGATTGAATTGTGTCTCCAAAGGAAAAGAAAGTGAAGTCTTAACACCTGTACCTATGAATATGACCCCATTTTGAATTTTTTTAATGTATTAATGGGGTCATACCAGAGAAGGGTGGATACTAAACCTAATCTCTCCTGAGTGGTATCTTATAAGAAAAAGAGCAGAATAGACATGGACACACCTACAGAAACAAGACAGACAGTATATGGGGACCCATTTACAAGCAAAGAAACACCAAGAATTGACAGCAAACACCAGATACTCCAAGAGAGGTCCACAGAACAAATCGACATAACCAAGATTCTAATTTGAACTTTTAGCCTCCAGAACTGTGAGAAAATAAATTCCTGCTCTTTAAAGCCATCCACTTGTGGCATTTTTTGTTATGGTGGGGTTAGGTAACTGAGACTCTATGTATATACGTCTAATGGTGTTTTATTTTATGCTAAATACTGAAATATTTGTAGAAAGCTTAAAACATATTGTTTCCTTTAAACAGTATTACATTATTATATTTTAGCAGGGAGTTGTACTTCTGGCTGATTATTTTGCCCTAGGAGACTTCTTTTGTTGTTCTGCATTAGCACTGTGCAGAAAGGTCTCTTAAGTTTTGTCCTCAGTCTTAAAGAATGTCCGTTACATTTATCTGCTGAGATTCTCTATATATCCTTATTTTCAAAGATAGGACGTATTTGCTATTTCAGCAGAATGGCCAAGGGCATTGAAGTCCCTCTTCTGTGGTTGGGCTGAGACTTGAAAGCCTCCCAGCACTTTGTGACTTCTGGAGTTTCTCTTGAGCACCTGGCTGCATGAGAGAGCCTTCCTTCTGGGCTTAATGGAGTCTTGCTCTGCTCATGCACAACCTAGAAGCTTCTTCTTTTCTGGTATGTTACCCACAAATTCTAACTGCTTCAACATCCCAGAAATCTAAACATTTCCTCCTCTACTTAGTAAAAGCGTCACTCTACTTGGACTTCACCACCTTGCTCTACAGTGGGGGACGTGCCCTCAGTTAGACAACAAGAGAAAATAAGGGTGTAACTCCGGATCTTCTTTTTGTGAAGTATTATAATTTTATTCTGTCAGCTTTCCAATCTATGAAAATAGTTTGCTCATATATTTTGTCCAAGTTTATCATGTCTATGACAAGAGGGTAAATCCAATACCAATTTCAGTGTTATGGATGGAAGTTGAAGTGTCCTGTAGCCAAACACATTTGACTTTAAGTTACATAGTTTTCCATTATACACACCAGGCACTTTTACCATCTGACAGTTTCCAATACTGTAAATTGTAACTGCAGTGCTTGATTTTCCATATAGAATTCTTAAGCATTTTTCAGTGGTAATTTTAATTATTGTCTCCCTAATGAATATTCTGGGTTTTTTGGAAATGAATATTTGCAAACTTTCACATCATGCACGTTACTCTTGTAATTAAAATTTCTTTTCTTGCATACCAACTTAAAACATTTTTAATTATTTTATGTGTATTTGTGCTAGATTCTATTTTAGGTTGTAAATAATTTTAGAGGCAAAAGGTCAGGAAGGATAATTTTGTTTTACTTTGGAGAACTCCAAATAAATTGTATTAATATCCGATTGACACTATAATAAAGTATCACAAATTTAGGAGCGTGAAACCAAAGTCAGGAAAGGTGTGCGTCAGGATTGTATCTTTTCGCCATTCTATTTTAATCTGTATGCTGAGCAAATAATCCCAGAAGGTGGACTACATGAGAAGAACACAGCATAAGAATTGAAGGAAGGCTCATTAACAACCTGCCATATGCGGATAACACAAACTTGCTTGCTGAAAGTGAAGAGGACTTGAAGCACTTACTGATGCAGATTAAAGACTATACAGCCTTCAGTATGGATTACACCTCAACATAAAGAAAACAAAAATCCTCACAACTGGACCAATAAGCAACATCATGATAAATGGAGCAAAGTTTGAAGTCATCATACTTGAATCCACAATCAACAACTATGGAAGCAGCAGTCAAGACTCATTGTATTAGGCAAATCTGCTGCAAAAGAACTCTTTAAAGTGTTGAAAAGCAAAGACGTCACCTTGAAGACTAAGGTGTGCCTGACTCAAGCCATAGTGTTTTCAATCACCTCATATGCATGGGAAAGCTAGACAATAAATAAGGAAGGCTGAAGAAGGATTGATGCCTTTGAATTGTGGCATTGGCAAAGAATATTGAACATACCATGGGCTGCCAAAAGAACGAATAAATGTCTTGGAAGAAGTACAACAAGAATGCCCCTTAGAGGCAAGGGAGGCAACACTGCATCTCACATACTTTGAACATGTTTTCAGGAAGAAGCAGCCCCTGGAGGAGGACAACGAGCTTGGTAAAGTAGACGGTCAGCGAAAAAGAGGAAGATCCTCAAGGAGATGGATTGACACAATGACTGCAACAATGGGCTTAAGTATAACAACAATTGTGAGGATGGTGCAGGATCAGGCAGTGTTTTGTTCTGTTGTGCATAGGGTCGCTATGAGTTAGAACTGACTCAACAGCACCTAACAACAAATACAAAACCACACATGTTTATATCTTATAGTTCTGGGAGTTAGAAATCCAAAATGAGTTTCACTAGGCTAACAGCTTGTGGCCCATTCCTCCATCTTTAAAGACAGGATTGCAGCATCTTCAAATCTATATAACATTCCTTTGACAGCCTGTTTCCACCTTCACATTTCTATCTCTGATCCCACCTGCCTTTCATTTATAAGGACCTTTATGATTACTTGGGTCCAATTGGATAATCCAGGATAATCTCATCTCAAGATCATTAAGTAATCATATCTGCAAAGCCCCTTTTGCCGTATGTTGCTCTCAGGTGCTGTTCAGTCTGTTCTGACTCACAGCGACCCTACGTACAGTGCCTGCTTCTGTGTGATCCTCACAATCATTGTTATGCTTGAGCCTCTTGTTGCAGCCACTGCATCAGTGCATCTTTTTGAGAATCTTCCTCTTTTTCACTGACGCTCTACTTTACCAAGCATGACATCCTTCTTCAGGGACTGATCCTTCCTGATAATATGCCCAAAGTATGTGAAATTTAATTTGGCCATCATTGCCTCAAAGGAGCACTCTGGTTATACTTATTCCAAGACAAATCTGTTGGTTCTGTTGGTAGCCCATGGTATTATTCTTTGCTAACACCACAATTCAAAGGCCTCAATCCTTCTTCAGCCTTCCTTATTCATCGTTCAGCTTATTCATTGTCCAGCTTTCACGTGCATTTGTGGTGTAAGGTAACATATGAATAGGACCTGAGCATTAGGACATAGATATCTTTGGGGGACCATTTTCTGTCTACCACACAAATTAAAATGAAAAAAAAAAGAACTTTTTAAAATTTCTATGTGGTGACTCATCATTATGACAGGTAGGGATAAAACAGTGGCTTTCACTTAAAGAAGTAAACAATCACATTTCTGGTGAAGGATTAGGGATCTATTAGTAGTAATGAAAAATGAAAAAAATAGTCAAGGAAGTTCCCTCTTCACGTATATTATTCTGTGAACAAATATCCATTTTCTGTGTCTTTTCAAACAGACCTGATGAGAAACTATATTTTTCATTCCTATTGATAGATCCCTAATCCTTCACCAGGAATGTGAGTGTTTACTGCTTTAAGTTAAGGCCATTGTTTTATAAATATATATATAGTTTCATATTAGACCTATTTATATGCATCTTCATATGTGTTCCCAAGCTCCAGGCAAAAATAAAAAGCAATTAAAGTCTCAAACTGTTCACATCTTTTCTGAGAGATGTCAATGATTTCTAGAAGCTCAGATCTGTAACTGCTCCATTGAGCAGAAAAAAAGATAATGACAGTACTTACCTGTTTCCATGTTTCTGGAAGCATGTTGAAACCTGCTACTTTCCTCCTGATCATTTGTTATAGCAACGTAGTTGTCCACCAAGTTGATATGCTATAACCTTATCAGAATTTAGAATACATGGATGAATGCTAATGATACAAAGAAATATGAAAATCGATGAATGCATCTAGTTGTAATTATACAAAAATATGTATGGCCATAGAAATGGGACAAAAACAGCAGAAGGAAAATATAAATAAAATGGTTTTATTTATTCCTTTAATTTGTAATCTAAGAATTCTTATTTGGCTTCTAATATGAGCCATATAATATGATGGATGCTAGGGAACTAGTTATAAATATACAACTTTTGCACTAAAGAAACTGGCATATTACCAGGGGAGACAAAAAAGATTTTAAAGCAACAATTCTAAAATATATGAAAGTTGCTATGATGGTTTTTGCATATGCTATGATTGGAAACCAGAGAAGAGGTTTTAAATAAAGACTGGGGTTTCAGATATAGAGCTCTTAAATAGAATTGAATCTTAAATAAATCTTAGTGGTTCTCCAGGGAAAGATTTGCCAAATAGAAAACAGCCATGAACCAAGGTGTGGAGTCGAATCAACGTGGGATGTATTTGGGCAAATTTTTGTCTTTGGGGATGGCTAGAAAAGACATTGTGTGGTGAGGATTGATAAAGACATTGTGTGGTGAGGATTGATAAAAGAAGACTATAAATCAAGTCAAAAACAAATCATGAATGATCTTATAGGATATGTTAAAAACTTGCATTTTTAATTACTTTAATACTTATTCATTTTATACAATAAATACAAATTAATAAAAGGAAAATAGTTACTGAGTATGAGAGCCATGATGCTCATGTCTCCTTCCTTTGGCTCTATCTAGCTACTAAATGGGAAGTAAGCTTTTATAACATTTCTTAATCCTCAAAGTGCATTCTGCATTGTCTTGGAGCTATAGTTCCATCTTGATCCATAAGAATTTTCATTTCTTTCCATTGGACTAACAAGAAGGAAGAACAAACTTTAGAAACTGAAGAAAACCATCTTTAGGGTCTTGTTAACGTTAGATTTCGAGTTTTTATTTTTATGTACTTCTGTGGCATTTTCTACACGTTCTGGGAGAGCTAAAACAATCACTCCTAGTATCCATGTAAACAGATAGAATCACAAATATTCATTTATACTTTAAAATATCATATTCCCCTGACAATATTATCTCTTAATCTGCAAACTAAAAATAAAGCAACAGAAAATGAAAAAACAAAATTGGATGTGGAAGTGTAAATTGATGTTTGAAGGTTTTCTTTGTGTTGTGGTACAAGGTCAGACTGTAGAGTCAAACAGATCTGGTTTTGAATCCCAGCTCTGGTCTTAATGTGTAACCTTCAGCAAATTACTTCACCTCCCTGGACTTCAGTTTCTTCATTTCTAAAATGAGGGTAATAATGTCTATCTGGTTGGGTATTGAGTGGAACTGAAATAACATATGGACTGTACATGACACTTAGTGGGATTCAAAAATTGGTAGTTATTTTTATCATTATAGTCATTTCCTACATTTAAGAATTTAGTCTCTACCCCCTAAAATGTATTAATCATAACCTCAGCTCTAAGGTATTCTCATAAACATGAAAGAGTGGGCAGTCACTGAAATAATTACATGCATACACTTTCCTTCTGCCAGCTATTCCTAGTGATTAAATTTATTTGCATATGCAAATTAAAACACTGTGTACTCATTACTTTAAATATGTTTTTCATTAGGTAAATGAAATGCTTACTGAGGATGATATAAGACTAAAAGCAAAACATTGTCAAAACAAGTTATAGGATGGGTTTTTAAAAAATCATTTTTTAAATATGGCAATAACACTTCTACTTTTCACTGTGTAATATATATCCAGTCCATTCAACATTTTTGTTTGTACATGCACTGGTTTATAAACAAATTCTATTAAAAATTATGGCTCTTCTAGGTGCACTACAGATGTGATTTAAGAACCCTTTAAATGCCGTTTTAATTATACAGAGTTACATCATGCCTTTACCTTGTATTCTTGACTACAGGGTACTGTAGAGATGAAAACAAAGTCAGAAAATTTGATCTTTGGAAAAAGAAGTCAATAAAAATCCATTAAAAAAGAGAGAGAGAGACAGTAAATTATCTATGTGCACAGCATCCCCAGCAAAGAGACTTAAATATCTCCCAAATGTTATTAAAATGATTAGAGTAGCTGGATTCTCTCTAATCTCTCCCAACACCTCAGACTACATCTTTTCTCTACTGATCCTAGCTCAATCTAAACATACCCTCATTTATTTTCCTTATTATTAAAACCAGTAAGTAAAACCTTTATCTGATTCCTTTTTTTCCCCCAGTGGCTGCCCTTGCTCTTGCTCTTTCCTATCTTCTATACACTTTCACATATACATTCTGCTTGTTTTTTAGTCTTAGGTTTCTCAGAAGAGGCTACACTTGCTGCCTCCAATTTCCTATAGATCAGCCAATGAATACCCAGGTCACTTACGCTATCTCCGCTTTCTCACCTTCCCACATTGTAAACCATTCCATGCTTAAGAGACCAGGCTGGTTGGAGGAACGTATTAGTCAGGGCTCTCCAGAAAAACGGAGAGAGAGGATGATTGATTTATTTTAAGCAATTGGCTCATGCAGTTATGGTACTAGCAAGTCCATAATCTATAGGTCAGGAGAAAGGGTGGAAACTTCAGCAGTCTTGCTTCTGAAATCAGTAGGTCAGGCAGTGAGCTAGAAATTCAGGCTAGATATCTCTTTACAGTCTTGAGGAAACATCAGTTTTTGCTATTAAGGCCTTCATCTGATTGCATAAGACCCACCCACATTATGACGGTTAGTCTGTTTAGCTTAAGGTAAACTGATTTAAAAGTTATTCACATATAAATACTTTAATGGTAACATCTACACTTGAGTTTGATCAAACCACTGGACACTATAGCTAAATTTACACATAGCATTAACCACCACAAGGAATAAAGATGTAAGGAAGAGCCAATTCTTCATTGTCAATTTAATTAAAGTTTATTTAATGCCTATCAGTAACAACAACAAAAAAATGTCGTCATGGAGTCAATTCAGTTTGCACACATGAGCCGTTTCCTATGGACAAGGATGAAGACTCACAACTTGGAGCCAAAGGCCACAGAGACTCATTCCCATAAAGCAGGATGGCCTGATTCAGAGCTGACCGCATGTGCCCAGCTACTTTTTAGAATAGTTATGGATAAGTAACTGCTATGTGCCTTTCCTTTTTCTCCTTTTAGAAGGGAGATGTCTATTATGGTTGCACCATCCCTGTCTCCCCATTCTAAGTTTTGATGTATGGGGCGCAGAAAACATGCCAGCCTTTCATAGCAAGAGAAAACAAAAAACTGTACCTACAGAGCCATGTTTGCCTCAACCTGATTTAAGTAATGAGATCCTGGACTTCAAGCTTATGCTAGAATAGGAAGAGACTCTGGGGCTCTTGGAAGAGGTGAGCGTATATTGTATGTTGCAGGAATGTAAACATAAGGTGTGGCCAGAACATAGACTGATGTGGATTAAAAATGACCCCACACTCTTTGAGACAACTGCTATTGAGAAGTGAGGTATTTTCTTCTTCTGCTTAAATCTTTGCAGGCTGGGCTGATTTGATTAATAGTTTCACAAAAATCGTTCTGTGTCAGTGTGGTAGGCAAGATTCTAAGACGAGTGTCTTAGTCATCTAGTGCTGCTATAAAGAAATACCTCAAGTAGATGGCTTTAACAAAGATAAATTTATTTCTTCAGAGTAAAGTAGGCTAAAGTCCAAATTCAGGATGTCAGCTCCAAGGGAAGCCTTTCGCTCTCTGTTGGCCTTCTCTTCAGTTTCCCCTGGGTTTGAGGAGCTTCTCAGGTGCAGGAACCCCAGGTCCAAAGGCCATGCTCTGCTTCTGGTGCTGCTTTCTTTGTGGTATGAGGTCCTCCAACTCTCTGCTTGCTTCTCTTTTCTTTTATCTCTTGTAAGATAATTGGTGGTGCAGGCCATACCCCAGGGAAACTCCCTTTACATTGGCTCAAGGATGTGGTCTTAGTAAGTGTGTTACAATCCCACTCTAATCCTCTTTAACACAAAACTACAATCACAAAATGGTCCAGCCAAGTTGATTCTCATTTTGGGGGGGACATAATTCAATCCATGACAATGACCCCCAAGATGTAGCTCCCTAGTATTTGAGTAATATATAACCCCCTTCCCTTAGTACTCGAGGGCACTGGGTTTTCCCTTAAGTGTGAGTAGGATTTGTGAATATAAAGGGATGCCACTCCCATGACTTTGCTATATAATTTTGGGAAGGGGTTTTGCAGATGTAATTAAGACCCAAATAAGTTTACTTTGAATTAATAAAAAAAAAAGAAGATTGTGCCGGCTGAAACTGAAGTAATCAGATGAGCTCTTACAATGGACTGGCCATTCTTGAAAGAAGAGATTCAAAGACAGAGAGAAATCCTTGCACTGGCTTTGAAGTCACAAAGAATAAGTTGTCAGAGGGTCTATGGGAGGGGCATGTGGCACATGACTTGGAGGAGCTGAAAGTAGCCGCTGGATGACAGTAACAACAAAATGGGAAGGTTTTTCTACAAACACGAGGAAGTAAATTGTGATGGTAATGTAAATGTTCATGGAAGAGAACCCTCAGTCTTAAATGAGTCCCTGGCCCAGCCAACATCTTGATTTCAGGGATGTGAGATTTTGAGCAGAGGCCCCACCATGCTGTACCTGGACTTCTGACTTAAAGTTCTGAGAGATAGTACATTTGTGCTGTTTAAACCTCTAAATTTGTGGTGATTTATTTTACAGAAATAGAAAATTCATACAGATTTTAGTATCGAGATGGTTTGCTGCTGTAACAAATACCTAAAATGTGCTAGCAGTTTTGCAGTAGGAAATTGGATGGTGTCCACAAGAATATTGAGGAGCATGATAGAGGAATTCTAAATTGCTTTGAACAGACATTTAATAGAAATATGGACACTGGGGATGGTGCCAGAAAGGGCTCAGAAGGAAGTGAAGAATGTCTTATTGGAAACTGAAGGAAAGGAGGTCCTTGTTAAGTAGTGGCAAAAATCTTTGCAGCAATGTCTCCTGCCAAAACCAAAAACCAAACCCACTGCCTTTGAGTTGATTCCAACTCATGACAATGCTATATGTCTCCTGCAGTTATGTTTAAAGCAGACTTATAAGCAATGAGCATGGATATACAGCTACTGTTGAAGATGCTGCCAGGTTTCTTTTTGCTGCTTATAGTAAAATGTGAATGGAGAGGCATAAATTTAGGGAAGAAGAAGCTTAAACAAAAAGGAAACAAGACTTAATGATTTTTTTAAATTATTTTTTAAAAATCAGTACAGCCAGATATCAGCTTGGCTTTTCAGATGGTAAATGATGCTAAAAGTCAGAAATGGATGTCAAAATAGTGACATACAGAAAAAGCTGAGGCTGTGAATTTACAACTTTTTGCTAAAGCCTCAGGAATATGAAAAATGTGTGACTTTTGTTTAATGGAATGAAATCAACCGATGGCTTACAGTATTCTTGAGAATATTTTATTTCAGCAGAAATATTGCTAGCTTGAGCTAAACGGAACATAAAGGCTGTGAGACAAAAGGAGATTTTCAGACCACCAAAATTCTATTGGTAAAAACAGGTTGATAAATCCACTCAGCTTTAATAATTTGCTACTTTTCACAAAACAATAGTGTAGCTGGCAGAGCCTCCCAGGATTATTCCTAAACTTTGGTACCTAGTCAAGAAAAATATCAATATTTGCCCAGCTGTATTACAGAACACTCAGGGATCGCATTCTCATTTTTAATTTTATATTTTTACCCTCTTTGAGCTGGAATATCTGTAACTCTTATCCTATGCCTGTCTTGCCTTTGTGTGTCCAGAGTTTTACAGGCATATAACTTGTCTCTTTAGTTTCACAGATCCACAGATGGAGAAAATTTTACCCCTGGAGCGGGATTGAGTGGATTATATCCAGAAGTATCATCTTCACCTGAGTTAGATGATTTAAATGATGAGTTCTTAGACTTTGAGCTCAATGGTATAAGCTTAAAGACTTTTGGGAATCTTACAATCTTATGGGGAGAGTGAGTGTATTTTTCATTTGGGAGATATATTAATGATCGGAGGCCAGAGAAGGACTGTGATAAGCAAAAGTATAAAATGCTCTCCAAGGCTCCTATCCTATGGTATACGCGAGCTGTACAATTTCATCCTTTTGAGTGTGATTGGGACTTGTAAATATGGTGGAATACTGGCTTCGTAGTGGTGGTTAAGCACTAACCAAAAGGTCAGTGGTTCAAACCTACCAGGTGCTCTGCGGGGGAAAGATGTGGGGATCTGTTTCCATAAAGATTACAGCCCTGGAAACCCTATGGGGAAGTTCTACTCTGTCCTACAGGGTCATTATCAACTCAATGGCAATGAGTTTTTTTAGCAATAGAAAATCAGTACAGTCGGATATCAGCTTGGCTTTTAAGAGGATAAGCAGGTCCCATCTTGGTCTCTTTAAGTCCAATAGGAGAGAGTATCTTCAAGACATGCAGCATCCACCATGTGATAAGTTTGACTTCCCTCCTGGAAAGACAAGGTGGATATGCCTGAGACCACAGGGAGAAGGGAAGGGTCCAGCTGAGCCCAGCCTTCCGATTGGCCCCACTAGTGCTCCAGGAATATTAACAATGTCTTCTTGGACATATCAGACCAGTTCATCCTCCACCTGAACCACTAAATTACCTCAGTCAATGCCACATGGCAGAAGAATTGGCCAACCAAGTCTTGTCTCGATTCTTAACCAACACTATCAGAACAAGTAAAATGGTGTTGCTAAGGTCACTAAATCTAGGGAAAATTTATTATGCAGGATTGATAACTTGAAGAGGAGGTATTTAGGAATATTAATGTAGTGGAACCATAAAGATAAAGTCATAACCCAAAGTTAGTGAAAAGCAGATCTATAAAATTACCATGGTAAAGGAATGTGGGGAGGAAGAATTAGTATAATCGTGTAGCATGTGGTTGTTTATAGGATACCATCTTGGAAGAAACACTGATTTGGGGTTGAAGAGCATAGCCAGTCCAAAGAGGAATCTATGGTAATAAAAACTCTGACTTTCTTCCTTTCTCCTTCTGATCTCCTGTAATAACTTCCAGTTGTTCAAATCCTCCCAGGAACCACAGATTATGAAAGCCCCCTCTCCTTTTTTTTTTTTGTGGTTCATACAAGTCAGCCTCTGGGGTAGTAAGTACAGTGGAGAGAAGTAGATCCTATATCTGAAGGGGCATAGGGAAGATATCCAGCCCAACTGCTATAGCTGCATGGTGGAAATACATATAAGGTATATAAGACACTAAGGGTTAATGAATGCATTTCAGGAATGGGGAATTATGTTGACTTTCTTGAGGAGCTGTTGCTTGAAATATGCATAAGAGTTCCATTGGCAAAGTGTTAAGGAGGCAATTTCTGAAGCAAAAACAGCAGGGGATTCAGAGAGAAAAAATAAAGATATAATATTACTTATTGTAGTTCTATCTTGATAATTAGAATAGAGCAATTAGCAATAACATCTAACTCAGCAAAGTATTACTATTTTTGTTTATTACTAAATCACTTATTGATGAAATAGGTTGAATGTCAGTTTTTGAAAAATCTACCAAAGCTTGGGCTTCAGCAAATGGAATCACAGGGGACGTTTTCGCTCCTGCTCAGATAACCACACATGTACTCTATCCCCCTCCCTATCATGAAATGTTAATTTGTAAGTAAACTTGTGTAAAACGGAAAGAAAGAACAAAGCAGAATCTAACGAGACAGTTGACACTGTAATCAGAGATCTAGGTACAGACTGGGGAACAGTACATCAATTTGGGCCTTTTCAACAGAAAAACACATGTTATGGAGGTTTTGCTGGGCCTCTTTCACAGTATTCATGAGATGCCCTGCTTACTGAGCAGGGCGGCAGGTCCATTGTCATAACTGCTGAGCCTAGGAAACAAAACAGATCCTACATTTGTAAAACAAGCACAGCAATCATTAATTAGATTCCCTTTCAAAAGATAAAAGCTAGAGAAAAAAAATATTTTCTGCACCCGAGTACTGATGTGGCAGTAACACAGTGGGAGTTGTCTGGTTTGTTGAGCCAAAAGTATGAAGAAGTGGGTCTGTGTTTGCAAATATCTCACTTCACATGTGGCTTCCACTAAAAGCCAGTAGAGGTTTTACAATTAGCCAGGTTTAACAAACATTTCTTTCTATAGTTTGCAGTCAGATGAAAAAGGAAATAACTTGCCTCTCTGCTTAGTGGCTATTTTTGTCATCTCTCAGCTGCTGTGAGTCTCCATTGGTCAGAAGCTAAAGATTCAGCATAAATTTATTTGTAGGACAAAACAAAAAAGGCCTGGCCTGTTCACACAATAACTGTGATTGCTCCCTTCAAGAAGCAAAATGATGGTGTTGCAGGATTTTATTGACCGAAACCATATGACAGTGCAGAAAGAATCTCTGCATAGGTCCCAGAGGAAAGCTTTTAATTTACTTCTTAATCATTTACTCAGATTTACATATTCCTTATCTACTCAGTACACTTAGAATACCTTTAAATTCATACCATTTATCATTTGAACGAACACATCTCTCACAGTACTCTATTTTATATTAATTTTTAGTGACACAAATGATAGACTAATTTCTTCTGGTAGACACATTCAAACCATAAAGAATACATGTATGCAAAGTTCATTTTCACACACCTCCCCACGTGCTATTCCTCATCTTTGCCCATGGTTGAACACCTCTATCAGTTCGGTGTGAGCAGAGACACATCTGGATGGCCTTGGATGGTCCTTCCTCTTTATGGGAGTTACTTAGCTCAGAAGATCTCTGTAGGCCTCAAACAAAGTGTATGTTAACATCAACCTATGAACTCCTAAAGATTTCCCATTCCAAGAAGACTGGTTGCTGCACTGGGAAGTTTTCATTGTTATCTACTACTTCACTAAACATTCCATAAGTCCTTCCAACTTCTCTACAAATTTGCAGAGTAGTATGGGAAACAGATTCTTTCTCTGGCACTTCCCATGGGATGCCAATGTCAGGACTAAATACACCTCCCAGAGGGATTCGCTATTAGATTCCCCCAATAAACATTACATTGTGCGGCACTAGCTATGTATGTGTCTGCAAGAATTATGTTTATTTCAAAGATTTTTATGCCATTTATATATGCTCATACCTACATATATTGACATAAAAAAAAAAGAATACGTTATATATACACATATAATTTGATGTTATACTGGTTTTATTTTTTACATACATGGAATGAATGTAATATATACTTCCCTTAACTATGCATTGGATTATTTTATATCCACACTGACCTTATGGGGATATATATATGTACACATATTTTTTTTGTCTATATATATATATGTATATATATACATATTATACACTTATATATGTATATGGGCCAAATGGAAACCATGGTAGCATAGTGCTTAAGAGCTATGGTTGCTAATCAAAAGGGTGGCAGTAGGAACTCATCAGGCTATCCTTGGAAACTCTTTGGGGCAGTTCTACTTTGTCCTACAGGGTCACTATGAGATGGAATCAACTTGATGGCAATGATTTTTTTTTTTTTTTTTTATGGCCCAAATGGTTAAGCACTCAATCACTAGCCAAAAGGCTGGTGGTTCAGACCTATCCAGGAGCTCCCTCTATGCACAGGCGTTAGTCAGAGGGCTTTCTTCCCAGAAGAAACAGGACTTCAGCTTTTTACAACTTGTCCCCAACTTCCTGCTGCAGAACTTAAGTACCAGGTGAGTGAAGTTGAAAGGTGTTGGCTCCTTTCTGTTGCCCAGCCCCCACTCATGGAATGGAGACTCCACAGGCCTGGCATGCTGAGAATATTGGGATGTGGATGCCAGTCCTTCAGCTCACGAGGCACAGGATCCATGCCAGGAGAGGAAAGCCCAAAGGACCTCAGGCTGCTGCCGACTACTCAACTGAGTGCTCAGCTCCTAGAATGGGAGTGTCACTCAGAGAGAAGTTTGCCATAGCCATTATATCCAGCTCTAGAGCTCTGGCTAAGACATTTTGTCAGGAGGTAGAAGCAGACCTCAAAACACATAGCTCCTAATGTCTTCCCCCAAAAAACTGACTTCATTTGCAACAGAACATGGAGGAGTCCAAACCATAGGCACTCTCAAGAACAGCATAGGTTTTGGTGAAGGGCGATTGGGATGAAATTCCTGAATCTAATGTGGGCACAGCATAGATTATAGACCAACTAGTACATGGATCAGAAAACCCTGGTGGTGTAGTGGTTAAGTGCTACAGCTGCTGGCCAAAAGGTCAGCAGTTCAAATCCACCAGGCACTCCTTGGAAACCCTACGGAGCAGTTCTACTCTGCCCTGTAGGGTCGCTATGAGTCAGAATTGACTAGACAGCAATGGGTTTGGGTTTTGGTTTTGTACATGGATCAGAAAATCAATGAATGATTCTTGTTGGTATTAGGTGCCCTTGAGTCAGTTCCGACTCATACTGACACTATGTACAAGAGAGTAAAACACTTTCCAGTCCCGCACCATCATCACAATCATTTTTATGCTTGAGACCATTGTTGAAGCCACTGTGTCAATCCATCTCATTGAGGGTCTTCCTCTTTTTTGCTGACCCTCTACTCTACCAAGTATCATGTTCTTCTCCAGGGACTGGATCCTCCTGGAAACATGCCCAAAGTATGTAAAATGCAGTCTTGCCATCCTCGCTTCCAAGGAGCCTTCTCTTGCTGTTGTTAGGTGACATCGAGTCAGTTCTGACTCCTAGCAACCTTATGCACAACAGAACGAAACACTGCCTGGTCCTGAGCCATCCTTACAATCGTTGTCATGCTTGAGCCCATTGTTGCAGCCACTGGGTCAATCCACTTTGTTGAGGTCCTTCCTCTTTTCTGCTGACCCTGTACTTTACCAAGCATAATGTCCTTCTCCAGGGACCGACCCCTCCTGACAACAGGTCCAAAGTATATAAGACACAGTCTTGCCATCCTTACTTCTAAAGAGCATTCTGGTTGTACTTTTTCCAAGACAGATTTGTGCGTTCTTTTGGTAGTCCATGGTATATTCAATATTCTTCACCAAAACCACCATTCAAAGGCACCAATTCTTCTATGATCTTCCTTATACATTGTCCAGCTTTCACATGCATATGATGCTATTGAAAACACCATGGCTTGGGTCGGGCGCATCTTAGTCTTCAACATGACATCTATGCTTTTCAACATTTTAAAGAGGTCCTTTGCAGCACATTTGCCCAATGCAATGCTCCTTTTGATTTCTTGACTGCTGCTTCCATGGATCCAAGTAAAATGAAATCTTTGACAACTTCAATCTTTTCTCCGTTTATCATGATGCTGTTTATTAGTCCAGTTGTGAGGATTTTTGTTTTCTTTATGGGGAGGTGTAATCCATAATGAAGGCTGTGGTCTTTGACCTTTATTAGTAAGTGCTTCAAGTCCTCTTCACTTTCAGCAAGCAAGGTTGTGTCATCTGTATAACGCAGGTGGTTAATGAGTCTTCCTCCAATCCTGATGCCTCGTTCTTCTTCATATAATCCAGCTTCTCAGATTATTTGCTCAGCATACAGAATGAATAGGTATGGTGAAAGGATACAACCCTGACACACACCGTTCCTGACTTTAAATCACTCAGTATCCTCTTGTTCTGTCTGAACAACTGCCTCTTGATCTATGTACAGGTTCCTCATGAGCACAATTAAGTGTTCTGGAGTTCCCGTTCTTCACAACATTAGCCATAATTTGTTATGATCCACATGGTCGAATGCCTTTGCATAGTCAATAACACACAGGTAAACACTCTTTTAGTATTGTCTCTTTCATCCAGGATCCGTCTAACATCAGCAATATCCCTGATTCCACATCCTCTTCTGAATCCAGCCTGAATTTCTGGCAGTTCTCTGTTGATATACTGCTGCAGCCACTTTTGAATGATCTTCAGCAAAATTTTGCTTGCATGTGATATTAATGGTATTGTTTGATAATATCTGCATTCCGTTGGATCACCTTCTTGGGAATAGGCATAAATATGGATCTCTTCCAGTCAGTTGGCCAGGAAGCTGTCTTCCATATTTCTTGGCATTGACGAGTGAGATAAGGAGTCTCCTGGCTGTACTTATTGCAAGACAGATTTGTTTGTTCTTTTGGCAGTCCGTGGTATACTCAATATTCTTCACCAACATCACAACTCAAATACATCAATTCTTCTTCAGTCTTCCTTATTCGTTGTCCAGTTTTCACATGCATATAAAAAACTGAAAATACCGTGTTTTGGGTCACTTGCATCTTAGTCCTCAAAGTGACATATTTGCTTTTTAACACTTTAAAGAGGAATTTTGCAGCAGATTTACCCAAGCAATAAGGCATTTGATTTCTTGATTGCTGCTTCCATGAGTGTTGATTGCGAATTCAAGTAAAATGAAATCCTTGACAGCTTCAATATTTTCTCCTTTATCATGATAGTACTTATTGGTCCAAATGTGAAGAGTTTTGTTTTCTTTATGTTGAGGTGCAATCTTTTTATTAATCAATAAGTGCTTCAATTCCTCTTTACTTTCAGCAAGGAAGGTTGTGTCATCTGCATATCAAAGGTTGTTAATGAGTCTTCTTCCAGTCCTGATGCTGCCCTCTTCTTTATATAGTCCAGCTTCTCGTATTATTTCTCCAGCATACAGATTGAATAAGTACGATGCAATGATACAAGCCTAACACACACCTTTCCTGACTTTAAACCACCCAGTATCACCTCGTTCTATATGAATGACTGCCTCTTGGTCTATGTACGTGATTCTCATGAGGACAATTGAATGTTCTGGAATTCCCATTCTTCACAATGTTACTCATAATTTATTATGATCCTTGATAGAATACTATGATCGAATGCCTTTGCACAGTCAGTAAAACACAGGTAAACTTCTTTCTGGTATTCTCTGTTTTCAGCCAGGATCCATCTGACATCAGCAATAATATCCCTCATTCCAGGTCCTCTTCTGAATATGGCTTGAATTTCTGGCAGTTCCCTGTCAATGCACTGCTGCAAATGCCTTTGGATGATCTTCAGCAAAACTTTACTTGCCTGTGATATTAATTGTTCAATAATTTTTGCATTCCCTTGGATCACCATTCTTTGGGATGCGTGCAAATATGGATGTCTTCCATTCAGTTGACCAGGCTGCTGTCCTCCAAATTTCTTGGCATAGATGAATGAGCACCTCCAGCATGGCATCTTTTTGTTGAAACATCTCAATTTGTATTCTGTCGACTCTTGGAACCTTGTTCTTGGGCAATGGTTTCAGCGCAGCTTGTACTTCTTTCTTCAATACTATCGGTTCTTGATCATCTGCTGTCTCATGAAATGGTTGAAAGTCCACCAGTTATTTTGGGTACAGTGTCTCTGTATATTTCTTCCATCTTCTTTTAATGCTTCTTGTGTCATTCAATATTTTCCCCATAGAATCCATCAGTATTGCAAATCAAGGTTTGAATTATTTCTTCAGTTTTTTCATCTTGAGAAATGCCAATCGTAACCTTTTGGTTTGATTTTTCTTACACCAGGTCTTTACACATTTGATTATAATACTTAGTCTTCTCGAACCACCGTTTGAAATTTTTTTTTTAGTTCTTTTACTTCGTCATTTCTTCCTTTCCCTTTACCTACTCATTGTTCAAGAGCAACTTTCAGAGTTTATTCTGACATCCATTTTGGTCTTTTCTTTCTTTCCTTTCTTTTTAATGACCTCTTGCTTTCTTCATGTATGATGTCCCTGATGTCATTCCCCAACTTGTTTGGTCTTAGGTCATTAGTGTCCAATGTGCCAAATCTATTTTTGAGATGATCTCTAAATTCAAGTGGAATATACTCAAGGTCATATTTTGCCTCTCACAGACTTGCTTTAATATTCTCCAGCTTGAAACTGAACTTGCGTATGAGCAACTGATAGTCTGTCCTGCCGTAGGTCCCTGGCCTTGTTCTTACTGATGATATTAGTGTTATACATCATAAAAATAGAATAATTAGAAACAAACATGATTGTCTCAATAAAAGCAGAAAAAAAGTTGGTCAAAATCCAACACCCTTTAGTGATTAAAAAAATGCTTAACATATTAGGGAAAAAAAGAGATTTTTCACAGTCTGATACAGCATCAATTAAAAACCCATAGCTTATATTATGGTATAGGACTGAATGCTTTCCTCCAAAGGTCAGGAATGGAATTAGGATGGAAAGTCATCCTTTGTTCACGGATCAGAAGACTTAGTATTTTTAATATTGAAATAGTTCCCAAATTGATCTAGTTTTATTACAATCTTTATGAAAATGAATCAGGCTTCATAGTAGAAAATGAGAAGCTAATCTTAAAATTCAAACTGACACTCAAGGTATGGATAATAACCATAAAAATCTTGAAAAAGAAGAACACATTTGGAGGACTCATACTTCTCTATTTCAAAACTTACTACAAAGCAACATTCATCAAGACAGCGTGCTACTAGCATAGGGTTAAACACAAATTAAAGAAATAGAATAGTAATGGAATGGAGTAGAGTGGAATAGAGTAATAGAATAGTCCACAAATAAATTCCTATATCCATCTTCAATTGGAAACCCTGGTGGAGTAGAAAGAGCTATGGCTGCTAACGAAAAGATTGGCAGTTCTAATTCACCAGTTCTCCTTGGGATCCCTATGGGACAGTTCTACTCTGTCCTGTAGGGTCACTATGAGTCAGAATCAACTCAATGGCAATCAGTTTGGGTTTTTTTTGGTATGTTCAATTGGTCTTCTACAAGAATGCTAAGACCACTCAATGATGAAAGCATAATCTTTTCAAGAAATAGTGCCGACACAACTGGAAATCTACATTTAAAGGAATTAACTTGGACCCTCTACCTCATGCTATATACAAATATTAGCTTAAAATGATTTTTTAAAAATTCAAGACTTAGTAGCACAAATATATTAGGAGAAAAAAATAAGGGTATGTTTTAGCAAATTTGGATTCGGCAATAGTCTCTTAGAAATGATACCAAAAGTACGAACAACAAAAGAAAGCATAGATAAAGTATTAAAATCAAATTAAAAAGAAAAAAAAAAGTACTTCAAAGGACACTACCAAGAATGTGAGAAGAAATCCCACAGAATGGGGATTTCAAATCATATATCTGATAAGGGGCCTATATCTAGGATTATAAATAATACTTATAATTCAATAATAAGAGGACAAAAAAACCCAATTTAAAAATGGGCAAAGGGTCTGTATAGGGGCCTATATCTAGGATTATAAATAATAATAAGAGGACAAAAAACCCGATTTAAAAATGGGCGAAGGGTCTGTATAGACATTTCTCAAAAGATAAACAAATTCTCAAAGAACACATGAAAGGGCATGCAAAGTAATTATTCATCAGGGAAATGTAAATCAAAATCACAATGATGTATCATTTTATACCCACCAGGAAAGGTATGATAGTTAAAATTGTGTGTCAACTTGGTGGGGTCTTGATTTTTCAGTGTTTTGGCTGTTGTATAATGTTGTGATCACTTCCCTGTTGAAATGTGATATGTGATCATCCACATGATGGAATCTGCTCAGTGGTACCGGCAGGGGCGGGGCCTGTGGTGGCTCACTGCCTCCTCAGCCTTCATCTCTCCCCCTTCCACTGCCTCTTTCCTTCCTGGTTACCTTGCCAAGGTTGTTGGCTATTCTGTATCCAGCAGCTGTCTCTTGTCTGACCTCCAGTTCTTGGGACTTGAGCTAACAGCTTACCTGTCCATCTTGGGATTCGTGGATCTTCACAGCCTTTGAGCAAGAGTCTTGCTCCGCGACCTACCAATCTTGGATTAGCCAGCCTTGCAGCTAAGTGACTCAGGAGAAACCTTGCAGTCTTGCCTGCCAACCTTGGGATTCCTCAACCTTCACAGCCTCTAAGTGGGAGCCCTGCTCTCCGACTTGCTGATCTTGAGTTCACCAAGTTCTGTGGCTTCGTGAATTCATGGACTTGTGACATTTCAACCTACAATTGCATGAGCTGTTTCACTAATATGAATCTGTCTATATGTATATATATGTATTTATACGCTTTACTGGTTTTGCTTCTCTAGAGAACCCAGCCAAAGATAAAACACATGGTCTTTTCAGTCACGTCATATGCATTCAAAAGTTGGATAGTGAAAAAGGAAGATAGAAGAATTGATACTTCAAACTGTGGTGATAGTGAAGAATATTGGATTGCCAGAAGAACAAATAAATCAGTTTTAGAAGAAATACTACCAGGATGATCCCTGGAAGCAAGAACAGAGAGACTTCAGTTCACTTACTTTGGACACTTCATAAGGAAAGAAAAATTGCTGGAAAAGGAAATAATGTTTGGTAAAACAGAGGGTCAGTAAACATGATGTATTGACACAATAGCCAAAACGATGAACTCAGGAAGGTGACACAGGATCAGGTTATGTTTTGTTTTGTTATACATAAGGTCACCATGCCAACTTGACAACTCACAACAGGAAAATTATAATTGAAAAATCAGATTATAAAAAGTGATAGTAAAGATGTGGAGAAATTGGAACTCTTATATACTGAAGATAGGAATGTAAAATGGTGCAGCAACCTAGAAGAAAACCTAGTATCCCCTCAATAATTAAACATTGAGTTATCATTTGTCCTGCATCCCTGGGTATATATCCCAAAGACATGAAAACATGACCACACTTAAAAGTTGTCGTGGTAATAGAAGCATTATTCACAATACCCAAAAGGTTAGAATAATCCAAATATTCATTAATGAATAAATAAAAAATGTGACATATCCATACAATGGAACATTATATGTCCATAAAAATGACTGCATTGATGCATTCTACAATGTGGATGAATCGTGAAAACATTATTTAAGTGAATGTATGATTACAAAAGACCACATTTTGTATGATCCCATTTATATGTAATATCCAGAACAAAAAAAATCTGTAGAGACAGATAGCAGGACAGTGATTGCCTTGGATTAAAGGAAATGGGGGCATTGGGGGTGTATAGCTAACCACTAGGAAGATTATTTTTGGAGTAAAACAAATATTCTAATCTTGATTGTGGTGGGGGTTGCACAATTCTGTCAATATACTAAAAATCATTGAAGTGTGGTATGTGAATTATCTCAATGAACCTAGTACCCTTTCCAAAAGCAATGATATAATAACACCACCAACTGGAATTGTTAGATATAAATCTAACAAAACATGTACAGAATCTATAGGTAGAAACTATCAAATTTTGTTGAAATTAAAAAAAAAAAAGAAACTTACTTGAAAGATATTCCAGGGTTCATAGTTAGAAAACTCAATATTGTTTAGATGTCAGTTTGATCTACAAATCTGTGCAAGTGATGTTGTAGATGTTGAGAAGACTGTTTTAAAATTTATATGCAAATAAAGTCTAAGACTAGAAACTTGAGAGACCAATGGAAAATTGCTCCCCGGAAATAATAAGTTATAAAAAAATATTTCTTTTTCCCAATTACATGCTTTGATTGGCCTTACAATGACAGTCCATTTAATATTAATATTTAATGTTATTTGTATTTCTAGGATACCTGACTCTCCTACTTTCTTTGTGTGTGTTTTAGGTGAAAGTTTACAGAGCAAATTAGTTTTTCATTCAACAATTTGTACACGTATAGCTTCGTGACATTGATTGCAATTCCTGCGATGTGTCAACAATCTTCCCTTCTCCACCCTGGGTTCCCTGCTTCCACTTGTCCCACTTTCCTGTCCCTTCCTGCCTTCTAGTCCTTGATTTTGGGCAGGTGTTGACCATTTGGTCTCATACACATAATAGTATTAAGTAGCACATTTCTAATGTGTGTGTGTTTGTTTGTTTTATAGACCTGTGTAAGCTTTGGCTGAAGGGTGAACTTCAGGAGTGACTTGAACTCTGAATTGCAAAAATGTCCAGGGCCATAGTCTCAGGGTTCTTCCAGTCTCCATCAGACCAGTAACTCTGATCTTTTTTTGTGGATTTGAATTTTGTTCTACCTTTTTTCTCTCACTCTGTCCTGGACCCTCTGTGATCCCTGTCAGAGCAATTGGTGGTGGTAGCCAGACACCATCTAGTTGTTCTGGGCTCAGGCTTGTGTAGGCCATGGTACTTGTGGTCCATTCTCTTTCTGTTCCAAGAAAACACACACAATTCTATATCCTTATGTGATATCCTCATTAAAATAATACAGGTAGCCCCTGATTTACAACACATTGGAGTTAAGATGAACTGCACTTACAACATACCTTTTTGGGGGAACATCTCATCGTTAGTAAAGAGAACCTGGTGGCTCAGTGGTAAATAGCTATGGCTGCTAACCAAAAGGTCAGCAGTTTGAATCCACCAGGCTGTTCTTGGAAACCGTACGGGGCAGTTCTATTCTGTCTTACAGGGTCGCTATGATTTGGAATAGACTCCATGGCAACTGGTTTTGGGTTTTTATCATTAGTAATATGTACTACATAGAATATTGCACCATGTAATTTACTCAAGTCATATCTGTAAGTTTATATGTAATGTTTCCAACACCCAAAGACAAATAGGTTCTCAGGTTTATAAAGATGCTGATAATAAAAGGCAATAATAAAGAAAACTAAAGATAGTATTTGACTTACATTAAAATTTTTTTTTTTTTTTTTTTTAACATTAGAACTGATTTATGATGGAGTCTTCAGAACAGAACCCCATCATAAGTGGAGGACTACTTGTAATTTTTATCTTAGATATCAGTTTTATGGTTAAGGCTGTTGCCTCTCTTTCATTTTATTATTTTATGTAAGTAGTAATACTTTGTCTTGTATTTATCTTTTTATTTGATATTCCCTGGTTGTCATGCTGTCCATACGGTATATTTTTACCCATATCTGACCACAGTAATTTTGAAGAAAGATTGGTTAAGTGATATTGGTTTATTTATTGTGGAAAATAAGTGGAAAGCCTCCATTCCCCTTGAGTGTTGTCCTGCCTCTATTGTCCAGTGCTCACGTCTTGAGGCAAAAATCTCTGCTGCATTCAGCTTGTCACAGTTGAGGGGTGGAGAGAAATTTTTCCTCCTTACCTCTTAACAAACCCCTTGGATTCTACCTCCTCTGTCGAAGTATTTTTGTTATAATCTTCAACAATTAGAATACGTATGATTTTGGTATTCCAGGAATTGCTCGTTATTTTATATTTTGGATGCTACATTTTGCTCATTTCCCACGATTTTTTATTTATTTGTTTTAAAATGTTTATATAAGTGTTTAGGGTTGCTATGGGTTGGAATTAACTTGATGGCAACAGGTTGCTTTTTTTTTCTTTTGGCTTGTGTGTGTGTGTTTTCTAGTATATTTTAGGGATATGTGACAAGAGCATAAGTTTTAGAATTAAATCTAAGTTTATGAAAACTCTGGTAACATTTAACTTACATTTATGTTTTTCACACTTATTCAGCCCATGGTATATATTTAATAATGACAATTTTTTCATCATAGCTACATGAATAGTAAAGGTTATAGTATTAGTAGTTTATTCATGTAAGAAACAGACTACCCTCAAAATTAAATCGTACTTCTGATTCTGGAAGTGTAGGTTACTAGATGCCCACAGAAATATCCCCGCTAGGGAACACATAAAAATTCTACATGAAATAGAAAAGAATATCTATATCTGCAAAAACGGTGGCGTGGTGTCAAACCTCACCTAACTTTACAATTGGGGGGTGGCAAGAATCATTATTAACATCAACAGCATCAGCCCAAGGCTGATGATTCCTATGAGATGGAGGTTAGACATAGCTCCACTCTCCAATCTCTTTACCAATTCTGATACCAGCTGTATCTCCCATGGTACTCCCCACTTTCCTGCTGTGTTGGTTAATTCATTGCAATGGCCACAAAGAACTCACAGACCATACTCACAATCATGGGATCTATTAAGGAAGTAACAGGTTACAATCCAGGATCAGGATCAACTTGGAGGTAACAGGAACAACTCAGGTTCTTCAATTGGGACAGCTTTGTCTTGCCTGCCAGACCCTTCCGTCTGTCTGGGCCCCTACTCAGGCCTGGCCACTGCCACTGCTCAGGCCTGCCCTCTGTCCTGCTTGGGCAAGTGTTACAGCTTTTTAGCTCCACCAACAAGTGCTCAGAGGCACCACACTCTGTCAGCAAGCCTCCTGCCTGAAGGCGCTCAGCTCTTTTGCTCTCTGGGTCACCACTCTCCCTATAGCTGCCTTGCTTCATGGGCCAGGAAACCCACCACCATCTCCTGGTTCTGCTGCTGCCACTTCTTTGCCACGTGTGCCACCACTTCACACTGTCTAGCACCTTTTCTGATGTTACAGCTCTCTCTGTCTCCTGGGTATAGGAGGTTCTCAGCGCAGGATCCCTAGGTCCAAAAGAAGCACTCTGCTCCTGGCTCTTCTTGCTGATAGTGAGGCCTCCCAGCCTCTGGGATTGGCTCCCTTTAAGCCTAACAAAATGGCAAAGCTGACAAACTCCCTGCAAGGGTTCCATGCACTTTATTTGCATAGTATTTATAGGCTGTCCAATCCACTTGGTGGGCCACAAGCACCTTATCTGCATAATCTCATCCATTCATTTCATGGGAGTTACCAGACCATGGTGGGAAGGGCCATATAATAGCAATTCACTACACTGCAATGTCTATATCAATATCTATTTCAATGTCCATATCTACATATAGGATTCCTTCAGTGTCTGGAAATAAGTTTGAATCTGGAGAGGTAAGTAACACTTATGCTATGAATAGCCCTGGTGACATCAATGATCAATAAAGCCATGTTTTAACATGTATAGGATGAGAGGAGACAAAGACAAAGCTCTTTTGGCTTTTCAAACTGAAGGTCTTCTACCACAGGGAAACAACAGAAAACCACCTGCTCCATTCTTGGCTTTGGATAAATGGGGAAAGAAAAGCCAAGCCCAAATGTGTGGTGACTCAACATACCTGGCAGAAGCAAAAACAAATTCTGTGTAGAAAAACAGAGTTTAGACCCAGGCCTTCCTTGAATTTCAATAAGTAATACGCAAATGGAATGAGCTGAATAGTTTAAAAAACAAAAACAAAACTCAGGACCCTTGTAGCAACATGTCTCCTAGTGAGCAAGAGTCAGCAAAAATAACAACTTGTTGAATCAAACCTGTAAAATTGTGAAATAATGGCATTATCAGATGCAAAATATAAAACAATGATATTTAATGTACTTAAAAAAATAAAAGACAGAAATGGAAATACAACTAATGAACAAGAGACTTTCAATTTTGAAAAGGTACATTTATTAAAGATTCAAGCAGCTTCTCAAAATGAAAAAGAAAAAGTGAATTTGTAATTATAAACTTAATGAATGTAGAGTCAGTGGAATCCTGCCCTTCTTTCTTTCCTCCTCCGAAATTATCTATGCCATAACAGTAGCCTATTTCTCTTTCACATTTAATCATTTTATTGTAAATTATGGTGATTTTCCTGTAACTATTTGTACTGACTGCACTAAACAAAATATGATGTGCCACTTTAAAATTTAATTTTATCTTAGTAACAAGTAGCAAATTGCTCCTTAATCATTTTCAAGCCCTAACACTTGCTTTAAAAAGCCTCATTAACCACAGGAAATAATGTCTAGTGCACTCTCATTCACTTTTAATTTTGGATTTGCAAAAATAGTGAGCGTAGGAAGAACTTCGACAGTATACAAACTTTTATATCATCATTAAAATACAAATAAAGTTATTTATTCACTATGTTCAGGTTTTCCCTAAATTAATTTATTTGTACTCATCTTAATTTTAAAAAATAACATAGGAAATTTACAAAGAAAAACCTCACCCATGAAGACATAATTATATTTAATACTTAAGAATAATATCACAAGGAGGCGGGGTCAAGACGGCAGAATAAACAGAAGCTTCCAGCAAGTCCACTTTACAACAAAGACCCAAAAAAACAAGTGAAATGAGTATATTTGTGACGAGTTAGGAGCCCTGAGCATCAAAGGCAAGCTTAGACAATGAACTGAGGGGCAGGGGGAGGAAGAGGCTGTTCAGAAGTGGAGAGGAGTTACCAGACCTGAATCGTGGGGAGCCCTCAGGCACCATTCCCGGAGTGGCAGCGGCGATAGCAGCAACAGGGTGGTACTAGCATTCAGCTGCAGTTTCCTCAGAGAGAAGCAGCCAGCCACATATCCTACTCACACTTTGGAACCTGAGGAGAATAGCACTCTCAGCAAAAGCTAAGTACTTGTGTATATTTTATCACCCTCCCCAAAGCCGGCTTCAGCGGCTGAATCCCTGGGCCTGGACATCGACCCTGGGGAGCACCATAGCCATCCTCCTGGCCTTGGGGAAGGAAAAAATTTGCAATTGGGGGAAAAGATAACTTGCTACCTCCATTAACTGGGGGAGCTCAGGACAGAAGTGGCTCCTGTCCAGGCATAAACTGTTCGGGGACCTTAAGAAACTTTCCCTTCTGCATGGACCTGTGTGGGCCTATTTCGAGAGAATAGGCCCTTGTTGGCAAACTCCAACCATTTCAGCTGTGTGGTGGAGAGGTGGGTGTTTGATGTTTGACATTGCTTTGCCTATTAAACAAGGTCCTCACCCACCCACATCCGGGATCTAAGCACTGGTAGCTCCACTCAGGTCACACAGTGACCTGCAACAGGGGACCAAAGATAACTGGTACCTCCCAGTTCTTACTACAAAAACTTTGGGTACCCATGGTCCCTCTGCAGAACCCACCCACCAGTACGCTCTAGGGAACAGAGACTTGTTTTCCTCAGAGACACTGGAGGTTGGTTCTCAGCCCCCTGCCTTGATCAGAGCATGACCCCCTACTGCAATCAGATACTGGTATATACACCAATCACCCCTGCCCCTCTAAGACTGTAGCACAGAGCCTTTACCACACATTTGATAATCGGCTACCTGGAAACCTGAGCTGAATTCATACAAGAAAACTGAATGGATTCCTAGACTGATATACCTGATAACAACTCTAGCCAGCTCGGGATAGGACACCAGAGCTCCAAAGGTGAAAATAATCAAGCTAGCTCACTCAAGCAACCTGTAGGGGTATACCAAAACAAAACAAAGCAAGCAGCTACGATACAGTAAGCAAGCATAAACTAAATATAATAACTTATAGATGGCTCAGAAACAAGAGTCAGTATCAAGTCACATAAAGAAACAGGCCATGAGCACCTCAACAGGCTCTCAAAACAAAGAATCCAGGGATCTTCTAGATCAAAGTCCATTCCTTTAATTACCAGATGCAGAATACAAAAGTTTAATATACAGAACCCTTCAAGACTTTAGGAAGGAAATGAGGCAATATGCAGAACAAGCCAAGGAACACTCAGATAAAGAAACTAAATAAATTAGAAAGATTATTCAGGAACATAATGAAAAGCTTAATAAGCTAGAAAACCCATAGATAGACAGCAATCAGAAATTCAGAAGATTAACATAAAATTACAGAAGTAGACAACTCGATAAAAAGTCAGAGGAGCAGAATTGAGCAAGTAGAAGCTAGAATTTCCAAACTCGGAAATAAATCACTTGGCACGAATATATCTGAAGAAAAAACAGATAAAAGAGTTTTAAAAAATGAAGAAACCTTAAGAATCACCTGAGACTCCATCAAGAGAAATAACCTAGGAGTGATTGGAGTACCAGAACAGGGAGGGATAACAGAAAATACAGAGAAAATTGTTGAAGATTTGTTGGCAGAAAACTTCTCTGATATTGTGAGAGATGAGAAGATATCTATCGAAGATGCTCATCGAACTCCACATAAGGTAGACAGCAAAAGAAAGTCACCAAGACATATTATAATCAGACTTGCCAAAACCAAAGAGAAAGAGAGAATTATAAGAGCAGTGAGGGATAAACGAAAAGTCACCTACATAGGAGAGCCAATAAGAATAAGCTTGGACTACTCAGCAGAAACCATGCAGGCGAGAAGGCAATGGGATGACATATTTTAAAAATTGAAGGAAAAAAATTGCCTGGCAAGAATCACGTATCCAGCAAAACTGTCTCTTAAATATAAAGGTGAAGTTAAGACATTTCCAGATAAACACAAGTTGCGGGAATTGGTACACCAAACCAAAGCTACAAGAAATACTAAAGAGAGTTCTTTGGTTAGAAAATCAATAATATCAGGTATCAACCCAAGACTGGAACACTGGGCAGAGCAACCAGAAGTCAACCCAGACTGGAAAATCCAAAAAAAAACAAAGCAAGATTACTAAAAAAAAAAAAAGCCCCAAACAGGATAACAGCAATATTATTATATAAAAGAAGACAACATTAAAATAATAAAGAGGAACTAAGAAATGTAATCATACACCTTTCGTATAGAGAGGAAGATACAGTGATACAAAGAAATAAAAGTTAGTTTTAAATTTAGAAAAATGGGGTAAATAATAAGGTAACCACAAGGGAGACAAACTATCCTATTCATCAAAATAAAATACAAGGGAAAAATACAGACTCAGCAGAAACAAAATCAACAACAACGAATATAAGGAAAGGACAATATATAAAGAAAATCTACACAGCACAGAAAATTGAGTGGGAAAAAGAAACGTCAACAACACACAAAAAAAGACATCAAAATGATAGCACTAAATTCGCACCTATCAATAATTACCCTGAATGTAAATGGACTCAGTGCACCAATAAAGGGACAGAGAGTGGCAGAATGGATTAAAAAACAAGATCCATCTATATGCTGCTGACAAGAGACACACCTTAGACTTACAGACACAAACAAACTAAAACTCAAAGGATGGAAAAAAATATATCAAACAAACAACAATCAAAAAAGAGCAGGAGTGGCAATATTAATTTCTGACAAAATAGACTTTAAAGTTAAATCCGTCAGAAAGGATAAGGAAGGACACTACATAATGATTAAAGGGACAATACACCAAGAAGACATAACCATATTAAATATTTATGCACCCAATGACAGGGCTGCAAGATACATAAAACAAACTCTATCACCATTGAAAAGTGAGATAGATCCACAATAATAGTGGGAACCCTCAAGACACCACTTTCGGTGAAGGGCAGGGCATCCAGAAAGAAGCTCAGTAAAAACACGGAAGATCTAAATGCCACAGTCAACCAACTTGACCTCATAGACATATACAGAATACTCAACCCAACAGCAACCAAGTATACTTTCTTTTCTAGTGCACATGGAATATTCTCTAGACTAGACCACATATTAGGTCCTAAAGCAAGCCTTAGCAGAATCCAAAACATTGAAATATTACAAAGCATCTTCTCTGACCATAAGGCCATAAAAGTGAAAATCAATAACAAGAAAAGCAGGGAAAAGAAATCAAACACTTGGAAACTGAACAATACCCTGCTCAGAAAAGACTGGATTATAGAAGACATTAAGGATGGAATAATGAGATTCAGAGAATCCAGTGAGAATGAAAACACTTCCTATCAGAACCTTTGGGACACAGCAAAAGCGGCACTCAGAGGCCAATTTATATCAATAAATGTACAAATCCAAAAAGAAGAAAGGGCCAAAATCAAAGAATTACCCCTACAACTTGAACAAATAGAGGGAGAGCAACAAAAGAAACCCACAGGCACCAGAAGACAACAAATAATAAAAATTAGAGCAGAACTATTGAAATAGAAAACAGAAAAACTATTGAAAGTATTAACAAGATCAAAAGCTGTTTTTTTGAAAAAATCAAAAAAATTGTTAAACCACTGGCCAAGCTGACAAAAGAAAAACAAGAGAGGAAGCAAATAACCCAAATAAGAAATGAGAGGGGTGAAATTACAACAGACCCAACTGAAATTAAAAGAATCATATCAGATTACTGTGAAAAACTATACTCAAACAAATTTGAAAACCTAGAAGAAATGAGTGAATTCCTAGAAACACACTACCTATCTAAACTAACACAAACAGAGGTAGAACAACTAAATAGACCTATAAAAAAAGAAAAGATTTAAAAGGTAATCAAAAAACTCCCAACAAAAAAAAGCCCTGGTCCGGACGGCTTCACTGCAGAGTTCTACCAAACTTTCAGAAAAGAGTCAACACCATGAGTACTAAAGGTATTTCACAGCATAGAGTAGGACAGAATACTACCAAACTCATTCTATGAAGCCACCATATCCCTGATACCAAACCAGGTAAAGATACCACAAGAAAAGAGAATGATAGACCTATATCCCTCGTGAACGTAGATGCAAAAATCCTCAAGAAAATTCCAGCCAATAGAATTCAACAACATATCAAAAAAATAATTCACCATGACCAAGTGGGATTCATACCACGTATGCAGGGATGGTTCAACATTAGAAAAACAATTAATGTAATCCACCACATAAATAAAACTAAAGACAAGAATCATATGATTTTATGAATTGATGCAGAAAAGGCATTTGACAAAGTTCAACACTCATTCATGAGAAAAACTCTCAGCAAAATAGGAATAGAAGGAAAATTCCTCACCATAATAAAGGGCATTTATACAAAGCCAACGGCCAACATCACCCTAAATGGAGAGAGCCTGAAAGCATTCCCACTGAGATTGGGAACCAGACAAGGATACCCTTTATCACCGCTCTTATTCAACATTGTGCTAGAGGTCCTAGCCAGAGCAATTAGGCTAGATAAAGAAATAAAGAGCATCCAGATTGGCAAGGAAGAACTAAAAGTATCTCTATTTGCAGATGACATGATCTTATATACAGAATACCCTAAGGAATCCTCCAGAAAACTACTGAAACTAATAGAAGAGTTCAGCAGAGTATCGGGATACAAGATAAACATACACAAATCAGTTGGATTCCTCTACACCAACAAAAAGAACATCGAAGAGGAAATCACCAAATCAATGCCATTTACAGTAGCCCCCAAGCAGATAAAATACTTAGGAATAAATCTTACCAGAGGTGAAAAAACTTATGCAAAGAAAACTACTGTACACTTCTGAAAGAGACTTACGTAAGTGGAAGAATATACCTTGCTTGTGGATAGGAAGACTTAACATTATAAAAATGTCTATTCTACCAAAAGCGATCTATACATTTAATGCAATTCCGATCCAAATCCCAATGACATTCTTTAATGAGATGGAGAAACAAATCACCAACTTCATATGGAAGGGAAAGAAGCCCGGATAAATAAGGCATTACTGAAAAAGAAGAATAAAGTGAGAGGTCTCACTCTACCTGATTTCAGAACCTATTATACTGCCACAGTAGTCACAACAGCCTGGTACTGGTACAACTGATGCAAGGACCAATGGAACAGAATTGAGAATCCAGACATAAATCCATCCACATTTGATCAACTGATACTTGACAAAGGCCCCAAAACAGTTCAATGGGGAAAAGACAGTCTTTTTAACAAATGGTGCTGGCATAACTGGATATTTATCTGCAAAAAAATAAAACAAGACCCATACCTCACTCCATGCACAAAAACAAACTCAAAATGGATCAAAGACCTAAATATAAAATCTAAAATGTTAAAGACCATGGAAGAAAAAATAGGGACAAGGTTAGGAGCCCTAACACATGGCATAAGGAGTATACAAAACATTATAAAGAATGTAGAAGAAAAAGTAGATAACTGGGAGCTCCTAAAAATCAAACACCTACGGCACTGGGTTTTTTGTGCTCATCCTAAGAATTCAGCAAAAGAGTAAGAAGGTTAACCAGAGACTGGGAAAAAGTTTTTAGCTATGACATTTCTGATCAGCCCCTGATCTCTAAAATTTACATGATACTGCAAAAACTCAACTACAAAAAGACAAATAATCCAATGAAAAAATGGGCAAATATATGAACAGACACTTCACAAAAGAACATATTCAGGTAGGTAACAGATACATGAGGAAATGCTCATGATCATTAGCCATTAGAGAAATGCAAATCAAAACTACAATGATATTCCATCTCACTCCAACAAGGCTGGCATTAATCCAAAAAACACAAAATAAGAAATGTTGGCGAGTTTGTGGAGAGACTGGAACACTTGTACACTTCTGATGGGAATGCAAAATGGTACAACCACTTTGGAATTCGATTTGGTGCTTCCTTAAACATCTAGAAATAGAACTACGATAAGATCCGGTAATCCCACTCTTTGGAATATATCCTAGAGAAATAAGAGTTTTTACATGAACAGATATATGCACACCCATGTTTATTGCAGCACTGTTTACAATAGCAAAAAGATGGAAGCAACCAAGGTGCCCATCAACAAATGAACAGGTACATAATTTATGGCATATTCACACTACGGAATTTCATCAATAAAGAACAGTGAGGAATCTGTGAAACATTTCATAACATGGAGGAATCTGGGAGGCATTATGCTGAGTGAAATTAGTCAGTTGCAAAAGGACAAATATTGTATGAGACCACTATTATAAGAACTCGAGAAATAGTTTAAACAGAGAAGAAAATATTCTTTGATGGTTACGAGAGGGGGAGGGAGGGAGAAGGGTATTCACTAATTAGATAGTAGATAAGAACTATTTTAGGTGAAGGCAAAAGCAACACACAGTACAGGAGTGGTCAGCACAGCTGAATAAACCAAAAACAAATAAGTTTTCTGAATAAACTGAATGCTTCGAAGGCTAGCATAGCAGGGTCAGGGGTTTTGGAGCCATCATTTCAGAGGATGTCTAATTCAACGGGCATAAGAACATCCATTAAGAATACATTCTACATCCCACTTTGGAGAGTGGCGTCTGGGGTCTTAAACGTTAGCAAGCAGGCATCTAAGAGGCATTCATGGGTCTCAACCCACCTGGAGCAAAGGAAAATGAAGAACACCAAAGACAGAAGGTAATTATTAGCCCCAGAGACAGAAAGAGCCACATAAACCAGAGACTACATCAGCCTCAGGCCAGAAGAACTAGATGGTGCCCAAGTACAACCGCTGTTTGCCCTGACAGGGAACAGAACAGAGAGCCCCTGAGGGAGCAGGAGCGCAGTGGGATGCAGACCCCAAATTCTCCTTAAAAGACCAGACTTAATGGTCTGACTGAGACTAGGACCCTGGTGGTCATGGCCTCCAGACCTTTTGTTAGCCCAGGACAGGAACCATTCCCAAAGCCAACTCTTCAGACAGGGATTGAACTGGACAATGGGAGATAAAAAGATGGTGGTGAAGAATGAGCTTCTTGGATCAAGTAGACACTTGAAACTATGTTGCCATCTCCTTCCTGGAGGGGAGATGAGAGGGTAGAGGGGTTTAGAAGCTGGCAGAATGGATAAGAAAAGAGACAGCTGAGGGAAGGTGTGGTCTGTCTCATTAGGGGGAGAGCAGTTAGGAGTATATCCCAAAAAACCCACTGCCGTCGAGTCGATTCCGACTCATAGCGACCCTATAGGACTGACTAGAACTTCCCCGTAGAGTTTCCAAGGAGCTCCTGGCATATTTGAACTGCCGGCCTTTTGGTTAGCAGCCATAGCACTTAATCACTACGCCACCAGGGTTTCCTAGGAGTATATAGCATAAAAAATATATAAATTTTTGTATGAGAGACTGACTTGATTTGTAAACTTTTACTTAAACACAATAAAAATTAAAAAAAAAAAAAGTTACTGGGTTATATTTAAATATTGGTTACATTTCATTTGCCTGGCATGTCGGTAGACTTTTCAATCTGGTTAGAATATGTGTTGTTTTTTTAATTCAAGAATATTTCCTTTTTTATATTTTTACGAATGCTAGATTCCATTTGTTCTTGCCTCAGATCTAACAAGTAGAGTATCTGCATTTTAGATCCTGCTCTCTGCCTTTAAAATCTCTCATTTTTTGCACAGTTAAGCGTTTACCTCTTTCCTTGACATTCTTAGAGCCTTTCTAAAGCTTATCTTCCAGGTCACTAATTACACTTTCTGGAATTTATCTTCTGGTTATTTTACAATTTTCACTGTGGTTTTCAAAATTGCTATATATGTATATATATTTCCTTGCATGTCATTATTATTTTCTGATTGGTCCATTTCCTTTTTTTTTTTTTTCTTTCCTTATAAAGGAAATGGACAAAAGGCAAAACCTGATGAATATTGTTTATAGGACAACGTTCATGCTATCCCAAATTTGCTTGTTTTCTATGACAAATCATTTCAAAGTTGTTTCTTCCTGTGATGTGTTTTCTATCTTATACTGAAAAAGCCCCCACAGTACTGTATTGAAAATACTGTTTGCTTGGCTTCCTCTCTCCCAGCTTTGCATTTGAATCCTGCTTTTATGTAAACCCCATTTTGCCTGCATAGTATGATTAAGGATGTTACTGACGTAATTTGTATAAACTCCCTCCTTGTAAACCCTTTTAAAAGTAACTTGCCTGCCCGCACTTGGCAGGCTGTCTTGACGGCAGGCTGTCTTGACAGCAGCAGCTTCGACTGACTCCTTTTCCTTGTACAACTGAGGTTGACTCACCTCAGTGTCTCATTTATTGGCCAATAGGAGTCATGCGGAGCAAGAACCTGGGGGGTCCACCTGGTAACAATATAAACCAGGGTGTACTTCTATTTTTTATGAATTGATATTGGAAAATTAATCTGCGAAATGTTTTTTGACAGTTTATTTCCTAACTGAAAATGCTCGTGCTATACTAACATGTAGTATTGTGATATTTCCAGCTTTTTTTTTTTTTAAACATTGACCCATTTGATAACTTGAAATGTACATTCGTGGTTATTTTAATTTACATTTTCCTAATTACTAGAAAAAACTGAGCATCTTTTTTTTTTTTTTAAACCTGTGGAGGTGACCCTGTGAACTGTGAGCTGCCTGTTCATAGCCTCGCCCAGTTTTCTACTGCTTCAGTGTTCTTTGTTTTTTTTTCTTTTCTTAATTTGTAATCCTTAACATAGTCTGGATACTAACACTTTGTGTTACGTTGAGTGTATCTGTCAGAGAAGCAGAACCAGTAGGGGAGAGAAAGAGAGAGAGAGATGATAGAAAAGTTTTAAGAGGAAATTGACCTACACGACTGTGGACGCTGGGTAAGCGGTCTCCCAAGGCTGTGTCTGCATTTAATTCTGGGGCCACAAGCAGGGTGCAACCCCATGAGCACAAGTTGGAGGCTGCTCCACAGGTCAGGCAGGAAGGAAGAGAAGATCCAGGGGGAAAGGAGAGCAACTAAAGGCTGAACTGCTTCTTACATGCCGGTGAGGTAAATTATGAGTTGAGGGTAAAGTTCCAGAGCAGAGACATATTTTTACAGTTTCCTTTCCCTCTGTTGCCTGGGGTCTCTGAAATGAAGGGAGGGGATTGAGTGAGGGCCACCGAAGACACACTCCCATTTGGTTCACTCATTATCTGTCAATCTGGGACTTCAATTGCATCAGCAAAATCTCCTCACTAGAGCATGGAGACTAGTATTTGAATACTATGAAAGGCCTGTGTTGCTACAAAATGGTCACTGCCTCCCTCCTGCCCTCCACCACTCACAGGACAATCTATCTTCTAGCTCACCTAAGTGAGAATGTGCTAGAAAGGAAATTCCAAAGAATATCCTTCAACCAGCCAAGGTGACACATCACAAAGCCATCATGATGAGGAAAAGATGATCTTTCAGTCTTATCTTTTCACAAAGTCTGCAGGACTTCTTTGAAAATAAATTTTAAATTTTAATACAGTCTAATTTACCAATGACTTTCTTTCTGTTTGGTGCTTTATTTATTTTTTTCTCATTTAAAAGCTTTTTTTACTCCAGCATCATAATTTTTTTTGCGAAAAATTTTAAATTTTGATTTTTTTTTTAAAAATGTTATCTTTAGTCTATTTAGAATTGCTCTTTAAATTTGTGTTTGATGTGTTTATTTTATTTTTTCCCATGTGGATAACCCATTTTCCTGGCCTTTTTTATAGACAGCATCCTTCTCCCACTGATATTTGATGCTACCTCTGTCTGAGCCAGTTCTGCAAGTTCATCTATTTGTTTCTTAGCTCTACATTCTGCTCCACTGTGTGTTTAGGAATCCATCAAAAGTATTATACTGTCTTTTTATGTAAAAAATCTTTTTTGCTTGACTACTGAAATTTTTTAATAACATTTATTATTCAGAAATTTCATTGACGATTTTTATCATATTTTGAAATTTTCCAAATGTTTTTATGCTCACTGAATATTTTTTACAGCCACATATTCTTTTTTTAATGAATGCCTCATTTTATTAATTTGTTATTATTATTTTGTTACATTATGTTTAAGTCCTGTGTTTCACTTATCTCCACATTTCTATTTGCAATTTTTTTTCCTGGATTACACATTAGAGTATTTCATCAAACATCCATTGACCTGTTACCGTTCCATTTTCTTCTGGCATTTCTCTTTGATAATGTGAAGATTTCTCTCAGTTTAATAATTTTCGTTTGTTTGCATGTTTCTTCTTTATCCTTGGTAAGCTGTAGTTTAATTGAAATGCATAGTGGTGTGTGTTTCTTTCCATTTTTACTCACTGATATGTGGAGCATACTTTTACTCCATCGATCAATGTCTTCCTTCTATTCAGGATGATATTCAGCTATTATTTTACAAAAGATTTTTCTGTTAATCTCCTCATTCTATCTTTCCAATACATTATTGAGATGTAAATTGAATCCTTTAAATTTATTATCTGTTCTTCAAATATGTATTTATCATTATGTGCCACCAGGACATGTTGCTGTAGGTGAGGCCGGTGATACAACTCTCTGTTTTCAGCCCTCCCTAGTAGTTTTGGAGGACCATAGAGCCATCTTCTGGTCCCCAATTCAGAAACAGTTTGGACATTTTAGTCATTCATTCAATCATGAAGGCACATCAGGTTTCACACATTGTTGTAGAAATATGGGATACATGAGTAAAAAGTCTATAATCAGTCTCTGCCCTTGTGGGGTGGAGATGGCAGGCAATAAACAACAAACATAGAAAAACAACTCACGTCTATAGATTACAAGCCTACCACATATTATGTAGATATGGGAGTATCACAGACCCTTTCTCATCCTAGTATTGGTCTTTAGCTTGTTCCAGTAATTCTTATCTCCTTAGGCCTGTTTGCTACCAAATTTAGCAAGAGACAATGGTTGACAATAATTTGTCTTTTATTTCTTATGTTATATATGGAAAGGCCTTCTCTTCTCTGATACATGTAGGATGAATTTGTATTTTCTCCAGGTACCCTTAGCTTTTAATTAGTTTCATTTAGTTTTTAATTCTTTTATAATTTGTTTGTGCTATTATGTGAGTTAGGAGGTAAAGAACTTCTTATTTGATTTCCCGAATGATTAACCCCATGATTCAAAATACCTGCACATATATATGTGTGTTTATTTGATATATATTACTACCACCAGTTGCCATCAAGTCAGCTCTGATTCATGGTGATCCCATGTTTGTTACAGGAGAACTGGTCTCCATGGGATTTTCAATGACTGATTTTTTGAAAGTGGATCACCAGGTCTTTCTTCCAAGGTGTCTGGGTGGACTAGAATCTGCTACCTTTTGGTTGGCAGCCAAGCTCATTAACCATTTGCACAAGCCAGGGGCTCTTATTCAATATATCAACCAAGAAAACCAAACCCATTGCAACTGAGTCAATTTAGACTCATGGTAACCCTGTAGGACAGGTTAGAACTGCCCCAGAGGGTTTCCAAGGAGCGGCTGGTTGCTGGTGGATTCAAACTGCCATAGCTCTTAAACACTGCATTATCACAGCTCCACTCAATGTATTGTTGTTGTTGTTGTTTGGTGTCATCCAGTCAGTTCCGACACATAGAGACCATATGTACCACAAAACAAAATACTGCCCAGTCCTGCGCAATCCTTACAATCGTTGTTAATGGTTGAGCCCATTGTTGTAGCCACTGTGTCAATCCATCTCGTTGAGGGTATTGCTCTTTTCCACTGACCCTGTAATTTATCAAGCATGATGGCCTTCTCCAGGGACTGACCCCTCCTATTCAATGTATCATTATTGTTGTTGTTAGGTGCCTTCGAGTCGGTTCTGACTCATAGCGACACTATGCACAACAGAACGAAACACTGCCTGGTCCTGAGCCATCTTCACAATTGTTGCTATGCTTGAGCTCATTGCTGCAGCCACTGTGTCAATCCACCTCACTGAGGGTCTTCCTCTTTTCCGCTGACCCTGTACTCTGCCAAGCATGATGTCCTTCTCCAGGGACGGATCCCTCCTGACAACATGTCCAAAGTATGTAAGACACAGTCTCGCCATCCTTGCTTCTAAGGAGCATTCTGTTTGTACTTCTTCCAAGACAGACTTGTTCGTTCTTTTGGCAGTCCATGGTATATTCATTATTCTTCACCAACACCACAATTCAAAGGCATCAGTTCTTCTTCGGCCTTCCTTATTCATTGTCCAGCTTTCACATGCATATGGTGCGATTGAAAATACCGTGGCTGGGGTCAGGTGCACCTTAGTCTTCAAGGTGACATCTTTGCTCTTCAACACTTTCAAGAGGTCCTTTGCGGCAGATTGACCCAATGCAATGTGTCTTCTGATTTCGTGACTGCTGCTTCCATGGCCTTTGATTGTGGATCCAAGTAATATGAAACCCTTGACAACTTCAATCTTTTCTCCATTTATCATGATGTTGCTCATTGGTCCAGTTGTGAAGATTTTTGTTTTCTTTATGTAGAAGTGCAATCCATACTGAAGGCTGTGGTCTTTGATCTTCATTAGTAAGTGCTTCAAGTCCTCTTGACTTTCAGCAAGCAAGGTTGTGTCATCTGCTTAAGGCAGGTCGTTAATCAGTCTTCCTCCAATCCTGATGCCCCGTTCTTCTTCAGATAGTTCAACTTCTCAGATTATTTGCTCAGCATACAGGCTGAATAGGTATGGTGAAAGAATACGACCCTGACGCACATCTTTCCTGACTTTAAACCAATCACTATCCCCTTGTTCTGTCTGAACAACTGCCTCTTGATCTATGTAAAGGTTCCTCATGAGCACAATTAAGTGTTCTGGAATTCCCATTGTTTGCTATGTTATCCACAATTTGTTATGATCCACACAGTCGAATGCCTTTGCATAGTCAATAAAACACAGGTAAAAGTCCTTCTGGTATTCTCTGCTTTCAGCCAGGATCCAGCGGTCATCAGCAATGAAATCCCTGGTTCCACGTCCTCTTCTGAAACTGGCCTGAATTTCTGGCAGTTTCCTGTCAATATACTGCTGCAGCCATTTTTGAATGATCTTCAGCAAAATTTTGCTTGCGTGCCTTCCAACCTGGGGGGCTCATCTTCCAGCACTGTATCAGATAATGTTCCGCTGCTATTCATAAGGCTTTCACTGGCTAATGCTTTTCAGAAGTAGACTGCTGGGTCCTTCTTCCTAGTCTGTCTTAGTCTGGAAGCTCAGGTGAAACCTGTCCTCCATGGGTGACCCTGCTGGTATCTGAATACCGGTGGCATAGCTTTCAGGATCACAGCAACACACAAGCCTGCACAGTACGACAAACTGACAGACAGGTGGGGGCATTCAATGTATAGGAAGTAGTATGTCTGTGAATGTATGTATATAGCAAACTGTGTTAATTGTTATAGTTTCCATTTCAGCTAGTTTTGTCAAAAATAGCATGAGGACAACTGACTACATTTTTGGCAAAATAAAGTTGTTAAACAATTTCACACCTTACTGTGAAATTCAAAATTAAAATAACAATGAGATAATTTTTTTTTGTTTTTTACTGTCACTCTCTGCTGGAGTGAATTTAAATGCGTATAAACTATCTGCAGGGTAACTTGGTAATGAGTATGAAAAACCTTAACTATATGTATAAACGATGAACCAAAAATTCAATTACTAGAAATTTATCCTAAGGAAATAATTAAGCATATGGTCAAAATTTTAGCATAATTAACTGCAAGGCTGTTTGTTTTACAGTTGTTCATAGTAGTGAAAGATCTGAAACAACCAAATTTTTCAATAGCTGAGAATTGATTAGATATCACAGTAAACATTCATGTAATGGAAGGTTACAGTTGTATTAAATATCATGTGAGGATTATTGTTCACTAATATTGAATTTTTTATAATTATCATCAAAAGTCAGAATTTAAATAGACATGCTGTGAAAATAAATAGACAAATGCTTTGCTTATCAGAATTGGTGTTGGAATTTGGTGACACAGAGAAGAGGTGTTCCTAATTGTATCAGGAGATACGGTCATGTCAGGAACTCATGGAACACCTCTCAAGGCCTGCTGGTGGGCAGTGTGGCTTCACCCTACAGAAAAGCGAAGACAATGGGGAGAGGGTATGCAGGTGACAGTACTGAGAGAAGAAATGTGAGAAGGTGGAAAGTGCAAGAAGCAGGTCTAAGATGACCTTATGGCCTTCCCCTCTCAAGTGTATCTCCAGATTTCTTAAGGAAACCTACTGGGAGACTGATTATTATTTACTAAGCCTTTTTGAGTTGCTGCTAACCAAAAGGTCAACAGTTTGAATCCACTAGCTGCTTCTTGGAAACTCTATGGGACAGTTCTGCTCTGTCCTATAAGGTCTTTATGAGTTGGAATTGATTGGATGGCAACAGATTTTTCTTTTCTTTTCTTTTGAGTTGGGTTCCTGTTTATTTGACTAAAACTATAGGCCCAGTTTGAGTCACATGGCCCCCAGTTTTACTTGTATTACATTTAAAATATTTTTTAAAAATATATAGATAATACTGTTTAATATGTGATTGAAGTCTATTTCACACTTAAAATATTTTCTTGCCCTTTGTTATGACACTGCACCTAACAAGCTATATAATTACCCCGTCCTTTACCTGTAAAATGACGTAGTAATAAATTACTTGCCCTGTCCTTTTGCTGCGTGCTTGTTAAAAGCCACTAGTGGCATATCTTTTATGTATCAAACCTTAAATTCACGGTAGTTGGTATACTATTATTTTCATGGATTTTTTACTGAAATACCAAGGGTTTTATATATACATATATATACATATATTATATTTCTATTATTACCCCCAGAATCATACTGTTTTGTCTAACTTTGCATTTACGGATTTCAGAACAATAAATGTGTCTCATGATGTTTTCTAGATTCTACTTATTACTAGTACTTGGTTGTAATTTATTTGGATTTTTTTAATTACAAGGAAAATTTATTTGATTGTGAATGTTGGTATTAGGCTTGGGCTTTATTTGCAAAGGGATATAATTTTCAGGTTTTACCCACCAAAAGAATAATCGAAGGAGTCCCTGGTGATGCAAACGATTAACACTCTCAGCTGCTAGTCAAAAGGTAGGAGGTTCAAGTATACCCAGAGGTGTTTCAGAAGAAAGGCCCAGTGATTTACTTCCAAAAAATCAGCCACTGAAACCCCTATGTAGCACAGTTCTACTCTGACACACGTGGGGCTGCCAAGAGTTGGGATTAACTCAATGACAACTGTTTTTTTAAAAAAAAAACTGACAAGTCCAGAGCATTATCAGATTCTAGGCAGAAATTTTATTTTTCATTGAATTGATGAAGAAGTTTCTGAGTAATATTAAAGGTTAAAACTAACTCTGAAAATTTATTTTATTGTTAATTTTAACAGGGATTCCTCCAGTTGTCTTTTCCAGAGGAAAAATATGCTTCTATTGATTTGGGGGGAAAAAATCTTTATTATAATACACTACATTTTATACTCATTTATTTTATCTCTTTGAAATTTATCTTTATTGTGATATTATTCTTTTTTTAAATAATTTTTATTGTGCTTTAAGTGAAAGTTTACAAATCAAGTCAGTATCTCACAAAAAAACCCATATAAACCTTGCTACACACTCCCAATTACTCTCCCCCTAAGGAGACAAAAAAAATTTTTTTTTTTTTTTTTTTTAAGGAGACAGCCTGCTCTCTTTCTCCACTCTCTCTTTTTTTGTGTCCATTTTGCCAGCTTCTAACCCCCTCCACCCTCTCATCTCCCCTCCAGGCAGGAGATACCAACATAGTCTCAACTGCCCACCTGATCAAAGAAGCTCACTCCTCACCAGGATTCCTCTCCAACCCATTGTCCAGTCCAATTCACGTCTGAAGAGTTGGCTTCGGGAATGGTTCCTGTCCTGGGCCAACAGAAGGTCTGGGGGCCATGACCACCGGGGTCCTTCTAGAATCGGTCAGACCGTTATGTCTGCTCTTATGAGAATTTTAGGTCTGCATCCCACTGGTCTCCTGCTCCCTCACGGGTTCTCTGTTGTGTTCCCAGTCAGGGAAGTCATCGGTTGTAGCCAGGCACCATCTAGTTCTTCTGGTCTCAGGATGATGTAGTCTCTGGTTCATGTGGCCCTTTCTGTCTCTTGGGCTCTTAATCACCTTGTGTCCTTGGTGTCCTTCATTGTCCTTTGATCCAGGTGGGTTGAGACCAATAGATGCCTCTTAGATGGCTGCTTGCTAGCATTTAAGACCCCAGACGCCACTCTTCAAAGTGGGATGCAGAATGTTTTGTTAATAGATTTTATTATGCCAATTGACTTAGATGTCCCCTGAAACCATGGTCCCCAGACCCCTGCCCCTGCTACGCTGGCCTTCAAAGCGTTCAGTTTATTCAGGAAACTTCTTTGCTTTTGGTTTAGTCCAATTGTGCTGACCTCCCTTGTATTCTGTGCTGTCTTTCCCTTCACCTAAAATAGTGCTTATCTACTACCTAATTCCCTCCCACCCTCCCTCTCTCCCGCCTCTAGTAACCATGAAAGAATGTTTTCTTCTTAGTTTAAACTATTTCTCAAGTTCTTATAATAGTGGTCTTATACAATACTTGTCCTTTTGCAACTAATTTCACTCAGCGTAATGCCTTCCAGGTTCCTCCATGTTATGAAATGTTTCACAGATTCCTCACTGTTCTTAATCTATGCATAGTATTCCATTGTGTGAATATAATGTAATTTATTTATCCATTCATCCATTGATGGGCACCTTGTTTGCTTCCATCTTTTTGCTATTGTAAACAGTGCTTCAATAAACATGGGTGTGCATATATCTGTTCATGTAAAGGCTCTTATTACTCTAGGATATATTCCAAGGAGTGGGTAATTATGGATAGATATGAATTTAGTACTATCCTTTTGATGTCTTTTTTTGTGTCTTGTTAATGGTTTCTTTTTCCCACTTAATTTTATGTGCTGAGTAGATTGTATATTATCTTTTCCTCATATTTGTTGTTGTTATTGTTTTTTCTGCTGAGTCTCTATTTCTTTCTTGTGTTTTATTTTGATGTGTAGGATAGTTCGTCTCCTTTGTGGTAACCTTGCTGTTTACCTCTATTTTTCTAAATTTAAACCTAACTTTTATTTCTTTGTATTGCCTTGTCTTCCTGTCCATATGAAAGATCTATGACTATATTTCTTAGTCCCTCTTTATTGTTTTGATGTTTTCTTCTTTTACATAACAACATCGCAGTTTCCCTGTTTTTTGCCAGTTTTTTTATCTTGATTTATTTTTGTGATTTCCCTGTCTGGGTTGATATTTGATTGCTCTGTCCAGGGTTCTAGTCTTGGGTTGATACCTGATAATATTGATTTTCTAACCAAAGAACTCCCTTTAGTATTTCTTGTTGTTTTCATTTGGTTTTTATGAATTCTATAAACTTCTCTTCATCTGAAAATGTCTAATTTCACCTTCATATTTGAGAGACAGTTTTGCTGGATATATGATTCTTGGCTGGCAATTTTTTTCTTTCAATGCTTTATATAGATCATCCCGTTGCCTTCTTGCCTGCATGGTTTCTGCCAAGCCATCCGAGCTTTTTCTTATCAACTGTCCTTTGTAGGTGAATTTTTGTTTTTCTCTGGCTGCTCTTAAAATTCTCTCTTTATCTTTGGTTTTGGCAAGTTTGATTATAATATGTCTTGGTGGCTTTCTTTTAATATCTACCTTATGTGGAGTTCGATGAGCATCTTGGGTAGATATCTTCTCATCTTTCACAATATCAGGGAAGTTTTCTGCCAACAAATCTTCAATAATTCTCTCTGTATTTTCTGTTATCCCTCCCTGTTCTGGTACTCCAATCACTAGTAGATTATTTCTCTTGATAGAGTCTGACATGATTCTTAAGGTTTCTTCATTTTTTTTAATTCTTTTATCTGATTTTTTTCAAATATATTAGTGCCAAGTGCTTTATCTTCATGTTCAGAAATTCTGCCTTCCACTTGTTCAATTCTGTCCTCTGATTTTCTATTGTCTAATTCTGTAATGTTGTTGTTAATCTTCTGAATTTCTGATTGCTGTCTGTCTATGGATTTTTCCAGCTTATTAAATTTTTCTTTATGTTCCTGAATAACCTTTTTAATTTCTTCAACTGCTTTTTCTATGTGTTCCTTGGCTTGTTTTGCATATTGCCTCATTTCTGTCCTGTTGTCTCAAAGGGTTCTGTGTATTAATCTTTTGTATTCTGCCTTCAGTAATTCCAGGAAGGCATTTTCATCTAGAAGATCCCTTGATTCTATTTCAAGGGTTTGTTGCAGTGATCATGGACTGTTCTTTACGTGAACTGATATTGACTGTTGTCTCCGAGCCATCTATAAATTATTGTATTAGTTTATTTTATGTTTGCTTACTATGACGCAGTTTCTTGTTTTGTTTTGTTTTGATATGCCTGAGTGGGCTGCTCGAGTGAGCTAGCTTATTTTCACCTTTGGAGCTCTAATGTCCTATCCCCAGATGTCTAGAACTTTTGCTTTTCTTGTATGAATTTAGCTCAGGTGTCTAGGTAGCTGATCATCAAGTGTGTGGTGCAGGCTTTGTCCTACAGTCTCAGAGGGGCAGGGGTGATTGGTGTAGGTTCCGGTATCTGGTTGCAGCAGGGGGTCATGCTCTGAACAAGGCAGAGGGCTGAGAACTGTCTCCCAAGTGTCTCTGAGGAAAGCATGTCCCTCTTCCCTAAAGCATACAGGTGGGTAAGTTCTGCAACGGACCATGGACACCAAATGTTTTTGGTTGTAAGAACTGGGAGGTACCAATTATCCTTGGACCCCTGTTGCAGGTGGCTGTGTGACCTGAGTGAAGCCACCAGTCCTTATGCCCCTGATGAGGGTAGATGAAGACCCTGTTCAATAGGTAAAGCAGTGTCAAACATCAAACACCCACCTCTCCACCACACAACTGAAATAGTTGTAGCCTGCCAACAAGGGCCTATTCTTCTGAAATAGGCCCATACAAGTCTACACAGGTGGGAAAGGTACTCAAAGTCCACAGACTGTTTATGCCCGAACAGAAGCTGCTTCTGTCCTGAGCTCTCCCTGTTAGTGGAGCTGGGAAATTATCTTTCTGCCCAATTGCAAATTTATTGCTTCTCCACAGCTGGGAGGGTGGCTCTAGGTGCTCAATAATACCTATCTCAGGCCCAGGGAAATCAAAAGCCACTGAAGGTAGCTTGGGGGCAGGGCCTTGGGAAAATATATACATGTACTTAGCTTTTGCCAAGAGTGCCATTCTTCTTTGTTTCTGGAGGTATGAGTAGGCTGTTTGGCTGGCTGCTTCCCCCTGAGGAAAGTGCAGCCAAATGCTATTGCCAGGCTGCTGCAGCCGCTCCTGGGAGTGGTACCTGAGGGCTCCCAGTGATTCAGCTCAGTAACTCCTCTCCGCTTCTGAACTGTCTCTTCTTCCCCCTGCTGCTCAGTTCGTTTTCCAACCTTGCCTTTGATATTCAGGGTTCCTACCTTGTCATAAATATACTCATTTCACTTGTTTTTTCGGGTCTTTGTTGTAAGAGGGCTTGCCGGAAACGTCGGTCTCTTCTGCCATCATGGCCCTGCCTCCTTTTTTTTTTAAATTGTACTAGACGGCACTGGGTTGGGTACTTTAGATGAAGGTTTACAGAAAAAACTGGTTTCTCATTAAACAGTTAGTACACATATTATTTTATGATATTGGTTAACAACACCACAAAATGTCAACACTCTCCCTTCTTAAACTTGGGTTCTCTATTGCCGGCTTTCCTGTCCTCTCCTGCCTTCTAGCCCCTGCCCCAGGGCTGGTGTGCCCCTTTAGTCTTGTTGTGTTTCATGGGCCTGCCCAATCTTTGGCTAAAGTGTGAACCTCGGGAGTGACTTCATAACTGAACTGAAAGGATTTCAGGGGCCATACTCTCAGGGTTTCTCTAGTCTCTCTCAGGCCAGGAAGTATGGTCTTTCTTTTTGAGTTACAATTTTGTTCTACATTTTTCTCCAGCTCTGCCGGGACCCTCTATTGTGATCCCTGTCAGAGCAGTCAGTGGTGGTAGCCAGTCACCATCTAGTTGTGCTGGACTCAGTCTTTTGGGGTCTGTGGTAGTTATGGTCCATTAGTCCTGTGAACTAATCTTACCCTTATGTCTTTGGTTTTCTTCATTCTCCCTTGCTCCTGAAGGGTTGAGACCAGTGGAGTATCTTAGATGGCCGCTCACAGGCTATTAAGACCTCAGACACTACTCACCAAAGTAGAATGTAGAACATTTCCTTTATAAACTCTGTTATGCTAGGTGAGCTAGATGTTCCTCAAGACCATTGTTCCCACAGCTTTCAGGCCAGAAATTCAGTCCCTCAAAGAGTTTGGATGTGTCTGTGGACCTGCCATGACCTTGCCCTGTACAAATTGTGCTGGCTTCCCCAATATTGTGTACTGTTTTACCCTTCACCAAAGTTACCACTTATCTATTGTCTATTAAGTGTTTTTCCACCCCCACCCCTTCCCTTCCTCGTAACCATCAGATTGTTTTTTTTGTGTGTGTAAACCTTCTCGTAAGTTTTTACAGTAGTGGTCTCATACAATATTTGTCTTTTTGTGATTGACTTATTTTGCTCAGCATAATGACCTCCAGATTCATCCATGTTATGAGATGTTTCGCACATTCATCCTTGTTCTTTATCCTTGGGTAGTACTCCATTGTATGTATTGTACCACAATTTGTTCATCCATTTATCTGTTGATGGGCATCTAGGTTGTTCCTATCTTTTTGCTATTATGAACAGTGCTGCAATGAACATGGATGTGCGTACGTCTATTCATGTGACAACTCTTATTTCTATAGGATATATTCCTAGGAGTGGGATTACTGGATCATATGGTATTTCTAGCTTTCTAAGGAAGTGCCATATCGTTTTCCAAAAGGGTTGTATCATTTTGCATTCCTACCAGCAGTGCATAAGAATTCCAATCTCCCTGAAGCCTCTCAAACATTTGTTGTTTCCTGTTTTTTTTTATTTGTGCCTGTAATGCTGGGGTGAGATGGTATCTCATTGTGGTTTTGATTTGTATTTCTCTGATGGCTAGAGATTGTGACCATTTCCTCATGTGTCTGTTGGCCACTTTAATGTTTTCTCTGATGAAGTGTCTGTTCATTTCTTTTACCCATTTTTTAATTGGATTATTTGTCTTTTTGTTGTAGAGATGTTGGGTTTTCTTGTAGATTTTAGAGATTAAACATTTGTCTGATTTGTAATAGCCAAAATTTTTTTCCCAGTCTGTAGGTTCTATTTTACTCTTTTGGTGAAGCCTCTTGATGAGCGTAAGTGTTCAATTTTTAAGAAGATTCCAGTTACCTGGCTTATCTTCTGGAGTTTGTATGTTGTTGGTTGTGGTTTGTATCCTGTTAATGCCATGTGTTAGGGCCTCTAACATTGATCCTATTTTTTCTTCTATGAACTTCATAGTTTTTGGCTGTATATTTAGATCTTTGATCCATTTTGAATTAGTTTTTGTATTTGATGTGAGATATGGGCCTTGTTTCATTTTTTTGCAGATGGACATCCAGTTTTAGACACATCATTTGTTAAAAAGACTGTCTTCTCCTCATTTGATGAATTGTGGTCCTTAGTTAAAGATCAGTTGACCATAGGTGGTTGGATTTACACCTGGGTTCTCAATTTTGTTCCATTGGTCAATGTATCTCTTGTTGTACCAGTACCATTCTGTTTTGACTACTGTAGGCGCATAGTGTGTTCTGAGGTCAGGTAGTGAGAGTCCTCCTGTTTTTTTCTTCAATAGTGCTTTACTTCTTTGGGGCTTCTTCCCTTTCCATATAAAGTAAATGATAAGTTTTTCCATTTCTTTAAAGAATGTTGTTGGTATTTGGATCAGTATTGCACTGTATTTCTAAATCGCTTTGGGTAGAATTATTTTCACAATGTTGAGTCTACCTATCCATGAGCACGGTATTTTTACGTTTATGTAGATCTCTTTTGGTTTCTTCCAGAAGTTTTTTGTAATTTTCTTTGTATAGGTCCTTTACGTCCCTAGTTAGATTTATTCCTAAGTTTTTTTTTTTTTCTTTTTATTGGCTATTATAAATGGTATTGTTTTCCTGATTTCCTTTTCATTGTTCTCATTATTGGTGTATAGGAATCCAACTGATTTTTATATGTTTATCTGTATCCTGCTGCTCTGCTTAATCTTTTCCATTAGTTCCAGTAGTTTTCTTGTGGAGTCTTTTACGTTTTCTATGTATAGTGTCACATCATCCACAACAGGGACAGTTTAACTAATCATTACTAATTTGGATGCCCTTTATTTCTTTTTCTTGCCTTATTGCTCTTGCTAGGACTTCCAGCACAATATTAAATAGGGGTGGTGATTAAGGGCACCCTTGTCTTGTTCTGGTTCTCAAGGGAATGTTTTCCGCCTCTCTATGTTAAGAATGATGTTGGCCATTGGTTTTGCATGGAGGCCCTTTATCATGTTGAGAAATTTCCATTGTATACCTATTTTATTGAGAGTTTTTAATCAGGAATGGGTGTTGGGCTTTTTTGAATGCCTTTTCTGTGTTGAATGAATTGATCCTCTGATTTTTTTTTCTTTCCTTTTATTTAGGTGTGTCCTGCACCACCTTTTATCTCTCAGGAGATAAAAGGAAAGGGAAGCAAGCAGAGTTGGGGATCTCATACCACCAAGAAAGCAGCACCGGGAGCAGAGTGTGTCCTTGGGACACAGGCTCCCTGTGCCTGAGAAACTCCTTGACCAGGGGAAGATTGAGGATAGGCACCTTCCTTCAGAGCCAACAGAGAGAAAATGCCTTCACCTGGAGCCAATGCCCTGAATTTGAACTTTTCACCTACTAGACTGTGAGAAAATGGTTTGGTTTTACATATTCTCTTAATTCTTGTTAATCTGGAAATGTTCTAATTTCACTATCATGTTTGAGTGTGAGTTTTCAGGATATGTTATTCTCGGTTGACAGTTTTTTTCTTTCAAGGTTTTAAATATGTCATCCCATTGACTTCTTGCCTGCGTGGTTTCAGCCAGATAATCAGATCTTAGTCTTATTGTTTCTCCTCTGTTTTTCTTAAGCTTCTCTCAGGATATTTTCTTTGTCTTTGTTTTTAGCAAGTGTGATTTTTACATACTTTGGTGATTTTCTTTTGGGGTTTATCTTATATGGGGTTCATTGAGCTTCTTGGATGTCAGCTTTTCATCTTTCATGATACCAGAGAAGTTTTCTGTCAGGAATTCTTCGATAATCCTCTATGTGTTTTCCATTTTCTCCTCCTCTTCTAGAACTCTGATCATCCACAATTTTTTTTGTTGTGATTATATCCCATATAATTCTCAGGTTTCTTCATTTTTCTTCATTCTTTTTTTTCTGATTTTTCCTCAGAGTTGTATCCAAGAGTTTGTCTTCAATTTCACTGATCCAGTTTTCCATCATTTCAAACCATAGGTCTTCTATGACACTGCCCATTTCTGAAATTTTCTTATCTTTCTGATTTCTAATTGTTGTTTTTGTATGATTTCTAGCTGTGAATTTATTTTGTCATTTTGTTCCTGTGGTGTTTTCCTGAATTATTGCATTTTTTCGTGTGTATTTTCCATGAATTTGTCTTTTTTTTCCCTCATTTTTTGTCTGCTTTTTGCTCCAACTCTTGGATAGCCCTGAATATTAGAGATTTGAATTCCCTGTCAGGTAATTCTAGTGCCTGTTCTTCTATTGGAAAGTCATCTGGTGTTTTATTTTGGACACCTACTCAACAATCCTGTACTTTTTAAAAATATGTTTTGATAGTGTCTGCTGTCTTTGGGGCATTCAGGAGTCATTTTGTCTTTGTTTTTGACTGTAGATCTGTTTGTTTCATCTTGCTTTTTTGTTTTATTTTGTTACATCTGAGCAGGTGGGCTGTGCATTCTTTGTTGTTTGCTCATCTGTGTTCAAGATACTTTTTACCTCCTTGTACCATGGGCAGGGCCAGTCATTCAGCTACAGTGCAGCAGGGCAGGTCCAGCTGAAGAGGAGGGCCTGGGATGGGTTGTTTGTGGCACATACTAGGGCCAACAGGGTGAGCAGGGAATTGGTGCTGGGCAGGTTCTGGTAGGCCGTGCCAGTGCTGCTTGGGAGTGTGATGTTCAGTGCATGGCACAGTTAGGTAGGAAGGAGGGGGAAAGTTGTGATGTGTGGAGCTAATATGGGCATGGGAAAGAGGAGAGAGAAACAGGAGCCAAAAAAAAAAAAAAAGAGTGCTAAGGGAGTTTGCCATTGAAGTGAAGAGTTGAGAAACCAAGAAATGGAGAAAACCAAAAAGGAAAAAATAAAATAAACAGATAAAAATTTGGAAAAAAAGAAAGCCCCTAGACATGTCTCACCAGCATGTCTGCAAAAACCGGGGTGTGGCTCCCAGGCTGCACAACATAGCTTGGATAGAGGGGATATAGTTGTCACAGAGCACCCCGTATTCAGGAGACAGGAAAAGAAGATAAGTCTATAGAGACAAGAACTGAGATATGAAGAAAGACAGAAAGGGAAAAAGAAGAAAGAAAAAAGAAATGCCCATCAACATGGCTGTGGACACTGGGGAAGTGGCTCCTAAGCTGTGTAGTACAGCCCGGCTAGAAGAGGCTCCCAAGCTGTCAAAAGAAAAAGAAAAAAACAAACAGAATGGAACAGAACAAAGCAAAACAAAACAATACAAAGCAAAAAATAAAGTCCCAGGGATCCCGCCAGCATGGTATCAAAGGCTGAAGGATTGCCTCCCAGTTGAGTGGCACTTCATAGCCTTTCAGGAAGGAGCAAAGATGGCTCGCAGAGCCAGGTGTTCAAGGAAAGGAGTGGAAGGGGGTGGGAGGCATGGAAGAAACCAAAAGAAATGGAGAAAAGCAACATCAGCAACAGACAAATGGCACTCAGGGAGCCGGCCAGTGTGGATGGTGTAAATCCAAGTGGTCTGGGGCATAAGCAGTTGCCCCCAGCCAAGAGACTGTGGTCAGTGGGAAGCAGAGGAGGCCAAGGGGGTGGAAGAAGGGTGGGGGTTAGGAAAGTTTATATCACTGGCTACTGGGGGCTCTGTCTCCTGCTGGGAACTGCGTGAAGCTGCTTTCCCGTACTCCCTGTCTGCTGATCTCCGATGTGAATGGGGTGAATCCAATGGCATGGACACTGCACTTCCCAGCCTGCTGAGCCACAGCTGCCAGCCAGGATGCATGGCAGTAGAGCAGGAGGGAAAGGATGGGGGGTGGAGGTGGGAAAGCATTCATCCCTGCTTACGAGGTGCTCTGTCTCTCACTGGGAGCTCTATGAAGCTGCTTTCCTGTGCTCCCTGTCTGCCACTCTCCAACAGGAGTCCAAGATGATGAATCCATGCTACGTTAGCTGATAGGGGACCTCCGCAAATATCTTCCCTCTCTGTGTTCTCTGTCATTTCCTTATTCCACTTGGTGCTTGGCTGTGTTCTTTATCTCTTCATTTGACTCTGGAATTCAGGACTGATGTTTGTCTCTGTTTTACTTAGTTTTTCAGGTCTTTGCTATCGAGTGACAGCATGCTGCTTCTGTCTATGGTGCCTTGTTGGCCAGAAGCCTCCCCTAGTAACATTTTGAATTTCAGACTAGAGACAGGAAACTATAACCATCTATAAAAAGGAAGGTGGGGGGACATTTTTGAAGGCCGATTTTAGCTTCTCTGTAAGAATCACATGTCTAATATCTTATTCTAATTCTCTTTTCTTCTGTTTCACTGCATTATATCTATTTTGTCAGAATATGTGATAATTTTGTACTATTTTCTCTTCATCCATATCTTTGTTTTAATCTTACATCAACAATTCATACATTAAATGTCTTCTATCAGCCATTTGGCTAAAGTTTCCCAGTCATTACTTTGTTCGATGAACCCCATCCTCTTGTAGATTCCTCAAGAAAGACCCTTGGATATAATCAATGATTTGCTCTCAGGAACGACCAAAGCCCTGATATACAGTGTGCAAATGTTTTTGATTTTGTTGTTGCTGTTAAGGGTCATTGAGGTGGGGCCCTACTTAAGCAAATACTGAAACAAGGAAACAAAATCTACCTGGTCTTGTGCCATGCCCAAGATGGGTTGCAGATCAGATCAGTGTGATCCATAGTGTTTTCTTTGCCTAACTTGCAGAAACAGATGGCCGGGTCTTGCTTCCTAGTCCATTTTAGTCTGGAAGCGACAGTGAAACCTGTTCAGATCACAGCAGGATACAAGTCTCTACTGACAGATGAGTGGTGTCTGTACATGGGGTGCATTGACTGGGAATTGAACCTGGGTCTCCTGCATGGAAGGCAAGCGTTTTGGTGTAAATACTCTCTTGGTGACTAATTTTAAGCTACCAGCATGATATCAGCCAGTTCACAGAGTTTCTGAAAATTTAACAATTGGCTCTCACAAGGTGGCACAGGAAGCACAGTATACCACTGGGTACACTATGTCCTGAGTTTTTGAAGTTTAAATTATCTTCCTACTGCTTTTATGCTAGTAGAAAACCACGGTTGGTTAAAAAATTCCTTGTTTCACATTTTCTTTGCCAAAATGTCTAGAACATACAATTCTTTCATTGCCTTGCTTTGTTTGTTTCTTTTCAGAAGCCTGATGCCAGTCTAGTTACCTTGTCCTCATTACATTATTTTGGCTTGAAGGTCCAAAGTTTTGTTTTGTTTTTTAATTGAGAAATTTTAATTTTTTTACAAAGATATGTCTTGAAGAAAACTGGGTTAATTTCCCAGGAACGTAATGAACCCTATCAAATGTGTTCATGCCTTCTTTAAATTCCATGCTTATAGTTTTAAATATTAGGTATGTTTCATTAGTGGGCCTTTTTTTTTTTTAATTCAGGGACTTGTTGAAGAGGAAAAATAATAACAGACATTTTACTTTGATTTTAAGTTCCACCCCTCCCCCGAAACTAAGTATTAACCATATAAAGCCTGACCCAAACTGCAAAGGGGCCCTGGTGGTTAAGAGCTACTGCTGCTGACTAAGAATTTGGTAATTCACATCTACCATCTGTTCTTGGAAACCCTATGGGGCAGTTCTACTCTGTCCTATATGGTCACTGTGAGTCGGAATCCACTGAATATCAACAGGTTGAGTCAGAATTTACTTGAGGACAGTGGGTTTGGTTTGGGTTTTAAACTGCAAAAGCCTGCTAGATTGCTCTACGGCAGTGTAAATTTGTCTGATTCTGCCAGAAAAGAATAGTCATCAAACCATTACCTCCCAATTTAAATCTCAAACAGCATCAAGGCTGCAGGGGGTGGAGGGCCAAATTATTAGCAGCCAGGCCAGAAATAACCCGAAATCAGTTGATCTCAGTAAAGGGGGAAGGCAGGGTTCAATCAATCATCAATTGTATTAAGATTAGCCCTTAACAGTTAATCTTCTACATTTCTCCCTTAGTTCGAATCCACAAGGCACTCCTTGAAAACCTCGTGCAGGATATTTCTACTCTGTCATATAGAGTTGCTTTGAGTCAGAATTAACTGGATGGCAACAGGGTTTTTTTTTTTTTTTTTAATGTACATATAGAATGACTGCAGAGAATAAGACTTATGTTCAGATTTCAGTGCGTTTTGATTATTTTTAACAGACTTTATACATAATTTGATTGTTTCCCTGAATTCCATTTCAGCCACTTTCTCAGTAACTTTTTTTTAGTACTTTCAAAACCATTTTTTGTTGTTGTTATTACAGGTTTGTTTTCCAACTTTTTTTCAATGCACCTTATCAATTTTTCACTAGGGTCTGTTCTTCCTTGGGCACCTTGGGATTTAGTCTTTAGTTTGGATATGATTTTGTCTTCATTGAATTCTTTCTGAGGATATCAATTCCCATTTATTTTCATTCTGTTTTTCATTAATTTCTGTTTTTAGATTTTGCATTTCTCGGTGGAGGTGTTTTTATACCCCCAAATATTTATTTGAGGATATTTAATTCAGTTTAGAGAACTGAGTTACAGTTTCCTTCTGTTGGGTGGGTGGAGGATTTTCACCAAAGAGTTTTGGTTCTATTTTTCTATTTTCAAAATTGCTTTGTATTAATGAGTAATTTTTATAAACAGATTTGGCATATTGTTATGGTTTACAAGATCATTCTCTTCTGTTAAGATAACAAAGTACAGATTCTTTAAGGGAAGGAGAAGTGGTTACATTTCCTATTGTTGCATTTTGCAGATATCTCAGTACTTTCTTCAAGATACTTGACTACACATAAACCATAAATATTCAATATTCTTTAGAGTATTAGTCTCAAACATCAAATCATTACATGTAAATATCGTACTTTAAAATACCCATTCTTGGTTGACTTGAAAACAGTACCTATTGTGAGCATTTTGCCCTTGAAAAATATGTCTGCTTATTGATATTCCTAATTTGGATTTAAATGAGACTATTCATTTTTTAGAATTAATTAGCATTAGATTAGTTTCTAAGAAGGCTTCTTTGCCAATAAACAGGCTTAAATGCATTAATTCTGTGTTCAGTCCTTGAGGATGGACATCATGCTTGGTAGAGGGTCAATGAAAAAGAGGAAGACCCTCAATGAGGTGGATTGACACAGTGGCTGGAACAATGGGCTCAAGCTGAGCAATGATTAAAGATGTCATAAGACAGAGCAGTGTTTCATTCTGTTGTACATTGGGTCGCTATGGGTCAGAACAGACTCAACAGCACCTAACATAACACACTAAAATTCAAGTTATAATATCTGATTCCATACTTATCAAATGTTACATCTTCTATCCTGCCTCTGAACCCTAACCTCTGCTATGCTCTGTGCCTAGGTGTTTTTCCAGAGAGGCTGGGCATTAACCACAAGTGGTATAGAAAATGATTTTAGGCTGATACTCAGATGGGGCTTTGGATGTCATGGTACCACAGTGTAAGAAAAGTTATTTATCTTCTAACCATTCATATTGCATTAATAAGAAAGCCCCAGTTCTGTAATAATTGGATAAATTTATTTGTTTGCTTAACATTAAGATTGCAAGTATCTCCTTTTAACAAAGAGACAGAGAGACAGAACCTCAGACTCAGAAGCTTCTACAGGCAGCAATCACTAGCTATGATTTAATCATATGCTTTGTTTCAATGTACTTATTTTCAGAGGTACCTTCGCTTATAATAAGCAATCTTGATTTTCTTTTTATGGCTGTACTGTAAATTTTCCTTTTAAAATAATTTTTATTTACATAAAAAAAAATAAGTCCATACAAATAGCTATTCTGTAAATAATACTGCTAGATATACCTAAATGTGGCAAAGGTCATAAGGTTGATAACATTTCCGTAAAGTTTGGAAAATTCTAACCTAGAATATTCTTCCCCATACTTTCTCTTCAGTTCTCACAAAAAACGTCAATTTTCTCAGGAAGACTCCCTCAGAAACTTGATTCCATTGCTTTTCTCCCTTTTGGTTCTCATATTGCTCTACTCACTTATCAAAGTATTCCCTCTAATTAAAGTTATTTATCTACTGTCTTTACCCAATGTAGTAAATTAGGAGATGGCAGATGCCATTCAAAATTCCATATGATGAATTAATACACGCTGAATCACTAAATGTAGGAATTTTATTAACATGTACTTAGGCTGTTAAAAAAAAAAGTGGTATTAGCATGAATAGTTTTTTAATAGACGGGTTTGAATTGCTGTTTTATTTTGTTTTCAAGACTCGAAACTCCTTTCTTTTTTAAAGAAAATTTAGCCTACATTCAATCATAAAGTAGAGAGGTTGTTACTCTAGACCTCCTGGACAATGGGTATAAGGATCAGGTTAATACCAGACTTTATTGCCAGCTGGATGAGGGTTCCCAATAGTCCACCAGCCTAAGATTCCACAGCTCACAGTTTGGGTGAGTTAAGTCAGGAGGAAGACTGTCATCTTGCACATGTGGTTGGGGATGAAACAAAAAAGAGTCACCATGTTGATGATTGGTCTCAGAGTCTTTGCAATTATTGATAGTATACTGTTGACGTTCTAGGCATGTTAGACATCCATGAAAGGGAGCCCTATCTAGGATGAGTGTGATTGTGAACTGAAACTTATAAACCAGGGCTATAAATAGGAATGAATGGCAGAGACTTAAGAAATTTCTAATTTGTTAGAGAGTGATGGATGGTGAGGGAGTCAGTTAGCCCTGGCAATTGCATTCAGAGAATATCTGTTATTGAAGAGATGACAACTTACCAGTTAGTAATTGAGAATTTGATTACCCAATCAATAATTTACTACCTTAGCTATCCATAAAATATTCCACTGCAAGATCTTAAATTAATTTTGAAATTATTCATGTAAATTAAATTCCTTTGTTAGGCAATGCCTATGATATCATAATATTTCTTTACTACAGCAAAAACAGCTATTTAAAAAGAAAGGTCACAGCACAAAGAAGAAAAAAAATATATTGTGTGAGAAATGTATGTGACATTGTACCATATTAATCAAATTATTACTACATTTTACAACATAACAGATTTCTTAATGAAGATACAGATTATACCACAAATGTGTCCCTTTTTTCCCCTGGGTATTTGAAGTTTTAAAAAAAAAAAAAGTAAGGGTGTTCTTTGGCTTTAACAAGCATAACTTGTCACTCAGGGGAGCCACTATGTTGTACAAATATAGCTGAATTTGCACCTTATAAGCCACTCATTGGCACATTGTCTAATCAGGAATATCAAAATATTACTTATTTGGAAACCAAAAAAAAAAAGTGGACATAATTAAAAAACAAACCCATTGCCTTCGAGTCATTTCTGACTCATAGTGACTGTATAGGACAGAGTAGAACTGCCCTATAGAGTTTCCAAGAGGTGCCTGGTGGATTTGAACTGCCGACCTTTTGGTTAGAAGCTGTAGCTCTTAACCACTATGCCACCAGGGCTTCCATGGAAATAATATATGATCCCATATGATTTTAATAGTGAGTAGAGAGTTGTATTCCTTCGTTCACTCGACCTATATTTATTGATCAGCCTCAAAGTATTATGCACTGTGCTACATACACAGTTCCTGTCCCACTGAAGAAATCTGTTTTTGTTTGTGTGTTTGTTTTTCCCAGTGAGGCCCAATTGTTTACACTCACTTTGAAACACCTGGGATCTCAGAGGCAAGCTCTGTGATAGAGACTGTTAGCTGTTCCTCTTCATCTAGACTACTTTTCCCAACCTCTTTTGTCTTACATGAGGCCAAGTCATTGAGATTTAGTATGAGTGCAGTGATTATGCCTGACCCATAAAAAATCACACATGTGCTGCTTCCTGTTTTTCCCTCTATCAATTGGACACAGATGGTGACAAGTGCTGGGAGATGACAAAGGGCCCTGGATCTCTTAATCATTGTGAGGAATGCTTCCTACCAACAAGGAGAACATCTTTGTTACATGAAAACATAAATAAATGAGGACCTGATGTGTTCTCATCATTACACATGCTTGGGTTTATTTGTTAGATTAATTTAGCTTATCCTGATTAGCCATCAAATGTCCTATTTGGTAGAACACAGTAGTTAAGTACTCAGATATAGACTGCATGATTTTGATACTTGGTTTCTCCACTTATTCCTCTGTGACCTTAGATACTTATGTAATCTCTCTCACTTTCCTCATCAGAAAATGAGGATTATAACAAGAACCACCACATACGGTTTTGGGGATGATGAAAGAGGGTTATATATGTAGAGGGATTAAACCAGCCTGTGGTAAAGAGTAAGTCTTCAATAAATGATGCTGGCTCTTTTATTAGTCTTCCTCTGAGAACCCTTAAAAATCTGAGAATAAAACTGAGGTCAACTCGTAACTCCAAAATATGAGAAGTGAAAGCTCCCACAATCTTGGGAAGGTTGACAAAAGTAGGTGGGCTATAGAAGAGAATTGTTGAATGAGGAACTTGTCTTCTGGTGGGAAAGTCGATAAACACATCAGCATCCTCAGGAGCTGCTGTAAAAGGGTCTCCTCGATGAGTGTTCCTGTTTTTCCAGATTGTTCTGATGTGGCCGTATGTTCTCATGGGATAAACTCAGCTACATGGAAAAATACACATTCGGAAGGAAAAATGGACTCAGAAGCTGCAAACTATGAAGAGAAAACACATGAAACCTGAATCCCTCCAGGCAGTGAGGAAATTTAGAGCCTTTACGAGTCCCAGGAATTCAAAAGCTGCATCAACAATTCATGCGGTTTCATCCAGAGACTGAAGATGCATTTAGGGAAGGGACCTTATTATTTAGATCTCGTTAGGATGGTGTTTCCTTGTAAGTGCTGAGGTGTATAGCTGCAACAACTATGTGAGATGAGAGACACTGCTGGCCATCATTAACTGAGAATGAGTTCACCACAGAGAAAGGAGAGTCAATGCATGGAGAAAGTGAAACTGTGAACACATGAGACATTTGACCTCCTGGATCCAGCTGTCCTTGTATCTAACGTACTTGTATACATTTTGATTATATCAATCATTCTCACAACATAGTTTCTGGAGCAGCATTTGCAGCACTACCTGTGAAACTTATGAAGGGTAAATTCTCAGGCCCCAACCCAAAACTTACTGAGTCAGACTCTCTGGGGCTGGGTCTTGTGATCTGTATTTTAGCAAGCCTTCCAGGTGATTCTGATGCCTATTAAAATCTGAGCATCACCAGGTTATATGAATCAATGTGCTTCATCTGCTTGTTTAACCTCAACTATAGCAACAATGGAGCACTGGTGGCTTGGTAGTTAAGAGCTTGGCTGCTAACCAAAAGTCAGGCAGTCCGAATCCACCAGCTGTTCCTTGGAAAGCCTATGGGGCAATTCTATTCTGTCTTATATGTTCACTATGAGTCAGAATCAACTTTAAGGCAACAGATTTGGGTTTTTTGGTTTGGTTATAATGACATTTATAACAACAAAAAACCCTCTTGATTGTAAAGAAGTGCTCTCTCCCTGATTCAGCATGCTATCCATTCATTTATTCACTAATACATTTAACAAAATTTACTGAGCATTTAGCACCTAAGCTATGCCAGCCTTTAGATGCCGAGAACGAAAAATATAAATAAGAGAGGCCTCCTAATTAAAAAAAAAACTTGTATAATAAAAGATAGCTAGGTATAATAAATATTTGAGCTGGCACTCTTTTGCACTCATGATAGTCATTCCTAAATCAACTACTGTCACAATCTTTCCCAATAAAGTGCTTGAGTTAGGCAATACCAATCTAACAGAACTGACTCAAAATGATAGATGAGCCACCCTTAAGATAGAAAGAAAATAAACAATTGTATTATTTATTTTTAATGGAAATAAATTATATTTTTATAGAAAGTGGTTTGAGGCACAGATGTAGGGGATCCTTTAACTGTGAGTCAATACATTTTTAGTTAATATTCTTGAAACTGTATGCTTTATATTATCGTACCATTAATTATTATTATGCTAACATTTACATATCCACAGCATTTGAGAAGTTCACCATTTAGAATTGTATTTTATTTACTTAAGGAACTCTTGGAAGATTTGGATATCCAATGCAATACCAATTTTTCAGATGTGGATATCGATTACAAAGATAATTCTTCTTCATACCCACATCCTCTGCAACCTAACTGCACTTTGAGCTACCGATGGGCATGTGCTATGTTAAAATTTTTAATATAAATGTATTTTGGAGTACCAGGATGAGAGGCTAGATGGTCAGGTCTTGTAGATCATAAGAAGACAGCCATTAGGGGGTTCTCATCAAGGCAAGAGGGGGATGTGGGTGGAACAGAATGTATATGATGTGGCCCAATTTGTGTTTGGAAAAGCATAACATAAACCAGTATAAGCAGATTGAAAGGAACCAGAGTCAAGGAGAATAGACCAGTTAATTGCCCCCATTGACTAACTGAAGGGATAAACAGAGGGGAAATGAATGAATGAGTAAATGAATAAATAAGTGAAAAGAGCATATTGCTACTTGCTTTTTGTTAGCTTTTTATTTTGGTGAGCATTTTGAGCTATAATATTTTAAGTCCAGTAAGGGTAGAGCTCCGTTTGATCTCTCCTTTGGATAGGGCCACCACAGTGGTGCTGATGTCATGATCTTGGGAGGTACTTCTGATTCAATGGTTCTCGAAAGACCACAATAAAGCTCAGGAGTAAAGAAGCAAGAGGCTAGCAGCAGAGCAGTCAAGGAGGTCTCCTGGTTTCTTTCCTGAATTTCTAATCTAGGTCCCCAGTGCTGAAAGACAGGCACGAAAAAAAGCAGGCCAAAAAAAACATCCAGGAAGAAAGTTGTATTCTCATTCTTAAGGATATTAAAAAAAAAAAAAAAAAAAAGCTATTGATTTGATTCCGACTCACAGTAGCCCTGTAGGACAGAGTAGCACTACTTAATAGTGTTTTCAAGGAGCTGCAAGTGGATTTGAACTGCTGACCCCTTGGTTAGCAGCCAAGCTCTCAACAACTGCAAGACCAGGGCTCCAGTAGGGACACGAGGGAGCGTGAAAGGCAGGGTAATATAATAGTATAATGGTTAATGAAGATGGCCTTAAGAGTCAAACAGGACCAACTGAAAGTGAATCTTCCAGAAAAGTTGTAGCATACAATATATAGGGTAATCTGTCCTCAGATTGCCAGCCAATACTATTACCCAGCCCTTTCTAACATGAGCATTCAGCTTGACATCATGAGTTTTCTGCCTCAGTGTCAACTCTTTTTTGTGTTATGATTATGCTTTGGAAAATATAAACAGAATTGGAAAAGAATGGAAGTAAAAAACTACATTAAAATTTATCTGGTTGGGAGGGGCCAAGATGTCGAAGTAGTCAGAAGCTTCCTGTGGTCCCTTTTACAACAAAGACCCCAGAAAACAACTGAATCAATTATATATGACAATCTAGGAGCCCTAAACATCAAAGCAATGGTAAGGAATTGGAGTTGAGCAGCAGGGGAATGGAGAGACGGTTCAGAAGTAACGAGGAGTTGCCAGGCCTGACCTGGTGGGAACTGGCACCCTGCAGGATGGATTGGCTCACATGTGTGGTGAGGCTAGCAGTGGTGCTCGGGTTGCATTTTCCACATCGGGAGAGACTGAGCAGCAGAGAGTCTACTCAAGCCTCCAGAACCGGTGAAAACCAGTCCTCACTTGGCAAGAGATAAGTACATGCATCTAACCTACCACACAGATAAAAAAAAAACCGTTTGGGAAGAACATCTCTCCCATTTGCCTGCCCCTTCCCCACTCTGCACTGGGCTCTGAGCTGGCTTTAGTGATTCCTGTGTGATTGCCACATCCCCTTGGCCTGAAGTAGGACAAGTCACATGGCCTGAGCCATTCTCCTGGCTTTGGAGAGGGAACAAATTAACAAACAGGAAAAAAACAATCTGCCAGCTCCCCTGAGCTGTGAACTCAGGGCAGGCTCAGCCCCTTTGCCTAGGCACAGGCATAAGGGGTCCACAGACTTTGAATGCCTTTCACTACTGCATAGACCTGTGTTGGCCCATTTCAACAGCATAGGTCCTCATTAGTACAGTGCAGCAGGGTATATACCTGAAGCTTATTTTCAACTGTATCAGCTATAAGGCAGAGTGGCAGATTTGTGACATTTGACACCATTCTGCCCATTAAGGAGGAATCTAACCTACCCACATGAAGGACCTGAGGACTGGTGGCTCCAACCACGCCACCTAGCTACCTTGTCAGGGATCCAAGAATAAGTGGTGGCTCCTAGTACTTACAGCCAAAAGCATTGGGTGTCCAAAATTTGGCTAAAAAATCCACCCACCTATGTGCTGTAGGGAGCAGGGACATGCCTTCCTCCCAGGCACTCAGGGGCAGCAGTCAGCACCCTGCCTTCCTCAGTGCATGACTCCCTATTGCAGCCAGATACCTATACCTACTCCAATAACCCCTGCCCACCTAGGACTGTAGTTGAGAGCCTACACAATACACTTGGTTACTGACTACCTGGACACCTCAGCTGAATCCATACAAGAAAAGTAAATGGACTCCTGGGTTCATATACTTAGTAGCAGCTGTAACTACCTGGTGACAGGACGTGAGAGCTTCAAAGGTGCCAATAATCAAACTAGCTCACACGATCAGCCTATTTGGGCATATCAAAACAAAACAAGAAGCTAGGGCACAGTAAGCAAACAAAAAAATAAATAAATATAATAACTTATTCATGGCTCCGAGAAAACAGTCAATGTCAAATCACATAAACAGGCAGACCATGATGGTTTCAGCAAGTGCCCCAAACAAAGAATCAAGAAACCTTCCAAAGGAAGATAACACCTTGGAATTACTGGGGGTAGAATTCAAAAGATCAATATACAGACCTCTTCAAGAGCTCAAGATAAATGCAAAACCAGCCAAGGGACACACAGGCAAAGCAACAGAGGAACTTGAGAACATTATACAAGAGCATAACGACAAATGTAACAGGCTGCAAGAATCCATAGAGAAATAGCAAACAGAAATCCAAAAGACTAACAATATTTCAGAATTAGACAAATCAAAATAAAGTCATAGGAGCAGCATTGAGGCAATGGAAGTCAGAATTAGTGAGAATGAAGATAAAGCACATGACACCAACTTATTTGAAGAAAAATCAGATAAAAATATTTAAAAATATGAAGAAACTCTAAGAATTATGTGGGACTCTCTCAAGAGGAATGACCAACAAGTGATTGGAGTACCACACCAGGGGAGGATAACAGAAAATACAGAGAGAATTGTTGATGATTTGTAGGCAGAAAACTTCTCTGATATTGTGAAAGATGTGAAGATATCTACCCAAGAACCTCATCAAACCCCACATAAGGTAGATCCCAAAAGAAAGTCATCAAGACATATTATAATCAAATCTGCCAAAACCAAAGATAGAGAATTTTAAGAGTGGCTAGGGATAAACGAAGAGTCATCTACAAATAAATAAATAAATAAATAAAGCTAAGCTCAGACTACTCAGGAGAAACCATGCAGGCAAGACGGCAATGGGATGACATATATAATAAGCCTTGAAGGAGAAAAATTGGCAGCCAAGAATTATATACCCAGAAAAACTGTATCTCAAATGTTATGGTGAAATTAGGGCACTCCCAGAGGAACAGAAGTTTAGGGTATTTGTAAAAACTAAACCAAAATTATAAGAAATACTAAAGGGAGTCCTCTGGTGAGAAAATCAGTAACATCAGATAACAACCCAAGGTTGGAGCACAGAATAGAACAGAAAGATATCAACCCAGACAGGAAAGTTGCAAATAAATCAAAGCTAAAACACTGAAAATAGGGAAACACAGACATCAATATGTAAAAGGTGACAACATTAAAACAAAAAATGAGGGAATAAATAATACAGTCATAGATCTTTCATATGGAGAGGAAGTCAAGGTGATATAAAGAAATAAAAGATTGGTTTAAACTTAGAAAAATATAGGTAAATATTAAGGTAACCACAAAGTAAACTGACAATCCTACACATCAAAATACAAAACAAGAAAAACATAAAGACTCAGCAAATATAAAATCAACAAAAATGAGGATGAATAGAAAATACATAAAGAAAAATAATTCTGCACAGAAAACTAAGTGGAACAAAGAAACTGTCAATGACACACACACACACACGCAAATGTCAAAATGACAGCACTAAACTCATTCCTATCAATAATTACACTGAATGTAAATGAAATAAATGCACCAATAAAGAGAGAGTGGCAGAATGGATTAAAAAAAACCATGATCCATCTATATGCTACCTGCAAGAGACACACTTTAGACTTAAAGACACAAATTAAAACTCATAGGATGGAAAAAAAAAAAAATCAAGCAAACAACAATAAAAAAGAGCAGGAGTGGCAATATTAATCTCTGTTAAAATAAACTTTAAAGTAAAATCCACCACAAAGGATAAGGAAAGACACTATATAATGATTAAAGGGTCATTAAATACACCAGGAAGCCTTAACCTTCATAAATATTTACACACCCAATAACAGGGCTCCAAAATACATAAAACAAACTTTAACAACATTGAAAAGAGAAATAGACAGCTCCACAATAATAGCAGAAGACTTCAACACACCACACTCAGTGAAGGACAAAACATCCAGAAAGAAGCTCAATAAACATACAGAAGATCTAAAAGCCACAATCAACCAACTTGATCTCATAGACATATACAGAACACTCCACACAATAACAGCCAAGTATACATGGAACATTCTTTAGAACAGACCAATATTAGGCCATAAGCAAGTTTTAGGAGAATCCAAAACATCGAAATATTACAAAGCATCTTTTCTGACCATAAAGCCATAAAAGAAGAAATCAATAACAGAAAAAGCAAGGAAAAAAAAAATCAAACACATGGAGGCTGAACACCTTGCTCAAAAACTACTGGGTTATAGAAGAAATTAAGGACCTAATAAAGAAATACACAGAATCAAATGAGAATGAAAACACATCCTACCAGAACCTTCGGGACATGGCAAAAGCAATGCTCAGAGGTCAATTTACTCAAATAGATGCACACTTCCAAAAAGAAGAAAGGGCCAAAATCAAAGAACTAACTCTACAACTCAAAAAAATAGAAAGAGAGAAACAAAAGAAGCCCTTGGGCACCAGGAGAAAGCAAATAATAAAAATTAGAGCATAATTAATTGAAATAGAGAATAGAAAAACAATTGAAAGAGTTATCAAGACCAGAATCTTGTACTCTGAAACGATCAACAAAATTGATAAACTATTGGCTTAACCGAAAAAAGGAAAACAGAAGAGGCAGCAAATAACCCCAATAGGAAATGAAATGGGCAGTATCAAAACACACCCAAATGAAATTAAAAGAATCATAACAGAATACTATGAAAAATTGTGCTCTAACAAATTTGAAAACCAAGAGGATATGTACAAAATTTGGAAACACATGACCTACCTAAACTAACACAAACAGAGGTAGAACAACTAAATAAACCTATGACAAAAGAAGAGATTGAAAAAGGAAATTAAAAAACCCCAACAACAACAAAAAAAGCCCTGGCTGTGATGGCTTCACTGGAGAATTTTACCAAATTTCAGGGAAGAGTTAACACCACAACTATTAAAGGTATTTCAGAGAATAGAAAAAAAAGTGGAATACTCCCAAACCGGTTCTATGAAGCCAGCGTATCCCTAATACCAAAACCAGGTAAAGACACCACGAAAAAAGATAATTACAGACCAATATCCCTCATGAACATAGACATGAAAATCCTCAACAAATCCTAGCCAACAGAATTTGACAACATATCAAAAAAAGAATTCGCTGTGACCAAGTGGGATTCATACCAGGTATGTAGGGAAGATTCAACATTAGAAAAACAATCAATGTAATCCATCATATATATAAAACAAAAGGCAAGAACCACATGATCTTCTCAAGCAATGCAAAAAGTCATTTGACAAAGTCCCACTTCCATTCATGATGAAAACTCTCAGCAAAGTAGGAATAGAAGGAAAACTCCTCAGCATAAAAAAGGGCATTTATACAAAACCAGCAGCCAACATCATCCTAAATGGAGAGTCTGAAAGCATTCCCCTTGAGAATGGGGACCAGGCAAGGATGTCCTTTATCACCACTCTTATTTAACTTTGTGCTGGAAGTCCTAGCCAGAGCAATTAGGCTAGACAAAGAAATAAAGGGCCTCCAAATCAGTAAGGAAGAAGTAAAAGTATCAGATGATATGATATTATACACTGAAAACCCCAAAGAATCCACAAGAAAACTACTGGAACTAATAGAAGATTTCAGCAAAGTATCATGATACAAGATAAACATACAAAAATCAGTTGGATTCCTCTACACCAACAAAGGAAACTTTGAAGAGGAAATCATCAACTCAATACTATTTACAATAGCCCTCCAAAACATAAAATACTTAGGAAAAAGTCTAACCAGAGACGTAAAAGACCTATGCAAAGAAAACCACAAGACACTACTGCAAGAAACAAAAAGAGACCTATATAAGTGGAGAAACAGACCTTGCTTATGAATAGGAAGACTACCAATGGAACAGAATTGATAATCCGGACATAAATTCATCCACCTATGTGCAGCTGATATTTGACAAAGGCCCAAAGTGTGTTAAGAGGAGAAAAGACATTCTCTTTAACAAATGGTGCTGGAATAACCAGATATCTATCTGCAAAAAATCTAAAGAAGACCCATACCACACATCATGCACAAAAACTAATTCAAAATGAATCGAAGACCTAAATATAAAATTTAATATTATAAAGATCATGGAATTAAAAATAGGGACAACATTAGGAGCCCCAATACGTGGCATAAATGGAATATAAAACATTACTAACAATGTGCAAACACCAGAAGAGGAAGTAGATAACTGGGAACTCCTAAAAATCAAACACTTAAATGCCCATCAAAATATTTCACAAAAAGAGTGAAAAGACAACCTATAGACTGGGAAACAAATTTTGGCTACAACACATCCAGTCAGTGTCTAATCTCTAAAATCTAAAAGATAAAGCAACCCTCAACAACAAAAAGACAAATAACCCAATTAATAAAAAATGGGCGAAAGATATGAACAGGCACTTCACCAAAGAAGACATTCAGGTGGCTACATATGGAAATTCTCAGGATCATTACCCATTAGAGAAATGCAAATCAAAACTACAATGAGATACAATCTCACCCCAACAAGGCTAGCATTAATCCAAAAAACACAAAATAATAAATGTTGGAGAGGTCGTGGAGAGACTGAACACTTATACACTGCTAGTAGGAATGTAAAATGCTACAACCACTTTGGAAATCGATTTGACACTTCCTTAAAAGCTAGAAACAGAAGTACAATAAAATCCAGCAATCCCACTCCTTGAAATATATCCTAGAGAAATAAGAGCTGTCACACGAATAGATATATGCACAGCCATGTTCATTGTAGCACTGTTCACAACAGCAAAAAGATGGAAACAACATAGGTGCTCATCAATGGATGAATGGATAAACAATTATGGTATATTCACACACTGGAATACTACGTAACAGTAAAGAATGATGAATCCTTAAAACATCTCATAAGATGGATGAATCTGGAAGGCATTGTGCTGAGTGAAATTAGTCAGCCGCAAAAGGACAAATATTGTGAGACCACTATTATAAGAACTCAAGATAAGGTTTAAACACAGAGGAAAACATTCTTTGGTAGTTACAAGTATGGGGAAGGAAAAGCGTATTCACTAGCTGGATAGTAGACAAGAATTATCTTAGGTGAAAGGAAGGACAACACACAGTACAGGGGAAGCCAGCACAACTGGACTAAACCAAAGGCTAAGAAATTTCCTGAATACAACCAAAGACTTCGAGGGACAAAATAGCAGGGTCAGAGGTCTGGGGACCATGGTTTCAGGGGACATCTAGGTCAACCGGTGTAACAAAGTTCATTAAGAAAATGTTGTGCAACCCACTTTGGTGAGTGGCATCTGTGGTCTTAAAAGGTACCAAGCAGCATCTAAGATGTATCAATTGGTCTCAACCCACCTGGAGCAAAGGAGAAGAAGAACACCAAAGACACAAGGAAAATACGAGCCCAAAAGACAGACAGAGCCACATGAACCAGAGACTCCATCAGCCTGAGACCAAAAGAACTATATGGTGCCTGGTTACCACCAATGACCACCCTGACAGAGAACACAACAGAGAGTCCCTGACAGAACAGCAGAAAAGTGGGGTGCAGAGCTCAAATTCACGTAAAATGACCAGACTTAATGATCTGACTCTGATTGGAGGAACCCCAGAAGACATGGCCCCCAGACTCTCTGTTAATCAGAACTAAAACCATCCCTGAAGCCAAGTCTTCAAACAAAGATTAGAGTGGACTATAAGACAAAATGATATTCATGAAGAGTGTGTTTCTCATTTCAAGTAGAAACATGAGACTAAATGGGCAGCTCCTATCCAGAGGTGAGATAAGGCAGAAAGAGACATAAGCTGGACATGGGAAATACAGGGTAGAAAGGAGGAGTGTGCCGGCACATTAAAGAGAGAGCATAAACTTTCACTTAAAGCACAATAAAAAAAAAAGTAATCTGGTTGATCTTCGTGATCTTGGATGGGTTCTCAGCTGTGACACCAGAAGCACAAGAAACAAAAGAAAAAAAAAAGATGTTGGACTTAATCAAAATTAAACACTTTTATTTGTAGATAATATATTTGATAAGGGTCTAGTATTCAAAATATATAAAAGACTTGCAACTCAACAACAAAATAACAAATGATCCAATCAAAAAAATGAGTAAAGGACTTAAATAGATATTTCACCAAACAAGAAGTATAAATGGCCAACAAACACATGGCAAGATTCTCAGCATCATTAGTCATTTCTTGTTAGTTGCTGTCAAATTAGCGCTCACTCATGACTACTCCATATCCAACAGAACAAAATGTCGCCCAGTTGTGTGCCATCTTCATGATCGCTTGGTATGCTCAAGTCCATTGCTGAGGCCATTGTGTATTTTGAGTACCTTCCACTCTAGGGGGCTCAGCCTTCAGCACTGCATCAGACAATATTTTGTTGTGATTTATAGGGTTTTCCTTGGCTAATTTTTGGAAGTAGATCAGTAGGCCTTTCTTCCTAGGTTGTCTTAGTCTGGGAACTTTTCTGAAACTTGTTCACCATGGGTTACCCTGCTGGTGTTTCAAAATACCAGTGACATAGCTTCCAGCATCAACGCACACACCATAAGAGTACACCAAACTGACAGATGGTCACATCCACCATGATGACTGTAATTAAAAAAATAAAAAGACAATAACAGGTGTTTGTGAGGATGTAAAGAAATTAGAAACCTCATACATTACTGGTTATAGCTTAAAATGGTTTAGCCACTGGGAAAAACATTTTTGTGGCTCCACAAAAAGCTAAACATAGAATTACCTTCTTAGTCAGTCAAAAAATTTCCATATATTAGTGTTCACAACTGCCAAAAAGTGAAAAGACTCAAATGTCCATCAGTCGATGAATGCATAAATAAAATGTTGTGCATTAATACAACGAAATACATTAGATCTTAGAAAGGAGTGAAGTACATGCTCCAACATGGATAAGTCTTGAAAACAGTATGCTAAGCGAAAGAAGCCAGACAAAAAAGGCACTCTATTGTGTGATCCCATTTACATGAATGATCAGGATAGGCAAATTTATGGAGACACAAAGAAGATTAGTGGTAGTTGCCCAGAGCTGGAGGAAGAGAAAACAGGGAGTGACTGCCTAATGGGTATGGAGTTTCCTTTTGGGCTGATGAAAATGCTCTAGAACTAGATAGTGGTTATGGCTGCACAACATTGTGAATGTACTAAATCTCACTGAATTCTATGCTTTAACATGATTAAAATGGTAACCTTTCATGGGTATTTTGCCACAATTTAAAAAAGAAGAGTTAAAAAATAAAACAAATCTGTTTTTTAAGACAAAAACACTGAAGGGCCTGAGATATTCCCTCAAACGTAAGGTAACAAGTTAGCCTGCCATAGTCACACACACACACACCCAGAGACACACACACTCAAGATTTCTAGATCAGGGCACAGATCTTTTAACTCACAGAGTAAATAAAATAGTTGCCTGCTGCCGAAATTTCCCATGAGATGTTGCAATGTAAGCCATATGTATCCACACATGTAGAGGGGTTTTCACCACAGGTGAGCTCCAGGAAAATGAAATGCACCTCTTATCTTGGGGGGCCATTCTCCCCTTCAGAAATAAAGAAAGAGCTCTTATTTTGACTCTGCTATATAAACAAGTCCTCTTCTGGGGAGGAGAAAATGATCTGGATGTGAGCAATTGGCACAGAAGAAGTAGGAACGGCATCTGCAGACTCTATTACCCTTCTAATGGGAATAAAGTAGCTCTGAAGGAGAGGAGTCAAGTATATCAGAGATCATCACCCTTAGAATGGGAACAAATGGCTCTCAGAGAGATGAAACATTCTTCTTTTTGTTTAATTTTATTTTGCTGTTGTTGAGAATATACACAGCAGAACATACTACCAATTCAACGGTTTCTACATACACAATTCAGTGACACTGATCACATTGTTTGAGTTGCGCAGACATTCTCATCCTCCTTTTCTGAGTTTTTCCAACCCCTTTAACATAAACTCACTGCCCTCTAAGGTTCCTATCTAAACTTTGAGTTGCCTTGTCAATTTAATCCCATATAGTTTGTTCTTAAAGAGCATACTGCTCAAGGGAGACAAATTTTACTAATTAAGTTAAACTATTGCAGTGGCTGGCTTATTGCTTGATTATAGTGTGTAAGTTTCCATTGTTTGAAAGACCTCAACCACGCAGAAACACCGAGAAATCTAGTTAAGATTGTCTTTCAGCCCCAATCCATCGCCATGGAGTCGATTGCAACTCAGAGTGACCCTATAGCACAGAGTAGAACCACTCCATAGGGTTTCCAAGGAGCAGCTGGTGGATTCCAACTGCCAAGCTTTTTAATTAGCAGCTGAGTTCTTAACCATTTCACCACCGGGGCACCAAGGCTCTGTTCTTTTTTAGCACTGGTCTAAATTTTTTTAAAAAATTTGTCTAAAGTAACATATTGGTTTCTCTCCATATATGTATTATTCTTTTTTGTTGACTGCTTCCAGGGAACTCATTACTACCTTCTGGGACTACCTACTCCATCTTTAAACATAAATTCATCTTTTCAACAGGTTTGTGCTGAGTTTTGGGATTTTTTTAGGTCAGGAAAAGAACATTCATATATAATAGTACTTAATATACCTAATATATCGGGTCTTAAGCTGGGTTCTCTAGAGAAGCAAAACCACAAACATGTGTAAATATATAGAGAGACAGAGATTTATATCAAGGAAGTGGCTCACACTGTTGTAGAGCCTAGAAATTCTCAAATCCATGGAGGCTTCTCCTGACTCACATAGCTGAAGAGGCTGGTGAAACCAAGATCAGAAGATCAGACAGTAGGCCTCTGGCTCACAGGCTTCAGAGACTGGTGAATTCCAGGATTGGCAGGCAAGACAGCAAGTAATTGCTAGCTCAAGTCCCAAGAACCAGAGGTCAGATGAACAGGAGCCAGCTGCAGGATCCAGTGCAACCAAAAGACAGAAAGTCCATATATATTGGATGCAGCCCACACCCCCACGGAAACTCCCTTTCAACTGATCTGCTAGTCACAGCAAATCTCATTATGGAGATGACATTATATCAAATCTCATCATGCAAGCGATTACATCATTATATGACTGCCAAACTACATCCTAACTTCCAAATCACTGAGAATCATGGCCCAGGCAAACTGACACACAATCTTAACCATCACATATAGATAAGTAGTTCTCAGTAACTTTTAGTTACTGAATATAGAGACAAACACTGTTTAGCTGATGTGGTACAATGAATTACTTAATATGACCCTCCTAGCCATAGTCTTTGTAACTCCCACCAAATGACTGAGTGGGTCTATGCAAATGAAGTGCAGTGGCCCAGCAAGGGGACTGGATTCCTTGCTAATAATATAAATAAGATGCATGGTTCCATTGTGGAGGTGGTATCATGTAAATAATATGTATGGAAGGGAATTGGTCAGTTATGCCATTCTGCCAGGCCTAAAATGAGCCATCCCAGAAGCAGAGGGAAGAGAATCTCACCACCACCAAGAAAGAAGACCCAGAAATGGAGCACGTCCTTTGAGAAAGAGATAGCTGTAATACCAAAGATAGCAAGAAGCGACAGCAGAGAAATGGTGCCGCAGAGTCAGGAGAACAGTAGGAACCCAGTTAGAACCCAGAAGGAGAAGGTGCAGTGGACTTGCTGATCCACAGAGCTAAAGCTGAACAGCTTTGGAGCAAGGCTAACTGGAGGAGTGAGGTGCCTTCGGGTACTTATTGGCAGAGCTAAAAGAGCTTGTAACACTTGCCCCTGAGCAGGGCAGAAGCCAAAGGGCCAGAGGGAGGCATGCCTATGGGCACAGCTGAGAAGAGGCTATCCAGATTGAAGAACTACCCTGGGCATTCCTGAATCTGAATTGTAACCTTTTACTTCCCTAATAGGCCCCATAATCATGAGTATTTTCTGTGAGTTCTGCGTGGCCAACGCAAGGAGTTCTCGATCTTAGCATCAGAGTAGAGAGTGCCATGGGAGGAACAGATGGTGTCAGAATTGATAAAAAGGGCTGGGGAGAGGAGCTATGTCTGACCCCCACGGAGGAATCAGCCTTGGGCTGTTTACCTTGATTCTCCTTCCCCCTTGTGATGCCTCTACTCCGTCATTTTTAAAGTAGGTTCTGGAGATAACTGCTATAATATGACATTAAATTAATTCGTAATACTATGCAAATTTTTAAATGCTTGCTAGTTTCATTTTACCATCAGTTTATTATTTAATGAACTAAAGTAGTTAGTATTCTTCAAACTTTCATTTCCATGCCCAAAAGAGTAACACAAAGGCTCATACTATTTTTACTTCAGAAATCCGACCAATATATTTGGCTTTGAAAAACACGGCTCAACATGTAAATTTCAGTGGAGATCTGAATTAATCATCCTATTTTTATTGGAAGTTGAGGAGTGACACTGTATTTAAAAAAAAAAAAGTGATTTAGTCAACAGACACTTGGTTCAGAAGAACTACTCATAATTCAGTCAGTCACTTCTCTCCAGTGCTCTGTCAACATGGAGGCAGTGATGCCTGTTCAAAGAGTTGAAATTAGAATTACATGAAAATGTGGAAATCAGGATTAAGACTGTAGATTGAAGAATATTTGACAGAGGTCATACTTGGCTCTGGAGCATTTCTATTACCATGGAGGGGAAGACGGAAACTGCCATGGACTGGGCCAGCCGTAAGAGGAAACCTCTGAAGCCTTGGCAAGAACTCAGAACTTGAATGATACTTCACATATCTGAGTCACATTTGTTCCATTCAAATCTTAGACTTCTTTAACACAGAAAGAAGATAGAGCTGTTTCCAGGATGTGAAACAAGAGTACCATTAATCTAGGTCCAATTCCTGACCGTAGATGATTCTCTTCTTTAAGTGAGCAGCCTTATTAAAGTAATGGAAAAGGGATAGAGGTTGTCAGGCTTGAGGCGAGTCTGCATATGATAAGAGAGCTAGTCAATTAGAATGATTAAGCCTAGATAGAAACAGGTAAAAGGGTATTGATTGAGATGTACAGAATTATGATGTTTGTAATAAGAACTGCTCACATTCTGCTCACTGGCCTATCTATATATAAAAACAAAACAAAACCATTGAGTGGATTCCAACTCATAGCAACCCTTTGGACAAAGTAAAACTGCCTCATAGGGTTTCCAAGGAGTGCCTGGTGAATTTGAACTGCCAACCTTTGGTTAGCAGCTGAACTCTCTTAACCACTATGCTACCAGGTTAGAGTAATAGAATCTTAGCAATATGTCATAGCGAAGTTTCTCCAGGTCATGTTCTAGCTCTTCTGATAACATTAATATTTTCCTAGCTCAAGGGCTTGCAGGGTGTTATATAACACCTGAACCCAAGGTCCACAGAATCTCTCAGAGACTGAAGAAAGACTCCAGAACCAGCAATCATGACATATGGTTTATTGGAAAGAGTACTTACGGGACCATGGCCAAGGATGGAGGCTGGGCCAGTTTAGCACTCTGCAACCATCTAACAAGGGACACAAGCTTATGTATCGTTCCAGCTGGGACCAAGGCTCATGGTTTTTCTCCCACTTCCTTGGGCAGCCAGCATTCCCAGGTACTTCATGTCCAGGCCCAGATGTTTTTCTCCTTGTTGCTAAGGCTTTCCTCGGCCTTGGCCACCTGCCCGGTCACACCACTCCTGGACTTGTACCTTAGCCTGAGTCCATCCCAAGTTCATCCTCAACATGCTTTGGGGAAGAGCAAAACTGACTCCATTAGGAGTGGATGCATATAGCTGAGTAGCATTACCCTATACTCCACCCCTGCATACCCTGCTAATGCCCTTGTAATCTTACCGTCCCCTCCTCTGTGACAGCCCTCAGACTTGGTATGCAGAGGAGCATTGAAAAAGCAGCCACGTACTCAGTATAACCCGCAACACAAGAAAAGACATAGTAATAAGAGTCTCAATATCACCCAGAAAGCCATCCGCCAGGGGAATGGAAGGGGTTGCAGCCAGCTGGAGGCGGAGACAGTGGCATCATGTTTCATAGCAGTGATGTGTTGCTGCAAATCCTGCAGAGCTAAAGATACATTTTTAGAGGCAATATTCAGTTTTTAGAGGCAATATTCAGTTTTTGCCGCCCCAGGCAGCAGTCAGGATGTCAAGGGCCATCCTATTCTGAAGGATGACCTTCCAAGTTTGTTGAGTCTCCCCGTTCAGAACGGTGATAACCTGCCCGGTGTCATTAAGTGCAGCCATGGTGTGTCTGGCTAGTGCCTCTACCTGCCACTGCACATCCATAGTGGTGGCCTGGGGCGAGAACAGGGCCAAGGGGTAAAACCACCATGATGTGCACCAGTATCTGTGCTGGGCTGTTACATTTTGCCAATTGCTAGGAACACTGGGGAGGGTGGTGTATATATTAGCAGCTATGTACGGCCACCCCCACGTGTAACACCCCACTCAGTCGTAGGGCAGGTACAGCCACCCATGTAATCCAGAGCCACCCCTTGGGCGACGGGTATGCCACTGCCTGTAGGCTTTGCTTCTACTTCCCTAACCAACTATTGGCAACAGTTATCAGGGTTCTAGCACACTGTTGTTGGGGGTCCGACTCATCACCCTGAGGAGGGGAGAGGTATTAGTCCCATTCTGACACTCCCAGCAAGGGGGAACTTGGTCCTTTATAAGGACTTGCTTCCACTTGCAGTAGGGCATTATACACGTTGCATGACGGTTTCTCCAACATGCTGTACCTCTCTTTTGCTCCTTGCCACAACTGGGACCAAAATCCCAGTGGCACTCTCTTGTTGCTTTGCAATTGCCACAGGTCTCACCTGTACCACTTGGGTTAACAGGTTATGGCCCAATTTGCACAGCTGACCCTGCATTAACACTATTAAAGGCAGTATTTGCTTTACAGTTTCTGGGTGAGAGTAGGCTTGGACCTTATCTATCACTGCCTCAGGCATCACTTGCATCTTACCCAGCCAGATAAGACCCCCAAGTACCTGACCAACAAGCCAGTCCCCTGTGTTCTTCCCTTGTTGACTGCCCAACACCAAGACTGGAGGTGCATGACTACTTCACCAGCTGTGGTCTGCAAAGAAGCAAACATGTCAGAGGTCAATATGACATCATCAATATAATGGAATACGGCTGCCTTAGCAGGAAGAGTCCACTGCTTGAGGTCTGTGGCAACCATGCCATGGCATATGGTGCAGCTATGCAGTTACCCTTGTGGGAAATGGGAGCATAGTGAAAATCCACTGTCTCGCCTCCCAGCGGAAGAAAAACTAGTCCTGGCTGCCTGAGTGTAGAGGGATGCTAAAGAAAGCATTAGCCAAGTCGAGCACAAAATTATAAGGGCCCAACACCTCCCCTTTTTGTCCCATCATCTGCGTGATGTTGGGTACAGCTGCAAACAAGGAAGTATCACCTTATTCAATTACTGTCATTCTCCAGAAGCTGTCTGGCTTGCACAATGGCCAGACAGGACTATTGAAGGAGACTCTTGGCCCATCTCAGAATCCCCACTCAGTGCAGCTCATGCACAGTCTCAGTGGTTTCTTGGTCTGTTCCAGGGAGATGGTACTGCTTAAGGGCCGTGACCCAAGCTGGGGTGGGCAACAAAACAAGGAACCATTTAGCATTACCTTGTACTACAGTTTTTACAGCCCTCACTCACAGGTGGAACTCGCCTGAGGAAGTCTGCAGCTCTAGCCCTGACAAGATATCTATGCTCAGGATGTATTCTGGTATCAGGTCTACGGATACCTGGTAGGTCTTTGTGGCTAGCCCTCCAATCTGCAGCACTACTTTGAGTCAGTACACCCTGATGGCCCAGCCCTTTACCCATCAGTAGCTGTTAGTGGCCCTTTAAACCTACTTAAAAAAAAAATTTACTGTAAATAAGGGTGCATTCTGCTCCGGTGTCCACCAAAGCCAAAACATGTTGCTTGTTAGTGGGGGTCCAGTGTATGATCATTTCAGTGCACGGCTTCCCATCCCCCATCACCCAATGGATGGCTTTCTGCCCCTACTGGGCACCTTAGCCACACCTCTAGTTGAGGGGCAAGGGAGATTCTCACCCCTCGGCAGCGGGAGCTGTAGGCTTGGCCTCTTCTTGTCCCCTGTGGTCAATGCCTTTGTGGAACCCAGATCTTTTGTCAGGAATAATTGTATACCAAAGAAACGCATTTTATAGAATAGACAGTATGATCAAACATAGGGCACAAATAAGAAATGCCCTTGCAGGGATCTGCTGCATTGAAACCCCAGACTGCTTGTCTGAAATGCATGGTCCAGGCTGGGGTTGTCTTGTCCCCTCCCATCAGCCATTTAGACCTGTCCATTGAAGTGTTCAATTGCCCCTATGACTTGGGGTGATAAAGAATGTGAAGAGTTCATTCAAGATCCACTGGAAGCCTCTGTATAGGATATGATTTACCTGCCAAGAACACCCTGGCCTGTTGGCTTGGAACTCTGCCCCTGCACAGGTTTTAGCCTTGGCCAGGGTGTTGTAGGCAGGTCAGCTTTCCTGTGCTGCCTGGCATTTTCTGATGACAGCGGCAGTTCATGCGTGTAGGCCCAGTCTAGGATGGTGTGTGAATCTCTGTGGAACAGTCTCTCTTAAATCCAGGAGGTGGTTGGCTGTATATCTCTTTGCTCTGGAGCAAACAGTGCTTCAGCCTCTGCAGTCAACTGGTAAGACCCGTCTGGTCGTTGGTTGTATTCCATTCTCAGTGTAGGGGCTTTTCTGATGACTATCCAGGCGAGTCACAAAAGATTATTAGGAGCGGAATGGATTTTTTTTTTTTTTTCCAGATGGCTCATCTCCATAGGGGCTTGCTTTATGTGTCAATCCAAGAGTTGTCAGGGGCCAGATTGAATGGCCAGATTAGTAGCTATAGGCCACATCGCAGTTTCCTTGTGTGCCTCTAAAAACAGCCCTAACTGCAGCAATTCCTATCAGGACTTGGAGGCAAAAGTCTACAAAGGTGTGCATTAACCCATCAACATCATCAGTACACACAATAAGAATTTGTAGGGTCCCCAAGGGACTTATCCATAGTCAAGCTGGGCAAGTGTCTCAATGATAGTGCCCCAAAGTTTACCTCACCGAACTTTAATTGAAACAAAAGGTCCTTGGTCCTCCCTGGTGACAGAGGAACCTGGGCTTAATTCTCAGTCTTAATTATTTCTGAAAGATGACTGGGAAAAGTTGGCAGAGCGCTCACTCATTTGTGAAGCCACGCCTCTTCCACACGAAGTGCAAGCCTGGGTCCAGCCCAGCTGCCTGGTGACCTGGAGGCACCCCCTCCCCCCCATTTTAGTTTTCTCCTTACCATTGCAACTGCAGCTATGTTGCTGCTTGGTTATCTTGGCCGGGGCAGCTATCAGAGAATTCTGAGGTCTCTTCAAGTTCACGCAACATAAGCTACCTTGAAGGGCTTTTTATTTCTTCTTTCTTTTTTTTTTTTTTCTTTTTTTCCTGCTGGCTTAACTCCTGTTTTGCACTGGGTGTTACAGGAGGTTCTCAGTGCCAGGGACCTGTTGAGCCCCGCCACCTAGCTCCAGTCCTGTGCTCTATCAACTGAGTCAGCCTGGTTTCTCTGGTCAACCTGAGATCCCTCCCACAGAAAAGCATACGGAACAGACCTCCCACATGGAGGTCACCGGCCAACCTGGGATTTCCCCTGAAGACTCTTCTTTCTCCGGCAAATGGGACATTACTGTTTCAGTGGAGGAGGAATGTGCTGCATGCAAATCCTTCTCCAGTTGTACCTCTGTTTCCAGCTGCCTAGTTAGGGCACTAGCAGCTAGTTCCCCAGGGGACACCCTTCTCAGTGCTGCCAGTAGGAGCCACCCTACACTAGCTGCTGTGGTGTAGCAATCCTGCTTTTGCTTTGGGGCCTCCAGCTCACACAGCATATCTTCAATGCCCTTAGGCATTTTCGGGGCATCCCCGTACTCATGTGATAGGCTCCAGCATTCAAAGATAGCTGTGACCCCCCCCTTCCGCATGGAGGACAGGGGCCATTCCAGGATCCCTCCCATTAAGGTCCCTCTCCCTACCATGTGTCCAGCACTCACGGAGGTTTCCTTGGTCTCCTGGCTGGCTCACCAATTGTTGTGTAACAACCCAGCGGCACCTGAACCCAAGGTCGGCAGCATCTCCAAGAGACCGAAAAAAGTCTCCAGGACCAGTGGTCATGACATATGGTTTACTGGGACGCTTACTTACAGGACCATGGCCCAGTGCAGTGGCTGGACCAGTTTAGCACTCCACAACCACCTAGCAAGGGACATAAGCTTATATACTGCTCCAGCTGGGACCAAGTCTCATGGTTTTGCTCTCACTTCCTTGGGCAGCCAGCATTTCCAGGGACTTTACATCCAGGCCCAGATGTTTCTTCTTGTTGCTCAGGTGTTCCTCGCCTGGCCACTGGCCCAGACACACAACTCCTGGCCTTGTACCTTAGCCTGAGTCCATCCTGAGTTCATCCCCAGCATGCTTCAGGGAAGAGTAAAACTGACTCCATCAGGAGGGGATGCATATAGCTGAATAGCATTATCCCGCACAGGGTGATAGTAAATGTTCTGGTAATCTTCAAAACAGGAATGGATAGGTATAATGGAGGAGAGAGTGGGCTGTTTTTAGTGGGGGAGCATAACATTTTTTATATCAAGTACATATTATATCTCAAGCAATTGCTTTGCCCTCTGTACACAATCTCATTTAATCCTTGTGATTTTCTTGGTGGAATGGGAAAACTGACTGTTAACAAGAGAATGAACTTATCTAAGGCCTCTCAGCCAGTACATTGTGGAAATCTAATTTTAACCTATGTCATTTTGACTGCAAATCATGTCTAAGACACTTTTCACCAAATATAATGCCTCCTTATAGTTCAGTCCCCAGTTTGAAGTGTCCCTACACCATATCATGCCCAGTGGCCCAGGTTGGAGACTACATATCCATTTGGGGATTGCACAATGCTCCTCTGGTAAGTGGAGGACAGCCCTTCTTGTGAGATTTATGATTTCTGCAAAGTGCGTAACAGATCTGTGTGTAAATTTCACTTTCCTCAGATACAGTTATGTGTCAGCATTCCTAAGGAAGGCCTGCAAACTCTGACTTCAAGACCCATAGGCAATCCCCAAGGCTCTAGAATTAATACTAATATACTGTCCACACCCAATCATTCTCAACAGCGTCAGAAGTCAGACACAGCCTAATAGTAGCAGCATGTAAGCTTATGTTATGGAGAGAAACTGTACTCCAGTGTCTGATGCAGTTGAGTACTGGAGTCAAGCAGTCTGAGTCTGATTCCTTGAGCAAGTTATTTAAACCTCCTACTTCTGTTTCTTCATCTGTGAAATAATAATGCAAAACTCAAAGGTTTGTTGTGAGGTTTAATGGGATAATGCACATTAAGTACTTGGCATAAACTAAGTGTCTAAGATATTACCCACTATCATCATGTTTGGTAAAATAGAGATTCAGCAAAAATGAATGAAACCCTCATTGAGATGGATGGACTGATAGCCTCAATAATGCACTCAAACATAACAACTATCATGAAGATGGTGCAGGACTGGACAACTTTTCATTCTGTTATAATTAAGGTGTCCATGAGCCCCAGCCGAATTGACAGTAGCTAACAACAGCAATATCTCACAATAGTTTACCAATGAGGAAACATACACTGTAGTTAAATGATGTGCTTAAGGTAATAAATCAGTGATAAGAAGAAACCAAACACAAATTTAGCTCCATTTGCATGAAATATCCGTACATCCTACTATTTAGGACAGCAGGAACAGTAAAATGAAATCATATCAAAAAGAAAGCCATTTAGCCAGCAAATGTTTTTTTTTAAGTTTTCAATGTACAGGTGAAGGAACTAATGTTTAGAGTAATTGTAAACTGCCCAAGGGAAACCAGATAATAACCGGAAAGGCAAGTATGACACCAAGGTCTATTATGCATTGTTCTATTCAAAGTGCTAGGAAGTGAGTAGAGACCCTGTCCTAATAATCACTATATTTCCCTTTGAACAAGTACATGTTAAAGTTCTTACAATGAAGTCTATATGAAATAGTTCATGTATTACTCAAAAAATACCTGTTTAATGAATAAATAGGTAAAAAATGGGAAGTTTAAATTGAATATTAATCTAGAGTGATATATCTGAACAGTTTCAAAATTGAAAATGTTTCATATTATAAAAATTGACTGAATATGTTCTCTGTGTCTGGAACTACATGATGTTCTTTGGATACACACATTAAGACATGCCTCATGAAGCAAGCTATTCCTGCTTGTAGAGGAGGCAGACAAGAATGCAAAAAATTACGAGAATGCCATGAAACCTACAATTGGTATCATGAAATATTAAAAGCACCAAGGAAGAATAGAAGCTTGGAATCCTGGTAGATACCAGCCTCAAAGGGTCATTGATACCTTTAGAAAAAGTCATTCTTAAACTTCCCCAGGCCTTCATCCACCCTGGACCCATCCCTGAGTTCCAAGTTCTCTTTAGAAATATATCTAAACTTCTTTTAAAAAAAAGGAAAATAGGAACAGGAGGATAGATATTGAAGAAATCAAATGGAAATAAGAAAGAAACAATACACAGAGAAAAAAGAAGACAATTTTCACACCCCAGGCCTCATATTCAGCCCTGGAGTTTGGGCAGAAATTCTTCCATGAAATTCAATTGAGAACATCAATGAATTCAGGTCTTTCTGTACATAGGAAATGAAAACTGTAGGCTGCAGGAAGGAGATATTAAACTGTCATCGACTATGTATTTGTTGCTATTTACATGTCATTTCAACCAGTTCTCCCAAGAATCATTTCAGGTAGATAGCAGAACCAGGATTGGCATTCAGCTCTCTGCCCCCTAAACTGTGCTTCTCCTATTTTGCCATGCTGCCTCTAACAGACAGGTTCTGAGTTTGAAACTTTTCACTCAAATCCTCAAAATATGAACTCTAATACAGCATCTTCAGAAGACAATAAAGTGAACTGAAAGTGCACAGAAATTTCCACAAAAAATTTATACAGACTATACGACTTCAAAGGTCCATACTTTAAAGTCAACAATCTTTATAAATAGGTATTAAAAAGATCCCTGTTTCAGCTATGGGCATCAAGCAGGAGTAGACTTTGAAGGCCACAGAATTCAGAAATCCTTAAGATCTGGGATCCCTTTCACAAGGGCTTGTAGAAATATTTCCTGTTGAAATGGAAGGAGTTCTGATTCAAGATATATAGGTGGGCTTGAATCCAGTCTTGATAGTTAAATGATTGACTCTGACCAGTTAGTTTAACTCTCTCATTCTTTACCTGCAAAATGGAATCATTCTACCGGGGTTGTGGAGTCATTATGCGGATGAAATAAATCTTCCAAGTATTTTTCCACTTTCTTGGCATGGATTTTTTCTCATGGCTAACTCTTTTCACCCTATATATATATTGGCTTCAAAGAAATCTCCTTAAGGGAAAGTGTTTTAGTTATCTAGTACTGCTATAACAGAAGTGCCACAAGTGAATGACTTTAACAAACAGAAATTTATTCTCTCACAATCTAGGAAGCTAGAAGTCTGAATTCAGGGCTTCAGCTCCAGCCAAAGGCTTTCTCTGCCTTTTGGCTCTGGAGAAAGGTCCTTGTCATTAATCTTCCCCTAGTCTAGGAGCTTCTCTGCACAGGAATCCTGGTTCTAAAGGATGTGCTGTGCTCCTGACACTGCTTTCTTGGTGGTATGAGGTCCCCCATCTCTCTGCTTGCTTCTCACTTTTATATCTCAAAAGATACTGGCTCAAGACACAATCTAATCTTGTAAATTGAGTCCTGCCTCATTAACATAATGGCCACTAATCCCATCTCATCACATCACAAAGACAGCTTTTATAACACATAGGAAAATTACATCAATGACAAAACGGTGGACAAGTAACACAATATTGGGAATCATGGTCTAGTCAAGTTGAGAGACATTTTTGGAGGACAGAATTCAATCCATAACAGCACCTGTTGGGTTAATACTGTTTATATTGTCCACCACATTTTTTGTATACATACGTGCCCACTAAATATTTACTTAATGAATGAAAAAAAATAATAGAAAAAAACAAGAACAATCTTCAACTGAGCTTCTGGAGAAATGAATTATTTTTATGAGTGATAATGGAAGGAAATAAGCAAAATATAAGAGATCTATCAAACCTTAGAGAGAACAGTAGTCCTCATGAGTGGTGTTCTTTTTATTCAACATGGATGTTACTGAAAATAAAATCACACTGAGTTTAATTTAATGATTTTATAAATATCTGTTCCACTGAAGAAAAGAGAGCTTCCTATCAGTCAGTATAATTAGCTTATCTTCTCTGGGTATGAAAATGCTTCTAAAGAGGAAAAAGTTAAAGCAATTGCCTGCAATCTATTTACCCCTTTACTAGAGGTTGCTTCCAGGGGAATGAAAGAATGCAGGTAGCACAGTCTAATCTTCTTGTCAAAGTAGTAGCTGCACTAGTGAGCAAACAGACTAACATATTTTGTTTAGGAAACAGGTTCTTATATATTGAATAAGGATGTACATGATTAAGGATGTCTGTGGGTAAGGATAACTAATACTAATGATATTAATAATAATAATAGATGAAGAATGAGAAAAAGAGGAGGAAGAAAATTGTCTGATAGTCATCTTTATACAACAACAAAAGAAAAAAAAAGAATATCTGCTGAGGTTGCTTTTGAACCTCATGGGATTTTGTTCCTTGGTTTGGACATTTAGGGCCATGGTTACTTGGGACATCTCAGTTCATTGGCCTAATAACACTTTTTTAAAAAAAAAAATAATTTTTAGTGAGCTTTAAGTGAATTTTAACAAATCAAGTCAGTCTGTCATATATAAGCTTACTCCATACATCCACTTACTCACCCCCTAATGAGTCAGCCTGCTCCCTCCTTCCAGTCTCTCCTTTCGTGACAATTTTGCCAGTTTCTAACCCTCTCTACCCTCCCATCTCCCCTCCAGACAGGAGATGCCAACACAGTCTCAAGTGTCCACCTGCTACAAGTAGCTCACTCTTCCATGTCTGATGAGTTGTCTTCGGGAATGGCTCCTGTCCTGGGCCAACAGAAGGTTTGGGACCATGACCGCCGCTGGGATTCCCCTAGTCTCAGTCAGACCATTAAGTCTGGTTTTTTTATGAGAATTTGGGGCCTGCATCCCACTGATCTCCTGCTCCCTCAAGGGTTCTCTGTTGTGCTCCATGTCAGGGCAGTCATTGATTTGGGCCGGGTACCATCTAGTTCTTCTGGTCTCAGGATGATGTAAGTCTCTGGTTCATGTGGCCCTTTCTGGCTCTTGAGCTCATAGTTATCATGTGACCTTGGTGTTCTTCATTCTCCTTTGCTCCAGGTGGGTTGAGACCAATTGATGCATCTTAGATGGCCGCTTGTTAGCATTTAAGACCCCAGACGCCACATTTCAAAGTGGGATGCAGAAAGTTTTCATAATAGAATTATTTTGCCAATTGACTTAGAAGTCCCCTTAAGCCATGGTCCACAAACCCCCACCCTTGCTCCACTGATCTTTGAAGCATTCAGTTTTTTCCGGAAACTTCTTTGTTTTTGGTCCAGTCCAGTTGAGCTGACCTTCCGTGTAGTGTATTGAGTATTGTCCTTCCCTTCACCTAAAGTAGTTCTTATCTACTAACTAATCAGTAAATAATCCTCTCCGACCCTCCCTCCCTCCCTCCCCCACTCGTAGCCACAAAAGTATGTGTTCTTCTCAGTTTATACTATTTCTCAAGATCTTATAACAGTGATCTTATACAATATTTGTCCTTTTGCCTCTGACTGATTTCACTCAGCATAATGCCTTCCAGGTTCCTCCATGTTATGAAATGTTTCACAGATTCGTCACTGTTCTTTATTGATGTATAGTACTCCATTGTGTGAATATACCACAATTTATTTAACCATTCATCCGTTGATGGACACCTTGGTTGCTTTCATCTTTTTACTATTGTAAACAGAGCTGCAATAAACATGGGTGTACATATATCTGTTCGTGTGAAGGCTCTTATTTCTCTAGGGTATATTCCAAGGAGTGGGATTTCTGGTTTGTGTGGTAGTTCTATTTCTAACTTTTTAAGAAAACGCCAGATAGATTTCCAAAGTGGTTGTACCATTTTACATTCCCACCAGCAGTGTATAAGAGTCCCAATCTCTCCGCAGCCTCTCCAACATTTATTATTTTGTGTTTTTTGGATTAATGCCAGCCTTGTTGGAGTGAGATGGAATCTCATCGTAGTTTTAATTTGCATTTCTCTAATGGCTAATGATCGAGAGCATTTTCTCACGTATCTGTTAGCTGTCTGAATGTCTTCTTTAGTGAAGTGCGTGTTCATATCCTTTGCCCACTTCTTGATTGGGTTGTTTGTCTTTTTATGGTTGAGTTTTAACAGAATCATATAGATTTTAGAGATCAGGCGCTGGTCGGAGATGTCATAGCTGAAAATTCTTTCCCAATCTGTAGGTGGTCTTTTTACTCTTTTGGTGAAGTCTTTAGATGAGCATAGGTGTTTGATTTTCAGGAGCTCCCAGTTATCTGGTTTCTCTTCATCATTTTCCGTAATGCTTTGTATTTTGTTTATGCCTCGTATTAGGGCTCCTAGGGTTGTCCCAATTTTTTCTTCCATGATCTTTATCGTTTTAGTCTTTATGTTTAGGTCTTTGATCCACTTGGAGTTAGTTTTTGTGCATGGTGTGAGGTATGGGTCCTGTTTCATTTCTTTGCAAATGGATATCCAGTTATGCCAGCACCATTTTTTAAAAAGACTATCTTTTCCCAAATTGACTGACACTGGTCCTTTGTCAAATATCAGCTGCTCATATGTGGATGGATTTATATCTGGGTTCTCAATTCTGTTCCATTGGTCTATGTGCCTGTTGTTATACCAGTACCAGGCTATTTTGACTACTGTGGCTGTATAATAGGTTCTGAAATCAGGTAGAGTGAGGCCTCCCACTTTCTTCTCTTTTTCAGTTATGCTTTACTTATCCGAGGCTTCTTTCCCTTCCAAATGAAATTGGTGATTTGTTTCTCCATCACATTAAAAAATGACATTGGAATTTGGATCGGAAGTGCATTGTATGTATAGATGGCTTTTGGTAGAATAAACATTGTTACTATGTCAAGTCTTCCTATCCATGAGCAAGGTATGTTTTTCCACTTAAGTAGGTCCTTTTTAGTTTCTTGCAGTAGTTCTTTGTAGATTTCTTTGTATAGGTCTTTTACATCTTTGGTAAGATTTATTCCTAAGTATTTTATCTTCTTGGGGGCTACTGTGAATGGTATTGATTTGGTGATTTCTTCTTTGATGTTCTTTTTGTTGATATAGAGGAATCCAAGTGATTTTTGTATGTTTATCCTATAACCTGAGACTCTGCCAAAGTGTTCTATTAGTTTCAGTAGTTTTCTGGAGGATTCCTTAGGGTTTTCTGTGTATAAGATCATGTCATCTGCAAATAGAGATAATTTTACTTCCTCCTTGTCAATCCGGATGCCCTTTATTTCTTTGTCTAGCCTAATTGCTCTGCCTAGGACATCTAGCACAATGTTGAATAAGAGTGGTGATAAAGGGCATCCTTGTCTGGTTCCCATTCTCAAGGGAAATGCTTTCAGGCTCTCTCCATTTACAGTGATGTTGGCTGTTGGTTTTGTATAAATAAAAAAAAAATTTTTTTTTTTTATAGATGCCCTTTATTATGTTGAGGAATTTTCCTTCAATTCATATTTTGCTGAGACTTTGTATCATAAATGGGTGTTGGACTTTGTCAAATGCCTTTTCTGCATCAATTGATAAGATCATGTGGTTTTTGTCTTTTGTTTTATTTATATGGTGGATTACATTAATGGTTTTTCTAGTATTAAACTAGCCTTGCATACCTGGTATAAATCCCACTTGGTCGCAGTGGATTATTTTTTTGATATGTTGTTGAATTCTATTGGCTAGAATTTTGTTGAGGATTTTTGCATCTATGTTCATGAGGGATATAGGTCTGTAATTTTCTTTTTTTGTAATGTCTTTACCTGGTTTCGGTATTAGGGATATGGTGGCTTCACAGAATGAGTTGGGTAGTATTCTGTCATTTTCTATGCTTTGAAATACCTTTATTAGTAGTGGTGTTAACTCTTCTCTGAAACTTTGGTAGAACTCTGCAGTAAGGCCATCCGGGCCAAGGCTTTTTTTTTGTTGGGAATTTTTTGATTACTGTTTCAATTTCTTTTTTTGTTATGGGTCTATTTAGTTGTTCTGCTTCTGATTGTGTTAGTTTAGGTAGGTAGTGTTTTTCCAGGAATTCATCCATTTCTTCTAGGTTTGCAAATTTGTTAGAGTACAATTTTTCGTAATAATCTGATATGATTCTTTTAATTTCAGTTGGGTCTGTTGTGATGTGGCCCATCTCGTTTCTTATTTGGGTTGTTTCCTTTCCTGTATTTCTTTAGTCAGTCTAGCCAATGGTTTATCAATTTTGTTAATTTTTTCAAAGAACCAGCTTTTGGCTTTGTTAATTCTTTCAATTGTTTTTCTGTTCTCTAATTCATTGAGTTCAGCTCTAATTTTTATTATTTGTTTTCTTCTGGTGCCTGATGGATTCTTTTGTTGCTCACTTTCTATTTGTTCAAGTTGTAGGGACAGTTCTCTGATTTTGTCTCTTTCTTCTTTTTGCATGTGTGCATTTATCGATATAAATTGACCTCTGAGCACTGCTTTTGCTGTGTCCCAGAGGTTTTGACAGGAAGCGTTTTCGTTCTCTTTACATTCTATGAATTTCTTTATTCCCTCCTTAATGTCTTTTATAACCCAGTCTTTTTTGAGCAGGGTATTGTTCAGTTTCCAAGTATTTGATTTCTTTTCCCTAATTTTTCTGTTATTGATTTCCACTTTTATGGCCTTATGGTCTGAGAAGATGCTTTGTAATATTTCGATGTCTTGGGTTCTGCAAAGGTTTGTTTTATGACCTAATATGTGGTCTGTTCTAGAGAATGTTCCATGTACGCTAGAAAAAAAAGTATACTTTGCAGCAGTTAGTTGGAGTGATCTTTATAAGTCTATGTGGTCAAGGTGGTTGATTGTAGCAATTAGGTCTTACATGTCTCTATCGAGCTTCTTACTGGAAGTCCTGTCCTTCTCCAAAAGTGGTGTGTTGAAGTCTCCTACTATAATTGTGGAGGTGTCTATCTCCCTCTTCAGTTCAGTTGAAGTTCTTTTTATGTATCTTGCAGCCCTGTCATTGGGTGCATAAATATTTAATATGGTTATATCTTCCTGGTCAATTGTGCCTTTAATCATTATGTAGTGTCCTTCTTTATCCTTTGTGGTGGATTTAACTTTAAAGTCTATTTTGTCAGAAATTAATATTGCTACTCCTGCTCTTTTTTGCTTATTGTTTGCTTGATATATTTTTTTCCATCTTTTGAGTTTTAGTTTGTTTGTGTCTCTAAGTCTAAGGTGTGTCTCTTGTAGGCAGCATATAGACGGGTCGTGTTTCTTTATCCAGTCTGAGACTCTCTGTCTCTTTACTGGTGCCTTTAGTCCATTTACGTTCAGCGTAATTATAGATAAGTATGTGTTTAGTGCTGTCATTTTTATGCCTTTTTATGTGTGTTGTTGACAATTTCATTTTTCCACTTACTTTTTTGTGCTGAGACATTTTTCTTTGTAATTTGTGTGTTCCTCATTTTCGTAGTATTTGACTTTATGTTTGCTGAGTCGTTATGTTTTTCTTGGTTTTTATTTTGAGTTATGGAGTTGTTATACCTCTTTGTGGTTACCTTAATATTTACCCCTATTTTTCTAAGTAAAAACCTAACTTGTATTGTCCTATACCGCCTTGTTTCCCTCTCCATATGGCAGTTCTGTGCCACCTGTATTTAGTCCCTCTTTTTGATTATTGTGATCTTTTACATATTGACTTCAATGATTCCCTGTTTTGATCTTTTTTTTTAATTAATTTGAATTTATTTTTTTTTATTTCCCTATTTGAGTTGATATCAGGATGTTCTGTTCTGTGACCTTGTGTTGTGCTGGTATCTGATATTACTGTTTTTCTGACCAAACAATTTCCTTTAGTATTTCTTGTAGCTTTGGTTTGGTTTTTGCAAATTCTCTTAGCTTGTGTTTATCTGTAAATGTTTTAATTTCATCTTTATATTTGAGAGAGAGTTTTGCTGGATATATGACCCTTGGCTGGGAGTTTTTCTCCTTCACTGCTCTATATATGTCATCCCATTGCCTTCTTGACTGCATAGTTTCTGCTGAGTAGTCTGAGCTTATTCTTATTGATTCTGCCTTGTAGGAGACCCTTCTTTTATCCCTGGCTGCTTTTAAAATGTTCTCTTTATCTTTGGTTTTGGCAAGTTTGGTGATAATATGTCTTGGTGATTTTCTTTTTGGATCAATCTTATACAGGGTTCGATGAGCATCACGGGTAGATATCCTTTAGTCTTTCATGATGTCAGGGAAGTTTTCTGCCAACAGATCTTCATCTATTCTCTCTGTATTTTCTGTTATCCCTCCCTGTTCTGGGACTCCAATCACACACAAATTATTCTTCTTGATAGAGTCCCACATGATTCTTAGGGTTTCTTCATTTTTTAAAATTCTTTTATCTGATTTTTTTCAGCTATATTTTTTTTATATTGGTATCAATTCCCTGATCCTCCAGATCCCCCACCCTGCATTCCAATTGCTCGAGTCTGCTCCTCTGACTTCCTATTGCATTGTCTAATTCTGTAATTTTATTGTTAATTTTTCGGATTTTTGAATGCTGTCTGTCTATGGATTCTTGCAACTTATTAATTTTTCCACTATGTTCTTGAATAATCTTTTTGAGTTCTTCAACTGCTTTATCAGTGTGTTCCTTGGCTTTTTCTGTAAATTGCCTTATTTCATTTCTGAGGTCATCCCTGATGTCTTGAAGCATTCTGTAAATTAGTTTTTTATATTCTGCATCTGGCAATTCCAGGATTGTATCTTCATTTGGGAAAGATTTTGATTCTTTAATTTGGGGAGTTGTAGCAGCAATCATGGTCTGTTTCTTTATGTGGTTTGGTATCGACTGCTGCCTCTGAGCCATCTCTAAGATATTGTAGTGATTTATTCTATATTTGCTCACTGAGTCTTATCCTGTTTTGTTTTCTTTCAATATACGTAGATGGGCTACTAGATTGTGCTGTCTTGATTGTTGTAGCCCTTGAATGACTTCTGGTCTATTACCAGCTGTTTTGGGCTGTTACCAGATATATAAGCCTAAGAGTCCATTCACTATTCTTGAGTAGAATCTGATTTTGGGTCATCAAGTGTGCGGTGCAGACTGTCACCTATCCACCTAGAGAAGTAGTGGTGATAGTTGTGTGCACCAAATTCTAGTAGCAGCAGGGGTTCACACTCCGGGGGTGGGGGGATGGATGCTGACAGGCTTCCCCCAAGTGTCAGTGAGGTAGGTGTGTCTCTATTCCTAAAGCATTTTGGTGGGTGGGCTCTGCAGCTGTACCTTAGGCCCCCAATGCAAGTACCTCTACAGATTTGGTAGGTGTCACCCTCCTTAGATGCCTAAGGCAGGAAGCTAGGTGGTCTGGAGGGAGCTTCAGCCCTCAGTTCCCTGTTGTGGGTCAGTGAGGGCTCTGTTGAATATGCAGAGATATCAGACCTGGGAATCTTGTCTTTCCAGTAATCTGCTAAAACAATTACAGTCAGATCCCTATCAGAAATGCCTTTGCATTATAATAGCCACCTTGTTCCCTGTAGGGATGAAAGCCCAAGACTGTGGATCACATATGTTTGGCTGGAGTGGGTTCTGTATTTTTAGTCCATTTAGGGAAGGGTTTTTCGTCCCTGGGTTTTTTGTAGCTGCTTCTCTCAGGCCAGGAGAATGAGTTAGGAAAAGACCAAAAAAAAAAAAAAAAAAGAAAGAAAGAAAGAAAAACCACAGCACACTTCAGTCTCTGGCTCAGGAAATTCCAATGTTAATGAAGCTGCCTGGGAAGGGGAGGGGAGGGTTCAGATAAATAGGAGAGGGTAGCACTCCGGAATATAGACAAAGTTACTTATCTTGCTTGGGATGACTGTTTTGTCTGAGATTCCTGAGGGGCGCGTTGACTGTGTGCTGCCTAGGTAGAGATTGCCCTGAGGGTCAGGCCCGCATCCTGTGCTTGCACTGTCTCAGAAGCTGTGGTCAGTTCATCAGCTCCCAGTCCAAAGCCCAGCATCAAGGTTCCCCCGCTGGGACGCCGCACGCCAGGCTCCAAAACCAGTCGCTGCCTCCCAATGACTTCTCGTCCTGTGAGCCGTGTCACTGCACTGCTTGCGTGCACTGGCTGAGCTTCCCCTGAGGTCACTTCTGGGGGCTAGGGCTGTGTCCCGTGTTTGCACCATCTAAGGATGCCGTGCTCAGCTCCCCTGCACCCAGTCCAAAGCCGTGCACCAAGGTTTCCTGACTGAGACGCTGGCTCCAGGCTCCGAAAACAGTCGCTGCTTCCCCGTGGTTGTTCGTTCTCAGTCTCTGTCACTCAGGTCAACTCTTTAGATCTGTGTTTGATTTTCAGGGTTTGTAGATTGTCGTGCATGTGATTGATTCACTTGTTTTTCTGAGTCTTTGTTGCAAGAGGGATTCGAGGTAGCTTCTACCTAGTCAGCCATCTTGGTCCTGCCCCCCCAATCACACTTTTAGTGCTTCTGTTCTACCTCCTAATTTGTTGTGTAGTTCCCGGAGCCTTAAAAGTTTGCAAACAGCCATTCAAGGCACAACAATGGGTCTCTACTCACCTGGAGCAAGACAGGAAGAAGGAGAGTCAGGAATAGGAGGAGGAAATGGAATGTGTGGCTAATTTCCTCCATGAACAACTACCTCCTTTGCCATGAGACCAGAAAAACTGGATGGTGCCAGGCACCATTACTGAACATTTTGATCAAAGATTCTATAAGAGAATCCTGACCAAAAGATGGAAAATGTAGACTAGAATTACAAATTCTTATGGTCTCCAGACTTTCAAGAGCTGTGGAGGCTCAATAAACCCCTGAAACATTGACCTGAGATAATCTTTAAACCTTAAACCAAAAAAGTCCCCTGAAGTCTTCTTAAAATAATAGTTCAGCTTAACTAGTGAAAAATGTCTGCCTTGAGTATTATGCTCTTTTAAGAACTATTTCTATAGGATAAAATTGACAACAACAACTGAAAGATTAGATGGGAACCTCCGGGCCAGCGAATTTATTCTAATGGTGGAAGAATGACTCAACAAAGTAGGGTGAGAATGGTCACATGACTCGAATGTAACCAATATGACAGAACTGTACTTGTAGAAACTGTTGAATTGGTGTATGTTTTACTGTGTATATTTTCAACAACAACAGCAAAAAAGGAGAAGAAACATCTATAGATTTATGAAGCATGGATCTGTGAACAACATCATATAAAAAAATAACATCATATAAGACAATATAAAATGAAGGTTTTTCATATACTAAATGCTTTCTTCTACTTCTTAAGCTAATAATCCCTGCATCTAATTTAGAGAATTTACATATTAAAAAAAAGAATTAGTCAATGTTCAGCCATTTCAAGAAGTAGCATACGATCAGGAACCGATGGTACTAAAGGAAGAAGTCCAAGCTGCTCTGAAGGCATTGGCGAAAAACAAGGCTCCAGGAATTGATGGAATATAAATTGAGATGTTTCAACAAACAGATGCATTACTGGAGGTGCTCACTCGTCTATGCCAAGAAATATGGAAAACAGCTTCCTAGCCAATTGACTGGAAAAGATCCATATTTATGCCTATTCCCAAGAAAGGTGATCCAACTGAATGTGGAAATTATAGAACGATATCATTAATATCACACGCAAGCAAAATTTTGCTGAAGATCATTAAAAAATGACTGCAGCAGTATATCAACAGGGAACTGCTAGAAATTCAGGCCAGTTTCAGGAGAGGACGTGGAACCAGGGATATCATTGCTGATGTCAGAAGGATCCTGGCTGAAAGAAGAGAATACCAGAAGGACATTTACCTGTGTTTTATTGACTATGCAAAGCCATTCGACTGTGTGGATCATTAACAAATTATAGATAATGTTGTGAAGAATGGGAATTCCAGAACACTTAATTGTGCACATGAGGAACCTTTACATAGATCAAGAGGCAGTTGTTCGGACAAAACAAAGGGACACTGATTGGTTTAAAGTCAGGAAAGGTGTGTGTCAGGGTTGTATTCTTTCAGCATATCTATTCAATCTGTATGCTGAGAAAATAATCCAAGAAGCTGGACTATATGAAGAAGAACAGGGCATTAGGATTGAAGGAAGACTCATTAACAACCTGCATTATGCAGATGACACAACCTTGCTTGTTGAAAATGAAGAGGACTTGAAGCACTTACTGATGAAGATCAAAGACCACAGCCTTCAGTATGGGTTGCACCTCAACATAAAGAAAACAAAAATCCTCTCAACTAGACCAATGAGCAACATCATGATAAACGGAGAGAAGATTGAAGTTGCCAAGGATTTCATTTTACTTGGATCCACAATCAACACCATGGAAGCAGCAGTCAAAAAACCAAAAGATGCGTTGCATTGGGTCAATCTGCTGCAAAGGACCTCTTCAAAGTGTTGAAGAGCAAAGATGTCACCTTGAAGACTAAGGTGCACCTGACCAAAGCCACAGTATTTTCAGTCACATCATATGTATGTGAAAGCTGGACAATGAATAAGGAAGACCTAAGAAGAATTGGTGTCTTTGAATTGTGGTGTTGGCTAGGCGAAGAATATTGAATACACCACGGACTGCCAGAAGAACGAATAAATCTGTCTTGGAAGAAGTACAACCAGAATGCTCCTCAGAAGCAAGGATGACAAGACTGTGTCTTACATTCTTTGGACATGTTGTCAGGAGGGATCAGTTCCTGGAGAAGAAATCATGCATGGCAGAGTACAGGGTCAGCAGAAAAGAGGAAGATCCTCAATGAGGTGGATTGACACAGTGGCTGCAACAATGGGCTCAAGCATAACAACGATTGTAAGGATGGTGCAGCACCAGGCAGTGTTTCGTTCTGTTGTGCATAGGATTGCTATGAGTTGGAGCCGACTTGAGGGCACCTAACAACAACAACAACATGTATATATGTATGTATATATATATATGGAAACCCTGGTGGCATAGTGGTTAACTGCTATGGCTGCTAACCAAGAGGTTGGCAGTTTAAATCTGCCAGGCGCTCCTCGGAAACTCTATGGGGCAGTTCTACTGTGTTCTATAGGGTCGCTATGAGTCGGAATCCACTCGACAGCAATGGGTTTGGCTTCATATATATATACAGGAAACCCTTCATTTTGGCTATATATATATATATATATATATATATGTATATATAGGAAACCCTGGAAAGTCTGTCCTATAGGGTCGCTATGAGTTGGAATCGACTCCATGGCACTGGGTATATAAAAGAAAGTGTGTTTCCAGTGCAGAAAATAAAGACCTGATGAGACTTCGATTTCCTATATATCTTTTTGCTCTTTCTGAGACTCTAGATTGCCTGTATTAGAATTACTATTAAAGGCTTTATATGGTATACTATCTCTGATTTATCTGAGCCTGATTTGGCATTCTGATGTTTTGTATTATCTCAACACATGACCCTCTCATACCTAACACCTTCCAGCTAGATGTGACTGTTATAGATTGAATCGTGTCCCTCCTAAATGTGTGTCAACTTGGCTAGTTTAGGATTCCCAGTATTGCATGATTGTGCACCATTTTGTCATTGATGTGATTTTTCTATGTGTTTTAAATCCTACCTCTATGATTTTAATGAGGGAGAATATATAGGGAGTTACGCTAATAAGGCAGGACTCAATCTACAAGATTTGGTTGTGTTTTAGGGCAATCTTTTCTGAGATATAAAAGAGATAAACAAGCAGACAAACAGAGGGACCTCATACCATCAAGAAACAAGAGCCAGGAGAATAGTGTGTTCTTTGGACTTGGGGTCCCTGCATTGAAAAGCTCCTAGACCAGTGGAAGATTGATGACAAGGGCCTTCCCCCAGAGCTGACAGAAAGAGAAAGGCTTCCCTTGAAACTGGCACCCTGAATTTGGACTTCTAGCCTCCTAGACTGAGAGAGAATAAATTTCTGCTTATTAAAGCCATCCACATGTGGTATTTCTGTTACAGCAGCACTAGAAAATATGACAATGATCATGTAAAATATTTATGCCCCTGACCAAGTATTCTTCTAGGTAAGAACTCCAGAAAACATCTTGCTTTCCTGACAAAATGAGATGCTGCCTTAAAAGTACCTTTGCCCTTGGACTTTCCATGTTCTCAGAATGTAGAAGTGATCGCTACAGAAGCAAGTGCCATTTTGCAGTTACAAAGAGACAAAGCATTAAGAAAATTTTGAAAGTTTAAAAGAAGTGCTCACCTTGATACCAAGAAGCCACCAGAATAATGTCATCAGCCACAAAACTCTGGACTTCTTTTTTTATTGTTTAAGATAAGCAAGTTACTTCAGCCATTTTTCTGTTACTTGCAACCATCTGGAAAATATTTCTAATTTATAGAGTACCTAGTCTAATGACTTGAACTTAAAGTTTTGGAAGCTCAAGTGAATTTGAAAGTTACAAACACAAGCTCTTAATAAATCCACATGATTATTTAGTAACTTTCAAGACAATCTAGGTGTCTATAATAAAAACGTACCCACAAATAAAACAGTGGTTTTCTTAGCTATGCATTTCAAACATCCTTATTTATTGAATAGTTAATCCGAACAGTTTCATGTACAGGAAACACCTTCGAGCCTCTGTGGAATTCCAGTCCTGACAATTCTAGGAAGTAGAAAAATTCTCAGTGGGATCTGTTGATTTTCACGTGAAGCATACATCACAGAAGGAGACAATGATTTTAATTTAAAATTTCCTCTTTGTGTTACCAGAATAATGTTCTTGCCTCTCGCTGGTCAAGAATGAGCAGGTAAGGCACATAGAGTTTTCCACATGAGCAAAGCTTTATTGAAGAGGTTTGCAAGCAGAGATGAGGTGGGCCTAAGCAATGCATAACCCCATCTCACAGAACAAAAGACTTGCCTGGGTTTTTAAAAGTTCTGAGGCAGGAAATGATTCATGTTTATTCACAGGCATAGGTGGGGTTTTCCAGCAAGTAGTCCATTTTGGTCAGGGATAGGTTAACTAAGGTGCACGCACAGCAGCTTTCTAAGATGGCTCCTGTCCTGGAGACCTCTGGGATTTGTAGCGGGACTTATTATGGTGTGCCACATCTGTACAGTCTCTTGCTCCCCAAGTTCAATTCCCAGCTGCTGCTGCTGTTGCCCCTCACAGTTCTGTGCATGTCTCTGGGGCTGGTTTTATCCAGCTGTTTCTGTAAGACAACTTTAGTTTTCAGGCTGTTTTCTGATACGCTGCCCCATTGTTCTCAGGAATGGCTTTGTTTCTGCACCCTGGCCTATTTCCTGTACTTTTGTTACTTTAATTTGTCTACGTGAATTGCAGATTTGGGGGGCCCTCTGTTCCCTGTCTTATCTGTATCTCCACTTCTGAAAATTTCAGATTTCATCTGGTGACTAACTCTGTCTCTTTTTTTCTCTTATCACCTACAGTTTACTTTAACTTGGGAAAATCAAAATTATGTGGGCATTGGAATCAGAAAAATTTAATTTGATTTAATGGTGACTTGACACATTAACTTTAACTCTTGTGCTAAAATGGCAGGAAGATTTCCTACCTCACTATTGTTTTAAAGACTAAAAGAAATCATTCATTTATACAGACTATCTTTTCCCTTTGTATTAGTAGAGGTAAATGAATAGTTGGTGATTATAAATTTGAACTCAAATTTTGAACTGTGATTAGCACCTAACTCACCACTCATACAAATGAGAAAAGGGGAAAGGCCCAAGGATCTGAGAAGCTTAGGCAAAACTCCATTAATGTGTAAGTAACTGAGTCAAAAGAGAAACTTCAATGACATCTCCACAGGACTTCCTCATTATCTTCTCATAAATGCCAAAGATGCATTGTCTATTGTAGTAGGCACATTTGTATGGAAATGAGGGTGGATTAAGAAGTAAGAACAAGATTGTTTTCTGCCTGGATACACTAACCCCAGGCTCTTTGTTGTGAGGCATTTCATCCTACACGGCCATTGAACTTCAGAGGAGACCACAGTTATGTAATCACAGAAGTGGCCACCTTGGCTCCTGATGATCAAACATAAGATTACTCACACACATCCAGAAAAGTACTCTGACCATATAAGAGGATAGAAGCACAAGGGGGTTTCAGTTTTTAAAAGTAAGGAAAGCAATTTCTTTTTCTTCCTTTTTTGAATGCATATATTTATGGAAGGTTTGAGGGAGAAGAGATCCTAAAAGTCATCAATTCAAATGTCCTCATTTTTCAACTGAGAAATGAGTCCAATAAGAGGAAGTGATAAGTTAAATCACGCAGTGGTGAATGGCTGGAAGGAGAACCTAGGCCTCCCTACCTCCAGCTCTGTTTGTTTGATTTGCTTTCTTATCATTATGCTAAAATACATTCCCTTTCCAGGTGAGTGTTAAAACTATGTACACATGCGGTAGGCAGGGATAGACCATATCATATAATTCTGGAGCAATAAATCATATTACAAATAATATTACTTCTATAAGATAGTTTAGCAGGAAAGATAGAGTAGAGGACTTGAATTTTGTTATCACTGTTGGAGAGAAAACCTTGAACATCATTCAAGTTAAAACAGGTTTATTAAGGGTTTAAAACAATTGCAAATGGGGAACTATGAAGCCCACTGAAAGTGGAACCAGGTAGTCCCAGGAGGCTTCCTCATATAAATATTCTTAAGGGTTAAAAAGAGGAACCAAAGTATAAGGAGGGCAATCTCAGGAAAATCAATGAATATTGTAATAATCACTCTGTGAGTGGTTACTGATAATTAATAGTATAGTTAGTGATTACAGATAATTTCACATGATGCTTAGATCATGGTCACAAGATGCTTACATGTATTTTCTTTGTCTATCTTGCAAAAATGACTTGTTGGCAACAGCACCCAGATAGCACTCATCCTGAGTAGGCATATTTTGAGATGTGCAGAAGGTCATTTGTAAAGACCACCTGGGCACATGGTTTCACATCCTGGTTTTGACTACAGAGGAAAAGCATGTTTCTTTCAAAAAACATAGCTGCTACTCTAGAATCTAGATTAGAATTAAGTAGCACGGTCAGAATTTTTTGTCTGTCTTGCTGACTGCCCTGAAGGTTATCTTTTCCTGAGACATCCTAAATGAACACGGGGCCTTCCTGTGGTAAGCCCTTAGGAATGTTTATGGTCCCTGAGCTGCTGCCCTACCTTCACTGGCACTTTGTATGTTCTCATGGCTGAGATTTAGCTTTGATTTTCTGTGCCCATTTCAACTGACCTGCAATGATACAAGTCAGCCTGTTTGATCTAGGTGCTAACTTCCTAGTCAACCTTTGTCAAGGATTGTCCAACATTCTTGGACCCCTGAATGATCTCTATAAGCCCTGCTATGAGTGAAATGTTTTTACAAGAATAAATGGAAAAAAAAAAAAATCCAGAAAGCAAACGCAGAGGACTCAGAGGACAATGAACAAGGGAGCTTACTCCAAGAAAGTAGAGCACGATACCACATTTTGGACTGTGAAGGAACCTCCTCTACTGTCAGAGCAGGGCCTACACTGTCCCTTCATCAAGCTGTTGTTAGTGCAATGGCCAGTGTTCGTGACTGTTCCCCAATCTTCCCTTTCCTAAAGATATTTTTAAAATAATTAACTAAATAATTATGTTAGGAGGGAGGCAGGGCCAACATGGCAGAATAGGTAGATGCTTCCAGCAAGCCCTCTTACAAAAAACATCCAAAAAAGAAAGTGCAACGAGTATATTTATGGCAAGCTAGGAGCCCTGAACATCAAAGGCAAAGTTACAGAATGAATTGCGCAGCAGGGGGAGGGAGAAATTGTTCAAAAGTGGAGAGGAGTTACCAGACCTCAATCGCCAGCAGCACTCAGGCACCATTCCTGAGAGTGGCAGCAGTGGGCTGGTACTAGCATTTGGCCACAATTTCCTCAGGGAGAAGCAGACAGCCACACAGCCTACTCACACCTCCGGAACCAGATAAGAACGGCACTCTCTGCAAAAGCTAAATAATTGAGTATATTTCATTGCACCCCCCACCTCCAAGCCGGCTTCAGCTACTGTTGATTTCCCTGGGCCTGAGATAGGTCCTGTTGAACACCTAGAGCCATCCTCTCGGCCTTGGAGAAGGAATAAATTTGCAGTTGGGGGAAGAGATAATTTGCCAGCTCCACTAACCAGGGGAGCTCAGGACCGAAGCAGCACCTGTCCAGGCATAAATGCTCCCTGGACTTTGAGTAACATTCCCCCCAGCATGGACCAGTGTTGGCCTATTTCAGGAGAATAGGCCCTTGTTGGCAGACAACTGTTTCAGTTGTGTGGTGGAGAGGTGGGTGTTTGATGTTTAACACCACTTTGCCTATTAAACAGGGTACTCACCTATCCACATCAGGGGCCTAAGGACTGGTGGCTCCACTCGGGTACTCAGATCACCCAGCCACCTGTGACAGGGGCCCAAGGATAACTGATACTTCCCAGGCCTTACAACCAAAAACATTGGGTGCACTTGCTTTGACTGCTGAACCACACACCTGTACTCTCTAGGGAATGGGGATGTGCTTTCCTCAAAGATACTTGGGGGACAATTCTCAGCCCCTTGCCTTGTTCAGCTTGTGACCCCCTGCTGCAACCAGATACCAGTACCTACACCAATCATCCTGTCCCTCTAAGACTGTAGGGCACAGCCTGTACCACACACTTGATGAGCACCTACCTGGACACCTGAGTGGAAACTATACAAGAAAAGTGAAATGAACTACTAAAACTGATATACCTGATACCAAATCATCTGTGGGCTAGAACTTCAGAGCTTCAAAGGTGAAAATAATCAAGCTAGCTCACTCAAGCAACACATTTGGGCATATCAAAACAAAACAAAGCAAGAGGCTAGGATATTGTAAGCAAACATAAAATAAAGTAATACAATGACATATACATGGCTCGGAGACAACAGTCAATAACAAATCACATAAAGAAACAGACAACGATCGCTACAACAAGCTCTCAAAACAAAGAACCAAGGGATCTTCTAGATGAAAGTGCCCAAATTGAATTACTGGAGGCAGAATGAAAGATTAATATGCAGAACCCTTCAAGACATCAGGAAGGAAATCAGTCAGTATGCAGAACAAGCCAAAGACAACACAGATAAAGCAGTTGAAGAAATTAAAAAGGTTATTCAGGAATATAATGAAAAATTTAATAAGCTGGAAAAATCCATAGACAGACAGCAATCAGAAATTCAGAACATTAAGAATAAAATTACAGAAGTAGACAACTCAATAGAAATTCAGAGAAGCAGAATTGGAAGGCAGAATTGGTGAACTTGAAGATAAAGGACTTGGGAGCATTACATTTGAAGAAAAATCAGATAAAAAATTTAAAAAAATGAAGAAACCTTAACAACCATGTGGGACTCTATCAAGAGAAATAACCTATGAGTGATTGGAGCACCAGAACAAGAACAAATAAAAGAAAATACAGTGAGAATGGTTGAAGACTTTTTGGCAGAAAACTTCCCTGATATTGTGAAAGATGAGAAGATACCTGTTCAAGATGCTCATCGAACCCCACATAAAGTAGATGTTAAAAGAAAGTCATGACATATTATAAAGATACGAGATAAAGCCAAAGATAAAGAGAGAATTTTAAGAGCAGCTAGGGATAAACGAAAAGTCACCTACAAAGGAGAGTCAATAAGAATAAGCTTGTACTATTTGGCAGAAACCATGCAAGCAAGAAGGCAATGGGATGATTTATGTAAAAAATTGAAGGAAAAAAACTGCCAGCCAAAAATCATATATCCAGCAAAACTCTCTCAAATATGAGGGTAAAATTAGAACATTTCCAGATAAACAGAAGTTTAAGGAATTCATAAAAACCAAACTAAAGCTACAAGAAATACTAAAGGGAGTTCTTTGGTTAGACAGTCAAAAATATCAAGTATCAATCCAAGACAAGAATACTGGACAGAGGAATCAGATATCAACCCAGACAAGGAAATCACAGAAATAAATTAAGATTAAAAAAAAGAAGACAACATTTAAAAAATAAAGAAAAAAAAGAAAGAGGGACTAAGAAATGTAGTCATAGATCTTTCATATGGAGAGGAAGAAAAGGCAATATAAAGAAATAAAAGTTAAGTTTAAATTTAGAAAAATAGGGGTAAATACTAAAGTAAGCACAAAGGAGCCACACATCCTACACATCAAAATAAAATATAAGGAAAAAATAGAGACTCAGCAGACACAAAATCAACAAAAACAAAGAGGAAAAGACAATATATAAAGATAAAATACTTAGCACAAAAAATAAACTGGGAAAAAGAAAATGTCTAGAACACACACAAAAAGACATCAACATGACAGCACTATATTCATACCTACCCATAACTACAGTGAGTGTAAATGGGCTAAGTCCACCAATAGACAGAGAGTGGCAGAATGCATAAAAAAAAAACATGAACCGCCTATATGCTGCCTACAAGAGACGCAATTTAGACTTAGAGACACAAACTAAAACTCAAAGGATGGAAAAAATATATCAAGCAAATAACATCAAAAAAGAGGAAGAGTGGCAATATTAATTTCTGACAAAATAGACTTTAAAGTTAAATCCATCACAAAGGACAAGGAAGGACACTATATAATGATTAAGGGGACAATATACCATGAGGATAGAAACATATTAAATATTAATGCACCTAATGACAGGGCTGCAAGATACATAAAACAAACTCTAACAGCATTGAAAAGTGAGATAGACAGCTCCACAATTATAGTAGGAGACTTCAACACACCACTTTTGGTGAAGGACAGGACATCCAGAAAGAAGCTCAATAAAGACACAGAAGATCTAAATGCCACAGTGAACCAACATGACCTTATAAACATATACAGAACACTCCACCCAATAGTTGTCAAGTATACTTTCTTTTCTAGTGCACATGGAACGTTCTCTAGAATGGGTCACATATTAGGTCATAAAGCAAACTTTACGAGAATCCAAAACACTGAAATATTACAAAGCATCTTCTCTGACCATAAGGCCATAAAAGTAGAAATCAATAACAGGAAAAGAAGGGAAAAGAAATCAAACACTTGGAAACTGCTCAAAAAAGACTGGATTATAAAAAAAAAAAAAAAAATTTTTTTTAATTTTTTTTATAGAAGATATTAAAGATGGAATAAAGAAATTCATAGAATCCAATGAGAATGAAAATATTTCCTATCAGAACTTTTGGGACACAGAGAAAGCAATGTTCAAAGGTCAATTTATATCAATAAATGCACACATCCAAAAAGAAGAAAGGGCCAAAACCAAGGAATTATCCTTACAACTTGAACAAATAGAAAGAGAGCAACAAAAGGACACTCAGGCACCAGAAGAAAACAAATCATAAAAATTAGTGCTGAACTAAATGACGTAGAAAACAGAAAAACAATTGTGGGAAATAACACTAAATGCTGGTTCTTTGAAAAATTTGATAAAATTGATAAACCACTGGCCAAACTGACAAAAGAAAAACAGAAAAGGAAGCAAATAACCTGAATAAGAAATGAGATGGGTGATTTTAAAACAGACCCAACTGAAATTAAAAGAATCGTATCAGATTACTATGAAAAATTGTACTCTAACAAATTCGAAAACCTAGAAGAAATGGATGAATTCCTAGAAACACACTACCTACCTAAACTAACACAAACAGAGGTAGAACAAATAAATAGACCTGTAAAAAAAGAAGAGATTGAAAAGGCAATCAAAAAACTCCCAACAACAACAAAAAAAACCCTGGCCCAGAAGACTACACCGCAGAGTTCTACCAAACATTCAGAGAAGAGTTAACACCACTACTACTAAAGGTATTTCAGGGCATAGAACAGGATGGAATACTCTGAAACTCATTCTATGAAGCCAGCATATCTCTGACACCAAAACCAGGAAAAGACACCACAACAAAAAGAAAATTACCTACCTATAACCCTTATGAGGAAACTCTGGTGGCGTAGTGGTTAAGTGCTCCGGCTGCTAACCAAAGAGTTGGCAGTTTGAATCCACCAGGCACTTATTGGAAACTCTATGGGGGCAGTTCTACTCTGTCCTACAGGGTCGCTATGAGTCAGAATCGACTCGATGGCACTGGGTTTGGTTTTGGCTTTTATCCCTTACGAACTTAGATGCAAAAATTCTCAACAAAATTCTAGCCAATAGAACTCAACAACATATAAAAAAAATAATTCACCAACACCAAGTGGGATTCATACCAGCTATGCAGGGATGGTTCAACATTGGTTCAACATTAGAAAAACAAGTAATGTAATCCACCACATAAATAAAACCAAAGACAAGAATCACATGATTTTATCAATTGATGCAAAAAAGGCATTTGACAAAGTTCACCACCCATTTATGAAAAAAATCTCAGCAAAATAGGAATAGAAGGAAAATTCCTCACCATGATAAAGGGCATTTATACAAAGCAAACAGCCAGCATCATCCTAAATGGAGAGAGAATGAAAGCATTCCCCTTGAGAAAGGGAACCAGGCAAGAATGCCCTTTATCACCACTCTTATTCAACATTGTGCTGGAAGTCCTAGCAAAAGCAATTAGACTAGATAAAGAAATGAAAAAAAAAAAAAAAGGCACCCAAATTGGTAAGAAAGAAGGATAAGTATCTCTATTTGCAGATGACATGATCTTATACACAGGAAACCCTAAGGAATCCTCAAGAAAACTACTGAAACTAATACTTTAGCAGAGTATCAGGATACAAGGTAAACATACAAAAATCAGTTGGATTTCTCTACCCCAACAAAAAGAACATTGAAGAGGAAAGCACCAAATCGATACCATTTACAGTAGTCCCCAAGAAGATAAATACGTAAAAACAAATCTTACCAGGGATGTAAAAGACTTATACAAAGAAAACTACAAAACACTACTGCAAGAACCCAAAACAGACCTACATAAGTGGAAAAACATACCTTGCTCATGGATAGGAAGGCTTAACAGTGTAAAAATGTCTATTTTACCAAAAGTGATCTACAGATTTAATGCAATTCTGATCCAAATTCCAAAGACATTCTTAAATGAGATAGAGAAACTAATCACCACTTCATATGGAATGGAAAGAAGCCCCAGATAAGTAAGGCAATACTGAAAAAGAAGTACAAAGTGGGAGGCCTCACTCTACCTGATTTCAGAACCTATTATACTGCCACAGTAGTCAAAACAGCCTGGTACTGGTACAACAACAGACACATAGCCCAATGGAACAGAATTGAGAATCCAGGCACAAATCCAGCCACATATGAGCAGTTGATATTTGACAAAGTCCCAAAGTCAGTTAAATGAGGAAAAGACTGTCTTTTTAACAAATTGTGCTGGCATAACTGGATATCCATCTGCAAAAAAAATGAAACATGACCCATACCTCACATTATGCACAAAAACGAACTCAAAATGGATCAAAGGCCTAAATATAAAATCTAAAACAATAAAGATCATGGAAGAAAAAATAGGGACAACATTAGGAGCCCTACTACATGGCATAAACAGTATAAAACATTATTAAGAATTCAGACGAAAAACTAGATAACTGGGACCTCTTAAAAATCAAACACTTATGCTCATCCAAAGACTTCACCAAAAGAGTCAAAAGATTACCTACAGACTGGGAAAGAGTTTTTAGCTATGACATATCCAATCAGCACCTGATCTCTAAAATCTACATGATACTGCAAAAACTCAACTACATAAAGATAAATAACCCAATTAAAAAATGGGCAAAAGATATGAACAGACACTCCACTAAAGAAGACATTCAGGTAGCTAACAGATATATGAGGAAATGCTAATGATCGTTAGCCATTAGAGAAATGCAAATCAAAACTACAATGAGATTTCATCTCACTCCAACAAATGCTGGCATTAATCCAAAAAACACAAAACAATAAATGTTGGAGAGGTTGTGGAGAGATTAGAACACTTATACACTGCTGGTGGGAATGTAAAATGGTACAACCACTTTGGAAATCGATTTGGTGCTTCCTTAAAAAGCTAGAAATAGAGCTACCATACGGTCCAGCAATCCCACTCCTTGGAATATATCCTAGAGAAATAAAAGCCTTTACACAAACAGATATATGCACACCCATGTTCATTGCAGCTCTGTTTACAGTAGCAAAAAGATGGAAGCAACCAAGGTGCCCATCGACAGACGAATGGATAAATAAATTATGGTATATTCACACAATGGAATACTATGCATCGATAAAGAACAGTGATGAATCTGTGAAACATTTCATAACATGGAGGACTCTGGAAGGCATTATGCTGAGTGAAATTAGTCAGTTGCAAAAGGACAAATATTGTATAAGACCACTATTATAAAAGCTGAAGAAATAGTTTAAAGAGAGAAGAAAATATTCTTTGATGGTTACGAGAGGGGGAAAGTGGGTGGGAGGGAAAGGGGTATTCACTACTTAAATAGTAGATAAGAAGTATTTTAAGGTGAAGGGAAAGACAACACACCATACAGGAGAGGTCAGCAGAACTGGACTAAACCAAAAGGGACTAAACCAAAAGCAAAGCAGTTTCCTGAATAAACTGAATGCTTCGAGGGCCAGCGTTGCAGGGGCAGGGGTTTGGGGATAATGGTTTCACGGGTCATCTACATCAATTGGCATAATGAAATCTATTAAGAAAACATTCTGCATCCCATGTTGGAGAGTGGCGTCTGGGGTATTGGATGCTAACAAGCTGCCACCTAAGATGCATCAATTGGTCTCAACCTACCTGGAGCAAAGGAAATGAAGAACACCAAAGACACAAGATAATTATAAGCGCAAGAGACAGAAAGGGCCACATAAACCAGAGACCACGTGAGCCCGAGACCAGAAGAACTAGATGGTGCCCAGCTAAAACCGATGACTGCCTGACAGGGAACACAACAGAGAACTCCTGAGCGAGCAGGAGTGCAGTGGGACACAGACCTCAAATTCTCATAAAAAGACCAGCTTTAATGGTCTGACTGAGACTAGAAGCACCCTGGTGATCATGGTCCCCAGACCTTCTGTTAGCCCAAGCAGAATTGTTTTCAAAGCCAACTCTTCAGACCGGATTGGACTGGACAATGGGATAGAAAATGACACTGGTGAAGATTGAGCTTCTTGGTTCAAGTAGACACAGGAGACTATGTTGGCATCTCCTGTCTGGAGGGGAAATGAGACAGCAGAGGGTGTCAGAAGCTGGCTGAATGGACACAAGAAGAGAGAGTGGAGGGAAGGAGCATGCTGTCTCATTGAGGGGAGTGAAATTGGGACTATATAAAAAAAAAAAACCCAGTGCCATCGAGTCAATTCCAACTCATAGTGACACTATAGAACAGAGTAGAACTGTCCCATAGAGTTTCCAAGGAGTGCCTGGCGGATTCAAACTGCTGACACTTTGGTTAGCAGCCGTAGCACTTAACCACTATGCCACCAGGGTTTCCAGGAGTATATAGAAAAGCACATATAAATTTTTGTATGAGAGACTGACTTGATTTGTAAACTTTCACTTAAAGCACAATAAAAATAGATAAAAATTAAAAAATAATAATAAGTATGTTAGTTTGGATTATTTTCCCTTTATATTATATATTGAGTGTTTTGGGGAGAAATAGTTCGTATTTTAGATTATAGGTCACTGGGAAAATAGGAATCTTATCTGGGACTAATAAAGAGGGCTGCACACGTATGGAAGAGATGAGATTTTGAAGTTGTACAGGAAAGATGTTTGCCCAAAGGAAGCAACCCTGGCAAAGGTTACTTATAGTGTGTAATATACATTCTTTCCTCTTTGCTAATAAAGCTCTGACAATATTTGGGGTACCTACAGCTAAAAGACTTCTGATACCCCTTTTCAGCTAAATTTGATTGTGTCACCATATCTACAATAATGAAACAGGAGAGGAAGTTGTCAGAATGATTCTTCTAGAAAATCTATTTAAAAGAGGGGTGAGAACTTGCAGGTAACATACCATTTCCTCATCCCTCTCACTTCCTGCCTCGGATGGAGGTGCAGTGTTGGCAGGCACTTGAGAACATGTGTAGACATTGAAGACGAAAACGGTGCACTGGAGTGAAAGAGCAGAAAAGCAACAGCCGATCCTAGACAACCGTAAATCTGTCTTGCCATCAAGGGGTGCCTGACATTTTTTTTTTAATGTAGAGAAAAAGAAGCCACTTTTATTTTTCCTTTCTTTTACTATCAACTGCAATTGCATTCTTATTGATAATAACTGTGCCTCCAGTGTCCTTGTTATCTAGAGCAAGTTCCCGTATTCAGCCATTCAATTGTAAAATTAACAACTTAAGGATCATTATTCCCTGTGCAATATTCTTTCTTTTTGTCATTTTAAGTTTTTTTTTTCACTGTGGTAAAATATATATAATGAAACATCTGCTATTTCAACCACTTTTATGTGTACAATTCCTTGACATTAATTACATTTACCATGCCCACCTTGTCTTTGGAGATTAAGTGCCATCACTTGGTCCCTACCACCATGGGGTCCAATCAGCCCCATTGTTAGTTAGGTGTCTTAATTCAGTTAGGGCAGTTCTCACAGTCAAAACTGACTTAAATAAAAGAGCAGTCACAGCAGTCTTCAAAGATGCTGGGGCACCCTTAACGAATTTTTTCCTCATGGGTGTGCTGAAAGGCGTGCCCTCTGGGCATTCCATGGGTGGGTCTGTGTATCCAACCTAATAAATCCACTCTAACTGGCCAATTTCCGTAAGTCTTTGGTACCTTCTTTTGCCGTATGCCAAGGCAGTTCTGGCATTTCAACTTGATTTGGTGTAGGTAACCTTTTAATCCACTTTAGTGAACCAACCAAAGAAACTATTAGATCCTTTTCTGATCTCCTGAGCTGAAACACTGAATGAAGAACCTATGATTAGTGGGCATATATCAATAAACTCAGGCTGATTCAACTTTATGTTCCTTGCATCATTATCCCACACCCTAATAGCCATTCCCACATATATCCCCCAGGTTTCTATTTGATATATTAGAAAAATCAAGCAGTTATTTTAGAGTGTAGCATACCTCCTTATGGACACACATACTTTACCTCTTGGGGCTTGCTTGTACTTAAATCTAATTATAGGTCTAGAAGCAAAAATGAATGGTGAGTGGGCCCTGGGGCCATTCAGCAAGGTCTTGTAAGACATCTGTCTCCGGTGATACCCCAGCCAATATCTCAGACAAGGACTCTTCAGACACAGCCGGGTTAATCTCATCAGATGGTGGTGGAAGGAATAATGGTTTCACTGGGGAGGGTAGCTTAGTAGACAAAGATAGGTTAATCTCTTCAGATGGGAGTAAGAGGGCTGGTTCTGTTGGCAAGAGCGATTCAACAGAATTTAGGGGCTCAGTGTCCCCAGCTTCCTGATTATCTACCCATATATCTTCATCTCATATTTCAGGATTCATTTCTTCCTGATCAAAAACCTCACTTTAACTTTAGACTCCATTCAAGGCTGGAAATTCACTGTAATTCAGTCACTCTTACATTAAGACTCTGGGTTTGGTTTTTAGCAATACCAGCTGTGTTACTACTAAAACTAAGGCTTTCTTTTAGGGCACAAGAGGCAAATTTCAGATCTTTTATGCAGTACATGAGCTATGACTCTGAAGCGTTTATCTCATCCCTTTCTTCCACCACTTTGTCTAGTGAAAGGAGGACCAACCAACCAGGTTCCTTATACTTCTCATTCTGACAGAATTATAGCAAAGTATTAAATATGCAATCACTCAGAGTCTTGTCTCTCACAAATATTTGATCCAGTGGTGATGATATTTTATGCATTTCTATTGCCATCTCATGCCATGGATTAGCAGTGTCCTCTTTACTACTGGAGGCAGAGTCATCAGCACCTATAAGACTAGTCCGACTTGAGAGCCAGTTTAGAGAACTCATAATTATGATTTTGTTCCTGTAGAACTACTCTCAGTAACAAATGTTTTAGTCTGGATTCTCTAGAGGAGCAAAACCACTGAAGCATATGTGTAAACACATACCAAAACCAAAACCATATCTGGTTCCGACTCATAGCGACCCTACAGGACAGAGAGTTTCCAAGGAGTGGCTGGTGGATTTGAACTGCCGACATTTTGGTTAGCAGCTGAGCTTTTAACCACTGTGCCACCAGAAGGATTTATTTCAAAGTGATGGCTCACACAGTTGTGAAGGCTGGTAAGTTCCCAAATCTGTGGGTCAGCTAGAGTGTTCCCCTGACCTACGTGGTTGCAGGGGCTGAAGAACCCAAAATAGGCAGATCGGGTGGAAGTTTCCTGGCTCACAGTTTTGAAATTCAAAATGCATAGTTCAGGAGATAGGCTGCTGGCTGAAGCCCCAAGAACCAGAGGTCAGAGGATGATGAGTTGGACACAGGATAGAGAGAGAGCAAGCTTTGCCAGAACATCCATATATATTGATTGCAGACCACATCCCCAAGGAAATTTCCTTTCGACTGATTGGCTGCTTACATCAGATCACAAAATTGAGGATGATTACATAACATCTGCCAAACCATTGAGAATCACGGCCCAGCCAAATTAACACACGACCTTAACCATCACAGTGACCCATCTAGCAACACCCTCATGATTGCTGGCATGTTCGAGTCCATTTTCGTGGTTACTGTGCCAATCCATCTCACCACGTGTCTTCATCATTCTCACTCCCCTCTATGCCAGCAAACATGATATCCTTTTCCAGCAGTTAATCTCTCCTGCTGATGTGTCCACAATAGGTGGGTGGGCAATATTCAGTTGTGATCCACAGGGTTTTCATCATATAATTTTGAAAGTAGATAGCTAGGTCTTTCTTCCTAATCTGTCTTAGTCTGGAATATCTGCTGAAACCTGTCTACCCTGGGTGGCCTTGCTGGTATTTGAAATAGCAGTGCTATAGCTTCCTGCATCATAGCAACACACAAGCATTCACAGTATATCAAAGTGGCAGATGAGTGTGATACCCTTGATTAAGTCACATTATATAGCATAGGCAAGAGGATGTCACTCCCGTTATCATGCATGTAGAAGATTCTGCCTTAACAGACTGGAGCAAGAGACTTTCCTGATGACCTTGAAGAAGCCTCTGATTTGGTCTGAATTGCCTGTGAAGTGTGTTGTGTGGCAGTGAACCGTGGGTACCCTCGAGGAGCTGAGGGCCTTAGTTTTTTAGCCATAAGAAAATGAATTCTTCCAACAACTTGACTTAGTTTCTCTAGTCAAGCACCCAGATGATAGCATATCCCAGCTGACACCTTGACTATAGCCTTGTGAAATCCTAAGCAGAGGATCCAGCTAAGTCATGCCCAGATTCGAGACCCAAGGAAACTACAAGATGAAAAAAAAAAAAAAAAAAAAAAGATGTGTTTTGTTTTGAGCCTCTAAGTTTGTGGTAATTTATTATGCAGCAATAGAAAACTGATACATCTAGTAAAGTAGCTGGCATCAGGGGGATCTATTTCACTATGCCAAGGTAACATTTCAGAAAGATGTTAATGGATAGGATTTCTTTCCTGGAAGGGCTGGCATGCAAGAAAGTGTTTAAATAAATGTCTTGGGAATGATGGAGGACTTGGTTAGCTGCACAAGGACACAACACAAGGTTGAAATTAATAGAAAATTGGATCCAAGATTGAGCCAAACATTTATTTATTCATTGAAGAAATATTTACCGATGAATTAGAAGTGAGAGCTGAATAAATTATCCAGAATGAAGCAGAGAAAAAAAAAAAAGAAAAGAAAGAGAGAGATGGAAAATAGTGAAGACAGGTAAACAGAACTCTCCCGCTTCAGACGTGTGAGTTAGGAGCTCTGGGGCAGGGGCCCAGCTGTCTGTGTTGTAACAAGTCCTGCAGCCTGTTCTGATGGCTGCTAGAGTTAGAGAGTCACTGCTCAGGATGAAGAGAGATTAAGAAAAAAGAGAGAGAGAGAGAGATAACAGGGACATAAAAAATACTTGACTTAAGAGATATGTTCAAGGGAAAAAAAAAACTTAAGTTTCTTATTTTCTTATCTTTTTGCAATACAAAAAAAGATGAAAAGAATGCATGTTCATTAAGCATATTGTTGTTCGTTGCCACGGAGTCAACGCCAACTGAAGGAGACACTATGTATAACTGAGTGAAACGTTGCCCGGTCTTGTGCCATCTTCATGATCACGGTATGTCTGCATCTTCCAGCACTTTATTGGACAGTGTTCCGTCATGATTCATAAGCGTTTCATTGGCTGAGTTTCAGAAGCCTATCTATCGCCAGGCTTTTCTAACTAGTCTGTCTTAGTTTGGAAGCTTTACTAAAATTTGTCCAGCATGGGTGACCCTGCTGGCATTTGAAATGCTGGTGGCACAGCTTCCAACATCATAGCAACACACAAGCCACCACAGTAAAACAAACTGACAGATAGGTGGTGATTATTAAGTGTAACGTAGGAAATAAAACCAAAAACCAAACCCAGTGCCGTCGAGTCGATTCCGACTCATAGCAACCCTATAGGACAGAGTAGAACTGCCCCATAGAGCTTCCAAGGAGTGCCTGGCGCATTACGAACTGCCGACCTTTGGCTTAGCAGCCATAGCACGTAACCGCTATGCCACCAGGGCTTCCATAGGAAATAAATGCACACCTAAAACTTCACATTAGGAATAATGAGAATAGGTTTTTAATTGGACCAGAAACGAAGTAGATATGGGAAAATCTTGAATTTTCTCTGGTTTTAAATGTCAAATGGCAACAAACTAATTAGATAATAAATAAAGCAACCATTTTTCCTTTATCTATATAGAGTAAGGCATGTTTTATTTTTCATACTAAATCTTTCTGTTTTAAAATATCGCCATTCTCTTGGGACCTGAGATTTTTCTTCTGAGGTATTTTATTTGACACTTAGTTAAATAGCTGTATGTTCTTTGACATTTTCCAGAATAACAATGGATTGGAAACTTTCCAAAGCACAGGCATAATTAATGAATCCAGCTAATACGATATGTAAAGTCAAAAGGATAGATATTCCCTTCACACTTGCCAGTCCAACAAAATGTCAGAGTCACTTCGTTTCAGTGCTTGTTAATACCAAAGATTCAAAGTACACGACCTCTCAAATAACTTTTAAGTGCTGCTCCCTACTTTTGCATATGTTGAATAATTTTCACATTTTACGAACAATCGGTTTTGAAGGTACATCTTCGAATCTTGAAATTAAGAGGCAAGTACTGGCAATAAAGTGAATCAAGTGTTGGAAAGTAAAAACCGGAAGAAACTTGCATCATTAATTCACAAAACTACTTTTACAGAATTTATATACTTAAAATTTTTTTTTTGTACTTTAGGTAAAGGTTTACAGAGCAAACTAGCTTCTCATTAAACAATTAAAACACATATTGTTTTGTGACAGTGGTTGCCAACCCCATGACATGTCAACACTCTCCCCTTCTCAACCTTAGGCTCCCCATTACCAGCTTTTCTGTCCCCTCCTATCTTCTCGTCGCTCCCCCTGGGCTGGTGTGCCTATTTAGTCTTGTTGTGTTTTATGAGTAAATACTTTTTTAATATTAGAAATAAGACAACCTGCATTTGAAGTTCTCTCTCTAGTATTAAATATTTTAAATGTTAGTGTCTAAATCTCGCTTCATTCTGGAAAACACCTATATTACAACTTTCTTAATTCAGGCCCCTTTTGAGAAAATAAATCTCTATGATAATTCTGTTCATGTGGCCATACATTAATGTGCCTAGAACAATGCTGCTATAAAGAAGATACTTAAAATATATGTTGCATTAAGGAATGCATGCAGAATTCTTTCAATACTCAATGCGGCAATAGATGGTCTAACTTTACAGTTCAAGGACATATTGACTATAGAAACCAGTACATAAATATCTAATGAATGCTATTTATGCTGTTTTGTAAAGTGTACATGCTTAATTTTTGTGAATGTGTAACTATGATTTTCATAATTATGAATAGCAAATCATCATGCTATGGAAAGTATTTGTACTCCTTTCAAATTATAAATAAAATAAAGGTAAAAAGATCACCTTTGATATTCACTAAGCTGTAATTTGGAACCCTGGTGGTGTAGTGGTTAAGTGCTACGGCTGCTAACCAAAAGGTTGGCAGTTCGAATCCACCAGAAACCCTGTGGGGCAGTTCTACTCTGTCCTGTAGGGTCGCTATGAGTCAGAATTGACTTGAGAGCAATGGGTTTAAGCTCTAATTTTGGGAACTCAATGCAACATTAACCAAAGTGCTGGAGCATTTTCTACGATATGAATGAAACCTACAGTGCTTGGGCAAGTAGGACTCTAACACTTATGTTTCTTTTGTATCTAAAATGTTATGATTGTAATATTATCCCTGAGGACACCACCCTGGTTTACCTATTTGAGCATACATAGGCCACTGGAAAACAAAACGATTTCCAATCCATTGAATACTGCGGTTTTTTACAAGGACTATGTCAGTCCTTTCTCCCTAGAGCTCATTAGGCCGAACTAGACATTGGTCCCACCTAACAGAAAGTAGGCTCAACATACGTAGGAGCACGTGGATAGTGGTTGAGCAGTAAATGCATCTGTCACATAATCTCAGGTTCCAGTTTAGCCACTTTTTATTGAATTTATTTGGATGCCAGATACTGTATCAATCAGAGTTTGCTCAGGAAAATATTTCGGGGATTTAGTGCAAGGAATTGGGTACTTATAACGTATTTGGAAAAGAAGGTGTTGCGAAAATCAGAAAAAATCAACAATGAACTCAGGGAAAGAGGAAGTTGTATGAATCATGGAAAGGATTCCAGATGCCGATAGCAGCAAAGCAGGGGATTTCCAGGATGATTTGGGGAAGCTGTTGCAAAGCCCCAGCGTGCTGACTGCCAAGTCCTCTGCTAGTGCAAAGATGTTGTGTTACAGGTGCAATAAGGGTTCTGCTACTCTACTACATTCCAAATCTCATGGCAGTAACTGTCACTAGGGAAATGAAAACTAGAAATTACTTGTAATAAATTTCAGGAAAACTACTGTTCTAGCTTTATATCCTCTCCTAAGAACAGACACCAAAGCCTAAAAGGGAGTAGAGAACATTGCTGGTTGGAAAGCAGAAAATATCTGCGTGTATGCACTCATGCATGTGTGGCTGACTCTGTAATTGCCTGTTCCATTTTTGCTTTGGCTTCCAGGAAATTCAGAACTAAATTTCACAATAAATCCCATTATAAATATTGAGTATTTTTCCTTCTCTTGTTTTTTTAAACTTTTTTCCCATATTCTATCAATATAAACAAAACCTATTGTGCTTTGATGAGTAGAATAATTTGTAGTGTTTATGTTTCTTACATCTAAAATGCTATGATTATAATATTATGTCCTTACTTTTGCGTATATTTAGATTTCTCAACTGTAAAATGCAAAGGTTTGATTTTAAGTGAAATTCCATGATTAGTCTGCATTGATCACCTCTAAAAAAAAAAAAAATTTTTTTTTTAGTATATACTAAAGAAAATTACTCCCTTTTCTAAGCAAGTCCTCAAGCTCATATCTCTGAGGCAAATGTCGTGAAGACATAAACTGGGAATGGAATGCCTAATAAAATATTTATTACATTTAAATAGAGTTTACATTACCTTATTTTGAAGTTGTGTTTGACTTTAAGCTAATAATTATAGTATTTTATGAGGAAGTGGTAATAGGATGGTGGAAGTGAAAATAATAATCTCTCAACTGTGAGAAATGCAAATGTTGCCCCATTAGGGTCCATGCCCTGGAGCAGTCAAAGCAGTGAAACTTACTCCAAGTCAGAAAGAGAGAGAAAGTTTATTTAGGAGGTGACACCAACGGGAAGCCTAGCAGCAACTCAGGCTGCCTTTCTGGAGTCCTGAAAGGCAATTTTACATTAGATCTTATATATCATTGCTGCAAGGGTTAGAAGTCTCTTCTTGGCACATAGCCCACAGATGGCATGGCCTGATGAGTTATCCATTACAAGATAATTACAAGAGACTCTTTATCAGACTAAAGAGCTACATGCCAGACATCTTATCAGGCTAAAGATATACGTGCCAGGCATCTGGGATCTAATCTTCATGTGGGAGGTCGTAAGTTACAGGTGGCCAGGTGGCCAGGTGGCCGGTCAGAACAAAACAAAGTCATTAACAAAAGTATGCAGAAAGGAGAAGGCAGGCAGACAAAAATTTATAGGTTCATCATGGCATTAGTTATGTCAAGCTCTCAATGCCTGTTTTAAAAAGGAGAAAACATATTGCAGAGTATTAGGGGCACACTACTGTTTTCATCTTTGGAATTTTCTTGAACAACTAAAATGTAATATGATATTTATGAGAAAAACAATCCCATTTGTATGCCAAAAATATAAAATAACTAAGAATTTACATACTAAAAATGCACAGGACCTATATGAAGAAAACTTTAACATGCTTCTTTTGTTCTGCAGATTCAAGTGTTGGTGAGCCAGGTACGATGCAGAGAACAGGAGTCAAGGAGGCCATGAGCAGTAATCGGGTTTATTATACTCACAGCTTCCAGCGACAGGGATGCTCAGCACACCTTATGCAGGGCTACACAGGTGGCTGCACCCAGGGATAAGATAACAACGAACTGGAATTATAAGAGATGCCTATACACAGTTTTGCACATCAAGCAGGTTAGGGTTAACTAGGTTTCGCAGGCTTCTGGGAATTGGGCATTTTGAATAATTCTGTAGGCTCAGAGGGTGTAGCAGCTGTCTTTGGTTGTTGAGGGTCTGGCTCTGGGGCAACCAGGACAGGTGCAGAGTGGCCTTGCAGTGTTAGAGCCTGATAAGGGGAGTAACTGCAGAGTGGACATAATCACCTGCTCAAGAAGGGGAATGAACCAACCTCCAGCCAGGGCCTCAACACTGTGTCAAGACAGAATTTAAAGAAAATGGCATTGTGCTGGTCATGGAAAAAGACTTATTAACTGGAAAGTCTCTCTCTGGCTTTACCTGTCTTAGTCTGGGTTCTCCAGAGAAGCAAAACCAGTGAAATATGTATATTAGTGTATAGACAGAGACTTACTTCAAGATAATGACTCATACAATTGTGAGGAAATGCCTCAAGCAATTGTTTGGGCTGCCGAGTCCCAAGTCTGGGGGCAGGTGGTAGGCTAGAGACCTGTGCTGGCTCATGAGGTTGCAGGGGCTGGCAAATCCAAGATCTGCAGGTCAGGCAGCAGGCTGGAAACTTCTACAGGCTTGTGTCCCAAGAACGGGAGGTCAAGTGGGAGAGAGAGAGCAAGCTTTGACAAAACATCCATTTATATACTGGAGGCAGGCAACATCCCCATGGAAACTTACCTTCCAACTGATGGGCTGCTCCCATTAGATTGCTTCATAGGAAGCGATTACATTATATCACATTAAAGAAGAGCAAACATTCCAGTGTCTGCCGCAACCACTGAGAATCACAGTCTGGCCAAGTGGACCTATAACAGTAACCATCTCTCTTTTTTTTTTTTTGAACATTTTATTGTGCTTTAGGTGAAGGTTCACATAGCAAACTAATTTCCCATCCAATAATTTATACACAAATTTTTCCATGACATTGGTTGTAGTCCCTATAATTGATTAAAAGTTATTTTGACTCATAAGTAACTACTTTACCCATACCCATTGCCTTCGAGTGGATTCTGGCTCATAGAGACCCTATAGGACAGAGTAGAACTGCCCCATAGAGTTTCCAAGGAGCGTCTGGTGGATTCAAACTGCCCACGTTTCGGTTAGAAGCCACAGCATTTAACCACTACTCTACCAGGGTTTTCCTTGGAAAAACAACAGAAATATGAGAGGCCCTTAATATTCAGAACTAAATCTCATAGACAGTGAACACCACAAAGTATTGATATCATAAAGAAGACAAAGGAGGAGGTAAAACTTTATATTGGATCGGAAGTCTCAATATTGTCAAAAGGAAAAGGAACTGATATCACCAAGCCACAGTTAAATTTCAAAAGCAGAAAGCTAAGTAAAACCAAACAACAGACAAAAAACCTACTACCAAGTCCGTGATTTCATTTGTATAAAACTCTAGAAAAGGCAAAACTACAGTGACAGTTATGATCAGTGGTTGCCACATTCTGGCTACAATTGTAATTGCAGAGAAACACAGAACTTTTGGGGATGAAGGAAATGATCTGTGTCAGCATGGTGGTAGTGGTTACATGCCAGTGTACATTTCTCAAGCTCATCTAATTGTACACTTACTGTAGGTGAATTTTATATGTAAATTTATTTATAAAGGTGACAAAAATAAAAAGATATGGTATTTTTTGTTTCTCAGAATTGCAAAAAATAAATGATAAAAACTGTGCTGAAAATATAAAGTGAAATGGACAGGTTAATATATATATATATTTGGAGAGTATTTTTTGCACTGTCTATTATTTATTTGGAAACCCTGGTGGCATAGTGGTTAAGTGCTACGGCTGCCAACCAAAGGGTCGGCAGTTTGAATCCACCAGGCGCTCCTTGGAAACTCTATGGGGCAGCTCTACCCTGTCCTATAGGGTCGCTATGAGTCGGAATCGACTCGATGGCACTGCGTTTGGTTCGGTTTTTCGGCCTGAAGAATTATTCTGATCCTTCCATTATGATGAAGTAACATATTTTTCTTACCTGTAAACTGAGTAAAGCAATACTGTGCTGCCCACCATTCAGGGAGAGGTTAGCAACAGACAACACAACAACAGGTGCGACAGCAGTGAAGGTTGGGAAACATGCCCAGCCGTCCGTGGAGTCCTGTGACTGCTGCCACCGCCGTGAGGCCCTCAGCTCTGCACAAATTGTCCGCTGACTGTAATCTGACTTTTTTTCCTCAAAATATTTTTTTCTGCTTGTGCATTTATTCATATAATATCATGAAGTAATCACTATAATTAAAAGTTCAAGATGATGTGTTGTATCAAAAGCTGGAAAAGTTGAGGGGAAAATTAATAAAAACAGGGTCATATTTAAAGGTAAGGAAAAGAAATTTTGGAGGAAAGCAGCTACAAAGTAGCCAGAGAGTCTGAGGGGTACTGGGAATGTATCAAGGAGGAAATGACAAAGCACAGCCACTGCAGAAAACTGCGGGACAGTGACTGCTAACAGGAAAGGGAGGAGCACCACCACCGGGGTTGGAGTGTGCAAAGTCAAGGCCGGTCAGAATCTGGGAAAACTGATGGATTTTGGTGAATTCATAAAGTTAGCTGAGGATTTTAAGTAAAAAATTAAATGTAAGCCTGAGATCACAAGTAAGAATTACAGGAAAAATAAGCGACATGAGAAATGTCACCATAAGAAGCAGAACACGACAGATAAAGGTACAAACAGTACTTTAGAATTATGATGGAGAAAAGTCTTTGAAAAGGCACAAGTGAAGATAATTTATCATGATGCAAATATTTTGGTGGTTATGCAAAAATATTCATAGGAAATATAGCAATTGAAAAACACTACGTAGTAAAAGTAAAACCCCAAAAAACCTGAATAATGATGTGGGGGCTTAGACTGTAACTATTACCCTGGATTCTTCAAAAGGATAAAGCGATAGATTACATAAAATGATAGTTAAAAGAGAAGACAGCACAATCATGACATTCATCTAATAGATTTCCAGAAGGAAAAAAGAGAGAGAGGAAAGGGGAGAAAATAACTAAGAGTGATTTCCAAGTATGCTGAGAACTTTCCTAAACTAAACCTAAGTAAGGAATCAGACTCAGAGGAGCCAGCCAATGTCTAAGGTAAATTTAACATAGGCATTGCAAATGACAGCAAGCAAGTAAGTTGCTCTATACTCTTAAACAGTGACACTAACAAAGACAATGCCAGCATTACAAGTTACATCGTATCAATTTGAAGAAAATCATTTCACAAATCATTTAATTTTGAAGGTCAGTGTAAAATTACCAGTGTATCACATGCCCTTCTTCAAAATGGAAGAACTGGTAGAATGTGATGAAGATTCAGGAGCTGGAATTCTTTATTTTCTTAGAAACTAACTGGTGTTTTAAACTGTCCTTGCTAACACTGCCTGTCCCCCATTTCCCACCACCTATATGTCACATCCTCTCCTCTCACCTTGCTCAGGCTCTGACACCTGCTCTGGGTTACTGCCACAGATGCCCTCTCCCCGCTTTTGGCTCCATTGCCCATTCTGGGCTGCCTCCCCTGATGCCCCCAAGCAGGTTTCTGCTCACTTCCCTTAGTTCTAACAATCATCCTCCTAAGGCCAAGCCTGGGAGGTTGGCCAAGGAAGAGGGTATGGGATTCCTTTGAGACACCCTCGGTGGGTACTGCCCTTTGCTTCCCCCAGCCCTTCTCTGACCTCAGTGGTGGGCCCTCTCCTTGTACATCATCTGTGTTTTCTCATGCCTGAAATCCCCTCTAAGGCAAGTCTTTCAAGTAAAAAAGGTAAGGCTTTAATTGTGCGAGCTTCATGTTCTGCTGTGTCATTCTTAAGAGCAAAATGTCTTAGTCTACAATCAAAAGGCAAGAGATAAAATAAAATATTAGGTGCAGGGGAAAAACTGCTACCAATGTTTCAATATATCATTTGCCACACATTTAGAAGCTGACTTACTCTTTACACCAACCCTGTAAGATAGGAATTATAATACATCTTTTTTTTTTTACTTCTCACTTATCGACTATCTTGTTAGCTAACATTTTGCATTTACCCCAATAGTAAAAAATCTATTACCCAACTATTTTGCTTATTAACGAGGTACATTTGGCAGTAATGAACACCAAGGTGCAAGGTAAGAGTAACACTGGCTGTGATGATTAAGGTTATGTGTCAACTTGGCTGAGCAATGATTCTCAGTGGTTTGGCGTATATGGAATGATGTTGTCATCCTCCATTTCTTGATAGATGTAGTCATCCTTCATTTTCATATAATGCCAATTTTCACATAACAACCTGGTCTTTGGAACCTAACCATGTAGATAAGTGAGAAGTGGGTGTATTTCTTTTACAAATTAGAAAACTGGCAAACAGTGCTCCCAAGATCACCTAGTATATATGTGGCAAAGCTTTCATTGACAGTCAGGTCTGCCTCAAAACAAGGCCTTGCTTCTTGGATTACGCCGTGCTCCCTAGATCTGGGTTCTTCGTCCTCCGTATTTCAGGTTCCAAATCAATTCCTCAGAGTCCACTTCTTTAATGAACTCAATAATGATTTGTTCCCTGTCTACATAAAGGGGCTGGAGTCATAGAATGTATTCTTGTGAAGCATCTTCTGGAAGGATTTCTACAAAGGAAAACTGATGTAAATGCTCACTAGGATTACTAATCATCAGAAGTCGGACAATGTGAAGTCTGGTATTATTCATGGAGTTGAGAGGCTATCAACTCAGGACCAAAGACAGCTTCTAAAACATTTAAGGCATACTTGCTTTTTCTGGAACACATCTGTCAGGCTGGACATTTAGGTTGTGGCAATTAATGACAATTTGCACCATTTAAAAAGAGACATGAAGCCATTATTACTTTTTTTTTTTTTTTTTGTATAGCATAAGTTCAGGGTCCCTATTGAGCTTGTAGATGTTCTCTGCTAGGTATTTTTTAAGCTGTTTAGCTCTCTCCCTCTCTCTCTCTCTCTTTTTTTAGTATCTGTATGCTCTCTCTTCATGCCTTAGCAAGAAATTGTGTAAGTGTGGTCTTAGTTAAGTACATCAGACTTTTTATGCATCTCTCCTCCTAAGGTTCAAGTTCTAAAACATGTGATTTATTTTTTTTTGCTTATTTTTAATTATGGCTATGGATATTCACAACCTTATCATTACTGTTAAAGACAAAATGCACCCTGAATTTTAAATTTGATATTGATAGACTAATACCACAGCACTATTACTGACTTATTTTTTTAAATAAAACTGAAGTAGCCTCTAATATAAATACCCAGGACCATGGAAAGAAGACTATTGTTTTAAGTACAAGAGCATTGTGTTAAGCAAGATTAGGTTCAAGGCAGTATACCGAGTCAGCCACAGATTATATGTACGATGAGTTTATATCCGAAAAGGGTGATGGAGCATAGTTCTCTAAAAGTGCTTGTTTATCTCACATCTTGACATGCCAGTGCATGCTGCTTCCTCAGCCTGAAATATCATTCTCCCCTGTGAATGGAGAGTGGACACCTCCACAGGTAGACTCTCACTTTTCCCCAACCTCACTTCTTTTAGAGCACTGATGATGTTGTATTTAATTATCTGTCACTAGTCTATCTCACTAGACAATGATAAAAATTTAAATTGTGCATTCAAATACTTTCTTTTATGATTTTTTTGTATTCGCTCATTCAACACATTCATTGGGGCCCTGGTGGTGCAGTGGTTAAGTGCTGGCTGCTGATCAAAAGGTCAGCAGTTCGAATCCACCAGCCAATCCTTGGAAACCCTTCCAGGCAGTTCTACTCTGTCCTATAGGGTCACTATGAGTTGGAATCAACTCGAGAGCAATGGGTTTTTTTTTTTTTTTTTTTAATAGAGCACATGTTCTGCAGAAAGAACAGGGACTAAGCCTGTGCCAGGATATGGCTCAAGAAATAGAAGTCTGATTTGTGAAGGGTCTTATAGTCCCTGTTAAGAATATGGGTCTTTTTCTTAATCCTAAATCAAATGTGAAGCCACTTTGTCGGAACAAAACTGGGAAACCATTATTAGTTTATTTTCTCATACAACATAAATTCACAGTATTTTCTGAGCCTCATGGATTTTAGGAACAAGTATCTAGACCAAATAATAAAAATAACAATCTGGGTGATATCAGTAACAACAGGTAAAATATTTGTGTAAGAGGAACATTTGGGAGTTTGAAGCCATAGATCTAGGTGATGAATAGAATGTGTGGGATAAAGCAGGGAGTGCTCCCTTTAATGACAGGAAACATAGTCGGGGTGAAAACCCTGTGTTCAGTTTTCAACCTGTCAATTTTTCAGCATTAAATGCTTTCTTAGGCCCCTGTTCACCAACACTTTGAAAATTGGGGAAGTGTTATGGATGGAATTCTGTTCCCAAAAAGAGATATTGAAGTCCAAGATACCTGTGAATGTGACCTTGTTTGGAAATAGGTTCTTTGAAGATGGTGTCAGCTAAATTAAAATGAAGACACAGAGGAAAGACAGCCATGTGAAGACAAAGACAGACTTAGAGTTATACTGAAGCTGCAAGCTAAGCAGCACCTGGTACCGTGAGACACTAGGAGGGACAAGAAATGATCTTCACCTAGAACCTTTGGAGGGAGCATAGCCCTGCTGACACACCCTGAAGTCAGATTTTTAGCTCCTGAACTGTGAGAAATTTCTGTTTTTCAAAGTCACTCACTTATGGTATTTTTTGTTACAGCAGCACTAGGAAACTAAGATAAATGTTTTCTTGTGATGAGACTGAGGTTATCTGTTTTGGTAAGGACACTACTTCACTTATCACTGGTGATGTTCACCATGATCGCTCAGTTAAAGTGGTGTCTGTCAGGTTTGTCCACTGTAAAATTACTGCTTCTGTTATAAAGCAGATGTTAACAAAGCTTATATTTAGATGAGGAAAGTATGATGATTTTATTTATACCTTTATAATTATAATAATTATAATACATCACTTTGTATATTTCTAGCAATAGTCCTGAAACAATATTTTATATTAGTGTTATTATATTTATGTATAAGAAAAAGACTGTAATATATTCTCTTCAAATTTATTGTTACATTAATTATGATTCAAATCTCCCAAATGGACTATCTGATGATACCAAAGTAATTATAAAATTCTTCTAAAGAAAAATATGTTTCAGTTTGACCAAAAGGAAAAAAAAAAATCTGAACAATAAGAGAGAATGTGCCTTACCACATATCAAAATGTACTATATTGCTATTTACATATTAATAGAAATCCCAACAGATCAATGGAACAGAATGCAGAGTGCAGAAATAGACCCTTTGTAAATGGAGATTCCCTGTGTGCCAAAGGAGGCTTTTCAATGCAGGAATGAATATGGTTTTCAATAAATGGCTGGGGACAATTGGGCAAGAATTTGGAAAAAATAGAGATTCTTATTCACAAAATAAAAATTTAATTTCAGAAATATTAAAAATTTGTGTGTAAAAAGTCAAACTCATAAGTAGGAAGGGCCATCTGAATCAAGAAAAAAAAACAGAAGCCAGGAAAAGTAAACACTGATAAATAAATTGTGCTGAACTTTAAAAAATTTCCAGGATAAAAGATACAGCTAGGGGTCCCTGGGTGGTACAAATGGACTACTAATTTAAGGTTGGTGGTTCAAATTCACCCAGAAGTGCCTCAGAATAAAGTCTTCTGAAAGGCCATAACCTTAAAAACCCAATTGACCAGTTCTACTCTGTAACACGTGAGGTCCCCATGAGTCGGAATCAATTTAACGACAATTAGCAACAGTTGTTGAATTAGTTGAATCATTAAGTCCAGCCCACATTCTGGAGAGAGGAATTAAGTGCCACCTCCTGGGGGGGAGAAATATCAAAGAACGTGTGCATATACGTTAAAGCCACAATACCCATTGCCTTCGAGTCAATTCTGACTCATAGTGACCCTATAGAACAGATAAAACTGTCCCAAAGGGTTTCCAAGGAGCACCTGGTGGATTCGAACTGCTGACCTTTTGGTTAGCAGCTGTAACTCTTAACCATTACGCCACCAGGGTTTAAAGCCACAATAGTGATTAACAAATATTATGGGAGATAAACTTTGAAGCTATGCAAATATACTGTTTTTCCTTAAAGTTACACCCTTGTTCAAGTTTTTTGGTACTGTTTACGGGCAGTATTCATGACAGAAAATGTGGCCTGCCCAGTCTTGGGCTGAAGATTTGTTGTCGGTAATTACATTTGGGTGTATCTTCTCTTCACCACAATTCTGCCATTCCTTTGCCAACACAATGTATGCTCTTTCCTCTGTAATTGTCAGAATTTTCCCTAGGAAGTAAGATACTACAAATCATGTTCAAAACTTATACAAATCATGTACAAAACTTTTGGCTGCTAAAGCAGCAAAGAACCGGGTCTTCCTAACATATGAGAGGAGCCCTGTGGTGGCGTAGTGGTTAAGAGCTTGACTGCTAACCAAAAGGTTGGCAGCTCTAATCCACCAGCCGCTCCTTGGAAACCATATGGGGCAGTTCTATTCTGTCCTATAGGGTCGCTATGAATCAGAATTGGCTAAATGGCAATAGGTTTGGTTTTTGGTTTTTGAGTTAGGAGCCCTGGTGAGGCAAGGGTTAAGCTCTAGGCTACTAAAATGTTGGTTCAAACCCAGCCACTGCCCCCAGGGGAAAGACATGGCAGTCTGCTTCCATAAAGATTACAACCTTGGAAACCCTATGGGGTAGTTCTACTGTGTCCTGTAGGGTTGCTACGAGTAGGCATTGACTCCACAACAATATTTCTATTTATTTATTTTTTTAACACGTGAGTGTTAAGGAGTGATACCTTTGTATGAACCACTTGGTTGCTCAGATCGAGCCTCTTATAGGGGAGGAAAGCAGTGTACTAGTGCAGTGATCATGTTCTATAACTGAATCCTAAGAGTGCAGCCAGACAAGGGGTGCTGATGCCCACAGTCCAAAGCCACTATATACCGCAATTTCCCAGGTAGCTGATAACAATTTAGTACTGCTAGTTTCACTAATCAAGGATCTTTTTATTTTTCCAAGTATTAAAGATGTGTCTATTCGGTTTCCCATTATAATTTTTTGACTTGATGGCACTGGGTTGGGTATATATATATGTAGACTACAAGCATGTGAATTTTATGGGGTAAAGGAAGTAGTCTTACACTAAGAATTGTAGCTTTTGCCCTTGGCTCCAGTGAAGTAAGTTTTGGAGTAATTGGGGTGCCCTAGTTTGGGATCTTCAGGCCACACCTGAAAATCTGTGCTGGTGAGTGAAGGCTGGCCAGACCAGAAAAGACTCACCTAAGAGGCTGATATCAACTTGTCTAAGGAAACATGCTTTAGTATATCATGTAGGACTTTCAGATAAATGCCCTGAACCGTAAGGCTCAGAGAGCTTCCTGGTTGGAGAGAGCATCTGCTCTTGGGAAGGTGGTGCATCCCTTGGGATATGGAAACTCCACATTGGGAGTACTCCCAGACCTCTCTCTATGCATCTCCTCATTAGTATCCTTTTTGACTACAACAAAGCTGTAGTCATAAGTACGGTATATTCTCTATGAATTCTGAGAGCCATTCCAATGAATTATCAAACCCAAAGGGATAGCAAAAAAAAAAAAAAAAATGAAACATTGCCGTCAAGCTGATTCTGACTCATAGGAGCCAGCAAACCATGAAGTGAGGGTATAGTGTGAATTCTTTAGCTTGGACTGTCATCCTGAAGGGTTATTGTAAACCAACCCTGAATTCATGGCCAATAAGTCAGAAGATTGAGATGTTAAGTGGATGCCCCAAACTTGTGACTTGTAGTCGTAAATTGCCATTGAGTCAATTCCACCGCATGGTGACCCCAAGTGTGCAGAGTAGACTTAGGATTTTCAATGATGTGACCTTTCAGAATGAGATTGTCAGGCATTATTTCCAAGGCAGCTCTGAGTAGGTTTGAATCACCAAACATTTGGTTAGTAGCCTAGTGCTTAACCACTGGCATCTGCCTACTGGGCAGTCTGAAGGATGGTGTCCTTTTAACTTGTGAGCCCTGACCTAGCTCCAGGTGGCTAGAGTCAGAAAGAAAGAGAGACAGAGAGCGAGAGAATGCTGCAGATGTGACTGGTGACTAGGATGGAGAATTGGGATTGTCAGGATTGGATCTTTCTCCACATATTGGGGGATTACATCCATGCTAACCCTTACCATACAACTGGCAATGAGGATGGGATCCATTAGAAAGACCCTGACATACAGAGACTTGGGGCTTTAGAAAAGAAAGGATGGAAGGAAGGGGGTGGGAAACCTTTAAGTCACCAATAGTGTCAAATGACAACTGTGCTGCAGTCAGATACTAAAGACAAAAGCTTCTGATGAATTTTAGAGGGAGTGGATCTAACCCCAGAGAAGATGGCCTATTGCATACCTAAAGAAATGCAAAGTAACAAGGAAAAAAAATGAAATATACAATTCCTTTGTTATAGTTATTGGTAAGAGCGCAAATGAAAGTAATAGATGAATTAAGTTCGGTTCTATTCAATTCCCCAAGAAAATGGTGAGGAAAGATAGAGGAGAGAGTTAAGGAACTTTTTCCAGCAGGGTGAAAATTTTTAAATGGTTAGTAAGAGATGAGGCAAATAAAGCATATGGTGAAAAGCCCTACCTGGAATCGCTTGGGGCAAGGGCCTGGCAGGTTAATAAAGACTGGAAAAGGGGCCAAGATTTCCTGATTTGATTCCAGAAATGGATCCAAGGCCATATATACATGAATAAGTAAAATAGTGACGGGGTGGAAAAGAGAAGTTTGGATGGAAACTGGAATGCTTAAATAGGCTTACGTAAAGTGGTTGTTTCTTCTTTATCTGAACGTATTATGGGAATGGATGTTGCTTCCAACTGGGGAATGTTTCCTCTGCTTAGTCCTAAAAAAAAAAAAAAAAAAAAAAAGTCCTAGCATAGTAAAAACAGAAAGCAGAAAGCCTGTGAGTCTACCCTCAAACCAAGTCTTGATGGACAAACTAAATGGGACCCACTAGAGTTACCTGAGGAGCTCTGATGGTGTAGTGGTTAAGAGCTCAGCTGCTAATCAAAAGGTCGACAGTTCAAATCCACCAACTGCTCCTTGGAAAACCTATGGGACAGTTCTACTCTGTCCTAGGGTCACTATGAGGTGAAATTGAGCCTATGGCACCTACCAACAACAACAAAGTTACCCAAACCTGCACAGGTTGTTAACTTCAGTCTGGTAGGGACAGATTCACTGCACAACAGGACTGTGTGTAGCATAGACTGTAGCTTATGCTGAAAGTCTGTGAGTCCCACCCAGCCATGAGGACAGGGATTTTGGACCACATGGTTTCCATTTGAGAGACAATTACCAGTAAATGGAAAGACTCTGATTGAAGAAGAAGATAAAAACAAATCAGCTCAGTGGACAGAATTTATGCTGTTTGCCCCTGCATTTGGGTTTTACAGACTCAATGGAAATGGCTAATGGGCTATAAGGTCAGGTAAAAGTTCAGTGGAAACCTGACCTATTAGAGAAATGCCCCTATGGGGTACAGCCCTATAGAAATCTGAGTGCTGCCTTAAAATAGGACTGGAAGCTAATTGGAGCTGGCAAGTATATATCCTTGCTCACTTGAGGTGACCACCTGGGTCCTCCATGAGAAGAATGGAAATGGTGAAGTGGGAGCAATGTACAGATAAGCTGAATCTAGACATATTTCTCTTGTACCATCTGAGACACAAAGGGCCAGTAAAAACTGTGCTGTATGGTAAGAGGAAACCCTGGCGGTGTGGTGGTTAAGTGCTACGGCTGCTAACCAAAAGGTCATCAGTTCAAATCTACCAGGCGCCTCTTGGAAACTCTGTGGGGCAGTTTTACTCTGTCCTTTCGGGTTGCTATGAGTCGGAATCGACTTGGCCACAACGGGTATGGTACAGTATGGCAACAAGAGAGACAGAGACTACAGATGTCTATGTGGCAGATTCTCTGGGAGAAATGTCCTTTGCATAGCTGGCAAGTCCGACTGATGATGGCTACACTGTCAACAGGGCTTTGCTAAACCAGTTGTGAATGGAAATCTTCAGAGTTCTATAAAAGAGCCATAGCGGAAGACTCTGCCTCAATTTGGGCTGCTAAGTCATATTTCTTCAGACCAAGGAGCATGCTTTTATACTCAGAGTATTAACCAACAATCAAAACATTATCTAAAACAGGAAGGCAGGGGATAAAAATATGAAGGGCTGGCTTACATGCCTTCAAAACTGTGTACTCACACTCAACATGGGAGAGGATAAGGGAAAATCCCCACTGGATAGTTTCTTCTTTTCCTGGGGAAGAGGGGGTGGGGAGGGTGCTAGTATAATTCTTTCCCATATGTGGGGTAATGCTATTCAGCTATTTGCATCCCCTCCTAATGGAGTCAGCTTTGCTCTTCTCCTAAGAATGCTGCGGATGAACTTGAGGTGGACTTGGCCTAAGGTACAAGGCTGGGAGCGGCATGACTGGGCTGGTGGTCAAGGCCGAGGAATGCCTCAGCAACAAGAAGAAAAGCATCTGGGCCTGGATGTGAAGTCCCTGGGAATGCTGAGTGCACAAGGACTTGGGAAGGAAAACAGTAAGCCTTAGTCCCTGCTTAAGGCAGTATATGACTTTGTGTCCCCTGCTAGGCGGTTGCAGAGTGCTAAACTGGCCCAGCCGCTGCCCTGGGCTGATTGTCCCATAAGTAAGCTCCCCAATAAACCATATGTCACAATCTCTGATTCTGGAGTCTTTCTTCAGCCTGTTGGAGATTCAGCCGACCTTGGGTCCCGGTGCTGCTGGGTTGTTACACAACACCACATCATTTCATTTTTTTTTTGTTATTTTCTACCTGGTGTAGTGGTCCCGGGACAAGGGTTGCAATAGTGAATAATGGAAGCAAGGGTGATTCCTAAGCAAAACCTGTAACTATGAATGAGTGGACCGAGAGAAAGTCATTTACTGGACTAGTATTGTTTCTGGTACTCTAGGCCATACAGTGACCAAACCTAACGTTCCTTACAAAGATGGAAAATTTTTTAGGAAAAATATTTACTAAGAGTAAAGGGATGAATAAATGGGTTATGCAATGAGGGAAATTCAAAATTATGTTAACACCTCAAGAGAGACTCAGAATAGAATAGTATGCTCTTGTAACTCAGTTATACCAGATGACTGAAAAGGTGGAGCCAAGACAACTCCTGCTTGTGAGCCCTGACAAGATCAGAAGGAAGCGTGTGGAAGAATGATCTCGGCCTAGGAAGAATTTTAGCCATATGCTCAGGATAGGGAAACCCTGGTGGTGCAGTGGTTAAGAGCTATGGCTGCTAACCAAAAGGACGGCAGTTTGAATCCAGCAGGTGCTCCTCGGAAACCCTATGAGGCAGTTCTACTCTGCACTATAGGGTCACTATGAGTCGGAATCAACTCATTGGTGATGGGTTTGGTTTTTGGTTAATCAGGATTGGATTACTCAATAAACAAAGTACCGAAAAACCCAAACCAAACCCGCTGCCGTCGAGTTGATTCCAACTCATGGCGACCCTACAGGACAGAGTAGAACTGCCCCATAGAGTTTCCAAGGAGCTCCTGGAGGATTTGAACCTCTGACCTCTTAGTTAGCAGCCATAGCACTTAACCACTACGCCACCAGGGTTTCCAAACAAAGTACACAGGGGCCCAATTGTGCCATCCCATCAATCTGAAGTGCGCAATTTCACCTGTGTCCCATCACGTTAAAGACGTGGTGAAATCCATGTGGAATGGCTCACCACAAATTAACAAGTAAATACAATTAAGGCCATGCATACCTTGCTCAGTGCAAGCCTACGCATACCATGCTTACTGGTTAATCTGACCTGGCCTACAATATGATGGTGGACTGACGTTAACAGTTAATGACTAATTGATGAAGCTCCTTATGTTTCAGGTTATGGCATAACACTGGCGATGTGGAATACTGGTTTTGATGGTCAAATGTATGAGGTGGACGAAGAAATTCTTCAAAAGTTTGGCATATGAAAAAGCCATAGTCAGAAGCCAGAGGGTGGAATGTGGGGTAAATGTTCTAGTTTTCTCCTAAGGTAGCCATTGCCTTTGGTTCTGGAGAATTAACTCTTTCTTGGAGCAGTTGGTGTGTCTTAGTGTGGAATTTCCAGGCCACACCTGAGAACTGACCAGGCTAGAAAAGATTCACCTGGGAGACTGATATGAACTAGCCTCAGAAGGCATGATTTCACCTATCATCTCATACTTGCCAATAAAAGCCCTAAGCTCTAAGTAAGGCTCAGAGAACTTCCTAGTTGGTAAAATGGTAGCACACCCCTTAAACTTGTTGCCATAGGGTCAATTCCAATTCGTAGTGACCCTAGTACTCATATAAGATTGCTATGAGCACACCCCTTAGGACTTGGAAGTTCTGTGTTGGGAGCCCTCCCAGACCTTGCCCTATGTGTCTCTTTGTATCCTTGTTGGCTATAATAAACCTGTAGCTGTATGTATGGCATACTCTCCATGAATCGTCCCAGTGAATTATTGAACCCAAATGAGCAGTAGGAGCGAGTAGGTCAGAAAACAAGGTTTTGTGTGGATTTCTGAGCTTACAGCCTGTATATTGAAAAGGTAGTGGAAAACACCTAACAACAACAAAATTTTGAAATTACATTTCGTTTCTAATTGTTCAATTCAGACAATGTGAACAATGTGAACAATACAGAAGGTTAAATTGAAGTTAGAGAGAATTTGGAGACTGACATTGAATTATCTTCTAAGAAGCAGAGCTGGCGTCAGTGAGTTATAATGAGGGAAGGTATCTGAGGGTAGAGGAACACTTGCTCAGCACAGTGACCAGCAAGAGACAAGGGAGCTTACAATTTCTATTTAAAATTATAACTCAAATGTTCAAACTTCTGACATCTTTTATGTTTTCTTTTATATGATTTTTTTACTGTTCTTTTTACAAGCATTATGCTCTTTGCTAATTTTTCTCTGAAATATTAAGACAATTCATGTAAATATATATAAACGGTTAAGATTACCATCAGAAGAGTAAACATAGATTTTATTAGTCATTATATGTGATAGATAGGCCATAACGTAAAATGATTTTCAACATTTCAATTTTAAAATATCCTACCCCTCTTTTGAGTCAATTTTTTAAAAACTAGCACATATTAATTTCCTAGATTTCTTTATTTTTTATTTTGTTAGTATTTTGGTATTCATTACTCAAACTAAACTCTGTGTTATTAATTGGCACATGTCTTCTTACGTTACTAAAAAAAAAAACCCATCGTCATGGATTCTGACTCATAGCAACCCTCTAGGACAGAGTAGAGCAACCCCGTAGGGTTTCCAAGGAGCTGCTGGTGGATTCAAACTGCCGACCTTTTGATTAACAGCCACATGCTTAACCACTGTGTCACCAGGACTCTCTTATGTTACTATTTCCTAAGTTTTCATTTTTTAATTTCCTCACTGGTAAGCTTCATTGAACTTTAAGTGACAAAATGCCCCAGTTTTCCCAGGTCAGAGGTCTTGGGACACAGGACTTCAGCGCTAAAACTGGTAGAGTCCTGGGAAAACTGGACAGTTGATCACCCTAGTAGTGGGTAACTTTAGGGATTATTGATTTACTTACCTTCAAAGACAGAGATCTGTATATATGTATATGTGCTTGCTTGTGAACAGAAAGAGATAAGAGAGGTATCTATACAGAGAAAGAGAAAAGGTGAGAAAGAGTTATGGGGCAGAAGAAAAAAGTTGTAGAAGTAAAGGCTACAGATACTTGTATATGTGTATGTATCTTTTTATTGATATATTTACAAGTATATCTCTCTATGTATAGTAGATATTTTTAAAAAGCAGAGAGAAGGAAAAAGAATAGTCTTAGTTTCAGTCCTTACTTAGACATATATTGGCCCTGTAATCTTTGGCAAGTCATAAATTATTTCTGAGCTTTGGTTTCCTTATCTGTATAATGGAGATAATAATATCTTCTCTGTAAAATCGCAGTAAATTTAATATAATGTATATGTATTCACTATTAAGTAACCAGCCAAGTGAAATAAATTATATATATATAAATTTTTTAAATACTTCATTTTGAAAATATATCAAGCTCCATATCGTCACTTGCCCACCGCCATCCTTGTGTTTTCTTTTCTTGCTTGTATTATTCATGAAACTCTGTTGTGTATCAAACCCATGAAATCATGAGAAAAGTCCAGTTTTTGGTCCCCTGGAGTTACCATTTCTTCTCCCAGATCATCTTCTGGGTGCTCCTGCTTCAGGTGGGTGCTAGAGCAATGACTCTCACAGAGGTCCTCTTTGCTGAGCTTAGGTGAAACACTGGGCCCAAGCTGAGCAGATAATTGTTGAACCTCCATGACATTCAAGCAGCTTTCATGGAGCCGGGGTCCTGCTTCCCTCAGGTTCTCCTAGCAGAAAGTTTCCCCACTGCCTTTATGGCACTCACAAGATTCCCTATTTTGGCTCCAGCCTTCCATACTCCCCTACCCACCCCATGGACACTCAGTCTTAATTCCTCCACAGGCCAGAATTCTGAGAAGCTCTATCCTAAGAAAGAAGAAAGTCCAGAGTTCAGAGGCAAATATCTGACGACCTCTTAAGAGGGAACTTTTATATGCGGTAAACAGATAACTTTGCTGATGCATTTTTAGCAGTTTCCCCAAAAGTGCCACAAAGCAATTAATTTATGAATAAATTGCTCCCTACTTTTAGTGCTGTTATAAAGTTGCTGTTTGATACAATTTTAGTGCATTTTCTTCCTTACCTTTGTGGGCACAAAGAATATTCAGAATCATTTCTTCTCTGGAAACTGACAAACAAAAAGATACATAAGAAGGAAAAAAAAAAAATTTCCGACATATCCATTCAGATGAACAAGTTTTTAGTCACTTTAACAATACTAATGACAATAACTAATGTAGCTACTTAAGATGGTTCTTTATTTGAAAAACTTATCAATCCCACTTGAATTTACCTCCCATTCTAAAATAGTGTATAAACAATTTTCCTGTTTGGAAATCTATCTTAGTATAAATACTCAAAGGTGAATATTGACTTTCTAACATTCTGTAATTCCCAGGTAATTGGGTAAATGAGGAAGAAATCTTAGGGACAAACTCAGGATTTAGAAAGTTTTAGTACAAATCCTACTTGTGTGAGATTCCTGAGTATGTTCATATTGGTTTCCTGTCAGATAAAAAAAAAAAATACCAGTTTGTTAATTTTCTGCCTTCAAGCTATTTTGGAAGAATGGTATCACAAAATATGCGAGGAGATAGACTGGGGAGTAAGTTTTCATTGAAATCAAAGCTCAGAAATTGGCAAAGTGTTTCTCCAAGACAGCAGGCTTATCCTGGGACATCTGTACAATAATACTCTATAAGAACAAAAGGGGGGCGGGGAGAGAGGAAGTTTTGTTGAACAACTTCAATGTGTCCTCTAGGTGTTTTACATATGTAATCTCACTTATTCCTCATAGGCGTCTGTTAAGGAGTAAAACATCTGAATTTTACAGATAAAATGGCCAAGATAATTCCCTATCTAATATCTACTCCTCTATTCTCCTTTGCTAACAGAACTTAAAGGTGTACGCATGTGTGCACATGCATGTTGTGTAGACACTGTGCCAAGCTACAAAAAAAAAAAAAAATCATAGTCTTCTTTGCGACAAAGGGTAGTCCTCTTGTTCTTTAGTCATATTGTCCTACTGTAGAAGAAATAGAACCAGAATGCTTCTTAGAAGGTAGGATGATGAAACTTCATCTGGCTTTCTTTGGACGTGCCATCAGGAAAGACAAATCACAAGAAAAGGACATCATGTTTGGAAAAGTAGGTGGTCGTGAAAATGAGGATAACATTCAATGAGAGGGACTGACACAATAGCCACAACAATGGGCTCAAACATGTCCAGGCTCATGAAGACGTTGCAGAACTGGGCAACACTTTGTTCTGTTGTATGTAAGGTCACCATATGTCAGAGTCGACTTGACGGCAACTAACGACAACAACAATCATACAGTTCAGGTTAATGAAACATAAGCAGAAGCCACTAGTTGGAGAACCTGGACAAGTTGTTTAAATGGGCCTATTTAGCTGTCCTAAAACTTTTTTGAAGTTTTCCTTTTTTTTTCTTCTTTCATGAAACACAGATAAGATGTCTGGAGCTCTAATAGCTTCCTCATAAGCATGTGGATAAATGTCTAAGATAGAGATGAAAGTAGAAGGCTCTCATCCCTTCACCTGATTGTGGGGCCTTTATAACAGCCCTGACCTGGACGATGTTTGGGGGGCGGTAGCAGGAGCACTGTTTCCATTTCTAACATCCTCATGCATGAATTCAAATGGAGACTAGTGCAGAAGATTCCATCGAGAGCTCCCTATGACACTATTCCACTGGAGCGAGCAGATGGCTCTGAAGTTAGCTGAGAGGATCCCAAAGCCAAAAGAGCGTTATTGTTGAAAACCTGTCTATACTGGTGAAGAAGAACAAATAAAATCGAGAATATTTTAGCAGATGCAAACATCAATAGATAGCAACGATTTCAAGTAACTAATAGCCTATCTAATGGAATAGGCTATCATCCCCGAAGACATCACCAATGCCTTGGAACTATATAGGTCTCAGAATTTACATGTAATCCCATCATCTCTCCTCTAATCATGAAATAATCTCCTTATTGCTCTACCCCTTTCAACTCTTGTCTTCCCCCCACCATTCATTATATAACTGCCAAAATAACCCTGTTTAAAAAAGAAAAAAAAAAAAAACTATAAATCTAATCAGAGCATTTCACTCCTTAAGGCCTTTCAGTATCTTTCACATGCACTTGAACTAAATCCTAAACCCCTTACCATAGCTGCAAACGGACGAATTACCCAATAAGCAAGGTAAGCACAGATTTACTTATGCTTACTTACTAATCTGTAGTAAACAACTTCACATGTTTTTTACCACTAGATAATCCATCCCTATCAGGGATTGTAAATTTGAAAAGAAATTTTGATTCTGTAAGAAAGTGCTGTGGTCTTGGGAGAGAGAAAGATGCCAGCCATGCCTAGAAGCAGAATCTTTGATGTGAAAAAATGTGAAATTGTTCACTACAGATGATCTGGTAAGCAAGACAAGCAACGTGCCTACCTTATCTATTGGATAATCTACCTCTGGCTGCAGATCTCTACCATGTTCTTCAGGGTCACTCTCCTCTTACCTATTTGTTTTCAGCCTCACTGGCCTTGTTTCTCTTCCTTTTACTAGTCAAGCTCTGTTCCTACCTAGGAAAATTTGCATATAAAACTTCTCTTACCTAGAACACTGCACCTGCCTCTTTTACATTGTTGAAGTGTGTATTGGCTTAAATATGTCCCGAAGGAGATCTTTCTTAACTACCTGAATAAGTGGGTGCAATATCACCCCCACTGTAAGTCACTGTGGTCTAGCCATATCCTTTACAGCAGTTATCACCATACAAACACACGCATGCATTTGTTTATTCATTTTGTTATCTCAGACTTTAATGCGATCAGGACTGGTAGGGACCATCATTACCAAGTTGTTGAATAAATAAATGCTCACAATTTTGATCATTAATTGTTGAGAACAATAACAGAGGGATTCTTAAATTCTGCTGTTGAATATTGCCTATATTACCAATATCACAATATATCAGCTATCTTACATATATAATTAAGGTTTCCCTGGGTGGCGCAAAGGGTTAAGCACTTAACCACTAGCTGAAAGGTTGATGGCATCTTGGAAAGTGGTCCTGATGATCTGCTTCTGAAATGTCACAGCTCTGAAAATCCTACTCTGTATAGATGGGGTCACTGTGAGTCAGTAATGACTTGACAGCAACTAACACAACAACATATGTTATAATCACTTGGCTGGGATACTATGCAATTTTTCTCCAGAGACTACAGAATCGAAAGCATGATTTGAATTATAAGTTTTAAAAAATAACTAATTCCAATTTAAAAATTAATCTACAGCAAAATAGCAAAAATACGCAATGCTTCTTGAGCAGTTCTCTAAATTTGAAATTTGAACAGAGCACTTTAAAGTGGATATATACTGGGATAGATATGGGTGGTGCAGTATAAGAGTCAACAATATCATAATGTCTTGGAGAGGGAAAAAAGTTATTGCTGAGTCCCCTTAAGGTTGTAAATGGTTGGCTTTCAGGTTTTTAGAATTGAAAGGGACCTTAAAGATAATTTGAGGTAATGAGTGAGAAATACCACTGTTAAAGTAAACCACTAATTGAACCATTTTTTTATCCTTTGTATGTGTGATTGTTTTCATACAATGCAGTCCATCCCACTATTAGCTCTGACCTGTGATACTCCAATGGCCTCTCATCAGAGTCTTCTACTGTCTACTCTTACCACACAGAAACCATTTTCTACAAAGCAGCCAGATTAATATTTTAAAGTAAATCTGAGCATTTCTCTCATCTCCTTAAAACTCTGCAATGACTCCTCATTACAGTTTAATTGAAATCAGAGCTCCATACTACAGTTTACAAAACCCTGTGTAATCTGGCTTCCACCATCCTGCCCTATATCCTCATTTTAGTTAACTCTGTTGCAGACATTGCAACCTTCAAGCTCCTCCTCAGTTTGCCTACCTTCTCTCACCTCAGTGTCTCACATTTGCTGTTCCTGCCACCTGGGTTGTCCTTGCCCCAGTACTTTGTCAAGATGACTCCTTCTCATTATTCGGTTCTACCCACAGTTCTTTTTTATGCACATATTGAGTCTCCTTGGAGAAAGCTTTTCCAACTATGCTACCTAAAATAGTTCCCACCCTCTCATCTCCAGTCAGCTACCCTCGATTTCTATAGGTTCATCAACCACAAGTTGAAATTATATAATTATACCTTTACAATAAAGTAAATTATTATTTACTTCCTTTGTTGTTTGGCTTCCCCACAGAATTCCAGCCCCATGAACCTAAGGGCCTTCTCTGTTTTGTTTGTCATTGTGTTTCCAACTCTTAGAATATTATCTCACACACAGTAGGCAATCAATAAATGCCTACAGAAGGGAGGGGCAGAATGAAGGAAGAAACCATGTTAACATGTATATAAATGGGACATATGTGTATAAATATTGTATCCATTCCATCCACCCATTACTCTGTACCGGAAGACCCTGATCACCCTGGGTTTTAAGAAAGAGGTCAGAGGTCTCACAGGGGAGACCAGTGCTCTTTCTAACCACATTGCAATCCCCACAGTTAGTGGCATGGCATTTTCCCTCTCGTGTCACATGCGCTCTGATACTTGCTGACCGACTCCCAGACTCTCCACACCCTTCATAATGAGACTTCACATTATCAGCGGATATAGATATACATGCTGCCTTTCCTTCAGGGAGCAGCAATATTTAATGTCATTTTATCGATGGCAAATAGAATTCTATGAGCCAGCACAATATCACATATGATTTTACAGAAGTTTGTGAACCACCCCAAATCCATTTGTAGCCTTTAGAATGCCAAAAGATTATACAGCACTTCAGTTTGCCAGAGGCCAACAGTTCTCATGGATGGTTTGCTTTTGGTAACTATTTGTCAAGTATTAAATATCAGACAAAATAAGTGTAAGCTTTCTGAGTTGGAAAGTGACAGACAAGAAAGTTGCCATTTGCCCCCGCCTGTTTTTGTAGGGTCTTGTAGGGGAAATGAATAAGAAATTGTTGCAGCAAGTTAGTGCTACTTAGCAAATATGTTTAATCTTTGGAAAATAGAATGCCTTGGGGGGAGAATATTGTCCTGCTTCTTGTTGCCTCCTCCACAACAAACAGTGGGGATGCAGAGGAGCAGAACGAAGCCCCAGTTAATCAAACCGAACAGGCATGCTAAAGACTGAAAGGCAAATCTCTTCAAAGAAAATAACATAAAACAATGTGCTCATTAGAATTAAAAGGCTACAAACAAAGCCATTACTTTCCAAGGAATATTGAAATAGTTTTCCTAAACTGGACAGTTAAATGATTTTTAACATATTTTCTGAATATAAAAGTAAAACATGTCCATTATATAAAAAGAAAAAAAAAAAAAGAACATGGTGAAAATTGTATAAAATGGTCAGCATATCACCACACAGAAATAACCATTGTTAATATTTTTAATGTTTCCTCCCAATAACTTGTTAAAGCCATCGATATGCTTCCAAAGCATGATATTTAGTTATTAAAAAAAAAAAGCACTATTTAATTCTACTGATGTATCATAATTAAATTAAACATTTTCTCGTGGTTGGATCTTAAGGTATCTTTCGATTGCTTTCATCTATGTTTTTTTTACTTGAATATGTATTTGTATGCAGAAAAAAGATAGGAAGAACATCACATGGTGCATAGATATTTTTATTCGTGTTATGAAATTTTAATTTAGTTTTATCCTCCCTAATTCAGGGTTATACTGGAAAAATTATCTAAAAATATTTTAATTTTATGGTGTTTAATAAAATTACATCTTCATATAAAAATGGTAATGTTATAACCCTTCAAATTAGTTTTATTTTTTCTGTTATAAAGAAGGCTGTAGTAAATATCCTTATGCATGAATCCTTGTGTAACTTACCACATATAACTTCTACTATGAAATATTTGAGCCATTCATTCCTTCTCTGTGTACGAGTGTGTGTGTGTGTGCACATTGATAATTTTTCTATTGTTTCCACTTGCCATAGGAGCCCTGGTGGTACAGTGGTTAAAACAATTGACTACTAACTGAAAGATTGGTGGTTCGAAACCACCAGTAGTTCCTTAGGAGAAAGATGTGGTAGCCTGCTTCCTTAGAGATTTACAGCCTTGGAAACCTTGTGGGGTGGCTGTGAGTCGGAATCCAGTGGGCAGCAGTAGGTTTGGGCTACTTGCCAAATGTCTACTAATATATAAGCCTTACTGAGGCATTAGATCTTGTCATTTTGTTCACTGCTCCATCCGCAGCTTCTACAACAGTACCTGATGCTGTAGTAAACATGCAATAAATATTTGTGGGAATAATTCACTGATTAATATTTATGTGTTAATTGTTTTCTTATTCTTTTTAAGAGCTCTTTATTTAGGATAGTAAATTTTTGTCATATACATTGTAAATATTATTCCAATTCATCATATAATTTATATTTTTATGAATGTCTACATGTTATTCCTGTAAATATAATCCAATTTTGGTTATTCTCTTTGCTTTTTTTTTTTTAAGAAAGTTCTTGCCATCTATATTTTTTCTGTCTTTTATGATTTTATCTATTACACTCTATCTCTTTAATCCATCTGTATTTTATCGTAGTATATGGTATGAGGCTACTGCTGTTGTTGTTAGGTGCCAACAAGGCAGTTCCAACTCATAGCTGCCCTATGTACAATAGAACCAAACACTGCCAGGTCCTGCACCATCCTCACAATCACTGTTATGTTCGAACCTATTGTGGCAGCCATTGTGTAAATCCGTCTTGTTGAGGGTCTTCCTCTTTTTCGCTGACCCATTCCTTTACCAAGTATAATGTCCTTCTCCAGGGACTTCCTACATACCATGTTCCCACTATTAATGGATGTTTGCAGTTGTTTCTTCTCATTTTGAGCCTTGTGACATCATTAAATGAAGGTCCCAAAAGGTTGATTCCACCCATACCATTAAGGTCGACTGTACTTTGAGGAGGCAACTCTTCCCCAGTCATAACTAAAGTGGCTCCCAACCTGAGGGGCTCCCCTTCTGGCACTATATCAATGTTCTGCTGCTATTCGTAAGGTTTTCACTGGCCAGTTTTTTCAGAAGTAGACTGCCAGGTCCTTCTTCCAACTCTGTCTTAGTCTGGAAGCTCCCCTGAAACTTATCCACCAATAGTGACCAATTTGAAATACTGGTAGCAAACCTTCCAGTATCATAGCAACCCACAAGCCACTGTCGTACGACAAACTGATAGACACGTGGTGAATGGTATGCGGTGGAGATATATATTTCTCTCTCCCTATTTTTTTTTTATTTCGACCAATACATGTTTTCCCAATTAGTCAGTTTGCCAGTTTACCATTAGCCAATGGACATGTTTGAATAACATAAGCTTAGCCTATTAGTTAAAAGTTCCCTTAATTTCTATTAACTTTTTTTCTATTTATGAATGTGTTTCTGGGCTGTTGCTTATGTGTCACTTCTTTCTGCATCCATACAGAAGGTCTAATAATTGTAGCATTATAGTGTCTTTGACTATGTGCTAATCTGGCCTTCATTCTCTCCATATAGTCTCATTTTTCAAGATTGCCCTGGATAACTTAGTCCATTTATTTATTTAACATTTTATTGTGTTTAGGTGAACGTTTACACAGCAAATTAGTTTTCCAATCAATAATTCTTACACGAATTGTTCTGTGACAGTGGTTGCAATCCCCACAATGTGTCAGCACTCTCCCCATTTTCTCCCTAGTTTTCTGTTTCCATTAGTCCAGTTTCCCTGTCCCTCCCTGCAACCTCATTTTGGATTAGGGCAAATGTTGCCCCTTTGTCTCACATAGTTTATTTTTATGAGAAGCACATTCTTCACGGATGTTATTGTTTATTTTACAGCCCTGTCTATTATTTGGCTGAAAAGTGGGCCCTGGGAGTGTCTTCAGTTTCAAATTAGAAGGTTGTCTTAGGGCAGCTGTCTCTTTCAGACTAGTGAGTCTGTTTTGTTTTGTTTTAATTTGAATTTTGTTCTATATTTTTCATTCATTCCAACTGTGAACTTCTATTGTGATCCCTGGCAGAGTGGTCAGTAGTGGTAACCTGGCACCATCTAGTTACTCTGGTTTCAGGTTAGAGGAGGCTGTGCTTCGTATGAGCCTTTGTTAGTCCTTTGGACTAATTGCTTCCTTGAGTCTTCAGTTTTCTTCATTCACCTTTGCTCTGAGTGGGAAGAGACCAATAATTGCTTCCTAGATGGCAGCTTGGTCCTTACTCTTTGAGGCCAGTAATTCAGTCCCAATGTCTAAGTAGTTTCTACAACTGTGCTTCCTATGTGCTCTGTATATGAGTATACGTGTAGCATTTACAGTTATATATGTAGAAATATCTACAACCATACCTGTATATGTACTTGGGTATACTCCCATACAATATCCCTCACCTTTAGCATAAGTATTAGCCATGTATCTACTCACAAATTGTTGTTTGTTATCACTGTTTTTGCAGGGTTGTAGACCATTTACCATAGTTGCCATTTACGTACCTCTCAGTGTCTTCCTTTGCCTTGATCATGTTTTGCTGACTTCCCACATATTGTGTATTCCCTTTCCCATCACCAGAATTAACACTTGTCTAAGTTTACTGTCTAGTTCGTGATTCTCCCTCTCTCCTCCCCACCACCATCTCTGTCCCTGGTAACCATCAAAGGATGTTTATTTCTGTGTGTAAACCTATTCTTGTTTTTTTTTCGTAATAGTAGGCTCATACAATATTTGTCCTTTTGCATTTGACTTATTTTACTCAACATGATGTCCTCCAGATTCATTCACATTGTGAGATGTTTTGTGGATTCATCATTATTGTTCATTGTTGCATAGTATTCCATTATGCAAATGTACTGCAGTTTGTTTTTCCATTCATCTGTTGATGGGCACTTATGTTGCTTCCATCTTTTGGCTATTGTGAATAACGCTGCAATGACCATGGTTGTGCATATGTCTACTCATGTGATGACTCATTTCTCTAGGATACATTCCTAGGAGTAGGATTGCTGGATTATATGGTAATTCCATTTCTAGCTTTTTAAGGAAGTGCCATACTGTTTTCCATAGTGGCCATACCATTTTACATTCCCACCAGCACTCTATAAGAGTTCCAATCTTCCCACAACCTCACCAGCATTTGTTGTTCTTTGTTTTTTTGATTTATGCCATTATTGCTGGGGTGAGATGGTATAACAGTGTAGTTTTCATTTGCATCTCTCTAATGACTAGTTATTGTGAGCAGCATTTCAAGTCTTTGTTACCCTCTCAAATGTCTTCTTTGGTGAAGTGTCTGTTCATGTCCTTTGTCTATTTTCTAATTGGATTGTTTGTCTTTTTGTTGTAGAGGTGTTGACGTTTTCTATAAGTTTTAGAGATTAGGCCCCTGTAGGATATGTCATGGCCATATTTTTTTTCCAGTTTATAGGTTCTTTTTACTCTTTTGGCAAAGTCTTTTGATGAGTACAACTGTTTAATTTTTAGGACATCCCCGTTATCTAGTTTATTTTCTGGTGTTTGTGCATTTTAAGTTATGTTTGATATTCTATTTATGCCATATGTTAAGAGCCCTAGTGTTGTACTTATTCTTTCTTCCATGATTTTTATAGCTTTAAGTTTTACATTTAGATTTTTGATCAATTTTGAGTTGGCTTTTACTTATGGAGTGAAGTAGGGGTTTTGTTTTATTTTTCTACAAATGGATATCCAATTTTGCCACTACCATTTGTTAAAGAGTTTTTCTCTCCATATTTAATGGACTTTGACCCTTTGTTGAAGAGCAGCTGCCCAAAGGTGAATGGGTTTACTTCTGGATCCTCAATTCTATTCCATTGGTTTATATGTCTGTTGTATCAATACCAGGCAGTTTTGACTACCATGGCTGTATAGTAGGTTCTGAGATTAGGCAGTGTGAGGCCTCCTACTTTGCTCCTCTTCTTCAATAGCGCTTTGCTTATCTGGCACCTTTTTCCTTTCCATATAAAGTTGATGATTAGTTTTTCTATCTCATTGAAGAATGCTGTTGAAATTTGAATTGGGATTGCATTATATTTATAGACCGCTTTGGGTAGTATTACATTCTCACAATGTTAAGTCTTCCCATCCATGAGAATGGTAAGTTTTTCCATTTATGTAGTGCTCCTTTGGTCTCTTGAAATAGTGTTTTATAGTTTTCTTTGTATCAGTCTTCTACATCCTTAGTTAGTTTTGTTCCTAAGTACTTTATCTTTTTGAAGGCTATTGTAAATGGTATTGTTTTCCTGATTTCTTTTTCAGAGTTCTCTTTGTTATAAATATGTTGTTGTTGTTAGATTCTCTTGAGTTGATTCTGACCCATAGTGACCCTATGAAAAACAGAGCAAAACACTGCGTGGTCCTGAGCCATCCTCGCAATTGTTGCTATGCTTAAGCCCATTGTTGCAGCCACTGTGACAATTCATCTCATTGAGGGTCTTTCTTTTTTTTTCACTGGCGCTTCACTTTACCGGGCTGGCTGGTCCTTCCTAAAAACCTGTCAGAAGCAGGTGAGATAAAGTCTTGCCATCCTCACATCTAAGGAGCAATCTGGTTGTATTTCCCCCAAGACAGATTTATTTGCTTTTCTGGCAGTCCATGGAATATTCAATATTCTTCATCAACACGATATTTCAAAGGCATCACTTCTTATTCAGTCTTCCTCATTCATTTCCAGCTTTTGCCTGCATGTGAGATGATTGAAAATACCATGGCTTGAGTCAGGTGCAACTTCATCCTCAAAGTGACGTTTTTCTTTTTAACACTTTAAAAAGGTTTTTTGCAGCAGATTTGCCCAAGGCAATACATTGTTGTTAGTGCAGAGAAATCCAACCGATTTTTGTATGTTAATCTTATAACCTGACACTTTGCTGAATTCTTCTATTAGTTCAGTAGCTTTGCTATGGAATTTCTGGGATTTTCTATGTATATGATCAAGTCGTCTATGAATAGGGATAATTTTACTTCTTCCTTACAAATTTGTACACCCTTTATTTCCCTTTCTTGTCTTATTGCTCTAGCAAGGACTTCCAGTACAATATTGAATAAGAGTAACATAAAGGACATCTTTGTCTGGTTCTCGTTCTCAAGGGGAATGCTTTTAGTCTCTCTCCATTGAAAATAATGTTGGCTATTTTTGTTGTGGTTAGAAGCCGTTGAGTCAGTTCCTACTCATAGCGACCGTATATATACAGAACGAAACGCTGCCTGGTCCTGCGTCATGCTCACAATCGTTGTTGTGCTCGAGCCCATTGTTGCAGCCACTGTGTCAGTCCTTCTCCTTGAGAGTCTTCCTTTTTTTGCTGACCCTCTACTTTACCAAGCATGATGTCCTTCACCAGGGGCTGATCCTTCCTGACAACATGTGCCAAGTATGTAAGATATAGTCTTGCCATTCTTGCTTCTAAGAAGCATCTGGTTGTACTTCTTCCAAGACAGATTTGTTTGTCCTTTTGGCAGTCCATGGTTTAGTCAATATTCTTTGCCAACACCACAGTTCAAAGGCATCAATTATTCTTGAGTCTTCCTTATTCTTTGTCCAGCTTTCACATGCATGTGATGCAATTAAAAATACCTTGGCTAGGGTCAGGCACATTTTAGTCTTCAAAGTGACATCTTTGCTTTTCAACACTTTGAAGAGGTCTTTTGAAGCAGATTTGCCCAGGAATAAGTCCTTTGATTTCTTGACTGCTGCTTCCACGGCTGTTGATTGTGGATCCAAGTAAAATGAAATCCTTGACAACTTCAATCTTTCCCCCGTTTGTCATGATGTTGCTTATTGGTCCAGTTGTGAGGATTTTTATTTTCTTTATGTTGAGGTGTAATTCATACTGAAGGCTATGGTCTTTGATCTTCATCAGTAAGTGTTTCAAGTCTTCCTCACTTGCAGCAAGAAAGATTGTGTCATCTCGGTAACACAGGTTGTTAATGAGTCTTCCTCCAATCCGGATGCCCCGTTCTTTTTCATATAATCCAGCTTCTCAGATTACTTGCTCACCATACAGATTGAATAAGTATGGTGAAGGGAAACAACCCTGACGCACACCTTTCCTGACTTTAAACCAATCAGTATCCCTTTGTTTTGCCTGAACAACTGCCTTTTGATCTATGTACAGGTTCCTCATGTTCTAGAATTCCCAACCATTACAATGTTATCCATAATTTATTAGGATCCACACAGTTGAATGCCTTAACATGGTCAGCAAAACACAGGTAAACGTCCTTCTGGTATTCTCTGCTTTCAGCCAGGATCCATCTGACGTCAGCAATGATATCCCTGGTTCTACATCCTCCTGTGAATCAGCCTAAATTTCTGGCAGTTCCCAGCTGATATACTGCTGCAGCCATTTTTGAATGATCTTCAGCAAAATTTTGCTTGTGTGTGATATTAATGATATTGTTTGATAATTTATACATTTGGTGGGATCACATTTCCTGGGAATAGGCGTGAATATGGATCTCTTCCAGTCAGTTGGTCAGGTAGCTGTCTTCCATATTTCTTGGCATAGATGACTGAGCACTGCCAGCACTACATCTGTTTGTTGAAACATCTCAATTGATTTTCTGTCAATTCCTGGGACCTTATTTCTCACCAATGCCTTCAGTGCAGCTTGGGCTTCTTCCTTCAGTACATATCAGCTTCTGATCATACACTACCTCTTGAAATGGTTGAACGTAGACCAATTCTTTTTTGGTATAATGACTCTGTGTATTCCTTCCATCTTCTTTTGATGGTTCCTGCATCTTTTAATATTTTCCCCATAGAACACTTCACTATTGCTACTCGAGCCTTGAATTTTTTCATCAGCTCTTTCCACTTGAGAAATGTCAAGCGTGTTCTTCCCTTTTGGTTTTCTATCTCCAACTGTTTGTATATATCATTATAATACTTTGTCTTCTTGAGAAGCCCTTTGACATCTTCTGTTCAGTTCTTTTACTTCATCATTTCTTTCTCTTGCTTTAGCTGTTTAATGTTCAAGATCAAGGCTCAAAGTCTCTTCTGACATCCATTTTGGCCTTTTCTTTCTTTCCTGTCTTTTAATGACCTCTTGCTTTCTTCATGTATGATATCCTTGATGTCATCCCACAACTCGTCTGGTCTTTGGTCATCAGTGGTCAACACGTCAAATCTATTCTTGAGATGGTCTCTAAGATCAAATGGGATATACTTAAGGTTATAGTTTGACTGTCATGGACTTGTTCTAATTTTCTTCAGTTTCCACTTGAACTTGCGTGTGAGCAATTGATGGTCTGTTCCACAGTAGGCCCCGGCCTTGCTGTGACTGATGATATTGAGTTTTTCCATCATCTCTTTCCACAGATGTTGATTTGATTCCTCTGTATTGCATCTAGCAAGGTCCATGTTTACAGTAGCCATTTATGTTATTGAAAAAAGGTATTTGCAATGAAGAAGTCATTGGTTTTGCGAAATTATATCATGTGATCTCTGGCATCATTTGTATCACAAAGGCCATATTTTCCAACTACTCATCCTTCTTTGTTTCCAACTTTCACATTCCAGTTACCGGTAATTATCAATTCATCCTGATTGCATGTTCGAGGAATTTCAGACTGAAGAAACTGGTAAAAATCTTCATTTTCTTCATCTTTGGCCTTAGTGGTTGGTGTGTAAATTTGAATAATAGTCATATTAACTGGTCTTTCTTGTGGGCTTATGAAAATTGTCCTATCACTGACAGTGTTGTACTTCAGGATAGTTATTGAAATGTTCTTTTTGAGGATGAACGCAACGCCATTCCTCTTCAAGTTGTCCTTCCCAGCATAGTAGACCATATGATTTTCAGATTCAAAATGGCCAATACCAGTCCATTTCAGCTCAGTAATGCCTAGGATACCTATGTTTATGTGTTCCATTTCATTTATGATTGTTTGCAATTTTCCTAGATTCATACTTTGTACATTCCATGTTCCTATTATTAATGGATGTTTGCAGCTGTTTCTTCTCATTTTGAGTCATGCCACATCAGCAAATGGAGGTCCCAAAAGCTTGACTCCGTCCACATCATTAAGGTAGACTCTACTTTGAGGAGGCAGCTCTTCCCCAGTTGTCTTTTGAGTGCCTTCCAACCTGGGAGACTCAACTTCTTGCACTATATCAGACAATGTTCTGCTGCTATTCATAAGGTTTTCACTGGTTAATTTTTTTCAAAAGTAGACTGCCGGGTTCTTCTTCCTAGGTGGTCTTAGTCTGGAAGCTCAGTTGAAACCAGTCTGCCGTGGATGACCCTGATGGTATCCGAATGCCAGCGGCATAGCTTCCAGAATCACAGCAACACACTAGCCTCCACAGTACAACAAACTGATAGACATGTGGGAATGGTTGTGTATATATGCCCTTAATTACTGAACAATTTTCCTTCTATTACTATTTTGCTGTGAGTTTTTATCAGGAATGAGTTTTGGTCTTTATCAAACGCCTTTTTTGCATCAGTTAAGAAGACCATATGGTTCTTGTCCTTTGTTTTATTTATGTGGTGGATTCCGTTGATTGATTTTCTAATGTTGATCTGCCCTTGTATACCTGGTCTGAATTCCACTTGGTTGTGATGTATTATTTTTTTAAATATGCTGTTGAATTCTATTGGCTAGAATATTTTGGGGAATTTTTGCATGTTTATTCATGAGGGATATTGGTCTGTAATTTTCTTTTTTAGTGATGTCTTTGCCTGGTTGTGGTATCAGGGTTATGCTGGCTTCATTTTGGAGTATTCTTTTCTTCCGTGTCCTGGAATAGTTTGAGTAGTATTGCTGTCAACTCTTCCCCTAATGTTTGATAGAATTCTCCGGTGAAGCCTCTGGGCAGAGATTTTTGTTGTTGCTGGGATTTTTTTTTTTTTAATGACCTCTTTGATTTCTTCTTTTGTTATGGGTCTGTTCAGATTTTCTACCTCGGTTTGTGTTTGAGTAGGTAGCATGTGTCTAGAAATTTGTCCATTTCTTCTAGGTTTCCAATTTTTTGGAGTATTATTTTTCATAATATTCTGTCATGACCCTTTTTATTTCAGTTGATTCTGTTGTAATGTCACCCATCTCATTTCTTATTTGGTTTATTTGAATCTTCTCCTTCCTTGCTTTTGTCATTTTGGCCAGTGAATTGTCGATTTCTTTGATCTTTTCAAAGAACCAACTTCTATTCTCATTTATTCTTCCAGTTGTTTTTCTGTGTTCTGATTTATTCCTGCTTTAATCTTTATTATTTACTTCTGGTGGTTGTGGGTTTCTTTGGCTGCTCTTTTTCTTTTTGCTCTAATTGTAGGGTTAGGTATTTATTTTGGCCCTTTCTTTTTTTTTTTGGTGTGTGCATTTATTGCTATAAGTTGACCTCTGAGTACTGCCTTTGCTGTATCCCTAAAGTTTTGGTATGTCATGCTTTCATTCTCATGTATTTTTTAAATTCTTTTTATTTCTTTTTTAATTTATTCTATTATACAGTGGTTTTTAAGTAAGGTGTTATTCAGTTTCCATATAATGATTTTTTCCTTGTTCTTCTTGCTGTTGACTTCTAATTTTATAGCATTGTGGTCAGAGAAGACATCTTGTACTATGTCAATATTTTTAATTTATTGACGCTTGCTTTGTGGCCTAAAATGTGATCTATTCTGGAGAATGATTCACATGCTTTGGAGAAGATTGTGTACTGTGTTGCTGTTGGCTGGAGTGCGCTGTATATGTCTATGAGGTCAAGTTCATTGATTTCAATGTTTAGGTCTTATTTTTCTTTGTTGAGTTTCTTTCTAGTTGTTTTGTCCTTCATCAAAAGTGGTGTATTAAAATCTCTATTATTATTATTTGAAACTTTCTCTTTTCAATGCTATTAGAGTTTGCTTTATGTATTTTGGAGTTCTCTCATATTTATTATGGTTACTTCTCCTTGGTGAATTGAGCCTTTAATCATTATATAATGCCCCTCCTTATCTTTTGTCATGGTTCTAGGCCAATATATCACAGTCTCAGAAATAGAATCACAGTAAAGGATGGAGCCCCCATAACCCCCAAACCTGGTCTGTTTCATATCTGTATGGGCCCCTCCATAAGGAGGCCTCTTTATCAGGGGCCTTTGGAAAAGGCCTTCCTCAGACATCTTTGCTGAAGTCTCCTTATGGAGGACTTATATGGACCTTAGTAGCCCTGGTGGCACAGTGGTTAAGAGCTAGGCTGTGAACCAAAAGGCTGGCAGTTTAAATTTACCAGCCAATCTTTGAAAACCCTATGAGGCAGTTCTACTCTGTCCTGTAGGTTTGCTATGAGTCAGAATCGACTGGATGGCAAGTGGTTTGGTTTGGTTTATGTGGACCTTAAAGACACTTTTCTCCAAGCTTTCTGAGTACTCAGTACTTTCCTAACAACATCAGCCTTCCTCCCCCACCTTCCTGCCAACCTGAGGCTCATCAGGCTGCAGGAGCCTTTTGTTTCTGGCTCCTTTGGCAGTGAGTGTGCTGATCCTCTTGACCTAGACCATTGCTGTTTCTGGAAGTTACAGAAAAGGAGGAGCTGGGCACCACTCTCGGTTTGACCCCATGCTTATATTACCTCAATAAGTGACTATTGCTTTTATGTTGGCTTTCTTAATTGCTCATTTTCTTAACCAGCTACTTTGGACACCTGGAAGCTCAGCTCAGCCCAGCTCCTGACAACATTCCAATGCCTCTTCAGCTGCTATCTCTCCTCCAGCGTGCTGTTTATAGCCCATCTTCAGGCTCTGGACCTCGAAAAGTACTGTCTTTTGGGTCACATTGTCCCTCCACGCTGCCTTCTCTGCCACAGGCCCCTGTAAGTTTAGGAAGACTTCAGTCCTTAGTCTAAGACAGGGACAATTAGCTTATTCTGACATGGTAAAAAATCGTGTGAAAGTGTTCACTACAGATTAGTAGGTAAGCACAAGTAAGCCAGTGCTTACCTTGTTTTCTGGGTAATCTGTCCCTGTCAGGGATTATGAATTTAAAAAGAGACTTTGATTCTATAGAAAGGTAATGTGAGGTTGGAGAGAGATAGATGCCAGCCATACCTGGAAGCAGAATCTTTGATGTGGTAAAAAAAAAATGTGAAATTGTTTACTACAGGTGATCTGGTAAGTAAGTTCCATGCTAACTTGCCTATAGGATAATCCACCCCTGCTGAGGCAAACACACAGATTCCCCCTCCCATGTTGCCATATTCATCTTTCATTTTCCAAGGCTGGAACTTCTAAGGGACAGATTCCATGGGACATACTGAAGGCTTTCTGATTGCCCTCTCTCTTTGCTTGATGTAAAAGTGAACCATTACTTCTTCATCTGAAAATTGAAATATTGCAGAATCCTGAAAATTATTTCAAAAGGACTCTCTCTCCCTTCAAAGCTCACACTTCTATAAGCTGGAAATGAGTGACACATAACATCAGCGGAAATGATGTTCAAGTCTTTAGGCCTGCCCCTTTGATGTTATCTAAAGTTTGTTATAGAAAGTGGAAGGGCTGAGCACCTATTGTGTTTTTCAAAACCCCTTGATTTCAGTCAAAATTTGGAGAGTCCAACTTCAACACCCTATTCATATCTTCAACGCATCTTACAATCAGGCTTGTTGTGGTTGTCGTTAATTGCCCCAAGTAGATTCTGGCTCATGGTGATCCCATGTGTGTGGAGTAGAATTACTCCATAGAATTTTCAAGGCTGTTAACAGACCTGTCTTCCAAAGTGCCTCTGGGTGTGTTTGAACTGCCAACCTTTTGGCTACTAGTTGAGCACTTAACCTTTTGTGCCATCCAGAGACTCCTACAATCAGGCTTGTTGTTTGTCAAGAAGATTTTGATGCATTAAACAAACAAACAAAACAAAACAAAAACCATTGCCTTTGAATCAGTTCTGAGTCATAGTGACCCTACAGGACAGAGTAGAACTGCCCAATAGGGTTTCCAAGGAGTTGCTGGTGGATTGAACTGCCGACATTTTGGTTGGCAGCCAAGTTCTTAACTAGTGCACCACCAGGGCTCCATTTTGACACATAGTGACCTTATATGACAGAGTAGATGTTCCCTATAGGGTTGCTTAGGCTGTGTCATGGATTGAATTGTGTCCCCCAAAATACCTGTCAACTTGGCTAGGTTCTGATTCCTATATTGTATGATTGTCTACCATTTTGTCATCTGATGTGATTTCCCTATGTGTTGTAAATCCTGTCGCTATGATGTTAATGAGATGGATCAGCAGCAGCAGTTATACTGATGAGATCTATAAGATTAGGTAGTGTCTTAAGCCAATCTCATTTGAGTTATAAAAGAGAGAAGCAAGCAGAGAGACATGGCGACCAATACCACGAAGAAAGCAGTGCCGGGAGCAAAGCCTGTCCTTTGGACTCAAGGTTGCTAAGTGGAGAAGCTCCTAGACCAAGGTGAGATTGCTGACAAGTACCTTCCTCCACACAGCCAACAGAGAGAGAAAGGCTTCCTCTGGACTTGTGCCCTGAATTTGGACTTCTAGCCTACCAGACTGTGAGAAAATAAATTACTCTTTGCTAAAGTCATCCACTTGTACTTCTCTTACAGCAGCACTGGATAACTAAGACTTTTTTTAAAGTCATCCACTTGTACTTCTCTTACAGCAGCACTGGATAACTAAGACAGTCTGTAACCTTTACAGGAGTAAATTGCCAGGTCTTTTCTCTCCAGAGTCACTGCGTAGGATCTAATATCCAGTTTTTAGGTTAGTAGCCAAGTGCTTAACCATTGCACCACCAGGGCTCCTTAATATGAAGCTTGACCATTCTTTAACATTGTTATATTTTTTTTATTCTCTCATCCAAATTTTTATTTCCTTTATATTCTGTGACCATAAATTTATATGTATGTATACATGCATACATGCATTCATGTATGTATGTAAGTGTATGTGTTTTTTAGAACATGGTTACAAATCTATCTGGCTCAGAAAGTTATTGTAAGTAATTTTTAGAAGGAAAGATTTTGTTTTTCCTATTTATTTTCTCATGAATATTCCCATAACTTGGATTTTTACATTTTTAGGTCATTTTGGTTCATTTTATTTTCTCTGAAAAGTCATGTTTCTTTGAGATTTTCATAATAATCAGCAAAATATTGTTGAACAATAATTAAAAATGTATTCCCCATACTTGAGGTTTTCTATACTTTCTGTTTGTTTTGTATGTTTGTCTGTTTTTATACATTTTAAAAGTTATTCTTTACTTAAATTTACATCTTGCTGTACTTAAGTTTATCTTTTCAATGATCTATTAATTCCTCTATTTCTCTGATTCCAAATGCTTCATTTTATGAGTTTATCTTTATGACATGCTTTCTCTTATTTTTAAAAGTGGATTTTATGTATTTTCTAACTTTCTCAGTTGAATTCTTAATCCAGCACTTCTTACGCATTTTTGTATAATGCTGAAACTCTTTAATGTTCTGGGGTTGCTTCTGAGTTTTGTTTTGTCTGGTTTTAAGCTTTATGTCTTGCTTTTTTATTTTTTCAATTTCTTTTAACCAAAACTTTTATTTCCCCTTTGACTCCTGTTATTTAGAAAAGTAAGATTATTTTTGCTTTATTTTTTAAACACTTTAAAAAGTTAACTTCTATTAGCTATTATTTTTAAGTTTTGAAACAAAAAACATATCTTAGAGAGGAAGACTAAGAAATTCGACAGCTTCTTGAGTTTTTAACTTTATATGAAAAAAAAAAGGTGCCTTTGAGTCGACTTCCACTCATGGTGAGCCCATGTGTATTAGAGCAGGACTGTGAGCCACGGTGTTTTCAGAGGCTGATTTCTTAGAAGCAGATCACCAGGCCATTCTTTCTGGGCACTTCTGAGTGGACTTGAACCAACAACCTCTGGGTTAGCAGCCAAGCACATTATTAGTTTGCACGCGCGCACACACACACACACACACACACACACACACACTGCTGCGGAGTGATTCCAACCACAGTGACTCTATAGGACAGAGGAGAACTGCCCCATAGGGTTTCCAAGGAGTGGTTGTTGAATTTGAATTGCTGACCTTTTGGTTAGCAGTTGGGCTTTTAACCATTGTGCCACCAGGGCTCTGGGGCATATTTTTACATTGATAATCCTCTTTACTAATTCTGTCAGAATTTATTTCTGCTATATTTATTTCTTCTTCTTAAAGAAAAATCCTTGTTTTTTAAATTTTTTTTTTTTTTTACTTTCAGCCATTGCTGTTACCCTTTTATGTAATTTTTGAGTATATATTTCCTTGCCATTTTGATATAAAGCAGATAATTTCCAAGATATAATAGTAGAGCAGCTCTAATTTTGAATGTAGTGATGACCTTTGTATATTGAGAGTAATATGTTTGGCCTTTGTTTATGCCTACAAATGGCTTCATGGTGCTCGTGTTGAGATATTTTGTGATCTCTCTGCCTTGACTGCACAGAGGTTTCTCTAGGATGTGTGTCCGACTACAAATGATAGGCTTAGGAGAAGTCAAAGGAAATTATTTTTTCTATTGACCACACTTTTGCACACAAAATCCTCCTTTCAGATCTTTTGTTTGACTGATCCAAATTTATAGCAACATTTCAGAGATTTGGCAGCTTGAAGTGCATGGAGACAGAACAGCCAATACAACACCAGCTCTTGGTTTCTAGAAGCGAGAGACCTGAGGGCCACCACATTGCACCCACTCTTCATTGACAGAAACTGTGGGCACAATCACGGCCTTGGATGTGGCTCCTCTGGCCTTCCTCCTGGCACTGCTGTGTGCTACATTTGGCGTAAGAAACTGTGACATTGCTATCTACACCATACATTGTATGTGAAGATTTCAAATAACCCATGAGTTTGGGTTCATAGGCTCCCATCCATTAGTTCTATGATCTGTCCTAATTTCTAGTCTGTGTTATATTCAATCTATGAGTATAATGAACCAGGGTTAGGATCACTTCACTTAGTCTTGGAGAGACTACCCTTTCTTCACTATTTGAATTATGGCTATTGGAAATTATTGAAAAAAGAAAATGATGATGATTAGAAAATAAAGGGCAAGGCCACGTGTGTTCAGGTTTGAAACCCAGGCTTTTACCACTCGTTGCCCATGTAGGTAACCTTGGGTGAGTTTCTTAACCTCTTTTGCCTTGGTTTTCTCATCTTTAAAATGGGGATGATATTAGTATCCACTTCATAGTGTTATAATAAAGACTAAATAAGTTAATATATTAAAGCACCTAGGGCCAGGTATATTTTCAGTTTTTTATGATAGTTTGCTTTTATGTTAATGTCACTCGTCTTCCTACAGCCAAGTTCCAAAGCTGATAGCAATTTTAAAATCATCATCTTTTAACATTCAGTTATTTGACTGTGAATATGGGAGGTAAGAAATTAGTTGGCTGTGCAGACTTTTCTTTAAGGCTTATGTCTTTTTATCCTGCTGTCCGTATTATCAAATTATTATAATTTTGGCAATCAAAATCCACCAAGGAAACTGCTCCAAGAAACAAAATTAATACTGTGGGAGAACCTATGTGTGTCTCTCTAGACAATAGAAATATGCCTAGGCCAATATTTTAGTCTGGGCTCGCCAGAGGAGCAAAACCAGTGAAGCATATATGTAAATACATATACAGTGATTTACTTCAAGATAATGGCTCATACAATTGTGGGGGCTGACATGTCCCATATCTGTGGTTCACGTGGCAGGCCGAAGGCTTCTGATGGCTCATGTGGTTGCCAGGGCTGACGAACACAAAATGTGCAGGTCAGGGACAAATTGGAGGGCTTTGCTGGCTTGCGGAGTGGCGGGGTCTGGCGAATCGAATATCTTCAGGTCAGGTGGCAGGCTGAAGACTACTGTAGGCTTACATCCCAAGGATCAGAGGTCAGGCAATGAGAAGAGTGCAGGGTTGAGAGAGATAGAGCATTGCCAGCATTGTGCTGGAGATAGGCCACACCCCCAAGAAACACTCCTTTCAACTGATTGGCTGCTCACATTAGATTGCAAACTGGAAGGTGATTACATAGTGTCTGCCAAATCACTAAGAATCATAGCCTACCCAAGGGGACATATAACATTAACCACTGGAGCCAAGAAAACATTAATGCATATATAAGCATTAATGAATGCATTATATGTATATGTATATATTATTTTTCAACATTGACACACAAAGGTAGCTATACATTAAAAATTCAATTGACTATATATATGTCTTAACCACTGGTGGCACAGTGGTTAAGAGTTAAGCTGCTGAGGTGGAGCCAAGATGGTGGAATAGATAGATGCTTCCTGCGAACACTCTTACAACAAAGGTCTGAAAAAACAAGTATATTGATGACAAGCTAGGAGCCCTGAACATCAAGGGTAAGGTTAGAAAATGAACCGAGGGGCAGAGGGAGGAAAAGACGGCTCAGAAGTGGAGAGGAGTTGACCTGAATCGTGGGGAGCCCTCAGGCACCATCCCTGGGAGCGGCTGTGGCAGGCTGGTACTAGCATTTGGCCACAGTTTCCTCAGGGAGAAGCAGTCAGCCACACAGCCTACTCACACCTCCGAGCGCTCTTGACAAAAGTTAAGTATTAGCATATATTTTGCCACGCCCCCCCACTCTCAAACTGGCTCAGTGGCTGATTTTCCTAGGCCTGAGATAGGCCCTATTGACTGCCTAGAGCCATTCTTCCAGCCTTGGTGAAGGAATAAATTTGCAATTGGGGGAAAAGATAATTTGCCAGTTCCACTAACCAGGGGAGCTCAGGACAGAAGCGGCTCCTGTCTGGGCATAAACGGTCCATGGACTTTGAGTAACTTTCCCCTCTGCATGGACCTGTGTGGGTCCATTTCAGGAGAATAGGCCCTTGTTGGCAGACTCCAACCACTTCAGATATGCAGTGGAGAGGTGGGTGTTTGATGTTTGACATTGCTTTGCATATTAAACAGGGTCTTCACCTACCCACATCAGGGGCCTAAGGACTGGTGGCTCCACTCAGGTCACCCAGCCACTTGTGACAGGGGTCCAAGGATAACTGGTACGTCCAAGTCCTTACAACAAAAAAAATTGGGTGACCATGGCCCATCTGTGGAACTTACCCAGCTGTACACTCTAGGGAACAGGGACACGCTTTCCTCAGAGACACTTGGGAGACAATTCTCAGCCCCCTGCCTTGTTCAGAGTGTGACCGCCTGCTGCAACCAGATACTGGTACCTACACCAATCACCCCTGCCCCTGTAAGACTCTAGGACAGAGTCTGTACCACACACTTGATGAACAGCCACCTGGACACCTAGCTGAAGTCATACAAGAACAGTGAATGGACTCCTAAACCGATATACTTGATAACAGCTCTAGCCATCTGGGGAAAGGATGTCAGGGCTGTAAAGGAGAAAATAATTGAGGTAGCTCACTCAAGCAACCCATTTGAGCATATCAAAACAAAACAAAGCAAGAAGCTATGACACGGTAAGCAAAGATAAAATAAACTAATACAATAACTTACAGAGGGCTCAGAGACAACAGTCAATATCAAGTCACATAAAGAAACAGACCATGATTGCCTCAACAAGCTCCCAAAACAAAGAATCAAGGGATCTTCTAGATGAAAGTGCCTTCTTGGAATTATCAGAGGCAGAATACAAAAGATTAATATACAGAACCCTTCCAAACATCAGGAAGGGCATGAGGCAATAGGCAGAACAAGCCAAGGAATACACAGATAAAGCAACTGAAGAAACTAAAAACATTATTCAGGAACATAATGAAAAATTTAATAAGCTAGGAAAATCCGTAGACAGACAGCAATCAGAAATTCAGAAGATTAACAATAAATTACAGAGGTAGACAACTCAATAGATAGTCAGAGGAGCAGAATTGAGCAAGTGAAAAGCAGAATTTCTGAATGTGAAGATAAAGTACTTGTCACTGATATATTTGAAGAATAATCAGATAAAATAATTTAAAAAAATGAAGAAACCTTAAGAATCACATGGGACTCTATCAAAAGAAACAACCTACGAGTGATTGGAGTACCAGAACAGTGAGGAATAACAGAAAATACAGAGAAAATTGTTGAAGATTTGTTGGCAGAAAACTTCCCTGATATTATGAAAGATGAGAAGATATCTATCCAAGACGCTCATCGAACTCCACGTAAGGTAGATGGTAAAAGAAAGTCACCAAGATATATTATAATCAAGCTTGCCGAAACCAAAGATAAAGAGAGAATTTTAAGAGCACCTAGGGATAAAAGAAAAGTCACCTAAAAAGAAGAGTCAATAAGAATAAGCTCAGAGTTCTTGGCAGAAACTGTGCAGGCAAGAAGGCAAGGGGATGACTTATATAAAAAGACGCTCAAAAAAAGGAAACAGCAATGTTACTATGTAAGACAACATTAAAACAATAAAGAGGGACTAAGAAATGTAGTCATAGATCACCCATATAGAGAGGAAGACAAGTCAATACAAGTAAATAAAAGCAATCTATAGATTTAATGCAATTCTGATCCAAATTCCAACGACATTTTATTTTTATGAGATGGAAAAACAAACCACCAACTTCATATGGAAGGAAAGAGGCCCTGGAAAAGTAAAGCATTACTGAAAAAGAAGAAAAAAGTGGGAGGCCTTATTCTACCTGATTTTAGAACCCATTATACTGCCACAGTAGTCAAAACAGCCTGGTGCTACTACAACAGATACATAGACCAGGGGAACAGAAGTGAGAATCCAGACATAAATACATCCACATATAAGCAGTTGATATTTGACAAAGCCCACAAAGCAGTTAAATGGGGAAAAGACAGTATTTTCAAAAAATGGTGCTAGCATAACTGGATAACCTTCTGCAAAAAAAATGAAACAAGACCCATACCTCACACCATGCACAAAAATGAGCTCAAAATGGATCAAAGACCTAAATATAAAATCTAAAACGATAAAGATCATGGAAGAAAAAATAGGGACAATGTTAGGAGCCCTAATACATGGCATAAACAGTATACAAAACATTACTAACAATGCAGAAGAAAAAGTAGATAACTGGGAGCTCCTAAAAATCAAACACCTATGCTCATCCAAAGACTTAACCAAAAGAGTCAAAAGATTACCTACAGACTGGGAAAAAGTTTTTAGCTATGACATTTACGATCAACACCTGATCTCTAAAATCTATAGGATACTGCAAAACCTCAACTATAAAAAGTCAAGTAATCCAATTAAAAAATAGGTAAAACATATGAACAGACACTTCACTAAAGAAGACATTCAGGCAGCTAACAGATACTTGAGGAAATGCTCAGGACCATTAGCCATTAGAGAAATGCAAATCAAAACTACAACGAGATTTCATCTCACTCCAACAAGGCTGGCATTAATCCAAAAAACACAAATCAATAAATGTTGGAGAGGGTGTGGAGAGAGCGGAGCACTTATACACTGCTGGTGGGAATGTAAAATGGTACAAGCACTTTGAAAATCTTTTTGGTGCTTCCTTAAAAAGCTAGAAATAGAGCTACCATACAATCCAGCAATCCCACTCCTTGGACTATATCCTAGAGAAATAAGAGCCTTTACATGAACAGATATATGCACACCCATGTTCACTGTAGCACTGTTTACAATAGCAAAAACCTGGAAGCAACCAAGGTGCCCATCAGTGGATGAATGGATAACTAAATTATGGTGTATTCACACAATGGAATAGTACGCATTGATAAAGATTAGTGAAGAATCCGTGAAACATTTCATAACATGGAGGAATCTAGAAGGCATTATGTTGAGTGAAATTAGTCAGTTGCAAAAGAACAAATATTGTATAAGATCACCGTTATAAGAACTCGAGAAATGGTTTAAACAGAGAAGAAAATATTCTTTGATGGTTACGAGATGGGGGAGGGTGGGATGGTGGGAGGGGGTATTCACTAATCAGATAGTAGATAAGAACTACTTTAGGTGACAGGAGAAACAACCCACAATACAGGTAAGGTCAGCACAACTGGACTAAACTAAAAGCAAAGAAGCTTCCTGAATAAACTAAATACTTCGAAGGCCAGTGTAGCAGGGCAGAGGTTTGGGGACCATGATTTCAGGGGACATCTAAGTCAATTGGCATAATAAAATCTATTAAAAAAATCATTTGTCATCTCACTTTGGAGAGTGGTGTCTGGGGTCTTAAACTCTAGCAAGTGGCCAACTAAGATGCATCAATTGGTCTCAACCCACCTGGACCAAAGAAGAATGAAGAACACCAAGGAGACAAAGTAATTATGAGCCCAAGAGACTGAAAGACCCCCTAAACCAGAGACTACATCAGCCTGAGACCAGAAGAACTAGATGGTGCCTGGCTACAACTGATGACTGCCCTGACAGGGAACACAGCAGAGAACCCATGAGGGAGCAGGAGAGCAGTGGGATGCAGACCCCAAATTCTCATAAAAAGACCAGACTTAACGGTCTGACTGAGACTAGAAGGACCCCAGTGGTCATGGCCCCCAGAATTTCTGTTGGCCCAAGACAGGAACCGTTCCCAAAGCCATCTCTTCAGACAGGGACTGGACTGGACAACGGGATAGAAAAAGATGCTGGTGAAGAATGAGCTTCTTGGATCGAGTAGACACTTGAGACTATGTTGACATCTCCTGTCTGTAGGGGAGATGAAAGGATAGAGGGGGTTAGAAGCTGGCGAAATGGACATGAAAAGAGAGAGTGGAGAAAGGGAGTAGGCTGTCTCCTTAGGGGGAGAGCAACTGGGAGTATGTAAAAAAAAAATGCAATTGGGAGTATGTAGCAAGGTGTATGTAAGTTTTTGTGAGAGAGGCTGACTTGATTTGTAAACTTTCACTTAAAGCACAATAAAAAAAAAAAAAAAAAAAAAGGTTAAGCTGCAAACTGAAAACTTGGCAGTTCAAACCCACCAGCAGCTCTGCAGGAGAAAGTTGTAGCAGTCTGCCTTGGAAACCCTGTGGGGCAGTTCTACTCTGTCCTATAGGGTAGCTATGAGTCAGAATTGACCCAGGGACAAAGGGGTTTTTTTGGTTTTTAACATATATACGCATATATATACACACATACATGTACATACACATGCACACATACAAACATATATATGTGTGTGTGTATGGATATATATATGGATATATGTGTATATATATATATATATACACTCACCATAATAAGAAAATAAAATTGGAAAAAATTAAGTTGAATAATATATTATTTAATAAATGTTTAAAGAGTCCTTTGAATATATGAGTGTTTCATCCATGTAATGCACCTGTGTAGCCATTAAACATAATGTATTTTAAAAAACTAAAAGCAAAAGAAACTTTACTAACAGGGGAAGAGGTCAGAAGCCACATGTAAAGTTAACAAAGCAGGACAAACTGCTCTAAATATTAGATGACTCCTTTTTTGTACATGACACATGATCGAGGGCCATTCTACAAAATACCTGACAACTACTCTTCAAAAGGGAGCCCTAGTGGCACAGTGGTTAAGAGCTTGGCTGCTAACCAAAAGGTCAACAGTTCAAATCCACCAGCTGCTTCTTGCAAACCTTATGGGGAAGTTTTATTCTGTCGTATAGGTTCGTTATGAGTCAGAATTGACTCAACAGCAATGGTTTCGTTTGGACTGCTCAAAAGTGTCAAGGTCATCAAAAGCAAAGAAGGACAGTAGAACGGACAAATTGGAAGAGACTAAGGAGTCATGACAATTTAATGCAATACAGGGCCCTGGACTAGATGGTCCAGCACAAAAAGGGTGTTAGTTGAAAAAATTAGTCAAATTCAATTCAAACCTGTTATTCAGTTAACAGTATTGTACCAATGTTAATTTTTCAGTCTTCATAATTGTGCTATGGTTGTACGAGGTAAAACATTAGAGGAATTTGGGTGTAAGGACTATGAGAACTCTGTACAATTTTTACAACTTTTCTGTAAGTGTATAATAATTTCAAAATTTTTAAAAAGTAAAAAAAAATTAGAAGGAAATAGACATACATATTAGTAGTGGTTGTCTCCTGGTGATGTTTTTCTTTTTTCTTTTTCTTATGTATTTTACATGTAAACATGTAGTATTTTTCTAAACCAGAAAATATAATTAAATGTCACTAAAAAGGTGCCCTTCTGATCAGCCCCAAACCAATCACAGTTTAATCAATATGATATTGCTGTGAAAAATAAACTAAAAAATTAAAAAACAAAAAAAAACTCAGGTGATATTAAAACTGTATGTATTAGCCATTTTCAGGAAATAATTTGGTAATGTCTAGAAATAATTTTCTAAATGGTTATACACATTAACTCTGCCCTACAATTTATTGGAATGTGTAACCAGGAAATCATATAGAAGTGTTATTCTTAATCAATGGAATTCATGGATTTCTTTAAGAACCTTATGAAACTTTTATACACCTTCTTCCTCACCAAAAAAAAAAAAAAAAAATGCTCACACTAACCTACACACAAGCATTACTTACAATCTTCAGTGTTACCAGACTCTATGAAACTCATTCATGGATCTCCAGTTTTCTTCTGAAACAATTTTCAAAAAAAAAAATGTGTGACAATATTAATTATAGGGTTACTTATGGTAGTGAAAATGAGTTCTGGAGGACCAATGATTAAGTGCTTGGCTGGTAACTGAAAGGTTGGCTGCTCAAACCCACCATCACTCTGTGGGAGAAAGATGTAGCAATCTGCTTCCGTAAACATTATAGCCTTGGAAACACTATGGAGCCATCCTACTCTGCCTTATAGGGTTGCTATGAGTCGCAATCAATTCGGCAGCAGTAAGTTTGTTTGTTTGATATGGTAAAGAGTAAATATATGCAATTTGAATGTCACATGATAATGGAATGTCTAGAGTCATAACATGAGAACAGACCAGAATTTATATAGCCCTTGAATTAAATGTTCACATAATCAAGGACTTCCATGGAAATGCATGATAGGTTATTTTTTAAATTGGAGTACAACATAATAGGATAGTAGAAAATCAAGAAGAAAATACACAAAGACACTCGTTAAGGCTTTAGCACAGTTGGAGTGATGGCTGATTATTTTCTTATTTTGCATACTTTTTCTAATGTTAACCTTAAAATAGGAAGATGAAAAAAAGCCGAGCAAAAGAAAATCATTAGTTAAATCTAAGTATCTGTTGTGTAAATGTTTGTGCAAAATGTTCGGGGGGCCAGTCTCTTCCTCAACATGGAGAAAAAAGCCACACTAATGTTTATCTACTTTTTAAATGGAACAGATAAAATTTACTTGACAAGTTCCTTTAAAAAACAGAACAAAACATTTCTCAGCTTCTATGGTACATTTTTCAGATATTTAAGTTATTTGAATCCAAGCAAGACTGTAATTCCTTATATCTGTGTCACACATTTTAATTTCCAAAATATGTTTTATCTGTGTCTCTCCGTTTGGTTCAAGAGTTTCATCTCTTTTGAGCTTAGAATTTGGGAGCATTCAGTGAGTGCTGTCAATGAAAACAACTAAACACCAGTTAATCTCAAATGATTTTCATAAACTTGTGTTCAGTTTGATGAGATGGCAAAAGTGGACATTTTCATACATCTAAATAACATAATTAATGCACAACAGAAATTCTGAGAAAGAAAACATTATTTTGGAAGGAAGCATCCAGTATACAGAGAAAAGATATGCAAAAGACCCCCTTATTATATAAACCATTGACCTAAAGATTCTTTACATTAATTTTACCCTTAGATATGATTTTATTTTTAAATACTATATTACTTGAAGCCTTTAAACACAGTACTTGATATTGCTTTATTTTTTGTTTGCTTAAAAATGATCACTTTTTGTATTTATTGTTTTGTTCTTTTACATAAATGGACTATTTTGTCTTTCTTTCTTACGCGTTGGAAAATACTGTCATAGAAAACAATTCTAAGAAGGTTGAAACATCCGTTAACAATATTAGGAAAATCGAAGGGCTCGAGGGTGTATGTCTGTATATGAGAAGATATTGGCTGAAGTCAAGAACCTTATTATCCTGTATATTTGAAAGTCTTCTAGTTAATCCTACCATGAACACAACTCAAACAAACAAAGCTATTTTTCTCTGCAAAATTACATCAGTTGCTCATTTTATCTGAATATTTCCTGTTCAATAAGGGGGGGAGGGTGAGATAAGAGGTGCAGGTAGTAAGAACACAGCTTAAGGGATCCCCTCCACTGTTAAGAACTCACACGACACAACCAGGATGCAGACTGACCGTTAAACTCAAGTTCTCATTTTTTAGCAGACATAACACAATGAAGCTTTACTGGGCATGAAAGAGCCTTGGTGGCACATGAAAGGACATAATCTGACGATTTTTTCCCATAACCATCATATATCCACAGAAGAGATGACAAAATTTTCAAATGCCTTCTTTGAATAAGATAAGAGGATACATGAACATTATTGGAACAAAAATAGTATCAGAGGCACAAGAGATGGTTTCCCAGTAATTATTTTTAAAATGACAGTTGAAAGTGTTCTAATTATATTACAAGTATTCCTCTGGGTGTGACATACAGTCTTGAGTTAAAAGTTGATCAAATGGATTTTATTCATTATTAAGAACTGGGGGGTTGATTTTTGGTTTAGGTATAATGTGTACAATAGCATACTTGAAAAAGTTAGTAAGAACCAAGGGATCTCCCCTAATTATCTCTAAAATATACACAGTGGCAACTAGTAAGTATGCAGTAATCTTACTCGACGGCACTAGGTTTTAATCTTATGGTGAGTTTTTTTTTTTTTTTTAATGTTCTTGTACTCATTCCAGCTTCATCAAATATATTTATTCCCATATTTTCATTGAGAGACAGCATTAGAAAACAGGCTTGTAGAATAAAGCCTTAAAAATTAATTACTACATTTTCTTGTCACATGCATTTCCTGTGAAATACTGAATCTGAGGACTTCCATTGTCGTGAGATTGGGCACGCCTGGCTTTGCTGTGAGGGAGGAAAATGTATGGAAAAAGATTACAACATTAATTTTCAGCACATTGTGTGTGTACGTGTGTGCACGATTGTTTACACCCTAAATTTATTTTAGAAAGGGCGCTGTCAGTGTCAATGTGTAACAAGGTTGTGTGAGTGATCCAGCAGACCTCTAAATACATCAAAGACAAGCAAAAAATAATGTAGAGCTTTTTCCCTAATTCAATTTTGTAAACAATTATATAGGATCTTTATAAATTTTAAAACACAACACAAATTAAATGGATCTATTGCTTTTGTTTGCTTCAAGGATTTTAGCATTTTGCACAGTTTTATTGAAAACCAAGGAATACAGATTTAGGATCTTGGTGAAGACAAATCATGTGTAGAAAAATCAGTGTTAGTCAAGATTTTATTGGAAGAATAATTAGATATTTGTTGTTAAAAATGGTAACTAAAATAAATAAGTAAATAAACCCTAGGTTTTCTTGGCTTAGCGTGTCCCCAAAACAGGCTTATTTCCAACCATGATGTAGAAGTGTCTCCAGAGAATGTACTGTTGGTTGGACAGCTTCGGGTTAAGAAGTTTGCAATGCAAACACACGTGCACACCTATAAACACCTGGTGCATCTCCTGTGCCCGTCACAGAGAACCTTCTCAAGGGCTCCTTCCTCTTCTGGAGAACCCCTTGATAAGTCTTTGACACATGGTCGCAGTGTACACTTTCTTTAAAATTAATTCTGGAGCAAATTTTCATTTTGATGATGAATCTTTGTGATTGGGTGTTTCCTGGGTCACTTCTTCATTATTATCTGTTCTAGGTCAATTTTTTTAAAAACAACCACAAAAGCAATCATGACTACTTCTCAATGAAAATTAAATGGAACATTACAAACGCAAGAGCTGTTCCTATACTGATACACAGACTCCAACCATTTTTGAGCCTTATTGAGGTAAATGTATTGCCATTAACTTTTCAAAGAGTTGTGTGGAAAGTATTGAATGAAAAGTGACCTGGTAAAGGGTGAGTTAGAATGACTGGATAATAGGGTATTCAATTTGGAAGGGAAATGGAAGAATGAGCTCATCTTCCTTATTTGAAAGCTGAGGCCTGGAGTTACTGTACTGTAGAGATAAGTTAGAAACTTTTACAAAGATGACTTTTAATATAAAGGTTTTCTAATTCATTTCCAGCAATTTTTTTTTTTTTTTTTTTTTTGCTATCACACAATTCTTTCATAGGCAACACTACACATGCAATCAATACAGGGATTTATGATAAGAATTTATCAAAAGTATTAGAAGCTGGCCCTTCGTGTTACCAAGATTGTATCTGGTCACCTCAGCAATTACATTCACTAACTGTGCGACATTAGCCATTAATCTGCTCCCCACTCTGCCTTCACTCCAAGTCCTTACTGCAGTCGAGTAGGCTGCATGCCAGAAGTCAAAGTCATCTGTTAGGCACCTTTGGAAGAAGTTATGTTTAAATTTGAAATATATGTATATTTGAGACCATCGTGTGCTGTAGGAACAATAATAACACGTGCCCATGGTTTAATCTTCATTTCTAAGAGATCATCTAGCGGAGATTTTATTCCAGTGTTTTACGAATTTTCTAACCCAAAAGGAGCTCTGCTTACCTGAGAAAGAGAAGGAACTGAAAATGCCTGTGTGATCTAAGTGCTGACAAGTTGGCCAGTCTCTTAATGACTTGCTTTTGCTGGCATTCCATGGGAGCAATGACTTCACTCTTTGTGAAATTAAGCAACCAAAACAATCAAGTGCCCAAATCTAATGTACATATATATTTGTGTGTGTGTGTGTGTGTGAATAGTCACAGTGAAAACCAATTATTATAAGAGAACAAGTTGGATCTTAAGGAATTAATTGCTTCCTTTTACCCTCACTAATTCTTTAAAACGGAAAGAATGAAAAAGGAAGAGATAAAGCTTATTTAAAGACCTCATTCACCACAGCATATTGGGATGCCTTCAAAACTGTGAACAACCCAGGAAGCTTAGGCCGTTCTTTCCTGGATAAGGACTGAATTTCTGAAGAATTGAGTAGAAATATAGTATTGCCATGCTATCCTTGAATACACAGTACTGAATCCATACAATTGAATAGCAATAAAAAGTATTCTTTGTGTATAAAACAGTTCCCAGATACCAAAAGAACAAACAAAAATCCCGCCCCTCCTGCTGTGCTCCTAAGCATACTACTTACTCATTTGAGGAATGTTTCATAGCGCTTATTGCAGGGCAATGTTTTCTGGTTTACAAGGCTGGAATCAAAGGGAGCACCACCCCTCACCTAAGGGTTTGTGGCTCCTATAGCACCATACTGCAGGGTAGGTGTGGACAACAGCTGCCTACATTGAGCATATTCTGATGGAGGCCTGGGTCTGGCAGCCTCAGCCACGCTCACCGGAGGCTCTACTCAGATTGTAGTTGTCATTCAATCTGGAAGCCAATGGACATTCTTTTGCTGTTGGTTTGGGCCTACAATTCTCTTTTTGGTAGGTGTGTTGTTCATTTATTATCAAAACAGACTAATTAATGAAGCTTTAAAAACAGCACTGTTCCTTCTCCAGAGGACCTTGCTATTGCTATTTAGGAATAATCTAAATCATTGGAGATTCAATAATTTACAAATATCAGGTCCTTAATCTCCAGCAAGGTGGATACTGGGCTAGAGTGTAAAACATAGAACACTTAGCGTACCTAGGAAAATCAGAAAGAAATTGTTGACACTGATCTTCAACATCATTTCTATTCTTTCTAATGAGCATAAAATGGTCATGTATTTTGAACAACAGTGTTCCACAGCAATCATTGGCAAATTAGTATAACAAATTCTTTATAAAAAGACATATCAGAAAGTGCTTAAAAGCAAAAAATAATGGGTGACATTCATTCTTCAGTAAATAATGAAGATGCAACCTACTTAATTACAAATCTCCAGTGATCTAGTCACATAATAAAGACGGGAAAATGAAGCAAAGTCAAAGGTGTCTCATGGAGATAAGCACTTCTCAGAGTCACAGGAGCTTCCAGGCAATGCACAGACGGCTCCAGTTATCTGCCCAGTTAGATCAACTTTGAAAGTCTTGATGCCATCAGCACTTGTCAACTGGTGCCCCAAGATGTGTCTTGTGAGCTTAGAGACTTTCTATAGCAGAGCTTCCTGTTCTAGAAAGAGACAAATAACCACTGAAAGTAACCATTAATATTTGTTCTTTGAGGAGGATCTTATCTTGGCTATCATTTAAGGAATTAACTCTAGCTCTAAACTTTACATCAGACTGCCAGTGAGCGGGCTTCAGTTCACGCTTTTTGGAATCCACATGGACTGTGTAATCACTCAACAGATGTTTCTAGCTCATTATTTAAAATACAGGGTTGCAACAAGGCCCGTGTGATTGACAACCTTAAATATTTTCGGAGTAAATAAATATGTTAAAATAACTTCCCCTACTTTCTACTCAGGTGAATTCTGCATGGATCCTTTTGATAGCATTTCAGTTAAATAATAATAATAATAATGTTGACTTCAACAGGTTTATGAATCCTACCAATAAATGTTTGATTATTGTAATACATTAGATACTTAACCTATCAATTTTTATATAGCTGTAAATTAAGACCATCTTCTTGTTCCCAAAGATAGTTTAAAATGAGAATTTAGATGATTTAGACATTAAAAATTATAGTAACCTTTTAAAATCCTAATAGTAAAACCTTGATATTCAAAGCAACAGAAGTATAAGGGGGTAATAAATAAATGTAATGCATCCTTATGTTAAACACAAAATGCAATTCTACCAAAGTGTTTTCAACATTTGAGACCTTGGATTTTTACTAAATAGTGTTGATAAGAATACAGTGTTCTTTCTTTTCCCTAAATAGCATTATGTCTATTATTAAAGAATGATCTCAAAGAAAAACTTGCAATGTATTTTCAACGGAAACAACCTCAAATAAGAATCATACAAAGATTGATTCAGAAATAACTTCAACCAATGCCCTTTTAATGGAATGTGACTCTGCCAAGGTTTTCCCAAACAGTAGTAAAAGAAATATTTTATATACTTTCAAATACTGTGCCTTTTTATTTAAAACGGTGTAAACGTTAACAACTCAACACCACCAAAAATTGAAAAAACACTCGTTGTGTGAACACTAATTTCCTGGAATGCCCCATCAAAGTAAGGGTAAATAAAACAGACAATCTTCCGGAGAGGTTTCAGTTCACCTTAGTAGTGGTAAAAATATTGCTTTATTCCAAATGAACATACAACACAATTTACTGTCCTTTTGGGGGCTCCCTGGGAACTGAATGAGTCTGGGCTTGTGATTTCAAAAGTTTATTATTTCCATACTAACCACAGAAGCCAACACCTTGGTCCACACGTAGTAGACTTGCTCTAAAATTGATAGCAATGAGGATGATTAGAACACAATTTGGTGACTGTCAATTTGATAATTGGCTTGTGTCAATAATTTTAAGTACCCATGATTTGAAATAAACACGCATTCTCAATTAACTTGCCTTGAGATATTTGATATCATTAATGAGCCAATAGTTTTTCCTCTAAAAGTATTCACATCAGAATATGATCTAGACATTGTCAAAACTTTTATAGGACCCTGCCATGCAAGTGGCCTTGGTTTCAGAACCTACTGACTGAACTTTATACTTAGTGGAAAAATTTTAAGTGAACAGATCTAAGAGGGAAATTTTTTTTCTAGATATTAGATTCTCTGATGTCTCAGAACAAATTTTAGCAAGCTGAATACACACACATGCACACTCACACACATTATAAACACACGTGTGCATACGGCATATCAGTGCTCACGTGTGCAAGCCCACCCACTCACACGTTCACATGTCCACACATGTACACACACACACACACAGAGAAATGTTTCTTTGGAGACCTTAAACAACCTCAAAGAAAAACATTTCTCTTAGCATGATTTTAGTGACATGACATTGTGATTTTTTTTTGTCTCTTTTTCTACAATAATGTCGTACCTCCCTCTGAGATCCCGCATCTCCAAATTTCAGAGGAAGATGGCACATAGAGTAGGTAAGGGTGCCCCCATCACTCTCTCTCTCCTGTCCTCTTTCCTACTCCAAAGTGTTTGTGCCATTCTTTGAAAATCAAATAGGAAACACTACATTTGTTGACATGGCATAACCTGTGATGAGGCTGTCAGTGGAATAGAAATTTAGGGGTTGGGAATGGCAAGCTAAATGGTAAAAGCTGCTTGCTCACTGGCACCTCCACCATCAGGATACTGGTGGTCTCTTTGCCACCGTGTAGCCACCAGTGCTTTCTTATGAGGTCACTGGGGCTGTGGCCTGTGTGTCTGGATTGCCCACATATATTAGCTAAGAGCCAAAGAAGACAGTGTTGGGACTAACTGAAATTGTACTCAGAATTCTACCCAAAAGCTTGAGTTATAAGCTTTATCCCTCCTGAAACATTTCTTTCCCTTTAAAAAAATATTTTGTTAAAAAACACTATGATATGAGGGCGAAAGACTATTTGGTTTCTTCTAAGTAGATGCTCTTAAATTAATGCATATAAATAATTTGTATTTAATTTCCTCTCTTTCCTGTTGAGCAAAGCATAGAATGCACAGATTCTTACATCTCAAGTCACTTGGTCGATGCCGAGTCTCTTTGTATTTCATTTCTTAAGACAAATTGTGCCAATCGATCTGATTTGGCTGTAGGGCTCAGGGGGAGAAAGGCTGTGTTTTCACTCACACTGTCCTCAGTCTCTACGCTGGCCAGTTCGTAGTCTTCTGACTGCCTGGAATCAGTCAGAATTCGGATCTGCTCTTGGACAGTTTCTAGCAATGTTTTCACTTCTTGTTGTTCTGCTATAAGACAATCACTGACTGGAATACTAACATTGACAAGATCAGCAGAGTAGGAGTTTTTGCACCATTTGATGCTTTTGACTTCAGAAATCCCTGGCATTTGCATGCAGGCTTCCTCTAGACCCACTGAAGGGATGATGGGCACAGAACTCGCCCTCGTAGATGAATATCCCACCAGGTCCTTTTGATCCAAGTTTTTAAAATAGGGGTTGGTCTCTCTTGAAGGCAGTTGCATATTTATTGAAGCATTGTTTTGGGTTTTTAAACCACTGGACTGATACCTGAAAAAGAAACAGAAGTGTTACATACTCTGCTCTCTGCTGCCCTTTTTCAGAGCAATATCCAATCAACAAATCACTTTCCACATGCACCATCTCACTGAATTCTCACAGCAACCCCATGAGACGGAGAGTATGTTCCCAGTTAAACAGAGAAGGAAACTGAAGCTCAGGTAGGTGAAGTGACTTGCCCAAGGTCACACAGAAAATAAGTGACAGACTGAGACTCAAACCCAGGTCTCCTTACTTTAAATCCAGGGAGCTTTCAACACACCACAGCTGTATAGGCAGGTGGGATATAATCTTCCTGACCTCTATCCTAGAATACAAAGTAAATACGGATTGAGCAGGTAAGTGTGGCCTTCCCATTGTGACAAACAGGAAACCCATAAAGGCATCACTCATCACTCTGACCACCCTCTCAGCCCTAGTTTTCTCCAGTGGACTTCCTGGGACCACTTTCTTTGAAGGCAATAAGGAAGTCTGACATAAAGTATCAAGGTACTAAAATGCTGAGTATTTCTGCTTCATATTGATTTTAGGGGATCTGAATCTAATCTCCATTGGGATACTGCCTCACCGCCAGATTGCCGAGTCTGGGGATTGGAGCTGGAGGCACACATTTCTTCTGTCTCTCTGGGATTGAATATGAAGTGGGCACCACAGGGCCTCTACCAACCCAGCAGCTTTTCTCACCACTTTCTAGGGCCAAGTAAGGCAATTGCACTGGAGCATAGCAAGAGCTTATCGAGAATGCCAGTGTGCCTCCAAGTAATGGGAATATGTCAGAACCTACCCAGTGCAGAATCTCCCTGTTCAGGGCTAGTGAATTTGCCTACTCTAAGCTTTCCACTGCTAGTAAGTGAGAAGGGTATGTCATCGATTTATAAAAATTTGGTTTTGGGACATGAACAGCAGTAGGTTTTTATTATATCACTCAATTATTTGACCTGAATGTAAATATTAAACACTAAAATTTAAAAATAATTTAAGCATATCTACCCTCAATATGGAGGCATAGAGTTTTACCCTCAATATGGAAACCCTGGTGGCATAGTGGTTAAAGTGCTGTGGCTACTAACCAAAGGGTCAGCAGTTCGAATCTGCCAGGCACTCCTTGGAAAATCTATGGGGCAGTTCTACTCTGTCCTATAGGGTCGCTATGAGTTGGAATCGACTCAGATGGCAGTGGTTTTTTTTTTTTTTTTACCCTCAATATAATAAATCCCATTCCCCTTGATTTACATTATAATTTAAATAACAAAGCAAGTTTATACACATACAAAATAATTACAGTGGAGTGTGGCGCATGATGAATAGATAAGGATAAGGACACAATGGGACCACTTTAAAGGTCTGTCTTTCTTATTAGACAGCACACAAAGATGGGGAACAGATTTAGGCATCTTTGCAATTGCCTCCCTTCTTGCCATGGCTGGCACAGAGCTGGCAATCAATAAATGGAATGAATGTATGACTACACGAACGAATCTTCAAGGTAAATACCCCCTTACATCTCAGCTAACATCCGTTTTCAAACATAATAACAACAGCTAAACTTAGCATAGTGCTTTGTAGTTTAAAAGCACTTTTGCCTCTGATTACATCATTGAATTTTCACGATAACTTTGCAATTTATTATTATTATTATTACCACACAAGGGATGAATAAATGGAACTTATGGGCACTCAAGTGACTTGCTCAAAATTATACCCTTAGTAAGTGGCAGAGAAAGAAGCTAAACTGAGTTGTCTCATTCTAATCATTACTACCAAAGCCTGAGGGTCCTAATGAATGGTCATCCCAAAGTACACCAGATGTATAATATTTAGCTGTGCAAACTGCGTGGCTACCTATAAGAAACTCCCTGGGAATCTCACTCCTTTCCATTTAGTATTATATGACTGAAAATTTAACTCTAAAAGTTATGATCAATTAATCTATTTCAAAAATAAGAAAGGGGGCAAATTTCAGGCTCTCATGTCCTGTCTTCAGTACCATCTTGTTAGTATCATTAGTATGCATGAATATATAGAATGGCTGCCTACCAGATTTGCCAATAACAGAGACAAAAAATATAGCTAATATAAAGTCATATTCCACATAGCTATCAACAGAGTATATTAGTAGAAGGAACCTAGTAAGATGAAATATGATAGTGATATATGAAAATTCTTACACCTGTATCCAAAATCATTTGTACAAATATCAGATAAAGTTGTAAATATCTTAAAGGATTTGGTAAATTGTAGCTTCAATAAGTCAATAATATGACATGACTGTGAAGTAATCATCGGATGTTCAAGCCAAACTCGGAGCATTCCTCTAATATACCTGACTACAGAATTCAGAGGACCATAGACTGAATCAAGGCAGAGAAGAGAAAACTGGCTTGGTAAATGCATTCAGTAACGCCCAACCAAGCCGGGCTTTATACAACTGAAGAGCTTAGATGAGAAAGAGAATTTGTAGTTCATTATTATGTGTTACCTTAAAAGCCAGATATTGGATACATGGCTGGAATTAATTGGAATCTAAAATGTCACCATGACATGAAGATGGGGCATAAAGAATTAGAACTCTCCAAACGTGTGATTTTTGTTTGGAATCAGGCATGATTTCAAGTCCCCATGCTGGTTCATGTCCTGGGATTTCAGACACATAACAGCCCCTCTGAGCTTTCATTTTCTCATCAATGGAAATAACCAGGCAGTAATATTGACTTCAAGGGATTGCTGTGAGGATTAATTGAAATAATGCATTTGTACTGTTTAACCAAAGGTGCGTTTGGAGTCCTCATGTCCTTCTTAGAATTTCTGTGAGTGCCCAGAACGGAGTATTCAAGTAGAAGCCGAATGTTACTCTACAAAAGGTTAAGTGGGAACTAAATTTCTAGATGTGATTCTGGATTAGAAGACACTCAAAGTTCTGTATCCCTTTGTGAATCAATGATGCTTTCACAAGTTTGATCCATAAGTGTGTCATTCACTGAGTTCTTCTCATCTCTGAATAGAGAAATCACAAGTGCATTTATTGTGTAACTACGTGATGCAGCTGTTAAAGCGCTCAGCTGCTAACTGAAAAAGGTCAGTGGTTCAAACCCACCAGCTGCTCTATGGGAGAAAGATGCGGCATCTGCCTCCATAAAGATTTACATTCTTGGAAACCCTATGGAGCAGTTCTACTCTGTCCTATAGGGTTGCCATGTGTGATAGGTACTCAGTATATTGTAGTTCCCGTCTACTTTGAATGTACGAATTTAACTTTTTTGATTCTGTTTGTTTCTGTCTAGCATGTGATTGCATTAGTTTGATTTGTCTGACATAGCACAGTTCAATGCTACATGAGCCATTGCTATGGTTTTGGCCAGTCTAGGGCTCCAATTAGGGGGAGGGATGGATTCCCCAAGAGTCTCACTTCTACCTCATTCCTTCATGAGACTACAGTAAGATGGCTGCTGAATTCAAGCTGGGCTGAAGTCAATGCCAGGGTGAGAAGCCACATACACTGGGAGCCTAACTGGCAGACAGCACCCACGTGCTTGACAAAAAAAGATGGGTGATGGCTCTTGTAAATCACCCTCCAGCTGAGGGCCAGATTTCAAGGGGCGCTTAGCTGTGAAATTCTATTACCAATCCCATTTTCAGTCCAGAAAGGCACCCAGCTGCCCAGTAGTGGAAAATAGCTGCTTTCCAGAACTGAGAGTGAAATTGCTCCTTGCAATTCATTGTGCGGAGCACATAGTGACTTATACGTAGAGTCAACATTTATTAACATCTGGTGCATATCACACACAGGAAAAACACATGTGGCCAGGCAGTTTGGGAGAATATTTCTAACCCAGTGGTGAACAAATCAAAACAACCACCACACAGACAATAGGTGTAAGTCTCAGAAGGTAAAAAAAAAAAAAAAAACAGGAATCTCTGAACTCTAAGCTATGTGAATGTGTGGCTCAAATCTGGGGCAAGAACAGGTTCAGAGCGTGCTCACAAGGGGACACACGGAGTGACGATCATGCTAGTCCCCAACAGAAAGAGCAGCAGCATGGGCTGGTTTCCTCTCCACTTACAAAATCTCAAAGCTTGATTTCCCCTCACACATCCTCACTGTAGCTTTCACCCCAGACATTACAAGCAGGTTCTGTTAAATATCTCCATCTCCTTTGGCAAAGGGAAAATATATATGTCCTAAGTAGCAGACATCATGAGTGATTTTGAAAAATAAATGATTAAACATTATTAGTTACAATTAGAGAATAAGTGCAAGCCCCTTTTCAGAGATAAGGCAAACAGCTTCTTAACTTACATATATATTTTGGAAAACTTGGCTGTTATGTTGAATTTGCAACTGCCACTCCAGCTCTGTACCAAATACATTTTACATTTGGAATTGCTTCTAAATTACAAACTCAGCCACAGGCTATTTATTTCCTATCTATCTTCAAGTCTTCCTAAAGAAATGTGTTGCTGAGCTTTGTCAAATAGGGCACAGTTACGGATGTCTCAGGCTCAGAGTAAAGAGAGAAAGGTGAGGCAATGTGATAGACCTCCAGCCTGCTTTGGCCTTCAACTTGTTGCAGGCAGTCTGGGGAAGTCACCCAGGCCAAAGCAGGGAAAAGACCTGGCCTGGGTCATCCAGAGAGATAAAAATGGGATGCAACAAGAACCTGGCTTGAGCAGAAACTGGCTCCCGACATTTCTTGAGTTACCCTTAATTTCATTGCTCTTAAAATTAATGACAACACTATGATGATTCCCGCGACAACAAATGCCAGTACTTTGCTACTTACCAGGTGCCAGGCTTAAGCTCGTTAAAAACACACACTTGCACACATATACACATACACACATAATCTGCTCAACAATACCCAGGGAGGCTGGAATTATTTTTTTCAGTTTATAGATGAGAAAACTTAAGCTCAAATGATAAAACTTTCTCAAATTTACAGAGCAGTAAGGGGCAGAGATGGAATTTGAACTCAGGTCCACTTAAGTAAGGACTACCATGTTGGGCTGAGTGGTCTATGCCCAGCAGGTGAAGGGTGGCTAACGTCCTATACCTTATTCACCAAGCCATGTGCCCTGTGAGCATCTGTGCCCACCTGGAGGAAGGGACATCTTGTTCACTGTAAGGAAGAGCAGCAGCCATGGCAACCTCGAAGCTCATCCTCCAACCCCTGTACTCTCAATGAACCAGGAGGTCTGAGTTCAGCAGATGGGGCTTTGGCCTTTCATTTTCATTGATTGAGACAAATTCAAGAATTCTCCATGGAAGTAGATAATGTATATGTCATAGTGTGTCATTTAGGATATTGTCCACAATGCTCTTCAAAGGATTAAGTAATTTCTCTCAAATATAAGGATAAGGGACCACTTTAGTCCTCTGTCTTTTTTTTTTTTTTAACTAAAGTTAAATCCGCAGTTGTTTTAGTAACTGTATGATAACATATTCCCTGGATATCTATAGATACCTATACAATTAACTTTCTTTCTAGCCTTATATTTCTTTTCAAGCTAACATCTCCCTAATACTACATTGTACCTATTAAATTAGCTCACCTTGTGTTGGCACAAGGACAGTAGTAAGGAAAAATAACCAAATACTGAAAAAATACCATTGAATAAAACTCAAAAAATCATTATAATTCAACTTAAGGCTGTAACATTAATGGCACCCTCTCTAAATCGCATTGCCTTTAAGACCTACCCTTGGCAAGGTATTGTATCCTGATCTGGGATCCTTGATTCTTCGAGTTGCTGATATGCTGGTCCCACGATTCCACCCAGCCGACTTCGGGGCGAGGGGGGTGTCCTTCTGAAGGCGTTCCTATGGAGCATCCCACTCCTTTGCCCTGGGCTGCAGCAAGAGGAGAGACTCCTGCCGGGGTTAAAGAAGATCAACAAACAAAAGAGATTATAGCAATAACCTCACCAGGGACTGCTCACACTTGTCAAAAGCCACATTGACACTCCAGGTGCGCCAAGTGCTGGCCTGCAGCCGTCCATGGAACTCAGTGTATGTGCGAGGATCAGATCAAAGTGGGTTAATCCATTTTACCCTTGGAGACACTGAGACAGAGATGTTTCTGTGTTTCTGACTTTCCATTTTGGAGCATAAGTGACTAAAACAACTGGAGCTTTCCAGGTAAAGATAAGAGGTGGGCTTAAGGAATTCTCAAGAACCTATTCCAATCCAACTAAAGCCTGATTTTCCAAGCCACAGTAGCTGTCTGCCTATTAGAAATAAAAATGACTTTTTTATTAGACACTGATAAGAACTAAACATAGGAACCCCTGTAGAGATTTATGGGGGAAATTTTCACTTGTTTTAGTGATGAATTAAACAAACCTTGTTTTCATTGTCATTCTGTTCTTAACGTATGTATTAAACTCCCAGTTCATTACTTGAGATTTTCATCAATCTTGAGAAAATAAATTGGTTTTCTTTTAACTTTGTTTTTAATAAGCATTTCATTATATATTTTATTTAACTGTTGTTAAAGAGGAATTAATATTAATAACAGACATCTTACTTTGATTGTAAGGTTTTTCTTATCCACAAAACCAAATATTAACCATAAAAAGCTTGATTTTAAAGGTTTTCTTATCCACAAAACCAAATGTTAACCATAAAAAGCTTGACCCAAGCTGCAAAGCCTTCCAGAAACTTCTCTACAGCAATGTAAATTTGTCTTTTCCTCCTAGAAAAGTATAGTCAACAAAACTACTACCACCTGATTTAATGAAAAAGACTCCTGGCTCTCCTAATTTAAACCTCAAAAAATCTCATAGCTGCAGCTGGATAGAGGGCCAAGTTATTAACAGCCAGGCCAAAAGTCACCTGGGATCAGTTGATCTCAGTAAAAGGGGAGGACAGGGTTCAATCATGTTAAGATTAACTTGTGGTTGATATTCTGTTCTTTTCCCTCCTCTTCTCTTTATAAGCTTCATTGTAACTAGCAAACTTCTGGCCACTTTGCTTTTTTCTAGAATCAGAATGGTTTCCTTATATGCATATAGAATAACTGCTCAAAATAAACTTTGTATTTCAAGTTTTTATTTATTTATTTTTTAACAGTTTGTAGATGTCCTCAAAGGGAAAAAGGCATAATTGGGATATACCTTAGGCCCTAGCAAGGTGAGGCCCCTATATGGATCATACAGAAGTACTAGACTGTATAAAAATCAATTGCTAATTTGAATCATTGCTTATTCCACATCCATTCCCACCTCCTTCTCACTGAATTCACCCAAACTACATACCAGCGAGAAGAATTTGGATCCTGTGTAGGCATGATAAGACATGCCAGCGTATATGGTCACTCTGACTCTGCAGTGTTCAAATAATAAGTGAACTAAGAATTTTGGGCTGCATCCTCATTTAACTTTGAAAATATCAGTACAACTATATAGAGAAAGATGAACACCATTTTCAAAATTTCAATATATCTATTACATTCTAAAGGGGGCAGTCTCCCAAAGGAATATTACCTATATTGCTATATTATTTGCAGTTCTGTAACTTTTGTCCCACAAATAATGGTGTTATTTCTACTTGAGAAACAAAAAACACAACTTTCTCAGATATTATTACATGTCATAATTTGAGAAAGTAACATTTGAGTTCTAGCAGACACTTTACTGGTTTTGGAAAGGTGACTAATCAAATCTTACATTCCTCAAGCCAACTTGAACTTCCTGAGTTTGTGCCAACACTGGTTCATACTTGGCAACATCACTATGCCTTCATTCTTTATCAAATGGCATTTAAAGGACTCCACAAATTAACCTGCTGAGCCCTAAAATGCCTAACAGCAAGGGGCTTCTAGTTAAGTCACTAAGCCAACAAGTTAGAAGAACTCTCTAGTAGCTAAGGATCCCTGGTTTGCTCGGTGGTTAAGACCTTGGTTGCTAACCAAAAGGTCAGCAGTTCGAATCCATTAGCTGCTCTTTGAAAACGCTGTGGGGCAGTTCTACTTTTTCCTATAGGGTCGCTATGAGTTGGAATCAAGTTAATGACAATGGGTTTTTCCCTCCCTTCCTGCTTCTACCTACATCATCCACAGGCAATAATATAGACCTTCAGACATGGGGGCTTGGGTGCCGGTGCCTCTAGGTTTGAATCTTAGGTCTGTACATTAATAGCAGCAGGATGCTGTTGGAGGTACTTTTACCAGTCAGAGTCCTGGAGGGAGAGAGATGGTGCTTCAAATTTGAGGAGAGTTTACAACATTTACAAAGGTCAGCATTTCAAATGCACAAGCTACTCCTTGGAAACCCCATGGGGCAATTCTACTCTGTCCTATAAGGTCCCTATGAGTCAGAATCAACTCCATGGCAACAAGTTTGGTTTTTGTTTGTTTCTTAGTGCAGTGTTAGAGAAAAAAAAAACAAAAGATATGCAACTGTGCCCCAGGGCTAGTAACAATGGGAAGCCATTCTTGTCCCTCTGACTGAAGGCAAAAGAATAGGGAGCAGTTACCAGAATACAGAGAGAAAGTGAGTTGTAAGGAGGGGAATACCTGGCAGGTGCTATGATCTCAGGAAAGGAGAGAGATGAGATGTTCAAGCAGAGAAGGGAGCGGAAGTGTGGCGCCTTGTCTTTCCCTCCCCCGCTTGCATCTCCCCAGGGGCTCACACTGTTGGAACCCACAGAGCCCAGAGAACAGGGGGGCTGCTGACCTGCGAGTGTGCAGAAGAGTGCAGGGAAAGGTGGCGCCTAGATCAGGAGGGAAAAGGAAACATATCACATCGCCGTTAAGTATTCCACAGGATTGTTACTGGGATTAAAGGAGATAAAGCACGCAAAGTGTCTTGTAGGGAGGCAGGCTCCTAGTAGGTACTCAACGTGGTAAGTTGCCCTGTTTTCCTTCACCGCAACTGACAACTCAAAGGATGATGAAAAAAAAAGCACTGCCGTGGAGTTGATTCCCACTCATAGCAATCCTAAAGGACAGAGTAGAGCTGCCTATAGGGTTTCCAAGGAGCAGATGGTGGATTTGAACTGCAGACCTTTTGGTTAGCAGCTGAGCTCTTAACCACTGCACCACTATGATACCAATCACTAAAATTCCTAGAGTTCTTTCACTGTGAAAAGCCATATGTGTTTTTTTTACAACCGAGTTATATTGCCAAATATAATGCAATAGGACATACCATAAAAAATTTCTTCTTTATAAAAGTTTTTTTTTTTTTTGTGACTAAGCATTAGCTCTAATGGTGTTGAATTAATACCTTTGTTCCGTAAATGAGTTACCCAAATGTATTATACTTGCAATACACAAAAAGAAATTAATTATTCATAGCTTGCTAAAATGTCAAAACAATAAATTCTACCAGTATGAACTAGTGCCCTATCTTAAAAAACGGTTCCATACCTATTGATCAATCAAGTATTCAGGCCTTCTAACCCAGTAGCATTCAGCAGTTGTGGAGCAGTTTACGGGCTACATAAATCAGTGACGGGCCTATCAATCATGAAAACGTCTACGTCTACAGCATGTTTTACAAAACAAAAGCAAAAATAATTTAAACTATGATTTACATATTTTTAAAAGCACTTTATAAATCAAACCTCTCTTAGCCATCAGGACACATGTACACAGACAAATACTCCAGCGTCATTGAACCAAACAAAAAGGAAGGTCTCTTCAAGACTTTCTGACTTAATCTGAGTGACTCCTAGAAACCACAGGAGCAGCCAAGTTTAGGAGGGGACAGAAAAACTGCCAAGCAGTGGGAAAGAAAGGACGTTATAATCCAAATACTTTAGAAGCTGTATTTTTTTTTTTAATCTTAACTTTAAAATTGTGATGACATAATATATTCTAGAGGAACATTATACTGAATTATTTTATTTGACTGGGTGGAATACTACATTAAAATGTGTTATGATCAGCAGGGGAAAATAGGATTTTGGAGAAAATATCCCTTTTCTAAAAGGCTGGTAATTTAGGGCCTATTTCTCTGATTAAGATAAACTTCCATTAGGCCTGGTACAATGAAATACTCCATTCACAGGAAAATATTCTGTAAATGCCACAACTGATCTAAACTATAACTTATAGTTAATAAAAAAAAATAGCTAAAGCAATTATCCAAGAGCCAAACGTATTTCATTCCTAAGGTTAAGATACTTAATCTTTTTTTTTTTTTTTTTTTTAATTTAGCAAATCCTTAGTATCTCACTTTGGCTATTTAAAATGAGAATAAAATCACCACCTGAAAGTAAATGTGGCCAGAAACAATAAAACTGTTTCCTTGTGACTCACTGAGAGGCAAGGACAAAAGGAGCTTCCTTGTGCAATGCCCGTTTCTGCCATGGTGTGCAGACCTTGGAGGAATACGTGAAAACAAAGGGTCAACCACATTGATCTTTCACTGCTAGGAACAACTATTATTTTTTTAATAATCTTTTTTTTTTTTGTCAAATACTATACTTCTAACTAAGAAAAGAAGCTTAAATCTTTGGAAGAGTTCCACAAAAATTGAGAATATACAGTTGGATACTCAAAAACATCTGTTCTTGCTTTAGACCCAAACTGTCATTTGACCTAGAGCAAAATGCCTTTAAATCTTGGAGTTTCAGGTTTCTCAGCAATAGAACACATGGTGTGGACTAGGAGATGCTAAAGACCCATTCAGCTTCAGAATGACATGAACTTTATCAAATAACTTTCTTTTTGGATTTCTCCACAAAAGAGTCAATTATGTGGTCAGCTCTTAAAAGAGTGCCACCCCACTGATAATGGAAGTCCGTAGACCAAGGAGAAGATTTGCCAGACTTTGTCCCCTAGAATGTTGTCTTTGCATGAGAACCTGAGGCATGTCACTGTAGCTGCCAAGGGAAGTCATTAACTGCCAAGGGAGATGAGGCAGGATAAGAAAAGTCATGTTTTTAATAGTTTCTTGGAATGCAGTTGTTTCATTCACTGCAGTTTTGAGGGATGTTGTTAATAGCTCCTTTGGGCTTTGTACAAGGACATTGCTGTCTGATGGGTGAAGCTGGCATCTTTGGTTTACCTGCCATGATGTGTTGGAGCCTCTGTTTGTGGAGAACTATAAGAGAAGCAAGAAGGATCATCTCTCCTGAGTAAGGCTGCCATCCTTGGCATGTGTTTTCTGTTACACACAATGTGAACATACCCACTCCCGCCATGATGAGTTACTCGTACCTGTGGTGTTTGACAGATTGGCTTCCTCTGTCGGAAGAAGGGACGTCTGGGAAGGACTGGGGGCCAGCAAAACTTGACTCCATCATTTTCTCCAATGCTGTCACTGGATGCCTTTCCACCTTGGAATACTGGGAGGAATCACATGCGCAGAGGTGAGCTGAAGATGTCATGAGAGGGGACTAGCAGACTTTAGCTAGGTATGGAAGAGTTACTGGAAGGTCAGTTTCTACTGGGACTCTCGATCAGAAGAATGATAGATACAACAGTTGTACCTTGTTTTTCATACATTGATTGTGTTACCACCCAAACCTATGATTAGGTAAGGTCCATTCAAGGGTGTCTTCACTTCAGAACGCTGAGTCTATCTTCTCATTTTCATCTCCGCCTGTGGCATACAGCTAAAACACTCTATGGGTATGTTTTATTCCATGCACATTTAGTAAAAAAAAAAAAAAAAAAGCAAAAAACAAAAATCATTGAATTAGTAGCTGTGCTACTAATAATAGGGGTTCAATAGATAACTTGGAATGAACCTCATGACTTTGTCAGAACTAGGGAGGCTACTGATTGAGAAACCTGCCCACTCCACAGCTCCCTTTTTCAGCTTGTTACCAGGTAACTATTACAAGTCTAAAAAGAGAACCCCATGGAGTGTCTCACTCTTTATAGTTCTTAACTCTTAGTTTCACCTTTGACTATGCTATGCCATAAGATACCAAAGCCTAAAGAAAGCCTAAAGAGATGGCACTTAAAGAAAAACTTTGCCCAAGGGAAACACATCACTCGACATCTCCATCAAGTCAGCAAATTGCCAGGGTCAACACTCCCTGGGCACTTGGAAAATGATCAGGCAATAAGAGGTTAGCTGGCTTCTCTTTTAGAAACTCTAGGTGGAAACTATCACCAGAAATGATACTCACAGAATGTAAACCAAACTAGAGAGATTTTGGAATCCAGATATCCAATATCCAATGAATCATCAAGCTGCAAATTTTAAGTATTGTTCTGAGCAAGTGTAAATCTTACTGGATTTTTTTTTTCATTTCAAAAGTAAAGGCAGTAAAGGAGCTAGTATGATTAGAGTCATAAACAAAAAAATTAAGTTAATCAATCTTTCTGAATCTCAAGTCTATATAATGGAATAATAATAACTCCCTTAAAACCCACCGCCATCTACTGGATTATGACTCATAGAAAATAGAGACCCAATAAATTCCTACGGAAGCAGACTGCCATATCTTTGTTCCCAAGAGCCTCTGGTGTTTTCCAATTGACTCTTAAAAATATTAATGAGGCAATATTTAATATAGTGGAGCCCTGATAGCGCAGTAGTTAGGCACTCAGCTGCTAACCAAACGGTCAGCAGTTTGAATCCACAAGCTGCTCCTTGGAAGCCCTCTGGGGCAGTTGTACTCTGTCCTGTAGGGTCACTATAAATCAGAATCTACTGGACAGCAATGGGTTTGAAATACTTAATGTACTTGGACAAAGTAAAAGTAAGGGTACCTATGGTAATGAAGATGGCTCTGTAAGATGTTCTCTAGTCTTTGCTGTAAGAAACAAAATATACCTGGAATGGTGAATATATCCAAGTCTAAACACCATCTCTAACTGGTATGGCTGCTTGAAATCTCATGTTTACATAGATTTGAAGAATGACTTAGGAAATAAAATCTAGAAATAGTATTATAACCAGAAGAAAAATAAATTCAAGAGGAAGGTGTGGATTACATTTTACTGGAAATTCTTTATGTAACCACAAATTTTAAAATTAACACTTTGAGACTGAGGTTCAATTAATTGCAACATGGCTGAAAGTTTAGATGAAAAGAAAGAAGAAGATAGATGCAGGATACATATAAATCCTCACTCTAGGTATTGAGGAGCCCTGGTGGTGCATGGTTAAAGAGCTCAGCTGCTAAACAAAAGGTCAGCAGCTTGAATCCACCAGCCAGTGCTTGAAGACCCTGCGAGGCAGTTCTACTCCATTTTGTAGGGTCACTATGAGTAGGTATTGAAAATACCATTTTTTTTGCTAGGTATTGAAAATACAAATGTTTATTAAGTTTAGACATTGAAAGGAAAAATATTTAAGTATATATCACACTTACATCTCACTAGAGTATAAAACATATAATATAGAAATCATTAGAGGGGGAGAAAATCATTATTAATACAAAAATACCCCAAATGGGGGTAGGGTTGTATCAAGAGAGCAAGGAAAATGGAAAATAAATATTAAATAGCAGCAATAAATTCACAACCATCAGTAATAAAAAGTAACCGTGGAAGGATTAAATATAAATATAAAAGATTAATACATTTATTCTTCTAAAAATTCGGTCATATGCTTTTAAAAAAAAAAAGCTCACTTAAAACAACAGAGAAGATTAAACAGAATGGACAAAGATAAACACCGTGCAAATTCTAGCAAAGAGAAGACAGCTGTACCAAGAGCAACAGCAAATAAAATATAATTCATTACAGAATGTGTTTTAAGAGACAAAGATGGATATGCCATATTAATAGAACGGGCAATGCACCAAGTTATAAGTATTTATAAATTTTTATCTATTTTGCAACATAGATTCAAAAACACACAGTAGAATTAATAGCATTGTATGTAGAATTTGACAAATTTACACTCATATTGAAACTCTTCACTGTGTTTTGTAAACTGACAGTTTATGGTGGCATTTCACATCAGAGGGGAAAAGTTAGAATTCAAGGATAAAGACACTGGAGCCATCATTATCCTTGCAAATAAAATACATTTGTCCCCTACCCTACTTGGCGGGGGAAAAATCAGATTGATTAAAGAGCTAAATGTAAACAAGAAAATGATAAATAAATTATAAAAAATATCAAAGTAATGACTTTAGATATTAAGAGACTTCTCAACAAGTCACGCAAATTACAGACTATTAAAAATTTAGTAATTTGATGACATCAAAATTAGAAATAAATATACTAAAAAAGATTCCTTGAACTGAACACAGTCAGTGTGGCAACGAGTATACCCACCCAGTGCCGTCGAGTCGATTCCGACTCCTAGCGACCCTATAGGACAGAGTAGAACTGCCCCCAACGAGTATAGTTGTGGATAATAACCAAAATCCATTGCGGTCGAGCTGATTCTGACTCATAGCAACTTTATAGGGAAGAGTAGAACTGCCTCACAGGGTTTCCAAGGAGTGGCTGGCGGATTCGAACTGCAAACCTTTTGGTTAGCAGCTGAGCTTGTAACCACTGCATGACCAGGGCTCCGTTGTAGAAAGTGAAGTTTTAGATTATATTCTTAAATTTTGAGAAAGAAAAAAAAATTCATGAACTATATAGTTAATGAAAATACATTTTTTTAAAGCTTTATAAGACTGTGGATAAATTTATTCATAATTTTAAGGAAGAAAAACATATCTTACAAGGACAGAACACCTAGAAGCCAAGCATTTCTTTAAAAATGTGGTACATTTGATTAACTACCAATTTCAATATTCTAAATTGCAAAAATTATTATTATCAAAACCAAAATGCAAGCAAAAAACTGGGAAAATAATGGCTATCATACGTTAGTTGCAGGCTATGAAGGTTTATATACTGCATAGAAATCAGTTAGAAGAACAATGAAGGGCAATGGTAGGAATGGGCAATTCATGAAAAAAATAAAGAAAGGAATGCAATAAACATGTCAAAAGGTGAACAACTGCATTGATTGTTAACAGAATAAAAATACTAATATAGAAAAAATAGATTTTAAGGATCTGGAATAAAGGCAAATATCTGGGAAAAGTGGAGCGGTGCTAATTAGCAATGTGTTTAAATATTTTAAACCTAAATACCCTGTAATCCAGAATTCTAATTCCAGAAATTAGCATCATTGATATGATCCCAGAAGTTCAAAATAATACAAGCACTGGGGTATTTAGGTAGTATTATTTTAAATAAGAAAGCAGAAAAACAAATACAAAAGAGAAACAATCAGAAAAAGTATAAATGTCCACAAATGTATACTATACAATTAAAAATAAAAACAATGTACAAAAATTATACCATTTCTGTAACAAGAAAAATTCAGTAAATAGACAAAGATATACTTTGTGTATAAAACCAAAAACAAAACCCATTGCTATGGAGTCGATTCCAACTCATAACCACCGTATAGGACAGAGTAGAACTGCCCCACACAGTTTCCAAGGAGCACCTGGTGCATTCGAACTGCTCACCTTTTGGTTAGCAGCTATAGCTCTTAACCACTACACCACCAGGGTTTCCATTTTGTGTGTGTGTGTATATATACATACACTTTTTTTTTATATATGTGTATATATAATTGTTATAACCAAAAGGCCGGCAGTCTGAATCCACCAGCCGCTCTTTGGAAACACTATGGGCAGTTATACTCTGTCCTACAGGGTTGATGTGAGTCGGAATTGACTCAATGGCAATGGGTTTTGTATGTGTTTATGTATACACATACATTTTGTGTGTGTGTATATACACACATACTATATATTATTTACATGTGTACAAAAAAAAAAAAAAACATTGCCATCAAGTCAATTCTGACACATAGCGACCCAATAAGACAGAGTGGAACTGCTTCATAGGATTTCCAAGGAGCGGCTAGTGAATTCAAACTGTCAAAGTTTCAGTTAGCAGCCAAAGTACCTTGAACTTAATGGTACATAACCTTGACATTTTTCTTAGTCCTATACCGTATCCACCAATATCCTGTCTACCAAGATAATCCTGTTGACAGTGCATTCTAGGGTTTTGTTTTGTTTCTTAATCTCCGTTCAGAGTGGCTTCATGGGAAACAAACATCCACACACACGTGTGTATACATACAAAAATATATGTATATGTACCTCATGCATGCTTCTTTATTGATTAATTAAAATTGTTCATCGTGACTCTTCCATGAAAAAAATTAAGTGATGAACACTTTCACTGAAATGGAACCAACATCCTGAATTTCTATCTGACTTCCAGATTCTATAAAATGTATCTTAGGTTTTTTTCACCCTCTTAATATGTTTGGAGGAAACCCCGGTGGCGTAGTGGTTAAGTGCTACGACTACTAAACAAGAGGTCAGCAGTTCAAATCCACCAGGCACTCCTTGGAAACTCTGTGGGGAAGTTCTACTCTGTCCTATAGGGTTGCTATAAGTCAGTAATTGACTTGACAGCAGTGAGTTTGGTTTTTTAATATGTTTAGAAGGCAAACTCAGATGCCTGAAGGGTCTAGCTACAGATCCAAGAGCAATGAGGTGGAGCCACTTGTGGTAAGCTGAAGAAGGAAGGCTTCCGCTCAGCTCCTGCAGGGGGCTGTCAGGGAATGATGCTGGCCAAATGTATGTTGAGTATCCAGGCCTTCTAGAGAAATCACTGAATCTTTAAAAGTCAGCAACCCATCCATCAATCTATTTATTTAAAACAAAGCGTATCAAAAGTGAAACCCAGCTTTTTGGCTACTAGTTCACAACATCTGCAGTGAATGAGGCTTTGGATCCTGGGAGATGGAAGAACTTGTAAAAGTCATGAATAAAAGTCCTGAATATAGAATCAACTCTTACTTCTGCTTCTTCATAGTGTTCACAAATGGACGTTGTGCTCTAAATCTTTTCTTTCAAGTGTTTGCATTATTTTTACATTATACAGTTATATATTTTACAGTTGCTACCTACCAAGTGTACTATTTTGGCCCATTATCACGAATTTCCATTCAAAATTGACCATTTTGGACCATTTTTCTGTCACTGATAACCTTCGTGAAAATCTTTTTTATTTCAGTGACTGTACTTAACCTGAAATTTAAACTTGAATTACTAACATTTTTACTAATGGTGAGTTGAGGCACATGAGAGCACTAACAAACTTAATAATCTGACAGTGCTTTGAACTGACTGAGATTCCATAAATATTCATTCAACATTAATTTAGAGGGAGCTTCTGCTTTTACCTCTGACAAGTGAAGAGCTTACAAGTCTCTTAGAAGGTTAGAAAATAGCTGAACAAACTAAAAATCAATGACTACTCTTGTATTCAAAGACCTGGTGGCATAGTGGTTAACAGCTCAGCTGCTAACCAAAAAGATTGGTGGTTCAAATCCACCAGCTGTTCCTTGGAAACCCTATGGGGCAGTTCTGTTCTGTTTTATAGGGTCACTATGAGTAGGAATCGACTTGACAGCACCTAAGGACAATAACTTCTGTATTCATCAACTATTGAGGGTGCAGTATAAACTACCTCCTTAAAATCTGGAGGTACAGGCAAACACAGAGAATCATAGCTAAGATCAGCTTACCTGCAGTAGAAGCCATAAACTTGTAAGGGTGTGTAAATGGTAATTTTAATAAATTATGGGAGACTGTACATGGACCAGAGTGAGACTCAGAATATTCCGTGGCCGAAATCTTAGGGAGTGGTACCCAGACTTTCTTGGGTTTTACCTCCAGGAAACAGACAAGATTCTCACCATAAAGAGCCAAACAAACAAACAAACGAAAATCTCCTACCTGGCAGGGGAAAAGGAAAAGTAACCAACCACTTTGAAATATGTCCAGAGTATTCTCCACAACAATTGTGTACTGTTCAGTGAAAATGGCTATGCAAGAGCTTTATTTCACTTGGGAGAAGGAAATTTCCCCAACTCCAGTACACTCTACCTTTCCTGTCTTATGTACTAGGGGGTGGAAAGCAAAGAGACACTTGTGAAGGTCATATCCCAGTAATACAGACCCACTAAAAGAATGAAATTCAATCATGAGGTTATAAAATGGTTTCCTTCCCCCACTCCTTAACACTATGTAAACAGGGCTCCAGCATAATAATAGTGGATTACAGCTGAAAGAGTTGTAAGACATAAATTCCATTTAAGAGTTCTTAGGGAAACCTAAAGACAACAGTGGAGAAAACAAAATAAGGATACTAGAGGATTTTAAAGACCCTGGAACCTACAGCAGCAGCAAAAATTAAACAAAGTGAAACTCCTAGCCAAAGTAGCATAAAACATTACAGTAAAGGTTTGTTTATCTCAGTCCCTATTACCCAATGTATTATGTCTACCTTTTTACCAAACAAAACATCAACAACAAAAAAAATCATAAGGCATACTAAAAGTAAAGACTAAAAAGTAAAGTAAAAGTAAAGTCTGAAAAGACTGTAAATATCACAACCAGACTCAAATATAACCGAGGCATTGGAATGATCAGACAGGGAATTTAAAATAAGTATGATAAATAACTAAAGGAAAAAGTAAACAGTATGTTGAAACAGATGACTAGAATAAACAGAGAGCTAGAAAGACTAAGAAGGAATAAGCAAAGGGAAACAACAAAAATAAACAAATGGAAAACAACAACAACAAAAATCCAGAACATTCAACAACCGTGGAACAATTCAAAAAGTGTAGCACAACATAGTTGAAATACTAGAAGAAAGAGACAATGGAGCTGAAGAAGTTTGAAATAATATTGGCTGAGAATTTCTCTAACTTAATAACAGACGTTAAGCCAAAGAAGTAGGAAGCTCATAGAACATCAACTATAATTTAAAAAATCTAATTATAGGCATATCATATTTAAATGGCAGAAAATGAAAACAAGAAGAAAATCCTAAAAAAAGATGGGTGTGGTAACTTGCCTATAGAGGAAAAGATGAAGAATTATAGTGAACTTTTTATCAGAAACCATGCAAACAAGAAGAAAAAGAAGTGAAATAAAATTTTGAGAGAAAAAGCACACCAACCTAAAATTCTATATCCAGCAAAATAAGTGAAGCAAAGGTGAAGGGAAAAGATCCAGTTGCTCAGACAAACAATAACTGAGGAGATTTATTGCCAGCAAACCTGTCCTTCAAGAAGTGTTAGACATTCTCCAGAGAGAAGAAACATCATATGTCAGAAGCTCAGATACACAATAAGAAGGAGAAGTGTTGGAGAAGTAATAAATTAAGGTAAAATTAAGTCTTTTATTTTCCTTATTCTTAACTGATCCAACAGAAAAATATTTACTCAAAGTAATAATAGTAACAATTTACTGCCATATTTATGCTAATAAGTGAAATGACTGACAACAATCTTACAAGGGATGGGAGAGAGGAATTGGGAATAATCTGTTATGAAGTACCTACATTAACCATGAAGTGGTAAAGTGTTTTTGCAAGTGACTTGGATTAGTTGTAAATGTATATTGCAAACTTGTAGGTAACTGTTGAAAAATTATAAAAAGAAGTATAATTGACATGGTAAGAGGAGAGAAAGTGGAATGATGCATAACGATCAATTAAAACCAGAGAACGAAAGAATAGAGGGGAAGAAAACAAAATAAAGAACAAAAGCGAAGAATAGAAAACAGTTACAGATATTGCAGATATCACTTCTACTGTACTGATATACACTTTAAATGGTTTAATACACCAATTAAAAGAGATTTTTAAAGTGCAGGATGGATTATAAATAAACAAACAAATAAATAAAAACAACTATATGCTGTCTAAGGAGCCCTGGTGGTGCAATGGTTAAGTGCCCAGCTGCTAATCAAAAGGTCAGTGGTTCGAATCTGCCCAGTTGCTCCATGGGAGAAAGGGCTCGGCTATCTGGTCCGGTAAAGATTACAGTCCAGGAAAGCTATGGGACAGTTCTGCTTGTCATATAGGGTTGCTATGAGTCAAAATTGACTCAATGGCACACAAAACAACAACAACATAGGTTGTCTACCAAAAAACCAACTTTAAATATAGAGACATAAATAGGTTTAAAGAAAAGGGGTGGATAAAAATATACCATGTTGGAGCGGGGCCAAGATGGCGGACTAGGTGGACGCTACCGCGGATCCCTCTTGCAACAAAGACTCGGAAAAACAAGGGAATCAATCACATACACAACAATCTACGAACTCTGAACAACAAGCACAGACTTAGAGACGGAAAATAAACAAATACGGGCAGACAGCGACCGTTTTCAGAAGCAGGAGCCAGCGTACCAGCCGACTACTTGGAAAATCTAGTTTCCCAGTGATGGCTCGGAGACAGCAGTCCATATCAAACCACATAAAGAAACAGACCATGACAGCTTCTCCAACCCCCCAAACAAAAGAATCAAAATCTTTCCCAAAAGAAGATACAATCCTGGAATTATCAGATATAGAATATAAAAAACTAATTTACAGAATGCTTAAAGATATCACAAATGAAATTAGGATAAATGCAGAAAAAGCCAAGGAACACACTGATAAAACTGTTGAAGAACTCAAAAAGATTATTCAAGAACATAGCGGAAAAATTAACAAGTTGCAAGAATCCATAGAGAGACAGCATGTAGAAATCCAAAAGATTAACAATAAAATTACAGAATTTGACAACGCAATAGAAAGTCAGAGGAGCAGACTCGAGCAATTAGAATGTAGACTGGGACTTCTGGAGGACCAGGGAAACAACACCAACATAGCTGAAAAAAAATCAGATAAAAGAATTAAAAAAAATGAAGAAACCCTAAGAATCATGTGGGACTCTATCAAGAAGGATAACTTGCTAGTGATTAGAGTCCCAGAACAGGGAGGGGGGACAGAAAACACAGAGAAAATAGTTGAAGAACTCCTGACAGAAAACTTCCCTGACATCATGAACGACGAAAGGATATCTATCCAAGATGCTCATCGAACCCCATTTAAGATTGATCCAAAAAGAAAAACACCAAGACGTATTATCATCAAACTTGCCAAAACCACAGACAAACAGAAAATTTTAAAAGCAGCCAGGGAGAAAAGAAAGGTTTGCTTCAAGGGAGAATCAATAAGAATAAGTTCAGACTACTCAGCAGAAAGCATGCAGGCAAGAAGGGAATGGGACGACGTATACAGAGCACTGAACGAGAAAAATTGCCAACCAAGGATCATATATCCAGCAAAACTCTCTCTGAAATATGAAGGAGAAATTAAGATATTTACAGATAAACACAAGTTTAGAGAATTTGCAAAAACTAAACCAAGACTGCAAGAAATGCTAAAGGAGATTGTTTGGCCGGATGACCAATAATATCAGCTACCAGCACAATACAAGGTCACAAAACAGAACGTCCTGATATCAACGCAACTCAAATAGGGAAAGCACAAAAACAAACAAATTAAGACTAATTCTAAAAAATAAATAAATAAACAAAATAATACACACAACAGGAAATCATGGAAATCAATACATAAACGATCACGATAATCAAAAAGAGGGACTAAATATAGGAGGCATTGAACTGCCAGATGGAGAGTGATACAAGGCGATATAGAAGGATACAAGTTAGGTTTTTACTTAGAAAAATAGGGGTAAATAAAAAGGTAACCACAAAAAGGAATATCAATTCCATAACTCAAGAAAAAAGCCAAGAAAAACGTAACGACTCAATAAACACAAAGTTAAACATTATGAAAATGAGGATCCCACAAGCTACTAAGAAAAACGTCTCAGCACAAAAAAGCATGTGGAAAAATGAAATGGCCAACAACACACATGAAAAGGCATCAAAATGACAGCACTAAAAACTTACTTATCTATAATTACGCTGAATGTAAATGGACTAAATGCACCAATAAAGAGACAGAGAGTCACAGACTGGATAAAAAAACACGATCCATCTATATGCTGCCTACAAGAGACACACCTTAGACTTAGAGACACAAACAAACTAAAATTCAAAAGATGGAAAAAATATATCAAGCAAACAATAAGCAAAAAAGAAGAGGAGTAGCAATATTAATTTCTGACAAAATAGACTTTAGACTTAAATCCGCCACAAAGGATAAAGAAGGACACTATATAATGATAAAAGGGACAATTGATCAGGAAGACATAACCATATTAAATATTTACGCACCTAATGACAGGGCTGCAAGATACATAAATCAAATTTTAACAGAATTGAAAAGTGAGATAGACACCTCCACATTTATAGTAGGAGACTTCAACACACCACTTTCGGAGAAGGACAGGACATCCAGTAAGAACCTCAATAGAGACACGGAAGACCTACTTACAACAATCAACCAACTTGACCTCATTGACTTATACAGAACTCTCCACCCAACTGCTGCAAAATATACTTTTGTTTCTAGTGCACATGGAACATTCTCTAGAATAGACCACATATTAGGTCATAAAACAAATCTTTGCAGAATCCAAAACATCGAAATATTACAAAGCATCTTCTCAGACCACAAGGCAATGAAGCTAGAAATCAATAACAGAAAAACTAGGGAAAAGAAATCAAATACTTGGAAAATGAACAATACCCTCCTGAAAAAAGACTGGGTTATAGAAGACATCAAGGAGGGAATAAGGAAATTCTTAGAAAGCAACGAGAATGAAAATACTTCCTATCAAAACCTCTGGGACACAGCAAAAGCAGTGCTCAGAGGCCAATTTATATCGATAAATGCACACATACAAAAAGAAGAAAGAGCCAAAATCAGAGAACTGTCCCTACAACTTGAACAAATAGAAAGTGAGCAACAAAAGAATCCATCAGGCACCAGAAGAAAACAAATAATAAAAATTAGAGCTGAACTAAATGAATTAGAGAACAGAAAAACAATTGAAAGAATTAACAAAGCCAAAAGCTGGTTCTTTGAAAAAATTAACAAAATTGATAAACCACTGGCTAGACTACCTAAAGAAAAACAGGAAAGGAAACAAATAACCCGAATAAGAAACGAGAAGGACCACATCACAACAGAACCAAATGAAATCAAAAGAATCATTTCAGATTACTACATAAAATTGTACTCTAACAAATTTGAAAACCTAGAAGAAATGGATAAATTCTTGGAAAAATACTACCTACCTAAACTAACACATTCAGAAGTAGAACAACTAAATAGACCCATAACAAAAAAAGAGATTGAAACGGTAATCAAAAAACTTCCAACAAAAAAAAGTCCTGGCCCAGATGGCTTCACTGCAGAGTTCTACCAAACCTTCAGAGAAGACTTAACACCATTACTATTGAAGGTATTTCAAAGTATAGAAAAAGACGGAATACTACCCAACTCATTCTATGAAGCTACCATCTCCCTGATACCAAAACCAGGTAAAGACATTACAAAAAAAGAAACTTTTAGACCTATATCCCTCATGAACATAGATGCAAAAATCCTCAACAAAATTCTAGCCAATAGAATCCAACAACACATCAAAAAAATAATACACCCTGATCAAGTGGGATTTATACTAGGTATGCAAGGCTTAATATCAGAAAAACCATTAATCTAATCCATCACATAAATAAAACAAAAGATAAAAACCACATGATCTTATCAATAGATGCAGAAAAGACAAAGTTCAACACCCATTTATGATAAAAACTCTAACCAAAATAGGAATTGAAGGAAAATTCCTCAACATAATAAGGGGCATATATGCAAAGCCAACGGCCAATATCACTCTAAATGGAGAGAACCTGAAAGCATTTCCCTTGAGAACGGGAACCAGACAAGGATGCCCTTTATCACCGCTCTTATTCAACATCGTACTTGAAGTCCTAGCCAGGGCAATTAGGCTAGACAAAGAAATAAAGGGTATCCAGATTGGTAAGGAGGAAGTAAAGCTATCACTATTTGCAGATGACATGATCGTATACATGGAAAACCCTAAGGAATCCTCCAGAAAACTACTAAAACTAATAGAAGAGTTTGGAAGAGTCTCAGGATATAAAATAAACATACAAAAATCACTTGGATTCCTCTACATCAACAAAAAGAACACCGAAGAGGAAATCACCAAATCAATACCATTCACAGTAGCCCCCAAGAAGATAAAATACTTAGGAATAAATCTTACCAAGGATGTAAAAGACCTATACAAAGAAAACTATAAAACTCTGCTACAAGAAATTCAAAAGGACATACTTAAGTGGAAAAACATACCCTGCTCATGGATAGGAAGACTTAACATAGTAAAAATGTCTATTCTACTAAAAGCCATTTATATATATAACGCAATTCCAATCCAAATACCAATGTCATACTTTAAGGGGATAGAGAAATAAATCACTAATTTCATATGGAAAGGAAAGAAGCCCCGGATAAGCAAAACAATACTGAAAAAGAAGAAGAAAGTGGGAGGCCTCACCCTACCTGATTTCGGAACCTATTATATAAAAAAAAAAAAAAAAAAAAAAAAATTTTTTATTTTTTTTTTTTTTTATTTTTTTTTTACAGTAGTCAAAACAGCCTGGTACTGGTACAACAACAGGCACATAGACCAATGGAACAGCATTGAGAATCCAGATATAAATCCATCCATGTATGAGCAGCTGATATTTGACAAAGGACCAGTGTCAGTCAATTGGGGAAATAATAGTCTTTTTAACAAATGGTGCTGGCATACCTGGATATCCATTTGCAAAAGAATGAAACAGGACCCATACCTCACACCATGCACAAAAACTAACTCCAAGTGGATCAAAGACCTAAACATAAAGACTGAAACGATAAAAATCATGGAAGAAAAAATAGGATCTACCCTAGGAGCCCTAATACAGGGCATAAACAGAATACAAAACATTACCAAAAATGATGAAGAGAAACCAGATAACTGGGAGCTCCTAAAAATCAAACACCTATGCTCATCTAAAGACTTCACCAAAAGAGTAAAAAGACCACCTACAGACTGGGAAAGAATATTCAGCTATGACATCTCAGACCAGCGCCTGATCTCTAAAATCTACATGACTCTGTCAAAACTCAACCACAAAAAGACAAACAACCCAATCAAGAAGTGGGCAAAGGATATGAACACACATTTCACTAAGGAAGATAGTCAGGCAGCCAACAGATACATGAGAAAATGCTCTCGATCATTAGCCATTAGAGAAACGCAAATTAAAACTACGATGAGATTCCATCTCACACCAACTAAAAAAAAAAAAACTAGACTGGCATTAATTCAAAAAACACAAAATAATAAATGTTGGAGAGGCTGCGGAGAGATTGGAACTCTCATACACTGCTGGTGGGATTGTAAAATGGTACAACCACTTTGGAAATCTATCTGGCGTTATCTTAAACAGTTAGAAATAGAACTACCATACAACCCAGAAATCCCACTCCTCGGAATATACCCTAAAGATACAAGAGCCTTCACACAAACAGATATATGCACACCCATGTTTATTGCAGCTCTGTTTACAATAGCAAAAAGCTGGAAGCAACCAAGATGTCCATCAACGGACGAATGGGTGAATAAATTGTGGTATATTCACACAATGGAATACTACGCATCGATAAAGAACAGTGACGAATCTCTGAAACATTTCATAACATGGAGGAATCTAGAAGGCATTATGCTGAGCGAAATGAGTCAGTTGCAAAAGGACAAATATTGTATAAGACCACTATTATAAGATCTTGAGAAATAGAAAAAACGGAGAAGAACACATACTTATGTGGTTACAAAGGGGGGAGGGAGGGAGGGTGAGGGCATTTTATTGATCAATCTGTAGATAAGAACTGCTTTAGGTGAAGGGAAAGACAACACTTAAAACAAGGAAGGTCAGCCTAATTGGACTGGATTAAAAGTAAAGAGGTTTCCGGGATAAAATGAAAGCTTCAAAGGTCAGTGAAGCAGGGGCTGGGGTCTGGGGAACTTGGTTTGAGGGGACTTCTAAGTCAATGGGCAAAACAATTCTATTATGAAAACACTCTGCATCCCACTTTGAATTGTGGCGCCTGGGGTCCTAAATGCCAACAAGCTGCCATCTAAAATACATTAATTGGTCTCAACTCACCTGGAGCAAAGGCAAAGGAAGAACACCAAGGTCACGCGACAACTAAGAACGCAAGAGACAGAAAGGGCCACATGAACCAGAGACCTACATTATCCTGAGACCAGAAGAACTAGTTGGTGCCCGGCCACAATCGATGTCTGCCCTGTCAGGGAACACAACAGACAACTCCTGAGGGAGCAGGAGACCAATGGGATGCAGACCCCAAATTCTCATTAAAAGACCACACCTAATGGTATGATTGCGACGAGAGGAATCCCAGAGACAATGCTCCCCAGAACTTCTGATGGCACAGGACAGGAACCATCCCCGAAGACAAATCATCAGGCATGAAAAGGACTGGTCAGTGGGGGGGAGAGAGATGCTGATGAAGAGTGAGCTAATTAAATCAGGTGGACACGGGAGAGTGTGTTGGCAACTCTTGACTGGAGGGGGGATGGGAAGATAGAGAGAGAGGGAAGATGGCAAAATTGGCACGAAACGAGAGACTGTAAGGGCTGACTCAATAGGGGGAGAGCAAGTGGGAGAAGGGAGTAAGATGTATGTAAACCTACATGTGACAGACTGATTGGAATGGTAAATGTTCACTTGAAGCTTAATAAAAAAAAAAAATATATATATATACCATGTTTAGACTAATCAAAAGAAGCCTGAGTTAACTATATTAACTTGAATCAAAAAACACACTTCAGAGGAAGGAAAATTATCATCGTGAAGAGGAACAGTCCATAATGATGAAGAGGCCAATTCTCCAAGACATATTAATCATTAACATTTATGAGGCAAAAACTGACAGAACTACAGTGACAGAGACAAATTCACTGTTATAGCTGGATACTTCAGCACTGCTCTATCAGTAATTAACAGATCCAGCAGGAAAAAAAATTGATAAGGAAACTATTGACTGAACAGCACCATCAAATGATTTGACCTAATTGTCACACCTAGAATATGTCATACAACAACAGCTGAATATGTGTTCATCTCAGGCTTACATAGGACCACACTGTGTCCAAAAAAAAAAAAGAAAAAAAATACACCTCAAGAATTTTTTAAAAAATCAGAATCATACAGAGTATTTTTTAGACCACATTAGAATTAAACTAGAAATCAGTAATGCAGATAGTTGGACATTTCCAAAATATTTGGATGCTATTCAACATACTCCTAAATAAAACATGAGTCAAGAAAAAAGTCTTAAGATAAATTGACATCTATTTTGAACTAACTGAAAATAAAAATACAACTTATCAATATTTGTGGGATACAACAAAAGCAATGTTTAGAGGGGAATTTACAGTACTGAATGCATATATTAGAAAAGATGAAAGATCTAAAATCAATAAGCTTCCACCTAGGATATTAGAAAAGGAGTAGCAAATTAAATTCAAAATAAGCACCATACAAATAACAAAAATTAGAGCAAAAATCAATGAAACAATGAAATTAAAAACACCAAATCAATAGAGAAAACCAATAGAATCCGAAGTTGGCTCTTTGTAATGATCAATAAAATTAATAAATTTCTAGGTAGGCTAAACAAGAAAAAAATAAAGATGACATATCCATTATTAAAAATAAAAGAAAGTCCATCATTACTGATCCTATGGGCATTGAAAGAATAATAAATATTATTACATTACTCTATGCACTCAAATTTAATATCTTTGATAAATGGACCAATTCCTTGAAAGTTACAAATATTCAAAATTCACACAAGGAGAAATATGTGGTAAGAGTTGTCCTACATCCTTAAAAATAATTGAATCAATGATTAATAACCTTCTAAAACAGAAACAGAAAGCGCCAGCCCCAGATGGTTTCCTGATGAATTCTACCTAACATTTATGGAGGGAATGATACTAACTCTGTACATTCTCTTTGAGAAAATAGAAGCAGAGGAAGCATGTCTTAACTCATTCTGGGAGGTCGTCACTATCCTGATACCAAAACCATACAAACACGTTACAAGAAAGGAAAACTCTGACCAGTATCTCTCATAAACACAGGGACAAAAATCCTCAACAAAATATTAGAAATGACATCCGACAATATATAAAAAGTGTTATACACCATGATCAAGTGAAGTTTATTCCAGGTATGCAAAGCTGGTGCAACATTAAAAAACCACATCAACAGGCTAAGGAAGAAAAATTGTATGAACATATCAATTTAGAGCTAGTTGCCATTGAGTCAATTCCAACTCATGGCAGCCCCATATGTGCAGCACAGAATTGCTCCATAGGGTTTTCAAGGCTTTGACCTTACAGAGGCAGATCACCAGGCCTGTCTTCTAAGGAGCCTCCTGGTGGGTTCCACCTGTCAATCTTTCAGCTAATAGTCAAGTGCTTAACGCTTTGCTTCATCCAGGCACTCAGAACATATCAATAGCATAGAAAGCATTTGACAAAACCCAACATGCATTCATGATAAGAAACATACCTACTAAAAACAAGGCCAACCTCTTCAACTTGATAAAGAATATGTACAAAAAAATCCTACAGCTAACATCATTCCTAATGATGACAAACTAGATATTTTCTGTCTAGTATAGGGTAAAAGACAAGGACGCCCCCTCTCACCACGACTGTTCAACATCGTGCTAGAGTTGTAGCAAATTCATCAAGAAAAGAAAATGCAAGATATACAAATGGGAAACAGAAATTCAAAACTGTCTTTTTTCTGATGACATGATTGTCTAAATTGACAAATTGCCTCAGGTGAGATGATGCAGGAAATTAAAAAAAAAAAAATCAAAAACTCCTATAACTGATAAGTGATTATTGCAAAATTGCAGTATACAAGGGTCACATACAAAAGTCAATTGCTTTTCTGCATACCAAAGAGAAAAAAAAAATTGCTCTCAAGGTGATTCCGATTCTCAGCTACCCTATAGTTCAGAGTGGAACTGGCCCAGAGGGTTTCCAAGGAGTGCCTGGTAGATTCGAACTGCTGACCTTTTGGTTAGCAGCCAAATGCTTAACCACTGAGCCACCAGAGTCCATCCTATAAACCAGCAATAAATAATTAGAATTTGAAATTAAATATTCAACACCATTTATATTAGTACGAAAAAATTAAATGTTTAGGTATTAATCTAACAAAAAATATGTATAAGATCCACATGAGGAAAACTTCAAAATTCTGATGAAAGAAATCAGCAAAGATATAAACAAATGGAGAGATAGTCCATGTTCATGGTTAAAAAAACACTCTATTATTAAGATGCCACTTCTTTCCACCACGATTCGTAGATTGAACACAATCCCAATAAAAGATGCAGCAAGTTATTTTATGGATGTTGACAAACTGATTCTAAAGTTTATATGGAAAGGCAAAAGACCCAGAATAGACAGACAATACATTACTGAAGAACAGAGACAGAGGACAGACACTACCAGACTTCAAGATTTAGTAAAAAGCTGTATCGATCAAGGTAGTATGGTATAAACCAAAAAAAACCCATTGCCTTAGACTCAATTCTGACTCATAGAGACACTATAGGGACAGAGTAGAATTTCCCCACAGGGTTTCCAAGAAGTGTCTGGGGGATCCCAGGAAGGAATGTGGACTGTGACAAGGGAATTGAGCTGTATGACATATGTATGACCCCACAGCAGTGGAGATAGCAGGGGAATGCTGTCCTAAGTAACTCTGGATATGAGTGGAGTCTAAGACTGAAGTCAAAACGAACAGCTCATAAACACTATCCAGTTGATAAAGTTGTATTTCACGGGACTATGGTTTAACAATTCTAATACCGCCATATATGTATATTGGAATTCAGAAATCAATTACATGGGTGATGTATAGTGGTAGCTAGGTTTTTCACTATCGGAGTGGAAATTTACAAATAAATAAGAGGTGAAGGCTACAATGATCCAGGTGGTAATGGATTAGAGTTGGAGACATCAGTGTGAACTCATGTTTAGCTTAATATAGATATGGATATAGATCCATACGGTGACATATAGAAATATTTATAGAAATGAATATGTACACATATATTTCTTAGCTCTGTTAGTCAAGAGGACCTAGAAGTATCAATATTGGCTTAATTATGGCAAATATATCATACTAATGTAAGATGCTAATAAGAGGGGAAACTAGGTGCAGTGTATATGGAAACTTTCTTAGTGTCATCTCAGTTTTCCTGTAAATCTAACACTTTCCTAAAAAATGTTGTTGGTTCCCTTTGAGTCGATTTTGACTCATGGTGACCTCATGGAGTTCTAAAAATAAGCCTATTAATTTTTTTTTTTAAGAATGATTTAAAAAGAACAAAAGACACACTGAAAAAAAAAAAATAGAGAGACTAAAAAGGAAGAATTCAGTCTCTCTTCAGTAGTTCAGTCTCTCTTCAGGTAGTTCAGCTATAGCCCTCCATCCTTGTAACCACTCAGCAAAGCAGTCAATCAACACCAATCCTCCTTAACAGTTAGCTCAATGGATCAGGATCATACCCCTTGGGCATTTCATGCCCTACACTGAGAACATTTATTACAGTTCCTTCCAAAATCTACACAGTTCCTTCCCTGGGAGAAGTCAGGTCTGCACAGATGTACCCACCAGCACATGCCCCCATGAAGTTTAAGTGCTAAAGACCTCCCATCAGAGCCCTTCTGGAGTCAATAACTCCTGAGAGTTGGGTCCATGTTTTATCCTCGCATGCACACAGGCGGTGAACTTTTCATGCACATATTTTGTTATGATGTACAAAAATGTACTTGAGCAGTGAATAAGGAGATGTCACAGCCCATTCACTAGCAAGCACGGCAAATTGATTTCTTTTCACACCTATGATAGGCCTGGCCAACAATGTTCACGGAGGAGACACGCATCCCCATGGGGCTTCCTGCACCCCCTTCTAGGAACGCTTCTGTCCTGAGGGTGTCATCTGTTGCCTTGCTCCTAACACATTGTTGATCATGAAAAAAACCAAACCCGTTGCTGTCGAGTTGACTCCTACCCAGAAATCAACAGAGCAGCCAAGTGAAAGGCATATGTTGGCAGTGGAGCAGCTACACTGTGGTTTTCAGGCACGTCACACACGGGCAGCTAGAGTTGGAGCTGGAGAGTGATGTTGACAGAGCTGTTAAAGGTCTTCTCTGAAACCCAATTCAGTAAAGACGGGGGGAGGGTGTTTTATACGGTTTTAAGTATCTTGTTTTTTCTGAGTTGCTCCCAGTTAACCCATGTCTGTGTAAAAAAGTTCTTTATTGCAGGTTAGAATTATGAGCCCAGAAGGTGGTAAAATTGGGTGATTATGACATACTCTAAAGAGTGATTTCATCTGGATCTTGAATGAATGTAATTAAAAGACCTTGACCATTATTAATATCTTGATAAATTTTTGCACCCTGCAACATAGCAGGAAGAACTGTAGTAACATTTGCTGTCAAGTTTTAGCACATTTCTACTAAACAAAATAATGTAGTTGGAGACTGTTCAGACAGTAGGCACAGCAACTAGGTGCCCCCTTCCCAGAGAGGAACTGAGAGCCCAGTGTTCCCGCTTGTTGGGAGAGCTCTTTGTTACTCCTGCTGTCAGGTGAGCTCCTTGACCAGCCCTTCATCAGCCCTGACAGTACTGTTTGCTATGGGTGGTAGGCCCTACCACAGATTCCATGCTTCTTGAGGGATTGATTGATATCTTTTACCTACAGTGATCAGTATAAGCTCCTGGAAAGCAAGGACGTTGTCATTTTTTGGTCATCATTATATTGCTAGTCTTTAATAAAGTTCCTGGAATTTACCAGATATTTAATATATATTCGAATACATAGGTAAATGTATGAATCTATATTGAATTAGTAAGTTAGAACTTGATATTTAAATTTAAAAAATGAGGTTTTAGAATAAAACTATTAAAATTAACTTTTGATTAATGTTACAATGAAGTAATTTCTGTGTTGCCTTCGGCAAACTCTTTGGGAACTTAAACTCACTCTCAAGACACAGTTAAAATGTCACCTACTTTGGTAGCCTTCACAGATCCCCATCAGCTTTAGTTGTCCCTTTTCCATTTTCTGATAGCATTTTGGCATAACATGTATATGTTATGGGCCCCTAGGACCCACCCACCAGTACTGCAGAAGGAAGGCCTGGCAATCTGCTTCTTAAGGTTACAGCCAAGAAAACCCTATGGAGCAATTCTACTCTGTCACTGATGGAGATGTCATGAGTTGAAATTGACTCAATGGCGACAGGTTTGTGTTTTGGTATCTAGGCTACACGAAAGTACAGGCATACACCCCTCCTCCTCCCACTACCTTGTGAGCACCCTGAGGCCCAAAATCATCTCTTCTGTTTGTATTTTAAGCTCCCTAGTTTTACAAGCGTTCGGTCAGCACTATTGCATAAAGAATGCCTCACTACCAATTAAGGCTCTGTTAGGCCTTGAATTCTTACTATTGCGGAGATTTTTTAAAATTAAAAATAGATATTTTATTTTTACTTCAATAAGGTTTTCTTATCCACAGGCCTAAAAAATTCTTGACTCAAAATTAATTCTGCCTGCCGCTTTGCTGGCCTGTCTTTTTCACCCAAAATTGCTAATCGACTTTTCTTTCTTGTTTGAAGAGGAGTCAATAGCAAAACCATTACCCTGTGATTTAATGAAAAGAGACTCTACACTTACTTAATCTAAATTTCAAAAAGGCCATGGCTGCAGATGGATGGTGAAGGGCTGAAGCCTTAGCTGACGCCGGGTTATGAGGGCAGATTTCGATCAATCATGTTAAAATCAGCCAGTGGCTGATCCATTCTTCTCCCTCTTTTCTCTTTGTAAACCTCATTGTAACTAGTCTACTTCAAGCTGTTGCTTTTTTCTTTTTTTGAATCAGAATGGCCTCTCTATATGCCTCTAGGATAGCTGCTCGGAATAAATTTTATGTCAATTTTTTTGAGTTTTGAACATTTTAAACCATGTTTTCCTTTAGCATGCAAGTATTGTTTTCCAACTCCCTTTTATTAGGCACTATCCTCCCTTTTCTAAGATGTTTATTGAAAATAAAAAAGGTGGGAAGGAGTAGGTAGATTTTGTCCTTTACTTTTCAATTACGTATACTTTCTCCTGATTTTGAGAGAGAAGAAAGGGTCACTGCTCTGTTGGTGGCTTTGCTTTTTGTCCCCTGACCCAGTGACACTCCCTTGATAAATCACTGGAGAAGGAGCCTGGACTGGAAGTGAGGATTCTAGCCTCAACTCTTCCTCACTCAGGGCACGCTGAGTGTACCTCTAAGCCACTCTCATTCTGCAGCCTCTGAGTCAAGTGCTTCCAGAACATTGTGTTGCTTCACTGTTTCACATTTTGTTAAATGACTGTGAAGTGAAACCCTTGTCATGAATATTTAATGAGTTTAAGGGAATGATAAAAAAGATAGACACAGCCAATTCATTTGTTAAACACTGCAATTTGCAAAGAATGTCAAGTAGTTAGCCTAGGCTTCCAGATAAAAAAAGGGCAAATTTGCCTGAGATTGTAAAAAAAAAAAAAAAGATTGTAAGCAGGTAGGAAACGTCCCTCTAAAGGATTGTAGTGTACCCAGATGAAGTCACCCTACCAAACCAAAAAACTAAACCCACTGGTCTCCAGTTGATTCTGACTCATAGAGACCCTATAGGTCAGAGTAGAACTGCCCCACAGGGTTTACAAGGAGCAGCTGGTGGATTTGAACTGCCAAACTTTATGATTAACAGACAAACTCTTAACCAAAAGGCCACCAGGACTCAACCTACAGGTCACACAAATAAGTGGCTTCACTGGGAAGGATGCTAATGAAACAACTATGCTGGGCATCTGTGTAACTTGAGCTTGGACTCTGAATGTCCTCAGCACTCTTGACACTTTGAGACAGGTAATTCTTTGCTATGTGGGATGTTAGCAGCATTCCTGGCCTGTTTTCACTAGATCCCTGTAGAACTTCTCCACCAAATTATGACAACCAAAGTACCCCCAAATCCATGTCAAATGTCTGTGGGAGGCAAAATTGTCCGCTATGGATATGTGTCTGCATCTCAGTGACTCCCTAGGTGTGTGATGAAGGTAACTTTCGCAAATTCAAAGCCTCATTTCCTTCTTCTGTGCATTGCGGGTGTGAATTAAGTAGTTGTTATTTGGCCTAAATGAGACAATGAAGTCACATCATTTCGCATGCCCAGTCATATTATTTGCTATTACTATTATCATTATTTCATTTATAATCTTTGTTATTATTATCGACATTGGCATTTCCTCATAACTCTTGCTAGGAGAAAAATATGTGGGCCTATGAAGGAAAAATACGTAGGCCTATGAAAGGAGCCCTGATGGTGCAGTGGTTAAGAGCTACGGCTGCTAGCCAAAAGGTTGGCAGTTCAAATTCACCAGTTGCTCTTTGGAGACCCTATGGGACAGTTCTACAGTGTCCTATAAAGTCACTACGAGTTGGAATAGACTCCACGGCAATGTTTCTTTTTTTTTTTTTTTTAATGCAGGAAAAAGGTTTTCCCAAATTTTCTTCAATGCATTTGCAGTTTAATGTGTTCCAGAAATTCTTAACCACAATATCTGATTGTTGTTTTCCCTAAGCCTACCTATGCTACCTTGCCTACGACTTCATATGTTCTTGAAATTTTCAGGTTCTTTTAAACGAATTATCAATATCTCTTCTCCACCACTATTTTCTCCTAAAACATGTGGCATGGAAAATTGCAGTCAAATGGCTATTCTGGTCTTAAAATGAAATCATCAGCAAACAGTATCAGTATGTAATTCATGAAAGAGGAATTCTGGCTAGAATATGTGGGCAGACACTAAGCTACGTTAGCAAATAAATAAATGCAAAAAAAAACAAAAACAAAAAACCACCATTTGCCCCTATTAAATTATCAAAAGAAATGTTCATAAAAACATAAAACCTTAGAGACCTACATTACCTTTTAGCAATGAAATTGATCTATAGATACCTTTGGGAAACCAACTCACCCAAGAGAGTGCGTTCATCCCATTCTGGTCCTGTCAAAGGGACCTGGCCAGGCCATCCCTTGGGCCCACACTGGCAATGTGTAAAGAACTATGGCTAGTATGTCCATGCCTCTCTGATGCACCTTGCTCTCCTTTGCCTGGGTCCTTAAATGCCTTCTTCTTGTATCTGTTCTCCACCCGGACTCCTGATTTCTGCTTGGCCTCTTAAGCTGATAATCTGTAGGACTGTGCTATCCCAGCTAACCACAACACATCTCAAAGACAAGGTGTCCCATATATGCTCTCCTCATTCAAAAATGGGAAGAATTAAAACAAGTAAACAAACAAACAAAAGCCCTCAATCCCCACATCCTATCGTGAGGCCTTTGAGGGATGACCCATTTGAGCGTTACACGTGCTGCCCCTTGCCAACATACACAATGCTGGGTAGGGGTCAGGCCGAGAGGAGGGAAGAGGGAGAGAAAAAGGAAAGAAAACCATATGTACCCAAGGTCTTTGAAGTGTTTGAACCCTCAGAGCTAGTAATTTCTTTCTCATAATTCCAGTCTTAGCATTTGCAATCAAAGCTGGGGAGGTGAAAAGCTTAACTTAGCATTGTTTATAATAGAAAATAGGAAAGAGCCCTAATGTCTACAGGGGCGGGGGGCGGGAGGATGAGTACATAGAGGTGTTGCGCCCTTGTTGATTGTTACGCAGTTATTACAGATGGCTGAATGGAGATCATAAATCAGACAGAAAATGCTACTGATCACAGATAAAAAATTAGGATACAAAACTGTCTATGTGCTCTGCCTGCAACCCTGTAAAATATGTAAGCATCAGTTGCTAAGGAATTAAAGCCCGAGATCACTGCGGCTGTTCTAGGCTGGTTTAGGGATTATACTCATTAGAAGTCATTATCAAAAGCTTTCTGTTTCTGAAAAGAACAATTCCTGCATGTTGCCATGAATAAAAGTATAACAAAACTTTGCTGAGAAGTGATTCTGATTTATGAATTCAGCAGTAAACCATCTAAGTACATCTGCTATGCATAGTATAATGGCAATTTTTTTGGGTAATGATTTCTTAGAATCACAAATGATGTATAAATTCCCATTGATTTAAGCATTTGGAGGGGCTTGAATGTGTCCTGAGTGATTGCCTATTCTACTCAAATACTGGGTTTGTACAAGGCCTTTGTTCCTTCCTTTTGTGCCTCGGGTTCTGGAAGTGCAATCTCATGTGACAGCATGGAATTGCTACCCAAGAGGAATAATTCAGCATGTATTAAACAGTATTATCTTGTCTTTAATTTAGTGTTTTCCCATATAGCTCAGAAATGATTAAAACTACTTTGTAGAGAATGTAGGAATGAGACACTGCATAAAACTTCAAGTTCTGATGTACCTTTTGTTGTAGTTGTTAGCTGCTGCCAAGCCAGGCCCCGGCTCAGGGTGACCCCATGCAAGCTAGAACAAAACACTGCCCCGTCCTGAGCTATCCCCATGACAGGCTGTGGATCAGACTATTGTGATCCACAGTGTTTTCATTGGTTGATTTTCAGATCACCAGGCTTTTCTTCCTAGGCCATCTTAGTCTGGAAGCTCGGCTGAAACCTGCATGGTAACAGCACACAAGCCTCCAGGGACAGATGGGTGGACATTGTGTATGAGGCCCACTGGCCAGGAATTGAACTCGGGTCTCCCACATGGAAGCTGAGGATTTTACCACCTTACCACCAGTGCCACCAATATACCTTTAAGGAAATTCGGTAGTATGGGGCCTGGGACCCTCTCTCTCCTCTTGGGCTTCTCTCACACCTGTTTCTTGGAGTTGCCTTCTCAGGGTCCCCTGGCTCTATTCCTTCTGTTTGTCCTAGTCTCTTGCTTTCAGCGCTTTGACTCTCTGATGAGCCTTTCTTATCCTTCAAACCCCATTTGAGTAGTTCCAGGTCTGCCCTGCCCCCACCTCCCCCAGCTGGTCTCCCCTTCTCCAGCCTCTGCTGCCAAGTCAGCCACCTCTGCCCACATACTTCTTCTGGGTATAATGTTTGCATTTATTGTTGCACTATTAATCCCTGTGGGCAGTGTCTCCCTGGGGCCTGGCGTAGTTTCTGGCTCATAAGAAGGATTTGGTTAGTGTTCACTTAACAAACAACAGAAGCTTCTATTGCTATAAAAAAAAAAAAAAAATTTTTTAAATTAATTTATATTACAAATAGTAATTGAGAACTGAGATTTAACTTTTCTCTCTCCCGTCTAAACACATGCACACACGCACACACACATCTAAAAAATACTGATAAAAATATGGACAAGTTTGAGTGCAGACCCCATCGCCCTGGACCTGGAACATTCAGGTCGGCTGTGGGAGGGGGCTTCTAGGCACGTGACTTACGTTTTGCAGCTGGACATGGCTCTTCGCCAAGGTCTCTGACTTTGCCATTGTGCCGGACACTTTGAGACTGTAGTTTTTGCCATTTTGTGTCTCTTTCAGCTGCTCTTGGATTTGTTTAGTTTGTTTCCTGTAGGATTAAATATATAAATGTATAAATATCTATGTAAATTTATCTGTATTCATCTTTTTCAAGGATCATTCATACTCAAAGCTCATATTTGACCTCTGCTAAAGCTCAAGAAACTCAGCTAGCAAGGAGAGCCTTTCACTCACTTTCATCCCAACCAGAAAATGTTTTAATTTAGAGAGAACCTGATGTTACCCATTACCATCCAGGGATTCACATTCAATGGGGTGTTCCAAAGGCATAACGTGCTGTCCTGGTCCCTATGGAGATACAGGAGGTCACTAAGTGCTAACGTGCATAGGACTGGAAGCACTGTGGAGAAGTGACTACTGGAAGAGTCTGAAGCCTGTGCCTGTGGCCACATATAACATATTTGCAAAGTTACGTTTACATTTGCTCCAATATATATAGGTTAATTGCATGGCTTGCATATACACTATGATATGTTCCCACAGTTTCTGGTTGGGAAGCCTGAGGGCTGCTCTTGGCTTTTGGGCTTCAGGTAAAGTGTCCCTGCATGTCCACTGGAACTGACTGCTGTTTGGGTCATTCAGTGACTATCCCAGAAGGATGAAGCAACCTACTGCCAGGCTGACCGTTTTCTCCCAGGCTTCACACCACTTATCTATCAGCAGAAGACTACACATAAAAATCGTCAGAAACTTTGCATAATCATCCCCTCTGAACAAGTGTCTCCCACCAAGGTCTCTCTCAAGAACAGAGCCATTAGTGGAGGATGTGTGCCAAGTCTCAGAAAAGCTGCTTACCCTGAGGTTCTCCAGGCAAGCAGCATGGGCTACCTACAAAGCATGGCTCTGAAACCAGAGAGACTGGGGTTTGAATCCCATCTGTGTCCCCAACAGTTAGTGATTTCCTAAATGTCTCTGAACCTCAGTTTCCTCATCTGTACAACGGAGCTGGTGAGAGCTACAGCCGATGGATACTGTGTCCACTAAAGTGTTATCCCCCTCCCTCTCTCAGCATGTAGTGTGCTTGACTATGTAGGAAGCCGCTGCAGAGAATTAGAACATTGGCCCAGGATAAACCGAAAGGTCCTGTGAGTCACGTCTCTCACAATGAACTACTAGTAGTTGCTGCAGGAGGCTCTGAGCATCATTAAAGAGTATCATTAGCCCTTTTGAATTTACAACACCGGTGTTATGTAGCTCTGTTTGTTTAAATATTTCGTTTATCTTTTCAATGATTTGGGAGACTTTGATCTTCAGAATTCTTAGTAGGTTTAATACAGTTGTAATAACTTATCTACTTCCTAACAGTTGATCAGTAGCCTATTGTTTAAAATAAATCTATCATGTCAGCATTTTAGGGAGTACATTACAGTCACAGAATCTTATCGTGGATTCATTCATAAAGCAAAGGGAAGATCAGGAGATTCCCGCTGAGCTGAGTAAAAATCACCACACACCACTAAAAGGCTGCTTGGCACAGAGTAAGAACTCACTCTTTTTTTAAGAATTAAAGTAGTAGGAATATTAATCATCTTCTCAGTAATTTCATAATTTAGTGTCTGGAAAATAAAAATTTCTAAAGAAATTTCTCCTAAAAATATTGACTGCATTTTGTAAACCCCTTTTGGCTTCCTTTCCTTTCTCACTCATGTCCTGACTCACTGACATTCCAGGGTAAGTGGTTTTTCCTTTGTGAGCCTGCCCCCTTCTCTCTGCTACCACTTCTCCACCACACATACACACACAACTCCTTCCCCTGGCAAACTGGATGAGAGAGGATAAGCAGCCTCTGATCTGTTAGTTCTCTTGCAAGAGGAATTTCTCTGGGAGGACCCGTGCGTGCATTGCACACTGGGACCCTACTGGACCAACCAGGTCAGTGATAAGCCAGTACAATTTATTGAGGTTTAGTTTCTCTGGCCCAATAAATAAGAAAGAAATGAGATGGAAGTTGTGGGATACCAGGCATCACAAGCTGGTTGGTGGACATTATTTGTGGTGCTGCATGTTGGGTCCCTGGGGGAGCAGATCCTGGGATAGAGATTAGCAAACATATGGATTCTTTGGGAGTGATGAGAAGAACATTTTTCCCACTGTTGTATCCTTCAGAGTTGTTGAGAGATTCAATGAACTCAGAAATTCCTCTAAATTCAAGAAGTTGCTTCCTTCACTTCAGACTTATCATTTACTCGCTTTCAAACTTCCGTCAGCTTAACACTTTGCTAAAATATTCATTCTGGGGAGGTCATGCAATGTGAAAGATGACAAGAAAATGGAGAAAGGACCTGAGTGATGATGGGAAGTAGAATATAAATGACCAAGACAATGTGGGCGTTTGGGTAGGTTCTAACTATTTTGGAGCAAAAAATTACACACCCCAGTACGCAGGATGAGGTTCAAGTGAATTTATTTGGGTACCAAAGGTAGAGAGGCCCCAGGATCCTGGAAGAATTGAGGCTTCCAAGCCGATGCAAATAAATAAATAATAAATAAATATACACATATAAACATAGTATATTATGTGTGAAAGTAGGAGGAGGTAGAGACGGAATCTGCCTATTTTGTTATCCCCAAGGTTTTGGAAGGGGAACAGAAAACCCAGGAATCAGTAAAAGGAAACTATGCTGGGGTGTTACAAAATCTGTTTTCAGCAATATGGAGCTGCTTGGTATGGGGTGTGGCATTCTTCCCAGAAAGAGAAAAACAAAGGAAGGTTATGTCTAGAAACTATACTAGCAGAAGGTACCACACTAAAGATCTCTGGTGAGAAGTATGACTCCAGTTGAAATGAGGTTTCAATTTTATTAGTTTTTAATTTACTTATGTATTTGTTTTTATTTCCCGTGTCCCAGGTTCCCTGGCAGAAAGATAGTGAGTGACATTGGGGTTAGTGTTGGCCCATTGGCCCAGACATCCGGTGATGATCTGGTGTTTAACATCCAACACCTCACAGAGCACTGGGGGAGACGGTCACCTCAGAGTCCACTTTCTGCCCTAAGAAGTGAGAGACTGGCTGCTTCCAAGACTTCATCTTCCGGGTATCCAACACTTCTCCATTCCTGTGACTACCACAATCAGGATAGCGTTTACAAAACGAAAACAACTATAAATTACACTCTGAAAATAAGTGATTAACTACTTCTTCATAGTAATTTACTTCTTGTAAAATATACTTCTTTCTCGTACACAGCACTCGCAAGAAAACCCTCCAAATGCCCTGCTGGGCGCGATTATTCCTCTGATGTGCAGTGTATTGCGCAACTTTGCAGATAACCCAGCCTCCAAGTCCCCGTGTGGAAACTCATGGGTGTTAATAAGACTTCATTGAGTATTTACTCTTGAAACATTATGCTGTGTGCTTTACAGTATTACCCCATTAAATCTTTAAAAAAACACTCAAAGTAGATACTATTTTGGCCATATTTTACCAAAAGGAAACGGAGGTCAAAAGACATGCCGTAACTTTCCTAACAAAGCACAGCAACCAAGTGGTAGATTGGAGACTAGAATCCAAGCATGGCAAAGCCATGTAAAATCTCGGCCGCTATGCTCTATGGCCTCCCTAGAGAAGGGGGGCCATTGTGGACTGCACCAGAGCGTGACATCCCCGACTTCCAGTAAGCAGTGTCACCACCTAGTGGGAGGACTATGTAAGGCAACATGGTATAGTCAAGAGAGTGGGATTGAAACTGGAACTGCAGAGATTCAAAAACGCCTTCTGCAATGTCCTACTGTGTGATTGTGACAAACTAATATCTAAAAAAAACCCTCCAATGACATCTGAAAAATCCAATAAGAATGCACAGTTTCAACAGTTGTGAGGATCGTGAGCTAATGCAGGAGGATCCCAATGCCCCTGGCGAAGAGTAAGTGCTCAACAATTACTAGGTACAACTGTTGCAGCCAGGAGGAACCTAATGATTAAATCAATCAATCAAAGAAATAGAACTAAATACGATATCCTGGTATGAGACCCTGGAACAGAAAAAGGATACTAGGTAAAAAAATAATGAAACGAAGACAATCTGAATAAAGTGTGACCTTTAATTAGTAATACTGTATCAGCACTGCTCCATTATTTGTGACAAATGTAGCATACTACTGTAAGATGTTAGCAATATGGGAAACTGGGTGTGGGATATATGGGAATTCTGTGCTATTTTTTCAATAATTCTGTAAACCTAAAACTAGCCTAAAATATTTTATTAAAACTTTTTTTATTTATCCTGTATTCATGCCCACATTTCCATTATTTTTAAATTTATAATTGCTGTTCTCTTGAAAGAGCAGCATGCATAGCCTGCAGACATGTATCATACACTGTGTCTAGACACTGATCTATTTTTGGAAGAGCAAATTAGTAGAAAAATATAGGCCCAATGAACAGTCATTGCACTTTGGCTTGGATTTAAGCCAAGCTGTAGGACCAACATCTATGCCAATATTAAACCAATGGGCTTAACATTTTCATCTGCATTTCTTCTTATAAGTGCAGGTTATGCCATTTCTATAGATAAAATACCTCAATTAAAATTTGTTTGGAAAAAATATATATACATATATATGCATAAGTATTCCCTTTATTAGTCAAAAGTAAGCACCTGTATCTGGTTTCTTCTCAAGGGAAATATAGGCATATTAGAGATGCGCATACAAATTGGTGAGCCTAGGTAGATATTTTAGATATTTCGCTAAAACCTTTATGGGAACAGTATGAAACATGTGAGCTTTTTTTCTTATGTATTTCTTTGTTTTTCCTCAGGAAATACAGATACTAGTCGGCAATTTTAAGTTTACAGCAATAACCAAACCCCTCTGTTCAGAAGACTTACATCCTCAGTGCCAGGCAGACGCTGAAATTTTATTGTAGGCAGGTAAGCAAAGGTTGGGTAAAAAGAACATAGAGTGATCACGATCAGAGAGGAATGATTACTATGCACATCAGAGATTAAACCACACACACACACACACACACAGACATTCACATGCATACACACACTCACCACAGTCTACAAATGGTTCTAAGTCATTTGCGATATTTCATGGGTCCATTTGCACCAGATCTCTCTGCTTGGAGCAGACTCTGACTACTTAGAGAAAGACAAAGTTCTTCCTCTGAGAAGTAACCTTTTAACACTTGAGGAGAAGGGTCTTACTTGCTTTTGAAGTAGAATGCTGCACAGAACATGCCCACGATGACAATTCCAAAGATGATACATGAGATTGACAGCACCTGCCTTTGATATACTTCTTCACTCTCTGTGAATATGAAAAACAAGATTAGAATGGATGTTAGGGCAGAGCAGAGACCATCCCTATTCTTATACTTCTGAGATGATAGGAGCCTCTTCAAGTCAGGTTTTTTTTTTTTTTTTTGTCACTGTTACAAATAGGAAAAATAAAAGAAAGTTATTAAGATTCATTCTCTTTATAAAAGTCTATAGGATAACAATATTATTCTTTGAATCTGCATGGCTAAACCAGAACTATACACAGCTATGACAGTTATGAATATTATTAGAATACATCCTATGAATTCAGAACATGCTGGAAAACATACATTTTCAAATTTTGGTAAACCAAAAAATAAACCCATTGCTGATGAGTCAATTCTGACTAATAGCAATCCTATAGGACAGAGTAGAACTGCCCCATAGGGTTTCCAAGGAGAAGTTGGTAGATTCAAACTGTTGACCTTTTGGTTAGCAACTGAGCTCTTAACCACCATACCACCAAGGATCCTGAAATTGTGGTTGTTGTTGTTGTTAGGTGCTGTTGAGTCGGTTCCGACTCACAGTGACCCTATGCACAACAGAACGAAACACTACCCGTTCCTGCGCCATCCTTACAATCGTTGCTATGCTTGAGCTCATGGTTGCAGCCACTGTGTCAATCCACCTCGTTGAGGGTCTTCCTCTTTTCTGCTCACCCTGTACTCTGCCAAGCATGATGTCCTTCTCCAGGGACTGATCCCTCCTGACAACATGTCCAAAGTATGTAAGACGCAGTCTCGTCACCCTTGTCTCTAAGAAGCATTCTGGCCGCACTTCTTCCAAGACAGATTTGTTCGTTCTTTTGTCAGTCCGTGGTATATTCAATATTCTTCGCCAACACCACAATTCAAAGGCGTCAACTCTCCTTCAGCTTTCCTTATTCATTGTCCAGCTTTCACATGCATATGATGTGATTGAAAATACCATGGCTTGGGTCAGGCACACCTTAGTCTTCAGGGTGATATCTTTGTTCTTCAACACTTTGAAGAGGTCCTTTGCAGCAGATTTGTCCAATGCAATGTGTTTTTTGATTTCTTGACTGCTGCTTCCATGGCTGTTGATTGTGGATCCAAGGAAAATGAAATCCTTGACAACTTCAATCTTTTCTCCGTTTATCATGATGTTGCTCATTGGTCCAGTTGTGAAGATTTTTGTTTTCTTTATGTTGAGGTGTAATCCATACTGAAGGCTGTGGTCTTTGATCTTCATTAGTAAGTGCTTCAGGTCCTTTTTGCTTTCAGCAAGCAAGGTTGTGTCATCTGCATAACGCAGGTTGTTAATGAGTCTTCCTCCAATCCTGATGCCCCGTTCTTCTTCATATAGTCCAGCTTCTCGTATTATTTGCTCAGTACACAGATTAAATAGAAGATTTTTATCAGCTGCTGCAGTCTGAAATTGATAGAACATGCAATCAAGATGCATTGAAAATTATTGGTGATTGGAATGCGAAAGTTGGAAATAAAGAAGGATCAGTAGTTGGAAAAATACGGTCTTGGTGATAGAAACAATGCTGGAGATCGAGTGATAGAATTTTGCAAGACCAATGACTTCTTCCTTGCAAATACCTTCTTTCACCAACATAAACGGTGACTGTACACATGGACCTCGCCAGATGGAACACACAGAAATCAAATTGACTACATCTGTGGAAAGAAACGATGGAAAAGCTCAATATCATCAGTCAGAACAAGGCCAGGGGTCAACTGTGGAACGGACCATCAATTTCTCATATGCAAGTTCAAGCTGAAACTGAAGAAAATCAGAGCAAGTCCACGAGAGCCAAAATATGACCTTGAGTATATCCTGAAAATAATCAGCTAGAGGAAAAAAATATATGTCCATCAGAATGTGTCTATGCCAGTGATGGCTTCCAATTTAACTTTTTATGCAGTGTTGCTGTCTTTGTGGTTTCAGATTGTGAACTAGCCTTTGGTTGTTAATCTCCCATTCATCTCTGATGACTATCACTGACTTTTCTCATGACAGACAACTTTAATACCCAAGGGAATATTCTATTCATCCATTCCACAACCTCCTCAATACCAATGATCTGGCAAACTACATTCCAGCCATCATGGCCAAGGTCACAACTTGTAGCTTGTCATCACAAAAATGACAATAATTGAAAAATAAACATTTCACTTTTCAGCTACCACCATTTACACTTCTAACTCACTTTCATAAATATGTCTATGAAACAGCTCTTCCATCTAATCAAGAACATTTTATCAATGGACCTCAGCACTTAGTTTCTGCTAATTAGCCTTCTTTTGTCTTCATTTTTCTCTTTATTCAGCACAGAGACCAGGAGCTCATGATCACTGTTATTCACGTCCTTGTACCTTCAATGACGGTAGCCCTTTCTCCTTCCTTCTCACCCTTCTGGCAAAATAACTATATGAATCCAAGAAATCACTTTCTCCATGCCTCTCCCTTAAGTAGCTCAGAATTGGGGGAGAAAGTTACACAATTGGGCAGAAGAACATCAATAGACATTGACAACTACACTGCTTAAATGGACATCCAATAGTGACTAACAACCTTATCAGTCTGCTTCTCCACTTTTCTACGGAGTATCCTGCACATTCTCCATACTATTCAAGCCTCTGGTTTATTCTCTTCACCCTCCCTTTCAGATATTACTTTACAAATCATAGAGAAGCCAGTATATACGAAATCCTTCCTTTTTATAACACAAAATATGCAAAATCGAACGTATTTGTATCCATTACTTTCTTCTCTCTTATTAACACAAAGCAGTAGTTCTTAACCTTTAGTGAGCATTGGACTCACCATGGGGGCTGTTGAAGGACAGATTGCTGCCTACTCTCTTTTCCAGAATTACTGATTTAGTAGGTCCAGACTGGGGAAAGAAAATTTACATCTTTAACAAGTTCCCAAGTGATTCTGTTGCTGCTTGTCTGGAGATCACATTTTAGAACCACTGAATAGACTAAGAGCTACCAGAACATGAGCCACGTATATCACAATTACCTGGAGAGATAAGTTTTTCATTTTTAATGTCAAATTGATAGTCTCTATATTGGGCTTTCTGAATCAAAATTTCTATAAAAAAATTTACCTGAAAAGATGCTTCTCATTTACATTAAAAATAGAGGGCAATTCAATTACAGAAAGTGTGATATTTTTATCAAAGACTAATTCCTTTGGATTCCATTCTCTCCTATCATCTCAGAATCTTCTCATTACTGAGCACCGAAGGGAAAGGGATACACATCAATTCACTCTATGATGCAAGAATTACCTTGATATCAAACCAGACAAAGACTTAACAAGAAGAGAAAATGCAGAAAAATATCCTTCGTTTACATAGGTGAAAAAATTCTTAGGAAAATTTTAGAGAAGCACATTCAAGAACACTTAAAACGTGTAACAAATCACAATCAAGTGTAATTTTTCCAAGGAATACAAGATTGGTTTAATATTTTAAAATTTATCAATGTAATTCACCATTTTAACAAGATAAGAAAAAAAAAATAAAGAAAAGCTATCTCAATAGAGGCAGAAAAAGTATCTGACAAAATCTAAGTTCCATTTCTAATTAAAACTCTCAAAAACTATGAATAGAAAGGAACGACCTCAACTTGATATATAAAAAAAAAAAAAAAAACTAATTGTGAAAGAATAAATGTCTTTTCCCCAAGATTAGGAACAAGGCAGAAATATCTGCTCTCACCACTTCAACTCAACAGTCCAATTAGGCAAAAATAGAAATAAAAAGAACTCAAATTGTAAAAGTAGAAAAAAAAAAAAAGCCTTTGTCTATAGATGACATGATTATTCAGAAATGCTGACAGAAACTACAAAAAAATATCATTACCAATAAGTGAGCTTAGAAAAATTTCAGGACACAAGGTTGATATACAGAAATTAAATGTATGTCTATCTACTAGCAACAAATAATCAGAAATTTAAATAAAAATATCATTTACAGTAGCATCAATATTATGAAATACATAGAGATAAATTTGACACAAGTTATACAAGACCAGTAAGCTAAAAACTATGAAACATTGCTAAGAGAATTTAAAGAAAATCTAAATAAATGGAGAGATATACCATGTTCATGATTAGAAAGCTGCTCTGTCCATCACGGCTGGAAACTACTGACTGAAAGGCTTTCCATCTTGTAGTTTGGATTTGCTAGCCCCCACAATCATGTAAGCCAAGTTCTTAAAATAAATCTCTCTGTTTGTCTACCTGTCTACTTGTGTATCTGTCTATTTATCTATCTTATTGATTTTGTTTCCCTGGAAAACCCTAAGACACTAACCATATTTTCCAGTCATTCCACTTTTAGTTATTTATCTAAGATTAATGAAAGAATATATTCATTATATTCATAAATGTTTACAGCAGCTTTATTTGTAACAGCCAAAACTAGGAATTAACCCAAATATCCTTTAACAAGTGAACAACTAAACAAATGGTGATATTCCACACAATCATTATTGTTGTTGTTAGGGGTCGTTGAGTTGGTTCCAACTCAAAGCAACCCTATGCACAACAGAATGAAACACTGCCCAGTCTTGCCCCATCCTGACAATTGTTGATATGCTTGAGCCCATTGTTGCAGCCATTGTGTCAATCCACCTTGTTGAGGGTCTTCTTCTTTTCCACTGACTGTGTACTTTACCAAGCATAATGTCCCTCTCCAGGGACTGATTCCTCCTGAAAACATGTCCAAAGTATGTAAGATGCAGCCTCACCATCCTTGCTTCTACAGAGCATTCTGGTTGTACTTCTTCCAAGATAGATTTGTTCATTCTTTTGGCAACTCAAGGTATATTCAATATTCTTCACCAACACCACAATTCAAAGAGATTGGTTCTTCTTTGGTCTTCCTTATTCATTGTCCAGTTTTCATATGCATATGACACGATTAAAAATACCATGGCTTGGGTTAGGTGCACCTTAGTCTTCAAGGTGACATCTTTGCTTTTCAACACTTTAAAGAGGTCCTTTGGAGCAGATTTGCCCAATATAATGTGTCTTTTGATTTTTTGACTGCTGCTTCCGTGGCTGTTGATTGTGGATCCAAGTAAAATGAAATCCTTGAAAACTTCAATCAAGTATTACTCAACAATAAAAACGAATGAACTATTGATACAAGCCACAACATGGGTGAATCTCAGAACAATCATGCTGAGTGCAATAAGCCAGACAATAAATAGTATATGTTGCATAATTCCATTTATATAAAATTCTAGAAAATGAAAACAAATCTACATAACAGAAAACATATAAATTGTTACCTGGGGTTGAACATAGTAGATTAGTTAATGGCTCAAGGAATGTAATACATATGTTCATTGCTTCAATTATGTTGATGGTGTCATGGCTATACATTTATGTCACAATGTATCAAGTTACATATATTCAATAGTGGTTTATTTTATGTCAACTTTAACTGCAAAAAAAATAATTCTGAAGGGAAAAGAATATACAGGATATATAGAATATACAGAATATAAAATAATGCATGGCCTTTTATCTTTTACCTACATTTTACAATTGTCCTCCCATAAACCATTCTCCATGCAGCAGGCAATACAAAATTTTAACATATAAATGCAACCATATATATGTGTGTGTGTGTTTACTCACACACACACTTCTATTTTTAAAGCCAATGATTGAGTTCACAATAGGCTTAAAATAATACCCAAAGTCCTCAATATAGTATACCAGACCCTGCCTGATCTGACACTTGACCGCCTGAAGCAACCACTCTCTCCTCTTTCAGTTCTTCCAGAATGTCCAGCATTTAACCCCTTAGCGGCTGGACACATACTGTTCCCTCTCTCTGGAATAGTATTATTCTCATATCTGTTCTTTTAATGCCTATTCACCTTTCATATCTCAATTTAAATGTCACATGCTTAAAAAGGCTTCTTCAGGGCAGGGACAAGATGGCAGAATAGCCAAATGCTTCCGGCGACCCCTCTTACAACAAAGACCTAAAAAATTAAATCAAGCGATTATATTTATGACAAGCTGGGAGCCCTGAACATCAAAGGCAAAGTTAGAGAATGGACTGAGCAGCAGGGGGAGGGAGAGTTGGTTCAGAAGTGGAGAGGAGTTACCGGATCTGAATTGCTGGGATCCCTCAGGCACCATTCCTGGGAGCAGCTGTGGAGGGCTGGTAGTAGTGTTCGGCTGCAGTTTCCTCAGGGAGAAGCAGCCTGCTCCACAGCATACTCAAATCTCCAGAACCAGAGAAGAACGGTACTCTTGGCAAAAGCTAAGTACTTGTGTATATTTTACCATGTCCCCTGGCCCCAAGCCAGCTTCAGTGGGTGTTGATTTCCCTGGGCCTGAGATAGGCCCATTTGAGCACCCTGAACCATGCCCCTGGACTTGGAGAAGGAATAAATTCACAACAGGGGGAAAAGATAATTTAACAGCTCCATCAACCTGGGGAGCTCAGGTCAGAGGCTGGCTTCTGTCCAGACATAAACGATCCATGGACTTTGAATACCTTTCCCCCCTGCATGGACCTGTGTGGGCCTATTTCAGAAGAATAGGCCCTTGCTGGCAGACTGCAACTGTTTAAGCTGTGTGGTGGAGAGGTGGAGGTTTGATATTTAACTCCACTTTGCCTATTAAACAGGGTCCTCACCTACCCGTATCGGGGCCTAAGGACTGGTGGCTCCATTCAGGTCACACAGCCACCCACGACAGGGGTCCAAGGCTAACTGGTGCCTCCCAGTCCTTACAACCAAAAACACTGGGTGCTCATGGTCTGTCTGCAGAACCCACCCACCTGTACGCTGTAGGGAACAAGGATGCGCTTTCCTCAGAGGCACTCAGGGGATGGTTTTCAGCCTCCTGCCTTGTTCAGAGCGTGACCTCCTACTGCAACCAGATACTGGTACCTACTGCAAATACCCCTGTCCCTCTAATACTGTAAGACCACACACTTGATGACCAGCAACTTCGTCACCTAAGCTGAATCCACAGAGGAAAAGTGAATGGACTCACAAGCTCATATAGCTGATAAGAGCTCTAGCCATATGGTGACAGGATGTCAGAGCTCTAAAGGTGAAAATAATCAAGGTAGCTCATTCAAGCAACCCATTCGGGCACATCAAAACAAAACAAAGCAAGAAACTAGGATACAATAAACAAACATAAAATAAACTGATACAATAACTTATAGATGGCTCGGAGACAACAGTCAATATCAAACCGCATAAAGAAACGATGATTACTTCAACAAGCTCTCAAAAGAGAGAATCAAAGGATCTTCTGGATGAGGGTGTCTTCCTGGAATTACCAGATGCAGAATTCAAAAGATTAATATACAGAACTCTTTAAGACATCAGGAAGGTGATCAGGCAATATGCAGAACAAGCTACGGAACACACAGATGAAACAGTTGAAGAAATTTAAAAGGTTATTCAAGAACATAATGAAAAATTTAATAAGTTGCAAGAATCCATAGAGAGACAGCAATCAGAAATTCAGAAGATTAACAATAAAATTAGAGAATTAGACAACTCAATAGAAAGTCAGAGGAGCAGAATTAAGCAACTGGAAGACAGAATTGGTGACCTTGAAGATAAAGCACTTGGCACCAACATATTTTAAGAAAAATTAGGTAAAGGAATTTAAAAAAATGAAGAAACCTTAAGAATCATGTGGGACTCTTATCAAGAGAAATAACTTACAAGTGATTGGAGTACCAGAACAGGGAGGCATAACAGAAAATACAGAGAGAATTGTTGAAGGTTTGTTGGCAGAAAACTTCCCTGATATCGTAACAGATGAGAAGGAATCAATCCAAGATGCTCCTCAAACTCCACGTTAGGTAGATTTTAAAAGAAAGTCACCAAGACATATTATAATCAAACTTGCCAAAACCAAAGATAAAGAGAGAATTTTAAGAGCACCTGGGGATAAATGAAAAATCACCTACAAAGGATAGTCAATAAGAATAAGCTCGGACTACTTGGCAGACACCATGCAGGCAAGAAGGCAATGGGATGACTTATATAAAGCATTGAAGGAATAAAATTGCCAGCCAGAATCATATATCCATCAAAACTGTCTCTTAAATATGAAGGTGAAATTAGGACATTTCCAGATAAATAGAAGTTTAGGGAATTCGTAAAAACCAAACCAAAACTACAAGAAATACTAAAGGGAGTTCTTTGGTTAGAAAATCAACAATATCAGGTGTCAACCCAAGACTAGAGCACTGGACAGAACAATCAGATGTTAACCCAGACAAGGAAATCACAAAAATGAATCAAGATTAAAAAAATGCTAAAAACCGGGAAACTACAATGTCATTATGTAAAAGAAAACAACATTAAAACAATAAAGAGGGACTAGGAAATGTAGCCATAGATCTTTCATATGGAGAGGAAGACAAGGTGATATAAAAAAAATAAAAGTAAGGTTTAAACTTAGAAAAACAGGGGTAAATACTAAGGTAACCACAAAGGAGACTGACTATCCTACTCACCAAAATAAAATACAAGAAAAAAACAGAGACTTAGCAGAAACAAAATCAACAACAAAGAAGAGGAAAAGACAATATGTAAAGATAAACTACTCAGCACAAAAAATTAAGTGGGAGAAAGAAACTGTCAACAACACACAAAAAAAGACATCAAAATGACAGCATTCAACTCATTAAAAAATATATATATATATATATTTTTAATTACGCTGAATGTTAATAGGCTAAATGCACAGACAAAGATACAGACAGTGGCAGAATGGATAAAAAAACATGATCCATCTGTATGCTGCCTACAAGAGACACACCTTAGAGGCACAAAGAAACTAAATCTCAAAGGATGGAAAAAAATATATATATATCAAGCAAACAACAATCAAAAAAGAGCAGGAGTGGCAATGTTAATTTCTGACAAAACAGACTTATCCTGCAATCCCACTCCCTGGAATATATCCTATAGAAATAAGAGCCTTTACATTAACAGATGTATACACACCCATGTTCATTGCAGCGCTGTTTACAATAGCAAAAAGAGGGAAGCAGCCAAGATGCCTATCAACGGATGAATGGATAAATTTTGCTATATTCACACAATGAAATATTACGCATTGATAAAGAACAATGATGAATCCAACTCTGGTTTAAGTGACTCTTTCTGTCTCTTGGGCTCATAATTACCTTGTGTCTTTGGTGTTCTTCATTCTCCTTTGCTCCAGGTGGGTTGGAACAAATTCATGCATCTTAGATGGCCACGTGCTAGCATTTAAGATGCCAGACACCACTCTCGAAAGTGGGATGCAGAATGGATTCTTAATAGATTTTATTATGCCAATTGACCTAGGTGTCCCCTGAAACCATGGTCCCCAAACCCCTGCCCCTGCTATGTTGGCCTTTGAGGCATTTGGTTTATTCAGGAAACTTCTTTGCTTTTGGTTTAGTCCAGTTATGCTATTACAAAAACTTGAGAAATAGTTTAAACAGAGAAGAGAATATTCTTTGACAGTTATGAGAGAGGCGAGGGAGAGGGTTTTTCACTAATTAGATAGTAGATAAGAGCTATTTTAGGTGACGAGAGAGGCAACAAACACTATAGGAGAGGTCAGCACAACTGGACTAAACCAAAAGCAGTTTCCTGAATAAACTGAATGCTTCGAATGCCAGTGTAGCAGGGGCAGGGGTTTGGGGACCATGGTTTCAGGGGACATCTAGGTCATTCTGCATGCCACTTTGGAGAGTGGCGTCTGGGGTCTTAAACGGTAGCAAGCAGTCATCTAAGATACATCAAATTGTCTCAACCCACCTGGAGCAAAGGAAAATGAAGAACACCAAAGACACAAGGTAATTATGAGCCCAAGAGGGCAGAATGGGCCACATAAAGCAGGGACTACATTAGCCTGAGACCAGGAGAACTAGATGGTGCCTGGCTACAACCTATGACTGTCCTGACAGGGAACACAACAGAGAACCCATGAGGGAGCAGGACAGTAGTGGGATGCAGACCCCATATTCTCATAATAAGACCAGACTTAATAGTCTGACTGAGGTTAGAATGACCCTGGAGGTTATGGCCCCCAGGCCTTCTGTTAGTCCAAGACAGGAACCATTCCCAAAGCCAACTCTTCAGACACGGACTGGACTGGACTATGGGACAGACAAATGATACTGGTGAAGAATGAGCTTTTTGGATCAAGTAGACACATGAGACTATGCTGGCATCTCCTGTCTGAAGGGGAGATGAGAGGGTAGAGGAGGTCAGAAGCTGGCCGAATGGACATGAAAAGAGAGGGTGGAGGGAAGGAGAGTGCTGTCTCATTATGGGGAGAGTAATTAGGAATATATAACGAGGTGTTTATAAATTTTTGTATGAAAGTCCGACTTGCTTTGTAAACTTTCACTTAAAACACAATAAAAATTAAAAAAAAAAAAAAGACTTCTTTAAAGTCTATTTCTTACACTATACTATAGGCTCCATTGGGTTACCAAAAAAAAAAAAAAAAATGCCATGTAGTCGATTCTGTTCATAACCAGTCTGTAGGACAGAGTGGAACTGCCCCACAGGGCCTCTTTCAAAGAGCTGCTGGTGGATTCCAACTGCTGACTTTTGGGTAGCAGTGAAATGCTTAACCGCTGTGCCATCAGGGCTAGGAGACCATGTTTTTGTTTATTCATTTATTCACTCACCACCATATCCTCAAACCTCGTGTGGGATTTCTCAAGATGCTGACATCCTAAGACTTATTGCCTCAGTAAATAATTAGACATTTTTTTCTTTGAAGGAATTCCTTGCTTTAAGTTGTACATAATATAGCAATTCTCACTCTGGTTGCTTTTAAGGTTTAGCACCTTTCCCCTTGTTCACACCACGCCCTCTAAGGTTTCAAACAAATCCTGGTTTTTGAGTTGAACGTTGACTACTGACCACATCTATTCATGCCCTCTACACCACAGCCCCTCCCGACAGGGCTTTCCCCTCCAAACCTGGCCTCCTCCCTGTGAGTCTCGATTCTCAAAGCCTTTTTCACTGGCAAAGTGTCCTAAGGAAAATGGTGAAAACACCTGCTGCCGGATCTGAGGACATTACAGTATGATACAGACACATAGACCTCTCATTATTCATCTTGCTCTTCTCCTCTGTTTGCTCAACCCTGGTTTTCTGGTGATTTCAGGTGGCCTGGCCAGACTCCAGGAACGTAACCTGCTAGTTGGTTCTGTGTACTCTTCTCAACACAACCCACTCTCGCACTGGTGGTTTTATGCCCCAGGCTAGCCTTGCTCAGCAGTGATGCTGATCCACATTCAGCCCAAACCAGGCTGGGTGTCAAGTAAGGGACACGGAATTCTTCATACCACGACTCTCTTGGGTGCTTCCAGAATGCCCCCAAAATTTCCAGGGCTTGAGCCAGTGACTTGTGATTTCCTGTATCAGCAAAATTAATTGATTACTTCGTCTTTAATTAGACATGTAGATACCAGACACAATGGAGCTGGATGAAAACCTACATGTGCATAGCCCGATTTCTAGAACCTATTTTCTTCTCATGCCTGAGACCATGCACTACATCGTCTCTTTAAATATTATCACTGTATGGATTAAAGTGTGTCCCCCCAAAATGAGTGTTGGAATCCTAACACCTATACCTATGTGTATGACCCTGTTTGGGAATAAGATTTTTCTTTTGTTATGTTAATGGGTCCATAGCAGAGTAGGATGGTCCTAAACATAATCATTTCTCAGTTATAACAAGAACAGAACAGACTTCTGAGTTATAACAATGGCAGAACAGATAATGAGAGGCACTCACAGGAAATACAGACACCATGTGAGACAGACACCAAGCAAAGAAATGCCAAAGAGCCCAGAAATGTCAAGGGATACCATATAACACCAAGGAACTCATGGGGCTACTAGCAAGGAAGAACATTTTCCTGGAGCCACACACCTTGAATTCAGACCTCAAGCCTCCAGATCTGTGAAAAAATACATTTCTGATCTTTAAAGCGCCCCACTTGTGGTAGTTTTTGTTATAGCCAAAAAAACAAAAACAAAAAAAACCTGTTGCTATCAAGTCGATTCTGACAACTACACATTTCCTAGTTCTTATTTCTGTGGAAGTACATTAGGAACCAGTGTTTTAGAAGAGCTAGGCTGTCTTTCTCTCCCAAAGCTTTATTCTCATTTTTAATGTCTTTATTCACGCTCGAATATCAGGAAACAGAAGGAAAACATAAGGGCAACATCACATTATCCATTATTATATACATTATCCATGCTTCTGTGTAAAGGGTAATTCTGTGGCCCTGGCAGAACTGGGGTGAGGTTTAAATTTGGAAAGATATGAGCTAAAGAAATACAGAATGTGTTGTCAAGACATTGTTTGGGCATATTGCCATGTCAAAAATCTCATTCTTTCCACCTCCACATTTCTAAGCTCATTAAATTTTCCAATTTGAATTTGGAAACAAATAAATAGCTGTACCAACTCTAAAAAAATAATAATACAAACTATGCCATTTAATTCTTTAGTGTTGATGACTGCAATGGAAATAACATGACTTGCATATGATAATCTATCCCATCCCATCTCTGCCAAAAAAAAAAATTATGAAAATGAGGGATGATAATACTCATTAAAACCTAAAAAAAATGAGACTATGCACATAAACTGATTTATTTTCACTTAGAATCTATGTGATGCATTTGTTCTTATTTGAAGCTAGTCAGATATAGCTTGGGGAAATGCACAAAATCAATTCTGAGTTTAAATCAAGAGTGAAATTAAAACTCCTAAGACTGCAAGTGAATATATATACCCAGGTGTGTTACAACAGTGCTATCAGCCAGCGCTGTGATTCACAGAGTGTTACACAAGAAATAACACAGGGCGGTGCAAGAAGCAAGGGGCTCTGTCGGCCAGTTTTGAATTCGACTTTAATCTTAGCCACTTTTAAGTTGAATGATCACAGGTATGCTGCTTAGTTGTATAAACCTCTATTTCCTTACCTGAATAAAGGCAGTGATAATAATAAAGACAGCATATCTCTCACCCCCAAAAAGGCAGTGTATTTATTGGAGAATTATATCAAATAAATATATAGCACGTCATAAGTGATCCAATGAATTCTAGTTCCTCCTCCCTTTATTCCATTTTTTAAATTCTCTCTCCCAAACCTACAATATTTGGCTTATAAATGACACCTGTGAAGTGCATGATGCATGAAATATTGCATGCAAGATTAGAAATCTCCCTACAATTTCGATCATCGAAGTTAATTCATTTTACTATTGATGTTTTGAAGTATCTCCACAAAAGCCACAGTTTCCTGAGGCTAGAATCCAAGAAGAACTTAAAAATATGAGGAAAGAAAATAGTCAATGAACTTGTTTATGAACAAGTGTGATGTCACTCTATCACCTGACCGTCTGCTTCTGGTACTGTGGTGTCCTGCGTATTGCTATGATGCAGGAGGCTAGTCCACTTTTATTTCAATAGCAGCAGGGTTGCCTGTGGTGGACAGGCTTCAGGGAAGTTCCAGACTAAGACAGACTAGGCAAAAAGGCTTAGTGATCTGCTTCTAAAACTTAGTCAGTGAAAACTCTATGGATCACAACAGAATATTGTTTGATATAATGCTGGAAGATGAGCCCTCTAGGTTGGAAGGCACACAAAATGCACAGTGGCTGCCACAATGGACTGGAGCATACCAATGATGCTGAAGATGGCACAGCAACTGGAATGTTTTGTTCTGTAGAACAAGGGGTCACCATAAATTGGGGCTGACTCAACAGCCACCAACAATGTGGCTTAACAAATTTTTGCATGGAGACTTCTAGAATTCTAAAACTATTGCTGTTTCCCAAACCATTTTCATTCTAATGTTCATGGGGTCACCTTGAGTATGAGACTGACTCAAAGGCAACTAACAATAACAACGTTATAATGTTATTATTAATCAATCATATAATTGAATATGTAAAGGATTTAGATTCTGGAAACCCTAGTTTCAAATTCGAAGTTTGTTACTTTTCATCTATAAGACTTTAGCAAGTTATTTAACCCATTAGTACCTTAGCTTTTCACCTATCCCATAGTGACACTAATATCTTTGTTCAAGGACTTATATCTGGTGTTCCACATACAACCCATACATTCCTTACTACATAGAGACTGCTCAATAAATACTTACCCTTTAAATGTTTTTCATAGAATAAGATGGAGGGACATTGGTATTGTACATTCTTCCTTGAAAACAAGAGCCAGCACCACCTAAAAAATGTGAAGCTTTATCGGAAAGTATATTAGAACACTTTAGTGAAGATAAAAGCTTTTATGAGTGGAAAGTAAAATACAAAACCATAAAAGATAAAGGCCTTATGGAGATAACTCCAAGGCCCCTTAGGGCAATGGAACTGTCTTAGGCTGAATTCTCTTAGGTTCTCTAGAGAAGCAAAATCAGTGGAGCTTATGTGTGTATCTGTATATAAATATATACATATATCTTATTATATACACATACATACATAGAAAGAAAGAGAGGAGAGAGAAAAAGAGAAAGAGATTTATATCAAGGAGATGGCTCAAGCAGTTGTAGAGGCTGGCAAAGTCCCAAGTCCAGGGGTCTGACTGAAGGTTTTTCCTGACTCACGTAGCTGCAGGGCTGATGAGCCCAAGAACATCAGGTCAGATGGCAGGCCACTAGTTCACAGGCTGTGGAGGCTGATGAATCTCAAGAACATCAGGTCAGATGGCAGGCCACTAGTTCACAGGCTGTGGAGGCTGATGAGCCCAAGAACATCAGGTCAGGTGGCAGGCCACTAGTTCACAGGCTGTGGAGGCTGATGAATCTCAAGAACATCAGGTCAGATGGCAGGCCACTAGTTCACAGGCTGTAGGGCTGATGAGCCCAAGAACATCAGGTCAGATGGCAGGCCACTAGTTCACAGGCTGTGGAGGCTGATGAGCCCTAGAACATCAGGTCAGATGGCAGGCCACTAGTTCACAGGCTGTGGAGGCTGATGAATCTCAAGAACGTCAGGTCAGATGGCAGGCCACTAGTTCACAGGCTGTGGAGGCTGATGAATCTCAAGATCAGCAGGTAAGCTATCTCAAATCTGAAGAGCCCATGTCAAATGCAGGATCCAGAGCAAGCAAAAGCCAACAAGTTTTGCCCAAAAAGTCCACATATATTGAATGCAGGCCACACCCCTGAGAAATCTCCCTTTCAACTGATTGGCTGCTCATAGTATATCTCATCATGAAGGCAATTACACTGTATCAAATCTCATTATGGAGGTGGTTATATCATTACATAGCTGCCAAACTACATCGTAACTGCCAAACTACTGAGAATCATGGCCCAGCCAAGCTGACACACAACCTTATCCATCAGAGAGTGTTTGCTAATTATGCAGCACAAGCACTTTTTTCCCTTTTAGGACATTTCCCTTCATATGGCCCCTATGCCTGAGACCACTACAGAGTCCTCCTGCCAGGCTCTCTGCCTTGGACAGAACCCCTGTTCTTGCTCCTGCAAGCTCCAGGAAGGAAGCCTTTGGAATTTTTTCTCCAAGAGTATGCAGAAGAAATTAAGGGATCATATCTCCTCTAAATGCCCTTCCTCCTGTAAATGCCCTTCCTCCTGTAAATGCCCTTCCTAGTGGGAAAAATGGAATTATATTTATTAATTTTTCTCAACAAATATTTATTTAGTGTCAACTGTTTACAGACACTGTATTTGGTTCTAGGGATGAAAGAAAAAGGAAGAACAGACAAGAACCTCCCCATTCCTAGACATAATAATCTAGTAAGGCTAAAACCGTTAATTAAATAAGCACAAACATACATAGGAAATGGTGATTGTACTAAATGCTATAATGAGGAGGTATATAATGCTATGAATGCATATAATATGGTAAATTGACCTATTCTTCGAGGTCAGGTATCAGAGATATGAAGTATGATTCAGAGTTAATTAACCAAGACGAATGGTGGTGGGAAGAGTGGCTCAGGAAAAGAAAATGGTTCATGCAAAGGCCCCTCGGTGAGATAGAATGGCATGTTCAGAAATCTGAAAGGTAAGCATCTTAGCAGAGCAACACAGAGGCAATGAGAACGTAGTATAAAATGAATATATTGTTACAACAGCAGGGAGACACTGAAGAATTTGAAGGGAGAGGGGTGTGGTATACTAATAATTACATTTCTTTTTTCTGTAGTGTACAGTTAGGAGGCTATTAAACCAGATCAGGTATGGCATGGTGGATGTTTGTATGACAGTAGTAACAGCTCTGGTGGGAAGTACAGAGAACTGAGAGAGAAGTAGTGGGAAAATACTTAGGGGCTAGATAGTGATGCTATTATTTATGCTTGAGCATATTACAGAAGGATCAGACCAGGAGGGAAAGATAACAAATTCAATTTTGGACTCATAAGCAACATCACCACAAATGGAGAAAATATTAAAGTTGTCAAGGATTTCATTTTATTTGGATTCACAATCAACGCCCATGGAAACAGAAGTCAAGGAAACAAACAATGTATTGCACTGGGCAAATCTCTGCAAAAGACCTCTTTAAAGTGTTGACAATCAAAGATGTCACTTTGAGGACTGAAGTGAGCCTGACTCAAGCCATGGTATTTTCAATCACCTCATAAGCATGCAAAAGCTGGATGATGAATAAGGAAGACCGAAGAAGACTTGGCACCTTTGAATTATGGTGTTGGCAAAGAATATTGAATATACCATGGACTGCAAGAGAAATAAATCTGTCTTGGAAGAAGTACAGCCAGAATGCTCCTTAGAAGCAAGCAAGGCAAGACTTCATCTCATGTACTTTGGACATGTTGTCAGGAGGGACCAGACCAAAAAAGAGGAAAACCCTCAACAAGATGGATGACACAGTAGCTTCAACAATGGGCACGAGTATAACAAGATTGTAAGGATGGTGTAGGACTGGGCAGTGTTTTGTTCTGTTGTACACAGGGTCACTAAGAGTTGGAACTGACTTGATGGCACCTAACAGAAACAACAACAAGAGCTTTCCCAGTAAAAATGTCAAGTCAATATTTAAATATGCAGATCTGGAGCAAAGAGGAGGTGCCAGTATTCCAGACTTTAATGTTTAGATGATAACAACATAAGCTGAAAACAAGTGTGTTGATAAGAAAACCCCTGGAAAAAAAATAAAGTAATAAGAGAAGAAGCCTAGAATGGAGGGATGAGGGGGTCCAATATTTAATGGCAGAGTAGAGGAGGATCCTGCTGAGCAAATAGAAAAGGAGCAGCCAGGGAGGCAAGGGGAAAAAAGAAAAAAAATAAAGCAGTAGTTCTGAAAGGGACCAGAGTTGTCTTTTGCCCCACAGCCTTCCCTGACACCACTCTTCTTAGGAATCAGTGTGATTGGTGTGCACAGAGGAGAAAAGTCGTCCTCACATTACAGCATTTGCCGTTGCACCTGCCATTTATGGAATCAGTCGTCACTCCAGCATACCTCCCTAAGTCTAGCATTTGTTTTTATTCATCAAGTCAACTTCATAACCTTTGCAGGCCAGTCTCTCCCTAATAGTTGGACTATGACATTTTTGTCTTCATTTAACTAGATTAAATTTAAGTAGATTTTTTCCAGTATGAATCCTTCTCAGAATAAGCACGCATCCTGCATTTACTAAATAAATCACCAAATGCTGGTGATATGTTAAAACGTTAGGCGCTAACAAGAGACTGCAAATGAAACTTGATCAGAGAGCAGAGGGAAAGGATGGAGACTTATGTTTGCAGGATGTTTGGAAACTCAGATTTGCATTTTTAACATGATGACAAATAAGAACAAATAGCTAAATGACCTGGTCACCTGTACTACGAAAAAAATTTTTTTTCCTCAAGATAAAAGACATTCTGAAGACCAATTAAGGGAATTCACCAGAGATCAATGGGTTCAGACACACACAGAGAAGATTGGTGCTGAGGGGGGATTTGATAAGAGCAGCAAGCAGGGGGAGGGTGCAGAACTGGTCAGCATTTGTCCTGTTGTGCATGGGACCTCCGTGAGTCAGGGGCTGAACCCAAAGCTACCAGCAGCAACAACAGCAGGAAGACAGAGCCTGCTTTCTGAGCCTTTTCCCTTGCTTTCAGGAACCTGAGAATGTGCTTGGGAGCCTCCCAGCAAACCAGCGAGTGCAGAGGAGTGCGATGACCAGTGCTTCCTGAGCTGCTCAGCATCATGGGTGTGCTGTTATTTCCACCTGGAAGCCCCTTCTCATCTCTACTGCACAACACCCAGCAGTGCATACAAACTCAGAGCAAAAACTATCAGGTCTAGAAGCTCTTCTCTAGTGCCCCTTCTACAGCCCTTCCGCACTTTTTCCATAACTACATTGTCTTGTACCAAAAAGGCATGTGTCTGTTTCTTAAGCCCAAACTGAGAGCCCCCCGAAGGGCAGGAATGTCACCTTCATTCCTGGATCCTGTACTTGCTGGTGCTGGCTCTGCACAGGGTAAGTGCTCAATAGGCCTGCGCTGAATTTAAGAGACTCTGAGTTTCACACTTAATGATGTACGAGGTGGGGATGGGGGCTCTGTCTGGAGAGCTAATAAAAAGAGGTAATCGTTTCTTGGTGGGAAAAAGGTTTCTTTTACCTTAAAGATTCAGTTGGTTGCCCTTTGCAGTCAACTGTGTAAGGTCAGAATTTTAAAAATCTTTGAAAAAGTAAAATAATTACTTTACAATAAAACGTTGAAAATTATATTTTATCTTATTTTCATGCAAAGAGTTTTTAGATGTGCATGATCCATAAAATTTGATATTTAAGGGGAAATAACAGTCTAAATTCATAAACACATTTATTCTCAACCTGTAATTTCCTTTTCTTCTCCTGCACTCCCCACTAAATATAAAAAAAATATATATATATAAACCTCCCTGTAATCATCCCTTATCTCCTCCCGCCATTTCCCATACAGTAAAGCTCTGGCTCACAACAGATAAGTGAATGCTATAAAACACAACTCGAAAAAAAAATTAAAAGCCTTGGGTCTTCTCATTGGTATGTCTAATGTGCACTGGCTTTCCAAGTACCCTTTCTTCCACAAATAAATTATAAATAAAAAAGCAAAATACACTAAAATAAATTTATTGGTGAGTTGTCAGTGCTGAGGTAAAACCAGTCTGTGTTTTCTAACTTCACCGTTAAACAGTCTGAGAACTTCATTCCCCCTGAACTCCCCTTTAACTGTCCCCCAATCTTTATTCTGAACTCCAGGTTTTATCATTTAGGGTTCACTGTTCAATGGCAAATTCACATTCTAAGAGGAAAGAATGTGACTTGGAATGATAAGGTTCAATTTTTGGGGCAAAGGAGAGGATTTGACCTGGTGGTTTATAGGAAGGAATCTACTAGCATTTGACCTATTTTCATAGTGTAGAACTAAAACCCTTTGTAAAATGGCAGTAGTAACAGGGGCATCAGAATCTGTCTAACTTGGGGGGATAACGCGAATCAAGCCCAGCTCAAGGCTGACTGCTATAAGGCCGAGGTCAGACATAACTCCACTCTCCAAATTTTTACCAATTCTCACATAAACCGTCCCTCCCGCAGCACTCTCTACTTCAATTTTGGTTGTGATAAACCATTGCAATGGCCACACAGAACTCATAGAACATACATACAGTTAAATGGTTTACTAAGGAAGTAACAGGGTAATACAATTGGGATCAGGATTATTGGCTACAGCTCAGGGTCAGATCAAGAAGCATGCAGGCAAAGTCTCCCTTCTTCAGTGCAGCACAGCTCTCTTGGCTCCCCTCAGCAGTGCTGGCTTCTTCACAGACCCTAAGGACAGGTTCCTCTCAGTCTCCTGAGGACAGACTCCTCTCAGCCCCCTGAAGACAGACTCCTCCCTGACCCCTGAGGACAGGCCTCCTCTCTGCCTCCTGAGGACAGTGTCCTCTCAGCCCCCTGAGGACACTCCTCCTCACAGCCCCTGAAGACAGACTCCTCTCTGTCCCCTGAGGACAGGCCTCCTCTCTGCCCCCTGAGGACAAGCCTCCTCTCTGGCCCCTGGGAACAGACCTCCTCTCTGTTCCCTGATGACAGACCTTCTCTGTGTTCCCTGATGACAGGCCTCCTGTCTGTTCCCTGAGGACAGGATTCCTCTCTGCACCCTCAGGACAGACCTCCTCTCTGCCCCTTGATGACAGACTTCCTCTTTGTTCCCTGATGACAGGCCTCCTGTCTGTTCCCTGAAGAAAGGCTTCCTCTCTGCCCCCTCAGGACAGCGCCTCTAGGCCCTGCCATCTGTAACCACTGACTCTGCTGCTGGGGTCCCTTTAAGCCTCTGGCTGTCTTCAGTGTTATAGCACTTGACCTGCATTACAGCTCCTTTAGAAGGTTCCTTGACTTCTCTATCTCTATCTGTCCGTCCATCCATCCATCCATCCATCCATCCATCCATCCATCCATCCATCCATCCATCCACCCACCCATCCATCCATCCATCCACCCATCCATCCATCTATCATCTATCATTTATCTATCATCTCTCTCTCTCTCTCTCTCTTCTTTCTTCCTTCTGCTTCTTTTTTGTCTGAAAAATCTCTGTAAAGTTGGCTACAGCTGCATATATGCACAAACTCCTTGTCAATTTCAAGACATGGCCCCCTCTGGGGGAGCCACAAACTGACCAATCCCCTCTTGATAGGCCACCCTTCATTTGCATACCAGGCTACAAACACTTCATTTGCATAGCCTATTAACCAATCCCTGCAAGGTGCATACCAATCAGTATAGGCTGCAGCCCAGGGCCAGACAAAAAGTGTCAAACCACAGATTGTTTACAGCTTAACCAGGAAATGTCAATCAATCTTGGACAAAAGTAACAAGCCCTCTGAAGTAGAAAGCTAGGGCAAAGGTAACTCCTCAAGGTTTGGGGGCAAAATCTCTCAAGCTGTTTTTCCAATGAACCAAGGCAAAAGGCCACACAAAGGAGCTCATTTCAACACACGCTTTCAACCTTACCTCAAGAAGAACATTCAGACCCCAAACACACCCCAACCCTCCCTGGACTGGTTTAATAGACTTCCACTTCTTTCAGCCTGGTAAGATGTAAATTAAAGGAACCTAACTCCTTTTGTCCCACACTTTAGTGGTGACCCTGAATGATCTATAAATGCCATAAGCAAAGCCAGCATTTGCATAGCTGCTCACTCTGCTGGCATTGACATTATTTGCACATCTAAGGCCAGAGTTGAAACTCTCCTGTCGGGAGGTGTGCTGGGTCTGGGTGGACACCAGACAGGATAGCAATGACTTCTAGGCTCTAGGCAATGGTTCTTCACACTGGCTATACGTTAGAAATATCTGGATAGCTTTTCAGACACACCAGTGACTGCGCCCCATTCCACAGCAAGGGATCTCAATTTCCACATTAGGCCCCTGGAATCTACATTTGTTCAAATCTTCCCAAGGCATCCAGAATCGCTGGACTAGAGATAAAGCATAACACTCAGAGCATAAGGTGCTGTCCAATAGAAATACAATGAAAGGCACATGTTGTTGTGATTGTTAGGTGCCATCGAGTAGGTGCTGACTCATGCAAACCTATGTACAACAGAAGAAAACACTGCCCAGTCCTGTACCATCCTCTCAATTGTTGTTACTCTTGAATCCATTGTTGCAGCCACTGTGTCAATGCATCTCTTTGAGGGACTCCTCTTTTTCACTGACCGTCTACTTTACCAAAGGACTGGCCTTCCCCCCATAACATGTCCAAAGTACACGAGACAAAGTCTTGCCATCCTTGTTTCTAAGTAGCATTCTGGCTGTACTTACAAAACACATTTGCTAGTTCTTCTGGTACCAAAAAAAAAAAACAAACAAAAAACCCATTGTCATCGAGTCAATTCTGATTCATACCAACCCTAAAGGACAGAGTAGAACTGCCCCATAGAGTTTCCAAGGAGCGCCTGGTGGATTCGAACTGCCGACCTTTTGATTAGTAGCTGTAGTTCTTAACCTCTACACCACCAGGGTTTCCAAACAGTCCATGGTATATTCAGTATTCTTCACCAACACCAACATTCAAAAGTGTCAATCTTTCTTTGGTCTTCCTTATTCATTGTCCAGCTTTCACATGTATATGAGGCAATTTAAAATACCATGGCTTTGGTCAGGCTCACCTTAGTCCTCAAGGTGACATTTTTGCTTTTCAATACTTTTGCAGCAGACATGCACAATTCAATATGTCATTTGATTTCTTGACTGCTGCTTCCATAGCTTTGATTGTGGATCCAAGTAAAATGAAATCCTTGATACCTTCAATATTTTCTGTGTTTATCATGATGTTGCTTATTGTGAGGATTTTTGTTTTCCTTGTGTTGAATTGCAACACACATTGAAAGCTATAGTCTTTGAGTCTTTGATCTTCATCAGTAAGTGCCTCAAGTCCTCTTTACTTTCAGTAAGCAAGGTTGTGTTATTTGCATATTTCAGGGTGTTAACGAGTCTTCCTCTAATCCGGATGCCATGTTCTTCTTCATATACTGTGGCTTTTCGGATTATTCACTCAGCATACAGACTGAATAAGTATGGTGAAAGGATACAACCCTAACACACAATTTTTTATTTTAAAAGATGCAATGTCCCCTTGTTTTGTTAAAAAGACTGCCTCTTTGTCTATGTACAGATTCCACATGATCACAATTCAGTGTCCTGGAATTCCCAGTCTTCTCAATGTTATGCATAATTCGTTATGATCCACACAGTTGAATGCCTTAGTATAGTCAATAAAACACAGGTAAACATTTTTCTGTTGTTCTCTGCTTTCAGCCATGATCTGTCTGACATCAGCTATGATATCCCTCATTCTACATCTTCTTCTGAATTTGGCCTGAACTATTGGAAGGTCCCTGTCGATGTACTGCTGCAATTGCTTTTGAATGATCTTCTGCAAAATTTTATTTGTGTGTGATATTAATGATATTATCTGATAATTTCTGCATTTTGTTGAATCACCTTTCTTTGGAATGGGCACAAATATGGATCTCATCTAGTCAGTTGGCCAGGTGGCTGTCTTCCAAATTTCTTGTCATAGACAAATGAGCACCTCCACTGCTGCAACCGTTCGTTGAAACACCTCAGTTAGGTGAGCCAGATTATGTAAATTTCCTAGAACAAATGGTTAAGCTAATCAAAAGGCTGGTAGTTTGAACCCACCCAAACCAAAAAAACCAAAGCCATTGCCATTGAGTCGATTCTGACTCATAGCAATCCTATAGTACAGAGTAGAACTGCCCCATAAAGTTTTCAAGAAGCACCTGGTGGATTTGAACCCACTTAAATGCACCACAAAAGAAAGGTATGGAGATGTTCTCCAGAAAAGTCACAGCCTCGAAAACCCTATAGAGTGAAGTTCTACTCTGACACACATAAGGTCAATATTAGTCGGAGCTGACTCCACGGCAACAGTTTTTTTTTTTTTTTGAGTACCAAAAAAAAAAAAAAAAAAAATCCCTCGCTAATGAGTCAATTCCAACTCACAGCAACCATACAGGACAGAATAGAACTGCCCCACAGGGTTTCTAAGAATATAATCTTTAGGGACGCCAACTGCCACATCTTTCTCCATAAAGTGGCTGGTGGGTTCCAATTTCAAATCATTTGGTTAGCAGCTGAGATGTTAACCACTTAGTTACCAGGGCTCCTTAAGACACATTTAAATAAACAAAAAAAGAAGTAAATCTAATTTTAACAATAAATTGTATTTATCCTATAACATATGGATTAAAAAAATCCATATATTATTTCAACGTGAGATTGCTATATAAACATTACTGAAATATTTTACATTTTTGGAGTTAAGTCTTTGAATCTGCTGTGCTCATTTCATTTAGACTAGCCACATTTTGAGTGCTCAGCAGCCATGGTTAGCCAGCATACATCTGTTTCTTTGTATTTTCCTTGACTATGCAATTTGGGGGACTTTGTGTAACCTATCTGTGACTCAGTTTTTCATGTGAAAAAATGGTAATGATAAAAGTAACCCCCTCACTAAGTCATTGAAAGATTACATACCATACTTCATACAAAGTATTTACTGAAAACAGTGTTTGGCACATCACAAGCATTCCTAAAATGTAAGTAGTTTTTATTATATCATTGTTATTATTATTTAAACGTTGCACAATAGACTTTGCTAAGAAAACCCACAGAGAAAGCTGGATCTTAGTGGTAATATTTGAATCATTTGAAAATGAATGATTTCCAAGTTCCCGTGGGCATAAGGAAGATTAATACATCGACTAAAAAAAAAAAAAATAATTAAAACAGGCCTTGTAGTCCGGCTCATTGGCTTCAGTACAGAGACATATTAAAGCTCCCTAAATTAAAATATTAATGGTAATGATACCATTTATATATTTATGCTCTTCTGTCAATATCAGTGGTTATAATATTCAACTTAATTCATTTTAAAGTTGATTTCTGAGAATTTTACTGTAGGGATTTATGCAAACTAGAGCTGGAAATGGAGCAGCAGAGCTGGCTGCCCCCCTTGGACTCTGCTGCCCCCAGTCCCCTGCCTCCTTTGGTCCCTGTCTTACCAACTGGTTCTCTTCTACTTGCTCACAGTTTCTATCTCCAGAAGTCTATCTTGCTCATGACCTTGGCTGGCTGTGTCCCTTACGTCATCTAAGAATGTCCTTTCACTTTCTGTCCTTGTTGCTTAGTGACCCCATTTTTTATTTTTTTAAAAATTCAAATCCCTGTCCCTCAAAATAAACTTTATACCAAAGTAAAATACATACAAATATGCATAAATCATAAAGTTACAGCAAGAAAGAATTTTTACAAAATGCTTGTGCTTATGTAACCATCCCACCACTCATCTGTCAGTTTGTCATACTGTGGGAGCTTGTGTGTTGATGTGATAATGGAAGCTCTGTGACTGGTATTTCAAAGGCCAGTCATGTCACCCATGGTGGGCAGGTTCCAGGGGAACTTCCAGGCTAAGAAAGGTTAGGAAGAAAGGTCTGGTAATCTACTTCTGAAAATAAGCTAATGAAAACCATATGGATCTCAACAGAACATTGTCTGACTCCCTTATTTTGGACACTAGTCAGGAGGGATCAGTAGCTGGAAAAGGACTTCATGTTTGGTGGAGTAGAGAGTAGAGGAAATGCTCCATGAGACGGATTGGCACAATAGCTGCAGCAATGGAGTCAAAAAAGCTGGCAACCATGAGGATGATGCAGGGTCGGCAACATTTTGCTCTGTTGTACGTGAGGTGGCCATGAGTCTACAGCTAAAAACAGCGATGTAACTCTTACCCAGATCAAGAAAGGGGACATGAACAGTACCCTAGAAGCAGCTCCTATATCCTCTCCTAATCACTAACCACCTTATCCTCAAAGGTAACTGCTAAACTAACTTCTAACACCAAGGATTACTTGTGCCTGTTTTTGAACTTCATAAGAATGAAGTCATGGAGCCTTGGTGAACCAAAAGGTTGGCAGTTCCAACCCACCAGCCACTCTGCAGGAGAAAGATGTGGCAGTCTGCTTTGGAAAGATTTACAGCCTTGGAAACCTTACGGGGCAATTCTACTCTGTCCTGTGGAGTCGCTATGAGTTGGAATTGACGCAACAGCAGTGAGCGTGAAAGAATTCATAGTAAGTGTTCTTTTACGTCTTTTTTTGATCATTATTATGTTAGTGAGATTTAAGCACGTTCTTGTGTGTAGCTAAAATTCATTTATTATTATTTCTGTAAACCTGTTTTTCAAACTTACATTAAATTGAAAAGCATGGGCATTCTGCATGTTAGTGTACATAGATGTACCTCATCCTTGTAAATGGTTGCATGGTATCTCATTATATGGTGAAATCATTATGGACATTTACATTATTTCTAATGTTGCATGATTATAATCATTGCTATAATCAACAATGCTTGTTTACTTGTGGTAATCACACTTTAAATAACATCTTGATCATCTGTATGTTGTATAGTAAAGACCACAAGAAAAAAAAAGAAAATTGCATCAAAGAAATGAAATGCCTGTGGACAACTAGGGGTTCTTAGAGAATGTTGCCCCCCTCATTCTGACATTCAGTGTTCCCCTTTAACTCTTGGCCTAAAACAAATCCTGTCACTGAGTCCCACCTACCCATAAGTGCCAGGCAGCTTTCTCCAGCAAAGAGACCAACTGGCAAATATGTGGATTTTCTCAGTGGCAGAGAGAAACTCCACACATCCTTGACTCGTGAATACAAATGGACTGTCCTGACTCACCAGGTCTATGAAGAAAAAATTACTGATATTTTCCAGAGTGGGCTATGAAGTGTTAACATGAGTACATCTCTAGGATGAAGCTTAAAATTACCCTGTAAAAAGAAAAAAAAAAAAAAGGAAATCTCACTTGTTTTATAGACTCATGATTATTTCCAGAATTCAATACTAGTAATTGTGCTGCACTAGAAAGTTAATAAGCTCTAATGCTCATTATTAGAAAGACATGGGTCAAATGATCCTTCAGTCTTTTAAAAACTGTGTGATTTTCAAGCTTCATCTTTCCTACCTAAACAAACAGTGAGAGGGGTGAATTGTCAACACACAGTCACCTTATACTGCCATTATCATTTTTTTTTTAAAGAAGTTGAGAAACAGGTTGGCATCCAGCTGCTTGCTCATGCCGCTCCCAAAGCTAGAAGCATCTCATTCAGATCTAACATTTTCATAAGGAAGATTTCCCTTACCTCCACAACTACTCTCATGGGTGAGATTTCCATTTTACATGCTTCTTGAGAACACAAGGGGGCAGTGGTAGTTCACTGGTGGTTCAGTGGTAGGATTCTTGCCTTCCATGTGGGAGACCTGACTAATATTCCTGGCCAGCGTAGCTCATCTGTCTGTCCGTGATGGTTTGCGTGTTGCTGTGACGCTGAAGGAACCCTGGTGGCATAGTGGTTAAGAGATTGGCTGCTAGCCCAAAGGCTCAGCAGTTCAAATCCACCAACTCCTTCTTGGAAACCTTATGGGGCAGTTCTATTTTGTCCTACAGGGTTGTTATTAGTCAGAACTGACTTGACGGCAAAGGGTTTGGTCTGGTTTTTATGATGCTGAACAGGTTTCAGCAGAGCTTCTAGACTAAGATGAACTAGGAAAAAAGGCCTGGTGATCTACTTTCAAAAAATCAGCAATGAGCACCCTACAGATCACAACAGTCCTACTGGCAGCACTTTGTTCCCTCGTGCATTGAGTCTTCATGACAGCACGTAGTGACAAGAGAGAATCTAATATGGCACCCTCCATTATCACATTGTGTTGCAATAGCTTGGTTGGTTGTTTATCTTCATTTTAATCTGCAAGCTCCTTGGGAGCTTTGTAGATTGCTTTGTTCTCATTGCCTAAGAGAAAATGCGGAAAAACAAGAGAATGCAAATGTACCAGCTTTGAGCCTGGACACTGTACTTGCAGTAGACTGCTAGGACAGCTGGAAAGTGGGGCCTGCATGTTATGGAACCTGTGGACAACATATGCAGGGACCTGGTGAAGGTAGATCACCTACCCCATCAGTGGGCTTCTTCACATAAAAGCGGACACTTCTCAGCATTTAAATGGAGTTTACTTTGGAATTCTCAGTGTCCCTAAAGTTTACCGTTAGGTGAATGGATCTATTTACAATTACCTGTGAGTTAAACATTTCTCCTTAAACTTGTATCACTATTGCTAACCACAGTAGGTGTGCTATGACATAGACTATTCTATGTCACAAATATTTCCTGGGGCACTGAAAGGAAACTGCAACAAATGGAATACTGTGAAGGAAAAAATGACTTGTGAGTTCTAACAACACAGCTGAAGGGAAGCAAGGACACTTTCTTCTGTCTTGTCTGCCTCAATGTCCCCTGATGCACACAATTTCAAAGGTTACTACCTTCAGCAAAAGTTCACAGAGGGACATCCCTGGATGAATATAGCAATTATGAGGAATCTAAGACTACAGGAAGCTCATGCTCCTGAGGAAGAGATGAGCAGAAATTCTGGCTCTCCAGTTGGCTCTGCAGTTGAGTTAGATCAGGAGGGTTCCACATGAGCTGACAACACATCAAAACCTTCCTGTTGTCTTACAGACAGTGAAGATTCCTTTATGTTAGAATCAAACACCACACTGATCTCTTACGACAGATGGAAAGCTTAGAGTAACCAAGGGAAAGAGACAAGCTTGTAAGAAAGAAAGAATCTTAGAAGACGTAGAATACACGGCTCACAGCTGGAAAAAAACCCATTCAGTAAACAAGCCCGTGGGTACTGTTTGCAGATATACCATTTGGGAAGAGAAATTTCATACTTGGGGATTTGTTTAAAATTTGCTTTTTGAAGGTAGAATGGTCTTAGTATCCCCCAGGACATAGAAACACCAGCCAGGCTTAGGAAAAGCTCAAAACAACTCATTTTAGGAGAGACAGCGGTTAAGCCAGTTGTCAAAAGCAGGATGTTTTACACTCCCTCCCACCCACCGTGTCATTATCATTCAAGACTCTTACAGGGTTGGCAGAGAGAATATTACAATTCTGATTTTCAGCAAAATGTCTGTGCCTCAGCAGATATGCATGCTTTGTGTGACAGAAGTGCCAATCTCATTATTTATAGGGGAAAACATTCCATTTTCTAATGGTAGAAATTTCCCCCAAATGCATGCATTTGTTGATGACGCTGAGGCATCAATTCTCTTTTAGGCAATTCATGTTTTGTTTCCATTTAAGAGACTCTGAGTGGTTTCATAACAGAGGAAATTCCCATACAATTCTGTGAAATGCAGTAGTCTCAGTGGACTATGCAATGCAGGCAACAAAGAAATACAGGGGTACAAATGAGCACAGACTGTGTGGGGGGGTGAGAATCACTGGGATAAACCAGGGCTTACCTGGCCCATGGCCAAGTTCAGCTCACAGGGCTGTTATAATAAAGTTTTGTTGGAGCACAGTCACACCCATTCATTTACGCATTGTCTATGGCTGCTCAGAAATACACTCACACAAATATAATCAATTGAATTTGACAGAGGAGAAAAGGCAGTTCAATGGAGAGAGAATAGACTTTTCAGCAAATAATGTTGGAACAACTGGATGTGCATATGTAAAAACCGAACCTAGACACAGATTTTAAACCTTACAAAAAAGTGAACTCGAAATGGACCGTAAACTTAAATGTAAAATCCCAAAATAAAAAACTTCTTAAAGAAAACATAGGAGAAAGTCTACATGACCTTGGTGATTAATTTTTAAATATAGCACCAAAAACATGATCTGTGAAAGACAAAAAAGATAAATTGGACTTAATCAAAATTAATTTCTGGTCTTCAAAAGACACTGTGAAGAGAGTCAAAATACAGTTTATGGACTGGGAGAAAATATTTGCAAAATACTTATACGATAAAGGACTTGTACCTAAAATAAACAAAGAATCATTGAAACTCAATGGTAAGAAAGCTAACAGCCCAGTTTAAAAAATGAACAAAATACCTAACCAGACACCTCACTAAAGAAGATAAACAGGTGGCAAAGAAACATCTGAAGAGACATTAACATCGCTTGTCCCTAGGGAACTGCAAATGAAAACAACAATGAGATTCTCTGCACATTTAGTAGGATGGTGAGAATCTAGAACACTGACACCATCAGTTGCTGGCCAGGATGCGGAAGAGCCGGATGCCTCACTCATTGTAGGTGGGAATGCAAAATGGTGCAGCCATTTTTTAAGAGAGTCTGGCAGTTTCTCATAAAGCTAACCATAGTCTTTTCATATAATCCAGCAATCATGCCCCTAGATATTTATCAAAATGAGTTGAAAGTACATGTCCATACAAAAACCTGCACATGAAAGTTTATAGCAGTTTTATATATATATTGCCAAAATTTGAAGCAATCAGATGTCCTTCAACAGGTGAATGGATAAATAAATCTATGCATGAATGTTTATAGTATGTTCATGGATAATTGCAAGGAAGCTGTCAGTGGGTCAATGGATAAACAAACTGTGGTATATCCAGACGATGGAACATTATTCAGTGGTGAAAAGAAGTGAACTATCAAGTTCTTCTTGTGAAAAGACATGGAAGGACCTTAAATACATATTACTAGATTAAAAAAAAAATCTGAATCATCCTGATTATACGACATTCTAAAAAGGCAAAAATTTAGAGATCATAAAAAGATCAGGGGATTCAGAGGGAGGGGAAGGGAAGAAGGCTAAGTAGATGGAACACAGGGAATATCCTGGGCAGTGAAACTATTTTGCATTAGACTGTTACAGTGGACAGAGAGATCCTAAACACTAATCCTTATTTGCTGTTTAAGGCCCATTAAAACCGATTTTAAAAATAATAAGGAAGGAGGCAGAGGCAAGCTGGCAGAATAGACAGATGCTTCCAGCCAGCCCTGTTTACAACAAAGACCCCCCCAAAAAGTGAAAAAAGTATATTTATGACAAGCTAGGAGCCCTGAGCATCAAAAGCAAGCTTAGAAAATGAACTGAGGGGCAGGGGGGAGGAAGAAATGGTTCAGAAGCAGAGAGAAGTACCAGACCTGAATCACGGGGAGCCCTCAAGCACCATTCCTGGAGAGGCGGGGTGGGCTGGTACTAACGTTCAGCCACAGTTTCCTCAGAGAGATGCAGCCAACCACACGGGCAACTCACACCTTTGGAACCAAAGAAGTACAGTGCTCTCGGCAAAAGCTAAGTATTTATGTATATTTTACCGAACCGCTCCCACCCCGCCCACAAGCTGGCTTCAGTGGCTGAATTCCTAGGGCCTGAGATAGGCCCTGTTGAGCACCTAGAGCCATCCTCCTGGCCTGGGAGAAGGAAAAAATTTGCAACTGGGGAAACAGATAATTTGCCAGCTCCACTAACCAGGGGAGCTCAGGGCAGAAGCAGCTCCTGTCGAGGCAAAAACGGTCCGTGGACGTTAAGTACCTTTTCCCTCCATGTGGACTTGTGAGGGCCTATTTCAGGAGAATAAGCTCTTGTTGGCAGGCTCCAATCGTTTCAGCTGTGCAGCGGAGAGTTGGGTGTTTGATGTTCGACATTGCTTTGCCTGTTAAACAGGGTCCTCACCTACCCATCTAAGGGGCCTAAGGACTGGTAGCTCCACTCAAGTCTCCCAGCCAGCCACCTGTACAGGGGTCCAAGGATAACTGGTACCTCCCAGTCCTTACAAGCAAAAACACTGGATTCCCATGGTCCATCTGCAGAACCCACCCACCTGTATGCTCTAGGGAACAGGGACATGCTTTCCTCAGAGACACTTTGGGGACAATTCTAAGCCTCCTGCCTTGTTCAGAGTGAAACCCCCCACTGCAACCAGATACCAGTACCTACAGCAAGCACCTCTACCCCTCTAATACTGTAGGAGAGAGCCTGTACCACACAGTTGATGTTAAGCTACCTAGAAAGCGGAGCTGAATTCATACAAGAAAAGTGAATGGACTCCTATACTGATATACCTGATAACAGCTCTAGCCATCTGGAGACAGGAAGTCAGAGCTCCAAAGGTGAAAATCATCAAACTAGCTCACTCAAGTAACCCATCTGGGTATATCAAAACAAAACAAAGCAAGAAGCTACGACACAGTAAGCAAACATAAAATAAACTTATAGATGGATCGGAGACAACAGTCAGTGTCAAGTCACATGAAGAAACAGACCATGATTGCCTCAACAGGCTCTAAGAACAAAGAATCAAGGGATCTTCTAGATGAAAGTGCATTCCTGGAATTACCAGAGGCAGAATACAAAAGATTAATATACAGAACCCTTCCAAACATCAGGAAGGAAATGAGGCAATACACAGAACAAACCAAGGAACACGCAGATAAAGGAACTGAAGAAATTAGAAAGATTATTCAGGAACATAATGAAAAGTTTAATAAGGTGGAAAAATCCATAGACAGACAGCAATCAGAAATTCAGAAGATTAACAATAAAATTACCAAATTAGATAACTCAATAGAAAGTCAGAGGAGCAGAACTGAGCAAGTAGAAGCTAGAATTTCTGAACGTGAAGGTAAATCACTTGGCACTAATATATTTGAAGAAAAATCAGGTAAAAGAATTAAAAAAAAATGAAGAAATCTTAAGACTCATGTGGAAATCTATCAAGAGAAATAAACTACGAGTGATTGGAGTACCAGAACAGAGAGGGATAACAGAAAATACAGAGAGAATTGTTGAAGATTCGTTGGCAGAAAACTTCCCTGATATAGTGAAAGATGAGAAGATATCTATCCAAGATGCTCATTGAACTCTACATAAGGTAGATGTTAAAAGAAAGTCACCAAGACATATTATAATCAAACTTACCAAAACCAAAGATAAAGAGTTTTAGGAGCAGCTAAGGATAAACGAAAAGTCAACTACAAAGGAGAGTCAATAAGAATAAGCTCGGACTACTCGGCAGAAACCAGGAAGGCAAGAAGGCAATGGGATGACTTATTTAAAAAAATGATGAAAAATAATTGCCAACCAAGAATCATATATCTAGCAAAACTGTCCCTTAAAAATGAAGGTGAAATTAGGACATTTCCAGATAAACAGAAGTTTAGGGAATTCATAAAAACCAAACCAAAACTATAAGAAATATTGAAGGGAGTTCATTGGATAGAAAATCAATAATGTCAGGTATCAACTCAAGACTAGAGCACTGGGCAGAGCAATCAGAAGTCGGGGAAGAGGGAAACAGGAAAATCAAAAAAACACAGCAAGATAAAAAACAAAACAAAATGCTCAAAGAGGGTAACAGTGATGATATTATGTAAAAGAAAACAACATTAAAACAATAAAGAGAGAATAAGAAATACAGTCAAAGATCTTCCACATGGAGAGGAAGACAAGGCAATATAAAGAAATAAAAGTGAGGTTTAAATTTAGAAAAATAGAGGTAAAGAATAAGGTAACCACAAAGGAGACAAACTAAACTACGCATCAAAATAAAATACAAGAAAAAAAATAGAGACTCAGCAGAAACAAAATCAACAACAGCAAATATGAGGAAAGGACAATATATAAAGATAATCTACTGAGCACATAAAATTAAGTGGGAAAAAGACACTGTTAACAACACACAAAAAAAGACATAAAAATGATAGCACTTTATTCAAACCTATCCATAATTACCCTGAATGTAAATGGACTAAACCCACCAATAAAGACACAGATAATGGCAGAGTGGATTAAAAAACAGGATCTGTCTATATGCTCCCTACAAGGGACATGCCTTAGACTTAGAGACACAAACAAACTAAAACTCAAAGGATGGAAAAAAATACATGAAGCAAACAACGATCAAAAAAGAGCAGGAGTGGAAATACTAATTTCTGACAAAACAGACTTTAAAGTTAAATCCATCATAAAGGATAAGGAAGGACACTGTATAATGATTAAAGGGACAATATACCAAGAAGATATAACCATATTAAATATTATGCACATAAGAACAGGGCTGCAAGATTCATAAAACAAACTCTATCAGCATCGAGAAGTGAGATAGATAGCTCTACAATAATAGTACAAGACTTCAACATATCACTTTCGGTAAAGGTAAAGGTAAAGGAAAGAAGCTGAATAAAGACACGGAAGATCTAAACACCACAATGAACCAGCCAGACCTCACAGATATATACAGAACACTCCACCCAACAACAACTGAGTATACTTTCTTTTCTAGTGCACATGGAACATTCTCTAGAATAGACCACATATTAGGTCATAAAGCTAGCCTTAGCAGAATCCAAAACACTGAAATATTACAAAGCATCTTCTCTGATCATAAGGCCGTAAAAGTAGAAGTCAATAACAGAAAAACCAGGGAAAAGAAATCAAACACTTGGAAACTGAACAATACCCTGATCAAAAAAGACTGGATTATAAAAGACATTAAGGATGGAATAAGGAAATTCAGAGAATCCAATGAGAATGAAACCACTTCCTATCAGGATCTTGGAGACACAGCAAAAGCAATGCTCAGAGGCCAATTTATAACAATAAATACACACATTATAAAAGAAGAAAGGGCCAAAATCAAAGAATTATCCCTATGACTTGAACAACAGAAGAAACCCTCAGGCATCAGAAGAAAACAAATAATAAAAATTAGAGCGGAACTAAATGAAATAGAAAACAGAAAAACAATTGTAGGAAATAGCAATACTAAAAGCTGGTTCTTTGAAAAAATCAACAAAATTGATAAGCCATTGTCCAAATTGACAAAAGAAAAACAGAAAAGGAAGCAAATAACCTGAATAAGAAATGAGATGGGTGATACTAAAACAGACCCAACTGAAATTAAAAGAATCCTACCAGATTACTATGAAAAATTGTACTATAACAAATTTGAAAACCTAGAAGAAATGGGTGAATTCCTTGAAGCACACTACACACTACCTACCTAAACTAACACAGAGGTAGAACAACTATATAGATCCATAACAAAAGAGACTGAAAAGAAAATAATAAAAAAAAAAAACTCTTAAAAAAAAGCCCTGGCCCGGATGGCTTCACCGCAGAGTTCTACCAAACTTTCAGAGAAGAGTTAACACCACTAGTACTAAAGGTATTTCAGAGCATAGAAGAGGACAGAATAGTTGCAAACCCATTCTTTGAAGCCACCATATCCCTAATACCAAAACCAGGTAAAGACATTACAAAAAAAGAAAATTACAGACCTATATCCCTCATGAATTTAGATGCAAAAATCCTCACCAAAATACTAGCCAATAGAATTCAACAACATATCAAAAAAATAATTCACCATGACCAAGTGGGATTCATACTAGATATGCACGGATGGTTCAACTTTAGAAAATTAATATAATCCATCATATAAGTAAAATAAAAGACAAGAATCACTTGATTTTATCAATTGATGCAGAAAAGGCATTTGACAAAGTCCAACACCCATTCATGATAAAAACTCTCAGCAAAAGAGTGATACAAGGAAAATTCCTCAACATAATAAAGGGTATTTATACAAAGGCAATAGCCAACATCATCCTAAATGGAGAGAGCCTGAAAGCATTCCCCTTGAGATCTGGGACCAGACAAGGATGCCCTTTATCACCGCTCTTATTCAACGTTGTGCCGGAGTTCCTAGCCAGAGCATTTAGGCTAGATAAAGAAATAAAGGGCATCCAGATTGGCAAAGAAGTAGTAAAATTATCTGTATTTGCAGATGACATGATCTTATACACAGAAAACCCTAAGGAATCCTCAAGAAAACTACTGAAACTAATAGAAGAGTTCAGCAGACTATTGGGATACAAGACAAACATACAAAAATCCATTGAAACATACAAAAAGAACATTGAAGAGGAAATCACCAAATCAATGCCATTTACAGTAGCCCCCAAGAAGATAAAATACTTAGGAATAAATCTTACCAGAGATGTAAAAGGCTTATAAAAAGAAAACTACAAAACACTTCTGCAAGAAACCAAAAGAGACCTACATAAGTGGAAAAACATACCTTGCTCAAGGATAGGAAGACTTAACATTATAAAAATGAGTAGTCTACCAAAAGCGATCCATACATTTAATGCAATTCCAATTCAAATTCCAATGACATTCTTTAATGAGATGGAGAAACAAATCACGAACTTCATATGGAAGGGAAAGAGGTCCCAGATAAGTAAAGCATTACTGAAAAAGAAGAAGAAAGTGGGAGGCCTTACTTTACCTGATTTTAGAACCTATTATACCGCCACAGTAGTCAAAACAGCCTGGTACTGGTACAACAACAGATACATAGACCAATGGAACAGAATTGATAATCCAGACATAAATTCATCTACATATGAGCCGTTGATATTTGACAAATGCCCCAAAACAGTTATTTGGGGAAAAGACAGTCTTTTTAACAAATGGTGCTGGCATAACTGGATATGCATCTGCAAAAAAATGAAACAAGGCCCATACCTCACTCTATGCACAAAAAAGAGCTCAAAATGGAACAAAGACCTTAATATAAAATCTAAAATGATAAAGATCATGGAAGAAAAATTAGGGACAATGTTAAGAGCCCTAATACATGGCATAAACAGTATAGAAAACATTACTAACAATGCAGAAGAAAAAAGATAACTGGGAGCTCCTAAAAATCAAACACCTATGCTCATCCAAAGACTTCACCAAAAGAGTAAAAAGATTACCTACAGACTGGGAAAAAGTTTTGAGCTCTGACATTTACGATCAGTGCCTGATCTCTAAAATCTACATGTTACTGCAAAAACTTAACTGCAAAAAGGCAAATAACCCAATTAAAAAATGGGCAAAAGATATGAACAGACACTTCACTAAAGAAGACATTCAGGTAGCTAATAGATACATGAGGAAATGCTCATGATCATTAGCCATTAGAGAAATGCAAATCAAAACCACAATTAGATTCCATCTCACTCCAACAAGGCTGGCATTAATCCAGAAAACACAAAATAATAAATGTTGGAGAGGCTGCGGAGAGACTGAAACACTTATACACTGCTGGTGGGAATTGGAAAATGGTACAACCACTTTGGAAATCGATTTGGCGCTTCCTTAAAAAGCTAGAAATAGAACTACCATAGGATCCAGCAATCCCACTCCTTGGAATATATCCTAGAGAAATAAGAGTCTTTACACGAACAGATATTTGCACACCCATGTTTATTGCAGCACTGTTTACAATAGCAAAACCATGGAAGCAACGAAGGTGCCCATCAATGGATGAATGGATAAATAAATTATGGTATATTCACACAATGGAATTCTATGACAAAGAACAGTGAGGTATCTGTGAAATATTTCATAACATGGAGGAACCTGGAAGGCATTATGCTGAGTGAAATTAGTCAGTTGCAAAAGGACAAATATTGTATAAGACCACTATTATAAGAGCTAGAGAAATAGTTTAAACAGAGAAAAAAATACTCTTTGATGGTTATGAGAGGGGGGAGGGAAGGAGGGTGAGAGAGTGGTATTCACTAATTAGATAGTAGATAAGAACTATTTTAGGTGACAGGAAAGACAACACACAATACAGGCAAGGTCTGCACAACTGGGATAAACCAAAATCAAAGGAGTTTCCTGAATAAACTGAACGCTTCAAAGGCCAGTGTAGCAGGGGCAGGGGTTTGGGGACCATAGTTTCAGGGGACATCTAAGTCAATTGGCATAATAAAATCTATTAAGAAAACATTCTGCATCCCACTTTGAAGAGTGGCGTCTGGGGTCTTAAATGCTAACAAGCGGCCATCTAAGATGCATTAATTGGTCTCAACCCACCTGGATCAAGGGGGAATGAAGAGCACCAATTATACAAGGTAATTACGAGCCCAAGAAACAGAGAGGACCACATAAGCCAGAGACTACATCAGCCTGAGACCAGAAGAGCTAGATGGTGCCCAGCTACAACCGATGACTGCCCTGACAGGGAACACAACAGAGAACCCCTGAGGGTGCAGGAGAGCAGTGGGATGCAGACCCCAAATTCTCGTAAAAAGACCAGACTTAATGGTCTGACTGAGACTAGAAGGACCCTGGAGGTCATGGCCCCAGACCTTCTGATGGCCCAGGACAGGAACCATTCCCAAAGCCAACCCTTCAGACAGGATTGGAGTGCACAATGGGTTGGAGAGGGATGCTTGTGAGGAGGGAGCTTTTTGGATCAGGTGACACTTGAGACTATGTTGGCATCTCCTGTCTGGAGGGGGGATGAGAGGGTAGAGGGGTTAGAAGCTGGTGAAATGGACACAAAGAGAGAGTGGAGGGAGGGAGTGGGCTGTCTCGTTAGAGGAAGAGCAATTTGGAGTATGTAGCAAGGTGTATATATGTTTTTGTGTGAGAGACTGACTTGATTTGTAAACTTTCACTTAAATCACAATACAAATTAAAAATAAAATTAGAATAATTAAAAAAATTTCTAATGCTGATTTCTAGACATAGGGTTATTTCTTTTTTTTCAACATTGTTTTTTATATTCACCCCCTTGTTTATTAATTAATCATTTCATTCACTCATTCTTCAATTATTTATTTAGCACTATCTTAGCTTCAGATGGAGGCCTGGTTGCTCAGTGGTTAAGAATTTAGCTGCTAACTGAAAGGTCAGCAGTCTGAAACCCTAACCACTCCATGGGAGAAAGATGTGGCAGTTTGCTTCCATAAAGAATCTTCCATAAAGATTCCAAGATTTACAGCTTTGGAAATTCTATGGGGTGATTCTACTCTGTCCTGTAGGGTCACCATGAGTCGGATTCAATTCGATGGTAGTAGGTTTAGTTTTTGGGGGGTCTCAGTTTCCAAATATTACTGTAAAAACATTTATTTTCTCACAGTTCAGGAGGCTAGAAGTCTGAGTTCAGGGCACAGTCTCTAGGGTAGCGCTGGCATTTCTTGATTTATTGGTGATCTTCATGTGGCATTTCTCTTCCCCCTGTTTGTGCTTGCTCCTGTTTCTAATCTACTCTTTTTATAGGTCAGAAGTGATTAAGTTTATGTGATGGATTGAATTGTGTCCCCCTAAAATGTATGTCAGCTTGGCTAGGCTGCAATTATGTGGATGTCTTCCATTTTGTTATCTGATGTAAGTGTCCTATGTGTGCAAATCCTAACCTCTATGACGTTAATGAAGCAGAATTAGAGGCATTTATGTTAATGAGGGAGGACTCAATTTACAAGATTAGGTTGTATCTTGAGTCAATCTCTCTTGAGATATAAAAAAGAGAAACAAGCAGAGAAGAGAGACCTCATTACTGCCAAGCCAGGAGCTGCACTGAGAAGCTCCTAGACCAGGGGAAGACTAACGACAAGGACATTCCTCCAGAACCCACAGAGAGTGAAGGCCTTCCCCTGGAGCTGGAACCCTGACTTTGGACTTGTAGCCTCCTAGACTGTAAGAGAATAAATTTCTGTTTGTTAAAGCCATCCTCTTGTGGTATTTCTGTTATAGCAGCTCCAGATGACTAAGAAAGTTTAGAACACACCCTACACTGATACGCCCTCATTAACATAACAAGGGAAATTCTATTTCCAAAAGGGATTATATGCACAGGTATAAGGGTTAAGATTCCAACACATATTTTAGGGAGACACAACTCAATATCAAGTACCTGCCACGTGTCTGGCATTGTGTTAGGCATTCGTGGTAGTGCAACATAAACAGGCACATATTCTCTGCTCTCAAAAATTTTTTCAGGCTAGCAGTGGGTGGAGAAAAGGGCCTGAGCAATTTTAGGACATGTGGTAATGATGTGATAATGGAAGTACTTGGTGCAGTATAAGGACCTAAGATAAGCACAGAACCCTTTCAGGAGACTGGCTGTGGAAGGCAGGGAAGGTCTCTGGAAGAGGTAACACCTCATGTTATCCCAAAAGGAGAATGAAAACTAGATAAGTGATAAAAAAGGAAGGAGCGGTGTGCAAGTGTAAAAGAAAACAGTAATGTGGTCTGGATCTAGGAAACAGCATCTGCAAAGCCCCCTGTGGGACAGAACCCCACAAAAAACAAACCCACTGGCGTCGAGTCGATTCCGACTCATAACCACCCTATAGGACAGAGTGGAACTGCCCCATAGAGTTTCCAGGGAGTGCCTGGTGGATTCGAACTGCTGACCTCTTGGTTAGCAGCCGTAGTACTTGACCACTACACCACCAGGGTTTGCACAGTGGGACAGAAGGCACCGCATATAAAAGAAAGCTATTCTGTACAGCAGGCATGTAGGGAGTGTGGCTGGGGCTTGCAGGAAGTGACATAACTATGTTTGTATTTTAGAGTAAAAACTTTGTTTCGTGGAGAATGGATTGGAGGAAGGCTGCCTGGAGACAATATTAGTAAGCTGTTACAGTAGCTATGGTGTAGATGACATTTCTCTGTCTAGGAAAATGGCATTGGAGGTAAAACGAAGTAGTTATTTTGAAAGATGTTTAAGAGAAACTTAATCAGTTTGATTTGGTAATTACAAGTGAGCGAGAGGGAGGAGTCAAAGATTATTTTTAGGACTGTATTTTGGGCAAGTAGATGTATGGTGGTGAGGATCACCAAGAACAGGGAAGGTGGCATGAGATGGAGGGGGGATCAAGAGTTCAGATTGGCTGTGTTGAGTTGAGGGTGGTTGTGGAATACCTGAACATAGATATTCCATAGGATATGATTGGCAGGATGACATTCCAGGACCTCCTGTCCTTCAATATCTCACCATGAATGACAAGAAGTATTAAGCTGAGCTCCCTTTGTCTGTGACGTTATCCTCCAGACAACATATTCTGTCTGCAAGACTGCGTGACCTCCATCATCTGTTGGTAGATCCAAACCTCACGCCCCTGCATGTCTTGCTGAGGATGGGTCCATATTCCCAGCAGGACCTAGATACACAGCAGGAACCAACTGGGAAAACAATCTCTGAACAGCTCTGAAAGTGACCTGATGCTGGAACCTGCTCCTCAGAGTCAAGTATAGTCAGAGAAACAGCGTTAGCATAAATGGGTACCCAAAGATTTTTAAAGAATTGAAATTCTTGATGTATTCATATTTATTTAAAGCCTCTGCCATTTCAACACCATGCTAAACTCTCAGGCCAGCTATTTGGGAAAATACTGACTAAAACCTGTACGGTAAAGCCCCAGCAAGGCTGCCTGAGGCTGAGGAGTAAAAGAGGACAATTTCAGAATCCAAAGTACACTTTAATTTATTTTCATCTAATCAGAGCATAAGGCTTAGTATACATAGAGAGATTATCTAGAAAAGTTTTAATTGTTCTTGAATGAAAGAATAAATTAATAATATGGATTATCATAATGCTTTGTATCTGTGTTCAAGTCTACACTTTACTAAACACTTTCACGTCCATGTAATTATTAAACCTCAGAATCATAGAATTTCAGAATAAGTTGCTACTTCTCAGGTCATTTGTTCCCATGCTACAAAATCTCACCTGAACTCACAATCAATTCATTAATATTCAAAATATCCTTTCACCTTAACTAAATCACATTCTCTAAAGTGCTTATTTATGCTGGGAGCTAAAGAAGATGAAGAATACATTTCTTCTTGCCTGAAATGGTTGTGTTTACTGCTTGCTGACTTTTCTTCAAATATTTATTTCATACAAAATTCAGGAGATGAAAGAAGCACAAAATACTTTTCAAGAAAAGAAAACGGATGACATAAGGAGTGGTTTCAATGTTTTCCCTTTATTCTATTCCTATTTACAGTTTTAGATGTGCGGAATTCCTGTAAAGATGCCATAGAAGTTCACGTATAGCTGACTCCCAATTTTCCTATTACTAACATCTTGCACTAATATGGAATATCTGTCACAATTAGTGAACCAATAGTGATACAATATTATTAATTAAAGTCCATATTATATTTATATTTTCTCTCTTTTTTACTTACGTCCTTTTTGCTGTTGTTGTTCTGAAACTCAATGTAATGTGGTCCAGAATACCACATTACATTCACTTCTCATTTCTCCATAGGCTTCTTTTGTTGTGTCAATTTTTCAGACTTTCCTTGTTTTTGATGATGGTGCCAGTTTTGAGGAGCACTGGTCAAGTATTTTGTAGAATTTTCCTCAATAGCGATTTGTCTAATTTTGTTCTCATGATTAGACTAGGATAATGTGCTTTGGGGAGAAAACCACAGAGGTAAAGTGCCATTCTCATCACATTAAACGTGTTGCAGCTGAGTCGATTCTGACTCATAGTGACTCTTTGGGAGCTCTGGTACGACAAAGGTTAAGAGTTTGGCTGCTAACCAAAAGACATGCAGTTCGAATCCTCCAGCTGTTCCTTGGAAACCCTATGGGGTGTTTCTACTCTGTTCTATAGGGTCACTATGAGTTGGAATCCACTCAATGGCAATGGGCTTTGTTGGTTTTAGTGACCCTATAATAGCAATCTTTACAGAAGTAGATTGCCGCATCTTTCTCCCATGGACCAGCTGGTGGGTTTGAATCACTGTCCTTTCGGTTAGCAGCCAAGTGCCTAACCACTGTGTCCCCAGGGCTCCTTCTCATCATGTTACATCAAAAGTATATATTATCAATATGACTTGTCACTGTTGATGTTGAACTTGATCACCCGGCTGAGGTAATGTTTGTCAGTGTTCTCTATTGTAAAGTTACTCATTTTTTCTTCTCCCTATCCATAGTGTATTTTCTAAAGAAAGTCACTATGTGCAGCTGGTACTTAAGGAGTGGGGAGTTATACATCACCTCCTGTAAGCTGGTGTGTCTGCATAAATCATTTAGAATTTTTCTACATTGGAGACTTGTCTATTTCTCTATTTTTTATCACTTTTTCCATCATTATAGATATATACATATGTGTATGTAAATACATACAGTGCTTTAGGTGAAAGTTTACAGAGCAAATTAATTTCTGATTAAACAATTAAGGCACATATTGGTTTGTGACATTGGTTGCCAACGTGCCACCCATTTCTATTTGTCCAGCTTTCCTGTCCTCTCCTGCCTTCTCATGTTGGCCCCTGGGGTGGTATGCCCATTTAGTCTCATACACATGGTTGAACCACGTGTATTACTGTTTCTTTTATGGACCTGTCTAAATCTTTGGCTGATAAGTGAACCTCACTAGTGACTACAGTACTGAGTTAAAACAGTGTCTGGGGACCATACTCTGGGATCTCTCTATTCTCTGTCAGGCCAGTGAGTCTGGTGTTTTTTTTGTGAGCTAGAATTCTGTTCTACATTTTTCTCCAGCCATGTCTGGGACCCTCTATTGTGATCCCTGTTAGAATAGTCAATGGTAGTTGCCAGGCACCATCTGGTTTTGCTTGACTCAGTCTGGTGTAGGGTGTGGTAGTTGTGTTCCATTAGTCCTTTGGACTAATCTTTCTCTTGTGTCTTTGGTTTTCTTCATTCTTCCTTGCTCCAGACAGGGTGGGGCCAGTGGACATATCTTAGATGGCTGCTTACAAGCTTTTAAGACTCCAGATGCTACTCACCAAAGTAGGATGTAGAATATTTTCCTTATAAAATGTTATGCCAATCGAGCTAGATGTGTCCTGAGACCATGGTCCCCAAACCTCAGCCCAGTAATTTGATCCCTATGGGAATTTAGATGTGTCATGAAGTTTCTGGAAACCCTGGCGGCATAGTGGCTAAGTGCTATGGTTGCTAACCAAGAGGTCGGCAGTTCGAAACCTCCAGGCACTCCTTGGAAACTCTATTGGGCAGTTCTACTCTGTCCTATAGGGTCGCTATGAGTCGGAATCGACTCAACAGCAATGAGTTTGGTTTTTTTTTTTTTTTTGGATGAAGTTTCTATGACTTTGCCTTTGTCATGTTGTGCGGGCTTCCCCAGTATTATTTACCAAAATATAACTATGTATTTCAAACTTAGGTTATAAGCCAGTACTTCATCATTTGTTTTTTTAATGGATTTGTTCCAGCTTTGGTGATTGGAAGCTCTTTCATTTTGTTCCTGTAATCCTTTGGTTTGACATGCCCACATTACAGTGTTTTTTTGTTTGTTTTGTTTCATGTTGTTTGTTATTTGTTTGTTTTAATACTTCCTGCCATTACAAGATGCTCCAGGCTCATTTTGTATATTTCCTGCCACAGTCAAAGAATCAGCCATTTCTCCAAGAAGCCCTAGTTCTTTTCATGTTATTAGAAACCATGATCTGGACACTAGTTGTGCTCATTGACACTGGAGAATTCCTGGTTCTAGGCCCTCTCATATGACAGAAGTTTTTATTATGAATTAGTATTGGACTTTGTCTAACACTTTTTTTGTGTGAATTTGATGTATGGTGTATAACCATTTTTACACAATTGTTGGGTTCAAATGATTAATATTTTGTTGGATATTTTTCCATCTATGTTCATGAAAGATATTGTCTATGGTTTATATTTTTTGTAATTTTTTTTTAATCTGGTGTCAGTATTAGGATAATGCTAGCACAAAGGAATGCGTTAGGAAGTATTCTCTCTACTTCTATTTCCTGGAAGTGATCCCAAAGAATTGATTTCAAGTTCTCCTTAATGTTTGGTAGAATTCACCAGGGAAAAGATCTTGGAAAATTATTAATAACTATTAATTATTTTTTCTATTGCCTAAATTTCCTGCTGTGAGATTTGGTAGTTTAATTATTTTAAGGAATCAGTCCGTCTCATCTACTTTGTGGGCAGAGAGTTGTTCATAGTATTCCTTCACTATCCTTTTAATGTCCATGGAATCATTAATGATGACCCCCTTTCATTCTCAAAATGGTCATTTGTATCTTCTCTTTTTAAGTCTTTGTTAGCCTGGCTTGAGGTTTAATTTTATTGACTTTTCAAAGCCCTAAGATTTCATTTCATTAGTTATTAGTTTTCCCCATTGTTTTTGTTGTTGTTGTGTTTTGTTTTCAATTTCATTGTTAGCTTCTCTAATTTTTATATTTCTTTTCTTCTGCTTGCTTTAGGCAAAATTGATCTCTCTCTTGTTTATTTAGTTAGATTCTTAGATTATTGGTTTTAGGTCTTTATTCTTTCCTAATATATATATTTAATACTACAATATGCCTCCAAACACACCTTTGGCTTCATCCCCAAAATTATAATATGTTTTATATTTATCTTCATTTAGTTCTAAATATTTTAAAATTTATTTGAAACTTCTTTTAGCCATATGTTCTTTCTAAATAACATATGTTATTTGTTATTTGTTCAACTTCCAAATATTTGGTGAATATTCAGGTAATCATTCTGTTAATAATTTCTAGTTTAATTCCATTGTGGTTTGAGAGCATGATTTTTTTTTTTTTGATTCTGTAAATTTGTTAAGTTGTATTTTGTGGCCCAGAATGTGGTCTCTTTTGAGCTTGAGAAAAGTATACATATTGCTATTGCTGGAAGGAGAATTCTGTACATGTCAATTAGATCAAGTTGATTAATAGTGCTGTTCAGTTCAACTGTATCTTCATGTATTTTCTGCTTGCCTGATGTATCATTTACTGAAAGTATTTCTCCTTTTTATTCTAACCATTTTTTTTCCTCATATATTTTGACACTCTGTTCTTTGCCTCATACATATTTAGGACCGTTATTTCTTCTTGAAGAATTAACCCCTTAATCATTATATACTGCCCCTCCTTAACCTAGATAATTTTTTTTTTTTTTTTTTTTTGCTGTTCTGAACTTGGGTCCGTCTGACATTAGTATACCCATCCCAGATTATTTTTGATTACCGTTAACATGGTATATCTTTCTCTACCTTTGAATTTTAACTTATCAGAGTCTTCACTTTTAAAGTGACTTTTTTGTAGGCTATATATATATATATATACATATATTTTTTTTTTTTCAATCAACTCTAACAATCACTGTCTTTAACTGGTGCATTTTGATTATTCACACTTGAATTTATTATTGGCATATTTGCATTAATATCAGCCATATTTGTAACTTCTTGTTATTCATAGCCATACGTGTCTTCTTTTTTTTTTTTTTTTGCATTCTCTTGTCCTAGCTGAGCATTTCATGTGATTCCATTTTATTTCTTCTCTTAAGCTATCAATTATTAATCTTTGAAGATAAGTTTAGTGGTTTCTCTAGAGTTTAAAATATACATTTACAACTAATCTAAGTACACATTCAAATAGAACTGTTCTACTTTGCAGGTAGTGCATGCACCTCATAATAGAAATCTTACAACTACTCCCTTCTGTCTCTGATGACACTGCTGTCATCCATTTAACCTACTCATATGCTATAATCACCCAAGACATTGTCATTATTGTTACTTTAAACAAATGCTTACTTTTTGGAGGAACTAAGAATAAGAAAAAAAAAAAAGAAAAGAACAGGTTTTGTGTTACTTTCACTTATTCCTTATCCAACACTCTTTCTTTCTATATGTAAATCCAAGTTTCTTCCTGACAAAAAGCTTTTAACATTTCTTGTAGGGAGATAAACTGGTGATGAATTTCTCTGGCTTATGTGTGTTTGTTGTTGTTTTTGTTTTGTCTATGAAAGCCTTTATTTCATTTTCATTGTTGAAATATATATTTTTGCTGGATAGCATGGTAATTTTTTTTCTTTCAAAACTTTAGATATCTCATTGCACTTTCTTCTTGTTTGTATGGCTTCCAAGTAGTTTATGACTTCAATTAGATACTGTTCCTATTCTAAATGTTGATGTTGCATCAAACAGATGGAGATGTCCTTCTCATTTCTCACTCTTCACAGGAATACACACGAGCACACACACACACACACCAGATAAAAGACTTCGTGGGGTCCTGTGAGTGGTTGAATGGCATTATGCCTGCCTTAGTGGAGTGACTTCAGGGACTTGGGGTAGATAGGGTTGCCAGATAAAATGAAGGGCACCTACTTAAATTTGAATTTCAAATAAACCGTGAATAATTATTTTGTATAATATGCTAGAGTTGGTTACTCTTTTTCCCTTAAAACGGTTCCACCTTAGGGGCTAGAGTTTCTTCTTTAAGAATTCAACCTTTCTTGTCACACTGAAAGGTCAGTTTATAATAATCACAGGGGTTAAAAACTGAGAACGAAGCGATGGATAGATGACCTTTTCCTGAGAGCCATTAGGGCATGAGAGACAGCTTCAGTCACTCAAAAGAGACTAGACATCTTCTTAGCTGAAAGCCTTCTCTATGTGTGGGCTACAGTGTTCACGTCCATTAATGAACTTATCCCATGAACCGAGAGAATGTGGCCATACTGCCTGTGCTGAATTTGGATGGCATGTTAGAGGTGCAAAAGTAAATAAAGCTTTTACTGAGGACTGACTATGCTCCAGGTACCACACTAAGTGCTTAAATGGCACTACTCCCATTCCCACAGGTTAAGTTAAGCTTTAGCACAGCAAAGGAAGGCCACACAGCTAGTAGGAAACTTCACGGCTGAAATGTTCACATCCTCCCCAGAGTTAAGCCTTATGCAATCATGTCCACAAAGAGCAAGGCCTTAACAATCTAACAGAGCCAGGCCCTATGAAGGCAGCACCCCCAATTTGGGAAGAAATACACATCATAAAAATCGCACAAAAGGACAAATATTCTACAATCCCACTCACGTGAAATATCTAGAATAGGCAAGCACATAGAGACCAAAGTTTATTAGTAGTCATCAGGCACAGGCAGGAAGGAAGCAAAAGGGGGAGCCACTGCTTAGGGGACACTGAGCTTCTATTAAGGGTGATGAAATAATTTGGGAGAGAATGGTGACGGTTGAAGAATATAATGAACATAATTAATGACGTTGAATTGTACACGTGAAGAATACTGAAATGGCAAACGTTTTGTTACATATATCTGGACTATACATTGATGAGAAGGTAACTTACTTCCCCAAGCAACCATCAAATGCTAAATACTGTGGTAAATGCTATTTATTTGATATTTTATTTCACTCATAAACTAACCTTTTGACTTGTGAATTGCATGTACATTTGAAAACAAGCTCAGAAAAATGAAAATGTTTGCTGACCGACTTCTGGTGAGAACGTTACTGAACTGGGGCCCTTGCTCTCTCCACACACCTCATTGCCTCTATGACTGTTTGCCACATATAACATATGGAAATAAAACTATAAATATTTATGAAACCTGCTCTCGAGTGTGCAGTCTTGCCAAGTTAAGTAACTCAGTCATTTATTTTTAAATCTGTCACTGGTGATTAGAGCACATTTCAGAGGGAAAAAGTCAGCTTTTGGATTCTTACTTTGCTATGATATTAAAAGAAAAAGAACTTGGGGAAAATATAAATATATAGTTTTCAATTTAAACCCAATACAAAGGTGCCAAGCTGAAAAGCCCAGTCCAGAATCATAGGCAGGGTTTTGGTTCTGCTAAATTCAGTCTGAGGCAAGACCAGTTTTCGATTTTGCATAAAGGATTTTAGGGTCCAATACCCAGGCTTCTGGACAGCAGAAGAAGTCAGCTCTGGAGCTTATTTAGGAAGTTAATCGGGAACAGGGAAACCCTAGGTGGTACAAATGATTAATCTGCTTGGTTGTTAACTAAAATGTTGGTGGTTCAGGCCCACCTGGAGGTACCTCAGAAGAAAGGCCAGGTGATCTAACTCCAAGAAATCAGTCATTGAAAACCTTATGGAGCACGCTTCTACACTGACACACGTGGTCACCATGAGTGGGAGTCAACTTGATGTTAACTGGGGTAATCTAGTATTTCTAAAATATGATGAAACATATCAGAAATACAGCCCAGCCATGGCCCCAGGCACCAGGAAAGAGGGTGGGGTTCTAGGACTATCAGAAGAATAGAGTGAGGATACCAGAGAGGTCCCAAGACTATTGCCTGAGGGTCCAGTTATACAGATGCTTCACCAATTGAAAGTCAAATAGAGAATTGACTCCCCATCCATGATACACAGCTGACCCTGCAGAGGGGTGGAGACATACCTTTCCTACTGAGAGCACCAGGTAGTGTGGCATTCCTACTTGGGACTGTCACTTCTATTTCATTCCTGTGCCTTTCTGGTGAAGCATTCTTCTTAGCCACTGGCACCTGTTTTGGTCAAGATGTCATATTCGGAGGAGGGTCACTAAGACCATAGCCTGAATTAGGAAATAATAGCTTTGTGGGCTCACTCAACCACTCTGTCACTATATTATGGAATCAGGAACTGCACTGTAATTATTTCAGTTCTACTCCAGTGGGCTAATATTAGACCCACATTTAATTTTCTCACACCTTATCAAATTCCTTCCTGACAAAGTCCTTTAAAGCTCAATTAATTCAGCGATATGATTACATTCCCCAAGGGAAATATAAGCAATGCTACTGCAGAGAAATGGATACTTCCTCAATATGCTCTCCAGTCAGAATAGATCCTTAAACAGGGAAGAATTTATAATACTGTTGTTGATTATTACGGCTTAGTCTGTATTTTTTAAATGTCACTTCTGAGGTCCTTATGCTGCTCTATTATGTTCAAAATGCACATGTTTAACTCATATCTCCTAAGTGGAGGATATTTTTCCTGACTAGGTGAGGCCTCACACATAGAAGGCAAGAATTCGCCCACTGAACCACCAGTGTTTGCAGACACCTCCCATCACTGGAGGCTTGTGTGTTGCTATGATGGTAGACCGGATTCAGTGAAGCTTCCAGACTAAGATGGACTAGGAAGAAAAACCTGGTGATCTACTTCCAAAAATCAGCTAATGAAAACCCTAGGGATCACAATGGCTTGATACCATTGAGCATAGGGTCACCACCAACCGAGTGGTAACTCGACAGCAGTTAGCAGCAACAACTGCCACTGCAAAGGTGGAAGATTTGAGACAAAGCCTATATGAACTCTGTCCAGTGCTGCAGAGAACTTTCAGTGTTTGCTCTATCCTGAAAAGACAATGACAACAATAACCAAAAACTTGTAACAGATTTACCCAAAGACCAAGGGTACTCTTTTATCCATTCATCATAAAGCCTTTTATACATGGAACCAAGCCTGAGAAGACACTCTTTTGGCTTCTTCATCTAAAGAAAGGCCATTGTGATATGCATCTAGAGACAATCTTGCTCAGGGCATCTCTGATTGTATGAATTGTATGAATATTTTGATTTCAAATCTCTTCATTTTAGAATAATGAGATAAATGTTTATTGAATGTACAAATCACAGAAATCAAAATCTGAGATAAATTGGAGATATATTTATCTATATTATGATTCCCCAATATTTAGGATAAAAATTACCATTGGCCTAGTTTAGGCTCAAAGGAGCCCTGGTGGCTAGGTGATTAAAGTGTCTGGCTGCTAACTGAAAGGATGGGGGTTCAAACCCACCAGACTCTCCACAGTAAAAAGATGTGGCAGTCTGCTTCCATAAAGATTTACAGCCTTGGAAACCCCATGGGGCAGCTCTACTCTGCCCTATAGGGTTGCTATGAGCCTGAAATGACTCAATGCCAGTGGGTTTGGTAATTTTTTTTGTCTGTTTGTTTAGGTTCAGTGAATATCATTTAAGCCATAGAATTGGCCTAAAATATGCTTCATAGATATATTACTTAAAAATATTCAAATTTATATATAGCATATTTACATATGGCCAAAATCACACCAGGTAAATTGCATATCTTTTTTTTAAATGCAAAAAAGTCACTCATTTGTATTATTACCATAAACCAAAAAACCAAACCCATTGCCCTCATAGTGACCCTGTAGGACAGAGTAGAACTTCCCCATAAAGTTTCCAAGGAGCTCTTGGTGGATTCGCACTGCTGACCTTTTGGCTAGCAGATGTAACTCTTAACCACTATGCCACCAGGGTTTCCCATCTGCCCCAGATGGACTTAAACTCTTGTTGACTTGCTTTCCCTTTCCCCATGATGGAATGGCAGGGAAACCTCGCCATCATTGGCATTACAGTGGTCATACCTTTACAAAAAAAATAAAAACAAAAACAAAAAAACACAGCAGTAAACATGCTGTGGATATTGTTCTTTCAAGTGACTATGAGGAACTCTCCCAGGAGTATTACGTCCAAGTGAAGAACCCGTTTCTCAGCATGGGAGCTTGTCCCCAGTAGTAACGATCTGACAGAAATTAAATGGAGATCCATTTGCCTGGTAATTTACACTCATAGATGCTTAGTATGGCATTAACAATGGAGCTGGAACGTCATGGTGGTTTGGTCACATGTTCTCTTTCTGAAAAAGCAAATCTTCACTTAGTAGGGGTGAGCCCCTGGAGGTCCCTGAGGCCTAGTCAGGCCTGGAGCCTGAGCTCGTGTCTGGAGGCTCTTGCCTCCTCACTCCGCTGCCTCCTGAGCTCTATCACTCTCCTGGCTGCTACAGCACCTGTCCTGGAAAACAATCTGAGCATTCTGGGAGAGCGTTCCAACATGCTTTTATACCTTCACGTGTTATTTTCCACACATGTAAACTCCATGCTCGCCAAGGCAAGGGCTACGGTTCCTATCTACTCTTCATTTATCCACAGTGCCTGTGCATCCAGTTAATGACTACAAATATTTGTGGATTTACATGGGAAACATTTTGTATTGAAATTAATGAATATACTATATATACCAAAACGAAATCTCAAACCCATTGCAGTCTAAAACAAACAAACAAACAAACAAACCCATTGCCATCTGGTCGATTCCGACTCACGGTCACCTTACAGAACAGGGTAGAACTGCCCCATAGGATTTCCAAGGAGCAGCTGGTGGATTTCAACTGCCGACCTTTTGGTTAGCAGCTAGAACTCTTAACCACTGTGCCACCAGGGATACCATTGCTGTCTAGTGGATTCTAATTCATGGTGACTGTGGGACAAAGAACTTGGTTTGTCCTTTTATCTCTGGTTTCTGAAAATAATCTTTGGAATTTGCCAGCAGTCAAGGGGTGTTTGATAAAATGGCCAGAGAGCATTTAATAATGTGTAAATAAGTAGCTGCTGCACAGGTCCCATTCTGGCAACAGGTATCAGGAAGGGGAGGGGCATGCTACAGTCAATCATGCATATTCATTGATTGGACAAATCATGACTATGCATTAAGGCCCTAGTCATGCATATTCATTGAGGCACCAATGACCGTGGGACCCTGGACCTTGGAGCTCTCTCTTTGGGGCCGCCTGGGTTGGTGAGAACATCCATGCTGGGAGAGGGAGTGGCATGTCGCTGGGACAATGGAGGTCCCTTGCAGGGAACTCTCCTAGACCTTGCCTGATGTGTCTCTGCCTGTATCCTTTCTGGTTATAATAGTTAACTTTAAGCATAGGTAATAGTCTCCATGAATGTTGTGATCCATTGTTATAGAGAATTAACGAATCCACGGAGAGCAATGAACCGGCAGGGACTGTCAAGACAGAGTCTTAACTTGTGAAGACACCAGCTCTAGGTGGCTGATGGTCAGGGAAAGCCTGCATGGGCAGCCAATGAAGGACAGAGTCCTTTTAGCTTGTGACCTGGCCACTGGGGAATAGGGAGAGAGAGAGAGGTGCTGGGTGGTCTGAAGTGCAGGCAGTTGTGCAGACTCCTGAGCCTATAGCTGGTCCCAGGTGGCCAGGGATGAGGTGTGACCTAACTTTGGGTGATTAGGGTCAGATAGAGGAAGTGCCATGGAAGTGGCTATTGACAAGGAATTGATAAAGGTAGAGTTTGCCCACCTATTCCTTCAGTAGTACAGTGGCTCCGCATGGTTTAGAGCAGAACTACTCCAGAGGGTTTTTAATGTCTGCTACCTTACAGATGTAGCTCTTCAGGTCTTTCTTCTGGAGTGCTGCTGGGTGAATTCAAACTGACAACCTCCTTCAGGTTAGCTGTGAAGCACAGACTGTTTGCACCACCCAGGGACCTAGTCTATATATATATATATATATATATATATATATATATATATATAATACCTATTATATATTGTATAAGAAGCCCTGGCGGTGCAGTGGGTAAGTGCTCAGCTGCTAACTGAAAGGTTGGTGGTTCAAACCTACAAGCTGCTCCATGGGAGAAAGATGTGGCAGTCTGCTTCTGTAAAGACTACAGTCTTAGAAACTCTATGGAGTGGTTTTACCCTGTCCTATGTGGTCATTATGATTTGGAATTGACTGGACAGCAATGGGTTTGGTTTTGGTTTTTTATATATTGTACATTCTATAATGTATATCAAATATTATATATTTTGTATTCAATAGAAACTACAAAGCTTCCATAGACCCAAGTGATATTAAAATACAGACTTTCGTTTAAGCAATAGCACCATTTAAATAATTCATGATAAATTACTATCTGTTTTATTCCATTAATGCTTCTTAATAGCCTCCAGACAGACTGGATCAACATTACATGTCCTGATTAATAAAAGATTTGCCAAAATGTGAACTGACTTTAAAAGGGAAGAGAATACAATAGAACTCATGATCCTCAACGTGTTAAAAGTGGGAGTTAATTAAATATTCTAGAAAATTGGAAAATCAGAATCCAACTCCAACTCCACAGAATATGGTTTTTACATAAGAACTTCCAACAGCTTTCTGTTTAATGTAATAGAAATATAAAACCCAAACCAAACCGATTACCATGGAGTCAATTCCAACTCATAGCGACCTTGTAGGACAGAGTAGAATTGCCCCATAGGGCTTTCAAGGAGCAGGAGTGGCTGGTGGGTTCTAACTGCTGACCGTTTTGAGGCAGACAGTCTCAGAGTCCAACTGTTTTAAGAGACACCTGTTCTGGCTTATCTTTTTACACCAGGCAGAATAGGCTGCACGTTCCTTTAAAATCCTCCTTCACATGATAACCACAGAACAGCCGTAGTGAGCCTCAACCAGTTTTAGCAGGTTTTCTGTGCCATCTTAACACTTCAAGTGACCTAACAGCTTAAGGAAAAAAAAAAAAAAAACTTGTTGCCATGGAGTCTATTCTGACTCATAGAGACCCTATAGGACAGAGTAGAACTGCCCCACGGGGTTTCCAAAGAGTGCCTGATGGATTCAAACTGCTGACCTAACTTTGGTTAGCAGCCATAGCTCTTAACCACTACACCACCAGACCTATCAGGTTATTAAGTAAAAAATACATATAAGCACCCCACCTCTGGGTGGAGACTTAACATGCTAATGAAAGGAAATGTACCTCTTTCCCCATCACTCCATCTCGGAGAATTGAACCCTTGTCTGGAGAAAATGCATAGTCATCCCCAAGCCCCACCTGCCTGTGTGAAGGTCAGTCCTGACTATTCATGATGAATTTGCATTTCCTTGTCTGCTCTCTGTAAAAGCCCACTTCCCCAAGCTGTCTGAGAGCAGTCTTGCAGGCAGCAGCCTGACTGCTCCTTTCCTTGTGCAAGAAAATAAAGGTGTCTTTCTGATCTCCCACCTCAGCCTCTTGTTTATTGGTTGTAACAAGTCACGCCTAGCAAAACCTGGGGTTTCCACCCAGCAACAATTCTATAGAGCCAACCTGGAGTCATCACTCATTTCCTGAGATGGCCTGTTCTGGGACCCTGCCTGATGTCTGGTGTCACTCAGAGAGTTCTCCAGGAGACCTCAGGGTGGTCCTAAAGACTGACCCACCTTAGATTCAACGGTGACTTCATGGGAGACACAAAATGCACCTGGAGTTATTTCTTAAGTAGCTGGGTAAGGCCTTACAAGGGTTCCAAGAATCAGGAATATTGGCCACTGAGGTCATAAAAGACTCTAAGTTTAATAAGTAACAGGGTAATTCTTAGGTAAGGCCTTAGGAGAGTTCCAAGAGAGGGAGTATTGACTGTTGAGGGCATAAAAGGCTCTAGATACCTGTTGGTGCACGGAATTAGGTTGTGTGAATGTGTAAGCGTGTGTGTGGAAATAAGGAATGTTCACGAGCTCCTGGAATGCAGCCCAAAAATGCATCTTTAAGACCTGGGAATATTTTGGGTCAGACCCTCCCCCCCCAAAAAAAAAAAAAGATTTTCTTTTGTATATGAATTGGCAAATGAAAAAAAAAATAGCAAATTAGTCTCTAAATTATAATACTATCCTCCAACTTGATCGTTCCTGTACTCATGAGGGTAAACTAGATGAAAAGCACTATGTAAATGCTTTCATGACTCTGTATCAGACCAAAGAGTTACAGAAAAATGTAAAATCCTAGTTCAGAAAGGGACTGATTAATCACAACCGCCAATCCTCTCTCCTGACCCTGAAGAGAATCTTCTAGCTACCACGACTTCAGCACCCATGCTGCCCCCACCTATAGCTTGCCTCCACCCAATGGAGCTTCTGTGCCAGTGCTAGTCCCCACTGTTAAGCCCCCTTAACCTTGTAACCACCCCTCCTGGGTCCTTCTGTTGTCTGTCAGTAGGCTTGCCACCCTCACACACGGAATGGAATAACTTTTGAGTGTCCTGATTCAGCTGTTAGGGAAAGTAAAGATACCCGGGGCAAGACTGGTTCTCAAGAGAGCCATAGTATCTTAGAATCATGTTCACAAGTTCACTGATCTGGACACTGAGAGCCCTAAAAATGCTCATATGGTCAGTATAATTTTTATAGGGTGAGATACTCCTAACACTAAAAAAAAAAAACTTTGAAAAGTAGAAGAAAGTATAGGGTTAAAAATCTCTCAGCTAATGGAACTGATCTGCCAGGTTTACTCTAACAGAGGTAAAGAGCAAAAAAAAAAAAAAAAGTTGCAGACCAAAATCACCAGACAGCCTTCCTTACTGCCACCTTGCAGGCTGAAGGCCATCCCCCAAGAAAACAAAGAAAAGGAGGGAGACCAAAGCTGCAGGAGCAGAAAAGGCCCCATACCCCTTTGGAAAGAGAACAGTGCAGCTGGTATGAAGAGAAAGCACACAGAAAGAGAGAGTATACAAAATAAATACCAAACAAAATAAACTGAAAAATGAGAGCGGCGACCCTGTGTCCAGTCATGCCACTAGAAAATAAGTCAGACTGAGAGGGAACTGAAGGCAAGCCCTCCACCTGATCCTCTAGTTATAATAAAGGTGGAGAGAGAGCCTGTAAAGTTTCTGGTAGATACATGAGTGACTCACTCACTTCTGACCACCCCCCGCCCACAAAAAAAAAAAAAAAAAAAAGCTACCCCAATGAGGTAGACAGTGTCTGTTGTGAGAGTATCAGAAAAAGAAGAGCCCACTCTTCCTACAACCTCTAACTTGCTTTATACAAGAAAAATCTTTAACACACTCCTTCCTTTATGAAAACAGATGGCAGTTACAAATGACCCTCGCTACTGGGGTGCCAGCTAACTATAGGAAAGAAGAACATTACCGAGGGTTAGTTGTTCCAGATATTAGTGATGCAGTAGTGCCATAGGTGTGGGCCAACAAAATACAGAGGGGAGCAAAAAATGTCCCTCCTGTTGTCATTGGATTGTTACCCGGTATAGTTCCCCTAAGGCTTATGTAGTATACCATCCAAGCTGAAGCTTGACAGGCACTGGATACAATCATCACCAGGTACCTGAAACATGGACTTCTCAGACTGTTTCAGTCACAGTTCAACAACCCCATCCTGCCACTGAAGAATAAAAACAGAGAATGCAGGTTTGTTCAAGATCTGTGAGCTGTCAACCAGGTAACCATCACAGTCCACCCTGTAGTCCCCAACCCACATACCCTGCTGTCCACCTTGTCACCCACATTTTCTAGTTTCACTGTGCTAGACCTGAAAAATGCCTTCTTGTGCATTTGAGTGGAGGAAAAAAAAAAAATTAAAAAAATCTTTGCCTTCAAGTGGGAGGAAACAGGAATAGGACAAACACAGCAGTCGTGTTGGCAAGTCCTCCTATAGGACTTTAAAGACAGTCCTACCCTTTTTGGATTAGCTTTAGCCCGAGAACTGAGACAGCTGACCTCAAACAATCGTGTACTCCTCCAACACACGGATGACCTACTTATCGCCAGTCGCAGCCTTGTAACTGTTCACTGATGGAAGCAGTTACATGAAATGAGGAAAAAAAAAAAAAAAAAAAGCTGGATTTGCAGTGGTCACTTTAGAAGAGGTTCTAGAGGCTAACATGCTTCCTCCAGGCACCTTAGCCCATAAAGCCAACTACATTGGTGTGCTGCAGGCCCTTAGAATTCCCAAAGCTAAGCGAACAACTATTTATACTGATTTCAAGCACATATTTGGTGTATTACATGCACACAAGACAATCTGGGAAAAACAAGACTCCTAACAGCAAGGGGTAAGGACATTAAATATTCTCAAGAGATCTTACAACTTCTACAAGCCTTTCTCCTACCCACCCATGTAGCAGTAGTACACTGCAAAAAGCATCAGGAAGGGGACACCACAGTGGCCAAGGGTAATCACAAAGCAGATGCAGCAGCAAAGAAAGCTGTAATCCAACAGAAACCTATCGTAGTAGCCCCATTAGTTCCCTATTTTTAAGTTACCACCACCTGACCTCCACCCAGACTGTTCCCAACAAGACAAAGACATTGCCAAGACCTGGGGGGCCACTCTAAACAAAGATGGATAGCTGTACACCCCTCATGGAAAGATTTTAATTTCATCAAAACTCATGAACTGTATCCTACAGAGTGCCCACCAGTCCACTCATTCTGGGTGAGATGGACTATATAATTGGGTTAAGAGATATTTAATTGGACCAGAGATCCATGCCGCTATTTCAGCAGTAGTAGAGTTGTCCCACCTGGGCAAAAAATAATTTCAAGAACACTGCTGAAGCGCCCCCAGAGGTCCAGCAAGCTGAGGCAATGCCTAGAGGCAACTGAGATGCCTTGAGCTCCCAGGAATTACAAATATCTACTAGTCTTTATTGACACCTTCACTAACTAGGTTGAAGCTTTTCCTTATAGGACTGAAAAGCCCACTGAGGTTGTAAAACACCTCCTGAATGAAACATCCCTCGATTCTGGCTTCCTGTCTCTGTTGTGGCCTTGGTGGTGCAATTGGTAACAATGGCCCTGGACACTAATTGGGACTTACACACAGCCTAGAGGCCTGAGTCCAGCGGTAAAGTAGAGCAGACTAACCAGACTCTAAAGAGACACCTAGCAAAGCTGTGCCAAAGGACCAAGTTGGTTTAGACAAAGGCATTGCCTATGGCCTTCTTGAGAATTCGGTCCACCCCTAGAGGCAAACTGAAACTTAGCCAATTTGAGCTATTATAAGACACTTTTTATTGGACAACCCCAATATGGCCAACATAGCTTGCCTTAATAATGACAAACTTCCCTCCCTCCCCGAGGTTGAAAATGTTCAAGTTACTAAATACAGCCTCTTTGGGCAACTATGTCTTCTCTCCACAGGTATACATGCCTGAGAATTCCACCTGAACCAGAAGTACCTCTGCACCCATTTCAGCCTAGTGATTAGGTCTTCCTAAAAGCCTGGAAGTTGGAGCCTCTCCAGCAAAATTGAACCGGTTCTTTAGAAAACCAGAAAAGCCATCACCATTGAGTTGATTCTGATTCATAACAACCTACTTGAACTGCTGACCTTTTGGTTAGCAGCCATAGCTCTTAACCACTTCACCACCAGGTCTCTACGGTCCTTTAAAAAAAAAAGGTGTGTTATTAACAACTCCTACCACCTTCAAGCTCAGCGGTCTCAAAGCTTAATTCCACCACACCCAAGTAAAGAAAACTGTTCTACCAGACATCAAGGGACAAACTTGTCAGGTCTGTGGAAACTGGACTTACAAACCTATTAAAGACCTTAAGTACTTGTTTACAAAACACTGTCCTGCATAGATCCAATCCGAAACTAACTCTTAATTTTGTTCATTGTATTATATAGACTGTTCTCCTCTTTGTTTCTTTATGCTGTGTTTAAACAAGTCCTGTTGATAAGAAGCTGAGAGCCCTCTAGCCACCATAAGAATTGTAATGATTGTTGCTATCCTTCTCAAAGAGATTCTTGTAGCCCACGCTAAGGGGGAAAACAACCGATACATCTAACTTTCCAATTCCATTTCCCAGTGAGATAATCTGAGCAATTGTTGTATCTGCCATCTGTTCCCAACCTCAGCTGATGATTTAAAAGTTCCCTGGAAAAGCCCTATGCCCTTATAGGACACACTAGACTTGGTTCACAATTGCCCAATAGTTTAGAATGGGCATCGGTCATAAGTGACCAACATCCAAAGAAAAGGAGGGAATGAGGCAAACAGGCTTGGAGCCCAACCCTTCAAAGAGACACCTGTTCTGGCTTATCCTTTTACATCAAGCAGAATAGGCTGCACAGTCTTCTTAAATTGTCCTTGACAAGATAACCATAGAACAGCCATAGTGGGCCTCAACCAGTTTTAACAGGTTTTCTACACCATCTTAATACTTCAAGTGACCTATCAGCTCATTAAGTGAAAAATACACATAAGTACCTCACCTCTGGGTGGAGACTTAACATGCTAATGAAAAAAAACAAAAAACAAAACAAAAACAAAAAACAACAAACAAAAGCCCTCTTCCTCCATCATCAGGGATCAAACCCTTTTCCAGAGGAAACGCACAGTCATCCCCAAGCCCTGATCACCTGTGCGAAGGTCAATCCTGACTATTCATGATAAATTTGCATTTCCTTGTCTGCTTTCTGTAAAAGCCCACCTCCCCAAGCTGTCTGTGAGCAGTCTTGGAGGCAGCAGCCCTGATTACTCCTTTCCTTGTGCAACAAATTAAAGACGTCTTTCTCCTCCCCCACCTAGGCTTCTTGTTTATTGGGTATAACAAGTCACACCGAAAAGAACCTGGGGTTTTCACTGGGCGACATTTTGGTTAGCAGGGCTCCAACAGAAGCATAGGCAGGTATTATTTTAAAGCTTCAAAAAATAATTTTAAGAATTAACCGATCCCCCCCCCCCCCGTAAACTGGAACCCAGTGAGGCAGCAGGGGATCTCTGTGCCCTGGAAAGCATGAAGGGCAAACAGCGTTTGCAGTGAGGACTCCTCACTGCAGGCTGATCTTTGCTCCAGATCAGGAAACGTTTTCTCAGCTCTCTCATTAATTGAGAATAATGGAATTGTTAACCCAGATTAGTTTTATTGACTGCGGTTTATGCTTACTGTTCAGTGTGTTGTGAGGACCTACTCATTTATATTATTTTTTCTTCTATTAGACTTACTAATTAGGACATAATAAAGTCATTCTTTATTTTATAGGGAATTTTTTTTTTCCCTACATGCATAATCACCAGTGTGCCTTCTAGAGAAAGCTTTGGCTTCTACAGAAGAGCAAAGCACAAGCATGGATAGTTGTCCACACTGTTTTTTGCAGGCTTCTTTCTCAGCTCATTTAATGAACAGGTGATTTTATGTCCTTTTTTCATCTAGAAAACAGCCATTCAGAGGTAGAAGAAAAAAAAGAAAAACAAACAGACAAATAAAAAACCTTGGGTTTTATTTGATTAACACATTACCTTGTGCACAAATACGTTAGAATGCATATTAAACCAGTTGCTGTCAATCCAACTCCAAGTCATGATGACCCTATGTTTGTCAGAGAAGAAATGTGCTCCATAGGGTTTTCAGTGACTATTTTTTTTGAAAGTAGATTGCCAGGACTTTGTTTCCAAAGCAGCTCTGGATGAACTCAAATTTCCACCCTTTGTTTAGCAGCCCTGTGTGACAACGATTACTCAAGTTATCTGAGTATCAAAAACATTTTCTTATTGAACATGTCTTGGTTAAATTTCATGGTTTCCTGTGGTTTCAAAATACTGTTTTATAATACAGAAATAGACAAAATTTTTGATATATTAACTCTCCTAATATTTAAAATCTTGCAGCTACATTTGTGTCAAAATGTTCAGCTTTTTAAAATAAATTAAATTTCTGGATAATTAAGGCCAGATTCCTAACATCTATGAAAATGAATATCTATGGAAATGAATATTTTAATAAGGCCAAAAAATGCATTAGAAGCAACTAAACAAGGTAAAGGGTATGATCTTATGACACAAGCTTTCTATTTCAGCTGCCAAAGAAGGAGACACAGATTATGGTTTGCTGTGGTGAAGCTTCAATACAATTCCTTCTGCTGCGAGTCAGTGCTTACGAAAAAAAGCAAGTAAAACTCTGAGGATTCTTACTAGTTATTCTGCTCAATTTATAGAGCTAAGGGAAAATTTGAGGAGACACTCTTAAAAATAGAAGCCCTACCATTTTTTTTACCATACTACCAAGAAGCTCCATAGAGCAGAAAGTAATGGAAAAACGTGCTGGGTTAGGGGAATGCAATGCAGGCCACAGGAGCAGGATAGGCCCATGACTGGGTGTTGTAGGCCATGTTTGGTAATTTTGACAAGATTTTGGTAAAGATCCCAGTCTTCACCTCCAACATGGGCCACAAGTAACCCCGGTTAAGCTATCATCTACCTTAGGTTATAGGAATGTGATTGGAAGCTAACCTCGCCCTACAATATAGTCCTGCAAATATAGAACATGTGAAAAACAGAAACTTAATCGAAATTGAGGATAGAGGGTCAAGAAGAGCACTTTTTCAGTATGTGAGACAGAAGATAGAAGTTGCACATACAGATAGCTCTTAGATATGAGTAAATGATAAGAAAAATCTTGACATGGTTCAAATTCTACAGAGAAAGGAAGAGCGAAAAGTAACTGAGGGGTGGGAAGTAGAGGGTGGATAGCATTAATGACAGGAAACTAAGAAAGCATACAAAGCAAGATCCCATTCTAAAAGAAAATGTCATCAAAAGAAGAAATGCAAACTTTACCCAGGATATTTGCACTGTAGAATGGAGAACTTAATAGAAATAATAATTCAACAAAATGCCTCCATTATGAAAACATTAATCAGTAGATTTAAATAAAAATGAAGATTTTAGAACCAAGTTCTAGAATCATCCTAGTGGAATGAAGGAAAAGTTTTCAATAATCACCATCAATGTAGACAAAGAGGACAAAAAGATTAAGGCAATTGGAAAGGAAATGATATTTGCGGAGAACTGACAAGATAGAAGACCAATGAGATCAATGTTAAGAATGCAGCAAGTTGAACAGAAACACGCGGAAATAGATAATCTACGGAATTCACAGATCAAAAAGATTTCCAACAGGGAACGGCTCCCATGCCCTAATTTCCCTTTTAAAATGCTACTTCTTAATGAATTGAAGTCAATCAAAGTATGAATTCAGGCTTAAAATACAATCAATTTGATGCATTTTCTAAATTCTGGAAAACTGTGAATAATTCTCACTTGTTAGGCATACTATAAATTTGATGATTCTTACCGCCAGACAGGAAAAAAGAAAAAATTATAAAACTTTTGGGTTGTTCAAAGATCTCACATTTTCATTCCTTCAGCATGACGATGGTGCCGAATCAGTTCTCTTTATGCCTAGAACTGTGCACCAGAAATGCATCAGACTTCTCAGGGAAAAATGTGCGATGTCTCATTGTTACTGTTGACACTCTCTAAGATCCTCTTTCTTAATTTTTCTAATATTTTTGTTCATTTATCTTATCCTCTAACATACAGCTTGTTTTAGGTGAACTGAAAGATACTGATCACCTAGGCCATAGGACCCATCTGTCAGTTTGTTGTACTATGGTGGATTATATGTTGCTATAATGCTTGAAACTTGCTACTAGCAACTCAAATGCCAGCAGGATCACTAGTGGTGGACAGGTTTCAGTAGTGCTTTCAGACTAAGACAGACTAGGAAGAAAGACCTGGGGATCTACTTTGGAAAATTAGGCACTAAAAACCCCGTGGATCACAGCAGAATAGTGTCCGATATAATGCTGGACGATGAGGCCCCTAGGTTGGAAACCAAAAACTTGTTGCCATCAAGTCAATTTTGGCTCATAATGACCCTCTAGGACAAAGTAGAACTGCCTCACAGGGTTTCCAAAGAGCAGCTGATGGATTCAAACTGCTGACATTTTCGTGAGCAGCTGATCTCTTAACCACTGCACCACCAGGGCTCCCTAGGTTGGAAGGCACTCAAAACATGTAGTGGCAGCAACAATGGACTGGAGCACAGCAATGATGGTGAAGATGACACTGGGCTGGGGAATATTTTGTTCTTTTGTACACAAGGTTGCCATGAACTGGTGCTGACTCAATCAATGGCAGCTAACAACAACAATCTGTAGGAAGTTCTGGGCAGGATTTGAAAGTTGTCTACTCTTTCTGAGTCTGTCACCTTTATCTGTGAGATAAGCAAAATCATCAGATTGCTTAGAAAGAGGCCTGATCATAGGTGGTCTGATGTATAAGGTACCACATGATAAGTGATGTGCAGCCTTTGGGCTTGGTCAAAGAGGTGCTTGCCAGCCTATCAAAGGCTGGCAAAAAAGGGCTCTAGGAGGTAACTGCAGGTGAAAAGAAGCACTGAGTGCTACATGGTGAGGTTGGGTGGGGCTGGAATGGGAGTGCAGAGGTAGGAAGCACGGTGAGGAAGACTGCATCAGTCTTCACATATATGGGACATGTCTGTATGTGGCTGGTATTCATTTTTAGTGGCATCCAAGATAGTAGTAAAGTAATTGCTTTACGAATACAAGTGATTCTATAAAATAGAGCTTCAACATTACTTTGGAATACTTGATACATAAAAGTTTTATTGGGTTCGAATTCAGTTTGCAGTATTATAAGAAATTTCAACATTATATTTACCAAGGAAAGAAAGGAAAGCGTTGTTTTGTTCCTTTATATAACACCAACTACTGTAATTTTTTGAATAGTTGTAAAAATATTTTAAATTTTGTATCACCTGCTTCCATATGGGGGCAATAAAAAATTTGAAGAGATTTCCATTTAGAAGTTTTAATCATTTCAATAATAAAATCCGATGTAAAAATGTATGCTCATACATAGAAAAGAATGGAATACTCCCAAACTCATTCTCCGAAGCAAGCATAACCCTGATACCAAAACGAGGTAAAAAAATGCCACAAGAAAAGAAAATTACAGACCAATGTCCTTCATAAACTTAGATGCCAAAATCCTCAACAAAATTCTAGCCAATAGAATTCAACAACTTATCAAAAAAATAATTCACCATGAGCAAGAGGGATTCATACCAGGTATGCAGGGATGGTTTAACATTAGAAAAACAATCAATGTAAACAATCACATAAATAAAACAAAAAACAAGAACCACACAATCTTATCAATTGATGCAGAAAAGGCATTTGACAAAGTCAAACACCCATTCATGATAAAAACTCTCAGCAAAACAGGAATAGAAGGAAAATTCCTCAACATAATAAAGGGCATTTATATAAAGCCAAAATCCAACATCATCCTAAATGGAGAGAGTCTGAAAGCACCCCCTTGAGATCCTGAACCAGACAAGGATGCCCTTTATCACCACTCTTATTCAACATTGTCCTGAAAGTCCTAGCCAGAGCAATTAGGCTAGATAAAGAAATAAAGGGCATCCAGGTTGGTAAGGAACAAGTAAAAGTATCTCTATTTGCAGATGATATGATATTATACACAGAAAACCCTAAAGAAGCCACAAGAAAACTACTGGATCTAATAAAAGATTTCAGCAAAGTATAAGGATACAAGATAAACATACAAAAATCAGTTGGATTCCTCTATACCAACAAAAAGAACATCAAAGAGGGAATCACCAAATCAATACCATTTACAGTAGCCCTGAAGATGATAAAATACTTAGGAATAAATCTTACCAGACTCTACTGCAAGAAACCAAAGAGACCTACGTAAGTGGAAACACATAACTTGTTCATGGATAGGAAGACTCAACATTGTGAAAATGTCTATTCTACCCATTGTCATCTATAAATACAATACAATCCTGATCCAAATTCCAAAGGCATTTTTTAAAGAGATGGGGAAACAAATGACCAACTTCATATAAAAAGGGGAGAGGCCCCAGATAAGTAAAGCATTACTGAAAAAGAAGAACAAAGTGTGAGGCCTCACACTACCTAATTTTATAACTTATTATACCACCACATAGTCAAAACAGCCTCGTACTGGTAAAACAACAGATACATAGACCGATAGAACAGAACTGAGAATCCAGACATAAATTCATCCCTTTATGAGCAGCTGATATTTGACAAAAGCCCAAAGTCTGTTAACTGGGAAAAGACAGTCTCTTTAACAAATGGTGCCGGCATAACTGGATATCCACCTGCAAAAAAAGGAAACAAGACCCATATCTCACACCTTGTATAAAACCTAACTCAAAATGGATCAGAGGTATACACAGGGAATCTAAACTACAAAGACCATGGAAGAAAAAAAGAGGAACAACGCTAGAAGCCCTAATACATGGCATAAACAGTATATAAAACATCAGCAGCAATGTACAATCACCAGAAGAAAAACTAGATAACTGGGAGCTCCAAAAAATCAAACACCTATGCTCATCCAAAGACTTCACCAAAAGAGTAAAAAACAACCTACAGACTGGGAAAAAATTTTTGGCTACCACAAATCTGATCAGCGTCTAATCTCTAAAATCTACAAAATACTGCAAAAACTCAACAACAAAAAGACAAATAACCCAATTAAAAAATGGGTAAAGGATATGAACAGGCACTTCACCAATGAAGACATTCAGGCAGCTAACAGATATATGAGGAAATGCTCGAATCATTAGCTATTAGAGAAATGCATATCAAAACTATAATGAGATACCATCTCATCCCATGGAGGCTGGCATTAATATGAAAAACACAAAATAATAAGTGTGGGAGAGATTGTGGAGAGATGGGAACATTTACATACTGCTGGTTCTAAAAACGCTTTGGAAATTGATTTGGCCCTTCCTTTAAAAGCTAGAAATAGAACTACCATAAGATCCAGCAATCTCACTCCTTGAATATATCCTAGAGAAATAAGAGCTGTCACGCCAATAGATATAAGCACACCCATGTTCACTGCAGCACTGTTTACAATAGCAAAAAGATGGAAACAACCAAGGTGCCCATCAACTGATGAATAGATAAACAAATTATGGTATATTCACAATGGAATACTACACAGAAATAAGAACAACAATGAATCTGTGAAACATCACATAACATGGATGAATCTGGAAGGCATTATGCAGAGTAAAATTAGTCGGTTGCAAAAGGATAAATATTCTACGAGACCACCTGTTACAGAACTCAAGAAAAGGTTTAAACACAGAATAAAACATTCTTTGATGGTTACTGGGGTGGGGAGAGGGAGAAGGGTGTTCACTAACTAGATACCAGACAGAAATTATTTTAGGTGAAGGGAAGGACAACACACAATACAGGGGAAGTCAGCACAACTGGGCTAAACAAAAAGCTAAGAAGTTTCCTGAATACAACAAAACATTTCGAAGGACAGAGTAGCAGGGGTAGGCGTCTGGGGACCATGGTTTCAGGGGACATCTAGGTCAATTGGCGTAACAAAGTGTTTTAAGAAAATGTTCTGCATCTCACTTTGGTAAGTGGTGTCTGGGGTCTTAATAGCAAGCAAGTGGCCATCTAAGATGCATACCTGAGCTTTTGAAGAACACCAACAACACAAGGAAAATATAAGCCCAAGAGAAAGAAAGGGCCACATAAACCAGAGACTCCATCAGCCTGAGACCAGAAGGACTAGACGGTACCAGGCTACCACCAATGACTGCCCTGACAGGGAACACAACCGAGAATCCCTAATGGAGTAGGAAAAAGTGGGATGCAGAACTCAAATTCTAGTAAAAAGACCAGACTTAATGGTCTGACTGAGACTGGAGGGACCCCAGAGGACATGGCCCCTGGACTCTCTGTTAGCCCAGAACTAAAACCATTCCCAAAGCTAACTAACTCTTCAGACAAAGATTAGACTGGATTATGAGACATAAAATGATTCTGACTAGTAGTGTTCTTCATAGCTCAGGTAGACACATGAGACTATTGGGAAGCTCCTGTCTGGAGGGGAGATAAGAAGGCAGAGGGGGACAGGAGCTGGCTGAATGGACATGGGGAATACAGGTTGGAGGGGAGGAGTGTGCTGTCACATTGTAGGGAGAGCAGCTACGGTCACAAAACATTGTGTGTATAAGTTTTTATATGAGAAGCTGACTTGAATTGTAAACTTTCACTTAAAGCACAACAAAAAAAAGAAAAAATAAGGTATGCTTATAGAAGCAAGCTCAATTTTTTCATTAAAAATTATAGAAATAATGTATTTAGATGTTTTATATAAACTAAGATCAATATCATCTTAATATTTTATATTTAGCATCACAATATTGATACAAAATCCCATTCATATGCACCCAGATATTCTCCCGTGTATCCCTCCACACCTTAAAAATACCATTTTCTGTGCTTCCAGCAAAGATAAACACAATGCATACATCCTTGCCTCCAGAATTTCACTTTGATGCTTGTGGTGTGAAATGTCTTCTCCACTCTGCCCCCTTTCTTCCTGTTCAAATACTAGTCATCTTCCAAGTCCCAGTTTAAGAAGGGCAGCCATCTACCCCCTTCAGCATTGTTCATTCCACTCAGTTTCTCTGATGAAATGCTTGGCTTTTGAAGATAGTCTTTCATGGCTCGTTATATGTTAAGAGCAGGGCTGGTCCTATAGCACCTAGTCAGTGCTTTGTGCTTCCTCTTACCCATTGATTATTTGTTGAATGATTAATGAGTACAGGGAAGAGGGGTCTTGATTGTCATGTCATCATGTGCTTTGGCATATATGGAAGTTTAGAAATTCTGCTTTACATGTTGGGGGAAAATACAATTTACACATGACAATGTAAAGTAACAAATTGAGTGGGAGGGAGATGGCTAGACGTGCAGAAACCAGAACTAACAAGGACATACCCAAGGATAGATTTCCCTGAGTTTGTCTGAAATCCCGTTTGGCTTTATTCAGAAAAAACAAAACAAAATATAATTCATCTTTTATAAATAAATGATAATATACATGAGATAGGCAATATATACCCTAAAAAAATGGCCTCATATGTGCTTTAGCTGGTTATATCTGTTTATATATTTACCTAACCATTTATGCATTTGTACACAGTAAAAATATGTTAAGATCTAAAATGAAGTGAAAAAAACTAGTGTACAAGGGGTTGTTGTTAGGTACTGTTGAGTGGTCTCCAACTCACAGTGGCCCTATGTACAACAGAACGAAACACTGCCTGATCCCGCACATTCCTTACAATCGCTGCCATGTTTGAGGCCATTGTTGCATCCACTGTGTCAGTCCATCTCATTGAGGGGCTTCCTCTTTTTCTCTGACCCTCTACTTTACCAAGCATGTTGTCCTTCTCCAGGAACTGGTCCCTCCATAACCTGTCCTAAATATGTCAGATGAAGTTTCACCTTCTTCATTTCTAAAGAGTACTCTGGCTGTACTTTTTCAAAGACAGATTTGTTCGTTCTTCTAGAAGTCCATGGAATATTCAACATTCTTTACCAATACCATAATTCATATGTGTCAATTCTTCTTCATTCTTCCTTTTTCATTGTCCAGCTTTCATATGCACATGAGGTGATTGAAAATACGGTGGCTTGGGTCAGGTGCACCTTAGTCCTCAAAGTGATATCTTTGCTTTTAAGATTTTAAAGAAGTCTTTTGCAGCAGATACGCCCAATACAATATGTCATTCGATTTCTTGACTCCTGCTTCCCATCGGCATTGATTGTGGATCCAGGTAAAATGGAATCTTTGACAACTTCAATCTTTTCTCCATTTATCATGATGTGGCTTATTGGTCCAGTGGTGAGAATTTTTGTTTTCTTTATGTTGAGGTATAATCCATACTGAAGGCTGTAGCCAAGAAATTTGGAAGACAGTTATTTGGCCAACTAACTGGAAGAGATCCATATATATGCCCATTCCAAAGGAAAGGTGATCCAATGGAATGCGGTAATTATTGAACATCATTAATATTGCCCACAAGTAAAATTTTGCTGAAGATCATTCAAAAATATTTGCAGCAGTATATCTACAGTATATCAAGCTGGATTCAGAAGAGGACATGGAAAGAGGGATCTCATTGCTGATGTCAGATGGATCCTGGCTGAAAGCAGAGAATACCAGAAAGATGTTGACCTGTGTTTCATTCACTATGCAAAGGTATTCAACTGTGCAGAACATAACAAATTATGAATAACATTGTGAAGAATGGGAATTCCAGAACAGTTAATTGTGCTCATGAGGAACCTGTACATAGACAAAGAAGCAGTCATAAGAACAGAACAATGGGATACTGTGCAGTTTAAAATCAGAAAAGGTGCGTGTAAGCATTGTATCCTTTCAATTTACTGATTCAATCTGTATGCTGAGCAAGTAATCCCAGAAGCTGGACTATATGAAGAAGAACTAGGCATCAGGATTGGTGGAAGACTCATTAATATTCTGTGATATGCAGATGATACAACTTCGCTTGCTGAAAGTGAAGGGGACTTGAAACACTTACTGATGAAGATCAAAGAGTACAGCCTTCAGTGTACAAGAAGCCTCCTTTAAAATCAAATTATGAGCCATGTTTAATTCAGTGTCTAAAAATAAAAATAAGTACCATTTTTAAAAGATGGTGGTTTCTAGCCCGATTATGAAATCATTAGTCTTTCAAACTGGGAGGATCGATACAAGGTGTCTGAGTAACTTAAACATGAATGTGAGTATTACAACAACATTCCTTCAGAATAATGTGACTTTCAAATATAATTTTAGCCATCTGCTCTGTTTGACCTTATCTCCCTGTGTTCAGCTCACTGCTGGTGCTGAAGAACTCTGCATCTCTTCTGTAGGCATTATTCTGCAGCTGCTTACCTACTAGCTACGCGAATCATTAAAGGGCCCGTTATTCTTCTTGAGGAACACTCCCAGGACTTGGTGGAAGTGAGGGTGAAAGTTTCTTCACACATAGACCAGTATCAGTGTTTCTGAGAACGAGCAGGCCCCGGGGTGTTTGTGTAGAAAGGATTCCAGGATCTTTTATGAATGTCTTTTTTTTTTTTTTGGCTGCTCTCCTTCCTATGACCTCACATTTGAGCCATGTTCTCTACCACTTTGAGTGTGGAGGAGTTAAATTGGTGCCCATAAAAGCCACACACACAGGTTCACCACACAAAACATAATACCTAGTTTAGTGTTTACTTATGCTTTCCCAGCCCTAGCCCTAAGTCCATTTCGAAAAAATAAAATGAAATGAGTTTCAGCTCTAAAACTCTGAGTTGATCCCAAAGGATATAGTTGCTGGCCGTGATCCCATGTAGGGACCTCAACACTCGCACACACGTGTGTGCACACACACACGCACAAACACACACACGCTCACTGGCATAGAGTTTTCAAAGATCTTTGTATTTTTACAGACAAAGCAAATCAAATCTGCTTTACTTACAAAAATTTAAAATTTGTTTGAAAGAGAAAAAGTAAAACCAAATAAATGTACTATACTTTCTTGAGATTATAATCTTTGAGATATCAAAACACCCAAAGGTGAGTGGCTCCTGTGTGAAAAATAATGAGCAACCTTACATTCATTTTAAATTATTTCAACCAAACTTTGTAATGCAGGCTTTTAGATATTTTTGGTAGTGTTTATTATTTGAAACACTAATATCAATCAATTCCTGTTGAATTTTGGTAAAATGCATATTTTACTTGTCAGTATTGGTTTGGTTTGATGATTATAGAGATCTAGTTTCAGACCTAAGATTTCATTTTGTGCTATCCTAATCAGTGGGACTAATTCACTAGTAACAAAAGCAAAAGAAAGGTAAAAATTTATGAAAAAGTATCTTTTAAACTGCACCAGTCATCAAAATGCATGTAATCCCACAGAGTGTAATCATAGTAAGGGCTGCAGCTTTTAGGGTATGGCTAGATGTCCCTTCAGCCCTACCACAGATCCTCTGGGTAACCTTGCCATTTTCTTCATTTGTAAAGTGGGGGGTGATTATCCCAATCTTGTAAGGTCATCATGATATATATATAGAGAGAGAGAGATGCATGTAGAATGAGATTATGCATGTAAAAAAAAATGTAGGCACTATTTATTACATTCTCAATATTAACTTTCCTTGACTGGGATCTAGGTTTTATTCTGCCATAAGTAAGATCATCAGTTAAAGAACGTTCATGTTTGTTTTATTTTACATTCTGAAACTTGTAGTCATTTTTGTTGTTGTTAGCCTGCATCAAGTCAGCCTCGACTCATGGTGACCATAAGCACAAACACTGCCTGGTCCTGCGACACCCCTGTGACCTATGCTGATCAGACCATTGTGATCTACAGGGTTTTCATGGCTGATTTTTGGAAGAAGATCACCAGGCCTTTCTTCATAGTCCATCTTAGTCAGAAGCTCTGCTGAAACTTGTTCAGCATCAGAGCAACAGACAAGCCTCCACTGACAGGTGGGTGGTGGTTGTCATGAGGTGCACTGGGCAGGAATCAAACTCTGGTCTCTTGCACGGGAGGCAGGAATTCTACCACTGAACTACCAATGCCCCCTTTGTAGTCTTTAAGATATTTATAATACTTCATTTACAGTAATGTCATACTAAATGAGATAATATTTGAGAAAAATGTCTGTCAACTACAAGTGATGCACACACGATAACAGCGCTGCTAACAACAGGGGTGCTGTGAGTTCAATGACTAGAGCTTACTCTGGGGATGTAATCAAGTTATCTTTCACATTCGTGGTTGTTAACTTTAATTTCCTCTGTCCCTCCTGTAACCACAAGAGTCCCTTCTACCCTGTTCCATCCTCACAGCGTGACTTGCCCATTGGGTACGTCTGATATATTCCCTTCCTGTGACAATTTTTTTTTTTTTTGATGATACTTTGTAATATACAGAAGCTCTTCATACATAAACAATTCCCCAAATATTTTTTCTCTGTACCTTTAAATGGTAATCATTGTCAATAACAGGCTCTTTTTTAGAATAAAGGTACAATGCTATCTTCTGAACTGTCATATGTGGCTATAAAAGTGACAATTTTATTCTTGAATGCTCTTCCATGTTCTCTCCGAGTGTATACAGACAACGGTATTGATTCTAAGAAGAGTGGGGAAAAAATAAAACGCAGAGAAGAAACATTATCTATATCCTCACAACCAAAAGAAAAACCGAGTTTATATATTGATATATTTCCTTCTAAGTTCCTCTCCCTGGCCTCATATAGAAATGTGTTTTTGTTTCTGCTTACATGGTTGTGTTCTCCCTAAAATTACAGTTGCTATCTCTAACACGCGTTGCCCATGCTCCTTTCAGCTCTACTGTCTAAGCAAAAAGTAGGGATGGCCCTCTGAAGGGGGTGTCACAAGAACTCTACCTCACTCAGTGTGGGCATTCAAAGAGTTTCTATCCAGAAATTAAAGAGGGAACATTTACAAGTCACTTATGTGTGGCAGGGAGGCCTGGTAGCACAGGGGTTGAAAGCTATGGCCGCTGATCAAAAGGGTGGCAGTTCGAATCTATCAGGGGCTCCTTGCGAACACTATGGGAAGTCCTGCTTTGTCCTATAGGGTTGCTATGAGTTGGAATTGACTTGATCAGCAACCAGCTTGTTTTTCTTTTTTTTGGTTTATGTGGCAGAATTAATGCTCTCTTAATGATTTTGGCTACTACAATCTATGATCTTTAAGGGACCTAATAAATGAATTTTATATACATGAACTAGTTAAAACCCAGAACATTTAGGCCCCTGTCAGTTATCCACTGGATTAAAGGGGTGAAAGGTGAAAAGAAAGTGAAGCTCACAACTTGTAACCCTCAGTGTGTGTCCCTTTCTTTCAGGTCATCTCTAATATCTCAGAATCCTAAGGCAGGAGTTCAAATGGATGCCCCAGGCCCAGCACCCAGCCCTTCTCTTCTCTCTCAAACTGACTCCCTCTTGAGGAGGGCGTCCTATTTGTGCATATGGATGACTTCATCTGCATGACTAAGCCCTTTCCAAACTCTGGGGTGAAAAAGTGCTCCCAATGGTGAAGTCAGACCTGATGGACAGGGTCTCCCGCACAGACACTGGGAGTACCTTGAGGCCCCTGATATCTGGAGAAAGAGCCCGGTGGTGCAGTGGTTAAGCGCTTGGCTCCTAACCAAAAGGTCAGCAGTTTGAACCCACCATCTACTCCACTACAGAAAGATACAGTGGTCTGCTTCAGGAAAAATTACAGCCTTGGAAAGCCTATGGGGCAGTTCTACCCTGTCCTATAGGCTCGTTATGAGTCAGAATGGCTCTATGGCAAAGGGTTTTGTTTTTCATTTGCTATCTGGAGAGCAGTCTTGAAGTACATTTTACCTTTCACCTGTACATCTAAGCTTTCACTTACTTGTATCAAAAATCATTCACTTTACTCAGACATTATAGTGTTAAAATAGTTATCGTTTCTCAAAAGCTATTTAGCCCCATCCTGATTAAAAGTTGTGAAGAAAATATTTGGGAATTTCAAATGCTACCCCTTCCACAAGCACGTGCACATCCCACAGGCATGCCCTTGCTCATGTTTTAGAGATTATGTGACTGCATTTCACTAAGCCATTTCTCAGAGATGTAAACAGTGGATTATGATGGTAAAAGAAAAGATGTCTGAGCTGGCCATCCATGCATCTCACTGGATGCCCTTCACCAAAGCACATTTCATCTCACATGAACCAGACGGATGGAAACAGATCAGAAGGCAGTCAGCACAGGACAGGGTGGTTTCAGATCATGACCCACTCCTGCTTCTCACAGCCTGGGACTTGGGCCAAGAAGACTCAAGACCCCGGGTTTCTTGACAAAGCAACTCCACTTGCCACTCTGAGCAGGGATCCCATCTCAGCTCCCAGGGGGGATGGTTTCCCACTCTTAATGAATTCCATTCCTGCTACAATCCATTGGGAAGAGAGACAGCCTTCCATACTGATTACTGCTCATACAGTTTGTTGTAAAAACATGACATTAAACCTAGTTTGAGGTACTTCAGTAGACTTACCAGTGGCATTTAGAGGCACTAACTTGATTTCTTTGGAAAATTAGCTGTTCTCAGTTACTTGTTTTAAGTACATTGAAAGTCCACATGTATGTTTATGTAGGGGATCAAAACATCATTCCTCTCATTAAAACCTGCTTTTTGATGTTCTATAACTGTAAATTGTCATTTTCCTGCAAATACGATGTCCAATCACACGTCCATTCACAATCCAGCCTAGTCTTCCTTGCCAGGCACAGGGAAGGTGCTGCTCACCCCTGTCTCTGTTTTGGCCCTGACCATCTCCTGAGGAGGTTCAGTAGCTTTGAAGTCAAACAGACTTGGAGCTGATTCCACCAACTATGTGATCTTAAGCATGTGCTGTATACTATCTGAGATTTGGCTTTCTCATTTGCAAAATGGGAGTGTTAGGTACTTACTAGAGCCCTGGTGGTGCAGTGGTGAAGAGTTAGGCTGCTAATCAAAAGGTCAGCAGTTCAAATCCAACAGCCCCTCCTTGGAAATCCTATGGGGGCAGTTCTACTCTGGCCTATAGGGTCACTATGAGTCAGAATGGGCTCAACAGCAATAGTTTTGTTTTGATTTTTCTTAGGACCTTACTAAAGAGCTCTGGTGGCACAATGTTTAAAAGCTCAGCTGCTAAGAGAAAGGTTTGAACCCTTCCACTGACTTTGCAGCAGAAAAATTTGGCAAACTGCTCCCATAAAGATTACAGCCTAGGAAACCCTATGGGGCAGTTCTACTCTGTCTTGTAAGGTCACTATGAGTTGGAATCAACTCAACGGCACACAATAGGACCTCGATAAGTGCTAGCTGTGAGAATCAAATGATGGAACGTCAGCAAATTGCCTGGTCAGGTAACCGGCAGTTTAGGAGGTTCAAAAATGTTAGCCTCATTCCTTTCTTACCTTCCCCAATGTAAACTACACTGGGAAACCCCCAAATCCCTACCCGGGTTTCAGCAGAGCTTCCAGACTAAGACAGACTAGGAGGAAAGGCCTGGCAATTGAATCAGCCAACAAAAAACCTTAAGAATAGCGGCAGAATATTGCCCTATATAGTGCTGGAAGATGAGACAGCTTCATCTGAAGGCATTCAAAATAGATAGTGGCCACAACAATGGACTCGAGCATGCCAATGACCGTGAAGATGGTGCAGGACTGGGCAACGTTATATTGTGTTTGCAAGGATTCTCCATGAATCTGAGTCCACTTATCCGCAACTAAGAACAACAACTGATACACAAGCTTAGAAAAATAAGCATTGATAGTGGGAACACACAGTGTGCAGGCACAATGCTGAGTACATAACCAGCATTAGCACGTTTAGTCCTCACGGCCACCTGATGGCATGGTAGAAGTCTAATCTGTGTTTCACAGATAAGGAAATGAAACTCACCCACCAGAAAACAGCAGAGCTAGGGCTCAATCTTGATTGCCGCTTGCCATCTCCTCTAAAAAGCCATGCAGTTTTACTTTTATGGCGTTCATTCGAGAAATAAAATTTCACAGCACTGGATTGCCTTCATGTTTCTGTCTCAGGCTGACTTAAATGGTTATTAAAATGTTGTGTTTAACTTTTTGTGTGCTCATGCCATCAATGTAATTAAATTTCTCAAGAATAAGAGAGCCAGTGCCTGACCTCACACCCTTGCTCGAGAGACAAAGGCACTGGGCGCGCACAGAACACCCATGTTGTGTTGAGAACAGGGACAGGAACAAGCGGTGCAGCCCCTGATCTCGGGTCACTGTTGCTCCAGAGGGATCACTCTCCATACATTAGTAGTGATCCCACAGAGAAAATGCAGGGAGAGAAACAACCCTCTGCTGTAGCAGCCTCTGGAGGAAGTTGTGCCAAGTTCAGGTATAGGGCTTTCCAGGGGTGCTTCCCAGAGAAGGTGGTAGCTGCACTGAGTCTCAGGAAAACACTCAGATCAACAGAAGAAGAGTGTGAGGCGGTGGAGAAAGCAAGGGGAGGAAAGCTCAACGAGAAAAATCTCAAAGGGGAGAAAGGGCACGTTAACCTGAGAGCCAAAATCAGTTGACTGCTGAGCAGGAAGACAAAAACTGGAGGTGTTGACATGAATGGGTTTATAGGTATCTGTGACAGTTTAGATGATATTCATGTAGGCCTCTCTTCACCTCCTCTGATCTAAAAAGATTTGTGCAGTATTTTGTTCAATAGTCTTGCCCCATTGTTTGAATTTTTGTCTTTTTTCCAAGGTATTTTTTAGTTTTATTGTAAGATGTGTCATACATATGAAAGTACATAAACTTACAGTTAGGGGTCTCTGGGTGGTGCAGATGGTTAAGGTGCTCTGCTACAAAACCGAAAGGTTGGAGGTTTGAGTCTACCTACAGGCACTAATGAAGAAAAGCCTGGTGATCTACTTCTGAAACATTAGCCATTGAAAAGCCTGTGGAGCACGGTTGTACTCTGACACATGTGGGGTCTCCATGAGTCAGAATCAGCTCAATGCAACTGGTAGTTATAAGCACACAGTTAACAGAATGTATAAAATAAACAACCACATACACCCAGCTTTAGGAACTGAGCATCCTCAGTCCCTTATTGGAATTTTCAGCCCTTCTCCGATCACAACTTGCTTCCTTCCTGAAAGAGACAGCCACTTTCCTGAGATTTGTGGTAATCTGGCCATGCACATATCCCCATAAAATATACTTTTCTGTTTCTTTGTATTGATTTACACACACACACACACACACACACACGGAATGTTAGTGTTTAGATTCCTCAGTGAATTACTTCCTTGATTTAATATTAGCTTTCTTTGAAATTCATCTGTGATGATGAATGTTTTTGTAGTCCTTCAGTTTGCATGGTACTTGGTTGAATGGTTATACCAAAATATATTTATCCATTACATTTATTAAGAGCCTTTGAATTGTTTGGACTTTCTTTTGGCTGTCATGAACAATGATATCATGAACATTCTTGGACTTGTCCTGCAGTATATGTGCAGGAGTTTCTGTATGCCATGTGTGTAGGAACGACATTGCATGGCCAGCAGGGAGGGAGAGTGAGTGCCTGTTCTTCCAGACCTAACCAATAACAGGTATTATGCCATTTTTTTCCCCTTTCCCTTCCCTTCCTTATTCAATTCAATTCTGTTCTTTTCCCTTCCACTCCATGCCATTCAATGCTGTTCCATGCCATTCCATGGCATCCCATCCCACTTGATGCCATTCCATGCAATTTTACCTAACAGCTGGTTGTATAATATCTATTCATTTTTTTTTTTTTAAACAACGAATGATGTTCATCCTCTTTTCATATACTTACAGGCTACTTGGAGTCCCTGGGTGGTGCAAAAACCAGCTGTGGAAAACCCTGTGGAGCATAGTTTTACTCTGACGTACACAGGCTCACCGTGAGTCAGAGGCTGACAAAACGGCAACTAGTACGGGCGATTTGGATTTTCTCTTTATAGCAATGTTCATGTTCATGTCAGATTTTTTGCCATGTTCTTACTGATCTGTATAATACTAATCTGTTATTTGTTATATGTAGGGAAAATATCTAATCCCCGTACATGACTTTTTTTTTTTACATTTTTATGTTGTCCTTTGATATTAATTTTAATGCAATTATTTTATTAGACTCTTACATAATATATAGGACTTTTGCACCTTGTTTAAGAAAGAATTTTCTATCCTAAGTTTATAAATTTGTTTTTGTTCCTAAGTTGTCTTCTAAAAGTTGTATAGATTTGGTTTTCCTACTTAAGTGTTTTATCCACATGAGCTTATTTTCAGGTATGGTAAGAGGGAAACAACCAATTTAATTTTTTTTTCATATGGATATCCGATTACCCTATTGCCATTTATTTTATAGTCCACCCTTTGCCAACTGCTGTTTGATCACCGCATTGTAATGATTCAAGCTTTCACACATGCACGAGTCTGTTTCTCTATTCTTTCTCTCACATCTTTAGTCTATTTTTTCTGTCCCCTGCTGTCTTGACTTCTCCAGCTTCACGGTAAGTCTTGACCTCTGGTAGGGTAAATGTCCCACCTTGTTCTCTTCTTCAGGCATGAGTTTTCTATTTGTGTTCCCCTGTTCTTCCCTCAAAAAAGAAAATACTGGAGTTTTATTGAAATTATATTTAATTTGTAAATCAATTTGAAAAAGAAGTTACATCCTTAAAATGTTGAATCTTACTAAGAACATGTAACAGTATATGTTTCATTTTTAGGTCTTCTTCACTGTCTTTGAGTATGGAATCATGATTTTCTTCAATAAAGTCTTTAATATTTTTAGTTACATTTATTTGTAATGAGTATTATTTGCTTCTAGAGTTAGTATATACTTTATGTAAATCATAAACACGTAGTCAACTTCTTTATGTTGATGATAGGATGCAAAAACTTTGCTAAATTTCTTGTAATTATCTACATTTCTTTGGACAATAGGATCATTTTTAACTAATGACAAGTTTCTATCTTCCTTATTATTCTTTTTCTTGCTTTATAGCAGTAGCAGTAAGAGTCCAATACAGTGTTGAATAGAAGTGGAAGTCAAGGGCACCTTGTCTTCTTTCTGACGCCAAAGGGATGGACATCGTTCAACATTTTTCCATTAAGTATAACATATAGAATTTTTTAATGCCTTCTATCAAAAATAAGAAAGCGCCCTTCCACTCTTATTTATTTATCATGAATCTATGTGTCCTCTATACATATGCGTTAAAATCCTGACTCCTGTACTTACAAATATAACCCTGTTTGGAAATAAACACCTGTTTGGGATTTTCTTGTGTTATGTTAATGAGGTTATACCAGGATAGGGTGGGTCCTAACCCTAATCCCTTCTGAGTTATAAAAAGACTCAAACACAAAGACACCCATGGAGGTAGGCAGACACCAAGGAACACTAGAAAATGCCAAGGATCACCAGCAGACACCAGAAACTAGAAGGGCAGCTCACAGAAGCAATCAGCATGGTCGAGATCCTGATATGGACTTCTAGTCTCCAGACCTGTGAGAAAATAAATGCCTATTCTTTAAAGCCACACCCTTGTGATATTTCTGTTAGGGCAGGACTAAGTAACTCAGATGTTCTGGATTCTTTTTTTGCTGCTATTGAAATTATTTTAAAGTGGTGTATTAGTTAATACGGAAACCCTGGTGGCGTAGTGGTTAAGAGCTACGGCTGCTAACCAAAGGGTTAGCAGTTTGAATCCACCAGGCGCTCCTTGGAAACTTTATGGGGCAGTTCTACTCTGTCCTACAGGGTCGCTATGAGTCGGAATCGACTCGACGGCACTGGGGGGTTTATTAGTTAATACGTGTGTTAATGTTAAACCAACCTTCCATTTCAAAACAAAACAAAAAATGGTCAAGGGATAATATCCTCTGTATACTTTGCTGGATGTAGTTTGTTCTTTTCTTATTTGCACTATTTTTTGTCAGGTTTTGGTGTTAGGATTATGCTAAAACCAAAAGCCAAACAGATTGCCCTTGAGTCAATTCCAACTTGTAGGACAGTGTAGAACTGCCCTTATGGTTTCCAGCATTGTAAATCTTTACAGAAGCAGACTGCCACGTCTCTCTCCAGAGGGTTCAAGCAGCTGACCTTTCAGCCAGCAGCCAGGGCTCCTTTAGGGTTATGCTAGCCTCATAAAATGAATTTGAGAATGTTTTCTCTTTTAAATTCTATGAAAAAATCGAGTAAGTTTAAATTATCTATTTCTTGTACTTTTCATAAAACTGAGCTTGGCAATTTTTTTAGAATAAAATCTTTATAATCTACTTTTTGCAATTTCAGTGATTTTTTTTTTTGTATGTGTGTGATAATTTTCTATTTCATTGATTTCTGCTATCTTTTACAAATTCCTTTAGATTTATTATGGAGCTTTTTTTTTTTTTTTTTTCTTTTCCAACTACTTGTGATCATTAAGGCTGTGTGTCAACTTGGCTGGGCCGTGATTCTCAGTGGTTTGGCAGTTATGATGTAGTTTGGCAGTCGTATAGTGATGTAATCACCTCCATGATGAGATCTGATATGAGTAGCCCAACAGTTGAAACGGCGTTTCCTTGGGGGTGCAGCCTGGCAAAGTTTGCTGGTTTTTGCTCTGCTCAAGATTCTGCGTTTGGCTTATCAGCACCTGACCTCCAGTTCTTCAGACTTGGGCCAGCAGCCTATTTTCTGACCTGTGGATCTTGAGTTAGTCACTCCCTGCAGCTCCATGAATCAGGAGAAGCCTCCAGCCTGATGCCTGATGCCTGATGCCTGACTTGGGACTTGCCAGTCTTTACAATTGAGTGAGCCATTTCCTTGCGATAGATAGACAGATATGCTTCATTGGTTTTGCTTCTCTAGAGAACCCAACCTAAAACATTACTTACGGTGGAATGATCAACTCATTACTTTGAACTTTTCATCTTTTCTAATATAATAAATATCCACAAATTCACCTGTAAATATTGCATTAACTGCATCCTTTGCATTTTGATATATTTTATATTTATTTATTCTAAATATTTCATAATTACTATTACCATTTATTTCTTGATCCAAATATTTATTATAAATGTGTTAAAATCCCCAGTCATACGAGGAATGATTGCTTTTTGTTACTGATTTTTTAACTTAATTTCACTGTAGTTAGAATACATGGTATATATAATACTAAATTTTTGAAATTTGTTGAGGTTAGATATAAGGGCTAGGATATGGTCATTAAAAAAAATGCTAGATGTGTAATTGGAAACAATACGTGATCTCCAAATGTTGAGTAAAACATTCATTGTATATCTATTAAACCAAACTTGTTAAGTATGCTTTTCATATTACTTATAATCTTCTAGATTTTTTGTTTCTTTGATCTATCAGTTACTAAGGAGTGTGTTAAGACTTTCCATTATGGTATAAATATTTAAATTTATTTTATTCTATCAATTTTATAGATACACACACAAATACACACATATATATTTTTACCTTTATATATCTAATACACTTCCCTCAAATTTTATTTTGTCCATATTAATAATACTATTTTTTCCAGCATTATTCTGTTTATTGTTTGCCTGGAGTGTGTGTGCATGTGTTGGAGTATTGTGGGTGTGCCTGTGTGGTTCCATTAATTATGATTATTTATATATATTTGTATTTATTTCTAACATCTTTTTTGTGTGCTATTTGAGTACTCTTTGCTTTTTCTATTGTTTTATTTTCCTCATGTTTTTATTCCTTCCTTACTTCCTTTTGACTTGATGGAGGAGGTTTTTTTCTTCCTTTTTTTTTTTTTTTAACCTAACAAACTCTAAAATTAAACTGTATCTCTAGGTTTCTTCAAAATAAAATGATAACTTCATAGAAATTGTGAGTATGAATAAAAAAAACCCTTAAGACAGAAAATCTAATAGAATTAAAAAAAGGATGATATATCAAAACCAAGTTAAGTTTATTCCAAAAATGGAAGATTGGTTTAACAACAGAAAATCAGTCATTTTAATTCTCTACATAAACAAACTAAAGAATCACCTAAGGATCTCAACAGATTCGGAAGAAATTAAGTGTTTGATAAAATTCGGTACACATTTGTAATTAAAACAAAAAAAGCACTCTTTGCAAACCTACTTTGATAACTGGTAGCTACAAAAACCTTACTCAGACATCATAATTAATGACCAAAGGTTGGAAGACACAATCTGAGACTGGGAATAAGAAAATAACCTGTTATGACTACTCTAAATCAGTATTGTATAGGAGTGTCTAGTCAGTAACAGAAAGACAATAAGAAAAAAAAAAAAACACTGAATTCTGAGCAAGAATAAAAACCTGTTATAATATCCAGTTGACATGGTTTTATATACAATGCAAAAATATTAACAGATAAATTATTAGAAATAATAAGTAAGTATGGCAAGGTTTCTAGATTCAAGGTTGATATATAAAAATGAATTGAGTTTCTATGTTGCAACAACAAACAGAAAATGAAATTTAAAAATCAGTTTAATTTACAATAGCATCAAAATACAAATACCTAGGAGGAAATCTAACAATACGTGAGACCTCTAGGCATAAAAAAAAAAAAAAAAGGCATAGATCTATAAAATATTATTGAGAGAACTTAAAGAAGATATAAATAAATGGAAGGCTATATATCATGGATATGGATTATAAATTAATGTTTAAAGATTTATCAATACTCTCCAAGTTCATTTGTGGGCTTAATGTACTCTCAAGGCAAGTTAGATTTTTTCTTAATTTTTAACATTGAAAAGTTGGTCCGAAATTTGTATAAAAATCCAAATAGCCAGGATATTCTTACTTGATCTACCAAGAATATAGACTTATTGTGAAGCTACAAATTATGTTATGTAAAGAATTCCTCTAAGAAATCAATAAGAACATTCATTAGAAAAGGGGCGAGAGACCTAACAGATATTTTGCAAACAGGTTCTCCAAATGCTAAATAAACATATGAAAAATTGTTCAAGCTCTCATTCTGGAAAGGCCAAAAAGATACAATTACACTCACGAATTGGCAAAAATTAAAACTAAAGACCACTTCAGGTGTGGAAGTGAATATACAGTAACAGGAATTGCTACATAATTCTGGTTGGTGTATAAATCGATACAATCTCTTTGGGAAAACGAACAAAAACTTCTGCATTATTTATTAAATTTGAAGATAAGCATAGCTATGACCTAACAGCAGAGCCCTTGTAGGGCAGTGGTTAAGAGCTCAGGCTGCTAAACAAAAGGTTGGCGGTTCAAATATACCAGTTGCTCCTTGGAAACCCTATGGGGCAGTCCTTCTCTGTCCTATAGGGTCACTATGAGTTGGAATAGACTTGATGGCAACAGATTTGGTTTGGTTTATGACCTAACAATGCTAAATAGAAATTAATGTACATATACATAAAGATGACTACTGGAACGTGCAAAGGATAAATATAATATTCTGAAACTGGAAACAACCTAAAGTTCCATGAACAGTAGAATAAATTGTGACATATTCATACAATGAAATACTATGCCAAGATACCAAAAAAAAGAAAAAAACAAAAAAAGATCCTCTATTTGCAAGTGCAAGGGTTATTATCATAAAATAATATTTGGTGAAAGAAGTCAGATACCAAAGATTACATATTTTATGATTCCATTTATATACATTTCAAAGCAAGGCAAAATTGAAGTGTGATGTTCAGGTGGTAAATAATAAACACAAGCAAGAAAATGGATGTCATAAGAGGATATTAGTTGTTTTTGTTTTGAAGGGAATGAAAATGTTGTGATTAAAGAAAAGGCAGACACCTGGAATCTAAACAGCTAGCACTGTTCTTTCTGGGTGGTCAGTTACATGGGTTTGGGCTTTACAATAAATATTAAAAACAACAAAAACTGCACATTTGCGTTTTATACGCTTTTCTCTATATGTCCACATTTTTTAAAAAACTTATTTTTTCTATACATACAACCACTGAAGTTGCTTAGAAATGAAAAAAAAAAAAAGCCTAGAAAAATGCCTGGAAGGGAGATCATCTGTATTCTCTATGTTTTCTAATAAGGCTTCCCTAGCAACTCCTGAGGCACGAGAATAGTCTATTAAATTTAGTAAGTGTATTGGCTTTTCTGGCTAGCTGTCACCAGTCTCAGAATACAAGTTCTTCCGATCGGCAGAGTGATGTCACAAGCAGTCTTTGTCAAAACAGAAGATCTATAGACCAGCAGCAGCTCCTGCAAGACAGCGGCAATTGAAGACGTTGAGGGTAAAGTTCTGCTCATTGGCTGTGGTTGAGATTCCTTCAGAGGAAGGGTTGAGCCATCACAAAGCACCCAGTGACCACTGCTAGTGTTTTACAGATAACTCTACCTTCCAGCCCCAGAAAGGCAATGAATAAGAATAGCATTAAAAACCAAACCCATTGCCATTGAGTTGATTCCAACTCATAGCGACCCTATAGGATGGAGTAGAACTGCCCTATAGGGTTTCCAAGGAGCAACTAGTGGATATGAACTGCTGACCTTTTGGATAGCAACTGAGCTGTTAACCACTGTGCCACCAGGGCTCCAAGGATAGCATTAGGGCTGTGCACATTATTTTTCTCCTGTTGTTTATTTCTTCCAGAGCACGACAGCACTCAGTCAGCTGAAATAATTTTATTTCATCCTGACAATTTTGTAAATAAGGATTGGCCCCATTCTAAGTTTGAAATCTCCATGTATTCTATAGAAACAACTTGCCATTTGGTGACATTTATTACCTACTTTAGTATTTCAACTGCCACATCAACATTTGCACCCAAATTCCTAAAGAAGCATCTTGACATTCTTAAAGTCTTCCCTGTTCCAGTCCACAGCAGCCATCCCTACAGCTAAAAACCAGTTGTCATAGTACAACTGTGTTCATTGCAGAATTATTCACAGTAGCAAAAAAATAGAAACAACCTAAGTGTCCATCAACGGATGAATGGATAAGCAAAATTTGGTACATCGACACAATGGGATACCATAAAGGACAATGATGAGTCCAAGAAACATATTATAACATGGGTGGAGGACATAACACTAAGTGAAATAAGTCAATCACATAAGGACGAATATTGTACGATCCCACTTTTATAAGAAGACAAGAATAGATATATCTACACAGAGTAGATGGCTACCAGAGATGGGGGAGGGGGAATTACACTCTAGATCACAGATACTTGTTATTTTTGGTGATGGGAAAATTAGCAGCAAATATGGTTGTAACAAGTACAGCTGAACCAAAGTAAACTATGGCACTAAGAAGCACTCAAAAGGAAAGGATGTTTGTGCTAAGGAATGTGACATATATTATTGGGCAAATGCACCAACAATAAAAAATGAATGTGTGGTCACATAGGTAGGTGTACAGGCATATAGGTGTACAGGAAGGTATAGATGTGTACACGTGTGTGCACAGATAGAAATATCTATATGTATGCACATGCATATTTACCGTATTTTTATACAAATAACATGCACCTTCTATGTTTGTTTGCCAACCATGCCCTTCTCCTGTGAGGTATTTTCCTAAGTGCACTATGCTAATCTTTTTTAAAGCAGCACACAAAAAAAATTGGTATAGTGGCGCTTATGAAAAAACCTCATGGGGGGAGGGCACGGTTGGTAGAAGATTCACAATACTTGTGGAAAAACACAGGATACATAGAGGGCACAGTTACAGATACTTCTCAGACATAACCAAACACCTTGCAAGATTAGCTTTCTTAGTCTCATAGGACAACTCAGTCAACAGGCACAACATACTTCACAAACTACTTGTTCTGCACCCTGGAGAGGTGAGTAGTATCTGGAGTCTTAATCGTTTACCAGTAGCCATCCAAGATACAACTATGGACTTTACTTTTTAGGAGAAAAGAGAAAGAAGGAAATCAAAGTCTCCGAGAAGAAACTAGCCCACATGGCTAATAGCCTACATGAGCCATGACCTCATCTACCCTGAGACCAGGAGAATTAAATGGTGCTTGGCTACCATGACCGATGGCTCTGACCAGGGCCACAATAGATGGACCCCGATAGAATGGGATAAAAGTGTGGACTAGAACTCATATTCTTAAAAAGTCCAGACTTAATGGAACAGTTGAGGCTAGAGTACTCCCTGAGACTATCATCCTGAGCTACTGTTTAAACTTTTACCTGAAACTATCCCCTGAGGTCACCATTTAGTGAAATAACAGATTGGCACACAAAATAAAGGACATCACCTGTGAGTATGCTGCTCCATTAAAAAACCATTTATATGAGACCAAAGTCAACAATTACTCTGAAGCAAAGGTGAGAAGATACGGGGGCAGGGAAACTAGAGCACCGGAAAAGGAACAACCAGAACGCAATTACAGAGACTGTTGACACACTGTAAAACGTGTAACTAGTGTCACTGAACAATTTATGTAGAAATTGTCAAATGGGAACCTAATTTGCCACAAACTTTCACTGAAAACACAATAAAATGTAATTAAAACAAAAGCAGTTGCCACAGAGTTGACTCCAACTCATGGCGACCCCATATGTGTTAGAGTAGAACTGGGTTCCGTATGGTTTTCAATGGCTGATTTTTCAGAAATAGATCACCAAGCCTTTGTTTTGAGGAACTTCTCAGTGGACTCAAACCTTCAGCCTTTCAGTTAGCAGCTGAGCATGTTAACTATGTGCATCACCCATCCTTACAGTTACTGAGTCCAAAACCCTGGTGTCATCCTTGATTGTTCTCTCCCAATCCCAGTGTGTGGCCTATGAGCAAATTTTTTCCACTCTCCCTTTAATGTAGACCTCAAATCTGATTATAATTCACTTACTCCACTGCTAAAATATTTGTTCAAGTCATCATATATCTCCTGGATGGCCTTTCTGCTTTCTGCTTGAATACATTCAGCTTTTCTCAAAAAATGAGCCATAAGACCAATTTTGTCCTCCCCTGCTCAAAATCTGCCAAAGGTTTCCCATTATATTCACAGCCAAAGTCTCTACCTGACCTGGCCCCTGAAACTTCTCTGACCTCATCTCTTACAACTCTTCCCATTACTCTGCTCTAGCCACAAGGATATCCTTGTTCTTGAATTTGGGTTTCCTTCTGCCTGGAAAGCCCTCCCCCAGACACACACATAGCTTACTGACTTCTTGGCTTCTGTCTTCACTCAGCTGCACTTTGTCACCCTGGAGTCATATTTAAAACTTCTATTCCCTGACCCAATAGCTCTTACCCTCTAATAGCTCTTACCCTCTGCTCTGCTTTTTGTCCTCCCTAAAAAAAAAAAAAAAAAATTTTTTTTTTTTTTTTTTTAGTGGAGCAGTGGATAAGAGCTTGGCTGCTAACCAAAAGGTCGGCAGTTTGAATCCGCCAGCCTTTCCTTGGAAACCCTATGGGGCAGTTCTAATCTGCCCTATAGGGTCGCTATGAGTCAGAATCTGCTCAACGGCAAATGGGCTTGCACTCACCAGAGTCAACTCCTACGTGTTTTACTTACTTGTCTCGTTATACTATTCTGTCTCCCCCACTAGAAAATAAGTCCACAAGGGCAGAGAATTCATTCTCTTTTAATGATCTGCATTCTCAAAACTCAGGCAGTGAATAGCGTGTAGAAAGCGCTCATATATTTTTGTTAAATAAATAAATGGGTAAATACTTCTCAAAATGTAACATGTTGACCACTGTTCCTTGTAAGATATTTTGTGATCAAATAAGTATGGAGAATTTGCAAATTCCTTTCCCCTCTTGGAGGTTCACAAAGCATGTTTCCATTTTGAAGGATATAGGAATTGATACAGCTTAAAAGCACCTGCTTAATTTTCTTTAAGCCAGCATTTTCTAAACACAATGGTCATGGAATTTTGTTATGCACATATGCAAGCATTTATCTACTGATTTTAAATTGTTATATTACACATGAATGTCTGTGGTATATGTGTGTGTGCATTTGTGTGTGTGCTTGTGTGTGTGTGTAAAACACCTTTTATTATCACTAGGGAACATACTTTAGGACATGCTATGCTAGAATATAGAAATAGATTTGTCTCTAAGTTCGGTTTGATTGTACTAGCCTATGTCTTTTCACAATTCCTGCTAATCTGGCTCCTTTAGCCATGAAAAGTAAAAATGAAAAAAGGGAGCCATTGTACATCATACCTGTTTCGTATGCAATGACCCCCTGATGTGCCCCTATTCCTCAAAAAAAGATTTGTAAATTAATGATTACAAAGTAAATTGTAATTTAAATAAATATAACATGTATCTTATTAAATATAACTCAAAAAATGCAAATCACCTTTGTAAATATAACTCAGCAGGCAGCCAAACTCGATTTTACTTCTGTGTCTCCCTCACATGGCTGAGATGTAGGTTTTAATCATGTTGATTAGACCAATATATGCTAAACAAAGAAGAGTATATTTATTGACCCGCCAAAGGTGCTTATGCAATGCTTGGAACTCCAGGGGGTCCAGCTTCTTCATTTGCAAAATGGTGATGATATTTACCTCAGAGAAGATTAAAGGAGAAAGAATGTGTAAAGTTTTGGTGTAGTGCCTAGCACACTGTGGTACCTAGGCAAATACTAATTCCTTTACCTTTCTTTAATCTTCTGTTTCAGTACAGAAAATTTGGCTTGACAAAAGATCCTATAAGTACAAACAACATGAGATGCATTCAGATGAATATAACTGTGATTGGTACATGTTGTGTTTTCATGCACATATTTCTAATTACCTTAGAGCAAATTATAAAACAAAGCCTTTAGTTGAAGCTCAATTATGAATGCTTATTCTAACAACTTGCTCTAAGCAACAGGGATTGGAAAACTTAATTTGGAGCCAAATTTTCTCTAATTTGCTGTAAACACTTTCAACTGTATATTGTTTTGTTTTGTTTTGATTTTCAATACGAAGGAATTTTAAGTAGGTAAGAGTAGAGTGTGCAAAGGCATTTGACTGTGTGGATCACAGCAAATTATGGATAACTTTTTTTTTGGGGGATGGATGGGAATTATAGAACACTTCACTGTGCTCATGAGAAACCTGGACAGAGACCAAGGGGCAGCTATTCAAACAGGACAAGGGGATACTACATGGTTTAAAATCAGAAAAGCTGTGCATCAGGGTTATATCCTTTCACTATACTTATTCAATCTGTATATTGAGTAAATAATCTGAGAAGCTGGACTATATAAAGAAGAACACTGCTTCAGAATTGGAAGAAGACTCATTAACAACCAGCATTATGCAGATGACACAATCTTGCTTGTTGAAAGTAAAGAGGGCTCAAAGCACTTACTGATGAAGATCAAAGACCAAGGCCTTCAGTATGGATTATACCTCAACATAAAGAAAACAAAAATCCTCACAACTGGACCAATAAGCAACAACATGATAAACGGAAAGAAGATGGAAGTTATCAAGGATTTCATTTTACTTGATCCCAATCAACACTCATGGAAGCAGTAGTCGAGAAATCAAACCATGCATTGCACTGGGCAAATCTGCTGCACAAGACCTCTTTAAAGTGTTTAAAAAGCAAAGATGGCCTGACCCAGGCCATGGTATTTTCAATTGCCTCATATGTACGCAAATCTTGGACAATGAATGAAGACCAAAGAAGAATTGATGCCTTTGAATTACGGTGTTGGTAAAGATATTGAATATACCACGGACTTTCAGAAGAACAAACAAATCCATCTTGGAATAAGTACAGCCAGAATGCTCCTTAGAAGTAAGGTTGGTGAGACTTTGCCTCATGTACTTTGGCCATGTTATCAGGAGGAACCAGAGCCTGGAGAAAGACATCATGCTTGGTAAAACAGAGGGTCAATGAAAGGGAGGAAGTTCCTTAATGAGATGGACTGATGCAGTGACTGCAATGGTTGGCTCAAGTATAGCAACAACTGTGGTGATGGTGCAGGACCAGGCAGTGTTTTTGTTCTGTCGCACATAGGGTTGCTATGAGCCAGAACCAACTTGACATCACCTAGCAACAATAACAACAAGAATAGAATACTGAGTGTATTAGAAGCTGGTATTAGGGTATATAAAGACATTAACTGTTCTTATGGAAACCCAGTCTTCCAACGGCATTTAACAAGAATCTGCTGTGTGCTCATCTCTGAGCCAGGGCACAGGAGACCTGCAGATGAACATGGCACAGGTGTATGAGCCTAAGGAATCTCCATGGAAACAGCCATGCAAAAACAGCATCTATAAGTAATACCTACACACTCCTGTTACGTCATGCTTTCATTCAGGTCAAAACAATTAGTTCATGAGACATTTTTCTAAGACTTCTCTGAGGTGTAGAAGCTGCTTCTGTGCTAATGATCCTTACCAATTAGAATGACTTCACAAGGGTTTCATGAAGCCTCAAGTCTAACCATACAGAATGCTCATTGAAGGATGAATGTAACTATCTTTCTTTCTAAACCAGTTGTCATCGAGTCTGTTCTGACTCATGGCAGCCTCATGTATGTCAAAGATGACCTGTGTTCCATGAGTTTTCAAAGTCTGAATTTTTCAGAATTGGATTGCCAGGCCTTTTTCTGAGGTGCCTTGGGGAACACAGACCTCCAGCCTTTTGTTTAGCAGCTGAGCCTGTTAATTGTACTATCCAGGGACTCCATCTATCTTTTACCTAGATATAAATAACATTAAATTTAAAGAGGATCTGAATTGACTGCCATGTAAATACAGGCATTAACTCATTTCATTGTGCTTCACTTTACTGCACTTTGCAGACGTTGCATTTTTTACAAATTGAAGGTTTGTGGCAACCCTGCGTCAAGGAAGTCTATCAGTATCATTTTCCCAACAGTGTACGCTCACTTTGTGTTTCTGTGTCATATTTTGGTTATTCTTGCAATATTTCAAACTTTTTCATTATTTTTATATCTGTTATGGTGATCTGTGATCAGTGATCTTTGATGTTACTATTGTAATTGTTTTGGGGCACCACGAACCACACCCATATAAGACGGTGAACTTAATCAATAAATGTGTGTGTTCTGTCTGCTCCACTGACCAGCTGTTCCCCCTCCCCCCGAGTCTCCCTCTCCTTGAGCCTCCCTATTCCCTAAGACACAACAATATTGAAATTAGGCCAATTAATAGCCCTACAATGGCCTCTAAGTGTTCAAGTGAAAGGAAATGTCACAAATCTCCCACTTTCAATCAAAAGTTAGTAATTATTAAGGTTAAGTGATGAAGGTGTGTCACAAGCTGACTGAGGCCAAAATGTAGGCCTCTGGTGCTAAACAGTTAGCCACGTTCTGGATGCAAAGGAAAAATTCTTGAAGGAAATTAAAATACTACTCCAGTGAACACACGAATGATAAGAAAGCAACACAGCCTTATTGCTGACACGGAGAAAGATTTAGTGGTCTGTATAGAAGATCAAACCAGCACGACCTTCCCTTAAACCAAAGCCTAATACAGAGCAAGACTCTAACTCTCTTCAGTCCAGCGAAGGCAGAGATAGCTGAGGAAGCTGTAGAAGAAAACTCTGAAGCTAGCAGAGGCTGGCTCATGAGGTTTAGGGAAAGAAACCGTCTCTATAACATAAAAGTACAAGCTGAAGTAGCAAGTGCTGACATAAAAGTGGCAGCAAGATGTAGCTAAGATAATTGATGAAGGTGTCTACACCAACAGCAAATTTTCAACAGCCTTGTATTGGAAGAAGATGCCACCTAGGACTTTCACAGCTATAGAGAAGTCAATGCCTGGCTTAAAAGGACAGGCTGACTCTCTTGTTAGGGGCTAATGCAGCTGGTGACTTTAAGTTGAAGCCGATGCTCATTTAAGTCCTAGGACCCTTAAGAATTATGTTAAATCTACTCTGCCTGTGCTGTCTAAATGAAACAACAAAGCCAGGATAACAGCACATCTGTTGACAACATGGTTTACTGAGTATTTTAAGCCCGCCGTTGAGACCTGGAACCCTGGTGGCATAGCGGTTAAGAGCTCAGCTGCTAACCAAAAGGTTGGTCATTCGTATCCATGAGCCGCTCCTTGGAAAGCCTATGGGGAAGTCCTACTTTCTCCTATAAGGTCATTATGAGTTGGAATCAACTCGTCGGCAATGGGTTTTGCTTTTTGTTGTTGTTGTTGAAACCTACAGCTCAGAAAAAGAGACTCCTTTCAAAATATTACTGCTCATTTTCAAATGCACCTGGTCACCCAAGAGCTCTGATGGAGTTGTACAAGGAGATTAATGTTATTGTCATGCCTACAAATACAACATTCATTCTGAAGCCCATGGATCAAGGAGTAATTTTGACTTTCAGGTCTTATTATTTAAGAAATACATTTCATAAGGCTATAGCTGCCATATGTAGTGATTCCTCTGATGGAGCTGAGCAAGGCAAATTGAAAACCTGATGGAAAGGATTCACCATCCCAGAATCCATTAAGAACATTCACGATTCATAGGAGAAGGTCAGAATATTAACATTAACAGGAGTTTGGAGAAGTTGATTCCAACCCTCATGGATGACTTTGAGGAGTTCAAGACTTCAGTGGAGGAAGTAACTGCAGATATGGTGGAAATAGCAAGAGAACTAGAGTTAGGAGTAGAGCCTGAAGATGTGACTGAATTACTGCAATCTCATGATAAAACTATAAGGGATGAGGAGTTACTTCTTATGGATGAGCAAAGAAAAGTGGTTTCTTGAGATGGAATCTACACCTGGTGAAGATGCTGAGAACATTGTTGAAATGACAACAAAGGATTTAGAATATTACATAAACTTAGTTGATAGAGCAGTGGCAGGGTTTGAGAGGATTGTCTCCAATTTTGAAAGAAGTTCTACTGTGGGTAAAATGCTATCAAACAGCATGGCATGCTACAGAGAAATCTTTCATGAAAGGAAGAGTCAATCAATGCGGCAAACTCCATTGTTGTCTTATATTAATAAATTGCCACAGTCACCCCAAACTTCGGCAACTACTACCCTGATCAGTTAGCAGCCATCAACACTGAGGCAAGACCTTCCACCAGCAAAAGATTACGACTTGTTGAAGGCTCAGGTGATGGTTAGCATTTTTTAGCAATAAAGTATTTTTTAATTAAGGCATGTACTTTTTTTCTTTTTAGACATCATGCTATTTTACACTTAATAGATTACAGTGTAAACAATTTTAATATGCACTGGGAAACCAAAAAATTCATGTGACTCACTTTATTGTGATATTCACTTTATTGTGGTTGTCTGGAACCGAACCAACAACATCTCTGAGGTATGCCTATACAAAAGCACCAAGGTTGGAACTGTAATGCTAAGCCTAGAAGCAATTAGCCAATAAAAGTGCTGTTGAATCCCTGCTGTGCCTCTGTTTGGTCAAGTCATTAGGCAAGTCTTTGAACGTCGTTGGACCTCAATTCACTTTAAATATAGGAATATGGACCCTAGTCTCAATGGTCTTAAAGGTCTCTTTCACCCACAATATTTTATAATCCTATAACGACTCATGGAAATATTCTAAACAAATCTATGACACTGACAATAATAAACCTTGACTCTTCAGAATGTGTTAGTCTCATTATTACATCAATTCAGTAAGTCAGCTGGAAAAAGTAAAATGGTACATTTAAAGCGGTTTTAATTTAGTTGAAAATACCTCAAAACATTGATCCAATTTGAACTAAAAAAAAAAAAAAAAAGATTTGAAGATGCCGAAAATATATCCTCTATCCTCGGAAAGGACATTCAAACTCATGTAGATGTATATGAAAGGTACTTCTGGTGAGAGGTGAGCTCAAAGAAAAGAAAGAAAAGGCTTTTTTTTTTTTGAATGAGAAACGAGTGAGAGAAATGGAGGGCATATGAAAAGAAGACAGATGATAGAAGAAAAAAAATTCACTTTTCGATGAAATGATGTTGAAAGCAAGGAAATGAAACCATCTTTATTTCATGAAAAAATATCTTTGATAGAAAAACGCATAAGGATAGAAAAGCTTCTATGGTATTTTCAATAATACATCTTCATGCATATGAGTTAGCATCTGTGTGTGACAGAATCTCAGACTGAACCAGACCTTAACCACTCTTCTAAGTTTAAAAGACAGATCCATTTCCAATTGACAACCAGTAAAATGCCCCCAAAAGATGTCCTATAATTCCTTATTTCTTTAATGTCTGAATGCTACAGAGATTATATTGCAGTTAGCTTTCAATATATATTTTATTTGAATTTTTAAAATCATTATTGACACATGACATAATTCTTTTTGATGTTAACACCTTCAGTCTCACTTTTATACATGTTTTACAAATTGAAGTAGCTTGATCAACTGGCAGAATTACAATGCCTTTATAACATCTTCTAATGAATAACATTGTTTGTATCTTAACGCTGCACTGCAGTGGAAACTGGAAGACAATCACAGCCTCCTAGAACACTGCGTAGAATGAGGCACCTTCTCCCTGCACTGTAGTGTTACCCCAGCCCAGGAAGGACATACTGTGGCCCTCAGAGAAAACTTCAGTACGCCCAAGGAGAATTTCTTGAATGCTCATGATTCTGCTACAGATATATTGGGCCTTTGCACTCTTTTATTGTAGTTGTTTCAATGCTCAGTGAATTGTCAGTAGTAAAATGTACACCTGGCCACACATTTTATAGAAAGAACTTAAGAAAGGATTATAGGTCAAAGGTAAATATTCTTGGAGAGGAGACTGACTTTACCAAGTCTAAAGCATCTTCCTATTATAACAGCAGGCCAAAGAAAGAAGATCTTGAAATCTGCAACTGTAATTCTGAGATTGTGATCTCATTTCACAACTCACAATACACATTACGGAATGCTCCCACCCATGGCTGTGTGTCCTCAGATTACACTGTATCTGAAGGTCAGATGGCTGATAGAGCTAATGCTATTAGAAGATAGAATTACTACATAAAAATATCTCAGTGGAATAAAGAAGTAGGTTAAAACAAAGATAAAAAGTGACAGGAATATATGTAAGGTCTTATATTTTGATTCGGTAAATCAATTATATAAGAATGGTGAAATACAGCTCTAGAGGAGTTCACTAAAATAGCAGCTATAGGAGGCAAACGTCCATTTTTTTTTATTTCAAAAAGTAATACATAAAACTAGGCGTGACCCCATCGCGCTTACATCTTACGCGAGCATAAAGCCCAAACAAATTACGAGATAAATCTAAACAAATCACAATCTAACAATAAAGCTCATACTAACAACAGGGTACTAATACAATATCCACTATGTAAAATATGAATATATATTTAGGAAGGTGGCTGGGGAAAAAAAAAAAGAGGAATAGAGAAAAATGCTTATAAAGATGACCCCCGAATTGCTGTGGAACTACCAAATGGCATTATAAATTGAATTAATAAAATTACAGTGTGAAAATGATGAAAGAGTACATAATTTGAAATAATTCAGGGCATTTACTACATGTGACTACTCTGCCTAGTGTGTAACATGCATTATATCATCTAAATTTCAAAATGCCTTCTGAAGAGATACTGAAAATTCAAAGTTTCCTGAAAACAGTGCACAGAATGGAAAAGAGTTGAAAATAACCCAGTGCCATCAAATTGAAAATAGAATCTTAAAAAGTACTGTAAAGGAAATAAGCCAGCAATAAACCATGCTAATTGTCTTCAAGTGTTGGATGGATTATAAGGTACAGAAAAAGTAGATTAGAAAACAGATAGATGTTGACTGGACAAATACTTTTTTTCAACATCTTCAAGACTTATGTACTGTTCTTATACCTGTCTCACAGACAGGAGAACTTACTATTAGGCCTGTCTTACAGACAAGCAAACTGAGACTTATGGGAGTTAGTGTATTCAGGGTCACAATCCAGTAATTAAAAGAGCAAAAGTCACATTCCAGGAACCACGACTTCATGATTCTAGGCTATAGGGAGCCAGGGTTCCCCTCAATATAAAGAACTAGCTGGCTAAGAGGGACAGGTTCAAACAACTGAACTTTGAGGAATCTTCCAAATTTATCATTAATCATATTATATAATTTGTTTAAAGAAGTAAGAGTTTGATTAAATCCACTGCCATCGAGTTGATTCCAAGTCATAGCGACCCTGTAGAACAGGGTGGAACTGCTCCATGTGGTTTCCAAGTAGTGGCTGGTGGATTTGAACTTTGACCTTTTGGTTAGCAGCCAAACTTCTAACTGCTGTATCACCAGGGCTCCAGAGTTTGAGTACTTGTAAATTTTACCTCTAATGCTCAAATCTAATCAGATTGGCAAAATAGCCATAAGGATGGACTTGAACATGCCCGTGATTGTGAGGAGGATGCGGGACTGGGCAAGTTTTATTCTGTTGTACATAAGGTCACTATGCTGTCAACTCGATAGCAGCTAACTATCTCACCTACCATCTATGTATCTATAGGTATATGTATAGATAGAGATAGACATATTATTTCCTATGCCCCACAGCTTATAGGAAGTAAAGTCAAGATTCAGTGCACGTCTGCCTGGCTCCAGAATATATATCCTTTCGATCACACTGCTTGAATCCCATCCATCCTCCTTTCTCACAGCTACAGAAAAGTAGGATCATTGAACCACTGCTGCAATTCTGCAGCACAACTCTAGCAAATAGACACCTTGATTTCTTCTAGTAAGAACAAAAAGCCTCATAATCTCATAAAAATATGTTTGTGACTGAAGCCACCAGCCTGAATGTAATGAGGAAGTGAATGGAAGGCAAACAGATGAAGGCTCAGCTGTTATTACTTCATTTATATTGCCTTGAACTGCGTCTTCTGCTAAGTTAAATGCTGCTTCCTTTCTCAAAAACTAAGTAAGTTAGCGGGCTGCCGTTTGTTTTCTTAAGCATCTGTATGTTAGGTGCTAAGCTATTTCACTCACAGTGAGAACTTGGCTTTAAAACACTATCCACTGTTCTGACAGCAGGACCCATCATGCCCAGAACCAGGAAGCTTACAGGCTGCATTAGCCTTGTTAAACAACCATAGCAGCTGAGAGACAATTTGGGAACACCTTAGTCTTACTTTTGCCTAATTCTCATCTTATAACAAGCAAAGATGCCCCTGGAGACACACAGAATGCTCTCACTCCACTCCCTCTTGCCTGTCTTCCCCATTAGTTCTGCTCACCTTTCTGCACTCTTCATATCAACTCTAATGCAGCCTTTTCAGGGAGTGGTTTGTGAGATAGAAATGGGTCACTGGGGAGCCATTCCTCACTGTGCTCATGGCTTCATGGTCAGGGTTGCCAGATAAAATACTCAACACACAGTTAAATTGGAATTTCAGGTAAGCAATGAATAATTTTTAGCATGAATATTTCCTTTACAACACGTGGGGCACATATATGTGTGTGTGTATGTATGTGTGTATATATATATACACACACACACACACACACACTAAAACATCCGTTGTTTATCTGAGATTCGAATTTAACTGAGTGTCCGGCATTTTTATTGGCTAAATCTGGGAACCCTACCCACGGCCGAGGTTCCAGTTGCGTGCATGCACATCCTGGGTCAATGTGCTTGGAGCCCAGCACAAAGGAAAGGAGGAGAACACCACCGCTTTGGAGATGCACCATCTTCTGTTATGCTGTTGGAGAAGGACTATGGGGAGAGCTTGGTGTTCAGACTCATTTTGATGTGGATGATAAATAATCTCTATAATTTATTAATTGGGCATATTGTTTTAACAATGAGAAAAAAACAATTACTTTGCTAGACCTTACATGGTCTTCATTCCTAAGTCTTCTTTTCTCACTAATAGCAGCCTCGCTGATGCGCTAGTCCATAGATGAATGCACAGCAAGGTAGCTCCCCAAATCCAGTACCCAACAGAATACTAAGATGAATACAGGATCAAGTGTGCCAGGCTGGAAATTCAGCCCCTCGGACCATGGTGATGTTTTATGTCATGATTTAAGATTCCTGACAATTCCGAAGGGTTAAATGAGACAACTCATGTGCAGTACCTGACCATGGCCATACAAATATGATAGTCAGCAAATGCTCATTCCCTTCCTTCTATTTTTGGTAACAGATGAGTGTTTGGAGGTTTTAGCAATCAAAAAGCCCGCTAGATGCAATATGTTTTCAACAGACCACAGCCTTCTGCTTAAAGCCTTATCTGGATAAGTAAAGGGGATGAAATCCTCCTGAGAAGAGTGACTGCCACACCCAGGGCACTTGACCTCCTTCACCTTCACGATCCTGACGGAAGTAAGTGCAGGCAGCCTGCATAGCCAGGATAAAAATATAAAGACACTCTTCTTTTGAACCAAATGCTAAAAAGGCAACTTCAGCTTTCACAGAGATTTCTTTTTTTGGGTAGCTGAACCTGAAAAATTAGCTGACACTCCCTAGAATGTCCTGGAAATTGGCTTCCACTCTACACCTCTGGGGTCCCTACTTTCTAAGGCGCAAAAATTACTGCACAGGAAAGGGGAGGGTATTAATATTCAAACCCTTTTCCAGAAGGATCAGAGTGGCTCTGTCAGCCTAAGGGTAAACCTCTGGCTGCATGTGAATCAGAAGTCCCCACAAGTGAGTCTGCTCCCAGGAAGAAGAGGAGCTGCAACTGCTCGTTTTGATTGAGCACTTGGTACCTGTGAGGCATCATGATGGGTACTTTATATGCTTTATGTAATTTGATCCTCACAACAGCCTGTGCGACTGTCAATGCCATATCCCTCTGGCATAGGTTGGGAACATTAGGGTGTTTCCTCCTTCTTCCCATTTTCTAACCTACTTTTCCCCCAAAGGCCAGTTCAAAGCCTACTTTGCTCATGGATTTGTTGGTTGGACCTCTCTCCCCACACCCTCTCTAGATGTTCTGTCCTTGACTCTCTCCGTACCTAACATAGGCTAGGTGGAATCAGAGCTATCCAGGCAGGGATTTGTCTATCCCAACCACCTGGAGAGCTCTGGAAAACTAGGGTTGTTTCTTACTCAACATTTTAACACCCATGCAATGGCACTAGTTTTTTTTTTTTTTTTTGGTACCTCTCAGATAAAGCATTTAGTGAATGTTTAAAGTAAAATCCTCAGGTTGGCCCATTAGCTGCGATTTTGCAAGAAATGCTTTTGGCAACGTCCACACAGCTACTGTCAGAGCAAGCAATTTATGGGTAATATGATCTGACTCCCCTACTTGAAGCTTTTGCCGACATTCCTTCTACCATAGAGTCTTCCTTCCTTCAAAGGGTATATGCAAGGTTGCCACAATCTGCTCTGACCTGCTTGACCAAACACATCACCGACCACTCTCTTCTATGTGTCTTATGTTTCTCCAATTACCTGGACTTCTTGCAATTTCCCAAAACCCCTGTGCTCTGCCGTCTCTTATTTACCTTTGCTCTTTCTTTTCCGTTCCACTGATATTTCTTTCGTCTGTCTCCAAACTACAGGACTTCTTTCATTCTCCCTAGTATAGCTGTCTCCAACTGCTCTAATGAGATATGGGTGCTCCTTTCCCTGTGTTCCTTTATCCCAGCAGTAACCAGAGTGTGGTCCTGAAACTCTGGCTCTGTGACCTGTGCTTTCTGGTCAAACAGGAAAAATTTTGCCTACTATAGCTTTCTCTCTGAGATTCACAGATGCATAGAACCCTATTGAGGGCTTTGTGCAACCATGCAGTAGAGTTCTGGAACCTAGTATTTTCCACTGGGAGGTGACTTCAAACCCTAATTACATTAGTGTGTGTGAAGCACATACTAACACCCTGCAGATATTTAGGAAACCCTCATCTGGACTTTTGTAAAAAAAAAATCAACTAACTCCTTTAAGTGATTGGTTTACGAGTTTGTCCCACTTACAGAACTGTGAACTTCTTGAGCAAATTCCTTATTCATCTTAGTATTGCTCTGGCCTGTTACTAGGGCTGGCCTCTATAGGGGGTCCCTACATTCTAACTGGATGGGTCACTGAGAGGTTACGGAGGAGACTGACGCTTATTGAGAGGAACCAAGATCATCTTCACTTTGCTGCATCTTCATGTTCCATCCATTATCAGATTTTCATTCTCTCTCTCTCTCTCTCTCCTTTGCACAGACTCACCGTGGCTCCTGAAGCAATTGTCATGGAGAAAGTCCATTCATTTTATTAATCTTTCAGGGAATTACTTTCCAATGACAATCTGTACTTCATTGTCCCTCTTTTTTTCTTTTGTTTGTTGGTTTGTTTTTTGACATGTTCCAGAAGGTCTTTGGAATCTACCACCAACCCATGCAAATTTAAGATAATTGGTATATGTGTGCCACAATTGTGATACTGGTCAAGATCACAGAAGCCGTTCTATGTCAACTTCCAGGGAATAACATTGCTTTTCATGGTAGTTCACAAACAATATATTCTCAGTGTCTACCAACAAATAAAAACATTTATTAACTGATTCCAGAATGAGATCACAAATCTATTTACCGAAATGGTCATTTTCTCCTTTGAAGAAATCATAATTAATATATATGCATACTTTTCAGTGATCTCTTGGTTGTGGCCATTCTTCAAAGCAGATAACTAAAAGTGTTTACTCAATCTCATCTGAAAATTCTCTCAGGATTTAATTTATTTGACTTCTTGCTCATGACTTTGTTCTAGGGAGCCTTGGAAACACTTAAGTCGAGTTACCCCTTAATTAAAAAGAAAAAAAAAAAAGATAGAAAGGCTTTTGATTAAGAAAGCTAAAATATCAGTATTTGTACTGAAGCCTATATTAAAAAATCAGTGTAAAGAGAAAAGAAGCGGTCATATTTATAAGGAGAAAAATAATTCAGAAAACAAGGTTGTACAAACAGAGCCCTGTGAAATAATCAGCAGTATGGCTCAACTCACTATTCTATCTGGTAAAGGTTTCATATTAGAGGAGAAGGGCTTGTAAGACCTTTATACCTCAATAACATTCAACAGTAGTCCCTTCCATCTAGCCTCACTCTGATGAGTCTGTACTCACCAGATAACCTTCAAGTACTATTAATATTAATATGGCATCTGTGTAGATTATCCTACAAAAAAGACTGCAATGACCAGACAATGTGAGTCTTTTTTGGGGTTCTTGACAGTTATAATTCTGAGTGTCAAGCAATAACTGGATTTGGTTCACATTTCTTTTTCTTGTAGTTTGGCTAATGTGGAGTTACTACCCAAGCTTATTATGACCACATAGTACTCTGACAGCATTACCTTCAAAGCTGAGTAAATAGATGCAGAACTGCATTGCCACTGGAAATGCTGGCAGCACATAACTTCTCTGAGTAACAATGAACTCTTCATTGTGGGACATGCCAGCAGTTAGTCACCTTTTAGGGAAGATAAACTTGGGTTCAATCCTTGGACTTGCCACTAACTTGCTCATTGGATAAGATATTTCAGCTAAATGGACCTCGGTTTTGTAATTCATAAGATAAGAATATAAACAGTTCCTACTCATTCATTTTTTCAACAGTTCAATGAGATAACGTAAATTTTGTCAAGCATTTATTAATCAAGACTTGCATTACTCTGATACATCTGATTTTCCATGTAGCTTAATACGGTAAAGGGCATGTAAGCAAACTAAACAAATAATTTTTAATTGAAACTCCTCCACAAGCACACATACACACACATATCCATAAAGTACCATTTTATTTTATAAGAAAACATAATACATTTAAATTTTGTTCTAAGTAAGTCTAATTTGGAGATTTCAGCCTGGGGGAGTAGGGCCCTAGCCTTCATAACACTGACGCCTGTTCACAAATTGGGGCAGAAAAATGAATCCATTTGACTGACATAAAAGTCTGTGAGATTTAAAGGAAAAACACACCAGTTTATTTATACTATGCAGGGTTGTTGTTGTTGTTAGGTGCTGTTGAGTCACTTCTCACTCATAGTAACCCTGTGTACAACAGAATGAAACACTGCTGGGTCCTGTACCATCCTCACGATCATTGCTATCTCTGAGCCCATTTTTGCAGCCACTGTGTCAATCCACCTAGTTGAGGGTCTTTCTCTTTTCCACTGACCCTGTACTTTACCAAGCATGATGTCCTTCTCAAGGGACTGATCCCTCCTGACAACATGTCCAAAGTATGTAAGATGCAGTCTCACCATCCTTGCTTCTAAGGAGCATTCGAGCAGTACTTCTTTCAAGACAGGTTTGTTCATCCTTCTGGCAGCCCATGGTACATTCAATATTCTTTGTCAATACCATAATTCAAAGGCATCAATTCCTCTTCAGTCTTCCTTATTCATTGTCCAGCTTTAGCATGACTATGAGGCAATTGAAAATACCATGGCTTAAGTCAGGAGCGCCTTAGTCCTCAAAGTGACATCTTTGCTTTTTTAACACTTTAAAGAGGTCATTTGTGGCAGATGCAATACATTATTTAACTTCTTGACTACTGCTTTTATGGGCAATGATTGTCGATCCAAGTAAAATGAAATTTTGACAACTTCGATATTTTCCCCATTTATCATGATGTTGCTTATTGGTTCAGTTTTGAGAATTCTTGTTTTCCTTATGTTGAGGGGTAATCCATACTGAAGGCTGTGGTCTTTGATCTTCATTAGTAAATGCTTTGTGTCCTCTTCACTTTCAGCAAGCAAAGTTGTGTCATCTGCATAACTCAGGTTGTTAATGAGTCTTCCTCCAATCCTGTTGCTGCTTCATCTTCATATAGTCCAGGTTCTTGGATTATTTGCCCAGCATACAGATTGAATAAATATGGTGAAAGGATACAAACTTCATGCATACATTTCGTGACGTTAAACCATGCAGTATCCCCTCGTTCTGTTTGAATGGCTGTCTGTTGGTCTATGTACAGGTTCCTCATGAGTACAGTTAAGTGTTCTGGAATTCCCATTCTTCTCAATGTTATCCATAATTTGTAATGATCCACACACTGGAATGTCTTGCATAGTCAATAAAACACAGGTAAACATCTTTCTGGTATTCTCTGCTTTCAGCCAAGATCCAGCTGACATCAGCAATGGAAAATATACTTTATATCATTCAAACTAAGTCAGAAACTGGTCATTTCTCTGGAGATTATCTTTGATGTTCACCAAAGTACTGTCAATGCGGTTTACACGAAAGGATGAAGGGATACGGAATATAGGAGGAAATCTGAAGTAATAACTTTATCAATTCTGAATCTATACATATATGTTAGGCCATAGAGTTTGAGTATATCTCATTTCTAGACCTCTCCTTATAGATGGCCCTGTGTTTCTTTTCCTTTTTTCTTCCTTTTTTTTAATCTAAAAATGTGTAAATTATCTTAGAATGAATTTTCCAGATTTTAGTTAGGAATATGATTTTTCCCTAGTTTTACAAATCTGGTTTTTAAAACAATTTACACCAGCTTACTCAATCAGACTTTGCATAAATTATGCTATTGAAAAAACAATGTCAAATCGCAAACAAGACATTTCACTGACAGAGTTCATTTCCTTTTTCCTGATGAGAATAAATGGAATTTGCATGAAAGACCTTCCACACAATCTTCAGCTCACCATGTGGTTTGCTAATATGTTTGCGAACAACATTGCACCTGCTTTCATACAAAGGTCTTTGATGCCTAGAGCGTCAGGACATTGTCAGAGAAACAGCTGTGTAACAAATAGTTCAAATGGACATAACAAGATATGTTCCATGATTGAGCACCTTCCATAGAGGTCAGAGATTTTCAGATGAAAAAAATCTCTTTTGATCAAAACGTCTTTCAAACGTGCCTGGTTGGACTTGCCCTTTGGCCGCCTGTCTGGTCCACATGATTGGTTGGAGTGCTCAGACAGCAACATGCACAGTGTGTTTACAAAGACGCTTGTCTGGCCCATCCCCCGATCGCTTTACACAGTTGAAATATCTGATTTTAAAACCTCAGTTTTCAGTCACACAATATTGAATGAGTAGGTTAAATCAAATTCAAGAAATATTTTTTGGTTATGAGTTTAATAGAAACTAATTTGTTTTACTTTTTTTTTTTTCACAAACTTAATGGTATGTTTTGCTGTGCCCCCTAACTCTTGGTCTAACCATGTCACTTAACAATTTTTTAACAGATATTATATTCTTGAGCAGTATCTCTTTTTGAAATCTCCAATGTTCTAATCTCAGAAGCATCATTAAGAAAAATTCATAAATATAATTAAGGAAAAATCTTTTTGAATGTTGACAGCTTTGTAGACATTATGTTCGGTATGGCTCATTTGATGAACTTATTCGTTAAATAAGTAAATTAAGTGAAAAGTTTTTTTATTTCACTTTTTTTTTTTTTTACTGAAGTTGATCTCCTTTATCCACTCTTACCTGGTGTCTCTAGGAAGCTGAGGGACTCAGATAAAAAGACTGAACTAGCAAGACTTGCCCTAATGTGGGAGCAACACGGGACTATGGCATCACTCAATACAGCCTATTTGCCTTGGCTGGGACTCAGCTTAAGTGTCTCTTCCCCTGAGAAACCATCCCTGAACTTCCCAAGCATATTTAAGTGCTACCTCTTCTTTTTTTCCTCATAGAATCCTGTCTATGCCATTTTTATAGCACTTATTACATCTTTTCAATAATGTGTGGTTTTCTCATTATTAGTCCTTGCATGCTAAAGGATGTCAATTATATATTTGCATCCTCAACATATTTGTAACATGTGGTATATTGTGGTTGTGATATATATATGTTGAATAAATAATAATAGGATTCATGAAGCATATGATTTGGAGTTCCCCACTATAAAGAGGAGTTTGCCAAACTGTCTGACATGTTCAGTTCAATTTATAAAAGTCCATGTAGTCCTAGCCACGGGGAGTACAGAGACTTGGAGCAAAGACAACTGAGTGTGCTTCGGATCATTACCTATGATCTCCCTTCCAACTCAGGGAAAGATGAAATTAATATTACCCAAAAGCAAGAAAGCAAGAAGGGTGAAAATTGAAAGTTATCCATTCAATAATTCATTAAAACAGAACCAGCACTGATCAATCATATACCCACAAATAAATAAAGGTGATTAAATTTATAGACACTGTTATGGTTAATTTTAAGGAACCCTGATTGTACAGTGGTTAAGCACTCAGCTGTTAACCGGAAGGTTGATTGTTAGAACCCACCAACTACTCCAAGGGGAGAAAAATGTGGCAGCAACCTGCTTCTGTAAAGATTACAGCCTCGGAAACCCCATGGTGTAGTTCTACTCTGTCCTGTAGGGTCAATATGAGTTGGAACTGATTTGATGACATACAACAACAACATGTTTAATTTTATGTGTCAATTTGGCTAGTTGTTTGACCAACCACTAGTCTAGTTACTGTTCTATAATGTAATCTAATATAAATTATGATGTCATTACATTCCATAATGGTAAAAAATGGTAAGGTAATGTAATATAATCAATCAGTTGAAAAGGAAATTTTTCTAGGGTTTGTTCAGCCACAAGAATACAGACATTTTGGTTAGAATTTTACATTCTTCTCATCTCCTGACCTACAGATCTTGGGAGTTTCCAGCCTGTTGTCTGACCTATGGATTTTGGACTTGGCAGCTCCCCAAAATGGTGTGAGCCAATTCCTTGAAGTCAATCACTCTGTGTATATCTATCTATCTACCTTATTGGTTCTATTCTTTAGAGAACTCTAAGACAGAGACTGTGCCTGCTTGTCTGTTTCATAGCTTAATTACTGCCTGAGAGGCTGTATTACTCTGATGATGTCACTTTCAATAGAAGGAAATTCACTCATGCAAATTCTACCATCACAGTTAAGTCTAAAAATAATTGTTCCCAAAGTAAGCAAACAGACTTTGATATATTCAATTCAAGCAACCTGCAAGGGTAAACAGGGTCTAGAATTGGTGAGGTCACTAAGTGTATAAACTTATTCACCATTACAAACAGTCCTTTGTTAGCTGTCATTATGTATGCACATACTACCCACCCACTCTAATTCTGAGTTACCGCCCAGTCCCTTAGCTCCAAGGCAATCCTTAACTATTCACTGATGCAGGACTCACTCCCTGTGAGGCTTTACAGCTGTGACTTTACTCTGACATTTACAAGGCTTACTATATAACCTTTATCTTGAGATTTTGTATGGATGAATTGCAGTATAACTTATTTTTTTTCCTGTACCAGTAAATGAGTTTCTTCAAATGAGTTCTAAGACAGACCTCTTAGTGTATATCTTGATTGTTATACAGTAATTTATTAATGTCTCTGGAGGTCTTCAGGGAAACCCTAGTAGGATGGAGGCTGGTTCCTTTCTTTTGACAATTAGAATTAACATTTGCACAGCAATTTTGGGTTGCTATCGCCATGGCCACACTGATTGTGGGACCAGTCACGTTGTGTTTTTTTCTCTGCAGTCATTCTAGATACACAATTGAGGGAGCTTCTAGTCCCCATGCCTGAAATCACCACAGCCCACAAAGCAAAATTTTGCTGGCCACTAAACTCAAGGGCTCACTTTGCTCAAAATAACTGTTGATTGACCACCATGTCTCGCATCCCTGCTGTCATCAGAGAATGAGGAGAATGCTGTCCTCAACAAACATAAACAGTCTCTGCTGTAAATCCTGGCCAATGACCCATCTATCTACCCCTCCTCCACTGCATTAACCCTCCACTTGCCTCTCAGAAATTGCTGAACCACTCCAGTAATAGTCTCTACATTTTTTATCTCTTCTCTATTTTTTTTCCTCCTATTTTAACTGAGACAGGAGCCCTGGTGGCACAGTGGTTAAAGCACTCAGCTGATAACCAAAAGTTTGCTGGTTCGAATCCACCAGCCACTCCACAGGAGAAAGATGTGGCAGTCTGCTTCCATAAAGATTTACAACCTTGGAAACACACTCGGTCCTATAGGGCTGCTATGAGTTGGAATCAACTTGACGGCAGTGGGTTAGTTTTAAAAGAAACCCAGATTTTACCTGAGAAATCCAATTTCTCTCTCCTTTTCTCAAAAGCCATTCATATTTCTCACATCTCAAAATTGGGTATCTGTCTTCCTGGCTCCTAAGTACACTTTCTCTTCCCTTTTTGTAGAAAGTTCCTGTTTCTTTAAATTTTATGTCATCTACCCTGTGACAGAGATTACCAAAAATCTGTATCCCCTTGTTCCTCAGCACCAATAGGGCTCAATTTCCCAGCCTCTCTTGCAGTGAGATGTTGTCACGTGAATGAGTTCTACCCAATAGCATATAAATAGAAAAGTGATGAGGGCCCATTTAGGACAAGGCTTTCCAGATGTGAGTATGTATCCAAAATGTTCTTTTTCTCCATCTGTTGGCTAGATGCAGGAGACAAGGAAATCCTAGGTGATAATGAAAACACATGTCATTATAATACTTTCTCTTCTCGAGCTGCCCTTTGAAATCTTCTGTTCAGTTCTTTTACTTCATCATTTCTTCCTTTTGCTTTAGCTGCGTAAGGCTCATGAGCAAGTTTCAGAGTCTCCTCTGAAATCCATCTTTGTCTTTTCTTTCTTTCCTGTCTTTTCAATGACCTCTTGCTTTCTTCATGTATGATGTCCTTGATGTCATTCCACAACTCACCCGGTCTTTGGGCACTAGTGTTCAATGCATCAAATCTAATCTTGAGATGGTCTCTAAATTCAGGTGGGATATACTCAAGGTGATATTTTGACTCTTGTGGACTTGCTCTGATTTTTTTCAGTTTCAGCTTGAACTTGCATACGAACAATTGATGATCTGTTCCACATTGGACCCCTAGCCTTGTTCTGACTGCTGATATTGAGCTTTTCTATCATCTCTTTTCACAGATGTAGTCAATTTGATTCCTGTGCGTTCCATCTGGAGAGATCCATGTGTATAGTTGCCACTTATGTTGGTGAAAGAAGGTATTTGCAATGAAGAAGTTGCTGGTCTCGCAAAATTCTATCATTCTATCACCAAGGCCATATTTTCCAGCTACTGATCCTTCTTCTTTGTTTCCAACTTTCACACTCCAATCACCAGTAATTATCAATGCATCCTGATTGCATGTTCGATCAATTTCAGACTGCAGCAGCTGAAAAAATCTTCAATTTCTTCATCTTTGGCCTTAGTGGTTGGTGTGTAAATTTGAATAATAGTCATATTAACTGGTCTTCCTTGTAGGCCTATGGATATTATTCTATCACTGACAGCATTGTACTTCAGGATAGATACTGCAATGTTTTGATGATGAACGCAACACCATTTCTCTTCAAGTTGTCAATCCCAGCATAGTAGGCTATGTGATTTTCTGATTCAAAATTTCATTTTTGATGATAACCAATTTTCCTAGATTCGTACTTCGTACATTCCACTTTCCTATTATTAATGGATGCTTGCAGCTGTTTCTTCTCATTTTGAGTCAAGCCACATCAGCAAATGAAGGTCGTGAAAGCTTTACTCCATGAATATCATTAAGGTCGACTCTACTTTGAGGAGGCAGCTCTTCCCCAGTCGTCTTTTGAGTACTTTCCAATCTGGAGTGCTCATTATCCAGTACTATATAGACAATGTTCTGCTGCTATTCATATTTCACTGGCTAATGCTTTTCAGAAGTAGACTACTGGGTCCTTCTTCCTAGTCTGTCTTAGTCTGGAAGCTCAGCTGAAACCTATCCTCCATGGGTGACCCTGCTGGTGTCTGAATATCAATGGCATGGCTTCCAGCATCACAGCAACACACAAGCCCTCCCAGTATGACAAACTGACAACTAAAAAAACCAAAAGGGAAGAGCATGCTTGGCATTTCTCCAGCTGAAAGAACTGAATAAAAAATTCAAGCCTCAAGTTGGATAGTGAAGAATTCTATGGGGAAAATATTAAACGACACACGAAGCATCAAAAGAAGATGGAAGGAATACACAGAGCCATTACACCAAAAGGAATTAGTTGATGTTCAACCATTTTGAAAGGTAGCATATGATCAGGAACAGATGGTACTGAAGGAAGAAGTCCAAGCTGCCCTGAAGGCTTTGGTGAAAAACAAGTCTCCAGGAATTGAAGGAATATCAACTGAGATGTTTCAACAAACGGATGCTGTGCTGAAATTGCTCACTGGTCTATGCCAAGAAATATGGAAAACAGCTTCCTGGCCAACTGACTGGAAGAGATTCATGTTTATGCCTACTCCCAAGAAAGGTGACCCAACCAAATGCAGAAATTATAGAACAATATCATTAATATCACGTGAAAGCAAAATTTTGCTGAAGATCATTCAAAAATGGCTTCAGCAGTACATTGACAGGAAACTGCCAGAAATTCAGGCCAGATTCAGAAGAGGATGTGGAACCAGGAATATCATTGCTGAGGTCAGATGGATCCGGGCTGAAAGCAGAGAATACCAGAAGGATGTCTACCTGTGTTTTATTGACTATGCAAAGGCATTTGACTGTGTGGATCATAACAAATTATGGATAACATTGCAAAGAATGGGAATTCCAAAACACTTCATTGTGCTCATGAGGAACCTGTACATAGATCAAGAGGCAGTTGTTCGGACAGAACAAGGGGATACTGATTGGTTTAAAGTCAGGAAAGGTGTGCATCAGGGTTGTATTCTTTCACCATACCTAGTCAATCTGTATGCTGAGCAAATAATACGAGAAGCTGGGCTATACAAGGAAGAAAGGGCATCAGGATTGGAGGAAGACTCATTAACAACGTGCATTATGGAGATGACACAACCTTGTTTGCTGAAACTGAAAAGGACTTGAAGCACTTACTAATGAAGATCAAAGACCACAGCCTTCAGTAGGGATTGCAACCTCAACATAAAGAAAACAAAAATCCTCACAACTGGACCAGTGAGCAACATCATGACAAACAGAGAAAGACTGAAATTGTCAAGGATTTCATTTTACTTGGATCCACAATCAACAGCCATGGAAGCAGCAGTCAAGAAATCAAAAGATGCATTGCATTGGGTAAATCTGCTGCAAAGTACCTCCTTTAAAGTGTTGAAAAGCAAAGATGTCACCTTGAAGACTAAGGTGCGCCTGACCCAAGCTATGGTATTTTCTCAATCTCATTGTATGCATGTAAAAGCTGGACAATGAATAAGAAAGACCAAAGAAGAATTGACATCTTTGAATTGTGGTGTTGGCAAAGAATATTAAAAACACCATGGACTGCCAAAAGAACAAACAAATCTATCTTGGAAGAAGTACTACCAGAATGCTCCTTAGAAGCAAGGATGGCGAGACTGCATCTTACATACTTTAGACAAGTTGTCAGGAGGGATCAGTCCCTGGAGAAGGACATCAAGCTTGGCAAAGTACACAGTCAGTGGAAAAGAGGAAGATGCTCAACGAGGTGGATTGACACAGTGGCTGCCACAATGAGCTCAAGTATAACAATGATTATAAGGATGGAGCATGACTGTTTAGTTCCGTTGTGCCTAGGATCACTATGAGTCTGAACCGACTTCATGGCACCTAAGAACAACAACAACAACAAAAACAATGGAAACACAGATAGAATGAGGCTGGGTTCCTTATTTACTATTTTGATGAAAGCCAGTCAGTTGCTGACCAGGAACACCCAACTTTCAAGGGAAATAAATTGCTACTGTGTTTCGGTCACCATAATATTTTGGGCTCTTTTTGTTGATGTTTGGAGCCCTGGTGGTCCAATGGTTAAGACCTATGGCAAGCTATGGCTACTAACCAAAAGGTTGAATCCACCAACCGCTCTCCTTGGAGACCCTATGTGGCAGTTCTACTCTGTCCTACAGGGGATCACTGTGAGTCAGAATCAGCTTGACAGTGACTTTTTGTTGTCGTTGTTATTGTTGTGGCTGACATTACACTTATCTATATATAACAAACCCTCTTCATCGTGATCTACTAGGCTCTAGTACATTCCATCTCATATATTGGAGATTTTGGCATGTGGCAAACCTTCTTTCTCCCTATCACATCTGTACCATTATCATAAGAAGCTGTAACGTCCCCTTAGACAAACTATCCAAAAACATAGCTTCTCAGTTCCTTGACCTTTTGCTTCAAATCATTTCCTCTTCTATTCCAATTAATTCACTCACTCACACAGACATACCTTGGAATTGTCATCTCTCATAACTCCTCCATCTACAAAACAATTACCAACCAATCTCCCATATGACCACAACCTTCTCACCTCTCCACCAGCTTGTACAAGTGCTCTCATGGCGACTACTTACTGGTTTCCTTGAGATAGCCAGCTTATTTTCACTTCCTTTCTCATCTACCTTACATTCTGTGGTACATAATTCGAGTATTATCCTGAACTTCCTTGTCCTGTTGACTTTCATCGTTATCTGTTTAAGGATACCTCAAACCTTCAGGGATTGAGCTATCTGCTTTTTTTCTGATCTGATACCCAGTAGTGAATAATATCACACACCAGGAAACACCAATTACAGTATAAATATATAATCCCTAATCTCTAAATAACCCTCAAAATTTCCAGCAATACAACTACCAACTTGTTGTCTTCTCTCAGATATAGCAAAGGCTCCTCACAAACTCAATATTTCCACACCTAATTTAGTAAATATCACCCATAAATCTGTTCTTTCAGTATTCTTTCTCAGCGAATGGACCCATCACTTAATCAAATATGAAAATATAAGCCCTGCACTCATTCATGGTAATTTCCCTCTTCCAGCCTTCAACATCCATCCTTCTCAAATACTTGTTGATATCACTTTCTAAATATCTATTAACTTTTTCTCATATCTTTCACCACTAGTCCGAGCCAATGTCATCTTAAGTAGGCCTTAAGTAACTTGCAACTTTATATTTATTAGTTTTATTATCTGATTACTCTTAGTAAGCTTACTAAACTGTAAGCTCCATCTTAGGTTTTCTGTCCATTTTTATTCATCATTTTATCTCTAACATCTTGAATTTTTTTCTTGGCTTATAGTGAGAATTTAATAAATATTTGTTGAATGAATGGTTAAACTAATACAAGTAAATTTATAAGTATTAGCATATTAAACATAGGCAGGTATGAAACAAGTATTCATATCGACAACATATAAGTAAAAAACCTGAAGAGTAACAAAACTAAACAAGCAGAGCATGATGAAATTTGTATTCAAACTTAGGTTTTCTCAATTGCATTAACTCTAGCTCCTGAATTTATCTTTCCACTGTAGCAGCATGTTGCATCGAACCTTATAGATTGCTTTTTTAAAAATTTTATTTATGGTATAGACCTAGACAATTATGTCCAGTTCTTAATGCTGCTATAATTGTTATAAAAACAATTATCTGTGAATATAGAAAATAGTGCCAGTGGAAGGCATTCTAACCCTTTAAAAAGTGAGCTTTTCAATTAAAATACTTTAGAAAGAAATATTTTAATTTTGCAGATGGAAATGTTTATCTATTCCCCACTCCAAGTTAGCATTAATACCAAAATGTATCTAAAGTATTCATCATGCAAAGGGAAAAAGAATTAGAGCAGGAAAAAGAAAACTGACATTTTTTGGACCATTCCCATTGTTTTCTGTCATTAGCTGAATGTTTACCATGTTGTAGACATTGAGCTAAGCAATTTATATATGCAGGAACACCGGAGCTGTTATTATCCTTGTTTTACAGATAAGAAAATTGAGCATTATAGGAATCATAGCCTGGAGCCAAATCCAACTTCTCTGTGATTCCAGAAACAGCAGTTAACATTAAACTACCTTCCCAACAATTAGCTAAGTGTTTCAATCTGAGTCATCACATAGTGAAAAATCAACGAAAAATTTTATTACTACTAATAGCATTTGGTAATAAGACATGTCTATTGTAATCAAATGAGGAAGGAGAGCTCTACATGTGTTATAAAAACTTAGCTTTTCCAGGATAAGTAAGGAGCAAATCGTTTAGTCTTACCCATGAATTCAATCCCCAGGTGGTCTGCTACACCAAAGTTAGCATGCAAGGAAAAGAAACAGAAAAAAAGGGGAAAAAAAGGTTAGAAAAAATCCACACAGAATTCAAAGTTTTTAATACCGAACTTCTGAGGCAAAAGATGTGTCCCAATTTTAACTACCATTTTTACTAGAAAAAGATAATTTCAAAATTGCGAAAACAATAGGGGTGCTTTGGACACCGATCAGTGTTTCCCCAAACAGTAGCCTGGTTTTAGATAAAATAATGATGTATAAATTATCAACTATGCTAAGTTCTGGAGGGAAAAAAAAGAAAAAATCATTTACACAAGGAATATCTGTTACTAATATTATATCAAGAACCCATGATATTAAAAAAAAAATCCTTTTAAGTTGTGGTAAATATACATCTAACGAAACATTTTCCATTTTAACATTTTTCACATATACAACTCAGTGACATTAATTACATTCATCCTGTTGTTCAACCATCATCATTATCCATTTCCAATTTTTTTTTTAATCACCATTAATGGAAGCCCGGTGCCCCTTAATCAATGAGTCTCTCTTTCCCCCCTCCTTCCTACCTGCCCCCAGTAACCACTAATAACCCTATGCCTGCATACATTTACCTATCTGAGATATCTCATGGAAACCCCAGTGGCGTAGTGGTTAAGTGCTACCACCGCTAATCAAAGGGTCGGCAGTTTAAATCCTCCAGGTGCTCCTTGGAAACTCTATGGGGCAGTTCTACCCTGTCCCATAGGGTCGCTATGAGTCAGAATCGACTGGACGGCACTGGGTTTTTTTTTTTTTTTTAAAGATATTTCATATAAGTCGGAGCATACAATATTTGTTTTTGTGACTGACATATTTCACTCAGCATGAGGTTTTCAAGGTTAACACATCTCTATGGCTGCATAATATTCTATTGCATGTATGTACCACATTTTGTTTATCCATTCATTTGTTGATGGACATTTTGGTTGTTTCCATCTTTTGGCTATTGTCAATAATGCTGCAGTGAATGCTGATGTATATTTAACTGTTTTTGTTCCTTCTTTCAAGGTTTTTGGATATGTACCTAGGATAGAAATTGCTGCATTATATGGTAATTCTCTATTTAACTCTTTGAGGAACCATGATGTTTTATTTAGAGGAGCTACTTGCTTAACATAAACCTCCTTGAACTCTATATTAAGGATGAGAATGAGTAAGACAGAACTTCTGCATGACAGGTGGGCTATACCTGAACAACCAAGCACTGATCTGGGCTTTTCCTCATTTGTTAAATGAGAAAACTGTGCTTTAATGAGACTAAAACTCCTACATATATAACAAAATCTGCGGCAGGTCCAGGATACAAATCCAGTCTATCTGACTCTTAGCTCCATGACAACTGAACTTGACAGTGGTTCCTACTGAAAACAAGTAGATAATGTGTCCCTGTCTTTCCTACGTACATGGGGCTGACAGACCTACCTGACCTGCAAATGCCTGATAACAGCAGAGTGGTAAGCAGTGGAGGGCTGGTACCTGGACATTTATCCTCAGAGAACAGATTATTTAAATGGTGCTTTCTTTTAATCATTTAATTATTCATCATCTCATTTACTTTTTGTGAATCCACTGTATTATTTAAAGATTTCTGTTACAGGAATATGTTTTTTAAATAATAATAAGAGGAAAAATATTGTTACAACTGTATTTGTTTCCAAGAACAATTGTTGGGTTTCCTTTTACCAGTCTCTATTTAGTTAAGTAGGTTTTTCTTTTATAGAAAACATGCACCTAGTTACCTTGAATATTTCAATGCTTTTTCTAATGGTAAATAGTTTATTTGATTAGAGTCTATTTTAGTTGCGAAATGTTTACTTAAATAAGAAAGATGATAACCATGGTTTTTAAAAAGTAGATGCATTCCTTCCTTTACATGGCATTTTTTTTTTTTTAATTGTGCTTTAGGTGAAAGTTTACAGCTCAAGTTAATTTCTCATTAAAAAATTTATACACGTATTGTTTTGTGACATTGGTTGCAATCCCCACAATGTGACAGCACACTCCCCCTTTCCACCCCTGGTTTCCTGTGTCCATTCATCCAGTTCCTGCCCTGTCCTGCCTTCTCATCCTGCTTGTGGACAGGATTGCCCATTTGGTCTCGCACATTTGATTGAACTAAGAAGCCCGTTCTTCATGTGTGTTATTTTTTGCTTCATAGTCCTGTCTAATCTTTGTCCAAAAAGTGGGCTTCGGGAATGGTTTCGGCTCTGGGTTAGCAGAGCATCTAGGGGCCATAGTTTCAGGGTTTCCTCCAGTCTCTGTCAGACTAGTAAGTCTGGTCTTTTTCGTGAATTTGAATTCTGTTCTACATTTTTCTCCTGCTCGGTATCACGTGGTATTTTTTGAAGTCTTGCTCTGTGCTGATATACACTATTATAGATATGGAGCCTACTTTTATGAAAAAATAGGATTCTTATTTTCAGGTAGTTCAGAAATCAGTGGGAGCCCATCAGAGAAAGCATTCTGGTGATACTTTGTAACAAATGCCGTAACGGAAAAGCAGAGAACATAGGGAAAACAAGGAACTATAAATCTGATCTTGGGAGAAAAAGAATGTTCTATAGAAAAAAATTAGATTTGTCCAAAAGTTGATGAGGTCATGTTTGGATTCCCGTGTGGATATATAACCATGTGTATCTGAGACACTGGAGAGAACTGTAGTATCTAAGAACAGGCATCTAGATGAGATTACCTATCAAGAGACTAAAGGTAAGAAAAAAAGACTAAGAGTAAAAAAGAAAAAAGAAAAAATGGCATTCAGCCAGAAAAGAATTTGTAGGAAGGAAACCAGGCAGGGAGCAGAAAACCTGAAATGGTGGACCACAAATATTCAGAGAGAAGACGGTGGTTAAAAGCCAATAATACCAGCCTGGCTGAATGAGAACCTTCCAGAGTGGCTGAGATGCCTCAGAACTGACTGCTTATTGTCTATTTCGCTGGCAGGTATAACTACAGCTACTCTTCACTCTCCCCACGACCTTGGCAGCTCCACCTTTTTATGTAGTGGGGCATGTGGAGAATCCAGCTTTGGAGTCTGGGAAGTGCACTGTTTGATAAATGTGAGGCCCATCTGAATACTTTAAACCATAAGAAACTCATGACCAGTGGCAGACACAGAAATTAGAATTTGAAAATTACCCAAACACTGAAAAAAGAAACCTTAAAGAAAAGGAAATCTGTCTTCCTTAATGTAACAGTAAGGATACATATAATTAATAGAATTATAATTCTCAGAAATACTACCAAGTAAGGGAACATTTGTATTTTTGGATCTTATAGAGAAACTGTTTATTATTTTTTACAATGAGTTATTCATAAAAACTGACACTGCAAAATATACAAATAAATCAGATCTTATTTAAAATCTCCCTCTCTTTCTGTCTCTTGCACACACACACACACTTACGAGCACACACATACACAGATATCCAGTCCTTTATTAAATTGCTAAAGACTATGATCACTATTAGAGGCTTGAAGATGCTGACAGGCATTGGTATATGCAGAAGGATCCATGAAAGTCCATGAAGAGCAGGTGACAAAAAAGAAGTTAATTTTGTCAATTGAGTCATACACAGTACTAAACCTCAATATTTCTCAGACCCTCCAATGGCTAATTCTCAAAGAGCCCACCTGGGGATATTCAGGCAGTCATGAAAAGACAAAGAGGGGTGAAGTGAAAATCACTCAATGAATCATTCCATTGTTTATTCACTCAACAAACCATGTGCCAAGAGATGTGTAGGTACTGAGAGCAAGAGGGGACACATAGCTTCAGCAAAACCGGTTTGATTTCTTCTCTGGCACATATTAATCTGTTTAATTTTCACCTTTTGAGCACTTAGATTAACTTTTAAATTATTTTTATTCAGATGAAATTCATATAACATAAAATTAACCATTTTAAAAAATGAGCAATTCGGTGACAGTCTTTCATAAATTTGTGTAACCACCTCTCTTAATTAGTCCAAAATATGTTTATTGTACCAAATGGGGACCCCACACCCATTAGGCATTGCTTTCTATTGCCCCTTCTGCCAGCCTCTCTTAGATTAACGTGCCTATGTAAAAATTCCATTTGCTGTGGAATATTTACATATTTTGATTATATAATAGTGGCTAACATTTGGCATCTCCCCTTGTCTGTCAGTTTTTTGTACTCTGGTGGCCTGTGTGTTGCTGTGATGCTGGAAGCTATGCCACTGGTATTTTAAATACTAGCAGGGTCACCCATGGTGGAAAAGTTTCGGTGGAGCTTCCAGACTATGACAGACCATGCAGAAGGACCTGGCAGTTTACTTCTGAAAAATTAGCCAGTTGGAAAGCACTCAAAATACTGCTGGGGAAGAATTGCCTCCTCAAAGTAGAGTCAACCATAATGACATGAATGGAATAAAGCTTTCAGGACCGTCATTTGCTGAGGTGGCACCACTCAAAATGAGAAGAAACAGCTGTAAACATCCATTAATAATCAGAATGTGGAATGTATGAAGTATGAAACTAGGAAAACTGGAACTCATCAAAATGAAATGGAGCACATAAAGATCAATATCTTAGTCATTAGTGAGCTGAAATGGACGGAAATTAGACATTTTGAATCAGATAATCATATGGTCTACTGTACTGGGAATGAAAAATTGAAGAGGAATGACATAGCATTCATTATCAAAAAGAACATTTCAAGGTCTATCAGGGAGCACAATGCTGTGAGTGATAGGATAATATCCATACACCTACGAGAAAGGTCAGTTAATAAGACTATTATTATTCAAATTTATGCACCAACCACTAATGCCAAAGATGAAAATACTGAAGATTTTTATCAACTTCTGCAGTCTGAAATTGATCAAACATGCAATCAAAATGCATTGATAATTAATGGTGATTGGAATATGAAAGTTGGGAACAAAGAAGAAGGGTCAGTATTTGGAAAATATGGCCTTGGTGATAGAAATGATGCAGAAGGTTGCATGACAGAATTTTGCAAGACCAACGACTTCTTCATAGTAAATAACTTTTTATAATAACATAATTGATGATTATACACATGAACCTCACCAGATGGAATACACAGGAATCAAATTGACTACATCTGTAGAGAGAGAAGATGGGGAAGCTCAATATCATCAGTCAGAACAAGGCCAGGGCCAACTGCAGAACAGACTTTCAATTACTCATATGCAAATTCAAATTGAAGATGAAGAAAATTACAGCAAGTCCACTAGAGCCAAAATACGACCTTGAGTATATCCCATCTGAATATAGAGACCATCTCACGAATAGATTTGACACTAATGACCAAAGACCAAATGAGTTGTGGATTGACATCAGGAACACCATACACAAAGAAAGCAAAAGGTCATTAAAAAGACAGGAAAGAAAAAAGGCCAAAATGGACGTCAGAAGAGACTCTGAAACTCACTCTTGAACACAGAGTAGCTAAAGTGAATGGAAGAAATGATGAATTAAAAGAGTTAAACATGCCCATTCCAAAGAAAAGTGATCCAACCGAATGTGGAAATTATTGAACAATATCATTAATATCACACTCAAGTAAAATTTTGCTGAAGATCATTCAAAAATAGTTATAACAGTACATCTACAGGATACTGCCAGAAGTTCAAGCCAGATTCAGAAGAGGATGTGGAATGAGGGATATCATTGTTGGTGTCAGATGGATCTTTGCTGAAAGCTGAAAATACCAGAAAGATGTTTACCTGTGTTTTATTGACTATGCAAAGGCATTCAACTGTGTGGATCATAACAAATTATGGATAACATTGAAAAGAATGGAATTCTAGAACACTTAATTTTGCTCACAAGGAACCTGTAAGTAAACCAAGGGGCCGTCATCTGAACAGAACAAAGAATACTGTGTGGTTTAAATTCAGGAAAAATGTGTGTCAGGGTTGTATCCTTTCACTATGCTAATTCAGTCTGTATGCCGTGCAAAAATCTGAGAAATTGGGCTATATGAAGAATAACACTGCATCAGCATTGGGGGAAGACTCATTAACAATCTCCAATATGAAGATGACACAACCTTGCTTACTGAAAGTGAAGAGAACTTGAAGCACTTACCGAGGAGATCATAGAATACAGCCTTTAGTATGGATTGCACCTCAACATAAAACAAAAATCTTCACAACTGGACCAATAAGCAACTTCAAGAAAAATGGAGAAAATATTGAAGTTGTCAAAGATTTCATTTTACTTGGATCCACAAACAGTGCCCATGGAAGCAGCAGTCAAGAAATCAAAGAACGTGTTGCATTGGGCAAATCTGTTGCAAAAGCCTTCTTTAAAGTGTTAAAAAGTAAAGATATCAATTTGAGGACTAAGGTGCACCTGACCCAAGCCATGTGTGATGGTTAAGATTGTGTGTCAACTTGGCTAGGCCATGATTCTCAGTATTTATATCTGATCTCTCCCACGATGGGATCTGCTGTGAGCAGCGAATCAGTTGATAGGGAGTTTCCTTGGGTACGTGACCTGCATCCAAATATAAGTAGAGGTTCTGGCTTTTGCCTGCTCTGGATTCTGCAGCTGGCTCTTGTTTGCCTGACCTCTAGTTCTTGGGACTTGAGCTAGCAGCTTACCTGCCAATCTTGGGATTTGTTGATTTTCACAGCCTGTGAGCAAGAGCCCTGCTCCCCAACTTGTTGATCTTGGGTTTCCCAGCCCCTGAGGCTATGTGAATCAGGCGAAGACTCTACCCTGATCCACAGACTTGGGACGTTCCAGCCTCTACAATCAAGTGAGCTGTTTCCTCGATATAAATCTCTCTATACACATATTTATATGCTTTACTGGTTTTGTTTCTCTAGAGAACCCAACCTAAGGCACCATGGTATTTTCAACCGTCTTATATGCATGTGAAACAGGACAATGAATAAGGAGGATCAAAGAAGAAGTCATGCCTTTGAATTAGAGTGTTGGCAAAGAATATCTAATACCATGGACAACCAGCAGAATGAAAGAATCTGTCTTGGAAGAAGTACAGCCAGAATGCTCCCTAGAAGCAAGGATGGTGAGACTTTGTCTCACATACTTTGAACATATTATCAGGAGGGACCAGTCCCTGGAGGAGGACATCATGGTTGATAAAGTAGAGGGTCAGAGAAAAAGAGGAAGACCCTCAACAAGATGGGTTGATACAGTGGCTGCATCAATGGGCTCAAGCATAACAACGATTGTGAGAATGACGCAGGACCAGGCAGTGTTTCCTTCTGTTCTACATAGGGTAGCTATGAGTCACAACTGGCTTGACCACACCTAATAACAACAACAAAGAGAACCAACTGCTCTCAAACATCCTCAGACATTGTATAGGCGCTACTTACTTGCTCACTCAAAGTTTGTTGATGAAGTGCTGAAGATGAGCAGATGGGGGTATGCAGAGAAAGACAAACATTTCCAGGCTCGAATAAACCAAATTGGCAAATTTCTAGTATTATTCTTTGGTTACCAGGGAGATCTCTTCATGATGGTTCTCGCCTAGCTGAAGTTTTTTTCTTGTCCGAACAAAAAGTGACATAGAAAAAGTTGTTTCTGAAAATTTGCCTAACATTGAAGCAAATAATCTTAAAACTGGCAATATTCTTAACAAATGCAGGGAGTTTGGATAAAGACATGACATATTCTTGAGATGTTAGAGCTAGATATGTTACTAGGAAGACAAAACAAGTATTTGAGAAAATAAAAAACTCCAAAACAAATACATAACACTAAGTGATATGGTCATTTATCTCTGAAGGTTTAATTGAAATTATGCCTATGATAGAAATTCAGGGGCTGCATGTCCATGATTCCTTGTGAGTGAGCAATCTGAAGCCTCTTGTTTTTATGCTGGCAGACCAACGGGGACTACTCACAGTTCCCCCAAAGTGGGTAGGCTGAGGGAGGGCAATGAAAGCAATCTCAAGTTGAGGTGGGACAAGTTCTTTTCCAACCTATAACAAGGAACACACTACATTCCAGCACTGGGACAAAACTACTCTTATGTGGGTGTCAGTGTTTGTCCTCTCATAGAATATTTCCAGACGTAATTAGCTGAACCCTTGTTTGTGGGGTGTGAAAAAACATGTCACGTGAAAATACTGTTTTGTGTTTTAAAAAGTTAGAATACTGGCTTAAAGTTCAATAGGATTTTCGCTGCCAGAAGCCCCAAGCCTGTTTTCTGTGTGTCAGGGCTTTCCTGACGGTGGTTCAGTGGGCAGCATTTACCAGCTCAGTGTGGACAACCATGTTGTTCCATTTTTCTTTTGCAACTAGTGATTTGTGGTATGCACTCTGGGAAACACATGCCGTACAACCCTCCACTAAATTATAAACATGTTAGTTATAAAAGGTTTATCTTAATGACTGAACTGAAACCTGCCACTTTGTAGATTCCACCTGAAGATCTTTGTCAAACGGCTTTTCACTGGTGACACTCTAGAGAGGGGTGGGTCCATTCCACCTGACATGACAAAATTGGATTTATGAAGATGGTCACCTGGGTCTTGAATGTTTGCTGACCCTTGATACCTGAGCTCATCATCCTGTGGTAGTTTCCAGAATCACTGCAGAAAGATTTAAGTCTCACGTTTCACAGCGGGCTCGTCGTGTATTCTGCTTTCTTCCAGACAAGATCATTCACGGACAAGATGATGGAATGTCGTATGTCAAGACACAGACATCATCATGTGTGTCCCAGTTCGTTACAGGAAGACAAGCGAACTAGGAAAGGATGGGATAGACTCTAAAGTTTGTGATTAGGAGGAGGGCAAAGGCTAATGGTCCCTGGCTGTGGCGGCTAACGGAAGCTTCGGTCTGAAAAGCAATATACAAGATCCAAGGAACATACATCTTTCAGAAAGGTTATAAAGTAAAAGGACAGGAGAATAGGATTACCACAGCTAAAAAAAAAAAAAAATTTCTTTTTTTTTCACCGGAGCATGTTGATGTTGTTGGTTGCTGTAGAGTCAACTCCGATGCGTGGCCACCTCATGGACAACAGAAGGAAATCTCACCCTGTTCTGAGCCACCTTCACGATCACGGGTGTATCCGAGTTCACTGTTACAACCACCGTGTCAGTCCATTTCATTTCATTCACTGGCTTTCCACTTTACCAAACATGATAACTTCTCCATTGACAGTTCTTCCTGATGACGTGGCCAAAGTAAGCAAGTTGGAGTCTTGCACTATAGTCTGTGATCCATATAGTTTTCGTTGGTTAATTTTTGAAAGTAAGTCATTGGACTTTTTTTCCTAGTTTGCATTAGCCTGGAAGCTCAGCTGAAGCCTGCTCACCATGGGTGACCTGGCTGATATTTGAAATACCTGTGGTATACCTTCCGGCATCATAGCAACATGCAAGGTACCGCCATATAACAGACTAAGAGGGGGGTTGGACCAGAGCAGAGAGCTGTGTCATTTAGGGGAAAGTGACCCGTGGCAGTCACTAAGATAACGTGGTAGCAAGGAGCAGAGTGGGGGCCTCAGACCTGAATCTATAGGCCTTGGGTTCCATGGAGAGGCTGGCAAGAGGGAGAGCACATAGCTGGGCGCAGGACAACAAGTCTTTTTGCATGCACTGTGTTCAATCCTATGATGTCTGTCCAAAAAGGAGAGGGATGTTGCCATATTATTTGTTACCTATCTACTTACTGAAAGAGTTAGGATGTTACTACATGTCAGATTCTCAGCCTCATGTTCCCTCTACTGTATTAAGCCACTTCATTAAATATATAATGTTATTTTTATCACCACACACACATTTCATTATAGAATTTATACATGTTCATAAACAAAATTTGGAAAGTACAAAATCACATTAAGAAAAAAATAAATTTGTACCACTGTTAGTATCTCTTAAAAATAATCCTTGTTAACTTTTTGTTCCACTTCTTCCTAGTCTCCCCTTTACACATGGAAAATAAATTCAAAGTCAACGATGCACAAAATTACCCTGCATCTCACGCCTGAATCACAGGACTGTTTGTGGCTATCTCATCTCCATAATCTCAATCCCCCTCTCACCTCTATGACATTAGAACTGACAGCTTTTTCTAGCATCGAGAATAGCTGAGACATTATTACTGTGGCCTCCCTTTCACCAGACAGGTCATCAGTTACAGAGAAGGCAAAAAACACTTTTTCACAAAAGCACACAGCCCCATTTTCCTTTGCTGGGTTTTGTTATGAAATGTGACCTCTTTATTTTTCTTCTCAATACCTCCATTGCTGATTTCTGTTCAATAGAGATAATTCTGTTCCTTATTATTCTCCTGCCCCCTAAGTAATAGCATTAATTTGTACCAAAGGAGGAGAAGCAGGCAGCCATGGAGGCTAGGCCACAGAGGAATGTGGTGCAGCCCCAAGATGAACATTCTGCTCCATAAAAGCGCATGCTAAAACTGAGCTTCAATGGAGGCACGAGTGACCATTTCCTAGGTTGTTTCCCAAAGATGAATCTTGTCCAAGTAGCTTGTGGAATATTCCAGTGTAAACATCATGGAGCATTAGAACTGTTCCATGCTCACAATTGCTGACTGAAAATTTTAATAAGAATTACCTCTGTATAGAAGGATGCTTCATTCAAAACAACCTACAGCAATTTTGGCTATAAGACTAAGGGTAGTAAATTTGTATATGCAAATGCACTAGACTTTTTCTGTTTCTGAGGCTCACAATAAATTCCTTATTATCTCCTTGTGTTTTCTAAGCTTCTGTGTAATGGACACTTCTGCATAATTTATTTTATCTAAGTTAAAAAATAAGCCTGTAGAGTAGTTCTGCTTAGGCCCATTTAACAGGAAAAGAAAACAGAAGGAGCTTCTGTGAAAAACTAAAGGGTGTATTTGCAGAGTGAGGCATCAATGGTTCAGTGGTAGAATTCTTGCCTTCCACACGGGAGATCAAGGTTTGATTGCCAGCCAATGCACCGCATATGCAGCTTCTACCCATCTGTCAATGGAGGCTTTTACGTTTTTATGTTGCTGAACAGGTTTCTGAGATACTTCCAGACTAGGAGGGAGTAAGAAGAAAGCCCTGGCAATCCATTTCTGAAAATTAGTCAGTGAAAACCCTATGGATCACAATTGTCTGATACACAATTGATCATGGGAATGGTGCAGGACTGGGCAGTGTTTTGTTCTGTTGTGTATCGGTCACTGTGAATCAGGGCCAACTCAACAGCAGCTTACAACAACAATGGTAACATATTTGTAGATTCCTTGAGTCTTAGTATGGAAAAGTCTCATAAGTCACAGGAGTGAAGAGTCCTTATCTAGTTCGATCACTGTTTTATAACTCCAGCCTACTATACGATCTGATATCTTGTAGATGCTCAATAAGCATTGACTGAATGAATGAGATGCCATCTGGACCAGATTCTTTACCCACTGTGTGTGATATTTGTATCTCTTTCATAGCATAATCCAGAATGCCCTCTATCGTATCTGGGTTTTAATAATTCCAAGAAATTCAACGCCTCTGGTGGCAACTAAATCAATATTGAAAAACATACCCACTGTGTTTCCAAATTAAAAAAAGTACATTTAATTGCTACATATTTAAGTCTACAATTATAGGATCAAAAAAGAAAACACAGATTATTATTTAAGAAGATCAAAACATGTATAACTTTGATATAGGACTTCTGTATATAATTTAGAGTTGAGTAATGTAGGTGGTCAATTATCAGATAAAATATGTGTTTTTTTATGGTGATTAAAATGTTACATAAATGGAATTTAAGGATTTTCCCTTAATTTCAAACAGTTTAAGCAATCTGTGAAATAACTGTTGTATGCTCTATTATTGATATTTAACTTTCCAACTTCAATCTATTTAGTATCAATGAAGACATACAGAGATATAATGAATAATAGATGTAGTGATTATACTGAAATGGAGGATAGCCCACAAAAAAGAGATAAATAAACAAAATAAAAGAAAGAAGGGAATATGTGGAAAACAGTATCATGAATGTGTAGTTGCCATACCAACTGATTAAAGCCTTTATTAAGAATTTGTGTAAATACTCTGTTTTGAATCATAATGCTAAATTCAAAATTGCAATAGCTTCATGGCAAATACTAATTCAGAAAATTATGGACACTTAAAAAATATTGTCTGTTCTGAACTATACTCCACTAAATGAAAAAAAAGTAAGGCAACTCACCCCTGAATCCCGACATAGATATACAACAGTTTCAGTAACATGGTGAGCCCAGAAAAGGCTCTTCTGCTCCATCTGCCAAAGACAGAGGCACCAAGCAGAAAGATTACCTGGGACACCTGCGTGAGGCAGAAGCTTTTTGGTCCTGGAACAATCTGCCAAAGTATTTATTCACAGAGGCTAACTGCAGTGATGCAGTGGAGCTGGCAGAAACCTCATCCATGACAAAGTAAGGAAAGAGATAGTACATGATGAAAAAAAGCAGTGGTGACAACTACAAAAGTATGAGATGGCAAGATGAGGTTGTAACCAGGAAGACATACTGGGGCAGCTGCAGAGAAAGCACAGTTTAGGATAGGCTGTAGGAACTGATTCAGGACAAAGGCCATCAAAAAACACACATGATGGAGGAGGCTTATTCTTAGGTGGTACCTCATACCAACAAGAAATGGTGTGGGAAAGACAAGAGAGACCTGACAGTCTCTTTCCCTCCCCCACCCCCAGCAACAACTCTTTTGTGTTTAATAACTACTTAGTGTCCAGCCACTGTGACTTCTGAACGTCAAGCTAGTCCATTTTTAATGCTGGCTGGCTTTGTTTGCTATGTATATATGTGTATATACACATACATATACACATATGTATATATTTTTATGCGGAGGCACTCCGAGAAATTGGACTATATAAAGGAGAACGAGGCATCAGGATCGGAGGAAGACTCACAGCCTGTGACATGCAGATGACACAGCCTTGCTCGCTGAAATGAAGATGGCCTGAAGCACTTACTGATGAAGGTAAGATACCACAGACTTCAGTATGGATTATACCTTAACATAAAGAAAATGAACATTCTCACATGATAAATGGATAAGAAAATGAAGTTGGCAAGGATTTCATTTTACTTGAATCCACAGTCAATGCTCATGGAAGCAGCAGTCAAGAAATCAAACAACATATTACATTGAACAAATTTGCAGCAAAAGATCTATTTAAAGATCTAAAATGCTAAAGATGTCACTTTGAATACTAAGGTGTGCCTGATTCAGATCATGATTTTTTAATTGCCTCATATGAACATGAAAGCTGGACAATGGAAAAAAAAAAAAAAAAAAGACAGGAGAAGAATTGATGCACTTGAATTGTGGCATTGGTGAAGACTATTGAATATACTGCCAGAAGAACAAACAAATCGGTCTTAGAAGAAATACAAACAAATGATCCTTAGAAGCAAGGATGGTGAGACTTTGTCTTACTTTCTTTGAACCCATCTTCAGGACAGACCAATCACTAGAAAATGACATCATGCTTGGTAAAGCAGAGGCTTGGCGAAAATGAGAGAAACTCTCAATGAGATGGATTGACACGATAGCTGAAACAATGGGATCAAACATGCCATGGAGATGGTACAGGACAGGGCTACATTTCGTTTCACCTTTTATACACGTAGTTGCTATGAGTTGGAATCAACTCGATGGCAACTAAAAACAAAAACATTTGCTTGTGTAGAATAGTCATTGTATCACAAATAGTTCTTCAAATGCAGAAGTGTAGCTAGCTATTTAAAGTTTTCCAGTAGGAAATCACTGGAATTAAAGAACAAAATAGGACAAATGAACGACCTCAAAAAAACACCCCTTTCGCCAAACCCTCCAAGCATTCTCTTCTGCCAGCACTTTGCCAAGCAGGCCATATACTCACACACGTCATGCATTTGTTCCAGTCATTCCAATGGTCTTAAATCTCTCTCCCCATGGGCTCTTGGATCTTCCTCTAACAAACTCACCCCATCTTTCAAGATCTAGCTCTTCATAGAGACATCTCTGATAGGCTTCAATAAAGTTACCTGCTCTACTCTTCTGTGGATGATAATGGGATCTCTCTTTAGCAAGTAGGGCTACTATGCCTGGGATTATAACTAGTAGGAATAAAAATACACCATAACTAATTAGGTGAACTGTGACCGTCCTCTCCCTCCACTTCTCAATACCAAGTGCCAAGTTAATGTTTATTGAATCTTCTTTCATAACCCTACAAATATTTTTCTTCATTGTAGGTATACTTTTGTGAGAGTTTCTTAAATTAAGCCTATGAACTATAATTTAAAGTTTATATTATGCTTCTGCTCATGCCATATTTGTCTTTCCAGATTTTCTGGGCATTTCCAACAGATTTCCATTAAACATACACACACAGGCAGAAACCAAAACTCTCTGTTTGTAGTTGCATGATTTATTCCTCAGTGGATTTTGAATCATTTGAAGGAAAAGCAACAACAACAAAAAAGAGGCAAAGTCTTTTCTTTTCCCATTCTAACACCACCTTAGTCAACAGTTTCACTCAGGAGGCTACTCGTATAACATCTTTTGAAAAAGAGTAGCATTCAGAGCCACGAGAGTTGCAGGTAGAATCCTCTACAAGGCCTTTTATCCCTAGCCACATGGCAGTCATCTTCCCCTCTCCCGTGCTCACCACTTGCCTCTCCTCCACCCACTGACCGTACCCTAGATGGAGGATGAATGGAGAGCTTCAACACAGCATGCTTCCTCAGAGCTCCAGACCTGAGGATGAGCTGCTTTCTCTTGTTCTTTGAAGACGCAGCTCGAACGCTGCCCTGAGACAGGATTAGGCATCTTCGCCAGTAGGAATCCTGTCTTGTAATTCCTTGCTCTTGAAATCCTATTTTGTATCACTTGTCTGGCAATCTCACCACAATCTGGACTATGCACCCTGTCTGGCAGATAGTAGCTGTACAATTTTTTTTAAATAATTTTTATTGTGCTTTAAGTGAAAGTTTACAAATCAAGTCAGTCTCTCACACAAAAACTCATATACACCTTGCTACACACTCCCAATTAAAAAAAAAACTCTCCCCCTAATGAGACAGCCTGCTCTTTCCCTCCACTCTCTCTTTTTGTGTCGTTTTTGCCAGCTTCTAACCCCCTTCACACTCTCATCTCCCCTCCAGGCAGGAGATGCCAACATAGTCTCAAGTGTCCACCTGATCCAAGAAGCTCACTCCTCACCAGCATCCCTCTCCAACACATTGTCCAGTCCAATCCATGTCTGAAGAGTTGGCTTTGGGAATGGTTCCTGTCCTGGGCCAACAGAAGGTCTGGGGGCCATGACCACTGGGGTTCTTCCAGTCTCAGTCAGACCATTAAGTCTGGTCATATGAGAATTTGGGGTCTGCATCCCACTGCTCTCCTGCTCCCTCAGGGGTTCTCTGTTGCGTTCCCTGTCAGGGCAGTCATTGGTTGTAGCCGGGCACCATCTAGTTCTTCTGGTCTCAGGATGATGTAGTCTCTGGTTCATGCGGCCCTTTCTGTCTCTTGGGCTCATGATTACCTTGTGTCCTTGGTGTTCTTCATTCTCCTTTGATCCAGGTGGGTTGAGACCAATCGACGCATCCTAGATGGCTGCTTGCTAGAGTTTAAGACCCCAGACACCACTCTTCGAAGTGGGATGCAGAATGTTTTGTTAATAGATTTTATTATGCCAATTGACTTAGATGTCCCCTGAAACCATCGTCCCCAGGCTCCTGCCCCTGTTACGCTGGCCTTGGAAGCATTCAGTTTATTCAGGAAAATTCTTTGCTTTTGGTTTAGTCCAACTGTGCTGACCTCCCCTGTATTGTCTGCTGTCTTTGCCTTCACTTAAAGTAGTTCTTATCTGCTATCTAATTAGTGAATACCCCTCTCCCACCCTCCCTCCCTCCCCTTCTCGTAACCACAAAAGAATGTGTTTTTCTCAGTTTAAACTATTTCTCAAGTTCTTATAATAGTGGTCTTATACAATATTTGTCTTTTTGCAACTGACTAATTTCACTCAGCATAAAGCCTTCCAGGTTCCTCCATGTTATGAAATGTTTCACAGGTTATACAGAATATACCATAATTTACTTATCCATTCATCCGTTGATGGCCACCTTGGTTGCTTCCATGTTTTTGCTATTGTAAACAGTGCTGCAATAAACATGGGCGTGCGTATATCTGTTTGTGTAAAGGCTCTTATTTCTCTAAGACATATTCCAAGGAGTGGGATTGCTGGATCGTATGGTAGTTCTATTTCTAACTTTTTAAGGAAGTGCCAAATTGATTTCCAAAGTGGTTGTACCATTTGACATTCCCACCAGCAATGTAGAAGTGTTCCAATCTCTCCACAGACTCTCCAACATTTATTATTTTGTGTTTTTTGGATTAATGCCAGCCTTGTTGGAGTGAGATGGAATCTCAGTGTAGTTTTGATCTGCATTTCTCTAATGGCTAAAGGTCATGAACATTTCCTCATGTATCTCTTAGCTACCTGAAGGTCTTCTTTAGTGAAGTGTCTATTCATATCTTTTGCCCATTTTTTAATTGGGTTATTTGTCTTTTTGCAGTTGAGTTTTTGCGGTATCATGTAGATTTTAGAGATCAGGCGCTGATCAGAAATGTCATAGCCAAAAACTTTTTCCCAGTCTGTAGGTAGTCTTTTGACTCTTTTGGTGAAGTCTTTGGATGAGCATAGGTGTTTGATTTTTAGGAACTCCCAGTTATCTAGTTTTTCTTCTACGTTCTTTATAATGTTTTCTACACTGTTTATACCATGTATTAGGGCTCCTAACATTATCCCTATTTTTCCTTCCATGATGTTTATCGTTTTAGATTTTATATTTAGGTCTTTGATCCATTTTGAGTTAGTTTTTGTGCATGGAGTGAGGTATGGGCCTTGTTTCATTGTTTTGCAGGCGGATATCCAGTTATGCCAGCACCATTTGTTAAAAAGACTGTCTTTTCCCCATTTAACTGTTTTGGGGCCTTTGTCAAACATCAACTGCTCATATGTGGATGGATTTATGTCTGGATTCTCAATTCTGTTCCATTGGTCCATGTATCTGTTGTACCAGTACCAGGCTGTTTTGACTACTGTGGCGGTATAATAGGTTCTAAAATCAGGTAAAGTAAGGCCTCCCACTTTGTTCTTCTTTTTCAGTAATGCCTTATTATCCAGGGCCTCTTTCCCTTCTATATGAAATTGGCGATTTATTTCTCCATCTCATTAAAGAATGTCCTTGGGATTTGGATCAGAATTGCATTAAATGTATAGATCGCTTTTGGTAGAAAAGATACTTTTATAATGTTAAGTCTTCCTATCCACGAGCAAAGTATATTCTTCTACTTATTTAAGTCTCTTTTGGTTTCTTGTAGAAGTGCACTGTAGTTTTCTTTGTATAAGTCTTTTACATCTCTGTAAGATTTATTCCTAAGTATTTTATTTTCTTGGGGGCTACTGTAAATGGCATTGATTTGCTGATTTCCTCTTCAATGTTCTTTTTGTTGGTGTAGAGGAATCCAAGTGATTTTTTTTTTATCTTGTATCCCGCTACTCTGCTGAACTCTTCGATTAGTTTCAGTAGTTTTCTGGAGGATTCCTTAGGGTTTTCTGTGTATACGATCATGTCATTGGCAAAAAGAGATACTTTGACTTCTTCCTTGCCAATCTGGATGCCCTTTATTTCTTTATCTATAAGCCTAATTGCTCTGGCTAGGACTTCCAGCACAATGTTGAATTAGAGTGGTGACAAAGGGTATCCTTGCCTGGTTCCCGATCTCAATGGGAATGTTTTCAGGCTTTCTCCATTTAGAGTGATGTTGGCTGTTGGCTTTGTATAAATGCCTTTTATTATGTTGAGAAATTTTCCTTTTATTCCTGTTTTGCTGAGAGTTTTTACCATGAATGAGTGTTGAACTTTGTCAAATGCCTTTTCTACATCAATTGACAAAATCATGTGATTCTTGTCTTTTATATATGTAGTAAAAAAGTAGTGGATTACATTAATTGTTTTTCTAATGTTGAACCATCTCTGCATACCTGGTATGAATCCCACTTGGTCATGGCGAATTATTTTTTTGATATGTTGTTGCAATCTATTGGCTAGAATTTTGTTGAGAATTTTTGCGTCTACATTAATGAGGGACATTCATGAGGGATATAGGTCTGTAATTTTCTTTTTTTGTGGTGTCTTTACCTGGTTTTGGTATCAGGGATATGGTAGCTTCATAGAATGAGTTTGGTAGTATTCCATCCTTTTCTATGCTCTGAAATACATTTAGTAGTAGTGGTGTTAACTCTTCTCTGAAAGTTTGGTGGACTCTGCAGTGAAGCCGTCCGGAGCAGGGCCTTTTTTTTTGTTGTTGGGAGTTTTTTGATTACCTTTTCAATCTCTTCTTTTGTTATGGGTCTATTTAGTTGTTCTACCTCTCTTTGTGTTAGTTTAGGTAGGTAGTGTGTTTCTAGGAGTTCATCCATTTCTTCTAGGTTTTCAAATTTGTTTGAGTATAGGTTTTCATAGTATTCTGATATGATTCTTCTAATTTCAGTTGGGTCTGTTGTAATATTGCCCATCTCATTTCTTATTTGGATTATTTGCTTCCTCTGCTCTTTTTCTTTTGTCAGTTCGGCCAATGGTTTGTCAATTTTGTTGAGTTTTTAAAAAACCAGCTTTTGGACTTCTCAATTCTTTCAATTATTTTTCTGTTTTCTATTTCATTTAGTTCAGTTCTAATTTTTATTATGTGTTTTCTTCTGGTGCCTGTGGGTTTCTTTTCTTGCTCTTTTTCCATTTCTTCAAGTTGTAGGGATAATTCTTTGATTTTGGCCCTTCTTTTTGGATGTGCGCATTTATTGATATAAATTGGCCTCTGAGCACCGCTTTTGCTGTGTCCCAAAGTTTCTGATAGGAAGTGTTTTCATTCTCACTGGATTCTATGAAGTTCCTTATTCCATCCTTAATGTCTTCTATAATCCAGTCTTTTTTAATCAGGGTATTGTTCAGTTTCCAAGTGTTCGATTTCTTTTCCCTGCTTTTTCTGTTATTGATTTCCACTTTTATGGCCTTATGGTCAGAGAAGATGCTTTGTAATATTTCAATGTTTCGGATTCTGCTAAGGCTTGCTTTATGACCTAATATGTGGTCTATTCTAGAGAATGTTCCATGTGCACTAGAAAAGAAAGTATAGCTGGTTGCTGTTGGGTGGAGTGTTCTACATATGTCTATGAAGTCAAGTTGGTTGATTGTGGCATTTAGATCTTCCATGTCTTTATTGAGCTTTTTTCTGGATGTCCTATCCTTCATGGAAGGTGGTGTGTTGAAGTCTCCTACTATTATTATGGAGCTCTCTATCTCACTTTTCGATGGTGATAGAGTTTGTTTTATGTATCTTGTAGCCTGTCACTGGGTGCATAAATATTTAATATGGTTATATCTTCTTGGTGTATTGTCCCTTTAATCATTATATAGTGTCCTTCCTTATCCTTTTTGATTGATTTAACTTTCAAGTCTATTTTGTCAGAAATTAATATTGCCACTCCTGCTCTTTTTTGATTGTTGTTTGCTTGATATATTTTTTTCCATCCTTTGAGGTTTAGTTTTTTTGTGTCTCTAAGTCTAAGGTGTGTCTCTTGTCGGCAGCATATAGAAAGTTCTTGTTTTTTAATCCATTCTGTCACCCTCTGAGTCCATTTACATTCAGGGTAATTATGGATAGGTATGAATATTTATGAATTTAGTGCTATCATTTTGATGTCTTTTTTTGTGTGTTGACAGTTTCTTTTTGCCACTTGATTTTATGTGCTAAGTAGATTTTCTTTATGTATTGTCCTTTCCTCATATTTGTTGTTGTTGATTTTGTTTCTGCTGAGTCTCTATTTTTCCCTTGTGTTTCATTTCGATGAGTACGATAGTTTTGTTCCTTTTTGGTTACCTTATTATTTACCCGTTTTTCTAATTTAAAACTAACTTTTATTTCTTTGTATCACTGTATCTTCCTCTCTATATGGAAGGTGTATGATTACATTTCTTAGTCCTTCTTCATTATTGTAATGTTGTCTTTTTTTATATAATAACATCGCCGTTACCCTGTGTTGGGCTTTTTTTTTTTTTTTAATCTTACTTTGATTTTTTGGATTTCCCTGTCTGGGTTGACTTCTGGTTGCTCTGCCAGGTGGTCTACTCTTGGGTTGATACCTGATATTTTTGATTTTCTAACCAAAGAACTCCCTTTAGTATTTCTTGTAGTTTTGGTTTGGTTTTTACAAATTCCCTCAACTTGTGTGTATCTGGAAATGTCTTACTTTCACCTTCATATTTAAGAGACAGTTTTGATGGATATATGATTCTTGGTTGGCAATTTTTTTCCTTCAGTTTTTTAAATATGTCATCCCATTGCCTTCTTGCCTGCATGGTTTATGCCGAGCAGTCCGAGCTTATTCTTATTGGCTCTCCCTCGTAGGTGATTTTCTTTTATCCCTGGCTGCTCTTATAATTGTCTCTTTATCTTTGGTTTTGGCAAGCTTGATTATAATACGTCTTGTTGACTTTCTTTTAAGATCTACCTTATGTGGAGTTTGATGAGCATCTTGGATAGATATGTTTTCATCTTTCACAATATCAGGGAAGTTTTCTGCAAAGAAATCCTCAACAATTTTCTCTGTATTTTCTGTTATCCCTCCCTGTTCTGGTACTCCAATCACTTATAGGTTATTTCTCTTGATAGAGAACCACATGATTCTTAAGGTTTCTTCATTTTTTAAAATTCTTTTATCTGATTTTTCTTCAAATATATTAGTGCCAAGTGATTTATCTTCAAGTTCAGAAATTCTAGCTTCTACTTGTTCAGTTCTGCTCCTCTGACTTTCTGTTGAGTTATCTAATTCTGTAATTTTATTGTTAAACTTCTGAATTTCTGATTGCTGTCCGTCTATGAATTTTTCCAGCTTATTAATCTTTCCATTATGTTCCTGAATAATCTTTCTAATTTCTGTAGTTGCTTTATCTGAGTGTTCCTTGGCTTGTTCTGCGTATTGCCTCATTTCCTTCCTGATGTCTTTTGAAGGGTTCTGTATATTAAACTTTTGTATTCCGCAGCTGGTATTTCCAGGAATGCACTTTCATCTAAAAGACCCTTGGATTCTTTCTTTTGAAAGCCTGTTGAGGTGATAATGGTCTGTTTCTTTATGCGACTTGATATATTCACTGTTGTGTCCGAGCCATCTATAAGTTATTGTATTAGTTTATGCTTGCTTACTGTGTCGTAGCTGCTTGCTTTGTTTTGTTTTGGTATACCTCTATGGGTTGCTTGAGTGAGCTAGCTTGATTATTTTTGCCTTTGGAGCTCTGGTGTCCTGTCCCCAGCTGGCTAGATCTATTATCAGGTATATCAGTCTAGGAGTCCATTTGGTTTTCTTGTATGAATTCAGCTCAGGTTTCTGGGTAGCTGATATCAAGTGTGTGGTACAGGCTCTGTCCTACAGACTTAGAGGGGTAGGGGTAATTGGCGTATATACCGGTATCTGATTGCATCAGGGGGTCACACTATGAACAAGGCAGGGGGCTGAGAACTGACCCCCAAGTGTCTCTGAGGAAAATGTGTTTCTTTTCCCTAGAGCATGCTGGTGGGTGGGTTCTGCAGAGGGACCACAGGTACCCAATTTTTGTTGTAAGGACTGGGAGGTACTGGTTATATTTGGACCCCTGTCACAGGTGGCTGGGTGACCCGAGTGGAGCTACCAGTCCTTAGGTCCCTGTTGCAGGTAGGTGAGGACCTTTTTTAATATGCAAAGCAATGTCAAACGTCAAATACCCACCTCTCCACTGCACAGCTGAAATGGTTGGAGTTTGCCAACAAGGGCCTATTCTCCTGAAATAGGCCCACACAGGTCCATGCAGACGGGAAAGGTGCTCAAGGTCCACAGACGGTTTATGCCTGGACAATAGCCGCTTCTGTCCTGAGCTCCCCTGGTTAATAGAACTAGCAAATTATCTTTTCCCCCCAGTTGCAATTTTTTTCCTTCCCCAAGGCCGGGAGGATGGCTCTAGGTGCTCACCAGGGTCTATCTCAGGCCTAGGGATTCAGCCACCGAAGCCAGCTTGAGGGTGGGGGGGCGTGGTAAAATATATGCGAGTACTTAGCTTTTGCCGGAGTGCCGTTCTCCTCAGGTTCTGGAGGTGTGAGTGGGCTGTGTGGCTGGCTGCTTCTCCCTGAGGAAACTGAGGCTGAACACTAGTACCAGCCCGCTGCCACCAGCTCCAGGAATGGCTCCTGAGGGCTCCCCGCGACTGAGGTCCGGTAACTCCTCTCCACTTCTGAATGGCCTCTTCCTCCCCCGTCCCTCAGTTCATTGTCTAAGCTTGCCTTTGATGCTCAGGGCTCCCAGCTTGTCACAAATATACTCCTTTCACTTGTTTTTTCAGGTCTTTGTTGCAAGGAGGGTTCAACGGAAGGATCTGTCTATTCCGCCATCTTGGCTCCGCCTCTGTACAAATATTTTTTTCTGACTGAATACACATATGGGTGGATAGTGAGTATCCAAATGGATCAATCAATTTATTTGTTGAAATGCACATATTCCTGTTGTCTAATATTTGGCGTTTTGGTCTTAAAATGATACATAAAATTAAGCAAGTGGCAATGAAATATGGCAACCATATGGTGTCTGTTGTTATTATGTTCCACTGTTTCATTCTAACAAGATAACACATTCCAATGTTGGGGAACATCTCAATTTAATTTTTAATGTCTTCTTCTTTTTCTTTTTTTTAATGAATACCACTGATATGGGAATAGTTTTACAGCCTATGCTGTATATTTCTGTTACCAAGTTTAAAAGTCACATCAATTTATATTGCTTAAACCCCTGAACACCTGGGAATACTTGATAATGAGCATAACATACCACACATTTGGGCTTACTAATGGATTAACTTATTACTTTTGCAGACCAAATGTAGCAATAGAATGAAACTTTTTTTGCTGTATGTATAACCAGCTGAGAGTGTTGTCTCATTTAAATGCAAAGAACAATCATTTTGCTGGGGGTTCCTAAATCCGTTAAGTAGTTAATAACATGAGAACTAATGTAAGCCTCCTTTACTTAGTAAAAATAAAGAAATACAAATTAAACCAGAAGAGCCTTCTCCCAATTAAGGCATTCCCCCAAGTAACTGGATTATTTTTGTTGTTCTGTGCCATCAAGTCGATTTTGACTCACTCTTAGAAGCCTAGAAAAACCAAGGGAAGCCCCTTTATTAAAATAATGGAAGAAATCATTATCAAATCTTGCCTGTAATCAGCTGGGAACTCAGTTGAATCCACATAATTTCTTATCCTCATCCATCCACTACCTTCTTCTGTAGCATTAATACCTTTCTATAGATTTTCTAGATATTTGAATGCAAACGACCACTCTCCCTGGTATCCTTTTAGTGAGACGTTGTTAGCTGGCATTGAGTTGGCCCCCCACTCAAGGCAACTACATGCATAATGGACAAAATACTGCCCTGTCCTCCTCCATCCCCATGACCAGTTTCAGATAGGACTGTTGTGATCCATAGGGTTTTCATTATCTGATTTTTAGAAGTAAATCTTCATGCTTTTCTTCCTAGTCCATTTAGTCTGGAAGCTTTGCAGAAACCTATTCAGCATCACAGCAACATGCAAGTCTCCACTGACAGACAGGTGGTGGCTGAGAAGTAACTGAATCAGGATCTTCTGTATGAAAAGAGAGAATTCTACCATTGAAACACCGTTGCGTCCTATTACTGAGATAGCCTTTTCAAGGTGGTCTGCAGATGTCAGAATCTAAGTACAGGTGAATTTAGAAAATTCTAATTTTACCTCATTTAAGCATTAGCAAGCCTTGAGTAGCAATATTGAAGGATTCTACACAGAAAACACTGAACGCACAGGAAGCATCAAAAGAAGATGAAAGGAATACACAGGGTCACTGCACCAAAAAGAACTGGTCCATGTTCAACTATTTCAAGAAGCAGTACATGATCAAGAACTGATGGTATTGGAGAAGAAGTCAGAGCTGCACAGGAGGAATTGGTAGCAAACAAGGCTCCAGTAACTGATGGAATACCAATGGAGATGTTTCGACAAATGGATTGCAGCACTAGAGGTGCTCACTTGTCTACACCAAGAAATTTGGAAGACAGCTACCTGGCCAACTAACTGGAAGAGATCCATGTTTGGGCCCAAAGGTGATCCAACAGAATGTGGACATTTTAGAACAATATTATTAATATCACACACAAGTAAAATTCTGCTGATGATCACTCAAAAGCAACTGCAGCAACACACCAACGGGGCACCGCCAGCAGCTCCAGCTGGCTGCAGGGAGGACAGGCAGCAAGGAGGGTGACATTGCTGATGTCAGATGGGTCTTGGCTGGAAGCAGAGAATCACTGAAAGCTGTTTTCTTACATTTTATTGACTATGCAAAGACATTCAATTGTGTGGGTCATAACAAATTATGGATAACACTGTGAAGAATGAAAACTCCAGAACACTTAATTGTCCTCATGTAGAGCCTGTACATAGACCAAGACACAGTAGTTTGAACAGAACAAGGGGATAATGAGTGGTTTAAAGTCAAGAAAGGTGTGCATCAGTGTTGTATCCTTTCACCATAGTTATTCAATCTGTATGTTGAGCAAATAATCCGAGGAAGCCAGGCTACATGAAGAAGCACGAGGCATCAGGATAGAAGGAAGGCGCATTAACAACCTGTGATATGCAAATGACACAAATTTGTTTGCTGAAAGCAGAGGACTTGAATCAATTACTGATGAAGACCAAAGACTACAGCCTTCAGTTTGGATTGCACCTCAACATAAAGAAAATAAAAATCCTTACGACTGTATCAATAAGCAACATCGTGATAAAAGGTGAAAATACTGAAGTTATCAAGGATTTCATTTTACTTGGATCCACAATCAAGGGCTATGGACACAGCAGTTAAGAAATCAAACGATGTATTGCATTGGGAAAACCTGCTGCAGAAGACTTTTAAAAGCAAAGATGTTACTTTGAGGACTAAGGTGTGCCTGGCCCAAGCCATGGTATTTTCAATTGCCTCATATGCATGTGAAAGCTGGACAATGAATAAGGAAGAATAAAGAAGAATTGAAGCCTTTGAATTATGGTGTTGGCGAAGAATATTGAATAGATCATGGACTGCCAGAAGAATGAACAAATCTGTCTTGGAAGAAGTACAGCCAGAATGCTCCTCAGAGGCATGGATGGCAAGACTTCGTCTCATGTACTATGGACATGTTATCAGGAGGGACCAGACCCTGGGGAAGAACATCATGCTTGGTAAAGCAGAGGGTCCCTGAAAAAAAAGGAAGACCCTGAACAAGATGGATTGACACAGTGGTTGCATCAATGAGCTCAAACATAACAACCACTGGGAGCATGGCATAGATTGGGCAGGGTTTCATTCCATTATACACAGGGTTGATGAGTCAGAACTGACTCAGAGGCACGTAACAACAACAACGACATTATAGCAAGGGAACGAATAGAGTCTACAATGCTCCACCTTAAACTTCCACTTAAAAATAATGCACTCGAGAGACGATATGGTAGCCACCTTCACTCATTTTCATAGTTTCCTTCCTAAACATGCTACTAGATGAGGCTAAAAAGATTGAGAGAAATGAGCTAGTTTTCTCAAGATGGAAATGTCCCTTTTCACTAATCATGTTTCCTAACTAAGCACAGCCCTTGAAGGAGGAAGACTGCGGATGCTCCCCACCCTGAGCATGAGGATGAAATGGAAGATGAAGACCTATAGGGTCTACAGAGATGGGCCTCAGATGGGCCTGGGTGGGAAGCAGCTCCACAGACCGATTTATTCCCCATGCACCTGACAGGCACAGTCACTGAGAGCTCAGCATGAATGGGGTTAGAGGTGAGAAGACTACAGGGTGCAGTGGTGCCCTTTGTGGATCAATGAGTGAAAACATGACAGGAATTAGGACCTCTCAACAGATAACAGCATGGATAGGATGCAGAGGATCCTCCCAACCCACAAATGCAGCCCTCAAACCACACAGACGCCTGGCTCTTGTAAGCTACACCTCCCCAGGAACTTTGGAAAAAGCCTCAGGGAATAGGCAGCAGAGACGAACTAACCAGATTATACATTTTTCTGATCCAGTGAAATGAAAAGTTGAAATAGAAAATAGGAAATCATAATATCACAATGTACATACGGTTTAATTGTTTTGAGGGCTTAACCTATCCAGGTGCTCCTCTACATACTTTCCATGTCTTAACTGATTTAACACTTTATGAAGTACAGACTACTTCCATTTACACCTCACAGGTAATACGTAGTCACACAGAGGTTAACTAATGTCCTGGATGTGCAACTACAAGTGCTGGGATCCCAACGCAGGTAAATTGGTTTCCAGTGTCTACTCTTTGAACCACTACACAAAGGCTTCTTATAAGAAAATATTCACTATATTTTGTAGACTGAGATTTCTTTCAGCTCAAAAGTAAAATGCTAATTAATTTATTCCTCTGCAAAATTACGATTCGATATTGTCATAATATTTCTTTAAGTTTTACTTTATTCTAAACCTTTTTTTTTTTTTTTAAAGGTATTTCTTGTTAAAAAAAATGGAATATAAAGTAAGGTAATTTGTATTGTAACTAAACAAAACATTTTAAGCCACTTGGTATAAATAGATCTTCAACACGTTTGGTGGGGTTTTAAGCTGTTAATTACTTACTATTGGATTGTTCTTGCTATGAATATTTGATATTATTAAGCCCAACAATTTTACTTTGTCAGCATGAATAGTGTGATAGCTGATGACTCCATTGCTTTGGATGACTGCATAACCACAGCCAGCTAGATTTTCCTCTGACGCCAGCGTCATTTATTCATTTCAACACTAACATTCAATGTCCCCAGCTCTGCTGCTTCTATTAAGGTGAGACTTCTTGTAGCATCTTCCATGAGAACTGGTCTCCATTACTTCTGTTGAGATTTCCTCTGTATCTGCAATGCTCAGCCTGACCCTGCCCTACCCATCTCCACATGTCCTCCTCCTCCAGGCTCCAGCCAATTCGCTTTCTCCTGGGAAGTCTTGCTGCAGTGGCCTCCTCACTGATGCCTCCATTTCTCCCTTGCCCCCTATCTGCCCATCAATAGAATGGTCTTTTAAAAATTAAAGTCAGATCATCTTACTTATTTGCTCAAAATTGCCCTCCTGTGTGTTCCCACCTCAGAGTAGATGCCAAAGGCATCATGAAAGTCGAAATGGACCTATACAACCTATTCCTTCATTGACTCTCTGGCCGTGTTCTTACCATTCTCCCTCTTGCTTACCCCAATTAACCACGATAACTTTCCAAAGTTCTTCTAACCAAGAAGTATTCTTCTTCCTTGAAGCCATGGATTGACTGGCTGCCTGCTAAGCTGTTCCTCCAGATTTCCACATGACTCAATCTCTCACCTCCTTTCAGCTCAAATGGCATCTTAACAGAGATCATGTTATGCACAATAGAACTTCTACCACCCTCACCCTACTTTCCTTTACTCCTTAGAATTTGTCACCAAATGAAATATTATGCACATAGATGTCTATTTGGAGATTTTCAATTTCACTCCCTGCACACTCTTGTAATGTAAGCTCTGTGAGATGTAGCCTTCATCTCTGTGTTATTGTTGTTTTAATCTTTGTATCTATGAAATCTAGAACACTGTCTGGTACAAAGTAGGTGCTCAACATATACTTTTTGAGTGAATGAATGGAATTCACCACAGTGAAACCCAGGTCAAAGGACAGTTTATCCATTAATATTTCCCAGCTCTGCCTTTGTCAGATAAACTCCCAGCTCTAGTATGTGCTACTCCTTTTACTGCTGTTCTTTCTCTGCATATATTTTTATCTTTTACATCCATATAAGATTGAGTTTTATTTATTTGGACCTTTAGCGATATTTATTCAATGCCTACTATATAACACCCTCAGTGAAATCCTGTGAGAACATTAGAATTAAAAAACAAAAACCTTCCTCCCTCAAATTCTATGAACTTATAGTCTCTAAATCTAGATTTAGCTGGCCAATTTGGGCTTCTACCAGTCGGAGGCTGGCCAAAGTCCAGGGAATAAAATGACGTGTAAGACATGATCTCTGCCGTAAAGAAGGATGAAGTGCAGTCTCCACCATTGAAAGGTGTTGAAAATTACTGCCTGAACAACTCATGGTGGATTAACTTTTGAAGCTGACCTTCTAAGGAATGCTTTGCTTGGTGGAACCATGAGAAGTGTGGTATGGTGGGCAAATGATATTAGCGCCTGGTTACATGGGCTTTAATTCCTGGCTTTATCTTTTAGTAGCGATGCAGGCTTAGGCAAGTTACTTAACCTTTCTATGTCACAATTTTCTCATCTAATTAAGAAATAAGATGCATATGATTCATGAAATGATGAAATTATGCAATAAATCTACTGTGGTAGGCATTGTTATTTGGCTACCTGATACTCATCCTCGCTTCCACCATAACCCTTTCAAAGTGTTCGTGTATCCAGCTAAAACACTGCATTTTTCAGCTTTCCTGGTGGCACAGTAGTTAAGAGCTCAGCTGCTAGCCAAAAAATGTTGGCAGTTCAAATCCACCAGTCGATCCTTGGAAACCCTATGGAGCAATTCTACTCTGTCCTATAGAGTAGCTATGAGTCAGGATTAACTCGATGGCAATAGGTTTGTTTGTTTGTTTCAATGGCACACTTCCATTTCATGAGCTTGGAATAGACAACTTTTAGGTTGGTCTTTAAGCAATGCTCTTTGTAAGGGGACAGACTTAGTCAACACCTGCTATTTGTTCTGCCTTTCTTTCTAGACTAAGAAAGGCCTGGCAATGTACTTCTAGAAACTAGCCAGGGACAACCGTATGGAACACAAAAGGATATTGTCCAGTATAGTGCTAGAAGATGAGTACCCTATTGGCCACAATAATGGACTAGAGCATACAAACGATCATGAAAATGGCCCAGGACTAAGCAACATTTCGCTCTGTTGTACACGGACTCATTATGAGTCAGAGCCAACTTGAAGGCAGCCAACGACAACAGCAACATTTGCTGTGTGCCCTCCTTCTTCTTTCAGCTTGTGTGGTGGATGGAGCAACCGCCTAGCAATTATAAATCAAGCTACATGAGAGGAAACCACGTGCTAACATGGTTGGCATGAAACACAGACGGATCTAGGTCTCTTTTGGCAGTTTGGAGTGCTGTGCAACCCCTGGACTCCCTCGCCTATGTACTTCTCCTCACTTCAGAAAAATAAAATTTGTAATTTACTTAACCCATTGCTAAACTGAGTTTTCTGCTGCTTGCAGCCAAACATAGCCCTAATTGATAAGAGCATAAACACAGACTCTGGCTTATAGTAGGAATACATGTTAACTCTGTTTGAACCACAAGCCGAAAAAACAAACCACTGCAGAATTCATTTAATGACAACTTTATGTTGCTTATGAATGAATATACTTTTTCTAGAAATTATTTAAAAGCCATTATATACAAATTTTCTTAAGACAATCATTTATTTACTGTTTTCTCTTCTTTATATTATTCGTGTGTGTGCGTGCGTGTGTGTGTGTGTGTAATCTTTCTATTGTCCTCATAGTCTTCAATTTCTGCTGGTTTGCCTGTTCTTTCCAGTATTCAATCAACTACCTTTGAATTTTTAGCAGTTCCTCATGAATTAACATTAAGCAGGCTTCCTCTTCCAATTCTACTTGATCTTGAAGAATAATCACCATCTAGGCATTTCTCAAAATAAGCTCTATTTGTTTTGTACAAACACATTTTAATAGATCTTTGGAGGCCAGCCAGATTATCTGATACTATAATTCCCTAAATTTCAGAATCCCAAAATCGATTATTGTCTTAACATTGTAGGCTGTGTTACCTTCTCTTTCAGGGGTACTTCACATCTCTTTTCTGAATCTTGTGCTAAGCCTGCATGCTATCTCTTTCTTCTCTTATAGCTGCAATCCATTGGTTAGAAAAAAATCCTATGAAAGTTCTGCTCAAAATAGAGTGTTCATCTGGATCATTGCAGGGTTTCCCACATAACTACAAAGGTGCTTTTCTATTCTCTAAGTTGTTTTGAATTTATAACCCCATCCAGGGAACAAGATGAAGTGGCTAGGAAGAAATTCATTTCTCTGGATAATAATGAAGCATAGAATAACCAGGGAGAGTTTCTCAACTGTGAACTGCCAGCCACTTGTATCAGAATCATCCAGAGTACATGCTAAAAATGCAAATTCTATGAGTTGTATTTTAATAAACTCCTAGGGTTATTATCATGTATTTTAAGTTTGAGATTCACTAAATTCTCATTGTGTGTATATATATGGGTATATTCTTACGTTATCTTAAAGGTTGTTGCTGTTAGGTGCCACCGAATCAGCTCTGACTCATAGAGACCCTATGTGCCACAGAACGAAACACTGCCCAATCCTGAGCCATGCTCACAATCGTTATGTTTGAGCCCATTGTTGCAGCCACTGTGTCAATTCATCTTGTTGAAGGTCTTTCTCTTTTCAGCTGACCCAGTACTTTACCAAGCATGATGTCCTTCTCCAGGGACTGATCCCTCCTGACAACACGTCCAAAGTATGTAAGACGCAGTCTCACCATCCTTGCTTCTAAGGAGCATTCTGGCCATACTTCTCGCAAGACAAATTTGTTCCTTCTTCTGGCAGCCCATGGTATATTCAATATTCTTCGCCAACACCACAATTCAAAGGCATCAATTCTTCTTCGGTCTTCCTTATTCATTGTCCAGTTTTCACATGTGTATGATGCAACTCAAAATACTGTGGCTTGGGTCAAGTGCACCTTAGTATTCAAGGTGACATCTTTGCTTTTCAACATTTTAAAGAGGTCCTTTTCCACAGATTTGACCAATGCAATGCTTCTTTTGATTTCTTGACTGCTGCTTACATGGGTATTGATTGTGGATACAAGTAAAATGAAATCCTCGACAACTTCAGTCCGTTTATCATGATGTTGCTCATTGGTCCAGTTGCGAGGATTTATGTTTTTTTTTTATGTTGAGGTGTAATCCATGCTGAAGGCTGTGGTCTTTTATCTCCATCAGTAAGTGCTTCAAGTCCTCTTCACTTTCGGCAAGCAAGGCTGTGTCATCTGCATATCACAGGCTGTTAATGAGTCTTCTTCCAATCCTGATGTCCCGTTCTTCTTCATATAGTCCGCCCTCTCAGGTTATTTGCTCAGCATACCGATCTTAAAGGTTAGACTGCATTACTATTCCTTTTCAATATTTTTGGTGGTTTGCTTTCATAGAAACATTCAAGTAGATAAAATAAAACACCCACTGTGTTTGTTGTAACTTTTCATTTCAACCACTTCTTTTTTTCCTGTTTCTAAAATACTTACATGCTTCCCCATCACTTTTTCTGTCTTGAATACTCCAAGGTCCTGAAACAAATGTTGCTTTCCTTATTCTTTTCTTGTTTTCTTCTCTCTCATATACCCAATTTATTCATTTTCCCAATTAATGACCCTCTTCTATCAGCTATTTATTAGGATTTCTAACATTAAGGTCCCTTCCTACCTGCCCAAACAAATTTTTAATTAACCCTGTGCTTTACATGTATAAGCACATATTGACATTTTTCTTTCAGTATCCCAACTTTGTTCGCAGATCAGCAGTTCCTCAATTTCAATCATATGAGAAAGGAAATCATTTGGTCTCACCAGGAAGACATTCATTGAGTAGGAAAATCCCAATGAACTATTGTCAGAGTTTGTCTCAGAACAGTGATGTAGCTCCATCAACTAAATTCTACTCTCTGATGTGCAAGGAAGAAGATAGTTAATATTTGTTGATCATCTATTAAGCCAAGTTCTGTATTTAGCACTACCATTAGTGCATATAAAATTCAAAACAAGCCTGTAACACTTGAAGTGCTTTATATTTCCACCCTATGTTTTGAAATTTAGATAAATAGGAACAACAGAATCTGCTACTTCAATGCTGCCTTAGGCAACCCCTCATTGTTCTTGGGGGAAACAATCTCTTTATTTTGCAACAATTGTCTCAACTGACATTTTAGTTTTTCTAACATAAATAGAGTTCCTTACTTGAAATGGAGGTTGTAGAGGTCTTTTGGATCCTAGGAGATAAACTGTTTTTAGGATCATGCAAAAAGTTGTTTAAGTTTCAGACAGAATTGCATGTCTAGAGATTGGTTTCCCCATATCCTAGATGAGAACACTGAATCTCAATGGTGTTAAGTAAATTGCCCAAGATCATAAGATGGGTTAATAATACTGTAAATTTGAATTCAAGTGTGTTTAACTCCAGGTATATGGTGCATCTATCAGAGGTGTTAAATTACTTTAGTGATGGCGAGGCCCAGATCCAAACCCAGCTTTTAGACTCCGAGGATAGCTCTTTTCCCAACACACCCTGTGCTTCCCAAGGACAATCCTTCTATTTGAATGAATACAGTGTAGCAGTACCGTATTAATAAAAGCAGAGTACATCGTTGTGTATATGAGATTAAATTAGAAATAGACACTTAAGGAAATGTTTTTGAAACAAATAAATGAGGCACATAGTCACTCACCAGAACATGTTATCTTGCATGCCTTTATATTTTCTGCCATTGTCTTCATTTGACTTCACTATGTAGAAAATTCACCTAAACTCTCAGCTATTTGTGGTATTAGTGACTGTGGTGTGATGGTCGCTTTTGTGTGGCCTTTTTTTTTTTTCCTGTGGCCATGGTCTTGTTAACTCCCACACAAATGATTGGGTGGTACTGTGCAAATAAGGTAATTGTGGCCCACCAAAAGGATCACTCAGTTTTACCATCCCGCTAGGCTTGAAAGAGATCCAATTCCAGAGCAAAGAAAGGATCCTATCATAGCCCAAGAAGGACAGCCAAAAGCGAAGTGTGTTCTTTGGACCTGGGATCCCTAAGCTAAGAAGCTCCTGGAACCAGAAGACAGAGATAAAGTGAGCTGTAACACAAAAGATGGCAAAAACAGTGGCAAAGAAGTGGCGGCAGAGAAATGGCAGCAGAAGAGACTGGCAGCAGAGACCAGCAGCAGAAGATGGAGTAGTAGGCTTCCTGGCCCACAGAGCAAGAAAGATGAGTGCCTTTTCAGAGCAGGCTAGCTGGTGGTTTGCCAACCCACAGAGCTAGAGCTGACCACCTTCGGCTGAGGCTTACTGGCAGAGTGGGGTGCCTCAGGGTACTTATCCACAGAGCTGAAAGAGCTTTGTAACACTTGCTCGAGCAGAGCAGAAGCCTAGGGGCCAGAGAGAGACCTGCCTTCGAGCATAGCTGAAAAGAGGCTGTCCTGACGGAAGAACTGTATCCTGAGCACTCCTGAACCTGAACTGTAACCTGTTACTTCCCTAATAAATCCCATAATTGTGAATATTGCCTGTGAGTTCTGTGTGGCCATTGCAATGAATTACTGAATCCAGTAGAAAAGTACAGAGTGCCGTGGGAGGGACGGTTGGTGTCAGAATTGGTAAAGGTGGCGGAGGGAGGAGGCATGTCCGACCTCTTCCTCATGGGAATCAGTCTTGGGCTGTTGATCTTGGTTCTTCTTCCCCCTTGTGAAGTTAGAGGAGATCAAACGCTGCCCCAATGCCATTTTTACAGTGACCTTAGTCACTTTCTATGTGTTCTTACATATATTCTTCTACAGATCTCTTCAACTAAGACAAAAAATAGGCTTCCATTATAATTGTATTTGTATCCAGCTCTTCTCTAATGCAGTGTATTTTGCCTTATATTTTTATACCATACACCAAAAAAAAAAAAAAAAAAAACCCAAACCAAACCTGTTGCCATCGAGTCGATTCCAAATCATAGCGACCCTATAGGACAGAGTAGAACTGCCCATACAGTTTCCAAAGGGTGCCTGGTGATTCAAACTGAAGACCTTTTGTTTAGCAGTGATAACTCTTAACCACTACACCACCAGGGTTTTCCAGAACATATACAGGTGGGTTTATATCCATTAAAGGGTGGTTATCACCTTGTTAAATTATAGCTTTAACATTGCTTAATGTCCCTCTTGTGAAGATTCTCCCCATTAGCCTACCTTGAGCCTGGACATTCCCACTTTTCTTTTTTTTCACTTTCTGCCTCTTATTTTTGTTTGTTTGATTACATTAATCATGTTGTGCAAACTGTAGAACATTACTGAAAGAAATTAAATAAGACTTAAATAAATAGAAGGATATTCCATGCTCATGGATCAGAAGACTTAATATTGTTAAAATGTCAATACTACCCAAAGCAATCTACAGATTCAATGCAATACCCATCACCATTCCAACAGCTTTCTTTGCAGAAATGGAAAAGCCAGTTCTTAAATTTATATGGAATTGCAAGTGGCCCCAAATATCCAAATCAATCTTGAAGAAGAACAAAGTAGGAGGGCTCACATTTCCTGATTTCAAAACACACAATTTTGTTTGTTTTTTAATGGCAGTATCTCTTCCTCCCGTTCCTCTATTTTCTACCTTCAGTTACTCTTTGTGTTTCTTTTATACAGCACATAGCTCTGCTTTGTCTTCTCACCTAATCTCTGTCTTTTAATGGAAGAATTCAGTTGTTCACATTTATCATAATAACTTATTTTCTTAAGCTTATTCTTTCAGAATTCCTATATTTATTATTTTATATTGGTGTTTCCCTTTTTAAATTTACTAATTCAACAAATATGTTTGACAGTTAAGTGTGTGCCATTCTAGATACTTGGGACATATCATGAGCTAAGCAGATACCAATCTCTACCTGGCAAAGATACACATAGATTCGTTCATCAGACCTCTTCATTGTTCTCTTGATCACACAGGATCACACAGGAATATGACATTTCCCAGCAGACCCTGTCTGTAGAACCATGTGACTGAGTTCCGGCCATTGTAAGAAAAGAGATACATGCTAGTCCCTGGCCTAGTTTAATAAGTTTTCTGGCAGACCTACAGAGAAGAGCTGTAGTTGAGTTCTGTGTTCCTGAGTGTGTCCCTGATGGATGCCGTGAGTGTGCAGACCAGTACTTTGTCCTGCCCCACCATCATACCCAATATTTGGCCATGATAAGATAAAGAAATAAACCCTTGTTGTGCCAAGTAACAACAAGTTTGATTTAGTATGTCATAGCAATTAGCTTCCTCTGATTAATATGGAAAAGATATCAGGCAGACTGATAAACACTAATTTCAGACTTACTCCTAAAATACTTGAGTGATCTTCAGCCCTCAACATTTTAAGCTGGCTAGAGGTAGAGGGTCCAATACAGGCCACTATGGCCCTGTGTGGAACAGAATGTCCTTGATGACATAAGAGAGAACTGACCCATTGTTCTGTTAACACACTGTAATTTGGGGGTTGTTTTCTTATAACAGTTACAATATCTTCTCTGCTGATCATAGATGATAGATAGATGATAAAGAAAGATGTTATAGATACATACATATATATATGTGTACATATGGATATACACATATGCATCTTCATTTGAACATGTCTTAGTTTTTGGAAGCCTGTTAAAAGTTGTTTTATTTAAAAAGAGGATTTTGGGCTTAGTGCAAAGCAAATTAGCACCAGGTAATAGTGTGAATCCCTGGTGGCATAGTGGTTAAGCGCTATGGATGTTAACCAAAAAGTCAGCAGTTTGAATCCACCAGGTGCTCCTTGGAAACACTACTCTGTCCTATAGGGTCACTATAAGTCAGAATTGACTCAATGGCAATGGACTTTAATGGGTTAATAGTGTGAATAGATGTTTCAAATATTTCAAATTAGGCTACTGTGCTCCTCTCTAATGATAAATATTCTTTTGAACACGTTTGTTTTTATTTTTTGAAATGTGCCATTTTTCACACACCCTGAGTATCTGTAAATGGGTATACCACTACTTCTTGATGATCCATAACTGCCCTGTCCCATAGCTACCTAAAGGCTGTGGTTTTCTTGATGAGCTTCTTGAAGCTGTGATGATTCAAACCGGCCTTTCACCAGTAAAACCTTCTGCAATTAATGATGAACATTTTGTAAGAAGCATTTTAACTGTGATAAGCTTTTCATTTCTGAAATGCCTAGACTTTCATTACTAAAACTCCTGGCCTTCTCTTGCATAGTATTAATTTAATGGGCATTTGTGTCAGAGATATTCTAGAGACATGCAAAAGATTCCCCAGTTTATCAGTGTCCCTCTGCTCCAGCTGGATAGTATGGATTGCGTCTGCACTGCTGTCATGGATTAAATCATGTCTCCCAAAAAATTGTGTATCACTTTGGCCGAGCTATGATTCCCAGTATTGTGTGATTGTCCACCATTCTGTCATCTGATGTGATTTTCTTATGCGTTGTAAATCCTGCCTCTATGATGTTAATGAGGGAGGATGGGCGGCAGTTGTGTTCGTGAGGCAGGGCTCAGTCTACAAGACTGGATTGTGTCTTGAGGCAATCTCCTGAGATACAAAAGAGAGAAGCAGGCAGAGATGGGGGACCTCTTACCACTAAGAAAGCGGTACTGGTGGAGAACAGAGCACATCCTTCGGACCTGGGGCCCCTGCGTGGAGAAGCTCCTAGAACACGGGAAGATTGATGAAAAGGCTGACAGAGAGAGAAAGCCTTCTCCTGGAGCTGACGCTCTGAATTTGGGCTTCTAGCCTACTAGGCTGTGAGAAAATAATCTCTTTCTTAAAGCCATCCACTTGTGGTATTTCTGTTATAGCAGCACTAGATGACTAAGACAACTACTTTTGCACACAATACATTCTTCATCCTTCAGAATCATGAAGGTAGCAGCCATTTTCCTTTTATTATTTTTTAGCCATCTTTATTTTCAGTTTCTTCATAACCACACGCCTCTTCTTACCAGCAGTTATGAAATCTCACTTCTCATGTACTTACTAAACACAGTGGAGTTAAAAATCAGTTTTAAAAAAAGGTTCCTTAAAATTCAGCACAAATACGTCAGTCTACATGCTAAAAAAGCTAAAAACATTACGCTGTTACTGAACTTTCACTCTGAATTAAAATTTGTTACTCTAAAGAGAAGTTTGTAAGTTGAAATTTCATATATAGAGGACACCTGCATCTGTATTTGTGATCTGCCTCTGCTTCCTGCTCTGTGTAGACTCAACAACATCCTCTTATCCTCGTGCTTGTAGGACACCTTTCCTATGAGAGGATCTGGCAAATCATGGCTACAGTGCTTTCCCTCTGTCCTGCAGATTAGTGACTTTTAATGCATTGCTTTCAACCAAGAATTAGCAAACCGCTTCTATAAAGGGCCGGACAGTAAATATTTATGGGCCATGCAGTTTTCCTCACAACTACTCAACAATGTCACAGCATAAAAGCAGCCATAGACAATATATAAGTGGACAGGTGTGGCTATGTTACCACAAAATTTTACTTAATAACACTGACGTTTGAATTTTATATATTACTTTTTTCATGTGTAGTAAAATATTATTCTTCTTTTGATTTTTTTCAATCATCTAAACATAATAAAAAGATTCTTAGCTCACAAAACCCAAAACCAAACCCTTTGCTATTGAGTCAATTCTGACTCACAGTGACCCTTAGCTCACAGGCTGTATAAAAAGAGCTGGCCAGGGGAGTTGCCCTGCGGGTTTGCCGAGCCTTGCTCTAAATGTTCCCTTCTAGAGATGCTCAATCCCAGGGTTGACATCTCTCTTTCTCCAATCAGAAAGATCCCTCTGAGCATGTAAGGACCGAATTTCACCAAAATAAGGCCTTCCTTTGTTCACTATCCCTTCTGGAACCCCAGTAGAGGTTCAGAGTTCTAGACAAATCTGAACTTTGGAAACTTAAGAAGGGTTTCTGGAGGCTCTTGTTTTTCATCTGGCTGTCCTGCAAAGCCGATGGCAGGCTGATGACAATAAATGACCTCCCTAAAAAGTCAGAACATGAACATGACTGAGGACAAAAATCATTGGCCTGGCAAGAAGGAGCCTTGAAATCTAATCAGCCTCTGCCACTTGCTGGTTTTGTAAAGAGAAAAACAAGAAAGGGAGATTAGAAGACCTCTGTGGCTCTGGGATCCAGAGCAAATCACTTCATCATCCACAGCCAAGATATTAACCCAGGTTTTCTGATTCCAGGTCCACACCCTTTCTTTTCACCTTCTCATCTTATTTACTTTGCCAATATTTGATGTTTAATGTTTTCCTGCATTCAATTCAAAGCCTTTGTCTTTAAGACAGAAATCTGAAAGAAGTGGAGATGTATTACACCAAGCATGACTGTGGTGAACGCCATCTTGCAATGTGCTCAGTTTGATCAGAGCCAACCCAGGTATGAAAAACTCCCTGTGTCCAGCTGCCTGGGAGTGTGGTCATTATAAAAACATGGAGCACATGAAAGCACAGGGGATTGAGAGCTGTTCACACAATCTTACATTAAGGTCATATTGCTCAGAGTGTGTGAAACATTGTTTCTAACTGTGACTGCCAAAGGCAATGCCCAGGAAACAAGGTTAAAATGGCAAAGATGATGAAAGAATCCCAGCTGCAGATCAAGATTCCTGAAAGAAGGTAGCAGCCTCATTTTCCTGCTGCAAATCCTTCTTAATAACATAATTGATCTATGGGTTTAAATAATCATCAACACCTGGGAAACAAAGGGCATCAAATTGAAGATGGAAATCGTAGCTCCATGCAGGGGAGAACATTGCTTCAAAATGGTGGAGAGGCTCCAAGTGTGTTTTCAACCTGATGCAGCCTGAGGAAACAAGCGGGGCCCAGATAAGGATGATTTAGACAACAATGACCAAGACACAGCAGCAAAGGTGTCTCAGCAATTGACCTCTCAGCCTCTTCGCCCCGCCCCGCCCCGCCCTTAGGTTGGTATCAAGCAGGAGGTGCGTTTCTCTGGGTGTGAGAAGCCTGGCAGCACATGGGAGGATTGGTGATACTCAGGAGGAACGAAAAGCATCCATACCAAGATTAGGGTATTTGTAATATTTCTTTCGCTCTTGTAACTTAAAAAAAAAAATGTGTGTTTCTTAAGTTCAGTGGTACTGTTTTACGATTCGAGATTTCCTCCAAGCAAATGTTAATGTCTGTCTTTTTTTGCAATTCACTGTCACTCTACCTGTGACACTTGCAGAGAGAGATGACCAGGGGTTGTGTAGCAGTTGTCTCCATGGGAGTGTCCCTTGGGACTAAGGCCGGAAAACCAATAAGGGCAACAATGAGTAAAGCGGCCTCAACGTTAAGTTCCCCAGTGCCTTGGTCATCTAGTGCTGCTATAACAGAAATACCACAAGTGGGTGGTTTTAACAAATGTTTATTCTCTCACAGTGCAGTAGGCTAGAAGTCTGAATTCAGGGCGCCAGCTCCAGGGGAAGACTTTCTCTCTCTGTCAGCTCTGGAGGAAGGTCCTTGTCATCATCAGTCTTCCCTTGGTCTGGGAGCATCTCAGCACAGGAACCTCAGGTCCAAAGGACACGCTCTGCTCCTGGAGCTGCTTTCTTTGTGGTTTGAGGTCCCCAAGTCTCTCTACTTGATTCTGTCTTTTCTATCTCAAAAGAGATTGGCTTAAGACACTATCTAATCTTACAGATCTGCGGCTAATCCGTCTCATTAACATCATAGTGATAGAATTTACAAATTAAAAAAAAATTTTTTTTTTTTTTTAGGGAAATGACATCAGATGACAAAACGGTAGACAATCACACAATGCTGGGAATCATGACCTAGCCAAGTTGACAGGTATTTTTGGAGGACAAAATTCAATCCATGACACCCAGTGAATAGCTTAGTGATTTGTGTTCTCCCTGCTACAGGTGAAGGGGAGGGATAAGGATAGGCAAAGAAATCAACACATTCAGTTTTTTAGAACAGATGAGAGCCATAACCAGGAAGGGAGGCATAGCCTAAGAGTTACCGACTTCCCTTCGTAGACTGTAGCTCTCCAACTCTGTAAGAGTAAATGTATAATGCTGTAATCATAATTGATGAGCTGGGCATGGTATACCCAGGGCAACAGAGCTACCAATTTGTACTCGCTTATCTTTTTTTTTTTTTTTCTAAAAAAGGTGCTGCATATTACATAAAGGAATAGACAAAGTAATTGGTTTTATTACTTTTCACAACCTGTCTTCACCTCCACTCCCCAGTGTGAAGTGGATTGAAAGATAGGAATATTAAATCAGCCATATTTTTTCTCTTGTCAACTCTTAATCTTCAAAAAATACACTCAAATTTCACTAGTTCACTCCTTCCAAACAATTTAATTTGAGGCAACTGGAACAGCTATATGACCAAAAATGGAAGAGCCTTAAAAAAAAAAAACTTAAAACTGTGTTTGCCGTGGCACCCAATGCCCTCAGGATGTCCAGGGGTTCTACCTAGGCACAGCAGGTGCATCAGTAGACTAGGAGGCCGTTGGACTTGGAACTAGGCTGGACTGCTGTGGTGGGATTGGTGTTGGGGGGTCAACTGCAGCTGCTGCTGAGGGGAGGAGGTCCAGAAGGGCAGCAAGTAGAGTATAATTAGCAACTGGTGGGAGGCCTGGCAGGCAACTGATCTCTGAGAATTCCAAACAGGTGGACAGATGGAATACAGCTAGAAGCAGTAATATTTAGAGATCCAGGCAACCAGACAATGTTAGTGATATCTGTCAAGGGATAACAGTGCCCCATACACAGCATTTGGGTCAGAATTACGATGGGATATCTTTGTAGGGTATATGGGAACAACATAACACCTCAGGTGTAAAGTGACTGAGCATAATGCTAACTAGAACATTGATGTTCCCTATGAGAGAGAGAGAGAGGAGAGGTAGCAGAAGAGAGAAAGAATTTGTTTGAGGAAATAATCAGGAAGCAGAGCAATACGAGTGGCCCCTGCAGCTCCCTCTTAACTTGGAGAACCTGGAAAAAGAAGCAGTGTTTTTAGATGGCACTATGAAACTGCAGGTCATAGGGATTGAGACCAGACAAGTCCTAAAGCATTGGACATGAGTTTTTCTTCTCTGAGGCTTCTTAGCATGTCTGAAGCTTAAAAGAGATACCTTGGATGGAGTACTGGACAGATGTCCTTCAACTACTAGTCATTAGATAGATTTTTGTTTTCTTCCTGGCTTCCTCACCTCAATCTGAGGATGTAAGATTAAAAGCCAAGTAAAATTTAAGAATGAAGTGTATCTCTATTCTAATAGAATGGCATCCCTGAGGTTCAAAGGTGCCAGCTACCAGAGAGTTCCAGTGAAGGACACCCACAGCAGGGTCAATGAGAAGAGGTTTGACAAGGAGGCCAGGTCTACTGGGATTTGGTACAGAGCACAGATTTCTGAGAAGGTGGAACTCAAGGCCATTGTAATGTGGACGTTGGTGTGACAGGCTAATGAGGCCTGTGGAGTTCAAACACACACAGTCACACGTGCACGTGTGCACACATGCACACGTACATACACATATCACACACATGCATTTTCTTTCTGTTTTGTCTTAATGTGGTATCTTCTTCAGCACTTTCTCACATCATTAAATATATTTTTCAAATGCATAATTTTATCACGGCAGGGTAATATTCCATTATGTGGCTGCCCTGTTACTTATGTAAACAGTCCTCTCTCACTGCACATTTTTGAAGGTGTTGCTATAGTAATTATACAATGTCACCACATCCTCATATGTAAATCTTTGACCATATTTCCATTTCCCAGTAATGAGTGGGACACTGAATCATGAACACAGACTCCTCTAATATCTCCATTTATCACTATCACTACATATCGCCCACATGCTTTCCAAAAGGGTTATGCCAGTTGACACTGCCGCCACTAGAGAATGACAGCGCCACAGGACAGCAAATTTTCAACAGGGTGTAGCGAAACAGGGACCTTGGACTGGTCATCCATGAGGAGGCAGGATACCTAGGGCGAAATCATTTCAGTTTTGAGTTTGAGACCTTGACCCAAGATTCTAGTTGAGGCAGGGATGGATTACCCAGTAAGCAAGCTTTGCACGGGCTTCCTTTTGCTTACTTACTAATCCATAGTGCACAGTTTCACCTGCTTTTCACCACGTCAAAGATGAGGTGGAACTCACGTGAAATCACATACTACATGTTAATAAGTAAACCCAATTAAGCCGGTGCCTATCTTGCTTACTGTAAGGCAGTGCATACCTTAAAAAACCTATCAGTAAATCTGCCCGAGTCCAGGCATTGCTAAGGAAGTTTCCATCACCACAGACTAGCTCTTCCCAGTTTGGGCATAAATTGAGGAAAGGTCAGAGCATCTGTATCTTGGAAAGAACCACATTTTAGAAAAATTCTGAGTTTATGTTTTACATTCCCATAGGAGTAATACAAATTTATACATTTCTAAGAGAATATTCCTTATGAAATTCTCTCACACCTGTTTTTGTGAATGTATTATGAACAGAGAAAATCAGGGCTCCTAGAAAACATCTTGGGGGTAGGTGTTCCATGACAGCAGGTGGAAAACAAAAACAGTTTGGATACCCATACCTGCAAACAGTTCCCCTCTCAACATCAGGACATCAGTAATTTCATCCCAGAGAGGTGAGGAGTGCAGTGGACATGAGGCTCCCAAACAGCCATCCTGACAGAGTCCTGGCTGCACCCAGTTCCATTTGCATGGCCTTGGACAGATCACTTCTCTAACTCCGATCTTGCTTGTTAGACTAATAATATCTTAACAGGGAACCGAGTCAATGGCAGCTGACAATAACAACAACATATATGTTAAATTCTCTTCAATTATTATTTCTAATTAAATGATTATCTGCATTGATCTGAATGATCACTTTAGATCATTTTTTTTTTTTTTAAATGGGCTCTGGCTCAGCAGTCTGAGGTACAGGTTCCCCTTCTATCAGTTGAGTAACTTCTTGATTACCTAAACCAAAACAAAACCCGCTACCATCTAGTCGGTTTCAATTTCTAGTCCTATATGCGACCCTATAGGATGGGGTAGAACTGCCCTATATGGTTTCCAAGGAGCACCTGGTAGATTCAAAATGCCAACTTTTTGGTTAGCAGCAGTAGTACTTAACCACTATGCCACCAGCCACCAGGCTTTCCTTTGTTTACCTAAAAACCAAACCCAGTGCCGTCTAGTCGATTCTGACTCATAGTGACCCTATAGGACAGGGTAAAACTGCCCCATAGAGTTTCCAAGGAGCACCTGACAGATTTGAACTGCCAACCCTTTGGTTATCAGCCATAGCACTTAACCACTATGCCACCAGGGTTTCCTTGTTTACCTAGGACAGAGTTAAATCCCTAGCTCAGGGCTACTTGGCAAAGTCTATCCAGGTCAATCTCTTCAAGGCCTCAGGGTCCCCACGGCCCTGATAAGGCCAGGTTATCTCAATGACCAAGTTAATGAAGCCCACCACTTAGAACAAAGGTAGTGACCTCCAGTGCTCACAAGGACCAGGCAGAAACACAATAAATATGAGACATAAAAAAATATATATATATGCAGAGAGTTCTATAGCTAATATAAAGCCATTAAAATTTAATTCTTTTCATATAATTTTTCCAAGCAAACAAAATCTATCAACAAGCAGAGTCAGCCCAGGGACCTGCTGGTTTGCAACCCCTGCCTAGAGAGCTTAATACAACCGTGGGTTCATTCTTTGATAATCTTATTCCACCTCTACCTGTCGCTTAATTCTAGCCGTACAGATTCATGACAGTTTGCTTCTTCTGTTCAGCATTGTATGTATTGCTTTCATTTTGCAGCAACACAAACACGTAGGAACAAGCACGTTTCTAACTAGGGTATAGCTTAGCTTCTAAGGCTGCTTTGCAATTACAAAAGATCCTCATGAGCACAGGCTTTTTCAAGAGTCACAACCACTTTACAGATATTTTTATTTTTGTAGATGAAGAAACTGTATTGAATAAATAAAAATGCTATGCATCTAACATGTGCTCAAGCTAGTATTTTAAATCAGAACTTCTAACTCCAAATATCCTATTTCTAAAATACAATGTTGTAAATGATCTATGCATCTGGAAATGTAATTCAAAAATATATTTAGATTTAGTCTGTTGTTTCCATTGAAATAGAATATTGAGCCGTTATCCTCGAAGGGAGAAAAATACTTAGTCTACTTTTCTAATTAAATATCCTAGGCCTCCTAGACCTAGGGGTTCTTTACATGGTTTTGGAGAGCAGTTGCACGAGAAATGGATCTGTGGACAAAGAAGTTTAGGAAAACTGAGCCTTGAAACAAAGTGCAAAGTTTTCTTATTGTAGCATTATTCTGAGTCTCTAATACAGTAAAACCTGTGAAAGCCGAAACCTATGTAAGGAAGAAACCAGTCAGAGAAAGAAAACTCAAATATTTTCTACTAATAGAGAGTGAAGAAAGGAAAAAGACTGCACCCTGTCAAAGGGGGAAAGCTTGCCAAACCTGGAAAACTAAGGCAGTCCCATCAAGTTCTGGCTCTCACACGTTTCACTGTGCTTTAACGTGATTTATAACACTCCAAAGAAGAGCGATGATAGTTTCTACCTCATCTCCAGTTTAAGAAGCAGTTATGGCATGTAATTGAGAAAATACTATTATTATTAATGCCAGCCTTTACTTTTGATTGAAGATCTCCTTGAAGTAATATGAAACTCTGGCTTTTTGCAGTGAAATGTAAAAACATTTGTGGAAGAAGGCCTTGGTTTTATTTATGGCCACTTGCCTTCATTTGTCCACTGAGTGGTGGCTCTGTCATCGACTGGGACACTGTGATTTTCTATGACCTGTAACCATGGCACAGCCTTGTAAACAATCCAGGCAGGTTTTGATTCACTTTGAAGTTGGGATAATTCATTAACTTGGAATTAGTCTATTCTGCCAAGTTATTAGTGACAGTTGGTGTTAGCCATTGCCTCAAAGGGGCAGCTGGTGGATTTGAACTGGTGACCTTTTGGTTAGCAGCTGAGCACTTAACCACACTGCCACCAGGGCTCCAAACAAATACCTCAGGGTCTCCAAAATATAATCCAAACCAATTTGTCTTCTCCGTCTGCCAGACCCATCTTCCAGCAGCCTTTTCTCATCTTCTCACGCCATGGCTCAGTGGTTCCTTAGGCCTTACCACACCAACACTGGGTGCTTCTATCTGGCTCTAAGGTCAGCCTAATGTGATTTCCTTTATCCACTCAGCTTTAGAATCTGCTATTTCTCAAAATATCTTCCTAGTCCAGAAACCCCGATAGCGTAGTGGTTAAGTGCTATGGCTGCTAACCAGAAGGCTGGCAGTTCAAATCTACCAGGTGCTCCTTAAAAACTCTATGGGGCAGTTCTACCCTGTCCTTTAGGGTAGCTATGAGTTGGAATTGACTTGATGGCAATGGGCTTGGGCTTGGATAAGCTTTCTAGTCCAGTTAAGCTTGTCTCTTTTCTTAGCATTTTTAGAACTTTGATTATGTTATTCCCTCAACCTGGCTTCCAGATCTGACAGATAGCAAAAGCCAGACAGTAATCCAGGAGTGCAGCTCTCCTGAGTGGTCCCCTGCACTGTGCTCCTATCAAGTCCTTCTTCAAAAAAGTGACAACTCAGTCAGCAAGCATATGCTGTAAGACTTTCTATATGACTATGTATAAAATGCAAGGTAAGGATCAAGCTTGAAAACCCATTAACGGGGAAATCATGGACACACGCTTAAAACCCATAACTCTATAGCACAAATTCTCACACTAAAAAATAAAAATAAGAATAAAACACCTTATAACATTTACTTAAAAAAAAAGTCTCCTTTTCTCAGAAGAACTATAACTCAGGGGAGATTTTCATCTACAGAGAGACCTGTTTCTCAGAGGCACTCCTTGTCTTGCTGTGCAGATGGTTACTGCCTCCCACTTCCCATCAAATCTGAGCACAGAGGCCACAGGACATTCATCTGAAGAGACAGTCAAGAACCTGGGTTATGTCGACATCTGATTTAATTCTGTTCCTTTGCCAGTTAAATTTTGGATCTTTTTTTCCCCTAGATAACTGCTCGCAATCTTATTTTGCTGCCTGATACTAGCTTTCGTGATTTGTAAAATTCACATTTCAGTCAAGTGAAAACTCTTATTTGTAATTAAAAAAATAGAGAAATGGCAAAATTAAAACAAATGTCTATAACTCATATTAAAGCGTGCACATTCTTTTAACTGCAAGAGTTATGGTAACATCACGTTTAATCTAAGTCCTGAATTTGTGAGAATATCTATGTACTCACTCTAAAGGCAGAGGGAAAGAAGAGACCCCAGGAAGTCAGGTGTGGTATGGCCATTATGTGTCTTAACTTCTCTGGCCCCTTTCCCCATCCTTACAATGAACTTAATATGGCCCTTGCTCCATTATTCACTCATCCTCTGCTTAGGCAGGAGTAGCAGTAAGCAATGTCAGAAAATAACAGTCCATACCTCTCCCGCCTAACATCTGTCAGTTTGTTATCCTGCAGTGGCTTGTGTTCTGATGCTGGAAGCTATACCACTGGTATGTCAAGTACCAGCAGGGTCATCCATGGTGAACAAGTTTCAGCAGAACTTCCAGACTAAGACAGACTAGAAAGAAAGGCCTGGTGATCTACTTCTGAAAACTGGCTAATGAAAACTCTGTGGATCACAAGAGAATATTATAGAAGACTTCAACTTGCTTACTTTGGATGCATCATCAGGAGTGGCTGATTGCTGGAGAAAAATATCACGTTTGGTAAAGTGCAGGGCTAGCAACAGCCAGGGAAGCCTTCAAGGAGGTGGACTGGCACAACAGCCACAACAGTGGACTCAAACATACCAGCTGTCATGAAGATGGCACAGGACTGGGCCATGTTTCATTTTGTTATACATAAGGTTGCCACGAGTCAGAGCCAGCTTGATGGTAACTAACAACGACATACCTCTCACTGGTTTCTGGATTTATATACGGACAATCAACTGTGTACATTTCCAGAAAATTTTTTTTTCACAACCAGATATATTTCATACATTCTTCTCTCTTTAATGTCACAGTTGTTGTGGTCAAGGCTGTGATCAAGGCCGTGGCTAAGCTGTACTCTCTTATAGCCCACCAGTCACCTGGCCATCTCTGGTTGGTATAGGAGCAGCTCATGCGGAAGATGGCCAGTCTTCTGATTATCAATGGACACAGGGTTCCAGGTGATACCAGTGATAACCACTCCTTTATGGGGGCACAAGGGTGTCCCCCACCTGGTGGAACAGTTAAAAACCCAAGCAGAAAATGGACAAAAGCCCAAAGAAGACACCTGAAAATATTAGTAATTGTTGTCATTGCATTGTTGGGCATATATTAAATTTATAATGTTTTATTTAAATTCGATGAAACAAAGGGGCTGTCATAAAATTACTCCTAATGTAAAAACATGAGCCGCATTATTTTTGATTTGTTTAAATTTATGCTGAGAGATATAGTGCTATTTGAGCCTATTATATTTGCTTCAAGTGAATTAAATATTATTTTGGTTTCAGGACAGGGTCAAATTGTTTTATGAAAGCTGTTTTGAGATTTTTGTGTTTAAATCTTTCAAAATATCGAAATCAGCAGAATTATCCAAGATACATACAGTTACAACTGAAATTAAGAAATTGAAACTCTGCTTAGAAACAAGGATTTTCTTTTATTTCTTTAGTTACTAAAATACATTAAAGACCCTCTCCTGGGATTATTTCCCCAAATGGAGCCAAGCCTGGGGTGGCCCATGCCACCTGGGCAGCTCCAACGAGGTCCTCATTCAGTATGAGCCCTTTAATGACTGCAATAGAGTCAAAGGCAAAGGACCATTACCTTGGGGCTGCGTTCTAATATCTGTGGTTGTCAGCTGCCGTGGAAATGACCTCTGACCTATGGTGACCTCAGGTACAATGGTATGGGTCTGTTGTGATCCACAGAGTTTTTATTGTCTGATTTTTCAGAAGTGGATTGCCAGGGCTTTCTTCCTAGTCTGTCTTAGTCTGGAAGCTTCGCTAAAACCTGTTCAGTGTCACAGCAACACACAGCCTCCACTGACAGACAGGTGCTGGCTGTGTGTTAGGTGCATTGTCTGGGAATCAGGCTTGGGTCTCCAGAACGGAAGACGAGCATTCTACCACTGAACCACCACTTTCCCCTATCTGATACCTAAGTGTTGCCATAACTTGATGGAAACAACTGCATGCCTTTTCTTCCTCCACATCTACACACAGATGTCTTAACAGAAAAACATACAGATATTTTAAATTAGTAGTATTAAGTTATACTGGAAAACATTCAAACAACTTGTTGCAGGAAATGAGCTCTGGGACTAGGAGTAGTCAGGAAAGGGTCTCAGTTAGGGCTATGTGGCTCACCCACCCTCAACCCGGGGGTCAATCACTGAGATTCAGATTCCTTTTACGTTAAATGAGAACACAGAGTAGCTGAACATAATGTCTTCCATATCAAAAAGTCCATGATTACAAGTTTCCAATACTTGAAAAAGCTTGGAATGGCTGGTAAAAATTTAATTTAAATGTATAATTGCAAAAATACTCAATTCTAGTAAATCGTTGAATAAACCCTGCCTTCTCTTCCTCCTTTCCCTCAGACCTCCTGAGCATAAAGCTTGCTCCATGATTCAACACAATATAAGCTAAAACATCTCCAAAATGGCAATCAGGCAGCAAACATCTAGATCACATAATGTATACTAAATATACTAACTGGATTTTCCTCTTAAATAAATAAGCAGAAACCCACTCCATCTTGCATATGAATATATAATATATAGGAAGTAAACATTTTGATAGCCTGGACTAATCATAAAAAATAACTAAATAAATAAGCAGAAACCCACTCCATCTTGCATATGAATATATAATATATAGGAAGTAAACATTTTGATAGCCTGGACTAATCATAATTGTATTTATTTCTCATATAATAGGCTCATCTTTCATCTTTATACCATTTAATTGTACATTACACTATAACAATTACTACAGAATATGTATTACCTTTTTCCTGCTGAAATAAATATATAAACAAATATGTAACTTAATCTGATGCCTTGTTTTGAATATTAATTTGCCTGTTGCTTTGATCTTTGTGGATGAAAATGTCTTCTATAAAGTAACTCTGTCTTTGGAGCAAAGTGAGGAACAGAGAAAAATAAAAACAAACTTATATCAAATAATACAGACTCATTAAACTGGGGAGCAAATAAAGGGGAAAAAAATAAATAGAACATAATCCCTGAGGATAAAGAAGGTTCTGGGTCCCAGAATTACCACAGTAAAATACAACAAATGCCTCAATTATAACAAGTCATACAAGAACAAAGGAAAAGATGGCCCATTTAAAAGAACACGGTGAAGATAGTGAAATTAGTCTTATGAAGGCCAAGTTAGCGGGAAAAATAGAGGACTTACAAATAACAATGTGAAATATATTTAGAGAATCCGAAGAACACACAGAAAACAAACTAATCAGGAAACAAAATGATAAACTAAAAGATAGAAATCACGAAAAAAAGAATGAAATAGAAGTAATGAAATTTAGAAATAAAATAACTGAATTGGAAATTGCAAGGGAAGGCTTCAAGAATAGATTCCAGCAGACAAAAGGTAGAATAAGTAAACTAGAGTACATGGTAACTAACTTATCAAGGCTCAAGAAAAGCAAGAGAAAAGAACAAAGAAAAGCAATCAAAGTTAAATGCAACTGTGGGATGCAACAAGAAAGTCCAGTGTTAGGCTCATGGGGGTGCAAAAACAAGAAGACAGAAAGGGATAGAAAGAATATTCCAAGAGACAGTGACAGAAAACTTTCCAGAACTAAATAAGGAATTGAATCTGCAAATTTAGGAAGCTAGGCATACTCCAACCAGAATGAATTCAAAGAGGTCTATACTAAGGTACATTGTAATCAAATTCTCGAAAACCAAATTCAAGGAAAGAGTTCTGAAAGCAGCAAGTGAAAAATATAGTACAACAGATAAGGGGTCCTAAATAAGACTACGTATAGATTTCTCCACAGAAAACCTGGAGATCTGAAGGCAGTGGAAAAATATAAAGTACTGAAAGAAAGAAATTGTCAACCAAGAATTCTTTACTCAGCAAAGTTGTCCTTCCAAAACGAGGGTCAAATCAAGACATTTCAGGATAAACAAAAATTGTGGAAATTTGTTACCATCAGATCTGCTTTTCAAGAGTTACTGAAGGGAGTCCTTCAGATAAAAAGAAAAGGTTACTAGACAGATATTTGAAGCCACACATGAGAAAGAAAATAATATAAATAAATAAATAAAATATGCTTCTTAAAAAAAATAATCTATATGAGATCAAACACTCAACAATTACTTTAAAACAAAGATGAGAAGGTTAAGTGACAGGGAAACTGATTAATGAAAATGGAACAACCAGAACAGAAATCATGAGAATTCTCATGCTTTTTGAAAACTATAACAAATGTCACTGAATAATTTGTGTAAAAATTATTGAATGGGAACCTAAACTGCTGTGTAAACCTTCACCAAAAACACAATAAATTATTATTTAAATAAATAAGTAAATGAAAGCATAAATAAAAGAATCTCCAATAATGATGACATGGACAAGTAAAAGGGCCATTTGTATGGAATATCTAGTGGGTAAATTTAGTAGTTAAATTCTATGAGCATTATAACAACAAATGCATGAAAAATATATACAAAATTAACCTAATGGACACAAGATGTGAAATGATGTTATTAGAGTCACAGTGACAGAGAAAGGAGAGGGAGGAATGAAATAGTAGTGCTTTAGTATGCTAATGTTTTCTGTTAACTATTGTTTATTAAATTGTTGGTACAAAGAATATTCCATGCATCTAGCAACAAAAGAAAGCAAGGGTTGCCATACTGATATCAGATGAAGTACATTTTAACCCAAAATCTGTTACAAGAGATGATGAAGGGCATTACATAATAATAAAAGAGCCAGTCCATCAAGAAGATACAAAAAGAAACAAACCTGTTGCTGTTGAGTGGATTCTGACTCATAGCAACCCTACAGGACAGAGTAGAACTGCCCCAGTTTCCAAGAAGCACCTGGTGGATTCGAACTGCTGACCTTTTGGTTAGCAGCCATAGCACTTAACCACTATGCCACCAGGGTTTCCCAAGATTTAGCAAATATAAACATATATGTGCCTAACATCACATATATGTGCTCCAAAATATATGACAAAAGCTATAAAGCACTGCTGAAAGAGACTAAAGAAGATCTGAAAAGACGGGAGGATGTTCTGTGCTCATGGATTAAAACAATATAGTCAAGATATACAACCCAAAGCAATCTGTAGATTCAATGCAATCCTGATCAAAATTCCAACAGCATTTTTTACAGAATGGAAAACTAATTCTCAGCTTTAGATGGAAAGGCAAGAGACTGTGAATAGCCAAAGCGCTTTTGAAGAAGAAAAAAGTAGGAGACCTAACATTTTCTGACTTTAAAACATATTACACTGCTACAGTAATCAAAACAGCCTGGTACTGGTTTAATGACAGACACATAGACTAAATGAATAGAATTGAAAACCCAGTAATAAATCCATACATCTACGGTCAACTGATTTTCAACAAGGGTGCTAAGTCCATTCAATGGGGAAGGAACAGTCTCTTTAAGGAAAGGTGCTGGCAGAATTGGGTTTTCACATACATAAAAATGAAGCAAGATCTGTACCTCATACTATATACAAAACTAGTTCAAAGAGGATCAAGGATGTAAATGTTAATTCTAAAACCATGAAGTTCTTGGAAAAAAATAAAGCTATGGGACCTAATTTTTTTTTCCCCCAACGCTAGATGATCAAACTCAGCAGTGAATGCCCAAGGAGCAGAAGAAAAAGCAGATTAATTGGGACCTCATAAAAATTAAATACCTATGTTCATCAAAAGACTTTATCAAAAGAGTAAAAAGGCAACCTACAGACTGGGAAAAAAATCTTTGAGAACAATGGCATTAAGGATTTAATATCTAAATTATATATAAAATTCTACAACCTAACAAAGAGGAAACCGTGGTGGAGTAGTGGTTAAGTGCTACGGCTGCTAACCAAAGGGTCAGCAGTTCAAATCCACCAGGCGCTCCTTGGAAACTCTGTGGGGCAGTTCTACTGTGTCCTATAGGGTCGCTATGAGTTGGAATCGACTCGACAGCACTGGGTTTGGTTTTTTTTTTTTTGGAACAAAGAGACAGCCCAATCAAAAAAATGGACAAAGGTCATGAACAGATCCTTCACCAAAGAGGATATTCAAATGGACAGCCCGAACACATGAAAAGGTGCACAGTGTCATTACCCATCAGAGAAATACAAAACACCATCACGATGAGATACAATTTCACGCCAAATAGTATGGCTAAGATTAAGCAAAACAAAACAAAATGGAAAAAAAAAATGTTGGAAAGGATGTAGAGAAATTGGAACCCCTATTCATTGCTGGTGGAAATGTAAAATGGCACATCTGTTACGGAAAACAATGTGGCAGTTCCTCAAAAAAAACTAAAAATAGAACTGCCATACAATTCAACAAACTCACTGCCAGGAATATACCCAAGGGACTGGAAACCAGTAAATTGAACAGACATGTATACACCAATGCTCATTGCAGCACTATTCACAACAGACAAAAGGTGGAAACAACCTGAATTCTCGTCAATGAATGAGTGGATAAACAAAATGTGGTATACGCATGCGACAGAATACTACTCATCCAGAAAGAGAAATGAAGTTCTGATACATACTACAAAGTGGATGGGGTGTGAAGGCATTGCCATATTTTTATGACAATAACGTGCTCCTTCTATGTTTGTTTGACAACTACTCCCTCCCTTATGCAAAAAAATTGGCATAGTGACACTTATGAAAATACCTCATGGGAGGAGGAGTGGTTGGCAAACAAACATAGAAGGTACAAATTATTTGCTTAAAAATATGGTATGTTGAGTGAAATAAGTCAATCATATAAGGACAAATATGGTATGACTTTACTTATATAAAAAGATAAGAACAAGCAAATGAATAGAGATCAAAGCTTATTAATGGTTACCAGGGGCGGGAAGAAGTAGGGTAGGGGAAGTTTTTGCTTACAGAGCACTGAGTTTCTGTTTATGATGATGGAAAATTTGCATTGATTAAGGGTAATTGTTGTACAACCTATTAATGTAATTGATGTCAATAAGTTGTACATCTGTAAAAAAGTTGAATTCTCTAATGTTGTATTATTTAAAAAAAAAAAAAAAGAGAAGCTACTGAGGCTGCTTATGTACAACCAACACCTTGTAGGATTTGATTCCTTGGTTTGGAGGTTTAGGGTCATGGTTTCGTGTAAATCCCAGGTAATTGGCCTACTATTGGTTTCAGTACTTCTGCTCTACCTGCTAGTTCATTGCATAATGCCCGGGGTCTTAAAAGCTTGCAGCAGACAACAAAGGTGCAACAATTGGTCTCTATTTGCCTGAAGGAAGCAGTAGAGGAAAAGGGAGAGTCAGGAATACGAGGAGGAAATGGAATGCATGCTTAATTTCTTCCAAGAACAAATGCTTCCTTTGCCATGAGACCAAAAGAACTTGATGGTGCCTGGCTGCCATTGCTGAACATTTCATCAAAGAGTCTATAGAAGAATTCTGATCAATATGGGGAGAAATGCAGAACAGAATTTCAAATTCTCATTGAATCCAGAATTTCTGGAGGAGTTATGGCCCAATGAACTCTAAAACTGTGGCCCTGAGATAATCTTTAAACCAAAAGTATCCCCGAAGCCTTCTTCAAACCAAAAAACTGTGCTATCCTATTTAGTAAAAACCGTTTGCCTTGAACATCATGCTCTTTTAAAAAACTATCTATATGGAATCAAATTGAGAATAACAACTCAAAAAGGTCAGATAGGAAATGTAGAGGGTAGTGAGTTCGTGTTAATGGGGGAGGAGCACAGCCAATGTTACTGAATTGTACATGTAGAAATTATTGAATTGGAGTATATTCTGCTGTGTATTAAAAAAAAAAAAAAAACAGGAGAAAACCTTGACTTAGCCAGTGGTTTCTTAGATATGACACAAACACAAGCAAAAAAGAAAAAACAGATAAATTGGACTTCATCAAAATTATAAACTTTTGTGCCTCAAAGTACATCATTAATAAAGTGAAGATGTAACAGCATGGGATAAAAACTTTTGAAATCATGTATCTGATACAGGACATGTATCCTGAATTTTTGGGGGGAGGTGATCCAAATGGTTAATGCTCTCGGCTGTTACCCCAAACATTGGAAGCTCGAGTCCATCTAGATGTGCCTTGGGAGAAAGTTCTGGCAATCTACTCCTGAACAACCAGTGTAGCGCGACTTCACACTGACACACACGAGGATAACGTGAGTCGGAGTCAACTTCACGGCCGTTGTTTTTTGTTTGTATGTTTTCAATCCAGAGTATAGAGAATTCACATGACCTGATGAAAAATTGTACACAAATGCTCACTGCAGCATTGTTTATAGTAGATAAAAAGTAGAGAAAACCTGAATGTCTGTCATTTAATGAAAAAATACACAAAATGTGGTATATCCATACAATGGAATCTTATTTGACAATAAAAGGGATAAAATGCTGACACCTACTATAACATGGATGAACCTCGAAAACATTACACTCAGTGAAAGAAGTCAGACAAAAGATCTCATATTGTACAATACTATTTATATGAAATGTCCAGAACAGACAAACCCATAGAGATAGAAAGTATGTTAGTGCTAGGGTAGGAAATAACGGGGAGCATCTGCTAATGGGTATGAGGTTTTGGGGGGATAATAAAAAACCTTCTGAAATTATAGTGGTGACAGTTGCACAACTTTGTGAATCTACTTAAACCCACTGAATTTTACACTGTAAAGAAGTGAATTTTATGACACATAAATTACATGTCAATTAATTTAAAAGAACAGGGCAGCAGAAGAGTTTGAACTGTAATACTGTTGGAGTGGAGACCCAGGCAACCCCTGGGGAGCTGTGTAGATAGAATTGTCCTGAGATAATACAAGAGGGCTGGGCCCATGTATCCCCAGCCACAGGATGCAGGCTGGCCCCAAGGGCAGATCTCCCGAGCCAGAGGATTCCTCAGAAAGGGGCTCAGCTGTGAGCAACCAGCACTCCGGGCACAGGGAGAATGAAGGCCTTCCTTCTAAGGGGATATGATGGAGCACCTGGTTCTCCATTCAACACCTGCCCTCCTTGCTGGTCTCACAGCTTTGTAATCACAAGGACCAAGTCTGATGTGCTCACTGTCATAATCCCAGCATCTGGTTGGTGCACTGTAAAAGTGTTGTTGTTGCTGTTATTGTTGTTAGGTGTCATCGGGTTGGTTCTGACTCATAACAACCCAATGTACAATAGAATGAATCATTGCTCTGTTCTGCACCATCCTTACAATTGTTGTGTTTGAACCCATACTTTCAGCCACTGTGTCTGTCAGTCCATCTCCTTGAGGGTCTTCCTCTTTTTCACTGACCCATTACCTTACCAAGCATGATGTCTTTCGCTGATAACTTGTCCAAAATACGTAAAGTGAAATCTCGTCATCCTCACTTCTGAGGAGCAGTCTGGCTGTACTTCTTCCAAGACCGATTTGTTCGTTCTTCTGGTAGACCAGGTATTTTCAATATTCTTCACCAACACCATAATTCAAAGGCATCAATTCTTTAAAATTCTTCTTAGGTCTTGCTTATTCATTGTCCAGCTTTCACATGCATATGAGACAATTGAAATTCCACTTCTTGGGTCAAGCTAACCTTAGTCCTCAAAATGACATCTTTGGTTTTTAACACTTTAAAGAGGTCTTCTGCAGCAGATTTGCCTAAAGCAGAATGTTGTTTGATAGCTTGACTGCTGTTTCCACAGGTATTGATTGTGGATCCCAGTAAAATAAATTCCTTGACAACTTCAATATTTTCTCCATTTATCATGTTGTTGCTTGTTGGTCTAGTCATGAAGATTTTTGTTTTCTTTATGTCTTTCAGTAATCCATACTGAAGGCTGTGGTCTTTGATCTTCATCAGTAAGTGCTTCAAGTCCTCTTCACTTTCAGCAAGCAAAGTGTGTCATCTTGTATAACACAGGTTATTAATGAGTCTTCCTCCAATCCAGCTGCTGTGTTCTTCTTCTTATAGTCCAGATTCTCTGATTATTTGCTCAGCATACAGATTGAATAATTATAGTGAAAGGATATAACCCTGATGCACACCTTTTTTAAAAGTTTTAAACCAAGCAGCATCCCCTTGTTGTGTTTGAACGACTGCTCTTGGTCTATGTGCAAGTTCCGCATCAACACAATTAAGTGTTTGGAATTCCTTTTCTTCAAAATATTGTTGATCATTTGTTGTGATCCATGTCATTGAATGCCTTTGCATAGTCAATAAATCACAGGTAAACACAGCTTTCTGGTATTCTCTGTTTTCAGCCAAGATCCATCTGACATCGGCAATGATATCCCTCATTCCACATCCTCTTCTGAATCTAGCTAGGACTTCTGGCAGTTGCCAGAATGATCCTCAGCAAAATTTTGCTTGCATGTGTATTAATGATATTGTTCAATAATTTCTGCATTCTATTGGATCACTTTTCTTTGGAATTGGCAAAAAAAAAAAAAAAAAATGGGTCTCTTCCAGTTGGTTGTCTAGGTAGCTCTCTTCCAAACTTCTTGGCATAGATGAGTGAGCACTGCTGGTGCTGCATCTGTTTGTTGAAACACGTCAATTGGCATTAACATCAATTCCTGGAGCATTGTTTTTTACCAATAACTTCACTGCAGCCTGGACTTCTTCCTTTAATATCATCTGTCCTTGATCATATGCTATGGCAAGGTTCTTGTGTACAGTCTCCTTTTATGTTGTTTAGAAAATATATTTGCAATGAATAAGTCATTTGTCTTGCAAAATTCTATCATGCTATCTTTGGTGTCATTTTTGCCATCTACTGATCCTTCTCCTTCATTTCCAACTTTTGCGCTCCAATCGCCAGTAATTATGAATGCCTTTCATTATGTGTGTGATCAATTTCAGGTTGTAGAAGTTGGTAAAAATCTTCAATTTCTTCATCTTTGGCTTTGGTGATTGATGTGTAAATTTGAATAATGGTTGTATTAACTGGTCTCCTTTGTAGACATATGGATATTATCCTTTCGCTGATAGTGTTGTACTTCAGTATAGATCTCGAAATGTTCTTTTTGACTATGAATGTGACACCATTCCTCTTCAATTTGTCATTTCCAGTATGGTAGACCATATGATGGTCTGATTCAAACTGTCCAATACCAGCCCATTTTAGCTCACTTTTTTTAATGCCTAGGATATACGTCTTTATGTGCTCCATTTCGTTTTTGACAACTTCAAATTTTCCTAGACTCAAACTTCTTATATTCCACGACCCAATTATTAATGGGATCCCAATTATTAAAGAAACAACTGTTTCTTCTCATTTTGAGTTCTGCCACATCAGCAAATGAAGTCCCGAAAGCTTTACTCCATCCATTTCATTAAGGTCTACTGGGCAGGCATTCCTCAGTCATATTTTGAGTGCCTTCTTTTTAGTTTTTCCAACCTGAGATGTTCATCTTCCAGGACTATATCAGACAGTGTTCCACTGCTATTCCTAAGTTTTTCATTGACCAATCTTTTTTCAGAATAGACCACGAGGTCCTTCTTCCTGCTCTGTGTTAGTCTAGAAGCTCTGCTGAAACCTGTCTGCCATGTGTGACCCTGCTGGTAGTTGAAATACTGGTGGCATGACTTCTAGAATTACAGCAACACACAAGCCACTACATTACGGCAAACTGACAGACGAGTGGTGGCTGTAAGTATGTTAAGTGAATTTATTATGGTTCTTTGGTTTGCTGCCATGTCAGGATTTCATACCCTCGTTCCAAAAACCTACCCCTGCTTTGTGTTGAGTGTTTCTTTAAGCCATAAGGACCATTGCCTTATTATTAAAGCGAACAAGCACCAAGGATGTTTGTTTTTTCACTTCAAAGCTTTAAGATGCTCCAAACTGCAAGTCTTCCAGGAACTTGAAAAACATACCTTTTGCTCTTTTCCTTTTCTCCACATTTAGGCTTCCTCTAGGAATGCTTTTGCAATTTGTGGCTCTCAGACTAAACAACCTGAAATCAGTTTATTATGTACATTGAAGTGTTAGCTAGAAAAGCCAATCAGTTGCCAGTGGGCCGACTTTGACTCATGGTGAGCCCATGTGTATCAGAGTAGAACTGTGATTCACAGTGTTTTCAAAAGAAGATTACCAGGCCTTTCTTTTGAGGCATCTCTGGGTGGACTTGAACCTCCAACCTTTTAGAAAGCACCAGAGTACCACCCAGGTACTGAAGAATGAGCATAAAAACCAATAACCAGAGGATCTCTGTAGGAGAGGGAGGAAAACTAAAAGAAGGGCTAACAATTATGACACTGTTTGCTAAGTATACTATGCATTTAAATTTCCCAGGGGCCTGTTAGCCCTTAATTATAGTTGAGGGTACTGAGGCCCTGGGAGAGTAAGTGGTTGATTCAACCTCCCCTCTCTATTTGTGAACTTTAGGTACTTTAAGTAAAGGGAAAATGCCCTAGTAGTCACTGAGATTAGGCCGGGGCTTACAGAGAAACAGGTTCTCAGGAAGGATTGTGGCCTAGTTCTAGTTGTCTGGGTCCCCTGTGGCCCAGAATCCCAATCAGGCCATCAGAGCACAGGTCAGGCTGGTCAGGGGACCGCTGGAGTTGGCTTGCTGGCCTCCATGCTGTGCAAGCTGGACATTTTGGAGCATGTTGTCATCCACACCATAACCCTGGCTGGATTTCACATTAGATCTCTGCCTCCTCCACCAAGACCAGATCCCCACTTCTTGGGCTGAATGTGGGGGATCTACATCAGCCTGCCCATGCCACCTCCATAAAGCTCAACCCATAAGCAGCCTACAAGCTGATTGTACAGGTCATGTTCTGACCTGACAGGTCGTCTAGGGAGCCAAGGTGGGCACAGGCCAGAGCAGTCCTAGCGTGCATCTTTTTGTGACATCTAGGATGATGCCCACTGCTTCCTGCCTCCGTCTCTGGTACTCAGAGGGCTGCTGGGGGACAGGCTGACTTCTCCACTCATCAGGGACCACCCTTCCTTTCCTTAGACCAGGAAGTTCCTACCTCTGATGGGCCAAGGTACCTGTTCCACTCAGCTTCCTGGAGCTGTCCTGCCACCTCACTCTATCTGGACTCAAGGTCTGGAGTACCTGGAGATTCTACTGATCCCAGATTTAGGGGCTCCTTAATCTAGGAATTTGGGATGCTGAAACAGGGTTCCTTAGCATCCCTGGGCAGGCATTCCTGCTCAATCTTTCTCTATCATGATAGGTCCAGACTTCCCATTCTCCAAGACAGAGATGTCTCTACCAGCTCTGCTGCTTCCTGGGAACTTGAACCCTGTAGGCTTTTATTCCAGAGGTCTCCATGGGCCCGCAGTCTATAGTGAAACCACAGAACGAGCTGGCGACCACTACAGTTCTGGAATTCAGGCTTGCCTTTCACACTGTCTTACAGGGGGGAGAGAAATATTTTTCTTTTTCACCAAGTCTTGGAAGAAGAGCAGGTCAAAGAAGAGCAAATCAAAAGTGAAGCAGAAGGATCTATTGTGCTTTGGCTATCAGACTTTTTATGTATTTTGCTCAATGTTGCCCTCACAACAATGACAAGGGTAAGTTGGTAGTATTTCCGTTCTGAATAGGAAAGTGGAGTCAGGGAAGTTAAGGACTTGTCCCAACTCTGCAGATGGTAACACAGCATTGGGACTCCAACGTGTCATCTGCAGGCTCCTGGGTTTGCATTCTGTGCACCATGCAGGGTTTGTTTCCTAAGCAGGACTATTCACAAGCACCACCTGTTACACTTAATTAAGTGTAAGATTTCCAAGATTGTTCCTCAGAACTGACCCAGTAAGTCTTGGATGGGGCACTGAAATCTGTGCTTTTTCATGTTAAGCGTGGGCAACACTTTACTCAGCCAGACCGTGCTGCTGTCCTTTGCTTTTTGGGGACGGGGCTTCAGAATTTAGAAATCTGCTCTGCCTCTTGAGAGAGAAAGTAAGATGAGGTGGGCTGTGGTGAGCAGGACAAATGGGAGGCATGAGAAATCAGAGGCAGAGAGCCCTGCGAAGGTGTTCCAGCACGCAGCTGGGAGAGACCGAGGCTTTGCACTTGAATGGGGGCAGTAGAGCCGGAGGCAGGGCAGATGGAGGACACGACAGGGTAGAGCGCGAGAGACTCTGTGGCTCTCCCAGGACCCTGGTGCCCTCACAGCTTGCTGGTCCACTTTTGTCAGGTGAGTTCTGGGGTCCCTGGGGCTGTTATGGTGTTTGGAATAAAATAAGGTCCCATCACAAAGGATAGAAACAAATGTTTTGCTTGAATAAGGAAGTGGAACTGTAGCCATTTTTAATACTTTCTCAGTCTTCGAAAGTATTTAAAACTTACTAAATTGCTTCTACTTCTCATAACATGCACTGAAAACTGATTTTGATCTATGGCCACAAAGAACCTCAGCAAGCACCAACAAAAAGCTAAATTGAAGCAAGGAAAGGCTCCTCTTATTTCATCAGTTTGATCTAGTCTCTAATGAAACACCACGGAAAAAAATTAAAAGAAAGGTCACCTTTTATTTAGGAGGAGGAAATGTATGCCGATGGTTGATGTCCTGAGCTACTTTACAAAATGACCTTAAACCTGGAACCATTAACACTCACAAATAGCTTGTTTTTCACAATAAGTAGACAATAGACAGAGGATACTTAATGGATCCTGGCTATTATTGATATAAATCAGATGCTTTAAAGAACTTTGATTTGAGTGAAGAAAGAATTTCATTTAATGAAGGAAAAATGGAAGGACTGCAGCAGTTAAGCTAAACATGTCCTTGTTTGTGTGTCTTGACAGAGAAGTCCTGAGGACAATAATTTCAAGACACAGGCTCCTTAGGAAGCAGGTGATATAAATATAAGGGACATATAAGCTATAAAATGTGCAGACAGACAATCATGGGGTATTTCCATGGCAAATTAAGGGCCAAAAGCCCCGTTTCAAATACGAAGAGAAAGGAGAGTAGAATAAAACACCTAAAATGAATTAAGAATCTAATTGTTGTTAACTGCCATCACATCAGCCTCTAACTCACGTTGACCCCATGCGCAATACAACAAAACAGTGCCCAGCCCTGTGCCACTCCACGATGGGTTGCACATCAGACTGTTGTGATCTATAGGGTTTTCTTTGGCTGATTTTGGAACATTGTCAGGCCTTTCTTCCCACTCTGTCTTAGTCTGGAAGACTCACTGAAACTGGTTTAGCATCATGGCGATATGCAAGCCTCCACTGACCAAAGGGTGGTAACTGTGCCTGAGGTGCGTTGGTCTGGTGCATTTATATATATATATAAAACCTGCTGCTGTTCAGTCAACTCCAACTCATAGGGACCCTACAGACCCTACAGAATAGAGTAGAACTACCCCATAGGGTTTCCAAGAAGAGGCTGATGGATTTGAACTGCCGGCCTTTTGGTTAGCTGCTGAGCTCTTAACCACTGCACCACCTTGGAAACCCTATGGGGCAGTTCTACACTGTCCTATAGGGTTGCTATGAGTTGGAATCGACTCCACAGTAATAGGGTTTATATGTGTGTATATATGTGTGTGTGTGTGTGTGTGTGTACACCCAAATCCACTATGGTTTAGACAATTCAGACTCATAAAGAAATCATAGTGACCCAACAGTTTCCTAGGCTGTAAATCTCTATGGAAACATTCCGCCACATCTTTCTCCCATGGAATCGCTGGCATTTTTGAACCACCAATCTATTGGTTAGGAATTGATTGCTTTAACCACTCGGCTACCAGGGCTCCATACACACACACACACACACACACACACATATATATATATACACACATGTATGAACGTGTATGTATGTATGTTATGTACACATATATGTGTGTGTATATATATTATAATATATATATGGAGAGCCCTGATAGCCCAGTGGTTAAGAGCTTGGCTGCTAACCAAAAGGCTGCCTGTTCAAATCCACTAGCTGCTCCTTGGAAACCCTATGGGGCAGTTCTACTCTGTCCAGTAGGGTCACTATGAGCTGGAATTGACTTGATAGCAATGGGTTTGGTTTTTGATATTTTATATACATATATAGAGAGAGAGACAGAGAGAGAGAGCCCTAGTGGCACAGTGATTACAGTAACTGACTGCTAACCAAAATGTCGGTGTTTCAAAAACACCAGTGTTTCCATGGGAGAAAGATGATGCAGTCTGCTTCCATAGAGATTTACAGCCTTGGAAACCCTATAGCGTTGCTCTTTGTGTCAGAATTGACTCAGTGGCAATGAGTTCAGTTGTTTGGGTTTGTGTACATATATATATACACACACACACACACACGTGTGTGTGTGTGTGTATATATGTGTGTAAAAAAAAAAAAATCCTTGCCGTCGAGTTCATTCCGACTCATGAAAACCCTAGAGGACAGAGTAGAACTGTCCCATAGGGTTTCCAAGGAGCAGCTGGTGGATTCAAACTGCTGACCTTTTGGCTAGTGGCTGAGCTCTCAACCACTGCACTGCCAGAGCTCCATTTATATGTATGTAAATATATATTACATACACTACAACATGTGGTGTCTTACCTAATCCTCCCAGTAATGATGAGAGAATTACAGTGCAGATGGGATAGCTATGCCTAAGAGTTTTGTAACTTATCTATATTGAAAAGTAAAAAACAAAAATTTTTTTTTTTTTTTTTTTTTTATTGAAAAGTAGTAACTGATAAATCAGGATTCTAAGTCATGTTTTTGATTTAAAGTGGCATTAACTCTTCAAAGAAAAAGCATTCCACTCTTTTCTCAAAGCTCTGGCCAATTTTAGCTGTTAGACTTATCACTCACATAATTTCTCTCAACAGTCACCCTCTAACTAGCCTGGTAGTCCATGTGTGGGCCTGGAACTTCCTCACCTTTTGTTCCTGAATTTCTCCGTCTTTCCAAGTTCAGGCCTACCTGTCCCTCAGTAGGAAGTGCGCAGGGCTCTGCAGCCCACTCCAAGTCCCCTCTCCTCTGTTCATGGATGTAGTGCTTTCCACTTACTCACTTGTTAGCCAGTTACAGTACTTGAACTCAATCTTGGGAATTCTCACGATTCTTTATATTTCCTAAATCTTGCAGTGTGCTTGATGCTAATCTTCTGAAAGCTGGCAAAAGACCTTATATAACATTTTCCTTTCTACAGAACTCAGTGTATGGAACCCAGAGTAAAATGTTTTTCATATAGCACAAACAACAATAATTACAACAATTAGGAATTAAAAAGCACTTCCACCTGGGCTGTTTCATCTATTTTAATGTTGTTGGGTGCCATTGAGGTGGTTTCAACTCATAGCAATTCTATGTGCAATAGAACATAACCTTGCCTGGTCCTGCACCATCCTCATAATGATTTCTATTTTTGAGCCCATGTTGCAAAAACCGTGTCAATCCATCTCATTGAGGGCTTTCCTCTTTATTGCTGACCCTCTACTTTACCAAGTGTGATGTCCTCCTCAAAGGACTGGTCCCTCCTGATAATATGTCCAAAGTACTAGAGATGAAGCTTCTAATGAGCATTCTGGCTGTTCTTCCAAGACAAATTTGTTCTTTCTTCTGGTAACCCACCCAGTAACCCAGTGCCGTCGAGTCGATTCCAACTCATAGTCCATGGTATATTCAAGATTCTTTGCCAACATGTTAATTTAAAGGCATTGATTCCTCTTTGGTCTTTCTTACTCATTGTCCAGCTTTTACATGCATATGAGGCCACTGAAAATATTATGGCTTGGGTCAGAACGCCTTAGTCCTCAAAGTGACGTCTTTGCTTTTTAACACTTTACAGAGGTCTTCTGCAGCAGATTTGCTCAATGCAATATGTTCTTTGATTTCCTGGCTGCTGCTTCCACGGACGTTGATTGTGGATCCAAATAAAATGAAATCCTTGACTATTTCAATATATTCTCCATTTATCATGATGTTGTCTATTGGTCCAGTTGTGAGGGTTTTTGTTTTCTTTATGTTGATCTGTAGTCCGTATTGAAGCTTGTAGTTTTTGACCTTCATCAGTAAGTGCTTCAAGTCCTCTCCACTTTCAACAAGCAAGGCTGTGTTATCTGCACATTGCAGGTTGATAATGAATCTTCATCCAACCTTGATGCCATGTGCTTCACACGGTCCAGCTTCTTGGAGTATTTGCTCAGCATACAGATTGAATATGTATGCTGAATGGATACAACCCTGATGCCCACCTTTCCTGACTTTTAACCACGCAGTAACCCCTTTCTCTGTTCAAACAACTGCCTCTTGGTCTATGTGCAGGTTACTCATGAGAATAATTAAGTGTTCTGGAATTCCCATTCTTTGATATGTTATCCATAATTTGTTATAATCCACACAGTCGAATGATTTTGCATAGTCAATAAAACACAGGTCTGGTATTCTCTGTTTTTAGCCAAGATCCATCCGACATCAGCAATGATATCCCTTGTTCCACATCCTCTTCTGAATCTGGCTTGAATTTCTGGTAATTCCTTGTCAATGTACTACTGCAACCACTTTTGAATGATCTTCCACAAAATTTTACTTGTGTGTGATATTAATGATATTCTATTATTTCCACATTCTGTTGGATCACCTTTCTTTTCTTTCTATTTAATATATCATCTCATTAAGTACTCACAATAACCTTAGGCAAATATAACTATATTTTACTAGAATTATGATATTGTACTGTAATAGATACTATTCTCCCACCCCCTCCCCCATCACACCCCCACCATTTTACCCTTAAGGAAACAAATGACCAGGGAGGACATAATAGTTACACACTATTACATTGTTGGGATGTTGTTCGTGGCTCTAATGCCTTGTTTAGGGTCACACTCAACATATGTTTGATGAATGAGTTAATGCAAAAGCTAGGATTCGAATCAGCCCTTTCAATTCTAAACTTCTCACCACACCATTCTGGATGATTTTTTTGGGAAGTGTATGTACATTTATGTTTTACTTATAAATCTTATTCCACTGTGGTTTACATTTCTTTGGCTTTGTAACATTGTACAATAAAAAAAGTTCCTGTAAATGCCAAGCTCATTAGCTGAATCAGAGTGAGAAAATAATAGCTAAAATAGTTTTAATAAGGCTAAATTCCCCATTAATGGTGATAAAAATTAATGGTGGTTCCAGACAAGGCTAAGCCTGAAAACTTGGCAGTCTAAATGATCCCAATTACAAAATACTTCTTAATTATACTTTTTATACTTTCCATAAAGACACTATCATGATTACTTCAGATAAAAGTATAATTGAAACATATCCAGTTTTTTCAAAGTAAATTGGTATGTGGTTAGAGCAAACGAATAACAGTTTCTGTCCAACGCAGAAACTGAATTTTTAATAAATGTGTATGAACAATCAGAAGTGCTTAACATTTAGCTAGTCTGGATGTGACCTGATTCTCTAGAAGGTAGGGGGTCAGGGCAAGGTAGGATTAGGTGGAGCAGGGTGGAGAACAGTGAAAGTTGCTGTATTTTTCCCTTCATTAGAATCAGAATCTTGATAACATCATTTGGGTAGATCTATCCAGTTTTTTTTATCCAGTTGAAGAATTTATATATATAACAATAGCTAGAGGTTTCTAAATTGTATCTTTATGTGGAGAAACAAAGAGTAACTTGTATAAAAATACAACATATGCATATAAGCTTGCTTTAAGCTTAAAGAAAATATTTAAATCAAGAATTTTATCTTGTCATCTCTCTACTTCAACAGCAAGCTCCCTTAGTACTGTTTTTTTTCTTTTTCTTTGTTTGATTTTTCATTTTTGCTCCTGTTTCTCTCTCCTCTTTCCTATAGTCCTATTAGTTTCACACGTCACAACCTCCTCCCCTTTTTCCTGCCTACCTGCACTGTGCACTGAACATCACACACCCAAGCAGCACAGGCATGGCCTACTGGAACTTGCCCAGCACTGGTTTCTGGCCCACCCAGTTGGCCCTAGTATGTGCCACAAACAACCCATTCCAGCACCGCCCCCCTTCAGCTGGACCTGCCCTGCTGCACCATAGCCGAATGACTGGCCCTGTCCTTTGGATAAGGAGGTGAAAATTATTGTGACTATAGACGAGCAAACAACAAAGAATGCACAGCCCACCTCCTCATATGTAACCAAATAAAACAAAAAAGCAGGACTAAACAAACACATCTACAATCAAAAAATGAAGAAACTGACTACTGAATGTCCCAAAGACAGTAGACTATATCAAAACATATTAAAAAAACAGGACAGGATGGGTCCAGTAGGCATCCAAAATAAGGAAAGGGACTAGAACTACTTGACCAGAAATTCAAATCTCTGATTTTCAGAGCAATCTGAGTTGAAGCAAAAAGCAGACAAATATGTGGAAAATATAGACAAATTTATGGGAAATGCAGACAACTCATGGGAAATACAGACCAAAAAATGGAACAATTCAGGAAAGTAATACAGGAACAAAATGCCAAAATAAATTCAGAACTAGAAATCATCAAAAACAACAATTAGAAATCCAAAAGATAAACAAGATTTCAGAAATGGACAGTGTCATAGAAGGGCTGAGGAACAGGTTTGAAACAATGGAAGACAGAATCAGAGCAATTGAAGACGAACACTTGGATACAACTCTGTTTGAGGAAACAGCAGAAAAAAGAACAAAGAAAAATGAAGAAACCCTGAGAATTATGTGGGATACAATCAAAAGCAAAAATTTCCGAGTCATCAGAGTTTTAGAACACAGAGAAAAAAAGGAAAACACAGAAAGGATAATTAACAGAAAACTTTCTGAATATCATGAATGATGAAAAGATGACCATCCAAGAAGCTCAATGAACCCCTTATAGGCTAGACTCCAAAAGAAAAACACCAAGGCATATTATAATCACACTCAGTAAAACGAAAGACAAAATCCTGGGAGCAGATTGAGAAAAACAAAAAGCCATATACAGAGGAGAAACAATAAGACTATGCTCTGATTATTCAGCAGAAACCATGCAGCCAAGAAGACATTGGGATGACATACATAAAACCTTGAAAGAGAAGAAATTGCCAACCAAAGAATATTATATTCTGCAAAATTTTGTTCAAATGTGACAGTGAAATTAGGACATTTCCAGATAAACAGAAATTAAGGGAATCTGTAAAAACCAAACCAAACTTACAAGGATTATTAAAGGGAGTCCTTTGGTCTGCGAATAAACAACATCAGACCACAGCCTGAATCTAGGATGCAAGATTGTACCAGCCAGATACCAACGTAGGAAATGAACTCTCAAGGACTATCCAAAACCAAAACAACTGCAATGGGGAACGAGAGAAGTTAATCTGTAAATGACAACCACGTCAGAACAATAAAAAAGGGAATAAATGGCATAGGTATAGAACTTTCTAATGGAAAGGAAGGCAAGGCGATACAAGTGAAAATAGACTGGTTCAAACCTAGGAACATACGGGTAAATTTCAAGGTAAGCGCAAAAAAATTAGCAAACCTACTCATCAGAATAAAAAAGAAAAAGATAAAGTCTCAATAAAAACAAAATCTACAAAAAGAAAAGAAATCCACAAACAAAAGGAATTCAGCGCAGGAGAACAAGAGGAACAAAAAAATAAGAAGAAAAAGATAAAGTCTCAATAAAAACAAAATCTACAAAAAGAAAAGAAATCCATAAACAAAAGGAATTCAGCACCGAACAAAAGGAACAAAGAAATAAGAAGAAAAATATAAAGTCACAAAACAAAATCTACAAAAACAAAAGAAATCCACAAACAAAAGGAATTCAGCACAGCAGAATAAGAGGAACAAAGAAAATGTTAGTACCACAAAAACAAGCACTACAAAATGACAGCAATGAACTCACACCTATCAATAATTACACAGAATGTAAATGGCCTAAATGCACCCATAAACAGACAGAGTCACGGAATGGACTTAAAAACAAAAACAAAAACAAAAAACAGGATCCATCAGTATGCTGTCTACAAGGGACACACCTTAGAAACAAAAACATAAATTTATTTAAAAAATCAAAGGTTGGAAAAAAATATATCAAGCAAATAGCTACCAAAAAAGAGCAGGAGCGGCAATACTAATCTCAGATGAAATGGACTTTAAGACAAAACCCACCATAAAAGACAAAGAAGGGTACTATATAATGATTAAAGAGATGATCCATCATGAAGACTTAACCATAATAAACATCTACACACTCAATGACAGGGCTCCAAAATACATAAAAGAAACTATAACAGTACCAAAAACAGAACTTGACAGTTCCACAATAATAGTAGGAGGCTTCAACACACCACTCTCAGTAAAGGACAGAACATCCAGAAAGAAACTCAACAAAGATACAGAAGAGCTAAAGGGCACAATAGTCAACTTGATCTCATAGACATATATAGAACACTGAACAGCTGCAAACTACACATTCTTTTCCAATGCACATGCAATGTTCTCCAGAATAGATCATATCTTACACCACAGAGCAACCCTTAAAAAAATCCAAAACACTGAGATAATACAAAATATCTTCTCTGACCACAGTGCCATCAAAGTAGAAATTAACAACAGGAAGTGTAAGAAAAAAAAAAATTGCATGGAGTCTGAGTAACACCCTTCTTAAAAACCACTGGGTAATAGAAGAAATCAAAGATAGAATCAAAAAGTTCCTAGAATCAAACAAGAATGAAAACACATCATACCAAAACCTTTGGGACACAGCAAAGGCAGTCCTCAGAGGTCAATTTATAGCAGAAGATGCACACATCAAAAAAGAAGAAAGGGACAAAGAAAAAAAAAAAAAACATGAAGAAAAGCAAAGAAATAATTATTCGAAAAGCCAGGGTAGTGCTTACATCTGAGGGGACGGGATGGACTATGTTTGGAGCACATGGTGGGGGGCTTCTCATTTATTTATTTATTTTATTGTACTTTAGATGAAGGTTCACAGATCAAACTAATTTCTCATTAGACAGTTAGTACACATGTTGTTTTATGACATTGGTTAACAACCCCACCACATGTCAACACTCTCCCTTCTCAACCTTGGGTTCCCTATTACCAGCTTTCCTGTCCCACCCTGCCTTCCAGTCCTTGCTCCATGGCTGGTGTGCCCTTTTAGTTTCATTTTGTTTTATGGGCCTGTCCAATCTTTGGCTGATGTGTGAATCTCAGGAATGACTTCATTTCTGAGCTTAAATGGTGTCTGGGGGCCATACTCTCAGGGTTTCTCCAGTCTCTGTCAGGCCAGCAAGTCTGGCCTTTATTTTTGAGTCAGAATTTTGTTCTACATTTTTTCGCCAGCTCTGTCCAGGACCCTCTATAGTGATTCCTGTCAGAGCAGTCAGTGGTGGTAGCTGGGCACCATCTAGTTGTACTGCACTCAGTCTGGTGGAGGCCATGGTAGTTGTGTTCCATTAGTCCTTTGGACTAGTCTTTCCCTCGTATCTTTAGTTTTCTTCATTCTTCCTTGCTCCTGAAGGAATGAGACCAGTGGAGTATCCTAGATGGCCGCTCACAGGCTTTTAAGGCCCCAGATGCTACTCACCAAAGTAAAACATAGAACATTTTCTTTATAAACTCTGTTATGCCAATTTAGCTAGATGTTCCCCGAGACCATGGTTGGGAGCTTCTTAAGAGCTGCAAATAATTTAGTCTTTTACCTGGGTGGGAGCTACCCAGGCATTTTCTTTAAAATTATTCTTTAAATTGCATATGTATTTTCTATATGAATCTCATAAAGAAAATTTTAAAAATACTTTAAAAAAGAATGACTGTATGCTGTATAGAAAAATGTTATGTCAAGTACTATAACACCCAAAAACACACACACGAAACAGCAGAGATAAACAAGGAGGTTTGTGTTGTGAGATGATAGGTGTTTTCCAAACTTTCTACATATTATACTGCTTTTATAATTAAAAATAAATATTGTATTTTAAAAACAAAACAAAACCAAAACAACAACAAATAACAACAAAAAAGAGTTGTATCTCGGGCCTGGCCTTAAAGTCCAGACCTTCCTTGGTAAGGAGCTAGGCATGGCTCTTGCTCTATGAGCCCGGAAGAAAATAATCTGGGCCACCCCACTGGCGGGCCCCACCCTGCATGACAGATAAGAAGGCAATCTATGCCTTTACATCACGGCCTCTGTCCTAGAGGACAGATACAAAGATGATCTGCTCCTGTCCTAAAGGGCACAGAAGAAGTATCTGGCTGGCATGTTCAATCAGGCATCCATTTCCTGGGGCTCTGCTCCTAAATGATCTGATCTCTCTTGAGAAGTTACCTGCATTCTTTCAGGGTCCTTCTTACCCATCATAAATGGCCCTCATTCTTTGCTTGTTAACCCCATCTCTGTCTTCCTACCTGAGCAAGGTGGGTCTGCAATGTATCAGCCATGTTCTGCCCCCAGGGAGCACTCTGCGGATGCTGATGTACAGAGAGAAGTGAGCAAGAGTTTGTTAAGGCCCTTCACTGGGGAAGAGCCTGTTCAACCTTGAAGTCTCCAGTGAAAATCAACCTCTCAATGAGTGATTAATTGAATTGCTAATGTAATACCTTAATATACCTTCTCTTTATTTTTATAAGAGTGGCTTGGATCAAGTGCACCTTATGCAAACTTAACCATTTTCATGCATTTTGTTGTGAGGCATAAATTTTCATTCTGTCTGGTGACAGGTCAAGGGTCTAAGATTAGTTGAATGTTGAATGATACTTGGGCCAATTTGAGCACAATAGGCACATGGAAGTATTAGAAGAAAATCAAACTCTCTCTCTCTCTCTGTATATATGTATACACACACATACATACATACACACACACCCTTATATATATGTTGTTGTTTTTGTTAGGTGACATTGAGTAAGTTCTAACTCATAGTGACCCTATGTACAACAGAAATAAAACACTGCCCAGTCATGAGCCATTCTCATAATGTTTGCTATCTTTGAGACCATACTTGCAGCCACTGTGTCAATCCATTTCTTTGAGGGTCTTCATCTTTTTCTCTGGCCCTCTACTTTACCAAGCATGATATCCTCCAGGACTGGCCCCTCCTGATGACATGTCCAAAGTACGTGAGACGAAGTCTCGCCATTGTCGCTTCTAAGGAGCATTCTGGCTGTACTTCTTCTAAGACAGATTTGTTTGTTCTTCAGACAGTTCACGGTATATTCAATATTCTTTGCCAACACCATAACTGAGTGGCATCAATTCCTCTTCAGTCTTTCTTATTCATTGTCCAGCTTTCACATGCATATGTGGCAAACGAAGATGCCATGGCTTGGGTCAGGCTTTCCTTAGTCCTCAAAGTGACATCTTTGCTTTTTAACACTTTAAAAGGTCCTTTGCAGCAGATTTGCCTCAGGCAAATGCATCCATTTGTTGAAACATCTCAGTTAGTATTCCCTTAATTCCTGGAGCCTTGTTTTTCGCCAATGCTTTCGGTGTGATTTGGACTTCTTCCTTCAATACCATTGGTTCTACAAATGCTACCCCCTGAAATGGTTGAAGGTCAACCAATTCTTGTTGGTACGGTGATTCTGTGTATTCCTTCCATCTTCTTTTGATGCTTCCTGCATTGTTCAATATTTTACCCATGGAATCCTTCAGTACTGAAACTCAAGGTCATTTGATTTCTTGACTGCTGCTTCCATGGGCATTGATTATGGATCCAAGTAAAATGAAATACTTGACAACATCAATATTTTCTCCATTTATCATGATATTGTTTATTGGTCCAATTGTGAGAATTTTTGTTTTCTTTATATTGAGGTGTAATCCGTACTGAAGGCTGTAGCCTTTGATCTTCATCAGTAGGCGCTGCAAGTTCTCTTCACTTTTAGCAAGCAAGGTTGTGTCATCTGCATATTGCAGGTTGTTAATGTGTCTTCCTCCAGTCCTGATTCTGCATTTTTCCTCATATACTCCAGTTTCTCAGATTATTTGCTCAGCATACAGATTGAATAAGTATGGTGAAAGGATATAACCCTGACACACACCATTCCTGATTTTAAACCATGCAGTAACCCTTGTTCTGTTCAAAGGACTGCCTTTTGGTCTATGTACAGTTTCTGCATGAGCTCAATTAAGTGTTCTGTAATTCCTATTCTTCGCAATGTTATCCATGATTTGTTATAATTGCACAGCTGAGTGCCTTTGTGTAGTCAACAAAACACAAGTAAACATCTTTCAGGTATTCTCTGCTGTCAGCCAAGATCCATTTGTCATCAGCAATGATATATATCCCTCATTATATGTCCTTTTCTGGATCTGGCTAGAATTTCTGGCAATTCCCTATCGATGTCCTGCTGCAACTGTTTTTGAATTATCTTCAACATAGTTTTACTTGCATGAGATATTAATGATATTGTTGAAAAATTTCCTCATCCTGTTGGATCACTTTTCTTTGGAACGGGCACTAATATGGATCTCTTCTAGTGTATTGGCCAGGTAGCTGTTTTCCAAGTTTCTTGGCGTAGATAAGTGGATGCTTCCAGCATTGCATCCATTTGTTGACACATCTCAGTTAGTATTCCCTTAATTCCTGGAGCCTTGTTTTTTGCCAATGCTTTCAATGCAGTTTGGACTTCTTCCTTCAATACCATTGGTTCTACCAATGCTACCCCCTGAAATGGTTGAAGGTCAACCAATTCTTCTTGGTACGGTGAGTCTGTGTATTCCTTCCATCTTTTTTTGATGCTTCCTGCATTGTTCAATATTTTACCCATACAATCCTTCAGTACTGAAACTTGAGGTTTGAATTTTTTCTTCAGTTCTTTAGGCTTGAGAAATACTGAGCCTATTCTTCCCTTTCGGTTTACGAACTCAAGGTCTTTGCATATTTCATTATAATATTTTACTTTGTCTTCTGTTTACTTCATCATTTATTCCATTTGCTTTAACTAATCTACCTTCCAGAGCAAGTTTCAGAGTCTCTTCTGACATCTATTTTGGTGTTTTCTTTCTTTCCTGTGTTTTTCATGACCTTTTGCTTTCTTCACATATGATGTCATTCCACAACTCATCTGATCTTCATCATTAGTGTTCGGTGCATCAAATCTATTCTTGAGATGGTCTCTAAATTCAGGTGGGATGTACTCAAGGTTGTATTTTGGCTTTCGTGGACTTGTTTTAATTATCTTCAACTTCAACGTGAGCTTGCATAGGAGCAATTGATGGTCTGTTCTGTGGACCGCCCCTGTCCTTGTTCTGGTTGATGATACTCAGATTCTCCATGTTCTCTTTCCACAGATGTAGTTGATTTGATTCCTATTTATTCAATCTGGCAAGGTTCATGTGTATAGTCACCTTTTATGTTGGTGAACAAAAATATCTGCAGTGAGTAAGTCATTTGTCTTGCAAAATTCTATCATGTGATCTCTGGTGTTGTTACTATCACCAATGCCATGTGTCCAACTACTGATCCTTCTTCTTGTTTTCAGCTTTCATATTCCAACCACCAGTAATTATCAATGCATCTTGATTGAATGTTTGATCAACTTTAGACTGCAGAAGTTGGTTAAAGTCTTCTATTTCTTCATCTTTGGCATTAGTGGTTGGTACATAGATTTGAATAATTGTCATTTTAACTGGTCTTCCTTATAGGTAATGTATATTATCCTTTCACTGATAGTGTTGTACTTCAGGACAGATCTCGAAACGTTCTTGTTTATGATGAATGTGATGTCATTCATGTTCATTTTGTCATTTCCAGCATTGTAGACCATATGACGGTCTGGTTCATAATGGCCAATTCCAGTCCATTTCAGCTCACTAATGCCTAGGATAATGATCTTCATGCATTCTATTTCTTTTTTGATGACTTCCAATTTTCCCAGATTCATACTTCATATATTCCATGTTCCAATTTTTAATGGATGTTTATAGCTGTTCCTTCTCATTTTCAGTCATGCCACATCAGCAAATGAAGGTTCTGAAAGCTTGACTCCATCCACATCATTAAGGTCGACTCTACTTTGAGTAGGATGCTCTTCCCTAGTTGTATTTTAAGTGCCTTCCAACCTGAGGGGTTCATCTTCCAGCACTATATCAGACAATGTTCTGCTGCTATTCATAAGGTTTTCACTGACCAATTTTTTCAGAAGTAGACTACCAGGCCTTTCTTCCTAGTCTGTCTTAGTTTGGAAGCTCTGCTGAAACCTGTCCACTATGGGTGACCCTGCTGGTATTTTTAAATACCAGTGGCATATTTTCCAGCAGCACAAGAGCACACAAGCCACCACAGTAGGACAAACTGACAAAGAGGAGCTATGGTATACATATATTTGTTGTTATTAGGTGCCATTGAGTTGATTCTGACTCATAGGACAATATGTCAAGATGTAAAATCCTCACATTTAAATCCTCCAGCAGTTTTATAGATGTTTCTGGTTTTGACTGCAAAGCAGAGAAATTTGAATCTAGTCTGATTTCTTTTCTTTGAAAGTGAACTGTCTGCATAGTAAGCGTTAAGTTCCTTACTTTTGCTTTAAGATTTAAAACTTACAAGATGTCTATGTGCTAGTTTCTACTTAGTAATTTTACCTGAGTATGGCAAGCCCTTTTGACCTCAAGTGTTTTGATAATTCTGGAAGGTTTCTTATACTACATAATTATCTATTGATTCTAATCCAGTTACCTCTCTTGGGTCAGCCTTTGCAGTATTTCCATGTTATGAGTTGTATGTCAGTCATATTCTTTTACATTAACTGTATCTTCTTACACATGGTTACAGATTGAATTGTGACCCTTAAAAAGATATGTTGAAGCTCTAGTCTGTGTACCTGTAAATTTGACCCTGTTTGGAAATAGAGTCTTTGAAGATGTTATCAGTTAGGTTAATATGAGGTCATACTGGAGTAGGGTGGCTCCTAATCCTATATGATTGCTGTCCTTATAAAAGAGGAGAAGATACCCAGAGACTAGGAGACAGAGACAGTGAAAGAATGCCATACGATGCTGTAGCTGTAAGCCTAGAAACACCTGGAGCTACCAGAAGCTAGAAAACAGGCAAGGAAAAGATTGTCCCTTAAAACCTCACAAGAAATCAACATGGCAGATACCCTGATTTTAGACTCCCAGACTCGAGAACTCTGAGACAATGAAATTCTCTTCTTATAATCTACTCAGTTTGTGGTATTTTATGATCACAGCCCTAGGAAACTAACGTATGAGTATTTTCTTCATTCTGATTATGTTCTGTACTTTCTCTTTTAGTTTAGTGATTTGATTTTTAGTACTGTTGATTCTACATTTCGTCATATACCACAAAGATCTCATTTTTGCTAACATGAATATCTTTTTATTTAACCCACATTTTACTACAGCTTGTACCTATTTAACAGAAGCAATATCAAATATTTTCAATCTAATCTAGGATAAAAACAAATGGAAGTAATTCTAACAGTTTTCTCATGCAAAGATACATGTTTCAAGGTAGTTTTTTTTTTTTTCCTAAACTCTGTTACCTTCACTGCTTACTTCATTTCGTAACTTGTCTTTAAAAAAAAAAAAAAAAAAAGACTCTTCTTTATGCTTGGATTTTTGACTTTCATTGTTTTGACCAGAAGTCTAGATGCCTTGCATCTCAAAGAGTGGCCAAGAAACTAGGCTCCTAGAAGTCCCTAGGTCATGCAAACTGAAAGGTTGGTGGTTCGAGTCCACCCAGAGGTACCTCAGAAGAAAGGCCTGGGTGACCTACTTCCAAAAAAATTCAGCCATTGAAAACCTTATGTAGTTTTATTCTGAAACATATGGGGTCAACATGGGTTGTAATACACTAGACAGCAACTAGTTTAGCATTCTTTGGGACCTTGTCATAAATGTGAATCTCTGGCCCCACCCAGACCAAGTGAATCAGAATCAACATTTCAACAACATCCCAGGTAATTTGCGTGCACTTTAACATTTGAAAAGCTCTGGTCTAGAGGAGCTATGCTCCTGGTTATTGGGGATCATCTAATTCATCTGTCTCTAAAGTGTGGATTGGGGATGATGTGCTTGTCAAGCCCTAGTGTCTGTGTAGGATTCAGCCCACAAATCGTTTTACATGTTTATTTAATCACCCATCATAGCTCACTCCCTAAAGTGTTGATTAAGATAGACAACGCAGTCCATCGCTGAAAATTTCAAAGCCATCCCAGTGGAGGACTGCTGTGGAACCAGCTCCTATGGCGAGGAGATGGGGATTGCACATGAAGGGTTTGCCTCAATCCGGGCAGGTTTTGAAATGCAGGCCAATTAATGCTTACAGACTTATTTTGTTTTAACTTTACAGGTTTAATTAGCTTAGAGTTCATGGCTTTTACTGTCAATGTGGAATAAAGATATGAAGGCTAAACTGGCATATTCACACTGGTTCCTACTGCTTATCACCTTTATTCTTAAGTTGTTGTATGAGTTTTACAATGGATCTGATAGGAAGGTGGCTCTAAGTGCAACAGTTCACTCTACCATTCTCCCCCAAATCCTGCCATTGTAGGGAAAACAGAAACTGATTACAATTTCAACAGCATTGGAAGGCAAGTACAAGTCTATGTTTTTAAAATGGTAATGAATTTCATTGGCATTGCAACTACTTTCTGGCCATTCTTTTATTCAATGACTATTTAGTAAGCACACATAAAGCTCATATTCCAGTGGGGAAAAAAAAACATATAATATAAAAATAATCAAGCACAAATTAGATAAATTGTATACAACAATATAAACCATCATAAGGGCCTAAGGATTGCCATGTATATGTATATTCATAGGATTGGGAGAAATATATTGTTATTTTATAACGGGTTTTTTTTTTTTTTTTTTTTAGTCAAAGGAGGCTTTAATGAAAATGTGACACCTCAGCACAGACTTGAAGGAAGTGAGTTTAAGGAACCTGAAAAGGTCTGAGGGAAGAGCATTTCAAGCAGAGGACATTCAAGGATGCCACTCCACTGCAGAACAGTATTTTATTTTGGAATGTATGGAAAACTAAAGACCCACAAGTTATTACACGCCATTCAAATCAGATCCAAAGTCCTGTTTTTAGTGACTCCTAAAGATCTATTATGCCTCCTCGTTCTCCCATTGTCCTACCATTGACCTAATTCAGACACTCACTCATCATCTCTTGTTTGGACCATTGCAGTAGCTTCCTTACTGATATCATTGTCTGTAGTCACATTCTAACCAACTACAGTCTCAGGTGAAAATCCACCTTATGCAACATCTCTGCTTAAAGTTTTTAAAAAACATTCACATGGAGAAAAAATTTGCTGAAAATCTACTATGAGCCCAATCACAAGCATCCACTTCAAGTGAATTTAATATTTGAATCTAAGGTGCAGATATGCAAAACTTTTTGATGGAAGCAGAGAACATCTTCATTACCTCAGGGTAGAATTACTTTTCTAAAACAAGAAACATGTACCCAAAGCATAAGGACGAATGCTAATTACAGTACAATTAAGAAATTCTGCTTATCAAAAACAATCCAGTAATAAGCAATACAATTGAAGAAATAATTTGCAATATATGTAACTGCCAAAGGGATTATTATCCAGAATATGTAAAGAATATCTATGGATAAATAAGAAAAACTTGCAATGGCATGAGTGGGCTTTTCACAGAAGAATACATATAGAAGTTAATACAATACATATAAAAAAACAACCTATCTAGTAATCAGATTAATGAAATGCCATTTGCAACACATTAGATTAGCTAAAATTTAAAAATAATAGAAAAAATATTTATTAACAAAGTCATGGAAAGCAGATTGTTGGAGTGGAGGTGTTAGTAAGTGAAAACAATTTGGAAAACAACTTACCATTATCTTTTTAAAATTAAATATGAACATTACCTACTACCCAGCAATAACATCTTAGGTACAGTCAACACTCCAGAGAAACTTTTGCATAGGTGCACCAGGAGAAATACATAAAAATATCTAGCAGCATGAATCATAAGAGCAAATATTTAAAAACAACAAATGTCCATTGTAATGCTTTAAAAAAAAATGAAAATAAAAGGTCTACAGATACCGTGTGTCTATCACTTTATTGTACTGTGGTGGCATGCTTGTTGCTGTGACACTGGAAGCTTTGCTACCTGTATTTCAAATACCAGCAGGGTCACCCATGGTGGACAGGTTTCAGTGGAACTTCCAGACTAAGATGGAATAGGAAGAAAGACATGGAAGCCTACTTCTGAAAAAATTGGTCAGTGAAAACCTTATGAATAGTAGCAGAACACTGTCTGATATAAAGCCAGAAAATGAGACCCTCAGGTTGGAAGACACTCAAAATATGACTGCAGAATAGCTGCCTCCTCAAAGTGGAGTCAACCTTAATGACGCGGATGGAGTCAAGTTTTTGGAACCTTTATGTGCTGATGTAGCATGACCCAAAAACAGAAGAAGCAACTGCAAACTTTCATTAATAATCAGAACATGGAATATATGAAGTATGAATCTAGAAAAACTGGGAGTCATCAAAACAGAAATGGAAAGCACAAAGATTGATATACTAGGCATTAATGAGCTGAAATGGACTGGTATTGGCCATTTTGAATCAGAAAATCATATAGTCTATTATGCCAGGAATGACAGGTTGAAGAAGAATGACATTGCATTCATCATCAAAAAGAACATTTCAAGATCTATCCTGAAATACAATGCTGTTAGTAATACAATAATATCCATATGCCTACAAGGAAAACCAGTTAATTTGACTATTATTCAAATTCATGCACCAACCACCAAGGCCAAAAATGAGAAAATTAAAGATTTTTTACCAACTTCTTCAGTGTGAAATTGGTTAAACATGCAAAAAAGATGCATTGATAATTGCAGGCTATTGGAGTGAGAGTTGGAAAAAAAGAAGAAATGAAAGTTGGAAAATATGGCCTTGGTGATAGAAATGAAGCCAGAGATCATATGATAGAATTTTGCAAGGCCAACGATTTTTTTCATGGCAAATACCATTTTTCAACAACATAAATGGCTACTATACATGTGGACCTCATCAGATGGATACACAGGAATCAAGTCAACTACATCTACGGAAAGAGACGATGGATCAATATCATCAGTCAGAACAAGGCCAGGGGCCGACTTCAGAACAGACTATCAATTACTCATACGCAAGTTCAAGCTGAAGCTGAAGAAAATTAGAAACAATTCCACCAGAGCCAGAGTATGATGTTGATTACATCCCACCTTAATTTAGAGACCATCTCAAGAATAGGTTTGGTGCATTGAACACTAATGATCAAAGACCAGATGAGTTGTGAAAGGACATCATACATGAAGAAAGCAAGAGGTCATTAAATAGACAGGAAAGAAAGAAAAGAGCAAAATGGATCTCAGAAGAGACCCTGAAACTTGCCCTTGAACGCAGAGAACTAAAGTGAAAGGAAGAAATGATGAAGTAAAAGAAGTCAACAGATTTGAAAGGGCAGCTTGAGAAGACAAAGTAAAGTGTTATAATGAACTATGCAAAGACCTGGAGCTAGAAACCCAAAAGGGAAGAACAAGCTCAGCATTTCTCATGCTGAAAGAACTGAAGAAAAAATTCAAGACTTGGGTTACAAGGAAAATATTAAATGATACAGAAAACATCAAAAGAATATGGAAGTAATACACAAAGTCATTGTAACAAAAAGAAGTGGTTGACATTCGACCATTTCAGGAGGTAGCATATGATCAAGAACCAATGGTACCAAAGGAAGAAGGCAAAGCTGCACTGAAGGCATTGGCAAAAAACAAGCCTCCAGAAACTGATGGAATGTCAATTGAGAGGTTTCAACAATTGAATGCAGAGCTGGAAGCTCTCCCTCCTCTATACCAAGGAACTTGACAGACAGCTACCTGGTCAACAGACTGCAGGAGATTCATATTCATAACTATTCCAAAGAAAGGTGATAGAGGACAGAATGCAGAAATTATCAAACAGTACTTTAATATCACAAGCAAGTAAAATTTTGCTGAACAGCATTCAGATGCAATTGTAGCAGAACATCCACAGAACTCGATGTTCCAGGAACTGCCAGAAACCGAAGCCAGATTCAGAAGAGGACATGGAACCGGGGATATCAGAATTGATGTCAGACAGATCATGGCTGAAAGCAGAACATACCAGAAAGATGTGAACTTGCATTTTATTGACTATGCAAATGAATTTGTGTGGATCATAACAAATTATGGATAACATTGCAAAGAATGGGAAATCCAGACCACTTAATTTTGCTCATGAGGAACTCAGACCAGGAGGCAGTAGCTGGAAAAAAAACAAGGGGATGCTTCATGGCTTAAAGTCAAGAAAGGTGTGTGTCATAGTTGTATCATTTCACCAGCCTGATTCAATCTGTATGCTGAGCAAATAATCTGAAAAGCCGGAATACATGAAAAAGAACAGGGGATCGGGATTGGAGGAAGACTCATTAACAACCTGAAATATGCAGATAGCACAACCTTGCTTGCTGAGAGTGAAGAGGACTTGAAGTACTTACTGATGAATATCAAAGACCACAGCCTTCAATATAGATTATACCTCAACATAAAGAAAACAAAAATTCTCACAACTGGATCATTAAGCAACATCATGATAAGCAGAAAAGATTGACGTTGTCAAGGATTTCATTTTATTTGAATCCACAATCAATGTCCATGGAAGCAGTGGTCAAGAAATAAAATGCTTCATTACACTGGGTAAATCTGCTGCAAAAGAGCTCTTTAAACTGTTAAAAATTAAAGATGTCACTTTAAGGACTAAGCTGTGCCTTACCCAAGCCATGAATAAGGAAGACAAAGAAGTACAGATGCCTTTGAATTATGGTGTTGGCGAAGAATATTGAATATACCATGTACTTCCAGAAGAAGGAACAGTAACTTGGAAGAAGTAATGCCAGGATGCTCCTTAGAAGCAAGGATGGCAAGACTTCGTCTCACATACTTTGTACATGTTATCAGGAGGGACCAATACCTGGAGAAGGGCATCATGCTTGGTAAAGTAGAGGGTCAGCAAAAAAGAGGAAGACCATCAACGAGATGGTTGACGCAGTGGCTGCAACAATGGGCTAAAGCATAACAACGATTGTGAGGAAAATGTAGGACCGGACAGAGTTTCATTCTGCTGTACACAGGGTCTCTGTGAGTCGGAACTGACTCCATGGCACCTAACAACAGCAGCAACACAGCTACATTAGTCAACATATATAAATCTCACAAAATAAGGTTTAATTTTAAAAAAGAAATCACTTAAGTATACTCGGTATTACACTATTTAAATGAATTTCTATATCACAAAAATGAATAATACATAATTGAGACACATGTATAAATTTAAAAGTTTATTTTTTGTAAGTTGTTTAGATCTTAAAGGAGCACACAGAGGTCTTGATGTTAATAATATGCTAGTTTTTTTGAAAACCAGCTTGATGGGAACACAGCAATTATTTTCTTTCTTATTTTACAACATAATTTGTATTATTTATATGAATGATATATTTTATAATTAAAATAAGAAGAAGAATGAGTATTGGAAATGGAGAATCTTTGGTCCACCCCAGATCATTTATTTTGTGTAATGCAATGCTAGACTTGCCTTCTTTTCTCAGATACATAAAACTGAAAATTTTTAGAGGATTGCACAAAACATGTACAATAAGTACAATGCTTGCCACATGTCAAATGATACATAACTGGGGCATATTATTGGAGGAAAAACCCTCTTCATTGGCTTCTTACCACTCTTACCCTTCTCTTACATGACAGTCACTGTCTTACACTGACCTCTGCCCTACTGTCTAGCTTCAGCTCCTGCCATCTTCACCTCTCAGTTACTGCTGTAGCCATACATAATCATTCCTCATTCCTATGCCTTCCATACTGTGCAGTGATGAATTACCTTACTTAAATAAGTTGCATTTTTGCTCACGGTTCCTAAAAGACAATCCTTTGTTATCTGAAACCTCCAGCCAACACTTGAGAATTTGTACAAATGAGTGGGGGCCTGTCAGGCTACACAGCCCATCTGTTCAGTTAACCTCCAGAAAGGAGGGAGTATGATTTAATCAATCATGCATATTCAATGAGGCCTGGGGCATGACCAGCAATGAAGCCAAAAAAGTCTTCAACACAGAAGATTCTTGGACTTCCTGTTTGGTGAAAGACACCCATACACGGAAGAGCATTGCACAACTCTGGGGACATAGAAGCTCCATGCTGGAACCCCTCCTGGATCTCGTCCTATGTGTCTCTTCATTTATATCATTTTTGGTTGTAATAAATTTGTCATAAGTATAGTGTACTCTCCATGATAGTCTGTGAGTTGTTCCAGTGAATTTTCGAACCAAAAGAGAACAGCAGGAGCCAGCTTATCAGAAGATTGGGGTATTGGATGGATTCTCCAAGGTTGTAGCTGGCATCCTGAGGAAGTATTGAGAAAACAGCCCTGAATTTTTGATCAGAGGGGCAAAAGGCTGGGGTGTCGAGTGGACTTCCCAAACTTGTGGCTGCTGTCTGCCTATTTGGCAGTCTGAAGGACTGTGTTCTTTGAACTTGTAAGCTCTTAACTAGCTCAGGGTGGCTAGGGTCAGGGAAGGGCTGTTAGGGCAGTTGGTCTGAAGGACATTGACTTTTTAAACTTGTGAGCCTTGACCCAGCTCTGGCTGGCTAGGGTCAGAGAAAGAGTGCGCTTGAGCAGCCGGTGACAAAGATGGAGGAGTGGGAAGGTGATAACCGAATCCTATCCACATTTTGGAGATTGGATTCAATCTGATCCTTACCATGCATTTAGCAGTGAAGGTGGTGTTTGCTGACTGTGCCCCTTATTTAGTGTACATATCATGCCTATTTACCTGCCTGAGAATTCTCTACTATTCTCTCAAGGCCGAGGACACATAGCACCTATTCTGTAAAGCAGACACCATTTTGGCATTGACTCCACTGTATGATAATTTTAGGGTTTGTAAATCTGTCTTTCTACAATTATCAACTCCACGCTCTCAAGAACCATTTTTTTCTTCATTGTATCTGAAGAACAGATATATACATATATGTAATAGACAATCAATAATCGATAAATATCTATTCAATTGATAGTCATAATTTTAAAATAATGTTAGATCCTTAAGGTCCAGGTTAGAATTCAAAGTGAAGAAAGTGTGACTGTATTAATCATGAGTAAGTAGAAAAACTAATGAAGAAGTGTTTTTGAGAAATATAAGAAGGTAGGCTGGACAATGAATAAGAAAGACTGAAGAAGAAGTGATACATTTGAATTACGGTGTTTGCAAAGAATATCAAATATACCACAGACTGCCAGAAGAATGAACAAGTTTATCTTGGGAGAATATAGGCAGAATGCTCCTCAGAAGAGACGTGTTATTGGTCCCTCGTGCTTGGCAAAGTAGAGGGTCAGCAAGAAAGAGGAAGATACTCAATGAGATGGGCTGACACATTGGCTGCAACAATGGGTTCAAGTATAGCAATGATTGTGAGGATGACACAGGACCAGGCAGCATTTCTTCTGTTGTACATCGGGTTTCTATGAGTTGGAACCAACTCAATGGCACTTAACAACAACATGTTGACCATCAAAGATAAGTAATTCTTAATGATAAAATGGAATAAAAGTCAATGTCTCTGTTGAATTTAAATCAATCATGATATTTATTTCCTGAAACATTTAGTAAAAGGATCTTAATGTAGTCTGTATCACTCAGATTTAAGTGTATGATACACAATGTAAGCAGAAAGTATGCTTTGCAATGTAGAAAACACTAAAATGAAAAGAGAAACTTTAAGGGGTGTATTCTAATTGGCCGCTTGATATCATGAGATTTTTTTACTACAAGTGTCCAAATAATCATGCTCAAGGGGCAACTAAAAGAACAATTATTCTAGGTAAATTAAAAATGAAATAGACATTCAGAATCTAAGAATTAACCCATAAGTGTTCCTCCTTCACAAAACAACTAGGGTAGTATCAGATGTATGTGCTACTTTATAGTAAAGGAATTCAATTTGCGGGAGAAAATTGTTACCAACAATCAGAAGAAAAAAGGGGGTTCTGTGTGAAAGGAGATTATTTAAGTCAAAAAGGAAAATACCTTGAAAAGAGTGAATGAGATTCCTAACTCTTCCAAAAATTAGATCTGTTTTATGAGGCAATACATGTAAAATTATTTCAAAGGAAGCCACACGGTTGTCTTCACAGACACATAAGAGAAGGAGAGGTGCCATAGATTAGTATTTCTCCCTTTACTGTGCATGGAGCTCAGCTGGATTTCCTGAGAGTTTGGTTGGAATCCTGAAGTCTCTGATGCAGTTGGTCTGGGTGGGGACCTGGACTCTGCGTTCCTAACAAGTTCCCACAGAATGCTAATACTGTTGGCCTTGGACCACATTTTAAGTTTCAAAAAAAAAAAAGTCGATTCTGACTCAAAGCGACAGAGTAGAACTGCTCCATAGGGTTTCCAAGGAGCTGCTGGTGGATTCCAACTGCTGACCTTTTGGTTAGAAGCTGAGCTCTTAACCACTGCACCACCAGGGATCCTTAAGGATAAAGAAAACTTGCAGTCCACAGATTTGTGTTTAAATCCCAGCTCAGATTGTGTAAATTGGGTTTATGATAGCCTCTGATCCTTGGTTAGGTGGATGTGGATAATAATCATTTGCTTATAGGGCCGTTATAAGATAATGACATAATGTTAGCAAATCTCCAGGTACAAAGTAGGTGTTCAATGACTGTCAGTTCCCTTTACTGAGTGCTTGAAACTTTATTTGTTCAAGTTGATTTTAATGAAAATGCAATTATTGCATCTCAAATATAATGAAAATAAATAGGTCAACACGCCACCTAAATAAGTCAAAAATTAGATGTCATTTCTTTTTATAACATTTCTCTTTTTATATATTTTGACAGATGTCTCGTTTATAAGCAGAACATAATTAGAAGAACATAAATTGTTGGACAGATATAAACATTTGGGAAAGTAAAAGGCTAGGACTCATATTGGGATCGTCACTTCCTCCCATGACATTTTTGTCCAACAACCAATTAGGGTATTGGCAGAAAACGATGTTCTGGAGAGCTGTAATTCCATCAAATTAAAGCAGAAAATGGTTGAGGTAAATGGGAAAGTGAATCTTTCAACTGCACGTAGAAAATGAGTACACATGTTTTAAAAATAAAATGATTAGCGTGTATGCCAAATAGGAACTGAAAATGTTATAGGTGAGTAGTACCTTTATTTGCTTATTTCCTGGAACATTCAGTAAAAGGATCTTAACGTAGTCTGTATCATTCAGCTTTAGGTGTGCAATACACAATGTAAGTAGAAAGATAACTTAGAAGTTATCTACCTGATGCACTGAACCTTTCCACAATGTGCTGTATCACATTTAGAAAACTAAAGTGGAACATGGAACATGTCTAAATCGGTCGAATCCAGAACCCCCTTGAAATTGCCATTTTCATCATAAGTCTCTAGGTTTCCAGTTGCCATTCCTTAATTATTCTCTGTTTCTCCTCCTGTTCAGCTACTCTGAAATTCTATGCTGTTTCTGTTATCTAGTGCTGCTATAACAAAATATACCACATTTGGGTGGTTTTAAAGAACAAAAATTTATTTTCTCACAGTTCTGGAGACTAAAACTAAAAATTCAGGGCCTTGACTCCAGGGGGAGGTGGTTGTTTGTCTCCTTCACATTCTGGTAGCTGCTGGCCATCCTCGTTGTTGCTGGGTTAATGATTATTTGCCTCCGTCATCACATGGCATCTGTCTCCCCCGTGTGTGTGTGTCCGTGTCTACTGCATTCTTTTTATAAGATATCCTCAGGTTTGATTAGGTTTAGGATCCAATCTACACTGCTGTGACCTCCTTAACATAATAAAAGAAACCCTGAATTCCCAAACAGGGTCTCATCCACAGGTATGGGGGTTAGGATGTCAACGTAACTTTTTGAGGGACACGATTCAATCCATAATATGCACCAATGGCACGGGGCAACTCCAAAACGCATCTCAGAAATGTGAAGAAACACTTTAAAACTAAGATCTTATCTGGAAAGGAACACTTTGAAAAGCTTTAAAAATCTTTAGGTTCGGATTTAAGTGGGACATACTTTAACATCACCCTTAGAGCACTTTCAGGTCGCTGAAGAGATACCCAGCTCATTGTCTGTTACTCTTTGTGTATCCTCAATTAATGCAGGACGTAACAATGAGGACAAGATTTTGTCTTTAGTGTGAATTTTCATAAAAATAGCAAAAACAAAACAAAAAGCCAATCATATAACCTGATCACACAAATAAAAGAAAGAGAAAATGATGGTGATTTTATATTCACCTTGGGTATCATCACTGATATAATCTTTGTCATTTATTTAAGAAGAAAAAGTATTTGTTTGAACAGGATGCTGTTGACAATTTCAGAATATGATAAAACCAAACAAAACCAGTTTCCATCAAGTCAATTCTGACTCATGGTGACCCTATGTGTGCAGAGTAGTAACACACTCTATAGGGTTTTAAGGCCTGTGACCTTTTAGAAGCAGATCACCAGGCCTTTCTTCCAAGACACTTCTGAATGGGTTCAAGCTACCAACCTTTTGGTTTGTAGTCGAGCGCTTAATCGTTTGCACCATCCAGGAAATCCCCAGAATATGATAGTGGACTCCTAGTGGCTGAAACTCTGACCTTCCTCACGTAAGACCAACCATTTCAATAAGTGCACTGATGATGGACTATGTCGTTGGTGAAGATAAAAAGGTTATCATGTAGATGCTGAAGGGTGCCATTAACCTCACATTTGACACAAGATGGCTAACTTCTAGAGATTAGATGTAGTCCCAGTCTTCACTGGTGGGAAATAAAATCTTTCCGAATAATTTAAATTTATTATTATGCTCTTATTACTTGTATATAAATGTTCATTTACTTCTTAAGCTAATTGAAACACAAATTTTAAATTTTACATAACTCAGGAATGGTCTTTCAAAGTCAATGCAGGAGGCACTATCCTTTTGGAAATAAATTTGTTTGCAAACTAAAATTTTGTTGATACAAACATCTTGAGAAGATGTGGTTTCAAATGATATTTCTTATAAAATTATCTGCCCAATTTCTTTTTTTATTTCCCAATCATTAAAGTGAATTTTGGGGGAAAAGTAAGAGGTGTCAGCTAAATGTAATTATTTGGTTCCTTTTTTATTGGTAGAGATATCATCAAAAACCCAAAGGGATAAATCCTAGCACCACTCCTCTGTCAGTTCATGGTGCTATAACCCCAGCAGCGTCATTTATGGTGAAAAGGTTTCAACAGACTTTTCAGGCTAAGACAGAGTAGGAGGAAGGGTCTGGTGATCTACTTCTGAAAATTAGCCGTTAAAAGTAGAACATTGTCTGAGGTAGTGCTGGAAGATGAGCCCCCTAGGTTGAAAGTCACCTCATAACAGCCACGACAATGGACTCAAACATACCAATGATCATGAAGGTAATACAGGACTCGGGCTATGTTTTGTTCTATTATACATTCAGTTGCTGTGATTTAGAGCTGACTTGACAACAACTAACAACAAGAACAATAAAGTCCTAGACAAAGGCGAAACCACGTCAGAAGAAAATTTACCTAAGGAACCTCTGCTTTAGGGAATATCCTGAGCTATATAAGCTGGATCAACCCTCCCACTGAAAACGTTAGGATAATTTGTTAATATACAATTAAGTGAAATATGTTTCAAATTTTTTTTCAAAGCCTCAAAGAACTGAAATGATAATAAGGAATTGCCAAGCCAATATCTCAGTAAACAGATTGCTAAAGCTACTTTTGCCTTAAGGAATTCCACCAACCACAGCAACTCTGAACTCTGGGCTGTGTGACCAAGGCCCTCCCAAGCTGAGGATTCTAAGTGCAGTCCCTCCACAAAAAAAGTTAGATCTTAAAAGAGCTACAGATTTAGAACAAACATAAACCAGAAAGCAAAAACAAATAAACATAAAAACTATCGTTTACATTAAAAAACTCAGGGAATAATAAGAAAAACTGCAAGTGGTTCTGATTAAAAGACGAGGAAATAAAAATTTCTGAAAAGCCTCAACCACAAATCCTTTTCTTGCATGTATATAGCTCAAATTCACCTGAGTGGTGAAGAAAACTAAAGACATGAATATGTATGTCCCTGGCATGCAGGGCATACAGGCACTTGCCATAGGCAAACGCAAATGCTCTTGGGAGAACCGAACTCTCTTCCGAGGCCTCAAAAAACTTCACATGCCTAATTTTCAAGGAAAATTAGCAGCACACACACACACACAAAAGCATTTTTTGTGGAAACAAATCTCCACAAGAAAGAAGCAACCATGAAAAAGAATATTCTTCTAATACTAGACATGATTTTTAATATAGCTTACTATATTTTAAGAAAAGAAGTCAAGCTGAAATACTGCTGTGATTAACATGGCATTGTGAAATGTGACCTAATAGATTTAGGGAAAGAAAAAGAGAGAGAGAAAGAGATACAGAGAGAAAGGAAGGAAGGAAGAGACAGAGAAAGAAAGAAAAAGGAGAGAACTGCTTAAGTAAAAAACAAAACAAAATGAGATTAGATATAGCTAAAGAGAAATAAAGCAAACTAGAGATAAATAATAAGGATTTATCCAGAACTCAGCAGAGAAAAAGTAACATGGAAAAAATGAGCAACAGTTAAGAGACTTGGAAGGTAGAGAATGATTAACATATATTCCATCAAAGTCCCCAAAAGAGAAAAGAAAGGAAATAAAATTAATCAATATTGGAGGATATAGTGGATGAGAAATTCCAGAAACGATAAAATGATCACAGGTACAAGAAACCCAACAATTCCAAGTAAAAAATAAAGAAATGTATGCACCATTCATCATAATGAAACTCCAGAACTTCAAAGACAAAGGAAAATATTACAATCAGTAAAAAACATTATCTATAAAGGACTAAAGACTGATAGCAATAATGGAAGCCACAAGAGAGCAGAATAATATCTTTACTGATCTGAAATAAATGGTATGTCCAACTAGAAACTTTATAGCCAATAAAATTATCTTTTAAGAATTAGACAAATAAACACAAATTTAGACAAACAAGGAAAGAAAGTTTGCCCCAAGAAAAGCCCCACTAAAGCAAATTATTAAAATTGCACTTCAGTTTCAAATAAAGTAAATTAAAATATACAGCAAAAATACAAGACAGAAAAGTATACCCACTAAAATAATAATGTAAAATCTAATAAATTAGTAGGTTAAAGTAACTGTGGCCGCAACTACTTCTCCCACCTATAAAAAATAAGCAACTAAAAAACAAGAGTTTTCAGACTTTGGAAAGCAGGCAGTAAAGAACCGCGATTACTAAGAGATGGGGGAAGCCTAGGGAGGGCATGGTGGCCTCACTAAATTGGAGAGAAGAAGAGAGAAGTTGGGGGTGTCCGAAGCATCTGGAAATTGTGGTTTCTTGCTGACTCCTTGTCTGCTTTCTATTCCTGTGAGTTCCGGTCAGCTATTGTAGCAACTGCCCGTGGCTGCAGTAAAATTCAATTGGTAGTTTTCCCAAGACTTGCAGAAGCTCATCATGCCCCTCAGAAACACCCCTCCAGCTGAACATCCCCCTCTCTAAGCTCAGTCATGAGGACCAGCTGAGCAGCTTCCCCTCTTAACAGGCTGGAGCAGGAAATGGGTTCCCTCCTCTAAGCTTCTAAATGTAATAATGTCAACTTCTCCCTTTATTTCCTGAGCTGAACATATGGGAGCTGCTTGTTGCATTTGCTGTCTCTGGGATAATTCAGGTTTCTTTTTTCATCTGTTTTGTCTTTTCAGTCTAGATATGAAAGGCCACACTATGAAACTTTTTGTAGATAATTTAGGAGCATGTTATCAGAAATTTATGGTAGGGAAAGATTTTTTATATAAGGCACAAAAAACACTAGCCATAAAGGGAAAGATAGATATACTTTATATAAGATTCATCATTCTGTTCAACAAAATACACCATAAACCAAGTGAAGACGACATATATATTATATATATATATATAAAGAAGTAGTATAAGTCAATAATGAAAGGGCAGGTGACCAAAGGGGAAAATCAGTAAAAGGCTTGCAAAGGCACTCCAAAAAAGCAGAAATCCAAGTGGCCAATACCCATAAGAAAAAGTGGTCAGGGAAATACAAATTAAATAGAAGACAAGCTACAATTATATATTAGGTGACTGCCCAAACTGATGTGTCTGAAATACCCCCTTGTTACTGAGGATACAAAACAATTGGAATGTCAACTGCTGTGACCACTTTGGTAAAAATTATGGCATTGCTTAGGGCATGCACAAAACAAAACACCATTGCCATCAAATTGATTCTGACTCATAGCTACCCTATAGGACAGAGTAGAAATGTCCCATAGGGTTTCCAAGGCTGTAAATCTTAAGGAGGAGTCCTGATGGTACAGTTAAGAGCTAGGGCAAGCTACAGCTGAAGGTTGGCAGTTTGAATGCATCAGCCTTTCCTTGGAAACTCTATGGGGCAGCTCTACTCTGTCTTATAAGGTCACTAGGAGTCAGAATTGACTCCACTGCAATTTTTTTTTTTTTTTTTTTGGTAAGGAAGGAAGCCAGCTGCCACATCTTTTGCTCATGGAGAGGCTGGTAAATTTGAACTGCTGACCTCTTGTTTAGCAGCCAAGTGCTTAACCAGTGCACCACCGAGGCTCCTGAACATGCACTCAAACAAAACCAAACCTACCACCATTGAATCAATTCCTACTCATTGTGACACCACAGGACAAAGTAGAACTGCCCCATAGGGTTTCCAAGGGGCATTCCAAGGTGGATTCAAACTGCTGACCTCTTGGTTAGCAGCTGAGATCTTAACAACTGTGCCACCAGTCTCCTGATCATGCATAGACTCCTTCAATTCAGTCAGTCAATTTCTAGGCATACACGCTAGAGAAATTCTACTTGGGCAGCAGGGCACACATACGGGAATGTTTATAATAGCATTGTTAAGCAAAGCCAGATAACCCCAACGTCTGAACTACAGAGCAGATAAATCACTTGTGATGTATTTTTACAATGGAACTCTGCACAGCAATGAAAACTCTACCTACATGCTAAAACATGAATGACTGTCAAAAACTAATGTTGAGTAAAAGTAGTGTGCCAGTCCATTCATATAAATTGAAAGAGAGAATTGAAAACTTAATGCACTATTTAGGAATGCACAGGTAGTTGGTAAAAGATTATTATTATTATTTAATGTTGTTAGGTGCTGTTGAGGCAGTTGTGAGTCTTAGTGACCCTTAGTGACAACAGAATGATGGGCTGCCCTGTCCTATACCAGCCTCACAATCTTTGCTATGTATAAGCCCATTGCTGCAGCCACTGTGTCAATTCATCTCCTTGAGGATCTTCCTCTCTTTCACTGGCCCTCTACATTATCATACACGATGTCCTTCTCCAGGGACAGGTCCCTCCTGATAACATGTCCAAAGTACATGAGATAAAGCCTCGTCATCCTCACTTCTAAGGTGCATTCTGGCTGTACATCTTCCAAGACAGATCTGTTCATTCTTCAACAATACTGTAATTCGAAGGCATCAATTCTTCTTCAGTCTTCTTTATTCATTGCCCAGCTTTTGCATGCATATGAGGCCATTGAAAATACCATGGCTTGGGCCAGGCTTACCTTAGTCCTCAACGTGACATCTTTGCTTTTTAACACCTTTAAAGAGGTCTTTTGCCGCAGATTTGCTTAATGCAATGCCGTTTGATTCCTTCATGACTGCTACTTTCATGGAATTGACTAAGGATCCAAGTAAAATGAAATCCTTGACAACTTCAATTGTTTCTCCATTTATCATGATGTTGCTCATTGGTCCAGTTGTGAGGATTTTTGTTTTCTTTATGTTGAGGTGTAATACATACTTAAGGCTGTAGTGTTTGATCTGTATCACTAAGTGCTTCAGGTCCTCTTCACTTGCAGCAAGATCGTATCATCTATATCAGCAATATTTTGCCAGCATGTGATATTAATTATATTGCTGGATTATAATCTGAATTCTTTTTGATAGTCTTTCCCTGGAATAGGCACAAATATGGATGTCTTCTAGTGGGTTGGCCAGGCAGGTATCTTCCAAATTTCTTGACGAAAGCACTTCCAGCGATGAATCTGTGTGTCAAAGCATCTCAATTAGCATTCTGTCAATTCCGGGAGCCTTGTTTTTCACCTGTTTCTTCAGTTCGGCTTACACTTCTTCCTTCAGTGCCAGTAGCTCTTGATCATATGCTACCACCTGAAATGGTTGAATGTTGACCAATTCTTATTGGTACAGTAACTCTGTGTATTTCTTTCATTTTCTTTTGATATTTCCTGCATCATTCAGTTTTTTTGCACACAGAATCCTTCAATATTGCAACTTGAGGCTTGCATATTTTGCATATTCCACATTCTGATTATTAATGGATGTTTACAGCTGCTGATTTACATTTTGAGTCATGCCACATCGGCAAATGAAGTTCCAGAAGTCTTTACTCCATCCACATCATTAAAGTTGATTCTACTCTGAGAAGGCAGCTCTTCCCTAATCGCATTTTGAGTGATTTCCAACCTGACAGGCTCATCCTCCAGTGCTATATCAAACAATGTTCTGTAGTTATCTATAAGGATTTCACTGGCTAATTTTAGAAGCAGATCGCCAGGCCTTTTTCTTAGCCTCTGTCTGGAAGCTCTGCTGGAATCTGTCCACCATTGGTGGCCCTACTGGTAATTGAAACACCAGTAGCACAGCTTTCAGTATCACAGCAACAAGCATGCCACCTTGGGCAACAAACCAACAGACAGGTGATAGTTGGTACTGTATACTTATTCATTAAAAATTATGCAGTATTTGTACATACCTTTCTCTAACTACATTTAAAAATAGAAAAAAATTAAAGTGTTATCTTAGGCTGATTCTCTAGAGAAGCAAAACCAGTACAGGTTATAACCATAAGCATAGAGAGAGGAAATGACTCACATGGTTGTAGAGGCTGGAAGGTCTCAAATTCATGGATTAGGATAGATGCTTCTCCTGATTCACCCAGCCACAAGGGCTGGCAAACCCAAGATCGGCAGGTCAGAGAGCAGGGCTCTTGCTCACAGGCTGCGATGATCAACAAATCCCAAGATCCTCTGGCAATACCACAGGTAAGCTGCTGGTTCAAGTCCCAGACTAACTGGAGCCAGCTACAGGATCCAGAGCAACCAAAAGCCCACAAACCTTGCCAGAATGTCCACTATATTCAATGTAGGCCATACACCTGAGGAAACTCTCTTTCGACTAATTGTCTACTCACAGCAGATCCCATCATGGAGGTGATCACATTGTATCAAATCTCATCATGGAAATGATCAGAACATCATGCAACTGCCAAACCACTGAGAATCATAGCCCAGCTAAGTTGATACACAACCTTAACCATCACAAATGTCTAGGTCCTGGAAGACAAAAGTGCTCTTTGTATAATAGTGTTTTGTGAGTGCCCCGGTTTCATTGGGTTTCACAATACTGAGTTAAGGAAAAGGCTATGATATCTAGTCTATAAATGAGGAAACTAAGATGCAGAGGTTAAGGGACTTGTCCCAGATCATTTAATTAGTAATGTTAGTCCTCATGTACATGATTTTCTATCCCCAAGGAAAAAGCGTCCTTCCCTGAATCTTAGAGTTCTTGGAGACACCATGGAAACAAAGCTTTAAGAAGTCCTTCCTATATTATTTAAAAAAGGAAAAAAGACTTTGGTATGTATTTCATTAGTGTTGAGGTCTTGGTTCTTGCCTTACAACATCCAACGGCAGAAAATGACTTTCTCGTCCCAGTGCTATGGAGCCATCTCCTCCAATTTATGTGTAAATTATTGAAAATAAAGTCTGAAAACTTGTTTTCATACAGGAAATCAATGGGAGATTCATTAAAGCACAGTATCCAAGGTAATTACAATTTATTTTCTAAAGTATTTTGGGTAACAGGAAACTTTTCAATAATCTTTACTTTGCTTAAGATAATAATGTCATTAATTAGTTTCCTCAAGAGACTTTCTGAGTATTTTCGAAACAATTTCTTTTTCACATTCCTGGGAGAGAAGTGAACATGCATTCAAATTGCAATATCAATGTGGGTAACTCCATGGAAAGTGATTGTCTTCTCCACTTGGTGTGCTTCAATTATTTCAGGTTCTTAATCCATTTATCTCTGCTGCAAAGAGTGAGACATGGGAGGGTGTGTGCAGGGGGAACTCAGAAGTTCTTAGCCAGAGGGATCAGAAGGGACTTGGTATAATAATAGCATGAAAATAGATATAGAAAACTATGTGTTCCCATGTCCCCATTAATTGTAATAGTAAATGGTTGACCTTGGGAAGACTGAACGCTCTCAATCATAAAGTTGCTTAAATGTGGAAATGTTGCCCGAAGTAAGTTTTCTCATGACTTTGTTCAAAACATCTTTCAAGGGCCTAGCATGTGAAAAATGTTTTTATGTTTCATTTTTATTTATTTAGATACCCCTACCTTATAATAAAATTATATAACATAAACCCATAATAACATAAATGTAACATTAACTCATTCACTGCAAAACGAAGAGGATTGTTCCTAATATTTATGTTATTTGAGGTAATCCTCAAAACAATCTAGGAATAATAATAGTAATAGTAATAAACCACTATAATATTGTTTATTGGTTACGTAGAGCCCTGGCGACACAGTGGTTAGGAGCTTGGCTGCTAACCAAAAGGTCCACTCCTTGGAAACCTTATGGGGCAGCTCTACTGTGTCCTGTAGGGTCATTATGGGTGGGAATGGACTCGATGGCAACAGGTTTTGGTTTTAGTATCAGACCCTGGGGCTAAATGCAACGCAGATGCTTTTTTTATTTACTGTACTTTTACGCAAATAACATACACCTTCTAAGTTTATTTGCCAGTTGCTCCTTCCCCTCTCCAAGGTTTCCTAAGCCCCACTATGCCAATTTTTTTTTTTATATGTTGCTTTAAAAAAATAAGCATACTGCAGTTACAAAAACACTTTGGTGGGGGAGGGAGTGATTGGCAAATAAATGTAGAAGGTGAGTGTTATTTCTGTAAAAATACAGTAATCATTATAGAATAAGGTGAAATTTTTTTTCTTTAAGGTGAAGAAACTGATGTCAAGAGAAGCTAAGTTACTTGCCTAATCTTATGTTGATCATGGTGGAGCAAGAATTCAAGCCAGTACTTGCCTGCCTCCGACAGACCCTGCTTGTTCTACTATGTGCCTCTATTCCTGCAGTCTCCTAAATTTTGAGTTCCTAGGTGATGCAAATGGTTATCACTCTTGGCTGCTAACTGAAAGCTTAGGCACCAGTGAAGAAAGGCTTGGCAATCTACTTCCAAAATCCGTCGTTGAAAACCATACGGAGCACAGCTCTGCTCTAACACACATGGGGTCTTCACGAGTCCGAGTCAACTGAACAACAACTGGTAGTGACAACCAGAATAATATCAGAGGCTGGGAACTGAAACTGAAATTCCTTTGTGGTGCTCAAATTATCACCAAAAATATCAAATAGAAGGAACAACAGTACTGTAGAAAAGATAACTGCCATGGAAGCAGAGTGAAGAAAACAATGAAAAATGTGTGTGCTGGTGGGAGTGAGTCAAAACACCTTCCAGAGGAGAAGAATGTGAACTGCATCTCGGAGGGTGGGTAGGAGTTTGCAAAGCTGAGAAAGAAGGACACTGCTAAAAAGAAAAAAAAAAAAAAAAGAGGGCAGGTGAATCAAAGGCTTGTGAGACAAAAGTAAGTAAGTGGTTTGGGGAGCAGTGTTTTTATGTTAAGGTGCACTCACATTTAGAGGGAAGGGCAGCCAGTGAAGTGGGCTCAGAGCTAGCCATCCTTCCTCGGTATCAGCAGTGGATTGGCTTCAGGCCCCCCACAGACACCAAAATCCGCGGCCGTGCAAGTCCCTTATGGCACAGTGGTTAAGAGCTTGGCTGTTAACCAAAAGGTCAGCAGTTCAATCCACGAGCTGCTCAGTGGAAACCCTATGAGGCAGTTCTATTCTGTCCTCTAGAGTCACTATAAGTTGGAATCGACTTGATGGCAAAGAGGTTTTTATTTTTTTAATCCAGTTCAAGGTCCTTTTGTAGAATGAACAGTGTTTGCTTTGAAGTGGAATAGTGATGGTGGGCAGATTAGGGTAGACTGAGGTGCTGGATCAAGGCAGACACTCTGAGGGGCAGCCGTATCTGGACCTCCCACCACAGGCCGCCCTCGGAACCATGGCGATTTCAGGCAGGAGGTCCTGGGTGCCTTTGGATGTCAGCCCTACATGCTGCAGAAAGTGCTAGGTTTTGGGCCTGCTAACTTTGTTCTCTCTTTTGGGACAAGAGCTCTGCCGCAGACATGCTCTGCCAGATCCTCCACCAGGCTGAGAAGCACCCCAGTATAAATTCACGACCCCATTCCTAGGGTCTTCACTTGTCCAAATTGTGTTGGGGTGCCGCTGCCTCCGTTCCACTGGGAGCTGCTTCCTTTCCAGTCACAGACTGGTCCTCGATGCGAACCTTGTCTTGCCTTGTGCTGCCCTCTGCCTTGTCCCCAGGCCACTAAGCTTTTTCTTCCTTCCTGGCTTCCTGCCTGCCTTCCTGCCTGCTCGCCTGCCTGCCCGCCTACCTGCCTGCTTTCCTTCCTTCCTCCCTCCCTCCCTCCCTCTCTCTCTCTTTCTTTTTTTAATATTTTCGACCCACAGTTGGTTGAATCACGGATAGGGAACCCACCAATATAGAGGGCTGACTGTATGACTTGAAATGAATGCCCCATAATACCTACAGGTCAGGACTAGAGCCTGAATAGAGTGTGGTCTTATTGAGTAACCACCACGACATTCACAAGAAATACCAGACAATCCTACCTGATGCTTTGACCAGCAGCCAGCAGTCACCTGGGATATTAGAAATGTTGACTCCTCAGCCTCCGGCTAGACCTATTGGAACTGAAGCTGCATTTTCGTAAGACCCCTAGGGGAGGGTGTGTACATTGTAGTTTGAACACCATTGACTAGATGGCAACAGTGAGTTCTAAGGGAAGCTGAAGAAAAGTTAATGTGATTGCCTTCAAAATATGCTTGGGATAATTTAACCCCAATAAAGTAGCACCAAGCTCTAATAGGAAGGTGATATCTCCACTGCCTTCTGTCAGTTTGTCCTACTATGGTGTCTTGTGTTGCTCTGATGCTGGAAAATGTGCCACGGGTATTTCAAATACTAGCAGGATCATCCATGCTGGACAGGCTTCAGCAGAGTTTCCAGACTAAAACAGACTGAGAAAAAAAGCCTGGCGATCTGCTTCTGAAAATTACCCAGTGAAAACCTTATGGATCACAACAGAACATTGTCCGATACAGTGCTGGAAGATGAGGCCCCTTGATTGGAAGGCACTCAAAATACACAGTGGCAACATTTTGTTCTATTGTGCACAAGGTCACCGTGAGTTGTAACTGACTTCGTGGCAAATAAAAATTAATTTCTAACCAGATGAAGTGTAGGTCCAGGATCCACTGCTTCCTAGGTGAGGATCCACTGAGAAGGTACACATTCTCAAATTTACCTTCCCTGCCTTATTGGGTCAGGGAAGGTAAATTTGAGAATGTGTACCTTCCCAGAAAATGGGTAGACCATGTTGAAATGCTGCGGCCCTGGCAACAGCGTCAGCTTTCACTCTCTTCACTGCAACAAGCCTAGCAAACGGCTGTTTATTGGCAACAAAGGGGTGCCTGGATGAAAATGAGTTGAGAAGGGTCATTCCCATTATTAAGGCTCTGTGTTATGACAAATGCATCACACGTGTCCTGATTTGAGCATAACAAAGAGAGCAACCCAAAGCTTGGAGACGACTCATGATTTCCCCCTGTGTGAATATAGCAATAATTAGGGTGGCGATTTTGTAACTAGCATTTATTGTGCACTTACTATGTGCAAGGTACTGAGCAAAATGCTTTTGCATCCATTATGTAGTTTAATTTTCACCACAGACCTGTGAGAAGATATTACCGTCTCCATTTTATAGCTAAGGAAATGGAACCATGGACAGACTAAATGACTTGCCCAAGATCACATGACTACTAAGTATCTGTGCTTGAACATAGGTGTCCCTGACAAAATCCTGCACTCTGTTCTCAACACGTGCTAGTACCGAAATGCCATCCATCCACTATGGTCTTGTTCATCTACAATTGTCTTCAAATGACTCCAAGAGATTCCGAGTTCTCTCAGCAATTAAAAAAGAGGCCCTTTAAGATGAATAAGTATAAATGCGAGATTTCTAAATTAGGTCATTGAACTGATGTGTGATAAAATGTGCCCTTCAGCAAAGGTGAAATAGGCATACTTTAGTTGATGGAGTTGTCTTCATTGATTTATCAAGAGATGGATGGTTTATTGGATTTCACTATCTATCCTGCCATTTAAAGTACGATGAAAATAAGTGCAGAAATATTAACATGCAATTTATAATGTCTACACATTTCCAAAATAAATGTTCTTACCCAACTCCCACTCTATACACGAAGTTAACTAACTCCCAGTTACACTACAATAGAATCAACCAATCCATCTGTATTCATTAAAATTGGTGCCCCCACTGGAGGCGGGAATGGTTCAGAGGACAGGTAGGGATTTGGTCTTCACAGAACTCTGTTTGAGTCCCAAATTCACCAAACTTAAGAGTCTCGTGGCCTCAGACAAATTCTTCGAGATTTCCTAAACCACAGTTTCCTTCACTGTAACAACATGTGTGTTATTTACGAGGTCTCTTGCAGGAATTCAACCCAGTCACAGATAGCAGGGCTCCGTGGATGACCCTCCTTTTCCCCAGGAACCCTGGCATTTCGTATAAGCAGGACTTGGTGGATGTATGTTTCTGTCTTGAAATCAATGTTTCTGAACAACACCAATGATTGACAAGGGCATGCAAACTTCTGAGCAGTTGCCGTCATCTCTAGCTTAGTTTTAGTCCATTAAATCTGAGTTTCCCAATTTGATCACTTTGCAGATTACATTTGTGTTCACTGCAGTTAGGTCATGCAGAGTAGCCTGGGCTTGTTTGTAAAATATCAACTGCGTTTGACCCCTCTGTACACCCACTTTCTCTTGCTGTATGCCCTCCCGACTTTCAGACTTCCCTGAGCTGCTGCTCATTTGTGGCAATACAGAAGGCCTCTGCTCTTTCAGTCTTGAGTTGTCTCGATTCTCTCCCTCTTTCCCAACCTCAAATCAAACAATCTTTAAATATATCTGTCATATACCCTAACAAGGTATCAGGGTAAAAGGAATTTGATTAAAAAATTCAACTAAGTACATGCAACCTCTAATAAATTTAGCCCATTTTTTTATTCTTTTAACACGCTGTTCACTAACAAATTAGAGCAATTTTTAATGGTGGGATTTTCCCAATTTTTGGTAAGAGATGCTTTCCTCGTATTCCTAAAATGAGAATTGGTCAGCACAGCTTACACATGATATACTTCGGTAATCTAAAGAAATGCGAAGAAAGCAAAGCATGAGATAGCAATGAATCACGTTGAGAGTTAAATTGAATATGTCTATTAGAACAGATAATCTGAATTTACCATCACATCACACGGACGTGATACAGAGAAAGAAAAATGCCATAGGAACATGTGAGCAGATCCATCCTCCAGAATATTCCTCTGCCTGGAAATTCTGTGCTCTCTTCAAACAGTATCTTAAATGATAAGCCATGTTTGCCCCAGGTAAACAGCCTTTTTTTCAGTAATGTGTCTGTCATGTTTGACTCTGTGCTGCTATTCAGTAGCCTGGCAAAAGGCAGCTAAAGATTATTGTTTTCCACTTGCACAAAGTCTAAAATTATGAACTCCATGGATACCACTGACACAATGATTAACCCTCACTTCTGTAATGACACACAGCTTGATGGCTGTAATTCATCGTTGGAAGGCTTGTGATCCGCTAATGGCCTTCATTCCCTCTGCAACATGTCAGCTCATTTTTTGAAGACAGAGAGAAAAACAAAGGTAGTTTTCTAACACTATGGAAACACTATGGAAACCCTGGTGGCATAGTGGTTAAGATCCACGGCTGCTAATCAAAAGATCTGCAGTTTGAATCCACCAGGTGCTCCTTGGAAACCCTATGGGGTAGTTCTACTCTGTCCTATAGGGTGGCTATGAGTCGGAATCGACTGGAAGGTAATGGGTGTGTGTGTCTGGTGTGTTTCTAACACCATGCTGCCAGTATGTAAAGAAAAGGACAGAGTGCTACTTCAAGTTCATATATTATATGTATATATATAATATATGATTGTATGAAGTGTGTGCATGTGTGTGTGTGTATATATATATATATCAGCATGCAATTACCAATATGCTCTGATCCCAATACCATACAAAATTTCTCCAAATTCCTGAAAGTGAGCATGATGGTTGGACTGGCATATTTAAAGCATTATGGTTTAAAATTTCTTCTTCCAGACAGTTGCTGCATCTTTGAAGAACTGCCTTTCTCTAGCAGACAACACTAGCCTCTGTATAACAGGAACATCCCAGCACACGTTCAGTATCCCAGTTCCCTGAAATACATTTTAGGATTCACGTTATTTTATTCCACTATTTCTCCCTAGGAACAAAATGCCCATTTTCCCTCATATTCTTGCCTGTACCCCTTTGCAAAGACTCAGCGAAGTCTTTCCCACCTTCTGTTGTTGTGAGTTGTCATGAAGTTAGCTCTGATTCACGGCAACCCCATGTACAGTAAAACAAAACATTGCCCAGTCCTGATTCATCTTCATAATTATGTGGTCGCTGTGCCAGTCCATCTCATTGAGGGTTTCCCTTCACTGGCTCTCCATTTTACCAAACACAATGTCCTTCTCCAGTGATTGGTCCCTCTGATGATGCATCCAGAGTGAGTTGAAGTCTCAGACAATATTCTGTGATTCATAGAGTTTTCATTGGCTAATTTTCAGAAGTAGATTGGCAGGCCTTTCTTCCTAATCTGTCTTAATCTGAAAGTTATGCTGTAACCTTCCACAGTGGGTAACCTTTCTGGTGTTTGAAATACCAGTGGCCTAGCTTCTAGCATCATAGCAACACACAAGCCACCACAATGCAACAAACTGGAAGAAAGGAGGTGGCCCCACCTAGCTTCCCCAAATTTTTTCCTTGTGGTTCAGTCTAGTAACAGAATATTTCAGATAGTAGCCTTTCTACCCTAACTTTGTCCTAGGCCACCCATTTACCAGCTTCCCATACCACACCTGGTCTAGGGACTTGGACTCTGTGTTTCAGGTCATCATAATTCAAATGAAACCTCAAAGTGTACGACATCCAGTCATATTGAAAAACCTCTGCTTACCTGGCATTTCTGGCCTTTTAATCTCTTGCTATTTTTTCTTTACTTTGATACATCATAGTTGATGTTGTGTAGTCTGATTGCTTATTTCTACAGCTTCAAATATTTTGATTCAGAAAATAACTTGTTTTTTAGGAAGATTCATGCCAGTTTATCATTAGTGGTATTGGCAGCAGCAAGAATGCTAACATTAATTGAGCACCTACTGAATGCCAAGCCATACCTCAAAATGTGACATATGCTGTCTCATTCCCCACTAAATTGAGTACAGTGACCAACCCAGAATCCAAGTTCAACATTTGTTAGATGAATTAATGGTGCCAATTATTGGGATGCTTAAAAACCATGCCAAGTTAATTTTGTTGTTGGAGTATGCTTCCTTTTCCTGCCTATTGATTAAAAAAAAAAAAATTAAGTTGATGATCATTAATTGGAGCTTGCTCATTTGTTAAAAACAAAAATCACAAGGGAAAGTTAGAAAAACCCTAACCAATGGTCAGATTCTTTTCCTGGAAAGTAAAGACATAGACATTACTAGAAAAACTTTACTAGTGTTAACTTGATTTTTTTAAATAACTGGTGAATACATATTTTTAGTTGTCAATAAGGGGTTATAGCGCACAGCTATTCAGACAAAGGGTAGTAGAGGGTGGGGGGCAGGGGCAGAGAAATCAAATCCAAGGATAATAGAGTTAGAGAAGGTGTAGAATGCCAAAGGGGAATCAGGTAGAACCAAAGGCAAGGACTTCAAGGAATGCATTGAAATTAAGAATCATATCCAAACATGGATATGAGAAATCCATTTTGGACTTCTTCCCTGGCATATATGGGGCCATGAAGTTAGAATGTGTATCACAGCAGGACCCAGCGCCCCTATCCTCAGGCATCAGAGCCTCAGTGGAGCCAGAACTGTGGCAGGATATCAGATCAAAAGGCTTTACAGAAACCATTTTTTCTAATTGAACTGTTGCTGTCATTGTTTTTAGCTGCTGTTGAGTTAGGCCTCAACTCACGGCAACCCAATGCACAATGGGATGAGCTGGTGCTCAGTTCTGAACCACTCCCGTGATAGGTTGCAGATTGTACTTTTGTGATCTATAGCTTTTCTTGGCTGATTTTTGGAAATAGATCACCAGACCTTTCTTTATAGTTCTTTTAGTATGGACAATCTGCTGAAATCTGTTCAGCATCATAGCAACATGCTAGTCTTAAGGGACAGACAGATGGTGGCTGTGCGTGAGGTGCATTGACCGGTATTTGAGCAAGGGTCTTCCACATGGAAGGTGAGAATTCTAACACTGAACCACTACTGCCCTCTCATGCTACCTTACATACATCTAAAACTGGTAATACTTCTGTAATGGTTAATGTTATGTGTCAGCTTGGTTAGATTATGATTCTCAGCAGTATGGCAGAAATTGGGCTGCTTGCTCTTCCGTAATGTAATATAATGTAATCGCTTCCATGATGAGCTCTGATATGAGCAGCTAATCAGTTGAAAGGGAAGTTATCTGGGGAACGTGGCCTGCCTCCAGTACATAAATGAATATTCCAGCAAGGCTCATTCTGTCTCTGAATCCTGCATCCAACTCGTCTTCATCTGACCTCTGGTTCTTGGAACGTGAGCCAGCAAGCCTGCTGTCTGACCTGCAGATTTTGGGGTTCACCAGCTCCAGCAGCCCCATGAGGTAGAAGCCTGCTGTCTGACCTGTTAGTTGTGAGACTCTTCAGCCCCTGTAACCACATGATTCAGGAGGAACCTCCAGCCTGACCCACAAATTTGGGACTTGACAGCCTCCACAACTGTGTGAGCCATCATTTCTTTTAAAATAAATTTCTCTCTCTCTATATATATACGTATACATATATACACAAAGGGTTTCTGGGATGCATATATATACATACATATATAGATACACACATACGTTTCACTAATTTTGCTTTTTTAGAAAACCCAGCCTAAGACATTTGGTACTAAGAGTGATTCTAGAGAAACAAAATTCATAAGGACGAGTTTTCTGAATTGGTTCTCAAGTCAGGCTTATCATAAAGACGCTGATGACTGCCTCCAGTAGTAAAGAGGGCACTGCTAATCCATGGTGTGAGGTGGCAATAGAAGTACATAAAATATGACCACCAATATGTCAAATATTTGTGAGAGACAAGGCTTTGGGTGACTGCATATTTGATATTTTTCTACAATTTTGCCAGCATGAGAAGTAAAAGGAAGCTGTTTGACTGGTCCTACTTTTTCTAGACAAAGTAGTGAAATAAAAAAAAAAAAAAAAAAGCTCAAAGCTTCAGAGTCACAGTGCAAGCACTGCATACAGAAACTGAAAGTCACCACTTGTGCACTGAAAGAAAGCCTTATTTCTTGTAGTAACAGAGATGATATTGCTGAAAACCAAACCCAGAGTCTTATAAGAGTGGTTGATAACAATGCCAATTGAATTCCCAACCTCAAATGGTGTCTGAAGTTAAAGTGAGGGCACTGATTGGAAAGAAATGGAACCCTGAACTTGGCAAGGGGACATATAGGGAGATGATCAGGAAACTGGGGACATTGAACCCTTGTTAACAGAACCAGCCCTCTTACTCCCATCTGAAGAGATTACTCATTCTTTTTGTGCTGAACCACCCTCCCAAATAAAATCATTATCCCTTCCACCCCCATTTCATTAGGTTAATCCAGCTGTGTCTGAAGAGCCTTTGTTGGAGATCTTGCCTGGGACCTCACCTGAAGCAGATGCCTTAGAAGACATTGCTGAATGTACCCAGGACCCACCCCCACCACCCATTATTGCTTTTAGACCTATAACTAGACTTAAGTCCCATTGAGCTCCAAGAGGTGAAGTACAAAGTGTGACCCAAGAGAAAGTATGCTACAATCCAAAAGAACTGTTTGATTTTTCTAATATATACAGAAACATGCGGTATGTGTGTGGGAATGGCTATTAAGGCTGTGGGCTAATGTGGGCTAATGCAAGGAACATAAAGTTGGATCAGTCTGAGTTTATTGCTATGGGCCCACTAGGCACAGATTCTTCATTCAATTAATCAGCTCGAGAGGTGAGGAAAGGATCTAATAGTTTATTTGATTGGTTCCATGAAGCATGGATTATGTGGTGGCCTATGCTAAATCAAGTTGAAACACCAGATCTGCCTTGGTAGAAGAAGGTGTCAAAGGCTTAGGGAATTTGGCATGTTAGAATGGATTTTTCAGGTTAAACCCATAGACCCACCCATAGAGTGCCCAGAGGACACACATTTTACCACAATGGTGAGGAACAAATTTGTGAAGGGAGCCCCAGCATCCTTGAAGACTGCCGTTATTGCTCTTTTATTTAAGTCAGATTTGACAGTGGGAATTCCCCTATCTGAATTAAGACTTGTAAATACAATGGGAGTGATTGGACCTTGTGATGGTAGGGGCCAAGTGGCAGCACTCAATTGACAAAGACACAGTGGGGGTGGTTACCATAATGGACAGCAGACTCAAAGCAATAGTCAGAATAGTCTGACTTGTATGGACTTATGGTCTTGGCTACTTAGTCATGGTGTCCCTAGGAGTGAAATAGGTAGGAAATCTACTAAATATTTACTTGACCTGTACAAGCGGAAGAATTCTAGGTGGAATGAATGGCAGTCTAACCTGAATCTCCATAATAATGAGTCACAGCCCCTCAATCAATTCCCAGACTTGAGTAAGTTTAAAGATCCACAACACCTTGATTAAATGGGAGGGAGGGTTCCATTATGAGGGACCCCACTACACTTCCAAAAATTTATACTGTTAATCCTTCTGCTATCCTTCCTCAAAGGAACTGTGGCCCTTTACGAGAGTGACTATTCTTTGAGGAAAGGGAAATAATCAGACTTTTTGGGGGATTACTGGATACTGGCTATGAACTGACACTAATTCCAGTAGACCCAGAATGTCACTGTTGTGGCCCGTGAGTCAGAGTAGGGGCATATATGGAGATCAGTTTATTAATGGAGTCTTAGAGCTCAGGCTGGTCTCGCAGTGGGTCACTGAACACATCCTGTAGTGATATCCCCAGATCCAGAATGCATAATTGGAATAGACATACTCAGTAACTGGCAGAACACCCACGTTGGATCCCTGACATGTGGAATAAGAGCTATTATGGTAGGAAAAGCCAAGTGGAAGCCATTAGAACTACCTCTACCTAGGAGAATAGTAAACCAAAAGCAGTACCACATTCCTGAAAGGATTGCAGAGATTACTACTACCTTCAAGGACATAAAGGATGCAGGGTGGTGATTCACACCACATCCCCATTCAACTCACCGGTTTGGTCTGTGCAAAAACAGATGATTCTTGGAAAATGACAGTGGGTTATAGAAAACATAACCAGGTGGTGACTCCAACTGCAACTTCTGTTCCAGATGTAGTTTCATTGCTTGAGCAAATAAATACATCTCCTAGTACCTGGTATGCAGTTATTGACCTGGCTGATGACTTTTTCTCCATACTTGTTTTGAAGGACCACTAGAAGCAGTTTGCCTTCATCTGACAAGGACAGCAATACACCTTCACTGTCCTATCTGAGAGGTATATCAACTCTCAGGTTTATGTCATAATTTAGTCTTCAGGTACACTGATTAGTTTCATTTCCATAAGAAGTCATGCTGGTCCATATATTATTGATGATATTATGCTGATTGGACCTAGTAAGGAAGAAGTGTTAATGACTCTAGACTTATTAGTAAGATATCTCTACTAGAGTGTGGGAAGTTAACCCAACAGAAGTTCAGGCACCTTCCACCTCAGTGAAATTTCTAGGGGTCCAGTGGTGTGGGACATGTTGAGATATTCCTTGTAAAGTGAAGGGTAAGTTGTTGCATCTGGCACCTCCTACAACTAAAAAAGGAGGCATAACACCTGATTTTGGAGGTGACATTTTCAATGCAACATATCACTCATTTGGGTGTGATACTCCTGTCTATTTACCAAGTGACTCAAAAAGCTGCTAGTTTTGAGTGGGGCCTAGAACAAGGGAAGGCTCTGCAATAGATTCAGGCTGCTGTGCAACCTGCTGTGCGACTTGTGCCATACGATCCAGCTGATCCAACGGTGCTTGAAGTGTTAGTGGCAGATGGAGATGCTGTTTGGAGTCTTAGTATTTTGGAGCAAAGCGCTACCATCCTCTGAAGATAACTATTCTCCTTTCGAGAAGCAGCTTTTGGCTTAGTAGAGCCTTAGTAGAGACTGAACATTTAACCACAAGACACCAAGTCACTATGCAGCCTGAGCTGCCCATCATTAACTGGGTATTTTCTGATCCACAGAGTCGTAAAATTGGATGTACACACAGGAGCACTCCATCATTAAATGGAAGTGGTGTATATGAGATCAGGCTAGAGCAGGACTTGAAGTCACAGGTAAGTTACATGAGGAAGTGTCCCCAATGCTCATGTTCTCTACTTCTGTCACATTACCTTCCACCTCCCAGTCTGCACCTATGCCCTCATGGGGAGTTCCTCATGATTAGTTGACTGAAGAAGAGAAAACTTGTGCCTGGTTTACAGATGGTTTTGTGTGATATGCAGGCACCGCTCAAAGAGGGCAGTGGCAGCACTGCAGCCTCTTTCTGGGACCTCCCTGAAGGACATGGTGACAGAAAATCCTCCAATGGGCAGAACTTCAAGCAGTGCGCCTGGTTGTCCACTTTGCTTGGAAGGAGAAATGGCAGGCATGTGACTGTATACTGACTCATAAGCTGTGGTCAATGGTTTGGCTGGATGGTCAGGGACATGGAAGGAACATGATTGAAAAATTGAGGACAAAGGCATATGGAGAAGAGTTATGTGGACAGAGCTCTCTGAGTGAGCCAAAAAGTGAAGATACATGCGTCTAACGTGAATGTTCACCAAAGGGTGACCTCAGCAGACAAGGATTTTAACAATGATGTGAATAGGATGATGTGTTCTGCGAAAACCAGTAAGTCTCTTTCTCCACTCTACCCTGTCATTGCCCAATGGGCTCATGAACAAAGTGGCTATGGTTGCAGGGATTGAGGTTATGCATAGATTCAGCAACATGGACTTCCACTTACCAAGACCAACCTGGATAGAGTCACTGATGTGTGATCAACCTGACATCAGCAGATACCAACACTGAGTCCCCAGTATGGCATCATTCCTCAGGGCAATCAGATAGCAACCTGGTGATAGGTTGATTACATTGGACTGCTTCCATCGTGGAAAGGGCAGCGGTTCATTCTTACCAGGATAGACACTTATTCTGAATATGCATTTGTCTTACCTGCCTGCAATGCTTCTGCCAAAACTACCATCTGTGTACTTATAGGATGCCTTACCCACCATCATGATTTTCCACACAACGTCACTTTGGATCAAGGGGCCCACTTTGCAGCAAATGACGTGTGGCAATGGGCCCATGGAATTCACTGGTTTTACCATGTTCCCCGTCATCTTAAAATAGCTGCCTTGAAAGAATGATGGAATAGCCATCTAAAGACACAATTACGGTCTCAGCTAAGTGACAGTGCCTTGTAGGGTTGGGGAAATATATACAGGAGGCTGTATATGATCTAAACCAGTATCCAATATATAGTGCTGTTTCTCCCATAATCAGGATTTACAGATCCAGGAATCAAGGCATGGAAATGGGGGTGGCACCACTCACTATTACCCTTAGTAACCCACTCACAAATTTTTGCTTCCTGTCCTTGTGGCCCTATGCTCTGCAGGTCTACAGGTCTTAGCTCCAAAGAGTGAAATGCCTCCACCTGGAAACACGACACTGATCCCATTGAAGTGTAAGTTAAGAATGCCACCGAACACCTTGTGCTCCCCATGCCTCTGAAACAACAGGCAAACAAGGGAGTTACCATATTGGCTGGTGTGATTGATCCCAGTTACCAAGGGGAAATCAGATGGGCATTACATAATGGAGATAATGAAGAGTTTATGTAGAATACAGGTGATCCTTTAGGGTGCCTCTTAGTACTACCATGCCCTATGATTAAAGTCAATGGAAAATGACAGCAACTAAACACCAACCCGACTACTAATGACACTTCAGGAATGAAAGTTTGGTTTACCCTACCAGACAAAGAACTACAACCCACTGAGGTGATTACTGCAGGCAAAGGGAATACAGAATGGGTCCGGCAAGAGGTAGTTCTAAATACCAGTTATGACCACAGGACCAGTTGCAGAAAAGAGAAGTGTAATTGTTGTGCATATTTATTCCTTGTTTTATTATACTTGTATGTGTGCACATATATGTGTGTGCATATATGTGTACATATATATACATATATATGTATAGAGAGAGAGAGAAGAGAGAGAAAAAATATTTTTGTTTTCCTCCCTCTCTTATCCCATCACTTATAAAATATAAGATGTAAACAAGGCTAGTTTATTTCTGGTTGTATGCATGTTGTATCATGTTAGGCACAAGAATGACTTCATAATTGTTTTTATTTAGATATGTATGGTTTAAGGAGATGTGTACAGGGCCAAATAAACTTGAATCTATTGGTAAAGGGAAGGAAAGAGTTGTGAATTAGAGAGAAAGAGAATTTAAGGGACAAAGGACCTTCCTTTAGAATCAAGAACTTATTTTTTTGTTTTTGAGCATGGGAAGAATTAGGAGTGATGAGATTTAAAAGGCAAATATTGAATCAGGAATGAAATTCTAAATGCAACCCAAAGAGTATAAAAAGAGTCTATACTTCTGTAACACCAAATTACCGTAAAGTGTTTATTTAAATATTTTCAGTAATGGAGAGACAATTACTCTAGACAACAATTTACTTACAAGGAGGTCTTTGTTTTATTGATCTGAGGACTTTTCTTTTTCTGTCTTTTTACATGTGTTTTATTCCCTCTTTCTCAGTACCAGCACAGAAAAAAAGCTAAGCTTATTGTCTAGCTTATGATTGCCAAGAGAATCATGAGCTCTTAGAGAGAGTGGCAGAAGTTAATTCCCTTTTGTCCAGCACCAGAAATACATTTGGGTGAGTGGCTGTTATTCTGTAGATGGGACACATGCATTAGAGGAAGACAATATGAAGGGGTACAAAGAAAGTCTTACAGATAGGGAGCTAGATTGCAGACATATGCTCTCCAGCTCTGCTGATCCACTATGATGAAAACAGGCTAACACTCTGGAATGTGTCTGTCCGAGAACAAGGGGCATCCTATGACAGTTAAAAGCCTACACTTGAGGCACGTAGATCTACTCTACTCAAGAGCATTTATACAAACAATGCCAGAGATCCAGTAGTAGAATTTTGCAAAACCAATGACTTCTTCATTGCAAATACCTTGTTTCACCAACATAAACGGTGACTACATGGACCTCGCCAGAAGGGGAACACACAGAAATCAAATTGACTACATCTGTGGAAAGAGATGATGGAAAAGCTCAATATCATCAGTCAGAACAAGGCCAGGGGCCAACTGTGGAACAGACCATCAATTGATCATATGCAAGTTCAAGCTGAAACTGAAGAAAACCAGAGCAAGTCAACAAGAGCCAAAATATGACCTTGAGTATATCCCACCTGAATTTAGAGGCCATCTGAAGACGAGATTTGACACACTGAACACTAGTGACTGAAGACCAGATGAGTTGTGGAATGACATCAAGGACATCATCCATGAAGAAAGCAAAAGGTCACTGAAAAGACAAGAAAGAAAGAAAAGGCCAAGATGGATGTCAGAGGAGACTCTGAAACTTGCTCTTGAACATCAAGCAGCTAAAGCAAAAGGAAGAATTGATGAAGTAAAAGAACTGAACAGAAGATTTCAAAGGGCATCTCGAGAAGACAAAGTAAAGTATTATAATGACACGTGCAAAGAGCTGGAGATGGAAAACCAAAAGGGAAGAACATGGTCGGCGTTTCTCAAGCTGAAAGAACTGAAGAAAAAATTCAAGCCTCGAGTTGCAATAGTGAAGGATTCCATGGGGAAAATATTAAATGATGCAGGAAGCATCGAAAGAAGATGGAAGGAATACACAGCGTCATTATACCAAAATGAATTAGTCGATGTTCAAACATTTCAAGAGGTGGCATGTGATCAGGAATCGATGGTACTGAAGGAAGAAGTCCAAGCTGCTCTGAAGACACTGTTGAAAAACAAGGCTCCAGGAACTGATGGAATATCAACTGAGATGTTTCAACAAACAGATGTAGCACTGAAGGTCTATGCCATCTATGCCAAGAAATATGGAAGAGAGCTCCCTGGCCAACTGACTGGAAGAGATTCATATTCATGCCTATTCCCAAGAAAGGTGATCCAACCAAAAGTGGAAATTATAAAACAATATCATTAATATCACACGCAAGCAAAATTTTGCTGAAGATCATTCAAAAATGGCTGCAGCAGTATATCAACAGGGAACTGCCAGAAATTCAGGCCGGTTTCAGAAGAGGATGTGGAACCAGGGATATCATTGCTGATGTCAGATGGATCCTGGCTGAAAGCAAAGAATACCAGAAGGATGTTTACCTGTGTTTTATTGACTATGCAAAGGCATTCAACTGTGTGGATCATAACAAATTAAGGGTAACATTGTAAAGAATGGGAATTCCAGAACAGTTAATTGTGCTCATGAGGAACCTTTACATAGATCAAGAGGCAGTTGTTCAGACTGAAAAAGGGGATACTGATTTGGTTTAAAGTCAGGAAAGGTGTACGTCAGGGTTGTATTCTTTCACCAAACCTATTCAATTTGTATGCTGAGCAAATAATCCGAGAAGCTGGACTATATGAAGAATGGGGCATCAGGATTGGGGGAAGACTCATTAACAACCTGCATTATGCAGATGACACAACCTTGCTTGCTGAAAGTGAAGAGGACTTGAAGCACTTACTAATGAAGATCAAAGACCACAGCCTTCAGTATGGATTACACCTCCCCATACAGAAAACAAAAGTCCTCACAACTGGACCAATGAGCAACATCATGATAAATGGAGAAAAGATTGAAGTTGTCAAGGATTTCATCTTGCTTGGATCCACAATGCACAGCCATGGAAGCAGCAGTCAAGAAATCAAAAGATGCATTGCATTGAGTAAATCTGCTGCAAAGGACCTCTTTAAAGTGTAGAAGAGCAAAGATATCACCTTGAAGACTAAGGTGCACCTGACCCAAGCCATGGTATTTTCAATCACATCATATGCATGTGAAAGCTGGACAATGAATAAGGAAGGCCGAATATGCCTTTGAATTGTGGTGTTGGCGAAAAATATTGACTGTACCACGAACTACCAAAAAACGAACAAATCTGTCTTGGAAGAAGTACAACCAGAATGCTCCTTAGAAGCAAAGATGGCAAGACTGCCTCTTACATACTTTGGATATGTTGTCAGGAGGGATCAGTCCCTGGAGAAGGACATCATGCTTGGCAGAGTACAGGGTCAGCGGAAAAGAGGAAGACCCTCAACTAGGTGGATTGACACAGTGGCTGCAACAATGAGCTCAAGCGTAACAACAATGGTAAAGATGGCTCAGGACCAGGCAGTGTTTTGTTCTGTTGTGCATAGGGTCACTATGAGTCGGAACCAACTCGACGGCACCTAACAACAACAACAACACTCAAGAGCAGTTTGGTTTGCAGCCCAAGTTCTCTAAGGAATATGACAGAGTGGCAGTGCTTACAATCAATATTCTTTCTTCTGTTTATTTTTATTATCCAGTTACAACAGCTTTGGCCTCTAGGGAGTAAACAATGGACAGATTTGGCTTTTATTAAACCCAAAATTGCAGTGCTCAGCTGAATAAGTGCTAATTTAAGTTACTAATGAGAAAACATTTGAGGTCCAGAAATCCATTTTAGTTACACGGAAATGCTACCTGATCAATTAACACTAAAATCTTGAAAATATAGGGATTCCATATCGTACTAGACTCAGGGAAGTTAGTTCTGTATTCTGAAACTAACACTGATTCCAAGGGATGATTTGTGGGAGAGAGAGAGGATTTAGTTATGGGCTAGTGGAAAAAGTTTGATCTTTTTTTCACACACAAAAAAGTTATGGATGCAATTCTGAGCAAAATGGTATATTGAATTTATTTTCAGCATTGAGACACAAAGGAGAAAGAAATAAAACCATTCCACAAAGTAGAAATATTGAGTTGTGTTCACAGCTGAAATATTTCAGCCAGTTTGGGGGAACAAAGGCAGAAAGCTGTAGCTGAGGATGAAGCTACCATAGGTAAAACAATAAATAGAAGAGACTGTGGTAGGTAAAAACCCTGGTGGCGTAGTGGTTAAGTGCTACGGCTGCTAAGAAAGAGGTCAGCAGTTCCAATCTGCCAGGCGCTCCTTGGAAACTCTATTGGGTAGTTCTATTCTGTCCTATAGCGTCACTATGAGTTGGAATCAACTTGATGGCAGTGGTTTTTGGAGTGGTGGTAGGTAATATTATATTATAATGCAAAATATTCAAAAACCCTCCCAGATGGAAGAATCTACATTATCGTGATGTTAATGATAGCCTTGGGCTTGTGATTTGCTCAGCCAATGGACTGTGAGCAAAAGGAATACCATTCTTTGTGGAAGAAGCTTTAGGAGCCAGCGGGCTGTCTCCCCATATTTTCTTGATACGTAAAGAGAAAATTCCATCATCCAGTGGTCTAGGATGAAGACAATTTTGAAATGCAGCCACAGCAAATACAACACACATTAAGCGCAAATGAGAAATGATTTTTTTTTTCCACAGAAATTTGGGTCATTTGTTATGGCACTGTAATCTAGCTAATTCTGATTTACCTGAAGGCTTAAAAAGTAAAGCGCCTCTCCAGAAAAAGAGGTGGTGGCGGAGGAAAAGGTAAGACAGGGACTGTCACTGCACACTTCCCGGAGTTGTATCCAGGGTAGCTGCAGGCCTAAGCAGATGGCAGTCAGACAATCAGAGCGAGACCCTGGACTGAGATGCCTCCCATACCCGAATAACACACAGCACAGATGAGCCAATAGCACTGTAAAGATTCTTTATGAACTTGGGGCCAGAGACCGAAGGCAGGAAAAAGTGAACGTAAATGAAGAGAGCAAATGAAACAACGAAATAGTTACCTTCTCAAAAATCAGTCAGCAAATCCAAATTCCAAAACTCATGAAGAAATCTAATGATTCCATTTCTGTGCATTGTCCAGACTAGGCAAGCCCATGCAGGCAGAAAGATCAGTGGTTGCCACGCAGTAACAGGGAGTGACAGCTAATAAAGATGGAGTTTGTTTTGGGGGTGATTGAACATGTTCTAAAATTAGACAGTGATGACGGCTGAACAAATCTGTGAGTATACTAAACACCACTGAATTGTACATATCGAATTACGTGCAATGTGAGTTTTAGTCTATAAACTGTATCTCAATAAAGTGGTTATTTAAAAAAAAAACTATCAAAGAGAAAATGTAGTTCTTTAAGAAAAGGAATGAAAATAAGAATGATAATAGATTTATCTTCAGTAATATTAAATTCCAGAAGATAGTGAAGATTTCTAAAGTGCTGAGAAAAAAAATAACTATCATCCCAGAATTGTACACAGAATTATCTTTCTAGACTCAAAAAAGAACATTTTTTTTTTTTTTTGGATTTACAGAAACATGAGAATTAACCACTCTTTGACTCTTACTATAAAAAATTATCCCGCAATAAGAAGAAAAATAAACCCAGCACAGTAAGATTTCAGCAAAGATTATGGATATAAAATTGACTTAAAAAAAAAATCCTATATACCAAAAATAATCTGGTAGGACGTTGTGAAAGAAAATAAAACAGTACTCACAAGAGCCACAATGTCTATAAGGAAGTTAGGAATAAGCTTGAAACATGCACAATATCATTACAGAAAAAAGAAAAAGGTATAGAGAAATAGATACAGATTCATAAAAGATGATCTAAATACAATAATAAAACACATTCATGAGAGAGGGATCAATTTTGTGAAGAGGACTATATCCTTTAAGCTAACTAATAATAGCAATGCAATTTCAATGAAAACTTTATTAAGATTTTTCATAGAGATTAACAAATTGATTTCAAAATTATATGAAGAAAAGAGGTTTAACAATAAATAATATTGAAAAGAGGGGATTTCCCTATCAGTTATTAAGATGTATTATAAAGCTATAAGTAAGTGAGATAATGACAGAGGGAAAAGAAAATATACTAAAGGAAAATAAGAAATACCCCCCAAATAAAGACCCTTATATACCATACTGATATGTGATTAAAACAGAAGAAAAACCAAAAAAAACTCCAGTTGCTGTCAGGTCAGTTCCTATTCACAGCAACCCCACGTGTTGCAGAGTAAAGAACTACACTCCATGGAGTTTCAAGGTTGTAATCTTTCAAGAACAGATCACCAGGCCTTTCTTCCAAGGCACCTCAGGGTAGAACTGCCAAACTTTTGGCTAGCAGTGAAGGGCTTAATTGTTTGTGCCATTCAAGTACTTCTATATATGATAAAGGTGGAAATAAATAAAGTTTAAAAAACATAAAATAGAACACTTTGTTGTTAATCACCTAAAATATACATTAAAATGGTAATCATGAAAGGCAGGGTCATGGTTTCCTTGATAGAAGGAGATGGGAAAATGACTGCAGTGTTTGATTCCCATTAAAATAACCTTCTGAAATAAGTATGGTAAAACAGCAACATCTGATAAATTTGTGTGGTAGGCACCCATGCTTGCTCTTTTAGAGAGGATTAAGTAATTATATATATATATATATATATATATATATATATACAACACTAGTTTAAGCCAGAACCTTGATGAATATTATTTTCTCTCTTCTCAAGTAAGAGATATTTGATTCCCCTTTGTTGCCACAGCATGAAGCAAGCATCTTTATGTAAGTCTAATTGCTGACAGCAATGATGTAAGATCAATCAAAAGCTTCTGTTTCTACTAAAAACCAAAAAAACCAAACCCACTGCTGTCAAGTCGATTCCGACTCATAGCAACCCTATAGCACAGAGTAGAACTGCCCCACAGAGTTTCCAAGGAGCGCCTGGCAGATTCGAACTGCCGAACCTTTGATTAGCAGCCGTAGCACTTAACCACTTACCCACCATTTCAATTTCTCTTACTCTCAAATAGCAATAATAGCAACAAGTCTCTAATTTTAGCTGAAATAAAAGCAACAACAACAAAATCTATAAAATATAATTTTTTTTGGTTGAGCAACCTTCTAAACTCCTTTCATAGGAAATGTTCTTAAAATCCATAAGCCATATTTTCTTGTATCTCTTTAGCTAAATGCTTCGATCTATGGCTGTCTGGCATAGGAATAGGGCTGCTTTCCTGGAGCCCAGGCTTCTTATGCCTAGAACAGTCTTTGACAAGCAAATGGAGATATACCCAAGGGGTTTCGCCCCAGCACGGCCGCTCCTACAAGTTGGGCTCAGAATTCAACCAGTGAGGTAGAATGGTCCTGACATTTGTATTTGGGTTTTGACATTCAGGTGTATTGAGACTCATTCTTCATTCCCACACAATGAAAGGAGAGTGACAATGATCGAGGCCAGACAATGCCATGTGGATTCCTGTTGTTGTTGTTGTTGTTGTTAGGTGCAGTCTAGTCGGTTCCGACTCATAAGGACTCGATGCACAACAGAACTAAATACTGCCCGGTCCTGCGCCTTCCTTAAAATCATTGTTATGCTTGAGCTCATTGTTGCAGCCACTGTGTCGATCCACCTAGTTGAAGGTCTTCCTCTTTTCCACTAACCCTGTACTCTGCCAAGCATGATGTCCTTCTCCAGGGACTGATCCACCCTGACAGCATGTCCAAAGTATGTAAGACGCAGACTCGCCATCCTTGCTTCTAAGGAGCACTCTCATTGTACTTCCTCCAAGACAGATTTGTTCGTTCTTTTGGTAGTTCGTGGTATATTCAACATTCTTCACCAACACCACAATTCAAAGGCGTCAATTCTTCTTTTTCCTTATTCATTGTCCAGCTTTCACATGCATATGATGTGATTGAAAATACCATGGCTTGGGTCAGGTGCACCTTAGTCTTCAAGGTGATACCTTTGCTCTTCCACATAAAGAGGTCTGTTGCAGCAGATTTACCCAGTACAATGCGTCTTTTGAATTCTCAACTTCTGCTTCCATGGCTGTTGATTGTGGATCCAAGTAAAATGAAATCCTTGACAACTTCAATCTTTTCTGTTTATCATGATGTTGCTCATTGGTCCAGATGTGAGGATTTTTGTTTTATGTTGAGGTGCAATCCATTCTGAAGGCTGTGGTCTTTGATCCTCATTAGTAAGTGCTTCAAGTCCTCTTCACTTTCAGCAAGCAAGGTTGTGTCATCTGCATAACGTAGGTTGTTAATGAGTCTTCCCCCAATCCTGATGCCCCATTCTTCATATAGTCCAGCTTCTCGGATTATTTGCTCAGCATACAAATTGAATAGGTATGGTGAAAGAATACAACCCTGACGTACACCTTTCCTGACTTTAAACCAAATCAGTATCCCCTTTTTCAGTCTGAACAACTGCCTCTTGATCTATGTAAAGGTTCCTCATGAGCACAATTAACTGTTCTGGAATTCCCATTCTTTACAATGTTACCCTTAATTTGTTATGATCCACACAGTTGAATGCCTTTGCATAGTCAATAAAACACAGGTAAACATCCTTCTGGTATTCTTTGCTTTCAGCCAGGATCCATCTGACATCAGCAATGATATCCCTGGTTCCATGTCCTCTTCTGAAACCAGCTTGAATTTCTGGCAGTTCCCTGTTGATATACTGCTGCAGCCATTTTTGAATGATCTTCAGCAAAATTTTGCTTGCGTGTGATATTAATGATATTGTTCTATAATTTCCACATTTGGCTGGATCACCTTTCTTGGGAATCGGCATAAATATGGATCTCTTCCAGTCAGTTGGCCAGGAAGCTGTCTTCCATATTTCATATTCATATTTTCCTAGGAGCTGTAAATTGCCAGTTTCTTAGGGATGCAGAAGCAGCCTCAGCCTGGAACTACAGCGACAGATGGATAATGTTCATGGGGACAACGAAGCCAGTTCAGAATTGTCAGAATTGTTTTTAGGAGCAAAACAGGTGTTATAGCTACTAAACTTGACTGTTTCCATGAAGTAACTTTCTACTGCCTCATATGCCCTTTTATAACCTCTGAAAAAAAAAAAATTTTTTTTTGAGTCTAGGGAAATTCCTACTCCTTCTTCAAGATGTTTCTTACATAGAGCCCTCCCTGTTTACCTGAGCATTGTACATGCTCCATTCTTTTTATTTTATTTTTTTAGTTTTTATTGTGCTCTACATGGAAGTTTACAAATCAAGTCAGTCTCTCAAACAAAAATTTATATACACCTTGTTATATACTCCTAATTGCTCTCCCCCCAATGAGACAGCCCACTCCCTCCCTCCACTCTCCTTTTTTGTGTCCATTCCACTAACTTCTAACCCCCTCTACCCGCTCATATCCCCTCCAGACAGGAGATGCCAACATAGTCTCAAGTGTCTGCTTGATCCAAGAAGCTTATTCCTCACCAGCTTCTTTTTCTATCATATTGTCCAGTCCAAACCCTGTCTGAAGAGTTGGCTTTGGGAATGATTCCTGTCCTGGGCTAACAGAAGGTCTGGGGACCATGACCACCGGGGTGCTTCTCATCTCAGTCAGACTATTAAGTCTGGTCTTTTTACCAGAATTTGGGGTCTTCATCCCACTGCTGTCCTGCTCCCTCAGGGGTTCCCTGTCAGAGCAGTCATCGGTTGTAACCAGACACCATCTAGTTCTTCTGGTCTCAGGCTGATGTAGTCTCTGGTTTATGTGGCCCTTTCTGTCCCTTGGGCTCATAATTACCTTGTGTCCTTGGTGTTCTTCATTCTCCTTTGCTCCGGGTGGGTTGAGGCCAACTGATGCATCTTAGATGGCCGCTTGCTAGGGTTTAATACCCCAGATGCCACTCTCCAAAGTGGGATGCAGAATGTTTTCTTAATAGATTTTATTATGCCAATTGACCTAGATGTCCCCTGAAACCATGGTCCCCAAACCCCTGCCCCCTGCTACGCTGGCCTTGGAAGCATTCAGTTTATTCAGGGAACTTCTTTGCTTTTGGTTTAGTCTAGTTGTGTTGACCTTGCATGTATTGTGTGTTGTCTTTCCCTTTGCCTAAAGTAGTTCTTATCTACTATCTAATTAGTGAATACCCCTCTCCCACCTTCCCTCCATCCCCCCTCTTGTAACCATCAAAGAATATTTTCTTCTCTGTTTAAACTATTTCTTGAGTTCTTATAATAGTGGTCTTATACAATATTGGTCCTTTTGCAACTGACTAATTTCACTCAGCAAATGCCTTCCAGATTCCTCCATGTTATGAATTGTTTCACAGATTCATCACTGTTCTTTATTGATTTGTACTATTCCATTGTGTGAGTATACCGTAATTTATTTATCCATTCATCCGTTGATGTGCACCTTGGTTGCTTCCACCTTTTTGCTATTGTAAACACTGCTGCAATGAACATGGGTGTGCGTATATCTGTTCATGTAAAGGCTCTTAGTTCTCTAGGATATAGTTCAAGGAGTGGGATTGCTGGATCTTATGGTAGTTCTATTTCCAGCTTTTTAAGAAAGTGCCAGATCAATTTCCCAAGTGGTTGTACCATTTTACATTCCCATCAGCAGTGTATAGGTGTTGCGGTCTCTCTACAACCTCTCCAACTTTTATTATTTTGTGTTTTTTTGGATTAATGCCAGCCTTGTTGGAACGAGATGGAATCTCATTGGAGTTTTGATTTGTGTTTCATGTTCCATTCTTTATGATATACTATGAGTAGAGTATAGCCTAGGAGCCCTGGTGGCGCAGTGGTTAAGAGCTGACTGCTAACCAAAAGATTGACAATTCAAATCCACCAGCTGCTCCTTGGAAACCCTATGGGGCAATTCTGATCTGTTCTTTAGGGTGGCTATGAGTCAGAATTGTCTCAACAGCAACAGGGTCCTTTTTTTTTTTTTTTCCTTTAGTACAGTATAGGAGCCCTGGTGGTGCCGTGGTTAAGAGGTCAGCTGCTAACCAAAAGGTCGGCAGTTCAAATCCACCAGCCACTCTTTGGAAACCCTAGGGGTCAATTCTACTGTGTCCTATAGGGTCACTAGGAGTTGGAATGGACTTTACAGCAATATGAACAATGGGTTTAGTATGGTATACACCTAGAGTCCTTCAAAATGGGTTACTTAATATGCACTTCATTATACAATGAGCATAAAGCTGTGAATGAGACACACTCTTCCCTCACAATCTAGTTGGGGATATAGCCAAGGTAACAAGTCACCGTTGTATGATGAGTGCTTTGGAGAAGGAAATAAAGGAGGTTATGGGTGAGGGACAGTTGCAGACTGAGTCCGGAAGTGAGAGCATAAGCATAAGAAATAAATATACAAGAAAGGTGCAAGTGTGTGTGTGGGGTGGGTGTGTGTGAGTGTGTGTGGGAGTGGGTGTGAGTGTGTGGGTGTGTGTGAGTATGTGGGTGTGAGTGAGTGTATGGGCGTGTGTGTGAATGTGTGGGTGTGTGTGTGGGTGGGTGTGAGTGTGTGGGTGTGAGTGTTTGTGTGTGGGTGTGAGTGTGGGTAGGTGGGTGTGAGTGTGAGTGTGTGTGGGGGTGGGTGTGAGTGTGTGGGTGCGAGTGAGTGTGCGGGTGGGTGGGTGTGAGTGGGTGGGTGTGAGTGTGTGGGTGTGAGTGTGTTTGGGTGCATACGAGTGTGACTCGTGTGTATGCATGTAAGTGCATGTGAATGTGGGTATATGTGTGCGTTTTGTTTGTGTGTATGTAGTGTTATGTGTGAGTGCGTGTAGTATGTGTGTGTGAGTGCTTTTGTAACCATATGTCATATGTGTGAGTATGTGTGATTAAGTGTGTGTATGTGTGAATATGTGTGTGTGTGAGAATGTGTATAATGGAGTGTGTTTGTGTAATGTGCGTGTAGTATGTGTATGACTGTGTTAGGATGTGTGTGAGTCAGTGTGAGAATGTGTATGTGTGAATGTATGTGATTGACTATGTGTATGTCTGTGTGTGTAGTATGTGTATGACTGTGTGTGAGAATGTGTGTGAGTGTATGGGAGTATGAGTGTGTGTGTGAATATGAGTAGTATACGATTGTATGTATGTCTGTTAGTATGTGTGTGAGTGTGTGTGCAAGGATGTGTAGTATATGGTTATATGTGTATGAGTGTGTGATTAGGTGTGTGTGTTAGTATGTGACCATGTATGTGAGTGTATGATTATGTGTGTGAGTGTGTGTGAGGATATGTGTGTGCATACGAGGATGTGTGTGTCTGTGTGAGGATGTATGTGTCTGTGTGAGGATGTGTGTGTGTTTGTGTGTGTGCATGTGTGTGTGTGTAGAGGAGTGACTTCAGGAGAGTGGATGTGAGTGCATCAAGGAGAGGAATAGCACGGCCACAGTCCTGCAGGTGGGGAAAGCACAGCATATTTAAACACATGAAAGCAATCCTGAATGGCCTGCTTGGAGAGCTGAAACCAGCAAGGCAAGCAGGTTAGAGATCAGGGCAGCACTTGAAAACCCCTGCAATGACATTTGCAGGCTTTTGTCCTCATGCATCCATTTCCCTTTTTCTAAGTAACAGAAATTCAGTTTTTCTTCTATTTAGTCCAAGTGCTTCAAGAAAGCTTAACATTCACTCATCCATCAAGGAAGAGAAATAAGACAGAATCCCTCCCCTGATCCCATTCACAGTTCAGATATGAGCAAAGTTATAATTAGAATAAAGCCCAGGACTTTTACACTTTTGGCTTGGTGTATGTGTATGTATGTGTGAAGATAGTGTCCTTAGTATTCTTCCCTTTGGGCATGACCTTGAAAAATACATTCCCAGGAAAAACTGGAGACTATCTCATAAACATTATGAGAAAGCCAGTCTGAAGCAGAGCCTAGACAGAGTGAATTCTGATATTGTGGTTTGAGCCTAGACTCCACCCTCTCCTGAAGACCCCGGACTTTACAGTTAGGTAAGCCAAAACAAAGGCTTCATTGATTATTGTTTGAGTTGGTTTTCCCTGTTACATACAGCACAAAGTCCTAACTGATAAAGCTGGATTAAGAAGGTTTGATTTTGCCTGAGAGCAGGGGGATTTGCCTAAGAATGTTAAGCGGAGAGAAACAAGAATGTATGTTTAGAGAGTTTCGATTTCTGGTCTGAACAAGACGGCACAGACACATCGTTCTCGGTTCCTCCCCTCTAATAATAATAATGATAAATCCTGAAAATAACCTAAGAGACAACCATAGGATGACTCTGAAAGATGGGAGCAGACTGGCTAGGCACCCCAGGACTGGAGGAACAACACAGTGGCCCAGATCTTTGATCCTCCTCCCACCAGCAAAAGGAACACAGTTAGGCACCTTCTGGGAGTCCTGCCAACAATAGGACGCCAAGGGAAATTCTTCCTGCCCCTGGGAGCCACAGTCCCCAGGAGAGGATTAAGCAGAGTCTAAAGACAACAAGAAGCCAAAGAAAGTGCTATGCCCCCAAGCAGAGAACTTGGCAGCCCAGAGGTCTAACAGGTTTATGGGATTCAGGGAAAAAGGAGTCAGGGAGGCCATGAATAGTAACTAGGTTTACTATACTCATAGTTTCCTGGGGAGAACACAGCATTGAATGATGCTGGGCCACACAGGGGGTTGTATCCAGGGATGAGGTAACAACAACAAGCTGAAATTGTAGGAGACGCTCATGTGTCACAAGGAAGATAGGGTTAGCTAGGTTGCACAGTCTTCCAGGAAGTTGTGCATTTTGAAGAATTCTGTAGACTCACAGGGCATAGGGCTGTCTCTAGTAGTTGGGTATGATTAAGATGGGTTCACAGTGGCCCGGGAGTGGGAGGACCTAATAACGGAAGTGGGGGAGAGTGGACTTAATCATCTGCACAAGACAGAAGATGGAGTTGCTTTAAGACAGGATCTCAAAACTGGACAAAGATAGCATTTTAAGAGAATTATATCACACCCAGCCTTGTGAAGATAAGCCAGGCTGCTGGAGCATCAAGAGTCCACAGGTGAAGGAGGAGATAGTAAGTGTGTAGTGTCTGCACATCCAAGAACTGAGCCCACACTCAGCAACTGCAACATCTGTCACTTAAGTCTAGACACCAAAGACCATAGAACACCATAAAAAAAACCAAACCCATTGCCATTGAGCCGATTCTAACTCACAGTAACGCCATATGTTTTCAAGGCTGTAAATCTTTCCAGAAGCAGGCTGCACATCTTTGTCCCGTGGAGCGGCTGGTGGGTTTGACTGCTGACCTTAAAGTTAGCAGCCAAATGCTTTAGCCACAATGCCAGCAGGGCTCCTTATTGACCTTATTTTATGTCTTCTTTTTTATTTCTTTTTTTTTTTTAATATTTCAAACAGTACTTCATACATATGACTAAATCAGATCATCAGAGAAAATTTAATCAATAACAAATCATCTTTTCCTTTCATATTATTTATAATTTCTCCAAGGTTGTCATTGTTCGTGGAGAACATATGAAATTATGAGAGAAGTATACCAGATTCCAGAATGGGAATACATCTAACACCCTTTGCTCCATCCTAATTCCATTCATCACCAACCCTTGGTCAGTTTGTCTTACTGCGGGAGCTTGTGTGTTGCTGTGATGCTGGAAGCTATGCCACGAGTATCTCAAATAGCAGTAGGATCACCCATGGTGGACAGGTTGCAGTGGTGCTTCCAGGCTAAGACAGACCAGGAGCAAAGGACTAGTGATCTACTTCTGAACATTAGTCAATGAAATCTCCATGTATCACAACAGAATATTATCCAATATAGTGCTGAAAGATGAGCCCCCAAGGTTAGAAGATACTCACAATACATGGTAGCTGCATCAATGAACTCAAGAATACTAGTGATAGTGAATATGGTACCGGGCCGGGCAGCATTTTGTTCTGTTGTGTATGAGGTTGCCATGAGTCACAGCAGACCCAATGGCAACCAACAAACAAAACAATTCCACTCCAGCTGGGCTCTGACTCCTTCATGATATTCCACTGTGACACAGCAGTCAGAAATAAATTCACGGGTAATGAATTAATTCTTTGCCCCACAAATCAGCTGAATACCAGTGCTTTTTCTATACCTGCTCTTAGGGAGTCAATAGCAGAGTTTCACCGAGTACCTTTTGGAAGCAACCACCTACTTCTCTTGCCCCTCATTCTCATAATTACCTGGGAGGACCTGGGCACCATTTTCCCTAGAGCTTTTGAGTACTACGTTCCTTCACGAGGCAGCAAAAGGGAGTCCTGCTCTCTACTCCAGCCACCCCCAGGGAGGACATGGAGTGTCCCGCCAGCCCTCATCCTAGACTGCTGTTCCACATTCAGTGAAAGTCCACATTCTCACGCTCTCCACTGTGCAAAGAGTAGGGACTTTTGCTGAAGCCAACTCTGGTGTCTCTGCAGATGTGCCCGGCCTGGAATATGTTCCAGTTCCCCAAACACATGCATAGTACATGTTTCTTCCCACCCTTGCTCTGAAGTTTGTACATCTACACGAGCTGAGTCTCCTTGCTCTGTTTTCCCTTGGCACTCTGCGCTTCAGGGATGTCCCTCAGCCCTTCTGACAGAGGAGCCTAAGCCTCTTCCTGAGAGAACATACAAAAAATGTTACATTTGGTTATAATTTTATAATTTAAAGAGAAAAAAACTTTGTAGGAAGAATTATATCAATCCAGTCTTTACGGAGAAAAAAAGGGAGACTTTTGCTAGTAAATTTTACTTTCCTGAGCTGGAACTTAAAACTTAGTCTTCTAATTCTACTCTACCCAATTGGGTAGAATATACATTTGATGAAATCAAATACCTAACTCAGGCATATACTAAACACATATCATAGGGATAATAACTATTACTTTTAAATTATATTTAAAGGGAAAGATATTCCAAAATCTCTTTCAATATCTCAATTATTTTTGCAGCTTTGCTAAATGCAGAAAATTGTCTTCTTTTTTTTTTAAAATTTGACAATTATAATTTAGCCCAGAGTTAAAATGCACATTTTAAATGTAAGCTAAATGATTAAACTCTTTTGAAGGAATGTTATCTGAAGTTATCTGCCAATATTGGCAGAAAGTGCAGAAATGGGTGCGACCACACAGAAAGAAGCCACAGAGGTATTATGTAACATTTTATTGTGTTATGCACCTGTAACAAAAAAGTCATAATGCTTGGTAATAATGATAATGTTTCTCAAACTATGTATTTCAATTTTCTCACTGCAGTAAAATGTTCTAAATCACCTAGATACCATTTGAAGCATTTCACCTTTAATCATCAAAGACTGAGAAAGTTGATATAGGGCTACTATCACTTTTGATTATGAGAATGTCAGTTTTATCAGAGATTGCTTATTAAAACAAATACATATAAACACAACATATATACTCATATTTCACTTTGTTTCATGGTCAAATTACTTGAAGGTTAGGTTTAAATTCATGAACAAACTTGAATTTCACAAATGTAGCTACTCAACAGCAAAACCGATTTCTAAGCTTACAACATAGATTTTCTGTCAGAAGCCTTTCCTTTAGCTTTAAATGGTTTAAGAAGCTGAAAAACCTATTTTAATCAGATGAAAGAGAGTCAATTAAATTTTGTGTAAAACAAAATGAAATATTTTATATCCTTAAAATGATCAATGGCGTTATTACGAATGAAAGAATAGTTTTGTTTTTTTTAAATGTGTGTGCTGTATACTTTAGTTCAGAGAATGATACTGGGCACTATGAGTAAGGAAAAAAAAAAAAAAAGAAAGAAATGGCCCAAACCCATGAAAATTTCTGCAATTACTTGGTGCTTGGAGGGTTATCAACATGAAAATTAAAAACTCTAGGAGAATTTCTGGTTAAATATGGGAGACTGACACATGCCTATATTTTTCTTTCCATCCTGGGACTCGATTAATTGCTATGAATAGCTTTTCTTTAATTACACAAAGGGATTTCTTGATGCAGAAGGCTTGTTCTCAGAAAAAGAAGTATCAGGTGTCTAAGAGCTTTACTGAAAAAGAACTCTTCCCCCTTTCTCCAGTACTGTGCTGAAATTATTGATATGGAATATTGGAAAAAATATTGCCCTAGAACGTTTAGTTTATTTAAATCAGCTACTACCTATCTTTCAAGCTGAAAGAGCTGAAGAAAAAATTCAAGTCTCAAGCTGCCATATAGAAGGATTCTATGGGCAAAATATTGAACAATGCAGGAAGACCAGAAGAAGGTGGAAGGAATACACAGAGTCACTATATCAAAAGGAAATAGCCAACATTCAACCATTTCAAGAGTAGCATACGATCAAGAGCTGTTGGTATCGAAGGAAGAACTCCAAATCGTACTGAAGGCATTGGCAAAAAACAAGGTTCCAGGAATTGACAAAATACCAATTGAGATGTTTCAACAAACAGACACAATGCTGGAAGTGCTCACTCACTATGCTGAGAAATTTGGAAGATAACTACCTGGCCAACTGACTGGCAAAGGTGCATATGTGTGCTCATTCTATAAAAAAAGGTGATCCGACAGAATGTAAAAATTATCAAACAATGTCATTCATATCACACACGAGTAAAATTTTGCTGAAGATCATTAAAAAATGATTGCAGCAGTACAACGATAGGGAACTGCCAGAAATTCAAGCCAGATTCAGAAGAGGATGTGGAACGAGGGCACACCATTATAGATGTTAGATGGATCTTGGCTGAAGGCAGAAAATAGCAGAAAGATGCTTATCTGTGTTTTATTGACTATGCAAAGGCATTTGACTGTGTAGATCTTAACAAATTATGGATAACATCACAAAGAATAGGAGTTCCAGAACACTTAATTATGCTCATGCAGAACCTGTACATAAAGCAAGAGGCAGTCGTTAGAAGAGAATAAGGGGATACTGTGTGGTTTAAAATTAGAAAAGGTGTGCATCGGGATTGTGTCCTTTCACCATACTTATTCAGTAGGTGTGCTGAGCAAATAATCTGAGAAGCTGGTCTGTATGAAGAAGAACACGACATTAGGATTGGAGAAAGGCTCATTAACAGCTTGCGATGTGCAGCTGACACAAGCTTGCTTGCTGAAAGTGAAGAGGACTTGAAGCACTTACAGATGAAAATCAGACTACAGCCTTCAGTATGGATTACTCCTCAACATAAAGACCACAAAAATTCTCACAACTGGACCGATAAGCAACATCATGATAAATGGAGAAAACATGGAAGTTGTCAAGGATTTCATTTTATTTGAATCCACCATCAATGCTGATGGAAGCAGCAGTCAAGAAATCAATGGACTTATTGCATTGGACAAATCTGCTGCAAAAGACTTCTTTAAAGTGTTCAAGAGCAAAAATGTCACTTTGAGGACTAAGGTGCACCTGACTCAAGCTGTGGTATTTTCAATCACCTCATATGCATGCAGAAACTGGACAATGAATAAAGAAGACCACCAAAGAATTGATGCCTTTGAATTACGGCTTTGGCAAAGATTATCAAATGTACCATGCACTGCCAGAAGAATGAACAAATCTGTCTTGGAAGAAGTACAGACAGAATGCTCCTTAGAAGCGAGGATGGCATGAAGTCATCTCACATACTTTGGACATGTTATTAGGAGGGACCAATCCCTGAAAAAGGACGTCATGTTTGGTAAAGTACAGAGTCAGAGAAAAAGAAGACCATCAATGAGATGGAGTTGTATTGACACAGTGGCTGCAGCAATGGGCTCAAACATAGCGGCAATTGTTAGGATGGCACAGGTCCAGGCAGTGTTTCATTCTGTTGTACATGGGATTGCTATGAGTTGGAACCAACTCAACAGCACCTAACAACGACACTACCTATCAAGTGAAGGAAAGCAAATTATATAATGCCCTTCTCATCCTTAAACTAGACTATTTCTAGGTTTATTTCAGTTGAAATAAAACAACTATGGGAAAGTTATGTAAGAAGTGTTGTTTCTCTTAATCTTTCAATAGTTGTGGTTACTTTGTTAATGTTTATCCTGCTTCATACATCATCAGTATCACCATTAAATGTCAGCATTGCCAAAAGACAGAAACAACCTAAATGTGCAACAACAGATGAATAGCTAAACAAAATATGGTACATACACATTGTAATGGTTAAGGTTATGTGTCAACTTGGCTGCACCCTGATTCTGAGTGGTTTGGCAGTTATAGAATGATGTAGTTTACAAGTTATGTAATGATGTAATTTGGCATTATGTAATGATGTAATTATTTTCCATTTTGTGATATAATATAATCGCCTCCATCATATGATCTAATGTAACGAGCCAATCAGTTGTAAGGGAGATTTCCTGGAGCATGGGGCCTGCATCAAACATATATAGACATTTTGGCAAAGATCACTCGCTTTTGCTCCCCTTGAATCCTGCGTCGGGCTTGTCATCGTCTAACCTCTGGTCCCTGGTACTTGAGCCAGAGGCCTGCTGCATTGCCTGCCAGTCTTGGATTCATTGACCTCTGCAGCCTGTGAGCCAGCAGCCTGCTGTCTGACGTGCCAATCTTGGGTTTGTCAGGCCCTGCAGCTATGTGAGTCAGGAAAAGTTTCCAGCCTGACACCTGATCCGCGGACTTAGGACTCATCCTTTACAACTACGTGAGCCATTTCCTTAAGATGACGCCGTCTCTTTCTCTACACATGCACACATGCACGTATATAAACATGTATAGATATATATGCCTCACTGCTTTTGTTTCTCTAGAGGACCAAGCCTAATACACACACAATGGAATATTACTCAGTCGTAAAGAGTAATGAAGCCCTGACACATGCTGTGACATGGATAAACCTTGAAAACATTATGTCGAGTGAAGTAAGTGAATTGCAGAAGAACAAGTACTGTATGATTCCACTTACATGAAGTATCTAGATTAGGCAATGTGCAGAGACCAAGTTTATTAGTGTTTACCACGAGGAGAAGGGACTGCAAATGGGGAGTCGTTATTCAGGAGGAAACCCTGGTGGCATAGTAGTTAAGTCCTACCGGTATTGAGTATCTGTTAATGGTAATGGAATATTTGCCAAAGGACACCAGTGACGCTTGCACAACATGATTAACATAATCGATGTCATTGAATTGTGCCTGTAAAAAGGTTTAGGTTGGCAAGTGTTGTGTTATATGTATTTTTCCACAAGAGAAAAATTAAAAAGTTAACATCACAAGAAAAACAAGAAAAAGGCCCAACTAAAAGCAAAGGGAAAACCTGGCAGCATGATGTTTTCCTTGCTTGGGAAAGAAGGATTGGAAAGGCAGCCTGCTCTTTACTTTCGAGTATTTACACAAAAGAAAGTGTAAATGCCGATTCATTGCCTATCAAGAAAATATCAACAAATGTATCAAAATAACTGCTTTTTTAACAAACTGTAAAGGCTCCATCTGCGTGTTGCATTGAGAAGCAATTTCAATGAAACCATGGGCTCTTATATCAAAAAAGCATTTAAAAACAGATTTTTGTTCAAAGAAATAGCCACATCAAAGCAATTGAATAGGAAGTAATCATGTCTAACTTCTGCAAACCAATATTATTCTTTCTGAAATGAAAACCTTGAACACACAAAATCTGGGCTGAAATCAAATCTGATATTAAGTTTTATTACTCAGAGATGACTTGCTATGTTAGATAAGAGTTACCATTTCAAAATAATTCATAATAATTCATAAAATCATGCTCAGGCTGATGATATTTATTCATTCTACAAACTAAAATCCTGTCTACAGACCTTGGTCCACATTAACACAAAGTAAACATTTATATGCATACCACTTTGTTAACATTTTCAATCAAGATACTGAGTTGGTTCAATAATAATTTTTCATCAAAAGGATCAAAGGGAACTGGCTTGAGGCACAGAGCAATAAAATCAATTAATCAATAGCTAGGCATGACTTTTTTTTTTTAAACATGATTGTGTCCTCCCTCCTAAAGCCCTGGCTTTGACACTTGTTACTTCTCCCAGGGAAGAGTGAATACTCAGTGAACGGAGATTAGTTTCTACCCCTGAGTAACTTGCATCCTTTGGTTCGCACATCTCTTACTACCCATACGGTTGAACAGCTTGTCATAGCTCATTCTCTAAGTATTTCATTTTAATATTTTCCATTATCATTTTCAACATTTTTATCATGCTTAAATATGCCTTCCTTTCACAAAGATTATATTTTTTAATTTGTTTATGTTACTTACATTAGTTTTGGATTGTATCATACGTAAACCTTTAATCCTCTGAAATTTATTTTGTGTAAGTTCTGAGAAAATAATTTGTTTTGTTAGTGGTTAAAAAGTTGTCCTAATATTAAATAATGCATTTTTTTTTCTCATTGACTTGAAATGCCACCTCTATTGCCTAGTTTTCACACACACTGGTTTTGTTTTAGAGCTGGGGAAGGTGCCAATCATTCGCTCTCTAATTTATCAAGTATTTCTAGGCTTTTCTCATGTGCTTGTACTGATGGACATTTATAGTTTCATGAAGTTTCTCCCAAAATAACATAATAAAAATGTGATTAAAACTATACTGAATCTACCAATCACTTGTAAGAATTGCCTTCTTTACAATACTAATACTCTAAAGTTGGCACAGACCGAACGTGCACAGATTTACTAAACAGTGAAATGTGAGTTATAATTACACTGTGTCATATGACATTATCTCTTCCAAATCAGGAGCTATCAGGACCCTTCTTTGTTGTAAATCTTTTCTTTTTTTTCTTTCTTTCTCACTTATTTCCATCTCTATATCTCTCCCTCCCCCCCTTCTTTTCTGTCTCTTACACACAGCCCAAGACACAGTTTTATAGTTTTTATCATAAAGCTTCTGCACTAATACCTTTTTTATTTCTAGATTTTGCTAACTTTGCATTGCTTTTATAAATGGAACAATTTTTCTATGGAATTACCTCTTTTAAATTTTATTTATATAGATCATTGATATCTAATAGAAATATGTGAGCCATAAATGCAAGCCACATATGTAATTTTAAATTCCCTGGTAGCCACATTAAAAAAGTAAAAATAAAAGGTGAAATTCATTATATTTTAATACAATATATATATAACATTATCATTTTAGAAATTCATCAAAATTTTTAAATAATAAAATATTTTACATTTTTTTAATACTAAGTCATTGAGATCTGGTGTGCATATTACGCTTACAGCACATCTCAATTTACACTAGTGACATTTCACATGTTCAATAGCCACACGTGGATAGCGGCTATCATATTGAACAGCTGAAATGTAAGATACAATATTAGTTTTGCACAAAGCTTTTAAGATCAACCACCTCTCTGAACATGCATGGTGCATCTAACAGTTATATCTTTGATTTTCCAAGTAGGAAAACAAATGAATGTGTATATTTATCTTTTTTACCTATTCTGATAGTAATTGTTTTGGCTATTTGTATTAGTCTAGGTGTCCCAAATGTCTTATATGGTTTTAGCAGTCTAAGCCTTGTTTTGAAGCTAGGAAAAAGTCCTGTTGGCATCTGTTGCCCTTTTTGATGATAGGGGAGGTGAAAAATTGACTTCCAGTGCAATTCCTTTAATCAACACTGGCCTAATTTATTTTTCCTATTTATTCTAGAGTCAGTTTGATACATTCTATTTGATAAAAATTATGCGTACAACTTAAAATTACAAAACTACTGGCATAGTTATTCATAGGATTCTTTTTTTTTCTAATTTCTGTAGTCTGTGTATTTGTGACCACATTTTTCATTCCTAATGATTTGTGCTTTACTGTTTTCTTTAGCATTCTTGCAAGATATGTTTATATTTTGATAACTTTTTTAATTAATTCATTTTTTCATCTTTACTTATCACTTCCATGATTTATTTCTTTCCTGTTTCTTTGAATTATGCTTCATTTCTATTATTTCCTTTCTTCTCCATTATTTGAGTCTATTCTGATATTCTTTCAAGCTTCTTAAATTGAATTCTTAGCTTAAAATATATATATATATAATTTTAATATATTCATTTAAGGTTATAAATGCCTATTTAAATATACCTTCAATTATGTACAATTTTGATATATTAACTTGATATTATTAAGAGCTATACATTTTGTAATTTCTCTTATGATATTTGCCTTTTCACATGGAAAATTTAAGAGTTATGAGCTTTAAACATTTCCAAACCTATAGTATATTTTGTCTATTATTGTTATGCAATTGCACAAACTACAAAACTCAAAGTGTATGACACACAGACCCACTCAATCACCTCAGCAGAAACCAGAAAAGATCTGGAACATCTAGTTTAATGAAGCAGATTCTTGTGACATACACAGGAAAGCCAAGAGATTTTTGAGAAAGTTGTATCAGCAGAAACACTGCCAGCTTGGACTGAAAGGAACAGAGACAGTATGGAATAAGAGAAAACTACTGGGTTTCTAAAACTCTACAAGCATGAAACAGGTTGACAGAGCTACTGAGTTGCAGATGTGCTATCCTTCAAGAAAAGGGAAGAAAGACTCTGATAACAGAGCCAGGGCCACAGAGGCAAAGGCAGAAGCTAGAGGCAAGGGTGCAGAGGTGGAAGATGGAGCCTTGTACAGAGGCAAAGGGTGGAGCCATGAATCATAAACGGTCATTTTTAAGCTTTGAAACTTAATGCAATTTTCCCTGCTAGATTTAGAACTTGCTTGAAACTGCTGATCCATTTATTCCTTCTAGTTTCTCTCTTTTGGACAGGAAATGTCTATCGTAAGCCTGTGGTACCATTGTATTTTAGAAACAGGAAACATGCTTTCTAGTATCACAGGTTCACAGATGGAAAGAAATTTTACCCCTGGATGTATCCTACCCAGACTTTTACACACACCTGATTTAAATTATTAAGATTATGAGATTTGGGACTTTGGAGCTGGTGATGTTTAAATGAGACTTTTGGACTTAGAGTTGATGCTATAATGACTTAAATCTTTTCTGGAGGTGTTGTGATGGGATGAAATGTATTTTGTATGTGGGACAGATATGAATTTTGGAGGGCCAGAGGGCAGATTGTAGTGGAATGAATGCTAGCTTCCCAAAAGATACCTCCACCTTGAAACTATAAATGTGACCTTTTTTAGAAAATAAGTCTATGCAGATGTAATTAAGTTAAGGATCTTAAAATGAGATCATCCTCGATTAGGGTGCACTCTAAAAACAGTTACACATGTCTTTTTAGGAGAAGAAAAGGGTAAAGAACACACAGAGGAGAAGGTGATGTGGAGAGATTGGAGTGATACATCTACAAACCAAAGATTGCTGGCAACCACAAGAAGCTAAGAGAGGCATGGAACAACTTGTCTTTCAGAGTACTCATGAAAACCACCCATGCCGACACTTTGATTTTGAGCTTGTTGTTTCCAGACAAGTTTGAGAATAATTTCATATTGTTTTAAGCCACCCCATTTATTACAGCAACTGGAACCTAATAAAGCAGCTAGTTCTTGTTGTTCTCCTTGTTTGTTTGTTTGTTTTGTGGTGGTGCAATTCTAAGTGTTTTGCATATTTTAGTTCGTTTAGTCTTTTTCTCAATCCTGTAAATTGGGTAACATAATTTTCCCATTTTATAAATTAAAAAAAAAATGAGTACAAATCTTTTTACTAACCTGTCCAGTGTTACACAGCTAACACTTAAAAAACTAGAATTTTAATCTACATAGTATGGCTCACTTAAGCATTATTCTGTATTTTCATACTTAGTTCATATTACTAGATTTCTTTATACTTCATGACATTTGCTATTCTTTTTTTTTTATTTCTTTGCTCAGAATTACTTATTTTATCATTTTCTTCCAGGTTTAGTTTCCATCATACTGATGTACATCCTTGATATTTTAGTGACTGTAAATGGTAAACTCCCTTAATGTTTGCCTGAAAATGTCTTTAGTTTGCCCTCACTCTAGAATGATTATTTGTATATAAAAATATAAGTTTACGGCTATTTTAAATCAGCACTATGTTGTCATTTTTCCATGGACTTTATACGTATAATGTGAGCTCTTATCTTGGTCCGCCTTTCTCTTGAAAAATAGAATTTCTCTTTTCCCCAGCAGCTTTTAATAGTTTCTTTAAATCTTCCAAAATTTGAAGTTTCAGTATGAATTATGAAAGAGTGATTGTTTTCTCTTCCTTGGCATTACAGTTTATATTTTATTCTTTTTTTTTATCTGCAACTTCTTTGCATTATTGCTTCATATAGTGCCTGCCTGTTTTTCTAGAAATCTTTAACTTTCACATTATTCTTCGCTTTATCACCTTAGCTGCTTTCTTCAGAGATTTGTACATATTCCAACATTCTTTCTTGGAAGATTTTCTTTTTTTTTTTATTGTAGGGTTTTTTTTTGTGTGTGTCAGATTAGTATCACAAGTTATTCTTTAGGGGCCTGAGGTGCACTCTGTGTGGGTATCTCTATGGGAAGGTTTTCTGTTTGACTTCCTCTGTTTTTTCGAGGTTGTGCAACAGTTTGTATGCTATTTTCTTACCTTAGGCAAAAAGCTCTTACGGTGCATGGTAAGTGTAAATTCAAACTCTAAACCACAGTCGAGTGCTTATGATTGATTTTTCCCCCCTGAAAAGATTCTGGGAAGTCATCCTGACCCCATGTTATAATCATGTGCATTGGGTTAAGTTTTTTATAGTCTTTAATTCACATGCTAGACGTCACTTCTGGGCTCCTGGCTTCAGTCCTAAATGTCATGTCCAACTGCTTATGCATGCAGGGCCTGCAGAGTCGATTCTTCCAACTTTAGGTTTGAGTTTCCTTTTAGTTTCTTGTGCCTATTTCCTTTCTTTTCTTCCTCTCTTTCTTTCTCCCTTCCTCCGTCTCTTTCTCCCTTCCTCCCTCTCTTCCTTCCTTCCAGAATTGTTGCTATTATAAGCTGCTGTCCTGTGGGCTCAGGATCCATGGTGATTTTATGCACAATGAAAGGAAACACTGCCCAGTTCTGCACTATTCCCATGATCAGTTGTGGATAGAACCATTGTGATCTTTAGGGTTTTCATTGGCAGAATGTTGAAATAGATACCCAATCCTATCTTCCTAGTCCACCTTTTCTGGTAGCTCCACTGAGACCTGCTCAGCATCATGGCAACACACAGATGGAGGTGTCTGCGTGTGATGGTTAAGGTTATGTGTCAACTTGACTAGGCCGTAATTCTCAGCGGCTTGGCAGGTATTATGTAATCATCCTCCATTTTGTGATCTGATGTGAATAGCCATTCAGTTGAAAGGGGAGTTTCCTCGGAGGTGCGGTCTGTATCCAATATATGGATG